>NC_141690.1:156485729-158885729 GCF_964263255.1 Lissotriton vulgaris
TATGCATCTCTGTTAATGGGGCAGGGCTATGGGCTCTCTCCTTAGGAATCTGACATCAGGAGATCTCTCAGCAGATAGCTAGTCTCCTGTTCGTCTGTGCCGATTCTGGGTCCCAGGATAGGCTCCTTCCTGCTACTGTCCTCTTGCATCCCAAACTCTTCTCCTGGTGTCTACTTTCCTACATCCTACCCCCGTGTCTCTGGCCATGTCCCCTCTTTTATAGTCCTTCTGTTTCGTTGATGACTTCTTCCTCCTGTGTGAAACAGTCATTTCTTTGTTTCCATATACTTTGCTTTGTTTTGTCCTTCCTTTCTGTTAACTGTGTCTACTTTCTTTGGAGGTGTTGATGTTACTGTAGCCCACCGAGGAATATCCAATAAGTTCTCCTCTTCTGTATCTACCTGTCCCGATACCTCCGTGACCCTCACAAGCATACTGGGGAAGACATCTGCTGACATGGGAGACTTGCCTGAGCCATCCAGGTGAAAAGCTGCCGGATGGCCATCCCAAGCAGAGTTCTGTAAGGTGCAGAAGGAGTGCCCCACTCTTGAAGGCCTATGGCAACAGACCAAGGCCCAGGCCAATGCAATACCTCTGGTGATTGCCACATTTAGTGGGAGAATAGTCTCCTGTATATTGAGGCTAAGATCAATGAGCCTCTGTCAAACAGATCATTAGTGACCCCTCAGTGGATAGAGCCTTCCCACTGGAGCTGTCTCTTGGGATACCCTTAGCAGGGCATCTGGGGTAGGCCAAAACCCCAGATGAGAACTGATTTAGATGCGTTCTGTAGCTCATGTGTTACCTGCCAGGACAGTGGTAAGCCAGGTGTAAAGCGCAAGGCTCCCCTACAACCTTTCTCTGTGGTGAGAACCCACTTTGAGAGGGTGGGTGTTGATATTGCTTAACCTCTGGCTCCCAAGAAAGTCTTAGGCAACAGGTTCATCCTAGCCTCGGTGGACCATGCGACAAGGTACTGTGAGAGCATACATCTAAGGACAGTGATTGCACTCATGGTGGCCAGGGCAATAATGATGATCTTTACCCACGTGGGTTTCCAAAAGGAGGATGTGTCTAACAGGGACACCAACTTCATGTCTGCCTGCACGAAAGCCTTGTGGAAAGAGTATGGTGTAACCTACAAGTTCTCCACACCATACCACCACAAACAAATGAGCTTTTTGAGAGGTTTAACAGAACCCTAAATAGCATGTTTGTGGGCTTGTCAGAGCCCCTGATATGTAGATGGACTTAGGGAAGGGCCTTAGAGTGACTTTAGCCCTTTGAGCGCCTGTTTGGCCATCCTGTTAAGGGACTTCTCAGTATTGTAAAGCAGGGATGAGAGAAAGCTCTCAAAAAGCCCCCACAAGATGTATTGAGCTGCATGTTATCCCTTAGAGTTCAGACTAAATGCTTTCCAGAAGAAAGCCACTGCAAATTTGGAGGCCAGCCAGGAGGCGATGAAACAATGGTATGACTAGAAGGCCACTCTAGTTCAATACCAACCTAGCCAAAAAGTTTGGATCATGAAGCCTATGGAGCCCTAAGCCTCACAGTACCAATGGGCATGGTCCTATGAAATCAAGGAGAAAAGACTGAGGCCACCTACCTGTTGGATCTTCAGACATCCAGGAACCAATTAAGGATACTAAATGTAATTAACCTCAAGCCCCACTTTGAGCGGGCTGAATTTGCAATGCTCATTGTTACAGATGGTGGTGATGAGGACAATGAACCCCAACCTACTTTTTTCAAGGAGGAGGCAGGAGATCCCCACACTGACAGTAGAGAAGCAGAGGTACTGTTGCCAATTACTGGGACACGTCTCCTCTATTTTCTTCCTGTTACAATCACTAATGTGTAATAACTGTGTGGTGCTGGTTTAACAGGGTGGAATTCTACACAGTATTCCCTTTTCCTTGGGGGTTAATGCTCAAATGTACCACCTGCTCGAAGCAGAGAGAAAGAGAGGAAAGTGCTTGTCAGGTGTGAGCATCATATACCCCTGTGCATTGAAAGATGGTCAAGTGGGGGACCAGGGAACAGGGGCTGAATCCCATTACAGCCGATTTTACCAGATGGATTCTGGCTACCCATAGATAGGGAGTTCCAATTCGCTGTTACTTGAACTGTAAAGCCCTTGTGGTTGTGATGTACTAGGTGGCAGCTGAGAACTTTGGGCATGATTCATCTAAAAAACACATATACGTGTGAGTGAATATGTAGATCTCCAGCTGAACATCTGTTGAATTTTTTTAAATATATCAACATCTGCAGTCATAGGCCTGAACATTTGTGCTGTTTGCAGGGGAATCCTGGGGGCTTTCATCCCCACTGTGTGGAAATCTACATAGCATAAATTTCTGCGCAAGGGGGAACAGAGCCATCTATACAAAAACACGTTTTTTCTTTTTATTTGCCTGGAACGCATTTTTACCCTGTGGAGAAAGGTGGGTGGTTGTCTGTTTCCTTTTTTATCCTGTAGTAAATCTGTGACAACTTTGGAACCAAATAGGTGTTGGAGAGAAGTTTCTTAATGCCCACAAATTACCATATTTTTTGGCATTCTAAACAACACCTTGGCATGACCCGTCACAACCCTTCAACAGTGATGACTGGCATGTCCAAAGGGTGGTGTGGTCCATTAAATAATCCCAAAACTTACCTTTTCTCGAGCGCTACATACTCCTCGATCCTTCTCTCCTCGTGGAGTATGAGACCAGCATCAGGATTGGTGGGAGCAGCCTCTATCAGCACTCACAAGAGCACTGGATGCCTTTGCTTTCTCTAAGCCAGCTGTTTTTAAGACAGCTGCGTTAGAGAGGTTTAAAATGCGCATGCCTGACTGGCCGTTGCAAGATGGCTGGCCTAAGTGGCATGCTCTTTTTAAAGCGCACAGCCCCCATCTGCATCTCGGCAGTGCTTTTCTGCTCCTTCCTGTCACTCAGTTCAGGCCGGGTCAGTCGCTGAAAAATAAAATGGTAATAAATAAACTTTATTATCATTTTATTTTTCATGCTTAGCCTGGGGCTTTTTTTTGTGGGGCGATGCTCTTCGGCTCAAACGGAGGAGCCGCCCTTGGGCTTTACCACTGTCAACTTATGCGCATTTGTGGCAGAGAAGTGCTTAGTACTAAATGCTTTTACGCCCATCTGGAATCCCTTTGTGAATTCCTGAAAGGTGTTAATGAGGCATTGTCAGCTGTAAAGTTACATTCTATTGTACCTGTGCCTTGAGACAAGAGTTTAAAAGAGATTTTCTAAGATCAGAGGATTTTATTATGAGGCGAGAATGAGTGGTCATTTTCAATCCAGATCAGCCTCCTTGGAGTGCTGTGTTCATTTTCTTATTTTGTTTACCTCTTTGCATAGGGCCACCACTGAGGGAGAGGTGGAGGTACTGTTTTGTGGTGCAGGCTTCTAGCCTTGTGAGTGACAAACAACTGCACCAATACTGGTTGTGGGTCATTCACAGCTCCTTGAAGCTTCAAAGCATGAGCAGAAGTTAATCAGGAGTGTGGTGTGTCATAGTTGTCAAGTTTTCAATTTGCTTATGTTAACCATTTCCAGGTTTTCAGTGTTCTTAAATGAGACTTTTTAGGGGGTTTGTGTGAAGCTTTGCGTGACAATTTATCGCAAGAAAAAACAAAGCAGTTATATTAATTTAGAGAGAAACGTTAAGGGTGCATAATTCTATACATTGTAATGTTTAAAAAGGCAACACAACTGTGCTCTGGCCGAAGGTGCCAGTTATATAGAACATGACACTTTGGCCCCTATGTCATGGATGCACCACTTCCCTATAATGATTGATTGAAGGTGGCATTTACAGTATGAGTATCGATTGGGTAACATTTCCCATCCTTGTGGAGAAAGATTCATATATTGTAAATAATTTTAACAGACCTTGTCAAATTTTGAAGATATTAGTCCTGCTGGCTGAGCTGATTTGAAATTACAGAGCTGTTTGTGAGGCCAGTGCATGAAAAGCCTCATATGTCGGGCCATGAGGAAATCAGGTCTGGTGACAGCTACTTTTAATGCTATTGTGTAACAAAGAGGACGGCTGACAGCTACTTTTAATACTACTGTGTAACAAATTGGACTGTTGACAGCTACGCTTAAAGATACTGTGTAACAAAGAGGATGGTTGATAGCCACTTTTAATGTCACTCTGTAAGAAAGAGGACTTTTAATGCTACTGTGTAACAAAGAGGAGGGTTGACAGCTACTTTTAATGATACTTGGTAACAGCTTGATGTTAGTGAACAACTTACAGCCTAGGCTGAAATCTCCATAACAGCCCACCTCTCCTGGGCCCTCTCACCCTGGGGCTGAAGAAGCAAAACTCTTTTGAAGCGCTTCCTCCCACATAGGAGCCAGCTTCAAGATAATTTGTGACAATATCATTTTAGTGCAGGGATGCGGACACCAGCACTAAAATACGTTAAAGTAACCCAAGATGGATGGTACTTGGCAGGACTGCTTTGTGCTCAATATTGTCTTGTTCAAAACCAACCCAGGTACTTGATGTTATCATTTTGGTGGCTGAAGCTGAACACCAGCAGATGACGAGAGCGGGTGTCATACCCGAGCATCAAGAACACTAAAACAAGTGAAGGCAGTATTTCTTTGCCAGTGTCTTTGGAGATCTCCATACAGCTCAGCCAAAATAAGAAGAAATCAAGAGAGAGAATCATCACTGAGACAGTATTTTACTATCAATTTAGTTAAAAATGGAACAGGCTAGCAAAAAAGAAAATTAATTAAGTTATGCAATGATAATCTACGAATAGAAAATGGAGACATATATCTCCAATCTACCGTTAAAAACAACACCAAGCATGGATGTTAATCTACGTGTACTTCTGCAGGCCTCGGTTCTTCAAACACAGCAAACTGTATAAGCTTGATATTCATGTAGTGCAATACCAGGCAGACAGCGTGAACAGTCTGAATCCCAACATTGCAAAAAATGAGGGTTCATCTTGACAGTATTAGTGTAAAGGGACAAGAGAAACAAAAAAATGGAGTAGTGTTACATAGCTTATGTCATTAAAATTACATGATATCTCATATCTCTTACCTGACCAGTGAGCTAGTTGTGCAAAAAAGTAGGATCTTGGCAGTCCGGAAGAAACAATTTATAAAAGTATGGTTCAGCCTGTTGTTATGTCTTAACTTAGAGAATCACATTGAAGTGGGTAAGAAAGTGATGGATGGAATGGTTTGAACCATCTCAGCCACTGTTAACTACTTGGGGCCGCATCCCAGTCTATGTTTATTTTTCCCATTGTGTCACCTCAGTTAGGACCTAGCCACAAGCCAATCAGCCTTGACACTGCTCCAATAGGAACAGTCCATTCTGAACTGCCAGGCCAGGTCTTCCCTGAACCAGGGTTTATCTGTCGGGGATAGCTTTGTTCCAATGCCCCAGTGTGCACGGTACCCACGTCTGGGCATACTCGTACTACTTAAGTCTTTGCACTGACATCTACAAAAAATAGGTTGATTGAATTCTTGAATCAATCTCAGCCACTGGTAACTACTCAGGCCACAACCCAGGCATTCTTTTTTTGGCACACCATGCCACCTCTGTCTGGACCCAGCCACAAGAAAATTGCCCTGCTCCAATAGGAACAGTCCAGACTGAACAGCCAGGCCAAGTCCTCCCTGAACTGGAACACAAGACCGGTTTCAAACTCATTAGGGCTCATCTGTGGGGCATAGGTTGGTTCCAGTGCTACAGTTTCAGAGGAGTGCAACAGCCCCATGTGTGTGACATCTGTGCGCGAGTCCCGAGGCTCCGTCCCCTTTACATTTACTGAAATTACCGTAAAAGTAAGCCATGCTAAGCAATGCTAAATCTACATTTTTTTAAATTTTCTTTTTTAAAGCCGTATACATACATAGTAAAATCAGAGAAACGTCCCACATTGCAATAGGACTACCTACTGTAGTCTGATTACTAATAATATTGGAGACAAATTTGAGATTTATAATTGACCCTTGTTAACTTCAAATTGGTACGGGAGAAAGAGGGATGCTTGTGCTACCAGAAAGAAGATCATTTTTTACAGTGCCAACTTTATGTATTCATCGATATTTTGTTGTAATTTGTGCTCTCATGATTACAAATGTATGAAGGATATGTCAATTCATTATATATGTGTAGAAAGAAAGGGAAGGAAAGGTATCTATTCCGCTGTTCAGTTAAAAAATAGGATATTTTGTTTAATGTTTTAACACAATCAGGTAGAGGGAGATTATTATAAAAGTTAACCAAAAAGTACATGGTCCGTTTGTTTATTGTTAATCTAAGTATTTGATAGTTCTCCTCAACCTTTAGTTCAAGAATATCCGTAAAAGGAAGATCGTTTGATACATAGATTGATAGGCCTCCTTTAGGTCTACCAAACATACTAGGACATGCGGGGGCATTAAAAGTTTTATATCCCAGTAGATGAATAGACGTAGTTGACCAGGTTTCCTGGAAACAAACTATATGATGTTCGTTGATTGTTTCGAGCCAAGTGTGCTGATTAATTGTAGTGCGTAACCCTGCTACGTTCCAGAATAATATAGAAAAATTTAGGCAACAGCTTGATGGTGATGTTACTTCTTGAGGTACCAACATCTCTACTGGGGAGAGATCTTCAAGAGGCAATGGATTACAGACTTTATTAATTACGCCATCAGAGTTTGGACATCTGTCTAAGTTCAGGACTGAGGTCCTAATATCGGTGGCTAAATTAGATGTAATAGGTTTATTAGAATGGGCTGCAGATTGTTCCAAAATTATTATTATTATTAAATTTGATAAAGCGTGTAGTCACCCGTGAGTATCCCAGCGCTAAGATCCATACATCTGAAGGTCAGGGGGGGGGGGGGGGGAGTCAAATTAGGGAAAGAGGTGCGTTTTCAACCGCTTCCTGAATCGGAGAAATCTTGGCTGGAATTGTAAAGGGGGATACTCCCGGTGTGGTAGTGGAGTCCGGTAGTCATTCTATATCATCTAGCCCCAACAGGATACTATATCTGTTCTGAGTGGAGATCAATGGGGGATGGCTAATTGGTCTTTGGATGAATCTGTGATCATGAGTGTTCAGACTATGCCATACCGGAGGGTAAAAGAAGTCTAAAGGCAGGATATTAATCCCATGATAATCTAGAAAGTCATTAGCTCCTGCTCTCAAAATTTCCTTGACCAGGAGGGGGGAAGCAAAGGACAGGACTATGTTGTCCCCACTAAATGGTGATTCTCTGGTGCCTAGCCATTTAACGCGCCTCACCATCTTAAATTCCTGAAAAAGAAACTTATTAAGTCCCACCCTAGAGGCCAACCAATGTAGTGATTTGTTTTTTAGCGAGGACATAGTTTCACCAGCCGGATTTAATAGTTGGGGGACATTTGCCAATATTACCGTATATGGGGTGGCTTCTGGGGGCAAGTGTAAATGTTGATCACCTGGAGCAAATTGTCGCACTCCTAGGGGGCCGACTATCACATCTGGGGTATGAACAGAATCATGACTGCTTATAGGTGTTTTGGGTCCTGCATTTTGTGGATGCCTAGATGGTTGGAAAGATTGAGGGGGGACTGATGCTTTAACAGGAGCTGGGGATGGGAATGTCTCAGTATTAGGGTTTATCCTAATATGAGGATAAGCAACAGGAACGTTGGCATCAGTGGAGGACGTATGATCAGGAATGCTGCCTGGATTTACACTATCCCGCAGCGATTTGGAACTTTTGTCAATTAAAAGAGCTTCGATGTGAATTAGTCTAGTGGTTAGTTGATCGAATCTTAGTCTTACAAAAAGGTCCAAGCGCTCTACACAGGCAACCAGTAACTGCATCTCCTTCTGGAGACCAATAGTGGATTCTACCTGTGGTTTGCGCTGAACACCACACGATTTAGGTTTAGGTTTAGGTGACAGGTTAGCATCTCTCATGGATTTTAGGTGGGGACGGACAGGTACTGGTATGACATCGGAACCTGCGTCTGGTATTGTACTAGGGGCTGTGTATGGGGTTTTTGGTCTTTTGTCCCTTACAAAAGACCAAAAACCCCACACACAGCCCCCAGTACAATACCAGACGCAGGTTCCGATGTCATACCAGTACCTGTCCGTCCCCACCTAAAATCCATGAGAGCTGCTAACCTGTCACCTAAACCTAAATCTAAATCCTGTGGTGTTCAGAATCGTTTTCAAGGCTTATAATGTCACCTGCGTTATGAATAACACAACCATTTGTTGGGGGATCATGGGATGAACCTGAATGAGTCTCGTTCTTCTCAGATAGCAACAGAGAGGAATTTTGGCTCAGTCTAGCGGTCGTACCCTCAATAGATTCTTGAACGGAGAGAATTTGCTTGTCAATCACCCCGACTGCCCCTGTCAAATATGACAAAAGTGACTGCTGAGAGTTAGTAGTGGTTGGCTTCTGACCTTTTAATCGTTTTGGGCTTAAGTGTTTCCTTTTCCCCATAGTTTAAGAAAAAGAGGTGGGAGTTTGTGAATGCAACAAAACAATGATGTAAAGTCCCACCAGTAGTTCGAAAACCTATTTGGTACACAAGACGTTAGGCAATATAGAGCAAACAAACACCATGTCCTTTGGCATGAACTGAATTAAACCTTACAAGGTGTAGACTGCCAAAGTCCCTGGCCCAGCCCAGTCTCCTCAAGCCTCTGAGGGCCACAGAGGGCCCGCCCTTTGCCCGGGCTTAGCCCGGCGACGCTCCCGCATCGCGGGGTTGTGCCGCAATTTAAAGCGCCTCCGGTCACAAAGATGACGTGGCGGCGTTCCGCCGCTGGGGAACCGCTAGGGAGCCTGGTCAGTGTAGTGCTGCAGTCCCCTCCTTGGCGGCCGCAAAGGTGGTGAAGTGTGGCGGCGAGGGGACCAGCAATGCGCAGGAAGCAGTGTCCGTCAGCCAGGTTGGAAAAAGTTACGTCCCCAGGAGTTTTTGAACAAGAACCCGCTCTGCCGGGTTGTGCCGCAATTTAAAGCGCCTCCAGTCACAAAGATGACGTGGCGGCGTTCCGCCGCTGGGGAACCGCTAGGGAGCCTGGTGAGTGTAGTGCTGCCGTCACCTCCTCGGCGGCCGCAAAGGTGGTGAAGTACGGCGGCGAGGGGACCAGCAATGCGCAGGAAGCAGTGTCCGTCAGTCTGGTAGGAAAAAGTTACGGTCCCCAGGAGTTTTTGAACAAGCACCCGCTCTGCCGGGTTGTGCCGCAATTTAAAGTGCCTCCGGTCACAAAGATAACGTGGCGGCGTTCCGCCGCTGGGGAACCGCTAGGGAGCCTGGTCAGTGTAGTGCTGCAGTCCCCTCCTCGGCGGTCGCAAAGGTGGTGAAGTGCGGTGGCGAGGGGACCACCAATGCGCAGGAAGCAGTGTCCGTCAGCCAGGTAGGAAAAAGTTACGGTCCCCTGGAGTTTTTGAACAAGCCTGTGTAATTTAGTAAGGTAGTGGATGGTGGGAGCTTGACGAAGAAGATTAGAAATGAGGCAAACGTAAGCATGAGCGGATTTTGCGGATTGGCAATCCGCGAATTTTGCGGATTTGCGGATTCGCAATCCGCAAAATCCGCGAATTCCCGCGAATTTGCGGATTTTTTTTTTTTGTGTTCGCCCGTGTTTCTGCCAGTTCGCGAGGGTTTTTACAATTTCGCAATTTGCGAACTTACCTGTCGGGTCGCAAGTTTTGCGAACTTGTTGTTTCTACATGTCCAGCCTGTTTGGGACACTCTTCTTCATCACTGCCACTCTCTGTCACCACTGCCACTCTCTGACTACTCATGCCACCCTCTGGCCCACCCATGCCACCCTCTGTTTCATCACCACACCCTCTGGTTGTCCAGTGTACATTATTTTCGGCAAAGCAAAGCACACCTTCCCTGCCTCAAGTGACCTGAATTAATTTGGGGCTGATTAATGTGTCACAGAATATTTTTTTAGCTGGCACCTGCTTCCTTAGTGCGCCCTGATTAGTGATCTTTTGCACTTGCTAAGTGCTTTCATTGTTGCAAAATTAGTTACAACACCTGCCCTGCCCCAACTGACAATAATGAATTAGGGGCTGATTAATGGATTTTAACTTCCAGCCTGGCTCCTGCTTGTCTCCCTTAGCTGTAATTCAGGACCTTTGTGGCATATGTGTAACTATTCTGAGGTTCAGAGCAGGGTCACATAATAGTTTCAACTGGCAACTGAACTCTGGAGGGGCCCCTCAGGAAGCACTACAGGAAATGGCTACTAATGATGAGCCTGAACTTTTGAACCTGGTAAGTAGTTACTTTCAGTTTTGCTAAAATCGTATTTCTGCAATTTTGCACTTATTCGCGGGGCGCGAACTCACGCGAACAGTGCGAGCAGTGCGAGCAAAATCCGCTGCTCGCGGATTTGCGGATTTTGCGGGAGATTCGCGAATCTCGCGGATTGCGAATTTCCCGAAAATCCGCAAAATCCGCGAGCGGAACGGATTTTCCGCCCATGCTTAGGCAAACGGCGACATTCTGGATCATTTTGTGTTGGGAGGCTTTTGATGAGACCATGATACAAGGAATTTCCATCGTTCAGAGCAGATAGACTTAATTAGTGTACTAAAATGTTCTTATGCGTGATAGGGAGTAGAAAACAGTTATTATGCAGAAGGCAACTATAGAAAAACCAATAGCAGTTTTTCGGGATGTGAGGGGGGAAAAGTCCAAAGTAATTCTGAGATTTCAGATGCATTTGACTGAATATAGGAGGGACCAGTGTTAGGGGGTCTCCAGGTAGAGGAACAGATGGAGGCTGGTCCACCAACAATCAGGACATCTGTCTTATCTGAACTGTGTTTGAATCAATTTGTTTTCATCCATGAAGACACCTTTAAGAGACATTCAATATCACAAGAGAGCAATGTAATAAACTTGCTGCAGAACTGGCAGAACACCAGGGGCCATATTACAGAATATGGCTCACTCTCTTTTGTTTGCGCCAGGTGCAACTTTAAAAAGTTGCGCCCTGCGAAAACAAGAAAAGTGCGCCTTATTTTATTGAATACGCTGTCCCCTAGGGCAGCCACAAAGTCCTGTTGCCCTGCGGGCAGGGCATTCAAGTGAAATACAGAGTGGCTTTGAAGCAGTTGCTCTGTATTTCACTGTGCAGGCGGCAACCCGCTTGCATTTTTAAGGGGAAATAGAGATCCCCCCAGATGGGTGCAGTGACTGACTGTGTGTCTGGGTGGTCTGACAGTGCTCCTCCTTTTATGTGGCACACTGTCAGTGCACCTCCTGACATCTTCTTTGCCTCTTTGCCCATGTCTACAATACAGTGCAGGCACAGGGGCAAAGGGATTCCCTCATTTGTATCGGTGCAAATGAGGGAACACCCTCTCGTGATAGCTCTGGCCATATATGTTCGACACTACTGTCTGTATTACAGAAATGGCCGCACAAGAGAACCGGTGGCCTTTGAACGCCTCTCTGCAACGCAGCCTCCTGACACATACTGGGGGTACCTGGTGGGCTAGTTGGCTCCCAGGGACCCACAGGATTGAGGAGGAAGTAATTCTCTAACTTAAAATGTGCCACAGGGTGTGTTTGCAGACATTTCACCTCAGGCCATGCCCCCTTCCTTCACCACTGTGCAAACGCTTCCTCTGGCACGTTTTAAGTTGGGGAATTAATTCTCCTTCAGTACTGAGGGTCCCTGAGGGCCAAATAGACCAACAGGTATCTCCAGTATGCACCAGGGAGCTGCATTGCAGACAGGTGTTCAGAGGCCACGCTCCTATTTACACCCCTCTACAACGCAGCTCTGTGGCGCTTACTGGAGGTATCTAGTGGGCTAGTTTGACCCTAGGGACCCTTAGGATTGAAGGGGATTTAATCTCTCAACTTAAAACGGTGACAGGGCGTGTTTACACAGTGGTGAAGGGAGGGGACGGGGCCTGATGTGATGTGTGCAAACACGCCCTGTGGCGCGTTTTATGTTGGGGAAATAAATTCCACTTCAAACCTGAGGGACCATGGGGGCCCAGTAGCCCACCAGGTGCCTCCAAGAAGCGCCACTGCACTGCGTTGCAGAGAGGTGGTACCCCTTTTTACATCTCTCTGCTACACAGCTCTGTGGCGCTTACTGGATTTACTGCAAATTCCATTTTACTCATCTGTTATCAGGAGAGGTCTCAGTGCTGCATCTTTGAACCCCGTACTAATCATGAAAAGTAATTCTAACCATACTTACCAGTAACTTTTATTTCCTTCCATAGGCTAACATGGACTGGTTTCACTTGGAAAATCTTCTAAGTGTGGAGAATTGAAACTTTAAAATATTCACCTAGAATCATCCGAACAACAAATTCCGATTTACTCACCTGTTATCAGGAGAGAACACAGGGCTGCATCTTATAGCCCAGCACTGTCCCTGAAAAGTAATTCTAAGCATACATACCAGTAACTTGTATTTCCTTCCATAGGAATCCATTGTCTGGTTTTCACCAGAAAAGTTTCTATTTTCACAAACTAAAAATATTCCTAAAAAATTGCCTGCATGACTTAAACGCATTCTTTCAACTGTTTACAGGAGATGCACCAGTGCTGGATCCAGGATCCATCACTGAGTAAGGAAAAGTGACAATAGCACTACTTACCTGTTAAGTGAATTTCCACCCATAGGATAACATAGATCATTCTATGTAAAAAGGTTTCTAAGTTTCAACTTTTAAAATAGAATAATATTCCTTAAAAATCACTACTGTAACCAAAACACGTTTACTCAATTGTTTACAGGAGATGTCACAGGACTGAATCTAAGATCCAATCCTGTGGTTAGAAAAGCAATCCATAAAGTAACTAATTGTATTTAACTAGAAATCCCCCTTGAGCTCAATGTTGCATGGTGTACCCATTGCAACAACTGTAACTACTGTACTTAAAAGTCTATTGCCTATTTGCAAAGTATTTAAACTAAAGTAATTCATTATGAGAAAGTATATTTTGTAATGTATTGTATAATGTAATTATAAAGTAATTTAAAACATAAAATATCTAAAAATAAATAGTTTAAAAGATGTAGTAACTCAGTATAAAAAAATCATTATAACAATTAATACATTAAAAATTGTCATTTACAAAACCTTTGAAATTAACTGAAGAAAACATAGGTTTGAGACATGTTATAGTTAGGAATTAGCATTTAAAAAACCTTTGAAATTCACTGAAAAAAACTATAGGTTTCAGGCCTGATATAGTTAGGAATTAGCATTTAAAAAACCTTTGAAATTCACTGAAACAACCATAGGTTTCAGGCTTGATACAGTTAGGAATTAGCATTTAAAAAACCTTTGAAATTCAATGAAAAAAACAGGTTTCAGGCCTGATATAGTTAGAAATTAGCATTTAAAAAACCTTAGAAATTTACTGAGACAACTATAGGTTTCAGGCTTGATATAGTTAGGAATTAGCATTTAAAAAACCTTTGAAATTCAATGAAAAAAACATAGGTTTCAGGCTGATATAGTTAGGAATTAGCATTTAAAAAACCTATGAAATTCACTGAAAAAAACATAGGTTTTAGGGGTGTTATAGTTAGCTGGATATTTCACTCATACACAACCATTGAAATTCCTCCGATATAGTTAGTTGTGCGCCCGCAATCCACTGCTGATGATGTCACATATTACATCATTCATGACATGGTCAGTGACATCACTGATGACATCTCTGAAGAACCGGGTTTTCAAGTACCCAGCGGCATCAGGGACACGCCCAGAGTCCCCTAGGTTCCCTTGCCCTGGTATACAGAGACACGGAATACTTCTAGGTGGCGTCAGAGATCAAATTTATTAGCTGCAGCTAGTAGCAGAAATCCCAGCAATACAACACGGTGTACAACTCAAGAAACTGCTCAATTTTACTAAGGCGAGACATCCCTATTTATACACAAAAAGGTACATTTAAAATGCACACCCCTGCACCAAAATTCAACCAATAGAAAGTACATGACATCACACAGCATCATACAGTAAAGCTCATTTTACAGTGTCCCAACCCACAAGTTAATATTTATGCATATCTAAATAATAATCTGGAAGGCCCGCACAAACCCTTAATTGAAAGCATAACCCATGAAATTGAGAAATAGTCAGAAAAAGTAGTTTCAGATAATGTGCCAGATAACAAATACGTAAAGAAACTTTAAAAGTTAACAAATGTCTTGAATAGTGATTGGAAAAGGTAAATAAAGATCTTGCAGGGAAATTGGCTTGGCAGGGTCAATTCCTAGGTGAAAAGCCAGCTTCTAAAATTAACTCCAGCGCACGAAGAAATCCCTGGTTAATGTGTATATGTGATTCACAACAGGTCAGACTGCTTTGCTCACAAACTAACTTCTGAAGCCTACATAAAAAGTAACACTAGATGACAGTCACGACACATAGCAAAAACCCAAGTTTCAGAAAAAAAGTCTTTAAGCAAAGAAACCATTTAGATGTTGCTTAAGATAACATATGCACAAGGAAACTAATGGTTAACAAGGTCCTGAACAGTGATTGAAAAACTCAGACAACGATCAGCTAGCGAAACTGGTTTTGCAAAAGGTCAGTTTCAGGTGAAAAGGGTTACTCTCTCTGCAGTTCATTCAGAGTCAGAGAAACCCAAATTAATATATGCACTAAAAGCCACTTGTTCGTTGGGCCCACAGCACTGGCCTACGTGAGGGCAAGATTAAAATGCAGACAGGTTTGAGAATTTCAGAACCACAGACCCTCCTTTTGCCATTACGTAGGCAATAACCTAAACTCATGTATATCTGAATCTAGGTCTATATCTATTCTCATCAGGTCATCAAGGTGTTGCTGTAACATCATCTTATTATCCTTCACTTCTCTCGGAACTGGTCTTCTCACACAGATCGTAGCACAAAGACTACAAATGGCGGGACCACACTGGATGCATAAACAACACGAGAAAAGGATAGCTAACGCCATACCAAGGAACGTCAGAATCTTCCATCCCCATTTGGACAACGACTCCCATAACCATCCCATCAACGACCAGTCTCTTTCGTCCACATGAGTAGACTCAGAGATCTTATGTAATCTAGAGCTGGCTTGGTACACTGTTGGGGCATTATCTGGTATGAAAACGCAGCAACTAGATCTAATCAATTTGCATACCCCACTTCTATCTGCAAGTATAATATCCAAAACAAAACGGTTCTGTAATGTCATAAGGCGATCCGCTTGAAGCTCAGCTGTAATATTGCTAAGGGCACCTGCAGTCTCATTTATAGTGGCCTCAACCACTCTCGTAAGCTGACGAATATTCCTACTATTAGCCATAGGACCCCAAAAGGGTAGGAAACCCTTAAACAAGTCGCCAACTTCTTGTGCGACAGTATCTTTCGCATCGATTACACCTCTACCATATCTTGTCTTATGGTAATCGAAAACAGCAGTGTATGTAGGGGGAAGCAAAAATGCCACATAACATGTGCCAGAAAAATCAGATGGCAACCATGTGTATGCTCTATCGTGACAAACAAAATACGTGCCTTTAGCTGGCACGTACGGAGGGGTTTTCTGGGACGTATAAACGTATGTGTGAACACACACACTCTTACCAAGCTGAGCTCTCGGATTCTGACCATTACCTTGCAAACAAAGATGACCTCGGTGGGGTAAAATCTAAATAGGAGGAGACCTTCGCTGTCTTTCTTTCTCCGTCAAGCTAGCACTATATGTCGTCTTATTCCAACCGACATATGCTCGTACCTCATCTCTAGGGATAGCGTTATACGCATCAATATCTCTAATCATATCAACTATTCCCTGTATCAAGGCATTATTACTTGCATTGTCTTTGACAGAATGTACAGGAGAGGCTTCATTTGCATAGATAAACATTGATTGGAGTGCCCAAACTGACCCGTTAGGCAAAAAAGGCAAAACCAAATATGGCATTCCCTTATCTGTAGAATGTGGCATAAGACCACACACCCAACAATTCGTGGTATTTATGACTAGCTGATGCTGATGCAACATCTGTATAAACAAATTGTTCACAAATTCTGATCTTCGTGTCTGTTTATGTTCAGGTAACGTATGAAACTCATGTGAAGAAACAGTAGAAAAAGAAAGAGTAGGTTGAGAAGTTGGTGCAGACGTCAATTGTGTAGGAGAAACAAACCAGAATATAGTAGCTAATAGAATACATAAATGTATTAAAATAGATAAAGCTATACCACACTTAGAGAACAACATTTTATAATATCGTTTTTTCATCACTTGCTTTTTATCGTCATTCTCCATTTTCTAATGTCGCTCACGCAATCTTGACAGAGTACTTCAGCTGTGATTATTAGCAGGTCGTAGGGACACTGCAAGTCCTGCAGACCTACTGCCACTACTCAGGTCACAAACTGAACCGTTGGTACTCCTACGTGACCCTGCAACTGGCAAATGGTAACCAATCAAAAATTTAACAGAAAACCGTAATACAATTTCAGAAAAAGCAAGAGAAAAACAAAAACAAAAGTCAAATGCAAAATACTCGAAGAAATTGTCTCTTTTTGGTCTCAGTGTGGAAAAAAAAATAATGTTCAATGTCCCTTTATTTATTCCGAGATCGGAGGTTGTAACGTGATTTAGTCTGCACAGTTTGGTCCGTAAACAAAAGTTCTGGATTGGTGGTGTCAATCTTTAGATGAGGAGGCACAGCAGCTTGCAGAACATCATCATCCTCGCGTTCTGACCGTGTCCATGTCAAATGAGCATCACTAAAAGGCACAAATGTGGGGACTCGCTCGCAATCTGTATCAGCTATACCATCCCTCACCCACTGATCATACGGTAAAGGCAAAGGAACTTTTTTCGTATGGGTGGCATGCACCTAGTTTTTCTTGCCAGCTACTCTAACAGCAGTTCGAGTCACTAACAAAACTAAATGCGGTCCAGTCCATCTAGGCTCCAAATTCTTGGTACGCTGGAAATTCTTGATGAGGACGTATTGACCAGGTTGGATTGAATGTCCTGGATCTATAGTAGCTGTCGGCAAACTGTCATGGACCTGTTGGTGGAGAACACGTAATTTAGCAGTCAAGTAATGTAAGTAATCCACCAACATAGGGTACTCGATACTGCTGTATTCTTTAGGACGAGGCACACCCCAAACATTCGCAGGACGACCAAACACAATTTCATACGGACTAAGTCCCACTCAAGAATGCACAGTCGTCCTTGTTGACAAAAGAGCCAACGGCAAGGCATCCGGCCATGTAAGGCCAGTGCTTGCTTGTACCTTAGCTAATTTCAGCTTTAAGGTACCATTATAACATTCAACAAGTCCAGCAGACTGGGGGTGATTTGCTGCATGGAACTTCTGATTTATTCCCAATCCAGCATACACTTTCTTCATGATTTGACCCACAAATTCACACCCATTGTCCGACCATACAATTCTCGGCAAACCATACCTAGGGAAGTACTCTCTCAGCAAAACCTTGGCTGTAGACAAGGCGGTATTATCCTTTAGGGGGTAGGCCTCTATCCACCTGGAAAAGGCACAAACAACCACAAGAACATACTTCAAATTATTGCATCTCTTCATATGTATATAATCTAGCTGTATCACCTCAAACGGATACGTCGGAGGAGCAAAATGACCAGCTGGAGTTGAAGTTCCCTTACCAGGATTATACTTCAGACAAATCATACAATGTTTCACCACATTCTCTGCACATTTTGGAATTGCAGCATTCTGCCAAACTGGAGCCAACAACTTGCATATTCCCTTCGAATTTATGTGAGCCATTCCATGAGCTATTGTAACCACTGGGAGCACATACGCATCTGGCAACAGCCATCGCTGGTGTTCTGACAACTCAACCCAACAACCTGTCGAATCCAGCATACCCGTAGTTTCTCTCCAAACACTCACTTCTTTCTCAGTCGCTTCAGCCTGAATCATTTTCACACTTTCTATTGTGTCTTCACACATTCCACCAGCCATAACCCAATTAGCTGGGCCTGCAACATACATACGGCTCATCATATCTTTCGTCGTTTCCTTCGCAACTTCATCCGCAAACACATTCCCTTGACCAACATCGTCCACAACTTTCTTATGCGCACTACACTTCATGATTGCAATCTGCTTTGGGAGAGTGAGAGATTCCAAAAGTTCATTCACCAACTGCCCATGTTAAATTTTCGTTCCATGGGAAGTGAGGAACCCACGCTCTCTCCACAAACGCCCAAAACTATGGGCAACTCCAAACGCATACTGGCTGTTGGTGTAAACATTCACTCGCTTTCCTTCTGACAACACACATGCTCTAGTCAGTGCAATCAATTCTGCTGCTTGCGCAGAATTCTGTGGTATGCGTGCTGTCTCAACAACTGTATGTAAAGTTGTAATAGCATACGCTGCAGTCGTTTCACCATTCGGAAGCTTAAAACACGAACCATCTACCCATAGGGTACCATCAACATTCGCAAGGGGAGTATCCCTGAGGTCAACTCTATCTTTCGTTTCTTCCTCTGTACGAAGAAAACAATCATGCTGTTCTTGAGGATCCGTCTCTGTAGAGATCGGTAACAACGTAGCTGGATTCAGCACATTACATCTTTTAATATGAACATGACTAGCCAACAGTGTCAACTCATAACCTGACAGACGTGCACTAGTAAGGTGCTGTGTCTTAGTCCTGTTTATTAAGGTATCCACTGCATGCGGGACCATCACGATCAACGTGTTGTCCAATACCAAACCAGCAGACTGTCGGATAGAAACAGCCGCTGCAGCTGTAGCTCTCAGACAACTCGGCAACGCCTTAGCAACTGGGTCTAACGTAGAGGAGAAATACGCACATGGACGCTGCTTGTCCCCAAATGGTTGTGTCGACACTGACAACGCACAACCTTCTCTCTCATGCACGTACAACATGAAAGGCTTACTATAGTCTGGAGTACCCAACACAGGAGCCGAACACAATGCATCACGTAGTTCAGAAAAGGAAGAGGATGCGGAGTATCTTTCAGAGTCAATGCTAACAGAGGTTTCGCCAACAGTGAAAAATTGGGGATCCACTGTCTACAATATGATGTAATACCTAAAAAGGCACGCACTTCTCTCTGTGTGGATGGTACATTCATTTGCACAATTGCTTGAATTCGTTCTGGGGTAAATCTCCTTCCCTCCTTCGACAAGAGATGACCTAAGTAGGTCACCTCTTGGCGACAATATTGCAGCTTTGAAGGTGACACTTTAAGATGAAGGTCAGACAAATCCCGCAACAAAGAAAGAGTAGCCTCTTTACAAATCTTTTCATCATCAGCAGTAATCAACAAGTCATCAACGTACTGTATAAGAGTAGCACCAACAGGTAACACAAAACAGTCAAGCTGAGTTTTCAACGCCTGACTATAGATGGAGGGACTTTCACAATAACCTTGGGGAGCTCTCTTAAACCGGAAGCTTCGGCCTCCTAATGAGAAGCCAAAGATATCCCAGCTCTCCTCAGCAATAGGAATACTGAAGAAAGCATTCTTCAAATCGATGACAGAAAACCAAGCTGCCGAAGCAGGAATCAAAGTCAACAAAGCAGTGATATCAGGTACCACAGGAAACTGTGGCACGACTATCTTGTTTACCTCTCGAAGGTCGATCACAAACCGGTACACAGGTGGCTGAGAAGCATCAGTACGTTTAAGGATAGGCAAAACAGGACTGTTACAAACATTACCTCTCGTTTCCTCAACTACACCCTTCTAAACCAGATCATAAACAATTGCTAAAAGAGCTCACTCGCCATCGCTCAAGATCTTGTATTGTGGAATACGAGGTAGCCTAGCATTTGACTTAAGCGTGACAACATAAGGTGGAATCTGCAAAAGACCAACATCATTTGGACCTGTAGCCCAAAGTGTATCAGGAAGCGAACGCAATTCCAGTGGCAAAAAACAATCCTTAGACAAATACATTGGGGAAATCACTTTCTTACCAAGGGTAAGTTGTACTCCTGAAGGAGAACAATGTAATGTTGCATACAATCTTTTCAGCAAGTTCAAACCCAACAGATTCTCACCACAACCAGTCGTTAAAATAAGTGGAACTTCCAATTCACAAGGGCCAATCGAAAGGGACAAAGGACTAGAAACCGGATTACGAACTGGGGCGCCTGAAAATCCTACTGAAACATTGGTCAAGCCAGACAAATGTGCGCCAGGAAGTTTAGAGTGCATAATAGAACTCTTCATCGCACCAGTATCCAAAAGAAAAGGTTCTACCACACCTGATGTATTTACTTCAACATAAGGTCCACTCTGGTCTACTGGAACTGACACTACTCCCTCACTTTGTCCTTGGCTGTCCTAGTTATCATTATAACCAGAACTCTCACCTTCAACATAGTAATCCTCAACATAATACTGGGCAGACTGACCACTCGGCACATTCTGTCTGTCAAAATAATTAGCAGAATTCTGTTGGGAAGAGGAACGATCATTCTGAGGGATCACACCACGTCCCCTACCCCTAGGAGCTTGCTGAAAACTACCACGACCTCTCTGACCAGATACACCATTTGCACGCTGTAACAAAGCCGGGCAACTATTCTTGTAATGACCTTCCTCTCTGCAATAAGCACACTGATTAGGGCCAGGAAAGAATCGCTGAACATAAGGCTCGGGCTTCTGTAACAATCTCTGAAATTGTGGAGGTTGCTGAAACTGAGGCTGATTCTGACGAGGCGGATAAGCTTGCTGCAAAAGAACTTTCGTCTTTAACTCTTTAGTTTTCTTCTCCACTTTATCCTTCTCATCTTTATCCCTATTCTCGTAATATTGTGCAGTAGCCAATATCTGGGCCGACGAAGAGACAGCCCATGAACTCTCAGAGTCCTTTAACTTATTAGAAAGTTCGGGAAGCAAATTAAAGACAAATTTATCCACAAACAACCTTTGACCACCCTCCGTACTCATATCCTGGCCACTATGATCATTAAACGTTTCTTCAAACCTAGTGAAGAAATCAGATACACTCTCGTCTTTCTTCTGCTTACATGCTGCTAACTTATCCCAATTCACTCGTAAAGCGGGCATCATCGTTTTCATCAGATTAATAATTCTACCCGGTAATTCTGAAACTAGAGGTTCAGGTTTAGCACCTCCCTCCTGTCTACCATCTGCAGCAACAATATTTGCCCAGGTATCACCTAATTCAGCAGCATGATTCTCATGACGAATATTTTCCCACAAGGGTTGAGGGACTACATTACCCATTAACATATCGATATCAGCTAAATTCATAACACACGCTTCAACTGTCTGGGACAACTCCTTGTAATAACCAGCAGGATTCTTACGAGGGTCAGAGGTCTGCTTAAGAGCCAAGACCTCTGCTCTCTTCCAAGGGACATGTACCCATACTCGCTGAAAATGAGCCGTAGCGGCCTGAATACCCTGATTTACATTAGCCTGAACTGCTTCCTTCCATACAGGAGGAACTTCTCTCATAGTGTACTGTTTCACTTTCCTCCTAACAGAAGAATCAGGTTCATACAATGTCTGAGGCAAAAGCCTAGATCTGAAAGCAAGTATCGTCTCTACAGCATCCGTAACATCAGATTCCACTATCATCCCTTTGGCAAAATCTGATTGAACATCAAGCACATCCTGCGGAATCGGACCCAACTCATTATCTTCCCATTCCTGATGCAAAAAGGTACACATTACATCAAAAACATACCTTTGCTTAGGCGGTTCCCACTGAAAGAAAACATCCATAACTGCTGGCAAATTATACCTTGAAGCATTTAAAATCCACCTATGAGCCAACAAATCCGACACTGTCCGTTCTTCAGAACTAGGAAGCTGACTACGACTCTGTTTACCCTCCGAAACAGGGGTCATATTCAGTGACCCAAACAATGGTGACAATAAATTAGAAACAGTTTCTGTCATTCGTTTTCGAACAGAAGGAGAAGAAGCAGACATAAGAACAGGAGAATAAGTATTCTGAGGCAAGGAAGGCGTAGGGACTGAAGGACCGGGTTTTTAGAACCCAGCGGCGTCAGGGAGAACGCCTGAAACCTTCGAGTTCCCCTGTCTTGGCAAACAGAGACACGGGATACTTCTTGATGACGTCAAAGACCAAAGTTTATTGGCTGCAACCAGGAACAGAGATCTACGAAGCACACACGGGTGGTTCGTCAGAGACTGCACAAATTCAATAAGCGGAGCATGGTCTTTTATGCCAAAAATCAAGCCTCAGGCAACATTTCAAATTAGCATTCTGTGCATACAAACTGACCAATGACAGTGTAACATTTTGAAAGTAGCGTATGACGACAATCTCGGACAATCCCATTTTCCGTTGTCCAGCCCACCAGAGGTGACCACGCACATTCCTAGTTTCCTGTTCGATCAGGCGGGACAAACCCATCATAAAGCCTTCAACCCAAATCAATGATTATGTCGTAAAGGAAAGGCAGAAACAGATTGGAAGTGAGATAGAAAGGTGGGAGCAGTGTACCAAAAACTTGGGCACGTCCTGCTCTTTGATCTTTATCAGACCAGCTGCTGAACAAGGAACTGGCTCAGCGAGGTCGGCCTCGGGCAAGGAGTCAGTTCGGCCAGGTCACCCAGAAGTCAGCTAAGGCATACGTGTCTCAAGGACTCGTTCGGCCACAGTCATCGGGCCTATGTTAGGGCAACCACACAAAACGGCTGCCGTATACAAAATAGAACCCGGAGGTTCAAACTAAATCCTCAAATACAGAGTGTTCTCCTATATCGATTCATACGAAAACACTCAGACACGCTACACTCGCCATTTGCGATCTGCTGACACCAAAATCGTCCATTTCCGACGATCTTTAGTGAACGGGTTCGGAACCATCGAACCCAGTTCGCGAACTACGGAACCACAGGACAAGATCAGTAGAAATCAAAGATGCAGAAGCAGAAGGCAAAGGAGTTTGAGGCAAAGCTGATAGCAAGGCTGGTGACCCTAGAATGGATTGCGCAGGAGAAGGCAAAACCATCTGTGGAGCACCGGGTGGCTGAACAACAGCAGGAGGTTGAACAACAAAGGGTGGGACAACTGGGGGTAATGGAGGCGCAGTAGCACACTGCACATAGGGAGGAGGCAATCTCAATAAATGAGAGATCAAAGGATCTTTTTCAGGGTCTTCCATCACTTTCGGAGGAGAAGACGGCAAGGCCGGATAATATTTATCTATGGCCATGCGACGCTGTCTATCTTAGACTTCACTCGCACTTCTCCATCTTCCTTAAACTGTCTAGCAGCTTGTAATACTGACATATTTTTATCTTTCCTATCTCTCTTTGCTTGCTTAATTTCTCTCTGTTTGGCTTCCTTTCGCCAAAGGCGGAAAGAATCAACCATTGCCGGCCGGGCTTTCTTCTTAAATAGCTTAACTTCTAGATTGTCTAAAATCTCTGTTTCAAAACTACCATGTGGGGGCCATTGTAAAACACCATCCTTTTTAGTGTAGCGGACCCATACTTCATTATAAGTAATAGGGCCCACTCCGTGTTTTGAGTAAAGTTCATAAGTCGGAGTTCCAACCGGAGGTATCGGACATGAATCCTCCAATCGGGAATCCCTGTTAGTACCACAAACAAACCAATTACCAAATTTACCAAGACCAGGCATCTTGCTCACTAGTCTGGTTTCAAACTTCAAAGGGAATCAAAAAATGATACACTTGTAAATATACAAGCCCTTCAGCTTTGGATACTGCAGCAGCCAAATCAAAGACAGTCAAATCGAAACCAAGGAACCAGACAAAGTCGTGGGAGCGACTCACTTATACTTAACCAAATATCTGTCACGCCACCAGAAGACCGTCTATCGTCTCGCTTTACAAACATCAATCGGAGGGTCCAAGACAAGGCGACAGTCAGGGCAGCAGTCCATCGCAGCTGTTGGAAAGTGGGAAGCCTCGCAGAAAAGTCCTTTGGTCCACGCCGACATGCAGGGGTCGATGAAGTGGGGGCCCTCCTCCAGAATTTCCTCACGTGGCTCCTCGCAATCTTCAGGCTTGGACCGGTACCACTGAAGTCGGCCCCACGTCGGTCGCCAACTGAAGAACCGGGTTTTCAAGTACCCAGCGGCGTCAGGGACACGCCCAGAGTCCTCTAGGTTCTCTTGCCTTGGTATACAGAGACACGGAATACTTCTAGGTGGAGTCAGAGATCAAATTTATTAGCTGCAGCTAGTAGCAGAAATCCCAGCAATACAACACAGTGTACAACTCAAGAAACTGCTCAATTTTACTAAGGCGAGACATATCCATTTATACACAAAAAGGTACATTTAAAATGCACACCCCTGCACCAAAATTCAACCAATAGAAAGTACATGACATCACACAGCATCATACAAAATGACATCAATGATGACATCATCCATGTGACAATCAGATACACCTCATCATACACTAGTATAACTATTTCATCACTCACTGTAAAATACAGAGTGCCATATTTGAAACCATTGACACACCAATACAAGTTTCTAAACACCCACTCAGTGATTCCTTGATCTATACACACATCTAATCAGTTACCTATTGATTCGCTCATACATGCTGTCAATGATCAATAGAACACTATCAAATATACTTATACACCTATATCAACATTACACACCAGCACACATCCTAATCACTTATGAAGTCACCCTACTCAGTTATGCAAAGAATGGATCATACTTACTTTTACTTAGCTACACACTTATACACACACCGCTTCATCTATTCATATAGATAGTAACTCATACTAGTGTGTTATAAAATCACTATTACAAGCATACAGTCACTCAAACAATCACTGAGTCTTATGTATAGTTATTTATATACAACAACGGACACATACACTGCCTTTTATTTTTCTAGTTTGTTGGACATGTACCATTGAGACATATATTTGCTCTTCACCACACCCATAAAGATATTCACTCACCCAAACAACTGTTATAACATGTAGTTTTAACTTCATATACCTACTGAATCAACTATTCACACATCTTTGGGCTTTCATACGCCCCCCTCCCCCCACTGAACCACACATACATTCACTCTCCCATACAAATACTCAGTTAACTAATCAATAACTAATAAAACTTTCCCATAGCTACTAACCAACTGGTGCAGCCGTTTACACAGCAACTGACAAAGTGATAAGATATTCACACAGTTTAGTCACTA
Source organism: Lissotriton vulgaris (assembly GCF_964263255.1). Taxonomy (NCBI): domain Eukaryota; kingdom Metazoa; phylum Chordata; class Amphibia; order Caudata; family Salamandridae; genus Lissotriton; species Lissotriton vulgaris. Next base: position 156,510,955 of record NC_141690.1, read on the forward strand.
TTCAATATATGTAGTGAGACACTATAAATTAGTCAAGTAAACAGTCAATCACACTGCTACTAAATCCTCCATCCAGATATTTATATTTATATATCCACTCATTCTTTAATGCATATTGCTATATATATGTAATACATATTTAAATGGCGAACCAAACCACATTCACTGGATGATGTCATCAGTGATGTCACTGACCATGTCATGAATGATGTAATATGTGACAACATCATCAGCAGTGGATTGCGGACGCGCAAGATGTAGTTAGTACAACTAACTATATCGGAGGAATTTCAATGGTTTTGTATGAGTGAAATATCCAGCTAACTATAACACCCCTAAAAGCTATGGGGCAGATTTATGACGAACTTGCGCCACGTTTACGCCGCCGTTGCGTCACGCAACGGCGCAGAAACGTGGCGCATCCCTGCGACCTATTTACAACGTGACGCATCTAGGTAGATGGTTCACGTTGTAAAGCCCTGCGCCACATGAAACCTGCGTCAGGTTTCATGTGGGCGTTCTGTCGCAGTGTGGGCATTCCCTCGTAGGAAAGCCCCGTAAAACTGACGCAGTGAAATCTACAAGATTTCACTGAGTCAGTTTTACGACGCTGCTGGGTCAAATCCTTACGCCTGCTTGAAGCAGGCATAAGGAGTGACGCACCACGTTATGTATGGGTGGCCTCTGTACATTGCAGGAGTTGCGTCGCACTTGCGACGCTACTCCAGCAATGCGCCGCCTGTACACCACAAGATGCGTCACGCATCTGCCCTTCCTTGCACCATGGTGCGCCGCATTGTAAATGCGGCGCATCTGTGGTGCCGCAAGGAGGGAATTGCATGACGCATCAGTTCTGGCGCATCCCTGCTGATTTGCAGGGATGTGCCAGAACTCATAAATCTTCCCCCATGTTTTTTTCAGTGAATTTCTAAGGTTTTTTAAATGCTAATTCCTAACTATATCACGCCCAAAAGCTATGTTTTTTTCATTGAATATATATATATATATATATATATATGTATATATATATATATATATATATATATATATATATATATATATATATATATATATATATATATATATATATATATATATATATATATATATATATATATATATATATATATGAGCAGGGTCACTGAGTTGCCCGAAACGCGTCATGGCGGTGGTGCAGGGCGTTATTCATATGGAATACCGGTCCGGTCCTCGGATGCTTGATTCCGTTCTGGGAAGGACATGGCTTTTGTAGTTCGGACTGGACTGTTCCCATGGGGCACAGGGTCAGAGCTGATTTGCATATCGCCATTGTCTAACCCGGGGTGGTGTGGAGTGCAAAAAACGATGGATTTGGGCCCAGATCTTTGGACTGGGTTGAGTGTGTGACATTGATCCACATTCGGTCCATCACCTGTTGTGTTTGCATATTCCGCCCTAAGTGCGCTGGGGATGCCCAGACGTGGGTCCCAGGCACTCCACACCACTGGAGTCAAGCTAGCCGGGCTGATGAGAGGTGTTACCTCGAAACCGGTCCGGTCCTCGGATGCTTGATTCCGTTCTGGGAAGGACATGGCTTTTGTAGTTCGGACTGAACTGTTCCCATGGGGCACAGGGTCAGAGCTGATTTGCATATCGCCATTGTTGAGTGTGTGACATTGATCCACATTCGGTCCATCACCTGTTGTGTTTGCATTGTAAATGCGGCGCATCTGTGGTGCCGCAAGGAGGGAATTGCATGACGCATCAGTTCTGGCGCATCCCTGCTGATTTGCAGGGATGCGCCAGAACTCATAAATCTGCCCCTATGATCCACATTCGGTCCATCACCTGTTGTGTTTGCATATTCCGCCCTAAGTGCGCTGGGGATGCCCAGACGTGGGTCCCAGGCACTCCACACCACTGGAGTCAAGCTAGCCGGGCTGATGAGAGGTGTTACCTCGAAACCGGTCCGGTCCTCGGATGCTTGATTCCGTTCTGGGAAGGACATGGCTTTTGTAGTTCGGACTGGACTGTTCTCATGGGGCACAGGGTCAGAGCTGATTTGCATATCGCCATTGTCTAACCCGGGGTGGTGTGGAGTGCAAAAAACGATGGATTTGGGCCCAGATCTTTGGACTGGGTTGAGTGTGTGACATTGATCCACATTCGGTCCATCACCTGTTGTGTTTGCATATTCCGCCCTAAGTGCGCTGGGGATGCCCAGACGTGGGTCCCAGGCACTCCACACCACTGGAGTCAAGCTAGCCGGGCTGATGAGAGGTGTTACCTCGAAACCGGTCCGGTCCTCGGATGCTTGATTCCGTTCTGGGAAGGACATGGCTTTTGTAGTTCGGACTGGACTGTTCCCATGGGGCATAGGGTCAGAGCTGATTTGCATATCGCCATTGTCTAACCCGGGGTGGTATGGAGTGCAAAAAACGATGGATTTGGGCCCAGATCTTTGGACTGGGTTGAGTGTGTGACATTGATCCACATTCGGTCCATCACCTGTTGTGTTTGCATATTCCGAACTAAGTGCGCTGGGGATGCCCAGACGTGGGTCCCAGGCACTCCACACCACTGGAGTCAAGCTAGCCGGGCTGATGAGAGGTGTTACCTCGAAACCGGTCCGGTCCTCGGATGCTTGATTCCGTTCTGGGAAGGACATAGCTTTTGTAGTTCGGACTGGACTGTTCCCATGGGGCACAGGGTCAGAGCTGATTTGCATATCGCCATTGTCTAACCCGGGGTGGTGTGGAGTGCAAAAAACGATGGATTTGGGCCCAGATCTTTGGACTGGGTTGAGTGTGTGACATTGATCCACATTCGGTCCATCACCTGTTGTGTTTGCATTGTAAATGCGGCGCATCTGTGGTGCCGCAAGGAGGGAATTGCATGACGCATCAGTTCTGGCGCATCCCTGCTGATTTGCAGGGATGCGCCAGAACTCATAAATCTGCCCCTATGTTTTTTTCAGTGAATTTCTAAGGTTTTTTAAATGCTAATTCCTAACTATATCAGGCCCAAAACCTATGTTTTTTTCATTGTATATATATATATATATATATATATATATATATATATATATTTTTTTTTTTTTTTCCACCAAGTTGCCCTTGTGGAATGGTCACGCAGGTAAGGGTTACCGCTCAGCACGCCACAAGCAGCAGGAAGTCAGCAAACTGTAATCCCTTTTGGAGCCATACGCGTTTCGAGCTTAGGAGCTCTTGTTCACTGGCAAATGACGGAGGAAGCAAGCGTGTGTTTGAACATCTGATTTATTTCAATAGAAGTCCCGCCCCAGTGGGCGTTACCGCACAGGCATTCTGGTCTTGTTAGTTCCTGGGTAGGAAGACTTCATAGTTCGTGTACGCAAGTGCCTTGCTGCCTCCATCATTGAATGTTCATCCCGGTTGGGAAAAGGTGATGTCAGCTTCGCCAGCCGCCTGCCAATATCACCTCGTGGCTCAGGCCCCCCACCTTCCTATTGGTGTCCAAATGCCGAACACCCAGGATCCGCTCTTCCGCGGTGGGACCATTCCGCGACCGGACTGGCCGCAATTAATTCTTTCCACCAAGTTGCCCTTGTGGAATGGTCACGCAGGTAAGGGTTACCGCTCAGCACGCCACAAGCAGCAGGAAGTCAGCAAACTGTAATCCCTTTTGGAGCCATACGCGTTTCGAGCTTAGGAGCTCTTGTTCACTGGCAAATGACGGAGGAAGCAAGCGTGTGTTTGAACATCTGATTTATTTCAATAGAAGTCCCGCCCCAGTGGGCGTTACCGCACAGGCATTCTGGTCTTGTTAGTTCCTGGGTAGGAAGACTTCATAGTTCGTGTACGCAAGTGCCTTGCTGCCTCCATCATTGAATGTTCATCCCGGTTGGGAAAAGGTGATGTCAGCTTCGCCAGCCGCCTGCCAATATCACCTCGTGGCTCAGGCCCCCCACCTTCCTATTGGTGTCCAAATGCCGAACACCCAGGATCCGCTCTTCCGCGGTGGGACCATTCCGCGACCGGACTGGCCGCAATTAATTCTTTCCACCAAGTTGCCCTTGTGGAATGGTCACGCAGGTAAGGGTTACCGCTCAGCACGCCACAAGCAGCAGGAAGTCAGCAAACTGTAATCCCTTTTGGAGCCATACGCGTTTCGAGCTTAGGAGCTCTTGTTCACTGGCAAATGACGGAGGAAGCAAGCGTGTGTTTGAACATCTGATTTATTTCAATAGAAGTCCCGCCCCAGTGGGCGTTACCGCACAGGCATTCTGGTCTTGTTAGTTCCTGGGTAGGAAGACTTCATAGTTCGTGTACGCAAGTGCCTTGCTGCCTCCATCATTGAATGTTCATCCCGGTTGGGAAAAGGTGATGTCAGCTTCGCCAGCCGCCTGCCAATATCACCTCGTGGCTCAGGCCCCCCACCTTCCTATTGGTGTCCAAATGCCGAACACCCAGGATCCGCTCTTCCGCGGTGGGACCATTCCGCGACCGGACTGGCCGCAATTAATTCTTTCCACCAAGTTGCCCTTGTGGAATGGTCACGCAGGTAAGGGTTACCGCTCAGCACGCCACAAGCAGCAGGAAGTCAGCAAACTGTAATCCCTTTTGGAGCCATACGCGTTTCGAGCTTAGGAGCTCTTGTTCACTGGCAAATGACGGAGGAAGCAAGCGTGTGTTTGAACATCTGATTTATTTCAATAGAAGTCCCGCCCCAGTGGGCGTTACCGCACAGGCATTCTGGTCTTGTTAGTTCCTGGGTAGGAAGACTTCATAGTTCGTGTACGCAAGTGCCTTGCTGCCTCCATCATTGAATGTTCATCCCGGTTGGGAAAAGGTGATGTCAGCTTCGCCAGCCGCCTGCCAATATCACCTCGTGGCTCAGGCCCCCCACCTTCCTATTGGTGTCCAAATGCCGAACACCCAGGATCCGCTCTTCCGCGGTGGGACCATTCCGCGACCGGACTGGCCGCAATTAATTCTTTCCACCAAGTTGCCCTTGTGGAATGGTCACGCAGGTAAGGGTTACCGCTCAGCACGCCACAAGCAGCAGGAAGTCAGCAAACTGTAATCCCTTTTGGAGCCATACGCGTTTCGAGCTTAGGAGCTCTTGTTCACTGGCAAATGACGGAGGAAGCAAGCGTGTGTTTGAACATCTGATTTATTTCAATAGAAGTCCCGCCCCAGTGGGCGTTACCGCACAGGCATTCTGGTCTTGTTAGTTCCTGGGTAGGAAGACTTCATAGTTCGTGTACGCAAGTGCCTTGCTGCCTCCATCATTGAATGTTCATCCCGGTTGGGAAAAGGTGATGTCAGCTTCGCCAGCCGCCTGCCAATATCACCTCGTGGCTCAGGCCCCCCACCTTCCTATTGTTGTCCAAATGCCGAACACCCAGGATCCGCTCTTCCGCGGTGGGACCATTCCGCGACCGGACTGGCCGCAATTAATTCTTTCCACCAAGTTGCCCTTGTGGAATGGTCACGCAGGTAAGGGTTACCGCTCAGCACGCCACAAGCAGCAGGAAGTCAGCAAACTGTAATCCCTTTTGGAGCCATACGCGTTTCGAGCTTAGGAGCTCTTGTTCACTGGCAAATGACGGAGGAAGCAAGCGTGTGTTTGAACATCTGATTTATTTCAATAGAAGTCCCGCCCCAGTGGGCGTTACCGCACAGGCATTCTGGTCTTGTTAGTTCCTGGGTAGGAAGACTTCATAGTTCGTGTACGCAAGTGCCTTGCTGCCTCCATCATTGAATGTTCATCCCGGTTGGGAAAAGGTGATGTCAGCTTCGCCAGCCGCCTGCCAATATCACCTCGTGGCTCAGGCCCCCCACCTTCCTATTGGTGTCCAAATGCCGAACACCCAGGATCCGCTCTTCCGCGGTGGGACCATTCCGCGACCGGACTGGCCGCAATTAATTCTTTCCACCAAGTTGCCCTTGTGGAATGGTCACGCAGGTAAGGGTTACCGCTCAGCACGCCACAAGCAGCAGGAAGTCAGCAAACTGTAATCCCTTTTCGAGCCATACGCGTTTCGAGCTTAGGAGCTCTTGTTCACTGGCAAATGACGGAGGAAGCAAGCGTGTGTTTGAACATCTGATTTATTTCAATAGAAGTCCCGCCCCAGTGGGCGTTACCGCACAGGCATTCTGGTCTTGTTAGTTCCTGGGTAGGAAGACTTCATAGTTCGTGTACGCAAGTGCCTTGCTGCCTCCATCATTGAATGTTCATCCCGGTTGGCAAAAGGTGATGTCAGCTTCGCCAGCCGCCTGCCAATATCACCTCGTGGCTCAGGCCCCCCACCTTCCTATTGGTGTCCAAATGCCGAACACCCAGGATCCGCTCTTCCGCGGTGGGACCATTCCACGACCGGACTGGCCTCAATTAATTCTTTCCACCAAGTTGCCCTTGTGGAATGGTCACGCAGGTAAGGGTTACCGCTCAGCACGCCACAAGCAGCAGGAAGTCAGCAAACTGTAATCCCTTTTGGAGCCATACGCGTTTCGAGCTTAGGAGCTCTTGTTCACTGGCAAATGACGGAGGAAGCAAGCGTGTGTTTGAACATCTGATTTATTTCAATAGAAGTCCCGCCCCAGTGGGCGTTACCGCACAGGCATTCTGGTCTTGTTAGTTCCTGGGTAGGAAGACTTCATAGTTCGTGTACGCAAGTGCCTTGCTGCCTCCATCGTTGAATGTTCATCCCGGTTGGGAAAAGGTGATGTCAGCTTCGCCAGCCGCCTGCCAATATCACCTCGTGGCTCAGGCCCCCCACCTTCCTATTGGTGTCCAAATGCCGAACACCCAGGATCCGCTCTTCCGCGGTGGGACCATTCCGCGACCGGACTGGCCGCAATTAATTCTTTCCACCAAGTTGCCCTTGTGGAATGGTCACGCAGGTAAGGGTTACCGCTCAGCACGCCACAAGCAGCAGGAAGTCAGCAAACTGTAATCCCTTTTGGAGCCATACGCGTTTCGAGCTTAGGAGCTCTTGTTCACTGGCAAATGACGGAGGAAGCAAGCGTGTGTTTGAACATCTGATTTATTTCAATAGAAGTCCCGCCCCAGTGGGCGTTACCGCACAGGCATTCTGGTCTTGTTAGTTCCTGGGTAGGAAGACTTCATAGTTCGTGTACGCAAGTGCCCTGCTGCCTCCATCATTGAATGTTCATCCCGGTTGGGAAAAGGTGATGTCAGCTTCGCCATCCGCCTGCCAATATCACCTCGTGGCTCAGGCCCCCCACCTTCCTATTGGTGTCCAAATGCCGAACACCCAGGATCCGCTCTTCGGCGGTGGGACCATTCCGCGACCGGACTGGCCGCAATTAATTCTTTCCACCAAGTTGCCCTTGTGGAATGGTCACGCAGGTAAGGGTTACCGCTCAGCACGCCACAAGCAGCAGGAAGTCAGCAAACTGTAATCCCTTTTGGAGCCATACGCGTTTCGAGCTTAGGAGCTCTTGTTCACTGGCAAATGACGGAGGAAGCAAGCGTGTGTTTGAACATCTGATTTATTTCAATAGAAGTCCCGCCCCAGTGGGCGTTACCGCACAGGCATTCTGGTCTTGTTAGTTCCTGGGTAGGAAGACTTCATAGTTCGTGTACGCAAGTGCCTTGCTGCCTCCATCATTGAATGTTCATCCCGGTTGGGAAAAGGTGATGTCAGCTTCGCCAGCCGCCTGCCAATATCACCTCGTGGCTCAGGCCCCCCACCTTCCTATTGGTGTCCAAATGCCGAACACCCAGGATCCGCTCTTCCGCGGTGGGACCATTCCGCGACCGGACTGGCCGCAATTAATTCTTTCCACCAAGTTGCCCTTGTGGAATGGTCACGCAGGTAAGGGTTACCGCTCAGCACGCCACAAGCAGCAGGAAGTCAGCAAACTGTAATCCCTTTTGGAGCCATACGCGTTTCGAGCTTAGGAGCTCTTGTTCACTGGCAAATGACGGAGGAAGCAAGCGTGTGTTTGAACATCTGATTTATTTCAATAGAAGTCCCGCCCCAGTGGGCGTTACCGCACAGGCATTCTGGTCTTGTTAGTTCCTGGGTAGGAAGACTTCATAGTTCGTGTACGCAAGTGCCTTGCTGCCTCCATCATTGAATGTTCATCCCGGTTGGGAAAAGGTGATGTCAGCTTCGCCAGCCGCCTGCCAATATCACCTCGTGGCTCAGGCCCCCCACCTTCCTATTGGTGTCCAAATGCCGAACACCCAGGATCCGCTCTTCCGCGGTGGGACCATTCCGCGACCGGACTGGCCGCAATTAATTCTTTCCACCAAGTTGCCCTTGTGGAATGGTCACGCAGGTAAGGGTTACCGCTCAGCACGCCACAAGCAGCAGGAAGTCAGCAAACTGTAATCCCTTTTGGAGCCATACGCGTTTCGAGCTTAGGAGCTCTTGTTCACTGGCAAATGACGGAGGAAGCAAGCGTGTGTTTGAACATCTGATTTATTTCAATAGAAGTCCCGCCCCAGTGGGCGTTACCGCACAGGCATTCTGGTCTTGTTAGTTCCTGGGTAGGAAGACTTCATAGTTCGTGTACGCAAGTGCCTTGCTGCCTCCATCATTGAATGTTCATCCCGGTTGGGAAAAGGTGATGTCAGCTTCGCCAGCCGCCTGCCAATATCACCTCGTGGCTCAGGCCCCCCACCTTCCTATTGGTGTCCAAATGCCGAACACCCAGGATCCGCTCTTCCGCGGTGGGACCATTCCGCGACCGGACTCGCCGCAATTAATTCTTTCCACCAAGTTGCCCTTGTGGAATGGTCACGCAGGTAAGGGTTACCGCTCAGCACGCCACAAGCAGCAGGAAGTCAGCAAACTGTAATCCCTTTTGGAGCCATACGCGTTTCGAGCTTAGGAGCTCTTGTTCACTGGCAAATGACGGAGGAAGCAAGCGTGTGTTTGAACATCTGATTTATTTCAATAGAAGTCCCGCCCCAGTGGGCGTTACCGCACAGGCATTCTGGTCTTGTTAGTTCCTGGGTAGGAAGACTTCATAGTTCGTGTACGCAAGTGCCTCGCTGCCTCCATCATTGAATGTTCATCCCGGTTGGGAAAAGGTGATGTCAGCTTCGCCAGCCGCCTGCCAATATCACCTCGTGGCTCAGGCCCCCCACCTTCCTATTGGTGTCCAAATGCCGAACACCCAGGATCCGCTCTTCCGCGGTGGGACCATTCCGCGACCGGACTGGCCGCAATTAATTCTTTCTACCAAGTTGCCCTTGTGGAATGGTCACGCAGGTAAGGGTTACCGCTCAGCACGCCACAAGCAGCAGGAAGTCAGCAAACTGTAATCCCTTTTGGAGCCATACGCGTTTCGAGCTTAGGAGCTCTTGTTCACTGGCAAATGACGGAGGAAGCAAGCGTGTGTTTGAACATCTGATTTATTTCAATAGAAGTCCCGCCCCAGTGGGCGTTACCGCACAGGCATTCTGGTCTTGTTAGTTCCTGGGTAGGAAGACTTCATAGTTCGTGTACGCAAGTGCCTTGCTGCCTCCATCATTGAATGTTCATCCCGGTTGGGAAAAGGTGATGTCAGCTTCGCCAGCCGCCTGCCAATATCACCTCCTGGCTCAGGCCCCCCACCTTCCTATTGGTGTCCAAATGCCGAACACCCAGGATCCGCTCTTCCGCGGTGGGACCATTCCGCGACCGGACTGGCCGCAATTAATTCTTTCCACCAAGTTGCCCTTGTGGAATGGTCACGCAGGTAAGGGTTACCGCTCAGCACGCCACAAGCAGCAGGAAGTCAGCAAACTGTAATCCCTTTTGGAGCCATACGCGTTTCGAGCTAAGGAGCTCTTGTTCACTGGCAAATGACGGAGGAAGCAAGCGTGTGTTTGAACATCTGATTTATTTCAATAGAAGTGCGTACACGAACTATGAAGTCTTCCTACCCAGGAACTAACAAGACCAGAATGCCTGTGCGGTAATGCCCACTGGGGCGGGACTTCTATTGAAATAAATCAGATGTTCAAACACACGCTTGCTTCCTCCGTCATTTGCCAGTGAACAAGAGCTCCTAAGCTCGAAACGCGTATGGCTCCAAAAGGGATTACAGTTTGCTGACTTCCTGCTGCTTGTGGCGTGCTGAGCGGTAACCCTTACCTGCGTGACCATTCCACAAGGGCAACTTGGTGGAAAGAATTAATTGCGGCCAGTCCGGTCGCGGAATGGTCCCACCGCGGAAGAGCGGATCCTGGGTGTTCGGCATTTGGACACCAATAGGAAGGTGGGGGGCCTGAGCCACGAGGTGATATTGGCAGGCGGCTGGCGAAGCTGACATCACCTTTTCCCAACCGGGATGAACATTCAATGATGGAGGCAGCAAGGCACTTGCGTACACGAACTATGAAGTCTTCCTACCCAGGAACTAACAAGACCAGAATGCCTGTGCGGTAACGCCCACTGGGGCGGGACTTCTATTGAAATAAATCAGATGTTCAAACACACGCTTGCTTCCTCCGTCATTTGCCAGTGAACAAGAGCTCCTAAGCTCGAAACGCGTATGGCTCCAAAAGGGATTACAGTTTGCTGACTTCCTGCTGCTTGTGGCGTGCTGAGCGGTAACCCTTACCTGCGTGACCATTCCACAAGGGCAACTTGGTGGAAAGAATTAATTGCGACCAGTCCGGTCGCGGAATGGTCCCACCGCGGAAGAGCGGATCCTGGGTGTTCGGCATTTGGACACCAATAGGAAGGTGGGGGGCCTGAGCCACGAGGTGATATTGGCAGGCGGCTGGCGAAGCTGACATCACCTTTTCCCAACCGGGATGAACATTCAATGATGGAGGCAGCAAGGCACTTGCGTACACGAACTATGAAGTCTTCCTACCCAGGAACTAACAAGACCAGAATGCCTGTGCGGTAACGCCCACTGGGGCGGGACTTCTATTGAAATAAATCAGATGTTCAAACACACGCTTGCTTCCTCCGTCATTTGCCAGTGAACAAGAGCTCCTAAGCTCGAAACGCGTATGGCTCCAAAAAGGATTACAGTTTGCTGACTTCCTGCTGCTTGTGGCGTGCTGAGCGGTAACCCTTACCTGCGTGACCATTCCACAAGGGCAACTTGGTGGAAAGAATTAATTGCGGCCAGTCCGGTCGCGGAATGGTCCCACCGCGGAAGAGCGGATCCTGGGTGTTCGGCATTTGGACACCAATAGGAAGGTGGGGGGCCTGAGCCACGAGGTGATATTGGCAGGCGGCTGGCGAAGCTGACATCACCTTTTCCCAACCGGGATGAACATTCAATGATGGAGGCAGCAAGGCACTTGCGTACACGAACTATGAAGTCTTCCTACCCAGGAACTAACAAGACCAGAATGCCTGTGCGGTAACGCCCACTGGGGCGGGACTTCTATTGAAATAAATCAGATGTTCAAACACACGCTTGCTTCCTCCGTCATTTGCCAGTGAACAAGAGCTCCTAAGCTCGAAACGCGTATGGCTCCAAAAGGGATTACAGTTTGCTGACTTCCTGCTGCTTGTGGCGTGCTGAGCGGTAACCCTTACCTGCGTGACCATTCCACAAGGGCAACTTGGTGGAAAGAATTAATTGCGGCCAGTCCGGTCGCGGAATGGTCCCACCGCGGAAGAGCGGATCCTGGGTGTTCGGCATTTGGACACCAATAGGAAGGTGGGGGGCCTGAGCCACGAGGTGATATTGGCAGGCGGCTGGCGAAGCTGACATCACCTTTTCCCAACCGGGATGAACATTCAATGATGGAGGCAGCAAGGCACTTGCGTACACGAACTATGAAGTCTTCCTACCCAGGAACTAACAAGACCAGAATGCCTGTGCGGTAACGCCCACTGGGGCGGGACTTCTATTGAAATAAATCAGATGTTCAAACACACGCTTGCTTCCTCCGTCATTTGCCAGTGAACAAGAGCTCCTAAGCTCGAAACGCGTATGGCTCCAAAAGGGATTACAGTTTGCTGACTTCCTGCTGCTTGTGGCGTGCTGAGCGGTAACCCTTACCTGCGTGACCATTCCACAAGGGCAACTTGGTGGAAAGAATTAATTGCGGCCAGTCCGGTCGCGGAATGGTCCCACCGCGGAAGAGCGGATCCTGGGTGTTCGGCATTTGGACACCAATAGGAAGGTGGGGGGCCTGAGCCAGGAGGTGATATTGGCAGGCGGCTGGCGAAGCTGACATCACCTTTTCCCAACCGGGATGAACATTCAATGATGGAGGCAGCAAGGCACTTGCGTACACGAACTATGAAGTCTTCCTACCCAGGAACTAACAAGACCAGAATGCCTGTGCGGTAACGCCCACTGGGGCGGGACTTCTATTGAAATAAATCAGATGTTCAAACACACGCTTGCTTCCTCCGTCATTTGCCAGTGAACAAGAGCTCCTAAGCTCGAAACGCGTATGGCTCCAAAAGGGATTACAGTTTGCTGACTTCCTGCTGCTTGTGGCGTGCTGAGCGGTAACCCTTACCTGCGTGACCATTCCACAAGGGCAACTTGGTGGAAAGAATATATATATATATATATATATATATACATATATATGTATATATATATATATGAGCAAGGTCACTGAGTTGCCCGAAACGCGTCATGGCGGTGGTGCAGGGCGTTATTCATATGGAATAAAAATATATGCACGGAACTTTGAGCATATATATATATATATCTTACCTATGAAGAACTGAAATCTTCATTCTCAGGGGTCTCACTAATACAAATGAACTTGGCACAGAAGCTGAAATATTAAAAGACATCTTTATTAAATTTAATAAGTGAGGCCACGTCACCCAACTGCCTTAGCAATTGAATGAGGCAGTCTAAAGAATACAGAACACAGAGGTCTTTTATATGTTTTAGAGTTACAAGCTCAGCATCAAAGAAAAGGGCAGTCCTAGCTTCTGTAAGCATACAAAATACCTAATATGGACATACAAGATCTGCAAAATAGTAGCCAATCGAAAAACATCATGTAACCAGAATGTCCCCCTTACGTCGTGTTTCTGCCCAACCCATAAGTCAATCAATTACAGCACTTATAAGTCAATCAGTAATGGCAGAACATGTCTTTATGCAGTTAGGCCAGCTAGTGTCTGAGATTGCTTTCAAAGCAAGGACAGAGGGGGGTTTTCTACACGTTGCAGTCCAAAGGGCAGAAATACTTCATGAATAGAGCCGTCTGTGTAAAGGCAACACAAATTGATGACAAATGTAAGATGGAGTCAAAATTAAAGAACCTCACCTACTGACGGTGGCCAGTAGGTAGTTATATTTAGAACCTTGTTTCTATTCAAAAGGCATTTTTTCTTTTGCCAATATCTTTGGCATCGGTCAACGAATCTTTGCGATATTTTCCAAACTAATGGGGTGCTCCTGTCTTTAAAGTTTCGGGGTGATTCGTCAAGCGGGACTGAGAAAAAAGAGGGTCCCAAAACATGTTTTCTCCATGTTAATTTCCATAGGAAACTTTAGACATGACTACAGCCCGAACGGCTGAAGTGAATTACACCAAATTTGGCAAAAAGTTAGCTTTAGTCCAGAAAGCACACTTTTCTTTAAATGGTGTAAATCCGTTCAGTGGTTTTTGAGAAATTTAAAGATTTACAGATATCAATATTTGAGAATTGTGAGATCTGATTGGCTGCAACCTCTCGATCACAAGCTTGTTTCTGATTGGCTGCCAACACTTCAAACCAGGAACCAACCGCAAATCCAGGCTATACTTACCCCTAATGACACTGGTCAAATCAGCTCCCCCGGTACAGGAGAATCCGGAAGAAAATCAACAACATCAGACAAAACGAGAGGATAACCCCACCCCGTATCGTGTGTCTACACAGGGAGAGAGGCACTGGTCCGACGTGGCGGAAGAAGGCGAATCTGACCTTGGAAGGATTGACGAACTGCAAGAGAAAAGGGACTGCCTCAGCAACAGGAGGCGAGCTAGTTGGACGGAAGGAGAGGATGTGACAGAAGCGGAGCGAGAGGAAGAATCGGGAAACAGAACCAGAGACAAAGACGCTGAATCTGAAGAGGATGACAAACGGTAGAGTGAGGAGTGGTGGTATCCACAGGAGGATGCTGGAGAGCAGCCGCAACTCAGGAGAGTTGCGGCGGAGCCGGTGAGTGATGATGGGAGGGGTGACGAGGGAGGAGGGACTGAGGGAGAGGGAGGGGAAACAGGCACTGTGTATGAATCCTGCATGGAATGCTGACCACCCGCTGAGCACCCTTCTCTCCCTATGACCCTATGAGAAAATCTAGTAATCTCGTACCGAGGGATTGACGTGCCCACTAATTTTTGTAAAGAAGAGACAGGCTGATTCAGTGAAGTCGGGTTCCTGGAAATCACAATAGGCAACCTGTGAAGAAGCATTCCAGATTCTATATTCTTGCCTTTTATTCTTTCACATTCTAGGTTATCGTTTTCATTAGAATCCCCCCTTTCTTCACAGTTTTGTCCTAATTATTAGCACCAGATAGGTGTGGTGAAGGGTGTAAGTTTTTCTGAGCCTCCCCACATCAATTTACTGACTGCTCCCTCTCTTTCTTCTCTCAATTTGAGCCTCCGTGGGAGACCACCAAAGAGGGAAAGTGAGGAAGAGACTGGGAACACCACACCAGTAAGGTTGGAAGTTGAACATCTGAGGAATACAGAAGCCTACAACAACCTTTTATCAGAACATTCAAAAAGCCATAAATAAAAACGTAATCATTTAGAAATATATACAGCCTAAGCATTTGTTTAACCGGCCTGCGCTCCCATGGTGCATTTGACGTATGAGGTATAAATGTGCCCTTTGGAAATATTTTGTTCTACCATAACTTAGAGAGACTTATAGGTCTCTGAGGGTTGCCACAAGCCAAATCAAAATTGGCCTATAAAAGGCCACAGAATTTAATAAAATGGCGAGAGGATCCACATAATTGTTAAACTAGTGTGGAACTCAGAAAGGAGCACTGTTAATGCCTGGCCCCTGATGCCCCAGTCAGAGTTGTAATGATAGGTTCAAGTGGGACACAGCATCAAGGCAGCAGACAAGTCACGGAGGATCAGTATAGCAGAGCCACCCTGCTCTGAAATGATGAAAAGCTCTTCGGATAGGGCAGTAAGAGTCAATTTGCTGCTTTTTAGATGATGAACATTGAATGTGAGGGGTCAATAATAGAGTTATCTTTATGAAATTTGGAGAGTCAAGAGTTATTGGGCTTTTACAGATTTTTCGAAGGAAAGGTTGGTCGTTACCGGGTACAGTATGATCTGCAGAAGGTTTTCAGTAAGGGAATAACCAAAGTGATTTTGAAAGAGGAGTGGAGACGGATCTTATGGCTGAGTTAAAAAGCTTCACAGGACTGGGAGGTAGGGTCTGAGCTGGAGTGTGGATGATGGAGAGGAGGACAAGGATCTAAAGGAGCTTCAGATTTGATGTTAGAGAATAGGTTGAGAATGGAGTCCAGTGTAAGGAGTAAGAAATCTGAGCCCATAGGAGACAATGTTGAGGAATTGGGAAGGAATGGGGACAGAGTGTGCTGGGAATGAATAAATGAATCAATGAACAACCAACTTAATAAAGCACTCAGCTACTTAGAGAGTGTCCCGTCACTAGGAAACTGGATTAACTGCTACTAAGGAATTTAAGTGAGGTGAACTGAAAAGCTTTTAGGGCTTTCTGGAAAAAAGAGTAATTTTTAATAGCTCGGATCCTTAAAGTAAATCTGTTCAATGCCCGAGCTGCTAAAACCAAAAAAGAAGGGCCACCTCTCCTGGAGCGGCTACATAAAGGGACCACGGCCAGTAGGGCATCAGATGAATGAAATGCTCTCCATGATCAATAAGGCTAATTCTCTCAGAAAGGTATTTCGGGCCGGATCCATAAAAAGAATGATACACAAACACCAGGGATTAGAAAAGGATTTTCTTCCTGAGTGTGATTGGAAGACAATGAAGCTCAGCCAGGAGAATAGACATAGAAGAGGTAATTCTCAATAAGAGCCATGCTGCTGTGTTTTGGATCACTTGCAGACTCCTAATAAGAAACTCCAGTAGGGCTAAAATGAGAGCGTTAGTATAATCCAGCCTAGATGTAATTAAAGCATGGATCACTGTTCATTGGGCCTCAAATGGCAGCAAATAAAGGAATTTTTAAGCAACTTGAGAATGGAGAAACATGATTCTACCAGCGTCAAAATTTAAGGTTGAAAACAGAGTTGGTGGACAAATTTTACTTCCAGGTTTTGAGCCACCAATTAGGGATTGGTGGTAGTGGGGGAAGTGCTGGCCAGCAGTTGATCCATAAATCCATGGAGTCCAGATCAAACAATAGAATTTCAGTTTATTCAAGTTATACTGTGAGGTGTGGGCCTACAACCAAATATACTCTGCTTCGGCACAGGTCTTAACATTCTCCTGAGTGGCCAATGATCCATTCACATATATAAGGAAAGCTGAGTGTCACCAGCCAAAGAGATTATCTTAATGCCATAAGATTCAATTGAGACCGCTGAGGCAGACTTTTAGATGTTAAATAATGTTTGACTCATGGATAAACCCTGTGGTACTTCTAGGCTTAAACTTTTAGTGGCAGAAGAGTAAGAGGACATCCAGGTGGCATGTCCTCTATTGTAGAGAAAAAAGTAAATCCAGCTCCATATTTTGCGGTTCACGACAATATCATTAAGATGTTGTAAGAGAATGGCATGCTAGAGCTTTCAAAAGCCTCGGAAAGGTATAATAAAATCAAAGCAGCAACATGACTTTGTCAAAGATAAGCTTAATAGAGCAGGCAATTTCTTGGAGTGCTATTTCCATACTATGCGGAGGATGAAAGCCTGACTGAGACGGATGCAGAAACTCATATTTCTCTAAATATGCATGGAGTTTCCAGCATTTTAGACACACTAGGCAGAAGAGAGATTGGTCTAAAATTGGACAGCTGAGATCTATCTGCCAAACGTGCTGTTTAAGTGTGGGATCCCGCAACTTGAGATCCTCCCACCTTCATTTCTTGACTGTTCCTTCTTACAAGCTCTGCAGATCTGGAGGCCGGAGATTTGCATACCTGGCCCCCAAGCTCTGGAATTCTCTCCCCCTTTCTCTTAAAACTTCTAACTCTCTGACCCTCTTTCGTAAATCTCTAAAAACTTGGCTTTTTCCCCAATCTGGTTAGTCTCTCTGTCCCCTCTATTTCCAACCAGTGCCAGGAAACCCATGGTGTCAGTGCGCTATACAAGCACCCCTTACGATACGATACGATACGATCCCCTTCGCCCGCTTCCACACACAGGGAAATTGTGCTGTATCTAAAGAAAATGTAAAAAGCTGGTTGCAGACAGGATTAATAATCTCTGATACCAGAATAGTAGGAGGGCAAGGGCCTAATGGAGAGCCCAAAGTGCAGCACAAAATTGCATTATTAGACTCCTCCTAAGCAACTGGCCAGAACTGACCCATAGAACTGCATGGGGGCAAAGGTCAGGCTTCGATTGCTATCTCAGTAGTAGCCAAATGAGTACCTGTCTGGAGGTTATGATAAATGTTAATAATTTAGTTTTAAAAAAATCAGATAATTTAGTGCACAGATCCGGACATGTCTTAAAAGGTAGATGGACTGTTCTTGCTTGCAGAAAAGTATTTACAATTAAAAAAATCTTTCCAGGCTTGTTAGCAGCCTCAAAGATTTTATCTCACAGGAAAGTGCTTTGAACTGTCTTAATTGCTGCATGATATTTCTTCAAAGTCTCCTTGTAGTTAGCCTTATCAGCCGGAAGGTACAGCTTCTGCCAAATTCATTCTTGCATTGTTTTTTTCTCAACAGGTAAGTGACCTGTGAACCACTGAGCACAAGGAGCCCATTTCTTATGATAGACTACTTTCAGTGGGGCAAACTTATCTACAGCTGACTGAACCCAGTGAACAACTACTTCAAGAGACCAAGAGAGGGAAAAGAATTGAAATGGTTCCCCTTTTTTGGTTGCAAGACGTTGAAAAGTAACTCATAGACCTACCTCAGATGAGGGGGTCATCGTCAGATTCTTATAAGAAAGGAGGAGTTCATAGATGACTTTGAGATACTCTTTTTACTGAGCCCCCACTTTGACAGATCGCCCTGAAAGTTCCATGCGCAACAAGAATCATTGGCACAGTTCTTTGGGAAACTTTTGTGAATATTCGTCAAACTGAGCCAAAAATATAGGCATGTAAAAAAAGGCTTTTCCAATGGAAACATGGTCCTACTATAACTACCTACTGGTGACTGCCAGCAGGTTATTATGCAAATGAGTCTGCCTGGCAAGACTGCCTGTCTGAATATGTGCTAGCTTTGGCCATCACATATTTAATTGGCAACAAACAGCCACAGATAATCATAATCACCCTGGAGGAAGCTTGATACCAATGCAGAGAAACATGATTTGAAGAACGTAAAACAGTTAAGACTTAATAAGCAAGATATTTGCATGAAATTGCACATAAAGTTCCTGTGCATTAAGCAATCACACTGTTAAATTGTTTCTGCTGTCTCCGCTAACCTTCTGTTAGCAGCAGAGAAAAGCAAAGTGTCCCATGAGATCAAAGAATATCTTGAATGCTACATTTAAGGTTTCCCTTTTTGTAATGATGAAGTGATATATAATCTGTTTGAAGAAAATCACACAGAAAGATTTGCCTCAATAAACGTGCACTTAAAGTCATGTCCTTCTTACTATAATGTGCAGGAAATTATATTCTGCCGATAGAAATTCGCAACACATTTACATATTATTCTAAGTTTTAATATGTATCATATTGATGGACATTAATACATTTTGGGCGGTTAGATTGTGTACCCAGTTATTAAATATAAATTCAGAGATTGCCTCCAGGTTAAACCAAGCCATCTTTCATATTTCATGTTATACCATTTTGTTAAGCAGCTGAGTTAAACACTACAGTAATTTGGATTAACTACATCTGTTTTATTTACTAATGATGGGTTACAGGATTGAATCCATTTTAAATATGTTCTTTATAATCCAGGACACATAACTTGAACTCAACTCTGGATTACAGTTTTACACACTTTTCAATTGCTTTTCCTACTACCAGGAACAATTTTCATTTTTGGCATCACAATCAGAATACATTTGAAAAAGAGTGTGAAAGCATTTGTTTAAAACAAGTACTGAACTAATTACTTATTGGTAATCTTCATTGCCCTTAGGATAGAACTTCTCGTCATAGTGCTAACATCTGAGGCCACCTGCCTTTGACAGGGATCACTACACAAGCTTTTTTCCCACCATTTCCTCTTCCTGTTAGTAACCAAGCCTGCGTAATTGTGTAGCAGTAACTGGGAGGGAGGTTGGGCACTTACCATGACAAGGAGGACTATCCTAAAGGTGATGATAGTTTCTTGGCTCAAAGAACAACAATGGACAAATCTCTTGTTCTCGACAGTATGCAATTGGGGCCCACTGGGATGTTGTAGTTAGGAGGGCGGGGACTAAACCTTTTGCAAACCCTTGTTGCATAAAGTCCAGAATTTTAAAAAGAAACTTAGATAAAGTCCAGGATTTTAAAAAGAATCTCTGATATAAGGTTGCAGCCAATTTCTTACACCAGGTCGTAAGCACCCCGTATGCTCTGAAAGCAACTTGAGAGTAGAATCATATTTAGATTCTTTAATGTCACAGTTCACCTGCCTTGAGCAATGTAACTGTTGCAATCCAACCCTTTCAAACTCCAGGCCATAGATCTCAGCTGATGAATTATTTTGGATGTTAGAGGTAGAAACGGAAGGGGTCTGAGATGGAGGAGATGAGAAAGATTAGGATGCATTACCAACAGAGACAAGAAAGGGAACCAGGGTCTCCTTGGCCACTAAAGACCTGTGAGGACTACCAACGCTTTCTCTATCGCAATCCTCTGAAGCACCCTCTGCAAAAGGGGAATAGGAGGGAAGGCCAAGGACAAGGCATCCCACCCCAAGCTTCCTTGCTAGCCAACTGTAAGCTGAAGCAAGGAAGAAGAGCATTTGTTGGGGATGCAAAGAGGTTTATGGATGGCTGACCCAATTACTCATTACATATAGCAATGCCTCTTGGCTTAGATGGAAGTCTAGTGAAGAGGGCAAACTCTAGCTGAGGCTGTCTGTTTGCTAACATATTGAGGTTTTCATCATAAACAATGGAGTTTGGGGAACACAATTGAATCTAGCATTCCTGGTTCCTAAGCACATGTTGCAGAAGTTAGACAACACTAGCTCATTTGTTTGCATTTGTATGTATGGACTAGTTAAAAAAATTAGATATACATATTTTGACAATATTCATATTTGGTAAAAATAGCACATACTATTTAACTTTTGCTAAACTTTCAGGAAGTAGTCACCATTTTTATTTCAAATTGTGTAACCCCATTATTTTAATACTAGCAGCCCGTCCCGACGTTGTCCGGGGGCAATACAGCTACCAGGAAGTCCCTTACCAGGCGTCATCCTCGGGGCCAGCTCAGCCCCACCGCCCCACTGTCGCTGCCCCTCTCTTTAGCATTGCGGAGATTGCACTGAACCGGGTGCCGGTTCCGCGCTCCTCCCCGTGCTCTTGGCCGGACGGCAGCTTACAGCTACCAGGAACTCCCTTACCTCACCTGGTGTCGTTTCCTTGCTCCTCCCTGCGCTCTTGGCCGGACGCCAGCTTACAGCTACCAGGACGTCCCTTAACCCGGTGTCGGTTCCGCGCTCCTGGCCGGACGCCCAAACGCCGCGTTACTTTTCCTACGGCTCCACTTTCGCCGCAGCTCTCGCACATTTCACTGAACCGGGTGTCGGTTCCGCGCTCCTCCCCGCACCACGCCCACACGCCATCGCGTATACGCTGCAATATGCGCCCATGACGCCGTACGCCGCATTCTATCACTGTATGCATACGCCTATGGACTACTTTTCCCCTAACGTTCTTTCCCCCCCTTAATGTATATGGCGTGGTGCTATAGCCTATGTCCATCTTGTGGACCTCCTCTTTCCAACGCTGTATTGGGTATTGTGGTTGGTGATGTAGTTCTGGAGTTTACCCGCCTCAAAGGTTCCCAGTTCTCGCTTTATAATAGTAGTATATATATAGATTATTAATTAACTCAATGAGTGATGTCCTGTGAGATCTTCCTCTCCATCTTCATGACAATGATGCCCTGTGTCAGAGTGAGGCGACCTGTGCGCAAAGATACAAATAAAATCAGCTAACTTTACTTACCAATTTCCTTGTGCCTACTGCAGAAGAGCTTGGTGAAGTGGTGAACAGGAGAGCCCCTCAACACAATGCAATGCAGGGTTGATGGAGACAGATATTCAACAAATGAACTTCAACCGATTCCAAACTGTTGTTGATGTGGTGTCTGTGGTGGAGATATAAAGGATTGACTGTTGACAGATGGTGGGTCTACCCCACTCTTCTTGGGAATTACTTTGCTGATCCTGTTTGCAATGCCTTTGGTCCTCTGAAGCTGAATACATCTACATTGAAGACTAGAGTTGGGGGGGGGAGTTTTGCTATGATGGCAACAAGGTCTAACTGGTAGAAAGACTCACTGAAAACAGGCCTTAAGCTTCAAAACTGTGTGTGAGGTGGCTGCAGATAAAAAGACTCATTGAAACATTGGCTTTGTGCATGTGAGGTGACGGTCAAAAGGCAAAGCTCATTCAAAAACGGTTGTTGCATGCATCTGTATGTGTGGTAGTCTTATAAATCAATGAAGGAACAGTTTCATTAACTGTGGCCTCCTTTCCAGGGGCAGTGCTGTTCAAAGAAGGTTAGAATGGTTTTCATGTAACCTCAAGGCTCTATTGCAAGTAAAGTAAACTCTGGGATTTGAATTTGAAACACTTACGATCATTGCTTTATTTTTGAGCTTTTGGTCTTTTGGGCTATGAACATTGCACAGGCTGACACTATGACAAGCACACCTAAAAACGATAACCGAGGCCTCCTCCCCTTGTCATCGATTATCACACCTCGTGTGACAATCAAAGATGCCTACTTTTGAGATGTTATTTTGGTTATTGCCCAACTTCTAGTAACAAAATTGTAAGGGGCCTGTCAATGAAGTTTTTACCAGAGGCACTGTTGGTTTTGTGGACCTATGAACTATTGAAACTGGGTGTTTTGTGTCCATTTTTTCTTTGAAGGGCTATATAAGAACATCGTTTATTGGTTGAGAGGGTGGAAGCCCCAGTAAAGCAATAACCACAATCCTTGTCAGGTTGAACCACAAAAGTCACTAAATTAACCTGTGCTTAACCCTCTTAAAGCTTGGCAGAAGGTTGGTCATGTTTAACCTAGAGGCAATGTGTAAAGTATTTATACAGAAGCCAAACAGTAATAAAGTAAAAACATGACCCAACAAAAATCCCAAACCAACTTAGAAAAATAGAGTGAAGTTTAATAAATAAAATCATACCAGAACGACAAAAACCCAATCAATAGATCCAGAGATATTGAATTTGAAAGTTTTAAGGGAAAATAGTGCCAGGAAGCAGAAGTACCACTCATGGTTATCTGGTTATGCTATACTGGGGGAGAGTCACAAGTTCATGTTGACTGTGATGGAAGCTGCGTCGGGTAAAGAGATCAGGTTAGTACATTTGAAGAGTTACCTCCTCAATTCCGGATAAGAAGACTGCCGATCGTGATGGAGGTAGCAACAAGGAGGCTTTTAGCGCAAAGTGCAGGTCAAGTAGAGCAGATGGTTGTAGATGTAGCATGAAGAGCCGAACACCGCTAAAGCCTTGGGTTGGCAGTTGTCATGGGTTGTTGTTGCTGAAGTGCAAAGTGCAGGTCTCGCGTTTCCAGTCATGGTGGATGGTCGTTGTTGGCGGGAAGAGCAGGTATCACCAGAGCTTAGGTTGGCAGTCGTCACAGGCAGCAGAGTTTTGGAGAGAATGGGCCCATCCGCAGTTACTAGGAGCCCAAACTTTAGGATTTATTACCTTTTCTTTTCTCACTGATGCCATCCAAGGGTCCTGGAGCTGGAGGGCACTGTTGGGGATCAGGACTCACTCCAGCAGAAGTCAAAAATAGTACTCAACCAGTTCCAGGCAGGTCCAGTCTCACTTGATCAACTAAACAGTGCAGGGGTGCCTCTGGTAGCTAGATGTGTATTTGTAGCTAACACAGCAGGTAAACCAACTGACCCTTGGAGTCACTTTTGGTAGCTTGGGATTAAGGCAAGGAGGTTCAAACTTCATTCTCAAGACAGCAAAGCAGTCCTTGTAGCAGCAAGACAGTCCTTCTGACAGCAGGACAGTCTTTCTTCGGAATCTTCCACAGATCCAGAAATCCAGAAGTGTTCTGCTGAGTGGTTCTGAAAGTGCTACATTTATCTGCCAGCCTTTGTGTGGTGGAATTACCTGACTTACCCCCCAAACCGGGTTCTGGTTAGTTCGTCCCCTTCCCCTGGTACAGGCTCTAAACTGTCTAAGGTAACAAAAGGCCTGGCATGACTTATTTCAGGTTCCTATGTTTGTGCTATAGGCAAAGGCTTTTGAGGTATACAGCTCCACCAAAGCCATCCTACCATGATGGCCCATCCGGTCCACAGCTAAGCGGCTTTGCCTCCCTGCCTAGAAGCAATACACGAACCCCAACAGCAGAGCAATTCAAAGTCATGTGACCCTGGGCCCTGTCAAAAAGGCACAGTTAGGGACAAAGAAACGTAAGCTTTCTAAAAGTGCAATTTTCAGAATGATAGCTTAAAACCCGACTTCACCATTAAAGAGGATTTTAAATTACAATTCATTTAAGTGTTAACAGCATATCTCCATTTGCCCCCAATCTTATTAAATGTAATAAGGTACTTCAATGTTAGTCAATGGGAGAGATAGGCCGCACAACAGTGAAAAACAATGGAGTTTTTCACTGCTAGGACATGTACATTAAATGTACACATGTCCTACATATTTAATACAAAGCATCCTGACCTGCTAATGTTAGGGCTTACCTTATGGGTGACTTATAAGTATTAAAAAGGAAGGTTTAAGTCTGGCAAAAGGATTATTTTTCCAGGTCAACATAGTAGTATAACACTGCACACAGACTGCAGTGGCAGGCCTGGGATATGTTTTGCAGTGCTACATTAGTAGGTTGCAAAATGAGTGCCGCTGCCTTGCACGAGCATTTAATTTTCAGATCCTGGGTACGGATAGTGCCATTTACTAGGGACTTACAAGTAATTAAAATGTGTAATTTTTGCCATGTTTAAGGAGAGAACATGAGCACCTTAGCACTGGTTAGCAGGTGTAAAGTATAGAGTCCTACTGCCAACAAAAACGAGTTCAGCAAAAATCAGGGCGAGAAGGCAAAATATTTGAGTAACACTGCACCATAGAGGTCAGGTCTAAAAGGCTACAGGTGTGGTCTATAACATGTAGAAAATGTAGAAAGTCACTTCATCCAGGAGCACCAATTTTACAATGAGGATAATGGACAATTTCCAGTACTTTGCACATGTATGAGGTTCAAATCTAGGCTTAGAGAAGAAACTTTCCCTACTCCAATCTTGTTTGGGGGTGGAGGAACAGGACATTTCGGGAAAATTTGCCCAACCTAAGTCAGGAAGAAGGGCAAGGTTAAAACAAATATAATGTTGTGAAAATAAAACTCTATTTGCACTTACTATCATGCAAAAGTACAACACTAAAGAGATACCAATTTAGACGCAGGGCTACTTGCAAATTCAGAGCCCTTACAAATTAGAATATTAGGGATCTGTTTTTGTTGGTTTGTTAGAGTGACAAAATAAGAGAACAGTTATGGTCAAAGAATAAGCCTCCTTGGCCTAACATCATTGCTTTAGCATCTAGCATCTGGATGATGGTAATAACATACTCCAAGGTCTCCCAAGCTTCACTCTGGTACCCATTAGGGGCATCTTGCATGATGCAGCATGGTTCATCCAGGTCCTGAAGAAATGTTATCACTTCACTTCCATCCTGATGGAAGGTATGATTGGAGACACCTTCAGCGGAGCTGGCGTGTGACTTTTGCTCATGGATGACCACATTTGCTATGGATGTGTTTAACCAGCATTTTTAGCACCCGGTTAAATTTCATACAGTGGACATCCGACCTGGTGGTTGATGTTGGTAGCGCCTAATGCAATGTTCTTTGTTGGATCCCCCCACCATAGCTCCCAAGTTTCTCAGTGCCATGCTTGATGTGCTACTACAGACCAGATTTTTCTCTCAATTCTGGGACTTTTTGTCCTGTTTTCTAATGGTACAAACAAGGCTATAGGTCCCATAATTCGTACAAAAACTAGAATGGAGCCGTATATCATGCATGGACCTGGAAAACGTGGCAGGACTACCCCCCTAACCTCCATCTCCATGGATTCTCTCACTACCACCCTCCAATTGTGACTTCATCTTTCCATTGCCTTCCTTTATTTAGTTTCTTTCATATACCACACACATTATACAGAGATAATGATTCATACAATTGTGTAAATCAATGTATTTGAAATGTTACACAAGTCAATAAGGGTTACAAGATGTAACATGGTATCCATACTGGAAGGTATAGTGCTTGGTCTAGAGAAACACAACCTCAACATTTACATCCTAATGCACAGGTTGGACTTGGCCTTACTAATAAGACATTATTACCAGCCAAGGAACACTTTTAGAAAGCTTAAAATAGCTAAAGATTGAGAAAAAAACACTAAGGGCCAGATGTAGGAGCGCTAATACCAGTCGGTAACGGCCGAATTCGGCCGTTACCGACCGGTATTAGGGTTTCCAGATGTAGGGGGCCTATATTTTACCGATTCTGTAAAGTTACCGAATCGGTAAATTTACAGAATCGGTAAAATACTGAATCGGTATATTTACCGAATCGGAAAAACCACATGTAGGTGGCACTCCTAAAATCAGGAGCTGATATTTTGTCAAAACGTAAATAGAAATGTAGTACGTAAACCTAAGACAAATCGGTATATGGATATATGCTTAAAGTACATACACATCCTGATTTCTCGGTCCAAGATCCATGCAAGTGAGTGAAGCCGCAGTCCGTGAATGCGTTATTTCATGTGTCGTGCAGTCAAGTTGAAGTCTCAATGTGAACCCGTATATGTACACGTTACTGTGTGGCGCAAGGCTATTTTAAAAACATCAGTACGTCTGCATGGTAGATCAAAGAAGGCAAACAAATAACCCCAGTGCCAACGCTGACTGGTGTGATCAACTCAGAACCTTAATCAACATAAAGCGTCCCGTATGAGTTACAAGGCAGGCGCCTATTCGTATGCATGCAATAAACAAGAAAGCTCATAGTGATGTTAAAAATGCAGAATACCCGTCCATGTATTTACCGTGATATAAGTTTGTGTCCACCGTGATACATCTTCGGCGGCGTCTATAATTGCCGCCATCTTGGTAGTCCGATTAGACTACAATACTTGAAGTGGTCGATGTCATTATTAAAAGGTACATGCTATAAAGAGAGTTCATCATATGTTTGAAGGCAGTAAAGCTTGTGTATCTTCCGAGTTGGTGAAATAAAATGTGCCAAAAATGCTATAAAACTGTAGTCAGAAAAAAATATTCTTTGGGTGGGTAAATATGGTCATGTACAACTGTGTGGTGAGTGGGGTCGTTCCAGATATTGAAAAACTCAAAACGTACATGTGTATGTCTGACCTTAAGACAAACTTGTCAGGCGACCCATTGTCTGCGATCGATAATTGAATCCCCTGAAATTATGTGAGCATCCCGGGCAGGGTTTGGTATTGTGTGAAAGAATTCTCATCTCTGACTTATGAAACCCTGTGGTGTAAAAGAGTGAACTGTGTGTATACCCATCAAGGGATATGTACACCTGCAATCATGTATAAAAAAAGAAAGCAAGTAGGTGTGTTGAATCGATTATGTACAATTCAACGTATGAAAGGAAAAATAGCAGTTAAAAAAGATCAATAAAATGACATGAAATGTCATGAAATTAAGATGAAACATCTCTGAGTTATTCAGTATCCACATAAGGTGAAAACAATCTGTGTGCTTGTGTGTCTGGGATCGTGAATCTGGTGGACTTGGAGTACATGACAGTTTGCTTATAAATAACAACTAAACTCCATTCTGTCATTGAGTCCCTAAGGGATTAAGGTATCAAGTCTGTTAATTCAGTACTTCTCCCTTTGAAGCAAGTTTTTCTTGTTGTTAACACCCTCCATAATTTGAACAGACTCCAAGGTGGTAAACCTCAAATGGCTGATATTATTTCCATGTGCGTGAAAATGTACATTCCACTATAGACTTCTTGTTTTTAGAGCAGATATTACTCTTATGCTCAATCAATCGAGTTTTGATTTATCATTCGGTTTTGCCTATGTAGGTCAAGCCACAGGGACAATTGAGATTAATTGAATCACAGGTAGTCTGTAACTTAATTCTGGTTCCTTCTGATGGGTGTGTGATGGTGGCTCCTCTTATAATGGTGTTGCAGTTACCACAGTTCAAAGCTGTAGGGGGATATGCTGCACAGTAGGGAACATGCAAGGGATGTAGGGGGCATGCGGGGAATTATGGGTGACTTCGGAAACAGGAAGACACCATTTTCAATTGACTCTTGTGGTGCTGCAGGTAAGGAACTATGCTGCATGTTCAGAGAGCAATTTGTACACATTGTGGAAAAGTGATCAGTGCTTTTCTAAGCCTTTGTCAGGGAAATGTGGAACGTGTGGAGCTGATTAGGCATCCAAAAGCAATGAGGACTTTCTGTTCATGCAGCTCAGTTTATTAGCTGATTCTGCAATGCCCATGCAGAATCGGTGTATAGAGGGCCTGCACGATTTCCAACTCACTGTAGTGGCAGCACAAGAGTGTGCTTGCTTTTCTCACTTTAACACTTGTGCATAGTCTCTGGTAATATATAATATAATAATAATGAAATACCAGCATTTGTAAAGCGCACAGCTACCTCTGGAGAGGTGTCCCAGCGCTAGGGGCTGTCGAGATGATTAGGCAAGCTATTGCCCAGATTAACATGGTGCTGGGCTAACCTGCCTCCAGCCCCGGGGATCGAACTGTGAACCCCATGGTACAGAGTCAGACATCCTGGCCACTGCACCACACCAATAAGACACTCTTCCTCCATCATCAACCAAGACCATGATCTCATTCATACCTCACCCCTGACACTTCTTAGCTCCTGTGTGTTGTGGTCAATGTTTTGCTCTACTGATCTCTCCTCTACTCCTTCCACATCTGTAATGGCAGAGTTTTTGGCTTTATTTAGCAGTGATATAGATCATTAGTCTTGCTCGCATCTAGTATAGGTATTCTTAGCCTGTGTTGGCCCTTTTAAGCCCTTTTTTCCAGATCTAGAAGAGGATAGCTGCTTAATATGCCTTTATTCTTGACTTTAACCTGTCTATTGCCTATTGGCTTTGACATATTAGACATATTGGTATGGTTTATGTAGGTATTCTGACAGAGCTAAGGAGCATTTCACCCCTTTTCAGGCCTACAGGCCTAGAGCTAGAGAGACTCCATTTTGATGAAACTGGGAGGCTTTTCAGGGCAAAGGCGAAGTTTATAGTTAAGGCTGTTTTTCACTTGGAGAGAACCGGTCTGGGCCAGCCCTTATCGGTAGGCTGTATTATTCTCTGTGTAGAAGACACAACAAAAGGCTGGCCAGCTGGGAGTGTGTCCTTGATGCGAGGTGATGCAGAGGCCTGGTGAGCGGCAGGCTGATGGCTGGAACTTTCCATGAGGAAACAGCATTCTATATTTGTGAAGTGCAGAGGCGGAGTCAGTCAGTCAAGAAGGAAGCAGTCGAGGAGAGAGTCAAGCAGAGGGTCAGTCCAGCAGAGAGTCGAGCAGTGGAGTGGAGTTGGCAGAGAGAGAGAGAGGGTTCAAGCTGGAGAAGAGCTGAGTTGAATAGTGAGCTGGAACTGAAGGAAGCAGTCAGAAGCAGTTGCTTATCAGGAGGAGGTGTGAATAGCTGGAGTCTGAAGTAATGCCTTTTAGAAGAGATAGAGGAGAGCTCGTGGACTAACCTATGGAAGCAGATGGAGTTAATTGGACATTGGCGCAGAGACAGAGTGAATAAGCTAGTGGAATGAACGGTGATCAGAGCGGCAGGAACCATTAAGATTGAAGACGGAAGGTGGAGAGACAGTTCGTGTGGGGGAGAGGAGTCCAGAGACAGAGTGATCAGCGCAGAGGTGTACCCAAGAGTGCAGGAGAGAGAGAGAGTCTGAGATGAGCCAAGGCACAGACGAGAGAGGAACCCAGATGACAGCTAGAACAAGACTTCACACTAATCAGGTGATATTGTTTTCATCACATTAGCTACACTTACACTTTATGTCCAATCTTTTCCCTTTCAGCGGAGTGTTCCTGTTATGTTTAATCTTTTCTCTTTCAAGCGGTGTGTTCTACCTATAGCCTGTGTTGATCTGTGTGAATGTTTATATTGTTATAATAAAACAACCCCCAGTTTATAACAAACTGGTGTGTAGCCCCTATTCTTGTTCACTGAAGGTAAATATATCTCCTAGGTAGTTGCTACGTGAATGGATGAGTAATCCCAATCAGGTAAGTGGTGATCACATAAATAGGGAGTGAGTGGACCTTTGATGCCAAGAGCAGGGAGTACACTATAATCTGGAACCATATTCAAAGTTATTATTGTAGTTTCATCCCGAGTAGACAACTGAGATATTAATATTATTGTAGTAGCAGACCCTTAGTGAAGAGACTTCCCAATATATATATATATATGTATAGGTGTTCATAGGAATGTGGTCGTCGTTGATATGCGGCGTTAGTGAGAGCACTGGGGGGTCGAACCAGTGTGGAGACCCACTGGATTGTGGCTTGAGTAAATGAGAGCACTAGGTAGTTGAACTAGTGTGTAGTTTCGCAGGATTGCGAACAGTTTGGAAAAGGGAGCATTGGGTTCTGCAGGCCCATGTGTAGACACACCGGATTGTGTGTCAGATCTGCCCTAGGGTAGAACGGTCTGGGTCAGGGTGGCCGCGAGACCAACTGATGTGAATAAGTGTGGTGTAGGGTATGGATATCCCTAGTAATCAGTGAGTATTCTTAGTATCCCTATAGATTTAGTGGTGTTTTTAATAATATGAGCTTGTATATTGCGAGTTCCCCATCCTCAGGTAGGTACCAGGTGCCTGGATATAGGTGGTCCTGGGGAGGGAAGGTGAGTACGTTCTGGCTGGGTTGGAGGGGCCCCTGGGGGCTGATCTCACCTACTCAGAAAATCCAGCCATTCCATCTGGCGTAGTCGAACAGTTTACGAAACCTGTGTGCCTGGCCATGTGCTTAGATTGTTTCCCATGTGTTGTGTGGGAGTGCCCTGAGCGCCAGACATTACATCTGGCGTAGTCGGCTGCTTACGAATCCTGTGTGCCTGGCCATGTGCTTAGAGAGTTGCCCATGTGTTGTGTGGGAGTGCCCTGAACGCTGGTTCCATCTGGCGTAATATTGCAGTTTATGTAGCTTGTTAGACATAAGGGCTTGAACAGTTGCAGCGTGAGGAGATTGCATTACATCATGGCATTTGGTTTATTCAGGGTGGAAGGAATGGTTTTCATCTTGGTGTTTAAACTGTCAGAGTTGAAGGATGGCATTACATGAGAAAGCCAGTTACATCTTTGTGATGGTCCAATTGTATAAATGTGTGTAAAAAATGCTTTTAAATTGCCCATTCAATTGCTTGCTGCATCTGCTTATGCTGTGCAATGTGAAATGTGTTCATTGTTCTATGATCTGTGGAGTTCTTTGAATATAGCTCCTTGTAAATATGACTTGTGAATAGCGCCATATTAATGTGGCTTGTGAGGTGCAGGTTCTCATGTTGATCTATTGTGTTCCTTGTGCATTGCGCCTTGGAAATGTTGTTTCTGAAAAGCTTGTCTTGTAAATATGGCTTGTGAATAGCGCCATGTGGTCATGGCTTGGACAGGGCATGTTATCATTACGTTTGGCAGGAGAGAGCTGGATCTCTCTCGGGTGCTTGGGGATAACGTTTTTGAAAATATGTGTACGTGTCATCTGTGAACGTGAAGAAATGTGCTAATGATTTTCCCATGTATAAACCGACGTTGGGAAATGATTCTGCTTGAGCTGCCAAAGGGTTAATATCTTGAGTTGAGATGGCAGTCTTTATTTTTTTACATGCTGTCAACATGCATGGTTATCTGACCTGACTATAAAAGTCAGTGGATTATTTTAAGGATTATTTGATGGTTTGATTTTCACTTTTTGTTTGGTTCCTTGGTCTGCCTACGTGCTTTGTCAGTTTCTTGACGGGAAGGTAACATCTTGTGTTTTGAGAAGGGTTCTGTTCATTTCACATTCCTTTTGAAATGCGTCTACGAATTTTTGTGTGGGTTTGCCTTGGAACTGATGTGGTTATAAATCGACCAGTATGATTACGGGGAAAGCTGTGTTCTTTTAAAATGAGTGAAATGTTAAAAAGATAGCCCGTTAGAGTGCACGCTACGGAGCTGTTTTCATTAATTATTTCTGTGAGGGGTTTCCATCTAGACAGGAATGTGCTGGTTTGAACATAATAAATCTCGCCCGACTGTGCATGGTGACATGTGCTTTTAATTAGTGAAAGGCAACCATGTGCCTTTGAAAGGAAAAATGTTAAAATGTAACATTATTATTTTCCCAAATGTAAATTAAAATGTATGCTTTTATAAATGTGTCAGCAAAACCTTAACTTAAATACAATGTTGAAATGTATCTGCATTTTATGTTGTTTTGCAAATTATTTCTCTTTTACCATGTTAATTCGTTTTTTTCTCAAATGCAGAATGTATAATCTTGTGTGCCAAAGGTAGTTGCCCCTTTCTAAATAAGTACCCATATTTTAAGTGTCTTGCCTTTAGCTGAATTAGTTGGACTAACGTCTTTTTAAAAAAAACTGGAGCTTTTTTAATTGGCAGTACACTGTAACAGAATTGTTTTTTGTTAAATTCTAGCCTCCGTTAGTTAGAAAATAAGGCATGAGAAATTTGTTTTTCGACCTTGGCAGACCAGCTGGTTTGTGCAGACGAGTCTTTGTTTTCCTTCATTGTGCAAGTTTTGATCACGTCCCTGTTTGTTATGATTGGCTACAATTCAATTTTCTTCCGCGAACGGCTTGTTTATTTAAGGGCGGGGTGACCTGGCTCTTCCCTTGGAGTTAGTTAGTCGTGATGGGCCTGGGCGGGCTTCTCTGACCAGGGAAATGGGAGGCTTGCAGTGCCCTGCTGATGCTGTGAGCTCATCATCTGGCGGTAATCCAAATTTTTTCACACTGTAGCCTGGCTCCTGCTCTGAAGGGTGGGACTGGTTTAGGAAGGATTAGGGTATGTTAGGCCGTGCAAAAATTTATTAAAAGTTAAATTTTGAATGTTTTTAATTAATTAGGATATTTTCTTTTCAATAATGAAAGGCACCCGGGGTGCTTTTTAAATGGAAAATTTTATTTTACAAGAATAATGATACTTGTTCTCTTGTTTCTAGGATTGCTGCAGTTGTGGTTGTGCGTGGGTCCCTCCCCCCTTCCACTTTTTTGTTTTAGCTTTTTACTTTCATGTTTTTATTTTAGTTTATTATTTTTGGATGATGGAGCAAGACCAGACCAGACCAGACCGGGTGATGGATGGCCGCATTGGAGGAAGTGTCCGGATACCGAGGATGCAGGGTGGTGGCCTACACTGAAGACTTTTGGACTGCGTTATTTAATTCCTTGGCCTGCATTATTCCCATGTTTTTCTTTGCAATCACTACGAGCAGGCCCCACTTAAAAAACAATAGCACCACGAACATGTTTTATTTGTTACAGAATTTTAAAGGGATTTGATGAATAATCCCTTGGACAAGCAGGCCCCACTTTTAAAGCAAAAAAAAATATATCACCTATTACAGTTTTTCTGTTTTCTTCAAAACAGTTTTTGCGTGATTTCAATGAAGGACCTTTTTTTTTTTGAATGGTGGTGACATTTTCACCTTGATTGATTAAAGGGTGGTTACCTTAAAATTTGGATTGTTCTGGGTGGTGTGTCTTTTAGTATGATTATGTATTAATGTTTGCCCAGACCTTGCAACTGTATTTCTCAGATTTCACTTTAAATTGACAAATGTCAGCGAGTAGGCCTCATTTAGGCCTATTGTTATTTTCATCCCACAAACAGGCCCCTACACTAATAGTTTCATGAGTCATCATTAGCTTAAGTTGCCTATAGTACGTAGGGCTCATTTAGGGCCTTTCTTGTTTTCTCATTAGGAGTTGAAACACATTTAGTTCTTAAGTTGACAATAGTAGGTAGGCCTCATTTAGCCTTAAGTTGTCCGAAGTAGGCCCCATTTAGGCCCCTTGCTGTTTTCATTCAACACATAAGTCCCTACATCACTAGATTTCACTAGTTATCATTAGAAGTTGAGGCACATTTAGTTTGCGGATGCTTTGGTTAGTTTCTGTTGTTATTAGATCCAATCTCAGATATGTTTCAGCATTCAAGTCAAGGGTGCTTTGATTTGTTTTTAGGTTTCTATTACCTACAATTGAGTTTCAGGTGGAATTTTCTTAAGTTGTCATTCTTTTTAGGGAGTTTTTTAGGTTTTGATTTGTTGATAGATTGTGTTGATGTTTGTTTATCTAGATGTTATTGTTTATAAAATGTTCGCAAGATAAGGATCTAAGGGTGGATGGCAGAGATATTTAGCAGTGATATAGATCTTAATCTTGCTCACATCTAGGATAGGTATTCTTAGCCTATGTTGGATAGATTATGTTGATGTTTGTTTAGATGGTTGTTGTTGTTTATAAGATGCTCGCAAGATAAGGATCTAGGGTGCAATGTAATGGCAGAGTTTTTGGCTTTATTTAGCAGTGATATAGATCATTAGTCTTGCTCGCATCTAGTATAGGTATTCTTAGCCTGTGTTGGCCCTTTTAAGCCCTTTTTTCCAGATCTAGAAGAGGATAGCTGCTTAATATGCCTTTATTCTTGACTTTAACCTGTCTATTGCCTATTGGCTTTGACATATTAGACATATTGGTATGGTTTATGTAGGTATTCTGACAGAGCTAAGGAGCATTTCACCCCTTTTCAGGCCTACAGGCCTAGAGCTAGAGAGACTCCATTTTGATGAAACTGGGAGGCTTTTCAGGGCAAAGGCGAAGTTTATAGTTAAGGCTGTTTTTCACTTGGAGAGAACCGGTCTGGGCCAGCCCTTATCGGTAGGCTGTATTATTCTCTGTGTAGAAGACACAACAAAAGGCTGGCCAGCTGGGAGTGTGTCCTTGATGCGAGGTGATGCAGAGGCCTGGTGAGCGGCAGGCTGATGGCTGGAACTTTCCATGAGGAAACAGCATTCTATATTTGTGAAGTGCAGAGGCGGAGTCAGTCAGTCAAGAATGAAGCAGTCGAGGAGAGAGTCAAGCAGAGGGTCAGTCCAGCAGAGAGTCGAGCAGTGGAGTGGAGTTGGCAGAGAGAGAGAGAGGGTTCAAGCTGGAGAAGAGCTGAGTTGAATAGTGAGCTGGAACTGAAGGAAGCAGTCAGAAGCAGTTGCTTATCAGGAGGAGGTGTGAATAGCTGGAGTCTGAAGTAATGCCTTTTAGAAGAGATAGAGGAGAGCTCGTGGACTAACCTATGGAAGCAGATGGAGTTAATTGGACATTGGCGCAGAGACAGAGTGAATAAGCTAGTGGAATGAACGGTGATCAGAGCGGCAGGAACCATTAAGATTGAAGACGGAAGGTGGAGAGACAGTTCGTGTGGGGGAGAGGAGTCCAGAGACAGAGTGATCAGCGCAGAGGTGTACCCAAGAGTGCAGGAGAGAGAGAGAGTCTGAGATGAGCCAAGGCACAGACGAGAGAGGAACCCAGATGACAGCTAGAACAAGACTTCACACTAATCAGGTGATATTGTTTTCATCACATTAGCTACACTTACACTTTATGTCCAATCTTTTCCCTTTCAGCGGAGTGTT
The DNA here is from genome assembly GCF_964263255.1 of Lissotriton vulgaris. Classification (NCBI taxonomy): domain Eukaryota; kingdom Metazoa; phylum Chordata; class Amphibia; order Caudata; family Salamandridae; genus Lissotriton; species Lissotriton vulgaris. The sequence continues at coordinate 156,545,894 of NC_141690.1, forward strand.
CCTGTTATGTTTAATCTTTTCTCTTTCAAGCGGTGTGTTCTACCTATAGTCAGTGTTGATCTGTGTGAATGTTTATATTGTTATAATAAAACAACCCCCAGTTTATAACAAACTGGTGTGTAGCCCCTATTCTTGTTCACTGAAGGTAAATATATCTCCTAGGTAGTTGCTACGTGAATGGATGAGTAATCCCAATCAGGTAAGTGGTGATCACATAAATAGGGAGTGAGTGGACCTTTGATGCCAAGAGCAGGGAGTACACTATAATCTGGAACCATATTCAAAGTTATTATTGTAGTTTCATCCCGAGTAGACAACTGAGATATTAATATTATTGTAGTAGCAGACCCTTAGTGAAGAGACTTCCCAATATATATATATATATGTATAGGTGTTCATAGGAATGTGGTCGTCGTTGATATGCGGCGTTAGTGAGAGCACTGGGGGGTCGAACCAGTGTGGATACCCACTGGATTGTGGCTTGAGTAAATGAGAGCACTAGGTAGTTGAACTAGTGTGTAGTTTCGCAGGATTGCGAACAGTTTGGAAAAGGGAGCATTGGGTTCTGCAGGCCCATGTGTAGACACACCGGATTGTGTGTCAGATCTGCCCTAGGGTAGAACGGTCTGGGTCAGGGTGGCCGCGAGACCAACTGATGTGAATAAGTGTGGTGTAGGGTATGGATATCCCTAGTAATCAGTGAGTATTCTTAGTATCCCTATAGATTTAGTGGTGTTTTTAATAATATGAGCTTGTATATTGCGAGTTCCCCATCCTCAGGTAGGTACCAGGTGCCTGGATATAGGTGGTCCTGGGGAGGGAAGGTGAGTACGTTCTGGCTGGGTTGGAGGGGCCCCTGGGGGCTGATCCCACCTACTCAGAAAATCCAGCCATTCCATCTGGCGTAGTCGAACAGTTTACGAAACCTGTGTGCCTGGCCATGTGCTTAGATTGTTTCCCATGTGTTGTGTGGGAGTGCCCTGAGCGCCAGACATTACATCTGGCGTAGTCGGCTGCTTACGAATCCTGTGTGCCTGGCCATGTGCTTAGAGAGTTGCCCATGTGTTGTGTGGGAGTGCCCTGAACGCTGGTTCCATCTGGCGTAATATTGCAGTTTATGTAGCTTGTTAGACATAAGGGCTTGAACAGTTGCAGCGTGAGGAGATTGCATTACATCATGGCATTTGGTTTATTCAGGGTGGAAGGAATGGTTTTCATCTTGGTGTTTAAACTGTCAGAGTTGAAGGATGGCATTACATGAGAAAGCCAGTTACATCTTTGTGATGGTCCAATTGTATAAATGTGTGTAAAAAATGCTTTTAAATTGCCCATTCAATTGCTTGCTGCATCTGCTTATGCTGTGCAATGTGAAATGTGTTCATTGTTCTATGATCTGTGGAGTTCTTTGAATATAGCTCCTTGTAAATATGACTTGTGAATAGCGCCATATTAATGTGGCTTGTGAGGTGCAGGTTCTCATGTTGATCTATTGTGTTCCTTGTGCATTGCGCCTTGGAAATGTTGTTTCTGAAAAGCTTGTCTTGTAAATATGGCTTGTGAATAGCGCCATGTGGTCATGGCTTGGACAGGGCATGTTATCATTACGTTTGGCAGGAGAGAGCTGGATCTCTCTCGGGTGCTTGGGGATAACGTTTTTGAAAATATGTGTACGTGTCATCTGTGAACGTGAAAAAATGTGCTAATGATTTTCCCATGTATAAACGGACGTTGGGAAATGATTCTGCTTGAGCTGCCAAAGGGTTAATATCTTGAGTTGAGATGGCAGTCTTTATTTTTTTACATGCTGTCAACATGCATGGTTATCTGACCTGACTATAAAAGTCAGTGGATTATTTTAAGGATTATTTGATGGTTTGATTTTCACTTTTTGTTTGGTTCCTTGGTCTGCCTACGTGCTTTGTCAGTTTCTTGACGGGAAGGTAACATCTTGTGTTTTGAGAAGGGTTCTGTTCATTTCACATTCCTTTTGAAATGCGTCTACGAATTTTTGTGTGGGTTTGCCTTGGAACTGATGTGGTTATAAATCGACCAGTATGATTACGGGGAAAGCTGTGTTCTTTTAAAATGAGTGAAATGTTAAAAAGATAGCCCGTTAGAGTGCACGCTACGGAGCTGTTTTCATTAATTATTTCTGTGAGGGGTTTCCATCTAGACAGGAATGTGCTGGTTTGAACATAATAAATCTCGCCCGACTGTGCATGGTGACATGTGCTTTTAATTAGTGAAAGGCAACCATGTGCCTTTGAAAGGAAAAATGTTAAAATGTAACATTATTATTTTCCCAAATGTAAATTAAAATGTATGCTTTTATAAATGTGTCAGCAAAACCTTAACTTAAATACAATGTTGAAATGTATCTGCATTTTATGTTGTTTTGCAAATTATTTCTCTTTTACCATGTTAATTCGTTTTTTTCTCAAATGCAGAATGTATAATCTTGTGTGCCAAAGGTAGTTGCCCCTTTCTAAATAAGTACCCATATTTTAAGTGTCTTGCCTTTAGCTGAATTAGTTGGACTAACGTCTTTTTAAAAAAAACTGGAGCTTTTTTAATTGGCAGTACACTGTAACAGAATTGTTTTTTGTTAAATTCTAGCCTCCGTTAGTTAGAAAATAAGGCATGAGAAATTTGTTTTTCGACCTTGGCAGACCAGCTGGTTTGTGCAGACGAGTCTTTGTTTTCCTTCATTGTGCAAGTTTTGATCACGTCCCTGTTTGTTATGATTGGCTACAATTCAATTTTCTTCCGCGAACGGCTTGTTTATTTAAGGGCGGGGTGACCTGGCTCTTCCCTTGGAGTTAGTTAGTCGTGATGGGCCTGGGCGGGCTTCTCTGACCAGGGAAATGGGAGGCTTGCAGTGCCCTGCTGATGCTGTGAGCTCATCATCTGGCGGTAATCCAAATTTTTTCACACTGTAGCCTGGCTCCTGCTCTGAAGGGTGGGACTGGTTTAGGAAGGATTAGGGTATGTTAGGCCGTGCAAAAATTTATTAAAAGTTAAATTTTGAATGTTTTTAATTAATTAGGATATTTTCTTTTCAATAATGAAAGGCACCCGGGGTGCTTTTTAAATGGAAAATTTTATTTTACAAGAATAATGATACTTGTTCTCTTGTTTCTAGGATTGCTGCAGTTGTGGTTGTGCGTGGGTCCCTCCCCCCTTCCACTTTTTTGTTTTAGCTTTTTACTTTCATGTTTTTATTTTAGTTTATTATTTTTGGATGATGGAGCAAGACCAGACCAGACCAGACCGGGTGATGGATGGCCGCATTGGAGGAAGTGTCCGGATACCGAGGATGCAGGGTGGTGGCCTACACTGAAGACTTTTGGACTGCGTTATTTAATTCCTTGGCCTGCATTATTCCCATGTTTTTCTTTGCAATCACTACGAGCAGGCCCCACTTAAAAAACAATAGCACCACGAACATGTTTTATTTGTTACAGAATTTTAAAGGGATTTGATGAATAATCCCTTGGACAAGCAGGCCCCACTTTTAAAGCAAAAAAAAATATGTCACCTATTACAGTTTTTCTGTTTTCTTCAAAACAGTTTTTGCGTGATTTCAATGAAGGACCTTTTTTTTTTTTGAATGGTGGTGACATTTTCACCTTGATTGATTAAAGGGTGGTTACCTTAAAATTTGGATTGTTCTGGGTGGTGTGTCTTTTAGTATGATTATGTATTAATGTTTGCCCAGACCTTGCAACTGTATTTCTCAGATTTCACTTTAAATTGACAAATGTCAGCGAGTAGGCCTCATTTAGGCCTATTGTTATTTTCATCCCACAAACAGGCCCCTACACTAATAGTTTCATGAGTCATCATTAGCTTAAGTTGCCTATAGTACGTAGGGCTCATTTAGGGCCTTTCTTGTTTTCTCATTAGGAGTTGAAACACATTTAGTTCTTAAGTTGACAATAGTAGGTAGGCCTCATTTAGCCTTAAGTTGTCCGAAGTAGGCCCCATTTAGGCCCCTTGCTGTTTTCATTCAACACATAAGTCCCTACATCACTAGATTTCACTAGTTATCATTAGAAGTTGAGGCACATTTAGTTTGCGGATGCTTTGGTTAGTTTCTGTTGTTATTAGATCCAATCTCAGATATGTTTCAGCATTCAAGTCAAGGGTGCTTTGATTTGTTTTTAGGTTTCTATTACCTACAATTGAGTTTCAGGTGGAATTTTCTTAAGTTGTCATTCTTTTTAGGGAGTTTTTTAGGTTTTGATTTGTTGATAGATTGTGTTGATGTTTGTTTATCTAGATGTTATTGTTTATAAAATGTTCGCAAGATAAGGATCTAAGGGTGGATGGCAGAGATATTTAGCAGTGATATAGATCTTAATCTTGCTCACATCTAGGATAGGTATTCTTAGCCTATGTTGGATAGATTATGTTGATGTTTGTTTAGATGGTTGTTGTTGTTTATAAGATGCTCGCAAGATAAGGATCTAGGGTGCAATGTAATGGCAGAGTTTTTGGCTTTATTTAGCAGTGATATAGATCATTAGTCTTGCTCGCATCTAGTATAGGTATTCTTAGCCTGTGTTGGCCCTTTTAAGCCCTTTTTTCCAGATCTAGAAGAGGATAGCTGCTTAATATGCCTTTATTCTTGACTTTAACCTGTCTATTGCCTATTGGCTTTGACATATTAGACATATTGGTATGGTTTATGTAGGTATTCTGACAGAGCTAAGGAGCATTTCACCCCTTTTCAGGCCTACAGGCCTAGAGCTAGAGAGACTCCACTTTGATGAAACTGGGAGGCTTTTCAGGGCAAAGGCGAAGTTTATAGTTAAGGCTGTTTTTCACTTGGAGAGAACCGGTCTGGGCCAGCCCTTATCGGTAGGCTGTATTATTCTCTGTGTAGAAGACACAACAAAAGGCTGGCCAGCTGGGAGTGTGTCCTTGATGCGAGGTGATGCAGAGGCCTGGTGAGCGGCAGGCTGATGGCTGGAACTTTCCATGAGGAAACAGCATTCTATATTTGTGAAGTGCAGAGGCGGAGTCAGTCAGTCAAGAAGGAAGCAGTCGAGGAGAGAGTCAAGCAGAGGGTCAGTCCAGCAGAGAGTCGAGCAGTGGAGTGGAGTTGGCAGAGAGAGAGAGAGGGTTCAAGCTGGAGAAGAGCTGAGTTGAATAGTGAGCTGGAACTGAAGGAAGCAGTCAGAAGCAGTTGCTTATCAGGAGGAGGTGTGAATAGCTGGAGTCTGAAGTAATGCCTTTTAGAAGAGATAGAGGAGAGCTCGTGGACTAACCTATGGAAGCAGATGGAGTTAATTGGACATTGGCGCAGAGACAGAGTGAATAAGCTAGTGGAATGAACGGTGATCAGAGCGGCAGGAACCATTAAGATTGAAGACGGAAGGTGGAGAGACAGTTCGTGTGGGGGAGAGGAGTCCAGAGACAGAGTGATCAGCGCAGAGGTGTACCCAAGAGTGCAGGAGAGAGAGAGAGTCTGAGATGAGCCAAGGCACAGACGAGAGAGGAACCCAGATGACAGCTAGAACAAGACTTCACACTAATCAGGTGATATTGTTTTCATCACATTAGCTACACTTACACTTTATGTCCAATCTTTTCCCTTTCAGCGGAGTGTTCCTGTTATGTTTAATCTTTTCTCTTTCAAGCGGTGTGTTCTACCTATAGTCAGTGTTGATCTGTGTGAATGTTTATATTGTTATAATAAAACAACCCCCAGTTTATAACAAACTGGTGTGTAGCCCCTATTCTTGTTCACTGAAGGTAAATATATCTCCTAGGTAGTTGCTACGTGAATGGATGAGTAATCCCAATCAGGTAAGTGGTGATCACATAAATAGGGAGTGAGTGGACCTTTGATGCCAAGAGCAGGGAGTACACTATAATCTGGAACCATATTCAAAGTTATTATTGTAGTTTCATCCCGAGTAGACAACTGAGATATTAATATTATTGTAGTAGCAGACCCTTAGTGAAGAGACTTCCCAATATATATATATATATGTATAGGTGTTCATAGGAATGTGGTCGTCGTTGATATGCGGCGTTAGTGAGAGCACTGGGGGGTCGAACCAGTGTGGATACCCACTGGATTGTGGCTTGAGTAAATGAGAGCACTAGGTAGTTGAACTAGTGTGTAGTTTCGCAGGATTGCGAACAGTTTGGAAAAGGGAGCATTGGGTTCTGCAGGCCCATGTGTAGACACACCGGATTGTGTGTCAGATCTGCCCTAGGGTAGAACGGTCTGGGTCAGGGTGGCCGCGAGAACAACTGATGTGAATAAGTGTGGTGTAGGGTATGGATATCCCTAGTAATCAGTGAGTATTCTTAGTATCCCTATAGATTTAGTGGTGTTTTTAATAATATGAGCTTGTATATTGCGAGTTCCCCATCCTCAGGTAGGTACCAGGTGCCTGGATATAGGTGGTCCTGGGGAGGGAAGGTGAGTACGTTCTGGCTGGGTTGGAGGGGCCCCTGGGGGCTGATCCCACCTACTCAAAAAATCCAGCCATTACAACATCCCATGATGCTGAATCCTGGATTCTTAATAGACGTGCCTGGACCTTAAATAGCCATATAACGTGCACCTGGTTCTGAACTATTTAAGAAGCTAAATGCGAGTTAACAAGGTGTGGTGGCCAGGCCTGGGACAAGCAGGTAACCAGAGACATATGGCTCACACTAAACCTCGCAGCATACCTTACTGATACAGCCGTGCTGGCATCCTGCACTCACCACGTTTATGTGTGTGTGTGTGTATATATATATATATATAAAAAAAAAAAAAATATATATATATATATATGTATATTTTTCGAAAATCGCCATTCAAGATTTCCCTTCCTTTGGAAAAGAACAACGAGGAGTGGACCCAAAATCTGGTGCAAAATCCTTAGTGCTTTATTTTGTGCAAATAATCAGCCATCAATCCGCCATGAAGCATTTCGCCTCCACCAAGAGGCTTGATCACATGATGTGCCATAAACACAAATGAACACCAAAAAGATGCCTCTCACACCTATATTTTAAACCACATTTGCGGAAAAGTTGAGCACACCAATAGTCGTGATCAACAAGGTATTTTTATTTATACCAAACCAATCTAGGAATTAATCAAGTTTAAACAAACATATTTTCACACATAAAGACACATAGATACGAGAATTATTTACAATGTGAATATGAAATGCATTCAAAAAAACAAAATATGATCCTGGTTCTATTGAGCAAAACCATTTGAAAGCAAAAATCAGTGATGATTCAGAGACAAGACAAAACCATTATAAGCATGTGTAACATACAGTGAAACATTTTTGACTGTGGATGATAGTTAAAGCAAGCAAAGTAATAAAGAAAAAAGAGGGGAGTAGGAAAGAAGCAAAGTAAATTTGTGACTTTTGCAGTAGCAAAATGACTACTGCCTCAAAATGACTCAAAACAACTCCTTTCTAACTGGCCGACGCGTTTCGATTCCAGGGAAAAGTTTCTGGAATCTCATCAGGGCACAAGTGAAGTTCTGTCTGTCGGGAAAGAACGGAATTGAATTAAAAATCAGAACACTATGGGTTCTTACTCCCACTAAAAATGACGCTCAGCAAAAAACCTACCAGAGTGTAGGAATTGAAGAAATGCACATTACTTCTCAGTGTGCAACGTGAAGCTTCTAAAGCAGGGGATGGGATGAAGGTCACCTACAAATATGAACATTATGTGGTCAGACATGAATTAAATGTCCAAACACATTCATGAAGTGTAATGAAAACAAAAAGACATACCGTCCGAGGCGAATGTGAAAATTCCGCCTGTCGGCGCTATGTCACCGTTTAGGAATCAATGAAGGGGAAGGCAGGACACGGGGCTCTTGTTCGCGCTGTGAGAAAAAAGCGGGGCCACAGGTCAGGGTTTAAAAGAAATATTTGTCTGGAAACTCTCACTAAGATTTAATGGGGAAAAGAACAAAACGTACCTTTCTTTTTACAAATGACCGGGCTTAGCGCTCCGTGAATAATTGTCAAGGACGTCCCGTCATGGCTTTTAATTAGAAGAGACGTCCGCTCTGAAAAAAAGGCGGAAAAACATGAAAACGCGTCCCTGGAAGGTGATGTGAATAAATCAAGGAGCAGCGCTGGGGAGCATTTCCTACCTATGTCCTGTTAGTCTCTGCCTTCTGGCGTTCTGGCGATCTCTGTCGGTTCCAAAATGGGCGCCAGGTGTGTTTACCTGTATGTAGCTCACAGGTAAAGGACTGGGCATCATGGGATTTGTAGTTTCAAGCCCAACACGTGTGTTGAACAGTGAAATGCATATTAAAAGAATGAAGTTTATGTGGGCGGGTGACCAATGCATGTACAGCTTTGCGAATTTAAAAGAGGAAAGAGACAAACAGGGCCGCCCGGGTGGGAGCGGTCTGCCGCAGCACTAAGTTGGAATGTCTAGACTCTTGAGATTTCCGATAAAGTGTTGAGACCATTTTGCGCACTCTTGAATTTTAAGATGAGATATGCTTCTTTCTGGAGGAGCATTCTGTCAATATCCACGTTTCGATTAGAAGATCGAAATGTGTACAAAACTGTCCACTTAAAGTCATTGACGTCGTGTTTTTCGTTTAGGAAATGATCCACCATAGGGGCATTTGCAGTTTTATTTTTTAACCTTGATCTGTGCTGGCAAATGCGGGTATTGACTTGTTGTGTCGTCTTGCCGATGTAGATTTTGGCACAGGGACATTGGACTGCATAGACCACATTCTTAGTTTTACAGTTAGAGAATTCTCTGTGGTTCCATCTTGTCCCCTCATGTGTAAACTCGTCCCCTTCAATGGTGTTGGGGCATACTACACAGGTACCACATTTGTGGTGGCCTGTGATCGGTTTAAGATTCCACTGAGTAAATAAGTCACATTTCTTTTTGGGTAGCGATACATCCGCTCTCGTGATTTGCTGCCCTATGCTTTGTTTTTTTTTGTACGCGAATATGCTTTATTTTGTGCAAATAATCAGCCATCAATCCGCCATGAAGCATTTCGCCTCCACCAAGAGGCTTGATCACATGATGTGCCATAAACACAAATGAAGGCATTTAGAGTTCTCAAAAAGTGCGCGAACAAGCTGCTCATTATGTATGCGTAGAAAGTGAAGAAATCCTATACACAATCTGTAACATTTGGACCACATAAAAGACATAGTGTCTGTAAAAAACGTTTGATTTTTTTGTATAAATACAAAATAGAAAAATATATATTCTTATAAAAATATATAATGTGCAATAAAAATTCATACATATACAATATATACACAAAAATAATTAATATGCTAATATTTTAAACAGTTTGTATCCAAATCCATTCAATATAACAGAATGTGTGTCGCAATCTCCAGCCATTATTTACATTGAATTTTACAGCTATTATTCATAAGGTTCTCCACATTTAATTTATCTCATGTGAGTAGTTTAAACTAATGAGCAGCAACCATTAAGTTCTCAATCAATGATTATCTATCAATGCCTTCCCTGGGTGCTGTAAACAATCTATGTGTGTGTGTAATAAGTGCAAGTGCTTTATAAAATTTGATCTACAGTATTAAAAGCTGCCGAGTCTGTTATTGGAACAAACCAAGATGTGACAATAAGTCATTGCCAAGCAATAGCTATATCAAAATATTGCCTATATTTTTTATATGTCTGATCCCTGACTCGCTATCGAGACATGTTGAAATCACTCAGTCACAACTCTTCATGTGCTTCAAACTATTCAAGACCCACTTTTTATTATTTCTTAATTAGAGACAGGTATGTAAGTCCTCACTGGCATTGAGACCCCCAGGGCTTTTACTAGTTAACCTCAATATGTAACGCATCTCTAAGAGGCATGATTTGCCTACCCTATCTCCACCCCGTTTAAGGGGTAAGATAGTATCAATCAATAAATATTGGAGATTATTAGGATCACTTTCATGTTTTGAATCAAAGTGCCGAGCCACCGGATATGCCTGATCTTTCCCTGAGATGGCTCTTATATGCTGCAATATCCGTTTGTGGGCGGGCAAGCGGGTGCTGCCCACATAGCATAACCCACATGGACACTGCGGTATATAGACCACATATTCCGTCTTACATGTCAATCTCTTGCTGATTGGTATCGGGTTATTCTTAAAGGGACTTGAAAAGTGAGTCTTATTAATGCCAAAACGGCAAGTTTTGCAAGACATACATTTCTTGAAGCCCTTACTTAAGGCCATCCATGTTACAGAAATTGTAGTGTCAAGACTGTTGCTTACCAAGGCATTGGCCATTGTGGGGGCTCTTCGGAATGTTAAGTCGGGTTTGTTGGCCACCAAACCCCCAATTACTGGATTCCCCCTCACCGAGTTCCAATTTTTGGTAAAGATATTTCTGATTTCCGAATGCTGTTTGTTATATGTCACAATGACTCTTGATTGAATCTGAGTACCGTCAATCTCTGATTTCTCTGTTTTTGATTTGGGGATCAAAGCCGGTTGTCTTTCAATTGACCTAGTACGGTCAATGGCTTTGTTGATTATTTCCTCAGTATATCCCCTTTCCAAGAAGCGTCTCTTACTTGCCTCCTGCGCTGTAGCACAGTCAGAGTCAGAACTACAAATCAGTCTCAATCTCAGCATATCCCCATAGGGGATGCTGCGAATGAGATGGCGCGGGTGTTGACTAGTTGCATTTAGCAACGTGTTCCCCGCAGTTGCCTTTCTATGTAGTCTGATTGCCAGGCTGTTGTCCTTAACAAACACTTCTACGTCCAAAAAACTTACTGACTCACTATGAATCTCGGATGTGAACTGCAAATTGAAGCTGTTAACATTCAATTGTTTTACAAATGTTTCAGCACTAGTTTTGGACCCCCTCCACACCATAAACAGATCATCTATATACCTCAGATATAATACTACATTGTTGGTCATAGTATCCTTGTGTTGATCCATGAGGACCCGCTCCTCCCACAGCCCCATTGTGCAAGCACGCAAAGCTGGGAGAGAAGCAGGCCCCCATGGCCACACCCCTCATTTGTTGATAGACCTGATTGTTGAATATGAAAAAGTTTTGTTCTAAACATAATTTCAACATGGTGATGATCATTTTGTTATGATTGGAAAAATTTATGGGGCGTTTGTCCAAATAGTACTCTACGGCTTAAATGCCGTCCCCATGCCTAATGGACGTATATAATCAGGTGACGTCAAGAGTCATTAATATACAATCGTTATAAACAAACTGTGGTCCTGAACCTATAGATTACAGTATTTGATTTAATCAATGATGAATCAATATTTAGTAAGGAGCAACAATGATCAGTCTGCTCTATGGAACTCAAAGACTATGTTATTTTGAGAAAAACCTTACACCACGGTTAAAGAGAATATATTCCTAATTTATTTTTCTTTTTCTGTATTCATATTTTTACAATATATTTTTAAGTCAATAAAAACACATATAGGTTGCCCCAAGACAGGAGCGTGCAAAGAAAAGGTGTGATCCAGAAAATGAAACAAGTGTAGGGAGAAAGGAAATACACAGCAGTGAATAAGAAATAGTTTACATTATTTTACAATCAATAACGGACATATAATTCGCCGTATTGAACCCCTGGCCAGAAATGTAGGTTATATTATTGTAATCAAAAACATTGTAATACATAGGCCTAAATATCCTTAGTTTTGCACTGTATACAATGTTGATGAACAATTGGTCCAAGGTATGTATAATGAAGGTGTCGACGTTTCGACTCGACTTATTCCCAACCTGTGATTTGGACCTGGGGATTGCGAGTCTTCATCAGGACTGTAAGAACAAACGGGGCAACCAAGGGATATTGAATAACCCTAAAAAAGAGGAATTAAGGAAATTACTATCCGTGGTGAAGATTAGAGCCTATCACCCACAAGGGGTATGGAGATTATCCTTACCCTTCGTGATAGAGCAAGCGATGTGAGTAGATCCGAGTTTACCACATCTCAACAGATATCCTGTAAGAACAAATTGAAATTGAAATCCAGATTGTATCTAGATCAACTAGTGTGCAATTCACTAATAATTACTACTGTGGCAGAGGCAAATTTTTACCTTGAGCCCATATCTTTGTCCATGTCAGGAAGACGATACTTCATATATATAAAACATGGTGAAGTGGTACCTAGAATTAATTAAGGTAACGTCAGTATACCATATCCGAACAAAATGATAGGTACCAAAGTGTTCCCCCAAGTGGAGGTATCAATTACCTTGTTGTTGTGAAATCAATGCACCCAAAATGGTGGGTTCTAATTTTCGGACTTCCACTCCAGGATTCAAATCGCTATGGAAATGACAATGAGTCGTCATTCATTATATGCCACTTGTACCACAGTGTTGGGTTTTCAAGATTTATTTAAAGTACAATAATCAAGAAACTTAAAAAGCTTACCTGGATATTAATGTACTGTTTCCAGGCAAGCTAATGGCAAAGATACTCCTGCTCGTTTTTTGAAAGGAGCTGTGTTGAGGGAGACACAAAAATCACTGAATTCAGGTCTCGCTCGGAGTAAAAAGCGATGTTAGTTCGTAAGTCGACCAAGAGTTTAAAGGTGATCTGCACCTACCCGCTATTGCGATGAAATGATCGTATACATCCAAGCCTCACGGTGCTTCAGGATGCCCAGGCAAGCTAATGGCAAAAGTACTCCTACTCGTTTTTTTGAAAGGAGCTGTGTTGAGAGAAACACAAAAACACTTAATTCAGGTCTCGCTCGGATTAAAAGCGTGGTTGTGTGTAAGTCGACCAAGAGTTTAAAGGAGATCTACACCTACCCGCTATTCTGATGAAATGATCGTCTACATCCGAGCCTCACGGTGCTTCAGGATGCCGTCACGAAACGCTACTGTCCTTCCGCGTTTGCAAATACCCAGACTGCCTCACACAGCCTGCATAGAAAGAGGACTACCTTGTGGTGCGCTTCCGTGGATGGACTATGTTGCTACATACTTCCAAAATTGTTAAAAATATGGATGTAACGTGTTATTTTTGGCTGCCCGAGCTGCTAACTCGCCCGTTTGCAAAAACTGTGATGTTTTTAAATCGGTGATATTTATGGAAAAAAGGGGCGATAATTTTAACAGACCGGAGCAATTTCTTAAATTATTAATTTACCACTAGAGGTTGATGGTGAAACATCCCAAAAGTAATTTTGGAGGGTATTTATCTGATGGAATCGATTCATTTGTAACAAACATTGGTAGAAAACAAGGGGACCTAAAGTTCGAAAATGGTGCTGTTGGGTAGAGATAGACAAAGGACCAAGGTCCTGAATGTAATGTGGACATTCGAAGATGGTTAGGGTGCTGTAAAATCACGAACATGTTGGCAAATTGGGAAGCCACGGTGACAAACTAATACAAGTACAACATCAGAGTATTTTCTTGGCTGCATAAGTGATTTTTCTATTATGTTATAGAAAACATAAAATTCATATATACCTATGTACACCATGATGGACAGTTAGATGTTACTTATGATACAGTGACATGGCTACATAGATGGCTGTTATTTCATAATGTTATAGACATACTCATGCAAACCATGATGAATAACTGAATGTTACTTATAATGCAGTGACAGAGAACTCTCATAACTAAATCGATAGTTTTTCTTTCAAGATAGTGTTAACAACATAATACAATATATTGGAGTTATTGAAAAACATATTTGTACAATTGACTGTTCAATGCATAACAAAACATTTCACCGCATAATGTGATGTATTCATATCCCCAACAGTGCCACTTGTTTGTTCATTTCCTCAAGCTCATTCAGCCCCTTGTTAACAGTGTTAAGAGTGTATATCCATTTGCACTCTCTTCTATTTAAGATGTTATGTAGGTCACCTCCTCGAGGGTTGGCTGTTATTTTTTCAATGACCCACTACCGCAGGCTGTTCTCGGGGTGTTCGAATCTGCTGAAATGATCCACCAAAGGTGCACCCTGGACTTTGCACCTTATGCGGCTCATGTGTTGCAGGATCCGACATTTTATTTTCTGTGTGGTCTGACCCACACACAGAAAACCGCACGGGCATGAAACCGCATAGATTACCCAGGATGTGTTGCAGTTGGTGTGTTGGGTGAGCTTATATGTCCGCTCATTGTGATAAAACTTGTTACACTCTAGTGTGAGGGGGCAAGCCTTACAACTCCCACACTTTCTGTGGCCTTCTACCGGTGACGCACCCCAGATCGTCGGTTGACTCAAAGGTAGTTTCTGTGGTAAGAGTGCTTTCACTAGGTGGTCCCGGATATTTCTACCCTTATGGAATGCATGTAAAGGTGGTGGGATGCCACCCAATTCACCACTGATTAAATGCCAATGGCGATTTATACATTTTTTGATGGTGTTACTTTTTGTGTTAAATGTCGTCACACAAACCAGCCTGTCTTCCTTAGGTTTATGAGTGGTATGAAGTAGGTGCTCTCGATGGTTTTGCCAGGCCGATTTCTAGCTTTTTTGAGGAGCCTGACAGGATAACCACGCTCACTCAATCTCGACATCAGGGTCGCGGATTCCTCTAGGTAGTCATCCTTTCTGAAGCAATTCCGACGCAACCTCAGGAATTGCCCAAAGGGCAAATTGTCCCTGAGATTGCGTGGATGGTGACTCGTATACCTGAGGAGAGTGTTTCGCTCACTGCTTTTTCTATACAGGGTGGTGTACAGCTTTCCATCCGCAGTTTTAATTTTTAAATCCAGAAAATTAATGGACAATGAATTAGATTCCAGAGTGAATTGGATATTGTTGGAGCAGGTATTAATCCAATTATGGAAGTCCCTAAATTCAGAATGCCCACCGTGCCAGATCAAAAGAACGTCGTCAATATACCTTACCCACAATAAAATGTTATTGAGGTAAGGATTATATTGATTTTGAACAAATCTGCTCTCATACTCACTCATATAAATGATGGCAAGATTCGGAGCAAAACTCGCCCCCATGGCTACTCCGCTTGTTTGAATGTAATATTCATTTTGGAATACAAAGACATTTTTGGTCATTGCAATTTCCAAAAGACGAATAATGAAGTCCGTTGGTACTCTGTGGGGGGCAGTTCTCATATTGAGGGCACGTTCTACACAGGACAATGCCTCATTTTGGGGGATGTTTGTGTATAAGGATGCGATATCCATCGCAGCCAATATACACGTGTTGTAGTCATAATTGAGGCCTTCCACCAATTGAATGGTGTGTGCGGTGTCCCGTACATATGTTGGAGTCGCCGTGGCTATGGGCTTCAGAAACACATCAATATACTTACACAACGGCTCCAAAAGGGACCCGCACCCTGAAATTATAGGTCTTACCGGGGGGTCTTCTAATCTTTTGTGCACCTTGGGGAGCGTGTATATAGTCGGTGTTCTTGGGTTCTTATTATTTAAAAACTCATATTCATGTTTGTTAATAATACCCTGTTCCAATGCTCCTTTGGCACAAAAGATTAGAAGACCCCCCGGGAAGACCTATAATTTCAGGGTGCGGGTCCCTTTTGGAGCCGTTGTGTAAGTATATTGATGTGTTTCTGAAGCCCATAGCCACGGCGACTCCAATTATGACTACAACACGTGTATATTGGCTGCGATGGATATCGCATCCTTATACACAAACATCCCCCAAAATGAGGCATTGTCCTGTGTAGAACGTGCCCTCAATATGAGAACTGCCCCCCACAGAGTACCGACGGACTTCATTATTCGTCTTTTGGAAATTGCAATGACCAAAAATTTCTTTGTATTCCAAAACGAATATTACATTCAAACAAGCGGGGTAGCCATGGGGGCGAGTTTTGCTCCGAATCTTGCCATCATTTATATGAGTGAGTATGAGAGCAGATTTGTTCAAAATCAATATAATCCTTACCTCAATAACATTTTATTGTGGGTAAGGTATATTGACGACGTTCTTTTGATCTGGCACGGTGGGCATTCTGAACTTAGGGACTTCCATAATTGGATTAATACCTGCTCCAACAATATCCAATTCACTCTGGAATCTAATTCATTGTCCATTAATTTTCTGGATTTAAAAATTAAAACTGCGGATGGAAAGCTGTACACCACCCTGTATAGAAAAAGCAGTGAGCGAAACACTCTCCTCAGGTATACGAGTCACCATCCACGCAATCTCAGGGACAATTTGCCCTTTGGGCAATTCCTGAGGTTGCGTCGGAATTGCTTCAGAAAGGATGACTACCTAGAGGAATCCGCGACCCTGATGTCGAGATTGAGTGAGCGTGGTTATCCCGTCAGGCTCCTCAAAAAAGCTAGAAAATGGGCCTGGCATAACCATCGAGAGCACCTACTTCATACCACTCATAAACCTAAGGAAGACAGGCTGGTTTGTGTGACGACATTTAACACAAAAAGTAACACCATCAAAAAATGTATAAATTGCCATTGGCATTTAATCAGTGGTGAATTGGGTGGCATCCCACCACCTTTACATGCATTCCGTAAGGGTAGAAATATCTGGGACCACCTAGTGAAAGCACTCTTACCACAGAAACTACCTTTGAGTCAACCGACGATCTGGGGTGCGTCACCGGTAGAAGGCCACAGAAAGTGTGGGAGTTGTAAGGCTTGCCCCCTCACACTAGAGTGTAACAAGTTTGATCACAATGAGCGGACATATAAGCTCACCCAACACACCAACTGCAACACATCCTGGGTAATATATGCGGTTTCATGCCCGTGCGGTTTTCTGTATGTGGGTCAGACCACACAGAAAATAAAATGTCGGATCCTGCAACACATGAGCAGCATAAGGTGCAAAGTCCAGGGTGCACCTTTGGTGGATCATTTCAGTAGATTTGAACACCCCGAGAACAGCCTGCGGTGGTGGGTCATTGAAAAAATAACAGCCAACCCTCGAGGAGGTGACCTACATAACATCTTAAATAGAAGAGAGTGCAAATGGATATACACTCTTAACACTGTTAACAAGGGGCTGAATGAGCTTGAGGAAATGAACAAACAAGTGGCACTGTTGGGGATATGAATACATCACATTATGCGGTGAAATGTTTTGTTATGCATTGAACAGTCAATTGTACAAATATGTTTTTCAATAACTCCAATATATTGTATTATGTTGTTAACACTATCTTGAAAGAAAAACTATCGATTTAGTTATGAGAGTTCTCTGTCACTGCATTATAAGTAACATTCAGTTATTCATCATGGTTTGCATGAGTATGTCTATAACATTATGAAATAACAGCCATCTATGTAGCCATGTCACTGTATCATAAGTAACATCTAACTGTCCATCATGGTGTACATAGGTATATATGAAGTTTATGTTTTCTATAACATAATAGAAAAATCACTTATGCAGCTAAGAAAATACTCTGATGTTGTACTTGTATTAGTTTGTCACCGTGGCTTCCCAATTTGCCAACATGTTCGTGATTTTACAGCACCCTAACGATCTTCGAATGTCCACATTACATTCAGAACCTTGGTCCTTTGTCTATCTCTACCCAACAGCACCGTTTTCGAACTTTAGGTCCCCTTGTTTTCTACCAATGTTTGTTACAAATGAATCGATTCCATCAGATAAATACCCTCCAAAATTACTTTCGGGATGTTTCACCATCAACCTCTAGTAGTAAATTATTAATTTAAGAAATTGCTCCGGTCTGTTAAAATTATTGGCCCTTTTTTCTATAAATATCACCGATTTAAAAACATCGCCGTTTTTGCAAACGGGCGAGTTAGCAGCTCGGGCAGCCAAAAATAACACGTTACATCCATATTTTTAACAATGTGGAAGTATGTAGCAACATAGTCCATCCACGGAAGCGCACCACAAGGTAGTCCTCTTTCTATGCAGGCTGTGTGAGGCAGTCTGGGTATTTACAAACGCGGAAGGACAGTAGCGTTTCGTGACGGCATCCTGAAGCACCGTGAGGCTCGGATGTAGACGATCATTTCATCGGAATAGCGGGTAGGTGTAGATCTCCTTTAAACTCTTGGTCGACTTACACACAACCACGCTTTTACTCCGAGCGAGACCTGAATTAAGTGTTTTTGTGTCTCCATCAACACAGCTCCTTTCAAAAAAACGAGTAGGAGTACTTTTGCCATTAGCTTGCCTGGGCATCCTGAAGCACCGTGAGGCTCAGATGTATACGATCATTTCATCGCAATAGCGGGTAGGTGCAGATCACCTTTAAACTCTTGGTCGACTTACAAACTAACATCGCTTTTTACTCCGAGCGAGACCTGAATTCAGGGATTTTTGTGTCTCCCTCAACACAGCTCCTTTCAAAAAACGAGCAGGAGTATCTTTGCCATTAGCTTGCCTGGAAACAGTACATTAATATCCAGGTAAGCTTTTTAAGTTTCTCGATTATTGTACTTTAAATAAATCTTGAAAACCCAACACTGTGGTACAAGTGGCATATAATGAATGACGACTCATTGTCATTTCCATAGCGATTTGAATCCTGGAGTGGAAGTCCGAAAATTAGAACCCACCGTTTTGGGTGCATTGATTTCACAACAACAAGGTAATTGATACCTCCACTTGGGGGAACACTTTGGTACCTATCATTTTGTTCGGATATGGTATACTGACGTTACCTTAATTAATTCTAGGTACCATTTCACCATGTTTTATATATATGAAGTATCGTCTTCCTGACATGGACAAAGATATGGGCTCAAGGTAAAAATTTGCCTCTGCCACAGTAGTAATTATTAGTGAATTGCACACTAGTTGATCTAGATACAATCTGGATTTCAATTTGTTCTTACAGGATATCTGTTGAGATGTGGTAAACTCGGATCTACTCACATCGCTTGCTCTATCACGAAGGGTAAGGATAATCTCCATACCCCTTGTGGGTGATAGGCTCTAATCTTCACCACGGATAGTAATTTCCTTAATTCGTTTTTTTTAGGGTTATTCAATATCCCTTGGTTGCCCCGTTTGTTCTTACAGTCCTGATGAAGAATCGCAATCCCCAGGTCCAAATCACCGGTTGGGAATAAGTTGAGTCGAAACGTCGACACCTTCATTATACATACCTTGGACCAATTGTTCATCAACATTGTATACAGTGCAAAACTAAGTATATTTAGGCCTATGTGTTACAATGTTTTTGATTACAATAATATAACCTACGTTTCTGGCCAGGGGTTCAATACGGCGAATTATATGTCCGTTATTGATTGTAAAATAATGTAAACTATTTCTTATTCACTGCTGTGTATTTCCTTTCTCCCTACACTTGTTTCATTTTCTGGATCACACCTTTTCTTTGCATGCTCCTGTCTTGGGGCAACCTATATGTGTTTTTATTGACTTAAAAATATATTGTAAAAATATGAATACAGAAAAATAAAAATAAATTAGGAATATATTCTCTTTAACCGTGGTGTAAGGTTTTTCTCAAAATAACATAGTCTTTGAGTTCCATAGAGCAGACTGATCATTGTTGCTCCTTACTAAATATTGATTCATCATTGATTAAATCAAATACTGTAATCTATAGGTTCAGGACCACTGTTTGTTTATAACAATATACACCCAGGTCCATACCTTATGGGCTACCCCATTTTCTTAAATGATTAATATACAATCAGCATTCCAGGTTAACTTTTTCAATTTGCAGATAAAATCTGTGGTGTCCCTTACATAGGAATGCAATTTCTTTACCCATTTCTGCAAGAAAAAGTCAATGTATTTAGAGATATTCTCCGTTGAACTGTCAATGGCTGATATTATGGGCCTGCCAGGTGGTACCTCGATGTTTTTATGGACCTTTGGAATTAAATAAAAAGTTGGAATAACAGGATGCTCTTTTTTCAAAAAATGAAATTTGTAATTAGAAATTAGTCCACCACTCCTCCAAGCCAATAATTTAGAATTCTGTTCCGCCCAAGCCACTTTAATTGGCATAATATTGCTCTTCCTATAGCAGGCAGGATCCCCCAATTGTGATTCAGCTTCTTTGATATACAAATTCCGAGGCCAAATAACAATGTTCCCGCCCTTGTCGGCCTGTTTCACAATCACATTCTGGTCAGAATTTAATTTTGCTTGAGCTGGGGCTGTGGCTATCACAGCCCCACTAACTTTTTCTGGAAGGCCTACCATTTTGGAAGGAGTTTCTTGTTGTACCCCAGCCCAGGCTGAGATCTCTAGATCATTCTCCAGTAGACAATCTAGAGGCAAGTTTGTAGACACTGCCACTCTCTTTGGGCCAGTGACACCTCCCCAGCTGAGATTAACTACTGCCATGGGATGATCTTTCTGCGCTCCATCAATGTTGGTCACCTGATAGGTGAACCCAGGTAAAAGTTGTCCTGAGGGGACTAGACTGTCAGTCACCATAGTGATGCTAGCCCCTGTGTCTCTGTAGGCTTCAACATTATGGCCATTGATGTGGGGCTCCTGCCTGTACTTGCCCAAAATGTTGGGACAAACAGTGAAGTTGGCAAGCCCCATGCCATTTTCACAGACAAGAGTAGCTAAGTTAGGGTACCTGGTTAGGCCAGAGTCCACATGAGTTCCCAAAGTAAACCCAGCCAAATTCTTGGGGGCACTCCCACCACCTGGGGGATTACTACTTATAGTAACAGGAGGTCTGGGAGTATTACTTGGGGGAATATTTTCCTTATTGTTGGCCCTGGGGCAACTGCTGTCAGTCTTCCAGTGGCCAGGCTGTTTACAGTCATGGCAATAAGGTTTCTTAGGGTTAGAGGAAGTTTTCTGGGACCCACCCCCACCATTGGAGTTTTGGGGCCCTGTGGAGGACTTGTCTTTAGATTTATCCCCACCTTTCTCCTGAGGCTTGGAAGAATCTTTCTTCTGGTCACTACCCTGATTTTTAGGTTTAATCCTGGTTCTGACCCATTTGTCTGCCCTCTTACCCAATTCTTGGGGAGAGGTCAGATCTGAGTCCACCAGGTGCTGGTATAGAAGTTGGTTTTGACAATTACTAAGGATCTGCTCCCTCATAATCAAATTATATAATCCTGTATAGTCATGTACTTTGCTGCCCAATAACCAGCCCTCCAGAGCCTTAGTAGCACAATCTACAAAATCAGTCCAGTCCTGAGTCTGTGTCTTCTGGGTATCCCTGAACATCAACCTGTACTGTTCAGTGGTTAAGCCAAATCCATCAATCAGAGCACTCTTCGGGACTTTGTAGTTATTAGCATCCTCATCACTAACTGTGAGGAGCTTATCTTTACCTTTTTCTGAAAAGGAGAGCCACAAGATTGCTGCCCACTGACTTTGGGGTACCTGCTGCACTTTGCAGGCTCTCTCCAAAGCAGTTATCCATTTGTGGATGTCATCCCCATCTTTGTAGGGGGCACAATCTTACTCAGGTGTCTATTGTCATAGGACCTGTCTTTATACTTAGGGATATTGCTGCCTCCAGTGGGTTCTGACCCACACAACTTCTTTTCTCTAGCAAAAGCAAGTTGTTCTTTAGCTAGGGCAAGTTCTTCTCTCTCTATTCTGAGATTGACCTTCCTCATCCTAGCCTGGTGTTCTCTTCTCTGAGGTGAAGTCATTCCCCTCTGAGAACCCCTTGAAGCATTGGAGTGAATAGAGTCACCTGAGTGAGATCTATTCCTCCTATACCTCTGATTAAGCCCACTTGAAGGCCTGAATGGGGCTGTCCCATTCTCAGCCCCAAAATGGCTTAGGTTAGCCTGGCTAAGTCTTCTGACTGATACCTGGCTGGCTACCTCTTCTCCAGAATCTTCATCAACCTCATCCTCCTCATCTTCTATGACTGGGGGGTCAGTATCATCATCTGTTGAGGGTAGGACCTCATCTGCATTCCCTGTAGGGCCTGAACCAGAGGCCTTTAGAACTTCATATTCCTCTAGAAGTTCTATCAGTTGCTGAAGGGTAGGGTTAGACCCTTGTTTCAGCTTTCTTGTGGTACACAAGTGCCTCAGTTCCCTGAATCTGAGTATATCAAATTTGGAGGGTGCCCTGGGAGGGTCACTCACCACAGGTAGAGATCCACTTGGTTCACCTGTGCCAGACATGATCTAGTGAGGTGGAGGTGTGTGCACCTACCTACACTAAGTGTTTTCCTACTGAACCTCTCTAGGAGTTGTAGTCAGGGTGTACTAGGCCCTTTGGTCTACAACAACTAAGTTCAGTAGAACGTAAGTATTCTAAGTCTTGTTATATGTACCTATAGGTACCTATGTGATCTTTCAAATGATATCTTAAGATTACAATTGGTAAAACAACAGCAAGCTCTAATCCCAACCGCTGCACACCAATGTGAGAAGTTGGCCTGATATGTGATGTCCACTATTCTAGTGGGCACCCTGAATCAGTCCAAACAACCCTTATGGTGATGGTTATAAAGTCACCCTTATAGACCAGCTACTACAAATCTATTTTCATTCATTCATTCATCCTAGAGGTAGCATGGACAAAGCAGTCTTAGGCTAAAACGTCAGAGAGCATGTAAAGTCAGCTGTTTTACCATATTCAACCCCTTGAATACCAAATGAAAGGACACAGGATATATATAAAATATATATGTATTTATTTCTAAGCAACCCCTCTGAGCTCTTTATGAGATCAGAGGCACAAGCACATAACAAGTTACTTAACTATCATACAATAAGTGTCACAAAATACAGTAGAGCCCAAGGGGCACTTCAAACCATATATTAAAATAGTGGTATAAGAACCACGTCACGAACAAAGAATAGGCCTAGGGCCTAGGGAATCGCTGGGGCTACACTGTACTACCAAAGGATTGGAAGTAGGAGGCCCACGGGAGGCGTGTGCAGTGTCTTTACACACACGCAAGTTACCATAGAGTTAGAATGGGAACGAAAGAATTGGAAACTAGTTCTTTTAGTTCACTTCCGGATGGACTAGGAGAAAGCTACTTGAAAGTCAGACACTAGGATAGTTAATACCCATAGGAGCACCGGAGTACTCGCATTACCTCACCCACAGGAAGCGGGTGCATAGGTGTCAAAATGTGTCGGGTTTCGTCGCTGAATCCTATGGAGCCTTGGAGAAAGATGCTGCAGGCGACCAGGAGAGAAGTGTCCGGTTGGATCCAAGGGTGGATCGAGGATGAAGAGTACCTGAAAGCAGAGGGGACAGAGTCTGGGTCACTAGCCAGTGACCAGGAAGGAACCAGGAAGGAACCAGGCGATGTCGCGAAGCAATCAGGTGATGTCATGAAGCTTGTCTCTGCAGCCACGTGGACAAGGAGGCGTCAACCACAACTAGGAGTCAGGCACGGATTGTCCCACAAAGGCTCTCGCTGTCGGTGGTGTCGGTTTCCGGTTTGGAGTCAACAAGCCTTGGCAAAGGCAACCCATGCAGGAAGTGAAGATGGCCTCTTAACCCCTTCCATGCTGATGGCGGAATCGCTCCGTCATCAGCTACAGTTGAGCTGTGCTGATGACGGAGCGGTTCCGTCATGGCCCGGCCGCCGCGCCTGCGCGGCGCTGATTTCGCGCCTGCGCGGGCGTTCTAAAGAGCGGGGCGGGTCATGACGGAACCGCTCCGTCACCAGCACAGCTCAACTGTAGCTGGTGACGGAGCGGTTCTGTCACCAGCATGCGGCGGCCGCACGGCCGCCCCGCCCCTTTAGCGCTGCGGCGGAATAGCCGCCGCAGCGAAGGGGTTAATCAGACCAGCAACGTCTGATGGGCTGCTCCTTTTCAGGGGAGCAGGGGCCAGTCTGGAGCAACCAGACCAGCAGTAGAAATTCAAGGTTTTGTCATCACAGAGGCCACTAGCCAACGAGCAAGTGACCGGACAGACGTGTCAAGCAGGAAAATGCAAAAGGACCCCACACAGCACTCGTGGAGTTTGGAGGGATGATCTTTGATACAGATGATGCTCGGGGCTAGGGCTTCCCAATCCCTAATGTACAACTTTGAGGGTGCCTCAGAAAATGCACGGAAAGCAATTCGCTGGCTTTCCAAGATGGCCAGTCCCACGTCTCACGTCGCCTCCACGGGTCTCAGCTTTGCTGTGGCTATGGATCGGGCTGAAGGATGTCTGGAAGTCTGGGTCTTGTCAGGCTCTGTGTTCGGGCTCTAGCGGGAGCGACGACAAAGCAAACTGTTGATCGCTTGATGGTGCCTGCTTGTGCAGGGTGGTCACTCCTTGACCACAAGGGAGATTCTTCAGTCTTCTATCTTCAGGTAGAACGTCGAAGGTCCAGAGTTTCGTTACAATTTTCAGTCAGGATCAAATCTACAGTCTTGGGACTCAGCTCCTACCTATATACCAAATTTAGGGGCTGGATTACCTGCTAGGTCCCTCCTATGGGTGGGACCATGGAAGGGGGTGGTTACACCCCTTTCCTTTTGTCCAGTTTTGCACCAAAGCTGAGGCTGGAGTGCCCCAGCACCGGTTTGAACTGGCCTATGCATGGGACACCTTGTGTGCCCCAGGCAGTGTCTCATTTCTTTCAGCCCTCCCTGCCCTAATACACAAGAACCTGTCTGGGGTGGTGCTAGCACCTCCCAAGATAGGAAACCTATTGTCCAAGCCTCCCTTGCTGGAAGGACTCCCAGCAGCAGGAGGTCAGACTCGTGTCTGTGGCAGCAGCATCCATTTTGTGATGCTGAGGCTCTGGTTAATTTTAACCAGGATTAGTAGGAACAACATTTCTTCTCCTTCTAGAAGGGTGAAATGCTACCCCCATCACCGGAAATGGTGAGGGGGTAGTATTCCAAAGCGTATGACACCTTACACAACATGTTTTGATAAAGCCAAACCAGAGTTAGCATTTAACCGCGAGGTTCATAATGCACTTAAGAGTATATGATATGGCTATATCCTAGAACAGCTATAAGGACATGGTTCTGAAAGCTGCAGACAGGCTCTGCTCATGCTAGAGCCCCATCTCACAGAAAACGAAGCACTCTGCCTCCAGGATTGTTAAAGCTTGCCATAGGAGTGACTTATAGGTGTATATGTGTCTAGATATAAGGTAAGATATAGGAATACTATATCTAAGCAAGGGGTGATTACACGGCCTTGCTCCAGCTGAGTGATCAGCCAGTTGTGTCAGTTTGGATGGCCAGCCAGGGATGGCAAACGATATGCTGCAGCCCCTGGTAGGCCTTGGATGCACCTATAACCTGGGTACCTATAGTACACTGTACAGGGGCTCATAAGGTGACCCAATATCCAATTGGAGATGTACCTAAAGTACATGGAGTCCATTTTACAGAGATGTCATCAGTGATGTCATCAGTGATGTCATTTGAGATGTCATCAGTGATGTCATTTGAGATGTCATCAGTGAAGTCATCAGTGATGTCACTAACCATGTCATGAATGATGTAATATGTGACATCATCAGCAGTGGATTGCGGGTGCGCGATATATAGTTAGTGCAACTAACTATATATGAAATTTCAATGGTTTTGTGTGAGTAAAATACGGTTTTGAAAAGGCTAATCCCTAACTATAAATGGTCTATAACCAATGGTTTTTTCAGTGAATTTTCAAGGTTTTGTAAATGCAAATTCCTAACTATATATGGCCTAAAACCTATGGTTTTTTCTGTGAATTTCAATGGTTTTTTAATAGCAAATATCAAAAGCTGTCAAATGTCAAGTACGTGATAGGTAAAAACTTTTTCGTGTTTATGCACGCTGATGTGCTTTGAACGCTGCCCCCCTCTCCCCTCTTTTCTCTTAGTAGTACTCTCTCTTTGCAGATAGTGAAGGGTAGTTAACGCAGGCCTTTACCCCCATTGTAATCCGTCGTGCCTGCTTGTCTCTCCATTTGATTGATTGTTATCCAAGCATTTACTGTTTTACAATTGATTCTCTTTGGTTCATTCTCTATTTACAAACAAGCACAAAGTCGCAATACTCTGTTTAGTCTTTGCAGATAGTGAAAAATCGTGAAAAATCGTGTAAAAAAATAAAAGTAATCGAGCAAAATCAGTAGGCCACTAATTGGATCTCTTTTTGACCTCGCTAAAATAGAAACATTAGGAACAACCCTTCATGAGAAATACGAAAATAGTGAGATGAACTGAGCTCCACACCATGAGGGCTGCAAGACAGCTCGGCTCCGTCACCCACCCCGCCCAAAATAACGACAAACCCTATGCAAATATTAAAAATATATACAACACACCAGCAAAGTAACAGGGTAAAACATTTTATTAAATAACTATTTACATAACTATTTTATACTTTTTGTTGCCCGATCCGGCTAGCTCAATCGATCGAGCATGAAACTCATGCACTCTGATAGCAAGCGTTGCTGCTGATGCTATGCAGACCAAAACTGGTTTTCAGTTTGTACATTCTTCTAGATTTTTCCATCCAAGGTTGGTTGAGTTTGTAGAACGATGGCTTCAGATTTTCAACATACGGTGTGGTGGCGCGGACTGGGAGGAGGCGATTGGCTCCTGCCCCCTCCCCAAGTAAGATTTTCATACGTGAAAGTACGTTCATGGTTTTGGTCCCTGAGTTGCTTCGATGTCACTGCCACTCTCAAATGGCATAAGTTCTGGATGTTGGGTGCCATAGTTCAGAGTTCTGAGCAGCGCTTGTAACACTGTCTGAAGCTTATTTGCACCTACTGCAGCTTCACTAGTCTCAAAGTAAGTGAGGGCCGTTTGTGGACCTGACTGCATTTGAAAACAATGTGATATGGTACCTCCCTAAACCGCTTGACGGAGGCCCCCGAGGGGCGGTGTGATGGCACGGACTCGGAGAAGACGCTTGGCTCCGACCCCCTCCCCAAGTCTTATAGCACTGGTGTAGCCTGAGATCGCCCCCGACATAGGCGGCCGGCTCCCGGGGTCCGGCGGAACTTTTTGCCTTTTGATGACTCTTCTATTCTGGACCTTGTCCCACAATCCGTTTGACCTGAAGACACGCTGTAGTGGGGCGCCCCTTTACCGTTTTAGTTGCCATTCCGCCCGCTTTTGCTACACTGTGCCTCTTCCGCCATTCAGCTGTTTACCGCCCGCTCTTGCGACTACAGCGTCTCGCTCACCATGTAGTTGAGTTGCTCCCGCTCTTGCGATGCAACGATAGGCGGCTGCCACAGGACTCTCAAAATGGCGGCCGGCTCTTCAGATTTGGGCGTGGTCCACTAAAATGGCCCTGGGACACCTTGGAACTCGGACGCTTGCCTGATAGGGCTTGGGTCCCATTCTCGAATGCGTCCCCTCAGCCGTGAAGATTCTACAAAAGTCTTGGGGGCCCCCGACTCCTGCAGGCTTCTGGTGGGGAGCGGCTGCCATGATTGCTCGTGGAATGGCCACGACGGAGCTACGAGATGGTGGTGCTCTCATGCTGACGCCAGCTTCAGTCTGAAACATCCAGAAACACTGTAGACTACCAATTCGATCAGTTCCGGTAGCGCCCCAACATGACCCGGTAGAGAAGAACTTGCCCTCCCCTCTTTGACTGATGGTTCTTGTTGCCTGTCCCCTCTGTTGTCATTTAACAGAACTTTTTGGACTGCTGAAAGGGGTTGTGTTCCGAACGCTGGTTGGTGGAGACATTTTGACTATATTCTTGACCTACGTTGTCGCGTAATGTGTTATATGACACGCCGCGTTAGCGCACCCGGAAGTGCTCCGGTGCACGAAGCGCAGCTTCCCGGAAGCGATCCGGGGCGCGGCGCGCAGCGCGTAACGTAAGCATAACAGGTCATGTGACTTGTTAATAAAACTTTTCATTGGTTCATTTTACTTTTGTTATTTTAATGATGAAAAGCTTGGTCATATGACCTAAAAATTACGCTTTTTATTGGTTTCGAACATTATTTTTTTTAAAACATATATGTTATAATGTTCCAGGCTAATGTACTTTCCCGGAAAATTTACAACTGTCCTGCAAGTAAAATATATTCCTTTTTCGAGAAAAAGGGCGTTTCTTCGTCCCATGACGGAGCCGTTGAGTAAAAGAGGCTCGGCCTGCTGTCTTAGTCGCCGATACGCCTGATTATCAGATTCTTATCGATCACTTTATGTTTCAGGAGTGGAAAACACAACTGCCCTTGACCATTTATCTTTACTGCGTTCCTACGTATTATACCTTTTATTCGTCATGTAATTGGACTGCTTTATTTCACTTGCCTTTTACTGATTCGAAAACAGTGACTAAAAGTAAAAACTTTACCAATGTAAATACTACTACCATGTTTTGTTTTAAAAACCTTTATTGTGAAAATGTCAGTATACAAATACGGGCCTATAACCACGTGGGCCGGCCACGGAGCAAACTGAAATCGTATATGATGAGGAGACCTTTACATTGTAGAGGAACGTAACGAGCGGGCCATTAGGTTGCAAGAACTAAGGTGTCTAACAGTTGCGGAATCGGTGGACGTACATTTTGTAATTAAAATACGACAGGGCCACTTACAAAAAAATTATCTAGATATACATTTGCGGGCAAGTACCATGGGTGACGTTAATTCGAACTTTCAATAGTACAGTAATCAATAACACATCAGAACTTAATATCAATAGGGATGTCGAAATATTCAATCAATTCTCGTCCCCGCCCGCCATGAGCATCAAAACTGCATTCATATCTCGTGATATCAAGGTTGTTCAACCAGTACACAACAAGGAGTTACGAGTCCCATTTATACCGGCGCCATTTTGGGCGAGGCCGGGCAGGTCCAAGATATAGTCAAAATGTCTCCACCAACCATCGGCCAGACCAGAACCCCTTTCGGCCCTTTATGCTACAAGATGGTGTCTTCCATTCAGAAAATATTGTTGGCAGCATTTTGAAAGGAAAGATAAACAGCCGTTCTCCTAGTGAGTCTCACATTGTTACATTTAGGAAGAATGTTGAAGAGTAGTATGTTGAAAATCTGAATCCATTGTTCTACAAACTCTCAATCAGCCTTGGATGGAAAAAAAAATCCTGAAGAATGTACAAACTGAAAACCAATTTTTGTCTGTATAGCATCAACAGCAACGCTTGAGTCAGCTTTGTGTGAAGCCGCCATTTTGATTCAATCAATAACGTCCCCCTGCACACATTCAGGGACCTGGTCGTGTCTTCAGGTCAAACGGATTGTGGGACAAGATGCAGAAAGGAAAAGGAAAAAAGTTCCGCCGGACCTCGGGAGCCGGCCGCCTATGTCATGGGCGATCTTTCGCCACACCAGGGCAATAGTGAAGCTGCAGCAGGTGCAAATAAGCTTCAGACAGTGTTACAAACACTGCTCAGAAATCTCAACTATGGCACTCAACATCCAGGACTTGCCATCCGGATCTTGGCGCCTTGTGCTGGTTCCGACCTATTCACACATCGGTCCACTACTGACATCACCTCATAAGCCAACGGGGCACCCCACGCCGACTTTCGGCGCAGCATTGTAGGATGGCCACACCAGTGCGGCAACTTGCTGGACACCACCTCGGTGCCATCCGGATCTCGGCGCGTTCGAGTCACTGTACCGCAAGAGTGACCGGAACTCAGCTGAACACGCCGTCTTTCGGCGCAGCATTGTAGGATGGCCACACCAGTGCGGCAACTTGCTGGACACCACCTCGGTGCCATCCGGATCTCGGCGCGTTCGAGTCACTGTACCGCAAGAGTGACCGGAACTCAGCTGGACACGCCGTCTTTCGGCGCAGCATTGTAGGATGGCCACACCAGTGCGGCAACTTGCTGGACACCACCTCGGTGCCATCCAGATCTCGGCGCGCTGTGCTGCCTTCGGCCTACTGTAGCCGCAAGTGCGGACGCAACTCAGTTGGACGGCGAGTGAAACGCTAAGGGGCGCCCCACTGCAGCCGATGAGCCTCCATCTTGGGGGAGACGCACAGCCCCCACTGACTGACGCGACCTCACAGGCCAACGGGGCGCCCCACGCCGACTTTCGGCGCAGCATTGTAGGATAGCCACACCAGTGCAGCAACTTGCTGGACACCAACTCGGTGCCATCCGGATCTCGGCGCGTTGTGCTGCCTTCGGCCTATTCGCACATCGGTCCGCTACTGACGCCGCCTCACGTGCCAAACGGATTTTCTACGCTTTTTGTAGCCCTATGCCGCATAACAGGTCATGTGACTTGTTTATAAAACTTTTCATTGGTTCATTTTACTTTTGGTTTCCTAATGATGGAAGGCTTGGTCATATGACCTAAAAATAACACTTTTCATTGGTTTAGAACATTTTTTTTTCCCAAACGATGAAAGCCCCACCTTGTTTCTGGATGTTTCAGACTGAAGCTGGCGTCAGCATGAAAGCACCACCATCTCGTGGCTCCGTCGTGGTCATTCCGCGAGCAATCATGGCAGCCGCTCCCCACCGGAAGCCTGCAGGAGTCGAGGGCCCCCAAGACTTTTGTAGAATCTTCACGGCTGAGGGGACGCTTTCGAGAATGGAGCCCAAGCCCTAGCAGGCAAGCGTCCGAGTTCCAAGGTGTCCCAGGGCCATTTTAGTGGACCAGGCCCAAATCCGAAGAGCCGTCCGCCATTTTAAGAGTCCTATGGCAGCCGCCTATCGCTGCACCGCAAGAGTGGGCGCAACTCAACTACATGGTGAGCGAGACGCTGTAGCCGCAAGAGCGGGCGATAAACAGCTGAATGGAGGATGAGGCACAGTGTAGCAAAAGCGGGCGGAATGGCAACTGAAACGGTAAAGGGGCGCCCCAGTACAGCAGACGAGCCTCCACCTGGGGAGGCCCGTTCACGCCGCCTCCCCCACACCCCCCCCCCGGGGCGCCCCACGCCGTTTTTCGGAGCAGCATTGTAGGATACCAAAACCAGTGCGGCAACTTACTGGACATCACCTGGGTGCCATCCACATCTCAGCGCGTTCTGCTGCCTTGGGACTATTCGCACAACAGACCGCTACTGACGCGGCCTCCCCGCGCACCCCCCGGGGCGCCCCATGCTGTTTTTCTGAGCTGCATTGTAGGATACCAAAAACCAGTGCGGCACCCAGGTAACATCACCTTGGTGCCGTTCAGAACTCAGCACGTTGTGCTGCCTTGGGACTATTCGCACAAAAGACAGCTACTGACCATTGTTGCTTCTTTTTTCCAAAAAATGTTTAAATGTATTTACAGTTTTTGTTGCGTTCTATATATTTATAAGTTAATAAAGTTTTATAATCCTACTACTTTGTTGGAGTGCTATATATTTTTAAAAAATCGGGTGAATGGGGCCTTGAATCGGGTTATTGTCATGTGTGGGCTTTGGAAGTGTGCTGCTACAGGATCGGACATTTCAAACTCAAATGCACGTTCTTTTTCTTACCTTTCCGAAGCATGGAGCGAAATAGCAGGCAGAGAAAGGGTGATGCAAGTGTTGAACACTGCCTGGCCTGGCAAGTTGCTGGCAGTGCCCCCCCCCCGCCCGCTCCTGAAAGAGGGCACACACACACCGCCGCCCGATTACTTCACAGATCTTTAAAAGACCATGCGCTTGTTAATGAGGCTTAAATGGTTTATCACCCCTTCTAGAGCCCCTGCATCGGCCCTCTGACGTTTCCTGGAAGAATTAGCACGTAACACAATACCAAGCCCTGTCAGCTGAAACCCCCGAGGAATCGGGTTTTTGCTTGCAGGAATCGGGAGGCGGGAGACTAGCACTGAAATCGGTAGTCTCACGCCTGAATCGGGAGGGTTGGCATGTCTGGATTCTCTACAGCTGGGGCCATAAACTACATCCGCAGGGCTAGGTGATAGCCTGGGACCGGCCTGGACAATCGGACACAGAGGAAGAGGAGTGTCAGAGGGTGCGGTAGTGAATAGGGTGAAAGGGAGGTGTCGGGCGGGCACAGGGTGTGATTCTCAGGGAAGAGCAGCGCAGATGGGGGGAAGTTTATGGCCCATGCATGAGAGAGAGAGTGGGGGTGACCAGTGCGTGGGGGAGATGCTTGCGAGGGTGGGGAGCCGTGCTGAGAATCGACGGCGTGCAGAGAGTGGGTCTGGTCAAGGCATCTAAAATGGCTGCCGTGCACGACAAAATTGTGGCATTGGAAAAAAGGCAAGATGGCGCAGACAATGTTTATCAATAAGGATTCATTTATAACAAAATATTTTATCGCAGTGACAAATTGGCGGTCAACACTTCCTGATTTCCATCGAATGGAACGTTAACAGACGTCACGCAGCAAAAAAAAAAACGCTCACGCACAGCCGCTGGAAGACATGTATCAACATATATGAGCCTCCTCAGCCACCCTCAGAAAACAAAAGGGATCAGGATACGTCTCCCGCACCCCCTTATACCTAGTAATTTAATTAAAACGAAACACAAAAAGGCGAATTCCCGTTTCGCTACCAGTTTGCGGCCCAGTTCGCGGCCCGGGAAGCGCTTCTACCGTGAAAAATCTATTTTTTTTTATTTTCCCCACGGGACCCTTTAATAACCCCAACATCATTCCTAGGGGGTCAAGAGGGGTCTACCTTGCCCCCTTTCATTAAATTCCCCCTTCGTTTTTCACCTCTTCTTCTCTCTCGATCCTACCGAGAGATAAGATGGCAGCCGCTCCGGACTGTTTAGAATGTTGACAGACACCGGAAAGCCAATCAGCTTCGCATCGCAAAGTTCCGTTTCGCGAAAAGTACGCGAACCGGAGCGCAGCCCGGAGCGCTGTTACAGATATATATCTTTTTTTGAACGTTAATTTCTCAAAATCCACTGAAGCACATATATTGAGACCTAGCAAAGGCATATCGGGCTAACAGTCCCTACAATTTTGCCAAGTTTCGTGCAAATCCATTCAGCCGTTCGAGCTAAAAGTGAGGCCAACCGCCCTATGGAAATTAACATGGGAAAAACGCGTTTTGGGACCCCCCTTTTTTCTCGGCCCCCCTTGACGAAACCCCCCCAAATTTTCAAGGGCTGCTCAGAAACAAAATGTGCCATTTTCCTGAAAATTTCAGCCGATTCCGTCCACAAACGCAAAAGTTATTAGACATAGAATTTTCAAAAATCCCATAGGGAAAAAATCCTAACTATATATACCTACTGGCGACAGCCAGTAGGTAATATATATATATATATATATATATATATATATATATATATATATATATATATATATATATATATATATATATATATATATATATATATATATATATATATATATATATATATATATATATATATATATATATATATATATATATATATATATATATATATATATATATATATATATATATATATATATATATATATATATATATATATATATATTCAGGTTTTGCACAAGTATATCCAGCACGCTCTCAGGACAAAAGACACAAAGCTCCAAGGAACAGTCGATGGAAGTTTTAATCACAACGTGTTTCACCACACGAAGTGGCTTGGTCACGTGATTGTGAAGCTGATACACCTCATTATTGTAGTATTACAAGGACAAATCATGGACATCGAAATGAGACAACAGAAATAACATGTTGCATGTAATACAAGCCCAAATAGCAAAACTGTAAGTGTTTAACCATGAGTGTCACAAACAGCGGCATACAATACATTCTGATGAATATTGCGAGCATGGTGCATCATGTACGTAATGTTAATAAATGCACCCGACCACTGTCTCACATAAATGCATATTTGTAGGGTCAAATACCAATGTGCTCGTAATTGAGATCTATGAAATTAATACCTCAAATGTCACGTAATCCGCATACAGCACCGGCAGACATGGTGTCTAATGAGACTGAAACCATGTCATCACACAAATCACGTGATAGGCAGCTGCCGAATCACGTCCCTTGTCAAATATCACGCATCAGGAGTGGTTTCCGTGGTTCAATGATACAATAAAGTTATGTCAAACATCCACATTAAAGGACTAAATGATACTGGTAGTCCAGTGAATAATAATGCATTGTCGCTGCCAGTGCATATGTAGCATGCTAGACCAACAAACCTCAAGTGTCGGCAAGTGCCATATAAAACCTGTTGCTGCTTGCCCTGTACACAATGCACAAATGTATGATACGGTGTGAAAAAATGCCAGAGTCCTTGTCATTGTCATAAAAGGACACCCAATGGTTGAGTCAAATAATGCAAACGTTGCCAAAAGAAAGTTCAAATATAGTCCAGGCAAAAGTACATTACCCACAATATGAGGAGGTGAGAATACGTGCACAAAAAACATCCTGGTGCTCATGAAACTATTGAGGAGAAAAAGGTGAAACCGCCCGTGACAGGTGAGTGCAGGTGACGTGGCCCCTATCTTCCCTCCTAGAAAGAAAACATAAAACAAGGTTAAAAATGGACTGAAAACTAAAAATCAGCCATACAATATTGCATTACAGAACCTATCAGGGCATTTGGCTATTAAGATTGCTATTATTAATGCACACACATTGAGGAAGCAGCGAAAACAGAGCATAAAAACATAAAAGGTAATACACGGAGTGGACAAATGCCACATGACAAGTGCCACTCATGGATGTCTTTCCTCAGATCACCTTCGGAATTCCCAATCTGCATTGCATCCTTAATTAACGTGACAACAAAGGTCCTTAAATCTTCTCCTTCTTTCCCTTCTGGACGTTTAGGATGCAGAGATTATACCTTCTTGAATTGTTTTCTAGTTCTGCCAGTTTTTCACAGACCTCCTGCTCCTCCTTTTTTATGCCTGCTACGTCTGCCTTCGCCACACATAGATCACTTTTTAGATCATCCACAGAGTTCTCCAGAGTCTGGGTCCTAATGTTTAATAGGTCTATCTTCTTTTCTAGTGACTCGCAAAAAGATTGTATCGCTCCCTAGTTTATTTCAGAGACAGTGAACCCCTTCTTGATTTCCTCTGATGAAGTCTGGAACGTAGTGTCCACGGGCAAATGTGGTCTTGACACAGGGGCATCTTTTTCTATGCCAAGGGTATTAGTTCTTGACTCGCCCACCTGAGAAGTCATAGTTAGGGCCTCCAAGGGTGATTGTTTCATCGCTCTCACCTAAAGGAGCCTGTTCCTGACCTGCCAGCAAATTTGGAAGTGAGGAGTCCCCCTTAGCAGCCATTTGATTTCATTGAGTTTTGCCCACTTGTCGCTTCCTAACAGCTCTACCTGGTTTATGATGTCCACCCACTGTTGAACTTTGAAGAAGGACCTCAAGGAGAGGGTAATTTTTTGTGTCTGTATATGTTTTTCCGCTTTCTTTCCCCATCTTCCTGGTTTGATACCCCTGCCCTTGACCTCGGCATGAAGGTAGGTATGAGGTGTAGTGTCCCCCTCTAGCTCCTGATAGGCCCAAGGGAGCAGGACGAAGAGAACCCCACCCCTCTAGTCTCTGATTTCTTTATGCAGCTTTGCTTTTTTCCTTTAAGATGTGTTTTTAGGGGGCTCTGGTATCCTTCTTTGCTCTGCTCACCCCTCGTACCTCTTCTTGTCAATGCAGGACACTGAAAAAAACACATAACTTGATTGTCATTAACTGGAGGGCTGCCACCGTACCTCTTGCAGCTCCTCTGTCTCGCACCGACATTCAGCACCCAGGGTAGTGCAAATGCGCACTGTGCTGCTACAGCCACTGGTTTCCCTGAGGAGACCGCAAGCTGCAGCCCTGTGGCTCCTCCTCAGCTCCAGGGCTGCATCTCCTCAGCGGGACGAACAAATATGGGAGACCTGGAGACAGAATCCTGCCCAGCACATATCCAGGTGACAGGGTGGGGGTCATAAACGGAATGCAGCTCAGGGCGCTCAGCATTTTGGCGGTAGTTCGGGAACAGGTGCCACGGGCGTGCAGCCCCCAACTCAGACGGCGGCTGCCATATTCTCCCCAATACAATGCTTTCCTGCCTTTTCCCTGTAACTCAGTGTAAGGCAACTTTTTTAGAAACATGCTCCTACATTTGTAGGAGGATTTATCAGCACTTCAGTTCAAGACCACAAAAAATATCAATCTTCAATTTGTTCTAGGAAGCATCATCACCCTTGTATACTGAGTCTTCTGCGTACCCAAGGCAAACATGGGAAGATTCATAGGTGTAGGGAGGATAAATATCAAGTTACACTGGGGTATCCTCTGGGAAGGCCACAGCTTTCTCTGTTTCGGGCCTTCATCACTTCACAGGAGAGAAGCTCCGCAGGAACATGTAGGCTTCTTGGACAGAACCGGAATCCATGTGCAACGCACTATTGTCATGAACTCTTAGCGCAGTTTCCAGCCCCAGAGATCCAAAATACATCCAGAGACAAATCTCTCGTTTGCCTTTCTCAGGGAAAGCTAAATGTAGCAGCATGGACATTTTTGTGTCTTCTTAGGTGTCAGTCAGCTTTCTGCTGGGAATTGGACAAACAGCAATTTAAAGTATAAGGCTAGCTGGTGATTGTTGATGACCCCTAAGCAAATCAAACACAATGTCCTACGTTTTCTCCACTCAAACCGTGCAGAAGTGTAATCCAGTCTCTGCTCCAGTGAGAGGCTTTTTTGCAAAAGCTGTTCCATTATTCCTTTCACAAAAAAATGAAAAATGATAGAATCCTTATTCCTCTCTCCTGATCTCTGTCACTCCCTAAACCCATTTAAAGGTCTGCCCAGGTCAAAACAAATCTCTACTACTAAGCCACCACATATGATAGCCCACATGCTGCTTTTTGGCTCTTTACTGCTGAGACTGGTTCCCCAGCTAAAAGGGATGATTTCCTTTTGGAACTATTCCAAGCACTGGTGCGACTGAATGGATGCCAGCAAGGAATGTGGAAGTGCTCTTGCCCACACAGCACCAAAGTTGGCATTTTCTTTTTCTGCTCATGGTTGAGAAGTGGTTTGAAGCTCCTCACTCTTTATTATCTTAACTAACCTCATTGCCAACAAACCCCACAAGTGTTTTCATCATGAATGACAGGGCAAACGTGAATTTACCCTAGAACTAAGGGACTTGTGTTCTTGTTATATCTATTTTCTACATTTCTTCTGAGCTTTTTCTATGTTCCATTAGGGACTCAATATCACTTCAGGTGACCATAAATCAACCTCTACCCTGTATTGATTTTTTTTGTCATTAGATAGGGTTATGCTTTACATTAATACATAGTTTGCAAATTGAGAACATGTATATCTTGTGTTTTGTTCCTGAAAATCTATTTCTTGAAAGAGTGGCAGATCTCTTGAAAACCCAATGTATTATACGTTATGGTGTAATTTGGTTCCAGAGCTTCTTGCAATTACTTCTTCTCACATGTCCAGTAGGTGTCAGAATAATCCCATATGGTTATTCGGACTAGATGTAAGCAATACACAAATGGTAACCCCAATAATTGCCGGGAAAAAGTGTAATTAGAACAATATATCACAAAGTCTCTCTCTTAACCTGTATTCCTTCAATTCCAGAAGCAATCAAGAGGTAATCAATGAAACTAAAATCTGAGTATTATAAAAAAAATTATTTC
This sequence comes from Lissotriton vulgaris, assembly GCF_964263255.1. Lineage (NCBI taxonomy): Eukaryota > Metazoa > Chordata > Amphibia > Caudata > Salamandridae > Lissotriton > Lissotriton vulgaris. Next base: position 156,583,278 of record NC_141690.1, read on the forward strand.
TTCATTTTATTTTACAAATCTTTAGTGCTTCTATTTGTTATGACAGTATCAAAAATATTTTTAAATACATAATAGACAATAAATGATACACTTGCTCTCATTGTATAATTCATGAATATATTTAACTAATTACAAACCCCAAAGCTATCTGAAAACCTCCCAAGCATAGCATTCAGACAGCTTCATGCATAAGCATAACACTAATTTCTATGTCCTGAACACTTCCTTAGAAACTTTAATAAGGAGGTTTTCATCTATCTCTTCCACACGTTTTGGTTCGTGGTTTAGGAGCTGAAGAAAAAGTTGATGAACAATTGGATTGGGTGGTAAAATACCGATTCGGTAAGGCCTGTGGGACTCAAAAGAGTCCCACCTACATCTCAAAATTACCGAATCGGTAAAAATACCGATTTGGTATTTTACCGATTCGGTATTTTACCGATTCAGTAAATTTACCGATTCGGTAAAATAGGCCACCTACATCTAGAATAGCCATTTACCGGTCGGTAACGGCCGAATCGGCCGTTACCGGTCGGTAAATGTCGACCTACATCTGGCCCTAGGTGTGTACGTGGTCACACAGGTCAAAATGTCAGTGGGTACTTTCTCTCTCATGTACCTCTAGGAGGCTTTCACTATTATTGTTTCTTGCTCGTTTCATGCAAGAGTGAACCTGTTTCTTAGGGTATTGTTTCTTCAGCAGATTGTCAGCCAGTATCTTGCTTCAATTTTATAGTCCTCTTTAGAGCTACATTTTCTTCTAATTCTTAGAAAATGGCTGAAGAGAAGGTTATTCTCAGTGTAGCAGGATTATAGCTGCTGTACAGTAGCAAGCTGTTTCTGTTTGTAATCTTTTTGTATAGGGATGTCGTTATTCTACCCTCTTGTAATCTGATCTAGGAAGGCAATCTTTGTAGCAGATATAGTGTGGGTGAATTTCAAGTGCTGGTTTTTTGTGTTAATCCACTCGCAAAATTCAGCACATCTCTGTATGTCACCCTGCCAAAAGATGAGGACGTCATCTTTGTACCTCTTCCACAGTCTCAGGTTAGCTCTGAAGGGGTTACTTGCATGTTGAATGGTCTCTTGTTCAAACGCCGCCATATACAAACATGTCACACTGGGGGCAAAGGTACTCCGCATCGAAGTACCCTGAGACTGTTGTAGGAGTTGGCTGTCAAACTCAAAAAAGTGTTCTGTTAATCCCAGGGTGGCATATTGCATGATGAACGAAATGGGTGTTACTGCTGTCCATTCACTCCCACTTAGTGCTGATTCTATTACTGACAATGTCGCTCTCTGTAGGATATTGGTATACAGTTGTTCCACATCCAAGGTGGCCAGGAGGTCAATATTCCCTGTGTTTTCTATTTCATCTATAACACAGAGGATATCTGTTGTGTCCTTGATGTATGATGGTGTCTGTTTGACCAAAGGTTGTAGGCAATGGTCGCAGAATTTTGAGAGCGGCTCTGAGAGTGAGCCGATTCCTAAAATTATAGGTCTGCCCAGGACAGGGGTGATCCCCTTATGTATTTTCGGCAGAGTGTAAAAATAGGTTGTTTTGGGATGTTTGGTAATCAAGAAATCAGCTTTTTTTCCACTGATTTACTCATTACTCTCTGCCTCATAGACTATGGTGGTTATCTCGGTCGTTAATTGAGTCGTGGGGTTTATTGTTATCGGAGTATAGAATTTACTATTCCGTAGTTGGCATTGGCACTCGGTGTTGTAATCCAAAGTGGATTATATGACCGTGGTGCCCCCTTTGTCAGCTTGCTTTATTGTAATGCTTTTGTCCTCAGTCAATGATCTAATCACTGCATTTTCTTGATTAGAGAGATTATAGAAAGGAACTATGGTATCCTGGTTCTTTATTTCGTTTAAGACAGCTTTCTCAAAGATCACTACCTCCACAGGTACCATGCCAACAGTAGGTGTGAAGGTCGAGGGATTACGAAGGCTTGAATCCAGTCTGTCTGGTTCCTCAGTATCATCGAAGTGGGCTTTAAGGCGTATTTTTCTAAACAGGTTCTGGATTTCGCATTGTGCCTGAAAACTGTCCTCTTTGGTGTGGGGACATAGCCAAGGCCTTTCTCAAGTACTCTTTGTTCCGTAGGTGTCAGTTGTCTATGTGACAAATTAACCACTGGACTCTCCTGCCCTGTGTTTTGCTCCTGGTTTCCATCATATTCGGTTCCTGGTCCTGCCACTGGACTTGTTTTTGTCCTCCTCTTTTGTGCCCTCTTCCTCTGCCCCAGCCTCTGCCTAAAAAAGGTGGATTGCTGGCAGGGAAGTATTGCGGTTGGCCCTGGGGATACATCGGGAAAGGCCAAAAAGGAGGCTTGAAAATTCTGTACAGGGTAGTGGGGGTTTTGTGGATAATTCTTTCTCCTCTGATTTGAACCCTTCCAGCTCCCATTGCTGGAGTCACTCCTAGTGGAGTCTCTTCTGTCGGATTCACTATTTTCATCAGAAGAGTAGCTAGTTTTGCTGTTGGTATAGTCTGCTTTCAGATAGGAGTATATTTTTTCTTTGTTAAATCTGCTTATAGCCTTCTGAAGCTTGCTAACCTTCTGCTTCATCAGAAATTCCTTCTGCTCAGCAATCTCATGGTTGAGTTCTGTCAATTTGGTTTTAAATACAGTGCCATGTATCGTAGAGTTTACGGCCCCTTCAGCAACCTGTATTCTAATAAGGAGGGCATCAGCTATCCTCTTTGCTGAATAAATAATGAGGATAAGTAAGTCCCTGGTGCATTTCCATGCTACCAGGGACCATTCCTTTTTAAAGACAGCGTCATCCAGGAAAAGTCTAGGGAAGCCGTTTGGTGAAATATTGGCCCTCAAGTACTCCGTCATCATTGCACTGTGGAGCGTTATTTTCACCCAGTCTCTTTTCATATCGGTAAGGGAGGTCCAGTCCTCAGATGGTGATCCAGAGGCTGATGCACCTTCACCTCCCAGGATAGATGGTGTATTCCTGAGAATTTCTTCAGCCATTGTGTCAGGCTCGGCGTCGGTTCTCTTCGGGGCTGTGCTGAATATCCTATTACCTCCCTCACACGACTCTCCTAGAGTCTGAAGTATGTAACACAGACTACCAAGATAGTCCCGTGAGCGTGGGAAAGGAAGGGGGCAGCGGGGAGGGAGATCTGAAACGACAAGGACAGAGATTTAGAAAACACCCCCCAAAACCCCCACACTGCACTTAGTTTACAATACTTCCACACTCATCACAACATTGACCTAAACCCCTACCTGAAAAGGAAAATTCAAAGTCCTTGTAATTTGGGGAGGAAAGATGGGAACTGAGACCAAGGAAGGCAACCACCTGTAATGACAAATATATAGAAACACGATGAGCTTATGGTTTCATATGAGGATATGAGAATCAACAATAGCGCTACTACATACCACACAAGTCTGGTGTTCCTCTTTAGGTTAGACCAATCCCTTTGTTTCTCATACCCCTGAATCGTCTCCCCTGTATGTTCAAATACAAAGCGTAGTAAAGGAAATGTTGTGCAGAAAAGGAAACACAAAAACGGCAGGCAAGGTTACAGCACCCTTCTAAAACGGTTTCCTGCTCCTTGGTGAAGTTTATATGATAAGTTAGTAAGGTGTTCCTTGTGACACATCCGTGTCCGAACTCGAGAGACTTAGTTCAACAAAACCACAGCAGTCCTATCTGCTCCTGCTCTCCTTACAGTGTCGAAGAAATACACAAGTGCTTGTTGAACTATGCACACTGTTTGGTCTTAGACAGACCGTCAACAAGCTTCTCCCCGCAAATGAGAACGCGGCAGTACCGTGTCATTCAACAGGGAAAACAGAGAGAGAGAGCCCCTGTTTAGCAATCACAAGGGTTCTCCGTGAACCATGCATATGCACACAGCCGTGCGCACAACGGATCCGTTACTTCTATTCACCCGACCCAGAACGGGGTGAGAGGATCGTAGAAGAACAACTAATCTCCAAGCAAAAGCTTACCGCTACAGCACCTTACCGACCAGTCCGAAGTCTTTATCCTGAATTATCGGCACCGCTGGTGAGTAAAGGCTGAGTCTTATTTCCAGGTATTTGCGTGACCGGCGTCACTGCGTGACGTGTCTCCCGGCATTCTGGGAAATGTAGTTGTGCTTGTGTGGTTGCCATTTATCTCGCATAATGCGGACAGCGGCACCACACGGCGGTGATCCTGACACATTGCATCATCAAAGCTAAGTCTGGGATTGTCATCCATGATGAATACTCGGTATGTCAGAGGATTTGGGGAAGGCAAAATAGAAGGGGCGGGACTAAATAATAAGTCCCATAAAATGGGCCAATGAAAGATATTATCCGTCTGGTAACCTGAAGAGTTCCACGGGAGATCCCATGCAGTACATAGTAAACAACAAGGGGGACAATGAGGGCTTGATAAAGGTCCACCGTACTTGTCCTGGGTAGAACTAGAAGACAAAAGAGGTACGGTGTGCCAAATTTGAAGCCCTTGATGCGCGTCCACATCAAGGTAATAGCCAGAACTATAGACTTTTACCACATTCAAAGATTGCCTCCATGGTTACACTGTAGATGATGTCATGCCGACACCATCACACCACACACCAGGTGCGGCTGATTTACCATGCTTAACGGCACACGGAGAGGGTATTTAAGACAGGAACCAACAACCTGTCTTTTCCTTCCTGATGCAGCGGAGCGGGTAGGTGAGCCGGACTACACTGAGCAGGAGCAGGTGAGAATGGATTACACATTGAGACTATGCCTGGTCACAAGCTTTTAAGAGAGGTAAAAGGTGCTGGGAATTGCTGACAAGTTACCGCTGGTCTTTGGGAAGGGTACGCTGACTCTGATGTTCTGTAGAGTTCTGCACTAAGACATAGATTGGGCACTGTAGGTGCTGTTAACACACCGCACGATTGGCATAATGTCGGAGCGCATGGTGAAGGCGCCAGCAGATACTCAGGCAGGTCTGGGGCACTTTTGAGGCTGTTGCATAACCTTGTCAATGTTACCAATTTCACGACTATGGGCTTACTTTAACCTGAACCATGCCCACTTTCACTTTTAATGCTCTAGAGTCATGGCCTTAGCAACTAAACCCCAGCATATTTTGTTGCTTGTTTTTTCCTTTTAATAAACAGCGACACTACTTTGATTGTCCATATAATCCGCTGCGGTTTGATGAAGCAGCACTTGAATCCTTAAGAGGTGAGCTGATACACACTCACCATGACCTTCAATTACTCTAACTGGTTACACAGAGGTTTTATATTCTAAATACAAATGAAGGCACACTTAGAATGTGATATGCATGAAATCAAGTTGTTTTTATCACGTGTATACATTCAAAGAGTTTGTGTACGGTGAAACACACCCACTGGAATTTATAGGACCATGTACCAATATTTCCATTTGTTTTTTTGATCCTTTTTGTTTGTACTTTTGGTTGGCTGCTTTTCTCCGGGGCAACGTCCTACTGAGAGAAGAAGTGGTATGTAGAACCACACCACACACTGTAGATAGTTTGCATTTAGTCACTAGGTCCTGAGGAATTGCAAACTGATCTATTAGAGACATTTTAAAGGTGAGAAACATTTTGACCACTAAGGGGTAGAGCATCATTTTTGTCAAAATAGTCACCCTCCTTCTTCTTTTTGCTTTTTAATCAGGTTGTGACCTCTCCAGAATAAAAATAATTATATAGGATTCCCTTTCCTGTTTTAACCCACACACCACATCTACATCTTACCATGCCCCTCACACCCACGGCATCTATACGGCAAGGAACAAAAAATCTCCGATAAAGACCCCCTTTAAGGGTGCCCGTCGAGCATTGCAGCGCCGGCACCATGAGGAGCAGACCCGTATGATGAAGCATGACACCTAGCTTGCTGGGTGTGTGAGGGTCCTAGTTCCAAAAGGAGGTATTCTCCACCTCCCCACCACTCTGAGTACTCACCAGGGCCAACTTGCCACCCAGGAACACCATACCACTTTCGTCTTCTAGTTCTTTGGTATTGTGAAACTTTAAGAAGGTTCTCTGTTGGACCTGGAGCTCTCGGCAGGATCACCCCCACACGTTTTGTCTTCACCCCACCTGTTTCCTGAATTCGTTTTTGTTGGCTTTAGGCCTCTGTGCACTTTAACTCTGCTGACTAGTGCTAGGATGATTGGGCTCTCTCCCTAAAACATGGTAAAATTGGGCTACAACTGGCACAATTAATTTACCTGTAAAGGCCTTGTAAATGGTACTACATGTACCCAGGGCCTGTAAATCAAATGCTACTAGTGGGCCTGCAGCACTCATTGTGCCACCCACCAAAGTAGCACTTCACAACATGTCTCAGGCCTGTCACTGCAGCCTGCGATGCAGTTATAACTGCCATTTTGACCTTGAAAAATAGACTGTTTGCCACCCTAAACCTTCCTTTTTGATACTTGTATATCACCCCTAAGGTAGGCCCTAAAACCTCCTAGAGCAGGGTGTGTGGTATTTAAAAGTTAGGACATGTGGTTTAGGTTTTGCTTGTCCTGGCAGTAAAAAACTTCTTAAGCTGTTTTTCACTATAGTAAGGCCTACCTTTCCCTTAGACTATCCCTGGGTTACCTAATTACATTTAAGAAAGTGTAACTTTAGATTCAGAGCAAGTAGGAAAGCAATTCTTGGACACTTTTGAACTGTAATTTAAAATCCTCTTTAATGGCAAAGTTAGATTTTAAGTCACATTTCTTGAAATGCCACTTTTTGAAAGTTGGAAATTCTGTGCCCAATTTACTGTGTCTTTTTGTCAATAAACAGGGTCACATGACTATGGCTGTCTCCTCTGTGATGTGTTGTGGATTCCTCCGAGACATAGGGATGAAAGGGGCACACATAAAGGAACCTATCATTAGCCTTTTTCCTCCCCAGACGTTTGGGTGCCGAACTCAGGATTGGCTGGGGAGAGGGCAAGGTGTTGCCCATGACACAAAGGCTGGAATTAGGGATGAAAGGTGTTACTCTTAGACTCCAAATCAGATCACTTCTGGACCTGTGGAAGACTCAGACGAAGAACTGCCCTGCAGCCTTGCAGAGATGTAAGGACTGCCCTAATGCCTGTGGGAGGAAGACTGGACCTGTTCCTTGTGCCCAGGACCACCAGTTTCACTCCAAGAACTAGCTTGCTAGCCTCCTGTATGAGCTACGGGGACACAACAAGCTCCAGAGACTCTGCAACTTACCTGCCTGCTGCTGCTAGTACCTGCTGTAGTGGGTCATATCCCCCAAGTGGTGCCCCCCAGGTCCTGGACCCTTGATGTAGTGCTAAAGTGACCTCCTCATCTCAAAACCAAAATCTTTGGATATAAAAAACGTTTCAGCAGAACTGCTCTGAGAACCAAAAGGAGACTGGGACTAATTTACCGAACATCACTCGCCAAGATATTCTATTAAAATGTTGTCTTTTCCAGTGTATGGTTGCCTGCACAACGGAGTTTGGGAAGATTTTAATTTTGAATAAGCGTGTTTTTGTCCAGGGGACTCCCTTCTTTACTTGGTCATGCACTCTTTCAGCGCTCCTTCATTACCCAGGGTCTCTTTCTAGAATCCAATTAGAAGGAAGCAGCTGCACTGCCCGTTTCTGCACCTTGTACTTTTCGCCCTGACACCTTCCTCCTACGGAAAATATAGTTTTCCAAACAGCCCTTCCTCCTGTGGCCAAGAGCTTCCCCAACCATCACAATGGTGGTTGTAAAAACACCAAGCATACAGTGGGATCTGGCGGTTTAATCCAATACTCAAAAATAAACATTGGATTTTAAGCTGGAGTCTGGCTCCTCAACATCTCTGCTTCTTTTAGGCGCACTGAAAATTAAGCTCGTGGGCAGCATTAAGAGACTGCCACAGAGACACACCAATGTGCAGTCATGTATGCTGGTCTTCATCCCAGTGAAGTTCATGCACCTAATGCCATAATTTTTAAGGTTATATTGAGTTATCGACCTCGCCGTTTGTGGCTCAGTGTGTTTGGTGAAATAATAGTGTGGCTGACTCGGCTGTTCATTTTCCTGAGATCGACTCTCGAGCTACCTTTCAGTTGGATGACACTAACGACCATATTATTATAGTGCTTTGAGAAATAGAATATTGAGATAATGCTTCGAAAGCTCAGATTTTTACTACGTCTGTGCTTTCAAGTACACTTCTAAAGGCCAGACTATCAGTCAGGAAGAACAGAATTACTGTATAGAATTCTGCTGTATCCGGTCAGGTGTGGGGTGGTGTTGTCACACCTAGTTTTCCTGGTGTGGGAATACCAGAACTGATTTTACCAGGTGCCAATGCCATCCGGTAACACCGCAGGAGGCTTTAGCTGCAACAGCAGCCAAACATCATCCCCTGACTTTGCCTTCTGGTAGTGTATCATTTTTTGACCCCCACCAGAAGTAATCTGCCTCTTCCCTCCCCTACTCTCTACTCCCCACTCGCTCTCACTTCTCCCTCACCTCCAACAGAATCTGCCACACACATTTACCACCTTCTCAGAGCAGCTAGGTAAAGTGTGCGTCCTACCCCAGTGAATGAGGAATTCCATGTAGTTTTATGCCTTGTAATACCGGGTCCAAAGTTATTCCTCAGCCTGTGGTTTAACTCATACCGGCACAGTGTCAGTGTATGTGAGCACACATTTTGCATGTAGAGTTCGCACTCCACCAGTACCAGGCAACATATATTCAGGCCCTTGGAAACATCCATTTTAGTTTCTAATCCTATCTTCTCAAATATGGCATTTCCTAGAAAATATTTCAGCCTAACACTTTATATGTATATGCCATATTAATTGAAAGGGGTCCAAAAGGGGGTGGTGAAGGACGGAGGATCTGAACCAATCAAACACTCACACCCAGTCAACAGATCTTTGTTTAATCCATCACCGTTCTTTAGACCACTCTTCCACCCCAGTTCAGACATGGCCATATGCAAATCAGTCTGACCCTGTGCCTCATGGGAACAGTCCAGCCCGAACTGCCAAACCATGCCTTCCCTGGGCCGGAAACAAGCTTCTGAGGACCGGTTTCTGGCCTTTCAGCCGTCTTCAGCCCGGCTTGCTTGAATCCAGTGGCAAAGTGAGCAAGGGACTCACGTCTGAGCATACCCTGCCAACTTATGGTGAACAAAGCGGTACAAAAGGGGGTGGTGATGGACGGAGGATCTGAACCAATCAAACACTCACACCCAGTCAACAGATCTGGGTTTAATCCATCACCGTTCTTTAGCCCACTCTGCCACCCCAGTTCAGACATGGCCATATGCAAATCAGTCTGACCCTGTGCCTCATGGGAACAGTCCAGCCCGAACTGCTAAGCCATGCCTTCCCTGGACCGGAAACAATCTTCTGAGGACCGGTTTCTGGCATTTCAGCCGTCTTCAGCCCGGCTTGCTTGAATCCAGTGGCAAACTGTGCAAGGGACTCACGTCTGAGTAAACCTGCCAACTTATGGCGAACATCACCACCCCCTTTTGTACCGATATTAATTGAAAGAGCACAGCACCACCACCTCAGAATGATTCAAGGTCACCACAGCATCACTCAGCACCACCACAGCATTACTCAGCGCCACCTCAACATCAATCAGCCCTATCTAAGCATCAGAACAGCACCACCTGAGCACCACCACAGCACCACCCCAGCATCAGCACAGCACCATCCCAGCATCAGCATAATATCATCTCCTCATCCGTACACCACTACCAGTGCACCACCAACTCAGCATCAGTGCAGCACCTCTGCATCAATGCACCACCACAAGCCCACCTGAGCACCAGCGTAGGGCCCACCACAGCATCAATTGAGCACCAATGCATCACCATTTCAGCATCACCGCTGACCCACCTCAGCATCAATACAGCATCACCTCAGCACAACACCAACTCAGCATCACTCAGCACCACCAGAGCTCCAGCTAAGCAATGCCTGAGCACCAGCTCAGCACCACCACAGCATCATGACTCTGCATCAGCACAGCATCACTCATCAGCACTACAGCATCCCTCAGCAATATTTTAGCACTAGTGCAGCACTGCTTCAGCAATAGAGCAGCACCACCTCAGCACCAGTGCAGTACCACCTCAGCATCACTCAGCAATACCTTAGCACCAGTGCAGCACTGCTTCAGCGATAGAGCAGCACCACCTCAGCATCAGTGCAGTACCACCTCTGCATCACTCATCACCACCTGAGTGCCAGCACCACCTGGGCACCAGCACCGCACCACCTCAGCATCAGCGCAGCACCATCTCAGCATTAGCACAGCTTCTCATCAGTGCACCACCATCAGTGCAGCACCAACTCATCATCAGCATAGCACCACCTCAGCACCAGCACAGCCCCACATCAGCAGTACGCCAGCCCCAATAGAGCACCAATTCAGCATCAGTGCAGCTTCACCTCAGCACAGCACCTACTCAGAACCACTCAGCACCACCTGAGAACGAGCTCAGCACCACCTGAGCACCAGTGCAGCACCTTCCACCTGATCATGACTCAGCACCACAGCATCATTCAGCACCACATCAACATCACTCAGTGTCAGTTCAGTGTCACTCAGCATCACCAACACACCAAAACACCACTACCTTCGCATCACTCAGCACCACCTGTGTATCACCTCCGCACCAGTACACCACCATGTGCATCACTCAGCACCACCTCAGTGTGCCCTCATAATCGGATATTTGTTGGTTCTCCCCTAGTGTCCGTCCGCTGCTCATGTTGCAATTCAGGTACTATTTCTCAACCTCCACTCTCCTGTTATTTATGTCTACACCTCCCCATAGCAAAAAAAGCTATAACGAACAAGCAAAGAAAATGCGTATGACACACTTTTATTATACCTTTTCAACATGCTGTACAGCAGCCACACTGCTCTACAACATAGCTTAAAGACATTGGCAAATCCAATAGCTTTGGCTAAATACGTATAAGGTCCCAAAGGCGACACCTATTGGCTATGCCAATACTTGTTCTAAATTTGTGTTGGATTTTTCTTTTTTTTTCTCATAAATGTTATATTGAGCAGAGCATTAAGTACATGATATACATATTAAGATTTAAAATAATTATTGAAACCTTTCTTTATAAAAATACAATAGCTTCTTCTTTCCATAACAAGATTAAAAAAGATATGGCTGTTGCAGCTAATGGCATCAACAATAAGTTCAGAAAACGACAATGTGCAAAAACATGCAATAAAGTGCAACAGCAAGAAAGATGCGAGTGCTTTAAAGTGCAACAGCAGAGAAAAGTGCTAGTGCTGCTAAAGTGCAACAGCAGAAAAAAGGTGCTAGTGCTCTTAATCACAATAACTGCTACAACTTCTATATCCATATCGAGTGCTAATTTCCCTCCTTTAGCTTTTCTAAGTTACAAAAAACTTCCAATTTTTTTCAAATTTCTTAGTGGCTCCCACCCGTCTTGCATATGCTTCTTTGAAATTTCGTGTCCTTTTCATTTTATTAAACCACTTCAAATGAGAGGGAACATATCTTGATTTCCAATTCTGAAGAATTAAAGAATGGGCTACCATACAAGAAATAAATAAAGAAACTTCTTCAGCATTTGTTAATACAATTCTATCTCTACATAATCCAAACAGATCAGCCTCGGCCTCAGGCTGAACTCTCTTCCCCATTGCCAGCTCTATATCTACAAAAATTGCCTCCCAAACGGGCCCCAACCGTGGGCTGTTAAAGAAAATATGGTACCACCCGCCTTCTCCGTTGGCCTGGCAGCGAAAGCACTTGTTTTCAATCTCCGGATATCTTTTTTCCAAAGCTTCAAGTCAAGTAGGAGAGCCATCGTGATAGGAAGCCCATCCTTTTAAAATTGGCAGCGCGCAGGGATTTACTTCCTAAATGGCATATGGCTTCCCAGTCCTTAAAAGAAAAAAGACATTGTGTCTCACAACCTATTTTAGCCAAATGACTCTCTATCAGGGGTACTTCTCCTTGACGATGTAACAAACGATACCAGATCCCTACGCCATTGACTGTAGCCCCATAGAGAGTTACCACAAGTTCATTTGGGGCATCCAAAAGGCCATCAATATTTTTTAGAAAAAGAACAACTTGCAAATATTTAAAAAAGGTAGGTTCCCTAAGGCTCTCAGCCCTTGCCATCACCTCTTTCCAGGAGATCACCCTATTTTGAATACCAAAATGTCTTAGCTTCCGTAACTCACAATCTTCCTAATTAGTTAGATGACTTTCTAGAAATTGGAAGCCGAGGCTGGTACACTCTCTCAATCTCAGATATTGCAGACCCGAAGAACCTGTCTTTTTAAAAAAGGACTGAAGTCTGAAAGAGTAATCCTTTAAGGTCTTGTATCTAGCTTTTTGGGAAGTTAGGATGTTTTTAGAAACACTGGAATTTGAGAACCAATTTCTTGTATCATTTTATCAATAAAGAAGCTATCTCGAATACATTTAGATCCCATCAAGCCAACCACTATATCTAGAAAGTCAGCCTCATAATAAGTTCTTAAGTGGGCAAGGTTAAGCCCCCCTGTGCAGTAGGTAATTGCACTACAGTCAGCTTATGTCAGGAATCGTTTCTGGTTGCGCGCTGGCTGTACCGCTAGGTCTCCCTAGCGGACTACAAAACCCGGCATGCAAAGCGGGTCACGCCCCACGTGACCGCGAGAAGATGCAGAGAGCAGGGTAAATGGCAGCGGTCGCGGAAGAGACGCTGCCGATTATTCTTCCTTGTCTGCGTGGCTGCAGGCTTCTCTCTTCGGATTCTACGAGGCGGTAAGAGTGCTGAAGCACATCTTTGTTACCGCTCCCTACACTCCTCCTCTGTTGGATGAGTCCGGTATTGAGGACTCTTGCAGGGGTGTTTATTGGTTCTGCTGGATTGTTCAGGGCAGTATCCTTGTGTTCCTCTGTTGGTTGGGATTAAGCTCTCATTAGGCCCTTGCAGAGGAACGTGTTCAGTCACAACTGGGTCTTGTGGCTAACTTTTGTTTCTTGGAAGAAGCCAGACCGATTTACTCAGGATAAGAATCCAAAGCTTATTTGTGGAAATCCATAGTTTTCTTTATGATTTAGTGATATTTGGTATTGTGATGGAATGCTCTGTTCATGACTTTGCTATGACATTGGTGCATCTATTGTTTTCCACAAATTAAGAGGTCACTTCGTTTGCATGATCTCCATTTCCCATGTTCCCAGGATTTTGTGGAGTATTAACTTACTTGGGATCATTTCTATTGATTGGATTGAGATACAAGACTGTGATTGATCTCTTTTTTCGTTTTACACTAGACAACTTGGTTGTTTCAGGTTCTCTTTTTTTTTTGTTTCCTTATTCTCAGAAGAGAGTGCTGCGAGTAAGGGTGCGGATTTAGTGTTCTCCTATGGGCCCTAGTGTCAGTAACTTTGTGGCACGTTATATACAGCTTTATCCCTCACATGTTCCACTAATGAAATTGCTTTAGTTAGGAAGTGAGTTGTTACATGTTCTTCTTTATGTTTCATGGTTCAGGTGGAGGAACGTACGTCACCCTACTCTCTTCTGGCATCATTCATTCACTTTCTTATTATTGCAGGTAGGGTGCTAAAGAACCCAGAACTGAATATTTACATGTGTTAGCTGACTACTGAATTGAAGTGTTGCAGTACGCCTCCTGATATTGTGTTTTCTGTGTCATTCCCAGGTTTCCCTCCCAGCTGTTCCTACCCTTTCCTTCCCCCGCTTGATAGCTCCAACAATCTGTGAATATTACATTCCAGACTTGGTGTTATCGGGAGGTGGGCCCCCACAGAGCATCAATACCACCCTGAGGATTCCTGGAGGAGCCTGACAGCTTAACCCTTGATAATTTATTTCCCCCATACAAATCCTCTAAGCAGCGTTTCCATTTCTTTAAAAATAGACAAATTTACTTTTAAAGTAACATTACTAAAAAAAAATATAAGCAACGGAAGTATGGGCATTTTAATTAATGAGACTCTACCCACCAACGATAGAGGGAGTAAAAGCCACTGATTCAAAAGTCTCTCAATTTTGTCTTTCATTCTTATATAATTCAATTTATATAGCTGTTGGTATTGGCTGGATATGAATATCCTTAGATATCAAATTGGATCTTGTTTAGCGGCTTGAGCCCTCAAAGTAGATGGGAGAAGATTTAAATATGTATTGAGGGCAAGGACTTCAGTTTTATTTGAGTTTATTTTATAGCCGCCAATTAGCTCGAAATCTCTAAATTCCCTTAATACTGTTTTCATATTATCTTTGTCAGGCATCAAATATAAATTAATATCATCTAAAACAGTTTCCGCTTAGCCATACCGGGGATGAGTGATTGAATAGCAGCATTATTTCTGATTTTAATTACTAATGGCTCTATAAAAAAAAGTAAAAAGCAATGGCGAAAGCGGACAACCCTGTCTAGTCCCCCGGTTTATTTTTATAGTTCCTGCTCGTTTCGAATTTATTGTTACCAGGGCCGAGGCCCACTGGTAAATATTGCTTAGAATGTTGATGACCTGAGAAGGAAAGCCAAATTGACTGAGGGCAAAGAACAGAGTTCTCCAATTAACCAGGTCAAATGCTTTCTCAGCATCGACCATTATAGTACATGCCGGAGTAAAATTGGTATTAAAATAGTCCAAGGCATGTATTAAAAACTCGGTATTAGCCGCCATAAATCTATCTGCTATAAAACCAGTCTGGTCTCTATGAATTGTCTCTTGGGCAGCAAATAAAAAGCTCTTGGCCCATACTTTCATTAACATCTTATAATCCGAGTTCAAGAGAATTAACATCCTCAGTATTTTTATCTTTTTTTAACAAAGGACACGATTATCGCCTCTTTAAAAAGTGTGTGAACCAAACCACCCTTTTTAATATAATTAAATTGTTTTTTTCAAAGGTGCAATTAATTCTTTTGAAAAAGTATTATAAAATTCAATGGGGAAGCCATTTTGTCTGCATGCTTTTGCCACAGCTGTTGCTTTATTAGATGCCAATATCTCTGTGGATTCTACATCAGATCCTAATTGACTGATCCGGTTTTCTGAGAGTTTGGGAATATTTACATTGGATAAATAATCCTGGATCAGCTCCTCCCCACCAAATATTCAGTAAAATAAAGTTGGTGGAAATGTTCTAAAAAAAATCTGAGGGATCTCTTTGCCATTGACAACTTCAAGACCAGTCTGGGGGTCAAGCACGTTAGATATTATGGCTTCTTCTTGTTTTTTCCTTGTTGAATTAGCCAAAGTTTACCTACTAACTGGCTATCCTCATAAACATGTTGCTGATACATTTTAGAACTGCAGATCTCTTCCAAAAAAAAATCCCTCAGAGCTGTTCCTGCCTGCTCGAGTTGATTGGGGTGTTGCTTGAGCTGAAGGGCATATTCTTTTTCAACTGCAGTTTGTAATTCGGTTATTTTAAGCCTCCGAGCATGTGACTGGGCAGCCGTATAGCCAATTATTTGCCCGCGAGCTCCCACTTTGAACCCGCCCCAAACAGAAAAAGGCTCCTCAGTGTTTTCATTAATCTTGAAATATTCAGAGATCCTTTCTCTAAAGTTTTTCACCCAATCCTGATCTTGGAGGAGAAGGCGGTACAGCTGCCACATGGGCCGTTCTTTACTCTCCCCCTCAAGTATGAGTTTGAGTCCAATATACGTGCGATCCAAGAAGGGATTACACCCGACATCTGCCTTAAAAACCTGGAGGGATCTGGATGTAAGAAAAAAATCAATTCGAGATGCAGTTTGAAAATGGTGCGAGTAGCAGGTAAAACATTTTTTATCAGGATTACTATTTCGCCAGGGATCTACTAGTTGATATTCTAGCTTAATGGCCTCCACAATTTTTTTCGTGTTTGGTTTCAGTTTTTTTATTTTTATTTGAAGTGTCTTTTTTTAAATCCTGTATGAAGTTAAAATCCCCTCCTACAATAAACTGTCCAGGGGCTCCCCTCAAAAGCTCATTAATTTTGACCAGCCCGGAGATGTTGTACGAAACAGCGCCATACTAATTTATGAAATTCAAGGTCTTCCCCTGTAACCTTGTTGCCACCCATATCCATCTCCCCTCTGGATCCCTATGAACTTTAAACATTTCTAAGGTAATTTTCTAGAAGAATAGATGGCAACTCCTCTCATGGCGAATGTAAATGTAAATGCAAATGTAGTGTATTTTGTAAAGCGCACAGCTGCCCCAACGGGGCGTCCCGGTGCTGTATAATGCTGTGGAACCCTTCCTGGCTCTCCCTGTGAGAAGCCCCTCCTGGGCATCCCCAAGGTGAAGCCAGGCATCCCAGTTTTGTAGGGGCCATTGTGGAGATTAAGCAAGCTATTGGCCAGAGTTGCAGCGTTTGACCCATGATTAGAGTAGGCGCCGAGACGAGAATTAGCGAGTCCGTGGACATTGAGCTCAAGACCCTGCCGCGTCGGGACTTGAACCCTGGTCCCGGGCCTGATCTCTGTTTCAGAGTCTGCCGCTCTAACCAGTGAGCCACACTTCTCTACTGGCAAGGCCAGCAGACGCGAAAAATGCATTAGAGAAAACCCTGGGTGAAAATAATTTAGGAATATTAGATTTTAAATGTGTCTCCAGAAAAAACAAAACTTGAGGGTTGAATGACAGCAGCCATTTTATAAGGGCGCCGTACTTTCATTTATTTAAGATTCCGTTGGCGTTGACTGAGAGGATCTTACATTTACTGGTTTTTATCAAGGTTTCTATTTCTAGAGTAAACTCCAGGTTTATTCAATAGCGAATTTCTAAGTTGCTTGCTACCTGTACCTTCTGCTCCTGCTCTTTTTCCTGCAATAGACCCTTTCCCCACCCCACCCTTCCCACATCAATAAAGAAACCTCCCAATGAAATGTGGAAATGTCCCCACTAGCCACGCTAACCACAGTTCGTCCACCCATCTAACCTCCTGGGTGTCATGAAATTACACCCTGGGTGACCCCATTAATCCCCTGTTGGCCCCAGCAAAGAAAAACCAATCAGAATTAGCTAGCTATCTGGCGAACACACCTAGCACAACAAAAAAAACGCACAAAAAACAAGAGAAACCCTTTTGTGGTCACATATAGCGGATCCGAATATTCTAAACTGTTCCCTTAAGCTCCAGGTCCATGCTAAATCTCTTGTAATAATGCCTGTGCTTCTTCCAAATCAGAAAACATAAAAAACTTTCCCTTAACTAGAACTCGCAGTTTCGATTGTTGGGCAATTGATGCTTGGGCACCATGGGCTTTGAACAGATGAACAATCTTAAAAATTATTTTCTTCAACGTACAGCAACGGGGGTCATATCAGAAAATATGCGAATATTACTACAAACTGCCTCTGCTGGATCGCCTTTGTCAAGATTCTTTTTTTTATTCGAAAGTCTGCAAAGTTCAGCAAAATTGTTCGTGACATCGTGGAGTTCAGGAAAGGGTGGGCTGGGACTCGATGTGCCCTGGTAATAGTGAGATCTCCTTCAAATTCTGGAAGAACTTTCTGCTTAATGAAGGAGTTGACCCATTGCAGAGTTTGAGAACCTTCAATGCCTTCGGGGACCCCAACTATTCGGAGGTTTGACGTCCGGGAATGATTTTCAAGATCCTCCAATTTACTTTCCATATACTTTTTATTTTTGATTGCCTCTTTCACTTCCCCGATAACTGTGTTAATTTGATCTTCTACAGCAGAAATTCTAGCTTCGGCCTCCTGTAGTTTGATAGGGAAGCAAGACATTGCTTCTTCGATTTTCCCTAGCCATACGTGTAAGGAGGCAATTTTCAATTTTTTTGTAGTTTTCATTTCTCGAACCTCCTCCAATAATAAATTAAGCATGTCTCTGATGTCTAGTTGATAAATCCCCGATGTCTACGTATCTTGGCTGGAGTTGTTTTGCACTTCACTAGTACCAAGGTTCAGATTTCCAGCCGTGGTGTCATCCTGGGCCAACAGCCCCTCTACCAGTATTTGGCTCTGAGACAATGGTTGGGGTTGTGGCTGAAGTTTGGATTGAGGTGACGTTAAGGTTATGAGATATTTATTGCTGACTTATTACCTTCGTCTTGATCTGCAAATACCTCCTGGATTACCAGATGATCGGGTCGAGATGGCTGTGAGGTCTCGCCTGATCTTTTAAAACTGGATCCACCGATGATACAGGCAGCACTGGTACCATTGATAGACTTTTTGATGTTTTAGAGGTTGGGCTTGATGAGGGGGGTTGTAGGTTTGCCTTTTTCAAAAACAGCGGAAATTCCTTTGCCCCTTTTGATCCTTTCATTGGGATGTCTGATACAGGATTATCCTGCTGTAATTTAGATGACAAAGCTGCACCTTCTATTGTGTTTGAAGCAACATTTGTCTGATCTATCACCGATACCTCACACTCTGGGAGGTGGTAGGGGGAATCTCCTCCTCCGAGCTCTCAGGGGTACTATCGAGGCCATGGGAGTTGATGGTATTCTCCCTATTTGCCAGTCTCACACCCTCTTTTGCCTGAGCTAGGCATGTTTTGGCTTTGAGACAAGCTGCAGAGTCCAATTTACATGCTTCAGAAGGTTGCCCATTTTTTCTACTTTTTGAATCTTCCTTTACTCACTTTATTCACTTCTTTCTTTCCCACCTCGAATCCTTTTGAGTCCCCCTTCTACCTCTAATATCACTTTTAATTCCAAGTGACAACCCCTGAATCCTCTGTACCATGAAAAGTTTTTTCTCCAGGTCTTTGTCCTTCCTGAAGCTCCTCACCAAGCACTGAGGGCCCGTCCAGTTGCAGTCTACTTACGCAGTGACAGCCCTCTCCTTCATGACGAGCTCAGGAAGTTTAGGGGGAGACAAGTTGGTCTCCAAGTGACCTCGACTCCCTGCAGTGCTGGAGCCACAGGCAACAGAGAACCGCAAACAATCCACAGTCCACGAAGCAGCCGTCTATCCACAGAGCGGCCGCAGAAAGGCGTCTGCCTCCGGTAATCACCTCGCCTCAACTCCTCGATTTCTCATTGTGGGAGGAAATGATCCTGTTCCTGCACTCAACAGGAGACTCATGTCCACCGTGTCTTTGACCCTCAGAGGCACAAAAAAGCCACAAGATTTTCACCCAGCGAAGTCGTGGAATTCCAGCCAGGTACGGATCGCCATTACTGGGGGTCGGGCAGCGGGGTCACCTGTGGCTACTCTGAGGCGTGGTTCTCCGTAGCCATTCCCCTGTGTGGGATCTTTCTTGACTGTGTTTTCATTTTATTACTACTTGCTTGCTGCATAAATACTTTACACATTGCCTTTAAGTTAAGCTAGTACTGTGAGGAAGGGGTCCCAGTGTGGAATCAGCAATAAACACAAAGTAATCAAAATTAGAAACACAATTGTGTTTCTAATTTTGATTACTTTGTGTTTATTGCTGATTCCACACTGGGACCCCTTCCTCTCAGTACTGTTACGACCCAGGTCCCAGTGACTATGTTTGGGTGAACCCCCTTGTTATAATATTTAAGTTAAGGTAGACTGCTTTTGTGTCGAGTTACCAGAAGGTTAAGCATAGGTTAGTTTAGTGACTTTTTGTGGTTCACCCCGACAAGGATTGCGGTTGTTGCTTGAGCAGGTCATCCACCCCTCTCAACCAATAACCCAGCTTCCTACAGTTGTATTTGATTTCATTAAAAAACGATTTCATTAAATACCATTACTGAGAAACCGTTTACCTAAACTGTTTAATGGAAATTTGTAATGGTTGCACTCAGAAACATTTTTGTCTGAGGTATTTATTTCAATTTATATATTCTACATTGTCAAAAATTACTTTTGATGATTTTAATTGGTTGAGCCCTCACTACGCCTAAACACCATCCATTTCTGACCCTATCACAACCGTGACCCTCTAAAACCACATCACCTGCCAAACAATATCCATGTCAGATCCATAAAAACCCTCACACCCCTAAACGCCATCTGTCCCAGAACCCTAAAACCCCTTCAACATCCCAAATGTTCACCCATCCCTGATCCCTAAATGCACTTTTGACCTCTAAGCTCCACCCACCCCTGAACCCTAAAAACATCTCACCATCCCTAAATTCCACCAATCCTTGAAACCTAAAATCCCCTTTCTACATCTAAACTTCAGACATTCCTAAACCCTAACCTCCACCCACTGCTGAACCTTAAAAACTCCTCACATCTCTAAACTCCTCGCATCTGTGAACCCTAAAAAACCATTTAACACCGCTATACCCCACCCATCTCTAAACCCTAAAAACTGCCTACCACCCCTATTCTCCACCCATTCTGAATCACTAAAACACCCTCATCACTGCTAAACTCTACCCATCCCTGAACTCTAAAAAATCCTATTTAGACCTGAATCCCACCCATTCCTGAGCTCCAACAATCCCCTCATGGCCCCTAAACATTACTGTTAACCCAAAAAGCCCTCACCTCACTCCCGCGAAACTCCATCCAATTTCACTATAATTTTGAAGTTTTCATTAAAAATGTCTTTCTTTTAAAATGTTTCATTTAAAATTCGATTATTTGAATTTACTTAAGATTGTTTTTCCTTAAAAATGGTTTTTCATAATTTGGTTTCCTCCAAGTGGTTTCTCAGGCTTCGTTCTTCGATTAAATCAAATGCATCAGTTTCTTACATTCTCCATTCCAGCTGCGGAAATCTGAGGATTTCCTCACCTAGGGAACTTGGAGTACCACATTTTTAAATACCTGCTTGATCTATTTTCTTAGGAAAAGGACAGACAGTCTAACAGCCTGACTCCAGCAAAATGACCAAGGGCCAGATGTAGGTCGGTCGGTAACGGCCGAAAATCGGTATTTTCGGCCGTTACCGACCGGTTTACAATATTTGGCATGTAGGGGGCAATATTTTACCGAAACGGTAAAATTACCGATTCGGTAATTTTACCGATTCGGTAAAATAAAAAATCGGTAAATTTACCGATTTGAAGCCACCCATATGTAGGTGGGACTCTTCAGAGTCCCAGGAGCCTTTACGAATCGGTATTTTACCATCAAAACCAATTTGATGGTAAAATACCGATTCCGGTGTGCATGCACATGTGTGCATGCACACCTATATCATGTGACAGGCAGACCTGCCCTTAGGGCAGGTATGCCTGCCACATGGCACCTGTGCCTGTTTTTGGGGGTGCCAGAGGGTGTCAAAGTGACACCCCCTGCACCCTTGTGAATTCTTTAATTACCGATTCGGTAAATACCAAATCGGTAATGCCGAATCATTCCTATGGGCTTCAAAGCCCATAGGAATGAATGGGCATTACCGATTCAGTATTTACCGAATCGGTAATTAAAGAAGTGTTAAGGATTCGGTAACGAATCCAGATGTTGGGACCTACATACCATTTACCGATTTTGAAATACCGAATCGGTACAATTGGGTATTTTAAAATCGGTAAATGTTTTTTACCTACATCTGGCCCTTGGACTCTTCTGAGTCCCAAAGGCCCTACAAAATCGGTATTTTACCACACAATCCTATTGTGTGGTAAAATACCAATTTCAGGTGTGCATGCACATGTGTGCATGCACACCTAGCCATGTGACAGACAGACATGCCCTTAGGGCATGTCTGTGTGCCACATGGCGCACATGCCTATTTGTGGGGTGCCAGAGGGTGTCAAAGTGACACCCCCTGCACCCTTGCAAAAATCGGTATTTACCGATTCTATAAATACAGAATCGGTATTTCCAATTGATTCCTATGGGCTTTGAAGCCCATAGGAATCAATTGGAAATACCGATTCTGTATTTACAGAATCGGTAAATACCGAATGTGACAGATTCGGTATTTACACATCTGGAAATACCTACATGTCAACCACATTGATTTACCGATTTTCAATTACCGATTCGGTAAAATTCGATAATTGAAAATCGGTAAATCAATTTTACCTACATCGGCCCCAAATGCGCACAAACCCAGCGGCAAGCAAAGGAGCATTGAATAGAAATTGTCAAATGGATTTGTGAGGCAGTGAGCCGAAATAGGTGTATTTGTTGACTAGCCTTGATATTACGGGTAAAACATAAGCAAAATACCAGTGACAATTCTAACAGTGCATGTTTTCTATGGTATTGTTGTGATATATGGGAACAGTGAGACACAGCTGGGGTGGTCCTAATATGAGTGTAGTCTGATTCAAGCACTCTTTTCGCTGGAATACCAACATTTACTATTCATTTTCTGTAGGAGATGCAAGTAGGCAGTATCGTAAATACAAGTTTCAAGCACTTTGCGATTTCTTTCTTTTATCATTGCAGCTTTTTGAATAAAACTATTTGCAGTCTCCAACCAGCTATATGAGAAAGCTCTCAGGCAGAAAATCAAAGTCCCTGCCACTAACACGTCTAAGAACTGACATTACAAATGTCAGCCAGAAGAGCCGGACATTCAAATATTAAACACTAATATTAGAGAAGGAAACCATGCAATGCTGCATCCTGGGAGACGGCCAGTTCATTTGTTTGACAAATGAAATGGAGGTAGAAGGGACAACCAATCTTTTTGGCATCCTTCCCTGTGAATATAAATGAAAATCACTCCACTGAAAACAAGAAGCAGCATGTGGTTCCTTGAGGATTTAATGTATAGGAAATGGTCGCATATAAGACAACTATCGATAAATCATTTTAATGGGCCTTTAAGAAAAATTATCCATTGCTTTACCTGGTGCCAATTTCTTATCATTAATCAAGGCAAAGAAAGGAAAGGGTCACAGTTGAAGAAGATGCAGGAAAACAAGAAAATGATGCCCTTGAAATCATGGTACAATTCGAAACATTTTAAGTGAATGGGAAGAAATGTGAAGGGGAAACAAAATAGAAATCTTATTTCTGAGGCCTTGCGTCAGTTTTGCGCGGCCGGTGCGTCACTTTTTGTGACGCACCAGCGGTGTACAAAATGCGCCTTGTTGCTCCATATTTAAAAAGTGACGCATCTAGGTAGATGCGTCACTTTTTAAACCCCTGCGCCACATTATATCTGCGTCAGGTATAATGTATGCAGAGGGGGCGTTCCCCCGCAAAAAGCCTCATAATAGTGACGCAGTGAAATCTATGAGATTTCACTGCGTCACTTTTAGGACGCTGTTGCATCAAAATCTTGCGCCTGCCTCACAGCAGGCGTAAGACTGACGCAAGCCCTTTCACATGGGGCTTTCCCCATGTGAAAGGACGCATTGCTGGAGTTGCGTCACTTTTGTGACACACTCCAGTAATGCGTCACTATTGCACTTACAGATGCGTCAGAAACACTGACGTATCTGTAAGTCCTTGCGACATGATGCGTCATACATTAAATATGACGCATCATTGGTGTCGCAAGGAGTGCGCATTGAAAAGTGACGCATCGCTGTTTTCACGCAGCGATGCATCACTTTTCATAAATGAGGCCCTTGGAGAGGGCAGGAGAAATGAAAGGAAGGACGAAGAAAAGAAATAATGGACCTGATTACAGTGAATAAAATTAAGTCAGTACTTCCTGTTTCCTGCGAGTGTTTTCCCATTGTCTTTATAGGGTCTGCTGGGAATGGTGCTCGTCACCAAACCTATTATTTCCCAGCCACAAATCTGAATGGAGCACACACTGCCTGCCTCCACCGGTGTTACTGCAATCCTCTGCATTCTCCTGGAACCAGCAGGGGGTGCTGATAGCACTTGCAAAATTGATGCCTTCTGAAAGAGGCAGCTCCAGAACCGTCCACTTTAGAGTGAAGCAAGCCTTGTCTGGGTGGAAAGGGTTATGTGCATCCTTACAGTTCGAGTCCACAGCCCTCCCCAATGCGCAATTAGTAAACCTGAAAACAGCAAATAATACATGCCACATAGTTGAAATAATTACCAGGTCCAGTGTCACCGATTCTGACCCAGTAGTTAAAACACCTGCACTGTTAAATTACGAGTTTTCTTACCTAGAATGGGAAATAAACAGGCAGATCCAGAATTATTGGCTGCAAATCTACATGGTAATTCCTCATTGCAGGGACAATTACGCTCCCATCTACTACCTCTTCGGAGTGGGTGTTAAATGGCAGCAGTAGGGCAGGTGCAGTAGCTGGGGACAGATTCCTGGGGTGGGGAGAGTGATTAATTCACATTCGGTAAGAACCTGGAACTTTTTGGCAGTCTCCGCCATATTTTTTGGCTTCACTCCTATTTTGCTGGATTGTTTTAGTTGGCTGTAAGACTCTGAGAAGCTTTACCCTGCTAATCAGTGCTAAAATGTCTGTGTTATTTCCATTTAACATGGTAAAATTAGCTCACACCTAATTGGCCCATTTCATTTACTTGTACGTCGGAGCAGTTCTTTATGCCAGATCTCAAGAGACAGTTCTCTTGTCCAGCTTGCCCTCAGTCCGCCACCCTTTGCTGCCCGTCTACCTGCTGCTCTCTGTTTGTGCCTCCTCTGCTCATTTCTTGCTCTGTTTTTTGCCTGTTTTTTTGCCCTCCATTTTGCCTTTGCTGCTCGTTTGTTTGCCCTCTGTTTTGCCCTTTTCGCCTCTGTTTTGTATTTTCTGCTCATTTTTCTGCCCTCTTTTTTGCTTTTTCTGGACAATATTTTTTCTGCCCTCTATTTTGCTTTTTCTGCTCGTTTCATCCCTCTTCTGCCATTTCCTTGAGTCCTGTTTACACTCAAATGAATTGTAATTTAAAATCCTCTATAATCATAAAGTCTGATTTCACAATTCTGAAAATGCCACTTTTAGAAGGTTGAAAGGGAAAACTAGGACAAGAAGGTGTACTACTACAAAGCATTCCAAGAGTGTCTAATACATAATTTACTCAGTTAAACTAGTTCGTATCCATAAACAAAGCTTTAACAAAATCAAAAGCAACACATCAGTTAATCACAGTATCCCAATGAATGAGCATGATACCATCACTCGGTTGCTTCATCGATGTCTGTTTATCCAAGTCAAGTCAGGTCAAGTCAAGAAAGCTTTATTCGGTTGCTTCATAAAACAATCATAAAAGCACAAAGAGAATAAAATACATCATTACATAATTTAAATTTTTTTAAAGAAAAATTTACTTATCGTGTCAGGTTAAGAAATACGTCAACTCATAATCTATGATGATAAAAAGTATCTATACATAGTCTAAAAACATAAAGAATATCATCTTGATGATTTTATATAGACAAGGTACCTAGTACATTATAAAGGTAAAATATTATTAAATTCACCTATATTATATCCAGAATAAAGCTCTAAATAGTCATAGAATTCCTCTGTCTCAAGACTTTCTTTAAGTAGGTCACTATTTTAAATGTGCTGTGTACATCTTCAAGCTGTTGTAATACAAAGTAGGATGGGTCTGCATTGTCGAAGCCCAATCATTTTTAAAACCGGTAACAGGTAGAGTCTCCTTAAAAAAGTATAACATTTACAAAATAGTATGACGTGGATGGTAGATTGGTTAGACCGATTATCACAGGGGCATAGTTGGAGGTTAGATGACCAGTCGTTTATTTTAGGCAGAATGACTAGTCTGTGAAATACCTCCAACCTAAATCTTGTCAATAGAAATCTATCGTAAACTCCCGGTACAAAAGTTAAATAGGGTTAGATGTTAAAAGTAGTTAAAATCAATTGATAGTGGAGTACAGTAGGTTTCAATATCTCTGATGACATTCGAATAGAATCCAACAAAAGTAGACACTCCTTTCTCAATTCCTTCCTTGATATTTGCTGAATAGAGAAATGGTTGGTGAAATACTCAAGATGCCCAAAGTCTTTTAAAAAAAAATTGACATATTTTATCCATTAAGTTTTCAAAACCCTTTCCAATTTTAAGGCATCTGATAAGATGTCCCTGTTTAATTTTGCCTCTTCTTTGGTCCATATTCTGTGCCAGAGAAGTACAGGTTCAAGCTTTATTAAATCAGAAATAAAGGGTAGTCCCAACTCTGCATGACATATGCAGGATGAGGTACTATTCGGGAGAAATAAAATATATCTTAAAAAATAATTTTCTATATGTTGGATTGGGAGCAGGTCAGCAAACCCCCAGATTCCTGCCCCGTGTACTGTAGAGCATTCCCCCTTCAGACCACAGCGCACGCGTGTTTTGGCATCATTTTAAAAACGCTTAAGAAAATAAATAATCTGAATCTCAACCCCCATGTCTTCTAATATAGACCAGAGTTTCCTGTGAATCACACAGTCAAATGCAGCTGTGAGATCCACAAATGCTAGGAATAAATTCCCCTGTTTGGCCTATATTTCCCTATCAGGATTGACAGATTTATACCCTGCTCTATTGTTCCAAGACTAGCACGAAAACCATACTGCAGATCAGACAGAACAGAGTTCTCCTCTGGCCAATCCTGCAAGTGTTCTAGAATTATTCTGCCTATTACTTTCGTTACACCATCAAGTAGAGAAATAGGCCTATATGTTATGTTATGTTAAAATTGGTTTTATATAGCGCTCAGCTACTCCGAGGAGTGTCCCGGCGCTTCAAGAAACCCGATGCAGAAGTCAGGAGCAAATGAAACAGAGCAGAACAACTATTGAACAAACAGCCAGGACTTCAGCTCCTTCCTGAAAACTAGCAGATTAAAGTTTTTTCTCAGAGGGACTGGCAAGGAGTTCCAAAGTTGAGGTGCCAGGTGATGAAAGGAGCGACCTCCAATCCGGGCTCGTCTGATTGGCGCAACAGATGCCACGGCGAGGGATGCAGACCTCAGCGCCCTTGATGGCAAGTAGAAAGTCAGTCGCTTCCTGATATATTTCGCACCTGAGTCATGGAGTGCTTTAAAAGCAAGCGTAAGCGCCTTAAAAGCAATCCGTTTTTTAATCGGGAGCTAATGCAATTTTTTTAATAGATCCGTGGCACTGGATCTCCGGTGGAGGCCGTAGATGGCTCTGGCAGCAGAATTCTGCACTACCTGCAGGTGAGATAGGAGATATTCCGGCAGGCCCAGGTAGAGCACGTTTGCGTAATCCAAACGGGAGCCTATCAGGGCCTGTACGGTAACTTTCCTGTGGTCATGAGATAGCAACGGAAGGAATTTTCTAAGCATTTTCAGGATGCCAAAACACTTCCCAACAAGGCCAAGAATCTGTGGCTTCAAGGTGAGACCATCGTCGATCTGCACTCCCAGATTCTTGGCCTTGGAAGATGCGGCCGCAGGAGGAAACGTGGCTGAGGGCCACCACGACAGCCACCTAGGATCGGGTGGACAGCCGAAAAACAGCAGCTCCGATTTGTCGGAGTTGCATTTGAGGCTGTTAAGTTCAAACTACTCGAACACCGCCCCCAAGTAGCCTCTGATCTACACTCCATCGAATTCAGAGCCCTTCTTGCAGGTGAAGAGGAGCTGGGTGTCATCAGCGTAAGAAACGATCTGGGCGCCAAAAGACTCCGCCAGTGCTGCCAGAGGTGCCATATAGATGTTAAAGAGAGTAGGGCTCAAAATAGAGCCCTGAGGCCCCCCTACCTCCAAAGGCGGCACTTCGGCAGAGAACGGAGGGGCCCAGATCGTTTGACGACGGCCCGACAGGAAGGACTCAAACAATCTGAACACCGCTCCCCGTAGCCCGATCTCTCTGAGTCTTACAAGGAGACCGCCATGGGGAACAGTGTCAAAGGCCGCCGACAGGTCCAACATTACCAGCATAGCCTTACCACCCGCATCTAGCACCTCTCTTATGGCATTGATGACTTCTAACAGCGCGGTCTCTGTGCTCATGTTGGCACGGAAGCCCGACTGAGTGTCGTGTAAGATGTTATTATTTTTTAGGAAAGTGGAGAGAGAGACGTGGACATGCTTCTCCACCACCTTAGCCAATGCCGGGGGGAGGGAGATGGCCCTGTAGTTGGCATGAACCAGAGGGTCCAGATTCAGCTTCTTCAAAAGCGGCAGGATCAGGGCGTGCTTCCAGGCCCAGGGGTCCACTCCCGTACTGAGAGAGAGATTGAGCACCGGGTTAACCAAGGAGTTGATCACTGGGGCCATTCTTCCAAGACATTTTGCTGGGCAAGGATCCTGAGGGGAGCCAGATTTTAATTTAATAAGAAGGTCAAGTGAGGAAGAAGAAGAGAGAGGAGGAAAAGTAGAAAAAATAGGACCATCATGGGGCTGGGACATGGACAGACGGACACTAGTGTCTGTCCGAGTCATCGAGCTAATAGGGGGGAAAGAGTCTTAATTTTGGTAGCAAAAAATTTGCGAGTTGAAAGACCCAAGGTTCAGAGTGAGAATGTGTGGGCAGAACTGCGCTCGGTGTGGTAAATTCCTAGACAATGAGGAAAATTTCTTTGCTGGTATCTACGGCAGCCTCAATTCTTTTAGCAAAGTAAGATTTCTTCTCTGACAAGATGTTGCTATGGTATAGTTTGATGGATTCCTATTACACATTTTTGTCCGATAGATCGTAGTGACGGTGCCAGGCACTTTCAGCTTTCTAACACATTCTCCGCATCTCGGATAGGGAGGCAGAGAACCATGAGGCAGAGGCCCGATTACTGGCTTTACGGGAGACAGTCTGTGGAGCTAACTCGTCGAATCTTCGACCAGCCAAGTATTCAGGAGGTCAAGATCGGCCTCTAAACTGCCTGACAGCTTGCAAGGGTGGGAGGAAAATGCATGCTCCAGCATATCAGGGGACACTCGATGGAAAGCTCGTGAAGCCTGTCGAGAGCGTTCTAAAGGCCTGGGTAATATTTTATCCATCAGAGGAATCTGAAAGTTTACTAGGTAGTGGTCGGACCATAAAACAGGTTCCGGGGGGGACATTCCAATCGGTATGGTAAAGAACACTTGGTCAAGGGTATGGCCTTTATTATGCGTGGGAACAGTAATAAAAGGAGACAGACCTAGAGGGGATGTAATATCCAGAATCTTAATGGCATCAGCATCGATGCTTGAATCCATATGCATGTTAAAGTCCCCCAACAACAAACAATGTTCCGTTTTCAGACATAGTGCTGAGACCACAGCCTGGAGCTCTTCGTAAAGAGCCTGTGGTTCCAGGGGGCCTGTATATTAAGAGCCCAACACATGCTTGGTGAGGAGACAAGGATAGGGTGAACCCAAGGGACTCACAGCCCAAAATGTCATCAGTTGGAATAATGGCACAGGGAAAGCGCTTGTCCACTACCATGGCTATGCCTCCGCCCCTTCCCGTTGTTCTGTCCTTCCTGAGTATGACATAGTTGGAGGGGATGGCTGTCGGTATGTCAGGGCCCGAGCTCTCACCCAACCAGGTCTCCGTAAGAAAAAGACACAGAGGATTTACCTCTGACAGGAGATTGTAGATGTCCAATGAGTGCCTGCTTAAGGATCTTGTATTAAGGAGTAAAAAGGAGCAATGTTTAGGCCGGTTACAGGGAGGTGCAACAGGAGTACCGCTCAGGCGCCAGCCAAAGCCAGGACAGCCCCTTTTTGGGGCATGCCTCCCTGGAAAGATGCTACAACTTTTGCCCATCTCACCCCTTAAGGAGAAAAGCTCCGAAGTGGTATATGTGCGCATACTGTCTGGTAGCCTGGAAAAAGGTAATGGCCCTGCCCGCACCCGTCCGCCTCCGGGAAGCTGATGGGCGCAGACGGGCTTACCATAGGCGCTTCTTTGGCGCAAAAGAGGCGCCGCACAGCGCGTCCGCTGCGCGGAGGAGAGTGCCTCTAGCTTTATAGCTTATCAGGTGAAAGTGAGGAAGACCGCATCACTGGTCCGCCGACCAGCGTGCCTGACTCCTCCTAGGATGGCCACTGACAGTGTAGGCCAGAATACCCTGCGGCACCTCGTCAGTCATGCGGGTATGGGAAAGTAAAGGAAAAGTCCGCCGCAATGCAGTTGCCACCCAGCAAAGCGGAGAAACAAAGATTGAGGCAAAGAAAGGCAGAGATCGAGAAGACACCCGGCTTTCCACCTCAGGTGTAGAAAATGAGGAGAGAAGAGAGAAGCACACAGTCAGGTAAGGGAAACACAACGTTAGAAGATTCTAAAAGCGCTAGCAATCAGCGCGATAACAAATCAATGCAGAACTAGTTGTGAGCTGTCAGAGGCGCTAGCATTCAGCGCGAAATCCCACCAATGCAGCACAAAAAGTAAAAGTTTATTTTAAAAGGCACTCGCAATCAGCGCAAGTTACAGTTTCTAAAAAAAGCTGAAGAACAATTATAAATGCCTCCGCACATCCGCACCCAACATCCGCCTCAAGTTTTAGCGGGAGGGTTCTAAGTCTATAACATCCAGGGTCCTGCCTATCCCCATTTTTAAAGATAGGCACAATAGTGGAATCTACCCAGGTAGAAGGAAATGAGGTATTACACCTGGCAGTAATTGTCAGGACTGGCTCAGCTAATTCCCCTGATTTCTCTAAAGCTGCTAATCATCCTGAGGCCTCTGGGGTTGTGATGGTCCTTTCAAAGTTGCTGCGACATGGCCTAGTGAATTCTATTCCTTCTCGTGCCAAGCGCTGGCCACAATTTGTACACAGGAATCTATTGCGGCTTGTGCGCAAGGATTCTAAGATGGCCGCCAGTGTTGCCAAATCGGTTGCCGGTCTAGTTGTTTGCCGGTAAACAACCGCAGCTGTTGTCGCGCGCTGTTGGAAATCAAACTGCGCACTTCAACTGACAGCTTTGGCGAAGCGGCTGCTTCCTCTCTCCGCAGCGTTTCATCTTTCAAGTAGCGGTTCGTGAGTAGGCTATTCACGCACCCTTTCTGTTCGTGTTCACCACGGCTGTGGTCTACTATCTGATATTTGTTGGAATAAGTTTGGACAGTTTTCCAAGCATTCAATATTTTAGCGATAGCAGTCACTAGAATCTCTGGTAATTTGAACCTGACTTCGAGAGACACTTACAGCCCCTTGTGGGAATTCAAGAAGCCTGATTCATTAAGGTTAGAATTCATTTTGGAACTAAGAACTATGTAAATAATAGACTGAAAGTTGGTAACGTCATACTGGATAGACTATCTACCTGATTAAGAAGGAATAAGTCTGCAGCAAGGTGTTCAGCAAGTAGGTGTACTATCTATCTATATATATATATATATATATATATATATATATATATATATATATATATATATATATATATATATATATATATATATATATATATATATATATATATATATATATATATATATATTTGCTGCTTCCTTGTTCCGCCGGGCCGAGCACTCTAGCACGGGTGCTTGTTTGCGAGGGGCGTGCCTCGCTATTATTTAGGCCCTCAGAGCACCAACTGGTGCTCTGAGGGTCTAAATAAAACCATTGATCCTCCTACTGTGAGTGCTGTCTCTTCTTTGGGGAATACGAGAAGAAAGTAGCCTGGATATATATATATATATATATATATATATATATATATATATATATCCAACGAGTGTTCAATGTACCAAACACCCAGGATCCGCTGGGAGCGGCGGGGCAGCTCAGCGACCAGACAAGCCGCAAAAAATTCTCTCACCAAAGGTTGCCCTTGTGGAGCCGCCACACAGGATCATATTTGGTACATTGAACACTCATTGGAAAGGAGGGGGCCTGAGCCACAGGTCAATATTGGGAAGCTGGTTGCCATGATACAAGGACCTTTGCCCAAACAGGATATTATTCAACATGATGGAATGAGCGACGCACTTGCTTTGACGAACTCTGAGTCTGCAAGCATATCAGGACTACCAGGACCAGCATGCTTGTTGTAACGCCCACATGGGTGGGACTCGTGATTGAAATAAAATAGTTCCGAATGTACCGGTTCATTGTCATCATGTTTTGCCAGTGAACAAGAGCTCTCAAGCTCGAAACGCGTATGGCTGCTGTGAGGAACTGTGCCACGGTGAACAGCCTACTGCCTGTGGCATCGAGAGCGGCAACCCTTCCTGTGTGGCGGCTCCACAAGTGCAACCTTCGGTGAGAGAATATATATATATATATATATATATATATATATATATATATATATATATATTTATAAATATACTTACCACCTTTAGAGAAGACCTTCCACAGATTCATCTTTCTTCGTTTTCTTGAAAAACATTATTTGCAAGAGTAAAGACAAGAAATAGAGCTACGGTTAAGGTAATAGGTCTTAGAGGAATACACAACGTTCATTAGAGTAGAGATTAATCAGGTGCCTTGTATTATAGGGTCTTCACTGCAGAATAAGTGGGACCAGAACCAAATACCAGAATACAACTAGAGAACAGTTAGCCACTCTGAAAGTAATGGTAACCTAAAAGACAGTAGAACTAAATAGGTAAGGCGATTGAATGCATTAGAGATAGTAAATATGCAATAGTTGTGTACTAACTCTTTAGGCCGGAAGAAGATAGCAGCAGAAGCTGAACCATCTTCAAAAGAAGACGTGGCGTGTTTCTCTAAATTCCAATTCCCCTTTCCCCCCTCCTTGCTGTCAAGATCTATATGATCTGGGCATCGGGTGTGGGGGTTAGAGGATCAGCATCAGCTTTTGCGGAAATTCAGCATTTGAATTCCGGTACTTGACAGTAATTACCTGGACCAAGATGTGCCCCGAAAAGGGCAATATTTGATTTAAAAAGATTTACGGGGACCCCATCAGGTCCCAGGGCCTTCCCTCCCTGACTTTTAGAGAGTGCCCGTTCCACTTCATCTAAAGTGTACTACAAATCAGAGTAATAGTGGGATGGATTCGATTTATAATCGTCTTTGACATTGCTGTCTAATATATCAGGATTTCCTTCACCATTATATACTTTTGAAAAATGCTCAATCCATTGGGCCTCACTTATAGCTATTTTAATGGTTCGGCTGGGCTCACATAGAAGAAAACGCATTTTAACAGCCTTCCAAAATGTCATGCTGTCATTTGCCAATGAGGCTGTATGTAATGCCTCCCAGGCCTTCTTCTTCAAGATGTTTTTCCTGGCCGTAATTGCTCGATTATAGTCTCGTCTAGCTGTCCTCAAGTCAACCAGGTTTCTAGGGGATTTATGTAGTTCTCTTTTTAAGTGGGAATGAGCATGCCTACACCTGAAATCAAACCATCCGCTCTTGGGACGGTTACTATTTTTTCGCTTGAGAAGAGATTCTTTTATAATCTTGGATATCGCCAGGAATGAGGCTAAAATATTGTCTGGGACAGCTGTTTCTGACAGACATGTCTCAATAGCGCTTTTACATTCAAACGTAGGATTCTCAAAATAAGTTCATTAACCTTCAGATGTCAATCAGAAGTAACAAGCATGGATAACACAAATCCCAATGCATTTCGGGTGAAAAAGCCACCCTTCTTCAGAGGATTCTACAAGCAAATCATAATGACAATAAGGGCGCAGTGCAGGAACATCGACTGAGAAATATTGTGAGACCTAAATATCACCACAAAAATATTGTGGTTAAGAAATATAGAGAACAAAAATATAGTTGACAAGAATATCGCCTGACAGGTAAGCAATATCGATTACAAAAATATCTTTGTAATAAATATCGTTTACAAAAGTATAGTTTACAAAAATATCGATTTATTTATAATGTTATGTATTTTAGTTTTTTTAATGAGAATTGTCATTTTATTATGTTTTAGAATGTTACTAATTATTAATTTATTTTATGTTTAATTCTGTGTTTTTAGTTCCGTAGAGGGTTGTGGGTTTATAGGGGAATAGGGTGGGAAGTAATTTAACTATGTATATTTAAATAATAATTTATAGTAGCTAATTTAGTTTTTTAAAATTAGAATATTGCATTTTTAGTTCCGTAGCGGGTTGTGGGTTTATAGGGGAAAAGGGTGGGAGTCATTTAGGGCCATATGTATCAAGCAAACTCTGGTGCAAAATAAGGAATCGCAAAACTTGCGATTCCTTATTTTGCAATTTCATTTAAGGAATCGCAAGTTTTGCGATTCCTTAAATGCAATGTAAGCAGCAAAAAAAATTTGCAAAATGCCCTTAAGGAATCGCAAATTACCACCAACTTCTAGTTGGTGGTAATTTGCGAATTCCTTGAAAAATGCACATTTTTGCATTTTTCAAAGTGCCATGTGACACACATACATGCCCTTAGGGCATGTATGTGCACCACATGTGCACCCATGCATATTTCAGGGGTGCAACAGGGTGTCCTGTGGACACCCCTGCACCCTTGAAATTATTCTCAATTTGCGATTTGCAAATTGCGAATCGCAAATTGAGAATAACTTCCCATTCATTCCTACGGCCCTCCTGGCCCACAGAAATGAATGGGAAAGTATTAAGAAAGTATTCCTTAATTGCGATTCGCAATTTTCTAATCGCAATTAAGGAATTCTAAGAAATCGCAAAATAAATGCGATTTTGTACATACATACCCATTTGTGATTCTCAAATAGCGATTTCTTAAAAATCGCTATTTGGGAATCGCAAATGGGTATCTTGATACATATGGCCCTTAATTATATAAAATGTATTGAATAATTAATGTGTTAATTGATTAATTAATAATAGTTTAATAATTAGTTGTTAAGTAATTTCAATTAGTCAAATATTAATTAATTATTTTAATTGTTTAATTAATTTTAGGTGTGTGTTGTGGTGTTTATGTATGTAAATGGTGTGAAGGGTGGTAAGTAATTATATTTGTAGTGATTAATTATTGCATATTTTTAAATTAATTCCCATTAATTAATTAGTCATTATTAATTGCAATTGTGTAATTAATTTTAGGTGTGTGTTGTGGTGTTTCTATGTGTAAATGGTGTGAAAGGTGGTAAGTAATTAATTTTTTTTGATGAATTAATAAATATTAATAAATTAATGTTTATTAATTAATTCGTAATTATTAAATGTAATTGTGTGATTAATTTTAGGTGTGTGTTGTGGATATTATAGTGTTAAATAAAGTGTAATCAATTATGTTGTATTATCTTTGTTAATAATAATATATTTAAATTTATATTAATTGTGTTAATATTGGAAATTAAATTTAATAAAAAATATTGATAGTTTTGTTTTTTATTGTTTTGTGATCCAGCGCTTTCCATCATGTTGAACTCACTAGAGTGGGAATAGTACATTTTACCCCTCTGCCATCCAGCACTTTCCCTACTGTTGCACTCACTGGAGTGGGAATAGTAAATTTTACCCCTCCGCTATCCAGCGCTTTCCCTACTGTTGCACTCATTGGAGAGGGAATAGTACATTTTACCACTCTGCCATCCAGCGCTTTCCCTACTGTTGCACTCATTGGAGTGGGAGTAGTAATTTTTACCCCTCTGCCATCCAGCACTTTCCCTACTGTTGCACTCATTGGAGTGGGAATAGAAATTTTTACCACTACGCTATCCAGCGATGTCTCTACTGTTGCACTCACTGGATTGGGAATAGTAATATTTACCCCCTAGCTATCAAACGTTTTAACTACTAATGTTTTTATTTTCTTATTAATTGTATGTATTATTTTTTTAAATAGTTTAATGTGTTAGTTAAATAAAGAATATTGTATTTTATTTTAAATTATTTAAATGTGTTTTTTTATTTTTATATAATTTAAAATTTTTATAAATTGAATACTGATAGTAGTTAATAAAATGTATTTTAGTAAATATATGTATATGCTCATGTATATGTTCATATTTTTTGTGTTTATATTTATTAAATTGTTTATTTGTTATAATTAGTTAAAATATATATTGCATTTAATTTACTTTGTTAATAATATTCTTTAATTCATTTAATTTAAGGCATGTTATTTTTTAAAGTTGATTTTTTTACATCTATATTTTTTACATCGATACTTTTGAGTCAATATTATTGTTCTTACCTGTTTAAATATAAGGAGCCGATATTTTTGTAATTGATATTTATACATCTTTTTTTTTGTTTCATTAATACTTTTTTAAACCGATATTTAATAGTATACATCATATTTAGTTCCATGAAAACATTCAGTGTTACCCAATGGCCCTTTTTCCTGTGAGGTGGTGATACGTTCTGAACATTCCTTATGCTGCAAACCCAGGTCCAACTCGAGCTTGTGGTGAAGAATCGTGAGAAAGAAATCAATCATGTGAAAAAGTGAAAGCAAGAAATCCTACTGTGCTGTATGTATGATTGCCGCCTCACTCTGATTTTATTGGCCTGCTCTACCATGAGCAAACAATCTGAGAGACTATCTGATAGAAGTGCGTATAGACCAGTGCACGTGAACCTATGTTGACTGTACTCTCTGCACTTATGTGAGCCATTGTGCACTCAGAGCCTGGGCAGAGGCCTGTAATGCAGGGGCTGAGGTCCCAGAAGAGGACGATGAGGCGCTGATCCTAGAGTCCTAGACTGAGTCTGAAATGGATCTGCCTGTGGAGGGGGCCAACAACTTGCTGGAAGTAGCCCTGGTTCCCAGAGCTGGGAGAATCATCTTATCAAAGTACCTGTCCCCAGAGGAGCTGACAGACAAGAGGTAAAAGAGAAAACTTAAGTTGGAGCTTGCTAAGCTGGAGAAGAAGCAGGCTCTGACTTAGATGAGGCTAGCTCTTGAGCAGAGGAAACTAGGCCATCAGCTGACCCTCAGGGAGCTGTACATAAGAGCCCTACAAGTGGGGTCAAGTAATGGTGGCATCATACCTGCCGTGCCCGCTAGTGATTCGAGAATCCGCACACCAAAGACTTGGTGCAAAGTTATGTGGTGTGGGATGACATAGATTAGTGGTTTGCGGACTATGAAGTGGCTCTAAGAGTTCAGAAGGTCCCAGAGGAGTTCTGTGGTGGTATTCTGTGGAAATACAAGGCCGTAGTGGGAGGGACACACTCCTTACACTAGCGGTGGGGGACCAGACATGCTTCACTGCAATGAAGGTGAAGTGTCTCCCCAAGGGACTACGAAATGCTGGAATTGTAAAAATTGCAATAATGTGATAGCTGGGAATGTTTTATCACATCCCAGAACTGGTGAAAGCATACCATTACAGCATTCGACTAACTGCAATTCGGAACGCCTAGTATATATGATTAAATGTCCTTGTGGCCTGCTTTACGTAGGCTAGTAAGACACATGCTACATTTGTGCAAGTTTTAAAACGCATTTACTTGCTTGTCTTTTTAGAGAACGCTCGTAGGACCTCCGTCCTTGCTATTTGGCAGAACACGCACTACTAGTGCAGGTGAGATGCTTTATAGGTGCATACATTTCATGTTCGACTTTGCGTATAAGACGCCACGTTAAAACTTTAATTCCATTCGTTTTTGCCTTTTAGATTACTGTTCTTATTTGTATACACCGCGGCGAACACGCTTATAACAGGTGAGATCCTTGGCTCACTGTGAGATACTTATCTGCCATTTTATAATTAAAGTACTGATCGACTGATTGATTACTTATGTACTCCTTGACAGGGCGTTATATCGCGATTTAACCACAGTTCATATTTAGGTAAGCGAATTGTGCTTGTGTGTGTTTTACGGTTTTCTTGGTTATTTAAACACGAATTCAAATGGGTTTTTTGCAATTTAGTATTTTTCATGTTTTAGATTCTTCAGAGAGACTTTTTTGTCAGGTATCACAGGATTGAATTACCAGGACTCATCACAGTGAGAATAATGACATGGATATTATGATCAATGGCTCTAATTATACAGGGTACTTCAGTTTTGTTGTAGTGTACTGTGAAGCTAATAGGTGATATATCTAGACTATAACAAAGGATTGAATTCAGATTTATGTTTATCAAGTTGGTATATGCAATTGTAAATAGGCTTTGAAAGACGATTGGCATCGTATAAAATGTTTCCTTGTTCTGTTTCCTTTTTTGTACAGGAACCCCTGACGAAGGGACATGAGAGTCCCGAAATGCATTGGGTGCTCAAGAAATGTGTTTTTTTGTAAAACTGATGTATAACATGAACT
Organism: Lissotriton vulgaris; assembly: GCF_964263255.1. NCBI lineage: Eukaryota > Metazoa > Chordata > Amphibia > Caudata > Salamandridae > Lissotriton > Lissotriton vulgaris. Next base: position 156,621,147 of record NC_141690.1, read on the forward strand.
AATGCATAAACATGAACAGTTTATCACAGACAAAAATATATCAATTGATATAACATATTAAATGTGTTGATGAAAATAATTTAAAAATTGTGTTGATTGTTTGAAATTTATGATTTACGTAGTTGCATGCTGTAGTCCTAGCTGCCAGTTTTGGGGTTAGGCCACTTTCACTGTATTTACTAATGCTTAGCAGGCATTAATACAGCATAGCACACAGTGTTCTATCTGATTAAGTTGATTAACTGAGTGCAACTTCCACCTACATACATTGTATTTAACACTGCAATGAAGGCCATCTAAGTCAACACGTTTGGACTGATCCCTGAGAAGTATAGGCAACGGTTCAGGAGCAGCCACAAGATCTCATCACAGGCATGGGTGAATTTCTTGGATTATGCTAGCAAGGCACTGAAGGGCTGGGTGAGGGGCAGCAAGGCAGATGATTAGTCAGTCAACATTAAACAGGACCATCTCTATGTTGCCTTCATAGATTTTTTAAGCAGCATTTGATTTTGTTCCCAGGGAAAACCTCTGGAGGGTACTAGATTTATACTGTGTCCCTGCTGATCTCTTAATGATTCTAAAGATCTTACATACGGACACATATGCGCAGATGAGGTGGAATTCTTGTGGGGACCTAACATCTGGAATACATATAAATCAAATAGACAAGGATGCATGTTGGCCCCTAAGCAGTTCACTTTGTATATCAATGGAGCAGTAGAATGGTTTCCTCAGTGCAGACATAATGTCCCCAAATCTGCAGCTACCAACTCTCCAATACTCATGTTTGCCGATGACTCGCTTCTCATGTCTAGAACACCATTTGGTCTCTAATCCCTGCTGGACAGCTTTTCAACTTTTTGTGTAGCAAGGGGCCTAAAGGTAAATCCATACGAATCTAAATATATGGTGTTGAACCCTCACTGGTCCTTTAGGGGTAGGATGAGGCTAAAGGGGATCCCCCTGGAACAAGTACAGAGTTTTGATTACATGGGTTTGGGGCTGGGTGAAAATTTGACCTGTGGACCTCAGCTATCAAAAGGCAGGACCATCACCGGAGGGACTCTGCCATTAGCAGGAAATACAAAATCATACCTAGTGGCGCCATAAGACCTGAATTAAAAGTCTACAGGGCCACCACTGTTGCAGGGGCCAACTACGGGGCAGAGCTTGGGGCATTGTTGATGTATCTTTACTTATACAAACAATTCATCAAATCATTGTTTAACCTGCCCCCAAGCATTTCCCTTATACCTCTAAGTATTGATCTTTGAAAAAATAGAATGGACTATGTAGTACTTCTAAAATCCTTGACGTACTGGATCCATTTGTGTGCCTCTCCAGAACTAACGCCGTATAGGGAAGCCCTGGTGGAATTAATTAATATTGACAGACATGTACGCATCCCATGGCTGTGCAAAATTAAATTAAGATGGAGGGAGTGTGGAAGTCACCTGCCACACTAAAGAAAGTCATTCTCACTAAGTTGAAGGCAGCCATCTGGGACTTTACTTTGCAGCTAATCTGGAAGGAGCCAAAAGTGGGGCACATCACTGAAAAATTTCTCTCAGACAAATGCTGTTACAGCTTTGAGCCTTATCTGAATAAGATCCTCCCTTCCCAAGCCAAAAACCTTTATATAAAGTTCAGATTTAGCACCCTTCCCCTGGAAGCTTTTATAAGTAAATTGGCCCAAAAAGGATTTTGACCCCAAAGTTGCCCGTTCTGCCCATCTCACCTAAAGTCAAATGAACACTTGCACCTTTTCTGCCATTCTTATGCTCACCCCCAACGGAGGTGGATTATGCAATCTGTTAGTTTACACTGCTGGGAAGCGTGTGGCATTTTGAGATATGACATGAAAGAGTATGTTGTGTTTGGTGCCTCTAGGTTCTTATTGCTGACCATGAGAATTCGCTCAAGCTAATTGCCTGGGAAGGGTGAGGACGTATCATAATACCGGCCTGGGTACTGGTGTTACCTGCTATTCATTAGATGTCTCTGCACCTTACTTAATCTGTCTTTGCTGCTAATAAGAATCATGTAAATAAGTGCTTATGTTTAGTCTTTTTAACTTTGTACCTCTTTTGAATAGTTTATTGTTGTTATGATATTAGTTGTTCCTAACTTATTCATCTATGTAACAGTTTTATGCTTTCAAAAAAGCTGAAATAAAGTTTGATGATGATTATTCAGGGATGCCAAACTTGCTTTTGAAGGAGAACATACTTGATATTTGTTTTCCAGAGCAGCTCTAAGATCTGGTTGATAGCAAGCTTACTTACCATAGGAGGCTTGCTGAGGAGGTGGACATCTGGATCAGTACCATAGTGTCCAGGAAGGTATCTTGAGGGGACTCCCAAAAGTGTGGCGGGGTTCCCAACAGAAGTCAGAGGGGGGAGAAGAAGGAGTTCTCTCAAAGCCCACAAAACAACTCATACGGGAAAGGGTCCCATTCCCAATCTGGCCACAAGAGGAAAAACGACCCTGATAAAATTCAGAAGCCCAAAACTCCCAGGTGCTTTGAGTGTTTTGAGTATGGACACTACAAGGGGGATCCCATGTGTCCAAATAGAGCACCACCTACCTCTGGAGGAAAGATTCCAGGGGTGATGAGTATACTGCTGGGGGAGGAGTTTGTTCAAGTTAATGTGGGGGGACTTTAGTGGGGTTACCTGAGTGTCCCTGGGTGACAATGATGGTCCATAAGATCCATGTAACCTTTAATACTACAAAGAATAAGCAATGCGTCACCATCAATAAGCAATGTGTTGACGCTCTGGGGTATTCAGGTGCCCCAGAGCATGTGATACCCAATACATTCCACCAGGTTGTGGTGGCTGACAACAGAGAGGGCCAACAGTTACAGTGAGCCCTGCCATGCCTGTGGACTGTTTGTTGGGTAGTGACCTTTAGCACACTGCCTGGAAGGAAGTGGAGTTCAAGGTTCATGTGGAGATTTTGGTGTTACCTGATTGGATCTGTGCAACCACAAGGTCCATGGCTGCCCAGTATGGGAGTCAAAAAGGGCTAGAGTCTGGGAAAATGGCACAGCCAGCTTCTAAGAAGGGGAAAGGCAGAGGGCGTGGGAAACTAACCCCTGAATGTCTTCCCAGTGAGGTGGATGGGGCACCTGCTGTGGCCACCTCAGAACACTCTGAGGACAGCATTGCTCCCTTGGTCACATACCAGAGCTTGCTGGGTGGCATCTGGAAGGAGGACTCACCAAAGAGGAGTTCTTTCGGGCACAGAGGAAGTGCCCAACCCTGAGGGCATAAGGAAACAGGCCGAAGTGCAAGCAGCAGGTGATGCCTCTGGAAGTCTTCACATTTGCAGGGAGGACAACCTCCTTTACAGTGAGCTCATGGCTCTTGTTCATGGAGCAGCAAGAGCCCGATGGTTCCGCAATGCTACAGGACCTTCCTACTAGAGCTGAAATTCCCCTAGCAGGGCACTTGGGCCAAGACAAGACCTTTACAAGGTGTGTTCCACAATTGTATCGGCCTAGGGTCAAGATTTCCTCAGATGAATTCTGTAGGACTTTTGTGACCTGCCAGGCCAGTGGGAAGGAAGGCCAGAGGCTATAAACCCCACTTAATCCCCCTTGAGAGGGTGTGCATCAACACGTTGGGCCTATTGATACCCAGACTGCTTCAGGCAATAGGTGTATCCTTGTTCTGGTGGATCATGCCACTAAGTATCAAGAGGCCATCTCTCTGAGGACCATGACATCACCTGCAGTGGCTAATAATAATAATAATAATCCATATTTGTAAAGCGTGCAACCACCCGTAAGGGCCTCTAGGCGCTGGGGGCCTTCGGGAAGATTAAGCAAGCTATTGCCCAGAGTCACATGGTGCTGGATTAATCTGCCGCCGGTGCCAGGGATCGAACTGTGATCCCCAGATTCAAGAGTCAGTCGCCCTAGCCGCTGCACCACACCTCTTCCTCTAAGCTCCTAAGGGGGGATTTTGCCTGAGTTTCGCCAAGGAAGTGGTGTCTGACAGGGGTACCAACTTCATATCTGCTTATATACAGTCAATGTGGAAGGAGTGTTGGGTAACCTGCAAGTTCTCTATCCCTTACCTTCCACAAACTAACGAACTTGTTGAGAGGTTCAACAAGACCCTGAAGGGCATGATTAAAGGCCTGCCTGTGGCCTTGAGGCATAAGTGGGGAATCCTCTTGCCATGCATTCTTATTTCCTACAGGGAGGTGCCACAGAAGGCAGTGGTTTTCAGCCCTTTTGAGCTTCTGTATGGACACCTTGTCAGAGGACCTCTGAGTGTGGTGAAAGAAGGGTGGGAGCAAGGTCCCAGGAAGATTCCCCAGGATGTGGTGCACTACATGCTGGCCTTCTGGAGCCAAATAACCAAGGTGTGGAAGCAAGCTTCAGACATTTTAGAAGCTAGGTAAAAAGTGATGAAGCAGTGGTATGACCAAAGTTCTACCACTGTGGAATTGCAACCTGGGGAGAAAGAGTGGGTGATGAAACCTGTGGGGCCCAGGGCCCTCCAGGACCACTGGTCTGGGCCCTATAAGATGGTTGAAAGAAAGGTGATGCCACCTGGTAAACTTCAAAACCCCACTTTGAGAGAAGAGATCTAAGCTCACCATCCTGTTGGTAACAGATGGAGAAGAGTAAGAGGAGAGTGACCCGCTCCCTGACCTCTTAGCTTCCAAGGATACATTTGGATCAGTGAAGGTGGTAATCTTTTCCCCCAGTCTGACTCCTGTACAGAAGAGGGACTATCCCTAAATGCTTGGGCAGTACTCATCTCTCTCCAGCTGTGTACCTTTGAGGTCTGAAAAGGTGAAGGCCAGCATTAAGGAAGAGGCTTTAAAAATGCTGCAGATGGGGATGAGAGAACCCTCCACTAGCCCCTGGTCCAGTTCTGTGGTACTTGAATCAAAAGCTGCCCCACCGGGTACCACACCTAAACTCAGGTTCTGTGTGGAGTATATGCGGCTCAATTTAATCACCAAGACTGATACTCATCTCATCCCCCGGGCTGATGAGCCAATTGACCGGTTAGGGGCTACCCAGTACTTAAGTACCTTTGATCTTACATCAGGGTACTGGCAGCTCCACGTAACAGAGGAAGCAAAGGAGAGCTCACCCTTCTCCTCACTAGAGGGTCGCTATCAGTTTAGAGTGATGCCTCAGGACCCAAAAATGCCCCTGCCACCTTCCAAATGTTGGCGAACCTGATCATTGCTTGTATGTAGGGCATTCAGTGAAGAGAGTTCCTCTTATTGCAGATTATTTTTGTTGGCCTGAGGACTCTGAGCATTTTACTACTGCTGACCAGTGCTAAAGTGCATGTGCTTCTCCCCTAAGCTTGGTAGCATTGGTGTATACACAGCATGGTAGCATTGGTGTATACACAATTGGCATATTTAATTTACTTGTAAGTCCCTTATAAAATGGTATACTATATACCCAGGGGCTGTAAATTATATGTTACTAGTGGACCTGCAGCACTGATTGTACCACCCAAACAAATAGCCCTTTAAACACTGCAAAGCCTGAGTGTGCAGGTTTACTGCCTCTTCAACCTGGCATTTAAAACCATTTGCCAAATCTTGAACATCCCTTTTACTACACATAATTCACCTCTAAGGCAGGCCTTAGGTAGCCCATAGGACAGAGTGCTGGGTAGGTAAAAGGTAGGACATGTACGTTCAAATTTTTCATATCCTAGTAGCGAAAAACACCCAACTTCATTTTTCACTACTGTGAGGCCTACTTCTCTCATAGGTTAATGTTGGGAATCCCTTAATACACTTTTAAGCTGTGATTCCTGATTGGAAAGAAGTAGCTGTGTCATGTTGTATATCTATGGAATTGTAATGATAAATCCTCTTTACTGGTAAAGTTGGATTTAACATTGCTACTGTAGAAATGCCACTTTTAGAAGGTGGACATTTCTCTAAACTTACAGCTCTGTCTGCCACTCAACCTGTATACAATATACATCTTTGCGCATTCCTTCTAGACAGTCACAAACACAGGAAGGTTAGGTGTGTCTAAGTACTCATCTGCATTCTGATGACTCTTCCTGAACAGGACGGGAGGGAGGGGCTGACACTTACACCTGAAGGGACAGAGCCCTGTCCCCACACAAAGGTCTGATTACCCCCTACTGATAGTCTGGTGCCAGGGCTGGGAAGAAAGGACCTCTGTGCACTTTAAAGACCCTTCTTCAAAGGCCCAACTGAGTATAAGTACTGGGTCTCTGATCCCACCAAATCAGACACTTCTCGACCTGTAACTGGAGTCTGTCAGAAGAACTACTGTGCTGTATCTAAGACTGACACTCTACTGGACTGCTGGAAGACCTGCTTCCTGTTAATTCAGACTGAGGACTATCAAAGTCTCTACTCAAGAGTAGAATTGGTGCATCGCTCTCGGAACAAACACATTGCCTAGAGAGCCCGACTTGTCTGTACCACGCATTGCAGCTGTAGCAATGTGGAGAAATTGACACATCCTCATTTCTTCTGGAGAGCCCCGCGCAATGCTTTCAGATCCAACGCTTCTCAGCTTGGTGCTTTGTCTGCGGAATTGATGCATCACCACCACTGCGTGAAACAATTCAACGCACCTCCTTTACTTCGGGCTCGACATCGATGCAACGCTTGTCTGCACCCTGTAACTCACTGTTACAACCAGGATCAAGGTACTCTGTTCACCGAGCCTGTGTGGCTCTTGTCCACGGCCAGCATTCCATTAAGATTGGCTTGAACTGTTGACTTTGCCCTGGTCCAATGGCAACCAGATAACACCCTTAGCCGCTTACTGCTCCTAAGCACTAAAAACCCTTTGGGGTAGATTTACAAGGACTGGCAAATCCCTTCATATTAGCAGGGATGCGCCAGTACAGATGTGACACGGAGGAATACCCTTACGCCACCACGGATGCATCACATTTACAATGCGCTGCACCATGGCTTAAGAATAGTCAGATGCGTGTTGCATTTTCTGGTGTAAGGGCCGTGCGTCGTGTCGCAAGCGCAACGCAACTCCAGAAATGCTCAGGGGCGCCCTATACCTAACATACTGCGTCACTCCTTACACCTGCTTCGAACAGGTGTAAGGTTTTGACTCAGCATGTACATAAAAGTGACTCCGAAAATTCTTGTAGATTTTACTGCAGCCTTTTTACGGGGCTTCCTTGTGACAGAACGCCTACCCTGCTTACATTATACCTGACTGCAAAAAACAAAGTTGATGGACAGAATGCAGAACAATGTCTTACATTGACCCCAGTACAAAGATTTGGGCCTAAATCCATCGTTTTTTTGCACTCCACACCACCCTAGGTCAGACAATGGCTATATGCAAATCAGCCTTGACCCTGTGCCTCAAGGGAACAGTCCAGCCCGAACTTCCAAGCCATGTCTTTCCTAGACTGGAATCAAGCATCCAAGGACTGGTTTCTGGCTATCAGCCTTCTTCAGCCTGGATAGCTTGATGATGTGGAGAGCCTGGGACTCACGTCTGAGCATACCAAGCCCACTCGGGGTGAAAATTGCAAAAAACACAGTTGATGGACAGAATGCAGAACAATGTCTTACATTCACCCCAGTACAAAGATCTGGGCCTAAATCCATCGTTTTTTTGCACTCCACACCACCCTAGGTCAGACAATGGCTATATGCAAATCAGCCTTGACCCTATGCCTCATGGGAACAGTCCAGCCCGACTATATGGCTATATGCAAATCAGCCTTGACCCTGTGCCTCATGGGAACAGTCCAGGCCGAACTACCAAGCCATGTCTTTCCTAGATCTGGGCCTAAATCCATCGTTTTTTTGCACTCCACACCGGGGTGAATGTAAGACATTGTTCTGATAGCCAGAAACCGGTCCTTGGATGCTTGATTCCGGTCTAGGAAAGACATGGCTTGGTAGTTCGGGTTGGACTGTTCCCATGAGGCACAGGGTCAAGGCTGATTTGCATATAGCCAGTGTCTGACCTAGGGTGGTGTGGAGTGCAAAAAAACGATGGATTTAGGCCCAGATCTTTGTACTGGGGTGAATGTAATACAATGTAAGGCATTGTCCAAAAAGCGGGTAATACTGTTTTCAAGATCTCCTCCGATGCAGCTCCACTTATCTAAAATGGATCTTCAGTCTGTGCTGCTAAGATTAAGGTGCATCTGTGTCACAGTACAAGAAGCATCACATGAGTGCAGCCATCTTGGAGCCAGGCACTCTAGCGTCCTCCATCTAAATGCTAGAAGAATTAAATCTGAGATTTTCAATGTCGTTCTCCAACTTGCACTTCACAGGTTTATAATAAAATGTTGATGCTGAAATGTTAAGTAGGTAACTTTGATGTGGTTAATGTTCTGCAAAAGTCTTCAAAACACAAGAATATTACCCAAATCAGAGAATATTGAAACCATAAATCCTTGATAAATGTCAGGAGCATTAGATATCCGAAATGGCACTATGCCATATATTTAAAATGTTCAATGATATGCAAAAAGGTTGCTTTCCACATAAATCAAGTTTTGTGAAAACTTGTACTCCATGAACTGATACCAAAATATTCTTTATAAGAGGTAAAGGATACATAATCATCACCAGAAACTAATTTAAATCGCTAAAATCAATATAAAGTTGATGATGTTGATCCTACTTAGGCACATCAAATAAAGGTGTCTTTGAAGAGGATATAGGTAGATCAATTAGTAAAATTTGCAAATTTGCCTGCTAGTAAGCCTTCAGTATTTACTTTTTCTGTTCAGTTGATGGAGCAAGTATTCTCATGTGACGCGACTTGCTTGTATCAAGAACCTCGAATAACAGTAACAAAAATAATTCAATATGTTTGTCTTTCTAATAATTGCACTTTTTCACTACATGAGGGTGTCCCAGCGATGCTTGCATACGTGTTTACTGATAAAAATGAAGCTTGCTAATGATATGGTTGCTGCTTTGCAGGAATCTAGTCTGCGCATGCGTCGGTCATACCCACGTGATGTGACGCACTCGCAGTTTTGGAGGGAACTTGACGCTCATGCGCAGTATTGCTAAAAATGGCCACTTTGTTTTTCACATGCTCCGTGCTTGCACTGCTGTTTTGGCAAAGCTGTTTGTTCTGCTTAACTCTTAATGCTATAATTAGTATAAAGTTAAGGGAGTCATATAGGGATTCCTGGTATACAGTGTACTCATTTATTTCTGTGTTCTAAATTGTTTTCCTTTACTTTTCATGTATCGTAATCCTTGGGCATGAGGGATGGGAATACTCCATATTGAAAAACCTTTCTGCGCATGACAGTCTTCTGCCAGAGGATGAACTCCATGACATTGAACATGTGCCAACAAGAGGTCCCAGCCAAGATGTGCCTGGGAAGATGCACCTTTGCCTAGCAGAAGAAGCTGAAATGTGCTAAATGTATCATAATGTATAATTTGATAGATTCGCTATTGTAATGTGCTAAACATGTCATGGGAACCCGAAATTCAATGGGCGGTCCCAAAAGATGTAAATTGGGGCTTCAGAAAGTCTTGTCCTGGTTGGTGTGTTAACCTATCCTACTTGTGGACCAATCAAAATTGGGGATTCTTACACTTGCAAAATTTGGGGGTTGGTACACTGACCCGAAAATAGTATAACTAGCTAGAGAAATTGTCCGACTTGTCCGAATAGCTGACCTGTCACTGACCCAACGAACTCTATAGGTGATTGATACAGAGAGCTGCGGAGCACTCTGTCCATAATTTCCACAAACTCCGTCTGGGGTGGAGAAACCTTAAGTGCTGGCGAAGCACTTTGCTTGGAGATTCGAAAACCCAATCGAGGTTATTGGCAGATTCCTTGCAGAGAGGGGGTGACGCAGGCGTTGCATCCGAAGCTGCAGGTGTTGGTCGTTCCCTTTGGTGAGCCCGGTCCCGATCCATATCCTGGGGTTATCCTGTCCTGACTGTCCATGAGCTGTACCTGCTCGTCTACTAGCAGCCAAAATCCTTGAGGGTCCTTTCCCGCCTTTTCCAACTGACCCGTGGCCAGGGTTGGTCTTCATTCTGTCCTAGGTAAATATAAATTGCGTGGGGGTTTGTCTTTCTCAAACTTCTCTTTTTCCCTCGAATAAAGCAAATTGCCTATGGTCTCTTACCCTGTCTTCTCTATAAATAAAGGGTTTTTTCCCAGTGCAAACTGGTGTATTAGTATGTTCCATTCTCTCCCCACCTCTAGGAAATTACAGAATCATATGCATATATAGTTGTTCCATTCTTACCCTCCCGTTAGTGATTAAAACGTCAAGACAAGCAAAATAAAGTTTTGTTTCTTGTAGACAGTTAGTGATAACTGAAAGTCTGTCCTGACTAGTATGTTCCCTTTTCTTACCCGCCTTTAGTAAAGTTACGAAAATCTGTTGATCTAAATTTAGCGTGTTCCTTATTTTCCCTTGCCCTTTATTTTCACAATTTCTAAATGTTTCTTACTTTAATTCAGTGTTATACTATTTTCTTAATCTTGGTAATAGATAGCTTGATTTGTGTTAACCTGTGGCTCATTGAAACTGAAGAAAATGATGATTAGATAAAGGTTTTCAAAACTTCCTGAGTTTGTGGTTATTATAAAGAGTATAAACATTTGTGAAATTGTATACTGTATTGTGTTGTCTACTTACTCCACAGCTAGCTCCTTGATCCATTGTGATCTTAGGTACCTGTGACGAGGATTGGTAAGTCAGGTACATGGGAATGAACAGAAAGAAACTGAATTGCTGGTAGTAGTGTGCAGGTTACCTGATTAAAGATTAATGACAAATTTCTATGGGCCCAAGTGTGCTTATCTGGTTAGTCAGGTGACCTGCGCGCTCTATCACATATAAAGAGTAAATGCTACCAAAAATAAACAATACGCCTGATTTAGTGTTTGTTGGTATGTACTCTGTTTGTCATTGTGGTGGAGTACATTACGCCTGTCATCCTCATGAACAGAGGACTTCCATATATAGAGATCACCTCTGGCCCAGCTGTGATGGCCATACCTTCAAAGAAACTGTCTTTGCAGTGGTTTCTCTGATTCTACCAAACATTTAGTGAGCTGCCAGTTGTGACAGCTGTTTATCAAAAACAAACTCTCAAATTGGAAAGCAGGGGTTCTTTTTGAAAAAAAAATAACTAATGACCCTCATTATTTTGATTTTTCCGTTCATCACTGCCAGGTTTTCACAGGCAGGTTTTCTCAGGCAGTGATGGACAGAAAAAAAGGACATTTGACCATCAGCCCGATGTAGGGCAGATAGTCTGATGCCCTTATTCCGATTACGTGTTTTTCCATTGTGAGGGACTCTCGCCCCCACGCTGCGAGCCAGATTGAAATATTGGCTGCAATACATGCAAATAAAAGATCAAGGAAGATATGTTGGAATTAAATATTCCACAAAGATAATGATATTATTGCTCTGGGAATAAAAGATATAGGAACAAGACCAGGAACACTAGAGAGTGTCTTTGGACTCGATACAAAACTGCCAAGGTCGAATATTCTGACCGGTGTGTTAAGAGGGTCACTGCTAAATGCAAATTTTGGGTTCCTGAAGATAGTCTGAGGGAGTCATTGATAGAAGAGCGACACGTCAACTACACAGTAGTAGTAGTGATAGAAGAGCGAAACGTTGACTACACAGCCCATTTCCCCATGTATTAATGTATTTTAAGTGACTGTTTTATGAAGATATATGTCACTTTTCTGATTTTATTTGGAATGGATTCTTTTACAGATGAATTATAGGTGAAAAAGTTTTGTACCTTTTTCATTTGTATGCATTGAAATCAACTTTAACTGCTGAAAGTACCCTATAAGAAAGATATTTATCAAAAGATAATACCTTGTTTGTTGTTGCTGATTTGATTCTCGATGCATTGATTGCTTGAACGGTTGAAATTTATTTAGGCTGGTTCAACATTTATTCAGATTGGTTCAAAATGTATAGATATTGAATTTTACTAATTTTAATATGAAGAAAAATTATTGTTTGAACAAAACCCTTTGCAGGCACCTTATACCTGATACTTATTCAGATGACAGCAGAGCAGACATCTCAAACTGCTAGTACTGACGTCGCTCCTACGCATTCTTAGTTTTCTCAGTGACTACTCTATTCAATAGCAATGTTCACCATTTACTTTTTCAATCATTAATCATACCACATTTTCATTGCAAATTGTTAACACACAGAAAGAAACATATGAGCATATCATATAGATATTCTTCTGATGACAGGACTCCTTTAAGCCATCTGCAAATGTTTCCATCGATGGAGCCAACGGGGACACTGCCAGACTCTAAATCAGACCCAGTGGCATAGTACTCTATTGATGTTGTGTAATTATACTCCCTATGAGAGAGAAGTGAGCAAATCAGCTTAGAAAAACTGAGAATAAATATGAAACTGCTGTGCCACTGTCAAGAGGATACCCACTATCGAATTGGATGTGAATCTTTAATTTCATCAGTTGGTGATCAATAGCTTCCTGAAACACATCACTTGTCCTGGCAAAAGTGTGATGACAAATATATTGATTCACTATATAAAAATGAGATACGGATTGCGCCTCTTTACCAAATAACCCCATTAACTAATGCATCTGTGAGAGAGGCTGTTATGTAAAATGTTAACATTTCAGTATATCTAAAAGAGACTTGCAAAGGAAAAGAGGCTTCTTGTATTCTGTCTGAACTTAATGGTACACCATCAACATTTCAAATAATATCAGGAGTCTTCCTAAGTCTCTTGAATATTGGTCCTGAAGGGCCATTCATGATTATGGAAGAATCCCAAGCACCATTGATCAACATTGCAGACGCCACCATTTTACTTTTTTTTATAGCAATCGTTAGAACGATTAAATAATTCCCATCTTATTCATACATGATCCAATATAAGTAAGACAAACATACTGTTGTCTTTATGTAGTTCTAAGGAGATAACTAAGGGGGGTCATTACGATGTCGGGCGGATTGCCTCCACCAGGCTGGCGGTAGCCACCGCCGGCCTGGCGGAGGCAATCAGCCCAACATCCACACTAGTTTTCCCCCCTGCCATATTAGTGTGGCGAGGGGACCTCGGCGGACGGAGAGACCGTCTGCCGCTTTTCCGCCCCGGTCGCCTTGCGGCCGGGCGGAAAAAGAATAATATGGTGGCGGTGTCTATCAGACACCGCCAGCCATATTATGATGCTTGTATTTAGGTGCCTTTCCTAGGAAGCTTGTTTCCGGTCCAGGGAAGGCATGGCTTGGCAGTTCGGGCTGGACTGTTCCCATGAGGCACAGGATCAGACTGATTTGCATATGGCCATGTCTGAACTGGGGTGGCAGAGTGGGCTAAAGAACGGTGATGGATTAAACCCAGATCTGTTGACTGGGAACGAGTGTTTGATTGGTTTAGATGCTCCGTCCATCATCACCCCCTTTTGTACCGCTTTGTTCGCCATAAGTTGGCAGGGTATGCTCAGACGTGAGTCCCTTGCTTACTTTGCTACTGGATTCAAGCAAGCCAGGCTGAAGACGGCTGCAATGCCAGAAACCGGTCCTAGGAAGCTTGTTTCCGGTCCAGGGAAGGCATGGCTTGGAAGTTCGGGCTGGACTGTTCCCACGAGGCACAGGGACAGACTGATTTGCATATGGCCATGTCTGAACTGGGGTGGCAGATTGGGCTAAACCGGTGATGGATTAAACCCAGATCTGTTGACTGGGTACGAGTGTTTGATTGGTTCAGATGCTCCGTCCATCACCACCCCCTTTTGTACCTCTTTGTTCGCCATAAGTTGGCAGGGTATGCTCAGATGTGAGTCCCTTGCTCACATTGCCACTGGATTCAAGCAAGCCTGGCTAAAGACGGCTGTAATGCCAGAAACCGGTCCTAGGAAGCTTGTTTCCGGTCCAGGGAAGGCACGGTTTGGCAGTTCGGGCTGGACTGTTCCCTTGAGGCACAGGGTCAGACTGATTTGCATATGGCCTTGTCTGAACTGGGGTGGCAGAGTGGGCTTGAGGTTCTGTAAAATCTGCCTAGTCCTGTTATGTTATGGTTCCGTCACGATTTTGGTGATGTTGTATCGTATTTAGCAAGTACGGCTAATATGGAGTGAATTCGTCATGTTAACTAGCGAGTTCATTACGTATTCAGAGACTTTGTCTCTGAATATGGGTTCCATTTTGTTCGTGCCTCCATTTTGGTGTTGCCATCACGTAGGCCCATGGAGGTAACTAGACGAACTAAGTTGCATGGGCTTCGTTGTTCATGCACTTATTAACTAAGCCTTTTCTTGACTCTAAGGTGCATTGTAAGGAACTGACCTCTTTATCTAAAACTGACCCTTTGTGAGGCCAATTTCCTTGGTTGATTGCTATCTGAGATTGCAAGTCAAAGTTCAGGACATCGTTCGTTTTTAGCTTTTCTGCACATGCCTTATCTTGCTCGTTATCTATCATTGTTTCCTTTTTATGCTCCTTCGTTACATGCATTGTGCTTTCAATTATGGGTTTGTCCGGCTTGTGGAAATTGAATTTGGGACATCCTAAAAATTAACTTGTGGGGTTGGTACAATTTAAAGTGAGCCTTTCTGAAATGTGATAATGTATAGAAATGTGTTTCTATTGGTCAGAATTTGCTGCAGTGGGTGTCCATTTGTAATGTGAATATTGTGTATAAATACTGATGTCTTGCTCTACAAAATTGAACAGTATCTTGAGTTGTACATCGTGTTGTGTTGCTGGGATTACTGCTACCAGCTGCAGCTAATAAATTTGATCTCTGACGCCACCTAGAAGTATTCCGTGTCTCTGTTTGCCAAGACAGGAGAACCCGAAGACTTTGGGCGTGTCCCTGGCACTGCTGGGTTCTAAAAACCAGGTTCTTCAGTTGGCGCCCAACGTGGGGCGACTTCAGCGGTACCGGTCCAAGCCCGAGGATCGTGATGAGCCACGTGAGGAAATTCTGGAGGAAGGCCGCCACTTCATCGACTCCTGCATGTCGACGTGGACCAAAAGTCTTTGCTGCAAGGCTTCCCACTTTCTGACGGCTACGAAGTACTGCTGCCTTGACTGACGCCCTGTCTTGGACCCTCGATAGAAGCTTTGTAGAGCGAGACGATAGATTGTCTTCTGGTGGCGTGACAGATATTTTGGTTAAGTATAAATGGGTCGCTCCCACGACTTTGTTTGGTTCTTTGTTTGGTTCTTTGTTTGGTTTTTGGTTTGATTTGGCTACTGCAGTAATCGAAGCCGAGGGGCTCATATATTTGCGAGAGTATCAATAGTTGAATACCCCTTGAAGTTTGAAGCTAGATTAGTGAGCTACAAGATGCCTGGTCTTAGTAAAATTAGGAAATGGTTTAGTTGTGGTTGCAACAAGGATTCCCGATAGGAGGACTCGTGTCCGATACCTCCGGTTGGAACTCCAACTTATGAGCTGTATTCAAAACACGGAGTGGGTCCTATCACCTATAATGAGGTATGGATCCGCTATACTAGGAAAGATGGTGTCTTACGATGGCCCCAACATGGTAGTTTCGAATCAAATATTTTAGATAACCTAGAAGTTGTGCTGTTCATGAAGAAAGCCCGGCCAGCAATGTTTGACTCTTTCCGCCTTTGGCGAAAGGAAGCCAAACAGAGAGAAATTAAGCAAGCAAAAAGAGATAGGAAAGATAAGAATATGTCAGTATTACAAGCTGCTAGGCAGTTTAAGGAAGATGGAGAAGTGTGAGTGAAGTCTTAGATAGACAGCGTTGCATGGCTATTGATAAATGTTATCCGGCCTTGCCGCCTTCCCTTCCAAAAGTGAATGAAGACCCTGAAAAAGATCCTTTGATCTCTCATTTACTGAGATTGCCACCCCCCTATGTGCAGGGTGCTACTGCACCTCCATTACCCCCGGTTGTTCCACCCTTTGTTGTTCAACCTCCTGCTGTTGTTCAGCCAACCGGTGCTCCACAGATGGTTTTACCTCCTCCTGCGCAACCCATTCTAGGGTCGCCAGCTTTGCTACCAGCTTTGCCTCAAACTCCTTTGCCTTCTGCTTCTGCATCTTTGACTTCTACTGTTCTTGTCGATACGCCTCTTTTGCCTCAAAATACTTATTCTCCTGTTCTTATGTCTACTTCTTCTCCTTCTGCTCGAAAACAAATGTCTGAGACTGTTGTTAATCTGTTGTCACCATTGTTTGGGTCACTGAATGTGATCCCTGTTTCGGAACGCAAGCAGAGTCGTAGTCAGCTTCCTAGTTCCGAGGAACGGACAGTGTTGGATTTGTTGGCTCGTAGGTGGATTTTAAATGCTCCGAGGTATGATTTGTCAGCAGTTATGGATGTTTTCTTTCAGTGAGAGCCGCCTACGCAAAGGTATGTTTTTGATGTAATGTGTACTTTTCTGCATCAGGAATGGGAAGATAATGAGTTGGGTCCGATTCCGCAGGATGTGCTCGATGTTCAGTCAGAGTTTGCTGAAGGGATGATAGTGGAATCTGATGTTACAGATGCCGTAGAGACGATACTTGCTTTCAGATCTAGGCTTTCGCCTCAGACATTGTATGAACCCGATTCCTCTGTTAGGATGAAAGTGAAACAGTACCCTATGAGAGAAGTTCCTCCTGTATGGAAAGAAGCAGTTCAGGCTAATGTAAATCAGGGTATTGCTGCCGCTCCGGCTCATTTTCAGTGAGTATGGGTACATGTCCCTTGGAAGAGAGCAGAGGTCTTGGCTCTTAAGCAGACCTTGCCTGACCCTCGTAAGAATCCTGCTAGTTATTACAAGGAGTTGTCCCAGACAGTGAAGCATGTATTATGAATTTAGCTGACATTGATATGTTGATGGGTAATGTAGTCCCTCAACCTTTGTGGGCAAAGATTCGTCATGAGAATCATGCTGCTGAATTAGGTGATACCTGGGCGAATATTGTTGCTGCAGATGGTAGACAGGAGGGAGGTGCTAAACCTGAACCTTTAGTTTCAGAATTACCAGGTAGAATTATTAATTTGATGAAAACGATGATGCCCGCTTTACGAGTGAATTGGGATAAGTTAGCAGCATGTAAGCAGAAGAAAGACGAGAGTGTATCTGATTTCTTCACTAGGTTTGAAGAGACGTTTATTGATCATAGTGGTCAGGATATGAGTACGGAAGGTGGCCAAAGGTTGCTTGGGGATAAATTTGTCTTTAATTTGCTTCCCGAACTTTCTAATAAGTTAAAGGACTCTAAGAGTTCATGGGCTGTTTCTTCGTCGGCCCAGATATTGGCTACTGCGCAATATTACGAGAATAGGGATAAAGATGAGAAGGATAAAGTAGAGAAGAAAACTAAGGATCTAAAGACGAAAGTTCTTTTGCAGCAAGCTTATCCACCTCGTCAGAATCAGCCTCAGTTTCAGCAACTTCCACAATTTCAGAGATTGTTACAGAAGCCTGAGCCCTATGCTCCGCGATTCTTTCCTGGCCCTAATCAGTGTGCTTATTGCAGAGAGGAAGGTCATTACAAGAATAGTTGCCCGGCTTTGTTACAGCGTGCGAATGGTGTACCTAGTCAGAGAAGTCGTGGTAGTTTTCAGCAAGCTCCTAGGGGTAGGGGACGTGGTGTGATCCCCCAAAATGAGCGTTCCTCTTCCCTACAGAATACTGCGAATTATTTTGACAGACAGAATGTTCCGAGTGGTCAGTCTGCCCAGTATTATGTTGAGGATTACTATGTCGAAGGTGAGAGTTCTGGTTATAATGATAACTAGGACAGCCAAGGACAAAGTGAGGGAGTAGTGTCAGTTCCAGTAGATCAGAGTGGACCTTATGTTGAAGTGATTACATCGGGTGTGGTAGAACCTTTTCTTTTGGATACTGGTGCGATGAAGAGTTCTATTATGCACTCTAACCTTCCTGGCGCACCTTTGTCTGGCTTGACCAATGTTTCAGTAGGATTTTCAGGCGCCCCAGTTCGTAATCCGGTTTCTAGTCCTTTGTCCCTTTCCATTGGCCCTTGTGAATTGGAAGCTCCGCTTATTCTAACGACTGGTTGTGGTGAGAATCTGTTGGGTTTGGACTTGCTGTAAAGATTGAATGCGACCTTGCATTGTTCTCCTTCAGGAGTACAACTTACCCTTGCTAAGAAAGTGATTTCTCCAATGTATTTGCCTAAGGATTGTTTGCCACTGGAATTGCGTTCGCTTCCTGATACACTTTGGGCCACAGGTCCAAATGATGTTGGTCTTTTGCAGATTCCTCCGTATGTTGTTACCCTTAAGTCAAATGCTAGGCTGCCTCGTATTCCACAATACAGGATGTCGAGCGATGGTGAGAGAGCTCTTTTAGCAATTGTCTATGATCTGGTTGAGAAGGGTGTAGTTGAGGAAACGAGAGGTAATGTGTGTAACAGTCCTGTTTTGCCTGTCCTTAAACGTACTGATGCTTCTCAACCACCTGTGTACCGGTTTGTGATTGACCTTCGAGAGGTCAACAAGATTGTCGTGCCACAGTTTTCTGTGATACCTGATATCACTGCTTTGTTGACTCTGATTCCTGCTTCGGCAGCTTGGTTTTCTGTCATCGATTTGAAGAATGCTTTCTTCAGTATTCCTATTGCTGAGGAGAGCAGGGATATTTTTGGCTTCTCATTTGGAGGCCGAAGCTTCCGGTTTAAGAGAGCTCCCCAAGGTTATTGTGAAAGTCCTTCCATCTATAGTCAAGCGTTGAAAACTCAGCTTGACGGTTTTGTGTTACCTGTAGGTGCCACTCTTATTCAGTACGTCGAAGATTTGTTGATTACTGCTGAGAATGAAAAGATTTGTAAAGAGGCTACTCTTTCTTTGTTGCGGTATTTGTCTGACCTTCATCATAAAGTGTCACCTTGAAAGTTGCAATATTGTTGCCAAGAAGTGACTACTTAGGTCATCTCTTGTCGAAGGAGGGAAGGAGATTGACCCCAGAACGAATTCAAGCGATTGCGCAAATGAGTGTGCCATCCACGCAGAGAGAAGTGCGTGCATTTTTAGATATCATTTCATATTGTAGGCAATGGATCCCCAATTTTTCCTTGCTAGCAAAACCTTTGTTGGCATTGACTCTGAAAGATACTCCGCATCATCTTCCTTGGTCTGACGAATGTCAGAAAAGTTTTTCTGAACTACGCGATGCATTGTGTTCGGCTTCTGTGTTGGGTACTCCAGACTATAGTAAGCCTTTCACGTTGTACGTGCACGAGAGAGAAGGTTGTGCGTTGTCAGTGTTGACACAACCATTTGGTGATAAGCAGCGTCCATGTGCGTATTTTTCATCGACGCTAGATCCGGTAGCTAGAGCATTGCCAAGTTGTCTGAGAGCTACAGCGGCCGCGGCTGTTTCTATCCGACAGTCTGCTGGTCTGGTATTGGATAATACGTTGATTGTGATGGTCCCACATGCAGTGGATACCTTATTAAACAGGACTAAGACACAGCACCTTACTAGTGTACGTCTGTCAGGTTACGAGTTGACATTGTTGGCTAGTCATGTGAACATTAAAAGATGTAATGTGTTGAATCCAGCTACGTTGTTACCGATCTCTACAGAGACGGATCCTCAGGAACAGCATGATTGATTTCTTTGTACAGAGGAAGAAACTAAAGCTAGAGTTGACCTAAGGGATTCTCCCCTTACGGATGTTGATGGTACGCTGTGGGTAGATGGTTCGTGTTTTAAGCTTCCGAATGGTGAGACGACTGCAGTGTATGCTATCACAACCTTACATACAGTTGTTGAGACAACACGCATACCACAGAATTCTGCGCAAGCAGCAGAGTTGATTGCACTGACTAGGGCGTGCGTGTTGTCAGAAGGAAAGCGAATGAATGTTTACACCGATAGCCAGTATGCGTTTGGTGTTGCCCATAGTTTTGGGCGTTTGTGGAGAGAGCGTGGGTTCCTTACTTCGCATGGGACAAAAATACAGCATGGACAGTTGGTGAATGAACTTTTGGAATCTCCCAAAGCAGATTGCAATTGTGAAGTGTAGTGCGCATAAGAAAGTTGTGGACGATGTTGGTCGAGGGAATGCGTTTGCGGATGAAGTTGCGAAGGAAACGGCGAAGGACATGATGAGCCGTATGTATGTTGCAGGCCCAGCTAATTGGGTTATGGCTGGTGGAATGTGTGAAGACACAATAGAAAGTGTGAAAATGATTCAGGCTGAAGCGACTGAGAAGGAAGTAAGTACGTGGAGAGAGACTACGGGTATGTTGGATCCTACAGGTTGTTAGGTTGAGTTGTCAGAACACCAGCGATGGTTGTTGCCTGATGCGTACGTGCTCCCAGTGGTCACAATGGCTCATGGAATGGCTCACATAAGTTCGAAGGGAATATGCAAGTTGTTTGCTCCAGTTTGGCAGAATGCTGGAATTCCAAAATGTGCAGAGAACGTGGTGAAGCATTGTATGATTTGTCTGAAGTATAATCCTGGCAAGGGAAGTCCAACTCCTGCTGGTCATTTTGCTCCTCCGACGTATCCGTTTGAAGTGATACAGTTAGACTACATTCACATGGAGAGATGCAATAATTTGAAGTATGTCCATGTGGTTGTTTGTGCCTTTTCCAGATGGATAGAGGCCTACCCCCTAAAGGATATTACTGCCTTGTCTACAGCCAAGGTTTTGCTCAAAGAATATTTCCCTAGGTATGGTTTGCCCAGAATTGTATGGTCGGACAATGGGAGTGAATTTGTGGGTCAAATCATGAAGAAAGTGTGTTCTGGTTTGGGAATAAGGCAAAAGTTTCACGCTGCGAATCACCCCCAGTCAGCTGGTCTTGTCGAGTGCTATAATGGCACATTAAAGCTGAAGCTAGCTAAGGTACAAGTGAGCTCTTGTCTTACATGGCCAGATGCCTTGCCATTGGCTCGTTTGTCAACGAGGACGACAGTACATTCTCTTGTGGGACTTAGCCCATATGAAATTGTGTTTGGTCGTCCAGCGAATGTTTGGGGTGTGCCTCGTCCTAAAGAATACAGCAGTATTGAGTACCCTATATTGGTGGATTACTTACATGACTTGACTGCTAAATTACGTGTTCTCCACCAACAGGTCTATGACAGTTTGCCGACAGCTACTACAGATCCAGGACATTCAATCCTACCTGGTCACTACGTGTTGGTCAAGAACTTCCAGCGTACCAAGAATTTGGAACCCAGATGGACTGGTCCTTACTTAGTCCTTTTGGTTACTAGAACCGCTGTTAGAGTAGCTGGCAAAAAGAACTGGGTGCATGCCACCCACTGTAAAAAAGTTCCTTTGCCTTTACCGTATGATCAGTGAGTGAGGGATGGTATAGCTGATACAGATTGCGAGAGAGTTCCCACATTCGTGCCTTTTAGTGATGCTCATTTGACATGGACACGGTCAGAACGCGAGGATGATGATGTTCTGCAAGCTGCTGTGCCTCCTCATCTAAAGATTGACACCACCAATCCGGAACTTTTATTTAAGAATCCAACTGTATCTGATAAAGAACGTTACGATTTGAGGCCAAGAAAGCCTGTTGCTATGGACAAATAAAAACAATTTTTTTTATATAGTGAATTACACCTTGTCAGATCAAGAGACTTTTTTTTACTTTTTACTTTTTCGAGTCACCATCCGGACTCAGCTGCAGGGTCGTGGTACAGCCTTAAGGGGTAAGCCACGTATTGACACAAGGTCTGTAGTTCAGGGTCGTTAGTGCGATCTTGGCGCACACTTAAGCGAAGAAGGTAATAGCCGTGAGCAGCACGTTAGAGGATGGAGTTTTTTGAGTCTGATAAGTGTGTTAGGAAAGTGGATTCTAAAGTCCGAATATGTATATTGATTTGTAGCAAATGTTTTTTAATAATGTGTTTTCTTATGCTTGTAAATATTATGTTAGCTTGTGTGGGTTGGATTTTCTATATCACATAATTGCCGCTTACATCTACCTCCCAACCTGCTCTTTCTTTTTCTACTGTTTCTCCACATGACTTTCATACGTTACCTGAACATGAGCAGACACGAAGATCAGAATTTGTGAACAATTTGTTTATACAGATGTTGCATCAGCATCAGCTAGTCATAAATACCACGAATTGTTGGGCGTGTGGTCTTATGCCACATACTACAGATAAGGGAATGCCCTATTTGGTTTTGCCTTTTTCGCCTAATGGGTCAGTTTGGGCACTCCAATCAATGTTTATCTATGGGAATGAAGCCTCTTCTGTACGTTCTGTCAAAGACAATGCGAGTAATAATGCCTTGATACGGGGAATAGTTGCTATGATTAGAGATATCGATGCGTATAACGCTATCCCTAAAGATGAGGTACGAGCATATGTCGGTTGGAATAAGACGACATATAGTGTTAGCTTGACGGAGAAAGAAAGACAGCGTAGGTCTCCTCCTATTTGGATTGTACCCCACCGAGGTCATCTTTGTTTGCCAGGTAATGGTCAGAATCCGAGAGCTCAGCTTGGTAAGAGTGTGTGTGTTCACACATACGTTTATACGTCCCAGAAATCTCCTCCGTTCGTGCCAGCCAAAGGCACGCATTTTGTCTGTTATGACAGAGCCTACACATGGTTGCCATCTGATTTTTCTGGCACATGTTATGTGGCATTTCTGCTTCCCCCTACATACACTGCTGTTTTCGATTACCATAAGACAAGATATGGTAGAGGTGTTATCGATGCGAAAGATACTGTCGCACAAGAAGCTGGAGACTTCTTTTTTTTGTTTTTTTTTTACTTTATTTTTGTCGCAGATTCATATAGCATGCAAACAATTGCGCCGACAGTTCCATTAGTAATAACTATACTCTGCATGTCTACAGGTAAGCTTCACACAGCCCATCAGCCCACATCCCGAAGGCCGGGTGGCGGTAGGTGGTAACATGCCAGAACTGACGGAGAACATAGCAATGCATCTGTACGGCAAGATATTCTGATCCGCTTTTATTTTTCTTTTATTCAGGTTACCCCCCAACTCCCCAATAGAATACCCCCCCAAAATCTGGCATCAATTACTAAAAGAAATGTGTATACAGTTCGTTCACCTCATTATGGCACTCCCAGGGACAGATAAGACAGCAATGATTGACGAGAATAAAAAAGAGAAAACCTCCAGGGATCAAAACACATCACCATGATGGAACATATACGTGCGTGGCCGGCCAGGCCCTACCCCAAATCAATGCCCCCCCTCCCCCTCCCCTCCACCCTCACTTTCGGACCCTGAATCCTCAGGGGTGAACAACTCCGCACTCGTGCCATCCGAATCCTCAGCGGCCGCTCCCACCACACGCATCATTCTCCACGCAAGCAGGTCTTCTTGTAGCTTCTCATCCCTACGCACGCGCTGCATGAATGTTTCTTCCACTAGGGACCATTCCCCCACATTTCTAAGCCACTGCGACACCTCCGTGGCCCTCTGTCCCATCCATGTAATCGCTACCCTTCTCCTCGCCAATACCAAAAGGAATTGTAACATTTTGTATGACAGATTACGCTTCCTGGGTTTGGGGACCAAGGCTAACAAACAATGAAGGGGAGTCAGCTCCATCTGGAGATCGGTAACTGTACGAATGTGCTCCACTACTGACTGCCAAAAGGTTTTAACTAGCGGGCAGTTCCAAGCCAGATGGAGGAAGGCCGCTCCCGCTGCACCACATCTAGGACAACCGTCCCTTTTTTCCGGGGAAATACGTCTCAGGGTGACCGGGGTCACATGTGCGGTGCATAAAGTTAAAATGAGTCAATTTAAACCTTACATTACACGACACCTTTCGGGTAAGAGTGCCTATGCGTTTGCGTTGCTTCGGTTCCAAAACAATCCCCAGGTCAGTCTCCCAGGCCGCCCAGGCCGGAGGGACCGGCGGGGTGGAGTCCTGCTGCATGGCCGAATACAATAAGGTTATCAGCCTCCAACCCCTACCACAGGAGAGGATAATATTTAGGGTATGGGACGTCGGGGGTGCCTCAGGGAATTGTGGCCAGGTATCTCGCGCCATTTCTTGAAGGCCCCTATAGTGTAGGTATTGGCCCCCACTGAGTCCGAAGGTCTCCGTAGCCCGCTCGATGGACAGAAACGTATCATCCGGGTAAAGGTCAGCCAATAACTCGCAACCACCTGTTCTCCACTCTCGGAAGGGCATATGTTCTTCCATGGCCACCACTGGGGCCAGGATCCATACTGGCAGCTCCCTGTTAAAGGGGGCCCTCCATAAGATTTTTTCCACGAAGCGCTGCCAGATTGCCGCAGTGTGTCGCACTATGTATGGCAGTGCCCCATCCGCACCTCTCCCGTGCATCAGAGCCATCTGTACCGTCCTCTCATCCGCTCTACCCGCTAGGAGTTGCAATTCCCAGTTGTCCGAGTCTGCGAACCACCTGGCAGCTGGCAATAGTTGGGCCGCATAGTAATATAGGTCAAATCTCGGCGCCTCCAGCCCCCCTTCCTCCCAGCTCAGGACAACCGTGTGCAGGGCAACTCTACTACGCCTGCCCGCCCAGAGTAAGGACGTGAGGAGTGTGTTAAGGGTGCGAAATATCCGTGGAGGGAGCGGGCACAGAGAATTTTGCAAGATATATAGCATTCTCGGCAGCATCACCATTTTAGCCACCGCTAGGCGTCCCATTAGGGAGAGAGGCAGTGTGTTCCAAAAGGACACAGACTGTTGCAGGGATTTAATCACCCGATCCGCATTACGGGCCAGTAACTGCTCGTCGGACGGTGCCACCTGGATCCCTAAATAGCGGAAGGACTCCGGTTCCCACCGCAGTCCTAGGTTTGGTAAGTCCCCATGCATGTCCATATTATATCCCGCTAGGGGGAAGATCAGGGACTTCCCTGCGTTGATGCGTAGACCCGAGGCCCAGCAGCTGTAGCAAAACCGGCAGCGATTCCCGCGGAGAAGTTAAATAAAACAGAGCATTGTCTGCATACAAGGAAACCGTGTGCACATTGTCCCCCACTTTGATCCCATATTGGGACATCGTGGTACGGACCGCAACCGCTAATGGCTCAATCGCCAGGGCAAACAGAAGCGGTGAGAGGGGGCACCCCTGACGAGTGCCCCTCTCCAATGCCCAATCTTCAGAGCGTGCGGCCCCAAGTTTAACTCTGGCTCGAGGCGCCTGATGCAGTATCTGGGTCCATCTGCAAAACACGGGCCCCAATCCTACCTGTCGAAGCACCTCTAACAGGTACCCCCAACTAACAGTATCAAATGCTTTGGCTAAGTCTATCGAGACTAGGACCTGGGGATCCTCCCTGCCGCGCACCTCATGCAGGATACGGTTTAACCGCCGTAGATTCATTGCGGTGTTGCGGCCGAGGATAAATCCGCACTGGTCCTGGTGAACCAACTGGGCCATGCGTGGCGCCAAGCGAGTGGCTAACAGTTTGGTCAGGATCTTCACGTCCGTGTTGATCATCGTTATATGGCGGAATGCCGCGGGATCACAACCGTCTCCACCCGGCTTCAGGAGCATGCAGATCTCACCGTGATACATTGTGGGCGGGAGGGAGCCATCTTCCAGTGCCTTAAGAAAGACCTGAAGGAGGAGGGGGCCGAGTATGTCCCCGAACGTTTGGTAAAATTCGGAGGGAAACCCATCTCTTCCCGGGGACTTAGCCCTTGGTAGGCCAGCTATTGCCACCCGTACTTCATGAAGCGTTAAAGCCCCATCCAACTCCTCCGCCTCCTCCCCTGGGAGGGCCTGCAGAGGCAGTCCCTGGAGGTAAGGCTGATATGAGGCATCCGCGACCAGGGGATCCGCTGTATACACTTGCTGCAGGTGGGTCTGAAGGACACAGAGAATATTTGTTTCCGAATGCACCATAACCCCATCAGGGCCCCTCAGGGCAGCTATCCGGTCTGGGGCCGTTTCTTTCCTCAAAATCCAGGCCAACAGTCGGCCAGACTTGTCCCCCTCCCGGTGAAGACGCTGTCTGAATTGACCCAGAGTAAATTTATCGAGGCGAGTAAGTATATCGTGCACACGTTCCCGGGCCTCGCGCTCCGACGCCAATTCTGGTTCCCAAGGGTCTGGTGAGGCCTGACGGATCAGCAGGGTGTCTTCTGGTTCCCGCAGCTCACGAGTCAGCTGTTGTCGGACCCATAGGTGAGGCCCATACATTCACCCCGTACCACTGCTTTCAGAGCGTCCCATTTCGTCGATAGGGGTATGTCGTCCCCTTCCCAGTTCAGATCAATATAGTTCGTTAGGGCCATCTGTACATGATCCCTTCCCACTTGGTCCTGTAAAAGGTCCATTGGCATCCTCCAATTGCGGGGGCGGCAAGGCCGGTCAACCCACTGTGTAGCGCACAACACCGGAGAGTGGTCGGACAGGAATCGGGCCAGATGTGTGACCGTTAATGAAAATGACGCATCAATGTTTGCAGCAAGGATCCTATCCTGCTATGGGTGTTGTGCGTTGGAGTGTAACAGGTGTACAGTTTCTGTGAGGGGTGACCCTGGCACCACACATCTGCTGCCCCCAAATTAGACATTACCTCGCGAAGTCTCGCAGTCATGCGAGGTTTTGTTCCCGCTCGGGGAGGATGTCTGTCTAGGACAGGGTCCAAAACACAGTTAAAATCCCCAAACCATAAGAGAGGGCTATCCAAATCCGACACCAGGACCTCCTGAATTTGTGAGTAGAAGGCTGCGTCATCTACATTGGGCGCATATGAATTAAGTAGTGTAAGGTCCCTTCCATCCAACTTCATCCTCAACATCAGGTACCTGCCCTCAATGTCCGCTTCAGCATACTGCACAGCGAGGGGGACCCCGGGAGCCACCCAGATCAAAACCCCCCGCGCATATGTGGAAAAGGAGGAGTGAAACACCTGACCCCGCCATTTTTTAGCCAGCTTTTGTGCCCCCTCCTCATTCAGATGTGTTTCTTGTAAAAATGCAATAGAAATGCCATGCCTCCGGAGGAAAGACAGGACCCTGTGTCTTTTGGTGCAAGTGCCCAGCCCACGCACGTTCCATGTTAGGAATTTGTATCCCATGTTCCCTGTGATCGCCCAGCCGGGCCATAAAGTCTACTGCCAATATTCCGCCTCCTAAGGGCCCGAACGGTGATACACATGATGCCTGTAACAAAGTTCTTCAATAACTCCCCCCCCCAACCCCCCCGTATCTTAACATTCGAGGAACACCCCCCCCCACCCCCACCCACGAGCAGGAGAACGGCAACAACCCAACATGTCACCCCGCCCTTCCCCTGCTGGTGCCAGGACGTACACAGCCACCCCACACAACCCGCACAACACATCACACACCCGCACAAACTATAAAACTTGGACCACCCCGCCCCCCCCCCCAGCTCCACGCACGACCCAATGCTTACTTAAAGTACGCCAGGCTCTGTTCAAACTTCCTTCGGCAAGCCGGGTCCAGAGCCCACATCGCACACCCAACCCCCGATTATTCTCCAGTTCCCATAGAATGGAAGGTTCCCCGCCCCACCCCGCAATGTGAAGTCTGGTGGTTCTGGGCACAATGTCATTCAGTGTACATCAATTCCCCTTCCCATCCAGGAGCCACTCAAGCCAACCAGAGACAATATATACAGCTCCCATATCACCTCACGGTGGGACCTTCTCCTCCGAGGCCTCAGCTCCACCAGTCTCCGGGACCACCAGATCCGATGGTGATGTGCCTCGCCCCGCAGTCTGTATCGTGTCCGGGACCAGGATTTCCCCTGGTTCCAGCGGGCTCTGGGTCTCCTACCTGGCCCGCAGCAGCAAAGGTTCCAGGAGCATGGTACCATCTGCCCCAACCGTGACTCTAGGTTCCTCAGTGCTCTCCGTCGCAGAGCGGCGTCTCCGCCTGCTCCGGTGCTTCCGCTGGGGACGACCTCCCCACGTCTCCTTGGGCCCACCACGTTCTCCCGGCGGAACGCCATCTCCTCTGACCTCCAACCATTCCCATACCTCCTCCGGGGATTCGAAGAAGTGCGCCTTGCCCTGTGCGAGCACTTTAAGTTTGGCGGGATACAGCAGCATGTATTGCAATTGCATCGCACAGCGCTTCTGCTTAACCCCCAGAAAGGATTTTCTCTGCTCTTGAACTTGATGTGTATAGTCAGGGTATATAGAGATCCGGTTGTTCTCAATAGCCAGGTCCGGCTTTTCCCTCGCCGCTCGTAGGATGCAGTCTCGATCCCGATAGTTCAGTATTTTGGGGATCAGGGCTCATGGAGGGACCCCCGGACGCGGCGGAGGGACCAGGGCTCGATGAGCTCGCTCGATGACAAACACCTCTGAGAGATCACGTGGACACAGATTCGTTCTGATCCATGTTTCTAGGAAACGTTCAGGATTACCAGCCTCCATCCGTTCCGGGACCCCTAGAACTCTTATGTTACTGCGACGCGCCCTCCGCTCTCTGTTCTAGGGCACTTGTCGTAGCTGTAAGGTGCGTGACCGTCTTTTTGAGGGAGGCCACCTCCCCCTGTAGCTGCTCAATGTTGCCCTCTACATCTGTGACCTTATCCGCCACCTTACGGAGGTCCGTCCGCAGGAGGTTGACGTCGATCGAGACAGTCTTGATTTGCCTTTCCAGCGCTGAGTGAGAGCCCTGTATTGCCTTCAGCAACTCTGCACGGGAGGGTTCGCCAGGGTCCCCCTGCTCCTCGTCTTGTCTTAATCCTCTGGGACGGTAGCCTTTGTGTGGTATATTGGGTAATCGTATTGGGCTGCGTCGAACGGGACATCCTGTCTTTGCGCATCTCCAGTGCGCTCCCAACGGAAGGATAGCGTGCCTATGGTGTAGCAGCAGACACGAACCCACTGCACCCCAGTCGGTAGACAGTTCTGTGGGATTGCCTCACTCGCTCACTCTCCCACTTGTAGGCATGCAGGCTCTCCGGCTCCGCCAACTCGCCAGCCGAGGACAGCTTCTAGGCACACCAGGCACAGTTAAGGGTCTTCATAGTCCGGGTAGTGGTCCGGCAAGGAAAAGCCAGCACCCTCACGCTCCCAGCCAGTCAGCGCAGTCACACTTAGAGTCCTCCAGAACACTTAGCCCCGCCAGTGACACCCTCGGGCCCCAGCCGGGCGGACGCGAGGCTCCGCCACTTTGACCAGCCGGTCTCAATAGGTAGCAGGCCGCTCCACTTAATGTAGCCGACTCGTATGGCCCGACTATGTTTTCAATAGCTAGGCAGGGGGTCCCAGGGTTGTCAGGATCTACCAAATGCGCCTACCTAATTACTGAACTACATCTCCCAGAATTCCTGAGAGGGGGCGTGGTACTATATAAGCAGGGCGGATCCTCTACACTCTGTTCGTGATTTTGTTAAACAGCAGTGTTTTTTGGTTATTTGAGAGGTGTGCTGTGTTAGTCTTCTCTCTGAAACTGCAGGGAGAGTTTAGTTCCTGTTTCCAATCGTTTCCAGCGCGTAGGGAATAGGAAATGCGCTTTGTACTAAAGTGTTCTGGGTCCTATCAAGTAGCGCGTGGATTGCGCTTTCTGTCTGGTTTTCTTTTCCTGGCGTTCCTGTTGTCAGCACCTTGTAGGTGGCTGGAGGAAGATTCGAACAGAGGAAGAAGGGACCGGGACTACACGGCTCAAGCACAGTGAGTTTTCGAGCAGCGCGTGACTTTTAACGCGTTGCTGGAACAGAATTGAAGCGTTCTTCACAGACGGCAAACTGTTAACCGGCAAAGAGTAATTTATGAGCATCAGAGTTTCGCATTGGACCGTTTGTTTCTGGAATACTGTGAGAGCGGAGTATAGCGGGAGTAACCCTCCTGCTTACTACCGTTACGAAGTTAGACACTAGTGTCTTCCGAATTAAGTGCCAAAGCGGAAGGTAGTGGGGGAAGCCTACACCTTGCCGTGTTTGGAGCGGAATTATTAAAGGACACTGTTATTGTGGATTTGAGAGCGGAAGACTGTAGTAGGAAGCTACGTCTTGCCGTTTCCATAAAGGATTGAATTGGTACATTCCTAAAAGGAGAACGAGTCTCTCAAGAGACGGATTTTGTTTTGGATTCACAAAGGTTGTGGGATATACACACGTTTATATTTTGAGCACAGTTCTAACACAAGGCAGGGTATGTACAAAACCACTAGAGAGTATTGAATCTTGGTTCTATGAGATATCTGAGAGTAACCGGTGTTTGTGTTCCGTAGGGACTAGTGTGGCAGTTACCTATATTCAAGATACAGGGAGGAGGTGGAGCGCACTTCTTCTGTAAAGGTGAATCTCTAATCATACGTAGTGAGAATGAAATGAGAGTAGGATTTTCCCTGAGAGCATTTATAACCTGTATACTTGTTCTCTTGTCTTTCAGCTATCCCTTCCCTGCAGTCCCTTTCCGTCCCCTCCTTGTTTGTTTCCTTTTTTCCCTCGCCCTATCACTCGAACACGCTGTGTTGTTAGTA
The DNA here is from genome assembly GCF_964263255.1 of Lissotriton vulgaris. Lineage (NCBI taxonomy): Eukaryota > Metazoa > Chordata > Amphibia > Caudata > Salamandridae > Lissotriton > Lissotriton vulgaris. The sequence goes on from NC_141690.1 coordinate 156,651,544, forward strand.
CAAGCGTGTTGGTGAGATCGGGAGGTGGAGTTATATGTGCAACAATCGGATCCGGCAGCGTGGAGTCTGACAAGGGTTGCAGGGCGCACCCGCCCGTCACTTCAGCTATGAGGACCAATTGCAGCGCCATGTCCAACACCGCGCTCATAAGTCCAGGGCCCTCAGGAGAGCCAGTGGTAAGTCCTGCGCCCCTCTCCTCCGTACCTCAGGAAGCTGTTAGGCCCGAGACAATGAGGGCCGGCCCCGCGCATTCAGTCAGGGGCCTAGTGACCAGTCACTCGCCGCCAGCGCCCCCTGGGTCCGCCGCTCCGGGCCCCCGGCCCACTCTCGCTGGAGATCGGTCCCAGCTCACTTCGGCTCCAAGGCCTTCAGATTCCGCCGTACAATCCCGGTCTTCACGGCCTGGAGGGCAGCCCCAAAGATGGTGGCTCGGTGGGGGAGGGGCGCACCTCTGACCCAGGCACTCCCGCTGCTCCCCGCTCCACCAGCTCAGTCCCGCACCCGTTCAGGTGACGATGTGCCCAGGCAAGGGGCAGAAGGATCTCAGCTCTGGGGCACACACGCGGATGTGAGGCCCTCCTCCCCGCTCACCGGAGCGTGTGTAATGGAACTCCGGAGCCGTGACTCTCCCCGAAGCGGCTCCGGGGTCGGGCGCCGTTCACAGGATCCCCAGCCTGCGATGTGATCTTTTGGGACAGGGTCTCGATATGAAGAGGCTCCTCCGTCCTTCAAACCCCCCGCCGTCACTCAGGGGCACCACAGGGTTCGGCCGCTCCCGTCCGCCCAGGCCCAGACCACAGACTTGCGTAGATGCGGCGGCCGTCCTCAGGACACCGGGACTTCTCCCCGGCGAAGCCGCCACTCCTGTCAGCCGTTCTTCGGCAAGGAGGGTCCCCCCAACATCAGCAATGCCTCCGACTTCCAAACGCTGCAAACCAGAGCCCGGGCAGGATAATATTCAGGATTTTTGGGTCCGCCAGGCGGGAACTGGTGGAGCTCACGTCCTGTCGGCCATGCTGCTTGGCCACGCCCCTAGAAGCTGGAAACTTCTTTAAGGGTTTCCTGCCCTTTTGGGGTCCTATGGCTAATAGTAGGAATATTTGTCAGCTTACGAGAGTGGTTGAGGCCACTATAAATGAGACTGCAGGTCCCCTTAGCAATATTACAGCTGAGCTTCAAGCGTATCGCCTTATGACATTACAAAACCGCTTTGTTCTAGATATTATACTTGCAGATGGAGGTGGGGTATGCAAATTGATCGGATCTAGTTGCTGCGTTTTCATACCAAATAATGCCCCGACAGTGTACCAAGCCATCTTTAGGTTACGTAAGTCTGCTGAATCTATACATGTAGACGAAGGTAATTGGTCGTTGATGGGATGGTTATGGGAATTGCTGTCCAAATGGGGATGGAAAATTCTGATGTTCCTTGGTATGGCGTTAGCTATCCTTTTCTCGTGTTGCCTATGCCTCCAGTGTGGTCCCGCCATTTGTAGTCTTTGTGCTACAATCTGTGTGAGAAGACCCGTACCGAGAGAAGTGAAGGCTAATAAGATGATTTTACAGCAACACCTTGATGACCTGATGAGAATAGACATAGACCTGGATTCAGACTGACGTGAGTTTAGGTTATTGCCTACGTAATGGCAAAAGGAGGGTCTGAGGTTCTGTAAAATCTGCCTTGTCCTGTTATGTTATGGTTCCGTCACGATTTTGGTGATGTTGTACCATATTTAGCAAGTACGGCTAATATGGAGTGAATTTGTCATGTTAACTAGCGAGTTCATTACGTATTCAGAGACTTTGTCTCTGAATATGGGTTCCATTTTGTTCGTGCCTCCATTTTGGTGTTGCCATCACGTAGGCCCATGGAGGTAACTAGACGAACGAAGTTGCATGGGCTTCGTTGTTCATGCACTTATTAACTAAGCCTTTTCTTGACTCTAAGGTGCATTGTAAGGAACTGACCTCTTTTTCTGAAACTGACCCTTTGCAAGGCCAATTTCCTTGGTTGATTTCTATCTGAGATTGCTAGTCAAAGTTCAGGACATCGTTAGTTTTTAGCTTTTCTACACATGCCTGATCTTGCTCGTTATCTATCATTGTTTCCTTTTTATGTTCCTTCGTTACATGCATTGTGCTTTCAATTATGGGTTTGTCCGGCTTGTGGAAATTGAATTTGGGACATCCTAATAATTAAGGGTCACTGGTCAGGTGTCTGACCAGTGGCCCGGTGGCAGTGGGCTGATTGGTCGGTTACTTGGCGAGTTGCTGCTTCCCTTACATTTCGCCCCGCTGATTGCGAGCGGAGGCGATACTTTGGCTAAGATTGTTTTTTTAACTGTCATTAACTCACTTTTAAACTTATGCAGGTACCGTCATTTTTGGGCTTTCAGGGGTGAGCTGCCGGCTGGGGCTGATCGTGTCTTTCGTGGGCTCCCAGCGGCAGCGGGCGCCATCTTAGCTTGGGCTTAGCTTTACATCACAGCCCTGCCACTCCCCCGCTGCTCCGCCCCTACTTAGTAGCGCGTTCTGTCTCTCCCCTCGTGTCTGACCAGTGGCCCGGTGGCAGTGGGCTGATTGGTCGGTTACTTGGCGAGTTGCTGCTTCCCTTACATTTCGCCCCGCTGATTGCGAGCGGAGGCGATACTTTGGCTAAGATTGTTTTTTTTAACTGTCATTAACTCACTTTTAAACTTATGCAGGTACCGTCATTTTTGGGCTTTCAGGGGTGAGCTGCCAGCTGGGGCTGATTGTGTCTTTTGTGGGCTCCCAGCGGCAGCGGGCGCCATCTTGGCTTGGGCTTAGCTTTACATCACAGCCCTGCCACTCCCCCGCCGCTCCGCCCCTACTTAGTAGCGCGTTCTGTCTCTCCCCTCGTGTCTGACCAGTGGCCCGGTGACAGTGGGCTGATTGGTTGGTTACTTGGCGAGTTGCTGCTTCCCTTACATTTCGCCCCGCTGATTGCGAGCGGAGGCGATACTTTGGCTAAGATTTTTTTTTTAACTGTCATTAACTCACTTTTAAACTTATGCAGGTACCGTCATTTTTGGGCTTTCAGGGGTGAGCTGCCGGCTGGGGCTGATCGTGTCTTTCGCGGGCTCCCAGCGGCAGCGGGCGCCGCCGCCATCTTGGCTTGGGCTTAGCTTTACATCACAGCCCTGCCACTCCCCCGCCGCTCCGCCCCTACTTAGTAGCGCGTTCTGTCTCTCCCCTCGTGTCTGACCAGTGGCCCGGTGGCAGTGGGCTGATTGGTCGGTTACTTGGCGAGTTGCTGCTTCCCTTACATTTCGCCCCGCTGATTGCGAGCGGAGGCGATACTTTGGCTAAGATTGTTTTTTTAACTGTCATTAACTCACTTTTAAACTTATGCAGGTACCGTCATTTTTGGGCTTTCAGGGGTGAGCTGCCGGCTGGGGCTGATCGTGTCTTTCGCGGGCTCCCAGCGGCAGCGGGCGCCATCTTGGCTTGGGCTTAGCTTTACATCACAGCCCTGCCACTCCCCCGCCGCTCCGCCCCTACTTAAACAGCTAATATGAGGCAGCGCAGCGGATGAGCGCAGCGGGTGCGACGGAGGCGCGACGGAGTTGCGCCTGAGTTAAGCCCGTCTGCGCCCGTCCGCGGCCGACCGGGGCTAGGGGCACGAGATGCTGCTGGTTCTATCTCCTATTCGTCGTCTCAGTTATGCCTTTATTGGGTCCCCGGCAGTATTAACACCTCTACTACTACCTATTTACACCATCTTGGCCTATACAGTTCCCCCCCACATTCCCTCCCTGGGTTAGTATCTCTGCTAGCATCACCAGCCCCCACACTCCCCCCTGTTCTCCCTTCACTTCCTGCCCCTTCTGCCCAGCTGTTCACTACCTCGGCTGCCCTCCTAAACACTAGGTCCGCAGTAAACCATCAATACGAGCTATTTGATTATATCGACTCTAATGAACCAGATCTCCTTTTTTTAACCGAGACCTGGTTCAAGACCGACTCCCTGCCCAACGTGCTTGCCGCTTTACCATCGACATATTCCGCCATTCGTGCGGATCGTCCCGAAGGCAAGCGGGGTGGTGGAGTGGCTTTAATAGCTCGTACTGATTTCAATTTTCAAGTTCTTCCCTCCCCTCCTATCACTGATGTCGATTTCCTTGCAGCTCGTTCTACTTCTCACCAAGCCCCCCTCACTTTTGTTCTTATCTATCGCCCTCCCCAGTCCACCCCTTCGTTTCTCCCCGATATCCAGACCCTCTTGGCCACCCTGGTAGTTAACAATTCTTCTGTATTAGTCTTAGGGGACCTCAATTTCTGGCCCAATGACCCTGCCGAAAGCCCTCAATCTAAGGAATTCACCTGCCTTATGAAAAGTTTGAATTTTGTACCGCTCATTCACAGTCCCACCCACCTACATGGCCACATGTTAGACCAAATCTGGACACTGAATGTTCCATCCACGCCTCCTATTATATCCCCTTGCCCATGGTCAGATCACTCCACCATCACGCTTTCCCTCGCCCTAGCACCCCTGGTCAAACCCCCTCTTCCTAAAAACACCTGGGTTCGGAAATGGGGAAAGGTAGACATGCCCTCCTTCTGCTCAACCCTGGCCAAGACCTGTCCTGATCTATCCGGCCTGACAGCCGTCCCACAGTTGGCCGCTATTAACAACTGGCTCACGGTGGCAGGTGATGAATTCGCCCCCCTCAAGCGGCTCTCAGTTAAACGGGCCCATGCAGCCAATCGTTGGTTTACTTCCGACCTTAAAGAAAAAAAACTAGCTGCAAGAAGGGCTGAACGAGTCTGGAGAAGAACTTACGACCCTGCCCAAAAAACAATCTACTTGGCCGTCCTGCAAACCTATAAAAAAAAGTATCCTGGAAGCAAAAGCCGAATATTACACCAACCGGATAATGGTCGCTGAGTCACAATCGAAGGAAATCTTCTCCACTGTCCATGAGCTTGCCTCATCCACTAGAGTCCCAATCCCTCTGCGACTCGCTTAACGAGTTTTTCATAGATAAAGTTGTTAAAATTAAACACAACATCCCTCCGCCCTCTTCCACCTTTGTTGACCCTTCCCCTCCCCCCACTACTGCTAAACTGACTAACTTTCCCCTTCTAACCACTGACACCCTCCTCTCTCTGCTTCATCGGGTCAAATCAGGCTCTCCCCTGGATTTTGCTCCTGCTTGTACCCTCAGGGAAGTTTACTCAGCCTGCCCTACTCCCCCTTTGACCCTTCTTAATGACTCACTCGTTCATGGTCATGTTCCCAGTTCACACAAATCGGCGGTTGTCATCCCAATCTTAAAAAAATTGGACGCCGATCCCTCTTCCCCCTCTAATTATCGCCCCATTTCACTCCTTCCTTACCTTGCAAAAGTTCTTGAAACTCACATCACTTCTACCTTGAGCACTCACATTGAGGCAAATCACTGCCTCTCTCCTTGCCAAGCTGGCTTCCGTCCCCTGCATTCTACAGAAAAAGTTGTCATTTCAGTCATGGACAAGCTGCGTGAAGGTATTGACATCAACCTTCCGCAAGCCTTGATTCTCCTAGATCTATCCGCCGCTTTTGACACGGTGGACCATACCATCCTCCTTAACCGTGTCAGGGCAGCGGGCATAGAAGGCTTAGCCTTTTCCTGGCTGGAGTCCTTTCTTGCTGGGAGAACTCAAGCAGTCCGTTTGGCTGGCTTTGTGGCGGCCTCTCGCAAGGTAGAATGCGGGGTCCCTCAAGGTTCATCACTTTCCCCTCTTTTGTTCAACCTTTATATTTTTCCCCTTCTTTTTATGTTACAGCAACTGGAGGTCACCGTGTTCAATTACGCGGATGACCTCCAGTTAATCTTCAATCTGTCTCACTCACCTTCATCTGCTCTTAACGTCCAAACAATCATGACCCTCATTCAAGATTGGATGAACTGCAGCCACCTCAAACTTAATCCGGACAAGACCGAGCTGATCCTGACCGGAGGTGGCTGCAGTCCTTGGGCCCCTTCCTTCTGGCCCCCCTCCCTTGGTGCCCCTCCACTTCCCGTGTCCAAAGTAAAAACTCTGGGAATCTTTCTTAACCCCCAACTCACTGTTCATCCACAAGTCAATTCCGTGGTTTCTTCATGTTTCTTTTCCCTTAGAGTAATTAGGAATGTTTCTCGTTTTTTTTCCCCCTCAGCTTTAAAAATTATTATGTTGGCCATGGTACTGTCCCGTATAGACTATGGAAACATAGTCTATAATGGAGCCCCTGCATACATGATCCATCGATTACAACTGGTGCAGAACCAGGCGGCCCGCCTGATCCATGGCCTACCCAGATATCATCGGGTCACTCCATTACTCAAAACACTGCACTGGCTTCCTGTGAGAGAGCGTGCCCTGTTTAAACTCGGCTGCCTCACGTATCAGGCCAGATCGGGTACTGCTCCCGAGTTCATCTGCTCTCTCATTAAGCCATACTGTCCAGGCAGAGAACTTCGCTCGGCCCATTTGGCCCTTCTTACCATCCCCCGCTTTAAAAAGCAGAGGGCGGGCGGAGCGAGATTCGCTGTCCTGGCTCCAACTTTTTGGAATTCCCTCCCGGTCACTCTACGCACCTCACCTTCTTACCTTTTGTTCCGGAAAAATTTGAAAACCTTCCTTTTCACACAAGCCTACCTGACCTAATCTCTTAGTTGCTGCCGTCCACTGATCACCACTAGCGCCATGAAACCGCTGGGTATGCGAGCGCTGTTCAAATGTTTTTAAATTCAAAATTCAAATTCAAATTCAAATTAACTTGTGGGGTTGGTACAATGTAAAGTGAGCCTTTTTGGAATGTGATAATGTATAGAAATGTGTTTCTATTGGTCAGAATTAGCTGCAGTGGGTGTCCATTTGTAATGTGAATATTGTGTACAAATACTGATGTTGTGCTCTACAAAATTGAGCAGTATCTTGAATTGTACACCGTGTTGTGTTGCTGGGATTACTGCTACTAGCTGCAGCTAATTTGATCTCTGACGCCACCTAGAAGTATTCTGTGTCTCTGTTTGCCAAGACAGGAGAACCCGAAGGCTTTGGGCGTGTCCCTGGCGCCGCTGGGTTCTAAAAACCCGGTTCTTCAGTCTAAAGAACGGTGATGGATTAAACCCAAATCTGTTGACTGGGTACGAGTGTTTGATTGGTTCAGATGCTCCGTCCATCACCACCCTCTTTTGTACCGCTTTGTTTGCCATAAGTTGGCAGGGTATGCTCAGACGTGAGTCCCTTGCTCACTTTGCCACTGGATTCAAGCAAGCCTGGCTGAAGACGGCTGTAATGCCAGAAACCGGTCCTAGGAAGCTTGTTTCCGATCCAGGGAAGGAATGGCTTGGCAGTTCGGGCTGGACTGTTCCCATGAGGCATAGGGTCAGACTGATTTGCATTTGGCCATGTCTGAACTGGGGTGGCAGAGTGGGCTAAAGAACGGTGATGGATTAAACCCAGATCTGTTGACTGGATACGAGTGTTTGATTGGTTCAGATGCTCCGTCCATCACCACCCCCTTTTGTACCGCTTTGTTCGCCATAAGTTGGCAGGGTATGCTCAGACGTGAGTCCCATGCTCACTTTGCCACTGGATTCAAGCAAGCCTGGCTGAAGACGGCTGTAATGCCAGAAACCGGTCCTAGGAAGCTTGTTTCCGGTCCAGGGAAGGCATGGCTTGGCAGTTCGGGCTGGACTGTTCCCATGAGGTACAGGGTCAGACTGATTTGCATATGGCCATGTCTGAACTGGGGTGGCAGAGTGGGCTAAAGAACGGTGATGGATTAAACCCAGATCTGTTGACTGGGTACGAGTGTTTGATTGGGTGAGATGCTCCATCCAATACCACCCCCTTTTGTACCGCTTTCTTCTCCATAAGTTGGCAGGGTATGCTCAGATGTGAGTCCCTTGCTCACTTTGCCACTGGATTCAAGCAAGCCTGGCTGAAGACGGCTGTAATGCCAGAAACCGGTCCTAGGAAGCTTGTTTCCGGTCCAGGGAAGGCATGGCTTGGCAGTTCGCGCTGGACTATTCCCATGAGGCACAGGGTCAGACTGATTTGCATATGGCCATGTCTGAACTGGGGTGGCAGAGTGGGCTAAAGAACGGTGATGGATTAAACCCAGATCTGTTGACTGGGTACGAGTGTTTGATTGGTTCAGATGCTCCGTCCATCACCACCCCCTTTTGTACAGCATCACTTTTCATAGCCCCATCCTTGCGACACCATGGATGCGCCGTATTTACAATATTGTGCTCCATGGCACAAGGATTTACAGATCCGTCAGCAATCCTGACATATCTGGTGGAGCAAAAATAGCTCTTTGCTGGAGTGTGTCAGATAACTGATGCAACTCCAGCAATGTGTCATTACATATGGGGGAGTCCCATGTAAAAAGCCTTGCATCACTCCTTACGCCTGCTTGAAGCAGATATAAGGAGTGTTACGTAGTCAAGTCGTAGAAGTGGCGCAGTAAAATCTCATAGATTTCACAGCGCCACTTGTTCGAGGTTTTTTCACGAGGGAACGCCCACCCTGGATACATTATACCTGACGCAGGTATAATGTAGCGCAGGCCTTTACAAAGTGTCACATCTACCTTAATGCATCATTTTGTAAGTAAGAGGCAGCATGGCACATTGTTTATGCTACCGCAGTGTCACGGAGCAGTGACGCAACAGCGGTGCAAACCCTTCATAAATAAGGGCCTCAGAGCCTCTCGTCAGGCGCATCCTCTAGCCTGTAAACTGGATCATACTTGTCACTGTAGAACCAATTGTTTATTGGGAGGACTTAGGACGCAAAATAATACATGTAAATATCTGTTGCATATAGCCCCCTCCACAATCAAATTATTATAGGACACTCATGTTAAAGAAAACTTGCGGGGTCTTCCCAAGGCATAGATAGGCCCATATCTTAGCTCTCTGATCCCAGAAAAAAACTCTGGCTGAGCTGGCATGGATAGCTCTGAAGAGTATATATGAGTTTGAGAAGGAGGTGATCTTGTACAGGGTCCCTCGCTCTGGCTATCAGAAGCAGGAGCCTGTTCCAGGCCTGCATGTCCCTGCGAAGCTGATCAACCAGCTGTGCGCTATTAAGGCTGCAGAACCCCTGTACGACACAGGAGATGGTAATACCAAGGTTTCTGAACCCATCAACTGCTTCTTCGCCATCCGTCAAGTGTCGTGCCACCTGTCAGCGAGACACAAGCCAATTTGTCCCAGTTGACCTGCAGCCCAGTGGACGTCCCATATACCCTGAGCATGTGAATTAGACTGTCCGAGAAATCTCCGACTTCTGTATTACCAGGAGCAGAACATCCACATACAAGGATCATAAAAACACTTCTGACCAGTATTATGATTTGCACTGGGTGGTAAATAGGGCTGTACTTGAGGCAAATACACTTTACCACCGTATCACGAAGATAGATCATCGACAAGAATGCTTAAGTATTTTTAAGGAGACATACTGCAGTTGACGAACTACAACCACACAGCATCAACACAAGAACACCACAACGCCAAATTACTGTTGCCAAACTTCACAATAATACTACAGCAATGCAACAACAAAATAGTAACAGACAACACAACAGCAACATATTGCATGCCACCAATATAAAACATGTGAACACAAAAACAGAGTATTACCACATGAACACAATATTCACACACAGCACTACAATAAAACACACCGCCATATGTCAATCCAAGACAATATAAAACTGACTAAAAAACCAAATCAAAGCAACATCACAATAATGCTTCTGAGTTGTATTTTGAGTTGTAGTCTTCTGTTGTATTTTGTGTGTCGTTCTTGCGTTATAAATTATATATAATATTGATGTGTTTTTCTTTTTTGGTGTGCTGTGGTGTGTTGCTATTAAAATCTTTTATTACGTTGCTGTGTTTTTTTCTCCAGGTTTGTGGTGCATTTTGTTGTTCCACTGTTGCTTTGCTGTTGTAGTATTGTGGTTTGTTTTCTTATTATGTTAAATTTCCTATCTGAGTTGGTTTCAGTTGTGGCTGTTTGGGTGGGTTTCATTGTGGTATGTTGTGTTTTGGTTGTCTTTTATGCTCTGTTGTTTTGTTGTTTTGTGATGCATTGTTGTGGCGGATTGTTACTATGTTGTACTGTACATAATGTTATTTTATGTTGCTGTGTAGAGTTCTATTGTGGTTATTTTGCTGGTAAATTGAATCCTACTAAGTTGTGTTGTGCTGCTTGATTTTATTTTGTTATAGTGCTGTTATTGTGTCTTGTTGTATTATTTAATTCCTGTACAGACAGCAACAAATTGTGTCTCATTTCCAGCCAAAAGCAGCATATTTCCATTCAGGTTCCTCTGAGAAAGAACCACTTTTCACTGACAAAGGTGGTAACATGCACGACTCCAGCTCTTCCACCTTCTTGGAAACCAATGAGACGTAGACCATCTATTTAATTAATACATTCCACGAACACTAAATGTGATTCTGACCCATGAATATGTTAAAGTGCGAATTTAATAAGCATATACATTTTTTTAATTCGACTCGTGGTGGTTCTCCAACGAATACCGTGAAAAATAGAAGCTTTAAAATCCTGCCTGCATTTCTTCTCTTCGGAGATGCGTGTTTCAGAGCACTCACAGCTGAGGCAGCCAGTCAGCTATTTTGAAATAGGACTATTTTGGGTAACATGAGTGAGCAAGAAATCACTGCTCTGCTTCATTCACCAAAAGCCTGAAAATGTCGGCACATTCATGAAAATGTGTTGAAGGACCGGCAGTTCTTCAAGGCAGCAAATTTGCATTATTCTTATGCAAGCACAAGCATGCTTGAATAATTTTGGTATCGCGAGTGTGAGGAGCAGAAGACAGTTTTATAAACATAAGACAGCTGAAACCAAGCCATACTGTTTGTAGCAGAGACACAGTGGCTAGGTGGGCATTCTTCTGTTTAGAAATTGTCAATTATTGTGTGCTGTGTTGCATGTAATTCAAAAATACAAGCTTAGAGAAAATGGTAAGTACATCACTTTGTTTCTTGGTTGAAAGTTGGAATATATATCTATACTACTATAATAAAGAAAGAACTTTCAGCCTTTGAGGCGGGTAAACTCGGGAACCACAGCGCCAATCCACACACCCGATACACCGTTGGAATCGTCAGGGTGTGTAGATGGTTATAGGCTATATACATTTAAAAAAAAACGTTATTTAAAAAATGTGCAGTAAAAAAAAAAAGTAGTCCCTCCGAAGTAGCGCCGGCCGCGACATGCGTGCTCACGTCAGGAGCGCGGGGAGGAGCAGCGTCCAGGAGCGCGACGAGGAGCGGCGGACATGGTGCGGGGGAGGAGCGGTGACGTGAGGAGCAGTGGACAGGCCAGCGGCGGTGCGAGCAGCGGACAGGCGGGAGGAGCGGCGGCTGGGGTAAGGGGACCCATGTCGGGGCAGGCGGGGGACGGGCTGGGCGGGGGCCCGGGCTGCAGGAGAAAAGAGAATGATCCCGTGTTTTTATGGTGAAACAGCAATCATTAACACACCTCTAGGCCAAAAAGATTAGCTATGATGTAAGCTTTCCCAGCCAATGTACACTCTGTAGAACGGATTGGTCAGCTGTACACCTCTGCAAAGAAGAACAGACATATTTAAAGCAGTATATCAGCAGCGGACAGGCGGGAGGAGCGGCGGCTGAGGTAAGGGGACCCATATCGGGGCAGGCGGGGGTCGGGACAGGCTGGGGTCGGGGCAGGCGGGGGATGGGCCGGGCGGGGGCCCGGGCTGCTGGACAATGTCGGGGCAGGCGGGGGTCGGGGAAGCTTGTTGCTCCCGGACAAGGTTGGGATGGGCTGCTAGTATGTATATATATATATATATATATATATATATATATATATATATATATATATATATATATATATATATATAAATATATATATATATATTCACAGAAAAAACCATAGGTTATAGTGGATATATAGTTAGGAATTTGCATTTACAAAACCTTATTTTACTCGCATAAAACCATTGAAATTCCATATATAGTTATAAGCGCTAACTATATATCGCGCACCCGCAATCCACTGCTGATGATGTCACATATTACATCATTCATGACATGGTTAGTGACATCACTGATGACATCACTGATGACATCTCAAATGACATCCAAAACAGCCCAAAACCGAGGAGCCGTCCGCCATTTTAAGAGCCATGTGGCAGCCGCCTATTGCTGCACTGCAAGAGTGGAAGCAACTCAACAACATGGTGAGCGAGACGCTGTAGCCGCAAGAGCGAGCGCAACTCAGCTAGATGGCCGCCACCTGGGGAGGCCCATTCACGCCGCCTCCCCCACCCCCGGGCCGCCGCACGCCAATTTTCGGAGCAGCATTGTAGGATACCAAAACCAGTGCGGCAGTTTACTGGACATCACCTGGGTGCCTGTCGTACATGTTGTGTCAGCCATGTGACACTGGACACAGTCCCATCAACCTCTCAACGAGTTCTGCTGCCTTGGGACTATTCGCACAACAGACCGCTACTGACGAAGCCTCCCCCCGCACCACCCGGGACGCCCCACGCTGTTTTTCTGTGCTGCATTGTAGGATCCCAAAACCAGTGCGGCACCCAGGCGACATCACCTGGGTGCCGTCCAGAACTCTGCACGTTGTGCTGCCTTGGGACTATTCGCACAAAAGACAGCTTCTAACCATTGTTGCTTTTTGTGTTGAAAAATGTTTAAATGTTTTTAGTTTTTGTTCCGTTCGTTATAGTTAATAGTTAATAAAGTTTTATAATCTTACTTTGTTGGAGTGTTATCTATTTTTTTAAAAACGGGTGAATGGGGCCTTGAATCGGGTTATTGTCATGTGTGGGCTTTGGAAGTGTGCTGCTGCAGGATCGGACATTTCAAACTCAAATGCACGTTCTTTTTCTTACCTTTCCGAAGCATGGAGCGCAATAGCAGGCAGAGAAAGGGTGATGCACGTGTTGAACACTACCTGACCTGGCAAGTTGCTGGCAGTGCCCCCCCCCCCGCCCGCTCCTGAAAGAGGACACACACACACCGCCGCCCCGAGTACTTCACAAATCTTTAAAAGACCATGCGCTTGTTCATGAGGCTTAAATGGTTTATCACCTCTTCTAGAACCCCTGCATCGACCCTCTGACGTTTCCTGGAAAAATTACCATGTAACACAATACCAAGCCCTGTCAGCTGAAACCCCCAAGGAATCGTGGGGCATATTATCAAGGGGGTTTATCTCCGCTTTTTTGGCTTTAAAAGCCAAGAAAGCGGAGATAAAAATATCTCCCTATTACCAAGCTGTCGCTAACACCAGTTAGTGACAGCTAAAAGGAGATAGCGACCATCTTGGGCCCCGCTTTGCATGTCAGTGATACTTATCACTAATGACATGCAAAGTGGCGTGCCAAGATGTTAGCGACTGGAAACAGTCCCTAACATCGCTATCTTCTATTACCAACTTTTGGAGATATTCGCGCTAAGCGCGAGTATCTCCAAAATCTAACACCTGCCCTGAGCAGTTCTTAGCCATGTTATCCAATGGGAGGTGGATAACATGGCTAAGAGCATTTGCTCGATAATACATGAATATCGCTGACTTTTCTGCGATAATAGCAAGGTTTATCTGCGATAAAAATCGCCGATGTGCGGCGATAATTTTTGTCTCTAAACAAGTTAGAGACAAAAATTATCGCTAGTTGTTCGTAATATGCCCCCGGGTTTTTGCTTGCAGAAATCGGGAGGCGGGAGACTAGCACTGAAATCAGTAGTCACACGCCTGAATCGGGAGGGTTGGCATGTCTGAATTCTCTACAGCTGGGGCCATAAACTACATCCGCAGGGGTAGGTGATAGCCTTGGTCCGGCCTGGACAATCGGACACAGAGGAAGAGGAGTGTCAGAGGGTGCGGTAGTGAATAGGGTGAAAGAGAGGTGTCGGGAGGGCACAGGGTGTGATTCTCAGAGAAGAGCAGCGCAGATGGGGGGAAGTATATGGCCCATGCATGAGAGAGAGAGCGGGGATGACCAGTGCGTGGGGGAGATGCTTGCGAGGGTGGGGAGCCATGCTGAGGATCGGCGGCGTGCAGAGAGTGGGCCTGGTGAAGGCATCTAAAATGGCTGCCGTGCACGACAAAATTGTGGCATTGGACAAAAAGGCAAGATGGCGCAGACAATGTTTTTCAATAAGGATTCATTTATAACAAAATATTTACTCGCAGTGACAAAATGGTGGTCAACACTTCCTGATTTCCATCGAATCGAACGTTAACAAACGTCACGCAGCAAAAAAAAAAAAAAAAAAAAAAAAAAGCTCACGCACAGAGCAGTTTTTAACCATGTTATCCAATGGAAGGTGGATAACACGGCTAAGAGCATTTGCTGGATAATGCATGAATATCGCTGACTTTTCAACGATACTCATGCATTGTGGCCGATGTGCGGCGATAATTTTTGTCTCTAAACAATTAAAACGAAGCACAAAATGGCGAATTCCCGTTTCGCTACCAGTTTGCGGCCCAGTTCGCGGCCCGTGAAGCGCTTCTACCGTGAAAAATCATTTTTTTTTATTTTCCCCACGGGACCCTTTAATAACCCCAACAACATTCCTAGGGGGTCAAGAGGGGGATACCTTGCCCCCTTTCATTAAATTCCCCTTTCGTTTTTCACCTCTTCTTCTCTCTCGATCCTACCGAGAGACAAGATGGCGGCCGCTCCGGACTGTCACGCAGCAAAAAAAAAAAAAGCTCACGCACAGCCGCTGGAAGAGATGTATCAACATATATCAGCCTCCTCAGCCACCCTCAGGAAACATAGGGGATTAGGATACGTCTCCCGCACCCCCTTATACCTAATAATTTAATTAACGAAGCACAAAATGGCGAATTCCCGTTTCGCTACCAGTTTGCGGCCCAGTTCGCGGCCCGTGAAGCGCTTCTACCGTGAAAAATCATTTTTTTTTTCTTTTCCCCACGGGACCCTTTAATAACCCCAACAACATTCCTAGGGGGTCAAGAGGGGGATACCTTGCCCCCTTTCATTAAATTCCCCTTTCGTTTTTCACCTCTTCTTCTCTCTCGATCCTACCGAGAGACAAGATGGCGGCCGCTCCGGACTGTTTAGAATGTTGACAGACACCGGAGAGCCAATCAGCTTTCTGCGCGCAAAGTTCCGAAACGCGAAAAGTAAGCGAACCGGATCGCTGCCCGGAGCGCTGTTACAGATATATATCTTGATTTAAACGTTAATTTCTCAAAATTTACTGAAGCACATATATTGAGACCTAGCAAAGGCACATCAGGCTAACAGTCCCTACAATTTTGCCAAGTTTCGTGCAAATCCATTCAGCCGTTCGAGCTAAAAGTGAGTCCAACCGCCCTATGGAAAACTCAATGTAAAAAACGCGTTTTGGGACCCCCCTTTTTTCTCAGCCCCCCCTTGACGAAACCCCACCAAATTTTCAGGGGCTGCTCAGAAACAAAATGTGCCATTTTCCTGTAAATTTCAGCCGATTCCGTCCACAAACGCCAAAGTTATTAGACATAGAATTTTCAGAAATGCCATAGGGAATTAATCCTAACTATATATACCTACTGGCGATAGCCAGTAGGTAATATATATACATATATATATATTCTTTCATACCATGCTTCACGATAAAAGACGGCGCTGACTCCGTGAATCTTAATCCAAACTTTTATTTCTTGATCAGTTTCTGCTTAGACGTGTTTCGGCGTTCCCGCCTTGTTCACTACATCTGCCGTTGTGTTAAAGGCATACATATATACAGAAACATGGGTGTGTCATTTACTTCGTGTTTACAGGTTAGAACCAGATGTTGCCATGGTTACATTTTAGCATTAGGTTCATAGACATAAACAAGTGCATGAATTGCACTTTAGACCTGTAACGTTAGTCTTTTCACACTTTTTTTGTAATTACAGAGCATGTTTAGAAAACATTTTACATTTCCTAATTAATCATCAAACAAACGTGTTTGTGTATTTATGACCTTCTCGTCATGCAGCATGTTAAAATTGTCACAGCCGCATTAAAGTCATATTTCAACAGTTATAGTATAAACAGTGAAAAAGGTGTTTACACAATGTGCTACATATTCCCATCAGTCCCTGCCATTGTAGTTCCGATCTGCAGATCCTACTATAGTTGGCCGTATGGTTTGCCTGTATGCTACTTCCCCGCTCGGGATTGTTTGGGGAAGCTGTTGTCATGTGCAGAGAGATCTTGACAGTTTCCTCATGGGGGTTGCGTGCGTGGGACATAAATTACATCGTGTCATATGCCCTTAGGTGAGTGGATGTAATGTGTGTAGCTGCAGTTATTGACAGGATACGAGACACGTAAAGTGCAGTCTCTCTCGTTTTGTGGGACATCAATTACATGTTGGTGTGTACGATCTCTCCTGTGTGCGCGTTATTCCGTTAAACGCGACTATAGTTACGGGTGCCCCAATCTAGTGTTGGCCCCACCAGGGTATCCCGGCCAGGCACGATTTAAAACCCATGAGTGAATGGCATATTGTTGATATCTGCCCAGGCATAGTGTAGAGCGCGTGTCACACGGAAGTGTTTAAATCGCTCAGGCTTGGTAACTAAAGTGACTCAGTAGTCCTAGACTCCCGTTATATTAGCGGGATTACAGCCGAAGGTTTTAGGGGACCCTTGTGAACAAACTCATGCATGTACCTCTACTCCAAGTGGAGTAAGTAGTTCAGGGAACTGGGTGTAGTCTTGTGTATTGTGGTGGTGAATGTGGTTAACATTAATTAAGTGGTGATGTGCTCCTCTGACGTGTTGTCATGTACTTTGTGTGCTCCTTGTGCCCCATGTGTATAACCCGTGAGATTTCTAGTGCGTGAACTGCAGATGTTAACGAATGGTACTAGGGGAGAGGAGACAGACAGATGGTCTTAGAGGTGAGCACTTAAGGCTTCGTCCGCATTCAGGCCGAATGGGATCTTGGAATTCAAAAGTATGATGTACCTTGACTCCAAGCGGCGTAACGCCAAAGGGCGGTTACCTCCTCTTATGTTTTTTGGAATGCTGTCTATGACAAAGTATTGGATATTGTCTGCATTCCCTTTGTGTGCCTCATGAATGTGCCTAGCTACTGGGTACGCTGGGTCATATGGCTGAGATACCCGCCACCCCCTCTCAACACAATCCCCAAGAATTGGGAAACCGGAAACAGTTCTTGAACTTTTGGAAGGCGGGAGGGAGTTACCCTCCCGGCCGTATTTATTAAAATATGAAACAAAATCAAAACATTAAAATAACAGTTTCATATCATGTACAATTTCATATCCACATTACGATGTTTGGCTAACCTTAACACATATCTAATACAAAGGTTCTCCTAGCCGATACTAACATCCTTACAAAAATGCATTTCAAATTGAAATTGTACCTCCTAACGTTAAGGGCCAACGGCAAGGTCGTAACCGGTGTCAGATCCCTAAACCAGAACTCCCCCCTCACTTGTGAGGGGCGGCCGCACAGAGGACTGCACCTCGTGTGCCATACCAATTTCCCTTGTCTTGACGGGGGCCCCTGTTAACTCGACGCCATGTACGTGGTCGTCCGAGGACTCGTGTGAGGTGTCTAGAAGGTAGCGTAGACCCCCCTCCCCACCCTACACAACTTACCACATCTGCCGTCGCAGATGTCCTGGCCCCGGGAAATTCCCAGGAGGGGCCCGTAGCCCCTCCTATCCAGGGAGGGGCCTTGACCGCCTTCCCTTTCCTTTAGGCGTCCCGTCCTTTAGAAGGGACCGCCTCCCCATTGAGGGGCCAATGGCCACCTCCCCCCGGGCGCTCCCATCCGTAATGGGTGACGCCCCCCCCTAGGGATCTTCCAATGACTGCTCACCGATCATGACCTTACCGCCCGACCAAACAATAAATACGACAAGATTAATGACTGAAAGAAAGAGACATTTCCTACTTAAAACAGATCAAGTCTCAACCCTCTAAAACATCTAAAACATTACTAATCACTCTGATGAAAGTCTTTAATAAAGCCTACTGCACAGAGTTATCCACTTTATTGCAACCGCATCACAAACTTTATTCAGAAACAACCTGCAAGAAAACAACTACTACGTAAAAGGACTTTATACTACAACAACTTGCTGTCTTCAGGGGATGGTGGGTGGGTTCAAAATTGGCTCTTCGTTCCGACTCGAGCTCACGTGCAGCGAGGAGGTGCAGCTTCAGAGCACAGGAACAAGAGGATGCTTCCTTGGCTTGTGGCTCCTTTTATTCTTCTCTGGGCGGGCGTAAACCTCCTCCTCCCGCCTCCAGGGGCGTGGCGGACGGCTTCGGTGTCTAGGACAACCCACTCTTGGGCGGGAAAAAGCGCGCCCTGGCTACGCCGCTTCGGGCATACCAGCCGAGACGCGCCTCCCGCCCAAAATGGCTTCCCGGGGGGATCGGGGTACTCCACCATACGTTCGGGGGGACCGATTGGTCGCCCCTTTCCATATGGCTGAGATACCCGCCACCCCCTCTCAACACAATCCCCAAGAATTGGGAAACCGGAAACAGTTCTTGAACTTTTGGAAGGCGGGAGGGAGTTACCCTCCCGGCCGTATTTATTAAAATATGAAACAAAATCAAAACATTAAAATAACAGTTTCATATCATGTACAATTTCATATCCACATTACGATGTTTGGCTAACCTTAACACATATCTAATACAAAGGTTCTCCTAGCCGATACTAACATCCTTACAAAAATGCATTTCAAATTGAAATTGTACCTCCTAACGTTAAGGGCCAACGGCAAGGTCGTAACCGGTGTCAGATCCCTAAACCAGAACTCCCCCCTCACTTGTGAGGAGCGGCCGCACAGAGGACTGCAACTCGTGTGCCATACCAATTTCCCTTGTCTTGACGGGGGCCCCTGTTAACTCGACGCCATGTACGTGGTCGTCCGAGGACTCGTGTGAGGTGTCTAGAAGGTAGCGTAGACCCCCCTCCCCACCCTACACAACTTACCACATCTGCCGTCGCAGATGTCCTGGCCCCGGGAAATTCCCAGGAGGGGCCCGTAGCCCCTCCTATCCAGGGAGGGGCCTTGACCGCCTTCCCTTTCCTTTAGGCGTCCCGTCCTTTAGAAGGGACCGCCTCCCCGTTGAGGGGCCAATGGCCACCTCCCCCCGGGCGCTCCCCTCCGTAATGGGTGACGCCCCCCCCCTAGGGATCTTCCAATGACTGCTCACCGATCATGACCTTACCGCCACAGGCCGGATAGTTGACCGGCTATCCGGACCCCCCACAAAACTCCTACCTAAAGGTCATGCTGTAAACTCCTTAACCAGGCTACGAAGTCTCCTATGAGTAAAGAATTCCCCACCCGGGACAAATGGACCCCATCCTCTAGATACATATTGTCCCCCCTGATACAACCATGAGGAATCGAATGCAATGTACTGGTACGGAACAGTCTACTCAACTTGTTATTCACCTTTTTCACAGAATGATTTATAGCAGACACTGAATTAGCCCCTCGCCATACCTTTCGTGGAATCATATGGGACCATGCAATCGTGCACCCTGGAACTCTTTTCGCCAACCAATTTACTGTGGATAGTATCGCCTCGAGAAGTAGTCGTCTACCAGTGGTCACCAAATCATTGCCCCCAAGATGTACTATGAGTATAGATGGCGGTGACCTTGACCGCCCTAACAAACCCTCGAGAAACTGTTGAAACTGGTCAATACAGAGCCCGCCCCTTCCGTAGAAGGTCACCCTGTACCCGTATTCCCCAGCTGTGTGAATCATGTCACCTGCTTTGAATACGTCCGCGGCACGCCTCACGTATGAGTGGCCCACGACCCACACCACTCTTTCCGCAGCCGGTGATCTCTGACCGCTGGTTCCCAGGTGTCGGGTCGACTGCACAGTCCGCCCCGCCTCGTAGGTTTGCGAAACTGTAACCAAACAAAGACAAGAAGCGTGAGTACATGATATCAGCTTCACAACATGTGCAACCGCACGTACCTTTTGTAACAATTCGAGGACCAATGCCCCAGCTGTTTTACTTTTTCCACACTCAGACCCCGGGCTGTAGCCTCTGTAGCAGCCCCTATCCGGAAGGAATGAGTCCCAAACTCGCCCGGGTTCAAGCCCGCGGCCGAAATTGCCATTGCAAACACCCGCTGGAACTGAAACCTTGTCAGTGGGGTGGCATCCGCGTGCCTCAGCAATGTCCCCCCCATGATGCCGCCCTCTGCGCCAAATACTCCTCAACGCATGCCACCGGGCACATGGGAGATCCGGGAATCCGCTGGACTACTACACTGTCCCCGATCGCTCCCTGATCGGTCTTGGACCTGACAAACGAGACAATCATCGTCCCCCCTTGTACTCGAATGTGCTCTCGGCACAAACCCCCCCCCCGTATCCCGCTTGTTTCTTGCCACCAGTTTGCTTACCCGCATAGCCCCATAGAATGCTAATGCAAAAGCGGCACGGAATAACACTGTTTCCGACTGGGATGCACATGTTGTAGGGAGTACGGACAGTAACAGGGCCAACCTATCCAGACCTATCGGGTGCCTTTCATCTACTCTGCGACCCTCAAGGCGTTGCCACCCCCGCAGCGCTTTCTGTACTACGAAAGACGCTGTAGGATCCTGGATACCATGGGCCCGCGCCATGAAGGAGATGGCGGCCCGATGCCTCTGGGCCGTAGCCACCGATTTGCCTGCCCTGCGTAATGACAGTAAAAATGCTATGACAAATCCCTCCTGGCCCCAAAACTCCCTCCTAGCAGAACCCAAAAAGGACCAATAGGAACGGAACGCCCCTTCATATGCCTTCCTTGTCCTGGGTGCTAAACTCTCTCCCACGAGGTTTTGTAGTTCGGGGCACCGAGAGACCAGAGAGCTTCGGGAAATGGTGCCGCCACCGGGTCCGCTGTGGGCAGAAAACCCCAGAAGGCCTGCATACGGAAACGAGAAAGCGCATCAGCAGCCTGATTCAGCACCCCTGGCACATGCCTCGCTCTAAAGAGCACGTTCAATTGCATACATAGTTAAACAATTTCCTTGAGCAACCTCAGGATCCACTTGCATCGTGCTGCCTGACTATTGATACACTCAACCACGGTCATGTTATCAGACCAGAAGACCACAGAGTGATCCCTAAACCCCTCGGGCCATGTTTTCAAAGCCACCAGAATAGGGAACAGTTCAAGAAAAGCAATGTTACTTGTAAGTCCACACTCGTGCCACCATGACGGCCATGCTTGCGCCGACCAATGATTGCCAAATATGGCGCCAAAGCCCATACTCCCCGCCGAATCTGTCCACAGCCCCAACTCTTCGGAGGACACTGCTGGCTTGGTCCAGACAACCCGACCATTGAAGTCCGCCAGGAATGCCAACCAAATGCGCATGTCCTGGCGAATCTCAGCCGAGAGCCTCGTGCGGTGGTGCCCCTCTTTAAGACCGACCATGGCTTGTGCAATCGAGCGGGAAAAGGGGCGGGCCATTGGCATTATCCTAAGGGCAAAATTCAACTGCCCCACAGTCTGCTGCAATTGATGCAAGTTCACCTTAGTTTCTCTAATACATGCTTCAAGCGAAGCCCTGAATTTCCGCACTTTTTCTTCTGGCAACCGGAAACAACCTTCCTCGGAATCGAGCTCTATTCCAAGAAACTCGAGCGAAGTTGATGGCCCCACAGTTTTGCCTGGCGCCAATGGCACACCAAACTGTCTCATCAGATCACAAAATTCTTTTAAAGCCTGTGCACATTCTGTGTCCCCGGCTGCCCCCAGAAACAGAAAATCGTCTAGATAATGCATGACATGCTGAAAACCCGTCATCCTCGTGAATGCCCATTGCAGGAAACAACTGAATTTTTCAAAATAAGCACAAGATATGGAACAGCCCATTGGCATACATTTATCCATGTAATAGCGCCCCTGAAACATGAAGCCCAGGAGACGCTGATCGTCCGGGTGTACCGGGAGCAACCGGAACGCGGACTCGATGTCAGATTTGGCCATCAGCGCTCCGGGCCCCAGGCGATTCAACATGGCGACTGCATCATCGAAGGATGCGTACCGCACCGAACAAAGCTCTGGGTCTATTGCATCATTAACTGACAAATCCCTCGGGGCTGACAAATTATGTATCAGTCTAAACTCACCCGGGTCCTTCTTGGGGACCACTCCCAAGGGCGAACAAACAAAATTAGGAACTGGTGGCATGTTGAATGGTCCCGCGACCCCGGGCCACTTCTTTCCCAATCTTCGCTTGCACCACTGCCGTATTATGCAGGACCGAAACTTGGTTCCTACACTGTGCTTTACCCTGAAAATTCCCCACCGGGATGCGGAAACCGTAAGAAAAACCGTCTCGCAACACCCCAGCGGAGACATGATCAGGGTATTCGCTGAGCCAAGGAATCATTGCCATGGTATCAACCGGTGTAGGTAAAGCCGCCCCTCGGACTATGTCAGACCTGCTTGGCGCTTGCCCTACTTCCGTTATCACCCGTTTTGGCTCTGCACATGGTCTCGGGATGCGAAGACTGTCCACACCCCCCACAGTCATGCCTAAACTTGCATGATCCCTGGGGCCTCGTACACTTTCCCCTGTTAAAGTTCCAGCATACCCCTTTTTTACCTGTATTGCCGTTCGGCCTTGGGTGATGCTCATTACTTGCCCCTGCCCAAAAGGGCGCCCCGGCTGGTTGGCGGGAAAGCTCACCCCCTTCCCCCCCCCAACAATGGCGCCTTTAACATGCCTGAGTTTTCCATTTTTTGCCAAGAAATGGAGTCGTAACAATCACACGTCAGGCACGTATCGAACTCTTTAGCCTTACGAAAAATATTATCATAACAAAACCACTCATTGCCAACATATGTCTGAGAATATTCCATAATACGTGACTGGTACACAGGTAACTCGGTCAACAAGTCAGGTCTCCGTTCCCCCATAATCGAAGTGAATATGCCAAATGCTCTACCCCAGTTACCTATCGTCTCATCGACTCTAAAGGCGGCCATTTTTGCGCACCAAACACTCGGATGCATAAGTTCTTTCTGAACTTTCACATGCTCAATCTCATAATGATCAGTTAGCAAGGAGAACATGTTTACGTATTTCTCAGCCCATATCCGTTCTTTGACTTCCATCGGGATATGCTGCGCCAATTTCTCCCTTCTCGAGGGTACAGACCCCTTCCCCGCAATCGGCATTAGCTGCTTACCTGAGCTAGAAGCTGTAACCGCCGTTGCCGCCGAACTCGTGCCAGCTGCGGGTTGCTCTACTGGAGCCTGCGGGGAAACAAACGGACAAGGAGGTTTCGCGGCCTCTCGTGACTGCCGCAACTGCCTCATTATTTGCTTGGCCTCCTCGGCCGTGTCCCCCGGAGCCACGGAACGCCCGCTGCTATTACCCAGCCATGCCGCCAACTGAGCGGCCAACTCCGGGGGCATGTCCCCCTCGTCCACTGGGGTAACCACAACGGGGATCCGCTGGCCCTCGGCAGGAGCCGGCGCGGGAATCTCCGCTGGTCTAGGAGGGCTCGCCGGGGGAGCCTCCGGAACTGGGACCTCGTCCTCATTTGACCCATTCCTGGCCCTTTTCCTTCTTCCGGCCGGGGCCTCCGTCGGGTTGGGTCTTTTTGGCCTTCCCGCACCGTCCCTGGCCGCCATTTTTCTCTTCATCTCTGCCATGTCTTTCACCAACATCCGGAGCATCTGGTCGGTGCTGACCTTTTTTGCGACTCTCTTGCCCGGCATTTTTCCCACGTAGGTGAAAGGTCCTGACCCGATTTGTAATGCTGAAAGAGAAAAGAGAGAAATTACTAAATTCAAAATTGGCTCTTCGTTCCGACTCGAGCTCACGTGCAGCGAGGAGGTGCAGCTTCAGAGCACAGGAACAAGAGGATGCTTCCTTGGCTTGTGGCTCCTTTTATTCTTCTCTGGGCGGGCGTAAACCCGCCTCCTCCCGCCTCCAGGGGCGTGGCGGACGGCTTCGGTGTCTAGGACAACCCACTCTTGGGCGGGAAAAAGCGTGCCCTGGCTACGCCGCTTCGGGCATACCAGCCGAGACGCGCCTCCCGCCCAAAATGGCTTCCCGGGGGGATCGGGGTACTCCACCATACGTTCGGGGGGACCGATTGGTCGCCCCTTTCCATTATTAGTGATTGCTCGCAAGTGCTGTAAAATACGCACATGGGCTGGATGGATTGTGGATCCTACATATCTCTTACCACATGTACAGACCAAAACATATACCGCAAGTCTGTTCTGCATGAGAACGAGTCCCTCAGCATATATGGTTTGATTCTAAACGGAACATGAACCTTGGTAGTGTTCACGCCGTGTGTACACGCCTTACATTTGTTACACTTTTTGAAACCTTTTTGGGAATCTAGCCAATTTTTTGCTTTTTTGAGTGCTGGTGCGTTGCAGACAATTTCATTTCTCATTGACTTTGCCTTTCTAAATGTCATCAAAGGATTTTTTCCCACTTTCTCACCTATGCTTACATCACAGCGGACTAGAGGCCAATGTCTCCTCAGGATTTTTCGGAGATTATTGTGGTATCTGTTATACCCAGTTATTAACCTCGGGGGACTTTTCCCTTTGTGGTCAGGTTCCTTGTCCACGGTTTATGGGAAAATTAGATCTTTCCTGTTCTTAGAACTACACTTGGCTTCTGCCCTCTGGCATGTGCTCTCTGTGTATCCCCTCTTTCTGAGTCTCTTGAACAGATCTTGTTTGGCACTAGTTAGTCCTTCAGTTGTGCTACAGTTTCGTGTCATTCTGAGGCACTCAGCATAGGGAATTGACTGTTTCAACGGTGTTGGGTGGAAACTGTGTGCGTGTAGTAGGGCATTCCCTGCAGTCGGTTTTCTGTATGTGCGTGTCTGTATCTTATTGTTTTGTACATAGAGTTCTAGATCTAGGAATTGGATAGTTTCGGCACTGGTGTTACATGTAAATTTCAAATTAAGCATATTATCATTCAAGTCCAATGCAAATCTTTCTGCATCCTCAGCACTACCCTGCCATAGAATAAAAATGTCATCGATGTATCTCTTATACATCACTACATTGTTTTGCATGGTCTCTGAGTGTTGGACTTTCAGTACCCGCTCCTCCCACCAGCCCATATGCCTATTCGCATAGCTGGGGGAGAAGCAAGTTCCCATGGCAGATCCTTGAAGCTGTTTGTAGTGCAATCTGTCAAAGATGAAAGTGTTATTTGTCAGGCACCACTCAGCCATTTCTAACAGCATCTTCGTGTGATTATATAGTTCAATAGTTCTTCTTCCCAGGTAGTATTCCATGGCTTTAAGACCATCTCTGTGCCTGATGCTGGTGTACATCACATCTAATGTCATGAAGTGGTAGTCATGTTGCCATTCTACATCGAAAATCTTTGACAGAAAATCGTCTGTGTCTTTTATGTAGGCAGGTAGTTTTTTGACTTAAGGCTATAAAAAAGAGTCAATGAAGATGCTTGTTTTTTTAAATAGGCTGCCAATAGCTGAAATTATTGGCCTCCCCGGTGGTGTTTTTTCATTTTTATGGACCTTTGGTATAAGATACAGTTGGGGTGTAACTGGATAGTCATTTTTTAGATAGTTGAATTCATCCTTATTAATGAGGCCCATTCCTTTCCATCTGTAGAACTCATTATGGTATTTTTCTTGTATGCCCACATTGTGAGTTGGGCTTATCCTCATGTAGCACTCTCTGTCTTGGAGTTGAGTGAGGGCTTCTTTGTTGTACATGTCAAGAGGCCACAGGACAATGTTTCCTCCCTTGTCTCACCACCTGACCACGATGTCGGATCTTGATTTTATCCTTGTCATTAGATTGTTGTATTTTCTTCTGTGATCCTCGTTTTCCTTCCAATATTCTTTGGTGCTTTGTATAGACAGATCTTTTAAATCTTTGATAACATTGTCTGCAAATAAATCTACATTGTCTTTGGGCATTGTCGGCATAAACACTGATTTGGGTTTGAAATTTGTTTTGACTGTTGCGAAGATGTTGAGGTCCGACGCAATGGCTGCTCCACTTGGTGTTACCCCAGCGCCTTCCGTTTGTTGCTCCAGGTCAATCAAGTTTTGCAGAGCCTCCATGTTGGCCACTGATTGATTCTGGCTAGGGTCCCCAACTTGCATTGTTGTTGTTGGGCGTTTGTTCGCATTTGCAAAATACTTCTGCAGTTTTAATTTTCGAACATACTGAAATAAATCAATGCGGGTCTGGGCATAATCAAAGTTTGTGTTACTACAGTATGTCAGTCCCAGGGATAAAATGTCAAGTTCTTGTGCATTCAACTCCATGTTTGTTAAGTTAATGACTGTGTTGTCTATTTCGTTTTGTACTTCCATTATCGGCGTCTGTAGCGTCTGTTTTGTGGCTTGTTCTGTTGTTGATTTTGGCCTCGTTTCTCTCCACCATCTGTTTTTTCTCCTCCGCCTTTTGGTTGCTGTTTTTGGTTTTTGTTGTTGGGTTTGCCTCTACCTGCCCCCCCATCTTGTTTCGAAGGGAAACGTGGTCTCAATGTCCTGAGGCGGTGCATCCTTAAAAAAGCCAGTTCTTGTGCGGGAGTTGGTGTTAGGCCTGTTGCGCCAGCGCTGTGATTACTTTCAGCGTCGGTTTCGTACTCAGAGCTGATTTCGTTCTCACTTTGTTCCACTGTTGTGTTTGCCCCACTTGGTTGTGTGTTAGGGGTTTGCCTTCTTATTTGTTGATACTTCTTTGCGAAGGTGTAAATCCTTCCGTTCATATAGTCATTGCGGTCCTGCTGAAATTTTTTCGCTTTACGTTCCTTGATGTCTGTTTCATGTTTAAGAACTCTTTCTTTTATTTCGTTCAAACTCTTGGTAATTTCATCTCGATTTGGTTTGAGTTCAAGTTGCTGCATTATTTCTTCAATGCGAGATATCATTTTTTGTCTGTCACTTCCTGCAAATCGTATCAAGATTTTCAACATATTTTCAGAGGATTTGGCACTGTTGTCTGCCCACATTTGTAACATTTCCGGGTCTGGGTCCTTATACGTTGGGGCCACCAAGATTCTGAGCCCCCTGGGGATTCTTCCCACTTCCAGGTACCTCGTGAGGGATTTCACTTCCCACCACTTCCCTGTATATATATATATTCACAAAAAAAAACCATAGGTTTCACACCAGTTATAGTTAGCTGGAAATTTTACTGACATAAAACCATTGAAATTCCCACGTTATAGTTATGAGTGATGTCACTGACCATGTCATGAGTGATGTAATAAGTGACGTCATCAGCAGTGCATTGCACACGCAAGTTATAGTGAGTCCAACTAACTATAACGTGGGAATTTGATTGGTTTTATATCAGTAAAATTTCCAGCTAACTATAACTGGTGTGAAACCTATGGTTTTTTCAGTGAATTTCAAAGGTTTTTTAATAGCAAATCTCTTTTGGTATGAAATGTAATATTTTTTATAATGAATTTTATATTGTATATTTATGTAATACTATTTTTTTATGTATATATATATTTATTTTTTATTTTTTTGCCCCAGAGCGCTCCCGGGGCGCGTGCCGATGCGCTTACCGGTTAGCGCAGTTTTGCCGCGCCCCGGTTCGCGTACCGGTGAGCGCCCCGTTAGCGCTATTGCTGCAAACAAAAACATCATTGTGACGTATCGCGTAGCCGCGTGATGCGTGTTATAACGCACAGCGCAAGCGCACCCGGAAGCGCCGTAGCACATACGATCGCGCTACGTAAGCGCCCCAAGGCGCGCCCTGACGCGCTTAAGCTACGCGCCCTCAGGCGCGCCCCGGGGCGCGTAGAGTAATGTGACCTGAAAATAACACTTTTCATTGGTTCAGAACACTTTTGGTTTCCAAATGATGAAAGCCTGGGTCATGTAACCTGAAAATAACACTGTTCATTGGTTCAGAACAGTTTTGTTTTCCAAATGATGAAAGCCCCCACCTTTTTTCCTCATTCTCACTTTGTTGTTTGAGTGAGGAAGACCTGCTTCTATTGTTAGAGAAATGGCTACAGTAGCAGCAGCAGCTGGAGCATCTGCACCACCACCACCACCACAAGGACCACCACAACATCACATTGGTGGTCAAGAAGAAGAGGAGGAGGAGGAGGAAATAAGGCAGAGACGGCATTTCCTGCCTGAAGACAATGCCCCATATAAACCTAAGGAGAACTTTATATGGGAGTTTTTTTAAATCCCAAGGGGTGCAAAGAAGGTAAACGCTGCAAAGGTGACTTGTCTCATCTGTGGCGCTGTACTATCCAGGGGGAACCCTGCAAAAAAATATTCATTTGGGAATCACAAAATGATTCGGCACATGCAACGATTGCA
The DNA here is from genome assembly GCF_964263255.1 of Lissotriton vulgaris. Classification (NCBI taxonomy): domain Eukaryota; kingdom Metazoa; phylum Chordata; class Amphibia; order Caudata; family Salamandridae; genus Lissotriton; species Lissotriton vulgaris. The sequence continues at coordinate 156,679,925 of NC_141690.1, forward strand.
CCCCAATAACTATTCTGCAGCAGAGGTGAGAGAACTGTGCAGAAACCTTCCACAATCGTCTGCCAGCATCTCAACAACCAAAGAAACCACTCCATCGGGTCCAGAGGCAAGTCAGATGGTTCCAAACATTCAAACTAAGTTTGGTGATTACAAATTTGTTTGCATATATTGTGGCAAAACAATTACCTATGGTGAGAAGAGTATTACCCTCATCAACATTGCTGGTGATAACCACAAGTGCCCGAAGAAACCCTAATTTTTTTTGCTCCAGTTGAGCCGTTTATAATTCCCTGTTTTTTCTTTCTCCTCATAAAAAATACAAAAAAATATAAAACTGTTCAGAAAAGCCAAAAAAAGTAAAAAATGTTAAAAAAACAATAAAAAAATATAAAACAATAAAAAGAATAAAAAAACAGTTCTTTTTAGAACTACCTCCAATTTATAAAATAACCTACATTTAAAATTTTTTTTTTTTTTTTGCCCCGCGGGGCCCTTTTATGGCCCCAACATCAAACCTAGAGGGTCAGGGGGGGTCTACCCTTCCCCCTTTTGGTCATTTCCCCCTTTGTTTTTGCCACCTCTTGTGTCTCGATCCTACCGAGACGCAAGATGGCGGCCGCACCGGACTGTTTGGAATGTTTACAGACACCCGAGAGCCAATCAGCTTTCTGCTCGCGAACTCGCGTAGCACGCTGGTTCGTGCCCCGGTGCCCGTACCAGGGCGCGCTTACAGATATATATATTTTTTTTAACCTAAATTACTCAAAATCCACTGGAGCACATATCTTGAGACATAGCAAAGGCACATCGGGCTACCAGTCGCTACAATTTTGCCAAGTTTGGGCTAAAAGTGAGGTCGACAGCCCTATGGAAATTAACATGGGGAAAACACGTTTTGGGACCCCCCTTTTTTCTCGGCCCCCGCTTGACGAATACACCCAAACTTTTAGGGAAGGACCAGAGGAAAATTTCAAGCAGATTCCTCAACCGGCGCCAAAGTTATTCCCAATAGAATGTTGCGATTTCCCTGTTGAAAATAATCCGCCAGTAGGTAATATATATATATATATATATATACACATACACACACACACATGTATATGGCTATAGATATGCATATGTATATATAACTATATATATAGTTATATATATTCCCAAAATACCTGCTACAGATTATGAACGGGCTCCGACACTCGAGTTCACAACACGTGAATTTATTGCCACCACACTAGGTGGGATATGTACTAGGTGGGATATGTACAAGAATTGCTGCTAACTAACCTAACATTAGTTAGCTCCAATTTTCCTAGCGCGGCCTATCACCAAAAACTATCACCCTGTTAATGATATATTTACAATACGTCGCTACATGGCGATAGTTTCAGGTAGCCGCAGTGAAAACTGCTGCTAACACTAGCATGAAGGCTATACAAATTCAAAAGGCCAATTCGCAGGCAAAAAACTCACGTTAGTCAGCCCAACTTGCCTTTTTTTGTCTCTAGTGGCAAAATATCCTGTAAGTCCACCTCCAATGAAATATAGGAACCAAAACCAATGGAATACAGATTGGAGCAGACAGGGCCTAGTGCAACACAGATCAACAACCCCCCAAGCCCTCCAACAGCCAGGATGACCAGCCAGAGTCCCAGGGGAAGAGGAAATCTAGGGCTACAATCATGAAAAGAGGCGCAACGCTGGGCAAAACCAGTGATGCATCACTTATCATTGCGCACTCCTTGCAACACAATGGCATCAAAAACCTTGAAAGCACGGACAGTCCCCGGGGCCCGGAGGCCTCGCAGGGCCTGCGTATGGGAACATGAGTGGGATGTGGAGGGGTTGTGGAGTTGCTGGGCCATGGTGGTAGACATTGAGGGTTCGGTGTTTGCCCTTACCTGGTGGTGAAATCTGCAGGTTGCATGGAGACACGTTGCTGACCTGTGTGAGAAGACCACCCGGTGTCCCTTGTTGCTGTGTACGGTAGAGGCGATCCTGCACACCAACAAACTGAGTTCTGCATCGCATACCAGGAGCCACCACTACACAGGGTACACAGAGGAGATCATCAATGGTTGACCACACCTCTCTGCATCAGAGGTCGGAGGATGTTGCGCTGGGTGGACTCTGTGGAGGGTGAGGATCCTGATCTGCACCAAGCGTGTGTGGGGGGAGCACTGCAACTTCACGCCTACAGCGGACCTGTTGCATCACCTGCATCTGGAGGTTCTCCAGCAGACTGGGCGACGACTTCTGTACCCTGGTTAGTGAAATCCCGCCTGGCTGAGGCTCCTGCTGGCTGAGTCACAGATTTTGAGAGAGTGCAGAGGATTGCGCCACGGTGTCAAAGTCCAGGTGAGTAGAAGGTGGCATGCGTAGCGGATAAGGCCCGGGGGTCAAGTCAAGCCCAGGCATAGCACCTGTGGGTGACGCACCCCCAGTGGTGGCTCATCTGCTATTGCGGAAGAGCGTCACCCCAATGCTTTCAAGTAGTGGAAGAAGAGGAAACATAACATGATAACTTTCTGATGTACTCATGCTATGTTTCCTTTGAGGGTGGGAGGGTGCTGCTCTACTCATGGAGCAGGGCAGGGGTGGAGTGGTATGCCCACTGAAGTGCGCGATGACTGTTTGGTCAGCCCTCTCTGGCCACTAAAAGCATTCATGCACACTTCCCTGTTCGCAATGCAGGCTGCATTACAGCCTGCATGGAGAACTTGCCCACCCCTCCAGCCCCTGTCTGAACGCCTTGTCATGGTGCTCAAGAACAATCCCAAAGCCACACTGCAGCAATTTGATTGGGTTAGGGGAGGGAGCCTGGCTACCTGCCTCCTGTTCCTGAAAGCAGATTCAGGAGAGCAAGAGCACAGAAGATGTGGGACCCTGCCTCGAGGCAAGAATTAAAAAAATATATATTTACAACCCCTGCTCGCCGTGTATCCCCGCCCCCTCCAGTCTTCTTTCCCACGTTTCTTGCCTCCCAGATGTCCAGTCCGCCCAGCAGCACTACATAATGGCAGCCGCTGTGCCACCATGTGCAGCGGGTATATCACTAGTTATGTTATGTTATTTTATGTTATCAACATTTATTTTGCGCACAGATGCTCCAGCTAAGGAGCGTCCTGGCGCATGGAAAAGGTGTACATAACACAACGCAAAGAGAACAGAAAAGTAAGGGTCAATATAAAAGATTAAAACAGGTAAGTCTTCACAGCCCTACGGAATGCTAAAAGATCCTCTAACAGGCGGATTTCCAAAGGGAGAGAGTTCCAGAGAGCCGCAGCTCTCACACGGAACGAACGACCGCCCATCCGGCTAAGCCTGAAACGCGGGATAACCGCAAGGGATTGCCCAAAAGATCCGAGGGAGCGAGTCGGGACATAGGGGGATAAGAGATTATTGAGGATCTCAGGTGCCGAACCTTTTAAAATTTTAAAGGCAAGGCTCAGAGCCTTAAAGTGGATTCGGCTTTTTATTGGTAGCCAATGTAGGGACCGCAGAGTGTTGGACGTGGGACAGGACCTCGGCAGACCCACCACTGCTCTCGCAGCCGCATTCTGAACGCACTGCAAGCGAACAATCTCAGATTGGTTAACTCCCAGCAGGAGCGAGCTGGCGTAGTGCGCCAAAGGCAAGCCTGTCTCCTGGACAAGTCCAGCACCAAGGACCCTTCCTCTTGGACTGCCAGCGCCCTCCTCACCATCAACACTGCCTGCCATCTAGCAACACTGTAGATATCTCTTGCACCCGCACCAGTCGAAACTGCAAACGCACCTTCTGCCACATCAGCACACCAGCGCCTCCTGCCCGCCAGCCGACCAACAGCGCAGCTGACCGGCTCAACTGCATCCTCCTCAATGTGCGGTCCCTCCACAAACATGCAACAGAAATCTCGGACCTCATCAATGCCACCTCTTCAGACATTGCCTTCTTCACAGAAACCTGGACCAACCTCTGTTCCGGACCAGACATCACCATCACCATCCATGATGGCTATAAATTCACCCGCATGGATCACCCCGAGTGGCCATTTGGCATTGCCATTGTTCAAAAAAGGCACACTCAAACTGACCATGCACTCAAATGACCCGACGGTGACCATAGAACATCTCCACTTCCAGATCCGGACCAACCCCAGCACCACCCTCCACGGCGCCGCCGACTTCTGCATACCGAGCTATTACGCTCCCGAACCAGACGGCTCTCCGCGCTGGACAAGGCAGTACCGATTCCTCCTATGTTCATGGTATCTGCTGATCCGATGATTTGCCTGTTGTAATACGCAATTGCGTTAAAAGGCAGTATAATATTTAAAGACAACAATGACTATATTTTTGTCCTGATGATGATGCCCCTCATTTAACTTAGGCATCGAAACGTCGTCGACCAAAAAACCCCCTTATGCAATATGACATTTAAAATATTGTGAAATGTAATGGTGTGGTTATAACAATCTCTGTCTAACACTGACTACAAGTACACAGACATATTTTTGCTTTGCTCCTTTTACCATTCTGTTCGTTGTTTTGTCTGAATGTTGTGGGTCACGGCTGTGCCCACTTGTTATTAATGTGTTCATTCAGTTTTATTAAGAAAATTGTTAAATAAATTCCTTGTCCGGCTAGACAAAAGATATAACACTTATCAGGTGTGTGATTATTAGCTCAGTATACTATTGTGTCCACGAGTAGGGACCACTGTTTTTTGTAGCATGATACTGCCCAAGGTCCCTATGGCATACCTTTTGGGTTCCCTTGTCTTTCCTAAACACACTTGTGAAGACCTGTGCCACATTATACCTGCATCAGGTATGATGTATGCAGGGTGAGCATTCCCACGCAACAAAGTCTCATAGGAGTGGCACAGTGAAATCCATCCGATTCAGATTTCACTGCAGAAGTTGTAGGACGCCACTGTGTCAGTACCTTACGCCTGCCTTATGGCAGGCATAAGGATGATGCAATGCCACAGGGATAGGCTAGCCCCATGCATTACTGGAGTTGTGTCATGCTTGTGACACACCTGCAGCAATATATGACTTTTTCACTGACAAATACGTCAGGATTCCAGAAGTATGTCGTTAATTGTGACATGGAGCACTGTTAGGTAAATACAACGCATACATGGTGTCGCAAGAAGGGCGTGGTGAAAAGTGTTGCAACGCTGTTTTGTCGCAGAGATTCAACACTTTTCATGAATGAGGCCCAGGAATGCACCCTATCTTATTGATGGAGCTCTTTCATGCCCTGTAGTTTTGTCGCAGGGCAGCGCAACAACCCTCCTTGCAGAGCTCTCCAGCACCAAAACCTTCTGAAATGAGGACCCAAGTGCTTACACCATTTTTAAGACCAGCTATTTTTTTATCTTAAAAAACTGCCTCTAACTGGAGCTAGAGGCAGTTTTTTTGGTTTTGCACCATAAAAGGAATTCCTTGTACCGGAACGCCTACCTTGCATCTCATTTTCGTTAGGTCCCGCTAACAGAACTGGCAATCCGAAAAATTAATGTTTACGCCGGAAAACTGCTGCTAACTGCGTTAGCGACAACTTGTAATTATGGCGATAATAAAAAAGTCACTGTAATGTCAAAATATTTACGCTACGGCGGCGTTAACTCCTTGTACATCTGCTCCTAGGTTCTTGAACATTTCCTTCATGTGTAGTTCATGAGTCCCCTCGCAGACGTGTTTCGGGTATATATGGATAGTGGTCCTAACCATAACTTGCGAATTTCAGTGGTTTTTTGGTTCCTTATCCCATTGTTTTTTTGCAAGGATTTCATATTTCTTGCCCCCAGTCAGCTTTATTTGATTCTTCAAATTGGTCACTCTTCTTTCAGCTGAATCTTTCATTGTGCATAAGCAGCAATGGCTGACCTTATTGATTTTATCCAGAGGTCTTAACAAATGTAAATTCTTTCAACAATGAAGCCAATGTAACTGAAAAAATGTTGTCCCCAGGTGTAGCCCCTGACTTTGTTTTTGTTGTTGCTGGAAACTGTTCCTATGAAGAAAACTTGTCTAAGGAGCTTCCCTTTCAACATTGGGGCTGCAGTGCATGATGGTGGACAGTTGGACTGTATGATGTTCAATTTGAAGTTATTCCTTGCTCAACGGGTTAACCCACTTTTCTTTTACATGTACCATCAGAACCCTGTACAGGGATGTGGGATTAGTTGAGTTATGGAGGCTTCTGTGCCTTTGTTGGCTTGAAGTGTGATTCTAAATGAAAACAGCCAAGGGAAGTTTTGTAGAAATGCAGTATTGAAAGCTCACATCAGTAATGGGAGTTATCCCAGAAGAAGAAATGATTGCTGGCCTTTGCTGTCTCAGAGGTTTACCTATCCCTGGTGAGGCCAAACTTTCTGCACCAATGATAGCAGCCAGTTTACCGTCTTGTCAGTTTTGGGGCTTTAGGAAGTTCATTCTCCTCTGGTTTGCTGCACTGATGATACAGTTTGTGAAATTGCTCCTGGCAGTGGTAGTGTCCTCTGACAGGGATAGGATGAGCTGCGCATCATCGGTGTAGGAGACTATGCTAATTCCGTGTGACCGGATCATTTTGGAAAGCGGTGTCATGTAAATGTTGAAGAGTGTTGGGCTGAGTGAGGATCCTTGTGGGACTCTGCAAAACAATTTTTTAGGTTCTGAGGTGTAGGGTGGGAGTCATACTCGTTGGGTTCTTCCTGTGAGGAATGAGGTTATCCACTTGAGTGCTGGTCCTTGTATACCTGGTTCTTGTACCTGTGTCATTTAGGCTGTGTCTTCATTGATGAGTGGGCTCCAGTCGATCAGATGTTCATTCTCAGTGGTGGTGGTCAGCTGGTCAATGAAGTCTGCTGAGTTAGACTGGGGATCAAAGTTGCTTTGTATATTCAATATTTTGCCGTGGAAGAAATAGGAGAAGTTATTGTAGAGTTCTTGTGATATGTGATGATGTTGGTTGTGGAGGCGTGGTTTGTAAAAATGTTGACGATGGAGGATAGTTCTTTGCAGATGTTGGAGCTGGTTTCTGTTCGCAGCACCAGGGCCCTTTTTTGGATTCCCTCAGTTGTGGTGGTAAAATCTGAGTGCAGTGTAGGTGATTCTGGTGATGGTTTCCTGACTGGTTTCCATTTTCACTCCAGTTGCTTGTAGTAGCGGTTGTATTCCTTGAGGTTGTTGGTGTTCCAGGTGGCTTGTTTGGTGGGTCTACTTTGTTTAATGTTTTTGATGGGTGCAAGGGTTTTGATGCAGTCTGAGATCCAGATGTTGAATTTTCTTGTGTTGCTGTTTTGGTTGTTGGTGCTATCTGGTTGGTAGGTATTGAGGGTAATAATGCAGTCCAATTCTGTCACTTTGTTCCAGCTGCGCCCGGGTTCTCTGGGTCTTTCCAGTGGGGTGGCCTGCGGCGAGGTGACATGGAAATGAATGATTAAGTGGTCCGTCCATATGAGGGGGTGAGATGGCTGAATTTGATCTTGTCGCTGGAAATGAGGATGGGATCCAGTATGTGTCTAGGGTTGTGCGTAGGGCCCTGGACAGGCTGGGTGAGTCCAATGGTCTCCAGACTTTCTAGTAGGTTGGTGGACTTGGGGCCTGTGATGTCATCCAGGTGAAAGTGAGGTCGCATAGAAGTATGAAGTCCTTGGAGCTGATGGAGAGGGAAACAATGAGATTGGTGAAGAGTTTGCTGAAATTGGTCTGTGGTCCAGAAAGTCAGTATGCAAGGGTGCTTTTGATTGTGATTCTTTTGTCTGTTTGCAACTTGAACTGCATGTGTTCCATGAAGGGGGTGTTGGAGTCCGTGAACGTGGTGCACTTGAAGCTTAATGCTTGAGGATGATGCTGAATGCTGAGTCTGCAAAACCTGTACATGAATACATTTCTTATTTATTTTAGGAACTTGCAGCAAAGATGATTCCCCCAAAAAATTGCATTACATGTGTTGTAAAGTGTTTCTTGTCTGTGAAAACTGTATAGTCCATGACATTTTGACTGTATTTTAAAATAGTACCCTCATTGTTTTGTCTGATTTACAATTTTAGTTATAGTTAAGAAATGTAGTTTAATTATCTTTGAATGTATACTTATATATATATTTTAAATATGTGTTATCATTTCCGTCATTCTATTTAATTCAGAATTTTTTTGGGGAAATAAAGGCACATTCATCCAGGGAGATTATTATGTCATGCAAGTTCTATGCTGAATGATGGGGTTGGTTTGTGCAGTCAGTGGACGGCTAATGAAGTGATCAGTTGAAGGAGAAGCATTCTCGCGGGCTGTTTAAGCAATAAATGCAGTTTTTCTTGAACTGTGCTGTTGGAGAGCTCCATCATTACAGAGATACAACTACTGACAAGAAGAAGCGTGAAAAAGTTAAATGTCCAAAAAGCTATTACTTCAGCTGGACTCACTGCCTTCTAGAGAACAGATTCTGGATTCCGAAGGCCTTGCAAAAGATCACCCAACTTAGCACCTGCTTCATGATCCTTTGCAGAACTATCAGTCTGCCTTCACAACCTGTTTCAGCAAGAAGGCAATGATCATCCTCATGGCTGATGACTTCTTTATGATCATCAGACAATGCTTGACCTCTCTGCAGCCTTCGCCTGCTTTAACTTTCTGCAGTCTTCAGTACCATGAACCACACAGTCCTATTGAATACCCCTGGACTTCTAAATATGCTTTAACAACATTCTACAAGGGTTTAAATCATGCCTGAAGAACTGAACCCGGCTGATCTAGGTTAGCACTGATAGCTTGCTGCACATCACTGTAACATGCTGAGTGCCCTAGAAACCACCCTCTTGGCCATGATTTTTAAGTTGTACAGAGTCCCAAAGGGTCATACTGGTGGACAAGGAAATCAACACCTACCATAATCCCAAAGGCACTCAGCTGTCACTCAGTGTTACATCTGGCCCTAACATCCTCCTCAATTCAGCCTGAGAATGAAACTGGACAGCCTCACACCTCAACTCCTTGACAATACCAAATCACCAGGCTTCTACATCGATACCAGCTGTAGTGTTAATAGGCACATGACGCAAAAGAACACGACTGCTTGGCATCAGCTCTGCAGGGTGAAGTCAACCCTTAAGGAAAACAACCTCAGAACAGTTGTTTTACCTCGAAAACACATTGTTGTCCAACTTCACAAAAAACCCATCTAGATCTCCGGAAAAGCGTTATTCATGTCGCAGTATGACTCAATATTTTTCTAAGCCACAATACTCCTCATCATCTTCAAGACCTGCTACATCACCTACAAGGCAGTGAACTTTGCCATCCTGTCATACATGGCCTATAGCAGGGGTCTCCAAACCGGTCCTGGAGGGCCGGATCCATGCCAGATTTTTTGGATATCCCCATTGAGATACATGTAGTTATTTTAAAAATCTGGCATGGATCCGGCCTTCCAGGACCGGTTTGGGGACCCCTGGCCTATAGGATCAAGACATCTAAAAGGCTAGGGAAATCACGCAGCAACATCATCACCAGGCTTGGTTGCAAAAAGTGTGACACATATTGTAGAGACACATATTGGAAAACATATATAACCTGCAATAATGCATGTCTTTTTTTAGAATGTATGACTGAACAACTACTTCCTAAACCACAAATCCCTTAACCACGAAGGCTAAACAACGAGCAAACACAAACAACTAAATTTTTAACAACGAGTTCCTAAACCACGAAAATTTCCATTCAAATTGCTCTTTACACATTTATTCTAGTATGGTCTTTTAAATCCGCTTTCTTAAGATTTATAAAACAATGAAACTTAAAGAGAAAGTTTTTTTTATTAAACGTTTTCCAGCGAGATGCCAAGCATAGTTTTTCCTCCCTAGATGCGGATATGAAAAACGTAATGTCATGTCTTTGCAGAATCAGCTAAATGTCTGGCATTAATACAAAAGTGGGGACAGCAGCCCGAGTTTTTGTTTAGCAGTGTCGTGGAGAGTGACGGAGTCGCCTTCAAAGTCCACTTTTGCGTACACAAAGCTTTCTATGGACACCACGGGCCTCCCTTGTACCTTTTGCAAGTCAAATACTTCCCTCTTTTGCAGCCTCATTTTAAAATGCGCAACTTGTCATTCAACCTCATGTAATGAATGTGCAGCGTTGTTTTTTTTTATAGTTTTACCTCACTAGATTCTGAGAAGTCGTGGTTTAGGAATCTCAGGGACAGCAGTCTGAGTCTTGTAAATCACCGTGCTACAACCGGGAAAACACAGTTTGATAGTTTAGTTTATTTTTTGCTGTTGTTTTATCTAAATTCTGTATATGGAATTCAATGCCTGTAAATGTCTTATGAGCTCGTGTTGCTCTCCAGCACCCCTTTTTCTTCCACACGACATGACAACTGCCTTGTCCTCTATTTACTATATGACACTTGCAGTCATTTTACTTGGCGTGTATAACGGCATCTAGAGACAAATACTTCCTTCCTTTGAAGCCTCATTTCAAAATACACAACTTGTCATTCAACTGCATGTGATGAATGTGTAGCTGTGTTTTTTCTAATAGTTTTACCTCCCTAGATGCGGAGAAGTCGTGGTTTAGGAATCTCGGGGACAGCAGTCCGAGTCGTGGTTTAGGAATGTCTTAGTTAGGAATTCGTTGAAATGAAGAGTCATGGTTAAGGACTTCGTTGTTCGGGATTCCTCGTTGTTCTGACTTCGTTGTTCAGGTAAGTCGTGATTTAAACTTTGTTGTTTAGGTTGTTTCCCCTTTTTTTAATTTATCTCTGCACGGTCAGGAGAGTCGGAAAGACATTCTGAGCAAATAAAGTATGTGTGTGCCATGGAAAGAGTTGAAACACACAGGCACTCAGGTACTGTTCATCGTACATGCCCAATGAAGAGCAAATTTTACATCTATACCACAAGGCTTGATTCTACCTGAGCTGCGTGCGTTGATTATGTACATTTTGTTTAAAGTTAGTGCATACGTTGTGATGGAGCAAGATTTCGTACGTAAGAAACGTGTTCGGCTCCAAGCCTCTCGAAAAACATGTAATAATGTAACCAACATGTTTCGAGTATATTAATAATTGCATTACACTACATTTTATTTCTTCATCTAGGGGGAGCTTTCCAATGTGCTTTACTAACAAGTAATTCGAGTGTCTAATATGTCTGCCGAAAACGCAGGAACCCTTTGCGCATACGTCTACTGCGTAGTATGACATATTTCGTTTTGGTGAGAATTCTTTGCAGCTATGCAGTATTATTTAAGATGGCCGCATGAACCTCACATGCTATGCTTAAACTAACCCTTGCATGTCTTACTAGACTGCTAATGCAATAGGTAAAATGTATTAAAGTAGGAATAAGTGGTATACAGTGCATTCATTTATTTTCATATTCTAACATGTTTTTCTTTGACTTTGTTATTAGTACGTATTTTGGGCCTGGGGGGTGACTGAAATCTCCATCTTGACTGAATTATGTGCAAGCGTGCTGGACTCTGTCAAACGTAGTATTGTGACTTTGAAACCCAACCAAGGTCACTTTAACCAGAGAAGTGCCTAGGAACACCACCTCTTGAACCGGAGAGGGGAAGGAGAAGGAGTCAAATTTTGTATACATTGTAGATTAAATTAATTCTGTGTGATTTGGGAAATAAAGCATGAGAAAGCAAAATTATTGGGAGGGAATATGGAACAATAAGCTTAAGAAATGACATTACATTAGCATGGTGTGATGACCTCTCCCCATCCCATTGTCCAATCAGAAGTAGGGGATTCACTAATATTGAAAGATTGGGGGGGGGGGGGGGTGGTACATACACGTAGAATAGTATAACTGAGGTAGGCTCAGTAAATAGTTTGTCAGACTTGTCACAGACCTGTCATTGACCCATCACTGCAGCAGAAAACGAGAGAGAGAGAGAGAGAGAAAGAGAGAGAGAGAGAGAGAGGAGAGTTGGAGAGATCGCTGAAGAAGATGAACCTGCCCATCTAGAAGGGGAAAGTATTGAGAGCAGTGAGGTGTGCAACACTGGCATTGAACTTAGAAGAGGTCACCTGTCCTGTCCTGAACCTGTCCTAAACTGTTGGCTCCTGACTACCCAGGAGTCCCTTTTCCAACTCCTTGGCAAGGGGTTGGTCCTCACACCATTCTTTATAAATATAAATCTGTGTGGCATGTCTTTGTACCGCTTTCCTTTTCCACCCCTCCCAGGTACCAACGTCATGAGATTTAATTAAGTCTTTATGTTTTACTTTGATCGTTTCTTTCTTGAAAATTGGTGTTTGACGTGTATTGGTATTTGACTCACAAAATTATCACATAGATACAGCTTTTAAAACTCGAGTCTGTGGTCATTCAAAGTAATACAGGTAAATGTCATTTCTCACTATTCAGCTAATAACCTGAGAAAATTAAGGACTAAGGTGATAAGGTTTGGTAAGAAATGGTATAAAGGTCAACTGTATCACAAAGTAAATATAATTTCTGATCACCAGCGGTGAGTATCAGCTTATGTATGCATGTTTTATGGGCCCAGGTGAGTATGGTGTTTTTAGAGTAACCCAAGCTGGTAATCGCGCTGCATCAGCTTTTCTTGGTAGCAGAGTTATAGTTAGGTTTAAGTTAAATTAGGTAGTAAGTTGTATATTGAAATACTGATTTATGTATTAACCAACACCAGTATGTATTGTTTTATGTAAATTCCCAGGCATATTGCAATAGCAGGTGGTAAATGGAAGCCACACTGCAGTGAGGTCATTTGCCTTGATGAAGAAAGTGTGGGAAGTTAGGTAGAACTTGAAGCACTGATTAGGGATTATTCTCTTGTATAAAAGTGAGAGTGATTGATAGCAAAAGAGTTCGCTGTTGAAACTTTGGTCTTATATCACCTAGAAAGGGTAATACTGAAGGAGTAACAGGTTCTTTGATGCTTGAGTGAAGAGTAAGCAGAAGAGATTTTACTCGTAGTGTGTGAAGGATAAACGGAAATTTTTACTCGCAGCTGAAGAAATTGACTTTCCTTTGGAATGTTGTCAATCAGGCACAGTAGCGAATGTTTCTACGTTGTTAATTAATGAAATTTGTAAGTAAAATTGAAAGAAATGAAGTTTTGCATTACCTTGTAAAGAAGTGGTCAGTTGCGGGTGCTGCACTGACGTCACTGAGAGCCGTACTGAGATTGGTCGAGAGAGCGGGTGTGTAACTAATGTGAAATTGTAAACAAGGGGTCAATAGAGCGGAATGAAACTGACGTCTAAAGCCGGGCAAGCATTAGTTAAACTGAATAAGCAAAACAAAAGTTGATTGGTTACCAGAATAAAAGACACGCTGGTATTGGAGAAGCATTAGAGTGAAAGCAATTAATCATCAAAAATAGAAGTCCCGATAATAATAGTCAGTGGGATTTGTATGTGGAGACACGATCCAACTATAATAGGGACTCGCCCAGATAGAAGATTTATATGGTTTGCCCTCGAACCGTATAGTAAAGGAAATTCACACAAAATGTATGGAGAAAAGAGAAAATTTCATTTATGCAGAAAATCTAAAATGATTTCAAAAAGGATACACCCATTAAAACTAGAGAAGGAATTATCATCCCTCCCCGGAAAACGCCTGCATCATACATGATGATAGAAAGAGGCTACCACACTTGTGTTTGGCTAGAAAATTGGATAGAGTACACAAAAGATGATGGAGTATTAGCATTATCTGAGTATGGAAAATTTAATGGGAGAGTTTTACACAATTTACGAACTTGCATGAATGACTTAGAACCAAGACATAGACTGACTCAGTAAGACGCCTTAGAAGAATGTGAAACTGAGGCCTTTGAGCGAGACAATTCACGAAGTAATAGGAACCTGAGTAGATGTTATCATAAATTCCCATGAGAAACTCGAGATAGTCAGATGAAACAATGGAGACAAGCCATGGTGGTGGAAGGATTATATCCTGTACTGATCACTGAAGAAACGACAGGAAGCAAATGTACAGAGAAAACAAAATATTTAATGACTGGTAGTGGAGATTCAGTAGATGATTATTTTGAAGATATTTTAATGAAAAACCCTCCTCCATACCAAGAAGTATTAAATAGAATTACCCCTAGTGACCCGATTCTGAAAACACCCTTACTTCCGCAGGATGTATATGAGACTACAATGGAAAGGGTACTTCAGAAAAAGAAAGAGAAGCAATAAATAAAAATAGAAGCAAGTTAATTCAGAAAATAGCACAGCTGAACACAAATCACGAAGCACTAACAATACCAGTAACTATAGGTCCTGTAGTTCCCTTTTATGGGGATAAGCCAAATTGTGCTAAAACACCTGTCTTGACTACACCGATCATACAGTCCAGAAAAGAAAATATAATAATTGATGATCAGACAAGTGAGTGTGAGTCGACAATTTCCTTAATGGATTTACCAATAATAGAGTCTATAAATGATTCCTTTAGAAAAGTCACACCCTGATGCTCAAAGGAGGAACAAATTGAAACATCCACAGGGATGAAAAGTGGCACTGTAGTAACCCTAGAAGAGATGGAAAGGTGGGCGAGAGAAATAGAAAAGCCAAAGTCCAAGCCAGAAGTATTGGATATATTTAAATTAAGAGTAGAATTAGAAGAAATGATAGCTGGAAATGTAGGAGTAGAAAGATTAAATATATTTAGCGAAGAAGAGTTATTATTTGTATGCAGAAGCATTACCCGAAATCTAAAAAAAATCGTGAGAAATTAATGAACTTGGCTTCAGAAATGGGCATCGACATAGGAAAATCCAAAGTATTACAGAAACCATATAGAGCAGAATTTTCTGACAAAGATTTAGGGAACATAAATGTGTCAGTAAAAAAATTACAGATAAAGGAATTGTTAACATTGTTACAAAAATGGGGAGATTTGGTTAGATGGAAAACTAGGTGGACAAAGAAAAAGGAAGTAGCACAGGCTAATCGAATGACATCTGAATATTTAATGAAAGAGGCAGAAAAAGTTGAAAGGTTTTGCCCAATGAGAGACGTTCCGGGAGGAGGTTGTGTACATGTCCCATGGACCCGACAGGATATTTTACCTTTTACTAATGATTTCCCAAAGCTTAGAGAAAAACCAGTAGAGTGGTACAGGCAAGTCGAAAGGTTGGTGAAGGTTTCAAAAGTTTTGTTAAAAGATTTAAGTGGATTGTTTGACATAGTTATGCCTGCTGATTTATGGGCCGAATGCAAAATTACGATAGATTGGACTAAGATGAGTACCCAAGCGAAGCAAAGACGGGAGCCCCCCAGCTGAGGTAATGAAAAAATATAATCAGGTAATTACATTCCTGAAAGGAAAGATTCACCCAAAGGAAACTGATTGGATAAAAATAGACAGAACAACCCAAGAAAAGGATGAGTCAGTATACACATATTATGAACATCTCTTACAAGTGTTTAAGCAGTACAGCGAGTTTGAGAATATTGAAAACAAGAACATGACACATTTTGTGTACCGTTTTGTGTCTGGATTAAGGTTGGAAATATCACAAATGATTAAATAGCACTTGCAGCAAAGCCCATAGATGAAATCCTCAAGTAGGCAAAGTACTGTGGGGACGAGATCGACAACTGTCGAAAGAATTTAGAAGAACAGGTAATGTGGGCCCAAGTTAAATTAGCAGAGCAGCAAGAACTTCAGCTAAGTAATCAGGCAGAAAATCAAGGAAAAGGGCATGGTCTCATTGAAAATAGTGGTGGTAAACCAAAAGGACGAATGAGCAGAGAAGAGGCAAAGAAAAAGTTTCCCTGTCACGAGTGCGGAAAATTGGGGCATTAGAAAAACGTGTGTAAAATTATACAGAATAATAATGTCCAAAATCAAAATTTAAATCCACAGACGCAGAATGAGGTGTTAATGGGACAACCGCAGCAGGTTGCAAATCTACAGAGTGTCAATTGCCACCCGCCCCTATGCCAAATTTTGTGAGTCAAGCCAAGTTCAGTGTGGACACCCGTTTCCAGGAGGGAAGTGGTAAGAAAAATGTTTTAACACCCCAGTTTCTTTTGCAGGAATCCTATTTTGAGAATGAGTTACTATGACGGTGCCTGAGAGGGGAGGAAGAGGAGTGCGTACTTGGAGCATCGTTGCCGGTAGACCATTCAGGTCCATATATAGATGGTAAGGTTGAAGGAAATGACATCACCTTCTTATTGAATACTGGTGCTACCCGTTCTACTGTGAGAACAGCAGACATCCCAAACCTATCCCTCTCGGGAGAAGCGATCCAAGTAGTGGGTGTTTCTAATAAACAAATTAGGACACCAATTACCGAACCAATGGAGGTATGTATTGGCAACTTTAGAGAGATGCACAAGTTTGTTGTGTGTGACTCAAGTCCTGTGAACTTGTTAGGAAGAGATTTATTGTGCAAAATGAACTGCATAATATTTTGCACACCGGATGGTGTTTCAATTCAGATCCCTGATAAAGACAGAATCTATAAAATTATTTTAGCTAAACAGGGAACAGAAGTAAATTAAATGTTTTCCATAATGACACCAAACGAGTTACCAGATGAGGTCCAAAATACTATAAATCCTGATGTATGGGATTTACCAGAAAAGAAGGAGAATTAATGGCAAATGTAGACCCAGTAAAAGTAACTCTAAAAGAAGGTGCAGTTTATCCAAATACCCGACAATACAAAATGAGCCCAGATATTAAATCTGGTGTTGCAGCAGGAATTGATCAATGAGTTGAGCAAGGTATTCTAAAGGAAATAATGAGTAGCCCATGTAACTCCCCCAATATTGGTATAAAGAAACCTAACGGAAAATACAGGGTGGTCCAAGATCTAAGGAAAATTAACAAAATTGTCATACCATGTTGTTCGATAGTGCCAAATGCAGCAGTGATTCTAAACCAGATACCATGGACAGCAGGATGGTTTACTGTAATTAATTTATGCCATACTTTTTTCTCCTTTCCATTGCATTCAGATAGTCAATTTTTATTTTATTTTAAATTTGATGAGCATGTTTAGGTTTGGAATCGTGTTCCACAAGGGTACACTGAAAGTCCTTCCATTTTTGACCAAATTTTGAAAAGATGTCTTGAATCTCTGGTGTTGCCCAATCAGTTTAGGTGCAATACATTGACGACTTATTAGTCACATCAAAAACCCGAAGTGACTGTGTTACTGACTCAATTACATTACTAAATAATCTGGCAAAAGATGGGCATAAAGTGTCCCCAGAAAATTACAATTTTGCAAAACTTCAGTCAAATATTTGGGACACCACATAGAAAGAGGGGTCAAAAGAGTGACTTCAGAAAGAATAAAAATAATAAGACATATGCAGTTACCACTCACCCAAAAAGAAATAAGGATGTTTCTTGGAGTAGTAGGTTATTGCAGGCAGTGGATTTTGGGATTTGCTGTACTGGCTAAACCTTTGATACAGATGACGAAGAAACGAGCAAAAGATCCAGTGAGTGGGATGATGAAAGCATGCCAGCTTTTGTAAAATTACGAAACTGTCTGTGTGAAGCACCTGCTCTTGGTATGGCAGATTATTCAAAAGAATTTGAGTTATTCTGTGACAAGAGAGATAATTGTGCACTCTCTGTCCTAACCCAGAGACATGGTTTAATGTGACATCCTGTGGCATATTTCTCTGCTACTTTGGACCCAGTGGCATCTGCGTTGCCAGGGTGTTTAACCACATGGCTGCTGGGCGTTTTCCCGCTGTGTGCTGGAAATTGCTTTTTTACTTTATTTATGACGAGCTCAGCTCGTCATCAGCACAGCTCAACTGTGCATCATGACGAGCTGAGCTCGTCATCAGCATCGAAAGGGTTAAAAGCTGTAGCTGCCACATGCTTGAGTCTAGTACAAAGTGAATCAATTGTAATGGGACATCCTGTAAAGGTGTATGTCCCACATTCAGTTGTAATTCTGTTGACAAGAACGCAAACTCAGTACCTTACTCCTAGTCGATTGACAAAATATGAGCGACTCATATTAGGGGCTGAGAATGTAACGATAGTCAGATGTACTGTTTTAAACCCAGGAACTTTATTGCCAGATCATGAAGAAGTAAAAAATGAGGTCGATAATGAATATCTTGACGTCACTGAACTGAGTACATAACCCCATCCAGACATACAGCAAGAACCCTTAAAGAATGCAGAACGTGAGCTGTTTATAGATGGCTCGTGTATGCGTCATGAGGAAGGAGGATTAAGTGCTGCTTATGCTGTGTGCACATTGACTAGAATAGTCGAAGCATCCTATTTACCAGGAGTCAAGTCTGCACAAGTAGCCGAATTGATTGCTTTAACTAAAGCTTGGAAAATTGGGAAAAATTTGAGAGTAACCATTTACGCTGACAATAAGTATGGTTACGGGGGGGGAGGAGCCTAGCCTGCAACCATGATGGCCGCCTGACTCCTCGGCTCCGCCGACCCGCCCGCTTTCCCTCCGAAACACCGCTGATCCTGACATCCATCCTGATAAAGCGTCGGCGTTTCGGAACCGGGTGGCGATCCTAATTCCGATGGTGTGCTCCCCGCTGTATATCTTGCGGCAGAACTGGCGATACGTCCCTACTTTCGTTCCAGCGTGGCGCGTGAGCGACCGGGTCTTTGTTCCCGGAGACGGCTGTCCCAGAACTCGACAACAGCGGATCCTTGCAGCGGGAGGGACCAGCGGCTAGCGAGTTACTGTTGCAATTCCTTTCTTGCTACAGTGTACCTCCCGGCCCTGCGCACCTCTACGCTTGCTACCTGCAATTGTTGCCGGCGCTTTATTGTACTTCCCAATTGACTTGTGGCCGGCACTGGGAGCCTTATTGTTCTTTAGCGCTACGGTGGGTGCCATCTTTCACCGAGCGCTCAATATTTGGGACTGCCGACCCCGGAGGACTGATCGGAGAGCTCATTACGGTGCATGCTACATTGTAGCCGGGTCTTGGTGGCCAGGGCCAGATTTGCGGTTGTCAACCCCGCGGCTGCTGTGCTTCGTGGATCTAATACTGGCGCTCTGTTATTGCGATGGGCACCGGTGGACATTTTCGAAGACGGCAACATGGCGGCGCCCTCTGGGTGCATGAAACTGCTGCCGAGGAACCTCTTGGGATTGCTGCTGTTCTGAGCGCTCTGAATAACCTGCGAGCTTCTATGCGTCTAAATGCCCAGGACCTAGAGGGCCGACTGGATACTATATTGCCCGCTGAGCTCCCGCCTGGCGGTGCTGCTCATCATGCTCTGTGCGCCTTGCCCCATCCTGTGCTCGGCGGTGGTTGCCAGTCTACCCAGACGTATGTGACGGCACTGGACGCCCAGGGAATAGTGGCCGCCGCGCTACCCATTCAGGATGTGATGAGTTGCGGGACTCTAGATCCTATTCGTCGGCTGGAGGTTTCTTTTTGGACACCATGCTTTGTGTTTACTTTGTGGCCCCCCGGTGGGTCCCCTTGTCTCATCATGGGATTGTTGCTATGGTCCTGGCCGGTCAACTTTCAGGTACTGCTGCTGTGTTTCCACCGTTACTGGGTAGTTCTGCACTGTTTGGCTTCGCGTTGGACAGACCTCTGTGGATGGTCTTTGGCTCGGTTATGGTCCTTACATTTGCGATTCCCGGCTAAGATGGCTGCTGCTCGACTGGACTTTATTGACTGGCTGGAACGACAGGGACAAGGCTGAAGATGTTTTCTCTTTCTTTACTCTGTTCTGCTGCGGACATTGCAGATGATTGAATTGGACAGCTGGGGAGGTGAACGTTGGTGCGGTGTCGGGTTGGGGTCTGGGGAGGGGTGGCCGAGGGCGAATCCATTGATTGCTTGTTTGTTTTATCTGGCCCTCCTCCGGTCTTCCTTCTCCTCCGGGGGTTGTCTTTCCCCCGTCTTTTCCCTTATGTGGGTACTCTTGGGGCGACAGGCACGTTAGTAGGGGGGGGGGCCGTAGCCTCTTCGACGTGCAGGGTGGGGGGGTTGGGGCTTGATTTTCCTTTCTCTTTTTGTTTCTATGGCCTTCTTCTTATCTTTTCTCTTATTTCTCTTTTTCTTCCTATATATCTTGGGTCAGACGGGAGGTTGGGTTTGGTTCTTTACGGGACGTTTTTTTGTGTTTTGCGTCTATGTCTTTATCACATGGTTTATTGATTCTCTGATCAAGATATCGATTTTAATACATAGTCACTGAATGATTACAGAACTTGCTTTTCCTTCCTTTTTCCACTACCGTTTGAGGGCGCATATCCTGTCACGACTTTTCCCATGTAATAAGTGTCCTTTTTATACGTCGTTAGATCCTTTATTGTTGCTATAGAATGCTCCCTTCTATATCCTATCACACCGTAGACAAGCTAGATTGTAACTCCTGATGTGATATATTGATTGGGCGGGCGCTAATTGGGGCGACATCTACTTCTGTGCTTGTGTATCCTTATTGTAAATGATTCACACCAGTATTTTGATAACGATGTATCACTTGTGGATATCCTTTATGTGGCTCGCCCACTCAGCTACCCTGTCTGACTTTAGGACGATTCGTCAAAATTATAAAATGAAACCCTCTTTATCCTTTTCCTGTGGCTCCTTGCAAGTCCATCGTAATGTTCTTATTTTTGTCATCTGTTGCAGCGCAAGGTACCTCGGAATGGTTGTATATTGTCATAGCGGCCGGCCCACAGTGGTTGTAGGCAGACGCTGTGTACTATGTTTACGGAAAATAAAGGTTTTCCAAAAAAAAAAAAAAAGTATGGTTACGGGGTTGTGCATGACTTTGGGCAGCTCTGGATGCAGAGGAATTTCATGACTACTTCAGGAACCCCTATTAAAAATGGAAATTTTGTAAAAGAATTAATCTAAGCAATTCAATTCCCGAAAGAATTGGCCGTGGTCAAATGTGCTGCTCGCCAGTCAGGAAATTATAAAATGACAGCTGGAAATCATTACGCTGACCAAGTGGCTCAACATTGTGCTAAGTATAAAATAGCAGTAAACAAGAAAGTTGAAACATGTGGAATCAGCTTCCAACTTATACTACTTGGGGGTGTAGGAACATGGGAAGAAGTGAAAGATTTACAAGATGAAGCAGACATAAAAGAAAAGGAGGAATGGGAGAAAAGAGGTTGTCAGAGAAGGGCTGATGATTGTGTATGGATTTACCTGGATGGAAGACCTGTGTTGCAAGACTATATGCTTGCACCCATGGCCAGAATGTATCATGGAGACACTCACATAGGTAGAGATGCTATGATTAGACTGTTCAGACAAGATTGGTTCAACGCAAGGTTCAGGAATGTTGCAGAGAGTCTTTGCCAGAGGTGCTTAACTTGTCAACAAATGAACCCAGGCAGAAAAACAGTAGTCTGCAAGGGAAGGATTGGAAAGGCAAAAGGTCCATTTATAAGACTTCAAATTGAATGCATACAGTTACCTGTTTGTCAAGGATTTAAATATGTACTTGTCATAGTTTGTTTCTTTTCAAAGTGAGTGGAAGCATACCCGACCAGAAGAAATGACAGCTTGACAGTGGCCAAACTCCTATTGATGGAACTCATTCCTCGATTCGGTTTTCCAGTAACTATTGAATCAGACAGAGGGTCTCATTTTAATAATGAAATAATTCGGTTAATTTGTGAAACATATCAAATTTAACAAAAACTGCACTGTGCATACCCACCAGAGGCTTCTGGAGCGGTAGAACAATTGAATGGCACAATTAAGTCAAGACTGTGAAAGGTGTGTGCATCCACCCCACTGGAGTGGTCTGATGCTTTACCTCTTGTCCTGATGGGACTCAGAAGTATTCCAGACAAAAATACAGGCTTGTGTCCCCATGAAATACTCATGGGAAGGGCAATGAGGCAAGCATGTATTTCAGGACACAAGCTGTTGAATATATCTGATGATTTGGTTCTAGAGTATTGCAAAGTGTTGGCTGACCAAGTGCGTTCTATCTCTCACCAGGTTGGGGAAGACGCTGTTGCCAGGCAGCCGAACCAAGAGCACGATCTGAATCCCGGTGACTGGGTAGTAGTGAAAAATCACACTTGAGAATCGTGCCAAGCACCAAGGTGGGAAAAGCCACATCAGGTTATATAGGTTACAACAACAGCTGTAAAATGTGCAGGTTTGCCTAACTGGATTAATGCAAGCCATACCAACAGAGTACCAGCACCTGATGAAGTAGATCCACAACAAACTCAAGCAGTTGAGAGGGCTGATGGTTGTACAGCTGAAGGATCACAAGTAACATATCCTGAAGTAACTGAACAAGAACAACCTAGCTCTAGTCAGGATGACTGGATCCCAGTAGTGGACATACCTGAAATTATTGTGAGAACAAGAAGTCAAACTCGATTAGAAAGACAGGACGAGAGTGAGAATGAGACAGGAACAGAAGAACGTGCTCAGATTACAGAAAATAAAGCCAATACTGAACCTGAGCAGGACCAGATAAGGAAAGTACAATATGCTCAGTCAGAAGAAAATAAAAGCGATATCCACGAGTCTGGGGAGGGACAGATAGGCATTAGAAACAATGCCCAGGCAGAAGAAAATCAAGAAATGATAAGACCTGAGCAGGATCAATTAGGAAAAGAAAAACGAGTTCAGGAAGAAGAAGAAAACCAAATCAAACAAAATCCTAAACAGGGTCAGATTAGAAAAGAAGAATACTTCCAGGCAGAAACGGCTATGGTAATAAGCCCTGGACAAGGTCAGATAGAGAGGAATTCAGAAGACGAAAATAATCCAAGTTGTGCCACAAATCAACAAAAACAAAAGAGCACTTGAGGAAACTGAAAGCACAGTGCAAGCTAAAAGTCTCCGGAAAGGTGATACATGACCTAGTATAATCAAGAGACTGAAATATCGCCTTAAGACAATAGGTGAAGAACCAGACCAAGTAAATGAAGTAACTAGCCAATCTGGACCGTCAACAGAAAAGCCAAGAAGGAGAGTCTATTATTAAAAAGACTGAATAATAAATTCAAGGGTCCTGAATGGACATATGTGATTCTTAAAGTTTTAGAGAATCTGGAGATAAGTTTAGATAGTGATGAAGAATTAAATGCTGATCGAATTGACGAAGAAGTGAGAACAACTTGAAGAAATAACTCCCCAGGTTGTATTCTGTAAGAAACTTAAAAAGAGGGGAGAAATCTTCCTAGTCTAAAATGGCTGACAATAGAGCTGCTGGAAAACCAAAACGAAACTGTGTAAAGAGATGCTGTGGAATATGTATATGTAGCATATTTCTAGTACTTATAGTATGGTTAGTACTGACAATAGCCATTCCTTACCTAATGACTGCAAATAAACAGAATGAAAATAATGCACATGGAAAGGTAGCTAATATTGAGCAAAACGGGTAGAATTAGAAGCACCAGATGAGATGGATTTACATCACATTGTGAATAAAAATGGTACAGATTTTAATGTTTTTGCAAATCTATTAGTACATTATGTAGAAACCATGGAAGTTAGTGATTGTTATGCATGTATGAAATTATAGACATCTGTATCAGAAGGAGTAACATATCATCATTTACCATTGACATATGGTATTTCATTTAGCATTTACCTAGTTTATTTTACAGAACTGGAAAGTTACAATATTATTATTCTAACATAGATGTGATTTTTTCCGAAGTTCCCCTGTGGAAAAGTATGAATCCCGTCCTTAGCAGTAGAGATTCACAATTCATGGGTGAATATTTTCTAATGATGAAAACAATAGATATAGCTGAAGCACATAAGCACAGTTTAACATGTAAGTTACATGAAGAAGAAAATATATTTTTGAATTTAATAGAGAAAAGGAGATGGGATTTCCATAGGAGGGCCTTTGAACCGAAACCACAGATACCGAAGTGGGCTGAGAGAGAAGACCTTATTGCAACTGGCATGCTGCTATGTCTGTGGACCTTGAAAAGAAAGGGAAAATCTGTCTTCATAGGCTAAAACCAGAATATAACAATATATTTATTGGTTCCAGTGAATGTGAACATAAGTTTTTAATAATAGAGGGATGGAGGCTAAAAGGGGAACCGATCCAGTATTTCCTGGAATTTATTATGTATGTGGAAACAAAGCTTACTTTAAGCTGCCTGGCCATTGGTATGGGAGTTGCTATTTCGGAATAGCATTCCCTAAAGTATATCATGTAAAAAGAATCACTGGAAGCAATGAAGAAAATAGCAGACTAACACGCATGAAAAGGGCTAGTTTTTCAGAAATTGTAGGAGATATATTTAGTGCATTGATTCAGTGGGAGTAATTCTGAATGCACAAAGAATTTGTCAATTATCTACAGTGGTTGATCGCTTATTGACTGATACTGCTGGAGGATTTTTATTGATCAATACCGAATTACTTGAGGTTAGATCAATGGTTTTACAAAATCGACTTGCTCTTGATATAATATTGGCAAAAGAGGGCGGATTCTGTAAAATTTTGAAGGTGCAACATTGTTGCACCTATATACCAGACAAAAGAAATAAAGTTGGGAGGTATGTCAAAAATATCACAAATTTGGAGGAAGACTTGAAACCACTGGAAGTTGACAGTGTATGGAATAAACTAACAAATGGCACTTCCTCTAAAGGTAGTTGGTTTTCTAATGTAGGAAGAAGTATTACAGGTCAAATACTGATGCCGATAATGGGAATAACTGTATTACCCTTAACAATCATGTTTTGGTGCAAATGATGCAGGGGAAGAAAATGGTATGGAGTGAATGAGAAAAGAAGGAAAAGAAAATTTTATGAAATCCAGCTGGAAGAAATAAAAGGAGACATTTACAAAAGAATGAAAGGTTTTCAAAAGAGGAAGGGAAAGATAAATTCTAAAAGAATTGAAGTGATTGAAATGGGAAATTGCTAGAGTCGGCATCTGGTTTAGTAATTAGTGATGGCATAGAATGTCAGGCATGCTCCACAGGATCCGGATGACGAGTATAAGGCCCACCTCCAAATGTCACAAACACTCTGATATAAATATATCACAGAGGATTTGAGCCATTAGGTGAGGGGAAAATGCAAAATAATAAACAGGAAAGGGAAGGAAGGGGTCAGCTGGGAAAGGGAAGTACCTGAAACGACAGAACATGCAGAGATAAGAGCACTGTTCAATAAGCACTGTTCATACCTAACATACTGTCCTACTAGACTAAATACCTGTATGTAAAAAGAGGACTTGGCAAAAGGTTTTCTCTGATTCCCCTCTGGTAGCAATGCTTGAGTCCTATATGGGATATACATAGATTAATACGAATCTCATATTCATGGCAGAATCAACCGGACCAGACAAGATATCCTCTACCCTACCTGAGTAAGAGCTTATGCTTTTAGAATAAGGAGTTCCGGGTGTGAGTTTCCACCTGAATGAATAACTGGACCCAAGGGGGAAAAGAAATAGAAGCACATGTGTAGAATCACAGACTACGGTAATGCGTGGGAAGCAAGAACCACAACACTCCGCTCTGTTCTGAACATGAACACCAAATCATCAAATCCACAGGTACTATAACTGTTAGTGTTCAATAAACAAACAATGGATGGTTGTTGAATAGTATCATGAAAGACTAATACTATAAGAACAAAACCTCCTCACCACATGACAGTATGTTCACCCGGCAACGCGTAGCTGCGACCGCCACCGCGCTCCGCATGTGAAAATAAACAAATTGCTCAAAACAATAACAAGCGCTTGCTCTGGATACGCGGAGCTGCGACCGCCACCGCGCACCACCTACTCCACGTAGTAAGGAAATATGAAGTTGTAATCCTTTCAATGTACATAATGACACGGCGGCGTGTGATGCCCTCTACCACACCGCTCCGCTCTTGCAGCCAAATCAATAAACAAGGTAAAGTTCTCTGTAATTATAACGAAACGGCAGCGTGTGGCAGAACACCACCACGCTCCGCTCTGATAGTTCTCACACAAGGCACGACGCGGCAGTTCCTTCACTGCACGCACCGAGAAACAGCAACACGTGGACCTTCCACCACGCTCCGCTCAATGACGGTCTGAAAGGGGCGAGGGATCGCTCCTACCTGAAGCAGAGATTACCACGGCAGCGTCCCAGGCGTCCAACACGATAGAGCGGAGAAGCGACCTCCTTCCTCCGCTCGTCTCCAAAACACAGGATAACGCGCAACAGGGTGCGCGTCACTCAGCCTAAAGTAGCCTCAGCCGAGGCTTCTGGGAAATGTAGTTTATTCCTTGCCCGGTTGAAGTAGCCAGTCTTATCTTCCTCATAGTGCTGTAATGCAGGCGATTAGTCGGGCCCTGACATAGAATGCCATCAAAGAGGGGATGGATGGAGCAAGATTTCGTACGTAAGAAACTTGTTCAGATGCAAGCCTCTCGAATAACATGTAATAGTGTAACCAACATGTTTCGTGGATACTAATAATTGCATTACACTACATTTTATTTCATCTAGGGGAAGCTTTCCAATGTGCTTTACTAACAAGTAATTTGAGTGTCAAATATGGGTGCCGAAAACGCAGGAATCTTCTGCGCATGCGTCTACTGCATCTACGTAGTATGACGTCTTTCGCTTTGGTGGGAATTCTTTGCAGCTGTGCAGTAGTATTTAAGATGGCCGCTTAAACCTCACATGCTAATGCACAAGCTATGCTTAAACTAAGCCTTGCAAGTCTTACTAGACTGCTAATGCAAAAGGTAAAATGAATTAAAGGGATTAGAGTAGGAATAAGTGGTATACAGTGCTTTCATTTATTTTTGTATTCTAACATGTTTTTCTTTGACTTTGTTATTAGTTCGTATTTTGGGCCTGGAGGGTGACTGAAATCCTAATCTTGACTGAACCATATGCCCGCGCACTGGAGACTCTGTCAAACTCCGTACTGTGACATTGAAACTCAGCCAAGGACACTTTAACCAGAGAAGCACCTGGGAAGACCACCTCTTGACCCGAAGAGGGGAAGGAGAAGGAGTCAAATTTTGTATACATTGTAGAGGAATTTAATTCTGTGTGGTTTGGGAAATAAAGCATGGGAAAGCAACATTAAGGGGAGGGAACATAGAACAATAATCTTAAGAAATGACATTACATTAGTATGGTGTGATGACCTCTTCCCATCCCATTGTCCAATCAGAAGTAGGGGATTCACAAATATTGAAAATTTGGAGGGTGGTACATACATGTAGAATAGTATAACGAAGGTAGGCTCAGTCAGTTAGTTTGTCAGACTTGTCACAGACCTTTCACTGACCCAGCACTGCAGCAGAAAATGGCGGATGCCACTGAGGTCAGAGATGCTGCTCGAGCACTCTGATAGAAAAATCGAGAAGGAGAGACGTAGAGAGAGAGACAGAGAGGAGAGTTGGAGAAATCGCTGAAGAAGATGAACCTGTCCATCTAGAAGGGAAAGGAATTGAGAGCAGTCCCGGAGAGGGGTGCAAAACTGGTGTTGCACTTAGAAGAGGTCTCCTGTCCTGTCCTGAATCTGTCCTGACCTGTTGGCTCCTGACTACTCGGGAGTCCCTTTTCCAGCTCCTTGGCCAAGGGTTGGTTCTCACACCATTTTAGGCAAATATAAATCTGTGTGGTATGTCTTTGTACTGTTTTCCTGTTCCACCCCTCCAAGGTACCAACGTCATGAGATTTTATTAAGTCTTTATGTTTTACTTTTATCATTTTCTCCTTGAAAATTGGTGTTTGACATTTATTGGTATTTGACTCACAAAATTATCGCATAGATAAAGCTTTTAAAACTCTCTTAAGTCTGTGGTCATTCAAAATAATAAAGGTAAATGTAATTTCTACCTACTCTGCTAACAATCTGATCCATTGACCAGAGGAAATTAAGGACTAAGGTGATAAGGTTTGGTAAGAAAGGGTGTAAAGATAAAATCTATCACAAAGTAAATATAAGTCCTGATCACCAGCGGTGATTATCAGCTTATGTATGTATGTTTTATGGGCCTAGGTGAGTATGGTGTTTTTAGAGTAACCGAAGCTGGTAATCGCGCTGCATCAGTTGTAACAGGTGTAGAGTGGAGGGTAAAAAAGAGAAACAATTGGGGATTTGGGAAAATTTGAGCAAGGTTCCTCTCCCAAGGTTGCTAAATGTCAAGTTACGTTATTTCCCTGACCGATTTACACCAGGTTTAATTTGGCAAATATAGAACAGGAACAAGTCTCTAAAGCGAACAGCTTGCTCCCTTGCTGATAACTTAATTTCAGAGCCAAACTCTAATATGTACCTCAAACAGGATGACAACTCGACTCATAATAAGAGCCTTAATATTAATTTACAAAATAAGAACATTAGTGGCTATCTGTTTGATTAGAACCTTCTCCTACTCTACTTTCTCTGTAGGTATGTTACCCCACTGGTTGAACTTAGATTATCTTTTTGCACTTTTTTGTGGTACACACCCACCGGCGTTATTTTGTCACCAAAATCAGAGGGGCCGCAGATGTGTCAGGTCACAGTTTGAACACATGATGACTTCACAATCAGTGTCATTAAATCTTTGACCTTTGACCATGAAGACATAAAAGGAGGAATACAACAAATCCCATGATTAGTATAAAAGAGACAAATACTTTTTAAATTTCATGAAAGCAGATATACATCAGTTGTCAGGTATATAAACAGCACCAAGGCCATGAAGTATACAGTAGCGGCAGCTACAGACCAGGGGTGGTGAAACGGGGATGGAGGGAAGAGAGTGAAATTATAATTTAAAAAAATACACTTACCTTTTCTCCGCCCGCCTCTTCATTATCCGTCCTCCTCTCCACTTGTCAGGAAGCACCCAGCCTTCCAGAATCCCCTGACCAATCACAACGCTGACTTAGCAGCATTGTGATTGGTCTGAGCACCGTGGTTCGTAGCTCAAACAGGAACTGGCAGGCTCTGCATGTCTCCACCCAGGCTGTAATGTAGCTTGGGTGGAGAACATGCAAAGTGTGCATGGTGCTTTAGGTTGCCCGAGAGGGCCGGCAAAAGAGTCATGCACAATTTAGGTGCAGCCAGCACTCCTTCCCCTGTGATATGGGGGGAGCCCAGCCCCGCCCCAATGGCTTCAGCTGAAAGAAAATGATAATAATGAAAGTATCATTTTATTTTTTGCATTCAGCCTTCAACTGAAGCAGTGAGGTGACGCTCCTCCACCTTAGCGGAGGAGCCACCACTGAAATTAAACCACTGACACAAATGACAATACCGAAGAATACCTGACCATCGGTTCTTCCTTCAGGGTTAGGAGGGTTAAAAATAAAAAAAATACAGGGAGGGGCTTTTTGTCTGTGCTCCTAATAGTTGTTACAGACTCAGAAGTCCTCTCCTTTGAAAGATGAGTCTCAGGTTTAGATGGATCCTTGGCGTTGTGCTTGCTGCACCTTTGCGAATTGTGCAAGTTTTCCGACTCCATGGCTTTTTCATGGTTCGAATAGGTACATATGCGGCACGGACTCAACAAGGCTTTATCCTTGGATTTCAGATTTCTACTAGGACAATACCGAATGAGCCTGGCTTATAGGTAGGAAGGGACAACCCACCCCAAGGGATTTGTGCGTAAGACATAGGAGCTTAAACAAATTGTGCTGTCTGACCAGTAACCAGTATAGGGCTCTTAAAGTGGGTACTGAAGAGGAGCCTGGAGGAAGTTTGCAGACAAGAAGAGCAGTCGTATTTTGTACCACCTGTAATTTGGAAAGAAGGGTCTCAGCTGCTACCAGAAGACCATTTTCATAATCCAGGCAACTCATAAATAGGGCCTTGATTAAATTCTCCTATATCTCATCTTAATCCACTGGAACACTTTTTTAGGAAACCGCAAAGTGCTAAAACAAGTACCACAAATAGAGGCATCTTGTTCTTTCGTATACAGTTTGTTACACTCTTGGAGCATGGCTTTTTAGGAAACAAGGGACCCCTATATATTAAATATACAAGCTATACATAGGGAAATTGACACATTAAATAAAGATGAATAGCTTGCCTGCGTTTAACTTGGACATTGCCAAAACCTCTAGCGATCTCGTTGCAGTAACCACTCAAACTATGAAGTAAAACAGATCTATAAAAATATATTTTTTATTAATTTCTAATGATTCATCTTTTTGATTTTTTTTGTTATGAAGACTTTTTCATTATGCAAAGTGTGTTCATATTTCTATGGAAAATGAGCTTAAAAATCACATACAATGATAACATATGTGGCCATAATGAGCAACAATAGATAAATATAAGTCAGACAGACGGAAAATTGATGGATGCAAAGCGGCAGATATGGACTACGCGCGTTACGGCATTTCATGCCTTCCTCAGGTGGCCGTCTATTGCTCTAGAACTGAACATAACAAATAATATAACATTTTAAAGTGGTTGCTGAAACATATTGGATATAGGAAGAAAACTCAAAAAATTATTTTACGTATAGCACATTTTCATGAAACAACTACAAAATAGCCAGATTCCCTATGCATAAAACAAACCATATTCATTGTAGCCCCAACATACTGACAAATATATTACTGATCAACAGTATTAGACAAGAAAAGACATTGTAAAATTAAGTGCAAATAAGAAATCTTAGCAATAATATACAACCACATGTATAAACGCATGATGCATTTCATATCATCATAACAGACTCTTTTACATCTAATGTACAGATTCATGCTCATAAACAGGTAAGCCATTGATTCTTATATTCTGTATAGTCATAGGTTTAAACATGACCCACACCAATCTGCCCGTGAATGGCATAGCAAAACAGGGAAAAAGAGAGAAGATCGACTCATTCCTATGGCAGATATAGAAAATTGTAAATATTCTTACTATAACAACTCATACTCAATTCCTATTGTCCTTGTAGATTGCATAACCATTCCATATGATAAATACTATAAGGTACTAAAAGCAAGATGTATGAGGTTATACATATGAGTCCCACATAGTACACACTTAAAAAACGATAGTAACTATCAATAAAGTAGGTGACCAAATTATATATGCTAACCATCTCGGTCTCATTACAGAGTGGCAATATCTATAAGTACTACATAGATGTTCAATTGAGAACCCAAATGCTCACTCAAAAGAGAGTTTGATATCAAAACACAATGGCTCAATGCGGTGCACTCCATAATGAGTTGCCTCTATGATTGTTGAGCTGCACATAAGTCGCTATACATCAATAAAACATCTAATACTAACCCCATGGGTAAAACCCATAAGGTATCCCCAAGCTGCTGTGGCAGAGATAATATAGCATGCTCTATATGGCTATAGTATTATAAAGACAAAAGAATAGTTTTAAATATAAGTATGTTATCCGCGTGATAGGTGTATGATTGCACATGAAAAAGTTAAATAATCCTACCAACTTACTCGAAAGCGGATCTAGAATACGTAAGGTCCCTTAGTATCACATGTCAGGATCTGCCAAGGCGCCTGCCTAAAATATAGGAACTACAATTCCCAGAAGTCCTGATGGGGGGCATGGTCCTATAAAGGCTGGGTGGGTCCATTCAACTTTGTTTGTGATTTTGTTCTCACAGTGTTTGTTTGGTTTCCTGTTGTTGAGAGCTGCTGCTCGTCTGCTCCTGGATCCTAGCAGAGAGAGGCCGGTTATTCCATTTTACTCCGTTACATCGGCGAGTGGAAAACGGAAACGCGCTTTGGTATTGACTCGGGGTTTGCCGAGTAGCGCGTGTGAGGCGCATCCTGTTCTCGATCTCTGGGGGTTATTGTCAGCTATTTGAATACCGAGGCTGGAAGGAAAGGAGTGCGAACGAGGAAGACGGATCGGTGCAAGTACTGTGAGTTATATAAAGCGCCGCGTGACAATCAACGCGTAGCTTATGTTGAGTTGTATTGTACATTTTTTGCCTGCCAGAGAAATAACTCGGTGATTAATTCAGGCGCGGCTGCGACCTGCAACAGAGTTCAAGTTTTTTGTAAAGGGAGAGCGGAGTGTAGTGGGACAAGCCGTTCTGCTCACTACCGCTACGAAGAAAAGGCACTAGTGTCTAGAGGGTCAAGTGCCAAAGCGGAAGGTCGTGGATCTTCTACACCTTGCCGTGTTTGGAGTTATCTTTATTGAGAACTCGGTGGATGAGCAGGCGTAGAGCGGAAGACAGTAGTAGGAAGCTACGTCTTGCCGTGTCTAGTAAGGATTCTAATGGTTCATATATCGTGGAACATTTCTCTTTCAAATAACTGACTTTTGTTTTGGATTCAAGGGTGGAGTTAACACAGTTTAACACGTTTATATTTTGGGCACTGAACTATCACAAGGCGGGGTACGTACAACTCTAGTAGAGAGATTTGGCAAATTGT
Source organism: Lissotriton vulgaris (assembly GCF_964263255.1). Taxonomy (NCBI): domain Eukaryota; kingdom Metazoa; phylum Chordata; class Amphibia; order Caudata; family Salamandridae; genus Lissotriton; species Lissotriton vulgaris. Next base: position 156,712,206 of record NC_141690.1, read on the forward strand.
TATCTGTGGAATATGAGTGTAACTGTTGTTATTGTTCCATAGGGACTAGCTGTTCGGTTATTCCTATTCAATACACAGGGAGGAGGTGGAGTACATTACATTCAGAAAAGGTGAACCTTTTAGTCTACTTAGTGAGAATGAAATGAGAGTAGGATTTCTATGTGATCAGTGGTAACCAGTATACTTGTTTTCTTGTCTTTCAGCCATCCCTTCCCTGCTGTCCCCTTCCGTCCCCTCCTTGTTCTGTTTCTTTGTTTTCCCTCGCCCTATCCCTTGAACACACTGTGTTTTCAGTACCAGTTTGTTGGTGAGGTCGGGAGGTGGAGTTATATGTACAATGACCGGATCCTGCAGCGTGGAGTCTGACATCACAAGCAGGATAATGCGGGATGATCTGGCACACTCTAATTAGCTGTAATAACAGAGACGGGAAATTAGAATCTCACTCAGTATCTGCATTATAAATGGTAGATATCACAAAGACGGATAAACTAAGTACCCCCAACAACTTACTCGATTGGTCCGATATTCGGCCAGACCGGATATTTTTCAAATAAAAATTGATACTTGTGTAGTACAGATCTAAAAACAAAAGTATGAAAGAAAGGAGAGAATGTTGTAAAAGACAAGGCCATATGAAGCCATATATATCTGAACATGAAGGCGGGACCTATAGTCGAGTCCACATCCCACCCGTATACGTGCGCTATATGCCGCCCGATAGACTAAGGACCCAAGAATAATACTTACTCTACATTTCAGAGATGGATGATCTGCGAATCTCGGTCCAAACAAAGGATAATCAATGATCATGTCTATTCCGCGACCCTGAGCAGAGATATATCCCTGAATGGTAACTCATATGTAAATGTAACTTGCACTTGTATAGCGCCTATCACCCAGGGGTCTCTAAGCACTGTACGAATACCACCGTGGAACCCTTCCTGGCCTGTTCCTGTGAGGTGTCCACTCCTGGGCACCCCCACGGTGAAGCCAGGGATCCTAGTTAGGGCCGGTGTGGAGATTAAGCAAGCTATTGCCCAGAGTTGCAGAGTGGAACCCATGATTAGAGTAGGCACCGAGGCGAGAATTATCGGGTCCGAGGACATTCAGCCCAAGACCCTGCCGCGACGGGGATTGAACCCTGGTCCCGGGCCAGACCTCTGCCTCAGGGTCTGCCTCTCTAATCGGTGAGCCACAATTCCCGAGTTAAAAATGGGAGTTGAAACTCACGCTATATAGAGTTATAGTTGTGGCTAAAGATAGGAAATCAACTATACCTGTAGCCATAATGCCCTTCAAGGAAAAACAGCCTCTGTGTGCGTCAGCACCTCGACAATACGATGTGTGCTGCTCGAAGTGCAAACTCAAACGTCAGTATGGAGAGGTTTAAATAACTGAAAACCGTGCGCTTTCAGATCATACAGGAAAGGTGATAGGCGATTAACTGGGTGGTACAGCCATTCCTATTGGACCCCTAAGAAGTGACTATTTCAATAGAAAACGGACTCTCGACCGAAAGTTCAAAACATAAACAATGAGTTGCCAAAGGTAAGATCACACAGCATATTTCATAGATATCATAAGAAATTATATTGTTATGCCAGATACTAATGTGTCCCAATATAGCGATGGATTCTACACAAAGCCAACTCTCTGTTGCGCTATGGATATAAAAAGCAGCCCATCGCTACTTCAATATCCAGACCGTTAAATACGGATTACCGAGAGAGATGGATGCTATATCACACCAGAAATACGGCCGCACACTCGTAAACAGACCCGCAGCCGGGTGCCCTCTAAGTAGCCAATCGACAGCGTGCATGCAGTGCGCAAATACACGGAGGCATAACTAAGGGCCGATACTCCATTCGATATTGGCATCCAGAAACTGAAATGATGTACAATACTAAAATTCGATGGCAGGACGGAGGCTCTGATTATGCTTTCTCTATTTCTTTACTGAAAAAAGACAGCAGCCAATCAGCACATAGTAAAGAAAAAAGGCAACTACAATACCCATGATACCTGGGCAACCATAGAGTACACAACACTATATAAGAGATCATAGAGGTCACAACTTCCTCTTTCTTTGCTGCTTCGCAGCCAGTTAAGTGCACTTTTTCCTCATTGTTAATTGTTTACACTGTGCATGCCTGTATTGCCTTTGCGCTGCTCTTACTTATTTTGTCGCCGCTTTGTCAGCTCGTTATTGCCCCTCTCCGCGTTGTAGCGGGTCAGCTGTTTCATTGTTTGCCGTGTTGTTTTTCATTGCCGGTTCTCTCGTACCGGTGTAGCTTGTGGGAGCGTGTGGCACCTCCCCGGTGCAGGCGCGCGTTGTCCACGCCTGTTTGTGTTTGTGGAGCGGGAGTTAGGAGGCCGGGAGACGCGGACGAAGCTCGCGCGTCTCTCCTTTGGCAGGCGGCTGTTCGCGCATGCGCGAAGGCTTTGTTTATTCTTTTGTTCTGACGGCCCGGCTCATTCCATTGTTGGCGCCTTTCCTCAAAGAGCGGTTTTGAAGGCTGTTTCACAGCGTGAGCCCACAAGCCTGTCGACTGGTCTCCTTCCAAGCCCTCTGACAGTATAGTTGGGGGGTTGTAAAATCTTGCATAGGCTTTGCCTAGAGTGCCTTTATTTGGGCAGCAAGCCCTCCCTCCACTCTTGAATTGTGTTTTTTTTCTGCTGTCAGGATTTTCCTGCATTTTTATTGGCTTGCTTTGAAACAAAATGGGTTTCCACTCCCCCTGAATTGGCCTTCACTATTGACATTACCTTTCTTCCTCAAGTGGGCATTTTATTGGCAGACTTTGTCGCCATGGGAAACTATTACGATGAGGAAGGTTACTACTATGAAGATGAAGAGCCCTCTGGCTCTGTGGATGACTTGATGGGTCAAGCTTTGTTTCAAGCCATTGCCCCTTTGAAACGTCATTTGTCTGACTACGCTGCACAGCAAGGCTAGTTGCCTTAATCTTTTGGGCGCGCTAAGAAGTCTCCCAAGAATCCACATCATTCTGACTTTTCAAAACTGGCAAAAACTCTTTCGTCTGCGCCCCCTTCCAGGAAAACCTCTAATTCTGGCCGTTCATCCCCCATTTCTCCTTCTGATGATGACACTTCATCTTCTTCGTCCTCCTCTGAAGCAGCAAATCCTCTCCTTCCAAGAAGGCACGAAAGGAACATTTTGTTGACGCTCCTTCCACACCCCAGTTCTTGACTTTTGACCCGAATGATATTGTTCACCCCAATTCTTCATTCTGGTTGCCTTCTCCTGAGGTGGCAGACTATATACAATGTCATATACGCCAGCCCTTTGAAAAAGATGTGCGAGCCCGTTTGCACTCAGAGTTTACGCTCCCGGACCTTGCTGACAAACTTGCTGAGACCTCTGAAGTGGACCCCACCATGGTCACTTATATGAAGTAATACTCTAAGGACTCCAAGAAGGGTTTAGACAGATCCTGGCGGTCCTGCCAGGACAAAATGTTGAACCTCCTGGGTCCCCTGACCAAAATTCTTGACTTGGGCTTTCAGGCCAAAGAGTCCGGCGCCCTCATTGACCCGGATGAATTAGTAGGCTGGTCGCAGCAAGCCATTTGCATCTTATGGAATGCCAACAGTGCTCTTTCTTCTGAGCGTCGTCGCTCGATTTTGATGAAATTGGACCCCAAGCTCACGGACTTGGCTTCTTCTGAGTTGGGGCCCCTGGCCCAGGGTTTGTTGTTTGGCTCCGCATTCCTTAAAGAGCTCACCAAGTTTGTGGCCACGTTTAGTGGGTTGGACAAGGCCCAGTCTAACCTGCGTCGGGCTTTTCGCCCAGTTTTTGGCAGGGCCGGACGACGGGGACGCTTGTTCGGCCGTGGTTCATACCAACACTCTCAACGAGGTTTCAAGTCCCAAAAGAGTGGCCAAGATTACAACACCAACAAATCCAATTTCTATCCCTCGCAGAAAGGCAGAGGCCAGTACAAGAAAGGCGGTTACAACGGAAACCAGGGAGGACGTCAGGATTCCTCAGCCTCAGGTGAGCTTGATTCTCGCTTCAGATGTGGTTTTGGGGGGGAAGCCTGGAGTTTTTTCTCCCCAATTGGCGATTAATCTGAAACGATGCCTGGGTGATGAAGACGGTGCAGGGTTACAAAATACTGTCACCCTCACCAACGTCATCGGCCTCTTCCTCTTGTTTTTTCCTAACAAGATCAGGAAATCATTTCCGTGGAGGTCGCTTCTCTTCTGAGCAAAGGGGCCATCGTTTCCACAACACCTCATCCGCACGGATTCGTCAGCAATGTTTTCCGAGTAGAGAAAAAGGGAGGAGGTGCACGTTTGGTCCTCAACCTAAAAGAGTTCAACGGAGGTGTGATGTACCGTCATTTCAAGATGGAAGGCATCCATCTTCTGAGGGACCTGCTTCAGGAGGGCGACTGGATGGTCCGCATGGATCTGAAGGATGCCTATCTATAGGTACCGATTTACGGCCCTCATCGTCGCTACCTACAGATTCAGTGGCTCAGGACCTGGTACGAGTACAAGGTCCTTCCATTCGGCCGCTCATCAGCTCCGTGGTGCTTCACGAAGCTCCTTCGTCCAGTGATGGAGTCTTTGCGGTCGCGCTGGGTTCGCCTGATAGTTTATCTGGACAATGTTCTCATCCTGGCGCAATGCCACTTCTTTTACTGACTCATTTACGTTGGTCCATAGATCTATTACAATCTCTGGGTTTTCTTGTGAATCCTCAGAAGTCCGACTTCGTTCCGTCTCAGTCGATGGACTTCCTTGGGTTTCGGATAGACTCGGTCTCCTGTCAACTCCTCTTGCCCGGTCAGAAAATCTGGTCCATCAAGAGGGACTTGAGGTTGGTCTTGTCTCGTCAGACCGTCTCCTTGAGATCGGTGGCTCGAATAGTAGGTCTACTGTCCTCTTCGATTCAAGCGATCTTTCCGGGTCCGTTGCATTACCGGGCGCTTCAGCGTCTCAAAATCAGGCACCTGCAGAAGGGTCTTCGTTATTCGGATCACGTTCCTCAGATGGAGGATGCCCTTGCGGAGATGTTGTGGTGGTTGGACCACATGGAATCTTGGAACGGCAAGGCGCTCTTCGGGAAGACACCGGATGTGGTGATCGAATCTGATGCAAGCCTTTGGGGTTGGGGAGCCCGGTGCGGTCCGGTGGCAACGGGGGGCCGATGGTCCCAGGAAGAGTTGTCCCTTCACATCAATTGCTTGGAGCTTCTGGCTGGCTCCTTCGCGATTCGTTGTCTGTCCCCTCAGCGGACGAATTGTTGCATTCTCCTCCGCATGAACAATATCTCAACTGTGCGTTATGTCAACAAACTGGGGGGTACCAGGTCCAAACTTCTGGCGGAGATTGCGAAAGATTTCTGGTATCTTTGTCTGCAACGTCAGATCATTGTTATTGCAGAGTACCTGCCGGGCCGCGACAATCGGATTGCGGATAGGAACTCTAGTCATTTGAGAGATTACAGCGATTGAAGCCTTCATCCCCAAATTTTTTGGATGGTGTCCCGGATTTGGGGGCGTTGTCACCTCGACTTGTTTGCCTCTCGCCTCAACGCGCAGGTTCCCCAGTTTTACAGTTGGCGTCCGGATCCGAAGGCCCTGGCCACGGATGCGTTTCTCCAGTCTTGGCCTCCTCTCCTATGCTATGCATTTCCACCGTTTGCGATGATTCCCCGGGTTCTGGCCCGCGCGAGACAGTTTTTCTCAGAGCTCATTCTGATCACTCCTCTTTGGAGGGCTCAGGCTTGGTTTCCAGTTCTTCTGGAGATGAGCTGCTCGACGCCGCTCCTTCTTCCCCACAAATGGAACCTGTTGCTGGAACCCTCTTCGCAAACCACACCCCCTGGTTCTGTCGGGTCAGCTCCGTCTGGTGGCGTGGAGGATTTTGGGGGACGTTGGAAAGTCCCAGGTTTATCTGGAGACGCTGCCCGATTTATCAGTGAAGCTTGGGCCCCCAACACACACAAGCTTTATGCGTCAGCTTGGAAACAATGGTGTGATTGGTGCTCACAGCAGTCGGTGGGTCCCGCTACAGCAGATCTCGCTTTGATTATCAATTTCCTAGCCTCCATAGCCTCGTCTGGGCTAGCTTATTGAACGGTTAACAATTTTCGTTCTGCAATCTCCGCGGGTCATGTCTCAATTGATGGCAAACCCGCTGGGGAACATCCCTTCATATCTAAATTGCTGAGAGGTATCTGGATGGTGAAACCTCCTTGTCCTAAATATGTAGCCGTGTGGGATGTGTTGCTTGTTTTGCGCTTCCTAGATTCCTGGCCTTCAAACTCTTTATTGTCCCGCAAACAACTTTCAGCTAAGCTGACAATGTTATTATGTTTGATTTCCTGCATGTTAGGGCCTTGGACCTTGCAGGTCGTACTTTCTCTCCAGAAGGTGTCACTTTTGTTGTCTCGAGACGGACTAAGTGTAATACGTCTTCCATCACTTATCCTTCTTTTCTTCACAACCCTCAACTGTGTGTGGTACAATGCATCAAGGATTACGAGGTAAGCACTGCACCTTTTCGGCACGATTTACAAGGTCAATTATTGATTGCTTTGCAAAAAACTTTCAAGCCCGTCATGCCAGCTACGCTCGCACGTTAGTTGCGTTGGCTCATGCTGGAAGCTGGAATTGTTGTTTCCCTCTTTGGAGCCCATTCGACACGGGGGCTATGGCTTCCAAAGCTTTTTTCATGGGTGTCGGTCTTCATGATATCATGAAGGCAGCTGATTGGTCTTCTGAATCTGTGTTTAAGACCTTCTATTTTAAACCGATTGTGGATGTTGCTTCAGTAGTGGTGGCTAAGCTTTGAACAAGCATAATCGGAGCCTCCGTCCTGCCACAGAATTAAAAATTTGCTAACATTCGTGCCAAGAATTTTCAATTCTATTAAGGACAGGAGGCGAGGATTATCCCACCCTTGTTTTCTAAACCGTTGCTTGCAGTTGTTTTCTATGCAGTTATGATATGCCATGTTTCTAATGTTCTATGCAATGTTCGCGCCCTGTTATGGCTCTGTTTTACTCCTTTCAGGCTCCGACCTTAAATGAAGTTTGGCTCCGTCTTCTCCAGTTGGATGGTCTATGGTTCGTTCCAGAGGACTTCGGATGTTCCCTCCTCACTTCGGCCTGTTGCTGACCTCTCCTCATGACGTCCTTCGTGGATTCTTTGGTTTTTCCGACTTTGACTTTTACCTAAATTGTCTGTTATGGACAAAGAAAGAGGAAGTTGTGACCTCTATGATCTCTTATATAGTGTTGTGTACTCTATGGTTGCCCAGGTATCATGGGTATTGTAGTTGCCTTTTTTCTTTACTGTTTGCTGATTGGCTGCTGTCTTTTTTCAGTAAAGAAATAGAGAAAGCATAATCCTCGCCTCCTATCCTTAATAGAATTGAAAATTCTTGGCATGAATGTTAGCAAATTTTTAATTTTGTGCTACTGCCAACTTCCGATAAGGAAAGAAACACTTACCCTTTTAAGCGTAACTGATAGTCTACATAAACCTGCACTGGCAAACAAGAATTACTACCAGAACGGAACATAATGGGTATGAGACATGTTTAACATATTTATCTTACACAACAAGGACTACATACATGTGTGGTCACACTTCATCCAGACAGAATAATTTCTATACATCAGACACACCATGTACATGTGTGCATACACTTAAGCGCAATCTGGTGAAGACTCCTCAAGTAACATAATAATATATACAGCAAATGATCATTATATACATTTTACTATTTACAATATGTATGCTTCTTACTAGCAAGCAAGAATAAAGATACATTCGAATAGACCATAGGTAGTGAGTTTCATTTGTAGATAATTGCCTGGTCCCACGGTATCTCAGCATTAAGGCCATATTTCACAGTGTCTAACCAGAAAATGTAAAACACTTCACGTTTTTTGCGGATCTTATCGGGCAAATTCCTGACTTTGGGATGATTTTTTCTAGAATAAACCATTTTATGGCTTATGTTGAATGATTATATTCAATAAAATGGGATACCAAGGTGCTGTCATTTTCTGAGTTCGAATGGCTGATCTGTGTTCAGTCAATCTCACATTGAGAGATCTAGAGGTTTCGCCTACGTATCCCTTGTTGCATGGACAGATCAGCAGGTGTATGATATTTTTTGTTTTACAGTTATTCATTCCTTTGCTTACGATATTTTGTTCATTGAATTGAAGTTCTTTCGCTTCTATAGCCAGCGGGCAGACCTTACATGTATCGCATCTGTAGTTACCTTCTACGGGGTCGCTGCCTACAATACTTCGCTGTATTGGCTCTTTCTTGTAGTTAGGCATACGGGATCTAACAATCAGATCTTTAATATTGCGATTCTTTCGGTAGGCAAACATGGGTTTCTGAATACAATTGCCAGGTGAATTGTTAACATTTAACAAATGCCAATTCGAACAGATGATTTGTCTGATTTTTTCATTCCAAACCGAATGGCGGGTAACAAAAACCAAGTTGTTTTGTTGTGTCTTATTTGCTCCTTGTAAGATGTGCTCTCGATCGTAATATCTTGCATGTTTATATGCATCACGAACCAATCGGTGAGGGTATCCCCTTTGGAGGAACTTCTTCTTCATTTCTATGGATCGCAAATCATAATCATCTATTTTAGTGCAATTCCGCCGCAGGCGAAGAAATTGCCCAAAAGGAATACTGTTCTTTTCCTTGATCGGAAGGAAACTGTCATAATGCAGCAAGGTGTTGCGTGCCGTTGATTTAATGAACAGATCCACAAACAGTTGTCCATTCTCATGTTTTATTAGTATGTCCAAAAATTCAATCTGGACATTACTAATATGTGATGTAAAAATTTAATTCGAGTCACATAGATTTAGCCATGCAATAAACTCGGCCAAGGGATCTTCATCATCGTCCCAAATGAAGATAATGTCGTCAATATATCTTGACCAGTTTAGTACTGACTCAAAGAATGGAGCCACCTCATTAAATACATATTTCTCTTTCAAAAAATGCAACATAGATATTTGCTATGGTCGGGCCGCAAGATCGCCCATGCTTACTCCCTTGGTTTTTCTATGCAGTTCACCACGAAACTCAAAAATGTTTTCCTCCAAGATAATTTTTAGACAGTCAATGATAAAGTTATTATTGTATTCTATGTTATACTTGTTGATGAACCATTTAATCTTGGAGCATGGAACAGGACCTAATTCATGCGGCCACCAGTCCTCTGATCAAAATCCACGTGCTTTTCCAAACAGCAGTATTTCCGTCTTACCTTCATTCAATTGTAAACAGTTGAGAGTCATCCAAGCTGCCACCTACTTCATACTGTAGATGAATCTGTCTTTGGAAACCTCCGAATCTTGCCCAAAAGAGATTAACAATTGGGAGTCATTCACATAGGATCTTATTTCTAAGCCATAAGCTTTGACAATCTTGGCAAGCGTGGCCACAAAGATTTTAAATAGGGTGGGACTCAGGGAAGAACCCTGAGGGACCCCCTTATTTATGTTCATAGTTCGAGATTTAGAAGGGTGCAATGAGACCACTTGGGTTCTATCTCCCAGAAAGTCTTTGAAACAGCTTAGAGTCTTCCCATGAATGCCTATCTCATACAGTCTCTAAATAAGAGTGGAATGGGCAGACCCTCCAGGATATCGCGATTTCGCGATTTGCCGCGAAATCGGCAATTTTGAAAAAATGCCGCGATTTTTACAAAAGTGCCCGCGAAATCGGCATTTTTCTAGAAATCGAGGCATTTTTACAAAAGCCGCTATCCTGGCAGTCAGCTTTAAGTGGCTATCGCCTGTGGATTGGGTAATTTACCATACCTCGCATGTTTGTGGCTGTCTGGCTGCCTCTCCAGCCAACCTACAAGCCGTCACCACCGCCTGCTGGTTTGCACATTGTTGAAAGCTAAGGCCGCCTGCTGTTTCTGCACTAATGGCTCGAGCTAAGGGCGCCTGCTCTTATCCCCCGGTACTGATGCCCCTCCCCCCCCCCGAACCCTAACACGTTTGAGTTGCACACGCCTGGCAGTTAACCCCCTGTTTCACAGCCCATCTCTGCCTTTTGGCTAGGTTCACCCTATCGAAACAACATATATACATAGACATACATACAGGGCACAGCGCTCTCGGCCTATTCGAGGCACTGCATTGCCTTGACTTGTGACCTAATGTGTCCCAGCCTCAGAGTTGAGAGGCGCGCGCCTGGCATGTCACTGACTGTGCCTCAGTCATGTCAGCTGTTCACAGGAGTTAGACTACAGTGTAGGCGGTTCATGGTGTGTGTTCCCGTGACTCCGCCCCAGACAGTGACCAGCGGCAGTGGTAACTCCGAAGGGAGGAAGGTGGTATATTACCACGTAGTAAGAGATGTGCCCTTGGGAATCTTTAACTGTGCACTCGTTCTCAGATCTACAGGGTTGTTCCTACTTTTTCTCCGGTCATGCCTTCGTAAAATAGGATGTATTTTAAATATGGTGTTAGTAAAAAGTGCTGTGAATTTGTCAAATCAAAGAGTGTACATAAACAACATGTCCGACTCACGCCCATACCAGGAGATGGGCAGATTTGTTTCTCTGGAAAGCGAAATTCTGTGCAATTGAAATTGATGCAGTACTGAGGCTTTTATGATTGGTTCTACTTGGGTCATCGTGAACAGTGCCAGAAAATGCTTACATATGTAGCTGACTCCCTCCCCCCCCCCCTCTCAGAGGCCAATAGGAGTGGGCCATAAGCAGTTTGAACTATTCTTATCACTCGAGAGCCGCAGGCATTCATGTGGACTATGGCTTCTGGACACATTTCACTCACACAAGAGCCACCCTCTTGTCTGACCCTGACGACCCAATTCACAAAGCTATTTGTTTGTGTGATTTAAGTTTAGATAAGCCAACATCCCTTGCCACGGGTGCAAAGGCAGCTTTGGAATTCTATAACGTTCTTTTTGTTTTGCTCCTGTGATAGGATCTACTCATACAGATGTCTGTGTAAGTAAACCACTCCCAACTGCAGGAACTGTGTGTTGTTTCAGGGCTGGAATATCCTTTGCCTTTTTTCACACCACACATTCACACATTCACGGGTATTCCGTTTTTTCTCATACACTTTACGGTCCTGGGAATGGTCAAAGATTTACTCTTGACAATGACAGGAGTAAATTCCTTTCTGAGGACGTTCCATGGAATTCCCCCAAAAAGAGATTTACTTTTCAAGAAATTCCATGGAACACATATGTTGCAGGTTTCTAGACGTTCTTTTGTGGATTCCTGAAAGTTGCAAATCTATACCCATGCAATGTTTTAGAATTGTGGGTGCCTATTTACGACTTTCTATGAGAATCTGTTATTTTTAATTTCCTCATGGACAATATAAGGGAAGTACCAGAGATGGGCACAGGGTTACTTCACAGCAAGGACTACTGTTCCCTTCGGCCTAATCTTTGAATCCTGATAGAATCAGCAGCACTTTTCAAAGCCAGACGCATTTTCACACCTCTGAGCACTAGGCTGCCAGTGACAGTACTTAATTTGTCAAAAAACAAAAAAAAGTAGATGGAGGGGTCCAACATGTTTCTTAGCAGCCCGCTTTCGAATGCTACAGTTACTAAATACTGTCTTTTCTTTCACTCATGCAGCTTTCATCCACCACCCCAAACTCACTTAGCCTTATAATCTGTCTTTCAGATTTTTTTTATCTCCGCTTTCTAGATTTGTCGATGTATTCCTACCTTTCTTTCTCTTCCTCTTTTATTGTATTTCAGCATTTCTCTCTCTCTTGCTCTGAGCCAGTCTGCTGAAAAAACATTAGTCCCAGGCTTCCAAAATGGCTGCCAGCGCCAACCACCTGAAACCAGCGACACAAATTAAGCACTCTATGGCTACTCTAATACTATATCCTGTGCCCGCTAAACTTTCCAAATGGCAGGCCCACCTGTTTTTCAATTCCTCGTTGGTAATTATTCCTCTCGGGCAACCGACCATATAAGACTCATTCATTCTACTGCATGTCCTCCCCTTTGAATAACAGAGACCCAGCTGGGGATAATCTATATAACTGAAGCATGTCCATCAACTGTTAACCAATTTTTCCTCTTGACTAGAAACTGCCTGTAACTCATGTTGAGGTCGTGCAGCCGGGCAACCTGGGCGAGTGGTGCCATGTAGATGTTAAACAGCGTAGGGCTGAGGGATGAGCCCTGGGGTATGCCACAGATGATCTTGGTGGCCTCGGAGCGGAAGGGGGGAAGGCGGACGTTCTGTGTTCTGCGCCGGAGAGGAAAGAGGAGGTCCACGCCAGGGCCTTCTCTAGGAGCCTGGCGTCGTGGAGGCGTGTTCGTAGTGTGCGGTGGCAGACCGCTTCAAAGGCGGCTGACAGGTCCAGGAGGATTAGGGCCGCTGTTTCTCCGTTGTCTAGGAGGGTCCTGATGTCATCGGTGGCGGCGATGAGGGCAGTTTCAGTGCTGTGGTTGCTGCGGAACCCAGACTGGGAAGGGCCCAGGATGCTGTTCTCCTCGGTAGCAGGTCAGTTTTTTGTTGACGGTCTTCTCGATGACCTTCACTGGGAACGGAAGCAGGGAGATGGGCCGGAAGTCCTTGAGGTCCTTGGGGTCCGCCTTGGGTTCCTTGAGTAAGGCGTTGATCTCGGCGTGCTTCCAGCTCTCCAGGAAGGTTGCTGTCTTGAAGGAGATGTTGATGACTTTCCGGAGATGGGGTGTGATGGCTGTGCTGGCTTTCTTGAAGATGTGGTGTGGGCATGGGTCTGAAGGAGATCCGGAGTGGATGGTGTTCATGATCGTGATGGTGTTGTCATCGTTGATGTTGGTCCAGGAGAGTATGCGGTTGGTGCTGGTGGTGGTCGTGGGGGCAGAGGTCTCAGTGTTTGTTGGGGCGGTCGTGACGTTGAAGCTGTTGTGGATGTCTGCGATCTTGCGGGCAGTCTTTTGCTTTTCGAGGGAAACAAAGTGTCTACATTGTAAATAAACCAAATATACATAGCTTCATGTTGTTAAATAACTAAAAAAACTAAGATATCTGTGTTTGTTGTAGGAAAAATGGCTAAATCAAATGCCGCAAAATTGCCGCTAAATTTCCATATTTGTGCCGCTAAATTTCCATTTTTGTGCCGCTAAATTTGCTAATCCATGCCGCTATATCCTGGGGGGTCTGAATGGGAGACCTTCTAGTTAGTAGATTCTCCCTATGCCTCTTGATGTTTCTTAATATGCACCTCCAAGCTTGGCTGTTGATAGGGTACATTTCTTGGTAAAATGGAGTGAAGTAGTTGCTTAATTAAGAACTCCATGTGCCTGGCAACCCCTCAGGCCTATTCCAGGAATTGAACAATCTTTATCAAATGGAGCGAGTGGAAGGGTTTGGTGTCTGTAAATCCTATGAAAGTTTTGGATTTCTTCTATGATGGTTTTATGTTGGGGCTAGCTACTTCAACTCTCTGCGCACACTGGGCAATGGTAAAAGCATTCAGGAGGGCTCAATTAGATCAACTGGAGCCCTTGGTATCTACATTGATGAGTGTTATTTTTTCTTATGGCCAAGGCTTTTGTGCCGTTTGATTTCATATAATCTACTATTGGTATTGAAAGTTATTCAATTCGCCCCCTTTGAGTCTCTGGAAGAGGTAGATGTTAAATTCTTGACTCCTAAAGTTGTTTTTCAGGTGGCCATGCTGAGCCTTTTCTAAAGATTTTCTTAAGCAATATTGTGTTAAAACTCAACCCTAGGTTTATCCCAAAGGTTCCTTCTGTTTTTCATCGATCAAAGTAGTTCTGCAAGTCTTTTTACTGACCCCTCAGACAGAGGAAGAGTCATTGTTAGTACTAGACTTTAACTGGGCTGTGTTCATTTATTAACAGAGAATAGAGGCGTTTTGGAGGGTTGAGCGCCTATTGATGGCGTTTGCCAGTTGGAAATGGTCTGAAACCATCTAACTCTACTCTGAGCATATGGATCAAGCAAGCTATCCTGCTCGCTTATGAGTGCCAGGGTAGAGGCTTAGCCAATCAGAGTCAAGGAAGATCATCAAGAAGTATTTCATCTTCTTGGGCAGCATGTAAGGGTGTATCAATCCTGAAGATTTGCAACGCATCCACTTGGTCATGACCACACATATTTATGGACCATTATAAGTTGGAACAGAGGGGCAATCATTCTTCCTCGTTTGCTTCTTCTGTGCAAGTGTTGGTATTTAATATGTACAGTAACATATCATATGTAGAATTGCTTCACAGCTGGGGCCAAATCAAGAACCAGTGGGCCTGTGCGAGGCACATCTCTATGCCTATTTAATTCGATTGCACTGCATTCAACTGGAACATTGTAGGAAAATGCCTCTTTTTACATGTTTAGCCCCGACTTTTTGCCTGATGTCTGATGTAATTTGGAACTGAATGTGTCCTGGGTCCCTGCTAACCAGGGTCCCAGTGCCAGAGCTCCTTTCCCTAACACTACTGCGATTGGCAAATCTTCTGTTTCCCCTGTAAGCTCCAGTAAATGTTATCCCTGATACCAGATCAGGGGGGCAGAAGGAGGTCCCCTAGGGACACCTCACCCAGATCAAGCAGTGCTTCTGTCACAGGCTGCATGTTCAGGTGCAGGACAAACTGAAGAGTCGGCACAACTCGCCACTGAACAGAAACCTTGCTGCTTCCCAGGCCTGTTGGTTCAGCAGTCTGGTGTAATTGACCCCTGCGCACGTCCATCAACTCGAGGGATCCTCTCAGCACTGCGACTGACCCTGGAACCAGCCTGCTCCTGAGAGCCAGTACCCTCTTGCCAGTATTGTCAATGGTGTAAAGTGGTTACATAGGCACGACCACCTCCTCCAGGGTAGTCTGCCCTGCATAACACCTGTGCAGAGACTACTTAAGGATTTTGGGGGCCAATGGCCAATTATATTTTGGGCAGCCCTGTTTGGAATAGCTTTGAATGTATTATCCAATGTCAGCTCTGTCATTCCATCTTTGGCCAGGTCAATGACAGCGCACAGGCGCACTCGTCCAATACTAAATGCAATTACATCGAATATTCATGGATAGTGACATGTATTTTCAATATTGAAACACTGCCACAGCTCACTAATATTGCTGAAAATAATCTTTGTGACACCTTCCCATTTCTCATACGGAAGGTCCTGTTTTGATCTAAAAAAAACTTTTTTATCAGTGTTGCATGAAACACAAACACAACATTTCTCTGCTAAATGTCTGCAATAGACATACACACCACCCACATTAAACATACAATTAAAGGAAAACAGTATTTAAAACAATCTGTTTCAGAATTATTCAAGGTAATTAGGGCAAGACTTTGCAGAACACAGCTGGCTCTATCAGGGGACCCCTTAAAAGGCTGGGGCGGGGGTTAAAGCCCACTTTGCCCATGCCTAAAATTATCTCTGAACCAGTGGCCTGACCGCTGCTGGTGATCTCCAAGACTAACACCGTGAACCCCAGTAGCTCTGATCCAGATCCAGCCCAACTGCCTGTAGTATCTGAATCCTGGGCCCCCAAAGACAACCATTCTTCTGGGCAAGATCGCCTGCGACATTTCAAGGGATTGTTGTCACCCAAAACTCTTTGGCGGAGTCCTGCTGCAGCAACCACAGTGATAACTAAGCTGGGAAACCTCCAGTACCAAGACTCTACTCCACCCTCCAGGAACCGTGACCACTAGGTTGGCGGTGTTCCAAATTCATTGGCTTCTAGTGACGTGCTGCCATCGACTGCGACGGTAACTGGGTTGGCGGCCGACTAAACTCCATGGCAACTATACTTATCCATTGTGCTCCCTGTCGTTCGTGATGGTAAATATTTGACGATATCGACCGCCAAGGGCATAGATACTGAATGTACTGCATACATTGAACTGCACTGCATTTATTTCAGGTAAACCCATTTCCAAAGCATGTATTGTATTGGAACTTTACAAAGTATATTTCCGATTAGAAGTCTTGTTTCTCAAAACATTAAAAAAAACCCTTGACATTTTTTATAGAAAATTGCTTTTGGATTTAATCTTGAGTGTTTTGTCTCATTTATTACCTCTCTGAGTACAACAAATGCTTAACACTGTCCACTGATAAGCCTCACTGCTCATCCACACTACCACAAGAAGGGAGTTAGTATTATCTACTTTCTGCCTCTATCTTCCTCTGCGGATATCTCGCCCTCTCTACATAGTGTAATTCATTTTAGTACACTGTCCAGAGAGGCGGTACCTTGCAAACATTCAGTGAGCTAGTGCTTGAGATATAGACAGCAGAGTTCCTGAACAGCGGGAGGCAACCACTGCTCACTGTTAGCAATCAGTAATGTCTCCCGCTCATTTCTGAATCAGATGGATGCGCTTCAGACAGTAGAGTTGCATGGAAACAGGCACACGTTCACGATACAGCCCCACGTGTACATGGCAGAAGGTGTCCATAGCAACCACGGTGTGCGCTGCTCAGCAGTAACAGTATGACTGTACTGCGTCAAAGCTGAACATCCCCCTGTTAATGTTGGGCTGAAGTGTGGTAAATGCCTGGGTCGCCTGTGTGACCCGTACTCACACTCTGCACAGTGCAATGGTAAATAGAACTGCTGGTCAGATGTGGACTCGGTGTACAGTGGCGTACTGCCCAGACCCGCTACAAATAATTTTAATTTGTAAAAAACGTGTGTGGAAAGCGTTGAACGTGCACATAATAGGCGTCGAAACACCACGAAAGTGAGATTCAAGGGCACATATTTAGGTGACTTCGAATTTTGCCTCATGGCAGTTTTCCTCCATCTCGATCGCCACACCTAACAATTGCGTATTTAAATTGCTTTAACTGTTCCTCTATTGGGCCATGGCTTACTGCTCAACCCCTCTTGATTCGTTGTGTGGCGTCAGAGAAGTTCGTTCAAATAATACGTAACAACACTGACTGAGCCGGGCTGCGAGGTGCGCGCTGAGTGATGGAAACCAGGCTACCTTTGCAGTTCACGTTTTCCCAGAGGCCAGGGCAGGGCCTGTTTTTTCTATCATTTTAATGATAGATAAATGCTTACAGCTATGGCTCGCCCTACACCAGACTGCGAGGTATTTGCCTCTGAACCTTCTTCACCGCCTTTGAAGTCGTTCCATTCCAATGTGGAGAAGGTCATCTGGTTTTCTTCGTCTAAAAACCCTTTCTGTACACGTTGACGGGACACAGGCACGAGCTTTTGGTTTGAGCGCTCATTGCTGTACTTCTGGGTAGCAGGTGCACAAACTTATACTTTCTTCTGCCAAAGGACAATGGCTCGGTTTATTTTTCTTTTATATTATTATTATTGCTCCGGAAGTAGATGAGAACAGATCAGCAGTGGCGGCTGTCAGCAACTCAAAGTGGAGGACCCATCAAATGGCTAAAAAAGGTGCCAACTCTGGGAAAATTAAACTTGGCATGCAATAAACACTAACTAATTGTTTTAGAGTAAAAATGTTTAATTTAGTTTACATTGAAAAAAGTAAAATGAATTGTTTACTTCCCTCCGGTCCTGGCGTTCTTCTCCAGTCGGCCCCCCTAACTCCTTTAACCAGTCCAGACGACGCTGCTCTCATGCTGTTGACCAGCATGAGAGAAGAACCAGGATTGGTTGGAGCAGGCTGTCTGACTGCCCACAAAGGCACTGGAGGCCTGTGCTTGCTCTCCACCTAGCGGTCTAAGAGCGGTTTAAAGTGCACATGTCAGGCTAGCTGTCGTAAGTCATGCACACTTTAAACATGTGCACTACTCTTGCTCCTTTTATGCATGTCGGCAGCAATGGCCCCATTACCTCCTCGTCCTGGTCTCCCCGTCCCATTCCTGATACATGAGCAGCTAGTCTGCTCTACAGAACCCCTACCTAGCTGAGCTGTTGGCACTTCCCCCTAGGATGACGTCACCATCACGTGACTACAAAAGGGGGAAGTGCCGGAAGAATCATCCTGTTTTTTCTATTCTGCAGTCTACGACCGCGTTCCTGGCTGTGCTGTTTGGAGGCTTCCTGTGTCCTGGTAAGTCTCCTGGCTGTTTTACTTTGTTTTTGCGGCGACCTGCTCTAGCGGCCGCCTGTGCTTGTTGCGCTGCCTTTCCCCCTCGCTGGCTCCGTTTTGGGGGCTTGTTTCTTTCACGCGGCTCGCGTTAGCGGCCGGCTCTGTTTGGGGGCACTCCTTTCCACACGGCTCGCGTTAGCGGCCGTTTTTGGTGTTTGTGCTTCGTGATGCTCACCTGACTTGGGTTGGTCTGCTCCAGCGGCCGTTCCTGGGCTTTCTCCGGTCCTTTTTCGCCCTGCTATAGCGGGCAGGGGCTGTTCTGTGGAGTTTGGTGTCCTGCATCCTCTTATGGGGCGAATTTGGCGGCTGGCTGGGCTTTTTATGCCGGCCTGTTTTTTTTTCTCCTCCCACAGGTGTTCGGGTCCTCGGCTATATCTGTTCCTTGTTGGGATGTTTTTTGTCCTTGTTGGTGCCTGTTGGGAGTGTTGTTTGGACTTTTTTGGCTTCCGCTATGGATTCGGATGCTTCTTCTTCTGCGGCTCCTCTTGATGCCCTGCGCCTCATTATTAATGAGGCTGTGGCTGCTGCTTTCCTGGCTAGGGACGCGGCTGGGCCTCCTCCCAAGGTGCCTCGTGTATCTTTAGATCCACAAGATGCTCCTGAGGATGACGTTGATCCTGGTGAGGATGAGGGTGTCCGTGGTCGTTTTGTTCAGGGTGCTGAGCTCGCTGACCTGTTTACCCATGTGAGGTCCAACTTGGGTTTTTCTCCTCCTGCGGATGCTGTTGTTGAGGATGACTTTTTTACACAGTATGTCCAGCCTGCTCCGGATACTTTGCCTTTGCATGGTTCAGTGCGCAATGTGCTGTCTCACGAGTGGAAGGAGGTGGACAAGTCTTCTTTCCCTCGTTTCCTGTCTAGACGTTACCTTCTTGAGGGTTTTGCGGATGAGTTCCCTCAGTCTGTGAAAGTGGACAATTTGATGGCTGGCCTTTCCTCTCAGGGTTTGGTTGTTTCTGAAGACGCCCTTCCTGCGGACGCTGTGGATAAGCGTGTTGAGGGGGCTGTGAAGCGTTCCTATGCTGCTTCTAATTTCTCTGTCCGGGCGACTGCGTATTCCAACTATATGGTTCAGTCGCTCCTTAAGGACTTCCAGTCTCTGTCTGTTCTGCTGCACGACGGCGAGGATGCCACTCCTCTTCTGTCTTTGATGGAGTTGCAGGTGCGTTACCTATCGGACATTTCCTTCGACAATTTGGGGGCGGCGGCCGCCGCTTCTGGTGCTTCCATTGCTGCCCGGCGTCATATTTGGATGCGTTCCTGGAAGGCGGACTCTTCGCAGAAGTCGGTCCTACTTAAGTTGCCTTTTGAAGGTTCTAAGGTGTTCGGTCCTCAGCTGGAGGGCATGGTCAAGCAGTCCGCGGAGAATCGCAAGCTGGTGGCTCCGGTCCGTCCTCCTGCCCGGGGGCGCGGATTTGGTTATCGTCGCGCTTTTGGGCCTCCTGCTCGTGGCGCTTCTCAGCCCTTTCGAGGCAGGGGTCGTGGCCGGGGGGCCCCTGGAAGTACCAAGCCCCGGGCCGCTGCCAGTGTTGCCACTACCGCTTCCTCCTCTTCGCAATGACTGTCTGCCTTTGCCCGTTGGTGGTCGACTCCAGTGCTTCCGCGCCCAGTGGTTATCGGTTCCGGATGCCTGGGCGGTTCAGACTGTTTCAGAGGGTTGCCGGATAGAGTTTTCCTCTCCTCCTCCTCCGGGTTTTGTTCGGACTCCGCTGCCCCGTCTTCCCTTGCGAAGAGTAGCTTTGTTGTCGGGGGTTCAACTCCTGTTGCAGAAAAATGCTATTGTGGAGGTTCCGCCTCTGGAAAGGGGCGAGGGTTGCTACTCGATCCTATTTCTGGTTTCCAAGAAGGACACTTCGGATCTTCGTCCTGTTCTGGATCTGAAGCGTGTCAACCGCTTCGTAGTCCATCGCCCTTTCAAGATGGTGACCCTCCAGTCCATCCTGCCACTGGTCCTTCCGGGTGGCTTCCTGGCGTCCCTGGATTTGATGGATGCATACCTGCATGTTCCTATCCATCCTGCCGACCAGCGTTTTCTGCGCTTTGCTGTGGAGTCCCATCACTACCAGTTCCGGGTGCTGCCTTTCGGCCTGTCCTCGGCGCCCAGGGTGTTCACCAAGCTCCTGGCCCCTCTGGTGGGTATTCTTCATTCCAGGGGGCTGCTGGTGTTTCCATATCTGGATGACTGGTTGATTGTCTCTCCCTCTTTTTCGCAGGCTCTGTCGGATGTGGCCCAGGTGTGCCATCTGCTGGGTTCCTTTGGCTTCCTTATCAACCACCGGAAGTCCTCCCTGGTACCCTCTCAGTCCCTGAAGTTCCTGGGGGCTTTCTTCCGGATGGACCTGGGCATGGTGTTCCTCTCCCAGGAGCGCCAGTTGACTTTGTTTCTCCACCTTTCTTGGCTTCTTTCCCAGTCGCAGGTGTCTGCCCGTCTCTGGTTGCGGAGTCAGGGGGAGATGGCGTCCACTCTGCATCTCCTTCCTTGGGCCAGGCTTCATCTGTACCCCCTGTTGCATCATGTCCTGTCTCACTGGGATCCTGCCTCCTTGGACTACGAGACTCTGATCCCTGTCACTCCGGGGATTCGGGCGGATCTACAGTGGTGGTTGTCTCCTCTCTCCCTTTCCGGGGGGTTCGATCTCCTTCCCCCTCAGTCTGTGGTCGTGGTGTCCACGGATGCGAGTGCATTGGGTTGGGGGGCTGTTCTGGGTTCTTCCAAGGGTCAGGGTCGGTGGTCCCGATTCGAGTCCCTACAGTCCTCGAACTGGAAGGAGTTGCGAGCGGTCTGGCTTGCTCTCCTTTGGTTCGCTCCTCTCCTTCGGGGTCGGGCGGTCTCGGTGCAGACAGACAATCAGGTGGTTCGCTCCTATGTGAATCACCTGGGGGGCATGTGTCATTCTCTCTTTCTCCTGTCCCGGGAGATCGGCCTTTGGGCCGAGTCGAATCTGTTGTCTCTGACAGCGGTCTATCTTCCGGGGAAGGAGAATGGGCCTGCGGATACTTTGAGCAGGGTGTTCCCCTCCTCGGTGTCCCTCTGTCTGTCCCCGGATCTGTTCGGGCAGATTGTCCTTCGGTTCCGCCTTCCTTGGTTGGATCTTTTTGCCTCGGAGGATTCCGCCCTTCTTCCTCTGTTTTGCAGCATCATTCCGTCTCCAATAGCTTGGGCGACCGATGCTTTCTCGATTCCTTGGTCGGGGGGTCTGCTGTTTGCCTTCCCTCCCTTTGCCTTGATTCCGAGGGTCCTCCGGAAGATTCGTTTGGATCGGGCGGAGGTTCTCCTGGTGGTTCCGGAGTGGTCTCGGCAGTCTTGGTTTCCCCTGCTGCTGACTTTTGCCGTTTGCCCTCATTGGAGGTTTCCCCTGTCTCCCTCCCCCCTGCGGGCTCCTCTTCTCAGTCTTGCCTCCCTGCGTCGCCTCCGGCTGGGGGTTTGGCACTTGAGAGGTTGAGTTTGCTGGGTCTGGGTTGCTCATTGGAGGTTGCCCAGTGTCTTCAGCTTTCCCGGCGTCCGTCCACCTTGAAGTCTTATGCCCGTCACTGGAAGAATTTTTCCACCTGGTGTCATGGGAGGGATCTCTCTCCTGTGTCCTGTGAGGCAGTGCGGGTGTTGGACTTTTTACGGGATGGTTTTGTCTTGGGACTGGCTGTTTCTTCCCTGCGGGCGCAGTGGGCTGCCGTTCTTGCCTTTCGGGGTTCCTCTGTTTCATCTGTGTCCCCGTTGGTGGCTCGCCTTCTGAGGAGTTTCTTGCTTCAACGTCCTGTCTCCCGTTCCCCTGTGCCTCCTTGGGATCTGCCCTTGGTTCTACGGGCTTTGACGGGTCCCCCGTTTGAGCCTTTGGACTCCGTGGCCCTGAAATTCCTTTCTGCCAAAGTTATCTTCCTGGTGGCCATTACCTCTGGGCGTAGGGTGGGTGAGATTGGTGCGCTGATGGCTTCCCCCCCCCCTTCTTGCGCTTCTGCGCTGACAAGGTCGTTCTCCGACCGAGTCAGTTTTTTCTCCCTAAAGTGATTTCCACTTTTCACTGTCAGGAGGATATTGTTCTCCCTGTATTTTTTCCTGCTCCTGCCTCTCCCGAGGAGGAGCTCCTCCATTCTTTGGATGTGTTGAGGGCTCTCCACATCTACTTGGAGCGGACGGCTGGTTTCCGTAAGGTTGACTCCCTGTTCATCACCTACGGCCTGTCGGGTCTAGGGCTTCGTCCTTCTTTGTCCTCCTTGTCTCGTTGGGTCAAGGGCGCAGTGGTTGCTGCTTATGATTCTGTCCAATGTCCCCTGCCTTCTACTGTTCAGGGTCGGTCGACTCGGGGCGTTTCGTCCTCCTGGGCCATGTTCAGGGGTGCCTCTTTGCGAGACATTTGCAATGCTGCTACGTGGGCTTCTCCCCACACTTTTGTTGCCCATTATCGTCTGGAGTTGGGGATGGCGGCCTCCGCTGCCTTTGGGACTAGTGTCCTGTCTGCAGTGCTTGATTTATGATTTGTACTGTTTGATGTGATTAAAATGGACCTGTTTTTCTGGCATACTTCTGGTCTGTTTTCTTCTTACAATCACCATGTGCTTGGGTATGGGCTCATGTATCAGGAATGGGACGGGGAGACCAGGACGAGGAGGTAATGCCCGGTTACTCACCGGTAATACCCATTACTCCGAGTCCTGGTCTCCCCGTCCCATTCCTGAGCCCTTCCCTCCCTCCCTGTTTTGGGTTTTCTGTGGGTGATTGTATGTGTTTCGTTCTGTTGTCTTTGGTATTTTCAGGATGATTCTTCCGGCACTTCCCCCTTTTGTAGTCACGTGATGGTGACGTCATCCTAGGGGGAAGTGCCAACAGCTCAGCTAGGTAGGGGTTCTGTAGAGCAGACTAGCTGCTCATGTATCAGGAATGGGACGGGGAGACCAGGACTCGGAGTAATGGGTATTACCGGTGAGTAACCGGGCATTCTCCCAATCAGCTTGTGCTGCCAGAGGAAACATAAGATGGTAATAAAGTCATTTTATTACCATTTTAGTTTTCACTTTTTCTGTCCCCTCCCTAGCAGGAGGAGGGGGGCGATTCTCTGCCCAAATAGGCAAGCCGCCGCTGAACAGATGACCATTATCGGTGGACATCTAGCCCGCGCTAGTTACTCACCAGCAACGCATTCCAAATTGCTGCTGCAGCCTCCAAGAGGCTTAAATCGAGAGAGAAAGGATTGGAGGGTGAAGGTAGAGAGATGGAAATAGAGGGGGAGAAGGAGGGAGAGCGAAAGATGGATGGAAAGAGAGATGAAGGGAGCGGGGCTGGTTTGAGCATTTTTACCAAGCCTGCTTTTGCTTTCGCATTGCCCTACTAGGTTCTCTGTATAGCCAAGGTGAATAAACAAATTCGGTTTCAGTCCGTAGTGTGAATTAAATGGTGTTTAGAATAGAAATAAAAGCTAGAATAGATAATACTGGAGAATGCTTTGTCTTATGGGAACAATTTTAAGTATTTATGCACTATGTACTTAAATGTATATATATTTAATATCTATTGGCCTATTCTCTCTAATACCACTTTTCAGAACAGTGTACCTCTTTTGGACATGATGCGATACTGATGGGTTTTATACATCTTGGACTTTGCATTTGATTTTACCGATTAATTTAGGTAATGTACAGATAATACTATTGATTTGATAGAGTATGCTGATGTTTATTGACATCAACAATCGTAATGAAATCGAAAATTGTATGAAATCTGCTGGGATTAAGTTTTATTAATCTTTTAAAGTTTTCATTATATTTATGTATGAAGTATGCTGATTGAAGTTAATTATATTATAGGTAATATATGGATATTTTGTAACTTTGATGGTTATGAAACCGAATAAAGTATCTTTTGATCTTTCAAAGCTAGATTGAATTCTGATTTAGAGACATGCCTCCTTTTAGACCCACACCCTCGTTTCATCAGATGAGTTTGATCTCACCTTGGTCAATATTTAGGAGTCTTGAACAAATACCTTTCAAGCAAAGTTATAAAAGGTAGGGACTAAGGGGCAGATTTATGATGCCCTTGCGCCTCTTTGCGCCGCAATTGCGTCACTTTATTTGATGCAACGGCGGCACAAACAATGCGCCCTATTTACAACGTGACGCATCTAGGAGATGTGTCACGTTGTAAAGCCCTGCACTATAAGGAGGTGTTCCTGCGCAGGGGGGGGGGCGTTCCTGCGCAGGAACGCCTCCTGAAAGTGGCTGAGTGAAATCTATGAGATTTCACTCAGTTACTTTCAGGTCAACGCTGCGTCAAAACCCTGCGCCTGCTTGAAGCAGGCGTAGGTCTTGACGCAGCACTGTGAAGATGGGGCACTCCTGAGCCTCGCTGGAGCTGCGTCGCGCTTGCGACGATACTCCAGCAATGCGCCACCTTTCAGGCACAGATGCGTCACGCATCTGTGCCGTTTTTGCACCATGGTGAGCCGCATTATAAATGCGGCGCACCATGGGTGGCGGAGCTGTGGCGCACTGTGGCGCACATTAACTGGCGCATCCCAGGGGATGCGCCAGTTAACATAAATCTGCCCCATAGTATTAAAAAAGCATTAGGAAAGCCAGAAGGTATACATTTTATGTTGCACCCTGACAAAATCATTTAAAAATAAAACTGCTGAAGCGAACAAACACAAAGAGAAAAACAAAGCTATTTCTTTCTGTATTTAATGCTTCTCCAAGGAAAATGTTTTAATGTGTGATCATTTAGTATTGCAATGCAAGCACTCTATAGGATGTGAAATAATACTCCAAGCAGTCAAGAAATGAGCTAAGAAAGCAATACACCTCTGGGTGGAGCCAACGTTCACGCTATGAATATTTTAAAACATTGGTAACAATAGATCAAACCAGACCTAAAAAAACCCTCAAATTCCTCCAATGTAGGTCATGATGTTGGATAGCATGTCTAATAGCAGACCAACAAAAAGGCCCAAAAGACACCCCCATCTTTTAGTCTGGAGACCATCAGTGCTGCAATTTAGGAAACTACAACATTTGTGGAGGATGCTAGCCAGGACTTGGTGAGGTTCTTTTTTTGGTGTGTGTGAGTTGCTAGAAGGTATGCAAAGTGTGCACATTTGTTAGCACATATATACAAGGAGATTATGTGGCCATTTAGTTTAAATGTTTTTTTTGTAATGTATACTGCGTTGGGAATGATTCACATAGCTGTTTTAATACTCATCATACATTGTCTTCTGGTTGGCTGCTGTGGCTTATTGAGGAGACAGCTACGTCTATTTGGGGAGGGTTTTTTTTTGTTGCTCATGCACAGCGTTGCTTTTTTAGGCCTACTTTGTTCTTTGTTGAGGTTTTCTTTCATTACATTTTAAACAAGCACTAGCAAAATCAATAGGCTATATTTTTTTTTAAATCAATTTTATTAGCATCTATACGAACAAAAACAAACGAGGACAGCAGGACAGTGCACAATACATCAGTATCCATCATCAACAGGTAATAAGAGGGCCCAGTCGAGACACAAGGCCCTTGTAGCAACCCTCATGGATGAAAAAGAAAACGACAAAGCAGGTGAGATGTTACCGTAGAGGTCAACCCAATATGCTTAGCCGTTTGCCCCAAACCTTCTCAAACTTGTCAGGGCAACTCCGGGCCTCAAAGAGAGGTTCTTCTTGGGCCGTGCTCCAGTCCACCCCTCTGCGCCACTTACTCACAATAGGAGGCCCTACCTGCTACCTGGCCGCCACTATATTCCTGTCCCGTTTGGCCACCGCTAATGCCATGATCAAGAAACACTTATCGGCTCGGGAACCGTCTAGGCCATCAAACACCCCTAGTAGGAGACGGATGAGATCATGTGGGACCTGCCACCCCAAAATATTTGTGAGGTCAGTTTCTACACCCGCCCAAAAGGAGGCAAGATCTGGGCATTGCCAGACCATATGGAAAAAGTCTGCCGGGGCATCGCCGCAATGTATGCAGTTTGGTGAGAGGCGTAAACGCGCCCTGTGCATGCGAACGGGGGTGAGGAATGTAGTGTGAAGGTAGTACAGTTGAATGAGGTGAAGTTTTGTGGAGCATGTCAGAATCTTAGTGGCCATCAGGGCATCTCGCCAGTTCACCTCCTCCAGGGGACCCACCCATCCCTCCCAGGGGGCACGCAAAGCATCCAAAGTGACTGTCCGTCACTAGAGAGCCATATATTCGTCATACTACCCCTTCACGCAGAATGCCCATCATGACCTGGGCTTCCAACAGATTAAATTCAGGGAGTGAGGTGCCAGATGGGACATGTGTAGTAAGGGCGTGACGAAGTTGTAAGTATTTGTAGAATTGAGTAGGGAGAAGGGAGTAGCGTTGCTGCAGGTCAGAGAAAGCCAGGATGCGGTCTTCCATCCAGATGTCCCCAAAAAGTGTAATCCCGATCCTATCCCATCTTTGGAACCCTTGGAGAGCCGATACGTCATGCAGCCATGTACCATGCCACAAGGACGTGTGCCGGGTGAGTTTCTTATCCCATTGTGTGTGATGCAAAGCAGTGCGCCAGGCTGATAGAAGCGCTCTGGTGATTGGTGGGATGGTCTGTGGAATGGGGGCCCCGTACAGATAGGCTAAAATCTGTGGAAGGTTCATAATCCTGAGCTCACTTAGGTAGTCCGGGTCGGACCAACCTCCAGTGAACCAGTCATGGATAACAATAAAATACGGGTGGCCAGTTAATAGAGGTGAAGGTTGGTCAGCCCCATACCCCCATCAAAGGGAGGTATCCGACAGCGGGACAAGGCCATGCGCGGTCTCCCATTCCCCCACAGAAATTTGGTCAGTACCCTGTCAAACTCACGGAACCAACTACCCGGGAGATGGAAAGTGATGTTTTGGAGTATGTATAAAAAGCGGGGGAGGATCATCATTTGAAAAAGGGCCCCTCTGCCCAGGGGGTTAAGCGGGAGGGACTTCCAGCGCTTAAGGTCAGATTTGGCGTTTGTGACCAGGGGTGTGAGATTAAGAGCCCACTCTAATTCGGGAAGTAGGGTTATCTAAATCCCCAGATATTTGAATGATTGCCTCCGCAGAGGGATAGAGGACTGTCAATCAAAGCAGGCTCTTGAGGGGTGGAGGGGGACCAAGGTGGACTTCGCCGGTTTTAGGCGCAGTCCAAAGGTTGTCTCAAAATCTGAAGCACCTCCAGACAGCATGGGACGGAGGTCTCCCGGCTGGCCAGGAAAGGCAGAACATCATCTCTGTGTAGGGCAATTTTGTCAGTCTGGTGGGGGTCCCAGGACCACCCTTGGATTTGAGGGTCGCTACATAAGAGGCACGCCAGCGGTTCCATTGCCAGCGCAAATAAGAGTGGTGGGAGGGGGCAGCCCTGACGGGTGCCTCTGCGGATGGGGAATGCTTCTGAGAGGGTACTGTTGGTCATAACCCTTGCCTTAGAACTCGACTACAGGACTCGAGTAAGATGTCGGAAGTGGGGGACGAAGCCCATCGTTACCAGTACATCCTCCAAGTAGCCCAATCCACTGTATCAAAAGCCTTCTCAAAGTCTATGAGCAGCTGGGCCAAATATGGGGTGAGCAGGTGGCGATGGGCCAGGGCAAGATGGAGGCACCGTATACAGTGGCGAGTGCCGTGAGCGGGCATGAAACCACACTGGTCTGGGTGGATCAGCTCATGTAACAAGGGGCGGAAACGTTGCACCAACGCAGTGGCGAAGATTTTCATCTCAGTGTTAATGAGAGATATTGGGCAACACTCTGTGCAGGAAAGGGAAGGGGGTTGAGTTTTCAGAATGACCACTATGGTGGCCACGTCAGTCTCAGGTGGAAAAGAGCCCGCCTCTGCCACATAATGAGAAAGGTCAACCAGACAAGGGACCAGTACGTTGCGATAAGTCGCGTAGTATTCCTGCGGAAAACCATCAGGTCTAGGCGTCCTCCCAGAGTTGAGGTGGGAAATAGCACCCTGGATCGCCCTGGATCTCTTCAGGAGTAAGGGGAAGGTTGAGGTCTGCTGAAGTGGACTGGGGTACACCAGGGAGGTGTGCTCCGGTTCAGTTAAGCAGGTCGGCCAAGGAGGCCCCTGGGGGGATGAGCAGAATAAGCTGCAAATAAAGCCCGCAAAGGTTTGGGCGATAGCCACCAGGATACAATGGGAGGTACCCATGGCGTTCCGGATTTCAGGAATAATTCTATTCGCTCTGTTGTAGGAGAGCAGATTATGAAATAGCTTACCATTTTTGTCACTCCATCCGTAGACACGTGCCACGGAGGTGCGCCAGAGCATCTTGGCCGAGTCCAGGGAGATCTGGCGGATTTCATCATGGAGCATGGCCAGTTGTCTAGCTAAGTAGGCGTCTTCTGTATTATCCGAGGTCACCTCCAGCCATGTTATGTTATGTTATGTTATGTTAGAACTATATTTCTTGAGCGCACGGCTACCCAGATCGGGTGTCCCGGCGCTTTGGCAGAGAGTCCTGAACACAACCAAGAAAAACCCAGCGGCAGAAACACTGTAGGCCCACTGGTTAGGCGGAGAAGAGGAGCGTCT
Source organism: Lissotriton vulgaris (assembly GCF_964263255.1). NCBI lineage: Eukaryota > Metazoa > Chordata > Amphibia > Caudata > Salamandridae > Lissotriton > Lissotriton vulgaris. Next base: position 156,740,805 of record NC_141690.1, read on the forward strand.
TGAGCTCCTTTCTAAAGGCCAGAAGATTGTTAGCCTTGCGGAGTGACAGAGGGAGCTCATTCCACAACCTGGCCGCCATAAACTGGAAAGACCGGCCTCCCATCCGCACGCGTTTGATCACTGGTACCTCCACTTTAGCCAGGTCAGCAGATCTCAAACTCCTCCGGGGAACGTAGAGAGCAATCCGCTTCCTGAGGTAAGCTGGGCCAATGCAGTGGAGGGCTTTAAACGCCAACGTGAGGACCTTGAAACTAATTCTGCTAGGGATAGACAGCCAATGCAGCCTGCCGCGCAGTAGAGAGGCACTGGCTCTCCGTGGAAGGCCAAAGATGGCTCTGGCCGCCGAGTTTTGGACAACTTGCAGTCTGGATACCAGATATTTAGGCAGACCAGAGAAAAGTGCGTTAGCGTAGTCTAAACGCGAGCCCACAAGTGCTTGCACGATGTTCTTGCGATATTGAAGGGAAAGCAGAGGGAGAAATTTCCTCACCATCTTCAAGATACCGAAACATTTCCCCGCCAGGCCCGTGATGTGGGGACGAAAAGAAAGACTGTCGTCAAATACCACACCCAGATTTTTTACTTGGGCAGATGGTTTCTCAGGGGGGAACATGTCGGAAGGCCACCACGATTTCCAGCCAGGGTCCTCAGCGCAGCCAAAAAAGAGCAACTCGGACTTATCCGAGTTACATTTCAGGTTCTGGTGCTGAAACCATGCAAAAACAGCACTCAGGCAGTCTCTGATTCTGTCGCCATTAAAAACCTCTCCCTTCCTGCAGGTAAACAGGAGCTGGGTGTCATCAGCGTATGAGATGACCCGGGCTCCAAATGCCTCCGCGACCTTCGCCAAAGGGGCCACATAAATGTTAAATATGGTGGGGCTCAGGATGGATCCTTGAGGCACCCCCACCTCTAGCGAAGGTATTTCCGCGGAGAACGGAGGAGCCCAGATCACCTGCCGACGGTCGGTTAAGAAGGATTGAAACCAGTCCAACACCGTCCCCCGCAGACCTACCTCCCTGAGTCTTAGGAGGAGGCCGGCGTGTGGGACGGTGTCGAATGCCGCCGACAGGTCCAGCAAGACCAACATAGCCTTTCCCCCAAGATCAAGCGTTTCCCTGATGGCGTCGGTCACCTCCACAAGAGCTGTCTCCGTACTGTAATTGGCACGGAAACCAGATTGGGAGTCATGCAGCAGTTTGTTATTTTCTATAAAGGTGGTAAGAGTATGCTGAACATGTTTCTCCGCCACCTTCGCCAGAGCAGGGAGGAGGGAGATTGGTCTATAGTTGGCCCACTGTAAAGGGTCGAGCAGAGGTTTCTTAATGAGCGGGAGAATAAGAGCATGCTTCCATTCTTTAGGGACCACTCCAGAACTCAGAGACATGTTGAGCAAGGGGTTCAGCAAGTTGTTAATAGCTGGTGCCACCGAGCTCAGGCATTTAGCCGGACACGCATCCAAGGGGGATCCAGATTTCAACCGGGAAAGCAGCTCCAGAGAGGACTCGCAGGATAGCGGGGGGAACGTCGAAAGAGTGGGCGCCAGCTCGGCTGCAGCGGATGGAAGGACCTTCAGATCACTTTCCACAGCTGCAGCCACTTCCAGGGACCCCACCCGATCGAAAGAGTCCTGAATCCTACGGATCTTGTGGCTTGCATCTTGAATTGAATCAGGCGTGCGATTTGCTCCACCCACTTTGCATGAACCAGGCCTCTAGCCACTCCACGCCTGGTGGCATTGCCGACCTCCCATAGCGTGCCCGCAGAGGAAACTGAGCCTGTATTGTTCAAAAAATAGTGTTTCAGCTCCACCGCAAGCTCGTCCCTGAGGTCCGCGTCTTGCAGAAACCATGCATTGAACCTCCATACAGAGCGCAGACTCCGGGAGATGTGTCCCAGACGGCGAGAGATAGTGGAGTGGTCCGATGTTCCCCACAGGAGAATAGAGACACCAGAGACCAGCTGGCAGTTGGTGGCGGGGAGGAGGAGCAGGTCACTACGGGAATGGGTATGGTGGGCCGCTGAGGTGTGAGTGTACTGCTTTAGGCGGGGGTGCCAGATCCTTCACGCGTCACACAGACCGAGGGTGGATGAGCAGTCTGATAGTCATTTATAACAGGCAAGTCGTGATGAGGAGAGAACACCTGTGGCGTTGAGGGTCGGTTGCATTACAGCGTTGAAGTCTCCCCCTATTATGGTGTGGCCTTGGGGCAGGGCAGAGATTACCTCCGTTAAATGGCGGAGAGTAGAAGGAAGCGTAGTCGGAGGAATATATGTGGAAAGAAAGTTGAAGACCTGTCCCTCAATCTGACCAGAGAGGGCCACATAACAGCCCTGTGTATTTGTCCTCACTTGCATAGAGGTAAAGGAAAGCACCCGCAGAGTCAGTATGGACACCCCCGAGATCCACGTGCGAAGCCCGAATGCCAGACCCCCTCGAAACCATATCTGGCAAGGAAAGAGCATTGGGTTCCCAGGAGGTGCGTCTCCTGGAGGAGAAGTATATCAGAAGATTGACGTTGGGTGCTTTTGAGCATAGCAGTGCGTTTGATGCGATCTAATAACCCATTGACGTTCCACGACAAGATATGGAGGGGCCGACCTTGTACGGCCATCTAGAAAATGGGTGACCAGGGGAGAAAAGAGTTGGATGAGGCCCAGGCCTCAGGTGGGATGGCATGTATTGGCTGTGAGAAAAGAATGGGGCTGTTGCTGGATGGCGTGACCCAGGTCGCTGAAGTGTGAATGTACGTGCATTGGGCTGTCTGGAAAAACAAAGAATATCAATGCAAACAATATAAAAATTAACAAATGTAAAGCTGCATACGTTGGCTCAAACGGATCCAAAGGAAACAAATGATGTAGGGCTACACCCCCCTCCCCAGAACCCCTCCCAACACCCCTGCCCTATACTTCAAAACCCGAAGCATCTGTCGCCCCAAACTAAAACTAAACCAAGAAGCTATCCTAAAACGGCTAACAGGGCAAGTTGTGGCGACGGCGGTGGACCCTCCATATAATCGGATATTGTACTGTCAACATTTAAATAATCCTTACCACAAGCCTCATGAGTTTACAAACCAACGTCAGTACCCTAAGACCCCAAATCAGAGTCCAGCATCATCTCCGTATTGTTTCCATTGATATTATTTGTTTTTAACGGGTCAGGTGGGCCTTTCAATAGGCTATTTTTAAGTGAAAGTAATTCTTCATTATTAATGAGTTTGTGTGTGCAGATGGCTATGTGGATGGATGTGAGAAGTATCGAAAGTTGGATGGATTAATGAGGGCATCAATGGATGACTAACAGCATGGCTAATTAGTGGGTTAGTGCATAGAATGATGGGTGAGTGCATGGATGAATGGTTAAATAAGTGAGTTAATGGATAGATGAACTAGTGCGCACATGAATGTATGAATATGTGAGTGAATGTATGGTTTGTTGCAGTCAAGTGCCACCAATCTTACGGTCTGAGGCCTCAGACAGCAGCAGTGATAATGTTATAAAATGTTAAGAAAAAGTCATAGTACAGCAAGGCACGCATTGCACCAGGACTTCCACCATGGTTTAAAAAATACCCACAGTATGGCCACCACGGTGTTGCATTACCTCAATAGTGGGCACCACTGTGCTAAAAATGCCCACGATATGTCAAGATTTATCACCATTATGCTAATGAAAACACTAGGCAAGAGTGGCATCATTGTGTTAATAATGTAAATGTAAATGTAAATGTATAGGCATTTATATAGCGCACTACTTACCCGTAGGGTCCCAAGGCGCTTCGACCGCTGCGAAACCCTTCCTGGCTTCCCTGAGAGATGGTCCCTTAATGGGTATCTCCAGGGTGAGACCAGGCATCCCCGGAGGTCTGGTGGGGCCGTTAGTGAAGATGAGGCAAGCTAATGCCCAGAGTTGCCGAGTGTGATCGCTGATCAGAGTGGGCACCGAGGCGAGAGAATTATTGAGTCCGCTGACCCTGGTCCAGAAACCTGCCGCGCCGGGAATCGAACCCTGGTCCTGGGCCGTCCTCTGCTCTCGGGTCTGCCGCCTGTACATAATATGTCACAAATTACTACTGTGATGCATGCTCAGCATTGTCTCATCAAGTGAAAGTGTGTGCATGTCCATGTTTGCATGCTCACTCTTTAAACCTTAGTGCATGTTTAAATTTGCCCCGTACTCATTAATCCTTACTGTGTTTTAAATGTATTCCATTACTAAGTAATTCGTAGTTTGTATTCCGATCTTCATTCGCACTCATTAATATGTACCACATTTGCCACAGCACTCTGTAATACTCATAAACGATGATGTTTTTGTACCTGCTCTGTAAATCATGAATGCCCATCCTGTTTTGTACCATTACTTAGAAATCCCATAGTGTTTGCAGAGTTCCACCATCATCACTTTGCCTTAAAGCAATGCGCTCTTCATTATTTTTCCATGAGGACCTCAGAAACGGGGCATAGCACATGTTTCTAAAAATCTTTTTTTTTTAAATCTCCCAAATCCCTATCTTTTAGTAATTTGCTACCTTCCTGGAGTAGAGTGAATTAAGAAATACACCAAAAGCAGGGAAGCTTCTGTGTGACCAGGCATCCTAGGAGTCTGGTTGTTAGAGTGACTATTATGGTGAGACACTGTAGAACATATTCTGGGAAGGCCCCAGGCTGCAGTGAGGTGCACAGTAGCAGCTAAGCATAGGGCGAGTAGCAGCAGCTGGGCCTTTCTGGGAGCCATTTGCTCAAATTGAAGGGAGCACAGAGTAAAACCCATAGTATGGGCATTGATACATGTTGACACTCATACATGCTGGGTGGCACTCAGCACAGGAGAATACCCCAGACACTACTCCCCGCATTTTCTGTGAGTAAAGTCCCACATTCTTCTTCCTCTATGGGACCTGCATGGTTGAGCTCTGGAGGAGTCCGCTTCAAGCCTCAGACGGTGCTGCTGGCCACCGATGTGGGAATCCTGTCTGAAAGCATGGCTCCATGATGATGTGCCGGTGGAGTGGTACACAGTGCTGTGACGGCTACAGAAGCTGCTCCTTACCTCCTCAGTGTATGGGCCATGCCTTTTCTCTCTGTGTGGCAGCCATGATGTGTATCCAGGCTCACTGCAAATGGCTCACCCACCCACTGGCTCCATAGCCCAATTGAGGGTGGTATGCAGTGGACCATGCAGGTGCCTGGAGTTGGACTCCTTTGCCTGTTAGAGGACTAAATGACTTCGCTTATGACGACCAACATTTTCAATGGTGGATTGTTGTTCTCTCGGCTGATCCAAAATGTGAATACACACCCGCAACAACGCAGCGGCTGAAGAGGGCTGTCCATTTCGCTCCCCATCAATCAATCAATCATTCAAAGACATTTATAGAGCGCACTACTTACCCGTAGGGTCTCAAGGCGCTTGGGGGGGGGGGGGGGGGTGCCGTTACTGCTCGAACAGCCAGGTCTTCAGCTTCTTCCTGAAGGAGAGGTGGTCTTGGGTCAGGCGCAGGTCGGTCGGGAGGGAGCTCCAGGTCTTGGCGGCCAGGTAGGAGAAGGGCCTTCCTCCTGTTGTCGCTCTTCGGATGCGGGGGACGGCGGCGAGGGCGTGGCTGGCTGATCGGAGGTGGCGTTTGGGAGCGTAGAAGTTGATTCGGTTGTTGAGGTAGCTCGGGCCTTGGTCGTGAAGGGCTTTGTGTGCGTGGGTGAGGAGACGGAAGGTGATTCTTTTGTTGACGGGGAGCCAATGCAGGTCTCTCAGGTGTCCGGAGATGTGGCTGTTTCGTGGGATGTCGAGGATGAGTCTGGCTGAGGCGTTCTGGATCCGCTGGAGTCTCTTCTGGAGCTTGGCGGTGGTACCGGCGTAGAGGGCGTTGCCGTAGTCCAGTCGGCTGGTGACGAGGGCCTGGGTGACGGTCTTCCTGGTCTCGGTGGGGATCCACCAGAAGATCTTCCGTAGCATGCGTAGGATGTTGAAGCACGCCGAGGAGACGGCGTTGACTTGCCTGGTCATGGAGAGGGAGGAGTCCAGGATGACGCCCAGGTTGCGTGCGTGGTCTGTCGGTTTGGGTGCGGTGCCCAGGGCGGGGGGCCACCAGGAGTCGTCCCAGGCGGAGGGCGAGGGGCCCAGGATGAGGACCTCCGTCTTGTCTGAGTTCAGTTTCAGGCGGCTGGTCGCCATCCACTCGGCTACATCTTTCATCCCTTCGTGCAGATTGGCTCTGGCGGCGGCGGGGTCGTTGGTCAGGGAGAGGATCAGCTGGGTGTCGTCGGCGTAGGAGATTATGTTGAGGTTGTGTTGGCGTGCGATGGCCGCGAGGGGGCTCATGTAGACGTTGAAGAGGGTGGGGCTCAGCGAGGATCCTTGAGGGACGCCGCAGATGACTGTGGTGGCCTCTGACTTGTACGGTGGTAGGCGGACTCTCTGTGTCCTTCCGTCGAGGAAGGAGATGATCCATTCCAGTCCCTTCTCCTGGATTCCGACGTTGCTGAGGCGCTGCACTAGGGTGCGGTGGCAGACCGTGTCGAATGCCGCGGAGAGGTCTAGGACAGAGGTATTCAAACTTTTCCAGGTTGAGCCCCCCCAGCTGAATTCCCCCAGATGTTGGGCCCCCCCACCACCCGACCGAAACCTCGGGAATCCGGCACACCACATGATCGACTGCAACGCGCACACCACAGGCCATATCCGGCAAACAATGCTCAACACAACAAGAGTGCCTAGCAAACTGCAGGCCTGAGAGTGGGTGTGGCGAAACGACAGAGGCGTACCACACAGCTCAAAACACAATCCTCCAAGGCAAAGGAAGTCATCACAACCCTCCCCATCCATCATGTACACCTTGTCATCCACCAACTCCCCCACCATTCATTCCTTCCCTCCATCTGTGCCCCATCCACATCCAAACCCCTTCAACCACTTGCAAACCCATCCACCATCCATCCCTCCATCCATCATCTCACCCATCCATCCTTCCATCCACCCCCTCACCCATCCATCCATCATCCATCCCTTCACCCAATCCATCCACTCTTCCACCCATCCATCCACCCACTCATCCATCCACTCCTCCAATCATCCATCCACTCTTCCAACCATCCATTCACTCCTCCACCCATCCATCCATCCACTCACTCATCCATCCAACCACCCACCCTCTCACCCATCCAGCTATCCCCCCACCCACTTATCCATCCACCCAGTCACTCATCCGTCCACCCACTCAACCCTCCACTCATCCATCCACCCACCCATCCATCCCTCCCGCTCTCCACCCTCCCCCCACTCATGCATGCACTCTCTGACCCATCCATCTCCATGCTCCTCTCCTCATCCATCCATGCACACACCTGCCCATCCACTCTGCCAATCATTCATCCATGTCCTCACTCATCCATCCATCCTCCCCCTCTCTCTCCATTCCCCCCTCACCCAGCCACCCACCCATCCCTCCATCCACCCTTCACCCATCCACCTGCTCATCCATCCACGCACCCACTCATGAATCCATCCATTGACCTCTCACCCACCCCTTCACTCCTCCATCCATCCCCCCGTCCATCCACACTCCTCAATCACCCATCCATCCCCACATCCACCCCTTCACTCATCCATCCATCCATTCATTCATTCACCCATCAATACATCCATCACCTCTCTCATGCCATGGACACTAAGGACCCGACCGGCGGTATCAGCTCAATCCTGGATGGCCCGTTGCTGCTGGAGTTGTCCCTCAGCAGCCCAGCACACCAGCCCCTCCTGTACAGCTGCCGCTGGGCCACACACCCTCCATCTGTGCCCCATCCACATCCAAACCCCTTCAACCACTTGCAAACTCATCCACCATCCATCCCTCCATCCATCATCTCACCCATCCATCCCTCCGTCCACCCCTCACCCATCCATCTATCATCCATCATCCATCCCTTCACCCAATCCATCCACTCTTCCACCCATCCATCCACCCACTCATCCATCCAACCACTCACCCCTTCACCCAAGCTATCCTCCCACTCATCCATCCACTCCTCCATTCATCCATCCACTCTTCCAACCATCCATCCACTTCTCCACCCATCCATCCATCCACTCACTCATCCATCCAACCACCCACCCTCTCACCCATCCAGCCACCCCCCCACCCACTCATCCATCCACCCAGTCACTCATCCGTCCACCCACTCAACCCCCCACTCATCCATCCACCCACCCATCCATCCCTCCCGCTCTCCACCCTCCCCCCACTCATGCATGCACTCTCTGACCCATCCATCTCCATGCTCCTCTCCCATCCATGCACACACCTGCCCATCCACTCTGCCAATCATTCATCCATGTCCTCACTCATCCATCCACCCCCTCTCTCTCCATTCCCCCTCACCCAGCCACCCATCCCTCCATCCACCCTTCACCCATGCACCTGCTCATCCATCCACGCATCCACTCATGAATCCATCCATTGACCTCTCACCCACCCCTTCACTCCTCCATCCATTCCCCCGTCCATCCACACTCCTCAATCACCCATCCATCCCCACATCCACCCCTTCACTCATCCATCCATCCATTCATTCATTCACCCATCAATACATCAATCCATCCATCACCTCTCTCATGCCATGGACACTAAGGACCCGACCGGCGGTATCAGCTCAATCCTGGATGGCCCGTTGCGGCTGGAGTTGTCCCTCAGCAGCCCAGCACACCAGCCCCTCCTGTACAGCTGCTGCTGGGCCACACACGGAGCGGCGGCCTGTACAATTGCCGCACATTCAGTCACCTTGCTAAGTAAGTTGTGCCTTACTGAGGTATCGCTCTCTTATTAAACAATTAGCTTTAAATGTTATTAATAGCGCTAGCGCGCCGCTAGTACTGCCGTTCTAATTACTTGTGTTATTTCACGTTAAGAAAGCATCATCAGTGGACATACAATACAGAAATCGCCAAAAGGGATCCGTCTAGTTAGGGGCCGACAGTTCAATATAGCAGCAACTGAGCCCAGTGGGGAGAGGGCAGTGCACAAGCCATCCTAAGTGCAGAGTCATGCGCAGCCCTGCGGCTGCCTGGCCAAAGATCTGAATACCAAAATATTTTGAAAGTAAACTAGTTTCCAGTTGCCACCCTCACCCGAGTAGTGTACCAGGTTAGTCGTGTACTTTCATTTCCAGTGCTGTGCAGGTTAGACCCTTTTAAAGTTTCTCGTTGTCGAAATGAGTGTATATTCTGATTAATTATATGCTTAATCTTTAATGCTTTATTTTACTTTTGAGAAAGTGTCACTCCTAATGGCTTAAATGTCACTCATAATTGCCCTAATATTGTGAAAATGTCACACGCACTGATCTGAAACCTTGGCAGCTATGGAGGGGGCCAATTCACGGAGTCGACAGCTCCAGCTGCAGTGGGAGGCAAGGGGTCTCCTCTGCTAAAGCTGAAAGCGTGTCTGTTTGTTTGCTTTCGTTTTTAGCAGAGGAGACTCCTTGCCTGCACTGCAGCCAAAGCTGTCGACTCCATGAATTGGCCCCCTCCTGGGAGAATCACCCAGACAAAGGAACGGGCATAAAGGGAAGATTGAAGTGGAGCCCGCGCCCCCCTGGGATGGCGCCGAGCCCCCCCAGGGGGGCGCGCCCCACAGTTTGAAGAACCCTGGTCTAGGAGGATGAGGGCCGCTGTGTCTCCGTTGTCCATCAGGGCTCGGATGTCGTCGGTGGCAGTGATGAGGGCGGTCTCGGTGCTGTGGTTGGCTCTGAAGCCAGACTGTGAGGGGTCGAGGGATCCATTCGTCTCGAGGAAGGCGGCCAGCTGCTTGTTGACGGTCTTCTCGATGACTTTGGCTGGAAACGGGAGGAGCGAGATGGGGCGGTAATTCTTGAGTTCGGTGGGGTCAGCTGTGGGTTTCTTGAGTAGAGCGCTGAGTTCGGCATGCTTCCAGCTCTCAGGGAAGGTGGCGGTGTCGAAGGAGGTGTTGATAATGTCCCGCAGGTGGGGTGTGATGACAGCGTCTGCCTTGTTGAAGACGTGGTGAGGGCAGGGGTCGGTCGGAGATCCGGAGTGGACGGAGTTCATCATGCGGACGGTGTCTTCGGTGCCGATCGGAGTCCAGGCGCGGAGGGTGGTGGTGGGCGGCGTTGCTGTGGTCGTGGCGTGCGTCGGATGAATGCTGAAGCTGTTGTGTATGTCTGCGATCTTGTTGTGGAAGTAGGAGGCGAGGGAGTTGCAGAGGTCTTGCGATGGGGTGATGTCGTTGTTTCCTGCGCTGGGGTTGGAGAGCTCTTTCACGATGTTGAAGAGTTCCTTGCAGTTGTGTGCGTTGTTGTCCAGCCGGTCCTTGAATGCAGTTTTCTTGGCGGCGCGGATCAGTTGGTGGTGCTTCCGGGTGGCGAGCTTGAGGGTGGTCATGTTGTCCGGTGTTGGTTCCCTTCTCCAGACTTTCCCGAGGGCTCGGCAGTTCTTCTTGGAGCTCTTGAGTTCGTCGGTGAACCATGGGGCCTTCTTGCTGCCGGGTCTGCTGGGCGGGGTCCTCAGAGGGGCGAGTTCGTCCGCGCAGTTGCTGATCCACTTCGTGAGGTTGTCGGCGGCCTGGCTGGGGTTCGCTGAGCTGGCAGGAGGGTGCTGGCTCAGGGAGGCGGCGAGCTGGTCGGCTGTGATCTTGTTCCAGCTTCTACGGGCAACCTGTTGCTGGTGGTGGTGGATCGTCGTTCTTTTGAAGGTGAAGTGGACACAGCTGTGGTCCGTCCAGTGAAGTTCTGTGGCGTGGCTGAAGGCGATGTCTGTGCTGGATGAGAAGACGGCGTCGAGTGTGTGTCCAGCGAGGTGGGTGGGGGTGGACACCAGCTGCTTGAGTCCGAGGTTGGCGAGGTTGTCGAGCAGGGGGCTGGTGTTGCGGTCGTTGTTGTTCTCCAGGTGGAAGTTGAGGTCCCCCAGGAGAATGTAGTCAGCGGAGGGGAGGGCATGCGGGCTGACGAAAAAAGACAAATGTTCAATAAGTGGACCCACAGATATTATTTCCTAATGTTTTAAGTAGAAATAACTCCAAAAAACCAATGATAGTTAATGAAAGCAATAGACCAGGAATTTGGTGCAATATGAGGTTTACCACAATGGAGCCTTGGTGTAAAATCAAGTTTATCATAAATAATGGAGCAGTCTTGATTGAAGTTAAAAGTTTATTCAGAAGAGAAGTAAGATCCCATCCATCTGGTAAGATAGTCAGCTGCAAGGCTGAGTTGTCAGCAACACTAGCACAAAAGTCGTAGTAAATCGTAGAATATAGTAATAGTTGCAACAAACAAGACGCTTAAGATAAAAGTTTAAAAAGATAAAAACTGTGCTTGATAACCCAAAAAACATAAATAAACCATCAGATATAAGCCTTTACGATGAGAAGAACTGTAGAAGCAGCAGGTCATCTTTGTTAAATCAAAGCACTTAGAGGCAAGAAAGATGTCATTTCAGTCAAGAATACAGTCCATAAAACTCTGTAGAAGAACATCTTTTGAGGGTTTGAAATTCTTCCAAGCTCTTTATTATGTACTATTTTCTCTTTCAATTCAATTGAGAATACAGTCCATCAAACTCTGTAGAAGAACGCCTTTTGAAGGTTTGAAATTTTCCAAGCACTTTAGTATACACTACTCTCTATAACTCGTACAGAGACTTTTGAACAGTACACATGATAAAGAAGACATTAACCCTTAATTTGTGAGCGCAAATCAAACAAACTTTATGGCTCTCAACAAATTTTAAAAGGGTGAAATAAGCCCACATCGAAATCTCCCAGCCATTAATAAAATTTAGGTGAGATATGTGGTGAAGCTTAAGACTTCTTATAATAAAAATGAAAGAACAACTTACAAGTAAGGTTGACTTTCAGTGCACAAGACAACTTCCTTTTTCCAGAGCAAAAATCTTGTTGATGTTGAGATCTTTTCCTTAAGTTGTTTCTCCTCTTTATAAATGCATATTGTATCCCATCCTCGTCGCCACTGTAAAATCAAGTGTATCATAAATAATGGACCAGTCTTGATTGAAGTCAAAAGGAAATTTAAGTTTATTCAGAAGAGAAGTAGGATCCCATCCATCAGGTAAGATACTCAGCTGCAACTGACTCATCCTATCTCCACAGAGCGTTCCATCACCATGGAGCTTCTCATACAGCAACAAGTAGTAGCATGAGCCAATGATTAAAGGAGAAGCAGTACAATATACATAAAGCAGTACAACATATTTAATGAAGAACTAAATAAATTGTAAGCACATTGTTACACCTGGATTAATACAACACATGGATTGGTTCTATAAATATGTATGGAAGTCAAAAGCTTAGAAAACGTTTCTAAGTCACACTTCAGAAAGGGACATAGTGACTTTTTGGAAGAAAAGCAATAACATTTCTTTTAAGTCCAAACTCAGAAAGGGACTTTTAGACTTTTTAAGAAAGAAAATCCATCCTAAACAGCGCAGTGGTGAAATCGTAGCTACAGTGGAACTGAGGGCTAGATACTTGAAGCTGGTTGATTCCACTCCAACTCTGGAGCTTTGGAGATTTCTTGAAGAAAAATGTGTAAGTCCCAGCACAGAATAAGACTTAGTAATCTTTTCCGTGGTGCACGGAGCATTGTTCGGGACAAATAATAATAATAATAATCTTTATGCAGTATTGGTCGCAGCTATAAGAGAGACAACATTAAAATGAAAATAAACATCAGGCAACAGGATCACTTATTGACAGCATAACACCATGTGCAAAATTCGCAAATTGTTGATGTAAATGTTAATCACTTCCCCCATCAATTAAATAACCCAATACAATATAAAAACCCCAGCCACTTTAGTTGTTGACACACAATTAAAACAAAGAAAGACCATGTTGAAAACCTACACAGATTCTTCAGTGTCAGCTTGTAGCTTAGAATGTACAGAAACAACCTCCCTATATATTTAGTCACCTCTAGAATGTCTAGGCTTTAGAGCAGCTCTTTAAGTGTTGACAACACAAAAAGGTGTGTGGGTGCTAGGCAGGAGCTAGAGATACAGTAGGACGACATGAGCATGCCTAACATTAATTTCTTTTAAAGAGGTGTAAGAAACAGCCGCCTAGGGTACATAAAATATTTACATAAAAATATGAAGTGTAAAGTATCTTGTGGATACCTATTATCGCAGTCACAAGACCCTCTCACTTCTACATACACAACAAAGCCAGTTTGTGAAGACAATAAATGATGCACCAGGTTCAATGTGAAACAGGTAATAAAAAATCGATTGTGTGCATTTGTTAAAATCAATAGATAATTCTCTGAACCCAACACTGATTTTACTAGGACATGCCCTCTTATCATGGGTTTTCTAAGCTCCTTTTTCTACCTTGAGGCCATAACATGCCTAAAAATAGTTCTTTCACTATGTGCTTATCAAGTAATCTTACTGTCTCACTATACGTGAAGACAGTTTCTCTACCTCGGATCGTTAGAGTATCCTTGACATATCTTAGCCATGCAATTTGTAAACCATACTCAAGAGAGAGACAATACTCAATCACTGGTCGGTTAAAACATCCTGCCTGGCCTGTCCATATCTTCACCCAACACATCACAGGTTTAACCGCCACCCAATCTATTAACTATTTCATTCCTAATTCTTTGTGTGCTATATACGCAGCAGTACCCTGGGGCACTTTCAGAATTATTCTGAGGTATTTATTTTCTGTGGTTTGGAGGGTGTTTGCCGGTACATAACCCCATACCTCACTACCTTATATCACCTTTGAAATGCAAAAGGAGTTGGACAAATGTATTATTACCCTCAGTGGCCAGGTACCCAGTCTATGTGCATAGTTTGTGATTGCTCCCATAGATTTTCTTATCTCAAGTGTTTTCCCCTCCTACAAAGGTTTAAAGTTAAGCTTATCATCAAATAAGAAACCTAAATAGGAGAATGCTGGGACGTTCACTAGTCTGTGCATGCCAACTTTGTAGGTGTTGTTCCTTGTGATCTGCTTACCGAATTCCATTATGTATGATTTTGACAATATTGGTGAGAGATCCATCTTGCTCATAAAGGCCATGAATCCATCCAATAAAGCCTTCAAGCCTCTAGGGCAATACTGCATCATCTGAGTACAGCAAGCCTGGGACGTGTCTTCTTCCTATTCTTGGGGTATCAGCCTGAAGTGCAATCAGGGACGCTTCCAATCGATTAATATATAACATAAATAAAAATGGGATCAATATACATCCCTGTCTTACCCCTCTAGAACATTTAAAATGATCAGTCAAGTGCCCATCCTGAGTGTATCTAACTGCAGTGATATTATTAAAATGTAGGGCCATTTACCACTTGGGCGCGGCCGCGATTCTGTGCCTGTGTGGCACTTTTATTGAGTGGGCGGGTTCATGATGGCTACCAGCCGTCATCAGCACACGAGCACCGTGATGCATGATGGCTACCAGCCGTCATCAGCACACGAGCACCGTGATGCATGATGGCTGGGGGCGACATCAGCATGGAAGGGGTTAAAACATTTGTAATCGCGGGATCAACTCTGAGGTCACCCAAAACACCCAGAGCTTGCAGCGGTTCACCCGATTGAACACTGCGGTAAGGTCCATAAAATCTAAGAAAAGAGCTCCCGGCTTAGCTATTGTATATTTCGCAATAAAAAGGTAAAGGTTTAAACATTGGTCCGTGGTTGACCTGCCTATGCGGAAGCCATATTGGACTTCTGAGAAGACTTGGTTAGTGTCCACATCATCTAAGGACTTTAATTGTCGCATCAATGAGCAATATAGGGCGGTAGCAGTGAGGGCTGTCCACTTTCTTGAAGATCGATACGATAATTGCTGAGGACCACGAGAGGGGCATTGTTGTCCTTATGGCACCGTTTAAAACCCTAGTCAATAGTGGGGCCCAGACCTCAATATTATCACAAAAATGGTCCAGAGTGATCCCATCTGGACCATTATTGAGCAGGATGAAGCTGAAATTCACACTGATGCCATAGAACTGCCAGTCGGATATTTTTTCCCGGTGCTCCTACTGGAGCTCTGGAGGACAGTTTTTAAAAGTGTCCAAACTTTCCGATGGTGCCCAAACAACCACAGGAGTACATTTCTATGGCCCATAGGACCTCAGGGTGTTAGGCAGAGGCCAACAGCAAAGTCCAGCCCCGGTCCAGTTGTGAACATCAGTACTTCAGTAAAAGCGTCTTAGCCACACAGGAGGTCACCCAGCTGAACCATGGAGTTGACTTCTTTATAAAGCGTACAAGAGAGAGCAGTTCCAGAGCTTCAGGGTTCAGTTCAGTTCACAGACAGCGGGTCTTGTCCTCTTCTAACCTTCTATAGGTCCAGACGTTGTCCTGATGAGATGCCTTAGGGTGCCTCTTGTATGCCTGGCACCAGCTAGCAGGTGTGGTATACTCCTGAGCATTCCCTAACCAATGGAATAAAGGTTACTTTGGGCTTCTCTATCCATTTCTTTCAGCAGGTCCTGTTTGTCATACTGCAAACAATCCCACGGTGCCCCTCACTCTCAAATTCCAATAAGGGAAACATCTTCACTGTTAGTGCAAAGCCAGTGTGCCCATACATAGATGTGGCCAGGGTAATGACCTCATCTGTGGTCACTCAAAACCAGTTCTGAGCGTACCCTTCCTCCCACTGGGTTTGGTGTCAGGTTGACTGTGGGGAAAAAGGCTGGACCACTTGCTTGTGACAAGACAGGCCTCTTTGAAGTGAACTAAGTTCCTTGTTTCCACTAAATGAGATTCCCGTAAGGGGAAGAAAACACCTCCTCACACCCATGCTATTGTCTTTGCTCTGGGAGCAGTTCTCATGCCTCTGTCACACTTCATGTATGCCAAGTGCAGTCTGGGTAGGTGCTGGAGAGCTAATGCAAATTAGCCTCCAGCATCTTTAGGCAGAGTAAATGTAGCTTTTTAAATGTTACTTCACCATTAACTTGTGTTTTTATTAAATATACAAATAAGTATTTGAATGGAGTTTGTATCTGGTACAGTTCAAAACTTATAGTTTAAAGTGTAAAATCTATACTTTGACTTTTCCTATGTATCAGCTACAGCCTGACCAGTTACAATTTAATTTTGGGCCTAGTCATTGGGCGAACAAGCCATTTCTAATGTCACACATGCTCCACTCTTAAATAATATACATTCTACCTTGTGGGGAGCAAGGTGCGCTTAGGGCTGACATTTAACATTTTAAATCAGGTTTTCCTAC
Source organism: Lissotriton vulgaris (assembly GCF_964263255.1). NCBI lineage: Eukaryota > Metazoa > Chordata > Amphibia > Caudata > Salamandridae > Lissotriton > Lissotriton vulgaris. The sequence goes on from NC_141690.1 coordinate 156,757,044, forward strand.
CTGCAAAAAGGTGATTTGACAGGTTTGTGCAGCAGGGTTCACGCTGGTACTGCCAGGCTACATGGGGGTCGGTTTGAAGCCATGTTTTCACTGCTGCTGTAGGGGATGGTGCATTAGGTGGTGCAGTCCACAGGTGGCATTTAACTTCCAGACACTGGATACATTTTCTATACCATATACTTGATACTTGGAGGCAAGTGAAATAAGACAATTAGGAATTAGCCAAATTACACATATTTAAAGGATGAGCACAAGCATTTCACTCCTGTTTAGCAAGGGGAATGTGGAAAGAGAGCTATGTCCAGCAAAAGTAGGATCCAGAAATAGGTGCAAAACCGGGGGTGACTATGCAGAAAAGCAGATTTTCTACAGTATCCATCCTTGATCTTTAGTCGTAAGTTCCCTCGTGATGCTTGGCAACCTTGCTAGGTAATTTGTGCTGCAAGATTGCTACAAGTGGACTTCGCTACATGGATGTTGCTTTATAGATATTTTGGCTTTCTTTGAGAAGTATCCTGAAGTCATGTGTAGTTAGGAAACAAACTATGTACCTTTTTTGGGCATTTGGTTGTACTCTAACGAAGGAGGTTTATATGTTCTGCTGAAGTTTCTTTGATGGACCAAAAATGACTTTAAAGGATGTTTTTCATATATTTACCTTTGTTATGCACATGTGTATAATGTTTAAGAATTCCAGTATACACATACATTGCCAAGTATTGGGAATCAGATGAAGCGGATGATATTCTATGTTTTTATTTTACAGCAGTCAAGTAGAATCTATATTCATCTTCCATAAGAGAGTATGTACTGACACAACTTGAGATACTTATTTTATAAAAAAGTGAGAGGTGTATATATATATATATTTATATTCAATAAAAAAACACAGTTGAAACCTGAGTTATGGTTCTGTCAAAAACACATCAAACCATTGGAATTTGTAATTATTGGTTCACGGTGCAAACCATAACTCACACAATTCCAGTGAGTTGTGCATGACATCGTATATGACTTCATCGATGAGATCATAAGGGACAACATCACTTATGACATCACCATTGACTTCACCGTTTGAACAATAATTTGCTCAGCCCATTGAGCTGCCTATGATACCACACATGACATCACTGATGATTTCCTAAGTGATTTAATTGATGGAATAACTTATGACTTCACTAGTTACATCACTAATGGTATCACTAAACTGACAAAAACAAAAGATCGTAAACATATTCATCAGAAAAAAACTATAACCAGCTCTAAAACTTAAGTCAAAATAGCATCTGTCATAGGCAGCTCAAGGAGGTGGTGCAAATTATGGTTCAATCAGTGATAATTTCATAAATGTAATCAATGATGTCACCTATGACAATGAAGCCATGTGTAATACCATTTGCAAAGCAAGGGGCGGGGTGCTAGTGGTTTGTACATTATACCATAACTTGTGAATTTGAATAATTGTATGCGTTTGAGCTACACCATTATACAGTTTTATAAAGGTGGGCTTGGCTGCATGCAGCGGGCTTAGCCTCTTTCAGGGGTTGGTAGGTCGGGCACAGTGTGTGGTTTGGCCGCCATTGGCAGAGATAGGCCAAGGACCTGGTCCTGCACACAACCCCATATTGCACATTGCAATAGACATCTTACTAAATATTTACTGGAAAAAAACAAAGGTTAAAGTGACATTACAGTTAGGAATTTTAATATCTTACTTAAAGCCAGAGAAATTCACTGAAAGAAAAACAAGGGTGAAAGGGACAGTATAGGTAGGTGAAAATGTCTGTTAAACCAAAACGCTAAAACTAACAAAAAAAAAGGGAAATTCACCAGTCTGATCTATCTCAAGTAACTAGGGGCCAGATTTAGGTCGCCAAATACCGGCCGGTAACGGCCGATTTCGTCTGTTACCGACCGGTATTTGGGATTTGACATGTGGGGGGCCTCATATTTACAGAATCGGTATATTTACAGATTCGGTAAAATTACAGAATCAGTAAAATACAGATACGGTAAATATACCGATTCTGTAAATCCATATGTAGGTGGCAACTGTAATCAGTGCCACAGGCCCTTACCGAATCGTTATTTACCATGGAATACTATTCCATGGTAAATAACGAATGTATTTATTTATTTTTTATTTACATTTGTACGGCGCTCAGCTACCCAACAAGGGTTTCCCGGCGCCGAATTCCAGTGTACATGCACATCTGTGCATGTACACCTGTGCCATGTGGCACACAGACATGCCCTAAGGGCATGTATGTGTGTCACATGACACACAAGCCAGAAACAGGGGTGAAACAGGGTGTCAAAGTGACACTCTGTCCCCCTTGTAAAATCGGTAAATGTACTGATTCAGTAATTACCGAATCAGTATTTGCTATGGAATCCTATTGGCTTCACGGCCCATAGGAATCAATACCGAATATTTTACCTACATAGCAATTACCGAATAGTAAATACTGAATCGGTAAAATTCGGTATTTACCATTCGGTAATTTGCTATTACCTACATCTGGGCCCTAGATCTTCTGTGCAAAAGTAACTTTAGCTAGTGTCCTCGCCATGCACTGCTTTTACCCTCACATAGTACATCACTCATCACATGTTCAAAGACTGTATTGATCACATCCCTAATGACATCTGAAATGACATCATTCGTAATAACACTGTGCATGGCAAGGTCACAGCTGCCTCTCACCTCTTGTCATCTTCACCATGCACCCCACCCTTTTCTGACTCCAATTACTTTTTTTGTCTCATTATTGAGACTGCTGCTACATCCTCAGAGCCGTTTTCTTGAGGATTGGAGGGACATTGGATGTCTTTAATTATGATTGTAGTGGTGTAGCCTAGGTGTTTTGTTAAGGATAGATATGCTGGTGGTGGACATAGGAGTGGTGAAGGTGGCTATTGCTGTTCCACAATCCCAGTTCCAGATCCTCTTTGGCTCCTGTGACCTCTTCTTCCTGCACCGGTGCATTGGTTACCACCACCACCAGCTGTTATGCTACTGCCACTGGCAGGACATTCTCCTCCTGAATTTCTATGAGAAAACTACGCAAAGCGTGTTCTTCTAATGGGATTGAGGTTCCCCCTTACATGGTGAAACCAGTTACCCACTCTGGTTCTCAGAGCTAAACTTATTTTCCAAAGCTGCTGATTGTTTGAAGGTGATTTATTAGTAGATGTAGGTAGGTACCTACAACTGATAATAACACTACAAACACAAATAAGGTCACATTCTCAATAAATGTATCCTTGTTCAACCCTTGGTAGCTTGGCTGCAAGCAAACATGCTTAACTTAGAAGACAGATGTGTAAAGCATTTAAAAACACCAATGCATTAAATAAGTACTCCAAAGTCCCAACTTGGGACATCTGGTCAAAGTCAAAGTTTCAGCCTGACTGCGATGGAGCATGGACGGATACTGTAAGCAGGGCCCTGTCTCGTTTTTACCTTCTGACTTAGTCACTTTTTTTTTTAGCTTTTTCTGTTGTTGTCAAGTGAGGCTTCTCATCAGGCCGTCTTTTGAGTCGATGAAAGGGCCTTGCTTCAGTCGGACAAACCTACATTTCAGGCTGGGTGATGGGTCAGTCAATTTCTGGAGCTTTTTCACAAACAAATTCCAAATGATTCTTATCTTCTGGATCTTCTTCCAGAGCCTTATGGGCTCTTGATGGGTCCACAACACCAATCTAATGTTTCAGAATCACTGAGTTGCCCCTTGGGAAGTTGGGACTACAAGCCCTACAATGCATCAGCCTAATCCCTAAATGTCCACTGAATACTGTCCAGCTGGGTTCTTCTTGGTGGAGATGATGCAGGTGGAGCTCTTTTAACCTGTTGCTTTCAGGGAGTCCACTCCTCAGACGTTTAGAGTTAGGCAGTACTTCTTCTTGTTTCTTCCAGGCAGGGATCTGAGTTGCTGGGCAGCTCTCCCAAATTTATTCAGGTTTCTGGGCTGGAAAGCAAGGGGGCATCCTCAATAATGACCACTTCCCCTAGAGTGTGGCATATTCTTGTCTCAGAAAGCACTGCTCCTTAAAAACAAAATGGAGAACATTTCTCCTGAAGTTTCAGGTCTGGCTAGCCCAACCTACAGATGCAACTAACTTTCCCTAACACTCTCCTTTCAGCCCCTCTGCTTATTCGATTACAGGGACTCCCATCTGGCAGGGTGTGCAGGAAGTGGACGGTAGGCCTGGGTCCTGTCCTAAGTCTCTTTCCCTCTTTGAACACCAGTTTGGCTACCCAGCCACCTTTCTGCCTTTTGCTCTACCACTCTAAAACAGAATGGAATAGCATAGAGTTGGCTCTCCACTGGCTTCCAGTGAGGGAAAGGATTGTGTTTAAAGCTCTATGCACTTGTCACCGCATTATTGGGGGCAAGGCGCCTAGGCCCCTACAGAGCCTAGTTGAACTTCACAGGCCCAAGCGGACGCTTAGATCCTCTGGAACTGGCCTGGTAATGATTCCTAAAATTAACAAGGCTTGCATGGGGGGCGGATCCTTCAGGCTCTTAGCAGCCAAGAGTTGGAATAAACTCCCGCTAGAGCTTTGTCTAGAACCCTCAGAGGTTAGGTTCAGAGGAAATCTTAAAACGCACCTGTTTCGACAATATTTTTGTACCTGAATCTATGGGGGGACACTCGTCACTGACACTCACCATAGCGCGGGGACACGCCGGTGTGCGTAACCAGGCGCTTTATAAGCTTCCATATTATTATTATTACAAACAGTGAAATACAGTGTAATAGCGTAGACTGGCATGGAGTATAGGGTAGTGGTGTACAGTGGAGTAGTGTGCAGTACAGTGGCAGAGAGTAGAGTGGCTTACAGTGCATTTTCATAGAGTGAAGTAGCGTAGAGTGAATTGGCATAGAATTAAGTGTTATGAAGTGGCATAGAGTGTTGTGGCATAGAATTGAGTAGCATAGAGTGCAGTGGTATTGAGTGGCATAGCATAGACTGGAGTGGCATAGAGGTGCGTGGAGTGGAGTGGAATAGCATGGAGTGGAGTGGCATAGGATAGAGTGGCAATGAAATGAAAATTAAATGAAATACCAGTATTTGTAAAGCGCACAGCTACCTCCGAAGTGGTGTCCCGGCGCTGGGGACCCTCGGGTAGATTAAGCGAGCTGTTGCCCGGAGTCACATGGTGCTGGGCTGACCTGCCGCCGGTGCCAGATATCGAACCGTGAGCCCCATATTCCAGCGTCAGTCACCCTGGCCGCTGCGCCACACCTCTTCCACCAGTGAGTTGAATGGCATGGTGTAGAGTAGTGTAGAGTAGAGTGGTGAAGAGTGGAATAGCGTAGAGTGGAGTGGCATAGAGTGGTGTACAGTTGAGTGGTGCAGAGTGGAATATCATAGAGTTTAGTGGTGTTGAATGTAGAGGCGTAGAGTGAAGTAGCGTACATTTAAGGTGCCTAGAGTTGAGTGGCATAGAGTGGAATAGCGTAGGCTGGAGTGGTGTAGAGTGGAGTAGCAAAGAATGGATTGGCAAAGAATGGAATGGCATAGAGTGGAGTGGCATAGAATGGAGTGGTGTAGAGTGGAATATCGTACAGTGGAGTGGTGTGCATTGAAGTGGCATAGAGTGGAATGACATACAGTGCAGTGGCATAGCATGTAATAGAATGTAGTAACATAGAGTGAAGAGGCATAGAGTGGAATAGCGTAGAGTGTAGTGGCGTACAGTCGCATACAGTTGAGTGGATTAGCATAGATTTAAGTGGCATACAGTGGAGTTGCATAAAGTCCAGCTGGCTACAGTAGAGTGGTGTATATTGGAGGGACGTAGAGTTGGATAGCCTAGAGTGGAGTAGCAAAGAGCGGAGTGGTGTAGAGTGGAGTGGCTTAGAGTGTAATGGAACAGGGTGTAGTGGCGTAGAGTGCAGTGGCGTAGAGTGGAGTTGTCAGGCCACTCACCTGAATTCCAGGCTGTTCCGCTGTGGCGATGCTTGCCCACCCGCTCTCCTTAGGAGCAGCTCTCAGTTCAAGTCTGTAACAAACTTGCCCTGATAGTTGCACCCAAAAGGAAGTGAAGGAAGGATAAGAAAAAGAAAGAAACCTACAGATTCTTCTGGATGTTATCAGGTTCTCCATGCTGTTGTACGTGCGGGGAAGTATCTTATCTTCAGACCGTCCGTCTTTTGTTTACAGTTATTTATTTCACGCTGGAAGTTATCTGCTGATAAGAAACAATGGTTACTTATCAATCCTCAATGTAACCATGAACCGCATTTCGCAGTCATCAGTCACCAGGCACAAAATATTAACAGAATTTGGCTTACAAGTATTTATTGATTCTTTCAAGGTAACATACGAATGCTGGGACCATTATGAGTTTTCAGACTGAATAAAGATGAGGTTCACAATGAATATCTCATTCTCTAAAGAGTTCACCCAGTAGTTTAAAGGTTCATGAGTCTTTCAAAGTTTCGAGATTGCAGAACCCTGGGTATCACAAAACGTAGGAAGTCCTAGATAGTCTAGTAGAGTAGCCTCCTGACTCTGTTATGCTTGTAGAGCATTGTACGGCGCTGTTGTGTTCAGGTTTTTATGTGCTAAAAAACTGTGAGTCCGGGGTGCCTAAGCATGTGCAAAAAGCTGAGATTTTACATGTCTTATACTTATTTTCACAGTCTTGAGGCAAGGAAGATCCTGGTGTTTGAGAATACCAACGCTCCAATCAGGTGAGTGTTCGAGATGTGCTCTTGGCAGGAAAGATGAATTCAAGCAGGGCCATGTGAGCAGGGCATGGTATTTATTGATGTGCCTCAAAGATGGCCACCAGGTCACGTGGCAAGCCGAGATTTCAGGGGTCTAGCAGGTCTTCCATCTCCGGTGGAGACCAACAAGATTCACAGCCTAAGAACACAAACATGTGGGGGGTGGGGGGATTGTAAGGGGTTTGCAAGAACATTTTGCTTTTTTCAAAATATTACAAATGTGGGGGGGGGCACAAGAAAGGACACATTGTGGTGGGCAGAACCTAGAGGGAAAGACACGTTGTGGCGGGCAGTAGAGGTTTAATCACTGTCCCAGTGAAGGACTCATGGACTACCTGTGGTAGAAGGAAAGGGAATCAATCTATCAGCTTGGGCACCAGGCTATCTGGAGGATAACCAGCTGACTGGTCAGTTTATGAAGTGGTAGGGTGTGTACAGAGCAGGATAGTGTGCAGTAACGCACAGTGGAGTGGCATATGGTAAAGCGGCAGATAGTGGATTGTCATACAGTGGAGTGGCACAGAGTCCAGTGTTGTAGAGTGGAAAAGTGTAGAGTGGAGTAGCATAGTGAGGCAGCGTGGAATGGCATAGAGTGGAGTGTCGTACAATGGAGTGATGTACAGTGGAGTGGCATAGAGTGAAATACCATACAGTGGATTGGTGCAGAGTGGGGTGGCGTTGAGTGGCATTACCTGCGAGACCACATTTAGCACAGTCAGTAACAAACTATCTAAGCTAGTTAAAAAACACTGGTCAGTCCTGGAACCACTGGAACTTATACAGGGCCCCCTTTATTCTCCTTTAAAAGAGGCCGTAAACTCAAAGACCACCTAGTGAGTGCAGCCACTGTGACCAGCAAGAACAACACGATTGAGACATATCTCAACTTACCACCCATCTTAGGACACTACAAATGTAATCATTGCATGGCATGCAAATTCACTAACAATACAAAGATTTTTGAGTATGACAATTGTAAACATATGTTAAGATCTTTCACAAATTGTAATTCCAAAAATGTGATTTACTGCATTGAATGCCCCTGCAAACTACTCTACATCGGCCGGACAACACAACACATAAAGACCCGGATCTCCCAACATAGAAGCAGAATCCGCTGCAAGGTCGACACAGCCCCACTTGTGGAACACTACCTCTCACACGGACACTCAGAAAATGACATAAAGTGGCAGGTGATAGATAAGCTGTTGCCAAATACAAGAGGAGGCAATCAACAGACCATTTTGAATCACCTGGAATGCAAGTGGATCTTCACTTGTAAAACAATTGAGAGGGGCCTTAATACTCTCGATGAGTGGAATAATTGCATTTGACTATAACAAACAGGTCGTTGCCCAGGAACTGACTTTTCTACCTTGATCTGTATGAATTCTCTTTCTGCATCTCTATATGCACATAGTCGTACTAAATGAACTGCAAGATAACAACTGTAGAACGGTCCTTTGTTAAAGTTCCATGCTCAATGATGAGGGATCCTTCAAGCGCAATGCCTGGCAGCCTGACTGTAATCACGCGCAGTATTGAATCCCCCTTGAATAGAACAATTGGTGCCATGTCTTATGCTTACTCACAACTGTAAAACTGTTTGTTTAAATTTTTAGACATACTGCCATGCTCTATGCAATTAGACAATGGATGCATCGGCCAGTTACAACATGTTTACTCACAACTGTAAAACTGTTTGCCAAAATGTTTAGACACTCTGCCATGCTTGATGCAATAAGACAGGGGATGCATCTGCCAGTTACAACTCACTGTCCTCTATTGTTGTATCTCTTTATAGCCAGACTAATAGTACGCGCATCGCTATTACCCGAACTTGAATACCCTAGAAAAAGTTTTGACATTTGCCATATTCTTAATTTGAAGTTAAGCATATTGCTCGCACACTTTTGGCCCTTAATCCACATGTTAAAAACAGTGATTGATTGACATGTATTTCACCAAGACTTCAATGCCGTAATATCACTTCATTCTGTGCGTAAAGTGGGCACTACTCAGTGTCCCACCACCGAGCACGCGCAGTATTTGCACTGATGCTGCCTCCCCGTTTCACTGCGCATGCGCGAACCAGATGCTTTCTCGTGTCAGACAGGACGCGAGCGTAGCGAGGATGGAGTCACCCTGATTCCGGCCCATGATTACGGGGATTAAGTAAGTTACCGCTCTCATGCCAGGGGCACCCCCACTAGCACATTTTTCTAAAATGAAGTTCTCTCATTCCTCCTCAGCTCCCGAGAGGACCCCGGTTGGCACATTGGTAATTATCATGTGGTTTCATATTTTTCACCGGTGAATACATCTGTGTATATAACTAACGTTACACAATTTCTAACCACAGGCCATGACGCCCCAGTCAGGATATTATTTATTACTCTAAGTGATCAAGAAATCAGCAGCTTTAATACACATGTAAGCAAATTGGTCTGCTTCTCAAATGTTATATAGCCCTTAATTATTTAGTTTGGATTACTACGCCACCAATAATATCTCTAGTCATTGTGTAATTCTTTTCTTCATCTCAGATCAAGCGGCAAATAACCTACACCACGTCCTTGCTCTAGTTCTTAACCAACTTTTGCTGATCTATCTATTTATGTAAGGAAATAAGTATTAGGTTTACCTTCACCTACCCCTGAGTATCTTTAAGTATTAATTCAATATCAATCTCCCCACAATACAGACTCATTTGTTGAATGCACAAAAGACATTTATTTATTTATTCATCAACATCTCTTACACCCATAAGCGGGAACTGTAAGAGACAGAGTAAGTTCAATAAATACGTTGATCCATAGAAACGCGCGCCCCTGCACCACCATTAGCTCCATGCAGTCACTTTGCGCGCCAATACACGGTTATAAACTCTTGTTCTATACAAAGTGCATGTAAAAGTATTGTCTATCATGCCACTGGGAGCACCAAATCACTGTGTTAGGAATCTATTATGTAGGGCAATACGCTCATTCAGTTTACCTTCCTACAGTTTCAGGAGGCTCATCTAGCCCTGATGATGATCTTAAATCAGTAAAGATCGAAACGTCGTTGCACCCCCCCAAGGAAAATCTCCCACCCCATTGTATATAGTTCTGTGGATTACTCCTTGTTTTATGAGCCATTTTTGTATATTTTCACTTTACTCACTCATGTCACGATATGCACTCTGTCACTTACATGTGCACCTGAAACACATTTCTTCATGTTTGAAAATACAGAATAAATAATTTTTCTACATGGTACCCTACTTGTTTTGCTCCTAAAATTAGCTTGATATTGAATGATTCTTGTTATTTCAGGCCCTATTCAGGCCACCCCATAACCGCTGTTTTTTCTAATATATGAAATCAGTCTGGACACCAATTCCACAATGTATGTTGTCTAAATGCACAGATCCTATATAGGTTTATAGGAACTGCACGATATGGCACTGCCAACCTTGGTTTGGTACTTATTTAATGGTCCAATCTGAGTAGATCAGTCGTTCTTTCTCAGAGACCACTACTCACAACTACCCAGAGACATCTGGATTAGGAAGGGAAAATCCGCCACAGCTGAGTAGACATAGCCTATGTATTGGCTGTAGGTTTTTTCAAGCTTGAAGGACAAATAGTTCCTAATGTGCATAAAACCTTATCTCAGTTTCCTTGAAACTCTTTTCAACAATGGCTGACGAAGACCTCACTGCTAGAAAGTTCGAGGGTCCCCCTACTGGGAGGGGAACAATCCGATGCACAGCAAATGGACCGTAGTCTTATTCCATAAACATATTGATCAAAAGTCTATATATGTGGTTTCAAGGTTTTTAATCTTCACGTAGTGAATATTCTTGCATATTCATATTCAAAGTAGTAATACAAGCCAAAAACGTGTCACTGCACAGTTTTTAAATCAACCATTGTAATCCTCAAAAAGATCCCGATGCATTTCGGGCAAGAGCCCTTTCTCAAGGGATTACTCTACAAAGAAAAACAAACATAACCAGAATGAATCTACTGTAGGAAGCTAAATATATACAATCAAATGAGCTCATGCATTAGCCGACACTTGAGTGCCTTTAAAAATAGTGACGGAAACTGTAACGGTGTGCAAAATTGCAGAAAATCGTCCAAGTGATGTGACGCTGTCCCAAGGTGTACATAAGCGAAAAAGCGTGATGTGAAATGGAAAGTGAGGGAAAGCGGTGAAGATAAAAAAGTCTTCAAAGGTGCCAAACAAGAGATAAGAGTGCGAGAGACGCGAGCGTTTCAAGGTGCGTGGAAGAACTCTCCCGAAGATTACTTACATAAAGAGGTTTGCAAGGTGCCTCGCGGCGTGCCTACGGAACAGTGATACAGTGGGTGTGGGTTCTCACGGAAGTAAACCAAAAGCGATAGACACAAACGAAGGACAAAGAAACTGAAGTTTAGTAGACATAAAGGAAGGACCAGGGTGATGTCTGTGTGAGGAAAATGAATCGCCATATTGGAAGTGTCAAAAACACAGTGCAACAAAGGTGAGAATAGAGAGAAGATAGCTGGTTCACCCTGGTCCTTCCGTGAGAACCCACACCCACTGTATCACTGTTCCGTAGGCACGCCGCGAGGCACCTTGCAAACCTCTTTATGTAAGTAATCTTCGGGAGAGTTCTTCCGCGCACCTTGAAACGCTCGCGTCTCTCGCACTCTTATCTCTTGTTTGGCACCTTTGAAGACTTTTTTATCTTCACCGCTTTCCCTCACTTTCCGTTTCACATCACGCTTTTTCGCTTATGTACACCTTGGGACAGCGTCACATCACTTGGACGATTTTCTGCAATTTGCACACCGTTACAGTTTCCGTCACTATTTTTAAAGGCACTCAAGTGTCGGCTAATGCATGAGCTCATTTGATTGTATATATTTAGCTTCCTACAGTAGATTCATTCTGGTTATGTTTGTTTTTCTTTGTAGAGTAATCCCTTGAGAAAGGGCTCTTGCCCGAAATGCATCGGGATCTTTTTGAGGATTACAATGGTTGATTTAAAAACTGTGCATTGACACGTTTTTGGCTTGTATTACTACTTTGAATATAAATATGCAAGAATATTCACTACGTGAAGATTAAAAACCTTGAAACCACATATATAGACTTATGTTTATGGAATAAGACTACGGTCCATTTGCTGTGCATCGGATTGTTCCCCTCCCAGTAGGGGGACCCTCGAACTTTCTAGCTTTTTGCCCACACTGCCTGGCCAGACAGCGTTTCAACCCGGTTGCACGCTACAATCCATTACCAACCCAAATTCAAGTAAATCAACGCTGTGCGAGCTCCCACTCACTTTGAAGACCTCACTGCGCCAGCACAACATGCAAATGCAGTGGAGGGCGAAATAAACATTTCCGAAAATGTCACAACTGCCCTTATTTTAAAGCAAACAGACTATGGAGTCACATCTAGGGGTAGGACAGTACCTTTCGTGATTGAGGCACAAGAGTCCTACAGAACAGAGGTATTCTATTCATGGGTTAAATTCCCACCAGCAGATGCACGCACAAATACATTTCATTTTTACACTGAAGATGAACCACCAGGGGAATATTGTCCATACGAGGATATTGAACTTCCACTCAGCCTACCAGGAGCATATAAACTAGTTTAAATGCCCCCTCCCACATACAAAGATAAAGTAAGACTCTGTCCGCTCGGCAGAAACGGAGCGACTTGGCCGGTCCTAGCGGTTTACACAATGCATTCAGACATTGACAGAATGCCAGTAGCAGACTTACGTCCACTACACAATGAAATAATAAAACTGTGCATAAACCTGAGACAGTTCGTGATGAGAACACTCACACTTCAGCCAACAAGGGCTACACCAGCAGGAAAAATTCAGGGGTCCACAACTAAGATTACTCCACAAACACTACACGCAGATATGGGTAAAATGGCCACTAGATGTGAACAAATGCCATTTTGGAAAACTCCAAAAATAACGCAGCAAGAGGCAGTGTTCTCACACACAAGCCCTCAAGAGAAACGCAGAATGCTAACAATCTGCTTGCCAATGGGGATAGCTCCCCAGATAGAGGATTGTGCCTCTTGGGGTACAATGTTCGCTGCCATATATACCAGAACTCATGGTATCCCTTCAATAGCAGTAATACCAGATGTATTAAGACAAGTACAGAAGAGAATGGAGCAGAACCTCCTCTGAACTTAGGGATGAAATTGTTAGGAAATGTTGCCCAGATATCAACTATTATGTTGGCAAACATAAAAGTAGAGGCAGCAGCAGTGGCAGTATGCCACCACCTGAGGGATTTCACTCCTTTACAACAGAGTATGAATTACCTAAAATTAATGAAGATACCTATGCCGAATTGGGTAAAGCTAGTTTGGGAGCTAGAGCAACAAGACCTCAACTCATGGGTGGTCCTGAAAAAGATAACACTAAGCAAGCACCTGTTTCTTCCAAGAAGAAATTAGATAATAAATAGAGAGAATAGATCACAATCCAGGGGTGGGTCTCCTCATCAGGAGCCCTCCGAAAGGAGGTACAATCTTAGGAATCGTGATGACATTAAGAAACTGGTCAGAACACAGACAAGAAGAATGGACAAAGTCCAGAGACACACAGCATACTTCGGACTATCATATCCCAATATAAGATAAACCAAAATCAAAACCTTAATTGAAAAAGAAGAAGGTAGCAGGTTACTTAAAGTTAGACATGCCCAGAATTCTGAGGACTCAACTTCTGAACGGGGAATGGGCTCTGACGATGCTAGACAGTGCAGCAGAAGTAACAATAGCTCGCCAGAACCTGATGGGATTTCTGCTGACAGCAGAGTTGAATGAACACATCACGGTGGAAACACCTGATACAAGGGTAAGTGTCCCACATTGGTTACATGAGATATTACTCCAAATGGAGGGGGAAAACCCCAGAAAAATTAAAGGTCTCTTTTGGGAGAACCTAACTTTTGGCTATGACATCCTTTTGGCTGAAAAAGATTGGCCGCCTGAGATTGTTATGGAGTGCCCAAAGAAGAAACTGTAGTTTTACTGGCTTTTTCCAACCTTGTTCCAGTATACTTAAAACGTTCATACACGCAGGAGTGGGCTGTAGCACTTGCTCTAGCATTATATCGCAAACATGTAGGGTGGGAGCTGAGTCACCTCACTATATAATCCCAGTAAAAACTACTCTGACTCCACAGAAACAGTAACCTATTAAACAAGAAGCAAAAAAGACAAGTCAAGAAGATCATGGATCAACTTGAATACCAGGGTGTAATAGAAACTTGCACCTCTTCAATGAATAATCCTTTGTTTCCTGTAATGAAACCAGATAATTCATATTGTCTAGTTTTAGACTACAGACATCTGAACACAAGCACAAAGACATTTTCAGTATGAAATACACACAGTGCCGCATTAATGCATAACATTGTGCAGAAAAAATACAAAACAACACTAGGTACCTCAAATGGATTTTTCTGCCAAAATATAGTGCCTGAACGCAGGTATTTGACAGCATTCTCAACCCTCGGCTCTCAGGTCAATTCTGTCAACTCCCACAAGGGATTAGGAATAGCCCCGAGTTGTTCTCAGCTAGGGTAACTGAGTTACTTCAAAATTTGGAAGAGGAGGCATTGTCCTATGTAGATGATATTTATCTGACGAATGATGATTTAATGGATCATTTGACCAGGTTGAGCAACTTTGGGATTCGCCTCCGAGGGCTACAAATTCAACTTAAAAAAAGCTAAACTAGCCCACCTCGATGTCCTATGTTTGGGATATGAGTCATCAAGAGAAGGAAAAAGCATAACAGCTAACTTTTTAGAAAAATGTATACTGCTCCAACCTCCAAAGACTCTAAAAAATGTACAATCCATTTTAGGATTCCTAAATTTTGGCAGAACATACATTTTGGATTACACTGAAAAAGTGAAACCATACGACGATTTAATCAGACCTGATTTTTCAATTAGACATTGGACACAGGAACATACAGATATACTTTGTTCTTTACAAGCTGACAGGATAGCTTCAAAACACATACACACAGGTGTGAATACCACAAATCTAGTGATTTGTGTAATCTCGGGGCAATCAGGGTACACTTACCTAACCTTCAATGAAGGCGAAACGGTACCCATAGCATACAAATCACACTTGTACACAAATGCTGAAATGCGTTTTGCTTCTACAGAGAAAATTCCGACAGTAGTACAGAATGCTGTAGTGAGAGAAAGAGCACTGGCTGAGGGAAACTAATAATTGCCGGAACTCCAGTACCGGCCTTAGAGTCTGTTACAAAGGCAAGCATTCCAAATGCTAAAGATTTACATCCGAGATGGATATAATGGTCAAATTCTCTCATTGCAACAGATGTAGACTACAAATTTGATTCTACACTAAAGATGCAAGCATTCCTACAATACGAACAAGAATATCCTATCCCAAATGAAATAATGGCTCTAGATCAGTATGAATACATTATTTATACTAACGGTTCTGCTCAGCCTGCCATAGGAAGTAAACAACAATACAGCGCAGCTTGTGCGATTGTAAAAGGACGTATGCAGGATGGCAAGTTCCATCCTAGCTGTATGAAGACGCAGTCTCTGGGAGAGCAGAATTAAAAGCCCTATTACGGGAACTAATACAAACTGGTTCGGAATTCCCCACACTTATAGTGTGTGATTCGTTTTACTGTGTCCCGTCTTACAATGAATATCTTCACTACTGGGTTCAGAATGAGCTTAAAGACTCAAAGGTTGTGCAATAAAGCATAAAATGCTTTGGGAACAAATGGCAGAGTTTAAAAAAAAACTTGCTGAGAGCTCACATGGTACTCATGCTGAGTCATCTACATGATGACATTAATGTTGAAGGGAATTCACTGGCTGATGAAGCCGCAAAAGGGGCAGTACGAACTGCTGCCGTAGCTCTAGCACGAGAATAAATGGAGACATAATGGTATCTGTCATTGCTTCACGCAAAAACAGCCCAGCCATACAAAAAGCTTTCCACTCAAGTACTCCTACAAGTTAGATGCAAAAAATATTCTGTATGCTCAAATTACAGGAGTGGGGGATAGAATAATACCAAACATGGATCTCAGATTAGGTTTCATTCTAGCTGCACACGAGGATCTAGGTTCTGCAAACGCTCGCGGGTGTCGAGGAAGCGATTAAGGCCAACTCGCTACTCATAAAAACTCTGGCAGAACCCTCTCAACCACAGCGCCCAGCCTCTACAGAAATGCCTAAAACCACCACACAAAGTAAGACCACCCATAACCAATTAGTAACCTCACAAATGACAACTTTAAACTTCTCAAAAGCAGCCACTACAGTACGGAGTTCTTACCCTAGAGTAGGGCCGAACAAAGTATCTATATTATATAAGGGGACAGCGGCTAACCATGACAATATGTCATATAAAACCAATCACCTACACTTGCCACCGGAGGCCGCTCCTTTTGTGTGCGTCCTCTCGGGAGTACCAGAACTCACAAAGGGGAAAAACGAAAGACACCAGGACCTAAGAAACAAGGTTGTGTTCTGGCGAACTAAAAATAGACCTCTGCCACCCAACATCGATTGTACTATATTAAGTGTTAGAAGGGTGGGCTGGCTAGGACCGCTTCCAAAACACATTGCAGGCGATTTGGTACTCGTAAAATTCAGGAATAAATACGTCGTCCCACATCTCCAATCACGGCAGCCACAAATAGGAGATGGTCCTATATCCATCTGAAGCCTAAGTGAATTCTACCCCAGAACATTATGTGTCCCGTCCCCATGTCAAAAAGCACAGAGCAATTACCTGATGGGTAGAAGTGGTCTTGCATCGAGTGGTTACATCATCCCCACTTCTAATCAATTTGACCCACTCTCGGGTTTAACTTTGATGGATTAAATTGTATGGACATTGATATTATCCATATGGAAATTTTAAAATGCAATGAATTGTAGATTCTTTCTGTAGTAACAATTCTTTTATCATCTTGTTTTTTTTTCACAGTCTGTGACTGTGGAATTACGTTTTTTACTGACATCTTTGGATATTTTATTTTTCATGTGAATGTAATATTATGTGTTATGCTTTTATGGTTATATTTCTAACCGAATAAAGTACTTTGAATTTGAATTTGAATTACTGTACGCATTATACTTTGCAAACAGTATTACGATTGTAGCAGTTCATTTTACTTGTCTGAGAAAGAAGACTGTTCAATGAATCCTTTTATTGAAAACGCCCTTTTCTCTATTTCTCTGCACCTCTGATGAAATGAAGCATGCACGATTGACTACGTAAAATATCTATCTATTGTTTCCACGACTCTGAAAATCAGTTTTATTCTT
Source organism: Lissotriton vulgaris (assembly GCF_964263255.1). Classification (NCBI taxonomy): domain Eukaryota; kingdom Metazoa; phylum Chordata; class Amphibia; order Caudata; family Salamandridae; genus Lissotriton; species Lissotriton vulgaris. The sequence continues at coordinate 156,774,149 of NC_141690.1, forward strand.
TGGTAAACAAAGTTGTCATGTTTATGCGGTTGTCAGAAACTAATCCCTTCTTGTTTATTCGAGAAAGTTTCTGGTGACCTCTGAGCTAGCTGGCACTTACAATTAAGTCTAATATATTCGATAGCGACCGAGTAGACATAAGTCCTACGTCACATCTATAGGATATGTTATTCCAATGCCCAGAGCCTATTGGGAATATAGGAACTACACTACACTTCCTGTATGGTAGCAATTGGAGAGCGGTGGCTACACAGGAGCCCACGTGGCCTGCTATTCAGGATTGGCCACATACTGTGGTTTGATCAGATCAATGGAGACAAATCTCTTTTATTTTTCACCGGCAAGAGGCGGAAGATGTACTGTTCTTGTTTCTTCAACAGCCAGGACAGGTCTAGGCTTTCTTTAAAATGGCCCACATTTTTTCTTGACCACAATCTTTTCTCTGAACAGGTTTCCGATATTTGGGATCCAGGCAGGTCTTGCTGTGACTGATTTGACTTCCCCAGTGGTGGTGCATTTCACTTGCACATTGCTTTGTAGTACCCTGAATTCATTAAGTTCTTGTAAAACAGACAAACATTTATCAATATCAAAAGGTTTTTCATCCACCACTGTGCTTTCATAATCCAGATCAGGTACCCACATTCTCATCCCAAATAGGAGTTTGTAAGGTGTGACAGCTCCTAGGGAACTTCTTGGCATATTATTCAGTGCCCTCTGGACCCCATATAGATGATTGACCCAACTATCACCCAAACCTAATACACTTGTTGTTAAAGATTGCTTTAAGTCCCGGTTTTTCCTCCTCACAACCAAATTTCCCTCGGGATGGTACGGAGAAGAGTACCACAATGCAACACCCATACTCTCGATGGCTTCCTTGTAAGCCCGAGAGCTAAACGCCGGGCCACAGTCAGAATGTAATGTGCCAACTGATTATTTCCCTATGAAGACTCGCAAATCTTTTATAACAGTTCTAGCGTCAGCCGAGCGCTGAAGCCAAACCCACAGGAATCTATAACACGAATCCACTGCCACCAAGATGTACTTATAAGCCCCATCGGATTGTGAAGGGCCGCAGTGGTCCAATTAAACAAATGTGAGAGGTCTGTCTGATATTAGAAATGGTGTTTGTGCCGGATGTGCTATGGTGGAACCCTTCATCTGCAGACAGATGTTGCACTTAAGTACAAATGCTTTTGTTTGTTTTGTTAAACTTGGCCACCAAAAGCATTGTTTCAATAGAGAAATTGTTGCGGCAAACCACTGTGTGTTTGCTAGGGCAAGTGTAGGCATATTTATACCTTGAAGGTGCCCTGTTTGACGTAAAGTTGGACATAATAACATCATCAAAGAACCCCAAGGGAATAGTAGTTCTTTGAAAACGCCATGATTTCTAGGACAAATCAATATTCAAGTAAGGGGATGTCCCTGACTGCTGAAGCCGAGTTTTCCAAGAAATCGTTGTGGCTCTTTGGGACTAGTGGAAGTAGCCTTGCCTGTATTTGGACTGGAGGGCTTATGTCTAAATATGGGTATGATTTCTATGTCTATATAAGGGCAATGTGAATTATACCTATATAAGGGCATGAATCGGTACATTTCGCTCGGATCCTAAAACGCCATACAACAGAAGTTCAGACAGAAAGACATAACATTTAAAGATCAACAATACGCAGTAATGGAGTTTCCAACAATTGAATGGAAATCGTGCCTATTGAAACAGAACATCAAAACTTAAATAAAACACAGATATAAATTTGGCCTACAACCGACATTTCCTTCAATATGCCTTTACAGGAGACACCTACCAGTTCATCAAAACCTGGGGAGCTACCAAAGATAGATCAAACTGCATCTGGCTACTTTGATTTTGACAATTTTCTCTTGATCCAAGTGAACTAGAGTCACTGCAAGCTCCAGTTTCCTGCAAAAAACAACTTCATGATTTCTAAATTGTTTAGAAAAAGACATACCTAGTCTTACCAATGCTACAACTCTGGATAATCACTAGAATACTTTTACTACTGTTTTGGATAGGTTTAGTGATTGTCTTTTTCTTACTCGTGAATGGACACTATCTTCCAGAACGCTCCGTAGCATCTCATGTGAACTTGGTACTGATAACTCATGCGTCATCACATCGTGAACAAAGAGACCTGTCTTATGTGAACATTACAGCAGTTTCAGTTCCTGACGGTATAGTTTGGGATACAGTTTCATATAATGTATTTGGTCCCACTGAACTTTTAAAAATACCACATGTATTCAAAATGTCTTTAAATGATATCATCACCTCCGGTACATACTCAGAAGATTGGGATTCTGAAAGTGTAAATAATATGCTGTCTAATTTAGAACTGTCTGCAGCATTTACAATGAATGAAATGTTTGATGGCATCATTGATTTTAACACTATGTACTGTTATCAACATTATGGTATTCACTTTCTGCATTCAACGATTGTTCCACGTAATGTTTTTACATATCACCCATGGGAACATTGCCCGACACCACTGAAAGATAGTTCACAAACATTTGCAGAGAAGTTTGCTTACTTTTCTGGGTTTAATACATCAGATCCACACTCATACTATTATAAGCTTGCACCAACTTCTACAGAGAAAAGCATGCTTACTAACATGAAACAGATATACTCTGCATCATTTATTGCCCAACTGTATGAACAGGGTTTCGACTTATGGAAGGACACAATAGATATAAAGTCTGTCTGGGGTACTAAGGACTGGTAGGTTCAGGGAATAGAGGCACTATTTAGAGCATGCCTCATACCACAACAAATCATCTTCCTGAATGATACTGTGCAACAGACTTCCTGTCTTGTGTTGGCCAAGATTAAGGATTTGAACACAGCAAGTATTCCCTCGCGTTCATACTTTGAGGGCTGGCTAAATTACACAGAAATTGGTGATGGTATACTAGATAACATCATGTAGGGCATTTCATACATTTCAACAGACCCCAATTGTAAGGGATGGTTAGTTTAGCCTGTAGACATGAATAGGTGTCAGTCAATATTCAAGGGTACCGCCAAAGGGTTGAGTATCCATAGGCCCGACTTACGCTATGTACAACAAGAACATACAGTGTTGGGAAGTTATGCCTAGATTGGCTAAGAACCTCAACACTGTCTCAGGTGAAACAACACATGTCCCTACTGTCAGACGACATGGATTTAAGGGATTTTTTTGCTAGGCCCACGTAAGCCACGTCGTACTAAACGCTTCTTATATGCCACGTACAATGGAATTTGGAAACTCTCTCAACAAGAAACTGCTGAGAGGTTGCTTGAAATTGACCGAATTAACCTAGAAAAGGCTTTAGCAGTGGTTGATAATGGTATGACCACATTAACATCCAGGATTTATTCACTGGGCAACATTGTGTCTCTGCTATAGATATACAGGAACAGGATCTGTCCATATTACACCACAGACAATCACAGTTACATTTTATGTCATTATTAAGTTGGACGCTACGATCCTTGTGCTCTGGCTATGTGCCCTGGTGATAAATCAACAGTATGTGTCTGTTTTCTGCATATAATTTGACTGAAAAACAGATAAGAATGGCACAATTGATGCGAAATATACAATGCTGCACATTGAAAAATGAGATCGATTACCTTTCACCATGGTAGAGTCACCGTCCACAGAATGGTTAATTCTTGGTCATATAACATTGCCAGTAACGACTTTCAAGTTTCAGTATTGCCTAAAACACCATCAGATAGGCAGGTATGAAGTAATGGGCAGGGAATTCATCCATGAGTCTTGGGAATTACCGTACAGATTTAGATGCAGAAATGGGTACACAGAAGTGTTTCTCAGTGGTATAGATTGCGAGAATTCTTTGAGTGGTTCCCTCATTTGCCAGGACATTATGCTTCATGGGGCCTGTAATTGTTCAGTTGCCAACTTATCCTGTCATTTGAGAGGTAAATCCAGTGTTCAGGCAGCTCTCAAATGGGAGTAACTTAATGCTGAATGATCAAGGTTGTTGTGGGTTGCTTCTAGGCATCACATATCTTGTCACTGTAAGTTCCAGGGTTGCTTGTTGTACGCAAGTATTGTTTCCACCGACCTGCACAGTCAGGGAGGCGCCGTTATGGCCTTCGCTGAATCTTTTCTTTATACGGTTTGATACTCTGAGTCGAATGAAAGCCATGCTTTTACAGAATGATGTGCCCTTAACCTCAACCCGAGAGACTTTTGATCTCCAAGTTGCAAGGTCCCCAGCTGAGATACAGGCACTTGTATGAACTAACTGCCCTTTCCATTTCAGAGAAATGGTACAACGTATCTTTAACATGTCTGATACAAAGGCTATAGTACTCCTATTTAAGACCATGCGTTCTGGACTTGTAAGCACCTTTCAGACACAGACTTCAGAGTGATTCCAGCTTTTATACACTCCGTATTCGGAAGCACTTTCGGTGGACTTCGGCTCTTCCTGCTTATGGTAGCGGGAATCCTGATTTACATTTTTCTGATACACAATGGACGTCCCAGTAACCAAGGAGATAGAAAAAACCCCTCTTAGAGTGCCGTCACCGTGATCGCTTGGTACTTAATCCGGGCACACCTCGACTTCGGGAACTAAGCAAGCCTTGGGTCTGTCTGGATTGCCTGTGTTTTGCCTGCCCTCTGCTGCCTGTTCTACGGACATGAATGCATGTTGGATCTCTGTCTAGCTCTTCCATCGGTTGCACCACTGGACATAGATGCATTACTGGACCCATTAACATCCCACATACTGAAGTGTCCCCAGCATATTCCAATGTTGATGACAGCATTCTTAGAGCCACCAGGGGATGCTTCAGCTCCTGTTGGATCGTATACTGGCTCCACTAGAGGCACACAGGCTTTGGATATTAAAAATGCTGCCCAGATGTGGGAACTGAGGAAGATCATCTTTGCTCAATTGATCTGATCTCTGAGGTGTTACAGGAACCGTTGTCTGCGTTGTCGAGCAGCAGTGATGTTGTGTCTACCACACAGGACACATAAACATTTGGCTCTCCCTGTGTTGGGAAGGATTCAGCCTTTTCCTTAAACAACCAAAATTGGAATTTTAAACAAAAATGTTCTTTTCCATACTATCACTGAGCTCCATGGCTTTCAGACGTACTCAGTGACTCAGACTATATAATTGAACATATTTTTAAGGACAATTAGAATTTATTTTTAGAGATCTTATGAATTTTTTGAAGTTCTTTAACAAAGTTTTAAATATTTGCTTAGAAGGGCATTGCCTTTTTAGTATATCATCTGGTTGGATGAGGAGTGGGTGTTATGTTTATAGGGTACCCCAATATAGGCCCAAGTATTCTTCTAACCTTTCACCTACATTTGCTGTACCATTACACTACATAACGGGTTTTGGTATTGACCTTTTACCTAGTTAAGCCCTGCATAAAATGTTGTGTGGTTTTCCCCGAAAACTAGCCTCCTTAATTATGCATGAAGATTCTCAGAATCACAGCAGGATTACCATCTTCTGCATAATAACTATGTATAAGGGACATCCATTCTCTCATCCTCTGTCCACATGACACAGCAAGGCAGAATCCCCTGAGGGTAACTTTTGGGTATTTATACACCACATCTTTGCCAAGGCAGGTAGAGGAGAAAGACTTTCATGCTGACACACTGACGCGAGACGCTGAAGTTCCTGCACGCAGACACTACGGGCTCACAGTGGTCTGACATCCCTCGCGGGGTGTCCATCCCGACACCAAGATGGGGTCCCACAGTCTCTCACTTCAGGTAATGGGGTTGGCTTCACCCTAGTGGAATTCTTGGCTCTAGCCTACATACATGCTAGGTACACTTAAGTACATCTAATTAGTTGCATCGTAGGAGTACGCATTATTACTGTCAAGTATTTATATACTTGCCTGTATTCATTATTTTAGAACTATGGTAGGAATCTATCATCCATTTACTCTATTGGTGCTTATAATCATTTATATCTGTTTCTGTCTTATGGTTATTTCAGCACACCTATTTGACACTAGAATGGTTCAGTAAATGCTTATTGAAAAATGTCCATATCGTTTATTCAGTGTTTCTCTCTGAGACAACGTGAGCATGAGTGACTGAGCGAAAAGTACTGTATTGTTTGCATAATCCCTGATGGAACAGAGTTGTCATGTTTGATAGTTGCCAAGAACTATTCTCTCCTTGGTAAGAGGAGTTTACAGTGGCAGTGTGAGCTAGCTGGTATACAGGCGAACATACTAGGTGAGGGTGTCTGGAATCAGTCTGGACACCAAAACAGTGTACGTTGTCTAAACACGCATATCCTCTATAGGTTTATAGGAACTTCACGACAGGGGTTGCTGTGAATTTTTGCACATGGTTGTTGGGGTGAAGGGATAGGCTAGAGCAGATTAGGTATTGCTAGGTTGCAGGGATAGAGCATAGCAGAGTATGTTCTAATCTCTGAAATGAGGTGTTTGGGCAATTTACAGAAATAACATAAAAGAAATGAAGGTAGACAGGCATGCAACCTAGGCTAAGCTATAGTAGGAGAGACAAAATAACTCTAGTATGGACATTAGTAGAGTGTCTTTTGAAAGAAAGAAAGGAGCAGGAACACATGAAACTTTAAATTAAAGGTACATTTTTCATGCAGGATTTCAGAAAGAGACTACAAGTTGTACAGCATGCTTCGTCTCATTTAGTGCTTAAACTACCACACAGATCTTCCAACTTCAGCAGCCCTGCAAACTCTGCACTGGCTACCCATGCACAAGAGAATCCTATTCAAGGTACTTCTAATCACCTTCAGAGCATCTAACAACCTAGGGCCTACTTATCTTTCAGCCAGGTTCACCCCCTACTCCACTACTTGGACACACAGATCCTCATCTGCAAATCTACCTTCAGGTGCAAAACCAAAGGGGGGAAAATCCGTAGTAGCATTGGGAATCAGAGCCTGGAACCTTATGCCTACACACTTAAGGCTGACAAAACCAAAAACCCAGTTTAGAAAGGACTTGAAGATCCGGATCTTTGGATCCTCAGACAAACTTTGCTCATCACTTATATAATGGTTGTTCTTGTACACTTTGACTACCTTCCGCATAGCGCCAGGATGCTCCTTTTGGAGTGACAGCCGCGCTTTAAAAATGCCAATTTAAATCAAATCAGAAATACAATCTGAGAATATAAAACTTTAGAAATAAATAGCATTATTTGCATGCGAGATAGTGCTATATTATGTGCTTTTGAAGGCGGTAGAATCAAGTGAACAGTCAGTCGGCTGCTGTATTTTATTGCAAAATGGTAAAGGTCTTCATAATGTCGGAATGAGCTTCTGTAAAATTGACAAAGCTGCCAGAATTCTTATTGAATTTAAAGTTTGTTTGATGATGGTGCAACAGGGTGTGCATAATGCTCAGAGTACCTATAACCAATCCTTAATCATTCTTCTGAATTTCAGATGGTTTCAGTTGCTCTTATTTTTTCTGGGAGGAAGTTCCATTATTTTTCAGTCTGTATGGGGAAATTAGTGCTGTCTACTGAGCAGCACCTACCTTGCCTATTCAACTTAACAAACTAGCCATACTGCATCGTACCATAGGTTCTTTGGTGACTTTCACTGCATCGACAAATGAAAACAATACCTTGAGGAGCCCATGTTGCTACTTGTTATGTAAAGAACCATCTTAATAGTCTCTGACAGTTTTACTAAAATATTTAGTAAGAGCAATGGGATTGTACACATTTTGAAACATATCTATAGAAGTCAGATACACAGTGACACACTAAAATGGACTGCAAGGCCAGGCCCTGCCTTCAACCCACCTCAGGTGGCCAATGTCCACTCTGCACAGCCTTCGAGGTCTTTGCCTCTGTACAGGGATCTTTGGGATCTGCATCTGTGTGCAGCATATGCTGGTTACAGGACCAGGCATGCCGCTAGGCCCCACACCCATCCCGCCGTAGATGGCCAACCGCTGGATACCGTTATATATACATGTGTTGGACCAGGTCTCAGGCAGAACCTGCTGTGGATGGTCACCCCTCCCCCGTTGCACAACCTTTGGACATCTCAGCAGGGTAGTTGGCAGGATTCCAAGATGGAGATTTAGCTCTCCATGTACAACTAACTATTGAGACTTTGGGCATAATTTAGAGTTCACAAGCGAATTGTAAGTGCATTGTATCTAAAGGCACTTGTAATATAGCAGATCGCATATCCATCATGTTAGCAATGGAGTAACCTGCTTCCGATTCTGAATCAGGCGCTTTATCAGCCCTACTTAGAGCAGATATGGTATTCTTGTATATTTGTTGTATTTTATACTTATATAGCGTAATTCTAGCAGGCAGACAGTGAAGCGCTACACAGTGCAAACCTAATTGGAATGTATCAGAGTGCTGTACGGGGTCAAAGACAAAGCTACAGCGAATATGAGATTAGAAAGATGGCTGGCTTCTAAGAGTGTCAGAGGACTGTTACTGCATCATGGTGTTGTGCTCTTTAAAGAAGTACACATACTTCAGGATCGTTTGTTATACAAAGACTCCCTGATCGAAACATTAACCAGATTGAAGGCCAGCTAATCCTGTACATTTTGCAGCCCAATGCATATGTTTTTACTATTTGTGATTCTCATACTATAAGGGCTCACATCATAATTACTGAATCATTGTTATCATATTGAAAATTGCAGGGAATGTACTAGTTGCTATCTGCAATATTTTAGTATGTATCAAGAGAGTCTATTTGTCTCTGAATAGGTTTGAGGGGATCTAAGGGGATCTAGCTGGGCCAGGCAGGAACTTGTTGGGCTGGTGACACCATCTGATGCTCATTGAGGATAGAGGGGGCTACTAGAAAGGTGTATGTGCCTACGTACCATGTTTATCTAACAACCCCTTACCCAGTTCAGGTGTTGTCTCTGCTGTTCACAGTGCAGTGCAGAATAATAGAAATAATAATACTAAAGTAAGAGTAGTTGTAGTTGCTATTGTAGTTGTTGCTGCTGTTATTTATTGGAAATGACCATCTTCTGTGTGGTATTCCCCCAGATCTTTGCCTCCTCTGTTTTTGCTGAACCAATTTTTATTGAAATTGGGAATCTGCGCACTTTACCCCTGCTAACCATTGGTAAAGTGATTGTGCTCTATGTTACCAACATGGCAAAATTGATATACCCCCTAATTGGATTATTTAATGTACTTACATGTCCCTAGTAAAGTGGAACTACATGTGTCCAGGGCCAGTAAATTAAATGCTACTTGTGGTCTATAGCCCTCATTGTGCCATCCACTAACGTAGCACTGTAAAACATGTCACTGCAGCCTGTAGTGCAGCTTTAAACTTTTGTCAGTCCTAAACCTTCTTTTTATACATATAAGTCACCCCTGAGGTAGGCCCTGAACGCTCATAGGGCAAGATGAATGGTTTCTAAAAAGTAGGACATGCGTACTTGAGTTTTAGATTTCCTGGCTGTGAAAATCTCCCAAAGTCATTCATTGGAGCCAAACCTAGGGTGGAGGGAAGCAATGACAAGAACTAGCTTAGGGTTAGAAAAAATAAGTGACTCCACACACCTGGACCTATGGAGACTTAGACAAAGGACTGCTATGCTGTCTGAATCATAAAGAAAGAATGGATCTTCTTGCCTTGAACCCATGACCCCAGAAGTGACTTACCGTTTGAGTTACAGGGATGCTACCAGCTTCTAGAGGCCTTCACAGCAACTGCCTAACTGACCAGCACCATCTGGACCTGCCTGGATCATGCTGCTGGTCTCTGCTGGAGTGAGTCCTAAACGTAAAGAGGTGTCCCCGAGGTCCTGGACTCTTGGCTGGTGTCAGAGTGTACTCCTCCAACCTAAATCTGCAACAACTGAACTCCAGGCGAAAATCCAGAGATTCTGGGCTCTGAGTCTGAAAGAACCATCCCTGGTTTCGCTGGGAACACGAGCAGACTTCACAGAGGCCTGCATTCAAATTCCAACGTGACCTCCCAGGCTACAGACTCTTGTCTGACCCGCAAGGTGCTCTTCACATCAGCAACATCCACCTCGCATTTCCCGCCTACGTGAAACTCCAACTGGCCATTAGCTCGTTGCACCAGCAATGCTCTGATGGCACTCCCCCACCAACGTGAAGTCTGACCGAGGCTCCTCCTGTGGAACTGGACTAAGCTAGAAGGTAAACTTTCCACTGGGATGAACCTGGACCGTGTACCCGAACTGCGCTCCATCGCAGTTGACCTGAACTTTTGACTTTGCCCTGGTTTAGTGAGACCAGATAACTGCGATTGGCACTGTGTTTTTTTTGGTGCTATTTTCATTTAAAAGTTTTGTAATTAAATAATTTTGGTTTTCCTTATTGGATTTGTGTTGTCCTGGTATCATTTAATTTATGGAAACGTACTCTATCTTGTTTAATTGGTTTGGGGTTTCTTGTGATGTATTTCACCGTAATAAAGTGCTGCACAAATACTGTGCACATTGTCTCTGAGTTAAGACTTCTTTTATGCCAAGCTATCAGGTGGTTAAGCACAGGTTGATTTAGTGACTTTTGTGGATCACCTTGACAAGGATTGTGTTTAATATTTGCCTTGGGCTCCTACCCTTCCAAATAATAGACAATGTCTTACATTGCTGTTATGAAAACATTTATTAGGTGTTTTCTTTGATATATCATCACTAAGCGCCAGGTTAGCCCTAATGATGTACCCACTGTAAAAAAAAACATGCCCATTGCCTTTGTTTATGGAAAGTACCTCTTCACTGAAAGGTCTGTGGCCCTTATCCCACCGCCCTCTATAAACCCCTTGCCAGATTGTGAAAACAGCAGGAAAATTCCTTGAAAAATTTTGTTCAAGTCATTTTTCAATGCCATCTAAAATAATCACAACAATTTTTTTTAGATAAAACAGAAACCTTTCCACCTATGATTTGAAAATAAAATGTCATTCAACATTTTTCTTTGTATACTTTATTTTCATTGTCACATGTTTGAAAATGACACAAACATGGAATTTCTGGAATTTCACAATGGCAAAAACGTAAAACTAAATTTCATATTTTGAACTGCACTATTTCACCATTCTTCAGAGGGATCTTCTAACTATTCTTTTAACTGATGACCATCCTTTCATTCAAAACTTACCATGGGCATCATTTAGGGGTCCCCAGGTATTGCAGCTATGACTGCCGGCTTGCTCCTTGCAACTCCAGGCACTGACTTGAAAACCCCTGCCTCAGAGGTGGTGAAGTCAGTGCCAAGAACACAGGGGTGTCTCCCATTATCAGCATCAGGCTCCAACCTCCAGTTTGTTGTCTGCTCATTTTCCATTACATTAATATTGAATGATCATCTATCACTCACTGTGGGTGCAATTATGAGTAGCAGCAGGCCCTGGAAAGAGATATTCACAGGCATCTTCGATAAATAACAAATATATATAATAAAAATCGTTTAAATGCATGTTGAGTGGGTGTGGGTGTAAATGAGTGGATCCAATCCTTCCTCTCCGGCATAACCCAGAGGAGCAGACTCCCTCCCTTCCTCTCCAAACCCACCAACATCAACTGTGGAGTACCCCAAGGATCATCTCTCAGCCCCACACTCTTCAACATCTACATGGCCCCCCTCGCCGCTATTGTCAGACTGCATGGACTCAGCATAGTTTCCTACGCTGACCACACCCAGCTCATCCTCTCGCTCACGAAGAATTCCGAAGACACCAGACTCTGCTTCCAGGAAGGAATGAAGGACGACGCAGCTTGGATGAAAGACAGCTGTTTGAAGGTCAACTTAGAGAAAACCTAGGTCCTCATCCTCGGACCATGCACCTCCGCCTAGGACAACATATGGGGACCCTCAACCCTACAGACCACGCACGAAACCTTGGCATCATCCTCAACTCCTCCCTCTCTATGAACCGCCAGATCAACGCAGTCGCTTCCACCAGTTTCAACTGCCTTTGCATCCTCCGCAAGACCTTCAAATGGATCCCCCTTGACTGCAGAAGGACCATCACACATGCACTCATAACCAGCAGACTGGACTACGACAACGCCCTATACACCGGAATCCACAGAACTCTTCTACACAAACTCCAAACCATCCAGAACAACTCGTCCTATGGGAACACCACATCACAAGCACATGACCAAACGCCACGAGACCTCCACTGGCTCGTTGAGAAGAGGGTCACCTTCTAACTCCGCATCCACACCTAAAATCCCTCAACAACATCGGACCCAAATATCTCACCAAGAGAGTCTCCTTCCACGTACCCAAGAGGAAACTCTGCTCAGCCGACCTGCCCTGTCAGAGCTCCCCCGCATCTGCAGAAACAGAGCAGGTGGAAGAGCTTTCTCCTACATCGCTGCCAAAATCTGGAACGAGCTCCCTGTGAACATCAGACACTCTCCGACCCTGCACACGTTCATGAAGGACCTGAAGACCTGGCTTTTCGACTGATCCGGAACTGTCGCTCACCTCCCCCCAGCATCTTGAGGCCCTCACGGGTGAGTAGCGTGCTTTATAAACCCCCTGATTGATATATTTGATTGATTGAGTGAGTGAGTTTGTGTGAGAGAGCATGTGCATGCATGAGCATGTATGTTTGTATGTGAGATTGTGTGTGAGTTGAAAGTGAGTGAGATTTATTATAAATGTGTCATAGAAAGAGTGAGTGATAGAGTTTACCAGTCAATTAATGAGAGTGCGAGCAATTGAGTGAGCATGAGTAATTGGGAGTGGTGATAATGCTTGTGAATAAGTGAATCTAAGTGAGCATGAGTGAGAATATGCAAGTTTGTAAGTCTGTTGTTGGACATGGCATGCTAATTGACTTATAGAGACATGTATGAAAAATTTTGGCACTGGTATACTGGAGGCAATAGTTGCATATGGGATACCCACGGCAAAATGCTGTCGCAAGCACACCAGGGGTATATCTTGGCATGGGTCACTGGTGAAATTGCTGGCGCTGGCATTCTGGAGAACATTCTTGGCATAGGTGGCACCTGTAGCAGAATGCTGGGTTTTGCACAATGGAGAACATTTTGGGCATATGGGAGGGCAACTGTGTCATGTCAGGAGTCCCCCATGACAAAAAGCTTCCCCGATATACTAGATGCAATTTTTGACATAAGGGTCACCCAAAGTACATGGGCTGTAGTATTGGCAAAAATCTGGCACATTGTTTGTAATGTTCAGGCAAAAGCAGCACACATGACAAAATACAGGCCCTAGCAATGGAGGTAATATTTTACATAGGGGGGCAAGCATAGGACAAAAACAAAATGGGGTCAACTCATGGGTGCTGTCAGATTTCATTAGCTTGGCACACCATGAAAGTACTTGAATAATTAACAAGTATCTTTTCAGAGCCTGTGGTTTTTTAGGAGATTTATGTAAAAATTATGCTTTAAAATGCACTATCAGAGCCCATTTATTAAGTTGAGCCTAGACAGCGCTGGCACTGTCTGGAAGATCTGTTTTATGTACTTGGTGGGATCTGGAGACCAGCCCTAGGACTTGTCTTCTTCCGCCTTTGCGTAAGCACTTTTTTTCTCTTTAACTGCCGCTATTTAACTGTTTTCATAGAAAACAACCAGTAGAGTTCAGTGAAATACCAGAATTACTTTCTACTCAGGGACTTTCTTTTTTAAATTTTTCTGGCAACTGCCTCTATTTAACTTTCTTGATAGTAAACGACCAGCAGAAGTCAGTGAAATACCAGAATCACTTCAGCTTTCCCTAGATTTCAGGCCATAGAAACCTGTCTTCCACGAGCACCCGAAGACAATATTTTTTTCAAATCTTGTATTTTCAGTGATATGACCACTGAAGGGGCTGATTTTATATTAAAAATAGAGCTTTGGACAATACAGTTTCCCGCTAATAGGCAGTATTTCTCGCCCTGTGTTCCCATATCTGGCATCTTGCGCAGTTTGATGCTTACTTTCCCTTCATGTTAAAGAACAGTAGCTGTTTCAGCACCTAGGCTAATGTGCTGCATAGCTATAAAACATATAAGGTTCCAAAGGCGAGACCGATTGCATTGCAAATACTTGTTTAGTTTTCTCAGGGCAGAGAATTTCACCCACCCTACAACTCCCATAGAAGATGTCAGAATCACTTTGCTCACTTACTACAATTCATGTAAATATTCCTCTGTCATGTCAGCACCTTAACCCCTCCCACGCTCATGACGAGCTCAGCTCGTCATGAGCCACGGTGCTCGTGTGCCCATGACGAGCTGAGCTCGTCATAACAGTCCGAACGCTCGCACGCGGGGCTAATTCCCCAGCTGTGCTGAACGTTCTTAAAAACGGGTGTGGCCGTGACGAGCTCAGCTCGTCATGAGCACACGAGCACCGTGGCTCATGACGAGCTGAGCTCGTCATGAGCACAGGGGCGCTGTGCGCGCCCCCCGCCCGCCAGCACAGCGGGGGAATTAGCCCCGCAGGCAAAGGGTTAATACAGATGTTCTGTAAACATGTCATTTGTCTGAGTTGTGCTGCTATTAAGTTATTATGGAACTTCAGGGATGTTCATTGTGATATCATCAAGGTTGTCATGTGACATCACTTCCTGGGAAGATTCAGGGCCAAAGGCCATATAATGTCACTTCCTGTGATGTCATTAAGGTCAAAGGGTGTATGATGTCACTTTTGCTACCCCTGGCATTTTGGTGAATCGCCGTACATGAACTTAATCACCAAGGCAATTAGTCTCAGTCAATATTTGCACGATGTATAAATTGCATTATCGGGTCTTTCTAAAGTTCCTATTTTTAAAGTATTAATGTATAACCCATATGATCTCATTTAGAGTATGTCATGCATTCGATCAAATTTCCGCGAATCGACTTACCACAACCAGCTGTTGTAATTTTAATGTCAATTTAGAATTCATTCTGCAGAACACAACGTGACACTACTGTCAGCTTTTCGCTGTTGCAAAGAGGCTCAGATTTCCTTGGCAGTAGGGTGATATTAATACATTTTTTGTTGCAGTATTACCAAACAACAAAAATCGAGTTACATGCACGGAAAACCACTTTCAGCATATTTAGCATAGTTTTTTCCACCTTCCGAACTTATCAAACCTGTCTCGCAAAACTTTATAATCGATTTTTTGAAATATGTAGTAGCTTACCCTCTTCCAATAATCTCATCTTGTTATACTATTTTTTTCCGTTTAGGCCTGTCTCCGTGGCCTAGCTTGTTCCACCACTTGTATCCCCGAGCATGCTAAACTTTAAATCTAAACTAAATATTTTTGCTTTTTCAAGTTTCACTCATTACACCTCATAGAATAACAGCTGCTGTGTTTGGGTAACCAGCCAAGTCTTGTACTTGCATTGTAATACATTCGTATCCCTTGTGGCTACAAGCGCTATATTAGTTAGTGCCTGTCATCAAATAAATTCATCAAAAAGTTGCTAAAGCCTGGCCCATTTGAAAAGTTGTAAAAGTTACGCGTCTTTAAAAATTATGGCAAAGGAAATCAGGAATATGCAACGTAAACCCTTTTTTTAAATGAAATATGCAATTTAATGAAGTGACTGCTTCCCCCGTAGCACATTAAAACATCGTCGTTTCTCGTGAAAGAATTCCATAGTAATGAAAGAGTGCCAGTTAATCCCACGCTCTCTCAGCTTCCCAGGTCTGGCAGAGTAAAGTTGTTGGGGGACATTTCGCATGCAGACTCTACCAGTAAAATGTTAGCAAACCCTAGATTTAACTTCACACTGCCACCTTCATGAACCCGTAATTTGCTGATTATGCGGTTTCAAGAAAAGCCTACAAAACTCTTTTCACGAACTTACCACACAATTCTAGTTACAAACACAATCACAATTACAATGAAGATTTACATACAAGCAGTGGCAAAGTCAATAGTTCTGGCGTTGGCTGCAAGCCTTTTGGCCTTTTGGCTTTGCAATGGTTGTTTTGTTTTGTTTTAAACCTTTGTTGCTGAGGAGCTGCTGGGCCTTCACCAATAGATTGAATAATGATTAAAAGTAAAAATATGTTTTTAGGCTCATAAAGGACACATTGCCATAGTAGCCCCAGGAACTGAAGGGAACTACTTAGGGTGCACATCTGCTCCTTGTGATATAGTAGAGTGCCATTAAGGAAGTTAGCCAAAGGGTGAAGTGGGTTGGGCCAATGCCCCATGCTCTATGCTACAGTGAAAATATGTGAATGAAAGGACAATAGACCAATGGATGAAAAGGTCCGCTCAGCCTTTCATCCATCTGAGGTTGATAAAATGAGTACCATTAAGTTGGGTAACAAAAATATCTGTTTTTTTTTAAATTGTTTTTATTAAACATAAGTGACAAATACAAATAGCAAGACCATCCTGCCATGGACATCTGCAATACAGTATTAAAAAAACCCGGGGCGGATCCTGGATGCAAGGCAAACTACAGGCCCATCTCCTTATTGCCTTACTTGGCAAAAATTCTAGAGGCACACATGGCGAAAACTCTCTCTAATTTTTTGGAGGAGTCCTCCTGCTTTGACCCTCATCAGGCTGGATTCCGGCCTGCACACTCTACGGAGGCAGTGGTCACTGCAGTTTTGGACACACTTCGAGACTGCGCAGATAGACGTTCTCCCCAGGCCCTGATGCTTTTGGACCTGTCGGCCGCGTTCGACACGGTCGACCACAACATCCTGGTCGACCGTGTCGGACAGGCCGGCATACAGGGCGTGGCGGCCTGCTGGTTGAGGTCCTTCTTGGAGGATCGCTCCCAAGCGGTGCGTCTGGGGGACTTGACCGGTGTTAAACAGTCCATCCCATGTGGAGTGCCACAGGGCTCCTCCCTGTCAACCCATCTTTTTAACATATACATACTCCCCCTTATACAAACCTTGAGGGACAAACAGGTGAGAGTTTTTAATTATGCAGATGACCTGCAGCTACTCTTCACCATTGACAATTCCGAAAAATCTATGAGTCATTTCCAGTCAACCATGAGGTTTATTAAATCCTGGATTGATCGAAATCAGCTGAAACTAAATCCAGGTAAAACCGAACTGGTACTGACTGGGGACAGTGCTAAGTACTGGCGTCCTCACTATTGGACTTTAGATCTGGGTCAAGCTCCGCAACCATCACCATCGGCTAAAACGCTTGGAGTCATTGTGTACAGCAACCTTTCACTAAAAGCACAAGTGGGACAAGTGGTCTCCAAATGCTTTTACCAGCTAAAAAAAATCAGGAAGGTCAGGCGACTACTAAAGCCAAAAGCTATTATCCAGGTTGTGATCGCCACTGTTCTGTCCCATCTGGATTACGCGAATGCCATCTACCTGGGTCTCCCAAACTATTTACTCAAGCGTCTCCAGATGGTGCAGAACTATGCTGCTAGGTTGATCCTGAAGCAACCAAGGTGGCAGGCGGCGACTCCTCTTCTCATCAAGCTGCACTGGCTTCCGATCATACAACGTTGTTCCTTCAAAGCAGGTTGTATGATCTTTAAGTCACTACACGGCAAAAGCCCTAAATTCATTAATCAATTAATCACCAGATACGTTCCTTCCCGCAACCTTCGTTCACTCCACCTAGGCCTTCTCCAGACCCCTCCCTTCAAACTTAAACGTTCTGGTGGACGTAGATTTGCAATATTGGCCCCCTGCTTATGGAACACCTTTCCCCTGGAAATCCGGTCCTGCCAAGATCTCTTACCTTTCCGGAAAGCACTGAAGACCTGGCTTTTTTGACAAGCTTTTTAATCCACTTTCCTGCCTTTGATTGTGTTACTGTCAATTTTAGCGCCAAGAAACTAATCAGTGTTAGTGCGCTCAATAAATTATTTAATAACATAACATAACAGTATCGGCAAATGTGGGTTCCAGCAATACAGATTCATGCAGGAGAATCAAAGCTGGGCTCATGGTGCCTCAATGTCCTCACTTATTGGATCAGTTTCTGGCGGTGTGCAGATATCTCCTCGGTAAGCATTCCAGACATCCCATATCTTCCCCCATTTGCGGGGTCTCCCTCTGGCCACATAAACATCTCTCTCCCGAAACATACACCAATCAAGGTCATCCATCCACATCCTAACCTGGGGGGCTCGGCAAGCACCCCATAGTTGTGCGATGTTTTGCTTACTAGTCATACAGGCAAGCGTTACCCAAAGCTTGCCGTGACTCGTGAGGTCGGAAGGCTCCCAATACATTAAGCAAACAGCGGCATGCCTCTAGCACAATCTGTACACCCCACACCTCACTCATTTTCTCGTGAATCTTGGTCCAATAGTTATGGATTTCTGGGCACTCCCACAAAATGCGCATAAAGTTACCAGTCATACTGCAACCCCTACGACAATCTGCGTTTGAGGAGAGCCCCATGCGGCACAACCCTGTAGGACCGGTGTAGTGTAGGACCGGTGAAGAATCCTAAGCTGCACCAACCGAAGTCTCATGGAGATCGCCACTTCCCGAGGGGAGGACACAGCCTCCACCCTGTCCTCATCATCCAAGACCAGACCATCAGCAACCCATTGCTCCCGGACTTTCACCAGGGGATCTTCAGTGTGGTTTACCAGTTTCTTGTAAACCAGAGAGACCGCCCTGGTGGGAAGATACCCATCCAGGAGTCGATCCTCCAGCGGGGAGGCCTCAGGCGGCGTCACATCGCGAGGGACAGCCGCCGCTAGTGCATGCTTAATTTGCAAATAGCGATATCGCTCACTCTCATTTAGTTGGTGTCTAGACTGCAGTTCCTCAAAAGTCAATATCCCGTTCTTGCCCCATATATCTCGGACCTGGGAGATACCGATCAAGTCCCAACGATCGAAACCCTTCGACTTCCACAGGCTACCCAGGGCTTCAGAGTTCCATAATGGCATGGCCATAGTTATCTTACCCTCACATTTAAGAGCACTGTTGGCTTCATGCCACGCCCGCGCCGAAGCCGACGCCGGACCCAACAAAGGAAACCTGCCTCGCTTAGTGTACAATATCTTTTCCAACGGCTGCGGGACGCCAGCAACTACCTTTTGCGGCTCCTGCGGGTTGATACGTACAGGACGGGTTTCCTTTGACCGATTTAGAATTGAAAGCTCAGCATGGCGATATAACTTTCTCCCCGCTACGGGACGGCGTCAATTACCAGTTGCACCGCCCAGACGAAAACGTTACCCGCAAACATCTTTGCAGTAGCATCTTTAGGTAGAATTGGAAGCCCTCTATTAACGGACACGTGTATTATCGCAGCCCTAAGACGTCAACAATCATATTTCTTTGTCGTATTTTCACAGTAGTGATACAACATTCAGTTACCCTATCGATCTAAGTATCTAAGAAGGTCAGATAGAGGGACAAAAGGATATAGCAACGACCTACTTAGAGGACGTTACCCGATTACGAGCATTTAGCGATAATGTGCGACGAACAAAGTTAAAGGATATATAGATAAGAAGATAAAGCAAGCTCATTCTCCGATATATCGTCCTCCTGTATATATGAAATTAGATAAAACTTGTGGCTCCTGAAGAAGGCGTTTCTTATAACGCCGAAACGCGCTTCGAACAATATTGATTGCCACTCTGTAATTTTAGATATACATTCCTTCATGTATTGTATGGAAATTGTATAATTGCTTTGTTTATAATTGATGTTATTTTATTGATTGTTTTTAATATGAACACTTGTATATTTATTAAATGAAATATAGTTTTTATAATTATTTTGTTTTGTGGTTCCTTCATGCACTTTCTTCCATTCATTTTGTTGATATTATGCTATGATTTTTACACTGCAATATCCGGGTATACTCACCCGGGTATACTCACCCCCCGGCAACTGGCCACGAACCATGGTGAACCCGGGGTCAGCCGGGGAGCCATAGATCGCATGATTGATTGGGGCCAGCTGGGAAGCCCAGTAATATTTCCTAATACTGGGCAGTCCGATCCCACCGTCATACCAGGGTGACGCTGTAAAGATTCTATCTCGTTGAAATAGGAGGGAGGCACGGGAACAAAGAAGTTCTGCAATGCAGGTAAAAACCGTGGTAGCGCCATCATTTTAAACAGAACCGCCCGACCCAGAAGGTAGAGAGCGGCAGTTCCTTCCATTTTGCTATATCCCGGCTGAGTCTGGCCAGGGAAGGAACCAAATTAGCCTCGAAATGCGTTTTAGGATCCCGAGAAATGTAAACTCCAAGGTAGCGAAAAAACCCCAGTTCTACTTTTACCGGACAACTCTCTGTCAGTCTAGGAGGGTCACCGCTCAACACAAATAGGACTGATTTCTTCCAATTAATGGCAAACCCCGAGTATCTCCCATAGATCGCCAAAATATCCATGAAAACAATGAGGGACTGCCGGGGGGAGGTAAAATACATAAGGATATCATCCGCGTATAGCGAAATTTTGTCCTCCCATTCCGGAGTCCAACGTAACCCTCTGATCGACCTATCCCATCGTACCCAAGCCGCAAGCGGCTCCAAGGCCAGGGCAAACAAAAGTTTCGAGAGGGGACATCCCTGCCGGGTGCCCCTCCCAAGCTGAAAGTCACGGGACTTGTGATTGTTCACCATAACCCAGGCCAACGGCGCTGAATACAGGAGACGGATCCATAGTATAAATTCCGGGCCGAACCCGAATTTCTCCAGCACCGCAAATAGATAAGACCATTCCACTCTGTTGAACGCCATAGTGGCGTCCAACGACAAAAGCACCAGTGGAGCCCGCCACTACCCCGTGGAGTCTGCGAAGATTAAGAGCGATGTTGCAGAGTGGCATAAAGCCGGACTGGTCCGGGTGCACCAGCTCAATTATGATTTTCACCAGACGATTCGCGAGCAGCTTGGCCAGAATCTTAGGCTCCGCATTTCAAAGAGAAATTGGGCGGTAGGAGGAGCTGTCCAAACGAGGCTTGCCATCTTTATAAATCACATCGATATTGGCGATACGTTGGTCGTAAGGAAGTACGCCATTTTCCTGCTCTCAAA
This sequence comes from Lissotriton vulgaris, assembly GCF_964263255.1. NCBI lineage: Eukaryota > Metazoa > Chordata > Amphibia > Caudata > Salamandridae > Lissotriton > Lissotriton vulgaris. The sequence continues at coordinate 156,795,139 of NC_141690.1, forward strand.
ATACATGGCCTTCATGAATGGAGCCAAGAGGTCCGCATGAAGTTTATAAAGTTCAACGGGAATACCGTTCGGGCCCGAGGCTTTCCCGGAGTGTACCCTTTTGTTATGACAGAATCCATAAACTCCCTATTCTCGCCCGCTAAAATAGGCATTGGGATGTCTCGGATGACCTCCGCATTGTCTTCCACCGTGTACAGCCCCACCGAGGTATAGACCTCCTCATAATAACGGGCAAACTCGTCCACTATGAGCTGTGGATCCGTCGTGACCCTAAGCCCGCGATCTGCAGCTCCGGGACCAGACGCGACCCCCAGTCGCCCTTCTCCAACCACGCGATAAGTTTCCCAGCCTCATCTCAGTGTTCGTATATTCTGCTCTGGGTGTTAGTGTGTTGTTCCCTCACCCCATCTGGCGCCAAGTGTTTGTACTCATCCCGAAGGAGACCGAAGCGGTGTACAACCCCCGGGTACCCAGTAGTGGAGACCTCTCTCTCCGTGGCCGATAGCTCCACCTCAATCATGTCAATTTCCCCCCTACTCTTCTTCTTCTGCCCAGAGATTAGGGAGAGAGCCTCCCCCCTGACAACAGTTTTGTAGGCCTCCCAGAGAGAGCAGTCAGAGTCAACTGTCCCTACATTCTCGCGAAAGTAGCAATCAGTAGCACGCACCAGCTCTTTTTTGGTAGCGGGGTCTCTCAACCGCCAAGCGCTAATTGGGGCAACCCTAGCCACATTGCACGGTCAAACTTTTAACTGCAGCCAAATCGGAGAGTGATCGGACACTCCCCATGCCAAATGACGTACTTCCTGAACAAACATCGTCTGCGACGCAGGCAGTAACACATAATCAATTCTGGAGAAAGAGTGGTGCGCTGGGGACGCATGCGTGTACTCCAAATCACTGGGGTGCCGGAGTCTCCACCCATCAACCATAACTGTTCCAGAAACAAAATCCGACAACCATCTATTAGAGGGCAGTAACACACGGGAGGGGTGTCTATCCAATTCCCCATCCATGACCGCATTGAAATCACCCCCCATTACTATGATGCCAATGGGTAGCGACAAGAATACCCTGCTCAGATCACGAAAGGTGTCTGTCTGCAATGCGGGGGGGAACATATACAGAGAGGAACGTAATTGTTCTGCCCTCCCAGAGTCCCGAGATGCCGACGTATCGGCCACGGTTATCAGACCAGGTAGCTTGGTATGGTATGTATGTATGGTATGGTGAGCGGAAAGGAATTTTTAACTAGTATCCCCACCCCTCTGGAGCCTGAGGTAAAACCGGCATGAGCAACCAGTTTATACCCTCCTCTGTGTAGCGCCATACATCTCTTTCCCATAAGATGAGTCTCCTGGAGTAAGACCACATCCGGTGACCGGCGCCTGATCAGCTGCCCCACCATAGTGCGTTTGATCTTGTCTCCCAAGCCATTCACGTTCCAACTGAGAACAGACACACCCAAGCCCAATCTAGCTGAAGCCATATTCGTCCCCCGAAAATTCCGAAGCGTTCCGTGATATCCATTGCAAGCACTAGTCATAAACAAAACACAAATCAATAAACAAAAACCCCCACAACCCGACCCCCTGACCCCTCCACCCTGCACCCCTGCATGCAACTTTTGCACATCCCCAACTAGCAGTGTGCCTGTCTCCCCAGAACTAACTACAATATCTAAACGTAGAAAACGGAGGAGGACCTTACAACAGGCCACCAACCTCCACCATCCCAACCCGCATACAAACCCCCATCAACACTGTCTCATGCAGCAAAACCCCAAAAATATTAGCAATGTCAGTGGGGATTAAGAGATCGCCACGATCAAACTAGCACCCTTGCCAATATGGTCAACTGACATGATCATTGTTCCTCATTGTCCATCGGTGTGTCCCCCTCGGTGTCAGGCCCCTGGACTCGGTCCAACCAGTCCGCTGCAGCATCTGGATGGTCAAAGAACCAAGCTTTGCCGTTGCGTTCTATCCGGAGGCGGGCAGGGAACAGGATAGAATTTTTTATTTCCGAGGCACGCAGCCTTCTCTTAATATCCATGAAACCCTGCCGTTGTTTCTGGACTGCCTGGGTAAAGTCAGGGAAAAAAAGCAAGGACACATTTTCATATGCCAAAGGTCCAGAGGATCTTGCAGTCTGCAGGATAGTGTCTCGGTCCCGAAAGTTCAAAATGCGGACAATCATAGGACGAGGAGGCGCCCCCGTCTTCGGGTGTCCACCAGGGACTCTGTGGGCCCTTTCCAAAGTGAAAAAGTTACTGAGGCCCTTGGGTTTTAAGTGTTTCAGGATAAGATCCTCCACGAACATATCCGGGGCCTGTCCCTCCGATCTCTCCGGTATGCCAAGGATGCGGACGTTATTGCGCCTCGCCCGTCCTTCGTACTCGTCCAGCTTACGGGCAAATTGGGTCCGAGACACCTTCAAATCTCTCACCTCTCGCTGGAGGTCTGACACATTATCCGTAAGACTCGATGTTTTGATCTCGAGTGATTTGACCTTCTCCGAAGTTTTAGTCAGGTCAGCTCGGATTAAGCCCACCTCAATGGTCACTGTGTCCAATTTGGAGTCCATCTTACCGAGGGACGACTGGATCCCAGTGATCGCTGCCATCAAGTCTTTCAGTGTCGGGTCCGCTCCAGATGGGCCACCCTCATGGCCACTCACTTGAGCGCGTTTCTCGTACACCGGGGAACCCTTGGAGAAACTATACTTTTCCAGTCTGTTGGACTGGACCGGTCTGGTAGTCCTCGATGTTTTCGGGGGTAGCTTTTCGGGGTCCCCCCTCGCCGCCATCTTCAACTTCTATACGGGCACCAACTCCGCCAACCAAGCTAAGCCAATGTTTCGCAGAGGCAATCGGTGCAGTCTCGGGTTGCTCCGTATTGGCGGGGGTGCGCTGAGTCAAATAGCTTGAGATGGGGGACCCAGAGGCCCCTCGGAGTTGACATGACTTCCGTGGACCGAGTACCACCGCGCACTTCCGGTTCCACTCGCCGTTGTTGTTGAACTCCAAAGCGGGCAGTGCCACACGCAGGGTTCCGGTGGCGCTCCCTAAAGGCCCAAAAATTCCAGACGATAGCTTCAAGTCATCCGAGCGCCCAAAACGTTCGGAATTTCGCCCGATGGCTCAGGCGCCGATCCCCCACCAGATGGTAGGGACGGGGCTCAGGATAGTGTGCCGGAAGGCAAGTCAGCATGTGACGGCCAGCGGAGCCGATGCTCAAGCGGCCATCTTGGTCGCTGGCGCGGCTCCTCCCCCCACAAAAATATCTGTTATTCAGTGCCAAAATGCCCACAGCTGACTATGCGCTTTATAAATACACATGTTATGTTATGAAAAGGGCTGGCTGAAAGTCCCTATATGTAAATATATAATACATATGATTTAAGAAAAAGAAAAATATCTTGGCTAAAAGGACAGATTCCGAAATTTATATCCAGGTAACCTATAACTTCATATCTAAAAAAGTCATAAAATTTATTCTGATAGGATTTCCCCTGGGAGTAATTATTTAAGAAATTGTACCATTTCATATGACAACTATCATATAATAATCAAATCATCTTCTTTTCCTGTGGGCTACTACTAGACACAACGTTTCAGGCGCCAAAGCAATCAAATGATCCGTAGAGAGAAAACAGGACTATCAAATATGGTTCTGGGAGTCAGAACACCTGTATAAGATTCATACATCAGCAAGAGGAAAAACTGTCTAATTTCTCTAGAAGGATGGAACCAGCTGCATTCCAAAAATACTAGAAAGGCAGGTGGTACCCTCTCTCATCCACTTATAAAAAAAATGAAGGACTAATCTCATTGTTTTGTAATGCCCCTAGCACAAGACCTTCAAGAAGAGTATTCTTCCACTGCTCAATCTCTATCAATCAATACTTCATGGCTTTGTAGAGCGCAGCAAATCACCAGTGAGGTTCTCATGGCGCTGAAGTCACTGCTTGCATCGTGGGGAACTTTTCATTCAAACAGCCAGGTCTTGAGTCCTTTCCTGAATTGCTGGAGCAATGGGGTGGTCCTGAGGTGCAGGGGGAGATTGTTCCACGCTTTGACCGCCAGATGTGAGAAGGTGCGTCCTACGCTGTTGCTTAGGCGGGTTCGAGCGAGGATGATCTTAGGTGTCTTGTTGGTTGGAGGAAGGTCCTTTCTTATGCAGGCCTTTGTATGCGTAGGTCAACATCTTGAGCTGACATCTCTTCTTGATCGGCAGCCAGTGTAGCTTCTTTAGGTGGGTGTGATGTTGGTCTGTTTGAGGAGGCTGAGGATGAGTCTGGCCCCTGAGTTTTGATTTTTTGATTTGTTTGTAGTCTCTTCAGGAGGCATGCATTATTCCTATGTAGAGTGCATTCCTGTAGCCCAGTCTGCTTGTGATGAGGCCTTATGGGATGGTCCATTTGTGTTGACTGGGAGCCACCTGAAGATCTTCTGGAGCATGCTTAGGGTGTAGAGGCAGAAGGATGAGGCTGAGTTTGCCTGTTTCTTAATGGAAAGCTTGTTGTCCAGGATGATTCTGAGATTGCGAAATCCATGGAGAGGTGTTGTTCCCAAAGTTTAGTACTTCTGTCTTGTTGGTGTTGAGCTTGAGACAGTTGCCTCTTGCCACCCTGTGACCCCTTCTCTGCCCTCTTTTATTGCTCTATAACTATGTTTACACTTCAGAGAACCACATTCATACGGTATAGTAGCATGCAGAAACAGAGATAATCGTAATAAACAGACAAATGACCAATATTGATCAAAACAAAGGTTAGTCACTGTTAGACCTGTCAGCTTTGAGTGGGTCTTCCCTCAAACCTTTTTACTTCCTTCTCCAATTTCACTGTCCCTGTTTTTGCTGACCTTAGGACTCTGGGTACTTTACCAATGCGAACCAGTGAGAAAGTACTTGTGTGTGCTCTCTCCTCTAAACATGTTAACACTTTCTTATACTCAATTGGCATATTTAATTTACTTATAAGTCCATAGTAAAGTTTCACTACATGTGCTCTGTAAATTAAATGCTACTAGTGGATCTGAAACACTGATTGTGCCACCCACTTAAGTAGCCCTTTATAACAAGTCTCGGGCTTGCCATTGGAACCTCTGTGGGGCAGCTCTTAACTGTCTTGTCAACCTGGCAAAACCTTCCCTTTTAGTACATATAAGTCACACCTAGGGTAGGCCCGGGACAGACCAGAGGCCAGGGGGCAATATATTTAAAAAGGAGGTCATGCACTTTTGAGGTTTATATGTCCTGGTGGTGAAAAACTCTTACATTTGTTTGTTATACTTCAATGCCTATCTCTCACATAGGATACCATTGGAGTTGCCTTAGTACATTTTATAAGTGCTATTTCCAAATAGGAAGAGATAACCAGTTCATGTTTACTGTCACTGAAAACAGAATTTAAAATCCTAACTTATGGCGGAGTCGGATTTTACATTGCATTTAAACAAATGCCACTTTCAGAAATCTGTGAATATGTGCATTTCCTGACATTTTCCTCCTGCCTTTGCCATTTAATGCCTGTAGCCTGTCTCTGGCCAAATTACACTTTTTATATTCCTCTGAAACAGCCACGAACAATAGGGAGCTATGTTGTGCCTGGATGGGCCATAACTGGCAGGATGGGAGGGAGGAGCTGAGCACAGCCTCACTTGCACCTGAATAGGCTGTGTCCTGCCTCCATACAAAGTACAAACCCCCTGTAGTTAGTCTGGAGCCAGAACAGGGAAGGCAATCTACCTGGGGACTTCAAATGGAAACCTCTAGAAGCTTCTCCTCCACTTCAAAGCCAAATTGTGTATAAATACATGGTCGCAGACACCACCACGTACACTTCTGGACCTGTGGATACTCTGCCAGGAAGGAGTACTGCTGTGCTGCTACAAGGACTGCCACTCTGAAGGAACTGCTGCCCTGCTGTGCTGACCTGCTGCCTTCTCGCCTGGGTGGGGAGGACTGGACCTGCATCTGTTGAACGCAGATTGACTCCAAGGGCTATTTGGCTGGGCTCCTGATCTCAAGCCTCATGGACATAACAGACTTCCAATAGCCATGCATCTGCACCTGGACTCTACCATCTGTGAGTTCATCCTGCCAAGGGGTGCCACCCAGTCCTGGACCCTTGGAAGTGAAATTAAGGTGCTCTTCCAGCCTCTGTGGATCAAGTGGAACCGATGAATCTCCTTTGATGAGCGGTGCAAACCTGAGAAAAACTGACGCATTGCAGCTACTGTGTGGATTGGGCTTCACAAAGATTTATTTATTTTATTTTATTTTTGCGATTTCTAAAGCGCCTGGTGACCCGTAGGCATCCCCGCGCTATTCAACCTGTAAAGATCCAGAGGGGGGAAGAAGGAGTGCCTTATTTGGGGAACAGGAGGGTTTTAAGTTTCCTACGGAACACCATGTGGGAGGGTTCCAGGCGTAGACTGAGAGGGAGTGAGTTCCACGCTGTGGAGGCTTTGACCGAAAAGCGGCGACCGCCGGCGCGAGCCTTCCTGAATTTGGGCACCGTAGCAAGATGTTCGGCGTCGGAGCGAAGGGGTCTTGAGGCTTTATATGGGGTGACCATATTTTTAAGCGCGGCAGGGCCAGCTCCATTGATGAGCTTGTGGGTGGTACATAGGGCCTTGAACTCTACTCTCTTGCGGACAGGGAGCCAGTGTAGGGCTTTGAGGGCAGGCTTAGCCGACACTCTAGGGGGGAGGTCCGTTTCTCATTGCAGCTCTTCGGAACAACTGAATCGCCCCGACTGTGTGATGCATCCTCAGCACAGGCTCTCACAGCGCTCATTGACAGCAGCCTTGACGACAATGCTGGACCCCATATCGCAGTCTCACAGCTCTTTGGTTGTGACTTGACGTATTGACTGTGCGCCGCATCCTCAACGCGGGACTTCGCATTGCAAACCCCGTCAACAGGATACTCGACAATGATGCAGGCCCTCCCATTTTAGCCTCGTCGTAACTTGGTAGCGACACATCACTTCGGCTGTGCGATTTATCTTTGACGTGGATCCATGCAACGCTCCTCAAATGAGGGTTTAGGATACTTTGTTCAGCGAGCATAACTGGGTCCCTGTAGCCAGCTCGCGCGCCATTGTGGTTGGCCTGAACTTGTGACTTTGTTCCGATATGGTGCGACCAGATATCCACAGCTGACGCTTTATTCTTTTTGGTGGTATTTTCATCAAAATCTTAACAACTGATCTCATTTTTTCTCATTTTTTGTCTTGTTTTAGTTATCAAAAATGTCTCTATGTTTCTAAAGTGGTGTGGGGTCCTTTTGTGGTATGTCTTCACTGTGTTACTGTTTGAAATCTTGCACAAATACTTTACACGTTGCCTCTGAGTTAAGCCTGATTGCTCTGTGTCAAGCAACCCGAGGTGTGATCACAGGTTAATTCGGGGACTCCTTATGATTTCACCCTGAGAAGGGTTTCCTCCCCTTAAACCAGTAACTCAATATCTTACACCTACCCACACAAGTGAGGTTCCATTTTTATTGAGAGACTTGGGGGAATGCTAGGTTGAGAAGGTGTGTGGCTCCAGACAGTTTCCAGAACTTTCCATTACATACATGTGAGTAAAATGTATAGATTTAGTCAAAGTTTGAGGTTTGCAAGGGATTCTGGGTAAACATATCTGGTAAGAGCCATGAAAGTCACCTCACCCTGGATTCCCCTAGGTGCCTAGTGTTGCCAAATGTACAGGTTTGCTAGTTTCCCTTAGGTGCTGCCTGAGCTAGGAACCAAAATTCACAGCTACCCATATTGGGAAAAAAGGGCAGATTTTCTGTGGAAAAATGTAATACTTCCATGTTGCATTCTGACCCAATTCCAGTCACAGACAGTAGGCCTACCCACACAAGTGAGGTACAATTTTTATGGTTAGACATGTGGGAACATAGACTAGTAGAACATTTGTTATTAACATAGAATAGCAGAACATTTGTTATTAACATAGAATAGGAGAACATTTGTTATCCTCAATTGTAATTTGCTGCATGTGTGCCTTCTAAATGTAAGCCAATGTGTTAGAAAGAAAACACATTGAAAAATGCACTCTGAATTACATGCTAGTATGGGTACCCAAAAATGTTGAGATTTACAAATAACCACTGCTCCTAAACTCCATATATTGTGCCCATTTCAGAAATATACAGGCTTCCTTGTTACCTATTTTTCACTCCACATTTTTCACCATATGAATTGGTCTCTACTCGGTATACAATGAAAAACCATTGTAAAGCGCAGCTAAGTTGTTGGCTCTAGGTACCTTGAGTTCTTTAAAAACCTACAAACTCTCTATATCCTCACAACCAGGAGGGTCTAGCAGAAATAATGATATATTGGTATATTTCTTTTTGTAAATTGGCCATTGTGACAAAAAGTTACAGATAAAAATGTTGTCATAAGTCTCTGTTTTTTGCTACTCAGTTTCAATATTTCTTTTTTGCAACAGTTTACTTGGGAACACCTTGGGGTATCCACACATATGAATTACCCCAGAATAGACAAAAAGTATTCAGCACTGAAGTGAAGCAGTTAAGGGGTAAATTCTGGCAATAAGGCAGTTGTTGCAGCAACTATACATCTAAATTTCCTAGGAAGGATAATTGGGACCATGAGGAACTTACAGTCACGTCAAAAAGGCTGTTGCTGCATGCTGGAGGAATTTATTTGATGCAGGGTTGCTCTAGCTCAACTATGCTTTTCAGTTAAGAAGAATGGACTGGGCACCCCAAACTCTGAGCATTATTACATGTGGCTTAACTCCAATGGACATGCCATTGGATATCAGGGCTCGCACAAGAAGATACTTATTCTGGTCCAGTGCTTAATTTGAGCTGATAGTTTCCTGTGCTCTGCACTGGCACTCAATTGTCAACACAGGCACTTATGACAGTCTGCCACATCGTGGCAATATTTTTCTTAATAAGCAGCAAATACAACAACAGTTGTTTATTAGTTCAATATTAATTCAAAATGACTAATATCTGCCACCCATGCCATTGTTATAACCTTGGAGAGGCTGGAATAGTCTGAACTGTCACACTTATAAGGTGTGATGGCTAGTAGTTGTGTTGGTTCTGTTATTGGTGGTGCTGGCAAGGACAATGAGTGGTGCAAGCTGCAGTAGCCTCCTACCAAGAGACCTGGCCCTTTTTTAAAATACAAATTAGGCAGGGCTCCTTACACCTTGACATCTTGCACAAGCTCTTCCTACCAGGCAATAAGCTTAGATTTGGGTGGCCCAATTATTGTTCACAGCTCAAAGTTGCTTTTGTGTAGTTTACTGATCACCAGATACATTAGGCCTTACATGCCTGCTAAATTCATTGTTTGACTTGGATAGGTGCCAAGGCTGACTTACAGCTGGCGACATGAGGCGCTAGGCTAAAGTGGGCCTCAGGACTTGGGAGACTATTTCAGGATGGACACTTGATGCAGTCTGGGAGAGATTCCACATATACAGGGGCCAATTGTTGATCTATAGGGTTTTGAATAATGCTCCCTGGGTAAAGTGGAATATTAATGAAGAGCCTCAAACACCTACGCTTGTACAAACCTTATTCAAAATGGGAAAAGGAAGGAGGTGATTGTAGCCATGGGATGCTGAATTAGGGCTTTAGTTAAGGAGTGAGATGGGATACTATAATGTAGACACACTACCCCTGCAATTCCAAGTTTAAATTAATTCAATTTGATGTTCGTCATTGTGCATATATAACCCCTGGCAAGATTAACAAAATATTTTCTGATGTCAAAGTGTTGTCTCCTCAAAGTACATCATCCTCAGCAGGAATTCAACACATGCTGTGGGACTCTTCATCTCTAATAATCTACTGGACCAAAGTCACTGATAATCTACCAATAGTGCTGGTCCAGGTACTTTAAGACACTTAAGGGCATATTTACAAGGGAATATCGCCACCAGAACATCACTTTTAGTGATGTTCTGGTGGCGATATCCCCTTCTCCATGTTTACAAAGCGGCGTTAAGCCAATAAAGTGGCTTAATGTCGCCTTGTAAATAAGGCCCTTTTCACTGTTCACTTAGCGTGAAAGTGGCGTGCAGTGGGTGTTGCAGTGGCCGTTCCGCCACAACTCCCATTGCTTTTTGACGCTGCACCATATTTAGAAGGCTGGGGCATCACCAAAAACTAAGACCATGCAATATGAGGAGAAATTATTAATTTCTCCTCGTATTTTGTTCTTTCCATGTGTGTCGCATTCTGCAGCAAACATAGAAAGAGCAAACCGCCTTTCACGATTATGTGCATGAAGGTGCCCCTTCCTGCACATAAACAATTGCCCCAACAGTGCAGGCACTCTAGGGTGCAAGCGCTGGCACTAGGCAGCTTTATGAGCACTATAGGAAACACAGGAGTGCACCGTATTTTTATAAATATGGCGCATCCCTGAGTTTTAAAAATTTTGGAGGGGCAATACCAATTTTGGAGTAGCACCGCGCTTAGACATTGTCTTGTAAATATCCCCCTTGGTAGTCTGTGCTTTGGGTCTCTTTAAGTGGTCCAAGTGAAACAGGACAGCAGCTCAGTTTCTAGATCTTGCTCTCATGATTGCTAAAAGAACAATAACTGTGAAGTGGAGAGAAAGAACCTCTCCCACATTGTTTGCCTGTTGCCAGCCGCTTTAAAAAGAGCAAAGCCAAGCACAGGTAGAAAGCTAGAGATCTAAGAAACCACCCCACCGCTAATGATTGGGATGATATGTTACCTCTAAAGAGGAACCTAAAGATGACACACTGCCTCTGAAGTCTTCTCTGTTGCTGTTTAGGACCTCATCTGGTTTTGTTTGCTGTGTCGCATGCCAACTTGCATCCATCATTTTTTTAAACATTAGATAAGATGTGCCTGCGGACATTGCAGTTCCACTGCAGTTGTGCTCACACTTTCACACCTGACTTTACTTATGCGGGGAATGAGATTTTAATATCTTTTATGATCAATTTGATAACTTATCTCATTCGTCAATTTTGGATCGATTTTTATCTGTCATTGAGTAAAAGACAAACCCCTGCATAGGTTAGATAAACCCCATTAACTGACGCCACTCTGAAGAACCACTTACAACTGATAAAGTTTAAAAGATTTAATATAAAATTAAGAAAAGTTGCAAATACAATCCTCTCTGGATCAAATTCATCAAATATACAGGAACTAATAGGAACATATATTCCCTAACGAACCTCAGTCTACAAACGAATACAATTAAAGTCAGTTCCAAAATCAGCAAATTAAAAAGCATCGATATGAAGTGGTTCTTCTGCGTCATCTACAGAAAGAGAAAAATAATCAAGTTAAATCTGTCCCTACTCTATACTAGGTGACATCCCTACTTCGCAAGTTTCTAGAACCCTAAAAAGGTGTCAGCAGTTTGACTCCCAAAGAAGTTCAAACTCTCTTAGCCTCTAAAGGTAACTTAAGTTTAAGAAGCAGTACCCTCTCTGCCTACCCATCCGATCTCTAAGGGTCCTCGGCCTACTGCTCCCTTGCGCTCTGATCTTTCTCAGCGCATCTGCTCAAGTTATCTGCTCTCTTGCTTGCCCTGAGCTCTTCGCTGTTCCCGCTAATCGCTATCTTCTCCCCGGGGTGCTGTCCCTAAAATACACAATCACAGTGTGGGTGGAACGCCCCTTCGACGCCCACCACGGACTTTCCCCGTGAGGTCATCTTCTAGCTTTTTCCATGGCTTCGTCTCTTTGCGTCGTCCGTTAAGCTGACCTTTCTCCTTAGACGCCATCTTCGTCTTCTTGCTGGTGACTTCATTCAACTTTACCTTTGACACTTTCGGAGCAAAATCTATCACCTTATCAGAACTTTTTCTTTATGACTGTACTTTTAACCTCATTTGGTCCTGTGAATGGTCATTTCAAAACAAGACTCAAATTCCAATCGTCTCCTCTCATGTTTAGGCAATAAACTTCGTCCGACATTTGTCACCTTAAATCTAACAAGAACTAGACTCTTCGGCTCGCACATTCAAGTGAAGGCTATTCACGACTCCTGTGAGCCCACTAAATTACCAACAGCAGACTACACTCCTGCAAACCCTTGGTCAGTCAGGTTATAATCACAAATGACCTAAACTCTTCTAGCATTCCTACAAACTTCTTCTACACAGTATAACCTTTAACATACATTTATATATGATCGCATTTAGCAAATCCTTTGCTTATGTGTGAATACATTTTACATAGAAAACAATTACGTAGAATATAAACCTTAATACATAGAATATAATTTACATAGAATATAAAGTTATATTCTCATTTGTTACATCGTTATGTGTATGCTCTCTGCACATTTTACACACGTTACATTTCTCGCCGTTTCTGCATTTCAAGTTACACACGTACATGAATTCTACTTTGCACGTTCTTCTGTTCATAAGCATTTCTACACATTTCTACATTAGCCCACTACATATACGGGCCTTCTAAATCTAATGCATTCTAAAGTGAATACAGTTATGTTCCCTATATTACTTTGGTCACATCTGTTAACTCTATGCTATAAGCGTCAACTTCACGTTCGATATACATTTCATTCCTACGTTTATACAATATGCTTCTAAATATGACTCGGATATACGTTTTATTCAAATTGCGCTCTCTCAGTTCCCCCCTTTGATGACTTTTAGGAGTCATCACTAAATGCAATTTGAATAGTACCTTTACACAGAACTAGTTACATCATTCCCTCTTTTCATCATTTCAAGTGCTCTCAAACTTTTATACTGTTGATCTTGTAAAGCAGCTAATCTCCTTTCTTGTTCTCTCATAGACCTTTGTAACCGGTTCGTCCTATACCATTTATATAGTTTCATAAATCCTAACAATGTGATTATACAAATTAATACTATCAATACAGGTTTTAATATATACCATACTATACTTTTACCAAGGTTGGCAAACCAACTTCCAACCTTTCCTACTCCATGACCTACTTTTTCCCAAACATTTATTTTTGTCAAATCTTCAATTTCTTGATGAATCTGTGTAATGTTTCTTATGACCTTCCCAAGTGGTTTTGAATTATCAGGAATATAAGTACAACATTCCTGGACCTTCAAAGCCTTGCAAACTCCGCCTTCTTTTGCTAATAGCACATCAAGAGCAAGTCGATTCTGAAGAACCATTGCTCTAATCGATTGCATCTCACCTTCTATTAGCATCAATGACCTTGCAGTACTTGCAGACAATCTATCTACGACTGTAGCTAGTCTCCTGATCTTAACATCGTTAAGTATTAAACCTAACATAGGAAACATCGCTCCAAATACGTCTCCTACTACTTCTGCATCTCCTACTTCTCTTTTCGTTCTTGTCGAAACCTTTCCTTCTATGATCGCTAAATCCTTTGCATGATATATTTTGGGGAAGACAATTGCCAAGTAACACGAACCATACCAATTGTCAGGCAGTTTTACATAGGCATTTCTTCCGCATACAAAATATACATTAGGAATCACTTGCATCTCCTTCATGAAATCTTTCGTGTAGTACTCTAATCGAAAAGCATGTTCGCAATTTACTTCACCTACAAATACGTTCTCATAATATGTCTTGCTTCGAGTTAAACATAACTTTCCTTTCTGCGTTCTATCCAAAGCTATTGGACCATTGCTACCTTTCTTTTTATGTGCCTTCTCTTCTTCGGTCCAATCAGTTTTCCACTGTCCTGACATTTTTAGAATCTTCTGCCTTCTGTATCGGTCATCTACTTGTCCTATGAACTTTTTCTCAATCTCTGACACCTTGCAAGTCAAATTATTTCTGCGTGCGTATGATGTATCTAGTGTATTCCAAGGAAGAAAGAATTTAGCTAGTCTATCCTCCTTTTTATAATAGTCCCACTTATTCATTTGTTTATAATTCGGAACTTCAGGCAGTACCGAATCATAATTTGAAAAGTAGTACTCAAATCCTTCTCTACCATAAAATATACTAAGCAATAAACTACATGTTATCCCATAAGTCAGTGGGAGATGATGATATCTAATGCCCTCATTTACAGAAGCCGGCAATTGCATACATACATAGCAATCTTTGGCCTCCATGGCATCGATATACTCGTACAATAGTTTAGCATATGCGTTTGACCTAAAGTTTCCCTGCGACTCGTCTACGTGTAATCTACGAGCTTCATCTGCCAGTAACGCTTTTTCACGAATAACATTGCTCTCCTCTTTCTTCCCCTCAAGAGCAGGTTTCAAAGTCGTTACAGGCTTTACATCTGCTATTTCTTTATCAGTTTCATGTCCTACTATGTATGATATTGTCACTACTGTAATTATGAGAAATATTACTACTGCTATAAGTGTACTTATTATGCATTTGGCTTTTCGGTTTGGGTTGCCGTTCTCCATGTTACCAAAACAGCGTAACTCTTTCTTTTGCGAAAAAGTTTTCTTTTCAGTCTTTGCTTGCTTTATTTTCTTCTCAGTTTGTAAAGTGCTCTTTATCATCAAAGTCTCTTTTTCGCAACAATGTCTCTTTATCTTTAACAACAGACAACCCTAACCCTTCTCCGTCCTCTAAATGTAATCCCTAATTTTACTCTTCTTTCCACTCGGCGCTAGGTTATCTTCTTCTTTATAACTTATATACAAAGTCTTTATACATCAACAATTATTCTCGTACCTGCAGCTTTCACAACAAGTTCCAATAGTTCAAAGCGAATGACTTTTTCTTCTTCTTCCGGAATTTGATGACCAAATGTTGGAAATTGTAATCTGTTTAGCACTAAATCTTTGATCCGACTCAAATATGGGGGATTGGGAAGTGTGAAAGTCAGTAATCCCTCAGTCTCGAGTCCAGGAGTCAACATCCATATCTCCACTGCCACAAATGGATCGAGATCGATTACTTTCACGTTCTTCACTCTCCCAGATTTCTGTCCCCAAGACATCTGCTAGATAAGTCCACTCTGGGGTGGCGTACCTTCGGCAGGGCACACGTACCCTTCTCGATCTTCTTGGACTCTCAGTTCCTGAGTCTGTAGTTTCCTCTTCATTGTCTGATTCTTCAGAGATTGGGACAAGAGTTTTCTCCTGCTGTGCCTTTAAGCTTGGCCTCCTTCTTCTCTCTGGCCAACTAGCTTCGTCACTCCTTGTCCTCCTGCTCCTTGTTCTGGGACTTGTCTCTTGGTCACTCTCAGCTTGTTCAGTATCTGATTCAATCTCCCAGTTACTTTCTTCTTCTGAGGCGACTTCGGTCTCACTAATGTCCTGACCTTCGTCGACCTGTTCTGTCTCAGTCTCAGCCTCTTCGATCACCTCTACAGCTTGGCTTTCCCCCTCTATGGCTTCTCCGCTTTCCGCTGGATTCTCATCCGAGAGAGGAGCTGTTTCTTCTAGAGGTGTTGGCACTCTTCGAGTGTGTGAAGCATGTATCCAATTTGGCAGGCCTCCACACTTCACTGCAGTGTTCGTGACAAGTATGACTTGAAATGGTCCTCGCCAACGCACGTCTAAGCAGTTCTTCCTGACATGCTTTTTCACCAAGACCCAGTCCCCCGGACTCAGGTCATGGCACAAGTCTTGTGCTGATGGAACCTCTGCAGCCTGGACCTGGAGGGACACAGAATTAATGGCATCAGATAGTCCCTTGCAGTAGTCCAAGATCAAGTCGTCTGTGATGTTCAATAACGCTGCAGTCGGAACCGATGGCAATCTCATAGCTCTCCCCATTAGCACTTCATGTGGAGAGAGACCTGTTTTTCTATCTGGTGTGCTACGTATGCTCATAAGAACCACTGGAAGTGCGTCTGGCCAACTCAGGGATGTTGATGAACAAACTTTAGCAAGTCTGGACTTAATTGTGCTGTTGATTTGCTCTACAATCCCTGAAGCTTCTGGTCGATAACTGCAATGGAGCTTCTGATCGATACTCAAAGCTGAGCACAACATCTTCACTATTTCACTGTTGAAATGAGTTCCTCTGTCCGATTCCAAAGAGGATGGCACCCCAAACCTCGGTATTAACTCTCTAAGTAACAATTTTGCTACTGTAAGTGTATCGCACCTACGTGTAGGGTAAGCTTCAACCCATCTAGAAAATATGCAGACGATCACTAAAACGTATCTGAGTCTGTTGCATTTAGGCATTTCTATAAAATCAAGCTGCATTCTATTGAAAGGCCCCCCAGACCTCCCAATGTGACTCAATGTGACTGGTGTTCTCTTTCCCACGTTTAGTTGCTGACAGATCGCACATCGTTGACACACTGCTTCTGCCGCTACTCTAAACTTAGGGTTAAACCATGTTTGTCTGAATACTCTCACCATGGCATCTCTACCTATGTGTGCTGATCCATGCAATTTCCTTGCCATTGGACTAACAAGTTCATTTGGTAAAACTGCTCTCCCATCGGCAGAGATCCAAAAATTCATCTCGCTTCTAGTACAACTAGCTGTTTCCCAGCCCTTTTTCTCATCATCTGGTGCATTCTCCTGAACACTCCTTAGCTCATCCCACGTATCTACAGTGTCTAACAACATTGTCAAATCAGTTCTTTCTTGGATTCCCCCCACTTTCATATCCGTGTGAGAATATCCTTGTTCTGCGCAGTAACGCGCTACTTCATCCGCATAGCGGTTACCTTGTGACACAAAATCTATATTTTTTGTATGCGCAGCACATTTAACTACTGCAATAGCTGTCGGGCCTTGCAATGCCTCTAACAATAATCTCACGAATTCTCCATTCCTAATGGGAGAACCCGAGGAGGTCATATAACCTCTTTGAGACCATAACTGCCCGTAATCGTGAACTACCCCGAAACCATACTGGCTATCGGTGTATATGGTGACTCGAATTTTGTTACCTGCTAAACAGGCACGCGTCAAAGCAATAATTTCAGCTACCTGAGCGGAGTGTACTCCTTCCAGGCAAGCGGCTTCTACGACTCTGGTAATTGTACAAACTGCATAAGCTGCTCTCAGCTGACCAATATCGTCTCTTACACATGAACCATCAACAAAGAAAATTTCATCGGGGTCAGTCAATGGCTCATCTACGATATCGGGTCTTGGTTTGGTGCATAGTTCAGTCACATCAAGGCAATCATGATCTGTACAAATCCACATCATTTGGAAGTGGCATCAAAGTTGCAGGATTCAAGACGGAGCATCTCTTTAGGGTCACATTCTCGGCAGCCAGTATGACCTGCTCATAGCGTGTGAGCCTACTATTCGTCAGATGCTGAGTCTTAGTCCTGGTCATTAACAATTCCACAGAATGCGGTACGTACACCACTAACTGATGTCCCATTACCACACTTTCAGATCTTTCAATGCTGACACCCGTTGCAGCAACGGATTTGAGACATCCGGGCAACGCTGCGGCTACTGGATCTAATGTAGCCGAAAAATACGCTACTGGCCTACGCGCATCTCCATGAATCTGGGCCAATACTGCTAAAGCGCATCCCTCTCTTTCGCAGCAGTAAAGCAAAAATGGTTTTGTGTAATCAGGCATTCCCAAAGCCGGGGCGCAACATAAGTCCTCCCTCAGCTGCAAAAACGCCATCAAACAGTCTTTGTCCCATGGTACCGGATCACTCACTCCTTTGTGCGTCAGTTGTAATAAAGGTTTTGCCTTCAGTGAGAAGTTGGCTATCCACTGTCGACAATAACCGACCATGCCTAGAAACATCCTGACTTCTCTCTGTGTTTTAGGCGCGTTCATTTTCATAATCGCCTCTATTCTGTCTGGAGACACCTTCCGTTTCCCCTTTTCAATCCTGTGGCCCAAGTATTGCACTTCGGTAAGACAATATTGCAATTTACTTGGAGACACCTTATGTCCATTCTCGGCCAAATGATTTAGTAAGGTGATAGTGTCTACTCTGCAAGCTTCCTCAGTTTCTGACGCAACTAGGAGGTCGTCTATGTACTGGACCAGAACTGAGTTCTTGGGCAGTACTAGACTTTCAAGATTTCTCTTTAATAGCTGGTTAAAAATCGATGGGCTTTCTGTATACCCCTGAGGGATACGACACCATGTTAAAACGCGATCTTCCAGCTTAAAAGCGAAAAGATACTGGCTCTCTTCGTCTAAAGGAATCGAAAAGAAAGCCTGGCACAAATCTATCACGGTGAACCATTCAGCTTGGAACGGTATCTGAAATAATATCACTGACGGATTCGGTACCACTGGACAACATGAGACAACAATATTATTAATCTTTCGAAGATCCTGCACTATTCTGTATTTTCCACTAGGCTTCTGCAAACCCATAATCGGGGAGTTACATGGACTACCCACGATCTCCTTCAGTATTCCCTGTTTAATCATGGACTCGATCACAGGCTTTATTCCTGCAATCGTCTCCGGTGTGAACTTGTATTGTGGTGTTCTTGGGTACTCGGCATTGGGTCTTACCATGATCTTTACTGGTTCTACCCCTTTGATCAGTCCTATTTCTTCTCCAGTAAAATCCCACACCTCCGCTGACACTTTCTCCCTCAAGTCTTGTGGAAGCTCCTCCACTGTTAAGGTAGGATATAGTTCCACGCATTCTTGCGAGTTTACAACTTTAAAATCGGCATCTTCATCGTTGGTCTGCACTTCTACTCCTTCAGGTGTGCAATGTATTGTGCAATTCAGTTTACACAACAGATCTCTTCCTAGCAAACACACCGGGCTAGAATCACAGATCACAAACTGATGTTCGTCACTGTAATTCCCTATCTTTACTGACACTGGTTCTGTCAGAGGATTCGTCATCCTCTTGTTTGCGACTCCTACCACCTGAATCATCTCTCCTGATATCGGCAGACCTGGGACTACCGCTGATCTCAACGTGGATCTAGTGGCTCCCGTATCCACCAAAAAGGTCGTAGGACATCCAGCTACTTCAGCCTCTACGTATGGTCCTCTCTGATCTACTTCCAGGGCTGCTCCTAGAGTACAGTCTTCTTCCCTATTCACTCGTTGCCCTGTAAGAGGATCAACGTAGTAGCAGTCTTCTCCTCCTACGAATAATGGCATTTGTCTATAGGTTTTCCCTCCATTCGCAATTCGAGGCGGTTGAGGAAACGGGGCTCGAGGAGTCTGAGTCCCCCCTTTGATAAACTTTACCTTCGGGACTGTTGCTCCCTTAACCACGTTGTTCTGTACCTCTTCCTCCTCCTGTTCTAATTCCCCTGTCTCAATATTATAAGGACACTCGCGTCTCCAATGTCCCACCTCGTTACACTGATGGCACCTCGTTGTCTTTTTCAGTGTCGCAATATCCATTCTCGGTCTCTGTCTTTCTTCCTCATCTCTGCTCTGATTATTCTGTTTCTTTGCTTGCGCTCCTGTTCCCTGTTGCCTCTGTCCACCCTTTCCAGCTGCTTGCATCTGTACTAACATCAGCTTTTCCTTAAGCTTCTTTGCCTTCGAATCTATCTCATCGCTACAATATCTTGCATACCTCAGAATCTCATCCAAAGGTTTCTTCTGCCAGCAAATTAAATGCTGTTGAATCATCAGGCTTATGTCTGGTCTCAATCCGAGAACAAACTTCGACACAAACTGTCCTATGTCTTTAGGATCCATTACGTCTAATCCACTGTACTGCTTGAATGCTTTCAGTAACCTCTCATAAAACTCGTGAACGGTCTCTTTAGGCTCCTGAGTTGTTCGATCTATCTTAACCCAGTCTATGTCTTGCACCGGCACTTTCTCTTTTAGCCATGTTATTACTCTCTCGTATTTTTCCATGACTCTATCTGATGGACCGCCTGTCTGTGCATTCCTCGGAGGCTCACAAGCGGGCCATTCAATACTAAGTTTGCATGCCGTCCACAAATCTCCGGGTACCACGATATCGAACAAAGTGTTCAAATCGATCCACAGCACCTTAGAGATCTTCACGAATCTCTCTACCTGCTTGTACCACTCTACGGGATTTTCTCTAAGCTTCGGGAAGGAATTAGTGAATGCCGCTAAATCCCCCCTACTCCATGGTACATGCACGTAGTTTCCGTTCGCGATTTCTCGCAAAGGGAAAGCTTCCATTCGCATTAAGTCTGTATCCTGAGACTTCACAAGTGTACTCCGTCTGACAGATCCCTTCTTGGACCATCTTTCCTCCCATCTATCCAGATCTCTCCATATCCTAATACACATGACCAATTCCCTTATGTGTACTCTTAGTCCAATCGCTCTGCGCTCATCTAGATCTTGATCCGTGCAATTCAGCCTATGGTTGGCCTGTAAAGCCTTAGTTCGTGATATGTCTATCATGTACTTTTCTGCCAATTCAGATAACTTCTCATGAGCTGCTCTCGCTTTCCGAGTAACGTCTTTAGATAAAAACAGTATCTCATCTGGTGCGTACAGCTCTAACCTCTCGAATGCCACTGTGCCGTCAATTATTTCATCCAAGTCTGATTTTAAACTCATTACATCTATGCGTCTTGCTTTTATTTCAGCTCTCAGTACGTCAATCAATCAGTGACACTTATAAAGCGCGCTACATACCCGTAGGGTCTCAAGGCGCTGGGGGGGGGGGAGCCGCTACTGCTCGAACAGCCAGGTCTTCAGCTTCTTCCTGAAGGAGAGGTGGTCTTGGGTCAGGCGCAGGTCGGTCGGGAGGGAGTTCCAGGTCTTGGCGGCCAGGTAGGAGAAGGACCTTCCTCCTGTAGTCGCTCTTCGGATGCGGGGGACGGCGGCGAGGGCGTGGTTGGCTGATCGGAGGTGGCGTTTGGGAGCGTAGAAGTTGACTCGGCTGTTGAGGTAGCTCGGGCCTTGGTCGTGTAGGGCTTTGTGTGCGTGGGTGAGGAGGCGGAAGGTGATTCTTTTGTTGACGGGGAGCCAGTGAAGGTCTCTCAGATGTCCGGAGATGTGGCTGGTTCGTGGGATGTCGAGGATGAGTCTGGCTGAGGCGTTCTGGATCCGCTGGAGTCTCTTCTGGAGCTTGGCGGTGGTACCGGCGTAGAGGGCGTTGCCGTAGTCCAGTCGGCTGGTGACGAGGGCCTGGGTGACGGTCTTCCTGGTCTCGGTGGGGATCCACCAGAAGATCTTCCGTAGCATGCGTAGGATGTTGAAGCACGCCGAGGAGACGTTGTTGACTTGCCTGGTCATGGAGAGGGAGGAGTCCAGGATGAAGCCCAGGTTGCGTGCATGGTCTGTCGGTTTGGGTGCGGTGCCCAGGGCGGGAGGCCACCAGGAGTCGTCCCAGGCGGAGGGAGAGGAGCCCAGGATGAGGACCTCCGTCTTGTCCGAGTTCAGTTTCAGGCGGCTGGTCGTCATCCACTCGGCTACCTCTTTCATCCCTTCGTGCAGGTTGGCTCTGGCGGCGGCGGGGTCGTTGGTCAGGGAGAGGATCAGCTGGGTGTCGTCGGCGTAGGAGATTATGCTGAGGTTGTGTTTGCGTACGATGGCCGCGAGGGGGCTCATGTAGACGTTGAAGAGGGTGGGGCTCAGAGATGATCCTTGGGGGACGCCGCAGATGACTTCGGTGGCCTCTGACTTGTACGGTGGTAGGCGGACTCTCTGTGTTCTCCCGTCGAGGAAGGAGATGATCCATTCCAGCGCCTTGTCCTGGATTCCGACGTTGCTGAGGCGCCGTACTAGGGTGCGGTGGCAGACCGTGTCGAATGCCGCGGAGAGGTCCAGGAGGATGAGGGCCGCTGTTTCTCCGTTGTCTATCAGGGCTCGGATGTCATCGGTGGCGGCGATGAGGGCGGTCTCGGTGCTGTGGTTGGCTCGGAAGCCGGACTGTGAGGGGTCGAGGGATCCGTTCGTCTCGAGGAAAGCGGCCATCTGCTTGTTGACGGTCTTCTCGATGACTTTGGCTGGAAACGGGAGGAGCGAGATGGGGCGGTAATTCTTGAGGTCGGTGGGGTCCGCTGTTGGTTTCTTGAGTAGAGCGCTGAGTTCGGCGTGTTTCCAGCTCTCGGGGAAGATGGTGGTGTCGAAGGATGTGTTGATGATGTCTCGCAGGTGGGGTGCGATGACAGCGTCGGCCTTGTTGAAGACGTGGTGAGGGCAGGGGTCGGTCGGTGATCCGGAGTGGATGGAGTTCATCGTGCGGATGGTGTCTTCGGTGCTGATCGGGGTCCAGGCGTGGAGGGTGGTGGTGGGGGGTGGTTGTTCGGTCATGGTGTGCGTTGGTTGGTTGTTGAAGCTGTTGTGTATGTCCGCGATCTTGTTGTGGAAGTATGAAGCCAGGGAGTTGCAGAGGTCTTGCGATGGGGTGATGTCGTTGTTTCCTGCGCTGGGGTTGGAAAGCTCTTTGACGATGTTGAAGAGTTCCTTGCAGTTGTGTGCGTTGTTGTCCAACCGGTCCTTGAATGCTGTTTTCTTGGCGGCGCGGATCAGCTGGTGGTGTTTCCGGGTGGCAAGTTTGAAGGAGGTCCTGTTGTCCGGTGTCGGTTCCCTTCTCCAGACTTTCTCGAGGGCTCGGCAGTTCTTCTTGGAGCTCTTGAGTTCGTCGGTGAACCATGGGGCTTTCTTGCTGCCGGGTCTGCTGGGCGGGGTCCTCAGTGGGGCGAGTTCGTCCGCGCAGTTGCTGATCCACTTCGTGAGGTTGTCGGCGGCCTGGCTGGGGTTCGCTGAGCTGGCAGGAGGGTGCTGGCTCAGGGAGGTGGCGAGCTGGTCTGCTGTGATCTTGTTCCAGCTTCTGCGGGCGGCCTGTTGCTGGTGGTGGTGGGTCGTTGTTTTCTTGAAGGTGAAGTGGACGCAGCTGTGGTCCGTCCATTGAAGCTCTGTGGCGTGGCTGAAGTCGATGTCCTTGCTGGATGAGTCCTAGGTTGTTCTCTTACATCCCTCTCACCTCCACTATACGCCCTACGCCTGAGCACAGGTGAGTTATGAGGAATTTTCCTTCCATCTCTTTGTTCCCACCTCTCTAGATCCCAAGCCTTTCCATCTTCCCTTGGGGTGTGGTGGAACAATGCTCCATCCCTCAACCCTACATTCCGTCTTTTCGACTCGGTTTCCCCAGATACGAGATAGGATCCTCCGTGCTGTTCCAAACCACTGTAACTCGCTTGCTGTCTGGTGTCACTCAACAAACGATAAGGACCTTCATGGCTCTCCATGCTCCCTCGGTCTCGTCCGTGATCACCGGATGTATGGCGAGACGTTTCGCGACTCCCTATATTCTCAAGACTTCGTTCTTGTTCACCGGACGCATGGCGAGACCCTTCGTGACTCTCCATGTTCCCGTGATTCCAATGTTGCGCATTTTCATCCAGAGTATGGTGTGTGCATCTGAAAGTGTTTCGGTACTCCTGCGTCCTTCGTTCTCCCTCACTAAAGGTGACGCGAGGCACTTCCCCACACCCTGTACTCCTGTCGTTACACATTTGCCTATTGCCACTGGTAGTAGGGCAAGTATCTCTCCTGCTTCCTTGACTCCCTCTCTCCCACTCCGGGCTGTTTTCGCCAGCTCCACAATGAGAGAGGATCTTGTTATCCTGGTCTCTCCACTCTGCTCCTGTTTCTAAACTTTTATTCCGAGCCTCTTCAGCAGTATCCCATTCTTTCAGATATTCCCTTAATTCCTTATAGGATTTCGGTTTCGGTCCCCTCAAATCCATTGATCCTCTTTGACCCCCTTGTTCTATCCAGGGACCCGTTGCGGAATCTAATGGGGTACTCCGACTCACTGGTGCTAGTATCTGCCTCTGAGGATTCATCGTGTTATTCCTATTCTCCATCTCTGCCCTTTCCCTGTCCCATCGTGCCTGTTCCTCCTGCTGGACCCCCTCTGGGTTATAGATTGACACTATAGGGCCTATGGTAACAGGTACTTGTAGAGCGTCTGGCATTTGGTACGACCTTGCACATTGCGTCTCTGGCACCTTCTGGACCACGAATCTTCCCACTACTCTCTGTTCAGAACTAGCTTGGGGTATTTCCTCACTCTTGTTGGAGTCCCACTCTGTCACTGGGATCGATTTATATTCTCCCCACCTAGCTCCGTCCCCTTGCTGTAATATGGGACTTGCGGTTTCACTGTTGTACGGAGGTGGTCTTTCTGTTAATAGCCTCTCTATCAGATCCTCCTCCGTCTCGCTTTCCTCATCTTCCTCCTCTAGAGGTTTCTTTTCTCCCGTGGCTTCTATCATGGTGAACAGTTTGTCCGCTTCTATCTTTTGCACTCTCCACTTCTTAGCTTCCTCATCCCATTTCGCATCCTGCACTGCCTTTACTGATCGTCTCACTCTTTCTTGGCGCCTCTTTACGCTTTTTTCGTGTGCCGCTCTAAACCATGCACTAAGGGCTTCGAATTGTGTTGGCCTCGGTAGAGGTCTTGTTGCAAGCATTACCGCTTTCAGTTGGTTCAACACATCTAGCTTAAATGTTCCGAATCTCGGAAACGTCAGTTCCTTTTCCCCTTCCGTTAGCCTATTCCACTCGGAGATCCACATTATCGAGTGTAAGCCTACATTTACTGCCATATGATAAGCTGGTGTGCCTTCTGGTGGAGCTTCTTCTCCAGCATATAAGTTTCTTCTATTCCTCCTAAAGATTTTTCTTAAACCCTTAAAGCACTTCATTTTTATAATCTATGATTTTCTCTTATTAATTCTCTTCCTTGTTTATGTCCCGATGACAACTACCAATCCCTGTGCGACTCTCGCTAATCAGCCTATCCCAATGCGGTTCTACGCTAACCGACCAATCTCAGCGCGGCTCTACGCTGACGTCACTCGTCCCCTCTGCAGCAGTTTCCTTCGTTTCTCAACTCGTCTCGCGGTCTTGCATGCGTTTCATTCATACGCCGAAAAATGACTACTTCCGTCCAAGCGATCACTTTTCTCTGACTGTACGGCCACAGTCTAACTGTAATTGTCACCTCAACTGGCGAAACGTCTTCCTCTTACGGTCAGACGCTCGCTTCAACTGATAGGTTACTTACACACAGTAAACGTACGACCAGCATGCGTTTACTCATACACTCACTCAAACGCTCCCCCTATCATCGGTCTGTCGGGCGATCAATGGTACCTCATGACCCCCTTTAAATGGTAGACAAATTACTCTGGGTGTTCGATACACCCGAACCACTTAAGTCCTTCCCTGGATCTTAAGATTTTATCCGGTTGCGCGCGCTCACAACCTTCCCTCAATCACACTACAGGCATTCAACTCCGCTTGACATTACAACACAGGAACAACATAAAACACCGCAATCTTACAACGCATGACCCTTATACTCACTCTCGACCGACTCTGCTGCTTTTCTCTCGACGCACCGTCAGCACCTTCTTCGGCAGGGATTCTTCTTCTGGTCGTCGATGACTAGGGACCTTGGGGTAAACTAAACCTGACCTAGGTTGTCTTCCTCAAGAAGAAAACCATCTTTCTCTGCTACCAACTGCGGGGAATGAGATTTTAATATCTTTTATGATCAATTTGATAACTTATCTCATTTGTCAATTTTGGATCGATTTTTATCTGTCATTGAGTAAAAGACAAACCCCTGCATAGGTTAGATAAACCCCATTAACTGACGCCACTCTGAAGAACCACTTACAACTGATAAAGTTTAAAAGATTTAATATAAAATTAAGAAAAGTTGCAAATACAATCCTCTCAGGATCAAATTCATCAAATATACAGGAACTAATAGGAACATATATTCCCTAACGAACCTCAGTCTACAAACGAATACAATTAAAGTCAGTTCCAAAATCAGCAAATTAAAAAGCATCGATATGAAGTGGTTCTTCTGCGTCATCTACAGAAAGAGAAAAATAATCAAGTTAAATCTGTCCCTACTCTATACTAGGTGACATCCCTACTTCGCAAGTTTCTAGAACCCTAAAAAGGTGTCAGCAGTTTGACTCCCAAAGAAGTTCAAACTCTCTTAGCCTCTAAAGGTAACTTAAGTTTAAGAAGCAGTACCCTCTCTGCCTACCCATCCGATCTCTAAGGGTCCTCGGCCTACTGCTCCCTTGCGCTCTGATCTTTCTCAGCGCATCTGCTCAAGTCATCTGCTCTCTTGCTTGCCCTGAGCTCTTCGCTGTTCCCGCTAATCGCTATCTTCTCCCCGGGGTGCTGTCCCTAAAATACACAATCACAGTGTGGGTGGAACGCCCCTTCGACGCCCACCACGGACTTTCCCCGTGAGGTCATCTTCTAGCTTTTTCCATGGCTTCGTCTCTTTGCGTCGTCCGTTAAGCTGACCTTTCTCCTTAGACGCCATCTTCGTCTTCTTGCTGGTGACTTCATTCAACTTTACCTTTGACACTTTCGGAGCAAAATCTATCACCTTATCAGAACTTTTTCTTTATGACTGTACTTTTAACCTCATTTGGTCCTGTGAATGGTCATTTCAAAACAAGACTCAAATTCCAATCGTCCCCTCTCATGTTTAGGCAATAAACTTCGTCCGACATTTGTCACCTTAAATCTAACAAGAACTAGACTCTTCGGCTCGCACATTCAAGTGAAGGCTATTCACGACTCCTGTGAGCCCACTAAATTACCAACAGCAGACTACACTCCTGCGAACCCTTGGTCAGTCAGGTTATAATCACAAATGACCTAAACCCTTCTAGCATTCCTACAAACTTCTTCTACACAGTATAACCTTTAACATACATTTATATATGATCGCATTTAGCAAATCCTTTGCTTATGTGTGAATACATTTTACATAGAAAACAATTACGTAGAATATAAACCTTAATACATAGAATATAATTTACATAGAATATAAAGTTATATTCTCATTTGTTACATCGTTATGTGTATGCTCTCTGCACATTTTACACACGTTACATTTCTCGCCGTTTCTGCATTTCAAGTTACACACGTACATGAATTCTACTTTGCACGTTCTTCTGTTCATAAGCATTTCTACACATTTCTACATTAGCCCACTACATATACGGGCCTTCTAAATCTAATGCATTCTAAAGTGAATACAGTTATGTTCCCTATATTACTTTGGTCACATCTGTTAACTCTATGCTATAAGCGTCAACTTCACGTTCGATATACATTTCATTCCTACGTTTATACAATATGCTTCTAAATATGACTCGGATATACGTTTTATTCAAATTGCGCTCTCTCAGTTATGCTCATCATGCCCTCCACTGACAGTGTAATCATGTTGTCACCATGAGGCAACATCAAGACTGTGAGCTGCCCTGAATGATCCTTTACACTTTGTCGCCTGCTACTAACTGTTTGCATCCTAGGTTTGCTTCTTTTCAGCTTCTACTTCATCTCAAATTGCAGCTTTCAAGACTTCTGCTTACAATGGGTAACTCGATGATACTGTTAATATGTGTATTGTTGCAATTGCACTCATCATCTGCTACTGCAGAATATGTATAGTAGAATATGATTAAGATCATTTCCCTCTTTTTTTGCTAAATCAACCGTTTGTACTAAAAACGCCTATTAAGTTGATTTTTTTTTAAAGTGAGAGACTATACAATGGCTTCATGGGACATGTAGTTTCCTTGACTGAACCCAGGCATCTCATATAGTGCATCTGGTGAAAATGCAAAGCCTCCATCGAGGCTGTGCTAATGCTCTGCACACACTGCTTGCCTTTCCAGCTTGTGAATGCATGCACCACAAGGTGGTTCGGAGTCTTGCTCTTCCACAGTATTCGAGCACGAGGAGGTAGGTGTAGGCCGCAGATCATGACGTTTCTTCAGTTAAGTGGCAATGCAGACGGAAAGGGAAGGGGGGAAAATACGGATACAGGATTGAGCAGGAGGCTGCCTTTGCTGAGGCTGAAATGTTCAACATGGTCCAATCCAGGAAGAAATGACGCCCTATACAACTGAAAAAAGCCACTTTTGTGTCCTACACAGCTGGAGATTGAGCTTAACCGATTGTTTAATGCATGCAGCAATGTGGCTCCTGTGGTTGGAGCAGTAAACCCCGTCGCAGGTTTCTGTTCCCTTATTCCAGTGTCAAAACACCATGTCAGTTGCTAATATGTCCCTGCCCCTGAAGTTCCTCTCTGACAAGGATGAGTCTGTCTTGGCCTGGAAGAGATGGAAATAGATATTTTATACCTACTTGCTTGCAATTGGGGGAGAGAAAGTTTTCTGCAGTATTCAAACAAACTACTTATTTACATAATCTTGGAACTGATGGCAGCAAAGTGTAATGTTATTGGACAAGGGGGACGGTGAGCCAAATAATATATATGATATGGCAGTAATGATGTTAGAGAATCATTTTGGCTCACAGATCAATGTTGTGTTTGAAAGGCACAGGTGTTTTTTACAAGAGTGCAAGGGAAACAAGAAAAAATTGGCAGTTATGTTGCATTCTTGAAAACGTCAGCACACACACATGACTTTTCAGAGCTTACTGACACATTAGTCAGACACCAGATCATTAGATGCACCAATAGCATCAAGGTTCAAGAAGAACCACTCACCGAGAATCCTGACCCGAAGGATGCAGTAGCTTTACTGGAAGGTATGGAAAATACAAGCTTGCGAGTGCGTGAAATACATGATGAAAAGGGTGAAATACATGATGAAAAGGGGAGGATGTTCAGGCGCTGGATAAAACGGCTCATAAAGTTAGAGTGTTGAGCAAGAGTGTAGACAGAGAGTGTGACAAAAAATCCAGAAACCAGGGGTAGAGAGGTTGATAAGAAATTTGGACCTTAGAGATCTTCTCAAGGAAGGAATCCCATTCCTGCCAAGAATGTTGGAATGAAGTGTTTTTGATGCAGCAGTGAGGGACTTTTTTCCAACAGTCCCAGATGTTTTGCTAGATTTTCTACTCGTAAAAATGCGGCAAATGAAGGGATATTATGAGAGTGTGTGTAGGGTAACAAAATCACAAGTTGTGAATTGTGTGGAGATTGAAGAAAAGTTTGTGTTGTGTGTGAGAGATGATAGGTTTGTTGATGTTCACCCCTTGGAAAACCTGGAGCGTGAAATTATGGTAAGAGGGAAAAAGGATATCTGTTCTCCCTGATTCTGGTTCACCATATACCATGATTGGTCATATGAATCGGGAGGTGGTGTTTGGGACCGATAAGCTCATACTACAGATGCATGATATGGATCCAGTAGGTAAGAAGGGGTGAAAATAAATGTCTTGGTATTTGGTGATGAAGATTCAATTCTCTGACTGTGGAATGGTAGGTAAGGTATACATGGCCAAAAGAGGAGACACAAAGTAACAATGGGGGGAGGTAGAGTATAGAGATAGGATTCTCACTCCACGGGCACTGATAATTAAACAAGAAGAATCCTACTCAGAGTGCACACCTCAGGGATGGGGGACACTCAGTGTTGTGAAAAATACCCCTCACACACCAACAGGCCCCTTGGTGTCATGCTTCATCATCGGGGTCTTTGCATCCCGCTAGAGGGAAGCGGCGTGCTGCGACCAGCGACTACGCGGGAGCACTGTCGAAGTTGACTATGTGTGGTGTGTGTTAAGTGCAAGTGATGGGATATTGGGAAATGTGAGTGAAGGGTGTGGTGAGAAATTAAAAAGTACCTGGCTAGTGGGTTCTATGAAAAAACTTTATTCGAGACCCCTAGCTGATGCTATTAAAAAAAGAAGTGCAAAGTGAGGTCAGTTGTCTTTATTATGGACACTACCTCTGGTGTGCGTCGACATGTTTCGGAACTGGTGTTCCTTCTTCAGGACGGGGGCACAACTTCCCAACCCTACTCACGTTTAAAAAAAAAAAAAAAAATTCTCTTAAAGTGGAAAAAAGTGAAACTATTTACAGTGAAGAAAAGAGGCTAAAATGTGCCTACAGCGGTTTTTTGGTTCATGCAGTTGCATGTCCTAAAAAGAAAAGGAAAGGCGAGTCAGTTTGGTTGCCACAAGGGACTGGCTCGGACAGGTGCAGTCACCTGGAGCCCCAAACGGTTAAATAAACCTGTAAAAGGAAAGACAGACATAACACACAACATAGATGACACACTAATAGTTTGTAATGGTTCTGTAAAGCATACTCATAGTGACTGTTGTGTCCTGCCTCATGAGCATATCTAGAACGCCAGGGTGGGTAGGTGGATTCGTAATCTGTGTGGGTAAAGAGTTGGTTTCAATATTTTTTACTCACTGTCTGGGTTCGTGCTAGGTAGGTCTCTGAAAGTTTGTCTACTGAATACTCACAAAATCCGCCTGAGTCGGCCTCCTTCTACCACCCTACGCTGCTCCGCTGGTAATGTTTAGCGTTCAGGGCTTTGTTATATATGGGCCTTAAGGTGCTATCTGATTCGTTGATTGACGGATATGGTGCGCAGACCAAATAAGGAGCATCCGCCCCTTCGCCTATCATAATCATGGACCTGATTTCAGAGTAACATGTGTCATTCTGAGCATGTTAGATCCGGTAGTGACTGTTGAGCCAGTAGGGCGCATGCGCGTCTCATAGACCACACCATCTACCCATGCGCCCAGAAGTAGCGACTGGCGACCGAAAAACCTGGTCCCTGGCGCCTACATTGCGCCTAAACCCCGCCTGGAAGTGGGTCAAGATTTTGCCTCTCACTCTTTGAAGGGAGAGGAAGAAAACTATTCTGTTATAGAGTGAGAGGCGTTGGCTGTATGTTTGGCAGTTCTCTATTTGAAATTGTTCTTCTGGAGAATACCTTTTGCAGTCAAATCAGATCATCAGCCACTTTCTAGGATTTTCATGTGCAGAGAGATAGAGAAACTAGAATTAGAAGGTGAACTGAAGGGTTGACAAATTTCAATTTGAGTGTTGAGTGTGTGCCAGGGTCTAAAAATACCATACCGGATTGTTTATCAAGGCTGCCAATTGATCAAGGTGGAGATAAAAGTGATAACACTCTTGTGGGCTCTGTGTGAGAATCTACACTAGATGGCAATGAATGTGCTGTTGCCAATTCAAATGATTCAGACTTGTTGGACATGAAGGACTTCATTGTGAAGGGTTGGCCAGAGGGCAAGGGTATTCCTCACACGTTGAGGGGTTTCTCCAGTGTTAAGGATGTACTATGTATTGTGGGAAAGAAAAATGTTCTAGGAAATTGAGTGGCACCTCCAAAAGACTTGAGGAAAACTAATCAATTTGGCCCATGCAGGGCATTTAGAAAGGAATGTGATTAAAGCCAGCTTAAGAGAATGGTGTTAGTGGCTGGGAATATATCATGAAGTAGAAGAAGTAGTAAAGGATAGTTGGCAATGTGCGAATAATGGCGAAAGCATAAAGAAACACACTGCCCCTCTATCCCTGGTTGAGATAAAATTAGAACACTGACCAAATTGGGTTTAGACATTGCCAGGCTGGTTGATTTAATGTCCCATGATGAACTATTTGATATATTGTTATTTGATTACACCTCTAAGTGGGTATTCCTCAAGGAGGAGTTCTCTCAGGACGGAGTACCCAAGTGTCTGGTCACAGATAATGGGGTGCAATTTGTCTCTCAAGAAATGTGTGAACTTTTCAAAGAATTGTCAATCGTACATTTTAAGATGGCTCTTTATTCACGTCAGGCTAATGGCTTAGCTGAGAGTATGAACAGGATGCTGAAGGGCTGTGCTCAACATGCACTTCTCACTAAGCAGTCTTGAGGGAAACCTGGTGGACACACCGTAACACGCCTAATATTGTGACGTCAGTGTCAACTTTTGTGTCATTATGAGGTAGAACACCTCACAATAAACTCAATCCATCTTGGTTGACGTTAAGCATAAAAAATGTGAAACATCATTCAGGTGAGAATCTAGCTTGGCGTAGATCTTCACATAAGGGCAAATATAAAGCCTGTTTTGATTTTAATCACTCTGTACAAAAGCATGGTAGAATGTGGGTGTCAGAGAGATGGTAAGAAAACCAGGAATGCTGAGAAAAAGGCATTCCAAGTTCATGGGTCCTTTTATCATAGTGGGTGTAAAAAAGGAAATGTGTCAATTTTGGACTCAGGAGCTGTGTCGAGTATGTCACAGTTGGTAAAAATGGATGACAATCCATGTTCCCAAGGTGATGCATTGGCTGACACCACACCACTGTTGACTTTGATAGTGGTGATGAACATTCCAACTAGAGTATGAGAGTCTGTTTGGCACAAATACTATATAATGTATTAAGTGTTATTCCTCAACAACAAAGACTGTTCTGAGCATTTGTACACCATTTTTAATATGCTATAAAAGATGATGTTGGTAGTTATCTTTGTAGTTGCTTTTTTTCCTGTGCTCATTTGTTTATTTGCAATTGTATTTCTCGTCATGTTTTAACCATTTTAATCACAATGCTTATATATATGTTGGATATTGTATGGGGGAAGATATGCCATGGCTGAGTTACAGTGTAAGTGGAATGTTACCTAGGTCATCCATGACATCATTGTGTTCTCTGCATTAACTAGATTCTAGGGTTTGAATCTCAGGCAGTTACTCTATGACTGGGAAGCTGCCAAGAAGGGTTGATGGTTTGTTGCTGTAAACCTGAATACATCTGTAAAGATGTATAATGACTGTGATGTCATTTAGAAGTGTGTCATGGTAGAAGTTCTAAAGAGAAGTTAGAAGGGTTTTCAAAGAAGAACAACAGTCCAGTTCATGGCATGAATTGTGTTGGAAGCTAATGTAAGGAGCTCCAATAAATATATATATATCCAACTTCTACAGTGTTCAGAAGATTCTTCACAATGGCGATGTTTTGGAAGAAACACGTGTTAAGATTTGCCAGCGTTTAGTCTGCTGTGAGAGCCTCGGAGAGAACTCGTCGTGAGAAACTCAGCGAAACTGCTGCAAGCTGTCTCTGAGTGAGTAGCTGGCCTTCTACAAGGCTGTGGCGAGGCTGCATGATGATACTAGCAAATTTTAATAAAAATTGAAGTAACTGCAAGTGAGCGCAAGCGCTGCACTGAAAAGAAAGCAACTGTGTGCATGCGCAGGCATGAGGAAAACAAAGTGAGCGTGAGCGCCGCGTTGAAAGAGAGCATGGGCATGCGCGAGGAACACAATTAAAGTGAGCGTGAGCCACATTGATTGCGAGCCACATTGAAGGAGAGCGTGCGCACGCGCGAGAGAGAGAGACAAATACAAATCTCTCTGAGGACATAGTGTGCACGCGTCAAATGGAAAGACTGCAACAAGCACATTTCTAAAAATGGAAAGTTGAATTTAAGGAGAGATACTGCCCTGTAATACACGCGCAGGATACATACTGCCCTACAATACATGTAAAAAATTACATAAAAAGTTAAAAATAGACTCATTTTGTAAAGGAGAAACCTTGTTCTTCAAAAAACTAACATATATCATTTTAATAAATAAACACATATTGTCATATTAAAAAGAAGTGCAGAGCATTAAAAAATATATATGACTACAGAGGGCACAAGCAATGACATTGCAGTAAATATGAATTCAGACATATATAATGAGGAGGACACTGAGAATATTTCAAGTACAATATTTAGAGGACCATTACCTTTTAATTTATCTGAACAAGAAAATGTTGCACAAAGATGGGAAAAGTGGACATGGAGGTTTGAACATTTTCTAAAAGCAACATGTAAAAAACACACTAATGAACAAGCAAAAGACCTTTTACTCAATCTTGTAGGAGACGATGTTGAAGATTTAATAATTACATTCCCAGAGCATGAAAGAAGTACTTATCAAGGACTTATGAAATGTCTGAATGCAAAATTTGACCCTCAAAGAAATCTAGACTTTGAGAGATATCATTTTAATATAGCATGTCAACGAGAAAATAAAACAATGGATAAGTATGTTACAAGACTAAAAAAGTTAGTCACATTTTGTGAATTTGATAAATTTAGCTACGAAGAAGCTATACGACTAAGAGTAATACAATGATGTAACTCAATAAAATTTAGAAAGAAATCATTAGAAAAGACGTATGACTTACAAGAAATACTGCGCATGGCAAAAACCGAAATGCAAGCTCAAAAACGTGCTACAAATATGGAAGAAGGGAGATTTAAGGCATAAATTAGAGAGATGTCAAAAAAACGAATGTTGGAGGAAAAACTGAAACACAGTTTAGAGAAAAAAGATTATGCTACAGTTCCCACATCAAAAAACGTGTCCAGCAATAGGAAAACAATGGCAAGAATGTGGAAGATACAATCATTTTGCAAGCATGTGCAGATTTAAAAAGAGAAGAAAGATTTTGGAACAAGGAAAGAAAATTGGAAGCTAATCAACTCAAATACAAAATAAACTGGAAAGACAAAGTATTTAAGACATATGGAAGAAATTGAAGAAGAATCTGATGAAGAATTTGAACAATCGGAAAAGCTCTACATGATGCAAGAAAACAGTGATTTCCAAAACTCAATATGATTAAAAGAGAAAATATTTTAAATATCACATCCGTGGATTTAATGGTTGGATCAAAAAGAGTTCCATTTGTTTTAGACAGTGGAGCAACATGCAACAAAATGTGCATAACTGAATTTAAGAAAATGAAAGAACAACCCACATTGAGCCCGTCAAATGTTAGTGTTTTTCAGTGGGGTGCCAAGCATCTGGTTCTATGCTTAGGAAAGTTTGAAGAGACATTACAATATGGAAATGTAACAAGTAAAGAAGAGATACATATATTAAAAGGTAAAGTACGAGGCCCCTGTCTACTAAGCAATGTAAGTGCTCAACTCATGGGTTTATAAGCAATGAATTGCAATATCTCGACAGATCACCCAGTTCTAAAAAATATCCTAAGCTATTTGAGGGGTTGGGTAAATTAAAAGAAAAGAAAATTACTCTGCACATAAATGAAACAATAAAACCAGTGGCACAAACACATAGAAGAGTTCCGGTTCATATGCAAGAAAAAGTGGAGAAATAAATCAAGCTACTACTTGAACAAGATATAATTGGGGGAGTAACAGGTCCAACACCTTGGGTAAGTCCTATTGTTATTGTTCCAAAAAAAGATACTGATGACATCAGGATATGTGTGGACATGAGGATCCCTAATACTGCTATTGAAAGAGAATGATACGCAGGCCCTCATTCGAATGATATGATAAGCACAATAAATAGGGCGACAGTATTTTCAAAACTCAATTTATGTAAAGGTTATCATCAGTTAGAATTTGATAATCAATCCAAGTACATAACAATATTTTCAACGCATTTGGGATTATTTTAACGATTAAATTTTGAGATCTGTGCAGCAGCTGAAATATTCAAAGAAATTATAAAGAATGTCAGAAGGCCAGTACAAAACTGTATGAATTACAGTGATGATATTTTGGTCTTTGGAAAGACACAAGAAGAACATGATCATGCACTGGATAGAGAACGTCAACAACTTCAAGAAGCTGGATTGACCCTAAATAAAAAAATAGTGAAATAAATAAGAATGAACTAAAAATCTTTGGACACATATTCTCGGAAAAAGGGATGAAACCAGATCCTATTAAAATAATAGCTTTAAATGCAATGCAAAGACCAAAAGATATAACAGAACTAGGATCTTTTCTTGGAATGGCAAGTTATGCGCATGATATGTAAAAAACTTTGCAACTGTAATTTCACCACTGAGAGAACTAACAAAGAAAAGACAAAAATTTTAATGGAGTAATGAATGTGAGCAAGCATTTGAAAAATAAAGTTGGAAATAACAAATGCGGCAAACTTAAAATATTTTGACCCACATTTGGGTACAGAGCTTATAGTGTATGCTGGTCCTGTAGGTTTAGGTGCAATTTTAGTGCAACATAAACCTGAAGAGAAACCCCAAGGTACTTAGTCTCACATGCTAGCAAAAGTTTATCTGAGGTGGAACAGATGTATTCTCAACCTGAGAAGGAAAGTTTAGCTGTTGTTTGGGCATGCGTACATTTTCATGATTTGATTTATGGAAAATATTTGTGATCATCACTGATCATCAAGCTCTAGTTTCCATTTTTGGAAATCCAAAAACGAAAATGCCACCAAGAATTGAAAGATGGAGAATGAGACTCAAGGATTATGACTTTAGAATCATCCACAAGCCCGGGAAAGAATATAATCCGGCAGATTATTTATCTAGGCATCCATCTAAAACAGATGATGAGCAACAATTAGAGGTTGAGGAATACATATGCTTCATAGTTAGATTAGCAGATCCGGGAATTATAAAAGAAAAAAGCGAATTGAAGAAACACAAGAAGATAATATGTTACGAGAAGTTAAAGAAGTCATACTTGAAAACAAATGGGATTAATAACCAATGGAAGTCAATTTCAACCAAGTGTTAACGAAAGTGATGTATTGGCATTTAAAAACATAAATTCAGAATTGTCTCTGACCACTTCAGGAATATTACTTAGAGGAAATAAAATAATAATAACAGAAAGTCTTCAATGTTGTGTAGTTGATTTAGCTCATGAAAGTCATCGAGGTATCTCAGCAACACAAGAAATTCTGAGAGAAAAATTGTGGTTCTTAAGGCTGGACAATCAAGTAGAAGAAGGTGTTCAATCTTGCTATGTATGTCAATGTACTGCAAAAGAAAAAGGAATTGAAGAACTGTACATGTCTGAGTTACCGGATGCTGTGTGGTCCAATGAGGCAGCAGATTTTTATGGTCCTTTAGATTCTGGACATTACTTATTCGCAATAATAGATGAGTATTCTCCTTTTTCCATTCTAAAGCTAATATCTTCCACATCTACATCAACAGTACTTCCGGTGTTAGATGAAATATTCTCAACTTGGGGAATACCAAATATATTAAACACAGACAATGGACCACCATTTAATGGAGATGAATTAAAAAAATGTTTGAACTATTTAGGAACAGTATATAGAAAAATAACTCCAATGTGGCCTAGAGCTAATGTAATGGTAGAACGACTGATGGCTACAGTTAAAAAAGCTGTACAAAGAGGAAAACTTTCACAAATTTCAATAAACCAAGCGCTGTACCAAGTTTTAAGAGATGATAGAAATACTCCACATGTGTCAACTGGAAAATGTCCTTCAGATCTGATATTTGGACAATCGAGAAAAACTTGTCTACCGCATTTGCCACTAATTCCTGCAAAAGTTCATAGTGAAGTGGTAGAAAAAGATAAAGAGGCAAAAGAAAAATTGAAATATTGTGCTGAAAAAGGAAAAAAAATATTAAAGTCAAGACTATCAAGTTGGTGATCTTTTGTTAGTGTGACAACAATAAGTGAGGACATCTCCAACTAGATGTCACCCTGTACCTTTAGAAGTAACAAGAATTCAAGGTACGGAAATGACAGCAGAAAATTACAACAAAATAATAACAAGAAACAAATCCATTTTCAGAAAAGTCACACCAAATATTGAACAAAAACTTACCTCAAATAACAAGCAGACTGAAAGAACTTCAAGAAGACCTGAGAGATTGATTGAACACTGTTGATTTACTTATTCATTTGTTTTATTTTATTATTTTACTCATTTTAGGGGGAGGGGGAGAATGTAATGATGTATAATGACTGTGATGTCATTTAGAAGTGTGTCATGATAGAAGTTCTAAGGAGAAGTTAGATGGGTTTTCAAAGAAGAACAACAGTTTGTTCAGGGCATGAATAGCGTTGGAAGCTAATGTAAGGAGCTCCAATAAAAATATATATATAACCAACTTGTACCGTGTTCAGAAGATACTTCACAACATCTTTATGGAAACGTATCTCAGAGAGTCTGTATTAAATCCAGAACTTAATAGAGAGGCAACAAATGGATTCAAGATCTGTTCCATTAACCAGTAGAGCCAAGCAGACAATATAGACATATAGGCAATAATGGTTCCTTCACTTCAGGACTCATTTACCTAGCCAGCAGCAAGGCTTATCACGAGGATCCTGGAGGAGCAGGTATCAAGATCCATACTGGAGTGATGTGCACAGGCAGACCAACACCCATCTTCAGCTTACCAGAGGTGACCGCTGCCCAAGAGTGAGCTGTCTGCATAATCTGCTGAGTTGTGCAGATTAAAAAAAATCAGGTTTGTGGGCTCCTGGGGCTTGGCATTTCTCATAACCAGACGAGACTTACAGCTTTGAACACTCACTTTAAACATTGCTATGAATTTCATGAAAACCTAACTATGTTTAACCATATGACGGAACTATAATTAAACGCTAGAAAACATACTTGTTAAACTATGGGGGGGGGAGCGCGAGAAGCTGTTCTTATAGTAAGCTGCAGCTGAGCTCTCACACAGTCAAAGTAATCCAGTTCCTAATAGGAATACAGGCTTCTGTGAGGAATTCCATTCTTGCTCTTTGTAACTTTGCAAAAGCAGCAAGGCCTTACTCAGATAAAAGTAGGAAATAAGTAATTTAAAATTAAGTTGAAAATATTAAGGGATAATGATTACATTTACATCAAAATGACTCAAGTATGTAGGGATCAGGAGTAATGAAATTATAAATACGTATTTCCAAAGAAAATACTAGGATCCAAAAATGCAACAAAAGTCAATTGGGAGCGGTTGACTTAGATCTAAGCCCCTTGTTAAACATGGCATCCTTGGCATGGTTTGCCATAATCTTTTGCCTTCAGAGCTCCTGTTTTTGCTGGATTTAGGATTCTGCCAAGTTACCACTGCTAACCAGTGCTAAAGTGTTTGTTGTCTTTCCCTAAAATGTGGTAACACTGGCTTATCCACATTTAGTATATTTCATTTACTTATCAGTCCCTAGAAACTTTGATTACCTGTGCCCATGGAATGTAAAATAAATGCTACTAGTGGGCTTACAGCATTGATTGTGCCACCCACTTAAGTAGCTCTTTAAGCATGACTCAGGCCTGCTATTGCAGAACCTGTGTGTGCAGTTATAAACTGCCATGTCGACCTGGCAAGTTACACCTCTTGACAGGCCCAAACCTTACTTTTTAAATACACATAATTCACCCCTAGAATATGTCCTGAATAGTCACAGGGCAGGCAGCAATGTATTCAAAAAGCAGGACATGTATGTTTACGTTTTAAATGTGCTGGTAGTGAAAAACTCTTAAATTTGTTTTTCACTTCTGCAAGACCTGTCTCTCCCATGGGATTACATTAGAGTTACCTTGTTACATTCTAAATAAAGCTCATTGTTTTTCCGTTTTTACTGATTTTTACAAATAATTACAGACAGAAAACCATTTATTTTCTTGTCTGTATTTATTTCTAAATGTGGATAAAAACGGAAATTGGGTGCTTTTCGAGTGATTCTAAATACACTTTCCATGACTGCCAGCCCAACAACTGTGTGAATTGATAGGTAAGGGAGAATAAAAAGAAAGGAATGTTAGTAAAGAGGGTCAAACAGCAGTAGCTATGCACAAGGATGATACTGAAATGTGCATATTTTCATATAAGTGCATTAATTTATCTTCTGCGGTAGTTCATATCACTGAAACCTGGCAGGCATTCAAGCATGACTGCATATTTATTGGGTAAATAAATGTGGAAATATACCAGTTTCAGCTTTACTTTTTATAGAAACCCTATAATAAATATGGATAAATATGGATAAAGTTGACAAAAAATAAATATGGATAAATACCAATAGAAATGACAAAAATGGAAATACCATAAATTCGAGAGCCCTAATTGTAAATGACTAATTTCCAAACAGAAAGCGGCGATCCCTTCAAGTTTGGTGTTTCTGGAATCACAATTTAAAATCCTAACTTATAGTGAAGTCAGATTTTAAATTTCAATTCTGAAAATGCCACTTTTAAAACGTTGGCATTTTCTTGCTTTAACCATAGGTGACTGCTGCCTGTCTCTGATCACATGTCTAGTGTGGGTGACAGCTGGGCTTTGTGTATTCCTCTGAGACAGCCACATTCAATAGGGAGCTTAGGTGTGGCAGGCTGTGAGGGAGGAGATGGCACAGCCTGACAAAGCTGTGTCCTGTCCCGACATAAAGGGCTGCATACCCCTGTAGTGAGGGCAGGAAGGGCTGGGTGTCTGTGCAGTTCAAAGGCTTGTCTTTGAAATCTCCTCCACTTCAAAGTCAGCACTGGGTATAATTACTGGACTACACTTCTGGACCTGTGGATACGCTGCCAGGAAGAAGCACTGCTATGCTGCTGAAAGGACTGCAATTCTGTTGGTTTGCTACTATGCTGGACTTGTGCTTTGCTGTGCTGATATGCTGCGCTCTTGTCTGGGTGATAAGGACTGGACTTGAATCACTTGAACCAAGGGCTAGTTGGCTGGACTCCTGATCTAAAGCCTCAGGGACATAACAGGCTTCCAACCCCCTTGTAACTGTACCTGGACTCGGCCTTCTGTGAGTCTACTCTCCAATTCATGCTACCCCAGTCCTGGAACCTTGGAAGGGGATCTAGGGTGCTTCCCAGCAGAACAGAAACATCATCTCGGCTGTCTGTGCACCCTCCAGCTGAACCGATGCATCTCCTCAGCTCAGCGGTATATCCGCAAGGAAAAACATGCATTGCTGCTGTTGCATGAATTGGGCCCGACACAGAAGGTCTGCATCGCCATCGCATCTTCAGAACTGATGTATTGCTGCTGACGCAGTGCATCTCCGAACCAGGCCCAGGTTTATCGACCGTAGCTCAACGACAATGCAGGGGGCCAAATTGTATCCTGGCAGCACTTCAGAACTGACACTTCGCCTACTCCACATTTGAAGCCCCATTTATGGGATCCTCGATGATGACACACAGGACCCCAAATGCAGCCCTGCCCCATTTCAGAATGATGTATCGCTTTGACTCCGCAATGCTTCTTGCCTCAGATCCAAGCAATGCTCCACAACCAGGATTTAAGGTACTTTGGTTCAGTGGGCCTAATTGGAGCTCTGTAGCTAGCATGCTCTCCATTGTGGTCACCCTGAACTTTTAGTTGTGTCCGGCGTGACCAGATATCCCTAATATCGCTTTTTGCTTCTAGGCGCTATTTTACCTAAAAATGGAGAATTTCAATATCTCAGGTTCTACTTATTTGATTTCAGTTGTTTTGATTTTGTTTTATTTAATAATATATACTTATTTTTCTAAACTGATATGGCTTATTTTTGTGTGATGTTTCAACTGTTTTACTGTTTGAAGTGTTTCACAAATACTTTACACATTGCCTTCAATTTAAGCCTGACTGCTCTGTGACAAACTACCAGAGGGTGAGCACAGGTTAAGTTGGGGTTTGCAGGTGCCTTACCCTGACTAGTATTATGGTTGCTGCTTGACCAGGACTCACACCTCAGTCAACCAACAACACTGTTTCTAACACCCCTCTTATGCTAACTACTGGTGTGCAGACTGTTGGTTTGTCCCCATCATGCTTCATTGAGATCTGAGACATATGCACCTTTTCAGCCGACCGGCTCACACTTTTTATTGCAGTCAGAAATCTTCAGCAGGGTAAGACTGGAGGCTCTACTATGCTGAATACAGATTTATAGGACACTTTTACCTGGGCTGTTAGAAATTGAGGTTTCTGGTTTGCATAATATATACCCTGTCCAAGCAGGAGTCACAATCCTAGTCTGGCTATGTCAAATACACAACCTAAATTAAACCTGTTCTCACCCTATGGTAGCTTGGCACAGAGCAGTCAGGCTTACCTTAAAAGGCGATGTGTAAAGTATTTGTACACACTTTCATTACAGTAACACAGTGGAAACAATACAAAGAAAACTTCACA
The DNA here is from genome assembly GCF_964263255.1 of Lissotriton vulgaris. NCBI lineage: Eukaryota > Metazoa > Chordata > Amphibia > Caudata > Salamandridae > Lissotriton > Lissotriton vulgaris. The sequence goes on from NC_141690.1 coordinate 156,836,717, forward strand.
ACAATTTAGAAAAAAAAGTGAATATTTATCTAATTAACACAAGGCCAAAACAACAAAAATCCTATCAGTAGAAGTCGAGACATGAATTTTTAAATATTAAATCTCAAAACAGTCCTCAGAAGTCAATAGTGCTAAAAGGAGACATGAGGTTGCGCTAGACTGGGGTAAATTCAAAGTTTGGGTCAACCGCGATAAAGGGCAGGCCAGCTACAGGACCCAAGCAGGGTCCACTAAAAAAGTACCTGTACAGAGCAAGTGACGGCGTCAAGGACTCCCTGCGTCAGTTGCGAGTCATGCAGTTGGGTCGATGCGTTGGAGTCGAGCATCACAGCGGTGTCTTCGGATCAGCAACGTTGTTTTTCAACCTCGCATTTGAGACCCAAATTATTGTCGAATCGGCATTGCGTTAAAGGGCACTGAGTCAGTTGCGATCATTGTAAAGGGGGTCACTGTGTCGATATTTGCAGAAACCAGCTGCAGAACCCACTTATGAGGTCCATGGCTGGTGAGGGGCACCTCAGGCAAGGGTAGGACTCACAGATGGCGGAGTGCAGGAGCACCAGCAGAGTTCGAAGAAGTCTTTTGTGACCCTGAGACTTCAGACACAGGAGGGAAGCCAACACAAACTTTCAGAAACTTGGCCTCAAGGATGTAGAGAGCAACGTTCAGTCCCTCTCACTCCTAGGCAAGAAGCAGCAGGCAGCGAACCAACGCACAGAGCAGGTATCAAAGTAGCAGTCGCTCCTACAGCACGGCAATCAGCAGGCAGCAGCCCAACACAGCAAAGCAGTTAGCAAAGTGGCAGTCCCTACTGCAGCACAGCAGCTCTTCTTCCAGAATGTCCTTGGTTCCAGCAAAGTTCTGACTTGGTGGTGTCAGGGGTTCAGTACTTATACTGAATGTCCGTTTGAAGTGGTGGGGACATCAAAGAGTCCTTTGAAGGTCACAAGGCCCCTGCCTTTCCTGCCATGCCTCCGGACCCACTACAGAGGGGTATGCAGCTATAAGTATGGGGACAGGCAAAGCCCTTTTCAGGTACAAGTGTCAGCTCCTCCCTCCCAATCTACCTCTTAAAGGCTCATCAGCCAGGTAATGGGTCATTAGGATGCAAATGTCGCACCCCAGCTCCCTTTGTACGATTGTCTAGAGGGAATGCACAAAGCCCAGCTGGCACCCAACCCAGACATGTATTCAAAGACAGGCAGAGGTACAGAATGGTTAAAGTAAGAAAATGGCACTACTAATTATCAGTTGACACCACCAAGGATTTTTGATTTCATAACTGCACAATGTAATTACCGTGGCCATCGTTTAAATCCAATGTAGCCTTTTTTTAAAAAAAATCAGTGAATCATTTATGTACACCAAAATCATACAAGGAAGTCGGACATACATTCGAAAACAAACATTTTTTTTTTTTAGAAAATTCCAAAACCATAACACATTTCACAATACATCACCTGTAACAAAAAAAATAATACAATGCCATTTTGCCTATGTGAAAACATATAACCATTTTTATATCCTTGTTCTGAATTGATCTAACCTATATGAGCTGTAATAATTACAAACATTTTATAGCTCCTGCTTGGAGGACTTATGCCAGAAGTGGAAACAAAAATTCAATTCCGTGACAAATCACAGGGGTGTTTTCTTTACACCATGAACCTCATTCTCCCTGTGTGCCCAAAATTTCTTTTAGACCATGCTCTTTGGGTTGTGCTCTTGTTGATGCTTTTTGAACCCTGAAAGGCTTGGGGGTTGTCCGCAGGACTCAGAACACATGGATACTCTTTGGGCAGAGTGAAAATCAATATATTTATCTTCAGAAACACTTCTTGCTGGGAATTTAAATATTTTTTACGAAACCTGCCAGCCTCTTGTTGCTGCATTCAATCTTCATAAATCACTCAAATGCAGGGAAGATTGTCTTAATCTGTGTGAGATCTTAATTAGACAATGCTACACAGACACTGAGAGCAAAGCCTCGTGGAGCTCTTTCAATTGTCATTGTGCATTTTTTCAATCTTCAACAATCAGAACAAGAAAAGGAATTCTGCAACTCACATAGAAAGAGGAAAAAGACTCAGGAGATTGTTGTTGTGCAGGAAGGTGCCCCTTCCTGCACTAATACAATCCCGCATGCAACAGAGGCACCCTTGCACCATGGTGCAATGGTGGCCTGCATTGGCACTAGGCAGCCAAAAGGGCGCCAGCACAGACAAAAGGACAGGAATGCACCGTATTGCCTTAAGCCTTTAATAGAGTGCTTTTGTGTCCTATCCCTGTCACAAAGTGCAGCGCAGCTAGCTAACTTGTTGAGCGGCACTGTGTGACTTCCTCATAAATAGGGCACCTGTAAGTGTAACATCTCATCCAATAAATGGAGAGATTGTTATTAGTACCCCTAGAAATACTGAATATGTGTGTTTAAAGGAATACATTCGTGTTACTTCTTCACATTAAACATTTGTTAGTTCCAGGGAGTTTAGCTGCTGCCTGTTGCATACTTGTTTCTCCATTTCACATCATTTTAATATTAATAAGAACATGTTTTTATGCAGTGCTTCATTCTCCACTTGTGCTATTTGTAAGCGCTCTATGAAATTAATATTGCTATGATACCTAATGTATTGACTTTGGAAGAATGAAGGGCTGAATTTGAATTGACTTAGTACAAACATGTGACTCAAGTTAATGTATTTAGTGGCAAATAATTAATTCGCTGAGGTATCCTAATTGTAAAGAGGGCAAGCATGTGGAAGCCTTGAAGAGCCAGGTGGAAGCAAACAGCACATTTGCATGCCTTAACAAAAAGACACTTCAACTAAAATGTGCCTATTTGAAGTCCCATCCTGTTGCTTAGCACATCTAAAATAATGGTTAGACCTGGTGTCCTTGGCTTGGTTTACCCTGTCTGTTTGCCTCAACCCTTTGTATTTTTGACTGCAAGCTGGACTTCGTTTTTGCTGGTTAGTGTACTCTGGGCACTTTACCACTTCTAATCAGTACTAAAGTGCAAGTGCTTACTGTGTAAATTCTGAATCTGATTGGCAATCCATGATTAGCATATTTGATTTACTGGTAAGTCCCAAGTAAAGTGCACTTTATGTGCTCAGGACCTATAAATCAAATGCCACTAGTGGGCCTACAGCACTGGTTGTGCCACCCACATGTGTAGCCCAGTAATCTTGTCCCAAGCCATGCCATTGCAGTGCCTGTGAGTGCAGTTTTAAACTGCCTTGCCGACTTGGCCAGTGCACCCACTTGTGAAGCCCTAACTCTCCTTTTTACTAGAGGTAAGGCACCCCTCAGGTAGGCCCAAGGTACCAAACAATAATTATTAGTAGGAGAGGCACACCTGAATTCAATCAAATCTAAATCAATATGTGATATTAGCTTTTCAATGCGTGCTACAGAGGTTAGCCCAATGCCCAAACTTCGCCAGTAAACATGAAATAATATAACCATGCGAAACCGCTTGCCCTCTATGCACTGTTGCAAATCCGGATTGGAATTTCTAAGAACAATTCATCCAATGTGTCCCATAATCTCATATGAAAATATCAACAAATACAGTTGGTTCAATACTTTTTTTTACTAAGATCTCTTAGTCCAACTGAACATTATTATATGTCATAACATTCCATAGTCATTAGTGATACAATGCTTTTTTTAGAAATCCTTTTTCTCTTTCAAAAGGTGCCCATGCCCAATGCATTACGGGCCACACGGCCCTTCATCAGGGGATGTACCTGAAAAAATAAAAAATATATGCATTCACAACATTGAAGAACCTCCAGCGTCAAAGGTTACAGATAGTTACAACACTATTTCATGAAACACATTATGTCCATAAATATATTTACTTAAACACGTTCCTAATATGCATTGTGACTTTGTAGAAAATTAAATATGCGTAAAGAAATCTGTGTTGAGAACAAACTATAACATCCAGTTTTGTGATACTAATTTGCGCATTGTCCAAGATGTTAACTCACTTGTGGGTGTTGATAAAACGTTATTCACAATGGTGAGGAGAAAACAGATACGGGATCCTAAACTTTCCCGGATGATCATACAGTGGCGTGCCGGTCTTCTAGGAACAGGAAAAGAATAACTAACTATGCTGTTCCACACCATGTTGGTTGGTGAACATAAGTGAGACAAAAAGATTGCATCACTGACCTGAATGAGAAAACGACGTGAGTACGATAATGTTTAGACCGGATATGTTCCGTCACGTCAAGTGCCTGAAATGCACACAAATACAATGAACCACGTAGTCATAACAAATATAATCCATTAATCTAACGACACTGACTCTAGCTGAGCATACTCAACCAAAACTAACCTTCCGTAATCCAATCACTTCTATGAAGTTAATTCATTTCCTGGTTCAAAACAGCCTGTTCCCACTTGACTAAAGTACGGCTTGACCATCGGTAATATTTCTGAAAGTGACAATATGACAGCGTGTATGTTTTACAACCCTTTACACAGTGAGCGCGTCCACCGGTTCACAATATTCTCTCATACCTGTTTAGAAGAAAATCCCGACGATACTCGCAGGGACGACGCTGCGGTTCTTGGTCATGATATCACGCCCGATGTGTACAACCATCATTGAGTCGCGCATGCGTATATGGGGAGAGATCAAATGATCGAAAACGGACTAAAATAATGATACTGAGTGAGTTTGCGCGCCATATTGGAACGGGTAAAAGATGATATCACGCGCGATCACTTACAGATGCGCGTTGGAAAAAATCATAACAATAACAAGAGATGATTGATTACAAAGTAATACCAGTCACAATTCCACAAGTGAACTGAAAAGTGTAAATGAAAAACCTAACAGCAAACAGGTGTTGATAACATTACATAATTCTCAAAAAGGAGGCAGTGTACAGTATTCAAGTCCTCATGCATATAACTGTTGTGCAGTAGTCACAGGTAACATATTAAATCCACTCTGTCGTTGATCCCTTTCGGATCTTGTGTGTCTAATCGTTTAATCCAGAATACCTCCCTCTGGAGTAGAGCCTTTGTTATGCTTTTGCCGGATGTGGGTACAACCACTTCAAGGACCTGAAATTTAACTTGAGCAATTGAATGTCTGTTAACCTCCCAGTGTACTGCCAAACTACTATTAGGATTTTTGTTACAAATCGTGCTCTTATGCTCGGAGATGCGAGTCTTGATTTTGCGTTCAGTCTTTCCTATGTACAACAGACCACAGGGACATTTTATCGCATAAACAACATTCACTGTGTTGCAATCTGCATTATGCCTAGTAGGAATCGTTTCTCCTGTGTGTGGATGTTTCACTGTATTAGTCACTATAACATTGTTGCACTGGACACAATTTTGACATCTCCTCATTCCTCTATACGTTACTTGGGTTCCTCGTGGTTTGGATTTCAATAACTCCTTAATGTTCAAAGATCTTTTGTAGGCGAAAATCGTTTTTTTTGCAAACAGTTCTTTGAAATCAGTCTCATTACTCAATAAATCCCAATGTCGATAAATACTCTTTTTGATTTCATTTGAACTCGTGGAATATTTAGAAACAAATACCTGTCGTTTTTCTGTTTCTTTGGTTTTGTTTACTAACAGAGTCTCTGATTTGATTTTGTACTTTCTCTCTTGTCTTGTCCAAAAGATTTTTAGGATACTTCTTTGATGCATATCTCGTGACAATGTTGTCTACGTTAGTTTCTAGTGTCTCATTCTCAGAACAAATTCTTTTCACCCACAACATTTGGGAATATGGTAAATTGTTGATCAGATTCCTCGAATGAAAACTATTGTAAATTAGTGCAGTATTCTTATCAGTAGCCTTGTGGTACACGTCCGTGTGAATAACATCTTCCTCTATTTTCACCAAAACATCTAGAAATGGGATTGCTTTCATCTCAATGATTTTTGTAAACTGAATGTTATCATCATACGTGTTCAATTGGGATATTTTTTGCTCAAGCATTTCCTTAGAGTTCAGCCAAATTAAAAAAATGTCATCAATGTAGCGACAATATAAGATTATATTGTCGACCCAGTCTTTGTCCGTCAAAAGAAACATTTCTTCATACCTGGCCATATAGGTATTGGCATATGCCGGGGCTCCAGAAAAACCCATTGATGTACCTTTGTTCTGTAAATAAAAATAATTTCCCCATTTAAAGTAGCTGTGATGTAAACAAAAATGAAGAAGTTCCAACAAAAATATTTTATTCGCTGGTAATTCATCCTGTTTGAGAAGTGCCCATTCCACAGCCTCTATCCCTGCTGTGTGAGGGATGGAGGTATACAAAGCCTTAACATCTAAGGTGCACATTACCACTCCTGTTTTTATTTGGATATTCATCAGTTTCTGCAAAAAATGTGTAGTGTCTTTTGTGTAAGAATACCATGATTGAACAAAAGGTTGAAGAAATTGGTCAATATATTGACCCAGGGGCTCAAAGATGGCGCCGCACCCGGTGACAATAGGTCTGAAAGGAGGGTTTGTAAGATCCTTATGGATTTTTGGCAGCATGTAGATTCCTAGTTGTTTGGGAAACAAAACTGTCAAAAATTGTCAAGTTTTTGTGGTGATCCACTTCATGCTTTCCGCCTGTTCTAGGATACAATCCAGGGTACTTTTTAATTCTTTGATGGGGTCCTGATCAAGTTTAAGATAAGTATCTGTGTCAGATATGTGCTCTACAACTTTTGATTTATAGAATTGCTGGTCCATGACGACTTTAGCGCCTCCTTTGTCTGCTTGTTGAATATGTATCCTAGAGTCCTCTGCTGGTTCCTTGAGAACCAATCTTTCATGTTTAGAAAAATTCCAATTCCGCTTTTTCCATGTTTTAATCTGCTTAATGTCATTGAGTACTAGATTTTCAAAGGCATCCAATATTTTGTGTGAAGTGGGTGCTTGAAATGTTGATTTGGGTCTAAACTCTTGGTACTCAGTAGGAATTAAACTAGTGGTCTGTTCAGGAAGGTTTGAGAAAAAGTATTTCAAACGCAAAATTCTCATGAATTTAAAGAAATCAATTTCAGTCTCCAGTAAATTGGTGTGGTAAGTAGGTACAAAGTTTAGTCCTTTATTGAGAACCTTAAGTTGTTGAGCGGTTAGCTCCTGTGAGGAAATATTAATGACTAAGTTTGTCTTGTGCTCCTCAAGTTTGGTTTTGTTGCCTCTTTTACTTCTCCTGGCTTTCCTTTTGGTTTCCCTGGTGGTTGGGTTGTGTCCACGTCCTGGGCGGAAAAAGACGTCTTACTGGAGGATGCACTCTCAGCTTGTGCACCATCATTTGTACCTGTGGTTTTTTCTACTCGAGGTGGTGCTCTGTTTACATTGGTATCTCCTTCGGAGGCTACACTTTCCTGTGATGATGTATTCGGAGTTCTCTTGACAAAGGTTCTTCTTTGGGCGTACACCTCTGCCCACGTGTATACCTCGTTCAGTTTGTAATCCAGAGTGTCTCTTTTGTACTTCCTAAGTTTCCCTTCCTGTATCTCTTTTGTGTATTTATCCATTCTAGTATTCATATCCTCCAAAAATTTGGACCAATCTTCTGAATCCATTCTGCTTTGTAAATCCGTTTCAATGAGTGTGATTTCCTCAGTAATTTCTTTAATCACTACTGCTAGTTCTTCAACCAATAAGAGAATGAGATCCAAAGAGCACTTATTCAGCACAGCATACCATCGATCCATAAAGTCTTTTTTCATATGAAAGCGAAATAACATGGGTGTTCGAGCAGTAGCAGCACCCCTCCCCCTCCCCCAAGCGCCTTGAGACCCCCCGGGTAAGTAGTGCGCTCTATAAATGTCTTGATTGATTGATTGATGGGCTTAATTGGCATCCTCAAACCTCTAGGGATTCTCTTTGCCCGGTGGTACTGCACTAGAGTGGATGCGTGAAGACGTTGATTCAATTGTCTCTTGGTCAAAAATTCTAATTGTTTCAATTGCTGTGGTAAACTGCTTCCCTGTACGTTGAAAGATCTAATGTTGTGAATGAGGGAATATATTTCTGTGGCTTGTTTGTTCGTGTTGGCCAAGGTACTGGCCCGGTTGTCTGTTAAACCTGTTATTGCTTCAAAAGACATTGTCTCAAAGTGGGTGCTCCCTCCCTGTGGACAGGGTACAAAACAATAATTATTAGTAGGAGAGGCACACCTGAATTCAATCAAATCTAAATCAGTATGTGATATTAGCTTTTCAATGCGTGCTACAGAGGTTAGCGCAATGCCCAAACTGCGCCAGTAAACATGAAGTAATACAACCAAGCGAAACCGCTTGCCCTCTATGCACTGTTGCAAATCCTGATTGGAAATTCTAAGAACAATTCATCCAATGTGTCCCATAATCTCATATGAAAATATCAACAAAAACAGTTGGTTCAATGCTTTTTTTTACTAAGATCTCTTAGTCCAACTGAACATTATTATATGTCATAACATTCCATAGTCATTAGTGATACAATGCTTTTTTTAGAAATCCTTTTTCTCTTTCAAAAGGTGCCCATGCCCAATGCATTTCGGGCCACACGGCCCTTCATCAGGGGCTGTACCTGAAAAAATAAAAAATATATGCATTCACAGCATTGAAGAACCTCCAGCGTCAAAGGTTACAGTTAGTTACAACGCTATTTCATGAAACACATTATGTCCATAAATATATTTGCTTAAACACGTTCCTAATATGCATTGTGACTTTGTAGAAAATTAAATATGCGCAAAGAAATCTGTGTTGAGAACAAACTATAACATCCAGTTTTGTGATACTAATTTGCGCATTGTCCAAGATGTTAACTCACTTGTGGGTGTTGATAAAACGTTATTCACAATGGCGAGGAGAAAACAGATACGGGATCCTAAACTTTCCCGGATGATCATACAGTGGCGTGCCGGTCTTCTAGGAACAGGAAAAGAATAACTAACTATGCTGTTCCACACCATGTTGGTGGGTGAACATAAGTGAGACAAAAAGATTACATCACTGACCTGAATGAGAAAACGACGTGAATACTATAATGTGTAGACCGGATATGTTCCGTCACGTCAAGTGCCTGAAATGCACACAAATACAATGAACCACGTAGTCATAACAAATATAATCCATTAATCTAACGACACTGACTCTAGCTGAGCATACTCAACCAAAACTAAAGTTCCGTAATCCAATCACTTCTATGAAGTTAATTCATTTCCTGGTTCAAAACAGCCTGTTCCCACGTGACTAAAGTACGGCTTGACCATCGGTAATATTTCTGAAAGTGACAATATGACAGCGTGTAAGTTTTACAACCCTTTACATGGTGAGTGCGTCCACCGGTTCACAATATTCTCTCATACCTGTTTAGAAGAAAATCCCGATGGTACACGCAGAGACGACGCTGCGGTTCTTGGTCATGATATCACGCCTGATGTGTACAACCATCATTGAGTCGCGCATGCGTATATGGGGAGAGATCAAATGATCGAAAACGGACTAAAATAATGATACTGAGTGAGTTTACGCGCCATATTGGAATGGGTAAAAGATGATATCACGCGTCGGGATTTTCTTCTAAACAGGTATGAGAGAATATTGTGAACCGGTGGACGCACTCACCGTGTAAAGGGTTGTAAAAGTTACACGCTGTCTTATTTTCACTTTCAGAAATATTACCGATGGTCAAGCCGTACTTTAGTCACGTGGGAACAGGCTGTTTTGAACCAGGAAATGAATTAACTTCAAAGAAGTGATTGGATTACGGAAGGTTAGTTTTGGCTGAGTATGCTCAGCTAGAGTCAGTGTCGTTAGATTAATGGATTATATTTGTTATGACTACGTGGTTCATTGTATTTGTGTGCATTTCAGGCACTTGACGTGACGGAACATATCCGGTCTACACATTATAGTATTCACGTCGTTTTCTCATTCAGGTCAGTGATGTAATCTTTTTGTCTCACTTATGTTCACCCACCAACATGGTGTGGAACAGCATAGTTAGTTATTCATTTCCTGTTCCTAGAAGACGGGCACGCCACTGTATGATCATCCGGGAAAGTTAAGGATCCCGTATCTGTTTTCTCCTCGCCATTTTGAATAACGTTTTATCAACACCCACAAGTGAGTCAACATCTTGGACAATGCGCAAATTAGTATCACGAAACTGGATGTTATAGTTTGTTCTCAAACAGATTTCTTTACGCATATTTAATTTTCTACAAAGTCACAATGCATGTTAGGAACGTGTTTAAGCAAATATATTTATGGACATAATGTGTTTCATGAAATAGCGTTGTAACTAACTGTAACCTTTGACGCTGGAGGTTCTTCAATGTTGTGAATGCATATATTTTTTATTTTTTCAGGTACATCCCCTGATGAAGGGCCGTGTGGTCCGAAATGCATTGGGCATGGGCACCTTTTAAAAGAGAAAAAGGATTTCTAAAAAAGGCATCGTATCACTAATGACTATGGAATGTTATGACATATAATAATGTTCAGTTGGACTAAGAGATCTTAGTAAAAAAAAGTATTGAACCAACTGTTTTTGTTGATATTTTCATATGAGATTATGGGACACATTGGATGAATTGTTCTTAGAATTTCCAATCAGGATTTGCAACAGTGCATAGAGGGCAAGCGGTTTCGCTTGGTTATATTAGCCCAAGGTACCCCCATGGGCTGGGTGCAGTGTACGTGAAAGGTAGGACATGTACAGGTGTGATTTACATTTCCTGATAGTGAAATACTTCCAATTTTGTTTTTCACTTTTGCAAGGACTAGCACTCCTATAGGTTATCATTGGAGCTGCCTTGTAACATTCAATTGTGAATAGCTAGTGACTGGGAGTTTGGGCAGGCACTCTGAGCTCGGAATTTAAAAACACATCTATAAGTAAAGGTGGTTTGAAATTGTGTGTTTGAAAAAGCCACTTTTAGAAAGTGGGAATTTTCTTGTTGAACCATGCCTGTGGAATCAACGTCTAGTTTAGATTGACAGGGCCTGTGTGTGCATTCACTCTAGACTGTCACACAAAGGGAGTTGAGGTGTGCTCTGCTTGTGTTGATCGCATATCACCAGTTTGATGGGCCTTCCTGAGCTAGAGTGGTAGGAGGAGCTGTCACCTGCACATAAATAAGGCTGTGCCTGTCCTTTTACAGTGCTGTCTCTAGCCCGGTAAAGTGTGCCTGGAGCCTAGACCAGGCAAGACAGGAACTTGTAAACTACAAAGACTTCAAAGGCCAAAAGGAGTATAAGTATTGGACCTAAACCTCAGACTTTTAGAACACTTCTGGACTAAGAGGACCCTGCCAAGAAGTTGAGCTATAGACCTGTCAGGAGGCATATCGCCCCTTTGCTGTGTGTTGGTTTGTTGGGTTGGCCTGCAGTCGCTGCTTCTGTCTGTGCAGTACAAAATGAAATGATCACAGTGGTAATACATTCAACAATAAATACATCATCACCTTCAGTAAATCAAATTCACCATTTATTCATATTTGAAACATGATAGTATTCATATTTAGTAACTGCAAAAATATCAACCTAGTTGTGAAGGGGTGCTCCAAATAGGGAAGAGAGGAAATGCTCAAAGATATGCATAGGTGAGGGTTGGTAGAAAAAGGAAGGGAAGTGTGCAATATGCATCAACAACTGATTAGAAACCTGCCTCGAAGGCTAAACACACATGTAAAACCATAGTATTATAATGACACAGTTAAGCAATCACTGTTGTCTGTACATGGTCATAAGATAAAGCCGCCGACATTTCGACCCCAAGGGATGTGGGCAGGAAAGTTGTGTCCTTAAGTGGGGGACTTCATCAGGACAAAGGGAGACACCCTTAGAACTACCAGGTGGAAATACTCTAAAATAGGGGGACCCGCAGGTTCCTATGTCGTGGAGGCGAGCATCTATAATGAACGCATGATTCTGTAGGTGTCAGTTGGTAGGCAGAAGCTGAATTAATCAAAAGCTCCATCCGGGAATAAATCGAAAAAAGATCTCCGTGCTCTGTCCAAGTAGACCGGATATCTGGATATCTGATATCAAAACATTGATGGCTTTATCTTATGACCACGCCTTATGACCACTGCTGGGAGTTCTGACCTGCCTTGTTTTGCCAATTCGATTTCTGGGCTCTTGGAGATTGTCCTGCTGCTTGAAACCACCAAAACTGAGGTATCGCAGTTGCAGCACCTGTTTTTCCGATGGAGTGCTGCAGTGCGGGAGAACTTTCCTCACACTGCCTCCGTGAGGCTGAAGACATCGAAGCAGGGGCAAAGAAACTGCCACAGCCTGAATTCAGTGCACCGTGTCTACAAAGTCAGAGACCCTCGCACTAACTCAGATGCAGGCCCTGCTGTGCAGCTGAAAGAATCAACGCATCGTAGGACCCTCAAGAAATGGACGTAGCACCTGTTCGCCTCCAGCGCATCCAGATTTTCACGCATCGCACCTGTGTGACAGTTTTTCCAATGCATCAACCACAGACCAGAACCATCTTGGGATTTCGACACATCGCTTCCCCCTACAGTCCGGATTCAACAAAACACTTATTCTGCGTGCAGCAAAACTGATGCATCGCCTCACCAAGGACTCAGGAACTGATGCATTGTTGTGTCTTCTGACACTTCCCTCAACTGCTGCAGTTTAGTCCTGTGAATTTTGATGCATCTGAAGGTAAAATCACTGCATCCATAGTTTTCTATAGACAGAATTGCTAAAAACCTTTTAAAAGTCAAATTTTGAGTTGTGTATGTTGGATTTTTGCTGTTTTGTTTTTGTTTGGTTTAGACAAAGATACTTTAGTGTGGTGTCCATTTGTAGTGTTTTCACTGTGTTACTGTGTGTGTTATGTATAAATGCTTTACACTTTTCCTCTGAGAGAGGCCAGACTGCTCTTGAAAAGCTACCAAGGGGGTGAGCAGGGGTTATTTTGCGTGTGTACTTCCCTTATCCTGACTAGAAGGAAGGATTCCTACTTGGACAGAGTGCATACCACTGTCAACTAGAGACCCCCGTTTCTAACAATAATCCCACAGAATAATATTAAAACAGCCCAAATGCATATTGCAAAGAACAAAAATAAAATTAAAATTTCTACCATAGTTATAATATCATCTAGCAACCTCGTACCGTAAAGCCTACTTCTATGCGCAACACTAGGAGAGCATGGAGCAGCGTAACTTGCATCTAGAGTTTTTTTTATGTTGAACGTGGCCCTCTCTGCAAGGTCATCAACAAACCTTTTGCCGGTTCCCTCCTCTTTTTGCTGAATTCATTTTTGTTGGCCTTAGGACTCTGTGAACTTTACCACTGCTTCTAGTGCTAAAGTGCTTGTGCTAACTCCCTTTGAACATGGTTACATTGGCTTATACCCAATTGGCACATTTAATTAACTTGTAAGTCCTTCTAGAGTGGTATATTATATACCGAAGGCCTGTAAAATAAATGCTATTAATGATCCTGCAGTACGTATTGTGCCTCCAACTTATGTAGCACTTTAAAACATGTCCCATGTCTGTCATTGCAGCCTGAATGCAGTTTTACACTGCCATGTTGACTTGGCATTTAAACCCTCTTGCCAAGCCTTAAACTCTTCTTTTATTAAATGTAAGTGTCACCCATAAGGTACGCCCAAGGTAAGCCATAGGTCAGGGTGCTGTGTAATTAAAAGGTTGGACATGTACTTTTAAGTTTTACATGGGTTGGTAGTGAACAATCCCTACATGTGTTTTTCACTACTGTCAGGCCGATCTCTCATGTGAGATACATTTTGGGACTCCTTATTACATTTAATACCCTGAAATGTTCAATTTGGAGCTGGTGGCTATGTCATGTTTGGTGTCTCTGAAATTGTAATGATAAACCCTCTTTAATTGTAAAGTCTGATATTTGTATTACAATTTCAAAAATGCCACTTTTTTAAGTTCAAGAACATTTTTATTTGATATTAAAAAGGAAACAACAAAGTGTCAATACAAGGTATGGTAAAGTATAAAGCATTAAAAAACTATGAAACTAACTTTTAAAAGGTTGCCTTTTTTCCACTTAACCCTTTTGTGCCTATACCCTGTCTTGGGTTACATGACTGGCTGTAGCTGACAGACTTTGTGAATTCCTCCCAGACAACCAACAGAGGGCCTAACAACCCTGCATTGTAACTACAGCCAGCTTGGAGGCAGGTCAATGGAGCAGGGAATACTATTCACTTCAAAGCCACTGTACAAAAGCTTCTTCCACCTTCCAGAACCAGACACCAATTCTTCAATACACTTCTGGGCCTGTGGATACTCTGCCAGGAAGAAGGACTACTGTGCTGCTACAAGAACTTCCACTCTGCTGGACTGCTGCTCTAAAGGAACTGCTGCCCTGCTGAGCTGACATGCTTCCTGCTGCCCTCTTGCCTGGGGAAAGAGAACTGGATTCGCAACTTTATCTTGAACCAAGGACCCCAGAGTGACTCCAAAGGCTAGTTTGCTAGCCTCCTGATTTGAGCCTCAGGGACATGAAAGGCTACCAAATCAGCTCCTGGACCCACCTGCTGTGAGTTCCTGCCCCCAAGTGGTGCCTCTCAGGTCCTGGACCCTTGGTGTGGCTCAGTGAGTTTAAATCAAGCTTTTGGGCTCTTCGTGACCACTAACAGGTCTGTTCTCACTGAGACCGCAACACTCTCACCAAAGATCAGACTGAGACGCTGCCAGTCGTCTCCTCACACTGCAACATCAACCACTTGCGGGGGACCGCCAACTCAAAGCTCCCGCCTGACCGTCCGGCCTGCTCTTTTACACCACACCAACAGCCTGCTGCAATGCTCTCCTTGCTCCACGCGGCCCTCTCCAAAGTGAATGGGATTTTTGGCACAAATCTTGAGAAAGTAAAACTTCAGCTGGTCCAACCTGGGACAGTATCTGTCCTGCCCTCCAATTCAGTCAGTCTCAACTTTTGACTTTGACCCAGTCCAGCACGACCAGATATCCAAGGTTGGAGCTTTGTGCTCTTAGGCACTATTTTTTACTTTATTATTTAAAAATTCCTAACTCTGATTCTTTTGATTGGATTTTTATCGTTTTGGTCTTATTTAATTTATTACATTTAGCTCTATTTCTCTCACCTTTTTGTGTGATGTTTTCATAGTGTTATTGTTTGAAGTGTTGCAGAAATACTTTACACATTGCCTCTAATTTAAGCCTTACTGCTCTGTGCCAAGCTACCATGGGGTTAAGCACAGGTTAATTTGGGGTTTGCTTGTGCCTTACCCTTACAAGGATTGTGGTTGCTGCTTGATGGAACTCACACCCAAGTCAACCAACAACCCAATTTCTCACACTTTATGAGAATCAACTCATTGTATCCTTGTTTGCACCAAAACACTGCAGTTATCAACCCTTGAAAAGAGTGTTCCTTGGAAAGGAAAACACCAACAGCGGCATCTCCTCCCCTCTTGGGCTTGGCTAGGTATCAGCTTTCAATGCACAATGCGATGTGGCAGCATCACAGCAGTCTGTCAAGATCTACTAGCAATGTCTTACACGATTATCAGGGGCGAAAAACATCTCCTGGCAAGTGGTCAAATGTTGGGCTTTTTATCCTGTATCTTATCTGGGATGGAAATTTCTGACATAACCTCAGGAATGTCTCACATAACCTAGGTGCATCAATATGCTAGTCTTTGATGCATTCTTTTAAACAAATAAGGTAACAACACATCAATTTAGGCAACACTGTTTATGTTGTTGCTCTTGTCTGATCTTGGATTGCGCCGCTGCCCGGTTGTACACTGCTTTTAAAAACGATTAGTTGTACTAAAATTGTATTGAATCTGATGTTTTTTAACTAAAAAGATCTTACCTCCACAAACTTGCCTGATTGGTCACTCGGCGTTAGGGTGCAATTCAGTAATTTCCTGGGTGACATCCACCAGGGGCGTCCTATCACACAGGGCGGGAGGAGAAGCTAAGATGGTAACCGGACACCTAAAGCTGGCCGCAGCGCGGGAGTGGGCACTCTAAGATTGCCCCGCTGTCCGGTTGTACACTGCTTTTAAAAATGATTAGTTGCACTTAAATTATGTTGAATCTGATGCTTTTTTGCTAAAAAGATCTTTCCTCCCCAAAATTGCCTGATCAGTTACTCGACGTTGCAGTACCGATTCAGTCAGTTCCTGGGTGACACCCACCAGGGGCGTCCTATCACAGAGGGCGGGAGGAGGAGCTACAGTGGCAACCAGACACTTAGGGCCCGATTCACAGAATGAATTTAAGACTTAATCCTAAACTTACTACTATTTTGTTATTCACAGAATGCACTTACTACTTTTGGCGTTCACAAAATGAATTTACTACTTTTGGTATTCACAGAAGTTAGGATTTTGTCTTAAGTCTGCCTTAAGTCTGTCTTAAGTCTGTCTTAAGTTTGTCTTAAGACAAACTTAAGACAAAATCCTAACTTCTGTGAATACCAAAAGTAGTAAGTTCATTCTGTGAATGCCAAAAGTAGTAAGTGCATTCTGTGAATACCAAAATAGTAGTAAGTTTAGGATTGAGTCTTAAGTTCATTCTGTGAATCGGGCCCAGAATGCCTGCAGCAACGTGGGACCGCTGAAGGCGCGCCAAATGCGTGCCAAATGAAAACCCGTCTGAGACCGTCCACGGCCAGGGGCCAGCCATTATTGTTTTTATCCTACAGCTCGTCTGAATTAAAGCTCCTACATACCGGAAACTACCCACTCAATGCCTGTATCGGCCCTAGACGGATTAGGCATGGGATTATGGAAGCAAAGGCTTCCTTCCCAGAATTCGCTCATTCGCCCCACGAAACATGACACATCCATAAACAGGATAAATATAGGCCCTCTGAGCTAACAATCCTTTATTTAAACACTCGCTCCCAGGCAAAATATAAGCTAGACATATTTCACCTACTGGACTCAACACAACCAGATGTTTTCTTTTTATCGGAAACCTGGATCTCACAGGAGTATGCCCCCAATATTTTGACTGCGCTTCCCAACAACTACTGCATCCTCCAGGCGAATAGCCCACCAGGAAAAATTGGTGGAGGAGTAGCTGCCCTCATACGGCAGGAATTCAAATTTACCTCGCTAACCTTGTAAGATTTCACTTCGTTGGACAATCTTGTCATCAAACTGGAGTCGGTCTTGGCTTCCCAAATTTGTGTACTATTAAACAGCCCCCCCCCCCCCCCCAGAACATACCACTGTTCCCCCAGTCCTTGGGCAAACAGATAGCCCACCTAATAACTAACCACGCATAAATCTTGCAGATTGGCGACTTCAATTATTGGGCCAATGATGCACTGGGTGGACCCCACTCTGCAGAATTAACCAACCTACTTAATGGGTTACATTTTATTCAGCCGGTAACCTTTGCCACACATATTAAGAGACATATACTCGATCATGTCTGGACAGCCAATCTCTCCTTGTACATGGTCTGACCACTACTTAATAAAGTTTGGTATCAATAACATAACTACGGTTAAACCCCCAGCTATAGAAGAGTCCATTGCAAGGAACTAGAACAGCATCAATAGAAACATTTTCTGCAAACACAGAGGTAATGAAGGTATTGGCCATTACTACGGACAGCAACCTGTGTACCAATCAATTCTGGCCACAAGAGCTGGGAGACACTCCGTCTCCAGCCCCAGTGGTAAAAAGGCTGGGTATTAAAATAGATGCCAAACTCTCACTGTCCAACCAATGTAATGTAATGTAACGTATGTGGTCTTGTAAAGCGCACTGCTGCCCTGAGGCGTCGTGGCGCTGTAGACCGCTGGGGAACCCGTCCTGGCTATCCCTGTGAGATGGTCCCTACTGGGTATCTCCAAGGTGAAACCAGGCATCCCTGGCGAATGTGGGGGGCCGTTGTAGAGATGAGGCAAGCTAATGCCCAGAGTTGCAGAGTGTGATCCCTGGTTAGAGTAGGCACCGAGGCGAGAATTATCGAGTCCGCTGACCCTGGTCCACAACCCTGCCGCGTCGGGAATTGAACCCTGGTCCCAGGCCGTTCTCTGCTTCTGGGTCTGCCGCCTCTAACCAGTGAGCCACACCACTCTACTGCAACCAAGAATCCACTGTGTTCGGGACCTATGTGGGCCTATTAATGCAGTTGAGGAAAGTATCACCCTTCCTCTAATTTTCCACCATGCGGACAGTGGTGACCGTTTTGATCATGTCACAACTAGATTATGGTAACTAGCTTTACATTGGGTTACCGGACAAGCTGTTAGGCAAACTTCAGGTTGTGATGAATGATGCAGCCAGGCTGATCTTCAAGCTCCTGATACGCACACGGGCCACTCCCCTGCTGCAAAACCTTCACTGGCTCCCCTTCAAACAGAGGGCTATATTCAAGGGCCTTTGTCTTGCCCACAAGGCCCTGATGGCTAGGCCCCAAGATACATCAAAGAGCCCCGGGGGAAATATGTCCCCGGCCGCACCCTAAGGTCGTCCATGGGTGGCCAGCTAACCTGCCCACGGTTTGACTACACGACAAAAGGAGGGCGAGCCTTTTCTGTCCTCATCCCGCAATTGTGGAAAAGCTGCCAGGTAACCTTCAGTCTGAAAAAGCCCTGCTTCAGTTCAGGAAAAAACTGAAGACTCTCCTCTTCAAAGTAGCCTGGGTATAACACAGACCAATTAGGGGTTAACATTCACTCGAGGGGACTGTTGCTATTTTTCACTCAGCGCTTAGAGTCCTGCCGGTATTAAGCGCTCTACAAATCGCAATTAACATTAACATTAATATTAACATTAATACAGTCCCAATTAACCAACCATCCATCAACCTCAGTGAGGTAAATCTCACAGCGTGGCTAACAGCAGCCAGCAACGAACATGCCCCTCTCAGGACAATAAGGTCAGCTAGGTGCCATGAGGCTCAGAGGTTATCTACTGATCTAGAAACCCAAAAACTAGCCCTACAACAATCTCAAAGGAAATGGAGATGTAATTACTCCCCTGATAAAAGGGAGACCTATTTAGCTTTACTGAAGGAGTACAAAAAATCTATTTTAACAACCAAGGCTACCTATTTTTCCTTAAAAATCCTGAACTCCACTAATAGATCAAAAGAAATATTCTCTATCGCCAATGAACTGTCCAATCCTGACAGACTCACAAAAAGCCAATACCCTCTCAAGCACTCTGCAACTCCCTGAATACCTTCTTTATCGATATAATGACCACGATTAAAGCCCGTATTCCTACCTGCTGCACCCTTGAGGCAGGACCATTAATGCTGAAAAACCCCTGTTCCCTTGATAAGTTCCCGGCAATAAGCAATCAGGCATTCTTGGACTTTCTGACCAAAGTAAAATCTGGGTCACCCACTTATAGCTGTCCGCCTCATATGTTAAGAGAAGTTTTTTCTGTACCCGCCCCTCCCAGGCCTGCCCTCTCCCTCCTGAACGAGTCACTATCTCAGGGCTGTTTTCCCTAGAGATTTCAAAGAAGCGATTATTGTCCCTCTTCTCAAAGAAACAGGGACTGACCCCCAGACTCTGACCAACTACTTTCCAATCTCTCTGCTCGCCTACTTGGCTAAGGTACTGGAACCCCATGTGGCCAAATTCTTTTGTCCCTTTATTGAGCAGTCTGAATAGCTCAACCCCCACCAAGCAGGGTTTCACCCAGCCCACTCAACGGAGGCAGTGATACTAACTGTGCTGGACACAGTTTGCCGATAAAGGTTCTCCTCAGGCCCTGGTGCTGTTGGAACTTTCTGTGGCATTTGACACGGTCGACCATGATATCTTGATTGAACTCGTCAGGGATGCAGGCCTCCAGGTATCGGTTCTTAGCTGGATTAAGTCATTCCTGAAGGACTTCTCCCAGTCAGTCCGCTTATTCCAGTTCGAGGCACCTAAAATGAGAACAACATGTGGAGTGTAGGAAGGTGGATATCTGACTATGGTTACCCCCAAACTTTTTGCCTGGTGTTTAGCTGGTTTTTGACATAGTTGGCCTGGGATCCTGCTATTCAGGGCCCCAGGCTGATTGCTCTCTCCTTAACATGGACTCCATGTACCTTAGGTGCATTACGAATTGGAACTGGTTCACCTTATTGGCCCCTGTAACAGTGTACCCTAGGTACCCAGGGCATAGGTGTTTCCAAGGCCTACCAGGGGCTGCAGCATGTATTGTGCCACCCCTGGCCTGGCCTCCATATTTGACACAACTGGCTGATCACTCAGCTGGGGTAAGTTGGTGTAATCACCTCTTACTTAGGTACAGTATGCCTGTGCCTAACCCTAAAACTGGACACATATGTTCCTATCAGCCACTCCTATGGAAGGCCTCATCAATCCTGGAGGCAGAGTGCTTGGAAATATGTGAGATGGTGCTCTAGCATGAGCTGAGCTTGTCTGCAGCTGTCGGGAACCACTCCCTAAGCTGTTCCGGGATATTGCCATACCATATACTCTTAAGTGCATTATAATCCTCGCGGTTAAATGCTATCTTTGGTTTGGCTTTATCAAAACATGTCGAGTAAGGTGTCATACGAATTGGAATACTATCCCCTCGACAGTTCTGTCGACGGGGATAGCATTCCACCCTTCTAGAGGGACACGACATGTGTGTAGCCTTAACCCCGGTTAAAGTTAACCAGAGCCTCAGCATCACAAAATGGATGCTGCCACCACAGACACGAGTCTGGCCTCCTGCTGCTGACCGAAACTCGGCAGATGGTGGCCTGGACAAAGGGTTTCCTGCCTTGGGAGGTGCGAGCACCACCCCAGACAGGGTTTTGTGTATTGGGTAGGACAGGGCTGAATAGAATCAGACATGCCCGGGGCACACAAGGTGTCCCCGTGCATAAGCCAGTCCAAACCGGTCCTGGGACTTTCCAGACCCAGGCCTGGCGAGGAGCTGGACAAAGGAAAGGGGGGGTAACCGCCCCCCTTCCTGGTTCCTCCCAGAGGAGGGACCTAGTAGGTGATCCACCCCTCAGATTGGGAATAAGAGTGGGAGCAGTGCCATTGCACAGCAGATCATCCTGAATCAACTTGAAATACAGAAGAAGACTGGACTTCAACATTCTGCTGCTCAGAAGACTGAAGAGAATCTCCCTTGTGGCCTAGGAGTGGCCACCCTGTGAACACAGGCACCAACCAGCAACTCGACGTCTGCTTTGCCGCCGCCTCCCGCCAGAGCCCGAGCCCAGAGCCTGACAAGAACCAGACTCCCAGACCTCTCACAGCCCGATCCACAGTCCCTGCAAAAAAGGGACCCGTGGAGGCACCGAGTGACGTGGGACCGGACCTCTTGGAAGACACTCGAAAAGCTGACTGCGCAGCAACCGAGGCATCCTCGACGTTGTGCTTTGGGGACTGAGAACCCCCATCACCGAGCAGCCCTTGCACCGAAGATCAGCCCCCCAGCATCTCCACGATCTGCGTGGGGCCCTTTTGCATTGTGCCACTCGACGCGCCATCCCGGCCACTAGCCACGTGGTCAGCGGCCATCTTGGCGACGAAACTGACAAACTACACAACGGGTCTGGTTGCTCCAGACTTGCCCAAGCTCCTGTGAAAAGGAGCACTCGCTCTGACCTTGCTGGTCAGAGTGTTAAGCATCTTTCAATTCCTGCATGGCTTGCATTAGCCAAGGTCTGTTTGCCCCGATCAGGTCGCCGATACCGCCAACAGCGAGAAGCCTGCGTGGGACAGCTCGTGACCGACTCCTGGACGTCCTCGATCCCCAGTGTCCACGTGGCTGCAGAGAGAAACTACACCTCAACGCCTGTTTGCACCCGACATCGCCTGGTTCCAATCTGGTTCCACGGTAGTCACTGGCTAGTGACTTTGAACATTGTCCCCTCTGCTTTCAGGTCTTCACATCTTCAGATCCACCCTTGGATCCACCGGAACTCTTCACATCGAGCCGCCTGCAGCATCTTCAGCTCCAAGCACCATCGACCAGCGTGACGAAACCCGACACTACTTCGACCCTGTGCGCCCGCTTCCTGTGGGTGAGGTAACTCAGCTCCGCCGGTGTTCCTACACTGGTACACATCTCAAGGGCCTGTGTCTTAAGTTTCAGCGTTCTAGGTCACTCTGAAGGTTCCGATCTATCTAACTTTGTACTTTTTACGCACCATAGACTTTACATTGGAAAGTGCGTGCACTTTAGACACTGCACCCGAGTCCCGTGGGCCTTTCCCGACTTAGTCACTGCTAGTCCCGATCAGCTCCAGCGATTCCCAAGGCCCTATGCCTGTTCCCTTTCCGATTGGTATCACTTATACCACTTTCTTAGTATATGGTTTAGGTGGCCCCTAGGGCTCATCCATATTGTGCAACTTTTGTGTATTTTAAACTGTCTTGTGATTTAACGCTTGTGCTTCTGTGCTCATAAAGAGTCCAGGGGATTTTATAGTTAATAAATCAATATATATTTTCAATATATATATGTGTGGTGTCCCTTTCATTTGGTATTCAAGGGGGTTGTGTATGGTAATACAGCTGGCTTCACATGCCTTTCAGAGTTTAGCCTAAGACTGCTTTGTCCACGTTACCACTAGGATAACTGGTCTACAAGGTTGAATTACAACCAATCATCATAAGGGTTCCTTGGCATGGTACAAAGTGATCACTAGAATTAGTGAGCATTATATACCAGGCCAACTTCTCACATGGAGTACCTCAGGGTTCCTCATTATCTCACACATGTTCAATCTATACCTTCTTCCGCTGAACAGGTCATTGAATGAAAGGAAGGTGTGCACATTTAACTAAGCAGATGACCTACAATTAATGTTTACCATTTATAACACACCTGACTCGGTGTCTAAATTCCAAGCTACCATGCTGGACATCCGCAACTGGATGAACAGCAACCACTTAAAATGTAACCCGGACATGACTGTACTTCGTCTGACAGGGGGTATTCATAACCCAGGCAGCTCACACTTCTAGCCAGTTGAGCTCGGTTCTCCCCCCCCCACTCCATCCCCCTTCACCAAGAGTCTTCGAGTGAGAATCAATTGTGACCTTACTATGAAAACTCAAATTAGATCAGTAATCTCTACTTGCTTCTTTCAGCTAAGGAAGATCAGCAGACTCCTCACTAGGGAAGCATTGGTACAGGTTGTTTTAACCATGGTTATATCGCACATAGACTATGCCAACTTCCTATATTTTGGCATACCACAACATCTAACTAAAAGACTGCAACTGTTTCAGAACCAGGCTGCTAGACTGATCTTCCAGCAGCCTAGATGGCAACATGTCTCCCCTTTCACGAGGAAGTTGCATTGGCTTCCCATACCATAACGATGCGCCTTCAAAGTTGGTTGCCTTATTGTTAAGTCCCTGCATGGCACAAATCCAAAATGTATCTCTAGCCTTATTCAAAGGCCTATACCTACCAGCAACATGCATTAAGCCCACATGAACCTTATGGTCACACCCTCCTACAAACTGATGCGACAGAGTGGATGTAAGTTTGCAGTGCTGGCACCTAGATTTTGGAACACCCTTCCACTTGACATCAGATCCTGCATTGACCTTTCGAGATTCAGAAGACTTCTCAAGACATGGTTATTCACCCAAGCATACTACTAAATCAATAGGGCTCCGGCAACTCCTACAACAGCGCCAAGAAACCAATCGGTTTACGTGTGCTTTATAAGAAATTTTAACATAACATCAGGATATAGAGATAACAAGGTACTTGTTCCAGACTGATATAGCATCAGGGCGCTCGTGATGCATAGTGCTCACTTTTACTGTTTGCGCCATTGTGCACCTTTAAACAGGTGTGCAGTGCGCAGGCAGGGAGAGTGTGCCTTATTACAGTAAATGTTATGCCCTCAGGGCAGTCGCAAACTTAGGGCAGCACATTCAAGTGAAGTACAGAGCAGCGGCTTTAAAGCCACTCTGGGTTTCACTATGCAAGTGGCAACCTACCTGCACTGAGTGATTAGAGATCCCTTTGCAGGCTGTGCAATGAGTGGCTGCACCTGCTCGTAAGGCGATGTCTGCGGGGTCTATGGGACCTTCTTTCACCCCTACACAGGCCTGAAATCACTGAGCGCATTGGCAGTGTGCCACCTTTTGTTGCATACTTTCAGGGCACCTTCTGACAGTTTTATATGCTCTTGAGCTCTCGTCCATAATATGGCGTGGGTGCAGGGACAAAGATATTCTCTAGTATGCATAGGGCCACACCCTCATGCAAATGAGGGAATGACATCTTGAGATAGCGCTGGTGCTACATGTTGGCAGCACTATCAATATTACAGAAGGGGCCGCACATGTGTCTGAGGCCCCTTCTGTAATTCCAAAGTGCCTCGGTGTGCACAAAGCAGATGCACATGCCTGTTTGTACCCCCAGGGCACTTTCTGTTAAATGGCCCCAGGTAACTTATTGAGGTCATTGTCTGATTGACTTGATACTTTCACAGGTTCTTGGATAGATAAGGACATATAACATCTGTGTCAAAGGCAGACATGTCAATGATTCTGCAAAGCTAGAGAAAATGGAGTATCAGCCTGCTGAAAATGTAGTCTACTCTCCACTTTCCAAATAAAATGTATGTGATTCTTTCCAGACAACCAACAGAGGGATTAAGCATGCCTGGCAGGATGGAAGGTGGAGCTGAGAACAGCCCCATTTATAACTAAATAGCCTGTGCTCTGCCTTAACACAAAGGGCCTAACAACCCTGCATTGTTAATACTTTCTTCAATTAGCATGCAATACTAACTCCCTGACCCAGACTGTTATCTTTCTTCTCTTTAAAAAAGGCAATTTGGACCTTCCTAATCCCAGTACACTGCTAGTCCTTTTATGAATAGTGAGATGTTTGAGAAGGTGATCACAATCCTTTGAATGACTACTTGACAATTTACATACTCTTAATGCCAACCATTCAGTGTTTTAGTCTGATAATGTAACCACATCTTCCTTAATAAATGCAACAGATATTCTGATGGAAATGATTGATGAGAATGGGTTTGGCCTGTTGATTTTGATAGGCCTCCTATTATATATTATTAGTAAGCTACCAATAAAAGTGAATGTTGTAAGCCCACAGAGTAGGGTGCTTAAAATATCCAAGTTTCACATTATAAATGTAAAATATGCACACCGACTGAAGGTCAAAACACTATTTTCACCGTGCAGTTTAAGGCTACAATACACCAGCAAGTGGCTTAGGCATAATAAAAATTCTTGATTCATATTTCTGCTTGGGAAAAAGTTATCAAAATGTAACTAACTAATTTTCCACTCAAACTTCCAAATCTCTTTTTCAATGGTGGGATCAAAGTTTTGATATGTTCAGTATAAAAGTAATTTTGCAATAATGTGCTTTATGCTGCCCTCATTGCTACGTATCTTACCTCCAAAGGCTCAATACACATTCCTAGCTCAAGTTAATCACCTGCCCTCCAGAGGACAATGATCTGCAAAGGAAATGGCATAGAGCAAGAAGGTCGACAGGCTTGGGTGGGAAAACAACTCCAGTGACTAGCTAGTGCACAGGACTAGACTGGCACAACTCCACCACCTTCTCGGAACATTTCAACTGCATAAGAAGACTCTGCTAGAGAAAAAAGAGTCAAGGACTCCTGACTCCTGTTGGAATCTGAGTACTCAAAGTGTCAGATGGCAATCTTGTTTGCCTGCACAAAAAGCAGAAGGCCCCCTATCTCTATCAAGGAGAGAAGTGGAGAAGTGTGGCTCACTGGTTAGAGCAGGCAGACCCTGAAGCAGAGGTCAGACCCGGGACCAGGGTTCGATTCCCGACGCGGCAGGGTGTTGAGCTCAAATGTCCACGGACTCGATAATTCTCGCTTCGGTGCCTGACCTAATCATGGGTTCACACTATGCAACTCTGGGCATTAAGCTTGCTTAATCTCCACAACGGCCCCCCTGCGGCGGGATGCCTGGCTTTCACCTTGGGGATGCTCTGTAGGGGCTATCTCACAGGGAAAAACCAGGACGGGTTCCCAAGGCAAGCGCGGAGATACCCCTTCGGGGGTCGATTCTGGCGCTATATAAGAAATGCAATAACAATAACAATAGCAATAAGGGTGGGTCACCACAGAGGTTTGACCCTGCAGAAGCCCTGGCTGGAGAGGGAACTAGTGCCTAGAAGCCTGCTCTGATGACCTCCAGGCCCCAGGATTGACCAGAAAGACTGAGGCTTGCTGAGAGGTAGTTCCCTAGAGAGGCATAATAATGAGGTTTGCCTTTCTAAGGGCTTTCAGGTAGATTCATCAACGGAAAATCGGCTCGCAAAGGGCCAGATTCTGAGAATCTGGCCCTTTGCGGGCGCAATTTTTGCATTTGGGATTCATCATCCCAAATGGAAAAATCGCTATTATAGAATTCGCAAATTTCCGAGGAATTGCATTTAAGGAATCTCTATTTGAGATTCCTTAATTGTAATTCATGAAACATTTAAAAATTGCGAATTCGCAATTTTGGGCCGCTATTTACCGCGAAATCAAACCTCGTGGTAAATAGCGGAAACTTACTTAAATGCATTTTTCTAAGTTGTATGTTACACACACACATGTCCTTGGGACATGTGTGTGCTTAACACCAGCACCCAATATCATTTCAGGGGTGCAACAGGGTGTCCTTTGGACACCCCAGCACCCTTGAAATCGCAAACTCAACATGCGAATCTCTAATAGCGATTCGCACATTGATATGTCTTCCCATTCATTCCTATGGACCTTTAGGCCCATAGGAATGAATGGGGAGTTATTCCTTATTTGCGATTAGCAATTAGCTAATCGCAAATAAGGAAGATGTAGAAATTGCTATAAATTTTGCGATCACTACATGCATCCCGTTTTGTGAGTCTTTAATAGCGATTCCTTAATAATCGCTATTAGGGACTCGCAAAAGCGGAGCATGATGAATCTGGGGTTTTTTGCTGCACTGAAAGCAGGTTCAGATGGACCATATGTGAAAGTATCTGGCTTTGTGGAGGCCTACCCAGCTACCACTTCCAGCCTTGCCTCACTGGTGGATTCCGAGTACCAACAAAGTGACTTGGTCTGAAGGTCAAACTGTGGACAGGGGAAAATCTATCCGAGCAGGCAGTGGAGTGACCTTGTTGGCTAATGAGACAGATGCCTCTACCCTAAGCTTTTGGCACCAAAATAAATGGCTTCAGGGGGAGCTTGATGACGATGTATATAATTTTGAGTGACTCTTACCTGCTTCAGGCTGGATCTTGCTCACTCGAAGTCTTTGTTCTCCAGAAGTAAAACTAAGTAGGCTATTATGTACTTGTAATAGTACATAGAGGATATCCACCATCTTTGTGACAGAGTATCTCCCCCTCCAAACTCTAAATGAGACTGTAAGCAAGAACATTGAGGGGGTGACCTCCTCAATGTTGTGAGTTGTGTTTTGTTTTAATATTGGTAAAAAAGAACAATATTGATGCCGTTATTATATTTACCCACTGGAGGGATGAAAATTATAATCAAAATGGTTAATGAATGTAACCCACTGGAGGGGTAAACGACTGTCAGAGTTCAGTATTAAAACATGGGCATCTAAATAGAATGTTTATAAAACAAAAACAAACATAAATGAGCAATCATTATGACAAAGAATATTGATGCTGCTGGAACAATTTGGTGAATATATTTTATGGTCGCCATGTAAATAATATGTATATAAAAACTCGAGACTACAACTCCCAGAAATCAACTGTGGTAGTCCGAGTAGACACAAAGGAAATGATGTAATTAGAATTTCCTGTTACCTGAAAGTTTTAAAAAGTTAATAATTGTGTGACTTGTTAGCCGTGAACAAGGTATTGAGACATATTGGAACGCGTGGGCTATTCTGTGTTTGGCTTAACAAAGAAAACTGAAAGAATAAATTAATATAGTGATTCAAACCCTGCTGGTGTGCGGCCCTATTACTTCCGTTCCGGAGGTGTTGTGGATATATATATATATATAAAAGAAGGAGAGAACTCTGGGTAGTTCTCCAGTTTAGGTGGAAAGCAGCTCCTGTTAGAGCACTCTCAACACCAGCGACACTCTAGATCCGCTCACCTCAAATGTCTGTTTTTCTATCAAAGTTTTTAAGCATAGGATTAGCACAGTGCTATCCAGGCCGAGATAGAAAATGACAAAGTCTTTTGCTATTTATACAGCAAAGTCTTTGAGCATAAGACCAGTACAGTGTTTCTGTCTATAGCATCCTTTCTTATGAAAATGTTTTTGGATAATTCCTTGCGACAAAGCAATATAGGTCTCATTAGAGGTACTCCTTATGCTTAAAATACCAACTCAAGCCAACCTGAAATGAGTAAAAGCAACTAAGCATGGGCGGAAAATCCGTTCCGCTCGCGGATTTTGCGGATTTTCGATAAATTCGCAATCCGCGAGATTCGCGAATTTCCCGCAAAATCCGCAAATCCGCGAGCAGCGGATTTTATGGCTTGCTCGCACTGTTCGCGGCTTCCCAGTTCAACTTCGCGCCCCGCGAATAAGCGCTAAATTGCAGAAATACGATCTTAGCAAAACTGAAACTACTTACCAGGTTCAAAAGTTCAAGCTCATTATTAGTAGCCATTTCCTGTAGTGCTTCCTGAGGGGCCCCTCCAGAGTTCAGTTGCCTACTTGCAACTATTATGTGACCCTGCTCTGACCCTCAGAATAGTTACACATATGCCACAAAGGTCCTGAATTACAGCTAAGGGAGACAAGCAGGAGCCAGGCTGGAAGTTCAAATCCAGTGACACATTAATCAGCCCCTAATTAATTATTGTCAGTTGGGGCAGGGCAGGTGTTGTAACTAATTTTGCAACAATGAAAGCACTTAGCAAGTGCAAAAGATCACTAATCAGGAAGCACTAATTTATTTATTTTATTTTGAGCATTTGTAGAGCGCGACTGATACCTTGCAGGCTTCCTGGCGCTGGAGAGTACTCTGTTAACGGAAAGAGCCAGGGGAACAGTCAGACGGACAATTATTGGGGGAAAAGCCAGGTCTTGATACGTCTCCTGAATGGAAGAAGCTGTGACATCTGACGTATGTCAGTGGGCAAGCTGTTCCACAGCTTGGCCGCTGCAACCCTGAAGGATCTTCCCCCTGTTCTAGTTTTATTAAATCTGGGTACCTTTACCAGACAGGCCGAGGATGAGCGTAGGTCTCTGGCTGGAGTGTACCACAGAAACAGGGCTTGCAAAGGTTTAGGTCTAAGTCCATGCAGAGCCTTAAAGACAATGCAGAGGGACTTGAAGGCCACTCGTTGTTTTAGGGGTAGCCAATGTAGCTCAGACAGAGCTGCTGTAGCCGAAGCCCTCCTCGTCCAGCCAAGAGCCAGCTTGGCGGCGGCAGATTGAATACGCTGTAGTCGATCCATCAGCGTGACTGGAGACTCCAGGAGCAGGGCGTTACAATAGTCAAGGCGACTGAGTATCGTACACCTGACTATCGACGCCCTGGCTTGTGCCGGGAGGAGAGGCATGATTTTCCGCAGTGAGCGAAGCAGGGCTGTACAGATCCCCACAGTTTTCGTCACCTGGGTTTCCATACTTAATTTATTATCAAGCATGGCTCCCAGGTTGCGAACCGAGGGAACTGGCAGAGGTTTGTCTCTAAACTCTGGGGGCCAGAATTCATTCGGAAACTGACGGGGTATCTTAGTGCCTGAACAAAACAGGACCTCCGTTTTTGCGGAGTTAAACTGGAGGGAGTTTCTGTGTAGCCATCCAGCCGTCTCTCTTAGGCAGTCGTGGAAGGTGGAGAAGGGAGTGGCAGCTTCACCTTCCCAAGAGAGGATGAGCTGTGTGTCATCCGCATAGTTTATTGTTTTGATCCCAAAGGATTGAATTAGTTTGATTAGCGGGATGAGGTACACATTAAAAAGGAT
This sequence comes from Lissotriton vulgaris, assembly GCF_964263255.1. NCBI lineage: Eukaryota > Metazoa > Chordata > Amphibia > Caudata > Salamandridae > Lissotriton > Lissotriton vulgaris. The sequence goes on from NC_141690.1 coordinate 156,866,598, forward strand.
GGGGCTGATGGCGGAGCCCTGTGGGACTCCCTGTGGTACTGGTGAAAAAGTGGATTGGAATGGGGGAAGAGAGACAGCCTGTCTTCTGTCCCAAAGGTAGGAGTGGAACCAGAGCAGTGCAGTGCCCTCCACTCCCACTTCACCAAGTCTCTGCAGCAGCATACCGTGGTTGACCGTATCGAATGCGGCAGACAGGTCCAGCAGTATCAACGCCACTGGCTGGCCCCTGTCTGCACGCATGCGAAGATCCTCCATGGCTGTCAAGACTGCTGTTTCGGTGCCGTGGGCAGGACGGAACCCGAACTGGTGATCGTCGAGAAGGTTGTTTTGTTCCAAGTGGACGGACAGGCACGAACTGACCCATCGTTCGGCGACCTTCGCTGGGAAAGGCAGCAGGGAGATGGGTCGGTAATTTGACAGACAGTCCGGGCTTAGGGAGGGTTTCTTCAAGAGAGGGGTAATCAGTGCCTGTTTCCACGGAGTTGGAACAAAGCCACTGAGCAGAGACTGATTACATATTAGGCGCATGGTGTCAAAAAGTTCGTTTCCAAAATTTTTCCAGACTTTTGGTGGTAGGGGGTCGAGTGGAGAGCCCGAGGTGATACCACGCGCCAGTCTTTCAAACTCGATGGCCGGGATTGGGGGAAATTCCCGAAGTCTAGCCAAAAGGACAGAGCCAGGAAGCAGGTGCCAGCTAAAAAAATATTCTGTGACACATTAATCAGCCCCAAATTAATTCAGGTCACTTGAGGCAGGGAAGGTGTGCTTTGCTTTGCCACAATAATGTACACTGGACAACCAGAGGGTGCTGTGATGAAACAGAGGGTGGCATGGGTGAGCCAGAGGGTGGCATGGGTGAACCAGAGAGTGGCAGTGGTGACAGAGGGTGGCAGTGATGAAGAAGAGTGTCCCAAACAGGCTGGACACGTAGAAACAACAAGTTCGCAAAACTTGCGACCCGACAGGTAAGTTCGCGTTTGCGAAATTGTACAAAAACCCTCGCGAACTGGCAGAAACCTGCGCGAACACAAAAAAAATCTGCAAATTCGCGAGAATTCGCGGATTTTGCGGATTGCGAGTTCGCAAATCCGCAAAATTCGCGAACGCGAGATTCGCAAAATTCGCCCATGGTTAAAAGCAACCCCTGACACAGTGTTTCGCTCTAATTAGAGCTCTTCAGAGAGGTATAGCTTTGTCCAGGCACAAGGGAGCACCCAGTATTAAGTCAAAACAAAACCCTTTCAGGAATAGAGTGACGCATAAATTATGCAAAAAAAAAGAAGGAGAGAACTCCGGGTAGTTCTCCAGTTTAGGTGGAAAGCAGCTCCTGTTAGAGCACTCTCAACACCAGCGACACTGTAGATCCGCTCACCTCAAATGTCTGTTTTTCTATCAAGGTTTTTAAGCATAGGATTAGCACAGTGCTATCCAGGCCGAGATAGAAAATGACAAAGTCTTTTGCTATTTATACAGCAAAGTCTTTAGGCATAGGACTAGTACAGTGTTTTCTAGAACGCTGGTCTCCCATCGCAATTCGCTGCTCGAGAGATTGGATGCTCCTCATTATCAACACAGTGCGAGAAATGGTTGCTACACTATACAAAGAAATCCTAGAACTAGAGGAGAAACTTAAAGCGAACCCAGCAGTAGAAGAAGCAAAAAAAACGCTTCAAGAAATAAATGATGAGATTGAAGAATTCGACACGTACCTCATAAAAAAGAAAATGGATAAACTGAAAAAAGATGTCCGATGGTTTTCACAAGAAAAAATCTATCCATACTTAAAACCGGATTTCTATCGAACACAGCACCAAGAAGACACAGCTGGAGGAACTAGATCATATGACCAGACCCAGTACAATCCAAGATATATTAAAGAGTCAGAATCCAAAATTTCTCTGAAACAAACTCCTCAGATTCTGACCAAGATGGACAAATGGGCGAAGAAGAATTTGACTATGGCTATCAAAACAGCAACCAAAGAGGTCATTTATCTGGATGATCTAACAGAGGCCCTAGACAACCTTTTTTATCAAGAGGCAGAGGACGGGGGAGACCCCGATACCCGGCAATGAATCCGAATTAATACCAATAGCCGAACCCTCCACATCCTCAGCCATATGTGCAAACGAGAAGACAACAGTATTGGAAACAGTGAAAGGATAAAGTAACACCTCTATACCTATCTTCAACCTATCTTCTCATACTTTATCATCAGAAGAAATCCAAGTTTTAAATAAAGGGCTATCTTTTGTTCCAAGCACAGGAGCCAACAAATTCAAAATAAATCAGGACATCTTTTCCTTCTTCAGAAAAATCAGACTGAAGAAGTATTTTGACAGGATTGAAAACAGAGAGGAAGAAGAAAATCAGTCAGGATGCAAACCACTATCCACATTTACTTCAACTTTGGACATGCTAGGCCCCGAGGTCAGCATTTTTGAGAAGAGTGTTCTTAAAGAACTAGAAGAGTTTTGAAGTATATCCCGAAACCCCACACCAATCTGGAAATAAAAGAAAGGCAGGCGTTAAAACTACTACAGGAAAACAAAGACATCACAATCAAGCCATGTGACAAAGCAGGAGGGATAGTAGTTATGAACACAAACCACTACTCAGATAAAATTGACCAGATGTTAAGAATAGAAGAACACTACAAAAGAACAAACAGACGAGCCGTAATAGCTCTGACAGAAGAAATAAAGGAAGTAGTCACCAATGCCTTTACAGAAGGATACATCTGTCAAAAAGAGATGGACTATCTCATCAACACTAATCCAGTGGTTCCTGCCCTCTATGGTGTCCCTAAGACACATAAAAATGCAACTGACCCTCCCCTTAGACCCATTGTTGCATCTATCAATTCCAGCACGGAACCCCTGTCTAAATATCAGGACACCTTCCTATGTCCACTTACTACTACCTATGCATCTTACATCAAAGATACAGGACACATGATTGGTGTTTTAGAACATATTCCATTCAACAATGTTACACAGTTGCTTGTCACATGTGACATTGAATCTTTATATACCAACATATCTCAGGACCAAGCTATTGAGTTGGTGGCAGCGCTCCTAGCTAGGACATCGGGATCCAGACCTAATATGTTCATATTGGAATGTCTCAGAATAGTCCTTCAAAACAACTTCTTCGAATTCAAAGAAGATCTATACCATCAGATCAAAGGGGTTAGCATGGGGGCCTCTTGTACCCCCAGCTTAGCCAACATCTATATGGGAGAGTTTGAACTTAAAAACATTTTTATTGAGATTGCGCCATTCTATGAAAACATCACACAATGGCACAGATTTATTGATGATGTCTTCTTCATCTCGACCGGCTCAGAAGACATGCTGAAAGAATTTATTGAATGGCTAAATCTTGCAGACAAAAACCTAAAATTTACCTGCAATTTCTCATCTGATAAGGTAGAATTTCTTGACATATGGATACAACACACTGAAGGTGAACTCACTGTCGACCTATACAGAAAACCGACAGCCAGAAACACCATCCTTGAACACTGGAGTTTTCACCCAGGTTGTCAAAAAGACTCCATCCCCTTCGGAGAATTCCTAAGGATAAAAAGAAATTGCACCACCATGAAGGATTTCATGATACATGCTAGCATGTTAACGGATCGCCTACTGTTGCGAGGATATCCCAAGAGACTGGTACGAAATTCCATGAAGAGGGCAAAATACTACAACAGAGATGCCCTGCTCCACCCGACAGAAAAGCCCATAGATCAGAAACTAGTATGCGTCCTCAATCATTTAACCATAAACAACAAGATCAGAAAAGTGATTAACAAGAATTGGAAAATTCTTAACATCAACGAACAAGATGGAGGATTAAGCAGACCAATAATAGCTTTCAGACGAAATCAGAACCTAAGAGACAAATTGGTCCATAGTAGATGGAAAAGCAAAGACCCAATACGACAGATGACCATCGATGGGAAACCTTTACCCAAAGGAAACCACAAATGTGGCAATTGCCACTCCTGTGACCAAATAATCCCAGGAGAAACATGGACATATGGCCAAAAAAAGGAGATCTGAAAGAAATGACCAACTGTAAAACATCAAATGTAATATACCTAATCATGTGCCCTTGTAAGATCGGGTACATAGGAGAAACATCCAGAGAATTTCGCATGAGATTCTCAGAACACAAGTCTGCTGTAAGAACAAACAAAACTAATGCCCCCATGGTATCGCACTTTCTACAATATGGTCACACCCAAAAAGATATGAGATGGCAGATTCTAGAACGTATCCATGTCATTCCAGGTAAAGAAACCACCAGCATCAGGAAGAAGCGCGAGGCATTCTGGATCTACCATCTAGACACTGTACGACATGGTCACAACGAGGAGATTTTATGGATAGTGACTCAATGACTGTTCCAATCATTTGCCCTACAATCCCTATATCAGCAATTGTTATGCACAGAACACCTTTTGATAATGTCCCACTACAAATCTATAGTTATGGGCTTTCCTACCCGTTATTCAACCATAGTTTTTAATAAACATTCATAGCCTTTGCTATTTCAACCGCACAATGTATGCCAAGATACATGTGCATTATGGTACCAACAGAGACCTTATGTTATCTGCACAGGGACCCTCACTAAAATCTTACAGCCCCTCAAATAGTTCATCTACCAAACTGTCTGTTAAAAAAGATCGATAAAATCAATTAGGATATCAACAGATCGATAAAATCAATCGGGATATTAATTAGACTCAGAAATATGTCTAATATGCATCCGCTACATGTTTATCTTTTTTAGATGACAGTTTGTCAATATAAAAAAAATGACACGAAAACAGTCCCATCTTTATTTATTTTCTTCCACCTACGCTGTTTGCACAGCAGTCCTACTTCCCTGTTTCCCATCAATCCAACCAGAGCTGGGCTATCCTGCAGTATTTGTATTAGTCCTACCTCTCTGTTACCCATTAGAAACACTACAACCGGGTTTTCCAGCTGCACCTAATTAAACTTAGAGTCGGCGGGAATTTGCCTACTTAAAAACGGCGTCTCAAGTTTCAGTGTCTCATACTTGGTGCGGACACGCTCGGAACCCCCTGCCACAGCAGTTTTTGCATTTGCGAAGGTAAGGAGACTGCTAAAAAAAACTGAGCACAAACTGTTTTATTTTTATTTTTAGCCTTTTGGTATAATTCTGAAGGGGTCTCACCGCAAAACCTTTCAGCCCGTTAGCGCGTTGTTTTTCTGTAGGGGCAACACACGCTTACATCAGCACTAGCATTACTGCTGGGTGTGTGCTCTCCACTCGAAAGAATGTCCCGTGGTAATGCTTAAACTCTGTATCAGCATATAATTCTTATGCTGTTAATTCTGTCACCGTCAGTTACCTCTCAAAGTATTAGCCGGTTATGCACTCGAGTACTGCTAGACACTATATAAAATATGTGCGATTGCCTTTCCTCCAAATGATGTTCCCCAGGGGCCTGTTATCTGTGCCAGTTAACTTTACGAAAATAAGCCTAAATAGTACAGGGCATTTAGGCCCGTTATACAAACCCGTTATTAATAATCTTTTTTCACGTACTATGATTAATAAAACCCTTTTGACTAACATCGTGAGCAATAACATAGTGCCCCATATTAAACTTTAGAATGTATAAACATGTTCCCTCAATACACTTTCCAGGTGGAGTGAAAATACCCTAACAAATATCTGGATTTAGAACAAAAAGACAAACATGCCCAGGTAAACTCAGATTTCAATGTATATTGCTTTAAAAATGCTTAACAGCAATTATGTATGGCTTGTAAAATCAGCTATTGAAACTTATTTATGCAGAACCATGTGAAGAAATTAATGCACAAAGCTCTACCGCTAAAAGATACGCTCCTATCCAGACTCCAATCAACTCCTGGATTTTCCATCAGTATCGGCTAGTCTCTTTAGTCAGGTAATTCCTCCCGACTCTTAGGTAATCTCTAAAGGTTTATCTCTAGTTAAATATAATAAAGTACCTTAATAAGCTTGACCACTTTTTCTAGATACAACTTTTCCTGTGGCAAATAATCATTTCCGAAACCCTCTTCGTGTATGAAATTTGAACCCAAACGCACTGAAATAGGTAATCTCTCACAGTCTTATTTTAACTCTTATCTTTTTCACGTTAATCTTATCATCTTCGGTATCTATACCTAACTCTTGGCTGTCTCTAGCACTATAACCACTCTCAATTTGTTATCACTGAGACCTCACTGGGTGTTTCTCTGCTCTACCATATAGGTTTGTTTGGCGTTATACTTACTATGTCTTTAGAAAGTTCCCATTAGACCCTATACTATAGCAGTCTCTTTGCTCTGATACTTGTTAATAGATTGATCTAATAGACAATCGGACTAATAGGATGCTACATTGGAAAAATGTCTAGTTTAAAAACTTTTTTGCAACATGTAAACTAATATAAAGAGTATAAATGTTCATAGATACTTTCTCTTACTTTTCAGAATTTGGAAAAAAACGCCCTGCCTCTTCTTTTAACTTTTGTATATCTGTTATAGTATATGTTAGTTTTTTCTTTTTTTTTTGTTTGTTTATTTTGGCCCTGAAGAAGGTGATTCAACCATCTATCATCACCGAAACGTACGTAGGCCGTACACTCTAAAAGACCTGGACAATGTACTGCTGATTGGTCAACAATGTACAGATCTATTAATGATTAACTGGTGGAACCCCTAATTTCATGTATCAACAGCGAGCTACCAGAAACACTTTCGGGTTATATCTTTTATGTAAAGTCTTGTTTTCATGTTTTATATGTTTTTTATATAGAATAGTGAATGCAGATGTATGTGTGAGAGTATGTATGTTAGCGAGGTATGAGATATTGTTAGGGGCACATTGTTTAAACTGCACTTTCTGAAACTTACAAAACTCATAATGAATGTCCATCAAATTTTGATTGTGTTGTCATGAGATAAAATAAATTGTATGTATGTATAAATATCTAAAAAGCAAAACCCCCAAAAAAGACAAAAGAAATAAAATAAAATAATGTCTTTGTAATAATTACTAGTCTTTGTTTCTGTCTATAGCATCCTTTCTTATGAAAATGTTTTTGGATAATTCCTTGTGACAAAGCAATATAGGTCTCATTAGAGGTACGCCTTATGCTTAAAATACCAACTCAAGCCAACCTGAAATGAGTAAAAGCAACCCCTGACACAGTGTGTCGCTCTAATTAGAGCTCTTCAGAGAGGTATAGCTTTGTCTAGGCACAAGGGAGCACCCAGTATAAAGTCAAAACAAAACCCTTTCAGGCATAGTGACGCATAAATTATGCAAAAAACAGAAGGAGAGAACTCCGGGTAGTTCTCCAGTTTAGGTGGAAAGCAGCTCCTGTTAGAGCACTCTCAACACTAGCGACACTCTAGATCCGCTCACCTCAAATGTCTGTTTTTCTATCAAAGTTTTTAAGCATAGGATTAGCACAGTGATATCCAGGCCGAGATAGAAAATGACAAAGTCTTTTGCTATTTATACAGCAAAGTCTTTAAGCATAGGACTAGTACAGTGCTGTCCTTGCCGAGCTGTAAAATCACAAAAGCCATTTATCACTCCAGGCACAATATTACAGCTTTGAATTGGTTAAATACCAACTCAACCAACCTGAAATGAGTGAGTAAAAGCAACCCCTGACACAGTGTTTCGCTCTAATTAGAGCTCTTCAGAGAGGTATAGCTATGTCCAGACACAAGGGAACACCCAGTATTAAGGCAAAACCAAACCCTTTCAGGCATAGATTGACGCATAAATTATGCAAAAAAAAGGAGAGAACTCTGGGTAGTGCTCCAGTTTAGGTGGAAAGCAGCTCCTGTTAGAGCACTCTCAACACCAGCGACACTCTAGATCCGCTCACCTCAAATGTCTGTTTTTCTATCAAAGTTTTTAAGCATAGGATTAGCACAGTGCTATTGTTCAAGTTCAGTAATTTGTATAGCGCACTACTCACCCAGAGGGTCTCAAGGCGCTTGGGGGAGGGGGGGGATTTTATTTATCAAATATCCAAGTTTTTCGTTGCTTTCTGAAGGAGAGGTGGTTTTGAGTAAGGCGGAGGTGGGTGGGGAGAGAGTTCCACATTTTGGCCGCTAAGTAGGAGAAGGATCTTCCCCCCCCATGGTGGATCTATGGAAGCGCGGAATTGCGGCGAGGGCTTGATTGGACGATCGAAGTTGGCGGGTGGGCGTGTAAAAGGACAGGCGAGTGTTGAGGCATTCGGGTCCTAGAACGTAGAGGGCTTTGTATGCGTGGGTGAGGAGACGGAACATTATTCTCTTGTTGATGGGGAGCCAGTGGAGGTCTTTCAGGTGGTCGGAAATGTGATCTTGGCGGGGGATATCTAGTATGAGTCTGGCTGAGGCGTTTTGCATGCGTTGGAGTTTTTTCTGTAGTTTGGCTGTAGTTCCGGAGTACAGGGTGTTTCCGTAATCCAGTCGGCTTGTGACTAGTGCGTGGGTGACCGTTTTTCTTGTTTCGGTGGGGATCCAACGGAAGATTTTTTTGAGCATGCGTAGGATGTTGAAGCATGATGATGAGACGGCGTTGACTTGTCTGGTCATCGACAGGGAGGAGTCCAGGATGAAGCCCAGGTTACGTGTGTGGTCCATAGGTGTGGGTGCGGTTCCCAGGGCCGGTGGCCACCATGAGTCGTCCCAGGCAGAGGGGGATGATCCTAAGATGAGGACTTCCGTTTTGTTCGAGTTCAGTTTTAGACGGCTGTTCTTCATTCTCTCGGCTACTTCTTTCAACCCTTCGTGTAGGTTGGTCTTGGCGGTGTTTGGGTCTTTGGTGAGGGAGAGGATCAGCTGGGTGTCGTCTGCGTAGGAGATGATGTTGAGGTTGTGTTGGCGAGCGATGGATGCGAGGGGACTCATGTATACGTTGAAGAGGGTGGGACTGAGTCATGATCCTTGTGGTACGCCGCAGATGACTTCGGTGGCCTCTGATCTAAAAGGGGGGAGGCGGACTCTCTGGGTTCTTCCGGCGAGGAACGAGATGATCCAGTCCAATGCTTTTTCTTGTATTCCGACGTTGTTGAGGCGTTGTATAAGGGTGCTATGACAGACTGTGTCGAAGGCTGCGGAGAGGTCAAGTAGGATGAGGGCAACTGTTTCTCCGTTGTCCAGTAGTGTTCGAATGTCGTCTGTTGCTGCGATGAGGGCTGTTTTGGTGCTGTGTTTGGCTTGAAAGCCGTTCTGTGAGGGGTCGAGGGATTTGTTGGATTCGAGGAAGGCGGTGAGCTGACTGTTGACGGCTTTCTCAATGACTTTGGCAGGGAATGGGAGGAGCGAGATGGGGCGGTAGTTCTTAAGTTCGGTGGGGTCTGCTGTGGGTTTCTTCAGAAGGGCGCTGTGTTCGGCATGTTTCCAGCTTTCCGGGAAGGTCGCGGAGTTGAAGGAGCAGTTGATGACGTCTGGGAGATGGGGTACGATAATGGAGTCTGCTTTGTTGAAAATGTGGTGGGGACATGGGTCGGTTGGCGATCCTGAGTGGATGGAGTTCATCAGGTGGATGGTGTCTTCGGTGGTGATTGGGTTCCAGGCGCAAACGTTGTTAGAGGGGGGTTTTGGTTCGGAGGTGGGTGGGTTGGACTGGTCTCCGGGCTGGTTTTCAAAGCTGTTATGTGTGTCGGTGATTTTGTTGTGGAAGAATGAGGCTAGGGAGTCGCAGAGGACTTGAGATGGAGTGATGTCGTTGGTGCCGGCGGTGGGATTGGTAAATTCTTTGACAATGTTGAATAGTTTTTTGCTGTTATGGGCGTTGTTGTCAAGTCGATCCTTGAATGCTGATTTCTTGGTGGATCGAATCAGTTGGTGATGTTTGCGGGTGGGGTTCTTGAAGGTGGCCAAGTTATCAGTGGTTGGGTTTTTTCTCCAGACTTTCTCGAGGGTGCGACAGGACTTCTTGGATTTCTTAAGGTCATTGTTGAACCAGGGGGCTTTTTTGCTACCTTGCTTGATTTGATGGTTTTTCAAGGGTGCTAGTTCATCGGCGCTGTGGGTGATCCATTGTGTGAGGTTGATGGCTGCTTGGTTTGGGTCCGATGATTTGGCAGGAGGGTTTTTGTGAAGCGATGTGAAGAGCTGGTCGGTGGTAATTTTGTTCCAGTTTCTTCGGGGAATGGGTTGAGGGAGGTTGTGGGTCGTGGTCTTTTTGTAGTTGAAGTGAACGCAGCTGTGGTCCGTCCGATGGAGAGCTGTGGTGTGGTTGAAGGAGATGTGCTTGCTGGAGGTGAATATTGGGTCGAGCGTGTGTCCGGCATAGTGGGTGGGGGTGTCAACAAGTTGTTTGAGTCCAAGATTGGCGAGGTTGTCCAGAAGGGGTGTGGTGTTGCTGTCGTTGTTCTTTTCCAGGTGGAAGTTGAGGTCTCCCCCCAGTAGAATGTAGTCCTCCGAGGGCAGGGCGTGGGGGCTGCTGAAGTCAGTGATGTCTTCGCTGAATTGTTTGCAGGGAACTGGTGGCCTGTAGATTAGGGTGCCTCTGAGTGTAGTCTTGGGGTCGGTGTGGATCTGGAAGTGTAGGTGTTCGGCAGATGTGAGGTTGTCATCGGAGTTGGTTGTGATGCGGATAGTGTTCTTGTGGACGATGGCGATGCCTCCTCCAGTTTGGTTGATGCGGTCCTTTCGAATGATCTTGTATCCTTCCGGGATGGCTATGGCGATGTCGGGCGTTGAAGAGGCGTTCATCCATGTTTCGGTAAAAGAGGCGACGTCCGGCGATGTGGTGTCGAGTAGGTTCCAAAGTTCAATGGCATGTCTGTGGACCGAGCGGGTGTTGAGCAGGATGCATTTCAGGTGGTTAATGTCGGAGCTCTGTTTGGAGTTTGTAGATTTGGTGTGGGTCCTGTTGCAGTCGAACTTGCAGGCGTGGCAGGTGAAGGGTCCATGGGTGTGTACTGGAGCGGCTTGGTAGCAGTCTGGGATACGGCCGGGGTTGAGTGCTGAAAGGGTGGCGGAGTCGTACGCTATGCGGGAGGAGTGGATTTTGTGGGGGACAGGGGGTCTGGCGCTGCGCGGTCCAGGCGCGGATGGGCGTAGATGGGCTTACCTTTGGCGCACCTTGGGCGCGCATAGGGCGCGTCCGCTGCGCGCAAAAGCATCTGCCATAAGTGGACAGTGGAGGGGGGAGGGGTGAGGGAGGAGCAGCTGGGAGGCGGGAGCGGGGTGGAGAGCTGGGCTGGGAGGCACAACAAACACCAAAATGGCTGCAAGCCAAAAACGAAACTGGATTGGGGCACAACCTTAGCATAGGACTAGTACAGTGCTGACCTGGCCGAGCTGTAAAATCACAAAAGCCATTTATCACTCCAGGCACAATATTACAGCTTTGAATTGGTAAAATACCAACTCAAGCCAACCTGAATTGAGTAAAAGCAACCCCTGACACAGTGTTTCGCTCTAATTAGAGCTCTTCAGAGAGGTATAGCTTTGTCCAGACACAAGGGAGCACCCAGTATTAAGTCAAAACAAAACTGTTTCAGGCATAGAGTGACGCATAAATTATGCAAGAAAAAAGGAGAGAACTCTGGGTAGTTCTCCAGTTTAGGTGGAAAGCAGCTCCTGTTAGAACACTCTCAACACCAGCGACACTCTAGATCCGCTCACCTCAAATGTCTGTTTTTCTATCATATATATATATATATATATATATATATATATATATATATATATATATATATACACATACATACACACACACATATATTACCTACTGGCGACAGCCAGTAGGTATATATAGTTAGGACCTAGCTACCATAGGAAATCCGTAACATTCGATTGGGAATAACTTTGGCGCCTGTTGAGGAATTTGCGTGTAATTTTCCAAACTTTTGGCCAGCGCCGCTCCGCTCCTTCCCTGAAAGTTTCGGGGGGATTCGTGAAGTGGGGGCTGAGAAAAAAGGGGGGTCCCAAAACATGTTTTCCCCATGCAATTTTCCATAGGACGTTCTGACAAGGCTACAGCCCGAACCGCTGAACGGAATTACACCAAACTTTGCAAAATTGTAGGGACTGGTACGCAGATGTGCCTTTGCTATATTTGGTGAAAATTGCTCCAGTGGTTTTGATGAAAATTAACTTCAAAAACACATATATATCTGGGCGGAGCCTAACCACACATCTCATCGTGAGATCTGATTGGCTGTCAGCACTTCATCCAAAAAGTGTTGGCAGCCATCTTGGGACCAATATACATGATAGCACCTAAATAAAAAGCATTGTAGTTAATAGTTACATTATAAATCATTCGTTGATGGTACCATACTCATCTTAGGAATTGTGGTGTGTTCTAAGGTGATTTTACCATGTGAAAAAGCCGTCTGCTGGGATATCATGAATCATGTTTGAAAGAAAACTATTATCTCATGCTTTTCCCACAGTGGTTTGGAAGGGGATCTATAAGCTAAACTGAAAGCATATTTTCTGTAAATTCACATTATCTTTCTCAGTCATGTGAGAATGAAGTCTGACATTTTCAGTAAAACGTGTACATACAACAAGGACAGAGAATGTCAGTTGATTCCTTTGTGTTCTACTGCAGCCTCCTAGAGTGTTCTAAAGAACAACTAGAGCGCTAACAGTCCTACTTATTACAAAGGTATGGCACACCTGAAGCCATCTTGATTGGAATAAAGTAGTAACTCTTAAAACATTTAATTTAAAAAGGAACAAAATGAGGAGGTATATTTTGCCATAGAAAGTATGATTAGTGCTTCAGAAAGAAAAATTAGGGCACATTTTGAGTGACTTCTCAAATCCTCTTCTATTTCATTAAAAAAATTCTGACATGCAGTCTCCCAAGATGGCCTCCAGAGACAAAAGAGCCCAAATGTAGCCCAAATATCACCCAGATGTAGCCCGAGTATAGCCCAATGACAGAATGTCCCAGAGTGTTCTAAAGAACAACTAGAGCGCTAACAGTCTTACTTATGACAAAAGTATGGCACACCAGAAGCCATCTTGATTGGAATTAAGTGGTAAGTCTGAAAACATTTAATTTAAATAGGAACAAAATGAGGGGGTTAATTTTGCCATAGAAAGTATGATTAGTGCTGCAGAAAGAAAAATTTGGCGCACCTTGGGCGCGCATAGGGCGCGTCCGCTGCGCGCAAAAGCATCTGCCATAAGTGGACAGTGGAGGGGGGAGGGGTGAGGGAGGAGCAGCTGGGAGGCGGGAGCGGGGTGGAGAGCCGGGCTGGGAGGCACAACAACAAACACCAAAATGGCTGCAAGCCAAAAACGAAACTGGATTGAGGCACATCCTTAATAAGCGCTATGTAGTGGGCAGTGGCACCGGCACAATCAGGCACAAAATAATTATACAGGCAAAGGCAGCAAAGCACAATTGAATGCTAGTGAATGCACGCTTTCTCAAAATAGCGCTACGATACAATAATTAACAGCAAGCAGGCACTAATGATTAAAGAGCAATCTGAGCAATGCGAGCTTATAAATAGCAATCTGGCAGTGAAGCGCTACGATACCACAGGGAGCAGCGTGAGGAGCGACCGCTTCTGAAAGCTTCAGGACGGTCACAGCGCTACTACAGGAGGGTCGAGCTAAGAGTATCAGTGGGAGGGAGGAGCAGCTGGGAGGCGGGAGCAGGGTGGAGAGCCGGGCTGGGAGGCACAACAACAAACACCAAAATGGCTGCAAGCCAAAAGCGAAACTGGATTGGGGCACAACCTTAGCATAGGACTAGTACAGTGCTGACCTGGCCGAGCTGTAAAATCACAAAAGCCATTTATCACTCCAGGCACAATATTACAGCTTTGAATTGGTAAAATACCAACTCAAGCCAACCTGAAATGAGTGAGTAAAAGCAACCCCTGACACAGTGTTTCGCTCTAATTAGAGCTCTTCAGAGAGGTATAGCTATGTCCAGACACAAGGGAACACCCAGTATTAAGGCAAAACAAAACCCTTTCAGGCATAGATTGACGCATAAATTATGCAAAAAAAAGGAGAGAACTCTGGGTAGTTCTCCAGTTTAGGAGGAAAGCAGCTCCTGTTAGAGCACTCTCAACACCAGCGACACTCTAGATCCGCTCACCTCAAATGTCTGTTTTTCTATCAAAGTTTTTAAGCATAGGATTAGCACAGTGCTATCCAGGCCGAGATAGAAAATGACAAAGTCTTTTGCTATTTATACAGCAAAGTCTTTAAGCATAGGACTAGTACAGTGCTGTCCTTGCCGAGCTGTAAAATCACAAAAGCCATTTATCACTCCAGGTACAATATTACAGCTTTGAATTGGTAAAATACCAACTCAAGCCAACCTGAATTGAGTAAAAGCAACCCCTGACACAGTGTTTCGCTCTAATTAGAGCTCTTCAGAGAGGTATAGCTTTGTCCAGACACAAGGGAGCACCCAGTATTAAGTCAAAACAAAACTGTTTCAGGCATAGAGTGACGCATAAATTATGCAAGAAAAAAGGAGAGAACTCTGGGTAGTTCTCCAGTTTAGGTGGAAAGCAGCTCCTGTTAGAGCACTCTCAACACCAGCGACACTCTAGATCCGCTCACCTCAAATGTCTGTTTTTCTATCATATATATATATATATATATATATATATATACACATACATACACACACACACACATATTACCTACTGGCGACAGCCAGTAGGTATATATAGTTAGGACCTAGCTACCATAGGAAATCCATAACATTCGATTGGGAATAACTTTGGCGCCGGTTGAGGAATTTGCGTGTAATTTTCCAAACTTTTGGCCAGCTCCGCTCCGCTCCTTCCCTGAAAGTTTCGGGGGGATTCGTGAAGTGGGGGCTGAGAAAAAAGGGGGGTCCCAAAACATGTTTTTCCCATGCAATTTTCCATAGGACGTTCTGACAAGGCTACAGCCCGAACCGCTGAACGGAATTACACCAAACTTTGCAAAATTGTAGGGACTGGTACGCAGATGTGCCTTTGCTATATTTGGTGAAAATTGCTCCAGTGGTTTTGATGAAAATTAACTTCAAAAACACATATATATCTGGGCGGAGCCTAACCACACATCTCATCGTGAGATCTGATTGGCTGTCAGCACTTCATCCAAAAAGTGTTGGCAGCCATCTTGGGACCAATATACATGATAGCACCTAAATAAAAAGCATTGTAGTTAATAGTTACATTATAAATCATTCGTTGATGGTACCATACTCATCTTAGGAATTGTGGTGTGTTCTAAGGTGATTTTACCATGTGAAAAAGCCGTCTGCTGGGATATCATGAATCATGTTTGAAAGAAAACTATTATCTCATGCTTTTCCCACAGTGGTTTGGAAGGGGATCTATAAGCTAAACTGAAAGCATATTTTCTGTAAATTCACATTATCTTTCTCAGTCATGTGAGAATGAAGTCTGACATTTTCAGTAAAACGTGTACATACAACAAGGACAGAGAATGTCAGTTGATTCCTTTGTGTTCTACTGCAGCCTCCTAGAGTGTTCTAAAGAACCACTAGAGCGCTAACAGTCCTACTTATTACAAAGGTATGGCACACCTGAAGCCATCTTGATTGGAATAAAGTAGTAACTCTTAAAACATTTAATTTAAAAAGGAACAAAATGAGGAGGTATATTTTGCCATAGAAAGTATGATTAGTGCTGCAGAAAAAAAAATTGGGCACATTTTGAGTGACTTCTCAAATCCTCTTCTATTTCATTAAAACATTATGACATGCAGTCTCCCAAGATGGCCACCAGAGACAAAAGAGCCCAAATGTAGCCCAAATATCGCCCAGATGTAGCCCAAGTATAGCCCAATGACAGAATGTCCCAGAGTGTTCTAAAGAACAACTAGAGCGCTACCAGTCTTACTTATGACAAAAGTATGGCACACCAGAAGCCATCTTGATTGGAATGAAGTGGTAAGTCTGAAAACATTTAATTTAAAAAGGAACAAAATGAGGGGGTTCATTTTGCCATAGAAAGTATGATTAGTGCTTCAGAAAGAAAAATTAGGGCACATTTTGAGTGACTTCTCAAATCCTCTTCTATTTCATTAAAAAAATTCTGACATGCAGTCTCCCAAGATGGCCTCCAGAGACAAAAGAGCCCAAATGTAGCCCAAATATCACCCAGATGTAGCCCAAGTATAGCCCAATGACAGAATGTCCCAGAGTGTTCTAAAGAACAACTAGAGCGCTAACAGTCTTACTTATGACAAAAGTATGGCACACCAGAAGCCATCTTGATTGGAATTAAGTGGTAAGTCTGAAAACATTTAATTTAAATAGGAACAAAATGAGGGGGTTCATTTTGCCATAGAAAGTATGATTAGTGCTTCAGAAAGAAAAATGAGGGCACATTTTGAGTGACTTCTCAAATCCTCTTCTATTTCATTAAAAAAATTCTGACATGCAGACTGAAACATGCACTTTGAACACCAGCAGCAGACTTCCCTGGTGAGCAGTAGCTTTAACTACAGTGATCTAATGAGCAACTAGAGTGCTAACATTCAGAATGTATGGCAAATGTGTGAAACATCTAAATGCCTTGTTAAAGGAACCACCCTCGTTTAAGTTAAAGCCATTCTGTTTATAATGAGGTGGCTTTTTAGCTTTGCTTTTATTAGTGTTTTTAAAACTTTCATGTAAATAACATGCATATGTATGCATATATGTATATGTATGCATGCATTTATATTTGTATTTATATAGATATGCAGATTATATATGTTTATATATGTATGTATTACCTACTGGCGATAGCCAATAGGTATATATAGTTAGGACCTAGCTACCATAGGAAATCCGTAACATTCTATTGGGAATAACTTTGGCGCCGGTTGAGGAATTTGCGTGTAATTTTCCAATATTTTGGCCAGCTCCGCTCTTTCCCTGAAAGTTTCGGGGGGATGCGTGAAGTGGGGGTTGAGAAAAAAGGGGGGGTCTCAAAACGATTTTTCCCCATGCGATTCTCCATAGGACGTTCTGACAAGGCTACAGCCCGAACTGCTGAACGGAATTACACCAAACTTTGCAAAATTGTAGGGACTGGTACGCAGATGTGCCTTTGCTATATTTGGTGAAAATTGCTCCAGTGTTTTGTTCGAAAATTAACTTCAAAAACACATATATATCTATAGGCGCGCTCCGAGCGCTCACCGGTACGTGTACCGTTAAGCGCCACGGGAGTGCGCGAGCGGAAAGCTGATTGGCTCTCGGATGTCTGTCAACATTCTAAACAGTCCGGAGAGTCTGCCATCTTGTGTCTCGGTAGAATCGAGACACAAGAGGTGAAAATAAAAAGGGGGAAATTATTAAAAGGGGGCAGGGTAGACACCCCCTGACCCCCTAGGTTTTCTGAGGGGGGCCTAGAAGGACCCTGAAGGGCAAAACAACGATTTTTTTTTTGTTGTTGAAATTTTCACGGGGGAAGCGCTTGGTGCGTTCCCATGTATGTGTACAGGTACGCGTACCCTGAGCGTACCACGGGGAAAACCAGTAAAAAAAATATTTTTGGGCCTGGGGGGTCCTTGTGGGACCCCCTGAGCAGGCTTAGGGGGTCAGGGGGCTTCTACAATGCCCCCTTTGCGTGTTTTGCACCTTTGTTTCACTGCTTTCTTGTGCCTTGGTTCTACCGAGGCACAAGATGGCTGCCAACACTTCCTGGTATGGAGTGTTGACAGACAGTGCCAGCCAATCAGCAAGCCTTTCACAGGAAGCAGCATGCTCATTGGCTGTCAATACTTTTAACCAGGAAGTGTTGGCATTCATCTTGTGCTAGGTACACCGAGGCACGAAAAAAGCAGAAAAACAAACACCTAGAATGCAAAAAGGGGGCAGGATAGAAAGAACCCGAACCCCTAGGGCTGCTCAGGTGGTCCCACAAGGATATTAACATATTTAAACGTTATCCGCTAATAGAATTAGCATTAAAAAAACTTTGCGAATTCACTGAAAAAACCATAGGTTTCAGGCCTTATATAGTTAGGAATTAGCATATAAAAAACCTTTGAAATTCACTGAAAAAACCATAGGTTTCAGGCCTTATATAGTTAGGAATTAGCATTTAAAAAACCATTGAAATTGCTCCTATATAGTTAGTTGTACTAACTATATTTCGCGCACCCGCAATCCACTGCTGATGATGTCACATATTAGATCATTCATGACATGGTAAGTGGCATCACTGATGACATCTCAAATGACATCACTGATGACATCACTGATGACATCATCCACGTGATAACCACATACACCTTTTCATACACTAGTAAAATCTTTCATTACTCTTTGTAAACTACAGAGTATCATATTTGAATCCATTGTCACAGCAATACAGGTATCTAAAAACCCACTCAGTGATTCATAGATGTATACACATATCTAATCCCTTACCTGTAGATTCACTCCTACATGCTGTCAATGAACAATAGAACACTATCAAAAATACTTATACACCTTGTTAGACCTAGATTTCTCTAGACTACATAGGGTAGGCTGGCACAGAGCCGGTAGAGCTCAACCCCTCAAGGCTTGTGTGTAATGCTTACAAAACTCACCCGCAGTAACCCAGCGACGAACCCCCAAAAATAAGGACACTACACCAAAATAGAAAAATACTGTTTCCTTTTATAAAATTCTTTAGCTTAGGTTTCTTTTCTTTCAACAGTACAGTACATTCAGCTCAGTACATTTCATCACCTTCAATGATTAGTACACTTTAAATTCCAAATGACAGTTCTTATACTTCTGTCCCCCAGATGCAGAGATCACATTGAAAACCCCCTACAACTTAAATGTGCGGAACCCCACACTTTCTCACAGTTGCTTTGGTGCACAATCAGGTTTCTTTACTGAAAATTAAGTGGTTACATTACTTTTGTTTTGATGCAGCTTCCTCTCACAGTTTCAACACCTTCCCACGGTCTCTTGTGCGTCTAGATGAGCACTGAAGGAGACAAGTAAATAATCACTAACTTGCCAATCAATTCTAGTACATGCCACAACCCTAGTAAACTGAGGGACCAGGTTAGAGTGTTCCCTTGCCCTGTTTTATCTTACTTTTCCAGCTATTTTTCACCAGGGTCTCTTCGTGATACCACCGATTCTCCACAACCTCCCGCAACTCAGGCTTCAACTGTGACCTTAGCCCTCAACTCGCTCCCCCACCTCTGGGTGTTCGAAATGCCACATTAGTGCTACAGAACCTTTTCCTCCTAGAGCGGTTTGGCACCCGATGTCACAGATTACCCCCCAGTGCGAACTGTCTCACGAGGGTTCTTTCCTTCAGAAAATATCAGTCAGGATGAGTTCGGAACTTGAACAGTCCCTGTGCCGTTTGATCCGACGAGAGTCGGGGCAGGTCTTCACTCTCTCCTCCCCTCCCGAGTACTCTCCCGGCTTACTTGGCTTTAGGAGACCTCCGAAAGTTCACTCGGCTGTTCTCCCGAATCGCCTGGCTCCGCGGGCTCCCTCGGAAGCGTCAGCCTTCACAGGTTCGGCGAGGGTGTTCGTCTCGGCGGCTCCTCCCACGTCCGGCCTTCAACCTCAGTCACCCCGCCTCTTCCGACGTCAGCTCCCACGCTACCCAGCCTGAAGTCACTGATCAGCTGGGCCCTGCTTCCTCCGCTCCGCAGTCCAGACTCGCACACGGCCTCGAGCGCTCCTCTCTTGACAGGATGACAGGTGGTTCTGCCGCTTCCACATACGGTGAGTAAATAACTCGCTTACTCTCCGCCGACACAGGAGCTTGTTCCTAGGTCCCCTGCTCTTCCTTCAGCAGCGGAACAACGCGTCAGGAACCAGCCTCAATACTGATGCTTTTGCATATTATTTTTATCGGTTCACTTGGTGATCTCGCACTAGGGCCTCCAGCAACTGCGGGCCTCACTACAAAGTCTTTTGGCACTTGTCTGGAAATCGGTGCCAGTGGGGTTTGGTCAGCTCAGGTGGGGTCACTTCCATGCAGGGATATAGCCGGCCCAAGGGTCGATCGTGCCCCCTCACTAGTGTGAAATCCTCCTCCTCGAGTTTCCTCCCTCCTCACTGGTCACTCCTTGACTGCACACAATGGCTGCCTGGTCACTGGCCTTTTATAGCCTGGCCTCAGACCACTAGAACCTGCTAGAGGGTTCCAGAACCTTCCTCATGCTGTCCTATGGGTCTGCCTCACTGGGGTGACCGTTATGGCAGTTGCTGGCCACCATTTTAGGTTCCTTCATTCTCTCTCAAGTTTCAGGTAGAAGACTAGGCTTCAATAAGGAGGTGAAAGGGTGGTGTCAGGGAACACCTAACCCCATGACAGCTCCAAAAAAAGAAAATTCCTGATGGACACAAAAGAGAATAAAACATATGGAGGCCAAAAGGGACAAAAATAAATATTGATGTGAGAGGAAAACCAAAGGGAAAGACCGGTCTAACACGCGTCCTCCCCAGCTGAAAGTGGGGAGAGCTACCCAACCCCTTGGGAGTTCTCATCAATAAGGCGGAAATACCTAGAGAGACCGTTTGCATTGGCGTGGTCCACTCCCGGCCGATGTTCCACCCGGAAGTCCATTTCCTGTAGGGAGATGGACCATCTCAACAACTTGGGATTTTCCTTCTTCATTTGCATCAGCTAACGAAGGGGCCGATGGTCAGTCTGTACCAGGAAATGCGAGCCAAACAGATATGGCCGCAGCTTCTTCAGAGCCCATACCACCGCAAAGGCTTCCCTCTCAATTGCACTCCACCTCTGTTCCCGGGGAAGCAGTCTCCTGGACAGGAAGACCACGGGTTGATCCAAGCCCTCTTCGTTGAGTTGCGATAACACTGCCCCAATGCCATGCTCTGATGTGTCTGTTTGGACAATGAATTATCTTGAGAAATCCGGGGCCCTGAGAATTTGAGCAGTACACATTGCTTGCTTTAAGGTGTCAAAGGCCCGCTGACAAGCATCTGTCCAGACTACCCGTCGGGGTTGTTTCTTGGATGTAAGTTCAGTGAGGGGAGCCACAATAGTGCCATACCCCTTCACAAAGCGACTGTAGTATCCTGTGAGGCCCAGGAAGGCTCGGACCTCAGTTTGGGTCTTGGGGGGCTCCCAGGCCATGATAGCCTCGATCTTCGCCTGGAGGGGCTGCACCGTTCCCCTGCCCACCAAGTGGCCTAAGTACACCACCGACCCCTGCCCAATCTGACATTTGCTGGCCTTGATTGTCAAGCCAGCCTGTTTCAAGGCCTGGAGAACAGCTTGTAAGTGACACAAATGATCCGCCCAACTGCTACTGAAGACAGCAATGTCATCCAGATAAGTAGCAGAGAAAGCCTCCATTCCAGAGTGGACCTCGTTCACCAGCCGCTGAAATGTAGCAGGGGCGTTCTTTAGCCCAAAGGGCATCAGACAAAACTGGTAGTGACCCTCAGGTGTGGAGAAGGCTGACCTTTCCTTTGCTCCATCTGTAAGGGAGATCTGCCAGTACCCTGAAGTAAGGTCAAAGGTACTCAAGTATTGGGCAGCTCCCAGCCGGTCAATGAGTTCATCCGACCTTGGGATTGGATGAGCATCAGTCTTTGTTACTGAATTTAGTCCCCGGTAATCCACACAGAACCTCAGTTCTGGAGTGGTGCCCGGCGGGGCAGCTTTTGGTACCAGAACCACCGGACTGGACCAGGGGCTACTAGAAGGTTCAATCACTCCTAGCTCCAGCATCTTAGCGACTTCACTGTGGATGCTGGCCTTCACCTTGTCTGACAGCCGGTAGATTTTAGACTTCACAGGTGGGCTGTTTCCTGTGTCCACATCATAGGTACACAGGTGGGTTCTTCCCGGGACAAGGGAGAACAGCGAGAAAAATTGCTCCAGGGCCTGGCGGCAATCCCTCTGCTGTTCAGGAGTTAGGGATGGTGAGAGAATAACTCCCTCTACCGACCCATCCTTTTCCTGAGACGAAAAAAGATCAGGGAGAGGCGCGCTTTCCTCTTTCTCTGCTCCATCGGTCACCATCATCAAGATGACCTCGGGCCTCTCGTGGTGGGGTTTGAGGCGATTGGCATGTAGCACCTGTAGGGGCTGCCGGGAGGTCTTAAGATCCACTAAGTAAGTGGGCTTACCCTTTTTCTCCTTCACCTCAAAGGGGCCTGTCCAGCGATCCTGGAGGGCACTTAGCTCTCCAGGCTCCATCACCCACACATTCTGGCCAGGCTCCAACTCCACCGGGTGAGCATTGTGGTCATACCACTCCTTCATCACTGCTTGGCTGGCTTCCAAGTTGTCAGAGGCTTGCTTCCACAACTTAGCCATTTGGCTCCGGAAGGCCAGCATATAGCTCGCCACATCCTGGGCAAGCTTCCTGGGAGTCTTTTCCCATCCATCTTTCACCAGGCTGAGAGGTCCACACACAGGGTGCCCATACAAAAGCTCAAAGGGGCTGAAGCCCACTCCCTTTTGTGGCACTTCCCTGTAAGAAAACAGCAGACAGGGTAGGAGGACGTTCCACTTCCTCCGCAGGCTCTCAGGCAGACTTCTGATCATGCCTTTTAAGGTCTTGTTGAACCTTCCCACGAGATCATTGGTCTGTGGGTGATAAGGAGTGGTGAACCTGTAGGTAACTCCACACTCCTTCCACATAGCCCGCATGTATGCTGACATGAAGGTGGTCCCCCTGTCGGACACAACTTCCTTGGGGAAACCCACTCGGGTAAATATCCCCATCAGGGCCCTTGCCACTGCAGGTGCAGTAATGGTCCTCAGAGGAATTGCCTCTGGGTACCGTGTGGTTGATCCACCAGAACCAGGATAAACGTGTGACCAGCCGAAGTTGGTGGATCCAATGGCCCCACAATGTCGATGTCCACCCTTTCAAAGGGGG
This sequence comes from Lissotriton vulgaris, assembly GCF_964263255.1. Lineage (NCBI taxonomy): Eukaryota > Metazoa > Chordata > Amphibia > Caudata > Salamandridae > Lissotriton > Lissotriton vulgaris. The sequence goes on from NC_141690.1 coordinate 156,889,457, forward strand.
TGCTAATGACAGGGAGTGGTTCCAGGGGAGCTTTCAGCTTCACCCCTGTTTTCCCACTGGCCTGGCAAGACACACATGTCCGACAGTAGGTGTCGGACGCCACCTTCATCTGAGGCCAATAAAAGTGGGGGACAAGCCGGGCAAAGGTCTTGTCCTGACCCAAGTGTCCTGCCAAGGGTATCTCATGAGCCAGTTCTAAAAGAAAGGCTCGATAACATTGAGGGACCACCAAGGCCCATGATGAACTGTGCACGGGTGCCTTGGGTTCACTGTAGAAGAGTCCATCCTCCCAGTAAATATGGTATCTCCCTGTAACGTTCCCTGCTGCCTGGGCTTTGGCCTGACGCCTCAGTCCCTCAAGGGTAGGACACTCTTCTGGCCTTTGCAGAATTCCTCCCTGGTAGGACCTCCCTCCACATGCCATTCAGCAGGGATGAGTAGGTTCTCCAATGGAGCAACATCCTCCTCTGTGGACTCCAGGGCCACCTCCACAGGTGGCCTGTCCATCTCACGAGGTGGGGATGTTGAAGCAGGCTCCTCCTGCCTCCAGTCCTTCCCTTTTCTGGCAGCTGGCTGGGCCATTGTTCCAGGCTCCAGCGTAGGCGAACTCCCCCTCCGGGTAATCGCGGACCTTGTGCTGACACAGGCCCAGTCAGGTGTACCCAGCATCTCAGAATGAGTCCGGTATTCCACCTCCCTCCAAGCATTGTGCTCCATGTCATTCCCCAACAGACAATCAACTGGCACGGCAGGGCTTACGGCAACTCGAAGTAGACCTACAAACCCTTCCCACTCAAATGGAACCTCGGCCACTGGATAGTGACCCATTCTGCCGACAGCCATCGCGGCGGGGTGGAGTACATGTGGAAGTATCTGCTCTGGAGACACCAGATGACTCCTTACCATAGTCATACTGGCTCCTGTGTCTCTCAGAGCCTCCCCTCTTTGGCCATTGATGGTGACCCATTGCTCATACTTAGTAGTATTTGAAGGCAACTGGATCTTAGGAACGATCTCCCGATCTCCCAGGGACACTAAGGTGACACCCGCCCACTCCCCTCCATTATCTAAGGGCAACTCCTCCCCGAGCACTACACTAGCTACTCCCGGGGCCTTTCCTCCAGTGGGAGGGGGTGGTCTCTTTGGGCACTTCACGTCTCCTTTATAATGTCCAACACCACCACACTCAAAGCAATGGACAACCCTTGGCTGCTGGCTTTGGCCAGGATTAGGGTTTCTGGGTGGGTTAGCCTTAGGGGTGAATCCTCTTCCCTTTCCATGAAAATTATTTTGGGGACCTTTAGAGAACTCCTTCTTGTTGTCTCCCCCCTCCTTCTTCTGGGGGGCGCCCCATCCGGACCTCTGGGAATCCCCTCCAGTCCCCTTTGAGAACACCCGGGTACTAGCCCAGATGTCCGCCTCCTCAGCAAGCTTCCTGGGGCTGGTCAGCTTGCTGTCCACCAAGGACTGTCCAGCTCAGGAAAACATTTCTCGAGTAGGTGTTCTTGAGTATGAGGTCATATTATCCCTCATAGTCCCCTACCTCGCTGCCCTTCACCCAACCCTCCAAGGCCTTCTTTGCGTAATCGAGGAAATCCACCCAGTTCTGTGCGCCTAGTTTGTGACTACTCCTGAATTTCTGCCTGTATTTCTCTGGAGTCAGCCCAAACTTCCTTATTAGCGCCGCTTTCATGGTGGGGTAGTAGGTTTGTTTATCCTGCTCTAGGGCCAACAATGTATCCCTACCAGCAGGTGGCATGTATTTGTACAATCCACCCCCCCAGTGAGTTTCCAGTATCCCATGGGCTCTCAAGGAGACCTCATAGGCAGCTAGCCACTTAGTGATATCATCACCCGCGCTGTAGCTAGCGACAACATCCTTGGGTAAATAGGGTCTGGGTTCTCTGGTTAACTCTTTTGTTTCGCTGCCACCATTTAAAGGATTGGGAGTCCCTATTTGTAAGGCCTTGAGGTCCAGCTCCTTCAGAGTTAATTCATGGGCTAACCTCCGTTCCTCCCTCTCCAACTCCAACCTAGCTAACTCCCACTTCAGCTTCCTTTCTTCCCTTCTGTCCGCTAGTTCAGCTTCGGTAAGACTCCTCACAGAGACACTGCTGCCCTCCCTTGAGAGTGTCCTGGGACCTGTCAAAAGGTTCCCCCCCTCCGTTTGGTACAACATCTCTGCCCCAATGACAGTGTCTCTATCCACCTCTTCTTTTTCCAGTTCCTCCTCTAAGTGAGCTTCCATCCAGGCCCTCACACTTGTCTGAAGCTCACTTTTCTTCGCACCCCTTTTGTAAAATACCCCCTTATTTTGACAAAAATCTCTTAACTGGGCTGCTGTGTAGGCCTCCAGTTCCCCAAGATCAAATTCCATTTTGTCATGGAGTAACCAACAGGTGTCCAGAGGAAAACAAGGAAGGTTGTAATGCAAGGATAACCTCCACCCACCGCCAGAAGTAAATTTGGAAAAGCCAAAAATTTAATTAGGAAGTCCGCTTGGAGAAAACTCCAGGTGTAGGCCTGGGGTATGCACCGTGTTATTTCTAGGTGGCTGTAAGCATAAATTCGTACTCCACCGCTAAAACACCAATTATGTTAGACCTAGATTTCTCTAGACTACACAGGGTAGCCTGGCACAGAGCGGGTAGAGCTCAACCCCTCAAGGCTTGTGTGTAATGCTTACAAACTCACTCGCAGTAACCCAGCGACGAACCCCCAAAAATAAGGACACTACACGGAAATAGAAATATACTGTTTCCTTTTATAAAATTCTTTAGCTTAGGTTTCTTTTCTTTCTACAGTACAGTACATTCAGCTCAGTACATTTCATCACCTTCAATGATTAGTACACCTTAAATTCCAAATGACAGTTCTTATACTTCTGTCCCCCAGATGCAGAGATCACATTGAAAAACCCCTACAACTTACATGTGCGGAACCCCACACTTTCTCACAGTTGCTTTGGTGCACAATCAGGTTTCTTTACTGAAAATTAAGCGGTTACATTACTTTTTTTTTTATGCAGCTTCCTCTCACAGTTTCACCACCTTCCCACGGTCTCTTGTGTGTCTAGATGAGCACTGAAGGAGACAAGTAAATAATCACTAACTTGCCAATCAATTCTACTACATGCCACAACCCTAGTAAACTGAGGGACCAGGTTAGAGTGTTCCCTTGTCCTGTTTTATCTTACTTTTCCAGCTATTTTTCACCAGGGTCTATTCGTGATACCACCGATTCTCCACAACCTCCCGCAACTCAGGCTTCAACTGTGACCTTAGCCCTCAACTCGCTCCCCCACCTCTGGGTGTTCGAAATGCCACGTTAGTGCTACAGAACCTTTTCCTCCTAGAGCGGTTTGGCACCCGATGTCACAGATTACCCCCGAGTGCGAACTGTCTCACGAGGGTTCTTTCCCTCAGAAAATATCAGTCAGGATGAGTTCGGAACTTGAACAGTCCCTGTGCCGTTTGATCCGACGAGGGTCGGGGCAGGTCTTCACTCTCTCCTCCCCTCCCGAGTACTCTCCCGGCTTACTTGGGTTTAGGAGACCTCCGAAAGTTCACTCGGCTGTTCTCCCGAATCGCCTGGCTCCGCGGGCTCCCTCGGAAGCGTCAGCCTTCACAGGTTAGGCAGGGTGTTCGTCTCGGCGGCAGCGGCTCCTCCCACGTCCGGCCTTCAACCTCAGTCACCCCGCCTCTTCCGACATCAGCTCCCACGCTAGCCGGCCTGAAGTCACCGATCAGCTGGGCCCTGCTTCCTCCGCTCCGCAGTCCGGACTCGCACACAGTGTCGAGCGCTCCTCTCTTGACAGGATGACAGGTGGTTCTGCCGCTTTCACATACGGTGAGTAAATAACTCGCTCACTCTCCGCCGACACAGGAGCTTGTTCCTAAGTCCCCTGCTCTTCCTTCAGCAGTGGAACAACGCGTCAGGAACCAGCCTCAATACTGATGCTTTTTCATAATATTTTTATCGGTTCACTTGGTGATCTCGCACTAGTGCCTCCAGCCACTGCGGGCCTCACTACAAAGTCTTTTGGCACTTGTCTGGAAATCGGTGCCAGTGGGGTTTAATCAGCTCAGGTGGGGTCACTTCCATGCAGGTATATAGCCGGCCCAAGGGTCGATCGTGCCCCCTCACTAGTGTGAAATCCTCCTCCTCGAGTTTCCTCCCTCCTCACTGGTCACTCCTTGACTGCACACAATGGCTGCCTGGTCACTGGCCTTTTATAGCCTGGCCTCAGACCACTAGAACCTGCTAGAGGGTTCCAGAACCTTCCTCATGCTGTCCTATGGGTCTGCCTCACTGGGGTGACCGTTATGGCAGTTGCTGGCCACCATTTTAGTTTCCTTCATTCTCTCTCAAGTTTCAGGTAGAAGACTAGGCCTCAATAAGGAGGTGAAAGGGTGGTGTCAGGGAATACCTAACCCCATTTCAAGTGTAGCAGCACTATTAATCCATAATCCTCTCACCCCGGGCACAAGTGGGCGCTGAACCCAACGTACGAACGAACGTAAATTAAGGAAGTATAAGAGATACTCTCGATTACAAATTACAAGAAGTATACACGTGGGCAGAAGTGTATGCAAGGAGACGTCAAACCAATACCTACACTTCTCAGACTGACTCCTCATCAACAGATGATGACAGACGCACCACACAAGAAGGGCAAAGAAGGATGCCACCAACACAAACAAGTCAAGCTGGACCTTCCACTGAGGGTCCTTTTTTATAAGGAGGCCCCACAGAAACAGCAGACCCCGGAGGGGACGCAGAAAAAACAAAAGAGAAGACTCCGCCCCAGACAAGGAATATAACGAGCAAGAAGGACAGAACCAAAAAACAACCACAACAGACATGAAACATTTGGTAATTAACATTTCAAATGAAAAATTTAACAACATCCAGCTAGAAACATTACAGAAAGGCATGTCCTTTGTACCTACCACACGGACTAACAAATTGGAGTTGGAGATAAGCCTTTTTAAGCTCACACGGAAAATTAGATTACGTCATTTTTTTGATAATGTCATAACTGAACCAGTACCACATCCAACAGACCAATTAAAAGGTCTAAAGACTGTCAGCACATATATGCCTCCAGTTAGTCATAAAACTATTGACTTATTTGAGATTCTATGCAAACAACAAATAGAGAGAATCAACACAAACAAAAACAATCGTAAGAGGAATTTGACCAACAAGGAATTCGGCATAATAGGTTCGGTTGCTAAGAATGAGAAAATAGTGTGTCAGAAAGCCGACAAAGGAGGGGCGATGGTGATTTTGAACAAGTCATATTACGAAGCTGAGATTAAGACACACATAGAAGACCAACTATTGTACATGGAAATAGAAGTGAACCCTACTGAAGAAATTCGTAAAATACTAAACATTATTCTAAAAAAGGCAGAAGACAAAGGAATAATCACGGAAAAAACGAGAAAATATCTGACCCAAGACAGTCCTAAGAGTCCCACAATATATATGGTACCGAAAGTTCATAAGGACCTGCATAAACCACCTTGTCGTCCAATCGTATCTACTAAAGGCAGTCTCCACGAGCCAGTGGGGAAGTTCATTGACCGGTATCTACAGCCCTTGGTATTGAAATCAAAGTCATATATCAGAGATACCACTGATTTTCTGTTGAAATTGAGGGATTTGAACACACAGGAGAACATCATCATGGCTACTGTTGACCTCAAGTCATTATATACATCCATTCCCCACAAGGAAGGTCTTGAAGCCATTGAACTGGCCTTGTTGAACAGCACATACGAACAAGAGTTACAAATTTTCTTAATGGAGCTGATGGAATTTACATTATTGAACAGCTATTTTGAACACGAAAAATGCTGGTTTATGCAACAAAATGGTACGTCTATGGGCAATTGCGCCGCGCCGGCGTATGCAAATTTATTCATGGCATCATTTGAACACCAATATATCTATGAGCGACATGAATGGGCAACACAACTTTTGATGTACGTACGGTTCATCGATGACATTTTTCTAGTGTGGAAAAACGATACACAATCATTGATCAATGAGTTGGAACTACTGAATACAAGGAATGAACGAATAAGCTTCACCTGGCAAATTAGTATGGACAAGATTCAATTTCTAGACGTTGAAGTCAATCGAATCAACAATCAATTCAGTACGAACCTATACCGTAAGCCCACGGATAGGAACAATCTTCTGAAATATGACAGCTACCACCCCCAATCATTGAAAACACACCTGCCTTATACCCAATTCTTAAGGGTAAAGAGAGTGGTCTATGATTCTCAAAAGTGTCAAGAACAGCTAAAGGATATGGTTCAAAGGTTTCATGATAGAGGATACCCTAAAAACACCATTGATACAGCATTAAAAAGAGCACAAAATCAAGCACGAGAAGATCTACTGACTAGCAAAGACAAAAAGACTACTGAAAGGATTACATGCGTTAGCAAGTTTTCAAATGTGAGTTGCCAATTTAAAGCAATAATAAGACGACACTGGCAAATGCTCAAATCAGAAGTGGATTTCAAAGGAATTTTCGCACAAGAACCGTTATTCGCCTTCACCAGAGGGAAAAACTTGGGAGAAATGCTGACACACCCCACTGAAAGTAAGCCAATGATAAAAATATCGAGGAACAGTTCCATGCATGAATTGCAGTAGTTGTCATAGCATAATGAAGGGGAATTCAATAACCCATCCTATGAAAGGTCATACGATCCCATTAAAAGTCAATGGAACATGTGATACCATGAACGTGGTATATCTGTTAAAATGCCTGTGTGGGTCAGTGTATGTTGGCCACACTGAGAGAAAAATGAAAACGCGATTAACAGAACATAAAAGTAATATTAGGATGGAATCCGTGAAATCTACTGTAGCGACTCACTTCAAAGAGAAGCATCATCATATAAGTCAGTTGCGAGCATGCATACTTAAAACAGTGACTCATAAAGAAGGTCCCATCAACAAAAAGAACTTACTCAAGCGTGAGAATTATTGGATTTACCATTTAAACAGTTTGAAACCACATGGGTTAAATGATGGGACTGAATTTCTTTGCTACCTTTGAACTTGAGAACTGTCTATGACTGAACTTTGTATCCAGAATTTAACGAACTTGGTTTTGGGAATTAATTATGTATTTGATCATTCACATGAGAATCCGTGTTTGTATCAACTTAGGTTGAAGCTAATATAGCGCCTTCCGTGACACTGGCGAGTTATTATGCGCTGTGTTGTTTGGTATACATTGCTTTGCAACATTGTGTACGTTTTGTATCCATAAAGTTACACCACACTCGATAAAAAATGCACAATCGACATGAGAGGTAGCGCGCATGCGCAGATAATGGCATTACGTAAAAACAGGGCCAGTTCAGGCTTCCGTATCTGAAATTCCCGCGAAAAATGCGTAGGCGAAAGACATCCGAACAGAAGGTAAGGACCGGCAGGTCCGGGAAACGCTTGTAGCTTTATGCGCTTATCACGGCATTTAAACACTGTATTTAAACCGCGATGGGAGCCGAATGTATTGAAACTCGGTTACAAGCCGAACAGCGGCATCGATTAATTACTGCATCTGTCATCACAAGCATAAACAGAGCTCGTGAAAAGCCGCACTATGATTTTAAGCGCGTAACAACCCTCATTCTAAAGTCCGCTTGAAACCACCTTTAAATGTTCGATTGTAGCAATTTTAAATCACGAGCAGACATTGTGTGAAATAGGTGAAACTTAACCCACATGATAAGGTCATGCTAGATATCACGTCGTGTAAGATACTAACTCACACATTATAGACATGCAGCAACAGTTATTATGAATTGAACAGTATGAAAGATGCTTTATTTGTATGGTTTCAGGTTTCACTGATGAAGGTGCATGGGGCACCGAAATGCATTGGAAAGTTTTAAGTTTGGTGAAAATGTTCGCACATAAACATGTGAAAAAAACATGAGAAATGTATTTGGAAAAGCACAATAAAACCAAATTTGGAACCAAAGTTGAAATCATTTAAACAGAAATCTATGTACTACAATATACGTTTGAACATTGTTTGCTGAAGGTTCAGCGCCCACTTGTGCCCGGGGTGAGAGGATCATGGATTAATAGTCCTGCTACACTTGGAATTGTCTGACACTCCCCAGGAGGAAGGAGATACCCTGGAGCACGGATTAAACTCACAAAGAAACAGGCTGTACACATCCCACTACCCACAGTTAACACCTAACCCCATGACAGCTCCAAAAAAAGAAAATTCCTGATGGACACAAAAGAGAATAAAACATATGCAGGCCAAAAGGACAAAAATAAATAATGATGGGAGAGGAACACCAAAGGGGCAGACAGGTCTAACACACCTATATCAACATTACTCACCAGCACACATCCTATTCACACTCACTTATGCAAACAATGGATCATACCGACGACACCATCGCACCCGCCGAGCACCTGCATTTCCAGGTCCACATCAACCCCAAGACCACCCTCGGAGGCACCCTCATCTACAGACCCCCGGGACCACGCACACAATTCAGCGAAGACATCGCCGACTTTATCAGCCCGCACGTCCTCCTCTACGCTGACTACATCCTCCTCGGGGACCTCAACTTCCACCTGGAGAACAACAATGACCGCAACACCACCACCCTGCTGGACAACCTCACAAACCTCAGACTCAAGCAGCTGGTCACCACCCCAACCCACTACGCCGGACACACACTCGACCCCGTCTTGTCATCCAGCAAGGACATCGCCTTCAGCCACGCCACCGGACTCCACTGGACGGACCACAGCTGCGTCCACTTCAGCTTCAGAAGGACCACGATCCACCACCACCAGCAACAGGTTGCACGCAGAAGCTGGAACAAGATCACAGCCTACCAGCTCGCGACCTCCCTGAGTATGAACCCTCCCACCAGCGCAATGAACCCAAGCCAGGCGGCCATCAACCTCGAGAAGTGGATCAGCAACTGCGCAGACAACATCGCCCCTCTGAAGACCCCGCCTAGCAGACCCGGTAGCAAGAAAGCCCCATGGTTCACCGACAAACTCAAGAGCTCCAAGAAGAACTGCCGAGCCCTCGAGAGAACCTGGCGCAGAGACCCAACACCGGACAACATGACTGCCCTCAAGCTCGCCACCCGAAAACACCACCAACTCATCCACGCCACCAAGAAAACCGCATTCAAGGAACGACTGGACAACAACGCACACAACAGCAAGGAACTCTTCAACATCGTCAAAGAGCTCTCCAACCCCAACGCCGGAAACAACGACATCACCCCTTCGCAAGACCTCTGCAACTCCCCTGCCTCCTACTTCCACAACAAGATCGCGGACATAAACAACAGCTTCAGCACTCAACCGACGCACGCCACGACCGAACCACCGCCCCCACCACCACCCTCCGCGCCTGGACCCCAATCAGCACCGAAGACACCGTCCGCACGATGAACTCCATCCACTCCGGATCTCCTACCGACCCCTGCCCTCACCACGTCTTCAACAAGGCCGACGCTGTCATCGCACCCCACCTGCGGGACATCATCAACACCTCCTTCGACACTGCTACCTTCCCGGAGAGCTGGAAGCACGCCGAACTCAGCGCTCTACTAAAGAAGCCATCAGCCGACCCCACCTACCTCAAGAACTACCGCCCCATCTCGCTGCTCCCATTTCCTGCAAAAGTCATCGAGAAGACCGTCAACAAGCAGCTGGCCGCCTTCCTCAAGACGAACGGATCCCTCGACCTCTCGCAGTCTGGCTTCCGGGCCAACCACAGCACAGAGACCGCCCTGATCGCAGCCACCGATGACATCCGAGCTCTGCTTGACAACGGAGAAACAGCGGCCCTCATCCTCCTAGACCTCTCCGCGGCCTTCGACACTGTCTGCCACCGTACACTAGTGCAGCGACTCAGCAACGTCGGAATCCAGGAGAAGGCACTGGAGTGGATCATCTCCTTCCTCGCCGGAAGGACACAGAGAGTCCGCCTCCCCTGTTTAGATCTGAAGCCACCGAAGTCATCTGCGGCGTTCCTCAAGGCTCCTCGCTCAGCCCAACCCTCTTCAACGTCTACATGAGCCCCCTCGCAGACATCGCACACCAGCACAACCTCAACATCATCTCCTACGCCGACGACACCCAGCTGATTCTCTCCCTCACCAACGACCCCGCCACCGCCAGAGCCAACCTTCACGAAGGGATGAAAGAGGTAGCCGCCTGAAACTGAACTCGGACAAGACGGAAGTCCTCATCCTGGGATCCTCACCTTCCGCCTGGGACAACTCCTGGTGGCCCCCCGCCCAGCGCACCCAAACCAACAGACCACGCACGCAACCTGGGCTTCATCCTGGACTCCTCCCTCTCCATGACCAGACAAGTCAACGCCGTTCCTCGTCGTGCTTCAACATCCTGCGCATGCTACGTAAGATCTTCCGGTGGATCCCCACCGAGACCAGGAAGACGGTCACCCAGGCCCTCGTCACCAGCCGTCTGGACTACGGCAACTCCCTCTACGCCGGAACCACCGCCAAACTCCAGAAGAGACTCCAGCGGATCCAGAACGCCTCAGCACGACTCATCCTGGACATCCCCCGTCGCAGCCACATCTCCGGACACCTGAGAGACCTGCACTGGCTCCTGGTCAACAAGAGAATCACCTTCCGACTCCTCACCCACGCACACAAAGCCCTACACAACCAAGGCCCAGGATACCTCAACAGCCGCCTCAACTTCTACGCTCCCAAACGCCAGCTTCGATCGACCGGCCACGCCCTCGCCGCCATCCCCTGCATCTGAAGAGCCACCACAGGGGGAAGGTCCTTCTCCTACCTCGCCGCCAAGACATGGAACTCCCTCCCGACCCACCTCCGCCTGACCCAGGACCACCTCGCCTTCAGGAAGCAACTCAAGACCTGGCTGTTCGAGCAGTAGCGGACCCCCCTCCCCTAGCGCCTTGAGACCCTCTGGGTGAGTAGTGCGCTATATAAATGCTTCGATTGATTGATCGATTGATTACTTACATATTTACTTAGCTACACACTTATGCAAACACCACTTCATCTATTCATTTAGATATTAAGTCATACTTAGTGAATTATAAAATCATTATTACAAGTATACAGTTATCCATACAGTCACTCACACAATCATTAAGTCTTATGTATACTTACTTATATACAACAATTGACACATACACTGCCTTTTATTTTTCTAGTTTGTTGGACATGTACCATTCAGAAATATATTTGCTCATCACCACACCTATAAAGAGATTCACTCACCCAAACAACTGTTAGAACATGTAGTTTTACCTTCATATATCTACTGAATCAACTATTCACACATCTTTGGACAGTCACACGCCCCCCACCGAACCACACACACTTTCACTCTCCCATACAAATACTCAGTTAACTAATCAATAACTAATATAGACTTTCACATAGCTAGTAAACAACTGTAGAACCAGTTTACACAACAACTGACAAAGTGATACAGATATTACCACAGTTTAGTCACTATCCACTATATTTAGTGAAATATAATAAATTGGTCAAGAAAACAGTCAATTACACTGCTACTAATTCCTCCATCCAAATATGTATTTATATATATCCACTCATTGTTCAATGCAAATTGCTATATATATAATGCATATTTAAATACCGAAGCAAACCACACTCACTGGATGATGTCATCAGTGATGTCATTTGAGATGTCATCAGTGATGTCACTGACCATGTCATGAATGATCTAATATGTGGCATCATCAGCAGTGGATTGCGGGTGCGCGAAATATAGTTAGTACAACTAACTATATAGGAGCAATTTCAATGGTTTTTTAAATGCTAATTCCTAACTATATAAGGCCTGAAACCTATGTTTTTTTCAGTGAAAATATATATATATATATATATATATATATATATATATATATATATATAATTTCCTACTGGCGGTCGCCAGTAGGTAGTTATAGTTAGGATCTACTTTCCATAGGAAATCCGCAACATTCTACTGGGAATAACTTTGGCGCCGGTGGACGAATCTTCGCAAATTTCTCAAAGTAGGTGGCCCGCTCCGCTCCTTCCCTGAAAATGTGGGGGGATTCGTCAAGGGGGGCCGAGATAAAAGGGGGGTCCCAAAACGTGTTTTCTCCTTGTTAATTTCCATAGGGTGGTCGAATTCATTTTTAGCCCGGCTGAATGGATTTCCACCAAACTTGGCAAAATTGTAGGGACTGGTAGCCCGATGTGCCTCTGCTATATCTCAAGATATGTGCTCCAGTGGATTTTGAGTAATTTAGGTTCAAAAAAATATATATATCTATAAGCGCGCCCCGATACGCGCACCGGGGAGCGCTCCAGGCGTGCTACGCGACTTGCACACAGAAAGCTGATTGGCTCTCGGGTGTCTGTAAACATTCAAAACAGTCCGGTCCAGTCAATTACTGAATTGTTTGTTGTAACTGGTATGGGTATCTCCACTTTTTTGAAAATGTTAGTTTCTATTTTTGAATATGTGTTTCAAGGGTTACTTTACAGTGAAAGGAGGTCTGTCACTCTGTCACAAGGATGGTGTCATCAGTGATGTCATGAGTGATGTCACTGACCATGTCATGAGTGATGTAATATGTGATGTCATCAGCAGTGCATTACACGCGCAGGTTATAGTGAGTCCAACTAACTATAACGTGGGAATTTCAATGGTTTTATGTCAGTAAAATTTCCAGCTAACTATAACTGGTGTCAAACCTATGGTTTTTTCAGTGAATTTAATAGGTTTTTTAAATGCTAATTCCTAACTATAACTGGTGTGAAACCTATGGTTTTTTAAGTGAATATATATACATACACATTAGAGAGCTTTAGCTATTTGCTGTAGGTGTAACAAGGATGGTGTATTTAGTAGGAGCGCCAGTTGTTTCTATACCTTTAAGTGCTAATGGCTTTTCCTTGTATTTTCCTTCCGGGTTGTTGCACTCTGTCAGGCTCATCGTGAGACTCTGGTGGGATGTTCTCCTGTTTACTTGCCAACAAATGTTCATTCTGCCTCTGTGTCTTTCTCCTGGGCTTAGGATGGGGTCAGGACTGGGTCATGGAAGACAGCGTTCTAAGTCTCTCGTGGCACCGACAGAAATGAAAAATGCCAGAAACACTCCCTTATTGCTGTGTAAAATACACACGAGATTCCAGAAATGAAAATTCAAGAAACATAAACCAATTAATAATTCAGAATAAGGATAGCGGAATCTTCATTGGAGGCCAGGATTTTCCTCTATGGTGTTAAGGCAAGCGAGTTAAAATCCTGGTAATAACACAGATTTGATAAAAAAGCATATTCAATAAACTTCATGACAAATATATATATATATATATATATATATAGTAAATACGTAGTTTATTTATTTAATATTCGAGGACAAAAAGATTATGCCTTCGTTTTCTATTATGTACTCTAAATTCTACATAAAAACAGCCGTTTTTTTTTCTTTTGAACTCGCTTACTCTGGTTTTAGCATGCATTCTGCAGGAAATTAGTGACTGTGACAGTTGTTTGTGATTCTGGTGAAAAGCAAACATTTAAGGAAACTTGTTTTGAAGAAAGTTCCTCCACGGGCCTGTTTCCTCGAGTCTTTTCAAACAAAAGGTATTCCCTGGATGTCAAAATGGTCTTGGTGAATTCTCTTCATGTGAGAAAATGTCTTGCGCTTGCTTTTTTTATGATTTCATAGTTTTCTTTTAAATACCTGTCTACCCTAATCCTCTCCTTCACAGTCTACTATATTTTCTGTTTTTCTCATTTCATTGCTCTTCCTATAATCTGGTCAGATCGCTCCCCTTCTCCCTTAGCCATGTTATTCTTTTCCTCTGTGTATGCCTTTGCACATCTACCTCAACCTATTCCCTTCTACCTCAACTCCTATCTATACCCTAATTTGTCTACTTAATTTGCCAATATCTTACTGCTTCTATCCTTCAGTATACACTTCCTGGTCGGCAACTACTTGTACTCGTGCACCTCGACCCTGCCTATACCCCTGTACCTCTGCCCCACCGATGTACCCACATTTTCCCCATTACCACTGGTATCACCCTATTACCTTTACCACTCCCTGAACCCTGGTATTTCTATCTCTACTTATACCATAGCGCCTCCGCTCCAGACTATGCCCTGTTACCTTTAATCCTATCCTTACCCTTTAACTGCTACCTGTGTCTATACATTAGCCTATCTATATTATGCTCTGGTAGATTTACCTCTATATATCTTATAGTACAGTTATACTTACCCTTGAACCTCTAATTGTACCCTACCCTAGTATGCCTACCTATACCTAATTTTATCTACCCCCAGCTTATACCCTTTTACCAATACTCGTACCTACACCCTACTGCATCTACCCCTAGCTATACTCTGCTCCACTACAACTGTCTATACCCTAGTACTTCTACACATAGCTATATCCTTGTACTTGTTAATCTATCAGAAGAATGTCTAAACCCTACTATTACCAACCTGCGCCTTGTATCTGCTATAACTGCCCATAACCCAGCACCTCTACCCCGGTCAAAAACATTGTTCTTGTACCCTGGTTATTTCCTAGTACTGTTACAGTTACAAACACCTTTACCATTTTACCTCTACAACACATGCCCTAGTACTTTCACTCAAACCTATTGTCACAATGTGCTCCCTGCACTCTTGGGCCCACCACCAGGAGGCCGACATGTGGAACTTTCCATTGTTGAAATAAGCTTCCCGGCCTTCTAGTACACCCATGTACCGACTTCCAGCCTTTATCCCAGTTAATCCTGACTTGACTCTTTGGAAGACATTTCCTGTCACGGATTAGGTGAATCAATTAAGTCTAGTGTCACTTTCTCCCTGCTAGACACAAGGAAAGCTATTGATGCCCTGAAGACAGGCAAAGCACCTAGGGCCAGATGCATCAAAGGGTTTTGTCCATTCTGTGTCTATGGGAAAATGTGTTCATGCATATGGCCCCTAGACTTGATAAAATTACGGATTACCTTTTCAAATCAGAACCGTATATATGATACCCTATTTAAACGCCATTTCAAATGCTGTCCTTGTAGGTGCGCCCATCTCTGATACATGGAAAGGAGCCGTGATTGTGCCAATCCATAAGAAAGGGTCTTGTATAGTGCCTGGAAACTATTGTCCGATTAGTTTCGTAGAGAGCGTGCAAGAGATTCTTCGATAAATTCTCAATTTGGCTAATAGAAAATAACATGCTTAGTCCTTTCCAAGTTGGATCTAGAGAAGGAATGAGAACAGTTGATCATGCTTCCTGTTCCTTTTGATTATATGAAAGAGAGTCAATCTTAATGGGGGCAGCCTTTCTGTAGCATTTGTACATCTTTGCGCAGCATTTGACATGGTGCCAAGGAGCAATATATGGCAGGTATTCTGCGAGTTTGGAGTTCCAATCGATGTATTAAATACACTCAGAGTGTTACATTCAGATAACTATGCCTAGGTTAGGTGGGGATTTTAAGAAAATAATGGTTCCTGTGGAAAGGATACTTAATACTGATTAATAAGACAAAGCGAAAATCGCATATAGAGGCATGGATTAAGTGAGATGTCAGACAGAAAGAGACTCAAACGCACTGATTCAGTTGCTCACTGATTGTATGAAAAATAAAATTATTGTGAAAAGTTTTACACGTATAGCATCAAGTATTTACAGTTGTGTATTGTGTCCCAAGTGAAATTATGAACCAAGGCATATGAATAACATTTGTGAAACAATATGTGCAAGGTTTCAAATAAACTTTGTTATTTACAAAAGCGACCACTTTCCTTTTTTCAAATACATAACATCTATATAATGATAGAATGCCAGTTACACTGGTTCGCTTTTCTCAATTGTCGACGGCGTTTCGACCCTAACATGTATATAGGGTCTCTTCAGGACCTATGATGTGGGGGACTTCTGGGAAAATATAAATATGTGTTTAGAATCTAAGACCAATTTGTAGTTTAAGGCGCTGTATTTAGAGAAATAAGGGCTGGAAAATACCTGGTATGTGTATTGCTTCAATATTGGTGATTTGCGTGTAAACTGTGTGCAGGTGAAATAAAAATACTCACTAACAAACCCATCCGGGTTCAGTTAGAAAAGACAAAATCATATAGTCCACATTAGAGAGATGTAGAGGAAAAGGAAGATACGCTGGTGGTATCTAGGGGACGATGGATCCTGAATCACTTACTCCTAGTAAGAGCGTGGCCCTAGCAGTTCTGGTGGGGTGCGCAATGGCTGTCCTCTCGGTTTAAAGGCTTCACTTCTTTATGAAGGTGATATCCTTGTCAATGTGGGCGCTTGATGGCAGTCACCGCAGTCTGTGTTGATTTCTGTATTAAGAAATCAATTACCCATAGATTACTGGCTGTATCCATAGTTGCCATCCCAACTAGAAACTTTCTTCCAATAAAATGTGCCAAGATATTTGAACTATTTGCCATAGTTGCAGTCCCAACCAGATACTTTCTGCCAATTAAATGGGCCAAAATATTTAAATTAATTGCCATCCACTATATACACGTATTGTTAACCCCGCTAAGTGCTAATTCAAAGTTTCGGGCCGTGGAGTTTACGTACCTTTCCTTAGTGGGTTTGTTACGAGGAACCACTTTCATCCGTCCTCAGTAGGTGCATTGATGGCGACCGAGTGTACTCGGTTTCTATTTAAGCCGTCATCTACTTCCAGTTTTTTCCGGCTGTATCCGCAGTGTGCACGGCGGCCGCCGTGCACAGCCGTTGACACCGGGCACGTATGGCGTGACCCGCGCTCGGTAGTGCTAGGTAAAAAAGCCAGTGTGGCGGTCTAACGTGCATTTATCTAATAAGTATAGCGTATATAATCAAAACGAAATAAAGAAGGAGAAAGAATAATAATAAAGATAAGAAGATTTTTTCAAAAGTGTAAGGAAAATAAGAATTAGAAAAAGGACCATAGTGGTACAGTGAGTAAGTAGGTTACATCTGTATCAGTCATGTTTCAGGATCTGGCTGCGGGCAGGCAGGCCGCGGCTGCGGGGTGACAAGGGTATTTGGTCATGTTTGTGATTATATACAGTTAGGCCTCTATGTGCAGTTTATTCATATGGGCACCTGTCTGTATCAGTCAAGTATCAGGATCTGTCTGCGGGCAGGCAGGCAGCAGCTGCGGAGTGACAAGGGTATTGTGCCGGACATCTAACCTGGGCTTCTATTGGAATTCTATAACGCATATTAGCAAGCCCATTATCGCCGTTTTAGCGGCAGTTTCCTGCAGCTAAAACGGCGATAATTTTAACGAGGTTATTGCTAATATGCCCCTTAGAGAGAGTAGACAAAGTTTTCATATGATCTGTTTTGAGGCAACCCCAGAGCAATTCTATGCTTCCGTTTCAGTTAGGTTAGGGAATTAAATCTATAGCAGATCATGTGATGTGAAATTGAGGCCAATCTTGTATTGGCTTTGGGTGTGGACAGTGGAAGACCTACAGTCATAAAGTGAGGGCTTGTTAGACATACTGGGGAATATACCCCGGATAAGAATTACAAAGAAGATGTTATAAGAGTTGGCACTCAAAGACTTTTGGTTTAACCCCTTTACTGCTAAGGCATTATTGCTATTTTACATTAATTTTCCATTGAAATGAATGGAAAGTTCATGACGAGTTACCCTTGTCATTAGCAGCCAAGAGGTTAATATAAGGGACTTAAGTTAAATGCCCATAGTGGTATTAAGGAAAGAGTTTGACACTGCACCATTGGAAAATTGCAGTCATGATCCCAAATGGGCAAATGACACATGAATTCCTAAAAACTAAATGGGATTTTAAATTTGAAAAATATTTGGACAGTATACAACCTTGGATGGCCAGAACTCATTACATCAAATTCAGGTTAGACAGTTTACCAGTAGCCTCTTTTACAAGCAAATGGCAATTGTCTGGACAAGCTACTAATACATGCTCAGTGTGTCTGCTACAGGAAGAATCTGAGGGTCGTATTTCATTCTTCTGTAACACATACAGTAGACGAAGATCCAATTGGGTGAAGCCACTTTGTAACCTCTTTGTAATTAGCCCATATTATGTTGCATTAAGAATATGCAAGGCTGACACTAGTCATAGTGTTATTTTCGCAGTTCCAAAATCTTTGTAAGCTGCTTGGTTTTTACGAAGAAACATGGTGAAATTGGGCTCTTGAAATTGACATTTGCTGCAATTAAATCATAAATTATGGTATTGTGTGTAATTATTTCTTATAGGTGTAAATGGCTCTGCAGTTTATCTAAGACTTTTATCTATGTTTTTACATTTTCACGTTGTATATTATATTATTTATATATTGGTGAATGGATGGGTTTGTCCGATCTGATTGGGAATAAATGAAATAGACTTACAACTTTTTGGACTTTATTCTGAAATTCCTATCCATTTCAGATCCATGATGGGCTTTGTGGTAGCTAGTCTGTTCTTGCTAAAGACTACAATACCTAAAAGTCTCCTGCTCAATGCTTCATTTCCACCCCTGAAGGCAAAGGATGCATGGAGGAATTCAACACACCTGTGGCTGGCAGGTGCTAGCCTGCTCTTACCTGAGGCATGTGATCACTGTGAGCTCTTTTAAGCCTCAGTTTCTTTCAGTCCAGCGTTGGTCATTGTAGCAGTGTTCCGGTTTTTAAGTTCTTATGCTTTTGCTATCTTTGTTAACTGAAGATGTATTGATTCCTGTGCCTTAGTGTATCCTTGTTCTTTGAAAGAGCAATTCCTGCAGTGCTACCTTGATTCCTGAGCCAGCGCTAATTTAGTGCATCCTTGATCTTTAAAGTTTCACTTATGCATTTTCCTTTACCCAATTCCTGCATATTTGTAGCTCCACTCTCAGCTTGCTACTGTCTCACTCCTGCTATCTTCACTTCCAGTTAGCTTGTATGGTTTATTAATTGCTTTCTGACAAGTGTGCCCTTTGTTTTCCCTTCTCTCCCATTTAACCCCTTGACGGCGGCGTAAATTCCGCTGCGGTGCTGGGTAATTATTGAGTGGGCGTGTTTCGGATGGCCCCCGGCCATCCTCCGCACACGCTCACTGTGAGGTCGGACTGCCGGGGGCCGTCCGACGCACGAAACGACTTAGGCGTATCTCCTTGTCTATCGTGGCAGTGTATTTAGTTCTATTCCCTTGATGTTTCTGCCATGTGTGTTTCTGTTTGATTCCCAGGATTCATGGGCACAGCTGACTACCTAGGTGGTGTTTTATGTCCACTGTGAGTATTGTCTTTGAGTTTCTTTTATAACCTCACCACAGGTATCAGCTCTACAGACCCTGCCTTTGCATGTAATTTGGCAAGTGGGTATTTACAATCAGTATATGTAACAACAATTGTGGGTGAGGAACTTACTGAGTTTCAGTCTTACTGTGTGGCGTTCCCAAGTGCTTAAACCCACATTCCCTTTACTGTTAATATTGTTACATATATGCCTTGCATGACCAGTCTATATGTTAGTTATTCTGAATGTTACATTGCCTCTTGAGTGTCTGTGCTTTCTGAGCTTTGACTTTCTTGTTCCCTTGTGGAGCTTCCTCTTTGGGACCGTTTTCACCTCGGACTGAAATTCTTCACAGTGGAGTTTCTCTGGCATAGGTAGTCATGTGAAGGTTCTCAGTTTTGATTTTCTGCAATATTATATATAACTGTTGTGAAGTTCAATGGAATCACAGCAGTTCCTCTTGTATCCAGTGAAACGTTGAGAGATGTATAGTGTCATTGTGAGTGTGCAGACATGTGGTGGTAGGGACTCATGTCTGAGGAGGTCGCAAGAATTGCAAGTTTTAGACAGTTTGTCTTGTTTTTGTGTTTGACGTGGGGTGTGGGAACCCTTATGTCTTGACTGCTATTTATTGTCTGTGTGCGTCTACATAGGTATTGGAGAGTTTAACAGGTTGTTTTGGGTGAATCTGTAAGCTACACATGTTGGAGATTGAAAGATTGTGAATTATTGTCCCTGTATTTTATATACAATGGAATGGCTGTTCTTTGTTTTAAAGAAAGGGTCCTATGTTGTAATGTGAGTGTTCCCATTTCCTGTGTGCTTGAACTGGTGTCTTGGAATACTGAGAGTCGATTGCTGACATTGAATGTTGTACTAGAATGTTGGTGTGTGGTCTGCAGTGGTAGCTAGGAGCTACGGACAGTTGGTGGGAGAGTAGAGCCCTGACAGAATCTACCGGCAGTTGCAGTTAACTAGGGGCCTAACAGGACCTGTAGACAGGACTCTTATCTGAATGGCTCCAGATGCTTTTATGAAGAACCTGCACTTTGACTACAACAATATGCCTAATGTGTGCTCTATATGTGTGTGTTTGTGTGTCTGTGGTTTCATGGAAGCAAGTATTTTGATTTCTTCTATTTGGTTTACCTACATAGTGTAAACCAAGCCAGAATGGCAATCTAGAGCTGTGAGTGCTTGACATAAAAGAGTTTCATTTCAGTAGAATTCTTGACTGTGACCTGTTCAAGGCAATCATTTGGGTTACTATTGTAGATTTGAACCAGATGAGCATGAGTACAACTCGAACATCAGTTACAGTTCGTGGCATAAGCAGAGTCTTAGCAACCGTTTAAAGTTGCACATTGTGCCTACTTCCTCCTCACCCGAGTGTAGTCAGTTTTTGTAGTGGGTCTTGCTCAAAGTCATGCTCATGCTCCCAAAAGCTACCAAGGTTAGACAATCTCCAGTCAGGTGAGCCCTTATCGAGATATTCCTAAAACCATA
The DNA here is from genome assembly GCF_964263255.1 of Lissotriton vulgaris. NCBI lineage: Eukaryota > Metazoa > Chordata > Amphibia > Caudata > Salamandridae > Lissotriton > Lissotriton vulgaris. The sequence continues at coordinate 156,910,285 of NC_141690.1, forward strand.
CCTAGGCTTGAAATCTGCATACTCTTGAATGAGACAAGTAGCAATTGAATGTCTAGTGAGCCACCAGAACCAACCTAATCACTCCTGTCTCACATCACCCTCCTGCCCTCCGGACCATCCAGGTCCAATGTCACTTGTAAATGAGGCTCAATTCACTTTCCCTTTTTTTTTTTTTACATATTTTTATTGACATTTTGTATGTTTATTACAATTACACAAGCAATATTCGCAGCAATTGTCAGTGCTATTTGTTATATCCTCAGTATTACATTTACATGTAATCATCCTTGGTCCTCCTAGCTGCTCAGCCAGAGTGAGAGATAGTTACGGAATGTTTGGTGTGACTGTGATGATTGGAATGGCTGGGTGCCTGAGTGGATGAGTGGTGACAGTTAGAGATGGGCTGAGCAGGTAGGCAGGCTGCTCCTGGTGGGGCTGATACATGGCTAGTACTTGACCAGAACTGGCTGGACAGAGATTGATACTACCCTGAACTGGAACCAATATAGAAGACTTGAAATATACAACATGGTTTCCAGTGTCTCTATGTGCAGGGTACAACATTTATTTTGGCTAAGAGCGGACCTGGACCCAAGCGTACATATGGATAGTACAGAAACCAAGAGACTACAGTAACCAGCGAAACTACAAGAAAAGAAAGCAACTACATGAAGCCGTATGGAGTTCCAGGCAACCCAGCCCCACCAGTGTCCTTGTCAACCGACAGCCCTACCGACCAGTGTCCTAACCACAGACACTACAGCCTGGAAATACTCCTCTGGATAAGGAACAGTGAGTTGGAGGTGTAATTAAACTACGGCCACATGTAGGTGCTCTAGCCACATCAATTTACAAGGATAACTGTGACATCAAAGTAAAAGCAGCTCTTGATATACTTATTACGTCCTGCCTCTTTGTTTTCTAGAAGTCACAACTAACTGAAGGTTGTAATTTGAACCAACGTGAGTACCTCCTTCTACGTGTAGCCTCCTTTGTGTGGACAGTGCTGGGTCTCTGTCAGGAACTTGAAGTACGTTTAAGGGGGCCACACAGAACTTTTTGTCTCATCAGTGATATATTATTGATGAGAAACTACGAGTATTCTGCGTTATTCCCACTTGCCAGCTTACATCTCTGGATTATTTTTAAGGTTGTCAAGTTTGTGCCAGTGGTTGGTGTTGACATTCTTGCTACCTAAAGCTTAACCTTATGTGAACTGTTATCTTCAGCGTCCAACTGTCAAGTGCAGTCTGTTTCAGCACTCGCGTGCACCTCTGGGCTTAATTTTTCATGAGGGCATCATCGTAAAGCATTTCTGTGGTGAGTCAAATTTTGTCCATTGTTTGGGAGCCCTGTTGAGACGACTGCGAGCGTTATTCAATCTTCGTCCGGTTGTTCAAAAATTGTGGCACGAGCCAAGCAACTCGCACGCCTACCTCTTTCCAGCTTGTTTGCTGCGTGCAGTCCCTCCGGCGATGTGCCCTGCATCATCTGTATTCTGACGTACAGGGCTGCCTCCGCTCTGGCGATGCTTCTGGGCTACAAGGATGTTTTGGTGCATGAACGCACCGAAATCCACACCGAAAGCATATAAGACAGCGTGCCGCCATCTTGAAGTTGTACGCCAACCACGCTGCATTTGCTAGCTGCATCAAAGTTGAGTATAACCTGTTGAAATACGGGTTCAACTCGGATTAAGACTACAAATCATCGTTAAAGTTTTTTTTTATGATCAAAACAAGTAGAGACGTTTTTCGAGGGATTCATCATCCACACTATCAAGTTGGTGAAAATGCTCAAAGTTGCCAAACATCATACAGCATCTTTGAAGGGCCCAGTATGGTGTGGGAGTGCTCTTGGTTGTGTTTTCCCTTTGCACTACACTTATAGTGCTTTGTGGATACTGTGGTTAATAGTCTCTTTTGTCCATTTCTTGTTACACAATTTGGGGGGCCATGCAGCTATGGTATTTTACTATTCAGAGTGGCAGATTATTTCCAGAACAAAGAAAAAGTACATTCATTTCCACAATGTTTCATGCTGATTTAAAACCCAACTGAGACATCTTTAGTGTTTTTACTTGTTTTACACTTATATTTGGGGTTTGTAGTCCTTTCTTACGTGTTTTTAGAATACCAAACTATTACATTATTTGTTTGGTTAAACAAGTTTCCGGTGGGGGCACAGTTTTCTAGTATTCTACAGTAAATGGATTTGTATGTGTATAATCTATGCTACTATTTGTATTTCATGATGCCAGTTTTACGCTGTTTATTGTATGAGTCATCAGTGTGTTTGGTGGGTGGTCATCCCAGTTTTGGGGCTATGGAAATAGTCCCATCACAATTGTATCCCTTTTGTCAGGGATTGGGTTGGGTTTGAGTCCTCTTTAGTGACCTCTACACGAGGTTTAGGTCATGGGTTAGTTCCCATACATAATCGTTATATAGTATAAGCCTTACATAGGGTTAGGTTATGGGTTTAGACCCCATTTACATGTTGCGCGCTGTGCTAAAGTACAACTCTTCATAGGGTGTGTGTTATGGGTGCTTGTCCCTTACACAGTTGCCATGGGTCGCTGTCCCATTTGTTTTTGTTAGTTCCCTTGTAGTTGGGATTGGTGTCGCGGGAGGTTTTACCCTTTGCGTCACTCCACATATCTTCATTGGGATTGGTTACAGGGTGTGTTACCCTTTGCTCCATTCTATTTTATGTTTATTGAGATTGCTGTTGTGGGGTACTTTACTCTTTGCCATACAGTACATCATTTTACAGTTTACGTTACAAAGTATTACAATTTGAACTTGAATCTCTGCAAGCTTATGCTTCAAAATGTTTTGATAATTTTCATGGGGGAGGATGGGGGATATTGATGCTCATATTTTTGATGTCGTATTTTGCCCATCTTTTCTTTATGTGTACTGTTCACACTCTTGTGATGTTTTGCCTTAAATTGCATCCCTGAGTTCCAATCATTACTGCTTTCTTGTACATAGTTCTTTTCTTTAGAATTGTTATTTTTTGTTTTTATTCAAAGGAAAGGGATAATGTTATAACCTCAGTATTACATTTACATGTAATCAGCCTAGGTCCTCCTAGCTGCTCAGCCAGAGTGAAAGATGGTTGCGGAATGTTGGTGTGACTGTGATGAATGGAATGCCTGGATGCCTGAGTGGATGAGCGGTGACAGTTAGAGATGGGCTGAGCAGCTAAGCAGGCTGCTACTGGTGGGGCTGGTACATGGCTACTACTTGACCAGAGCTGGCTGGACAGAAATTGATGCTACCTTGACAGGGAACCAATAAAGAAGCCTTGGATAATGCTACATGGCTACCAGTGTCTCTATGTACAGGGTGCAACACTATTCTTTTTTATCGTTTAGACAGGATACATACATTTCCTTCTTGGGGTATTACACGGTGTCACATATCTTGCATGTACACTTACTGACCACCACTCTTTACATGCCCACCGACCCCCAGTCTTCTCACATTAGTGATTTCTTGTCTCCCCGTCTACCACTCTTCCCTGCCTTGTCTCAGTGGGCGGTTCTCGTCGCTGCCCAGGATTCAGGTATTGTCCTCATCAATGTCACTCTTATACCAATAACCATTAACAGTTCACCATTGAAAAAGAAGAAAAGAAACGGGGGGAAAAAAAAAGAAAACTTAATAAAATGCAGCATGCATAGTGGGTCTGAGTTCAATCTGATTCTAAGGATTTGTTTGTTAATCCTATCAATTACATGATATGTTCTGCTTTGTGTGCAGGTCCTCCGGGGGCGGGGGGAAGGGTTGGGGGTGTTTCCATCTCCCCATCCACTGACCCCACTCTCTCATGTACTGTCTGTCTTTCTCCTCAACAGGACTACTGGTTCACCTTCTTGTAGTGGATATACTATGCATGCCCCTGCCTTGTGGGTCAAAAGTCGTCTGTTTGGGAACCTGTAAGTCACTCACTGTCACTCTCAGACTCCCCCCAGTTGATGGCTCCCGCTCTGGGTTTTCCCAGTTTTCCTGCACTACTTCTATAAGTCTGCTATCGATCATCTCTGGATGCCCCTCGGTTTCTCCCAACTCAGGGCTCTGCCCTCCGATCCAGCCTGAATAATAACCTCCCTGTTCCAACTGGCCACTTGTGGCCCAGTGGGATCTGTCTCTTAGCCAGGCCCAGGGCCAGGTCAAAATTGATTCCCCATCTTTCATTTGGGAGGGCGTGGGAAGAGCCCTAATAAACAGACTTCCATAGTGAGCGCCAGTTCCCTCCCCAGTGCAATCTTTATCTTATCCAGGATTTTCGCCCAGAACCCCTGCACTACTCCACAGCTCCAGGTCATGTGTATAAACCCAGCATCCACATAGGCACACCTCGAGCACTTCCCCAGCTCGCCACCATACGTAACATTGAGTCTGTGAGGCTTCATATAAACCATATGGAGGTAGTTGAACTGCGTATATTTTAGAATGGTGTTCCTCAATATTTTCTTGTGGGACCTCATGACTTTCCCCCATTCTCCATCAGTAAGCTACCTACCTATTGCCCTTTCCCATTTGCCTCGTAGAGCCCCTATAGGGCTATCGGATGCGGCAACCAGGGCCTCATGATGCCGCTTCACTTGGTGACCCGCAGTGCCCAAAGTGATCAGCGCATGCAGCACTGGGTGAGTCGTTGGTTCATCTCTACTCCCCCCCCATAGCTGCCCAAAGGTACGAACAAAAGCTTTGTATTGCAGGAATTGACCGGGAGAAAGGCTGTAATTATCCATCAAATCCGCAAACGGTACTATGGAGCCATCTTGGTAGCAATCACCCAACGTATCTAAACTCACCTCTGTTCATGACCCCATCTGTTCTGCCGTGAACACTGTCACCCGATCCCCATGTGGGAGCCCAACCAACGGCAGTGTGGGGGAGTACCACGGAGTCCCACCCAACTTACGGACGCAGCGTTGCCAGGTATGTATGGCTGTACGCTGCAATACCAACTTATATGGGACAGTATTTGCCGATCTCAGTAATTTAGCCAACAATGCGTCCTGCTTACCATTATATTCCATCAGCCATGTTCCTGCTTCATTCACTCCCTCCAATGATTGTGCCAGCCAATGTAGCTGGGCAGCCAACAAAAACAATTCAAAGTGCGGCATACTCAGGCCTCCCTCCTCCATTGGCACAGCAACATCCTCAAGGATACCCTTCGCCTGTCATCCCCCATATCAGATCTCTCACCAGGGCATTCAAGGGTTTGAACCACCAATGGGGCATCTGGGTCGGTAATTTATCAAAAAATACAATAGTCTCGGCAGCATGACCATCTTATGGAGGGAGATTTGCGCCATGATCTGCACTTGCAGTGAGCGCCTGAAGTTACACAGGTCCGGAGCGACCGCAGTGCCCTATCCAGATTCCCTTCCCGTAGGTCATCCAGAGAATGAAAAACATGGATTCCCAAATATTTGATTGAATGGGGAACCCAATTATTGTCGATCGGCAGTATCCCCGGCAGGGGTTCCGGTCCCAACAGGGGGAACAGGTAGGTCTCTTTCTTATTCACCCAAAAGCCCGTCAATGCCTCAAATCGCTCCAGTAGTGTAAGTGTTGTTGGGGTGCCAGGTACCACCTCTCACAGGTAGACCAGCAGGTCGCATCTGCCCATCTAATCTAAGTCCTATTCCCACTCCACCCTGCCGGATCAGCTCCGCAAGTGGTTCAATTGCCAGGGCAAATAAAAGGGGCAAGAGGGGGCACCCCTGCCGGGTACCCCGTTGTATCAGGTATTGAGAGGACACAGATTTCCCGGTTCTCACCCGCGCCATCGGCGATGTATACAACAGTCAAACCCACTTCATCCAGTGTCGAAGGCCTTTTCTAAGTCGACTGACAGGGCAGCCGCCGAGGGAATGGATTGCATCTCTTCATGAAACAGGACATAGTACAACCTACGCAGGTTATAGGAGGTATTACTGGAGGGGATGAACCCGTTCTTGTCTGCATGGATGATGTCCTGCAAATGCTGGCGTAGTCACAGCGCCAATATTTTACTGAGGATTTTAAAATCAAAGTTGAGCATAGTGAGTGGTCTTTACTCTGTTACTGGAGCGGTCCCATCTTTACACTTATGGATGGGTATCACTAACACGCTCAGGGTCGACTCGGGGAGGAACCCACGGTGCAGGGATTCAGCATATAGAATCACTAGTCTTGGTGCCAATAAGTCCTTAAAAGTGACGAAAAATTCTGCCGGGAGGAGGTCAGGCCCCGGTGTCTTCCCCTTTGCCATGGTTGCAATAGCAGCCCTGACCTCATACAGGGTCACAGGTCCTCCCAGTCATCCTGCACCTGTTCATCCAGCACCTTTAATGGTAAATTTTCCAGGAATTCCCGGATTTCTGAACCAGAGACCGGCTCAGGGCTGGTGTATAACTTCCCATAAAAGGTTTGGGACAGGTCATTGATGGCCTCAGGGTCATGAGCGAACTCCCGGGAGCCTGATTGGGCCTGCATAATCGGTGAACAGCACGTTCTTTTGAAACGCCCTCCATTAGGCAGCAAACATTAGCAGCTTGTGTTGCATGCTGGTATGCCCCCTTTGATTTACTGTTCCTCCATGCGGAAATGCCTGTGACCAAGGAGCTGACATGCTCTGAAACGCGTTAGGCGACAACAATTTTATTCAATAAAGGAAGCGCTGGGTGCCATCAATATGCCGCTTCTGAGTGCGTCTTCAAAAGGGTGGTCCATTGCTTAACACAAATTTGACGGCAGACCGAGTCGCGAAGTTGCACCGCCCCGCTGAGAATGAAGGGTACCATGGAGACATAGAACTTTGCACAGTCTCCAGAATGGCAAAAGCGGTAGAAGGCTTATACCACAATACGACGTGCCCTTGATTCTAAGCCCACTGGAGAGCAATGAATCATTTCGTAAATACCATGGAGTGACGGTACTTACTAAAAGTATTGAATGCAAACAAAGGAGGCTTGTAACCTACTATAGGAATGTACAAACACTTCAAGTACCAGCATGCAACACATGCTGCTAATATCTGCTGCCTAATGGAGGGTGTTACAAAAGAACGTGCTGGGCAACGCCTCCTTTCACTTACTGTTCCTCCAAGCTGAAATGCCTGTGACCAAGGAGCAGACATGCTCTGAAACACGTTAGGCGGCTACAATTTTATTGAATAAAGGAAGCGCTGGGTGCCGTAAAAATGCCGCTTGTGAGTGCGTCTTCAAAAGGGTGGTCCATTGTTTAACACACACATATATATATATATATATATATATATATATATATAGGCATCTGTTTTGGGCCATGCTAATATGGCTGGCGGTGTCTAATAGACACCGCCACCATATTAAACCTTTTGCGCCCCGGCCGCAGGGCGACCGGGGCGGAAAAGCGCCGGACAGTCTTTCCGTCCGCCCGCCATCCTAATGGGCCCCTAAGTGTTGGTGTAGCTTATCGTATGTGTGAAAATTAAATCCAGGGAATGTTTGTTGAGTAAACTTTGTGGCTGCATCCATCGACCCATTCCAGATTATAAATTGTCAATGTATCTCAGCCACAGAACTAAATTGTCAATGTATGGTGCAAATGTGATGCCTTCTCCCAGTCGTTCTTCCGATCTACCAAGGAAAAGATATTGTTATATTATTCAAGTTTACGAGAAATTAATAAATTATAACATAAATCAAAATTATTATTTTAATTATAGTTTTAAATTCTATGTCTAATAAACATATACATAAACATACACACAATACATTTAAAACTAACAAATACACTTGAAAATGTAAAAAAATACCAATTTAATTATACATAAAAAAGTAAACAATATAAAAAAAATTACAAAAAATATATTACATATTACAAACATTACTAATTAAAACTAATATCATTTAACCCGTTGCGTGTTCATGACGAGCTCAGCTCGTCATGAGGCACGGTGATGCTGTGCTCATGACGAGCTGAGCTCGTCATGACCGTTGCACCGCGCCCATGCGGGGATAATTACCCTGCTGTGCTGGGCGTTCCATTGGAACGGGCGTGGTCATGACGAGCTGAGCGCCTCTTGAGCACAGCGCCACCATGCTGCACGACGAGCTGAGCTCGTTATGAGCACCGGGGCGTGGCGCGCACCCCCCCCCTCCAGCACAGCAGGTGAATTAGCCCCGCAGGGGAGGGGTTAAAATACACTGAAACATCATAGTAATATAAATTTCAACAATATAAACAAAACTATAAAATTGTAAGAATAATGCATATACTATTACCACTCCAGTCTGTACAACAGTAGTGAAAGCGTTGAACTCAAGAAGGGTAAAATGTATTATTCCCACTCTAGACTGTGCAGCAGCAGGGAAAGCGTTGGACTCAGGAGGATTAACAGTTACAATTCCCACTCCAGTTGTTTCAACACTATGGAAAGCATTGGACTCAGGAGAAGTACAAATTACTATTCCCACTATAGTCGGTGCAAAAGTGGGAAAGTGTTGGATAGCAGAGATGTAAAATTTACTATTCCCACTCCATTCTGTGCAACAGCAGGGAAAAAGTTGGATTCAGGAGGGATAAACATTACAAGTACCACTCCAGTCTGTGCAACTGTAAGGAAAGGGTTGGACTCGGCAGGAGTAAAAATGTATATGTCCACTCTAGTCAGTGCAATAGTAGGAAAGTGTTGGATTATCGAGGGGTAAAATTTACTTTTCTCACTCCAGGCTGTGCTAGAGTAGAGAAAGAATTAGACTCAGGCGGGGTAAAAATTACCTATCTCACTCCAGTCGGTGCAACAGTAGGGAAAGCACTTGACTCAGGAGGGGTAAAAATTACAATTTCCACTCCATTCTATGCAACAGTAGGGAAAGCGTTGAACTCAGGAGGGGTTACATTTACTATTCTCACTCCACTCTGTGCAACAGTAGGGAAAGCGTTGGACATTGAAGAGGTAAAAATTATTATTCACACTCCCGTCTGTGCAACATAGGGAAAGTGTTGGATTTTGGAGGGGTAAAATGTACTATTCTCACTCCACTCTGTGCAACAGTAGCGAAAATGTTGGATTGTGGATTGGTAAAATGTACTGCAGTCAGTGCAACAGTAAAGTGAGAGAGAGTAATTCCCTTCAAACAAATAAAATATTTTAACTATATTAAATACCAAGAATTATAAATATGTAAATAAAATGATTATATAGATATATAAATGTAAATAAATTAAACACATTACATATTTATTACAATGTTTAATAAATATTATTAATTAAAACAAATATTATTAATATAAAATACCACACTACATTCTCACAATCATAACAACCAACAATATGTTATCCACAAATAAAAAGTGTAACACAATTAACACATAACATAATAAATTAAATAATTTGTAATTAATGAATAACTATTTTTACATTTATTGTTTCTTAAATAATTTCCTACCCTATACCACTACAAACTAAACAATACACACCTAAAACATGTCTTAAAAATTATAATAATTACACATTTTACATAATTATCAAATAAACAATTATTAGTATATAACCTATAATAAATTAATTACATTTCATTAAATTCCCCCCATAAGCCCTACAAACCCAACAACCCGCAACTAATATACAACTTACAATAATATCTTAATTTCATAATGAATTATCAATTAAACCATGAATAATAATAAAAATAAATCGAAAATCATATGTTCTTATATAGCGCATTTCACCGTAAGGTCTCAAGGCGCTTGCTTTGGGAACCCGTCCTGGCTTTTCCCTGTGAGATAACCCCTACTGGGCATCCCCAAGGTGAAAGCCAGGCATCCCATCGCGGTGGGGCCGTAGTGGAGATTAAGCAAGCTATTGCCCAGAGTTGCAGAGTGTGAACCCATGATTCGAGTAGGCACCGAGGCGAGAATTATCGAGTCTGCAGACATTTTGAGCTCAAGACCCTGCTGAGTCGGGGATTGAACCCTGGTCTGACCTCTGCGTCCAGGTCTGCCTCCTCTAACCGGTGAGCCACACTTCTCCACAATAATGAACTAATAATCCATGAATTATATTTAAATAACATCCCACCCTTTACCCCTACAAACCCAACAACCCACACCTGATATATGACTTAAAAATATCTTAATTACACAATTTACCTTATCAATAAAATATTAATTCATAATTACCATTAATTATTAGCTTCCTTCCCACCCTTTACCCCTACAAACACCACAACCCACACAAAAGAAATAAATTACAAATTACATTAATTACACAATAACTATCAATTAAATTATTAATGATTAATTAATTATAATTTGATTACGTCCCGCCCTATACCCCTACAGATCTCACAACCCACACCTAAAACTTAACTTTTAAAAAAGAATACATAATGTACATATTTAATTATCAATTAAATAATTAATATTAATTAAAACGTAATTATCAGTTTCTCCCCAAAACATTCCTAATTAATTATAATTAATTTATTTCCCACACTGTACCCCTATAAACCCCATAACCCACTATGGCACTAAAAATTACAATGAACTATTAAGTTACATTTAAAAACAACAAGAAAATTGAACAAACTATATTAAAAACATTAACAATAATTATAACGATTACTTATAGCATATACAATTAGAATAAATATACTAAAATACATAAAAATTATTTTAAAACGGTACTGTTCACAACAATATTTTGTCCACTAATTAACAACATAGATATTTTTAACATTCTTATTAACAACATAGATACTTTTGTAAACAATATTAACATAGATATTTTTAACACTGATATTACTTACCTTAGAAAATCGATATTTATGTCAACAATATTATTGCATACGATATTTGTGACTCACGATATTTACAACTCAATATTTCTACATCTCGATATTTTTTTCTCAATATTTTGTTCGAACACGAATGTTTTCAGGTGGGCATGGTGAGGTGTCTGTCGGACTCCATTAGAAATGCTTACATACGGACAGAAATACATTCTCTCTCTGTTTTGAATGTCTTTAAAAATTAAGTTGGTTTATATGCCAGCGTGATTTTTGGAAAGCTGACGCTCGCACCCCCCAATCTTACTGACTAAGCTACGCCCCTGGTAGAAACAGCAGCAGCATTCATGCAACTTGATGGGTATTCCGCATACAGCAATATGTCCTCCACCCTCATGTTGAGAATGGAGTGTTTGGCAACACATTTTGAGACGTAATAAGAGTTGCCTGTCGTGGACAAGCATTATTTTTTTTTTATTATTTGTTTATTGAATTTGTGTTTTACATATCAGCCATTACATTCGGTAGTAGAAGCACATTTATACACCTGGACTTTGCTGCATTAAGTCACACAGTCTTTAACATTTATCAATCTTTACATGACATTGACCAGTGTGTGCATGGTAGTTGCGATGCCTAGGTAATTAGGATGTAAACATTGTGCAAAAATGTGATAAAAGTAGTTAGGAAGTTGAAATTTATAAATGTGTTTATAGAGACCATAACAAACATAGAAATTAAGAAACAATTTTAGTAAAATTACTTTTAAGAATAATTTTTTTTTTTTTTTTTTGGGGTTCAAATCTGCTTTATTGAAAGAGACATAGTAAGGTACACAGCTTGGGTCGCCTACAACCCGGAGGCCGGCAGCAGGAGAAGAGCATCAATACACAGCCTGATAGCCGGCATCCCGGGGGCCCGGCGGCACAATACAGACTCATGTGGCTTCGGGTCTGCATCCGGTGAAGTAGGTCAAGTGAGGATGAGCAGCAGTCGAACAGGTTTTTTTGAGCGCGAGAAAGTCTCACTGCTGTTTTATAGTCTGAGAAACAAGAAACAGAAAAAAACACCCCAACCAGGTTACAACAAAGAGGCAGTGCATTACCGTGTAGTAGTGATGTGTGATAATGGTGTACTGTGGTGGCTCTAGCAGATGGCGGCGCGAGTGAAAAATATGTGTCCTGAGCATACTGGCCAGTGCCGTTGATGTCTGCATAGTGGTAGCCTGAAAGATCGCAGGGTTCTAAGGATATCGCTCGCCGGAGGGGCGTGCACGTGTCGCGATGGCGAGGGAGGGAGTACAGGCACCGAGAGGGGAAAAAGGGGGGGGCAGCGCAGCCTAGGCAGGGCAGCTCACCTACCGAGGTTTACGCGGGGGCAGAGGGGCAGACATAAACAGAAAAAAAGGGAAGGCCACAAGGCCCATCTAAAGCTACAGGTTAAATTCTGGAAGAGCGTTATTGTCGCTGGGGAGTGTCAGGCCCGTGACCCGACTGTACATCTTCGTTTGAGCGCCGAAGCAGGTAGTGCACCAGTGGGTCCCATATGTCCCTGGGCCGGCTTGAGAGAGGCAGTAGTTCAGTAAAGGTGGTATGCTGATCCTGGCAATATATCAAGTCGGTCAGCCAGTCCTTCAACTTGGGCGCTCTGCCCCTGCTCCAGCGGCACTCAACACGCCGCTTGGCCAAGAGCAATGCTGTGTCAACGAATTTTCTGCATTCTTTAGGCAACTGCATTGTATAACCGAGGACGGCTACTAGAGGGTCCGCAGGGATCTCCTCATCCACCATCTCCGCAACGGCATCGATCACCTGTCTCCAGTAGCGAGCAATCTGGGGGCAAGACCACGCCAGGTGGAGAAAATCAGCATGCTCAGCACGACAGCGCTCACACCGATCATTATCAGCCAGTCCAAATCTGTACTTCCGGACCGGTGTGTAATATATCCTCTGAAGGTATTTATAATGAATAATTTTCAACCTGCAGCTGGCAGAGATACGGGAAGTCAATGCGCAGCAGTGCTTCCACTGATCGTCCGAGATATCTGCTCCAAGCTCCGCAGACCAGTGTAGCCGGGCGGCAGAGACTTGTAATGGTGCAGCACTGCGGACCTGGCGGTAGAGCCCAGAAACCAAGTGAGTCCCATCCTGTGATCCCAAAAGGAAGTGCAGCGGTAGTAGGACCGGGGGCTCATCAGGGTAGTCTGGTAGGATGGCTCGCATCCCAGCGCGCAGCCGAATGTAGTAAAAAAGCTCAAGAGGCGTATGCTCATACGTTTTAAAAAACAGATCAGCAGACTTGAATTGACTGTCGTGAAACAGATCTCCCCAGCAGGTGATAAGAAGTTTACCACAAAGTTGTTGAAACCCCAGCTCCGATAACAAGGAGAGTTGCGGGTGATAGGTGAGCGGTAGTCTGGGGGAGTAAGGTAGTGAGCATAACAGTCGCCGAGAGATACGGCGCCATGCATCCAATGTGCAAGAAACCGAGGTATTCGAAGTGGTGATGGATGTCTCGGGACAGTGTAGTAGGCCGTTCAGCGGAAGTGGATGCACTATCCAGTCTTCCACCCCTACATGCGGCATGAAGGGAGTAGGAGCCATCCAGTGATAGGCAAAATGCGCCTGTGCGCACTGATAGTATGTCTCAAAATCGGGGACATCAAATCCCCCCTGGTCATAGGGAAGGGTCAGCGTTGACCACTTCAAGCGGGGAGAGTTGCCACCCCAGAAAAGTCTGCGCAGCTCCGTGCGGAGTGTCTTGAAGAAGAAAGCGCCAGGGTAGTAGGGGATATTAAGAAAGAGGTACAGAAAGCGGGGCAATATCACCATTTTTATGAGGGAAGCCCTCCCAGCCATGGAGAGTGGCAACGTGATCCATCTGTCGACGGAGGCAGTGAGCTTGGTTACGGCTACTCCATAATTGGACCGGAGAGTCTCGTCCTTGTCACGGGCGATACGGATTCCCAACTAGCGGAGATCATCGCGGCACCATATCAACGGGTAATCAAGTGGGAAGTCGTGTACCGCATCCGTAAGAGGGAAAAATTGTGACTTAGACCAATTGATGTGAACCCCTGATACCCCTCCAAACAGGACGAATTCACGAAGCAGGGGATTGAGATGTAGGTCCGGGTATTTGACATATAGCGTGATGTCATCCGCATAGAGGGATACATCGATTTGCCGCTGCAGACATTGTACTGCTCCCGCTCGGTGTAATTGACGCAGGCGACAGGCTAGGGGTTCAACCGCGATAGCAAATAATAGAGGCGAGAGCGGGCAACCTTGGCGGGTGCCTCTCGTGAGTGTGATAGGTTGCGACAATTTACCATTTATCAGTACTCTTGCCGTAGGATCCGTGTATAGGAGACGCACCCAGGCCAGGAACATTTTGGGGAAACCCATGCTGGCTAGGACCGAGAAGAGGTAGGGCCATTCGACAGAGTCGAACGCCTTGGTGGCATCCAGGAACACAGCCGCCACTGGGATGTCAGGGTGGACCGTGCGGAGCAGGGAGAAAAGGGTACGCAGATTATGGGATGTGGATCTGCCCGCAACGAAGCCAGATTGGTCAGGCAGGACAATTCGGGTCATCAGCAACGAGAGCCATGTGGCCAGAATCTTGGCAAGGATCTTGACATCACAGTTTAGGAGGGAAAGTGGACGGTAAGAGTCACAGGAGGAGGGATCCTTATCCGGCTTCAGAAGGGAGGTGATAACCACCTCACGCATAGAGCAGGGTAGTATCCCATCAGCTAAGGATTCGGTAAAGACCTCACTGAGCACGGGCGCCATGATATCGATAAAGGCTTTGTAGAATTCGGCTGGGATGCCATCGAGCCCCGGAGCCTTACCATTTTTGAGGGACATGATGGCTTCGCGAACTTCATCTAACTCGAATGGCGCTGCAAGAAACTCCCTATCACCATCGCTAAGCCAGCACAAAGCCACTTCATTTAGGTATTCAGCGTATGGTACGTCCGTCTCTACTGTGGATGTATATAGTGACGAGTAGTGTGTCGTGAAGGCAGTGAGTATCGCATCCGAATCTCTAATGGTGGCACCGGCCTCATCGGTAAGCTCCAGTATAGTGTTGTGTACGCGAGATGGACGTGTGAGTGCAGCTAGCACTTTCCCGGGCCTATCCCCCTCGCAGTATCTGCGGGCCACCCAGTGTTTACCCCGGTATTTCGCCTCCCTGGCAGCCTCTTCCTCATATTTGGACAGTGTCTCTCTAAAGGTCACATGTAGGCGTGGGTCATTATCCGACGCCATGCGAAGCTCCAGATCCCGCAGGTCCCCCTCCAGTGTGGTGATGGTACGTAGGATATCTCGTCACACCCCGTGGCTTTTGGAAATGCAGAACCCCCTGATAGTGACCTTGAAAGCCTCCCAAATGTGTTCAACTGATTCCACTGAGCCCTTGTTTCTAGGAAAGAAATCTCTGATCTCTTCGCCCAGTTCTGTGCGGAAGAGATCGTCAAGAAGTACATCGGGACCCAGTCTCCACTGAGGTTTCGGAACGTCCCATCCAGGAGTCCGGAACTGCAGTCTCACAGGGCTGTGATCTGAAAAGGTTCTGGGCAAATGGTCCACCCCCAACAGCCCCATAGCGATGTCTCGGGTAATCAGAAAGTAATCCAAGAGCGCCCATGTCCCAGTGTGAGATGTGAAGTGTGTGCCTTCCTGTCTGAGGGGATGTAGGTGTCTCCAAGCATCCAGTAGTCCACCCTCCTCCACCACTCCCTCTAAAGTTTCCCGGGCACGGGGCTTGTAGGAACTAACACCATCTGCTCTGTCAAGAGGGGGCGCCAGCGCCAGGTTGAAATCCCCACCCCAGATGACGTGTCGTGCCCCAATGGAGACGATTTTACCCCACAATGAGGAAAAAAAAGCAGGTGAGTCAACATTCGGTGCATACATTGAAACAAATAAATAGACATCATGTCCCACTCTACCCCATAACAAAGCATATCGGCCCTCCCCGTCCATCTCTTCCCCAAAGCGGTGAAAAGGTACGCCACGGGCGATGAGAATTGCCAAACCTCTCGCATAGGACGAATAGGAGGCAAAGACACGGGTACCAGCCCATTTCGATGCAAAAGATGTATCCCTTCGCTTGGGCATGTGTGTCTCTTGCAGCATAGCTACCTGTATATGATGTCTGTTCAGGTAGGCAATAACATTCCTGCACTTTTTAGCATCGTTTAACCCTCGGATGTTCCATGATAGACATGTCAGTCGCGCAGCTGCAGTCACAGTAGCCATGGACACAATAACAATAGGAGCGAAAGCGCCCGGGGGGGCCATATCATGAACCCACAACCGCCCCCGCAGCACCAAGCTATACACCAGATCAGCAAACATGCACACAATCTAAGCAACATCGGCCTCATGAAATCCAACCCCCCCCCACCCACCCCAGCATCCCAAACATGCCAGTAGCCATGGATCCCCCCCACACGACCCTCCCCCTCTCCCCCTCCCCCCCCCAACTGTAGTAAGGCAAACAGCCAAAAACACAACAAGTCAATGGGGAACACCCTACAGGGGTACATCAGAAAGTGCGCACTGCCACTATCCGGCCCATAGCTCCAGAACTATACCGCCCTCGGTGGAGACTAGGGCCAAGAGAGTGGTCCTTGGCATACGTTACCACTGGGGTGCAGGGTCCAGACAATCCGTCGCTCTCGTATCACCCCAGTTCTCGAGTTGTGAGTCTTTGCCAGCAAACAGGCCGGCACGATGCATATATGACTCAAAGTGTGTAGGGTCCATCAATCTTCGTGGTGCACCGGAGGCAGGTCAGCATCCTCTTGTTCATCCGCAGAGACATGTTCGTCCCTGCGCGCCCTCTGGATCGTCTTTAGGTAGTCCTCGGCTTTTTGCGGGTTGGTGAAAAAGCGTTGCTTGCCTTGGTGGGTAATTCTAAGCTTTGCAGGGTACAAGAGGGCATAGTCTATTTGGGCCTCCCGCAGTTTTTTTTTCACTGGTAGGAACTTGCGCCTCTCATCCTGAACCATCAGCGTGAAGTCGGGGTAGATGGAGAAGGTGATGCCGTCATATCGCAGTGATCTTTGTGTCCGGGCAGCTCTGAGGGCCGCATCACGGTCGCGATAATTCAGGAGACGAGCAATTATAGGTCTCGGTGGCAGGCCAGGTTGGGGCATAGGCGCCAGGGAGCGGTGGGCCCTCTCCACGATGAACTGGGACGAGAAAGCTTCCTCCCCGAACGAGCCCTTAAGCAGTTTCTCCACATATAACTCCATCCTACCCGAGGCAGTGGACTCCGGCACATTTGTAATGCGAATGTTGTTCCGGCAGCTGCGTGCTTCTAAGTCTTCGTTCTCTGCCGCTATGATGCGAAGGAGATTGTCCATTCTTGCCAGCTGCGCCGTATGGGCCGTGGTGGCATCAGTGTTGTCGGAGATTCTCTGTTCCGCAGTTGTGAGCCGTTCTTCATGGCGATCTACCTTGTGGACCAGGGCGTCCAGCCGAGCCGTGACGCCATCCACCTTTTCCACAACGGTGGCGAAGCCCTGACGCATCTCCTGTATCAGGTTGGTAAGGTCCGCAGCGGGGGCAGAAGGTGGGGCAGGCTGCTGAGGCGGCACGCTGGGCCCCGGGTTCATCTGTGTAGATGTGGCGCTTTTTCGAGCGTTGTCGAAGCTCAGCTTAGGTTGGCGAGTCTCAGGGCGCCCCATGGCAGTGTCCGGGGGCGATTGAAAGGTCAAGATGAGGGATGGCAAAGTACGGAAGCGCGAGGTTATACTCCGCAAGTAAGAGGCAGCCAGCAACAGGTAATGGGATCCAGAGCCCGGTGTGCAACAATATACTGCAATACAGGCGCTGCCTACAGAAGCGCTATTCAGTCTCTAAGCGCTCGGAGGCAACAGCTGCACGTCCATTCATGGGCACGTGTCCTCAGCAATAGATATTCGCAGCTTTGGAGCCGGGTGCCGGAAAGGCCAGAGCGCCGACAGCTAAGACGGACAGCAGGGTCAGACCAAGGGAACAGGTTGCGACAGCCAGCGGCAGGGTGGCACGACTCGCCGGCCGGTGCACCTCAGGATGGCAGTCGTGTGGCACGGTGACAGCCCCCAGCACACCCAGCGCTCGTTGTGGTGCAGCAATTTTCAGGCGGGGATGTCGGTAAGCAGGGGGGCCAGCCCCAGCCCCCAGTCAGCGGGTCCAGCGGTCCACGCCGCGCAAGCTCGGGTCCGGTGGCACTATGGGCGATGGGCACAACAGTCCGGAGGTGGCGCGGCCACAGGCGTCGCAGCAGTAGCGTCTCCCTCTCAGTGCCAGCGAGGCGAGTCAGCGCTGGCGGGGGGGGGGGGGGGGGGGGGGGATTGGAGAGACCCCAGGCTCACCGCCGCCTCCTCACGCTGTCCCAAAAGGATCTCTGTGGAGAAGTCCCGATGCGGCCTAGTGTCCTCGTGGCAAGCCTCGGGATCGCGTGACTGCAGTGGCCGAGCGCCCGTCACACGCAGCTCCAGAGCGAGAGCCGGGCAGTTTTCAACAGCCCGTAACTCCGGCTCCCGGGCTCGCAGCAACACCAAACTTGGGACCAGTGTGGAGAGCACCTCTCGGATGCGGAGTCCGGTCTTCTGGGGGTGATACGCCACCCCGTGGCGCAGGATCTGGGCAGGATTAATTACCAAGGAGCGGGAGCTGCAGGTCTAGGCAGGTCTAGGCAGCCATTCCGCAAGCGCGCCCTCTAGCGCCCCCCACTTTTAAGAATAAATTACATGTATGTATATTGTGGAATTATGGCAATAGGACTTAGCTAATGCTAATCAATTTGTGTAATAATACTGAAGTATTACTATTTTTCACTTACTATGAAATATTTGATTTTTCCCTCAGCCAAGTACAATGGTTCTTTGACACTTTAGTAAATGTTGAATTTTTTGTTCTGTGTATGTCTTACAACACTTAAAGGACACTCTCAAAATGCACATAGAAATGGCTCGGTGGGAAAGTCAACTCTAACCTGATGCCATAGAGAGTTACATTGTATAATTTACCGTTAACAAAACTGTGATGCCCGGAAAGCCAAGTCGGTCTCATAAACAGCATATGAAAGTGTGTAGGAATAACAACATGTATTTAGTAATTTCATACATAAACTAATCATCTAGTGGACTGACAATGTGGGGTAATACCACATCACCTAAAGCGTCATAAATATTATAAAAGGAGAAACCCCAAGTGAGGGGCATCACTCTTGACCCCATTACTTTCCCTCTATGTGAGAGCAATGCTATTATTTTTCTTTCTATGAGACACAACGCAACACATTAACTTTGATTTTCTTTTCTTTGCAAGAAGACTGAATGCTTCCCCTATGATTTTAGAATCATCCTTGGATGTCATAATTTGGACAGCCTTCTTTTTGATGGGGCAACAGATAATGCCCCTCCCCGTGGGAAAACCACAAATGTTCCTGTCACTCCTGCTCCCTCATGCAACACCTCCAACCATGCTGACAATTTCCCCCTGCTTAGAGCAGGCAGAAAATGTGAGCCTTATTTTCACCAAAGTGGATAAAAACTGCTCAAAAAAGCACTCAAAATCAAAGCGTGAGCAGTCATTCCGCTTTTTTAAGAAAAAAACCTTGTAATGGTTGAATTTAACAGTAGAAATATCTGCATGCAAACCAGGAGTGACTCCTCCGTTATGGCGGAGGAGCATCGCCCCCCCTGCTAAAACAGCACAGGAGGGGGGAGTGGTGGGCACTGCCAAGTGCGTATGACTGCTTGATTGGCCCTCTGGGGACCGGCCAAGCCATCATGCGCACTTAGCCTTTCTCCACCCAAGCTGTATTGTACAGCTGGGAGGAGAAACCAAGACAAGCTCCCAGTCTATGTCTGAGCACTGACCCAGAGCACTCAGACAAATCTTAGGGGGTCATAAGTATAGCAGGTGGATCGGCACCTCCCGTATGGTGGTGGCGATCCGCCTGCCTACCATTTCTCCCGCCATTTTACGATGGCGAGGGGACCCCGACGAACAGAAAGACAGTGCGCAGGTTTTCCGCTGGTCAGACAAGCGACCAGGTGTAAATGGGCTCCAATATGGTGGCTATGTCTGCAAGACACCGCCATCCATATTAGGATGAATGCGGAGACGTGCCTTTCCATAAATGGCATGCGGTTTCTGCCTTAGTGGACCCATTGTCGACCCCCAGGGTGTGTGGGGTACACTCTGGGGAGTACCTATGGTATCCCCTACATTAGCATGGACAAGGTGGCAGACACCACGCGGTGCCTGTCACCTTGTGCATGCCAATGCACAACATGCATTCACAGCATTGTGGCTGGCGGTGCTGTGAGCAAGGCCCACCACAATGTTGTGAATTGGGGATGCCACCGCCACGTTATCGGTGGTATCCTAATGCCACAGCGGGACCGGCGCACCTCGGGCAGACGGTCCCGTTCACTGTTAAAGTGGCGGGCGGACTTTCCGCCCGCCATCATAATAGGGCCCTAAGTGCTGCTCACATGCTGGGAATAGCAATCCCAGCATATGAGCCATGCTGGGATTAGAAGCTGGGAGCCTGTGCAGTGTTCAGCAGTTCCTGGATGGTACGCGAGGATCAGGAGTAAGGCGGCGGCCGTCGGAGCAGGTAAGTTTTATTTTCTTTATTTATGCTTCTGTTTTTGGCCGCTCAATTAATCAATCAATCATTCAAGAATTTGTAGAGCGCACTACTTACCCTTGAGGGTCTCAAGGCGCTTGGGGAAAAAAGGGGGGGGCGCTACTGGTCCAATAGCCAGGTCTTGAGTAGCCTCCTGAAGGTCAGCAGGTCTTGGGTCTGCCGTAGGCTCAGTGGGAGGGTGTTCCAGGTCTTGGTGACGAGGTGGGAGAAGGATCTACCGCCGGTGGTTGTTCTTCGGATGCGAGGGACGGTGGCGAGGGCGAGGTCGGTGGAACAGAGCTGGCGGTTGGGGATGTAGAAGAAGAGTCGTCTGTTGAGGTAGGCTGATGTAAACCTAATGCTGGGCCTACAGGATCTCTGCTGCAAACTCTGGCCAACCCATAATGAACGCTAAGTACTAATAAAGAAAGAATGTGGCACCTAGCACTATCTAGTGTTATGCCATGTAAGCTGCCTCATTGTTAATGAATCTACAGGTTGCTTACAATTAAAAGTCCCCAAATACATTTTGCTGAACGACTCCAAGGCCCTGTAAAGCACTGGGCCTGTGGCATAATGTCCCCTTGAACCTCCCTTTGATGATCCTGTTTGGTCAATGCTTAATGTTTAACCTTTAGACAAAAAAAATGTTTAAAAACAAATTTTGTTGCATAGATTAAACTTCATAAAAGCAGTAGCCTGGGGAATCAGAATTGCACCTGGGGTATCAGATTTAGGAGTCAGGAGTCACAATAATGTAGAAAGTTCAAAATCCAATTATTCCCCACTTTTTATAGGAGCTAGAATTCTGTAGCAACAAACATCAGGATCCCTTTTGAAGGAGGTGTTCATCCTTTTAGGATAAATACATCTTTTTAAAAATAATGATATTCAGTCTATGATTCTTCAGTCCAGAGTGTCATGTGTTAGTTCTTCCTCAGTACTGAAAGATTTTCAAATGGTTTGACAAGCTTGTGATTTAGCTCAGCATTTATGTAAACACAAAATGGAGCTACACCAGAAGTATATTGCCTAGAAATAGCAGGTGGACCTGGCTTGACTGTTCAGGCTGGACTGTTCCCATGAGGAACAGGGTCAAGGCTGATTTGCATATGGCTGGGTCTATACTGGAGTGGCATGATGAGCAAACAAACTATGGATTTCACCCTGATCTGTGATTGGGGGTGAATGTTTGATTGGTTCAGTATTCCATCCGTCATGTGTGTGTTTATTCCTGTAATTAGCAGGTGAGTCACAGCTGTCAATTTTGGACAGCTATGAGTAGACAGTGCTACTCCCTACTGGATTAGTTTTGTCTGGTTCCTTTTTACCAAACTTTGTATTCAATTTACTTTACACATTGCATTGCTCATGCTGAATTTAACAATGTCATGTTCTTCCTTCCAAACCTTGTAATCTAATTTATTTTTCATTTTCTTTTTCATTTTGTAATTCATTTATTTTTGTGTAAAAGCAAAAGGGGGAAGATGTGTTAGGTCTTTTGATAGAGAAAGAACTATAGTGATCATTGCAACATAGAATGATCATTCTAGTTCTGCATTGCGCCTAGTGTTGTTTAGAATGGCAGTTACTGGCTTCCCTGCTGCCCTGCTAGTTGCGTACTAATGCTCTTAAAAATAAAGGCAACTTCTTACTGGATCGACGTTCCTGTCTCTCCTTCCTTCACCTTGCCTCCTGTTTTGAAGTCTCAGGGATACAAAGACTTCACCACCAACTCCCCTGTACTTCTTTGCTGTGAGTTCTGACCTGCCAAGAGGTGCATGTGACTGTGTGGGCCTCTGGAGGTTGTTCCTGCTGTTGGGTGCTGGAAAAGTAATGCAACTAGGAGAAGCGCAACACATCTGTACCTGTTTCCGACGCATCGCTGAAGAAACCGACGCAGCGCCTAACCATGGCTGGAGAAATCGCTGCAACCCGACTCCAGTGCACCAATGTCTGAAGTCCGAGATCACCGCACCGATTCCGACGCAAACCCTGCTGTACGGCTGCAAGAATTAATGCATCGTGAGACCGCTGCTGGAGAAACCAATACAGTGCTGTTGCCTATGCCCGAATCAAGAACTGATGCATCCCCGATCCTCGCACATTGCACCGGGGCACCAAGTCTACAAGAACGCCGGGCTGCAGTAAGAAACCGACGCATTACCTCCCCACATAGTAAGAAACCCACGCATCACCTCCACTTCAGTTGGGAATCGACACATCACCTTCCCTGAGTGGCAGTAAGGAACTGACGCATCACCTCTCTCGAAGTAAGGAATTAACACATCACCTTCCCTGCGGCTGTTTTTGTTTGAGAATGTGACGCATCCAAGGTACTTTGTGTTGAAAGTGTTGCAACTATAGTTTGCTATGGACAGAACACGTTCTACCTTTTAAAAGTCATATTTTGATTACTGTATTGTGGATTTTTGTTGTTTTGGTCTTGTTTGGTTTAGATAAAGATTACTTATTTTTCTAAACTGGTGTGGTGTCCATTTGTAGTGTTTTCCGTGTATTAGGTATATGTACACAAATGCTTTACATACTGCCTCTAAGATAAGCCTCTCTGCTTGTACCAAGCTATCAAGAGAGTGAGATGGGGTTATTTTAGAAGTGTATTTCCCTTACACTGACTAGGAAGAAGGGTCCCTACTTGGACAAAGGTGCAAACTATTGCCAACTAGAGACCCCCATTTCTAACACAAACCAAGATTAAGTTCAGTAAATGCAGCAATACAATAGGTAAGGGGACTATCTCAGTAGGTTAAGGCGCAATAAAATAACATATTGAATTTTGGTGATCACAATTGTATAAACAAATTTTCCATAAAGAAACTTCCCTTCTCTGTTTTAAACATGGATCAAATATAAGATTGTCAATAAAGGGTCTCTAAATCGGGAGCATAAAAGAAGAAAGGTGTCAACATGATCAGACTCCAGTAGAAGTCTTAAGAAGAGTAAGTAAGTGCTTAGCATAAAGCTACACACTTTCAAGCAGAGAGGTCTGATCCTCTCAAAGTCTAAAGAGAATGTCTCCTAACTCTAACTATAAGAACATCAATTTAAAAGTAAATGGAGATTCAGAATCCTCTTATCTCCATCACACCACTCGGGACCAATCAGGACACTACTTGAGCACATCTGCAACATGGCTTCATGTTCACATCGGATCTGACTAAAACTTTGGTTCTCAACCTTCAATATCTTGCCATCCTGGTACATGATGAACTGAAGGCTTCTTTTGACCATTTTTTATCCATGTTCACTGCCAGCTTTCTTTCCAGACCTCTCTATCAGCAGTCTAGTACAGATAATAAGCCTTTCACTAGCTAATGAAAATCAATGATAATAAAGCTGCAAGGAAAGAGGAAACATGTTGGCGAAGCAAAATGCATTTCAACTGAGGCCTGCAGTCAGGCTAACTTTAGTTAAGCATTTAATGTGAAATTCGCATACATGGTTTTACATGCACACATATAACTTTAAAGATAACTGCAAAATGTGAGTAAATGAATGCATGTTTACACATGCAAAGACAGTTGAAGTCTAAGTGTGAAACAAGAAATAAATTATTTCATTTTTAAACTGAACATTAGTGCACACTTATTTAAATCTCTAGTCTCTACAGTGAATACATTTCAATAATATGTTTAAATGATTGATACATATTAATAAAGTTAAGGCACACAGTAAATATAATGTCAAATGCACATATATAATTGCATTTCTGTGATTTATAAGGGTGGAGTCTAAATTGTGCTACTCCAAATGTATGAACTCTGAAAAAAGATAATCTGGTTGGTGACACTGAAAATCTTCACACAGACTCACCAACTGAGCCACAATAAAATACTGGGATCAAGAGGTGCACTACGAAGCAGGTAGAGATGTAGACCGAGCTACCAATTACGAAATACTTCAACACTCAGACAAAGCCACAGACTAACCCAACAAGTACAACTGCCATAAGAGACAACAATCCTTAATTAACCACTGAGGTGAAGTTTCAAATGAGGACTCAAAGTCCGCACGCCTAACAATAAGAAAACAACCTAAACATTTTTTTCGATCAACAAGATTACTCAACGCTTCCCACCAGATCAATTACACCTCATCAAAACTAATTGATAGAACTGACTTTTATTCCATAATATACTTCACCAGGTAGACAAGAAATCCTAAACACCAGCAATATACTAGGTCTTTTTCAAAGAATCCAGTATTTTAAACAAATACGAACAGAGGATCCTTGCATAATACAATCCGTTTCTCCCAGAGTTGGTCTAGGACAGAAAATAGGCCCGGAACCCAACATAAAAGTGCCCCCATTAGTTAATCAGAAAAGTGGCCCACATTGTGCAAATGGTGGCAGTTTTGAACTCATGGCGATATGCTTTGTATTTATATTGCAAGGTATGGGAGACTGTATGCGTTTATGCTTGCTACAGCTAATGTGTGTGGTAATATCAGAGAAATCAACAGTAAAAACGGTACACACCAAACCATATAGCAGGCCCTCAGACAGCCAAAAAAACGGCCCTCAAACTGACCTGGCAGAGCAGCACTTCAGGCACTTAAAGATTGCCCTATAGGCCAGTCTGGCTCTGTTTACACTCCAGTCTGACCCTTTGGTAGGTGATTTTATAGTAATTTTTAGATCTAAAACTAGGATAGCTCAGGTTCTATAATAAAACCCTTTTTTTACACTCAGGCATTACCATTGAAAATTGGGAGCCTGAGAAATACCCTTTCATTTTGACTAAGCACCCACAGGCTTATCAACTGAATTCCATGTCAAAGAGCATTCTTAAAGGTAGAAGGTGGAGCCTGGATTCTCCAAATAACCCTAATAAACAAATGTGTATACACCTCAGGGGAAACAACCCAAGATACTGTTCCATCACTGCACCATCAGGCTCAGAAAAATAGGCAATTGGACATGGTTGGCTATTACTTTAAGTTCTAACAACACCACTTATTCTTAGCCCTACTCAAACGGAAATCCTAGAGAAGAGGCCACGTCGTACACAATTGACACTCATAACCTGGAATGTGGCCGGCTCAAACACGTTCTTGCACAGGATGGTGTGCTAATTTTTATTAAACCAAGGACCTCATTTGTTTGCAGGAAACATGCAGCACCATACAGTAACTAAATAGGGACTTCCGTGAATTTTTTTGTCCCACTGTTAGTTTAATAATTTTGATTTACCATCTGGAGGCATATCCATGTATGTTTCAACTGTTATGAATTGAACATTGTGAGAAATTAGGTTTTTGGTTGGCAGGGTGACATCCTACTCAAGCAACAGCCACAATTACGGTTGCAGTGAACCACAAAATGTCACTAAACTAACCTCTGCTTAACCCTCTGGTAGCTCGGCACTAAAGCAGTCAGGCTTAACTCAGAGAAAATGTGTAAAGTAATTATGCAGAACTCCAACAGTAATAAAGTCAAAACACCACACAAGAAAAATCTGACACCAATGTATAAAAAGTTTAATTCATAAAATATTAGAACACAAAAATCTGATAAATTGATCAATCACTTTTAAAGCACGGCAAATCACCTGTGAGAGTCTCAAAGTGCTGGGGTTGCTAGCTGCTGCGAGGTGATCTCTTTATTTGAGTACTCTCCTGAATTGCTGGAGTGATGAGGCAGTCCAGAGGTGCAGGGGAAGGTTGTTCCAAGCTTAGGCCACCAGATGTGAGAAAGAGCATCCTCTTCTTTTGGCTTGACGAATCCGGGGGCGTCTTTAAGGAAGAGGGAGGCAGATGGTAGATGTCTGGTCAGTTGGTGAAAGGTCATATGTTTGTTGATGTATGCTGGCCTTTCGTTGTGCAGTGCTTTGTGTGCCTGGGTCAACATCTTGCACTAGCATCTCTTCTGGATCGGCAGCCAGTGTAGCTTCTTAAGGTGGGGTGTGATGTGGGTCCATCGGGGGAGGTAGAGGAGCCGTCTTGTTGCCGAGATGTCAGTAGAATTGGAGATAGTACATTTCTAATTCTTAGGTAAAAGTAGCGCCAAAAAGAACAAAGCACCAACTGGAGTTATCTGGTTGCACAGGACAGGAACAAATTCAGAAGTTCTAGCTGACTGAGAGGGAGCAGGGGCTTGGTACAGGACTGAGTTCAGCCCACTGGACAGTGCACCTGATGTACTTGAATTGAGATGTGAGGTCCTGTGTTGCCCTGCATTGAGTTGTGTCGGTTCCTATGGGGCATTCGACCAGGAGCCTGCAAGGTGTGTCAATCAATCAATCAATACATTTATAGAGCGCGCTACTCACCCGTGAGGGTCTCAAGGCGCTGAAGGGAGGGGGGTGCTGTTACTGCTCGAATAGCCAGGTCTTGAGGGGCTTCCTGAAGGTGAGATGGTCCTGGGTCAGTCGTAGGTGCGCGGGGAGGTGTGTAGAGCTGCAATGTGTGTAGCTCTGCTTTCGTTTTGATGAAGCTCCCAATCAGGAGCTGCGAGATGCTGCAATGCGAGGTCCTGCTGCTGTCGCATCAGTTGCAATGAGGCTACCGATCAGGAGCTCTGAGGTGCTGCGATACGAGGTTCTGCATCGGGATACATTGCGCTGTCAGTTCTGATGAGGCTGGCAATCAGGAGCTGCAAGGTGCTGCGATGCGAGATCCTGCATCACACTGCATCAATTTGCGTTGTACTGTGTAGGTTCTGAGAGAACCTACAGTTGGTCCAGGAGGAGGACAGTGTGATGCCAGCCAAGGGTGTAGGATCTGAGGGGCACCTCTTGAGTATCAGGATGTACTCCAGTAGATGCCAGCAGCAGGGCTCAGGCAGGTCAAGTTGAGTCTGGTCCGCTGAGCAGATGCAGGACAGGTCTCTGGAGCTTGGTATATCCCTCTAACTCAGTATAGGAGGCCAGTCATCTTGCCCTTGGAGTCACTTTGGTGGTTCGGGGTTCAAGGAGCAGGTCCAGTCTTTCTTCCTCAGGCTGTAGGGTAGTCCTTTCAGCAGCAGGGCAGCAGAGCAATACTTCTTCTGGGTCTTCAACAGGTCCAGAAATGATCTGAAGAGTTAGTATGAGGGTCCAGAGCTTCCCTCATATCGGATTCTGGAATTTCCTTCCTTCCCCTGTCCTGGCTCTGAGGGGTCTTGGGCGACAATATACTAGAGTAAAGTCCTTTGTGAGTGTGCTAAGGCACCCCCTTTGAAATGCAAGTTTGATAGGTAGCAGCTCCGGCCTTCCCATCATGTCAGGATGGCTCATCCTGCCAATACCCAGTCCCCCTATTGTGTGGCTATAAGGGAGGAATACATAAAAACCAACTACACCTAGTAATGTGACCCAGGACACAGACTGATGGAACCAAATGGGTAGAACAAGAAAATGTCAACTTTCTATAAGTATCCAAAAAAGGTACATGACATTGCGCACCCAACTGTCGCACTGCTGGATAAAGGATTTTTTTCTCACAATAGTTCATTCTCTGTATGTAATCAAATTTGTATAAAAGTAAACCAGTACTTATATCCATTCTTCATTCAAAAATTAATCCATGCTTTTTAATCACTGCAGAGACAGCGTAGTTCCACATTGATGCTTTATTCAACATTTTCAAATGCCTCCTGCTGTCCATCCAGACTTTCAACAGCGGCACGTGTGTGCAAAACATTCATATAGAGCAGGCTCATAACGTTCCACCCAATGCATTTCAAGCCCAAAGGCCAAAGCCAAAAGTCCCCCCTCAAAAAGATGGCTGAACCGACTGTACATTGCAAGTTTCACTGAATACTGTAAGAAATATTTTGTCACATGACCCATATCAACCCCACCTCACCCTCAACCACAGAATTGCTAGAAAAACTGTTAGAAAACAAAACAATAACCCACCCCAGTTCAAACAACCGACATAATCCACCCTAATCCACGGCACCTCCATGATTAAAGCCAAACTCATGACAAAACGAATGAGAAAAATGACTCACGGCACCCCTACAACCTCTATGTCCCCTGAGTTCCTTAATGTAACGACCCCATTAGTAGTTGTTGTTAGCATTCCCGTATATCATTAAGTATTAACCCTCCGCAAATTACCTTAGGAGCCACATACGGCAATCTTTTTGCTTCATGTGCGTGTGCTCAATGCTAACGCCAACGTATATTACTACTTCACAGGCCAGTCTTATTAAAGTCACGCCCACGTGTGCGCAATCTGTTAAAGGTAGACTCTGACCCCGTGACCTACCCTTTCAGAGCTATAAGTCTTAAAGCGATGTACAAGTTCTAACCCAAAGATGCCGTTCCCCCTCTGCAAAATACATAAATAACAGAAGCACATTGACCTGCTCATAAACCATGTCCAACATCTAATTAACCACCACCCCTATCGTGATCTATGATAAAAAGAACATTTCTGAAACAAAATTTCTATAAATATACCCAATGAGTCCGTGCATAAAAGATGCATAAAAAGTTCCCAACTGCTCGTGCGGCCACATTAGAGAGAGAGTCCATCATATTGAAAAGAAACACTAGTGCAAGCCAGAATCAACACTAGGTAAAACGAAATTATATGAATCTATCCAATGACACAAGTGTTGCTGTTACAGTCAGTAAAGTTCCACTTCAAATCCATTCTAGATGTTCCGTGTTTTTTCACTGTCTCTGAAGTGATGTTAAGTTAACTGTCTATATTTAATTCAAGTTCCAACATGTCACCTGTGGGGTGTAATAATATTGCATAGCAAAAAAAGAGAGGTATAAGAATGCACTCCTTCCCTTTATCAATGATGTAGTGGTGGTAACGAAACCAACTTGTTGCGTGTGAGCAGGTACTGTGAACTGTCCCAAGTCACAGTGATACGAAAGTATCCAAAAAAGGTATGTGACATTGCGCACCCAACCGTCGCACTGCTGAATAAGGAATTTCTATAAGTGGCATTTTCAGAATTGTTACTTATAATCCTAAATTACCATTAAATAGGGTTTTAAATTTCAATTAATTTGAAACCAAACTTGACATGCCTACCTGCTTCAAATCAAAAGTTATCACTTATTACATATAATAAGGTAACCCAAAACAAATGTAAGAGTTTTTCATTACCAGACATATAAAACCTAAACGTACATGTCCAATGTTTTCAATACAATGCACTCTGCCCTATGGCCTGTTTATGGCCTACCCCAGGGGGTGACTTATAAGTGTTAAAAAGTAAGGCTTTTGAATGTTGAAGTGGCAGCTTGAAGCTTCACACAAGCTGTCAGTGCAGTCTGAGACATATTTTAAAGAGCTACTTCAGTGAGTGACTAAATGAGTGCTGTAGGACCACTAGTAGCATTTAATTTTCAGGCCCTAGGAACATGTAGTACCACTTTACTAGAGACTTTCAAGTAAATTAAATGTGCCAACTGAGTGTAAGCCAGTTTTTATACATTTAAAGGAGAACGCACAAGCACTTAGCACTATTTAGTAGTGGGAAAATGTACAGAGTCTTAAACCAAACAAAAACGAATTGAGCAAAACAGTAGGGGTGACCCTATAGAGAAACAGGTAAAAGAAACATTATAATTCACAAAATCCTTCACTTTAAAAAAAATCACTTAAACGATGTCAGTCCAGTGGTTGTAGGACATCTTTTGTCATTAATAAAGTATATCTAAACCTCCACAAGGGTGCTCAAAAAGAAATAACCGAAACCCTCTGCAACACTGTAGAGGAGTTAAGTTGCAACCTTGTGGATTATGAGATTATCATGACAGGCAATTTTAACCTTATCAATTTGGGCAAACTGTTAGCCCCCTGACAGGACATTACTGCAAATTAATTTTCCTCATCTGATTAAAGGGTTGTGGATTTTTTATATTACATAATCCTACTTCATTGCAATCTACTTATAAACACTATCTACCTAACCATAATTAGCATTTAACATTTGTGGGGGTCTACATCCTTGATTTTGTAATCACCTCTGAGCTGCTAGCTCTGCTTGTAGTAACTTCTCCATATTACAATATTGTGAAAGTGACCATTTACTCTGGATTTCTTCATTTAGCCCTGAATTTCGAACAGCAGAGACTCCAAAGGTGGTTGGAAATCTAAAAGGCTCAATCTTAAGTCTACTCATGAATAGGATAACATAGAGGAGGGTTTCCTTGGAAAAATCCAATGAATGGCAAAACTCCATAGCTGAAACAGTCTGTCGCCAGAGTTAATGAAGATGATCACTCATTGATGATCACTTAACTGGCCTGGAAAATGGATTTACTACACAATCACCTCAAAAGTGAAAATAACTCAAATCAAAATATTAGTATGAGAGTTGAAGACCCCAAGACAAAACTATGACATACATCTAAAGTTAAGAGATGTACATCAGCCCTCAGGCGAGCACAAGGGATTTGTAAAAAGGATAAAACAGAGCTGCAGCCCTCCAGGTTATAGAAATAAAAAAGGCATATTGTGCAAACTTGTGTGAAGAAAAAGGAAATATAGAGTAGAACGATCATGCTAAATTCTGGCACCTTGTGAACTCATTATGAGATAGGATCAGTAATAGTTGGAATTGAAGTGAAATGTTTTTAAGATCTCTCTACACAACACCTGATTCTGTTGTAAACAAATCTAGGCCCCTAGTGTAATTTTCCCGATCCATGCCCTTATATAGGTACACTTTATCATATCCTTATATAGGCATAGAAATCACTACCCTATTTGGTCTAAGCCACACAGCCCAAATAAGGCATGGCTACTTCCACTAGGTTCCAAGAATTAACAACGATTTCTTGGAAAAACCCGCCTTCAGCAGCTAGGAACTTCCCCCTGCTTGAATATTAAGTTCTCCAAGAACTCCTGGCGTTTTCCAAGAATTTAGCCTTTTAGTGACGATATTAAGTCCAAACATGCGTCAAACTCGGCACCTTCAAAGTATAAATATGCCCAGGTTTACCCAGTCAAACACACGGTGGTTTGGAGCAGATCGACTATCTACTTGCCCGACGCCCTGCAGCAGCAAGTGCCGAAGGAAGCCGACCCTCCACCTGACACACTGAGAGAGACGCTGTCTTTTCTCTGGCTGAGAAATCTAGTTCCAGTGTTTCCGGCTTACCCTTGCGAGTATCTGGGAAATCGAGTCCCGGGAGAGAGATACAAGACCTCCTTCATTCTAAAACCAAGGTACGGAGCTGATTAGACCTCTTAGAGACTTCTTGGAATAGATTCCTGGCAGAGAACTACTAAACTTAGGCTACTCCTCACTTACTTCTTCCCTCGTACTAGACTTAGGTTAGGTACACCAGGGTAGGCGTATTTTAGAAGCACCAGTTGAGTACTTTTAGTCATTATTTATTTCTGTATGTATTTTATACATTTTATGCACTTTTATGGCTTAGAAACCATATCATGCTTTTACAGTACTACTTTATAATACTGTTCGTATTATATGCATTGTACTTTATAACCAGTATTACGATTGTAGCAGTTCATTTCCAATGCTTGAGAAAGAAGACTGTTCAATAAATACTTTTATTGAAAATGCCCATCTCTCTATTTCTCTGCATCTCTGGTGAAACGAAGCATGCACGATTGACTGAGTATAATAGTTATCTATTCTTTCCGCGACTCTAGAGATTTGATTTCTTATTCTTGGGAAACAAAAGTTGTCATGTTTATGCAGTTGTCAGAAACTAATCCCTTCTTGTGAATTAGAGAAAGTTTCTAGTGACCTCTGAGCTAGCTGGCACTCACTATTAAGTTTAATATATTAGGTAGAGACCTAGTAGACCTTAGTCCTACGTCTAAACTACAGTATATATTATTCCAATGCGCAGAGCCTATTGGGAATATCGGAACTACACTACATGGCACCCAACGTTTGGTAAGGCGATAATGTATCGCTAGATACTAGAGTAACTCAGTCGTGCTTTTCACACAGACCCCTTTTTCCCGTAAAATACTCCAAAAGACGTCTGGAGTGGGTAAAAGGATAATATCCGCCAGAAATGAGTAGGACGAAAATCCTATGTATTAGTTTTTTGGTTTATTCAACGTTGAAGGATACAGTGTTCCAAAAATATTGTGCACCTAATCTTTGTTTCCTTGAAACTTGTTCTGCAAACTTTCATTAAACAATGTCGTTTAACGGCGACAACAACGCAACCGGTGGAGCTGCAGTAAATGCGAACCAACCGGGTTTAGATGTTACAGGGTTTAATGAAAACGACAAGGATGCTGTAATCATCCCTGCAAATATAAGGAAAACCATAACTATAAAACTTATAGAAAATGGGTTATCATCGAGAGGTGGTAAAGTTATATTTGTGATAGAGGTACATGAATATCGGCAGACAGAGGTGTTCTATTCATGGATTACTTTTCCACGAGAAAATCCAGTAACACAGGAGTTCCACTACTACAAAGCAGAGGAACCTCCAGTGGAATACTTTCCTTTCGAGGACGTTGAAATTCCACTAACTTACCAAGAGCATCAGCTCTGGTTTAATGGCGCCCTACAACATCAAAATCACATTACCAGGCTCGGTCCACTCGGTAGACCAGGAGCTACATGGCCGGTACTCGCCATCTATACACCACATCCTGACATTAACAGAATAACAGGTCCAGAACTGTTAGCTCAGCTGAAACAGTTAATTAAAATACAGAGACAATTGGTTCAATATGTCATGAGTACTTTAACAGTCCAACCTGCTATAAGGATTCTACAGCACACCCCTCACCAGGGGAACACAAACAAAATTACACCACAGACTATACAATCAGTCATTGGTAAATTGCCCGCAAAAAGGGAACAAATTCCGTTCTGGTTAGCTCAAAACATTACTCAGATAGAGGCAGTATTCCCTGATAGTACACCTCATGAGAAACACAGAATTCTGACAATCTGTTTACCAATGGGGATAGCATCACATGTGGAGGACTGTGACACTTGGGGTACAGTCTTTGCTTCGATCTACACAAAAACATATGGTGTACCGTCTATGGCGGTAATACCAGACGTTCTGAGGCAGATTCAAAATGAATACGGTCCAGAACCGGCCTTAAATCTAGGTATGAAATTACTGAAAGATTTCAAACAGGTCTCAGCTATATTATTAGCTAACATTAAAGGTGAAGCAGCATAAAAGAAACAGATATAACAGATCAACCATATGAGCTTGCTAGAATTATTGAAAAATCTTAGGAAGAATTAGGAAGAGATAGTTTGGGTGGGAAACCAGTGAAACCTGAATTAACAGAAAATCCCGAAAAGGTGTTTATTAAAAATAATCTCACTACTACTAAAAAGAAGTGGGAAAACACTAAACAGACTCTTCCTAGAGAAAAACTTTCTCAGTCCAGAGGAAGATCTCTCCAAAGGGGAGGTAGGTCTCCGCACCGGGAACCCTCTGAAAAAAGGTATAACCTTAGGAATAGGGATAATTTGAAAAAACCTGACAGACATCAAGATAATGATACATGTCCCTCTCGATCTTTTCAGACTTTCTCGCAGAATCGGAAAGAAGAGGACGGTCAGAATACAAGGAAGAATGCGCCAAGTCCAAAGACAAAGAACCCGTTCACCAAAGTAAAAAAGCTCAATTTCCTAAAAAGAAGGTAGCAAGCATAAAAATCAGACATGCCGAGGATCTTGAGGACACAATTCAAGAACGGGGAGGGGGCTCAAACAATGCTAGACAGCGCAGCAGAAGTCACCATAGTTCGCAGGATCCTGAAGCATCATCTGGAGACAGTGGACTTGAATTAATGCATTCAAGTTGAAACTGCAGACACCAGGGTTAGTGTACCCCACAAGTTATATGAAGTAACACTTCAGATGAGGGGGACATAACTAGAAAAATACGAGCACTCTTTTGGGAAAAGTTCTCTAAGGGCTATGACATTACTGGCCACCTGAATTTGTCAGGGAGTACCCACATGGTGAAGAAATAATTATGCCAGCCTTCTCAAATCACATTCCAATTCATAAAAAATATACATATGCCAGAAAATGGGCAGTAGCTCAGACTCCAGCAGGATATAAAAATCATGTAGGATGGGATTAGGATTCTCCTCACCATAAAATCCAGTTAAAAAATCAACCTGCTGCACAAAGGCAGTACCCAGTTAAGCAAGAAGCTAAAAAACAAGTCAGGGAGATTTTAAATCAACTTGAATACCAAGGGGAGATTGAAACATTCACCTCGTCAATGAATAATCCTTTGTTTCCTGTCTCCAAACCAGACAATTCATATCGTCTAGTATTGGATTACAGACACTTAAACTCTTGTTGCTAAACTTTTGCAGTACAAAATGCACATAGTGCAGCACTGATGAATAAAATCGTGCGCAAGAAATATAAAACCACATTAGACATTTCAAATGGGTTTTTCTGTCAAAACATTGCACCCGAAAGCAGTCATCTGACCGCTTTCTCAATAATAGGGACGCAGTGACAATTTTGCCGTCTCCCCCAAGGATTCAAGAATAGTCCAGGGTTATTTTCAGCCAGGGTAACAAAGTTACTACAAACGTACGATGATGAGGCATTATCTTATGTCGATGACATCTATCTTACAGATGACGACTTGGACAGACACTTGGAAAAAGTGAAAACCATAATACTTGGGTTCGCCTCTGAAGGGTATAAATTCAATTTTAAGAAATCACGAATTGCCAACCTCAATGTCCTATTTTTAGGATACGAGTTATCAAGTGAAGGCAAGAGCCTGGCAGCAAACTTTCTAGAGAAATGTGCGCTGCTCCAAACTCCAAGAACGCTGAAAAACTTACAGTACATTCTAGGTTTCCTGAATTTTGGAAGAACTTATGTTCAGAATTACGCAGAGAGGGTTAAACCTCTCTACGAACTAATCAAACCTGATTTCAAACTAATTGGACTCAAACACACACAGAAATTCTGCGTTCAGTCCAAACAGACATGTTAGCAAAAACACAGTTACAGACACACATAAACGTGCGCAATCTTGTGATCCGAATCATCCCAGGGAGATGCGGATTCACGTACCTGACCTTTAATGAGGGAGAAACGGTACCAATAGCATACAAATCACACTTGTACACACAAGCTGAAATGAAGTTCACTTCTACTGAGAAAATTCTGACAGCGGTTCAAACTGCAGTAGCAAAAGAGAGAGCTCTCGCACAGGGTAGACGCATAATGATTGTTATACCTGTACCTAACTTAGAGGCAGTGACAAAAGCAAGCATCCCAAATGCTAAAGCTTTACATCCGAGATGGATACAATGGGTTTAACTCTCTTGCTGCAGCAGACGTTGAATACGTTTTTGACCCCAGCTTGAAAACACAAGAATTTCTCCAATACGAACATGAATGTCCTCTGCCGACCGAAATTCTGCCTCTTGAACATTACGGATGTATAATATATACAGACGGTTCAGTACAACCCGCAATTGGGGGTAAACAAGCCTATAGTGCTGCGTGCGCGATCGTTAAAGGTCGCTGGCGCGAAGGTAAATTCAGACCTATGGTCACAAAAACTCAATCACTCGGAGACTGTACAGCTCAGCGAGCTGAACTACAGGCTTTCAAGATGGCGCTTGAAAATACCGATCGCGAATTCCCCACACTCATAGTGTGCGATTCGTATTTCTGCGTTGAATCTTACAACAAAAATTTGCAGACCTGGGTTAGAAACGGGTTAAAAAATTCAAAAGGTGGCAAAAAATGCTTTGGGAACAAGTAGTTCTTTTACAAAAAGAACTACAAAAGACTCATGTGATTCATACACTGAGTCATCAGTGTGATGGCGTTCACGTTACAGGGAATTCATTGGCTGATAAAGCCGCGAAGGCAGCTGTGCAAACGGCTTCCGTAGCTACAATCGCTCACACGAAAAAAGTTATAGATGGTGAAACGTTACTAGCAGTAAAAGCCTCAATGGAAGGCAATCATGCATTGTTACCTCTAAACTATCCACTCACGTATACATACATAAGTGATGCAAACTCCGTTCCTTTTGCTCGAATCCCTGGAGTGGGGGACAGAGTAATTCCAAACAGGAAGCGGAGAGCTTACTTGGTTCAAGAAGCACACATGGGAGAGGGTCTGACACATCAAGGGATCTTGAAATCTCTTATAGAGTTAGAAGAGATGTACTGGTGGCCAGGATTGAGCATCCAAGTTTACGAATTTGGAATAAACTGTGATACCTGTTACAGCTATAGCTTTGACAACCACCAGATACCTGACTACAGTGTAGCCAGCTCAGTTCAGACACCACTGCTAGACAACATTCGGCTAACTACACGCAGATGTCCCTGCAGACAGATACGGTCCCACAACTACTAGGACATGATTTTTTTTGTTATGGCCCCAGCGCTCGGCTGACGCCAGAACTGTTATAAAGGATTTGCGAGTCTTTATTGGCACATACGCAATCGGCATGCTACATTCTGACCAGGGTCCTGCGTTTAGCTCTCAAGCTTACAAGGAGGCCATGGTTAGCTTGGGCGTTGCATTGCGGTATTCTAGTCCCTTCCATCCTGAGGGTAATGCGGTAGTGGAAAGAAAAAACCGTGACATAAAGCAATCCCTAACAGCTAAGGTATTAGGTTCGGGTGATGGGTGGGTCAAAAATGTAATAAGTGTACAACGTAGTCTTAACAATCTGCCAATAAATTCTCTGGGGGGAATCACTCCTTATGAATTACTGTTTGGTACTAGAATGATAATCGAAGACCTCGATTGTCAAACTTCAGTGGTGGAACAAAAACCCTTTGATGTCAAAGATCGTTTGGCTATTTTACAGGACTTAAATGAAACAAGAATAAGTCTGAGCAACAAAACACAAAAGCCAACAGTCATTAAAGAAAAACCACCTGTCCCAGCAAGACCTGTCTGGATAACAAAGATTGGGGATCTAGTCAGGGAAAAGATAGCGGTGAAGAAGGAATTTGGGCCTTCTTAAAGAAAAGCAGTACCTGTCTTAGCAATCCAAGGAACAAGATCAGTAGTACTACCGCCCCTTGCTGGTAAAAAGGAGAACCGAGTCGTGTCCATCGATCTGGTCTAACCACAACATGTGGCCAATAATAAGTAGTAGGCCTAGTGGACTCCCAAGATGTAGCAGAAGACCAAATCTTGCTACTATCCAGGAGGTTCAGACTGAAAGACTTATCACGTTTGATAAACCTGCAGTAAGAAAAGAAGGACTATGTAACAAAGCCATGGAACTCGTGCCTCTTGAGACCCAAATAACAGTTCGTCAAGAAACACCCATCTACTATGATGTAGCCTCTGACTATACCAATATGACAAAGGAAGAAGCAACTCCAAAGATTAATAACAATCCTGATGCAATTCCAACAATTGACAGAACTGCCTCTGGGTATTTTATCAACTTTGATACATTCTCTGAGGATCCCAGTGAACCCGAAGAAAGGAAAACTCTCAAAGAAAAAACAACAGAACTGTTTCATCAACTGGAGAAAATATATATCCTGTTTCACCATGGATTGAATTTTGGATTGGTTTAGGTGTATTTTTCCTCCTGCTCTGGCTGATATTAGTTTTAAGCTTGGGACAAATGATAGATGGAAAATACAGTAAAATGGACACAGCAAGTCTGAAAATCAACTTGTTCCTAAAACCTCACAAATCATCCCATCGTGAAAAAAGAGACCTGTCGTCAGTGAACATCACAGCCGTTCCTATACCTGGTGGTATAGCATGGGATAGAATTGACTATGACATCTATGGCCCTGTGGAGCTGCTAAAGATTCCACACCAGTTCAAGGTTTCTTTAAGTGAATTTGTATCGCCCAGCACATTTTCTGATGATTGGGACTTTGAGACTATTAATAATATGATGTCAGATTTAGAAATGTCTGCAAAATTTACTGAACATGACTATTTAGAAGGGTCAGCAGACTATGACCAAATGCAGTGTTTCAATCACTATGGTCACCACTATTTCCACAAATCTGTAAATCCTAGGAATGTTTTTAAATATAATCAATGGGAACATTGTCCCACGCCACCAAAAGGCAGCTCAACAACATTTCATGAAAAGTTTTCATACTTCTCAGGGTTTAATGTTACAAATCCAGAAACGTTTTATTTCTAAAATGTTAATAAGACAGGAATGAAAACAATGTTGACCAACACTAAACAAATCTATTCTGCAAACTTTTATGCTCAGCTGTCTACATTAGGGTTTGACTTTTGGAAAGACAACATTGAGACAAAAACTGTCTTGGGCACGAAAGAATGGCAGGTACAAGGTTTAGAGGCCTTGTTCAGAGCCTGCATTATACCAGAACAAATAATGTTTTTAAATGATACTGTTCAACAGACTTCTTGTCTTGGCCTGGCTAAGATAAAAGATTTAAATAAACCATCTTTACCTAAACCCACTTCTGAAAGTAATGACACAACAGAAAAGGAGGCAGACGTACCATTTATTTTAACACAAAACAGAACCAATCCCAATTGGAAAAAATGGCTAATCTGCCCCAGAGACACCAATAACTGTAATGATAGATTCCTGAACAAAAGACAGGGGTTAAAACTGAACAGGCCAGATCCAAGATACTCCCAGAGACAACATCCAGGGATAGTAACCACATATAGTGTAGGAAAGCTATGCCTTGAGTGGCTAAAGACATCCACACTTCCGGAAATAAACAACACTTATCTTTACTTAAAGAAAGCAATGATTTGCGAGATTTCTTAATGGGGCCTTCGCAAACCACGGCAAAAACGTTTCATATACGCCGGTATATATGCTGCGTACAACAAAGCTTGAAAAAAATGCAAATGGAAACTGCAGAAAGATACGAGAAATTGATTGTATTAATTTAGAGAAAGCGCTCTCTGTAGTGGACAATGGGTTAACGACTCTGTCCTCCAGAATATATTCTTTGGACAGCATTGTATCCTCTGCAATTGATATAACGGAACAGGACTTGCTATTGTTACAACATGGCCAGTCTCAATTACGTTCTATAATGCAGTTAGGCTGGACATTGCAAAATCTTCATTCAGGCTACGTGCCATGGCGTCTAATCAACACAACGTCATTGTTTGCTGTATTTAACCTTACAGATAAACAAATCTCTTTGTCACAAAGAGGAGCAGACTATACGGTGCTGAGCATTGAAAAACTGGAAAGATAACCATTGACAGTTTCTGAGAAGCCTGTCATTGAATGGATAATTCATGGGACCATCATGATACCAGTGATGATTTTCCAATTCCAGTATTGTCTACAGCATATACCAGCGGGCCTGTATGAAAGGTTGGGTAAAGAATAAATTAAGTCAACATGGACTTTACCTTACACACACAAATGTTTGAACAAGGAAAAAGAGGTATTCCTTAGTGGAAAAAATTGTAAAAACTCACTAAGTGGTACACTTTTGTGCAAAGGTATTAATTTACACGGAGCCTGCGACGGTTCTGCAAATAACCTCTCTTGCCACCTGCACGGTACTCCCTCCACCGTGATAGAGCCCATTTTCAGGCAACTATCCAATGGCAGTTACGTTATGTTGAATGATCACAGCTGCTGTGGCATGATGCCAGGAAAACTTTATCTTGTTAGTGTGTCGTCCACGGTCACTTGTTGTATGCAAGTATTGTATCCAACTCACAAGACAGACAGTGGGACGGCATTATGGCCTTCACTGAATAGCTCTTTTATACGAATTGATACTTTAAGCAGAATAAAAGCTATTCTTTTGCAAAAGTCTGTGCCACTGACCTTGTCTAAAAAAACGTATGATCTGCAAGTTCCGAGGACATCTGCAGAGATACATGCATTATTATCAACAAACTGCCCAGTACATTTCGTAGAAATGTTAAGTCAAATCTTAAACATGTCTGATACCAGTGGCATCGCACATGTATTTAAGACGATTTTTACGGGACTGTTAACTCCATTCAAAGCAGTCCTCTGCATTTTTCCAAACTTCGTGCGGCCTGCCTCTCATCTTGGGACTCGTAGCAGGAATTCTATTTTTATTCCTTCTGCTCCGATATGGCAAGTCCGGCAACCAACGATACCCAGACCAACATGGAAGGGGCCCTCCTTGCCATGAGGTATCGTGAGGGGATTTCACAGATTCTTGGCTTGGCTCGTTTAAGAGATCTGAACACAACCTGGTTTCTATCGTTCAAACCAATCTGGCAAGATTGCATCTTACCTGTTCTACGATGCCTGTTTTGCTGAGAGGAATGCGTGTTGGACATCTGTCTTACACTTCCATAAGTCCTGCCATGGTATGTCAACGCCTTGCTATGTCCTGTAACGGCTCATGCATCGTGTTGTCCCCAACGGCTACCAATCCTGATGACGGCATTCATTGAGGTCTCACCAGTAAGTCTAATTGAGGGTGAGATACGAGAATCAACAGGAACACAGGTACTATCTGATTTGAACACTGCTAATGTGGCACCTGTCGCTGACGGCAATGCTTCTCATCTGTGCACATTTGATCTGCTTGATCAAGTGGTTCCACTTTCACCTACAGGGGTAGACGATTTCTTTGCCAGCCTTGATGATCTAATGTTTTCTCCTGACACCGAGAATAACTTTTGATTCATGCACACAGCATTCCCTGAACTCTGAAATTTGGCCTTCTATTTTTCAAAGCAAAGAATTTTAACTTTGGGAGTCTATTTTTCACAACCGTTTGAATTTTTTCTCTCCAAAAACATTGTACTTTTTTGGCACAGACTAATTCTTTTCCCTTTTGAACACTGCCTAGAAAAAAATATTTGGCCTTGTCCTCGTATAACCATTGACATGATAGGTTAGGTTATAAAATGGTCTCGACCTTTCTTTCTGTATTTAAGAGCCATTTTCATAAATGTAAATTCATGATTCATTCAGTTTGCATATTTAGATACCATACTATATGCTTAGAATGTCATCTCTTCCTTAAAATGCGTACTGTAGAAATACTCAATATTTTTATCATGTACAAACCATTTCAAGTGCATTTTTATGTATTTTGGGGTGGGATTGTAAACACTAGCTTTAGATATGTTCAGTGCTTATTAGGTTGGCTTAATTGAACGTAAGATCGTGGAGTGGGTGTTGTAAACAAATCTAGGCCCTTAGTGTAATTTTCCCGATTCATGCCCTTATATAGGTATATTTTATCATATACTTATATGGGCATAGAAATCACTACCCTGTTTGGTCTAAGCCACACAGCCCAAATACGGCATGGCTACTGCCACTAGGTTCCGAGAATTAACAAAGATTTCTTGGAAAAACCTGCCTTCAGCAGCTAGGAACTTCCCCCTGCTTGAATATTAAGTTCTCCAAGAACTTCTGGCGTTTTCCAAGAATTTAGCCTTTGAGTGACGATATTAAGTCCAAAGACGCATCAAACTCGGCACCTTCAAAGTATAAATATGCCCAGGTTTGTCCAGACACACACGGTGGTTTGGAGCAGATCAACTATCTACTTGCCCGACGCCCTGCAGCAGCAAGTGCCGAAGGAAGCCGACCCTCCAGTTGACGCACTGAGAGAGACACTGTCTTTTCTCTGGCCGAGAAATCCAGCTCCAGTGTTTCCGGCTTACCCTTGCGGGTATCTGGGAAATCGAGTCCTGAGAGAGAGATACAAGACCTCCTTCATTCTAAAACCAAGGTACGGAGCTGATTAGACCTCTTAGAGAATTCTTGGAGAACTACTAAACTTAGGCTACTCCTCACTTACTTCTTCCCTCATACTAGACTTAGGTTAGGTACACCAGGGTAGGCGTATTTTAGAAGCACCAGTTGAGTACTTTTAGTCATTATTTATTACTGTATGTATTTTATACATGTTATGCACTTTTGTGGCTTAGAAACCATATCATGCTTTTACAGTACTACTTTATAATACTGTTCGTATTATATGCATTGTACTTTATAACCAGTATTACGATTGTAGCAGTTCATTTCCAATGCTTGAGAAAGAAGACTGTTCAATAAATACTTTTATTGAAAACGCCCATCTCTCTATTTCTCTGCATCTCTGGTGAAACGAAGCATGCACGATTGACTGAGTAAAATAGTTATCTATTGTTCCGCGACTCTAGAGATTTGATTTCTTATTCTTGGGAAACAAAAGTTGTCATGTTTATGCGGTTATCAGAAACGAATCCCTTCTTGTGAATTCGAGAAAGTTTCTAGTGACATCTGAGCTAGCTGGCACTCAGTATTAAGTTTAATATATTCGGTAGAGACCTAGTAGACCTCAGTCCTACGTCTAAACTACAGTATATATTATTCCAATGCGCAGAGCCTATTGGGAATATAGGAACTACACTACAATTCAGCCC
Source organism: Lissotriton vulgaris (assembly GCF_964263255.1). Taxonomy (NCBI): domain Eukaryota; kingdom Metazoa; phylum Chordata; class Amphibia; order Caudata; family Salamandridae; genus Lissotriton; species Lissotriton vulgaris. Next base: position 156,953,001 of record NC_141690.1, read on the forward strand.
ACTGGACAATAGTAAATCTGTTGGATCACCATCCTAAGATGCAACAATTCCAATGTGATCTGATTGCCCAGTCTAATACCAAAAGGGTGCTGAAATCAATTGGAGAAAATGGCGCTCTGGGCTCAACAAGTCTACGTGGTTCTTTGTTTAAAGCTGACTTAGAATTTTGGGCACTTTGGTTATCTCTTGTATTCTGGGGATCAATCCAGTATACTCAAGTCTCCCAGGCGTGCGCAAGTCCATACTACATTCCATCTATAAAAGAGGAGACTGATCGGACTTCGCCAGTTGCCAGCTTATGGTCTTACTGGGTGTAGTGACCGTATTTTTACACCAAGTTATCAGCTTATCGTTTATAACACACCCAGCCGCCACGTACCACCACCCTTCCCAGTACCTACAAGCACTATATCTAAATTACTTACCTAGGAATGGGGAATCCACACTATATCCTATAGTTATCTCATAGAGCTGGCCACATTTCTGATTCTGCAATTGCTATAACGTCTCTCGACGATCTCATTAACGCCCGGTCACAGACTATCTTACTAACGCCAATCACTATTGACAATCTCATTAACGCCAATCACAATTGGCGATCTAATTAACACCAATCACAATTGGTGATCTCATTAACGCCAATCACAATTGGCGATCTCATTAACGCCCGGCCACGGGCGATCTCATTAACACCAATCACAATTGGTGATCTCATTAACGCCAATCACAATTGGCGATCTCATTAACGCCTGATCACGGACGATCTCTTGGACACCTACCACTTGAGTATCTAATGAGAGCCAAGTTCCCTAACACATGGAATAGGGGCCTGACCTTCGCAAAGCAGAAACTATTAGATCCAATTATTCCCACTGGAAGTTATTTCCTATCAAGACCAACATATCCTCCTGTCATCAGTTACCTGTAAGAAGGGAATCGCCCATCCTTCTATACGTCGCCACCTGGCTAAAAAGAAAGGTTAATCCTGTCATAGAAAACAACATTCAAGTGCAACTGCTAATCATTGGGGTCTCTTTATTACATAATGATAGAGTGACAAGACAAAAAAAACATTGCAATAATATAGTAGGAAATTATTGGTGCAAGTGGGAACCTAAACATAACCTAGGAAGTAAAAAGGAATAAATGATTATAAATTGCAAACTATCTAGGAACGCCTCACCATGATCTCACACATTCCGGCCTCAGCAGCTGAGCTGGTCCCTCTCTCTCTCTCGCTTCGGTTCTTTCAGGACTCTGCTTTGCAATCGCTGGTACACGTCTGCACCGCTATGCCTCATCAAAGCTGCCACACCTTCAGGCCACTTGAACCCTCTCCGATCTCTTCATCTGCACCAGTCCAAGATGACACCCTGACAGCCACTACTGCTGACCTCAACCTCTGAACGGAGCAACTGACTTCAAGCTGCTCCAAAGACTGGCTGTTCAAATTCTCGCTCTTTGCTCTGCTGCTCTTCGATAATATGGGAGGCCCTCTGCTCATGGACATTTCTATCCAGCAACCTGCCTCCCACTGAATTCCTGTACCAAGCCCCGCACTTCCGATGCTCCCACAGTGGCCATCTGCAGTTGCGTCTAGAACCTGGGGAATAAGCACATTCCTTCGATAAGGGCCGGTCCTCACCGGTTTCCAACTAGTGAACAACAAGCTGAAACTAAAATCTTACCCCTGACCTACAAGCGCCTCGGACAGCTGAGGCAGAAAGAAAAGATGGCTGCTCTCTAGTTTAGGCCTCTAGGCCCGAAAGAAGGCAAAAAAGATGTAAAGTCATGTCAAAGCCAATAGGTAAACCTTACAGATAGATAAAATAAAGTCGGAAATAAAGAGCTCATAATCATATACTGAGATGGCTGTGGACAATGGTCACCACCAGGCCAAATGATAAAAATTATCCTGTCGGTACATACCACCCTTGACCCTTGTCCACTAACATCGAAATTGAAAAGGCAAAGAGAAACTCAAACAGAACGCAAATCAGCGGAAGAATAATAAGAAACAAAACTAACAGACCTGGACATAACTTGTGGATGAAACATATGGAAGAAGGAGGGTACACACTGAATGCAACAACAAATAGCAACTAAAAAGCAAATAACCAACAGAATACCACCTAATACTTGGCGTAGGGAATGTAAATCAGGTAACCATTTAAAAAGCCAATCAAACCACCCTTGATCTAAATTTTGTCTAACTTCTCGGGTTAACTCATGGAGTTTAATGATATGGCACTGAATGGATTTGGAATGATCTGACAAATTAAAGCAACAAAGGCCCTCGAAATCTGAGCAGCCGTGGTCATGTTTCAACAAAAGATAATCTATAGCAGCCCTATTCTGCAAAATAGCATGGTGCTCACCTTGAGCATCTAATAAAAGATCAGATAGAATAGCGGAAGTACTATTAAGGGATTTCACCATCCAACAAGCAAGCTTGCCTATAGCCCTGGAATTATATGTGGAAAATCCAGGAATACCTACAATAGAAGCAGCTAAACTAATATATTCAGATTTAGACAGTAGATGTAAAGAAGAATCACAATCATCTGTTAATAATGCAGCATTGTGCACAGTGCGAGAAGGCACATCAGGGTTTGAAGAAAACATTAATAAACTCAATCGTGTTAAAGCACATGGGCCACCAGAAATGTTTGCTGGGATATAGGACCATGAAATATTGCCACATGAAAATAGCCATCCAGGGGGTAGCAATACAGTGCGATAATGACTAGCAGTCAATACTAGACGTTTACAAATCATATTGTTCTGGACAGAAGTACAGGTAGCAGGAGTTCTGGTGACGCATAAAGTCTTTACATGGGGAGAAAATGAAGAAATATTATTAAGTCGAATTTGAGCACATTTGCTTATTAAAGTAGGGTTACAAGTCATTGAATAACATACATCACCTTTCGTGATGTTGTAAGTGGAAATCGTGAAAGATATTGGGGATTCCAGTTCAGTCAAAACAGTGCACGAAGCACAATAATCATAAGCAGAAAAGTCCGACTTTATAAATTCGGGATGGGTTTCAGACACATTGAAAAATTTAAGCAGGGAGAAGGTAGATGTCGGTATAGCTACAAGGCATGTAGTAAGAATGTTCATCACGGATTGCATAGAAGTTAAGCAAAAGTGCATAGAATTGGATATGGAATGTGCCAAACGTGTCCAAAAATTAGATGTAGGATCCCACGATGCAGAAAGACGACGTTCTCGTTCCAGACAATCAATCCGGTTCCGTGGGCCCCGACCTCCTGGCGTAGCAAGCCAAAAGGAGTCCAATGATGACACATCCGGCAGCAGCAATCCATACAGTGATCTAAGAAAAAGAATCAAAAACAGGCATTACTCATTCTCGCAAATAACATTTGTCAGCGGGAACTACGTCCCACTTTTCTTGTCCTGGCCTCATTACTAAAATTGTGTTGTCTGATCCTGTCGCAATAATTTTGGCCTGTTCAGGGGGATGATTAGGCGACTGTACCCGTACTCTGGCTCTTGGGTTATCGGTTGAACCGAACTCTTTTTCACCTCGCACAGTTAGCAATGTTGGAGCAGTGCCTTTCTGAATCACACCACTGAAAACAGGCATAATGACCAATTGGGCAACTCGATCCGTTCTTTGGACAGTTAAGTCAGAGTCACCACTGTTCAACAGGATCACCTCAATCTCACCCTGATAATCACTGTCAATGACACCTCCATGCACCTGGATACCCTTTATGGCCAAACCAGATCTTGGGGCAATTAATCCAAAATGTTCTGTCGGGATTTGAACTCCAATGCCCGTTTCCATAATAGCGATGTCTCTCACTTTCAGGACAAAGTTCTTCAGTGCATGTAAATCTAAACCTGCAGATCCCGGGGTAGCTCTGCATGGAGCCAAAGCTCCAGGGGTAATTTCCCAATATGACACAGTGCTTTTGCATGAATTTGGTTTAGCATCCACAACAGGAGGAAATAAGCGCATTAATGGTGAATTAGAATACAAATAAGGACGGTTATTCAGAATCAATAAGGCTTCAAACAAATGATCTGTCCAGTTCTTTAAGATACCATCCGACAGCCTGCGTAACTGGTCTTTTAAAAGACCATTCATTCGTTCAATCAAACCCACAGCTTGTGGGTAAAAGGGTATGTGAAACACCCATTCAATGTGATGTTCTGCACAATATTCTTGCATCAATCTCCCTTTAAAATGTGAAGCATTGTCGGACTGCACCTGAAGTGGAGAGCCGTAGTACAAAGTCAACAAATCCACAGTTTTCATAGTATTCACTTGAGTAGCTCTTTTACAAGGAAAAGCAACCAAAAGACCACTATTGGTGTCAACAGCGGTACAAATATATTGAAAATTTTTGCTCATAGGAAGAGGACCAACATAATCCATTTGCCAAATTTGTGCAGGGGATTTACCTCGATGCAATTGACCTTTCACTATTTGGGGCAAATATCGCTGCCGAGAGTGCTGACATATAGGACAATTAAGTATAGCCGTTTTGATCAAATCAAGGGGAATGTAAATGCCTCTATCAGTAGCCCACCTGCTAGTAATTCTTTCTCCAAAGTGTCCCGCTTTTTGGTGTGCCCACTGTGCCAAGCCCGCCAAATCAGAATTTTGTGTATCCACCATTGCCTCAGAGATTTTAGACTTTTTATCTGCAATGTGATTAAATAATTTATCAATGGAATCAATATGGGTATGAGCATCAATATGAAAAACTGTTACATTACTCTGAGGAAGCAATTCCCAAATTTCTTGCCACAATTCCATTCCCCAAATTTCTTTAGTATGGACTTTCCAATTATGTGAATGCCACGTAGGCAGCCAGCCTTCCAAACCATTAGCAGTTGACCAAGAATCAGTAAATACATGACATGTTCCTGGTAGTTCGTGTTTTTAAACTTGATACACAGCATACAGTTCTGCAAATTGACTACTTTTCCCTTCACCTGTGGTACTTAATAGTTTCTGCGTGGTAGGATTGTATGAGACCGCTTTCCAATGTCTTTTCTCTCCTATGTACCTTGCTGAACCATCCGTAAACCACACATGTTTTCTATCCTCCATGGACGGATCATCGAACGGCTTATCCCACTTAACAGGGGATTCCTGTACTACGGGTACGGAGCACTCCCTCTCTTCCTCTTCCAATGGTGCCAGCGCCACTTGCTCGTGTAACATTGCAACACCCTTCGGACCCACACGAGCCCTATCTTGTATATACCACTTCCATTTTATAATGCTCACTTCTTGAGCATGACCGATTCTATGAGTTTTAGGTGAACTCAAAATCCACTGCATAATAGGAATTTCAGGTCTCAAAATGACATCGTGCCCTAATGTTAGTTGTTCAGTATCCACCAGAGCCCAATACCATGCAAGTAATTGTTTTTCATAAGGTGTATATCGCTCACCAGCATCAGGTAACTTTTTTGGCCAGAATCCTAAAGGCACTTTTGTTCTGCCCTGTTTCTGCCACAAACTCCAATTTGCACTTCTCGAATCCCCTCGTGCCATTGAATACCTAAAAATTTAACACTCTGTGCTGGACCTTGCACTTTATCAGGATTAATTTCCCAGCCTCAGCTGTGTAAATGAGTAATAATTTGGTCTAACTGATCTTGAACTTGGTCTTGTGTCTCGCCTTGAATCAATATGTCATCAATATAATGACACACCTGAATCCCTGAACTCACTGGCACCTCTGCTAAGTGATCTGCCACCAGCCGATGACAGATTGTTGGACTATGTACATAGCCTTGGGGAAGACTTCTAAACGTCATTTGATGCCTAATCCATGTAAAACTAAATTGTTCCTGACACTTAGGGGCAATCGGAATAGAAAAGAAAGCATTAGCAATGTCAATAGATGCATACCATGTTCCTGAATGCGTTTGAATTCTCTCAATCAAAGTAATAATGTCAGGTACCGCGACTGTCAAAGGAGGTGTGTGTTTATTCAATTCGCGATAATCAACTGTCATGCGCCAAGAATTATCACTTTTGCGCACCGTCCATACAGGATTGTTCCAGGCCGAAGTAACTGGAATCACAACTCCAGCATCCATCAAATCTTTAATAGTAGCACTAATTTCATCATGCCCACCTGGAATGCAATACTGTTTCATTGAGACCACTTTTGTAGCTTGGGGTATTTTTATAGGAGGAATCCTTAAGCGTCCAACTCTCACAGCTTTTGACGATATATAACTTTTGTCTCCAAATCGATAACATCTGTCATCTAAATGCAATGGCATGCCCTTTAAAATATCAATTCCAATTATGTATTCACAAAGGGGTACCACTAATATAATATATTCTTGTCGGGGAATTCTGCCTATTCTCATCTGAAGGTTAGTTTGTACTGCGGGGGTTTCTTTACCACCCAAACCCGTGATAGTAAAACTTCTTGGGATTTCCATATATCAAAGTGGCCTCCGCTCCTTTATCTACTAATGCTCGGGCCCTCTGTACATTACGATGCCTCCAAAAAATTTCAATATCTACATAGGGTCTATAGTCTTTGCGAGCCCAATTCCGTACTGGAGCTTGACCTATTTCCTAGTCATTTTTACTGCGATCTGACGCCCAAGACAAATCAGGATAAAGACTCTCATACCTTCTAGATGGCATCACATCTTGTTCAGATCCTCTCCCCTCACGAAAATAATTTTTGTCATCTGAAAAATATTGCGATCTTCGGTCAACAGATCTCTGTCGTCGTTCTCTCAACCTCACCTCAGGAGATCTGTTCCTTTCATCCCTGTCTCTATTTTCACTGTATTCTTCTCTCCCTCTCTCTCTCTTCCCCTCTCTCTCTCTGTCTGATCTATTTCTAGAGGAATCGTCCCTCTCATAATATGAAGACTCATCTCTCCTTCCCCTCTCATTTTGTCTGTCCCTGTCTCTCCCACGGTCATCACCACTGTCATCAGAATAGTCATGGATATGGTCATGTTTGTTAACTCGTCTAGCCCCCTCTTTCCTGTCCAAACCACGTCTGCGAAATATCGACCACAATTTTCCAGTGGACTCACCATCAATATCCTCACGTTTCACCCCATCTTTGAGGAGGGCAAGCAACATATCACGTCTGGTAAACTTATAATTGTCAGTACACGTGTCAGGTCTAGATTGCCTTTCAGGTTTAATCCATTCGCCCAATTCACCCAATTCACGAACTGCTTCAATCACATCAGCTAAAGTATTTCCCGTCTGTTTAATCAAAAAGTCATCATCACCTGTTTATAGGCAGCAGGGGCAGTACGAATTATCCTGATTCTTACAGAAGCATTGAGCAAACCATCCATCAGCCTATCTGCCGTGCCTAGAAAAATAGCTGTTTTTATCACCTCTTCTTTAAGTCTCTGTGAAGCATCTCTTAAAGTATACCAAGGTTTCTCATTTAGAGGCCAGTCAGATTCAGTCGGATATTTGTGAGTACAGCCGTCCACAGCTAACTGCAGCAGACTAGATTGTGCATTAAAATGTTCTTGTACAGTCGGGTCAGAGCTTAACGTGCAAAATTTCACTGCATCACCCTGATCCAACATAATCCCTGCAGCACCTAAGTCAAAAAGACGGACCATCCAGGTAAGGAAAGCCTCACGCGTTTTTTGTCGAACTCTGTCTAAAATGTCATTAATCTCTTGTTGCGTAAAATCCTCCAAGCTATCCAAAGGAATCCCTTGGGGATTGTTAGGAGCACCCTGCAATTTTCTTCGATAAATAGGCTGCGCACGAACTTTCCTGCGCTCCTCAGATTCACAATCACGTCTAGTACGAGAAGTCTCACACTTAGCATTCTCCTCAGCCGAGGAGAAAGAATCAGACGAGTCCCAGATATTGCCATCCCACTCATCAGGGTTCCAATCGAGCCCCGCTTTCGCAACAACCATACCAACCTTCCTCTTATTGACCCGTCCTCGTCTATTTTTGTATTTGTATTTCGCAATTCGTAACGCAGCTCTTTCTGCAACTGTCTGATAAGTCTCAAGTTTGTCAGCCAGCAATTTATTTTGACATCTCAAAAGTGTATTAGCATTTTGTTGTTCAACAAACTGCTCCTCAAATTCTTTACACGCACGCTGCAATTTCACACAATTTTCATGTACAACCCTGTACGCATTCAACAAAATCCATCCCCTTCGTCCTAATATAGGAAGCTCCTCGCCCTTCAATACCGGCACTTTCTGCAAACATGCAACCACCTGAGCCGGTTCAGCATCTTCCAAACATGAAGTCCAGTTTTCGCTCAAACCAGTAGAATCAGCCCATTCATGAGCCAGCGCCTCATAAGAGGTTGATTCCCACCCTGGAATCTCCATGGGCAACTTAAAATCAGACCTAGCTTTCCTAGAAAACATGATCAACAAATATATATAAAACCAACTGAAAAATAAATCCAATACCAAAAAACAAAAGAGCGTATGTACACAATTTATATACACAACCTCTCACAGTGTGTGTTGCTTTCAAATCTCACCACTCACAATGCAAAAACCTCAAAAACCTCACCTGCCGCAAAAGCGATCGAAAGCTGTTCGTGACTCCAAATGTAGCGACCGGATTTTTAGACCAAGTTATCAGCTTATCGATTATAACACCCAGCCGCCACGTACCGCCACCCTTCCCAGTACCTACAAGCACTATATCTAAATTACTTACCTGGGAATGGGGAATCCACACTATATCCTATAGTTACCTCATAGAGCTGGCCACATTTCTGATTCTGCAATTGCTATAACGTCTCTCGACGATCTCATTAACGCCCGGTCACGGACGATCTCACTACTGCCAATCACAATTGGCGATCTCATTAACACCAATCACAATTGGTGATCTCATTAACGCCAATCACAATTGGCGATCTCATTAACGCCCGGCCACGGACGATCTCATTAACACCAATCACAATTGGTGATCTCATTAACACCAATCACATTTGGCGATCTCATTAACACCCGATCACGGACGATCTCTTGGACACCTACCATTTGAGTATCTGATGAGAGCCAATTTCCCTAAACATGGAATAGGGGCCTGACCTTCCCAAGCAGAAACTATTAGATCCATTTATTCCCAATGGAAGTTATTTCCTATCAAGACCAACATATCCTCCTGTCATCAGTTACCTGTAAGAAGGGAATCGCCCATCTTTCTATACGTCAGCACCTGGCTAAAAAGAAAGGTTAATCCTATCATAGAAAACAACATTCAAGTGCAACTGCTAATCATTGGGGTCTCTTTATTACATAATGATAGAGTGACAAGACAAAGAAAACATTGCAATAATATAGTAGGAAATTATTGATGCAAGTGGGAACCTAAACATAACCTAGGAAGCAAAAAGGAATACATGATTATAAATTGCAAACTATCTAGGAACGCCTCACCATGATCTCACGCATTCCGGCCTCAGCACTGAGCTGGTCCCTCTCTCTCTCTCGCTTCGGTTCTTTCAGGACTCTGCTTTGCAATCGCTGGTACACGTCTGCACCGCTATGCCTCATCAAAGCTGCCACACCTTCAGGCCACTTGAACTCTCTCCGATCTCTTTATCTGCACCAGTCCAAGATGACACCCTGACAGCCACTACTGCTGACCTCAACCTCTGAACGGAGCAGCTGACTTCGAACTGCTCCCAAGACTGGCTGTTCAAATTCTCGCTCTCTGCTCTGCTGCTCTTCGATAATATGGGAGGCCCTCTGCTCATGGAAATTTCCATCCAGCAACCTGCCTCCCACCGAATTCCTGTACCAAGCCCCGCGCTCCCGACGCTCCCACATTGGCCATCTGCAGTTGCGTTGGAACCCGGGGAATAAGCACACTTTCTTTCGATAAGGGCCAGTCCTCACTGGTTTCCAACTAGTGAACAACAAGCTGAAACTAAAACATTACCCGTGACCTACAAGCGCCTCGGACAGCTGAGGCAGAAAGAAAAGATGGCTGCTCTCTAGTTTAGGCCCCTAGGCCCGAAAGAAGGCGAAAAAAATGAAAAATCATTTCAAAGCCAATAGGTAAACCTTACAAATAGATAAAATAAAGTCAGAAATAAAGAGCTCATAATCATATACTGAGATGGCTGTGGACAATGGTCACCACCAGTCCAAATGATAAAAATTGTCCCGTTGGTACACTGGGTCTTGAGGCAAAAGCAGATGCCAAAGCCTTAATGGAAGAATGGGCTGAAACACAATGAATAGTCCCATTTTATCAGACTGGTTTTAACAAAAATGCTTCACTTTTGATAATGTGGTAGTCCTGACTTATATGGCATATAAAACCACACTACCTTTCGGATCACCCCTGTTTGCCTGTCTTGTTGACTACTCCACAGCAATTGATGGGACTACCCACCAGATACCATGGGGCAAGGTTATCAAATTGGGTCTCTATTACCCTTTATTAAAGCCATCTTCGCCCTATATTCTAGGACTCAAACACATGTGTGAGGGTGAAGGTCAGGTCTGGGTGGTCCTTAAAAAATATAAACAAATACAAAACTAGTTTTAAGAGGAAGCTACTAATTATAAGACTTAGGCAATGTTCAACTACCTGGACATACCAATTTAATTAGCTCCACAAGTTCGATGCAGTACTACTTGATGGTGTTGCCAACCACGTCCTGTAGACAGACTATATTGCATGTTCGATTCATGATCCTCCCTATTAAGGATTATAGATGCAGTTGGATGAATTTAGCAAGTGACCAATCACATTACAGATTATGCAATTGCAAAAATGAATCCATCTTCCGCTTACTTTGAATGAAGCACGTTTCTTAAAACAATGACTTTTTAAAATGTTTTTAACCACATAGAGACACTAAAACGTAGCTTTCAACACAGGTCATAAAACTGTGTAGCATAAGTTCTAAATATAGAGCTCAAAAGAATGGACACTAGTATTTAGCAATAACTTTAACACGCTAACATAAGTTTAAAGGAAGGTAAAATGTTCAGAGAAGCAAAGCATGACTCACTCCTATTTATATTGTCAAGCATCATCAAATCCTGAGAAGTTAGGCCACTGTGTATGGTAAAACCTCTAATAACATTTTTAAAGGGAAGAATTTTAATAGTTACCCAATTAGAGTTGCTGGTAAAGTGCAAAATTCACTTGTGAATTAACTAATGCACTGTATGTTATTTATTAGCTCATCAATTGATTAGTCTTTATGGGATTTCGTTTCTTTTCCTTTTGTGTTGGGGTGCTATCTATTTTGACGAAAGGAATTAGAAACTATATCAAATATAATTTATTCATAATAGTTGGGATTTTAATACTAAAAAAGGAGAGAAGCCCGTCTTCCCAGACTTTTGTGGGTAAAATGTGTGTACTAATGGAATTATGTAACATGGAACAGGGTAGAGGGTTGGTGGACCAGCTGCAAACAGTTGTGTAATGAAAGGGCAGTAGGTTATAAAAAAAAGTAACAGTTAAAATAACTGTAGTTTGCACCTTTAGCACATCCCTGATTGTTTGATGTCCCTTCCAAGAGGGAACGGAGCCAGCCCCACACAGCACCCGACAGTCTAATCTTGTCCAAGCGTGACAGGAGAAGTGAGTGTGGGACCGTGTCGAATGCCGCCGAGAGGTTGAGCAGCCGATATCGGTAGTAGGAGTTCCTGTAGGGCGGTGATGTGGGGAGGGGGAGGGGCAGGGTGGGGAGTAGTTAAGTATGGATTACAGAGTATAACAGGTAAGGAAATGCGATGCAGTGCGCGCAACGAAATTCGTTTTATTTATTTATATGTTTACTTACCTGTTATACTCCATAATCCATACATTACTACCCCCCCACCCAGCCCCTCCCCCTCCCCACGTCACCGCCCTGCAGGAACTCCTACTACCGACCGCGCCTGAGGTTGAGTAAAATGAATGCGGCTCTCCCGCTGGTGTCCAAACATTCCTGGATGGCCTCTGCCACCTCCACCAGCACTGTTTCTGTACTATGGGATGCCCGGAACCCCGATTGGGCTAGATGGATGAGCGCCTCCCTTTCCACAAAATCCGTGAGCTGTTTATTAACCACCTTCTCACACACCTTCGCCAAAGCAGGAAGGAGGAAGCTAGGCCGGTAATTCTCTGGACAAAGGGGGTTCAATGACTGCTTTTTTAGGAGCGGCAAGATCTTAGCCTCCTTCCAAGCCTGTGGTACCACCACTTTCTGGAGAGACATAATAATGATGGTATTCACTTCTGTATTTGCGACCCCTGCAACTGCTGCCAGTATCCTAGCAGGACAGGGGTCCAAGGGTGAGCCAGACTTTAGACCCTTAATAATTTTAAGACATTCCAATGAGTCAACTGGCCGAAACACAGACAAGGAATGAACTGGACCAGCATATTGACACTCCAAAGATGCCTCCATTATGATGTCGCAGGGAGTAAATGCCGCTTGGATAGCCTGAATCTTATCCCAAAAAGAGCAAGAGAGAGTGTTACACCAGGTAGGTGAAGATGACGACACACTTGCTTGGGCTAGAGGGGACGTGAAGCTCTAAACAATAGCAAAAATGTCCTTAGAGTTGTTACTGGCTAACTCAATACAGGCTGAGTAAAATTGGCCTTTAGCCAGCGTAATGGCTGTATAGTATGTTTTTTTGCTTATCTCTGAGCCTCCGCTTGTCTACCGGGCAATAACCACTCCTCCGCCAGGCCCGCTCAAGAGTTTTACAGTCATGCTAATGTCAACGTAGCTAAATTGGCAGCACAATCAGATCTCTCAAAGACCGCATCTTAGAACACATCAGGGCGGTTAAACAGGCTGACACCAGGTACCCCGTAGACATGCACATATTGGAATGTCCTGCTCAGGGTAGCCATAAAACCTTCTCCTTTTACAGCTTTTACACCATATCCAAAGACGTGAGAGGTGGCAATAGGGAACTAACGTTGAGGAGAAGGGAGGTGACTTGGATCATGCGATTAAGAAGTGTGGAAATGGGCCTAAACCCAGACCATGAATTACACTACTTTTTGGGGGACTAGCGTTCACGGTCCCCACATGAGGCATAATGTTACCAAGTTGAAACAGTATCTATTTACTCAGTACCATAATCTTCATGTGGTCTTCTGACTTGTTTGTAATGTGATCTCTATCTTACTACTACTGTTAGGTTTGAACTGAAGTTTTGAAGTCTGCTTCCATACGCTTACGTGCAAGCTTACCTTGTTCCACACATCCTAAATTTTTTTTTATTTTCTCAGCACTATAGGCTGTTACTTGGGGAGCTCATTTGTTTATTAACCATCTATCGTCCTCCTGATACCTGTTCTCCTATCCCCTCGGATTTAGGATTCTATTATCACAACCTCTCTTCTTCACTCTGGAACTGATATGCTTAGTCTAGCACCGGTGTACTTACTGTGTATGTTTAACTATCTTAAGGTGACCCACTGGATTGTGTATGTAGATCCTGTGGGCATGCAATATGTGATTATTTAGACTTATTGTTAGAATCGTCTGGTCTCTAGTTGGCAGAGGTATATACTTCTGACAAATAGGGACCCACCTCCTCTAGTCAGGGCAAGGGGATCACACACTCAGATAACCCCTGCTCACCCCCTTGGTAGCTTGGCAGAGCAGACAGGCTTATCCCAGAGGCAGTGTGTTAAGCATTTATGACCACATACAGTAATAAAGTGAATACACCACAAATGGACACAACACAGAAGGTATTATAAAAATAAGGATGTTTATATAAGGCTTAGCACAAGACCAAATAACGACAAAAATATACCACAATCTCAATAAATACTCTTTGGAAGGAAAAATAATAGTTCAGGTAAAGTTTCTTCTTAGTAAATAGTTCTCTAGCAACAAAGTAACTCTTGTTCTTTAAAGCACAGTTCTTGGCAACAATGTAACCCCCACAGGAGTCACACGACGTCGAGGCAAAGCTATTCCAAAGGTTTGGCGTCGACCGGGAGGAGCGCTACGTCGAGCCCGGAGTCGAAACAGACTCCCACAACACAGTACCTTTTAGAATGAAGACAACGATGATCCCCGGCGTCGAGAAGTGGCGGCGACGAGGCGTGTGCGTCAATCGAGCCTCGGAGTCGGGGCAATCCGCAGCGGTGTCGAGAGATGTCGGGGCAGACGGTGACGGGACGGTGGCGAAGCAGGATGCTGGCGTCGATGGGGCCCGGCAACCGGCGTCGAAGGTGCAGGACACTGGAGTCGTACTCACGATGTCGGGCTGGATTCGGCGGAGTCGGCGACGTCGTGATTGCTGGTTTCGTTCTGCGCACTGGAATACCACGTCCCAGTAGTAAGCAATTCAGCAGATGGTAAAGTCCTTTAACCCTGTGACTTCAACAGGAGACTGGCACGCTTCCAGCCCTTGGAGATTTTCTTGGAAAAGCTTGAGAGTACACACTTAGTTCCTCTCTCCTGGTTCCTTGGCAAAAATAAAGAAGCAACTGCAGGATTCCCCCCAGCAAACAGCACCCTGGCAGAAGGGGCAGGCAAGTCCTTGGATCAGCAGGCTTCTTGTCCTTGGTATAGGTTTCCTTGTCAGAAGTGATCTAAATTCTTTGGTTCAGGGGGTCCTTCTCTTATACCCCTTTTCTGCTTTGATCCCTTTGTCCATGCAGGGAGATTTCCCCCATCCTGGGTTTGTTGTGGGTGTTGCCAGGCCGAGACACCTGGCCTATTCACTGTGCGGGGCAGGGTCTTCAGCCGCCCGACAGGCGGTGGAGCCAGTATTGTCACTGGCAGGGGCAGGGCCATCAGTCACCTGGCAGGAGGTGGAGCCAGCATTGTGTCAGGCAGGGCAGGCTATCAGGAACTACTCTTCCCCTACTCTAAACACAAATGCCTCATTCAGCCCACACTGCCTCATTCAGACTTCTGGAGCCACCCAGCCCCTGTCACACACACCAAACCAGCAGAGACCGGTAGATAGTTAGACAAGAAACTAGTCACTTTCTAAAAGTGCTAGTTTCAAACTCAGAATCTAAAAACCATCCATCCTAAAGGATGTGTTATCAAATTCTGAGTTTAGGGATACTAAACTCGACTTTCCACCATGCTCTCTGAGTCTGTTAGGATTATATAGCGCAATAATTCCAGCAGCCCATTCTGGCCTAAGGAGAGCAGGTAGCCTTACAATAGTGAAAAACGAAGATGGCTGTAATTCACTATTAGGACATGCCACATACATTAGGGCTTGTCCTACCTTATACTTACAATGCACCCTGCCCTTGGGCCTACCATAGGGGTGACTAACATGAAGTTAAGGGAAGGTTTTAGGGACTGGCAAGTAGGTGTACTTGCGCAGTTAGCATGGCAGTACCAGACTGCACGCAGGTTCTGCAATGGCAGACCTTAGACATATTTTACTAGGCCGCATCTGTGGGTGGCACAACCAGTGCTGCAAGCCCACCAGCAGCATTTGTATTTACAAGCCCTGGCACTCCTGGTGCACTATACTAGGGGCTGACAGTAAACCAAATAATCCAAACATGGAATCCAATTAATGAACCAATTTAACATAGGGAGCACTTGCACTGTGGCACTGATCAGCAGTGGCACAGTGCCCAAAGCAATATTCCAGCAAAACATCGTAAACAGAGGAGGCAAACAGACAAAAAATGGAGCCCCAAGTACCTCAACGACCGCCTGACCTTCCACACGCCCACCCGCCAGCTACGGTCGGCGAGCCTCGCCCTCGCCGTCGTACCACGCATCCGAAGAGCCACTGCCGGAGGCAGATCCTTCTCCTACCTGGCGGCCAAGACATGGAACACCCTCCCCATCCACCTCCGGCTGACCCAGGACCACCTCTCCTTCAGGAAGCAACTGAAGACCTGGCTGTTCGAGCAGTAGCGAACCCCTACCCCAAGCGCCTTGAGACCCTCCCGGGTGAGTAGCGCGCTATACAAGTGGCATGATTGATTGATTGATTGATTGTTTCCGGTCCAGGGAAGAGATGGCTTGGCAGTTCGGGCTGGACTGTTCCCATGAAGCACAGGGTCAGACTGATTTGCATATAGCCATGTCTGAACTGGGGTGGCAGAGTGGGCTAAAGAACGGTGATGGATTAAACCCAGATCTTTTGACTGGGTGTGAGTGTTTGATTGATTCAGATGCTCCGTCCATCACCATCCCCTTTTGTACCGCTTTTGGCTGCCATAAGTGTGGCAGGGTATGCTCAGACGTGAGTCCCTTGCTCACTTTGCCACTGGATTCAAGCAAGCCGGGCTGAAGACGGCTGGAATGCCAGAAACCGGTCCTCGGAAGCTTGTTTCCGGTCCAGGGAAGGCATGGCTTGGCAGTTCGGGCTGGACTGTTCCCATGAGGCACAGGGTCAGACCTATTTGCATATAGCCATGTCTGAACTGGGGTGGCAGAGTGGGCTAAAGAACGGTGATGGATTAAACCCAGATCTTTTGACTGGGTGTGAGTGTTTGATTGATTCAGATGCTCCGTCCATCACCACCCCCTTTTGTACCGCTTTTGGCCGCCATAAGTGTGGGAGGGTATGCTCAGACGTGAGTCCCTTGCTCACTTTGCCACTGGATTCAAGCAAGCCGGGCTGAAGATGGCTGGAATGCCAGAAACCGGTCCTCGGAAGCTTGTTTCCGGTCCAGGGAAGACATGGCTTGGCAGTTCGGGCTGGACTGTTCCCATGAGGCACAGGGTCAGACTGATTTGCATATAGCCATGTATGTATGTATGTATGTATGTATATGTATGTATGTATAGGCATTTATATAGCGCACTACTTACCCGGAGGGTCCCAAGGCGCTTCGACCGCTGCAAAACCCTTCCTGGCTTCCCTGAGAGATGGTCCCTTAATGGGTATCTCCAGGGTGAGACCAGGCATCCCCGGCGGTCTGGTGGGGCCGTTAGTTTGGATGAGGCAAGCTAATGCCCAGAGTTGCCGAGTGTGATCGCTGATCAAAGTGGGCACCGAGGCGAGAGAATTATCGAGTCCGCTGACCCTGGTCCAGAAACCTGCCGCGCCGGGAATCGAACCCTGGTCCCGGGCGGTCCTCTGCTCTCGGGTCTGCCGCCTCTGAACTGGGGTGGCAGAGTGGGCTAAAGAATGGTGATGGATTAAACCCAGATCTTTTGACTGGGTGTGAGTGTTTGATTGATTCAGATGCTCCGTCCATCACCACCCCCTTTTGTACAGCCTAGGGAAAGGTCACTTTGTGAGAGACACTGGTCTTGGCACGGTTTTCGCTCTGGCAGGAGGACAAGAAAATGGAAATTTGAGGTAAAGGAAATTGGGCACAGATCAATGTGGGTCATTCTAGCAAGGAGGCGTGGGTTTATGGTCTGTGGGAGACACAGGGTTACATGGCTACAGAGGCGGGGAAAACATGAAAACTGTAGAGTAAGGAAATGAACTTCAAAAAGTTGCCTTACACGTGGACATTAAAACCATTGTGGGCTCACTTCATGCTTATCTACTAAGGAGCAAAAATGGCAAGGTGAATACGTTGAAATGCTGAAATTGCTCCATAGGGAGCTTATGTACAAAGGAAGAGGAATTGGAGTTGTTCAAGCTGCCAAGTGTGCTGGTGACTATAGAAAATTGGATGGCATCATTTCTTAAATATACAATTGTGTACTGTGAAACTTACCCAGATAGGTTGGTGGCACTATTTAAGTACATGGATGTCATCAGGAAGGCCATGATAAATTATGGAGGTTACATCTGGGCTCAATACGATGAAGAATTCTGGGCCTGTATGGCAGTAGATCCAAAAGCACAATGGGGAGAGCTAGACACTGACTTGTGGCAGCATACTATGGGCCCGGCAAAATTTGGTAAAATGATCTCTGCGGCTATCGGTCTACCGATTGTTTACTGGCCCTTTCAGGGTCACCCTACCCGGGGTGCAGTGAGAGTCTCATGGAAATGTCAGAGTAGTCAGCTCGGAGCATGCGGGACTATAATAAGGGACTGTGCACAAGGGAATTGTGTAAGTTCCGGCATGAATGTTCCAAATGTGCTACTGTTTCAGGGCGGGTGGGTCATCCAGTTACACAGCAAGACATGGTCAAAGAGCCACAGGTAGGCAGCAGCAGAGGCCACAGAGGGTCAGCAGCATGGCCAGGAGGCTCGCTACAGGACAAGTATGGGTGAACAGGGACCTATTAAGCCTATAAAGTTGGGTACACTGGAATGTTGGCTTTCTCATTATGACAGGAATAAAGATGCTAAGCTTCTACTAAAAGGTTTTACAGGTGGATTTAGACTGGGTTATGATAGCCCGAGAAGGCACCGCTGGGCAGCCAACCTAAAATCAGCCAGAGAAGATAGACAGATTGTGCGAGACAAATTGGTCAAGGAGATTCAAGAGGGCCGAATGGCAGGCCCCTTTGAGGACTGGCCTATGGAACACCAAATAGTGTCTCCACCTGGGGTAGTGCTCAAAAAAGAACAGGGACAGTTTAGGTTGGTTCAACATCTCTTGTGGGCAGAAGGACAGTCGGTCGATACCCGGCTGAACAAGTCTCTGTCACATACTCCTCAGGTGATGTGGCACTAGCTCTCATGGAAACAGTGTGACAGGGGGCTCTAATGGCGAAGAGCTTTCAGTTTGTTGCCGGTACACTCTGCCGACTTTCATCTACTGGGCATCCAATTTGAGGCCAAATGATACGCAGAAAAAGCACTGCTAATCACCTGCTCCATATCCTGTGCTCTCTTTGAGTGCTTCAGTATGTTTTTTCAATGGCTTTTCACAGGGCACTTTGAGTATGAGCACATAACACATTACCTGGATGATTTCTTTGTTGTGGGGAAACTTGATTCCTTGAACTGCCAGCGCCTGCTGGTAAGTTTCCAGGTGCTCATCTGTGATCTAGGCGTGCCATTGGCAACGGAGAAGATGGTGGGACCCAGCACAGTCTTGTCTTTTCTGGGAATGGGGATTGATTCAAGGGCTATGGAAGCCAGATTGCCAGAGGAGAAGAATCATACAATGTAGAGGCTCCTGGATAAAATATTGGGCAAAGGAAAAGTCACGGTCAAAGAGGTGCAGGTGTTGTTGGGACATTTGAACTTTGCGTGCAGATTGGTGAGAGCAGGGAGGACATTCTGTAGCAGGTAGGGCTTGTCACTATCAGGGTTGCCCTTTCTGCACCATCACATCAGGCTGTCTACAGGTGTCAAAGAAGACCTGAGGATGTGGTGAGCCTTTTTACAATCCTTTATCAAGATCCCTATAGTGACATTGACTGACATGGATTAGTATGCACATGCACAGATCTTTTCAGATTCGGCAAGTGGTTCCGGTTTCGGGCTTTATTGGCAAGTAAACTGGTGCACCAAAGAATGGCCCCCAGAATGGAATCAGGGTGGATACAGCATTGTATTCCTAGAATGTTTCCATTTGGTAGTGGCAGAGGCCCTATTGGGTGAGCAGTTGTCCCACCAGAGAGTTCTCTTCAGAGTGGACAACATGTAGGTGGTTATTAATAGGCAGTCAGCGAGGGAGACCCAGCTGTGGAAGTTGTTGAAGGTCTTTATTCTTAAATGCTTGCAACTTGCACAGAGCCAGGCATGTGCCCGGTCTGGACACTGACACTGCTGATGCTTTGTCTAGTTCACAGTGTGTGAGAAATTGCCATCTTTCTTGCATGGTATGCCCCACTTTTTGCTGAATTGCTGATGTTCTTTGACTGAGTGTGCCCTGGGCTCCTGCCAATCAGTTGCCCTGGGCCTGTGTTCCTTCCCTAAAACTGTGTTGAAACTAAAACCTAATTGGCATCTCTGGCCTCATGTCAATCCCTGGTAAATGGTACCCTCGGTACCCAGGTCATTGTGACCAGAGAAGACCCCTGAGGGCTGCAGCAATTATTGTGCCACCCTTAGGGGCCCTGCACCCTGACACCCACACACTGCCTTTGCAGGCTGAGTGTCCTGGTGCAGAACTAAACAAAGAGTTGACATGGCCCACATCTCTGTGTCCCATGCCCACAAGCCCACTGCCCTGGCATACACCAGTCACCCCTCTAGTTGGGTGCCATATGCCAGTGGTGTGAGCACAGCTACATGATCCCTGTGCCCCTACAGTACCCAGGGCCATTCCTGGGAACTGTAAGTGCAGTGATGCCATTGAGAGTATGGTGCTTGGAGGTTGTCACTACGAACTCCACGTCACCATAATGGCTACACTGAAGACTGAGAAGTTTGATATCAAACTTCTCAGCACATTAAACCCACACTGATGCCACTGTGGGATTTAATGTAAAATGCACTACAGAGGGCATCTTAGAGATGCCCCCTGAAACCTAACCTACAATCCACGTCTTGACTGAGAGGCTGCCTAGGCTGCCACACAGCAGACATGTTGCTTGACCCCTGGGTAGAGAGCCATCCGCTCTCCTGGGCCTGCAACAATGCACGTCCTGGGCGAGTTGCTAGGTCTCCTCCCCCAGGACGGGCAGGGGAAGCTTCAAAAGCATGCCACCTTTGTGAGCTTCTCCCGGCCACTTGCTGTACTCAGCAACTGGCCCCCACCGGTTCTGACCCCCACTCTGGCGGGAAGACAGTTGGGAAACCCTAAGTGAGGAAAGGTGGTGTGCCAGCCTCTGCCAACCCCATCCCTCAGGTGGGAGAGGCGAGGTGAAGCATAACTCCGGGCTCCGACCATCTTGAGGATGGGGAGCCCTGCCCAATCAGAGATAGGCTCCTGCCCCCATCTCACAGGAGAGGAGCAGGATAGGGGGTGTACTCACCCCAGAACAGGGACCCATTGGTGCCTGCCCTTACCCTACCTGTAACACCCCTAAATGTAGTATTTAGGGGCACCCTGAGCCTTCCTTCCTCAGATCCTGATTCGAAAACAAGAAAGAAGACCAAGAAGAAGAAAACCCGCTGTGCAGCTGCTAACAAGAGGACAACACCAACTAACTTGGCCCCAGCTCTACAGGCCTGTTGATCCTTAAACCTGCTCCTGCTAAACCCCGGCATCTCCTGTGGACAGCAACCTCAAAAACCCCGGAGGACCTGCCTGCCTTGAGCATCTAAAAAGACTGGGACTCCAATGAGTAGTGGTTCTGCTCAAACAGCAACACCCCTGGTGCCAGCCAGGATCCGCAAATCCAGCACACTCTGCATCCACCGAGCCCGGCCTGTGCCAGAGTGGACAAAGACCCTGAGGACGTCCACCTGGCGATTGTGACCTGAAATCCAGTGCCCAAGGACCCTCCTCGGCAACCCAGATGACGCCTGCAGCCTCAGAACAAGGGACCCCTCCAACCGCGACCAGCAGAGGGTAAGATTTCTCAACATCAAAAAACACCCCTGCACCCGGCGCCCCATGGCCCCCTGTGCTCAACTCCTGGGTGCCTTCCTATCCTCCAAGATCCCAACTTACCCCTCAAAGTGTTTTGTTACTTCTGAAGAATCTCCAACCCGAGCCTGCAGCCTTTGTTCATCTTCCAAGTTTTCCTTTGGATAACATTGAGCGCTGGATGGCTCAAAAGCGCCCTGCACCCAGCCGCCCGAGTGCCCCTGGGAGGGCAACCTTTGTTCTTACCTACTTCCCCCTTTGCCCTGAGCAAGTGACCAGGAGCCCAGCTCCCACAGCTGTGTGGCCCGCTTGCCAGCAGCCACCAACCGAAGGCCCACTGCCGCCCATAGGCTAACATTGGGCCTAACTACCTCTGCACCCAGCTGCCCCTGTGCCGCTGAGGTTGCACCAACGGTACCTACCTGACCCTGGGAGACCCCTGAGTCTATGCCCAGAACCATAACTCTGAAAGTCGAGTACTTACCCAAAAGCTGATAACTCACTTTTCTTCCATAGGGTAACATTGACTGATTTCACTTGGAAATTTGAAACTTTAAAATGTTCATCTAAAATCAGCTGAGCAATGAATTCCGATTTACTCACCTGTTATCAGGAGAGGACCCAGTGCTGCATCTTTTAGCCCAGCACTGACCCTGAAAAGTAATTTTAACCGTACTTACCAGTAACTTGAATTTCCTTCCATAGGAATCCATTGTATGCTTTTCACCAGAAAAGTTTCCAAGTGTCAATTTTCAAAAACTACAAATATTCCTTTAAAATCACCTGTATGACTTAAACGCATTCTTTCAATTGTTTAGAGGAGATGCACCAGTGCTGAATCCAGGATCCAACACTGAGTAAGAAAAAGTAACTAGAACATTACTTACCTGCTAAGTGAATTTCCTCCCATAGGATATCATTGGTGATTCTATGTGAAAAAGTTTCGAAGTGTCAACTTTTAAAATACAATAATATTCCTTAAATATCACTACTGTAACCAAAACGCTTTTACTTAACTGTTTACAGAAATGTCCCAGGACTGAATCTAGGATCCAGTCCTGTGGTTAGAAAAGTAATCTACAAATTAACTAATTGCATTTAACAAGAACTTCCCATTGAGCTCAATGTTGCATTGTGTTTGAAATTGTGTTGCCTATTGCAACAACTGTAACTATTGTAATCAAAAAGTCTATTGCATATTTGAAAAGTATTTAACTAAAGTAACTCATCCTGAGAAAGTATATTTTGATATCTTGTTGGTTCTAATAATAAAACAACTATATATTTTGATACAAAACAATTGGCCTAGAGTTCAGTTCTTGAGTGTGTGAGACCATTTGCTGACTGAGTGTGTAAAACAAATGCTTTACACTGTCCTCTGATACAGCCTTACTGCTCGGCCTAGCTACCACTTTAGAGAGTAAGGTTATATCTAACTTTAGCCTCTGCCAAACCTCTGGGGACTGTAGACTTTGTACACACTGTACCTTACTTTGGTCCAGTATATACAGAGCCACTTTCTTACACAGTGGGAGAGGTTCCTTGAGCTGGTCACAGAGATAAATGGATGGGGACCCGGATGATGCAGGAGCCCTGGTTAGTAAGGAAGAGAGGATGCTTTTGCTGGTAGCTGATTATATAGAAGTCTCAACAACACTTAGCGAGGGCCAGGAGGAGATCGGAGTGGGGCAGGATGGAAAGTGTAGTTCAATTTATCATATCCCTTATAGACAGAGGTTAGTCAAGGGTAACTATCTCTGGGAAACTGGCAGGTATTGCCTTTATGGGCAAACGTTTGTGGGCTGTGCCCCATACGCTGACAAACTCGGGATGAGAATTTTGGAAGGCTGGCAAAGGAAAGTTGGTCAGGGTGGTCCCAAAAGGAGGGCTTTGATGTTGTCCATTTTCAGCGACGTCCTAATGGTGCTTCCCAAAATCTGCAAGGGGGAATGTGAGACTGTGTTGTTCTCAGCCCCTTATATCACGGATGTTTTTCTGTGTTTTTTGGGTATCTGAGTCGTTGGGGGCACGGGGTGTGGGGTAATACTATGGGAAGAGGTCACGCCATAAGCAAAGGGCCTGAGCGTATGGCTGTATAAATCTAAAACAGATCAATGACACAAGGGTAGGAGCGTCCTTCTACAGGTTTACCGCATGGCTCATCTCTGCCCGGTGCTCTGGGGGGGCAACCCTTTTGCCTTGGGTATTCACGGGGTGAGAGGGTTTTTAAGCATGAGGATGGTAAACCAGATCCGTTTTTTCAACTGCCGGTCATAATGCTCTAAGCGCTAGCCCTCATTGACTTGGACTCACTCGGTTTTGGGACCCACTCTTTCAGGATAGTTATAGCTGCAGAAGTGGGTAGGCGGGGTTAGATTTGGGGTCGAGGGAACATAATGGATCTGGGTAGATGGCCGTCCAATTGTTTTCAGAGGTATGTTAGGGGGAGGGACTTGCTCAGTAAGTATCTAGGTTGTCAACTTTTTTTTCTGTTACAGGTTCTGTCCAGAGACCTTAGGCTGTAGGGAGGAAGATTTGGATTGTAGGCCACTCCTTCACTACGTGGGCAGAGCGTCAGGCCCTCTCCTGGACCTCTCCACCTGCCATTGGGCAAATTTGAGGTTTAATAGTGCTATGCATTCATCCTTTGGTACAGGAAGGGAGGGATGAAATGGAGGGAATCCTTCCATATTGGAATAGACTTAGGGTAGGGAGTAACTATCCTGATATACTCCTGATACACTTAAGTGAGACTGAGCTAGTGGTTCAGAAAGGTTTGGCATTAATAAAATCCATGAAGAAGGATTTGAAAGAAATTCATAGGCTGGGGTCAAGTTATCATGTGCTGTGGATGGAATTTCTCCCAAGACAGGTTTGGCACAGGGCAGTATAACTAGCTGCCATAGTCAGAGCCAGGAGGAAGCTAAACAAAGAAATGTGCTATTTAGTATGCACATCATCCTGGGCAGAGTGGAACAATCAGACCTCCGTTATGAGGATGTAGAATTTTTCAGAGGGGATGGGATGTATTTGACCTTCATGGGCATGGAGTTGCACTTTTTTGCAGCTAAAATTGGTGCTGGCCAAGGTGCTTAACATCAGTTAACTGGCTTTTTGCAATACCTTAAATGCCGGGAAAGAGGGGCAGAAAAAAACTGAGCACACTAGTGCCGCCCCCTTCTTCTAGATGGCAGTGGGCCGAGAAGTTGCCATGGTGCATCGAAATTTATTGTTGTTGTCAGCGGCAGTTCAGGCTGAAAGAGAGCAGATAGGCATGTTCATGCCTGGACAGCCAGGAAGTTTAGGTTTAGGTAGGAAGTTTAATGGGTTAAGAGGTTAATAGATGTAGGGAAAAGGGAACAAAGTTCAAGGTCTCAGTTGCAGTTTACCAGCTCTGGTGCAAGTACGATATTGCTGAATTAAGTAGTTATGGGCGGAAGAAGGGATATTTTAGGGGTGGCAGGTACCCTAAAATATATATTTTTTTTATTTGGTATAGTGAGTTTGCAGTTTTGTAAGACAAAGGACAGGGTTGTTTTGTGATGTGCGCCAGTTTCAATAAAGCGGCCTTTTTCATACAAACCTTGTGCCAGTGGTCTGTGCTTCTCCCCTATTCCCCAAACGCATCTTTGTCACCCAAACCGACTGCAGTTGCAAGCCATGCTGAGGCGTGGCCGATTCTGACTACTGGCTTGAAACCTCTGAATGTCAAAACTGGGCTCAAGTGGAGAGAATGTTCTTGCCTTCAGTATCAGCCTGCCATTGGGCCATTGGGCCAAGTGCTGGAGCGCGGACAACATACTGTGCAGAGTCGACCCTAGACGAATACGTATTTTCTACTGGGAATATCTCTTCCAATATTAAAAACGTAGTCGTTTAGCATTGAAACAAAAACAGTGTGGTTTAAAAGCTCAACTGAGTTTAGTTGCCGAAAATGTTAAGAAAGTTGTGTTTTAATAACACTACTGTGGCACCCTATATTAAGCCGCCTGACTGAATGAATGAATGTTGGGTGCCTGCCATCCTCCCGCTGTGAGGAGGGTGCAATGCCTCCCGTGGCCGGTAGATGGCGCCGCGGGCTCGGAGCGCATGGGGTGGACCGGCCGCTGTCCCCAGTCCCAGCTTCGGGTGCTGTGAGTGCAGCCTCCTCCCCGAGCTCTCTCGGGTGCCGAGCCCGAGCATCCCCTCATCCCCAGCACCGCCGGAGCCAGGGCGAGCATGGAGCCTCCGCGAGCAGCAGCGCCCCGCCGGCCTCTGCCGCCGCCTCTGCTGCTGCTACTGCTGCTGGGGAGCGCGGCCGCCGCGGGGGGCCGGGCGCCGGTGGCACGGAGAGCGCTGCCGGGGAGCCCGGGACCGCGGGAGCCGCTCGGCCCGGAGAGCGTGGACAGCCGGCACCCGCGCCTCCGGAGGGAGCCCCGAGGGCAGGTCTCGCTGCTCAGCACCTCCTTCGTGCTCAAGGGAGACGCGTCGCACAACCAGGCGATGGTGCACTGGACGGGCGAGAACAGCAGCGTAAGTCCCCACTTGTGAGCACAATTACACGCGTGTGCGCCGTTGGATGTTGGAATAGTTGGCGCTAGAGGTGGGAATACTGTCAGAACTGTGAGCGCTAATAGTGCGAGCACAATTAGTGGCGAGAGCAATTAGTGGCAACATCAATGAGAGGTGCGAGCACAATTAGAGGCGCGAGCACCGTTGGATGTTGGAATAGTTGGCGCTAGAAGAGTAAATACTATCAGAGCTGCGAGCGCTAATAGTGTGAGCACAATTAGAGGCGTGAGTGCTACTAGGTGGTAGTATGGTAAGCCCTCTAGGTATTAGCACGATTACAGCTGCAAGTGCTAGAGGTGTGTGCATTCTCAGACTTCTTAGTGAAAGTGGTGTGAGCTGTAAGCAGTATGGCACTTTAAAACAGGGCTAGAGATGTGAGCACTGCCAGAGCTAGTGATAGTGGTGTGAGT
This sequence comes from Lissotriton vulgaris, assembly GCF_964263255.1. Lineage (NCBI taxonomy): Eukaryota > Metazoa > Chordata > Amphibia > Caudata > Salamandridae > Lissotriton > Lissotriton vulgaris. The sequence continues at coordinate 156,979,254 of NC_141690.1, forward strand.
TCTGTTAGTGGTGCAAGCACTGTGACATGTTAAAACTGATTGATAGAGACGTGAGCACTATTAGAGCTATTAGTGATATTGGTGTGAGTTCTGTTAGTGGCGTAAGCACAGTGGCATGTTAAAACAGGGCTAGAGATGTGAGCACTATCAGAGCTGTTAGTGATAGAGGTGGCAGTTCTATTAGTAGTGTGTGTACTATACCATGTACAAAATGAGTGCTAGAGATGTGATCACTGACAGCTGTTAGTGGCAGTAATGTGTGTCTGTTAGTAGTGTAAACTATGGCATGTTAAACTGAGTGCTAGAGATGTGAGCACTTACAGAGCTGTTACTGATAATGATGTGAGTTCTGTTAGTAGTGCAAGCACAATGACAAGTTAAACTGAGTGCTAGGGATGTGAGCACTAACAGAGCTGTTAGTGACAGTAATGTGTGTTATGTTAGTAGTGTAAACTATGGCATGCCAAACGGATTTCTAGAGATGCGAGCTGACAGTGATGGGTGTTCTGTTAGTAGTGTGGCATGTCAAAGTGAGTGCTAGGGATGTGAGCACTGACAGAGCTGTTAGTGATGGGGATGTGAGTTGTTAGTAGTGCAAGCACAATGAAAAGTTAAACTGAGTGCTAGGGATGTGAGCACTGACAGAGCTTTGGTCTTGGAGGTGTGAGCAGGGAGGGTTTCTGGTGTGAAGGTTTGTTTGCAGGAAGTGTGCTATCGAGTGTCAGGGGTTTGAGTGGTGGGCTTGTGAATGACAGCTCTGTGAGTGAAAGTGCTAATGAAGCTAGACGTGAGTGCTAGAGACGGGAACATGAGGGAGTGCTGATGTGTGACTTCTTTACACCAGTGTTAGTTTAAACCTGGTGGGGGAGGGGGGGTGCAGCATGAGTGACGGCTCACGTGTGAGAAGTGTAGGTGTGAGCACTAGTAACCCTTAGAGGTGCTCATGGTGAATTAATAGCAGGTGTGAAAGTCATTCCGGGCCTCGGCTATTATGTGCGAGTGAAAAACTGTGTCTGTCTGGTGTGTTTGTTCAAACTAGAGGTGTGAGCACCGGTGTGAGTATCAATAAGGGGCATGTGCTCACTCGACGTACAAGGGCTACAGGCGGGGGTCTTAGGTGTGAACACCAGGCGTCAGTGCCAGTGAGTTCAAGAGGCGTAAGTGCTTGTATAGCCAGTCTGGGCGCTAGGTGGTGAATGCTAGTGGGTTCTGTATGTTTTAACACCGGAAGTGCGGGAAGTCTGATCGCTATAAGTGCAAGGTATCCCGCTCGGTGGCATACTGAGTTGGTGACGGAGCGCCTAAGTGTGAGTGATAGTGCGCTCTCGGGGTGTAAATGCTAGAAATGCAAGGCACGATCGCCGGAGCTGCTGCTCGCGCAGCGGTCCCCAGCTGAAGCCCTGGGGAGCATTAGAGGTGTGAGCGCTAGACGTGCGAGCGCCGGTGGGTGTCAGAGGCGGGGGTGCTCCTAGCGCTGCTCCGGAGGTCAGGGCGCTACGCTCAGAGGCGCTAGGCCTGCAGCACCCGCCACGCTCCACCACACGTCCTCGGGAGACCTCCGACTCTGCGAGGACCCTGCCAGACAGCTCCCTCCGCCGGAGCAGCAGCACCGCTCGAAGCATCGCGCTGTGTGATGAGCCAACCCAGTGTTTGTGTGTATACTATAGCGCTGTTATTTTGTGACAGGCCGTGCGACACACCTACACGACTGGGGCGCGCGCTGTCTCCTTACCGCACTTTAAGCGCCTCAACTTTCCTGAAGTGAATTTGTCAAATATTCTGTTCACGCGCACTTGGCTGTCGCGTTCATCAAAATAAACATGTTTACATGTGTGCAGTATGTTGGAATCCGTGTCCGCACCTGGTCATGTGTACTGAGATATCCAGAATCCGACCCCTCTTCGGGCTGTTCCAATGCTCTGTCTTTGGGTTTACCTGTCGTTCAAAGTACCTGTTCTTCTCACAATATCATGACTCGGACAGGAGAGCTAACATGAATGTGTCTGGCCTCGAGGAGGGTTTGGACCAGTGGTCTGTGCGGTGGTGTTACATACAAATGTCGGTTTTTGGGACAGTAGCGTCGGCTCGATGTCACTGAAGGCTGCGCCCCCCTTAACAGCCACAGCTGCCAGGTGTGGCACCCTTTAGCTAGGGCGGGCTGTTAAAGCGCTCTTAATTTGCACATTGACATTTCGGAAGCTGTGTTTGGTGTAAAAAGAAAACACAAGCCCCACCGCAGTGTTCTATTGGGCTAAAAGGGGTAGACACAACCTGGCGTCACTATAGCTGCCTAGGAGGAGCTAAGTTGATTCTTGGCGCTGGCCCTTCTTGCTGCGTGAAGCGCCTAGAAGCAAATAGGCGTGTAACTTGTTTCAATTGCTGTCGTCTCTTGGGAACAGAACGTTAGTTCTTGTCTTGTGAATTTATATAATGCGGACTTCTCTTGACGAGACATTGTAGAGCTTTACACACACAATTTCTGAGGTCACCAAGAGGGTATGCATTGGTGGGTTTACTGTATGTAATATGTAGCAGTATCGATTAATTACTTGAGGTTAAAATGGCGGTGTTCTGTACCGTCATTTAACAAATCGGTGCATTCTGGGAGTTGTAGTCTTGTTGAGGATACATTTAACCAATCGGACTTAAGCACAGAAAATAACGGTGTTTAAATGAACACGTTCTGGTGGCAGGATATCGTCTGGAAAGCTACGTGTCGCCCCCTATGTCACACTGTAGTACTCCCTGTCAAATATGTGTTTCAAAATCATGGATGCGCAGCTTCAGCGGGTTGCTGCTGCTGAAAAGTGAATGGCTTGTTATTTTAAAGGAGCAGACGCCGCCATAGAGTGTTAGACGAAGCGAGATTGTGTGTAAAAGATCGTGAAATGCAAGCCATTCATTTCACTCTGCCTTGTATCTATCCGCGTTGCAGGCAGCTCGTTCTTTTGAGAACTCCCTGGCGGCCATTGGCCCGCCTAAAGTCTAGCAGCGCACCTGTTGTTCCACAAATACCAGCGCCGCTGAACAGACACTATGACAGATATGCGCGCCGGGCGGAGGTCACTGTGAGGTGAGGGCTGCAGTTTCAATCCTGTCCTGAAGAGGGAGCAAGTGTTGGCTCTCTGCCTGCCACCAGACAGGTTGTGATATGACGCGCAGGGGGTAGTCGAGCCAATGAGGGCTGAAGTCCTGGGTCACTCAAGTGAACATTGGTAATAATAAACCTAGACTGTGGTCAATTTATTGATTGGTTGAAGGTAAAAGCACACAAAGTAGTGCCACAAGAAGTTATAGCAAGCCCTATAAAACCCCTCTTTTTTATTTCTTAACAAGAATGGGTTTCTAGTTGACTTTGTATGTGCCACAACCAACATGTAATTGCATGTTTACCTATTGTAAGGCAAGTAGTGTTTCCCCTAGGCCGCCTTGCATGTTATTGAGAGACATTTCATTTTAAAATAAACGAATGGTCAGCATAGTGTCTCCATTTTCAATTGTTTTCATTTTCTCTGATGTTATATAACATACTGGGCGTATTTGTAAGATATTGTGGTAGGTTCTTAATTACCCGAGATGGCTATTGAGCATGTGCCCCGCGAGCAGCATTTAGCCGCTATAATAACTCAATTTAACACCGTTAAAAGCTCTTTAGAAAACAGGCCCTCCGGTAATAGTTAATGTGATTGGACAGGAAACCTCCCGCGATACTATTTACCTGGTACACCTTCTGGGCCCACTGCAAACGGGTCAGCATCCCCTCCCCCCTCAGCTTTGGACAGAAGGGGCGTAAGTTCCATTGGTGCAGCAAGTGCAGTGACACCGGGGCACACTGAACCCTGATTATGGTTGTTTATTCAATCCCTAGCCAGGCAGTCCATTTCCTTCCTTGTCATGGGGCCAAATGACACACCCGCTACGGTAGTGAGAAGGGGCGGCGTCATCTCTCCTCAAAAAGTCCACGTGTCCACCTGCGCGCCCTCACCCGCCTCTTGCGCCACAGATTCACCTCACTCGGATATGACGAGGCTTCCCTCGAGGCACAAGTGCAGAGCCTGGTCTAGTGACGTCGACAGTGTGCCTCAACCGGTGTCCCTGCCTGTCCATCACAGGCTGCAATAAAAAGAGTTCTAGGTCGAGACAATGGAGTTCAACCAACTCGCCTCCCTCTGGCACGAAGCTCTTCTCAGTGTGGGCAGAGGGGGGCAGTTTATTCACAACCACCGGGAAGGGGCGAAGCAGGCCCGGGCAGAGTTCCTGTTCGTGTCCCACGCTGGACTATGTAGGTTTCTAGGTTTGATGGGTGGGCTGTAATGTATTCTCCTCACTCTGAGTCGGTGATGTTTATCCTCATTGTGAGGCGAAGCAACAAAGACAAGCTCTTTTCAATCCGGTTTTGGGGGCTTCTCTACAGAATTGTTCTCCGTTTGATGGTTGTGTTTAATGAATGTCCCTCTCTGGAACGATGAGCCCGTTGGTATTAGGTGAGTGGTGTAATTTCTAACCAGTCCCGTAGAGGGCGCCAAATCATTGAACCAGCGCATGCTGCAGTAAAGTCCTTGATCTGGTGGCTTTTAATCTGCTCACCTCTCAGGAAGCTGCACTGACTGTGACCTCCGGGTAATTCCTACCCAGTCCTGTATTGCCGGCAGGCTTTAGGACCCTGCTTGCCAGTGATCCAGTGAGTCCTATGTTTAATCGATTCTCCTCATCATCCATCCACGGCCCTGCAGTCTTATTTCGCGATCACGTGTGTGAAACGCTTTGACGAGCCCTGACAGGAGAGGGAGGCGCCCGAGCGTGGATGTAAACTGATTAAAACGACGAGCTAAGCGGGTGGGAGTCGCTCAGGGGCCGCTCCTGCCCGGCCGCGCGGTTTGTTTACCTCGTGTCAGCTGCGATGGGGGACTCGGTGACGGCTCCCAGAAGATGGCCTCTCGGCGCTCCGGAATGCTGGCCCGGTGTAAACCATATCAGGCTGCTCACACTTTGGTTGCTCACCAGAACGAAATGCATCATGGGCAGTGGCTTCATCTCTCCAACCAAAAGTCATATTGACAACTCATCGGGGCAAAGATGAAGGCGACATGTGTGTGACCCTGGGAAAACCATAGTTGGGCCGCACACTTAATGTTACCAAGTGACCCCACGACACATGAGGCGTGGTAGCCAGTCCTGTGCGTTTACTTCATCAACTAATTTTCACCCGGTGTTCTTGAGATGCTTCAATCGAAAACGCACCCCTATTACTGCCCGAATATAGTGACTTGTCGACGTAAAGCCCAGTAGTGGAAAATGGCTGTCCTCGCGTGATAGAGGAGTCTGGCAATTGAAGAGACTCTTGGCAGAGTGAGGGGTATCTTTGAAGGAACTGCATGCGGTGGTGGAATACAAAATGATGGCCCCCAAGCGTGGGTCCGCGAGACCCCCTTATATATATTTGAAGTTTTATATAGCGAACTCGAGCCGAAGGTTTCAGAGCGCTTTACACGATCACCAGTTTCGTTACAGACATACACATTTATTTTATTAGGCAAGGGAGATTAAGTGGTGTAGTGTCCTAGCATGGACACGTTCTAGTGTTCAGGAGTGATGTAACATACTTTACACCCACCCACCACAGACGTCATGGTGTCACATGACGCTGCCAATAAATGGGGCCGGGCGCACGTGCTCGTGGCCATTCCCACTACCCCCATCTGGTGTCTGCGTGTCTATCATTGCTGCTCTCCTAACATGCGGGCCTAGGGCCCTTCACCAACTTTACAAGTGGTTTGCCCAGAATCACAGGATGTTGAGCGTCCCTGCCGAGACTCGAACCCGGCTGCCCCCCTTCGAGGCCGACCACTCTAGCGGTTAGGCTTTAGACTGAATGGAGCCCCCGGAAGGGTGGGGTCTCCTGTACTTCAGGGGCGTGCCTTACGCCCATGAGTGCATAGGATTGTTTTGAGACATGCTTCATTTTAAGGTGTATTGGTCCATTCGTTTGGCTCAGGTCAGATATGATATAAAGACCTCTTTCCCGGCTTGGTATAGACTCTCAGGCCAGTGGAGACATCTCACCCGCACCCAAACACTGAGTTGTGAGGGACATGAGAGAGTGACTCCAGGCTGCAGTGTTTGAGATCAAGGTAGCTTCGAAGATAACTTTCCTTCAGCAGCTGCAGAAACACTGTTTAACTTCTGACATGCCAGGGAACAAGTATGGTCTCAATGCGCTGTATCCCCTTTCTGCCTGGACGGGAGACTGCAGAGTCACTTCAAATCCAGAGTATGAAAGAAGTCCAGTTAGACCAGGGGCTTCAGCACCGAGGCTGCCCTGTGTCAGCTCTGATTCCTCAAAAGCAGTGCCCACAAATAGGTCTGTCCTCAGCCAACAGCGATGGATTTTGTACCGTCGCAACATTCTGAGATACACAACTTCCTAGCCTATTTATAGTCGTTTACCCTCACTCGACTGCACTCTGCTTTCTTCCTGAACCATGGCCGGCTCTTGGTTGGTAGTGCACCCATCAACTGTCTCTGTGGGTATTTAGGATTACATGGGAGTTTTTATATAGCGCAAACTTGACCCAAAGGTATCAGGTATCAAAGCGCTTTGCATGAGCGCCAGTTGCGTTACATAAGGACACATTCATTTTTGTTAGGCACAGGGAGATGAAGTGATTTGCCCAGAATCACAGGATGTTGAGTGTCGATGCCGAGACTCAAACCCGGTTCCCCAGATTTGAGGTCGACCGCCCCAGCTGGTACTCTACATACCTGTTATCCATCGTCAGTGGCTTCCTTTCCCGGACTTCAGGGTGGAGTGTTCAATCCATGCCTGTGGTTGAGACATCACTGCCAGACAATTTCCATCTCCATTTTGGCCTTTTATTTTACCGTAGGGGAGTGGAGTGGAAGCCTTTAGTTTCTCATTGATTTGCTTCAGTGCTTAATTTGTAAAACAAAAAATGAAGTGCCAGGTCCCTCGCCGGAGGCCCCTGCAGCTGGCAACACACATTGCCCTTGCATGCTGCCAATGATAGTAACTACACAACTACTAACCATTAAGCATGGGTGGAAAATCCGTTCTGCTCGCGGATTTTGCGGATTTTCGGTAAATTCGCGATCCGCGAACGCTCGCGAATTTACCGAAAATCCGCAAATTCGCACGCAGCGGATTTTTTTTTCTTGGTGATACAATTTTGCGGCGTGCGGCGTAAGTTCGCAATTGCGAACATGTAGGTGCGGCGGGCAGCAACAATCTCGCACTCGCGAAATTACAAAATTTGCAATTCTGCACAAGAAATCCACTAGCAAGCAGCATAGACCTTCTGAAAATGATGATTTCTATCAGAATAACTCCTCAGGTTGACATTTGCCTGCCCTTTTTTGGATTTGAGGCCTTTTGACTTTCTTTGGATCACTTTTGGATTAGAAATCAACTTTCACAAGTAAGTTTGTTTGGGGCATTACATTTGCTGTTCTGCAGAAAAACAAGTTTTGCTAAACTGAAAGCACTCAGCAGGTGCAAAAGTTCGAATTCATCATTAGTAACCATTCCCTGTAGTGCTTCCTGACTGGGGCCCCTCCAGAGTTCAGTTGCTAGTTGCAACAATTGTATGACCCTGCTCTGACCCTCACAGCGGGATCATAGAATAGCTACAAGTAGGCCACAAAGGTCCTGGAAAAAAAAATTGCACTGCAACAGAAAGCAAATTACAGATAAGGAAGCAGGTGCCAGACTGGAATTTTAAAACAGTGACACATTAATAAATCAACCCCAAATTAATTCATGTCAGTTGAAGCAGGGCAGGTGTGCTTGCTTTTTCCCCCCATAATCTACAGTGATGATGATGAACCAGAAGGTGGCATGGGTGAAACAGAGGGTGGCAGTGTTGAAACAGAGGGTGCTGTGAACCTGTGATGATGAACCAGACGTAGAAACAACATAGTCGCGACCGTTGCGTGCCGACAAGTAAGTTCACAATTGCGAACTGGTACAAAATCCTCGCGAACTGGCAGAAACCCTTGCGAACACTATAAAAACAAAAAAATCCGCAAATTCGCGAGAATTCGCAGATTTTGCGGATTGCGAGTTCGCAAATACTCAAATTCGCAAACGCCAGATTCGCAAAATTCTCCCATGCTTACTAACCATCACACTCCTACAAGTGTGACAATTCAGAGTATTACAAGCCCCAAAAGTTATAAGAATGGCTTGGGCGGCAGGCAATGGTCATTTACAATGTATATTGAAGTAATAGTTATCTATTGTTGTTGTCATCTCTAAATTGGCCAGACAGCGCTACCTTGTGGCAGACTGCTACAAGCTCCGGTGTTTACAATTAAGTGCCTGTGCTGAGCACCGGAAACCATCAGCTCAAATTAAGCACTGCTGTGTTTGCGTTGCTTGGTTATCATCTCTAGTTCTTTATTTATTTATTCATTTTGCAAACTTTCCTTGAAGGTGTCAGAATTCTTTACATTAGAACCAGTTACTCTACATAAGGACTTCAGAGTACGTGAATTACATAAAAGATACAAAACAGATAAACTCTAAACTCACGTGCGGATGGTAGTAAGTGTAGTAAGTACAACATATGACGTTGCATGGCCAGTTGTGGCATTTGGAGAGGATTTGCTACATGACAGTGTGGGTGAATCAGAGTGAGTTTCCTCATTCATAAACAATGGTTGCACAGTGCTGCTGGGTAGAGGCTGCATTTTGACTGTTCATATGTGTGCATTCTCCCTCCCTTCACCTGTTATTCTCATCATCCCTGACATTTCCTTCTTGCATGCTCCTGATCAGTTCGCTCTGAGCTGGCATTATTGCTAGCGTTCCAGATGCTGGAGTGTTGTGCATCATCAAAACAACCTACTTCCTTCAGTCCTCTAACTCCTGTTCTCGCTTGCCCAGTGTGATGACCCTTCCCAGGGTTATGGGGAGTCTCTGGATGGGCATCTCTTGGGCGTTGTGCATGCCACCCACCCCTTGTGTCTGTGACTGAACTTATTGACTCTGCTGTCTCTCCTTTGGTACTTTGAGGACCTGAGAGTAATGCTTGAGAGGGTAGATCTAGCCCACAATTAGTGTTTTTTGATTGTTTACTATGTGTCTGGAGGGCTACTGCTGGGGCTAATGTTTCCCAGATTTGATTTCCAGCTTCGCTTCAGTACTTATGGGGCGGGGGTTGGGGGAGGAGGGGGCTGAGTTCTTTTCAGATTTCAGATTTTATGTCTTTGAATATCCAAATGATTGAGAAGGTATTGGAGAAGAACAATGAGAAGGACTGCAGCCTATGTGATGCATCAGATTTGGAAGATGACGTATGCTTCACGTGGCAGCCATTGAAGGTCGCTCGGGTTAGGAGATATTTGGTCTAATGTCCTCGGTCTCTTGCGGAGTCATTCACCATCTTTGGGGACGCTCTTCTTTGGAGACCAGGTGCTGTCCTGCTGGCAGAGGGCCAGGGCTGGACTGTGGTTCTGAAATCTGATTCAGGGAGGAAAGGACTGGCTTCGCCTAGGAAGGAGAATGTCTGCCAGGCTGTCTATACAGTGTGTGTTTTGAAGGACTTGTCTGAGTTAATGATGATATCATGGGACAAGGGGTTTGAGTTTGTCAGGCTTGAGATGGATTGGTTCATCTTCATGTTGTTGAGCACGCGTGGAGTTCTATGCTTTGGATAGACTAACACTGTTTTTGTAGGATATGGATGTGGTTCAGCATTCAACAACTGGGACTGTATGATCAATAGACTGTCTCTAAGGGTTGAGACTCTTAGGTCTCCACAACAAAGGCATCTGAACCATTGTAACCCTTCTGTTGGCATATTGATGAATCTGAATCTTGTACTTGGTGAAGAGGAGTCAGCAGGGCCAGGGCCCATATTATGGAAAGTGCCCCAGGGTGGACAGGCATCTGTGCCCACTTTCAGTGCCCTGGGACAATTTGGTTTTAATAGGAGGGGTGGAGATTCTTGTGTGGCTCCTTCTTTAATATCAATCATTCGGGTGCACATTTTGCACTGGAACATTCACATTGGGGCATTCCTTCATTTGCATGGGGCATTGCCAAATCCAGTTTGTGAACCTTGTGAACACTTTCCCTTTACTCCTCTCACAACATTATAGCTATAGTCAGCGTGCCTCCAGAGGATACCTCTGTGGATTAGGGTAACAGGGCCAGAATAACACACTGCACCTGCCTGCAGGGGGCAGATCAATCTATTTCCCCCTCTTCGAACAGTGGTCGATTCTCCTCCAGTGAAAGTCAGAGCTGCGGTTTGAAACATCAACTCTTTATTCTCCAATGAGGGACGACTGATCCTTAGCTAACTATGCAGGCCACTGTATTCATTGGGAGAATTATGCCTTCAGTTGGATTAACTGGTGCTCCATGGAGTAACGCAAATAGAACCACTGATGTATGGTTTCTGTAGATCCCATGCTTATTGGAAGGATGCTGATCAGGGCGAGTTGCTCGCAATCCTGCCTGGAACCCCACTTACCCGTATCTACCGTCTGTCTTCCTCCATTGTTTCTCCTCCTTGTGTTCATGTGGCAAATTGGTGCTGGAGAAGTGGGGGCTGAGCAGAAGTTCTGCTATGATACAGGAAGCCACAGCTAGGAAGATGGTGGTCATAAAATGCAGGTAGTACTGCCCGTAAAGTGCCATAAAAGTGAATCCAAGTTTATCCCTTCAATGTTTGTTTCCAGACTGTAATTGTTTTTATTGGTTGCATTTATTAATAGAATAAAGTGAATCAATTGGATTTGGTAAAATAGATCTGTGAGTGTTTGAGTCCAAATCTGTCTGTGGGATGGCCCATGAGACACTGCGTCAATTACAAATCCTTACTTTTCTTTTAAAAACAAGGAGAATGCAACACTAATATTTATTTGTTATTAATATGACTGCTTCGTCTGCTAGGAGGAACCAAATACCATTGCTTTACAAGACAAACATATAAGCTTTTAAGTTAAAGCATACCAGAATAACTGCAATGATTTTGAGGTGCACAATACTTTTTGAAGTGTTTCCTCTCTGGTGGTAAAATATACGAGGTAAGGTAGGGCTCCAGAAGAGGCGGAGCGGGTGCCCATTGGTTTTTTGAGAAGGGCTCAGAAGCAAGAGCAGAGGGCGACAAGTGTAATCAGTGTCACCTTCCTTAGATTCAAGCTCCAAGAGATAAAGCTGAATCCACGGTTTCAATAAACACCGCAATAACAAATGCTGTGAGCGAAAGGCGCGAACAAATGCACATGAATGCCTGTTAGTAGATGGGACCGTAGGAACATTCTCTAGGTTATAAAACATGTTTCTTGCTGCTGTTACTTCGCCTTTTAGTGCATCTCTGCAGAGCATGGACCAACTACTGCGGTTTTCCTGCAGAGGATCTGCTTGGAGGGGCTTGGGGCGGCCCAAGGCTGTGTGGATCGCCTGCTCTGGAAAGTGAGAGGGGTCTTTCAACTCTGTGGCCAAACACATGAAGGTGATGTGAGTTGTGGAGTCTCTCCAGGAGGAGCTTTGTAGATGGGGTTTGGGTCTTACAGGGCTCCACCTAACCCGTGTGATCTGTGACCCGGGCGGTGGTTGGTTTTTGATGGACAATCTAATGGTGAAAATAACTTCTTACATGAGGACTTCTAACCTGTCCTCCAAACATGGTTCAAATGATGGCATGTATGCGTGTTCAAGAGGATTTGAACATGGTGTTGGTTGAACCTGTGTTTCAAAAGTGAGCCAGCGTGTTTGGGGAAAACCAATGGTGCGCGCAGAGCAAACGTGCCGGGGTATAAAAATGTGTTTTGATTAGCCGCAAAGGTAGAATTCGAAAAAAATAATTGTTCTTACATGGGGGGTGGACACAGCTTGCCCTTGTTTGAAAGAAGTGTTTGGGAGTTGAAGGGACTCTTTGCTGGGGTGGGGGCAGGAATCTCCACTCAAAGAACTGCATGCAGTGTTGTAACACAAAAAGGTGCCCCTCCCCCGCGGAATGCGATGATGAGGGGTGCGCTGTTAGAAGGCAAGTTCAACATTTGAAACCAATAACTGTTGGAATTGAATACAAATTAAACTGTGGACATTGATAATTTGTTTATTTTTTTTAGGATCTTTTTTGGTGGTGACACAGAATTACTTATTTATATTTTTAAATAATTTACAGAAGCGCTGCATGTTGCCGTGGTGTGGTCTGTGAAGTATAAAGATCTGAGTCTGGGATTAGGGTGTCATTGGTGAGGAGAGATCTCTGATCCATTATTCTTCCCCCTCTACCCTAGATCTTCTAGATGTCATTTCTTTGCGAGCCGGAACAGTTGAATTTTGAGGTCTTTCCTTAGATGGCTGAAATAAGACGGAATATTTGTTTGTGTAATGCAGACGTGCAGATGAAGGCGGTATATTGGCGGGCATTGCGTACAAATTAAGCTCTGTCGCGAAGCATACGGTCTACGCTTCCTTGGTCTGCATGTGTAGGCGCGCGCACAGAGCCCTGTAATCTGCCTCCTGTTTTGTGGCCTCATTATTTTGTTTTCTGATCTCCGAAGAATGAATTATTTATAGATGCTGTTCATTGTGAGCTCTTCCCTGACCTTTCTTCACACAGACAGTGTGGCCGCGAATTAACTCCCAGAGGCACAAAATCTTCACAGGCATTCCTTAATCGTGAACTAGGAATAATCCTGTAAGCAGTGTTTGCACAAATAGAATTCTGTGTTTTTTTGCAGCTATACAGGTGTGATTTCCTTTGTAGGGCACAGTTGGTGAAGCCTGTAATTTGAGATTTCAGGGGATAAAAGATACAACTAATTAGTTAATCTATTTTTAATTTGCCATAGCGAGGGATTCATTGAGTTAACAATGGGATATTGTAAGAACTCTGTGTACAACTACATAATGGAGAAAGGCACTATCCAACAGAAGGCTGGTAGTTTAGAACAAGCAGCATGTTTAGACTTTTTCGTTGCATTTTATTTCATTTAAAGTATTTATGAATTTGAAACCGACCTTCCAGAAACAATGGAGAGCTAAACTGAAAGCTTCCTACTAGATTTCATGTATGTCCTCACAGGAGAGATCATTGGCTTGCAGTGGAGTGGGGTCCCGGTACGGAGGGGTGGAACGGGACGCCATTTCTTTGGGTGAAGGGTGCTGCTAGCCTCAGGGAGGGGTAAATAAGCAGAAAAAGAATGTGACCCAATTCCTGCAGAATGCCCCTGCTGGTTAAGGCTTTCCTTGAGTGTTGGTGTCTTCTGCCCTTCAAGTAGAGCGAGCGAGTCTACATCGAAGGTCGATATTGTCTGGTTTTTGCAGCGAATACTGAGAAAATGCGCTTCCAAACCTTATCTCTCTGGAAACAACTTTTTAAAACTTCCAGTCTGGGCAAGACTTGACTCTTGGTGTTGTGATGGCCACCAGGGATAGAGAACATGTCAGTTGGATACAGTGGTGCAGGTGCCATCTCTTTCTCACACGAGATGCAATTCGATTGAAAGATGAACCAGGCTTACACACAAAGTGTAAAAAGTGCGATTAGTGTTAGGGTAATGTTGTCAGATTTGCCCTAGTCAGGTGTGATGGGATCACGGTGTGAACATGGACTTCAGCAACAGATCCACTGAGAGGTAGTTTTACCTTGCATCAAAATAACAGTGGAACCCGACTACTTTTTCACTCTTGGAGTCTTGGAGGAGAAATGGCTACTTCTCTGTTTATTATTATTTTGAATATTTGTAAGGTGCAACATTTTGTAATAACCACTCGCCGCCTAAACAGAATGGGTGAGGAAGAAAGACTCCGACACATAAAGCGAGAGCGATGTCCGAGATCATGAAACAAATGAGCCAAATCTTTTTCTGAAGACTGTTGATGCAGAAGTGAAGAGAATTGTCTCATTGAGACAGGATTTGGAAAAGGTTTTGGGGTACAAAATTGTGTGGGCGTATGAGGACCTTCTATAAGATGATGGTGGTTGCTTCCATCTTTGACATCGCTTGGTGTCCTTGTAGATGATACTGACTGTATCACAAGTATTGTGTGTGCATTTTAGGTGTAGAATATTTGCTTTGGTTGAGTTCATCAAGCATATGGGCAGATATGGGCATTAGCCAGGTTTCTGTGATGAAGAGCTCATCAAGGCTATGTGTGGTGATTTTGTCCCCATTCTGCTCCACAAACACAGGACATGAAGTGCAGTGTGTTGTCAGTGGAAGGAGATATGTCTTTTAGTGGAAAGTGCCTCAGAGTATTTTTCATTGTCTGTAACAATGGGAGCATTTCTTATGAGGATGGGCTGGAGTTTCACAGGTTTTAGTGAGTACTGTCCCCTTGCAGCGAGCATTTCGTCGTAAACATGTGTCCCTTATTAGAGCTCTTTGCAAACAAATGAATAGGTGCTTTTTTAAACCCAACGCTGACATTCCAATTCACTGTTCAGATTTTTCCTTCGCTGTCCGAATTTGGGGTCTAGTCTCTGTAGAGTGAAAATGTTGAGTCACCTGAACATTGGGTTTCCATAGAGGTCTTCCTAAAATATGAGTTTGGAAGCTGGCATTAGTGGCCATTCTGGCATGCCAAGGTCCCCATAAAGTGGGACAGTGTCTTGTTAGTTTGCTTTCGTTCTACAGAATCATCCATTCGTGAGGTGATGCATCTTGTACCTCTGAGGTAATCTCTCTCTCCCCTTTGCCGTTTAAACTTTACTCGCTGATCTTCGCACAAGTGTTGGCGGGACAAGAACGACTTTCTCAGATGAACTCAATAATACCTAAATTCATATTTGACTTGAGGACAAAACATGGTGTGAAACCAACATTGCAAGATGCTTGGACCGCATACATAGTTGTATGAGGGATAATTTAGACTCCCTCAATGGGGCCGCATCTGAAACCCTTCGGCACTCTTCGGCTCACATGGCCTTCGAGCATGGGGCCAGCTACTAAAATAACCATGAATCTGGAAGACCTCTTCAACACCGATGCTTCACTCAGACCCATAATCCATCCTATGGGCTCAGCTGTGCATGCTCAGGAGGAGCATCTATTTGCTTCAGACTGCACACAGAATGGAGCTTATGAGAAGCCTAATATGGCATGCTATGGTTATTGTTAAATCTTTTACACATATCTAGGAGTAATCCATGCTCGACCATAGTTGATTTAATAAGTCAACAGATTATACCTGGGTCAAGCAAGGCGGCCATTCTGTGGGCGGTAGGATCCCTAACTCTGGAAGGCCTTTAACCCCTGGGTCCAGGCAGAACCAAATGACGAGCTTTTAAAGAAACATCCTAAAACTGAGTGGACTCGTTGGACTAAAGGTCTGTCCTGTGTAGCGTAGGAATGATTTCAGATGGAAATTGTTCTTTGTATGTAACTGGAGTCCAGCTTCCTCTAGCATACTCTTCATTGTCTTTGCAGAATGTTACACAGTACATTCAAAACATAAGATAAAGAAATAAATACACAGTAAAAGTTATCTCCCACTTTATTAAATAGACTCAGCCCAAATTAGTACACATGCCTGACTTTTGAGCGATGACCATCTTTTCAAAAGATATTTTAATCCTCATGAGTAATTTCGTAGAAATCAAGCTTTACATCTCGTCACTTGAATATCTTCATGCTACGGCAAACTAAAAGATCTGTGAAAATAGACCTTCGTTGTCCGAAGGCTCTTAGATCCTTCCCAACACCCCTTGGAGGGAGAAGCTTAATTTGATTTCAGAAATGTAGTAATTGCCTTTCTATGGAAGCCAGCCAGCTGGGCCACCTATCTTGCTTTCTTTGAGCATTACTCCATGGAAACCAGCTCCAAGGCAGATGCTCAGTTTGGACAGACGGTTTACACGGATCTGCTGGCATAGTTCCACTCAATCTCTCGCTTTCACTCTTTGCGAATCTCCTGGGTCGGATAAACGAGTTACTGATGTCTGATAACCTCAGGGCCTTCCTCCATTCCCAAGGGCCCATCTTCAGGCCCAGGACTTTTGGCCTAGTTTTCAATAATTCTATTCTCTAGTGATTAAATAATTAGGATTCCCAGAGATATTAAGAACCCGATCAAGGTTAAGTGAGCAGCAGGTGTATGAACCTTTGACCACTCTCCATGTAATTGTAGATTTTGTGATGTTTTCCAAATTCTGGTAATCAGTATTTCAAACAATGCGAATAGATGGCGCATACGTCAGCGATATATTACCCTATCCATGTAACGCTCTATGCCTGCTGCCTCTGAGATGTCTTCAGAACTGCGCATTTTCCACATCAGGTGCACATCAGATTAAGAAATCTACCATCATTAATGTGATATTAGCATCTTTGTAAAATTCATAACCTGTTACAATGAAAGGATTGGCAGAGTCTACAAAAGCGAAACCAATGGACCAATAGCATTGAGACACTGCTCCATGACCTTGGTTGACCTTGCACATTCATTAGAGGTTTTCCTAAAGTTCTGCAGTCAGAAATGTAACTTATTGTGACATGGCTGTTTTATCTCCAGATAATTGGATTTTGTTCTCAAAAAGCCTGTAGAAATGAAACAGTCCTGTGTTAATGACTGTGACATGGAACCTCGCTTTGATGGCCGGGGACACTTGCGCCTTGCCACAGACCTGACAGCCACTGGCTTAGACCTCCACAAATAACTACATGTATCTTGCACATTTTAATTTTAACTACTGAAATCAGCAGAGGCCTCTCTGAAGGTTTTTATTTTCAATACAGGAAGATTTCCCACAGACAGAACTCCATCCGATTTCACTCTACTCTTCTTTAATTGGAGCAAAAGGGTGGCTCCTTCTCCAAGTCAGTCCGAGGAATTTAGCAGCACTTAGCTAGTGGGACTACTTGGCAGGGTTATGGTTTATATAACTCACTTCTTAACTGCGTGATTTACGCCTAATTTGCTGCAAAGGTTAAGTGTTTTTTGTCGGGATTCCAAGAATGAATCGTCGCGGTGCCTTCTCTTTTCATTAAAGCTTCACTCCGAAGTGAAACGACAGAAATATAGCGAGTTGTAACTTGCTTAAGAGCGGCCGTGGCCTGTCTGGGGGGGGGGGGGGGGGGGGGTGTCTGCGCTCAGTGTCTGCAGGGACAGAATTGATGGCTTGGGCTGGGGCCTGATACCCACCCAGGGAAAGCATGTGTCTGAAAGCATCAAATGTGTAGATAGCACAAGGGTAAGCCAGCTAGTTCCTTAAATTGTTTCATTGTGTTAATAAAGGCTTACCAGTTAAAGGTTCCTTTACTAGTGAGCTGGTAATGTTGAATTGGATGCAAACAGTTTTTATGCTCGTTCTAACATTGCAAGTCGTGTGCGAATTTTGTGTACAGTTCACTGTGGGGCAAACACCGACACACTCTCATCGCCAGAGCTTAATTTGTAAAAAAATAAATAAGTGTCAGGGCTCTCCTCAGGAGGCCACTGCGGCTTGCACCACACATTGCCCCTGCTATGCTACCAATGAAAGTAACAACACAACTACTAACCATCCCACTCCTACAAGTGTGACAATTCAGACTATTCCTGGCTCCCAAAGCTCTAAGAATGGCTTGGGCAGCAGGTAATCGTCATTTTAATGTACATACAATTAATAATGAACTGCTCTTGCAGTCATCTATAAATTAGCCAGGTAGTGCCACCTTGTGGCAGGCTGTCACAAGCACTGGTGTTGACAATTAGGTGCTGGTACGAGCACTGGAAACGACCAGCCTGCTTGTCGCTGGTCTTTGCTCCAATATGATTGCGTTTTATTTTTTATTTTTAATGGGGATGACCCATTGTGCACTTCTGTCCTCCCCACCTTGCCCACTGGCATTTTAATACCTCCAGCTGCAGTGCTATTTAATTGGGCGCTGCAGTGCAGGTTGAGGAATGTCCGTCATCAAAATAAACGATTGTAAAATTAGCTTTTGCGATGCATCAAGGGTCAAGGCCCTCTCAATTTGAGAATTCGCAATTCATTGCGAGTTCTCACATTGCAATTGCATTTAAGGAATCGCATTTTGCAATTCCTTAAATGCAATGCATGAAAGTAAAAAAATCTGCGATTTCGCTATTTGGGAGCAAATTACCACTAAGTTGAACTTCATGGTAATTTGCAAAAAACTTTGAAACTTGAAACTTTGAAAAATGCACTTTTGTGCTTTTTCAAAGTTTCATGTTGCGCACACACATGCCTTTAGGGCATGGGTATGCGCAACATATGTGCACGGATCAACTTCAGGGGTGCAACAGGGTGTCCTTTTGACACCCTGGCACCTTTGAAATTGCATTCTAAATTTGCGATTCTCTAATTGAGATTCGCAAATTGAGAATGTCTTCCCATTCATTCCCATGGGCCTCTAGGCCCATGGGAATGAATGCAGAGGTATTCCCTAATTGTGACTCGCAATTTGTGAGTCCCAATTAAGGAATGTTTAGAAATCGCTATTTTTTAAGCGATTTCTACATGCAAAGGCTTTTGCGATTCCTTAATTGCGATTCCTGAAAAAATCGCAATTAAGGAATTGCAAAAGCCAACAATGATGCATGTGCCTGAAAGTCCGCATATCAGTTCTGTGCCTTGTACCAATGTTGTCAGGTGGTACTTGGTGAAACATCTGTAGGACAAAATTGACAATTCTGAGTTTTGCAGCATGGCATGATATAACATTTATATTATTACAGCATTATCACCATTACAACTTGTAGAACTGTAAAACTGGAGGTAAATGGGCAGTAGGCAAAACCCGCACAACATGAAATTGATATTTTGTTGTAGTTACTGACCTAAAATCTGTTGCCCTCTAAATGAGAGTCCTACTGTCATTTCACTACAAGAGGACTCTGCTCTGCCCTTTGCCCCCCACAAATTTTGTGGATGCTGCAACAATGTGCTGCAGAAACAAACTTCCTCATTTTGCAAAAGTGTGAGGCTAATGGGTGGTGTCCACTGTCAAACTAATTCAGTACACTCTTATTACCTCTGTGTGAATTCCTCATCTTCTTGATGTATTCTCTTCAGGGATTAGTTTGCAAAATATTTAGTGCCAGGGCCCTTGCCAGGAGGCCTCTGCACCGTGCACCGCCCATTGCACCTGGCAGTATTGCCAATGACAGTAGCAACACAATTACTAACCATCACATTCCTACAAGTGTGATAATTCAGAGTATTTTAGGCCCTCAAAGCAATAAGAATGGCTTGGGCGGCTGGCATTAATCATGTTTAATATGTATTGAATTAATAATCAACTGTTGGTTTGCTCGTCCCAACATTTGAGAAACAGGACCACCATGTGGCAGACTGTCGTAGGCGCCGGTGTTTACAATTAAGTGCTGGTGCCGAGCACCGGAAACCACAGGCTCAAATTAAGCACTGACTCTCTTTCAGCTGATTGACACAGAATGGGACCAACTCTGTTGTTCATTTATGAACCACATCAATGCCCGAAGACTAAATCCCTTAGCTCTATTTCAAAAAGAGGAATAAACAGCACATAAATGAAATGTAGGGAGGGAAGTAAACTGATAGTCCCTGGATGCATGTGAGTGCCAGTCATGTCATCACTTTCAAGAAATCTGGTCAAAAGAAAATCTACCGGCAAGTTCTATTGGATTGTCCAATCTATAGCAAGTTCACAGCAATAAAACAAGAACTCTCTGATGGGTGCCCCATCTGATGTAGGCCCGATATCTGCTCACTTAGGAGAATTTGCGGGCCTATGACTGCGAGTGGTCCTGGTCCAAAGAAGACTTGTGTAAGGCACATAATCTTACTAGATCGTTGATGGTGGCAAATAGCGCCCGCCAATCTGGCCAGCCAGGGGCGGATTGGGTTTTTCCCAAACCCCTCTTCCTAAACTGGGTTGAAAACGATTCAGATTACCTTCTTTGCCAAAACCTGTTAATCCATCAGTTGATGCAATCCATTCCAAAATCGTCTTGTTATGTCTCTTATCTATTTAATTATCTTTTAAATGCAAATTATTTAGACCAAGGGCGAACTACTTACTAGTGGCACATGAAAATCTCCTTTTGATCTAAGAGTGAAACTCTTGGTCATATCACTCAGAAGCCTCCTGCTGTGCACAAGCATAATTACATTTTAACTGAGAGTGTTTTGTGCTGCAACCACCTTTTATAGGACACTCAAATATACTAGAAAATATAGAATATTCAGGATGAGTTGTGGTTTAAGGCTTAGAATTAATGAGTATATTGAGGATTGTGTTAAAGTAACTGATGTTACAAGTAGTATTCCTAAAGAATATTGTGTAATTAATTACTTGGATACTCATCACGTTTTTATGTGCATATTGTGTTAATGCTTATGATTTGATACAAGATAATCAATGATTTGCAAAATGAAATATATTTTTAATAATAAAAACATGTTCTTTATGGAACACTAAATGCCACAATTCTACCTTTTCTTAGAACTGTAAATGCCAGATGTTACTATTACTCAGTTAATGGCACTCCATTTACCAAGCTTGGGAAATGTGAGGCAGAGTCTCATGACCTCCAAAACACTGTGTTGTGCTGCTCGAATATGATTTTACCTTCAATAATGAAAAGAAAAGAGACATTTGGCAAAACAGGGACAAGTTGGTTTAATTAAATGCAGTGGCCAGGAGAGTATTGACAGTGGCCCGTCTGAAGACGGTCTCAAAGTACAGAATTATTGGCCGCACATATTTACATTTTGTGGGTAAAATGAAACACCTTTTGACTCTTTAAAAAACATCCTACTCAAAAATAACAAGAAAAGCCATATGATAAGTGAGACACAGATGGGTCTTGACATTGTGGAGAGCCAGTGTGGGCCCAGTCTGTGTGTGTCCAGATGTCCGGTGTGGTGAGCGCGTGATCACCTTGTGCTGTGTGCATGTTGTGTCCATCTTGAATCCTGATTCCCTGAGTGTTCCTAACTACATATGGCATCTAACTTTGTGGTATTTTGGGAACACGCACCTTTGGCCAAATGTGTTATGTTGGGGCCAATCTCCTTGGGCCTGTTTGTGGTGTGACTATCTATCTGTGGGATCGATTTAGGGTTTTCCCGGGGTGTGTATTTTTCTTCGGGATAAGTGTAACCCCACCTGTGACCTGTCAATTGATAGGCTTGGGTTTGCGTTGCATGGCCTGTCTCACCACGTATTTCTGACTTTGGGTTGATGTGGAGGTCATCTCAGATAAATCTGACAGGAATGATACGAGTTCTGGAGTGTGTGTACATATAACATGGCGGTCGGTGATATATTTACCGATATTCTCATTCTTATATGTACAGTTGTTACATCGTACATCAACATTGCATTCACTGATATTGACATAATTATGCAGACATAAGTTACAATGTTCATCGACATTGGATTTACTGGTATTGACATCACTCTGCGTGCCTAGGCTGCAGTGTACATTGGCATTGCATTTACTGGTATTAACATCATTGTTCATGCATAGATTACAGCGTACATTGCTATCGTATTTACCAATCTCAAAATTTGTGTTAGCGCTTAGCATTAGGCTCAGTGAGCCATCAATCCTCCTGACTCTTAAATCATAAATAGCATAAGAAGTGTAAAATGACGATGAGACTTGGTCAGTGTAGGACCATCAAAAACAACTTCCAGACTAAAATGGCCGATCCTGGTTTGCAGAATCAGGATCTGCTCTCAATTTCCTCTGTGGGTGGAGTTAGGCACCGGGAAATCTCCATGTTTGTGGGTTTTATCGACCTGTGTCTAGGACCAAGGATGGGATCATGGGTGGTTCCTGGAAGAGATCATTTTTTTGAGGGTAGAAGACCCCCACAAAATGATATCTTTGCCGGTATTCAAATAACTTGAATGGGTATTTACACTCAATTTGCACCGCTCCACTAACTTAGAGCAAGTTGGTAGTGGAAAATTCTGCCTCAATTATTTAAAGAACCAATGTGTGAACCAAAAAGTATTATTAACAAATAATTTCACTAATTTTGTAACATACATCTTAAACTACCACGGGCAAAATCATTAATAGGTCATTTGGCCGCATTAGAAATGACCTTCAAAATGGTCTACTGTGTCCAAAAATAACATCCAACTTGTGCACCTGTGGTCCTACTCCGAACTCGCTGTTTGTGCCCCAAGACAAGTGAAAAATGTGATAAGACGTCCATCTTAAAAAAATTATACCATACCAGTCGCAATTCTAAGAAGAAAATAATTAAAATATGCCGTAACTGGGCTTACAGTTAGTATATATGTGAATAAATTCTGCACAGAAAAGTATTGGTCTTCCATGTAGCTTAGGTAGTGATGTAGAAGAAATCCGAGCAGTCTATGGCGTGTGCAGATTTCCAGACATTATCCATTTGATTTTGATGGGTATTGGAAAAAACAGAATATGTAAAATATGGACGGCTTAAAAATTCACTAGTGAGACTACCTTAGGACTCCAAGTTACCATCGGCCACATGCATCATCCCGGCCTTTTGCGAATTCCAAATTGCGAAAAATAGGGAATCGCAATTTGGAATTCGCAAAATGGGATGCATGTATATTTTCGCAAAATATTTGCGATTCGGTAAAAATCGCAATTTTTACCGAATCGCAAATATTATGCGAATTCCAAAGTGCGAATTCGCAAATCCCATTCACAATTTGTTAATGCATTCAAAGGGTGCAGAGGGGGGTCCAAAGGACCCCCCCCCCCCCTGCACCCCAGAAATGTAATTTGAAGTGCATGTTTCACACACACATGTCCTAAGGACATATGTGTCTGAAACATGAAAGTTTAAAAAATGCATTTTTGAGCATTTTCAAAACTTTTCGCAAATTACCACGAGGTTCAACCTTGTGGTAATTTGCACCTCCTAATTGCTAATTCGCATTTAGAAAAACAATCATGCATTGCTTTTAAGGAATCGCAAATTTGCGATTCCTTAAAAGCAATCGCATTTTTGGAAATCGCTAAAAATAGCGAATTTCACAAAAATGCATGATGCATCCCAAAAACCTATTTAGGAAGTGCAAACGGCCGAATTTACCGATTCGCACCGTTTGCACTTCCTAAATAGGTTGATGCAGGAGGGGGCATGTATAATAACTCAATTGTAAATCGTTCTCCTTGTGGCAAAAAGTTGTAAATGGCAACAACGTTCAGTTTCAGTGGGATTTATTAACTTGAGTGTGATAATGTGATCTGGTTGTAAACCCTATTTATTTCAAGAGTTTCAGTAGATTTGATGTCTGCAAGGGCTTTGGAAAGACAACAGTGATAAATAAAGCTGCTGGTGTAATTGTCTGCCCTTTAATGCGCTATACTGCCGCCAGTAACTCGCAGGACAGCCGAGACATGGTACATAGATATGCAAATACACGGAAGATTGTCAGCAGTTGTTTGCACCCACCATCGCTTCCCTGTGCCCACCTCCCAGGCTCAATATTAAAGGCCATTCATCAGATAAACGTCTGTTTCTGCGCATGCCCGGCCTTGCAGAGACCTCTTACCCTGTGGATCGGGAACCGATCACACTTCACTCCGGGTCCCAGGCGGCAGAACATGCCAACGGGCAAACAATTCATACTTTAAAAAAATGACACCAATGCGGGGCTGCCTCTGAAGATTTATTGTGCTTCACAGAGCACCACAACCGGGCTGTGTGACTCGCATAGTAATGCTGTTTCTTTTTTTTTTTTTTTTAGAAACAAAGCACAATTTCTTACGTTTAATACAAAAAAAACAATAAGCATTCCAAATTTGGCCGTTCACGTGATGCTTTCTGGCATTTGTACAGCGCACATCTGCAGTAGTGTGGCTTTGCAGCCCTTTAACTGCCGGCGTGGTTACATTCGGGCCTCTGTAGGTCGAGAGTTTTGTGGTTTCTCTTGGTGGGATGAGTTGGTTGAGGTGCGTGGTGTCCTCACACATGGCATGGGGGTATTGTGGTGATGTTGGCACCGCTGGTATTCATGCTAATGTTTCTAGACCACACAACGTGCAGCTTATTCACACGTACCTGGAGAGTCCACCTAATGGTGGACTAACCTCCTTTCAGTGGTTAATATGTGTTGTTTTGTCTTGTGGGTTGATTGAGGGTCGTATGCGGACATGGTGGTAAGATCTGGTAGTTTAGAGCCTTCTGGAAAGCGAGGTGTGTTCTCTGTTTTTTTTTTTAGCAAGGGAACGGAAAAGTAGTGATGACACAAACATCGAACTGCTTCTGCTCTTGAGGTCCCATCTCCACAAGAACCCGTTTGTAACTCCAAGATAAACATCCTATAAGGGGAGCAATCAAAACATATTAAAATACCTAAAAAAAAGTTTAAAAAACCGAATAAACAACAAAAGTTTAATATGCGTCCAAATATAAGTTCATTCTCCACGCAGTCCATTGAGACAATGACTGTTATGCAAAATGGTATTCTTCTAAATAAATTCAGCCCAGCGAACACGTTTCGTCCAACCAACAGGACTTCATCAGGGCTGTGAATAAACATGCAACAACACCTATTAAGTTTAAAACATTTAAAATACTTCTCCCAATATACAACCACCTCATATTTGGACACACATTTGACTTTTGGTGTTTATTCGCTTTTTGGATTTTTTAGGTACTTTAAGTGGGTTTTTTTTAGATGTCTAGGTGGGAAATAATTCTACGGGTTGTCGCTGTGTCACCTTATTTGGCTTTTCAGCAGGTTTTCAGTCTGAAAGAAAGTGAAAAGGGATTAAAGTGAAAACATGTCTACTACAAATTGTCGGATACAGCAGATTTTTTTCTGCTCCTGTGTAATATAACCTTTTAAATTACATAAAAAGGCTGGAAATCTAAGGAGTGACCAGAACATCTTTCTTTTTGTAACCAATTTAGTTTCAAAGAGAGGCACTCAAAATAGATATCTTCATGATTTTGCTGCAGACACTCTGCATATCACGTTCACATTCACTTCAATAGACTCTTTAATCAATCAATCAATCAATCAAGGAATTTGTAGAGCGCGCTACTCACCCGGAGGGTCTCAAGGCGCTGAGTGGGGAGGAGTTACTGCTCGAACAACCAGGTCTTGAGTTGCTTCCTGAAGGCGAGATTGTCCTGTGTCAGTCGGAGGTGGGTAGGGAGGGAGTTCAATGTCTTGGCTGCCAGGTAGGAGAAGGATCTTCCTCCGGCGTTGGCTTTGCAAATACGTGGGACGGTGGCGAGGGCGAGGCTGGCAGAGCGGACGAGCTGTGAATATGTAAGAGCTTTTACTTAATCTGCATATGTGTGTACAGCTAAAACACACGACTTGTTTCTTGTCCTGCAACACATCTTTGTTCAAATCTTTTGTATCCCACTCCAGTATTAGTTGTCCTGTCTCCAAAATGTTCGGATCAGTAATTGATGAAAGTATAACTCCAGACAGGCAGACGTATCATGGATACTATTTGTTGAGACCATTTGACTAATGCAGAAAAATTAATAGTAATGTGTTTTAGAGCGCGCTTATACTAGTTTAACGGTCTCTAACCACTGTCAACCAACAGTTAATGCAACTTCCCTATTCAACGGAACTGAATTTATCGACTTTGGAGTGATGAAGGGCTGACTTAGCTTTGCAAAGATTCAAATGTATGACCTTCACATCACATCCGATATCAGCAGCGAATGTTAAACTTCGAGCCATTTTGCTGCTATAATCCAACCATATTTGATTAAAAGAAAAAAAATGTTAATTATAAGCATTGTTTGGAACTGTAAATAAGACTGCATTGCGAGAACATATTGAAATAGAGGACAAATAAAATAAAAATCTTCATAGGACCAGGCCTGAGGCCTTTAGTCTGAACGGGCTAAAACCTTTCAATGGGACTTTAACGTGTAATAAGCTGGGACCTCTGCCTGCAGTGAACTAGGTTTACATGTAAAGAACTGGATCATTGACATGGAATGGAGCTGACCTGACGGGGTGTGGACTTGCACCTTGATGCTGAATGGGCAGGAGGCCCTGCGGAGAGCTGACTGTTGCGTTGACGCGGGCAGGCTGGAGTGCTTACTTGGAATATGCCGGAGCGTTTACATGGAGTAGGCGCATCTTTTACTTGGAGTGCGCTGGGGTCGTTACAATTAATAGCCCGGAGACTCTAATTTAAATTGGGTGAGACTTCTACATCAAATGGACTGGAGCCGTTGCGTTGAATGGACTGGAGCCGTTGCGTTGAATGGACTGGAGCCGCTGCGTTGAATGGACTGGAGTCCTGACATTGTTTGGGCTGGGGCACTTTCAGTGATTGGGTTGGAGTCTTCATGTGGAACGGGTTGGAACCTTTACATGGAATTGGCTCAAGAAAATCATGGTTGACTTTTAGAACCAACGTAAGACATTGTGACTACTTACTTGAGAAAAGGTCTGCCTAATAAAACCCACAACCCAATGTGGGGTGGTCTAAGTATCTACTCTTTGAATTACTTGAGCAATACAGTGGTGGTAAAGAGAACCAGTAAGAGAGTGATCACATCCAGTGGCAACAAGGCAATGGACTAAGGAGTTGTGAGGCAGAGTTTAGGAAAGATTTCCTCTCAGCAAGGTTGTTAGGTGCACAAGTAGGCCTCCTGATGGGAGATGGTCGCTAATAAAAAGAACTGTTGAGGTTGTGGAGATTCTAAGTCGGGGTATAGCAAAATTAGCAGAACAAGAATTGATATTCGTAATAAGTGGAAAACAAACAGACCAGATGAGGCCAGCAAATAACCTTCTCTGATGTCACTTTTGGGTGTGTGAGAAATTAGGTTGTTGGTTCAGAGGGGTGTTAAGCAACGGCCACAATCTTTGTCAAAGAGAATCAACAATAGGCACAAAATTAACCTGTGCTAAACCACAAAAACAGTCAGACTTAATTTAGAGCAAATGTGTAAAGTATTTATGCATCACACAAGCAGAAATAAAGTTAAATCATAACACAAGAAAAATCCCACATCAATTTCGAAAAATAGAGTAGAATTTAATAAATCATTTGACTCAAAAACAACAAAAATCCAATGGGTAGAACTGGTGATATGCAATTTCAAAGTTTTAAGATAAGTTTATTGCCTAAGAGCATTGGTCGTGCGAAAGAGAGGGTGAAAGTCACAAGTTCAGACTGAATTCAATGGAGGCGGGCTAGTTAAAGGGACCAGGTAAGTCCTACTGGAAAAGGTGCCTTGTAAAGTCCAGCGTGAAGAGTGTTATGGACTGCTGAAGCTGTGGTGTGAAGATTCTGTCTGGCATCGCGGGCAGTAATTAATGGAGATTTGCATTGGTAGTCACTGTGGGCTATCAATGCTGTACCGTGAAGTTTAGATCTTGTGTTTCCAGTCATCACTGGCGGTCACTGTAGTTCAAAGAGTTGGGTTCACCAGAGCTTCACGTTGGCGATTAGCGCGGGTGGCAAGATCTTGGTGTAAACGGGCCTGTTCAAGTTTGCAAAAAAGCCAAAGCTTCAGGATTTCTCCTTTCTTCTACGAGGAGCTCAACTGATGCCACACCAGTAGTCCTGGTCCTGGGAGGCACCTCTTGGAGGTCAGGAGCTCATCGAGCAGAGGACAGCAGGGCTCAGTCCAGTCCAGTCCAGTGCATCAGGTCAGCTGGCAGTTACAGGCAGACCTCTGGAGCTTGTTGTATCCCTGTAGCTTAGAGCAGGAGGCCAGCTAACAAGCACTTGGGGTTACTCAGGTAGCCTGAGAGGAATGGTAAAGGTCCAGTCTTCCTTCTCAGACAGCAGCACAGTCCTTTTTATGTAGCATTCACAGGTCCAGGAGGATACTGAAGAGTGGGTCTGGGGGTCTCATCTTAATGCATGATGCCAGCTTTGAAGTGGAAGAAGCTTCTCGAGTTTCCTCCCACAGAAATGTCTGCAATTTCCTGCCTCCATGTCCTGGTCCCAGTCTGTCTGGAGTCACAATAGGCTTGTGTGAAGTTATTTTTGTGTGACCTGAGGCAATGTCGTTGAAGTGCAAGTATGACAGGTGACATCTCCACCCCTTTATCAAGTCAAGATGGCCCATACTGCCAATACCCAGGCTCTGTATTGTGTGGCTACCTAGGAGGAATACACAAAGGTCAACTGCCAACTAAACATAGTCATGTGACCCAGGAAACAGCCTGAAGGGAAAAATGGTTAGGACAAGAAAATGCCAACTTTCTAAAAGTAGTATTTTCAGAAGGTTTCACATTGCAATTCACCAAACATGACATTGTATCTGTCTCCACACAAAAAGGTATCACTTATTAAATGTAATATGATAACCCAAATGTTATCCTATGGGAGAGGTAGGTCTTGCAACAGTGTTAAAATAATTTGAGAAATGTTCACTACCAGGACATGTAAAACCGAAAAGTACATGTTTTTAAATACAATGCGCCCTGGCCTATGAGCTGTTTGGGGCCAACCCTAGGGGTAACTTCTATGTATTAAATAGGGAGGTTTGGGCCTGGCAAAAGGGTTATTTTTCCAGGTGGAACGGGCAGTTTAAAACTGCATACACAGGCTGCAATGCAGGCCTGATACATGTATTTAAAGGGCTACTTAAGTGGGTGACAGAATAAGTGCTGCATGCCCTCTAATAGCATTTAATTTACAGGCCCTGGATACATGACCTACCACTTTACTAGGGTCTTACAAGTAAATTAAATATGACAATTGGGTATAAGGCAATTTTACCTTGTTTAAAGGAGAGAGCAGAAGCATTTTACTTTCTGCTAACCCGTGCTAAAGTGCACAGAGCCTTAAATGCACATCGAAAACAGGTTCAGATAACAGGAGGCACAAAGGTAAAATGTTTTGGGGTGACCCTGCTGTGAGGGCCAGGTCCAGCAGTGTGTTTTGGAGATACACACATGATCTTCAGGGAATCTTCTGCTTATGTTGGAGTTTCTGACTCTTTGGTAGTAGTGTGTATATATTTTGTTTTTCAGGCTGCAGGTGCACAATGTTTATCCTGCTCTAATATTTTAAACAATATGAGCAGATTTTCAATGGTGAACAGGCAAGCATAACTTTCAGCTTACCGCACCATGGTGCATGCTGCAGGCAGGATCTGGTAGAGAGTGTCATGGGCGAGACCTGGAATCGCCCACTGCGATATGTGGATTTGCAAAGTTGGCCTCATTCACAATTTATCTTGACATGGTCTGCGCTGGGACTATTGGGTTGTGGGTGGTGTGCCTGCAAGTGTGTGACTGATGTTTTCCCTGCAGAGGACCACCAGATCATGCCGGGTCTTCATGGGCTCTTTAACAGTGTGCTTACACCTGTGCTAAGCCAGAACCAAAATGTGAGGGCAGTCAGGCTCCACCCCTCACCTTTCAACACCTGACCTGCAAGGACCATCCCTAACAGCCCTCCTGCCTGTCAGCCTTGCATGCTTGACAGAGCACATACGGCATCATCAGGCTTGCAATGCCCATTGGGCTCAAAGGGCTTCAGCCCCCCGTCGTGTGTGGCAGCCCGGGATGAGACAGCTTCCCGGGCACAACACACAGCCGCACCCAAGTACTTCACAGGACTTTTAAAGACCTTTTGCTTGTTTTGTTATGTTATGTTATGTAATGTCTCTTTTATAGCGCACAGCTACCCCGAGGGGTGTCCCGGGGCTTTGGCAAAGAGACCTAAGGCAGAAGAACACAACACAGCTACTCACAGTGGTCAGCTACTGACAGTGAGGCTTTGATGTCACCCCCCTTCTTAGAGCCCCTGCAGCTCCACCTTGCCTTTTGCTTGAAGAATCAGACCCCCATACCAGAATTTTTTTCTTAGTCCACCCCGCCCCCCCACCTGCCCCCCCACCCCCCTCCCCTCCCGAAATGTGACTCTAGTTGCGCCTCTGGCCATCATAACAGCCTATGAAAAGATATACAAAACAAATCAAAACATGGCTACCTCCACACCCTGCTGGTCTTCATTAAATAAACAAAGCACAAACATTTGGGCAAAATGGATAAAATTCAAGGAGACTGGAGACTACAAACTTCTCAGGTACTAGCCGAATGCCCGGCTTAAGCGTACAAGGATGGTTCCAAGAGGCTTCCTCTTTATGCAGGGCAATGTCTGTGCACTGTCTTTTGTATAATTTATGTAATTAAGAACTAGACTGTTTTATTAGACAATGAGATAACAAAAACGAATGAAACCATAATCTATATTTTTATAAACGGCAGTGCTTTTACAGGGAAGTAAGCAGTGTGATTTTTAAAAACAGCTCTACTTTTTATAGTAAAGTAAGCAGTGTGATTTTTAAAAACGGCTCTACTATTTATAGTGAAGTAAGCGGTGTGTTTTGATTTCTTTTCCATTGCTCCAGCTTTGCCAGTAACTGACATGCGCCCTGCAGTGACGTGTCCTTTCATCTCATAACATCCCTAGGAAATTAATAGGCACAAAGATAGCTTTGACATCCATTTCCCTGACTAATCTCTTAATAACGCTGCGTGCTTTCCAACTCTCAAGTTCAAGTGGAGTTTGATCGGACAGACTGGATTGTTGCGGCCTTTCCATGTAAAGGAAGTATCCTTTGTGGTCTAGTGTAGAATTGGCTGTGGCGGAGAGTGCCTGAGAAGGTTAGCTACAATCCAAGGAGGTAGAATTTGGCTTTCCTTTTCGCACCCTAATCTGTGGTCATTTTCATCATGACTTTCTTACCTTAAATTCTCATATTTATGCCATTATACCAAGAACACTTTCACGTTTATTCACTAAACATTCAGCATTTTATTAATTATGAGAGCGTATCCACCATGGTGGATTCCACTTATTTTGTTTCCACTGTGGTGGGTTTGAACTGAAATATAAATATATTGTGTTTTCATTTAACCAATTGTATGCTCTGTGAAAGTCAGTCCTTCTTCCATCAGATTTTAAAATCTGGTACCGACAACTTCAGGTTACAAGCCGCTTCTTTTGTTGCTCAATTGTTTTTAAAGTTCCAAAATATTTCCAAAGATTTGATCTTTAGGATTCAAGGGATCACCAGTGCAAGGCATTCTTGGAATGGTTCTGGGCAACTTTTCTATTAGTGCCATGCACTGGTGGAATGACATTTGCACCATCGACCAGTGCAAACTGGACATTTGTACCAAGGGACCAGTACAAACACATTATGCTACTTTCGGCCAAACTGAATGTCAGTTGAAGGCTGGAGCAGTGACTCGGGCTTGCATAGCACTCGTGGACTTTGTGATCTGGCCCACTTGATCTAGAAATCATTTTGACAGCAGGAAACTTTAATTTTTTTGTCTTGAAATAAACGTAGAATGTATGATTCAAATTCACTTCAAGATCAAAGAATCGTCATTTCCAGTCCAAGGAATAGTTACTTAAACAGCCATTATCAGTGACTCATAATTAATTGATTCAGTCAGCCGTCCACTTATACTTTTTTGGAGTCCCACAATAAATACCTAAAAGTTATGTATCTTTCATCCCAACTAATGTTGTGATTTTTTTTGTAATTGGTATTTTCGAAAAAAATACAAAACACATACAAAACAACAAACCAGCATACCAGCAATGCAAGTCCGGGAATAAAAAACAGCATAGTTAGTTAATTACAAGTGTTGTAAAGAGTGCGCCCTACACATCAGTACTTGACAGAAAAATGCCAATAACAACCATTTTGCGATATCCATCGAGAAATAATAATTTTGAGGAAGTGTTTGCAAAGTCCGGAACTCGTCTGATGTTACAGGTATCACAAGCATGTTAGCATGTTAGCAACCCCCCGGCTGACCCTGTACATGTCGGGGTGCCCCCATCTGTCCCCTGCTTCTCCCGGGCCCAAGCAATAAATGGTTCCCAAATGTCACTAGGTCTCGAGATTGGAGGCATTAGTTCCCAGAATGTGTTTAGTTGGGAGTGACCGTAGGTGACATCCCTAATCCACTACTTAACCGAAGGTACCTCCCCCCTCCCCCCAGTGTACAGAAATCTGGCGCTTGGCGAATAAGAGAAGTAATGCATGTAATTTGGGCATCTTAACTGGCGTATCTTTAACGTAGCTCGGCAAGCCCAACAGGGTGGATGGGGACAGGGACATACCAAGGATCTGGTTTATTGATGTAAAGATTGTGGACCAAAGTGTTGGACAATCCCAAGCCATATGTAAGAAAGAGGCAGGAGTAAACCCACAGCGCCAACAGCTCTCATCGTCACTTAGCCCCATACGGTGCAAGCCTATAGGTGTCCTGTAGTACCTGTGAAGGAATTTGAAGTGGATCAGATGGAGCCTATAATCGGGGGACAACTGGGTGAGTTGACAGCAGCAATACACCTACTGATCCTGTTATCGGGGCAAGGAGCTCATCATTCCACCCCTGTAATACGCTGGGCCGCACCAATGGGGCAGTGTTTTGCACGTGCGTGTAGAGGCGTGTGACAAGTTTACGTGGCGATGGTGAACGTAACAGTTTCTCTAGGGCTGACAAGGGTGGTGGGGGAGCCGGGAAACTATCATGCAGGGAGCGAAAGGTGGCGCGTAGCTTACGATATAGAAACATTTCGGGAAATTGCACCCTCTGACCCTCAGCTGCAACTGGGGGGTCGGGGGCAGCCTGAATGTGTTCTCTGGGTAAAGGTCTGTGAACGTGTGAAGGCTCAATTTCTGTGCCATTGCTTTGCTTATTCCGTCTTGAATGTTTTTCAACATGGGGTTGTGTGCTAATGGTATAGAAGGGGCATATAGTATCGGCAGCCCGCCCGCTTCGGCAGCTGAGCTTCTCTGAGGTGTCTATGCCGTCTCTGGTTAGTATAGCGCCACCCGAATGGGAACAGGTGTATGTTGCGAATTTTGATTTTATTATGCCTACAGTTCCATAAATGAATGCAGAATTTTTCATATAGTAATCCATTTAATTTACCAAGGAATTACCATTATCTGTACATGTAAAACATAATGTGATAGTTGAGCCTTTAAATACAAAATAATGTTCGAATAACAAAGATGTAAGAAATTGGCCTATTGATGGAAGGGGTGGAAGACCCACTAGGGAAACAGGCACTACCGTAGTCCGGGTGAACCACAAATGTCACTAAATTAACTTGTGCTGAACCCTCCGGTAGCTTGGCACAAAAACAATCAGGCTTAAATTAGAGGCAATGTGTAAAGTATTTATGCAGCACACAAAAAGTAATATAGTGAAAACACAAGAAATATCGCAAAGCAATTTTGAAAAATAGAGTAATTTTTAATAAATAAAATGATACCAGAACTTCAACAATCCAATAAGTAAAATCTGAGATATTGAATTTCAAAGTTTTAAGTTAAAATGGTGCTTAAAGCACAAAGTGCATACTGTATCTGTCGCGCTGGACCAGGACAAAGTCACAAGGTCAGGCCAACTGCAATAGAGTGCAGGCCAGGCATGGGACCAAGTTTGGCCTGTTGAGAGTTGTGAGGCATTGTGTTGCCCAACATCGGTTCCGATGAGGATTTCAGGAGTATGGCAAGGCTGTGCATCACCCGGTGTTGGTTCCGATGAAGATTGCCGCTGTGCAGAAAGACTTTGCAGGGCTTTGTCGCTCAATGTTGGTTCCGATGAAACTTGCAGCAATGCATCGAGGCTTTGTGTTGCTCGGAGTCAATTCCAATTAATCTTTCTGCTGTGTGATGAGGATTTGTATCACTTGGCGTCTATTCCGGTGAACCTTTCTGCTGTGCGGCGAGGCTTTGCATCGCTTGGCACGAGTTCATTTGAAGCTCTCAGCTGTGCGGCGGGACTGCATGTCACTTCGCAATGAATTTAATGGAATCTTCAGTTAGGCAAAGAGGAGTTTTCTCTGATGCCAGCCAAGGTTCCAGGACCTGGTGCTCACTCCAGCAGAGGCCAACAGCAGGCCCTGCTGCAGGTCAGTTGCAGGGAGATCTCTGAAACTTTTGTGTCCCAGTAGCTCACACAGGAGGCAAGCCAACTGTCTCATGGAGTCACTCTGGGTAGCCTGGGATGAAGGAAAGCAGGTAAAAACTTCCTTCTCGGACAGCAAGGCAGTCCTTTAAGCAGCAGGCAGAGCAGTCTTTCTTTTATAACTTCAACAGGTCCAAGAGGATTCTGAAGAGCAGCTCTGGAAGAATAATACTTATAACTGGTGCCAGCCTTTGTGTCGGGGATTCTGTCTCTTACCCTCACATCTGGCTGTAGAAAGTTCTTCCCCTGTCAAGGCTCCAATCTGCCTTGGGTGAGAAAATACAATTTGTGTGCTCCATCCAGACAGTAACCCAAAGAGGGACGTAGGTGTTCTCCATACATTTGGGAACATACACTGTGGAACCCCTTCATGAGATTTGGCCCCTACGGATTTCCTCAAAAGGAACAAACCCACAAGACCCTCCCTCAATTTCCAATGTCAGGGAGGAGATCAATCAATCAATCAATCAGGATTCATAAAGCGTGGCTAATCACCCGTTAGGGTATCTAGGCTGTTGCATGCCCTGGAGGCTTATTCGAACAACCATGGCTTGAGGGCCATTTGGAATTCCGATAGTGAGGTGATGGTCAGGAGGTGCATGGGGAGCAGGCCTGGTACTAGCAGGTAGGCGGACGGGGCGGGTGAGCAAGGCCCACCCAAACATAACTTTTGACCCACCCAGTCACAGCAGAAGAGGCCATGAAGAAGGCACATGTTAAGTGCTTCCTGCATCTCAACGTTCGAATTATGTAAAAAAAATTCACTGTCTTTAAAACTGTAATTGGGTGGTGTGTGTTGGGGTAGTGGTAGGCAGACCAACAAATTAGCCGAACTACGGGTCTGGCTTTACTCTTAGAGCCCATGTATGAGCCGAGCCCTGAAACTGTTTGCTATATAAAACAATCAACAAACATCACGTAAAAGTCTCTTCAAAATTCAAGAAGGTGTATTTCTTTAACACATGGAAGCTTTGACATTAACATGCCACAATAAAGTGCGGCACTGATATGTACTTAGTAGTTTTAAAACATTATTTTGGAGCATTCCTGCCCCGTCCTCACACTGGTGACAGTGCCATTAGTGAACCAACAGGCAAGGCTGTTGTCACATGGACCATGTATGTGGCCCAGATATTATAGAGCAACATTAGTCTATTAAATCAAAAACAATAGGTATTTGTATAGGTGGTTTTCTGATTCATGTATTTGAATATGCTCTCATGCACAAATATGAAGTAAAACGAGTTTTGGTGAACAAAAATATTTGCCCAAGATCACACAATTTAAGTGGGGAAGCTGCATTTTCTCCAGGTTTTAAGTTTTCACTTTATACAAATCAACCACTAAATGAATCTCTGTGCCTCTCCTTTTTACATGAATGCTTTGTTTTTACCTCTGTGCAGTTGTCTGCGGTTTTTATAGAGTGCAAACTTGACCTGGAGGCATTGAAGTGCGTTACCTGAACACCAGTTACAATAAACAAGGTCACAGTCATTTCTTTTAGGCATTAGAGATTTGCCCAGAATTACAGGATGTAGAACCAACACGGAGACTCAAACCTACTTTGCTTAGTTTGGAATTTGGAAGATTTTGCCGTAACACCACATCCTGTGTGGGTTGAGGTAGCAGGCAGAAGGTACATGAAAGCTTGGCTTGTTATGGGCTCTAAGTTACAACAGGACCTGAAGCTGGGCTAGAGCCAGGCTTCAGGCTCCAGACCAGATCGAGCTTTCGATGGTCCTCCATCTCTACTTGGGGGTGTGCAGCAGCAGTGGGTACAGTGACACCACAGCCCAGCCTGTGAACGGCCTTCTGCACCTCAATTATGGTCTGTGGGGGGTTTCTAAAAGTGTTTATGTATTTTAGTTTATACAAAATGCATGCAGCAATATACTGTGGGATGGGCCATGAATTATACTATTCAGATAGTAGCAGTGCAGGCCTCATTGAATGAGCAGCCACCAGAGAGAGGGGATCATAAATGTCCTCCAAGAATTGACGTGGGAGTAAAATGCTCAATAGAGTAAGGGCCAGATTCACAGAGGTAAACTTAAACTTCTGTGTAAGTTTACTATTGTCTTTGTTTTCACAAACTATGAGTTTAATTTTACAACTCCGGAGATGCAGCAATCGTGGTGGAGAGCTCCGAACATAAGAAGACAGGAGAGGCCTAACTTTGTACGTGCAGAGTCTCAGGCACGAGTGCTGAGTCTGCACATTCCTAAAATTACTATTCCTAAAATTATACTGGTAGTTTATGAATACCAAAAAAAAACAGTAAATTTACAAAAAAGTGTAAGTTAACCTTTGTGAATCTAAGCGTGCCTGTCTGTTTTCTGCCAGATACTGTGGCGAAGAAAATAACTGTGTTATCTCAAGATTGATATTGTGCTAGGCTAAAGTTGTTCTCACCAGTATCGCAGAGGTACAAATGTGATCTTGTTACAGTATATTTCACAATCCCAAGTTATAGTCTACGCCACTGGAACTATGCAATTTTATGGCTGTGGTCTTTTCCACAAAATGATGGATTTGGCGCATTTGCCACATAATGTATAATCTGCTGCATAATCTGCAGATTAAAAAAAAAAATTTCTAGGACAAAAGGATCATAAATTACAAAACAAATGCTGCAGTACATGTTGCTGCAACACAGTTGAAGACCCTTTGCAAAGATTGACTGTTCACCTTTCATTTGTTTATTGCTGTACTTGCGTGTTAAACTTGAAGTAAAGAGGCACAGTGTTAGCAAGTGTGAAAAAAATGAAAAATTTATGAAGTATTACTATCACAAAATGTCGTGTGAGTTGTAAAGGGGTGGGCCCTCAAAACTCATGGACCTGGATCAATAAGTGAGTACAAAAAGAGGGGTGGTCTGAGTTGGTCGAATATACTTTGCAATTATTTCATGTTAATACATATCTACAATCACCACTGTTAGAACCGGCTGTCTCTAGTTGGCAGAGGTATACACTTCTGACAAATAGGGACACTCCTTTTCTAGTCAGGGCAAGGGGATCACACCCTTTGATAACCCCTGCTCACCCCCTTGGTAGCTTGGCAGAGCAGAACAGGCTTATCTCAGAGGCTATGCGTTAAGCAATTATGACCACATACAGTAATACCGTGAATGCACTACAAATGGACACGACACGGTAGTATTATAAAAATAAGTATTTTTATATAAGGCTTAGCACAAGACCAAAATAACGACAAACTGTACACAATCGGAATAAATACGTTGGGAAGGAAAAAAGGATAGTTCAAAGGTAGTTTCTTCTTTAGCACAAAGTTTTTAGTATCAAAGCAAATCTTCTTCTTGGCAATGCAGTTCTTAGCAACAGGGTAACCCACACGGGGGCTACACGACGTCAAGACAAAGTTAATCCAAAGGTTCGGCGTCGACCGCGAGGAGCGCTACGTCAAGCCTGGAGTCGCACAGACCCCCAACAACACAGTACCTTAGGAAAATGAAGCACACGATGATCAGCGGCGTCGAGCAATCCGGCGTCGCGTCTTCGGTGTCGATCCGGCCTCAGCAGGCGTCGTCGTTGATGATGCGGTTGCACAGAGTGAGCAGCGCTCACGGCGTCG
The DNA here is from genome assembly GCF_964263255.1 of Lissotriton vulgaris. NCBI lineage: Eukaryota > Metazoa > Chordata > Amphibia > Caudata > Salamandridae > Lissotriton > Lissotriton vulgaris. Next base: position 157,016,727 of record NC_141690.1, read on the forward strand.
AAGGGCACACAGGTGATGCGATCAGCAGCGGTGCAGACACGAGGTCCTCTGGAGCTAGAGCCGTACTCCCACTCACTGGCGTTGCTGCTGGCGTCGGTTGGGCCTAGCGTTCGGTTGTCGTGATTGCTGACTCTTTCAGAGGTGCTGGATTCACGGTTCCAGCAAAATAGCACTTTAAGCAGATGAAGTCCTTTAGCCCTGTGACTTCAGCAGGAGACTGGCACTCTTCCAGTCCTTGGAGATTTTCTTAGCAAGCGTGAGAGTACACACACAGTTCCTCTCTCCTGGTTCCTTGGCAAAAATAAAGAAGCACTGCAGGATTCCCCCAACAACAGCACACTGGCAGAAGGGGTAGGCAGTCCTTAGATCAGCAGGCCTCTTGTCCTTGGTTACAGGGTTCCTTGTCAGAAGTGATCTAAATTCTTGGTTCAGGGGTCCTACTCTTATAACCCTTTTCGTCTTTGATCCCTTTGTCCATGCCGGGGGTTTCCCAACATCCTGGGTCCGTTGTGGGTGGAGCCAGGCAGAAGCACCTGGCCTATTCACTGAGCAGGGCTGGGTCCTCAGACGCCCAGCAGGAGGTGGAGCCAGCATTGACACTGGCAGGAGCAGAGCTATCGGCCACCTGGCAGGAGGTGGGGCTAGGATCGTCCATGGCAGGCACAGAGCCATCAGCCGCTTGGCAGGAGGTGGAGCCGGCATTGTATCAGGCAAGGCAGGCTATCAACAACTACTCTCCCCCTACTCTCAACGTAACTGTCCCACTCATCCCACACTGACTCATCCAGACCTGGGGAGCCACCCAGCTCCTGTCACACACACGCAAAACCAGCAGAAACCAGATATGGTTAGACAAGAAAATAGACACCTTCTAAAAGTGCTATTTTCGAACCCAGAGTCCAAAAACCATCCACACCAACGGATGCGTAATTAAACCCCGAGTTCAGGGATACCAAACTCGACATTGCACCATGCTCTCCGAGCCAGCGAGGATCATAGTACTAATCATCCCGGCGGCCCATTCTAATCAATGGAGAGCAGGCTACCTCGCAATAGTGAAGGACCAAGATGGCGGTAATTCACTATTAGGACATGCCAACTTGGTCAGGCGTGTCCTACCTCAGACTTACAATGCACCCTGCCCGAAGGCCTACCATAGGGGTGACTAACATGAAGCCAAGGGAAGGTTTGGAGGGCTGGCAAGTAGGTATACTTGCGCGGCCGGCGTGACAGCACGAGGCTGCACGTGGGTCTCGCAATGACCGACCCGTTGACATTCTTTTACGAGGCCGCTCCGGTGGGTGGCACAACACGTGCTGCAAGCCCACGAGCGGCATTTGCGTTTACAAGCCCCGGCACTCTGGGTGCACTAGACGAGGGACTGATAGTAAACCAAATAAGCCAAACATGGATACAATAGATACATCAATTTAACATAGGGAGCACTTGCGCTATGGCACTGATCAGCAGTGACACGGCGCCCAAAGCATATACCAGCAAAAACATCGTAAAACAGTAGAGGCAAAACAGAAAAAATGGAGGAGAGACTCAAGCCAATGATGTCAGGTCTAACACGTGTCCCCTCCAGCTGAAATGTGGGGAGAACTACCCTTGACCTAGGGAGTTCTCTTCACTAAGGCGGAAAAATCTGGACAGACCATCAGCATTGGCGTGATCTGTACCAGGGCGGTGTTCCACCGTAAAGTCCATCCCCTGGAGAGAAATGGACCACCTCAACAGTTTCGGATTCTCACCCCTCATCTGCATCAACCATCTGAGGGGCCTGTGGTCTGTCTGAACCCGGAAGTGAGTCCCAAACAGGTAGGGTCTTAGCTTCTTCAGCGCCCAGACCACAGCAAATGCTTCTCTCTCTATCGCACTCCACCTAGTTTCCCTGGGAAGTAACCTCCTACTGATGAAGGCTACAGGCAAGTCTCGGCCCTCTTCATTCACCTGAGCTAGAACAGCCCCCACGCCATGCTCTGAAGCGTCCGTCTGAACAATGAATTCTTTCGAAAAGTCGGGTGCCTGGAGTATAGGTGCTGTGCACATTGCAGTTTTCAGGGTGTCAAAGGCCGTTTGACAGGCGTCAGTCCAGATCACATTTCGTGGCTGCTTCCTGGAAGTCAGCGACGTCAAGGGGTGCACGATGTTACCGTATTCCTTGACAAACCTCCTGTAGTAACCCGTGAGTCCTAGGAAGGCTCTCACCTGAGTTTGGGTTTTGGGCGGCGCCCAAGCCAGGATGGTATCAATCTTGGGTTGTAGGGGGGCAACCTTACCGCTCCCTACTTGGTGCCCCAAGTACACCACCGAACCCTGCCCAATCTGGCACTTACTGGCTTTGATTGTGAGGCCTGCTCCGCGCAGGGCCATCAACACTTCCTGGAGGTGGCGCAAGTGTTCCTCCCAGCTGGCGCTGAACACTGCGATGTCGTCCAGGTAGGCGGCACTGAAATCCTCCAGTCCAGCCAAGACCTGGTTGACCAACCTCTGGAAGGTGGCAGGGGCATTCTTCATCCCAAAGGGCATCACCCGGAACTGGTATAGCCCATCTGGTGTGGAGAATGCTGACCTCTCCTTTGCCCCATCAGTCAAGGCGATCTGCCAGTACCCAGACGTTAAATCAAACGTACTAAGGTATCGGGCAGCCCCCAACCGATCGATGAGCTCATCAGCTCTGGGGATGGGGTGCGCGTCAGTCTTCGTGACCGAATTGAGCCCTCGGTAATCCACGCAGAACCGGAGTTCCGGTGAAGCACCAGGCGCTGCAGCCTTCGGGACCAAGACCACTGGGCTGGCCCAAGGACTGCTAGAGGACTCAATCACCCCTAACGCGAACATCTTGGAGACCTCCTCCTTAATGTACGCTCTGACCTTGTCAGTCACCCTGTAAGCCTTGTGCTTCACAGGAGGGCTGTCTCCGGTGTCAACGTCATGGACACACCAATGCGTGACACCCGGAACCAAGGAAAACAGATCCGGGAATTGTCCCAACAGTTGGCGACAATCCTGTTTCTGCTCAAGGGTCAGTGTGTCAGAGAGGACCACACCATCCACCGACCCATCTTGCTCTTTAGCACACAGGAGGTCAGGAAGAGGCTCACTCTCCTCCTCCGTTCCATCATCTGTAGCTAGGAGCATGCCCACTTCGGACCTTTCTAAGTGGGGCTTCAAGCGGTTGATATGCAGGACCCGCAAGGGGTTCCTGGGAGATTTCAAGTCCACCAGGTAGGTGACATCGCTCTTCTTCTCCACAACCTTAAACGGTCCAGTCCACCTGTCCTTGAGCGCACAAGGTTCCACAGGGGACATGACCCACACTTCCTGACCAGGCTGAAGCTCTACCAGAGTGGCATTCCGGTCGTACCAACGCTTCATCTCCTCCTGGCTGGCCTCCAGATTTGCCTGAGCAAGTTCTCTGAAGCGCCGAGTCTGGTTCCGAAAGGCCAGCATGTAGCTGTATACATCCTGGGGAGGTTTCCTGGGAGATTGCTCCCAGCCTTCCTTGACCAGACTCAAAGGCCCTCTTACCGGGTGACCGTATAAGAGCTCAAAGGGGCTGAACCCTAGAGACTTCTGCGGTACCTCACGTTAAGCAAACAACAGGCATGGCAAGAGGACGTCCCATTTCCGCCTCATTGGTTCTTCAAGACCCATAATCATGCCTTTCAGGGTCCGGTTGAATCTCTCAACCAGCCCATTTCCTTGAGGATGGTAAGGAGTGGTGAACTTGTAGGTTACCCCACACTCCTTCCATAGAGACTTCATATAGTTCGAAATGAAGTTGGTGCCTCGGTCCGACACCACCTCTCTGGGGAACCCCATCCGGGAGAAAACACCCATCAGTGCCCGTCCCACCACGGGGGCCGTCACTGTTCTGAGAGGGATGGCTTCCGGGTACCTCGTGACATGGTCCACCAAGACCAGGATGAACCTGTTGCCCAGGGCTGTCTTGGGGTCCAGGGGCCCAACAATGTCAATACCCACCCGGTCAAAGGGGGTACTGACCACTGGAAAAGGTTGGAGGGGAGCCTTCCGCTTCCTTCCGCTCTTCCCACTTGCCTGGCAAGTGTGACAAGTCTTGCAGTGGATGTCTACATCCCTTCGCATCTGAGGCCAATAAAAATGGGTGACAAGCCTGTCATAGGTCTTGTCCTGCCCCAGATGTCCAGCTAACGGAACGTCATGAGCCAAACCCAGTAGGAAGGCTCTGAAGCGCTGGGGTACCACCAGCACACGGGCTGACCCAGGCTCAGCAGCCTTAGGCTCGCTATACAGGAGGTCGTTCTCCCAGTACACAAAATGTGACCCTGACTGATCACCTGAGGATTGGGCTGAGGCCTGCTGCCTCATGCCCACAAGAGAAGGGCACACTTTCTGTTCCGCACAGAATTCCTCCCTGGAGGGACCACCATCCTGCTGCCAATGGGTCAGCTCGGGCAGATCTCCCAGTTCGGCAATTTGTTTCCCTGTGGGCTCCAGGGCATCCCCCTCGGGGTCTACCTCCTCCTGGACCACGGGAACTACTTGGGCCGGTTTCCCGCGCCTCCTGCCTCTTCTCTTCACAGCTGGGTCCTGGGCCGTACTTTCAGGCTCCGGGACCCCATCAACACCTTTACTCACTGTCATGGATCGAGTGGTTGCACACACCCACTCTGGCACGCCCAACATTTTCAAGTGCGTCTCCCTCTCCACCTTAGCCCAAGGGGAGTCTTCCAAATCATTGCCCAGGAGACAATCGACAGGCATGGCGGGCCTCACAGGAACCTGAAGAGTACCTGAAACTCCCCCCATTCAAAGGAAACCTGAGCCACCTCACACTCTTTCTCGGAGTTGTCGGCAGCTATCACGGGGTAGAATGCGTGGGGAACCACCTGCTCTCTAGACACCAAGTGACACTTGACAGCTGTCACACTCGCTCCGGTGTCTCTGAGAGCTTCCACTCTATGGCCATTAATGGTCACCCACTGCCTATATTTACTAGTGTTACTAGGCAGAGGGGGTGGAGGGACCATTTGCATGTCTCCTAGCGAGACCAGGGACATTTCTGCGGGACCCCTCCCACCATGGACAACCATCTTCTCCCCTCCCAGGGCTACACTCGCCAACTGACGGGGGGTGCACGCGGCGGTGCATTCGAATCCTTTTTGGGACACTGGGGGTCATAAAACCGGTGTCCCACCTGCCCACAACCGTAGCAGGTTAGGGGGCCCCTATGGACAGGTTTACCCGTCGGGGCCCCTGGCTTCTTCTCAGGGGGAGGCTGGGTACCTTTCCCTTGGTTCCCTTGGGGATTACTTTGGGGCCCTTTCTGAGACTCCTTCTGTTTTCCCTTGTCCCCCCCACTCTTCTGCTGGGGACCCTGCCCACCTTTGGCTGAGTCTCCCACTGGACCCTTGTGGACCCTGGTACTGACCCAGCGGTCCGCCTCCTCAGCAAGTTTTCTAGGGTTAGATATCTTGCTATCAATCAGGTGCTGGCGCAGCTCTGGAAAACAGTTATTAGACAAGTGCTCCCAAGCAAACAAATCATAAAGAGCTTCATAACTTTCCACTTTGCTGCCCTTTACCCAACCATCCATGGCTCTGCAAAAATAAGACACATATTCAACCCACGTCGTACCAGGCAACTTCTTACATTCTCTAAAAGCTTGTCTGTACTTCTCGGGGGTTAAGCCATACCGCAACATTAAAGCATCTTTCGTATGAGCATACGACATCCTATCCGCAACAGGCATGTCTAACAGGGTATCTCTTCCCTCATTCACAAAGCGACCCCACAACCCCGCTCCCCAATCCTTCTCAGGGACCCGGTGGGCCAACAATGCTAACTCATATGCTTTAAACCATTGACCAATATCTTCATTCCTATTGTAATCTTTGATCACATCTTTCGGGAAGTAAAACTTACTTTCTGCAGGCTCGGATGGAATGCTGCCACCAGAGGGATTCAATTCTAACTTTTTAGCTTGGATATCCAGCTCCCTCAACCTGGCTTCACGCTCCAAAGCTAACTTCTCTCGTTCAAACTCTAACTTTTTGATCTCCAAATCAGCTTCCCTTCTACCTCTTGCATTTTCTAACTCCAACTGCCCATTTATCTTTAGCCTTGCCATCTCCATGTTGTAAGCTCGCTCTTTCGCCCTTTCTTCTCTTTCTTCAGGGGAAAGACTTTTGGAGGAAATACTGCTTCCGGGAGAGGGCACAGGTCCATTCACTGGCACCTCCTCATCCCCTTCCTCTGTGGGTACCACCACCACATCAGAGGGATTTCTGGACTCCCACCAGGCCTGCAATGCTTTATAAAAATCATCTTTTCTTGAGAGGCCTGTGGTAGGAACTTTAAACTGGTCGCAAAAGTGTTTCAGCTCATCTTTCTTGTATTTCTTAAGCTTGCTCCTCTCGAACTCCTCCACAACAACGATAGCAGGGGCAATGACTCCGTTGTCACTCATGGTTAAACTGGCAGTGTTCAAAAAATCAAGTTTCAAGAAAGCGGAGAACAAAAATAGGATCCTCCCCAATTAGATTGTGACTGCGTTATGGTCTGCTTTCACTATGTAGCGCACACGAATCACTGTACATTGGTCATAAGTGCAAAGTCCAAAATCCTCACCGCTGACCCACCAATGTTAGAACCGGCTGTCTCTAGTTGGCAGAGGTATACACTTCTGACAAATAGGGACACTCCTTTTCTAGTCAGGGCAAGGGGATCACACCCTTTGATAACCCCTGCTCACCCCCTTGGTAGCTTGGCAGAGCAGAACAGGCTTATCTCAGAGGCTGTGCGTTAAGCAATTATGACCACATACAGTAATACCGTGAATGCACTACAAATGGACACGACACAGTAGTATTATAAAAATAAGTATTTTTATATAAGGCTTAGCACAAGACCAAAATAACGACAAACTGTACACAATCGGAATAAATACGTTGGGAAGGAAAAAAGGATAGTTCAAAGGTAGTTTCTTCTTTAGCACAAAGTTTTTAGTATCAAAGCAAATCTTCTTGGCAATGCAGTTCTTAGCAACAGGGTAACCCACACGGGGGCTACACGACGTCAAGGCAAAGTTAATCCAAATGTTCGGCGTCGACCGCGAGGAGCGCTACGTCAAGCCTGGAGTCGCACAGACCCCCAACAACACAGTACCTTAGGAAAATGAAGCACACGATGATCAGCGGCGTCGAGCAATCCGGCGTCGCGTCTTCGGTGTCGATCCGGCCTCAGCAGGCGTCGTCGTTGATGATGCGGTTGCACAGAGTGAGCAGCGCTCACGGCGTCGAAGGGCACACAGGTGATGCGATCAGCAGCGGTGCAGACACGAGGTCCTCTGGAGCTAGAGCCGTACTCCCACTCACTGGCGTTGCTGCTGGCGTCGGTTGGGCCTAGCGTTCGGTTGTCGTGATTGCTGACTCTTTCAGAGGTGCTGGATTCACGGTTCCAGCAAAATAGCACTTTAAGCAGATGAAGTCCTTTAGCCCTGTGACTTCAGCAGGAGACTGGCACTCTTCCAGTCCTTGGAGATTTTCTTAGCAAGCGTGAGAGTACACACACAGTTCCTCTCTCCTGGTTCCTTGGCAAAAATAAAGAAGCACTGCAGGATTCCCCCAACAACAGCACACTGGCAGAAGGGGTAGGCAGTCCTTAGATCAGCAGGCCTCTTGTCCTTGGTTACAGGGTTCCTTGTCAGAAGTGATCTAAATTCTTGGTTCAGGGGTCCTACTCTTATACCCCTTTTCGTCTTTGATCCCTTTGTCCATGCCGGGGGTTTCCCAACATCCTGGGTCCGTTGTGGGTGGAGCCAGGCAGAAGCACCTGGCCTATTCACTGAGCAGGGCTGGGTCCTCAGACGCCCAGCAGGAGGTGGAGCCAGCATTGACACTGGCAGGAGCAGAGCTATCGGCCACCTGGCAGGAGGTGGGGCTAGGATCGTCCATGGCAGGCACAGAGCCATCAGCCGCTTGGCAGGAGGTGGAGCCGGCATTGTATCAGGCAAGGCAGGCTATCAACAACTACTCTCCCCCTACTCTCAACGTAACTGTCCCACTCATCCCACACTGACTCATCCAGACCTGGGGAGCCACCCAGCTCCTGTCACACACACGCAAAACCAGCAGAAACCAGATATGGTTAGACAAGAAAATAGACACCTTCTAAAAGTGCTATTTTCGAACCCAGAGTCCAAAAACCATCCACACCAACGGATGCGTAATTAAACCCCGAGTTCAGGGATACCAAACTCGACATTGCACCATGCTCTCCGAGCCAGCGAGGATCATAGTACTAATCATCCCGGCGGCCCATTCTAATCAATGGAGAGCAGGCTACCTCGCAATAGTGAAGGACCAAGATGGCGGTAATTCACTATTAGGACATGCCAACTTGGTCAGGCGTGTCCTACCTCAGACTTACAATGCACCCTGCCCGAAGGCCTACCATAGGGGTGACTAACATGAAGCCAAGGGAAGGTTTGGAGGGCTGGCAAGTAGGTATACTTGCGCGGCCGGCGTGACAGCACGAGGCTGCACGTGGGTCTCGCAATGACCGACCCGTAGACATTCTTTTACGAGGCCGCTCCTGTGGGTGGCACAACACGTGCTGCAAGCCCACGAGCGGCATTTGTGTTTACAAGCCCCGGCACTCTGGGTGCACTAGACGAGGGACTGATAGTAAACCAAATAAGCCAAACATGGATACAATAGATACATCAATTTAACATAGGGAGCACTTGCGCTATGGCACTGATCAGCAGTGACACGGCGCCCAAAGCATATACCAGCAAAAACATCGTAAAACAGTAGAGGCAAAACAGAAAAAATGGAGGAGAGACTCAAGCCAATGATGTCAGGTCTAACAACCACAATTGTATTTCACTGTGGGTAAGCTTAGCGTATAAAGAGTAACGTATGCAGTATTCAAAAGTAAATTGTATTTATTCCATGTAGAGCAGTTTTCACCTTTACCTCGTCCCTCACATACTCCACACTCCCTTTCCCCTTCTCACTGAGAGTACTATTTTTGTAATGATTTTACAATTACATTGATAATATGTTGATGGTTTCCAAATAATTATATGCAGTAACAAGTATAATGAAAACTGCTCTACATGGAATAAATACAATTTACTTTTGAATACTGCATACGTTACTCCTTATACGCTAAGCTTACCCACAGTGAAATACAATTGTGGTAATTGTAGATATGTATTAACATGAAATAATTGCAAAGTATATTCGACCAACTCTGACCACCCCTCTTTTTGTACTTATCACAAAATGTCGCCACATAATTGGCCTTTTCTTGCTGCATAATTAAATCAACTCTGCCGCGTGTTGTCGTCCTCCCCTAATGCATAAATTCAGTGGCCCTGGTGGTACTATTTGTCTAATCACATCTATGCGCAATGGGACTGATCAATATTCAGTTCAATAAAGGGAGACAACGGGTTATGCAATGTGGGATGACGTACACACGCTGGCATTAATGCCAATTATCTGGACTTACCTCAGAACTAACCAAACCAATTCAAGAACCTTTGGATCATTCTCAACTGCAAACTCAACATCACAGCTCTAGCCATCATTGCCTTATGCTTCAGTTCCACATTCTGAAGATGCTGAGGAAGATTTTCAAATGGCTCCCAGTCAACAAGTCTACAATCATCACCAACACTACAGCCACCAGCATCCTAGACTATAAGAACACCATCTACCCAGAGACAAACAAGAATCTCATCAGGAGGCTGCAGAACATCCAGGACTAGTCAGCCAGAATCACTCCCAACCTCCCACGACACTCGCACATCTCACCTCACCTCAAGCATCTACACTGGCTATCCAAACCCAGATGAGCACTTTTAAAACTCCTCACCCAAACTTTCAAGGCACTCTGGCACAGCATACCTCAACAATACAATTTTGCTTTCACAAACCTTCCAGACATCTTAATTCGGCAAGACTCCTATTTAACACTGCCATGCATATGAAAAAACCGATCTGGTGGTTGAGCCTTCTCCTGCGTTGCTCCTAAAGCATGAAATGAGGAACCATTAAACATGTAAGCCTCCTCCTCACTTCTTGAATTCCACAAGATTTGGAAGACCTGGCTTTTCGAATAACCACATTAGGCCCTAGGCTTGGCTAATCTTACACCTGCTCGGTGCCAGATACCCTCTGGTGTGAGCATGCGCTTTACAAACCACATGACATGACATGACCTGTGAGAAGCAAATGCACTTTACGGAGCATTTAGTTCAGACTGGTACAAAACCCAACCATGCCAGAGTATTCTGTGAGTCTGAATGATGGCTTTTGGGTCACGCCCCATGCAAATGAGGGCATGTTCTTTGAACATAGCGCTGGCTATACATGCGTGCCAGCGCTAGCCATATTATAAAAGGGGCTGCATAAGCATCTGCGGACCCTTCTGTAACCGCGGCACTCTGCATAATCCGGCCCCCAAAGGCTACCTGTATGACTACTAACACTTATCAGGCATGAAAACTGGTCTTAGTTGTCAACAATACTGCTTTCTTTTTTTCCAAATGTGTTGCTGTTTTTTAAACTCTTATGTCAGTGAACGTATACCACAAAAGAATGGCATGAAAATAAACAGTCACAAAGTTCACAGTATGCAGAAAACATAGGTGTTGGACAAATTGCAAGCAGTAAGTAGGCAGTCTTCCTTGTGAGACATGTCAAGGCTTAGTGGTGCTAACAGGGACCTCTTTAACCTTGAACTACTATTACAATCTACTTGCCATCCAAGAGCTTATGTTGAAGCCTGGCCGACTGGAAATCATTAGGGTTGGGGCTGTTGAATATAGACATCCGCTCTTACTCTCAAGTAACTTTCTAGATGCAAAAGTATGCCTAATTGGATGACAATATGATGTAAATCTTCAGCTTGTAGGTTACCTTCAGAATTGACAACAAATTTACCCACATTGGCCCACCTGAACGTATACTTGGCCCATCCAGATGAGGATTTCTGGAACCGGGACTGGTGGGGAGTCTGTTCCAGGTCTTTGCTGCTACGTGGGAGAAGGAGCGTCCTCCACTTCTGCCTCAGCAGATGCGGGGAGTATGGGCAAGTGAAAGGGACGCCAAGCATAGTCTTCTCGACGGTTGGTGGAAGTTCAGGCGGTGGTTAATGTATGCAGGTCTTGGTTGTTTAGAGCTTTGTGCCTGTGGGTCAACAGCTTGAATTGGCAATGTTTTCCAGGGAGTTGTGGCGACGGGTATAAAAGGGAAAGTGAGATTGGGACACTAAATTAGACTTGAGTCTGCATAGACCCTGCTGCAGGTGGCAGGATGCAGAAAGTAGCTACTTACAGACCAGGGCATGTCCAGGGCCACTGGAATTATGCGGCTGGAGAGGACTAAGTTATGCATCGGGTTGACTAAATTATGCGGCAGGAAAAGGCAAATTATGCAACCTAACGTGGAACATTTATGATAGCATTACTTCACAATGTTGTCTTTTTTTCACTTCAATAGTACCAGTTTAGCGTCCAAATTCAGCAATAAGCAACCGAAAGATGACAAGTCCATCTTTGCATAGGGCCTTCCACTGTGTGGCAACACAGGTTACTGTGATTTTAGTAACTTTTGCCATCACATACTCCCTTCCAATATCCATGCAGCCTCCCACCATCCTTGTTTTGTCCTAATATTCTTTTTACGTCGCCTCACCCTGCTCCATCACTCCTCTTGCACCCTTTGTGTAAACCCTTTTGTTTATAGAGCTCAGTTGTCTTACAGTTAGATTAGCCCTATATAAGGTGAACCCATATCTACATAAAAGGAGCCAATGGCATCAGAACCTGTCGTATCTTGTAAACTATCACACGTAGCGTAGATGTCTCTGTGTCACTTGGAGACCAGCTTATCAGTTCTGGGGTTTCATTTAACAATTCGGTGCATTCTGGGAGTTGTAGGCACTCCAAGCAAACCGGTCGGACTAATGATATGCAGTGCAGATTAAGAAGCCCAGTGATTAAGGGCCAGATGTAGGTAATTCTATTTTACCGATTCATAAATACCGAATTTTATCGATTCGGTATTTATGAATCAGTAAAATAGAAGGTGGGAGATGTAGGTGAAATTTAATTTTCATTTTCCGAATCAGTAACATTCGGTATTTACCGATTCGGTTAATACCGAATCGGTATTGCCCATGGATTCCTATGGGCCTTGAAGCCCATAGGAATCTATGGGCAATACCGATTCCTGCAAGGATGCAGGGGGTGTCACTTTGACACCCTCTAGCACCCCAAATACGGGCATGTGTGCCATGTGGCACACAGACATGCCCTAAGGGCATGTCTGTGTGTCACATGGCACAGGTGTGCATGCACAGATGTGCATGCACACCTGCATTCGGTATTTTACCACCCAATAGGATTGGGTGATAAAATACTGACTCTAAAGGACCTGTGGCACTCTCAGGAGTGCCACCTACATGTGGAATTACCGAATCGGTAAAATTACCGATTCGGTATTTTACAGAATCGGTAAATTTACTGATTCTGTAAAATACTGGCCCCTACATGCTGATTCCTAAATACCGGTCGGCCGTTACCGACCGGTATTTCCTCTCCTACATCTGGCCCCAAATTTCAAGCGCTCAGCCTTTCCCCACATGAATCGCAAACCCACCAGCCCTCGCCACCATTGTTGTGACACTGCCGAACAGCACAGTGCTGTTTGTGTTTCTGCGTGTGCTATGGAGCTCGTTTCACAACACAAGTGAACTCCAGAGTGATTCATCAGGCGGACGTGTCCCGGTTGTTCGAAAGTGGGATGTTTGCGTGTAAACTTGGCCCTTTCAGGCCCGACTCTCCTTGGCGGGTGGTGATTTAATAGCCGTTCCCCAGGCCGCGCGCGCTTCCTGTTGCATAATAATTAGCCTCGAGCCCGGCCTGCCAAGCTCTCGTTTGGGCCAGTGACTTCACAAGGAAAACAAAGGGCACCGAGCAGGCTGAGGTCTTGTTTAGGGCTCGAGATTGTGTTGGATTGTCGCACCCCATCAATGGGCCTCGGTGTAAATAGAACTTTAAATGGGTTGAGGGCTTTGTTTAAAGTAACAGATGATTATTGTTACCCAACTCAATGGTACTCATTTTATCGACCTCAGAAGGACGAAAGGCTGAGTGGACCCAGGGTAGCTCAAGAAAACCTTTCAGGGACAGACACGGTGTAGCCTCCTTACAATGTGCTCCATAAACACGGCTCCAGATGTGTATCCCATGTCCCAACAAATAAATACATGAATAAACAAATAAACAACAAGGAGCAACCAGCGTGGAAACGAGTCTAGTGAGCATGTTACCAGGAGGCGGTGGTTGGGGTTAGCATTAACTCCAGGCTGAAGTCTACCAGTCCTTAGAGCGTGGTGGTGTGCCTGGAAATTGACAAATGGGTCTGTGTCTCTGAAGCCGCCCTTCACTGGTTTCCGGTTAAGGCCAGGATTACTTTTACAATATTTGTGTCCTGTTTCTAAAAGCCCTGAGTTAGGCCCATTTTGGCTGGTTGGTAGTTAATAAGAGTAGGCCTAAGGTAACTCATCACGTCTTGCCTGCAGTCCGGTATTTTCTTAGCTGTCTTGGGAATGTCGCAGAATTACCACCGGTATTCAGGGCTTTTAGTGTGATGACAAAAGGGAGGTGCCTCTATAAGTGAGTGTAGCCTATGTGATGAAGTATTACCTGACTGGTATTTTGGTGTCTCTCTGAGCTTCTTGTTATTTCATTTAGATATATACCAAGACTACTGACACATACCTAAAACCAACCAGGACTATTGGCTTTGTTGATGATTGTTAGTGGTTTTAAGATAAATGAGTAACAAAAAATATTTTGCTGTTAATAATTTATGTTTGAAATATTTCAATTGTAGAAATTATGAGACCGTAAATGAAATATTACTGAGTCCTGCGGAGAGGCAGTGGTCTTCAGAGTATCCTAGTCACTCCTGTTGTGTTCCCTCTGTTAGGCATGAGCACACATTTCCTTTCCACATCTCATCCACCTGCATATCTTGCACTTCATCTTTTTCCTCTTCAGCATTCTCTTTTTGTTCTCTTCTGAATGTACTTCTTCGCATCTCCTTCACTTCACCAGCCTCAAACACATAACGCACCCACTCCCCTGTAAGCACTGAGTTTTCTTGTACTTTCGAACTATCAATATCTTTCACAATGATGTACCTCATTCACACAGAGAATTCTGCACAGAATCACAATTGCAACTGGAATACATGACTCCTGCTCTGTGCACTCTGGAGAGAGGCCAAGAATCGGATGAACATGTGTTCCGAAAACCTTTAGGATTCAGTGACAAGCACTGTGAGAAACTTGCACAAAGTTCAACCACAACTTCAGAGCTCTCAATCGTAGCCTGTTATAAACACCTGTAGGCAATTTAGTTAAAAAATATATAATATACAAGAGTGATATAATGCATAAAAAAATACAGAAATGCAGCATCCTAGAAACACCAAACACTCAGGAGTTGAACGATTAGGAAAAAACATGTAAAATACAACCAGGAAATAAACAGCTGACATGGAAATCGAAAAAAATTGTTGCTGTAAGGTTAAGGACAGGAGTACAGGGCCTGAAAGGGACCCATTTTTTCAATGTAAGTTTTTTTTGCCACCTGGTCTGAAACCTGGAGGGCCCTGGCCCACTTAAAGCCCTGCCTGTAGTTTATTCTTTTTCTTTTCTTTTATTCAGTCCATTGTAGGCTGGAGCAGTTGCCCTGAACAGAGTGTATTTGCTCAGGATTCACTTTTAACACACTACAGACATTCTGTCCACACTAGTCAGGAGAAAAACATTAGTCTGTGCACCTAGGCCCAACCCGCCTCCCTTGCCAGCTATCCATGTGGTATAAAATGCACGCATGAGGGCAACTATTCCATGTAGCAATTTCATAGGACTTTGAAGGTCAATTTTTTCAAGTTGTAGGTGGTTATAATGGATGAAATGTGCACTTTGCTCTATGTCTTTATGTTTTGATGACAGCTACTATGAGTAGCAAACACAATCAAATTCAGGTCACGCCATATCTCCCTGAAGTGGGTGTTGGGACCACAGTCCATCCCGGTGACTTCAACCTCCTGGGTGGTGGCGCTGCATGACTTGTGAGTGGGTCAAACTTCACCTTGACACCACTGCAGATTGCAAAGTGTGCCACTTGTCCTTCCAACAACGGATTACGAAAATTCAGCTACATCTTTCTCACAGCCTAATAGCTCAGAGCCGGCTTCATCTTCAAGACTGGCCGCACACCTCATGCAAAGCAGTAAGAAACTTTGCTGCACCACCCACCTCCTAGCCAAAACTGAACATCTGTATGCCAACCAACCAACCAACAGAAGTCAGTAAATCCCCCTGTATGGGAGTAAAGAAAGAAAAAAGGAAGGAAATTAGGAAGAAAGCATTCTCTATATATGCGCCACAATACCTCCGCTTAGTGGACTTGTCAGTTTGCTGTTGTGGTTCAGGAAATGGTTTAGGACACCTCTTTTCTAGGCGCATCTCATTCTCATCCACCAACAAATGGGCCTTTTAAGCTGCCAATTCGCATCCTGGATCAATGCAGAAGACATCCTCATCCCCTGTTGTTGTATGAGACCTCGCATGTCCCATAACCCACTCATGGCCTGTGCCCCATTGCTACCCACCTGCTTTCATAGGGTATGAACAGGGCTTTAAGTGGGCCGGGTCTCACCAGGTCTGAGCACCGGCAGTTCTTTAAAGGGGGCCTCGAAACGGGTCTCTATCGGGCTGCGCTTTGTATCCTGGCACGGACTGTCCCTTTTTTTAAGAGCGTTATAGGTGAAGGGAAATCCTTTAAAGACAGTCATTTTCTCTCTGGATTTCCCTTGTCTTTTTGAATATCAGGAGCAGCAACATTTTCGTGGTGTCACCGGGGCTCTAAGTGGAAACTTTTTCAATTTTATATACAAGCCATAGTCACTGATTATTTATCTTATGCAACTAACAACCATTGACAAAGCCAAAAGTCGTGACTTGTTGTAGGTATGATGTTACTTGTTGTATCATACATCTGGATGCAAAGACAGAAAAAGCAAAATGCCAGTTGGCGGCACACTATGCTAAGCACAGAGTTTTAGTTTAGGTATTTTTAAGCCACGCCCTTAATTACATTGGCCACGCCCCTTTGAGAGACTCACCAGTTTTTTTCATCCCACTTAAAGCCCAAGGTATGAACGCCACAAAGATAAGCACAGTCCTAAAGAAGCACATTTCAGGCCCAGTTCAGATGCCTAACTCTCTAGAACAGCAACCAGTGACCCGCAGACTGTGCTCGAGATCTCAGCAGCAGGCACTCAACCTGCTGCACTCTCGCCTTCCACGTGCAGGTGTCTCTTGTCTAGAGGTTTCTATCTCATATCGCTTTCAAGCTTTCCTTGTGTTGTGATATTGACGCGTCGTGTCGCTCTCTGAGGCTGCTGCCTGGAGATTTCCCGGGAGGCAGTGGACGCGCTCCGAGGCGGCGCCTCGCCACCGCGCCGGGCGCTTCACGCCGCTGTGATCACCTGTAATGACTGCAGCTCCGAGGGGAGGAGGGCAGCGGACGGCGGAGAAAAAGGGATCCGGATCACCTCGTGTCACAAAGAGAAGCTCAGTGTGTTAGCAAAACCCTTATCGATCGAGGTTCGCCATCAAAACAAAAACAGCCTCCTGAGCGCGAGGCGGGGACCGCGCGCCGGGACCACAGCATCAAGATATGATTTATGAGCCGGGGTGTGTTGCCCTCTGCATTGCAAACACTGCTGACTAAGTAGACGTGGAGCCGTCTAATGGAGCGTCGGGTCCAGGCTGCGCGAGCTGGCATTGTTTTTCTGCTGAGCTCGAAGACAACATTGCAGAATGAAGGCGAGTAATGTGGGTTGTAAGCCAATGGGAAGGGGGCTCATTCTGACAAAGAGGAGGACATTCGCGAGCAGAAAGAGACTGTTCTCAGAACGGAGAGTAGGTGCACACCTGGAGGTGGTCTGCCTGCTGCGGGAGGCAGTGCTTAATTTGTAAAAAAAAAAAAAAGAGCCAGGACTCTCCTCAGGAGGCCACTGCAGCATGTACCACGCTTTGCCCCTGCCATGCTGCCAATTATAGTAACAACACGACTACTAACGATCACACTCCTACAAGCGTGACTGTTTCAGTCCCCCAAAGCTATAAAAACGGTTTGGGTGGCATGTAATAGTCATTTTCAGTGTTAATTGAATGACTAATTAACTGTTGTTGTGGTCATCTCTAAATTAGCCAGACAGCGCGACCTTGTGGCAGACTGCCAAGCGCTGATGTTGACAATTAATTGCCAGTGCGGAGCATTGGAAACCACCGGCTCAAGTTAAGCACTGGCGGGATGCCAGTCCAGTTGTGCTACCGCTGGCAAACCCCCTCCATGAATACTGCAGTAGGGAGCAGGCCTGCAGTCCCAGGATTCAGTGGCTCCAATCAGCCATGGGTGGGGGAGTGGACAAGGGGGCCGGCTGGTCTCACCAGGCCACCACCTCTCCACACATGTCCTGGAAGGAAGGGCGCAACGAGAGCCAAATTTCAGGGGGGGGAGAAGGGGGGAAAAATATTTCAGGGGGGGGGGGGGGTAATTCTTCCAGCAATACACAGAGTGGAGATGCAGGGGTGAAAACACAACATATCCTCATAACCAAGCAAATGGTCTTTTAAAGACCTGTGAAGTACTCTGGTGCGGCTGTGTGTGTGTGCCCGGGAAGCTGTCTCAGCCGGGGCTGACACACACGACAGGGGGGGGGGGCTGAAGCCCTTTGAGACCAATGGGTGTTGCTAGGGAGAGGTGTGGCGCCGCGGCCAGGGCGACTGACGCTGGAATCTGGGGATCACGGTTCGATCCCGGCTCCTGTGGCAGATTAGCCCAGCACCCTGTGACTCTGGGCAATAGCTTGCTTAATCTTCCTGACGGCCCCCAGCGCCTGGAGACCCTTACGGGTGATTGTTTGCGCTTTACAAATGTGGATTAATATTATTATTATTGCTCACCTGCATGGAAGCACGCTACACAACCAGAAAACATTCCCAAGATTAATTTAGGGATGGGAATGTATCTTGGCGTATAAAGGAGGTATGCGCTGTTATGCATTCCATTCCCATCCAATTTGCAAATGATGCACACCCATCAATACTGTTGACCATCAGGACCAGGCACTGCCTGGATATCTTCCAAACCTTCATCCTGTCACCCAAATGAACACTTAAAGATGCCAAAAACCTCTGACTGCTTCACATCAGTATGAAGGATCCTTAGACTCATCATCTTCATCCTCTGACTCAGGGGCGCGTAACGTCGGTCCAGATCCATATCAGCTTTTCAGGATAAACACAGAACTATGTAAATACCTTCCATTCAGATTTACCCTATTTAAATGCATCTTTTGTGGATTTCCTGGAAGTCGTGGCATGATTGTGTCCATCATGTAGGTCGTCTCTGCTCACTATGGAAGCACCCGGATCCACACTTGCAGACACATTTGGAATCCATCAGTACACAAACCACATCAAAACTCCCTTTAAGTCCCTCGCTCAGCCTCATCTCACTGATCCCACCTGCAAGCGTCAGAAACGTGGAGGGTATTTGTTGGGAGTGCTCAGTCCAGAACTCTGTTATTCACTAGTTTCCCACCTCGTAACTGAACCCAACCACTTTGGACTAAAAAACTCTATTAACAATTTTTTTCAGAACTTTTGCCTGAAACTGTTTTAAGTAAGTGGCCACAATGAAGAACAATGGAACAGAAATTTCTCATCAACCAGAATTGAATGGCAGGTCTACATTATTACTGCACACATTGTTTGCTCCCTTAATACGTGAGGTAGTGTGGCTCACTGGTTAGAGGCGGCAGACCCGAGAGCAGAGGACGGCCCGGGACCAGGGTTCGATTCCCGGCGCGGCAGGTTTCTGGACCAGGGTCAGCGGACTCGATAATTCTCTCGCCTCGGTGCCCACTCTGATCAGCGATCACACTCGGCAACTCTGGGCATTAGCTTGCCTCATCCTCACTAACGGCCCCACCAGACCGCCGGGGATGCCTGGTCTCACCCTGGAGATACCCATTAAGGGACCATCTCTCAGGGAAGCCAGGAAGGGTTTTGCAGGGGTTGTAGCGCCTTGGGACCCTCCGGGTAAGTAGTGCGCTATATAAATGCGTATACATTACACATACATTACATACTGTATATGTAGTGCCTCAAAGTTACCACAAGGCTTCTAGTTAGAGCTTTATAAAACACATAAACAAATAAATAAATGTAATAGTCACCAGTGACATAAAGAACTCAATCCTTACCTTTCCATCATTCAAAAGTGGATGTCTGGTGCCGAAATTAAGTTAAATCTTACCAAAATTGAATTTCTCCTCCTGACAAAGAGCTGCTGACAAGCACTGATGCAAGGTTGGCTGGCGGATCTGAAGTGAATCTAAAGCCCTGATTAGGAGTTTGGCGGTGTTCCTGTATGAGCGCCAATGCAGTGGTCCCAGAAAGACCGCCAAGTCCGTGGTGAACCTGCCCACTGGATGCCGAGTTGAATCCAGGGCTGGGTTTGGCTGCGTCATGGCGGCCAGTATGTTTGGCTCATAGGAGAGTCTAAACAGCATACCACTGCCATAGCAGCACCTCCAGCACGTCCGCGCATGGTGTGGCATGCACTATGTTGTGCATGCCATATAGTGCATGCACACCCGTGCACTTTTTGGGGTGCGCTTCATGTGCTGCCCGCTCGCACCCCTATGGGCATATTTGCCTGGTGTCTCTTTTGGGGGCCCCTTTCCATGCCTTTTCTCCAAGCATTTCATGGCAGGGTTCCCGCTATGAAATGCGTGATGGAAAGGCAGATCAGAATTTGCTTGGTGGTGCCACATTGGCCGTATCTCGATTTTCACCTGCTTTCCCCACCACCGCAGGATCCTGTATTCTGGCACTGGCAGCGGTCTTGTGGCCGTCCCAGCACCACAATATGGCGATTGGACCACCACCACGAATACGGCGGTCCCAGGACTGTAATACACGACTAATAATAAACTGCTCTCATTTATGCTTGACATAGATCTTTAATTTAAGATGCATACTGCTAAGAAAACAAGGTAAAGAGCCAGTTCTCATTGTTGATATGAACCAGGTCTTAAATCTCGAAAGCTGACTTTAAAATGCCAGCCCAGTGCCTTTTTGTCTACCACCAACATGGAGGTACCTGCTACTCACTACCGTACCTGCTGCGATGATAACCCATGGGATGGTGTACATTGTCTCATCAAAGGACTTAATAAATGCAACCATGCCACATTAACCTTGAATGACCTCCACGTGCTCCACCTTCTTGCCTTCATCATATTCAGACCTTGGTGCATCAGTGTTTAGTTTGAGCTGGTGTTTGCCGGTGGATCCTCCTGCACTAATGTTTGGGGACTTTGACTTATTTTTCCTCATCAGACTTTGCTCCATAGTGAAAGAAAAACACCCAAGGGGGAAAGAAGGATGAAGAAAAAGAGAGATACCCAAGAGAAACAGAACGGGGGTGGAGGGGCAGGGGGTGGGTTAAAAAATTAAAATTCACTTACAACCGCAATGTTCCTCTGTCGTCTGTCCTTCCTTCTCTAACCAGAAGCCCACAGGCTCTTCTAAGCCAATCACAACTCAGCAGTCACCATGACAGCAGCATCGTGATTGGTCTGAGGCCACGATCAGACTGGGACTGCAAGCCTGTGTATGATCTCCACCCAGGCTGTGCATTACATGGGTTTTAGCGTCATCAACTCCTCTCAATTTTGAGGGGATAGAGGGTCTTAATTTTTGCTTTCAACTTGACCCCTAAACCTCCTACTCGGGCATCCTCATTTACAGGCCACCAAATTGTGCCCCTAATTTAAATGATGGGCTTTGCAACTACATTTCCCATAAATCCTTACTATATTCCAACTTTACTGTACTTGGTGACTTTAACCATCATGTGAATGACCCAGCTTGCTCCCAGGCAACCCAGTTAGTGCTATCCCTCTTGGGGGCCAATTTAATGCAATATGTTACCTCCCCCACGCACAAGGCAGGACACACTCTTGATCTGGTGTTCTCTAACTTGGAGTCTCTTCGCATAGAGGTCCCGATTGTACTGGCCTGGTCTGACCACTATCTGATCCCTTCCTCCTTTAGGAGGAAGAAATACAGCTACAATAGAGGTACCAAACTCTTTATTAAAAGAAATTGGAAAAACTTGTCAGAAGCATCCTTGGCCCCAATGTTACATGCCAGTCAGCCTTCTCTTTCTTCTGATCCTATTGCGGACTCACGGGCCCTTGATCATTGGATCTCTACAGCTGTTGAATCCTCTGTTAAGCATGTGCTGTTGCACATTTGGAATTTATCCCAGACGTCCGGCATTTTTCCCAACATATGGAAACACGCCACACTCCTCCCCTTGCAGAAAAAAACAAACGGGGATCCTGGGGATCTTAACAACTATAGGCCTATCTCACTGCTATCTGCACCAGGTAAGATGCTGGAAAAACTGGTGCAGCAGCAACTGACTAATTTAATTGAGAATAAAGGTAGCCCATTGGGCTTTAGATCGGGTTTCAGTCCCGAGACTGCACTCCTGGAAGTGGCTGAGTCAGTGAGACTGGCGGTGGACTCAGGGGCATCCGCTGTGTTAGTGCTCCTAGATAAATCGGTGGCATTCGACACTGTAGACCATACCTTGCTGTCTCAGAGACTGCAGGAGTTGGGCATAGGGGGTACGGTGCCAGCGTGGCTGAACTCCTACTTAAGCAATTGCTCCCAGAAGGTCTCACTACAGCCATTTGTGTTAAAACCAAAACAACTATGGTGTGGAGTCCCTCAGGGGTCAGCGTTGAGCTCTCTCCTGTTTAACCTATACCTGGCTCCGCTGTTCTCTCTGGTAGCCAGTTTCGGGGTAAAAGCGATATCATACGCTGACTACACCTAGCTGGTCTTTTCTTTTAAAGAGCAGTCTGAGGACTCCTTCAGGAGTTTCAAAGGTTGTCTAAGAGATATTGTGTGGTGGATGAACAACAACAAATTGAAACTCGACGCAGGAAAGATGGAGGTGATGTATTTCGGGAAAGTCACCACCAGAATCCTGATCTCTGGTGGCCTGAGGAAATGGGCACTCCCCCGTCCCTGGCAGACAGTATATAAAAAATCTTGGGGTGAAGTGGGAGTCTGATTTGTCATTCTAAGCTCAAATACGGCAAGTGACAGCACCTGCTTCAGCAAACTCAGAAATGTGCGCAAATTTCTACATTTACTGCCAGAAGCGTGCCGAAAATTTACAGTCCATGCCAAGGTGAATTCCAGGCTGGACTATGCCACCAGCCTCTAGTTAGGCCTACCAAAGTATTTAATCAGGCGCCTTCAGATGGTCCAGAATGCGGCTGCAAGACTGATTAGGCGGGTCTCTTCTCATTTAAAAGAAATCCACTGGTTGCCCATTGCTAAAAGGATCGAATTTAAGGCACTGACGTTGGCTTTCCGAGCCGCCCATGGCAACTGCCCCAGCTACCACGAAGTAAGACTACGTGGTTACAAGCAGACAAGGTAGCAAAGGTCTAACTCAAAAAGCCTGCTCTGCACACTCCGTTTTAACAAGGCCCACCTAGGAGGTAGATCCTTCACGGTTGGAGTAGCAAAATTGTGGAACTCCCTGCCAGACGACTTATGCAACATAGAGGCAGTGCCTCTTTTTAGGAAAAAAGTTAAGACCTGACTCTTTAGGGCAGAATAATGGGTCTGAGGCTTGCTTACCGGCTTTCATCTGCATACTGTTGATCGCTTAGGGCCTCTGCTTGAGGTAGCTGTCGCGCTTTGTAAGTGTCTGTGTAACAACATGGGGTCGTCACAAGTACAAGACTGTAGACAAAATGCAAGTAGATAGTTGGCAGCTACTACCTCTCATTCATGGTACTCTCCACAGAACGTCGACACAGAGGTAGAAACACAATCGGAACAGTGGCCCTTTAATTCGGACTGGAACTACGAATGGGAGGAGTCACAACAGGACACAGAGACGTCTTATTCCGGGAACAACGAATCAGAGGTGTGTTTATTCACCCGGAGGGAGCGGAGCAGAGACGAAGGCGAAAGCAGAGCAGGGAAGAGTTTGACAGCGTGCGAGGAGAGAAGGCCGGGAGTCATTGAAGAGGAAGCGGCGCAGGAGAAGCCAGGAGGCCACCGACACCACGAGCCGCCCAGCCATACACCCGCGGGAGGTGTATGACTCAGTCAGGTACGGGAGAAACTCAGGGGCTGGGTCATCCGTAAGACAGGCGTTTCCGAATAACCCGGGCTATCCCCCTCTTCCTGGTACCCCCCCCTGAGCACTAAAACCCTCACTGCGGCAATAGTTTATATGTGTGTCACATTTAGTTTGGTCCTCACTCCCTTGCCCTTAAAACACTAGACAACTCAAACAGGCAACTGATACAGTGTTGTATTTTCTCTATTTGCAACGAGAGGCAAAACGGAATCCGAAGATCCTCTCCCGCGACGGAAACCCGACAGAGGGCGTAGAACAGCATCTGCGGAATCAGGGATCCGGAAGGCTGCGAGAAGCCGTTCCCCGAGAGGAACGATAACAACCCGGAAGAGAAGCTCAGACTCGTTGTATATAAAAATAAAACCCACAAAGACTAAAATTAGCGTGTTGCCTATTCCTCCCGCGCCCGTAACAGTCTGTATTATTATTATTATTATTATTATTACAGCCTGGTGGAGAACATGCTAAATGCACATAACTGTTTGGCTGTCCCTATTCGGCCGTCTAAACTGTCAGGCGTTCTTAAGTGCCCCAACCACTCACCCCACTGCTGGATGTGACAACAGCCAGGCCCTGCCCCGCCCCGCCTCAAAGCCGGCTTCAGCACAGAAAAATAAAATAATATTAACACTGTGTTATCATTTTATTTTGTATTTTTTGCACTGCTGAAAACCACATAGTGGAGAAGCCGCCGCTGAAAGTATTAATGCGTGCGTAGACAACCCCTTTTTCAGAAACGATGTTTGCATAAAAACAGAATGAGCTTTTTTCCCCCTTTCAGCAGAAGGGGATCAAATACTTAAATTCGTCCCAGAATGTTGAAACGAAAAAAAAATACAAAGGGAATGTGTTACCGAGCCCTTAGGAATGACAGATTTGAGCGAAAACAAAGAGAAAGAAACAAGGAAGGGAAGAGAAGAAAATAGAGTGAGGGCGGGGAGAAAAAGGCAATATGTGAGCAAGAGTAGCAAAGAAATAACATTAAATTGTTTTCCTATGAAGCTGCAATCTCCTTTTCTGTCTTTTTTTCTTTTCTCACTCGCTCTATTTTCTCTTAATCTTTTTGGCATTGTTTTTTGTCATCTGCTGAGCATTACTTTTCTTTTTTTCTTCTCTATTTTTCATTTTAATTGACTTTTTCACCTTTTTTGACATGTGCCTCACATTTTCCCTTTCTGTTTATTTTAGTACCGGGTGCTTTCCAATACTTTTCTATTTTTTATTTTTACTGTCATCATTTCACATTTTATTTTCTATTCACTGCCTTTCTTAGTATTTTGATCAGATGAGGAGGACCTTAATTGGGGTAATAAAGATTACTGGTAAGTAACGAACATTACCCCCTCCTATGTCTTCCTCGTCTCTGTCCTTACACAATTGAGGACCTCACAAGTAAAATAAAGCAACAAACACTCACTGTATCGAAGCACCGGCACGGAGGAACAAAACCTAGTGCTCCGACAGCATGTCCATCAGACAGGAAAAATAACAGGCATGGCGGTGGGTGGGAGGGGTTTATGTAGTAAACATGAAAGAAATACTAGCACTGATAATAGCCTGTCTGGAGGCTGGATTGCCTCACTTGTGTAAGGACTGGGACGAGGAGGACATATGAGGGGGTAATGCCTGGTCTAGCGGTCCTCCACTGTGTAGCAAGGGCACATAGTGGTCTCTAAAGCTTCGGAGACCTAAGCAGAGCTATACAACACCTCCTTAGGCTGATTTGTACCACAATTTGCAAAGCCAAGAAACGCAAATTTTTGCATCTGGCTTAAATATTCCAGGAAAGAAACAAAAACATGTTTGAAGACAAATCTTTCTGCGAAAAAGACTTCATTCTACTTCATTGTAAATCTTTACTACTTCCTACATGCGTTTTGCACCTACCTATTTTCCTAAAGTCTGTAGGCCTATTTTTGCAGGCATGTTCCCACTTTTTTTGCAGGGATTTTACTTCTGTTACTACCTAGTTAAGTAGTATATTCCACCTGCATTTAATTTTGAAGCTGGCAGCGCTTTGTTAGAATAGTGCAAGAGACTGGTAGTCTGAGGGACTCCTGCACCATGGTTTGAACTTGCAAAAATGTGCAATTTCACAGCGTTTGCTGCTAGATGTGTATTTGATTGTTTCTGTATTTTTCATCTGGGCAAGTTAGAGGTTTGCCCTGAATACCCATATTGTGGGAAGCGGGCCTGGTATATGATGTCCACTTATGTAAGGGGGCACCTTGCACCAGTCCAGACAGCCCTTATGGGGGTTTAAGAGGTCTTAGACAACCTTATAAAGCTCTCTAAGTGGTAGCTTTGGAGGGCAGCCTTCAGGCTTAGTCCAGAAGGAGTGTAAAGCAGCTTGTTTTACCAGAATGCAATCTTATAGTATAGATTAAGTGAAAAAGAACTGCACCAAGTATTTATAACAATATGTATTTATTATATAATACTTTCTAGTACGCTCCAATATCTCCAACATGGAGATAAACACAACGCACACAATACTTTTGCAAAGTAACACAGTAAATATCACGAAATACACAGTGGCCCCAGCGGGGACCAAACCATATGCAAAAAAAGTGGTATAAGAACCACGACTCAAGTCAGGATGATGTTGAGAGGACGTAGAATTGCTGGGGACCCACAGAACCACCCAAGGTAAGTAGATAGGGACCCCACAGAGAGCATGTGCAGTGTGGGAACACTACCACGTGATCCGTACAAGTCTATGTTGAAGTCGCGGTTGGCTTTTTAAAGATTAAGGACCCTTCACAGTGGACCCTGAAGAAACCCTGTGGAAGACAGAAGGTTGGAGAGCCACCCCACCCGTAGATACCCTAGTACCCACGTTACCTACACCAGGGAAGCCGGTGCATACGTGTAAAGTGGTATCGGAAACCGCAGTCGAACCCAATGCAGGACTTCAGGAAAGTGCCACTGCTGAAAGAGGAGAAAGTGTCAGTGGGAATCAAAATGTGGATTCCTGCAGAGGAGTACCTGAAAGCAGATGGGACAGAATCTATGTCACTCAGGAGTGACCAGCAGACTTGAAAGACGAATGCCCTCCAATGTCGGGTGCTTCAGGGAGGATGATGATGACCTTGATTCTACAGCTGTGAGGACCAGGCGATACTGAGGAAGACCAGGAGCTGTGCACGAGCTGTCCCGAGTGCTATTGGGTCGGTGTCTGGTGGGAGCACCAACAAGCCTTGGCAAAGCTAAGCCACACAGGAATCAAAGAAGGAACAACGTCGGGACCAGCAAGGTCCAGGAGACTCAGCAAAGGCAGGGGAGTCAGGGCAGGCCCAAGCAGTCAGGGGAGCCCAAAAGTAACAAGTGTGACCCTGAAGTGGACCCACAGTCTGGAGGGACTGGAGTTGTGAGAGGACATCAAGCAGCTCACCAAAAGATGCAGGCCATGATGCACACGACACAGTGTGGCTGAAGATTCTGGTCACTGGAGGTGCTTGACTTTGGGGCTACTTGGAGCACAAAGATCTTCTTGCAAAGAAGCCAACAAGCCTTTGAAACTGCAAGTTTGATGCAGTACACAGGGGTACCATTATTGCAACCGTCACAAAGGATACCGGGCTCAAACTTTTTGAGAGGGTAGAGCAGGCCTTGGGAGCTGTGGAAAAACACCACCTGTGTTGCAGAGCCCACGGAGTCCGGAGGAGCTCAGGATCTGCAGACCGGTCGACTTAGTTGCGTACCTGCAAATCCAGGGGAGTGACTCCTTCACTCCAAGGGAGATTACTTCAGGTGTCTTTGATGCTTTACAGGCCTTTGAAGTTTCCTGTATGATGCACAGGCACAGACAATGCAGCAGACTGGAAGGGAGACGAAATACAACCCAAACGAAGTCCAGCAAAGTCCAGAGTGCCCAGACGGTAGCAGTGCAGTGGTGTCTGATCTGAATCTTATCTCACGATGAATCCATGGATCCTCACCCAGTCAAGTCCCCAAGCATCCCAGGAAAAGGGCTCGGAACATCCAGGGAATCCTCCCAGGGGTCCCCCATCCAGTCCCACGCCAGAGGGGGAGCCAACGGCTCTCAGAACCGTTCCGAACTGGACCATGCACAAAGACACCAAATGTGCCCCCCACGCAGACCCCGCGGTGCCGGCAAGTACACCCACCAGGTCCCAACACACCAAATACTGTGTGGGAGGTGGTCACCTCTCCCTGTGACAGGATGCCCACTGCTCTCCCCCCGCTTGAGCTTGACTCAACAGCAGGAGGGCAGAAAAGTGTCTCTGGTCGGCAGCAACCACCCGTGCTGTCCGGGTCTAGGAGGCTGGCACTGGGAACACTGAGAGCCCAATGGAGGGCTCCTCCAGTGCCTGGAACCACACTTCCCACACCTTCCATGGTGCGGGGGCACAACCCCAACATACCTGACACCAAACACGATAGGATTAGCCGCAGCCGCCCTCGAGACGGTCATCACGTAACCACGCGGTGCCCCTCCATGTAGTACACGGCCGCCCCACTGACAACCCAGGAGAATGGACTCTGCAGGCTGCAGGGGTGTCCCGCTCACTCAGGGGCAGCCTCCCACCCAGAACCAAGCACCCTGCCCCCAGGACTACAATGGCATGCCACAGGGGCGACCCACAGGCCTCAAGTGCAGTGATCCCAGATATAGGAAACCCACATCCCCAGCAAGCGGTGCAAGCACCAACCCACACACGCTGCAATGGGAGACCCGCAGCTCCATCTTGAATGGTCTCCCATGGGTAGCACAGCACATGCCTCAGCCCATGGGCGACCTCCAGTGCACCCAAGCCCTGGGTGCATGGTCATCACATACTAGGGACTTATAGGGGTACCCCAGTATCCAACTAGGGGTGTACCTAAGTACTGAACAAACCAATTTAGGGGGAAAGCAGAGAGACTGGGTCCTGATTAGTAGAATCCCAGTCAGACTAGTCAAAAACAGCATCACATGAAGCAAAAAGTGGGGGTAACCATAGAAGTAGATCCTACTTTCCTACACACATTTATTTGGAATGGTATACCAAGCAATTGCGCAAAGAAGATCCTATTTGGTGCAATCAGCACAAATGCCCATTCCTGACTTGTGTTTGCTGCTGCGCTTATTTTCATAAGTGTTATATGGAGTGGACATTGCATGGGAGCATTAGATTGCTCTACATAGGACATAATGTCACAAGAGAAACCATTGGCAAAGCCAATGGTTCTTGACTCTGAAAGTCCAAGTTTTTGGCTTTGTCGATGCTTGCTTACTGCTGGCATAATAACACATTTGTCATGATGCTTGCACGCGCATCAGTTGGCGTTTTTGTGGTGGGTTTTTAATTGAAGGAAACCTACAGTATGATTGTTCCAGTTCAGTGCGCAAGTATAGTAAACATGGTAGCCATTTCTAATTTACTGATTTAATATGGTGCATGGCCATGTTAAAAAGGTAAATTAACAGTGGAAAAAAAGTAAAAAATTGTGAGCACAAGTGCAAAAACACTGTTACAAGGGTCCTGCAACACTATGCAACAGATGGGATCTTGCAAAAAAAAATAAAGTTGGATGAGGAAGCATCAGATAGTTGGGGAGCGAGTTAAACATTTTAATAAAATAAATTGAAATTAATTAAAGTTAAATTAAATAAGGTTTGTGCGTGGTCAAATAAAGGAAGCCACCTGTTGGCAGCACTTTGCCGCTGTGGTGCCCTTATAAATAAATAAATATAGTAAAGCAAAGCAGGAAACATCGAAGTGTAGGGTAGGTCAAGGCGATAAAAGGCTACGACTCATCTAATCAGAACACTGTGATATCGACATGCTCATGGATGGGACAAACAAGAACAGGAGTGGGAGATGTGCCTAGTGCTAGAGCTGCTGACCTTGGAACATGGGACTGTCCTTGAGACAAGATTCGAATCCCAGCTTCAGTTCATCATCCTGTGATTCTGGGCAAATCACTTAATCTCCCTGTGCTTAAATAAAGTTTAACAGTTTGCCTTTCATGCCAGGTTTACTCTAAATTAACAACTGCAAAAAAAGCTTGTGAGTCAAAGTAGACACCTGAGATCAACAAAGTCATCTCTTCATTGGCTTGGGGCTGATCCATAGCTCACTATTTGTATATCCAATCCACAGCTTTACAAAGGGGAGCCTTAAGTGATTTCAGTGGGGTGGGGGGAGGGGGGGCAAGAGAAGCATCATTCTTTGTTTTAAATGTTAAAATCATGAGCGGCATTAAACCATCTTGTAATGGGACATCACAAACAACTTTTTGTCATTTTTATCCTGACTAGGCGTATGCGTAAAAAGGGGCAACAGAGCTGAACTGCAATGTTTAAATATGCTTAGACATATTTAAATGATGCCAATTTAGCAGAGTAATTGTGAAAAAATTGAGGGGGCCGGAGGATTTTTTTTTACAGGGGGGGGGAGGGGGCACAGCATTAAGAAGTTTGAAGACCAGTGATCTAATGTATTGGAAGCAATAGCCTTGTGTCCAGCACAAACACAGTTTTTCTCCATATTATTTTTAAATCTTTTTCTAATGTGGTGCACAGGCAGCTATCTCGGAAGGTGCTAGTCTCCTTTGTAAGCCTTGCAGCTTATGTTTGGCATTTATGGGTGGAATGACTCCAGTAAAGCGCAGCAGTGTGTGCTTAGTGTGTACGATTTCTGTTCTTTATTATAGCTTTATCTAAGCTTCGCGTTTGTACATATTTATATATGTATTAAAAATTAAACGGGATTTTAAAAAACACGAAATAACAGTAGGATCACAGAGGTCCATGGTATAAAAACCCGTTGATATTTAGTGTACCGAGTCAGCCCTTAGCACACGCAGTTGAATAAAGCTCAACCACTGTATCAAACTCTGCAGCAAGAAATCCCCAGCGTATCATGGGATTACTCAATCCCCATAGAAGTGTCATGTCTCTTTGAGGAAAGGCAAGAATACTAGCATTTCAGTCTTTGAAAAAAGGTTCTTTGTATTCAGGGTAAGCTGGTGGAAGAAACTTGTGTGTATGCGTGTGTGTATATGTGTGTGTGTGTGTGTGTGTGTATGTATGTATATATATATATATATATATATATATATATATATATATATACATACACACCGTATATATATAATATGGCTTAGTTCCCGATTTTAATACGGGTAATTTATACATTTTCTAAGTGCATTCTCTTTTAACAATATATTATACATTATGAATGTTATCACTTTTTAGAATATATAGTATGCACTTTATTTTCAAGCCTCTCTGCACAGTAGGCAGGGTTGTTTTAGCTTTTCGGTTGTTAGTATTGTAGCACTTTTTTGCCCTCTTTGCACAACTTTGCTCTCCTTTCCTGTGTCTATACAGACAAAAAGTAAGTCTAAATCATCGTTATTTTTATTCTGGACGAAAATGTATGTCGTTTTTGTCTTTATGATTTACTGGATATAACCAGTTATTATATCAATTGTACTCAGGAATTTTTTACCACAATTTGCTTTGTATAAAAAACTGACACATTGATACGTACAAAATGCATTCATGCATAGTATTGGTAATATGTTCATTTCTAAATTTGGTTCATATACATTTCTGAATTGTTAAACCTTCAGCAAGAGAACCATTTAGAGATGATTTTGTCTTTTCAATAAGGGACACTAAAAACGATTGTCTGTTTTCCATACAAGTTTGGTCACATGACCATTTGTGGAGGCGGGCGGCAGGCGGGGCATTAATGCACTTTAAATATCACAAAACTTCAGCTACACCCGAAACGCGTCATGGTTGATTGGTCCACGAAAAACTGAAAATAAACTTACCTGGAAAGAACTTGTGGTCTGTCTCCTGCTTCGCCGGTCCTGGGGGATCGGAGGTGGTAATGCGGAGTTCCAGTTGATATATATATGTATATATATTCATATATCTTTAACAGGTTAAGCTTGTTGGGCTTTACTAGGGTTCAGACGTGTGTAGTTGTCTGTGTATTACCATAACTTAAACCCAGCATTTCTCCAATGCACTTTCATCTGGCCTGGATTTTGCATTACAAAGACCAGCTTGAGAAAGCGTTAACGCGTAATTCCCAGGCAGCCGAAGCAAACTCGCCTTGCTCCAGCACTTTCCCGTGCCGTACCTCAGGTTTTTCTCTCTCCAGGGAAACCACGGTGGGACCGGCCATACACTAAATTAATTAGGAAAAGATTTCTGAACAAAAAGCAAACACAGAGCTCCTCTTTGCATTTCTGTGACAGCTGTGATTAATAGTCCCCTTGTGGTTTCTGCCTTCCAGCCTTGATGACATCACAAACGAGCGCTGCCAGCGCCTGCTAGACAGGGAGGAATGAATCTACACTGCTTCCGGAAAGGTTGAGCATTAACACATTGAAAAAGAATTAAGGTGCTAATATCGTTAATGTTCAGTTACTACAATTGAGGATCGGCTAAGGGGGCCCTTCAAACACAAGCCAAACTTTCAGCTGCACTTAGAAGAAATACAGCTGCTCATAGGACAATCTGCCACTTCCTTGTGCTTGCTGGAATTTTGTCAACCTTAACTAGGGGTTGGTGTATTCTCTGCTAAGCTCTGTTCTTTGACCATGGAATCTGTGGCAAGGCTCTCAATCTAGACTCTATAGCTTTGTGCCTTTTACTGTGGCGCAGCGGCCAGAGCTGATGACTCAGGAGCGGGAGATCCGGGTTGAGTCTCGGTGTCAGCACAACATCTTGTGATTCAGGACAAATCATTTAGGGCCTGATTATGATGTCGGGTGAACTGTCTCAGTCCCCTTGGACCGTCCAACCTCCGGTCAGTGGTCCTGACTGGCTAACTACAATTCGACCGAACATTGTTCTGTCGCATACTCCCATTTCTCAATAGGAGCTTGTGTTACGCCCGTAAACTGGCCGTAACACAAGTTCCCATTGAGAAATGGCAGGGGTTGTTCATTTTTGCACCCCGTGGTAGGCAACTCAAGTTGCTAGGATCAACAGGTGGGTACCATGGGTGGCACCTTGGCCCCCAACCTGAGGCCGCACACACAACACGCTTTCGGACATTGTACACAAAGCAGACAGACCAGCATGCAAACCATGTCAGAAAGCGTGCATCTTAATCCCAAGTGCAGAAAGGACCGCCTTTGGGATTATGAGCCGGCTCTGACTGGCCGACGGCCTCCATGAGCCTGTGGCAAGCCAGCTGAAATGACCGGCCGGTTTACTTTCCAACAGCCAGCACCATAATACGGCAGTCGGAAAGTCAGAGAGTAAAACAAGTGGCCCATTATGATCCGGCCAGGAAGGCTCTGACTATTGGTTTGAGCCTTTACGGGCCGCACCGTAATAGGCCTCTTAATCTCTCCTTGCCCATGGACAGCCCCTGGATACCCTACGGGTGATAAGATGCACTATATAAATCTACTAACTTTCACTCCTGGCTGTTGGCAGTTCAGATTTGCTGAAATAGTGCAGCACTACTGAGTAGTGCAGTATTACTTGTCCAGTTTAGCATTACCAGTCCAGGGGCATGTGGGCCATGTGTCTGCGACTCACGAATTCTAAGATACTACAATGGGTAGATTTAGCAGATGTTGTTGGGTTCATCTACACTTGAATTTGTTTGGACCTACCCGGATCAGATTACAGCCCTAAACTTTGTGTACCTCATGCCTGCTGTTTGTGTTTGCAGAATTTTCCTGCGGTTTAAAAAAACATATTGAAGCAATATTGCTTGTGAGTGATTGGAGAGGCTAACACTGATTGAACTTTAAGAGTTGGCCTGAAGTTGTGCTGCACCTGCTCCCTAGGGGGCGACTACACAGTAATGCACAGAAACAGAGAGCAGAGTGTCTGTGTCCACCCTAAACCTAAAAG
The DNA here is from genome assembly GCF_964263255.1 of Lissotriton vulgaris. Taxonomy (NCBI): domain Eukaryota; kingdom Metazoa; phylum Chordata; class Amphibia; order Caudata; family Salamandridae; genus Lissotriton; species Lissotriton vulgaris. The sequence continues at coordinate 157,049,912 of NC_141690.1, forward strand.
CAAACATATAGCTGTGACGCCATGGGAGAGTCTCACGTTAAGGCACCCTGCTACTTTCTGGAGGGTTCTTCTCACATCCTTTGCCCAACTAAGGCTACTTGTTTGAATCTCCTCTCTACACCATTGTGAGACCTTCTGTGCAACTCCTGGGTCCTGGCGTTTTCAAAATCTTAACAATGCCATTTGAGACTGCACAGTCCAGGAAGTTATCCCTAGTTCCATTCTGATTGCTTGAACCATTGTGCAGCTAGGTAGAGACATTAATAATTTAAAATTGTTTCCTTCTTCCTGGTCCCACCCCTACTTACCACTCAAGTATAATACCTCTACCCCATACAATACTTGTGGGGGGATCATTGCTTCAAATGCCTTTAGCATTGGTCTGTGTTTCGTATCGCCATATTCTTTGTTAAACCTTTTTAGCCCACATATTGACGAAAAGGCTTTTGGTTTTTGTGCTTCTTAGTGGGTTCGCCATTTTAGCGCGCTATCGACCCGGAGGCCTAAGTATTTATATTCTTTAACTGCCTCCAGTTTGTCGTGACCTAGGAACCAATTAAAATTCTTTCTACTCTTCCCAAAACATAGAACCTTAGTTTTTTTCATATTTACAGTCAATAATTTCCTATCGCAGTAATGTTTGAAAACATTTAGTTTCCTTTGGAGTCCTACTTCTGTTTGGTCCAGGATCACTAAATCATCTGCGTATAGGAGACAAGACACTTTGCGACCGCTCATTCTTGGGCTAGCACTTCTTTCGACTTCTAATGTCGCAGGGAGATCTGCCAAGAAAATTGAGAATAACAGGGGTGCCAAAATGCACCCCTGTCTTAGGCCATTCCCGACTGTTATCTTATAATACTGAGTGTTTATCACTCCCTGGTCTTATGCTGTCCGCCTTCTAATGATTAATGTAAATGGTAGGTTTGTTTTTCCTTACAACTTCTGGTTTTCGGACAAGGAAAGTCTAAAGGGAAAGAACATCTTTGCTAATAGTGCTTTTGTCAGTTGCAGCTTTCAGATTGCATTCTAAGTTTGAGTTAAACAATTCCCATCCCTGACTAGTCAAAACCTATTTCTCATTCACCCAAAATAGTGTAATGTCTGACCTGCCAGATGCTTAATTTTTACTGCCAAACATCATCAATGACTCACAGTCTGGAGTCTGTTCTGAGTGGTACTGTGTACTTTGGACAGACTTTGAAAAGTTTTTTGAAAGGTGAAGGCAGGTTTTTTCCTTTTGTTTATCAAAAGCTGACTGTTACAGAAACCTCATTTTATTGTTATGCAGCCAGACTGTGCTTGTATGTTAATGTTGAGCTAGAGCTGATTTAACTTAATCCTGCCCCCTTAAATGCCTACACACATGGAATAGATCCCATATGATCATTTACCTTGTACAATGTGTTCTCTTTAGATGATCAGTGAATGCCTGCATTGCTAAGTTACACATTGACTTAACCTCATGCAGCCAACACCTTCTTCCATTCTTTCAAATGGTGCAATATTGTCACATAGAAAGTCCTTCTTGTGCTACTTTGTAGCAGAGTAGGTTAGGATGTTTTTGTGCTTTCTAGATTGTTTTTCCCTTCTCCTTTACCAGTTCCTTGCAAGTTTCTGATCCGTTTTGAAACGTCATTTAAACAATTCATATTCCACTCTGTGGATCTACTAGAAAGTGTCTCCTCATGCTATTTGCAAGTATATTGCAGATCAGGGTATATTGTAGAGGAAGGCAATTCAAGGTGGTTGGCTTATGCATCGCCAGCAATAGGTGCCCCGTTGCCTACACATGCAGCAAATGTGGTTTTATTGTCGGTGTAGAAACATGGAAAGTGTTTTTTCACCTAGGGTAGCAAAATCCTTTGTGCCAGCTTTGCTGACTACATGCTTATAATAAAAGAAAACCTCAGGAACTACTAAATATAGTTCAATCTCCTTAAATATGGACACGTTTGATGATAGGTCATTACAGATGTCTCCTTAGATGAGAGTGATTTGTAGGCTGCAGGTAAGAGTGGTGGGGCCAGTTGAGGGGGGATTTCGAGAAACGACCACGAGGGAAAATTAATTATTTATTTAATTCTCCCTCGTAGTAATCACTCAAAACACCCCCTCACCTAACCCCGCTGCGCTTACCTGCAGCAGCAGCGGCTGTTTGTAGGTTAATACTTTCCAAAGGTATTAGCAGGTCTCATGAAAAATAACATATGTACTAATTATCACTAAAGCAAGTGATTAGGGATTATAATATGTATACATGTAAAATATTAAACTTTCAGTTTTAATATGTGGTTATTGTTTTAGAGCTGCTGTTTTTATCCTGTATTGTAATTATTTTAATTAATGGAATGCTGTTGGAAATTGGGTTACTGGTTGAGAGGGGTGAAACCCTACTCCAGTGGTAACCACCATTTCTGTCAGCGTGAAGTCACAAGCAAACCCCAAATAAAACTGTGCTTAATACTCTGGTAGATTGGCACAAGCAGTCAGGTTTAACGTAGAGGCAATGTGTTTAGTATATATGCAGTACTTCAATCAGTAATTAAGTGAAAACACAACACAAGGACAATCCCGCAACAATTTCAGAAAAATAGAGTAAAATGTAATAAATTACTGGGCACCAAAATGACACAAGTCCTATCAGCAGGCCTGAGAAATGTTTAAAGGGTTACTTAAGTGGGTGGCCCAATCAAGGCTGCAGGCCTACTCGTACCATTTAATTTGCATGCCCTAAGTACATGAAGTACCACTTTACTAGGGACTAACACGTACATTAAATATGCCAATTGGATTTAAGCAAATTGTACCATGTTTAAAGGATAGGGTACAAGCACTTTAGCACTGGTTAGCAGTGGTAAAGTGTGCAAAGTCCTAAAAGCCACCAAAAACGGGTTAAAAAAACAAGAGGGTGAAGGCAAAAGGTCTGAGCTTGACCCAATACAAAGGGGCCAAGACCACCAAATTTACTTAGTTACTCGTTACTGGTACTTCGGACAGCATCTCATCCCAACAAAATAGCTCATTCTATACTTTAGTTTTCAGGTGGCCCATTGATAAAGTATTGTTTCAAGGTAAAATTGTGTATCTTCCCGGTCCCTGTTGAGTGTTTTTGAGCGAGATGGGTCTCTTTAACTTCCTCGTCTGAAACCCAAACAGGCTTCCCAAGGATACGTTTGCCGTACTGCCGCAAGTAATTATAAAGGTGATTTCTTTATAAATGCAGTATTTGTACAGATGCTCAGAGGGTTTGGTTTAATATTTAAAGAGTAAAACAGCTTTTTCTTTTATACAGAATTCTCATAGGTGCCACTTATTTCAGTATGAATCCTAACTCCATTGTTGCTGTTGATGCTCTATACAAAAAGCTTATTTGAAAGAATGATGTTAAAATCAAAAGTAAAGAATTATGGGTAATTTGAGAATGTCACTAAAATATGCGTTCATCAGTGTGTGGCATGCCACAGGATTCAACCTTCTTCCTAGTAATCTTTTAAGGAAAATATGGTTTTATTGGAGAATCCGGGGTTTACCCCTGGTTGTTAATGTCACAAGCAGCCTTTCTACCTCATACAAAATGCTTTTAACATCAAAAAACCAAAGAGTAGAGTGGAGGTGCCTACCCTAGCAGCATGGGGTAAAGATATAGATGCAGCCATGATAGCTGAGAGGGCAGTATTCAGTAGCAGGGGGTCCCGTAAAAAGTGGAGTAAAATCTGGGGGTGTGGAATACGTACAGAGGTGATATTTGTGATCTGCCATCGGACCGAGAGGACAGTGACTCAGATTCAGAAGAGGTCGGATGACCCAGGAATGAGTAAAGGAAGTTGGGTCTCAGGTGTAATAACAATGCATACTTGTGACTATGTAATAATTGAAGATGTTTATGATAATGATGTGCTGTGCTATGCTGCATGTTTATGCTCAGAATTGTTTTATTGTGTTATCGGAATGAAAAGGAATAAAACGTTTTTTGTTTTTTTAAATAAAAAAAATAAAAAACATAAGTGAAGTTCCTAAATCAATTCCTCAACCAAAATGAAGAATACTTTAATAAAAAATAAAAGGGCATCAAAATGGTTCAGGGCTTTAGAGAAAATATAGAAAATGTCCAAAGAAACGAATGGTAGGTAATACTGAAGTCAATGTTAGTCCAGATGCATTCCTATCTTGCACCAGAAACAAAACAGTTCCAAAACTAATCTGCCCTACCCATGCTTTGAGAAAAAAAGAGACTGACTTGCTTCACAGGCTGGTGCACTCAAATACGTCCCGCTTCTAAAGCTGGTTTTTGGAGGCCCAGACCACGGTTTCCAGGGAGGAGACCGACCTCTTGTGCTCTGATTTAGAGTCAGACTAAAAATCCAATCCAAACTTTGTGTAAGAGTAGAAAAAGTTCCAGCTGGAAAATTCCAATATTCTGAATCCCCACTCCCAGTCCTCCGTCTTGCTGAATCCTCCTTCAAAATTGCCTTCCATTGTTCAGGATTTCCCTGTTCAAGGTTTCCAGTTTTCCTGACCCTCTGCTGTCCACTTCCAAAGTTTGTATACAACTCCTTTCTCAGCCAGCAGGAAGCAAGCAGACTTTCTCTTCTTCTTCTCCTGCTCTAGAGATGTTCTAAATCCAAAGTGCTGGGAATCCCATGAAAAAGTGACAGCTCAGCATTGGTATGTGGAGGTTCCACAGCCTTTTGTAGCAGGGTCGCCACCCTAAGCCGTTCGCGGTGTAACAGAGGTTTCCTAACATATGATGATACAGTTCCAGGAACCTTCATTCTGGGGACTTTCCAAGATAGCAAAACTCTGCTTCCATTACAGGAGTTTTCATTGCATTCTTACACACAGATCTACTAAAATGTGGTAGTTGCTACTGTAAAAAGACCTAAATGGATCTTGTGACCTCTGACCAACTCTCCAACCTCCCCCTGTGAAATCTCCAAAGTTGCAGTCCAGGCTTGGTATGGCCACTTCATTGTCACTGATTTCTATTCCCTAAATATGTGTAGGGGTTTTGTGACCGAGGGAAGCCCCCCAAGACCATTTAGTCCCCCCACAGACTATAATGGTTATTTACATTTGCCTCAGGTCAGACATTTCATAAATGAAACAGACCTGCACAAATAACGCGGAAGCTTCAGTCTGTGCAGTAAACAGCACTTCGGAATCCTGCTACCGCAGAGACTGTGTGTGCAAGCTACTTATTCAGCCTGTCTCACTTCTACTCTTTATGCACCCAAGGATTGTGGGCTACACACCACATTTTACTGGTTACTTTGCTAATGTTACTAGTACACTTTTCAACATGCCAGAAGGGTTTATTCTGATATGTTTACTGGAGCTTGAGCCAAAAAGCCCTTATGGCTACTGTGGCAGCCCAGCGCCATGTTTTACAGGCACTTACATGAGAGATGGAAACCCCCCATCCAGCTTATATGTGTCATCTGATTTGTATTCCTCTAACGCCATTTCCTGTCAACATTGCCATGGACTTATCATAGGTCAGATAATCCACATTGGAACACGCCACTAATTCTCCATGGATAAGTGTCCGAGTACTCGCAATGGGAGGTGTTTAGAAGCCTCCCTTGCCTGTAGTGAAATCATGCTAGGAAATCCAGTCTCATAAAAATAAATACATCAGGGAAATATGTAAAAGGCAAATGTACCTCCATTTCCCATACCTACTGATCTGCATCTGCATGTCTCCAGTCTCATGCAGATGATACACCAATATGTCTTGGCCACTGAAAGATCAAGTGGCTGCTTGGAATCATCAGCACTGTCATACCGAAACTCGTAATGAGATTGGTTAATGTTAGTTGCAGCTGAACACCATACATATGCTAGAAGGAACGCTGGTTATTCCTTTTAAATAATATATGCAACCCTCTTGGGAAGTTAAGACTGGGGGTGGTGTTTGCTATGGGCATACTTGACCCAACTGAAATTAGAAATTAAAGGTGGAATTTGACTTTTACTCCTAATGGAAATTTACTGTTGACCTCCTGATGAAAACCTAAATTGACTGGTATAACATCTTGTTCAGAAAGGTGGGGTGGGTGAAATATACTCAAGGAAGACATTTCAGAGGGTGAAAAGGTAAGGCACTCTGTGGTAAGTCTGGCTTTTGTCCTAGGAAATCGAAAGCAAACACCCAGACTTAGAGGCAAACTCACTAGCCTCTTGTGACAAACAGAACAGTTCTTAGGCCACAGTTTACTCTGTAGATGCCTGCAATGAGGATCCCCAAACGTGATTTTTATAGTCCTTAATATGTAGGGATCTCCAGCGAGAGTCCCCAAAATAAGAGCTGACATTGAATTGAAACGACTTTGAAGGAAACTGAGGTTGTCAGAGGAAAATACCTTAGAAGTCCCCATAACATACTGTACTACTGAGGAGATCAAAGACTGGTTTGTTCGGGTCCTAGGCAAAGAAATAAACCATTATCTACCATATGGTCTGTGCAATCAGTACATTGTTACTGCTCAGCCCGATGACTCTAAGTGCAACAATGTCTGAAAGATTAAAGGCTGATTGGACCTACCAAGACTGCAGGCTGCACATATTTAGGCACTTAGCAATTGGAGCACTCTTACAAACAGCTCAGTCATTCAGTCTCTTACTCAAACACATCACTAACAGTGGTATTTCTGACATGGCCATGGACATGGAAGGAGACTGTGCTTGCACAGAGAAGCATCACTTCGAATGAAACCCCCACACGTGGTTCTTTGTGTGTTTCCAAAGGTTAACATTGTGTTTTTAAATTTCTTGGCAGTAGCAATCAATATCATGGAAGACTGCACCCGGCTATTAGTTGTAACTCATCATACCCGGACTGCATCCAGTGATCAATTATAACTCGGTACTTATATGGAAAGCCCAGTCTCAGAAAAGCATTCTTATCAGCCTAAAGTTGGCAACAGGAGAGTAAGAAAGTGGGTCATTAGTTGGGAAGGATGTGGGAATTTCACAAGTACTAAGTCTGCGGTCTTCCATTTACTGGTAACCAAGTCCCCTGTTGTAGCATTTGATTCTTTCAGGGTAGCGAGGCAAAGTAATCCAAGGCCTACCCAGGGGAGGTGGCATAGGCTAGTACCCCAGTCTGCAGGCATGCAACAAACAGCACACAATAAAACATCGTCCAGTGAATACTTTCACTTAAAAAAGAAATGATACTTCATTACCCACACACTACTCAAAACCCCACATTAATTTACAAATCTATACATGATGACAGGTAAAAACGTCTATGGGGATACCCTTCTAACAGTTCACTCCCTAATGAGTCCCAATTTCTACTGCCACAATACCCCCCACATATAGTACAGTGGCGGCTGGTATTTAAAAGCAGTAGGGGTTCAGGTCGGGGGGGATGAAAAGAAAAATAAACACGCCTTTTCCCGCTGCCTCTTGTTCCTTTACGCCCACTCCCAGGGCAGGAAGCACCCGACTCCCAGGCTCCCCATACCCAATCAAAACACTGCATTGCAGCTTTGTGATTGGTCTGAGCATTGAAGGCCCTAGGCCAGTGAATGGGAGGCTGAGCATTTTCTGCCCCCAGGCTTTAATGCAGCGCGGTGCAGAACAGGTAAAGTGTACATTATGGTTTGGCCAGCCCGAGATGGCTGGCCAAAGCATCTTGTGCACTTGGAGTGGGCAAACTACTCCTGCCCTGCTTTATTATGAGCAGAGCAGCCCCGCCCATACCCAGCTGAGCAAGGATGGAAAATAAAATGTTAATAACTACGAGTTATTATCATTTTTATTTTTTGCTTGTGGGCCTGCTCAGTGGGGCAATGCTCCTTCACTACCACTGATATAGTAGACACAATATAATAGTGGCAGGGATCAAATGGTAGGCCTATTGGCTGTTTCAGTGTGCCACCAAGTTGATAGAAGCTGAAACATCTCACCATAAACAAATTCAACACCTTTAGAATCAAGGATGGTACCATCTTTCAATAACCTTTATTAATGCCTGGAAGTATTCACTGCACGGGTAAAGTTGTATTTTGCTCCTAGTGGCACCCTCCAGTAACAGGAGTGGCTTTTTCAGGCAATTCTTAGGGAATCTGATTTTTACTACTCTCCCATCTTTCACCGGACTGGTCTCCTGTCTGGTCACCTTGCACTTCTCTTGCACTTGGGGCCATCCTCAGCAGCACCCCAGGACCCCAAGGCACGATACCTTTTCTCACTTCATGCCCTAGATCTTACAACATCCTCTGGCAACATGCAGAATACATCTGGATTGGAAGAAAAACAGAAGACGGTAAGACCCTCTTTTTATGAGGCCTTTGTGGAGGCCTGAGTGGCTGGCTCTGCTCCCAATGTACCCAGGACTGAGAAATGAATTCTCGTGTTGCCTGCAAGAGGCCGTTTTCATGAAATACCCAGCTGACCAGTAGCAACTGTACATGAACTGAACCTTGCTAGTGGCCTCTGCTGGGGTGAGTCCTGGCTACTAAGTTCTGTTTTTGAAGTCCTGGAAGACTTAGAAGAGGCCAAGACGAGCTACTACAGAATGTCTTAAAAGTTGGAACGCAGAAAATGTTTGAACTTCCAAAACCCCTGTAGTGTCAGTGGGACCTTGCGGCAAAAGTGCCCGACTTGGAGAGTACTCTATCATATTCGGAGTCCATGTTTGCCCCACTGGAAGATTTTGAGCTCCAGAAAAACCGACTAAGTCGGAAGGTACAAATTTTGAGCACGTGAAGGTGTGAAAATTATGCACCCGATGAGAGGACTTCCGGGGGTGCGTAATCTTAATTTTTCATGCTTGCCAAAATCAACCGCTTCTGTTGGATCTCATCGAGTGTCTATCCTGCTTTGAAAGAATTTAGCTGAATACAGTTTGCAGCCTTGTCACTCTGGAGAATATCGACATCCATTCCAAAGACTAAGGGCCTGATTTAGAGTTTGGTGGACAGTTACTCCGTCATAAACATGACGAATATCCCATCTGCCTTATTACAAATGCATTGCATTCTATTGCCCATGTTATAAGGCGGGCCTGATATGTGCTGATGGAGTAACTTCTTTGCCAAACTCTAAAAAAGCCCTTAAGTCAGAAGGTAAAATCTTTGACTTGGATGGCCACTAGGGGCACCCAACCTCTGCACCATTGTGTTTGTCCTGAAATTGCGCCTAGTTCCCGGTCAAGCATTAACAGGGTCTTCTGATTGACGTTTTATTTTCTCTTGGAACTTCTTGCCCTAACACTTTAACAATTCTTATCTCTGGTTCCCTTTATTAGATTTCAGTTGTTTTAGCGTAATTTTTCTTATTAAATATTGCTATTTTTTTAATGGGTTGTGGGAATTTTATTGTGTTGTGTTTGGACTTTTTAATGTTTTGGTACTTTTAAATACTTTACACACGTTTCCTTAATTTAAGCCTGTCTGCTCTGTACCAGTGGTTGAGCCCAGGTTTATTTTTTAAACCAGTGTGTTTGACCGACAGACCGATGGACTTCTTATTTTAGACTTGCATCCGCCTCCATATATATTTCATGTTCTTGCAAAGTGCACCTAATTCTTTTGAAGCTCAGCATGGCAATAGAAGGGTCTTTGCAGCCTCTGAAATCTAAGGAAAATGGATCGCAGTGGATATTTTTGATGAGTAGCAAATGTATTTGTTCAAGTACTATATGCTGAAACGTATAATAACTTCTTTCCTGAATTACCTTCTTTAGTACAATGATTGTGGTAACTTTCTGTTTGTAAATCTGTTGGAAAAACTGTAAACTAGGCATTGATCATAATACAAAACACCCCTGCCCTGCCAGGCATTCGATGTCGCAGAAGAATTCTGCTAAACCGGTGCCACTTTTAAAAGTGTCAAATTTGTAAAACAATAAGTGCCAGGGCCCTCGTCAGGAGGTCACTACAGCTGGCACTATCCATTGCCCATGCCAGTGCTGCCCATGAGAATACCAACTCAACTACTAACCATTAGACTGTAACAAGTGCGACAATTCATACTATTCCTGGCCCCCAAAGTTATAACAATGGCTCAGGTGGCAGTTATTAGTCATTGTTAATGTATATTGAATTAAAAAAACAGCTATTGTGCTTATCTCTAATTAGGCAGACAGCACCACTGTGTGGCAGACTGTCATAAGGGTCGATGCTGACATTTAAGTGCCACTGCCAAGCACCAGAAACCACGGGCTCAAATTAAGCACTGACTTTTACTGGCTGCCTTCATGAAAGCAATATCCATTTTAGACCATCATAAATGGTATAAAATGTAAACACATTGCATGCATGTGCCTCTCTTCGATACACTTTAACAAACGTATGTAAAGTGAGTTAGAAAAAACAATGCAGACAGATAATAATTTTTGATGACTTCAAAGGGGTAGATTCGAGAATTCAGTGCAGTTTTTGAATTTGCAAAGCTTCAGAATTGGGTGTATATTATAAAGGTGATATCAAGATTATCTTTCTGGTTGTGTGTTTTAGCACCAGTACATTTGATCAATGCGCTTTAATGGTGAACACAGCTTCGTAAAAATAAAGCCAGACTCATAATACAAATATAAACATGAATTCCACTTGCAACAGGGTATCGACTCCCATAAATTAATACGGATCGTAAAATTCCAGTAGGATATATTCTGCATTTAATAAATTTTACTCTGAAGGAAGCGGCCATTGATTATGGAATTAAAATGGATTGTACTTCAAACATTCAAGGCTGTTACATGAAGCACACTGTTGATCAATAGGAAGCCATTTTGTCAGCATTTCCTTAGCCTTGGAATAGAAACTGCAAGAGCTGGCGTTTACACTGCCTGGATGACGCGCGCGGCTAGAAAAAAAACGTTCTTTCAAAGGCTACATAGGTAATTGTCTTTAATATCAACCACAGTTTTCAGTGAACAAATGCACACCTAAGGCTATAAAATCTGTTATAAAGAAAATGTTCTTCTATCAAAATTCAGATGGTTAAACCAAATTAGGTTGTGCATCGGTAAAGACATTAATGGAAACGTATCATATTGCCTTTGGTAGAGTAAGTGTCGTCATTCGTCACCCTTTCACAACTGCTAACATCACAGGGTTTTCCCATTGTGGCACAAGTAGACCCTCAATAGTTTCCTATTTGCTCCTGAAAAGCTGGGGGAAGGGCATGTAGTAGAAATGTCAGGAAGCAACCAATAGCATTCAGTGTTCTGTTTACTTTCATTTCCTGCTCCTGCCTTCATAACCCCTCCAACTAAGTTGCTACTCTGGACTCCTGGGTTTAGAAAGCCACCCGACCTCTATATTACTTAGTTGCAACCTGTAACACTCCCCGAGGAGGTAAATAACCAGCTGTGTGACAGCACGGCGTCTTCGCTGACCTAAAGCTATTGTGTGTGTGTTGCGTCTATTCTGCGCAGTGCACCCAAGGCCTAAGCTAGAAAGGACGAGGCCTCCCCCGCCATACTGGCAATGAAGCCGGCACAGACCCATGCCGCCTCAGATCATGACACAGAACGGAGCCTGTACCGCCTCGCCCTGAATGCTTCTGCCGGGAGATACCTACTCCCTGGTATCACCATTGGTCCTTCCTGCGCTCCCGTGGCCTGCACCGCTGCACTCCATCCAGCCCAGCTCCCATGAGATTGCCCTCTATGGCGGTAGGTGCTCACCTGCAAGCCTGATTGCTGGGTGCTCTCTGGCTGGCCACTGACGGCAGCCACCACCTCGAGACTGCACACAGCGGAAGAACTGCCAGGGCGGGGCCCCATACACGCACCTCCCTCCTCCTCCCTGCGGAGGTCTGCCGACCGCTGAAAGAAGGGCCGGGATATCCCAGTTGGAGGGCTCGCCTACGTGGCCATCCGCATCTATTCATCACAAAGGATGACATCGGACATTCCGGATGTCAGTCATGGATTGGTTGCCTCAACTACTGATTCCAAGGCACTAGGGAAACGGACGGTGCCGCGAGGAGGTCCCTGCTCATGCACTATGGAGGAACAGAGCTGTACAAGCTGTTCGAAACAGTTCCTGACACGGGCAAAGACGACGATTTTGATGCAGCAGTAGGGCTCTCAACAAACAATTTGACCCGTCTAGTCAACCCAGATTTTGAACATTTCAAGCTGCTCCAAATCAAGCTGTCGGACACCGAATCCATGGACATATTCTATGCGAAGCTGAAGAAGCTGGCAAACATGTGCATTTTCCACAACCAATGTGAGGAGAACTGGGCCCAGGTGATCCGAGGTGTAGGTCGGTCGGTGCTCTGACGACTGATCCTGAGAGAGCAAGGCATATCCCTGAGCATAAAGGTTGATTTCGAGCTCTCCATGATCAACCAGGTCACCTCAGTGGTCGGCACATGTACAGGCCTCATGAGGCAGTCGTGGAAACTTGTCCCCCTCCTTTCAACTGCTTCATTACAGATGATTGTGTCGGCCACCATTGTCTCTAGGTTAGACTATGGCAATGCCTTGGGCATTGGCCTTCCCCAGAAACTTACTTACTAATAAACTGCAGGTGGTACTAAACGAGGCAGCTAGGTTTATTTTCAGGCTCCCAAGAAGGTCTCACGCTACCACACTGTTGTGTAAGCTGCACTGGTTCCCCATCAAGCAGAGAGCAAAGTTTAAGGGGCTCTGCATTGCCCATAAAGCAATCTGTGGCCAAGCTCCAGCCTACATTAAAGAACGCCTCGAGAACTATGTTCCAGGCCGTACACTGCGGTCTTCTGAGGCCTGCCGCTTGACCCTTAAACGGTGCAACACCACATCCAAAGGGGGCAGACCGTTCTCTGTCCTAGTTCTGCAACTATGGAACCAACTTCCTGAACACCTTCGCAAGGAACCCGCACTCCGTCTGTTCAAGAAAAGGCTGAAAATGGTCTTGTTTAGAGAGGCTTCGGACACAGTTTAGCTTCCTGTCCTTGCACTGTTAGGACACCGCTAGTAGTTCTTGGGCCACTCTCTCTAAAGCGCTAAGAGACTTGCCGGTGATTATGCGCTATACAAATACCAGTTAACATTAACATTAACATCCCTGGATGACATTCTCATACTAGCAAGATCTCATGAACTATCGAACTCAAGGACAGAAGAGATGGAACGGCACTCAACAAACACCTGTCCATGTCTTGCCCCTCCAGGCCATGGTGTGCCACAGTGGGAGGTCGAGAACCGCCTTCAGAAAATCATGGACCACACCTGCAAGCCACAAGCGGCTGTCGCTGGACAACGCATACAATACAGAATGTGCCACTCCGCAATGACCTAACTTCGACACCAACAAGAAGGAGGAAGATGTATTCATTGTGTCATTTATTTGCTAGACGACGGACGTCCTCGATGTGCACAGTCAAGGTTGTGAACATGACTGTGTGAGCCCTCTTAGACTCGGGGGTATCAGTAAATGTGATGGTCTCAGAGCAGTACGAGCTCTTTACACCATGCCCTTCTCTCGCTCACACCAAAGCAAAAATCTTCCCCTTTTGGAAGGAGAGAACCCCTGCCATCGCTAGGAGTGATCGATGTGATATGAGCCATGACAAGCAGACAAGCAGGGCTAAGTTCCATGTCATGGAAGGCAAGAAAGGCACACTGTTAATCTGCCATACTGCCGAAGATCTGGAGCTGGTATTTGCAAATCAGATCCATGAATCCCATGTAGACTCCATATTGGCCGAGTTCTCACAACTGTTCAATGAGGTTAGGCAAGCTAAAACACAAGCAATTCAAACTGCACATGAACACGTCCATCAAGCGAACGGCCCTGTGACACAGGAGAGCCCCTTTCTACTTGATACCCCAAGTAGAGAAAGAGCTACAGGGGCTTTAAGATTTGGGAGTCATTGAAAAAGTCACGGGCCCCACACAATGGGTGTCGCCTTTGGTCATCGCGCCAAAGCCGAAACAACCAACAACGATCAGACTCTGTGTCGACATGCACCTCCCAAACTAGGCTGTCAAGTGAGAGCGCCACCTCACGCCAATGATGGATGACATTGTGTCAGATCTCGCTTTGGCCAAGTGGTTCTCCAAGTTCGGCCTTAACTCTGGATACCACCAACTGGAGCTGTCCCCGGAGAGCAGTCACATTATGACTTTCTCCACTCACGTAGTCCTGAGGCGGTACAAATGGCTGAGTTGGAGTGTTTCCTCAGCAGCAGAGGTCTTCCAAAACGCCATCAAGGAGCTGCTATCCAGTCTGATGGGGTCCTCAATTTAAGCGATGATATCCTGATATTTTCAAGTAGACCAGGAGGAACACCATGTGCTGCACCACCTGTCCAACTTTAGCCTCACCCTGAACAAAGGGAAGTGTTTTTTCTACCAGGAATTGATTGAATTCTTCGGATACCTGTTTTTCCGCGAGGACTTCCAAGTAGATCCGAAAAAGGCCATTGCCATACAAACCGCACAAACCCCCAGAAACCCAGCAGAGGTCCTCAGCTTGTTAGGGATGGTCACATACTGTGGTCATTTTACACCCAATCTGGACTCTCTACCTGAGCCCCTGAGAGCTCTCACATGCACCGGTGTGTCTTGGGAATGGAGCCCACAGTCCTCCAAGGCTTTCAAAGCAATCAAAGAGGAACTCATGGACAAGACCACCATGGTCTACTTCCACCCAGAGAAAAGGACAGAGCAAATTTTCGACACCAACCCTGTTGACCTAGGAGCCATGCTCATACAGGAAAACACCAACAAGGACTAGTTGCCGATAGCCTATGTGAGCAGAACACTCTCAGAGACTGAAATAGGGTATGCCCAGATCGAGAGAGAGGCGCTAGCCATACATTGAGCCTTCTAACACTTCCATCTCTATCTCTATGGCCATGAGAGTAGGGTGGTGACCGACCACAAACCGATCATTCCCCTGTTTGCTGGAACCACACGCCTAACTCCCCCAAGGATAGAACAATGGGCGGTATTACTGGAAACATACAGGCTCGACATTGCCTATCACCCCTGCACCAACAACCTGGACGACTGTCTATCTCGTCATCCCCTGCTGAAAGACGCCAGAAGCAAAACCAGGAAGAAGAGGTCATTGAATAATTCATCAGAATAATTCTCTAAGAAGCCTGCCCAAAGGCACTGGTGGTGAAAGAGCTGGGGGAAGTCACCAACCGGGACGAGAACCTGGCAAAGGTAAAAGAAGCGTTGGCTCAAAGAAGATGACAAAACTTTCTCGACGGCTCCTGGTCACAGACTGTAGATGACCAGGTCTCAAGGCAGCAGCTGTGGAGGATGCACCACAGGCTCAGTGAAGGAATGCATGGATACTGCTCCGTGGCCAGGTGATCGTGTTCCCAAAAGAACTGTGGGCACAAGTAGTCAACCTCGCCCATGTGGAGCACCAGGGGGGCACAGACCAAGGCCCGGCTCCGCATCAAGGTATGGTTCCCAGGGATTGATACTCTGATCAACTATGCCATTCTTGTGTCATCACGGGTGGGGAGTAGCTGCCCGGGCAAGTCCTCACTGTAGAACCCAGCCTTGAACCATGGACAAAAATCAGCATTGACTTCAGAAGTTTCCCTGGTTGTTGCAGCACTGTTGTAATAAGGGAATCAAACTCGAAATTTCCAGCTATGGAGGTGCTGTTGTCCACAGCAGTCCCCCAAGTCAAAGCAGTGCTGGATAAAACCTTCACAATGCTGGGCCTCCTGGAAGAGGTAATATCCGACAACTCTATTGCTATTCGGATAAGAAAAACCCTGTTGTAGTGGCCCCAGGCTAATGAAGAAGTTGTGCAATTGAATTGGACCCTCAACCGGCACTCCGAATTGGGGTAGATCGAGGAGAGGAGGCTGAAAGTTGTCTGCACCAGTTTCTAAACACCTATCGCCAAACTCTGCATAGCACTACCAACTGTGCTCGGCTCATCTATTGTTTCGAAAGCCCATGTGGGACAATATCCCCGCTAGTCCAGGCTGGCACCCTGTGGAGTTCAGTATACAAAAGTTGTCTGAACCGACACACTCCTGTTGTAAATGTGGAACTTTTCAATCTTCGGTAATAGGTAAGTGGTGCTGGAAGGTGAATTCTCCTGAGCGAGAGGATAAAGATACTAATGAAAAGAGATGCCCTGTCCTCACATAGTGAAAGGCGTCCCCAACCAGCACTCAAATAAAAATCAAACATGTACTTCTTTCAAACTGTTTCTTCTATTTTTCGTTTATTTTCATTTTTTCTTTCATTTGACTTTTTCCGTCATGAGGTCCTGTGTTATTCCATCATAACAACAGGTTTAGAATTTACTTTGATATACATGATGTGTATCAATATGCCCTATGCATTTCGGGCAGTAGCCCTTCGTCAGGAGATTTATGTGTATAGAATTCAAAAGAAACTGGGTATCAGTACAATCATTAGTGTAATTCTGGAAATGGTGAAAATGCAAATTATGGAAAGAGCAACTAACAGTAATAAAGTTTTTACTGAGTGACCATGATTTCATCGAAAGCTAGGTTACTTTGGATAAGCATGTCCACGGGTTATTTTTTTTACTCAGTATAAACTTTATTACTGTTTGTTTTTCTTGACGCAAAATGGAGAAAAAGAGCAAAACCCATCTAGGATCCTTTGCATGCCCATAGGAGATTTTGACAGAAGTAAGGTGTCATCGGCAAACATCATGGGTGGGATTTTGGCTGAAAAGATCTTAGGAGCATCATTATCTCTTACCCCATTCAAAAAGCCCACCAAACCATTAATGTACAGACAGAATAGGGTGGGGGTCAGTACATTATTATTACAAGAAAATAGTCAGAGAATATCTGCATAGTTCCCCCCACCCCCAAGAAACATCTTTACATTTTAATTGCAACCTCCCAGAATAAAATAATTGAGTGACAGGTTTGAAAAGCACACATGAGAACACACGATAAATGATGCTCTTTGTGCATGCAAAATCTGCTGTCACCCGGTAGCTTTTCCGAAGCTCAAACGAAAGTTCAGTGGCAGCGGCATGATTCGTGAAAAAAAGATACCTTCTCAAAAGCAGTAGCGTATCCAAATTCAAATCTTTGCTACAACATTTTATCGTCAATACACAATTTTCAAGTCTCACAACGAATTCTGTAATATCAGAACACATTTTTGTATTTGGCATAGATGAACAGTCTGTCTTGGAGGGAATACAGCGTTGATGCCTATTTACACACAAATACCAGGGGCCTTCCTGCTCTTTAGCTTGTATGTTTTTGAACCTGCGCCGGAATGTCTTGTGCTGTTTTGTGGCTGTGGCGCGGGTTCAGTGAAAGGACACACCCTGCTGCTGAGGATGAAATTCAAACATCTTAAAACAACCCCTGTGATCAGCACAATGATTGGTTTTCTACAAGCTGGAGGAACACAGTGCAGGGGATAATCACTTTGTGTACCATGTACATCTCGGCTTGTTGGAGTGATTAGAAGCAGGGTGGCAGCAGCCCTTTATAATTGTATTCAGAGATTAGTTTCAGCCCCAGCTTGCATCATTATCTGTAAAGCAGCAGACACGCCAGCTGTTACTAGAGCACTTTCTCCTGTTTTGTATGGATGCTGGCCACGCGCCCTTGTGGTTGTGCTGTTTCAATACCCATGTAACATGCGAACATTTCAATTATTCTTTCAAAAGCCTGACTTTTTATTTTTTTTATTTTTAAATAATCTTATGGAAGAGACAGTGTCTTTGATGACTAGATGCCATCTTTCTGAGGAAATCCATCTTCTTTGATTTCTCTCCTGTTTTCTTTCAATTTGGGAATCATTTCTTTGAATCCTGCTGTGGAATGAAGCCTGGCCAGCAAGCCCCACTGGCCGCATGCCCTCTGCTTTTATTTGTGTTGTTTTTAAAAAAAGGCTATGTTTTGTGTTTTGACTTTGCGGTAGGTGGTGGTCCTGCAGGATCAGATGTGAGAGACACAGGGTTGAGGCAGTGTGATATTCAGATAAAGGTGGATGCCTTCGACATACTGCTGGATGTTGATCCCTGGTGAGTCAGGGAGGCTCACGGGGTTAAATGTAATGTTGACGTCAGTAGAGAGAGGATGGATTCTTTAAGGAGTCCACATATGACTAAAAGGTGTTGTGACCTGAGAGTCTCATTAGCAAAGAATAGTTGGAGGTGAAACACAGAAGTATTTTCCTATTTTTCTAAAGCATGAACAAAGAATAGGAAGAGTGCTTAATTTGAGCCAGTGGTTGCCAGTGGGGAAGGCAACAGCACTTATTATGGGAGACTGGAGCTAATTTCATGCAACAGACATTTACTGAGTGCAGGAGAGTGAGAAAATACACAGATTGGAGGAACAAAGGAAGAGGAAGACAGCAAAACCCTCCCAAAGAGAGAAAGCTGGAACCTGCAGAGCGAGAAAAGGGACAGGGAGTGTCTGGTAGTGGATAAAAGAACAATTAGCCTTAGTGTTCAGTGCACCACCTGCTGGCTTCTGAACAGAACTTTGAGGACCCGCACTCTCTTTCACAAATTAAGCACTGCACAAAATGTAAGTGAATGTGATACAAGAAAATTATAAGATTAATTCATATACACATTTTTAAATGAAGTCACATTCCCAAAAATATAACGTGAAAAACAATACACAAGAAATATATCAAATGCAAATAAAAGCAGGCATATTTACCAAAAGGTTTAAGCAAATACATTTTTCCACAACCAAGATATGAGTTAACATTGACATGCCAGTAGATCACATAAAGTGTGTCTAATTATAGAAAGTGTATTCCAAGTGTTTAAGTATTCAGCAAGAATAACAAACATATATGCAGTGCTTTTATAACTTTGATACTTTCTGAGAGATTTGCTGCCTAATTTTAAACCCATGTGATATCATGAATGAACTCCAACAGGTGGTTTAACGACCACCTAAAAGAACTAAAACTGTCCACTCGACAGGCCGAGAGACAGTGGAGAAAAAACTATTGCCCCTTATTAAAAACCCTCTATCTTAAATCACTTGCCGACTACAAAACTGCGATTCTCTCCGCCAAAACCACCTATTTCTCTACAAAAATAATGGCAGCTGAAAACAAATCTAGAGAAATATTCGGTATAGTGAATGACCTGGCCTATTCCGACAGAGCTTCACCTCAAATCCCTCCTTCCCAGACACTATGCGACCAACTCAACATTTACTTCTTAGAGAAGATCGCCACCATCAAGGCTAATATCCCCCCCCCTTCATCTGCCTTCGTGGACCCCTCCCCTCCCGCTGTTCGTTGTTATCTCACCTCTATCCCTCCCCTTACTGAGGCTAGATTCCGGGAGATACTCCCCAAAGTAAAGTCGGGTTCTCCGGCAGACATCTGTCCGGCTCGAATTCTGCAACATATCTATTCCTCTTGTCCTGAATCCCCCATTACTTTCCTCAACAACTCCCTTGCACAGGGAGTAGTGACCCCGGCACTTAAATCAGCCACTATAGTGCCCATTTTAAAAAAGCCTGGCGCTGACCCTTCCATCTCAGCCAATTACCGCCCCATTTCCCTGCTGCCCTATTTGGGCAAGGTGCTGGAACGCCATGCCACCGCGGTTTTCAGCGCCCACGTAGAGGCTAATGGGGTACTGGCCCCCCGCCAGGCTGGCTTTCGCCCTAGGCACTCGACCGAATCAGTTGTGGTTTCGGTCTTGGATAACCTCAGGAAGGGTATGGACAATAACAATTATCAGGCGCTGGTACTCCTCGATCTCTCCGCCGCCTTTGACACGGTTGACCACACCATCTTATTGTCCCGTGTCAGGGCGGCTGGAATTGAGGGTTCAGCCCTGATTTGGCTTTCCTCCTTCCTGAGGGACCGCACTCAGGCGGTCCGGCTAGGAGAATTTACGACCACTCCACTTCCTGTCACTTGTGGTGTTCCCCAGGGTTCCTCTCTTTCTCCTTTATTATTCAATCTTTATATTTCTCCTCTTATTTTTGCGCTTCAGCAGCTGGAGGTCACCGTGTTTAATTACGCTGACGACCTCCAGCTCATCTTTGACCTGTCCTCCTCTTCTCTTTCTGTCTCCAATTTTCAGTCTACCATGACCTTCATCAGGGACTGGATGAACCACAACCACCTTAAATTGAACCCGGACAAAACCGAGTTGGTTCTCACCGGTGGTTCGTCCAGTCCCTGGAACTCCCTCTTCTGGCCCTCTTCTCTTGGTCCCTCCCCCATTCCCTCAACCACAGTTAAAACACTGGGGGTTAAAATGAACAACCAGCTCACCCTTCATTCTCAAATCAGTACTGTAGTTTCTTCCTGTTTCCTCACTCTCCGAACCATTCGCACTGTTTCCCGTTTCTTTTCCCCACAAGCACTCAAGTTGATCATGGCCGCACTGGTGATATCGCGGCTGGATTATGCCAATGCCCTTTACCACGGCATTCCAGCATACAGCCTGCGGAGACTCCAGATGGTCCAGAACCAGGCGGCCCGGTTGGTCTATGGTCTCCCACGTTATCATCATTCTACACCTCTCCTCAGGGAGCTTCACTGGCTGCCTGTCAAGGAACGTTCCCTGTTCAAGACCGGCTGCATGGTCTTCCAGGCCCGCCAGGGCACTGCCCCCACTTTCATCTCCTCGCTAATAAATGAGTATGTCCCTCCCAGAGAACTTCGCTCTTCTTCCAAATCCCTCCTCCTAATCCCACGTTTCAAACGGAAAAAGTGGGGTGGAACTAACTTCTCTACCCTTGCCCCCACGTTCTGGAACTCCCTCCCTGATCACCTCCGCTCCGCCACTCATTATCTTTCCTTTCGTAAAGATCTAAAAACTTTTCTCTTTAAACAGGCCTTTTCCGTGTAATTTCCCCTCTTTTCCACGACAGGTTTCATTTTGCCTCAGTTGCCGAACTCTCCACTAGCGCCAAGAAACCGTATGGTGCACGTTGCGCTTTATAAATGTTTTAAATTTGAAATTTGAATGAATCAATCAGGGGTTTATAAAGCACGTTACTCACCCATGAGGGTCTCAAGGCGCTTAAGAGGGGCAGGGGGGGTGCAGCTCCATATCAGTCAAAGAGCCAGGTCTTGAGGTCCTTCCTGAACGTGTGCAGGTTCGGGAAGCGTTTGATGGTTACAGGGAGCTCGTTCAACGTCTTGGCTGCAATGTAGGAGAAGGCTCTCCCGCCTGCTCTGTTTCTGCGGATACGGGGGACCTCTGCCAGGGCGAGGTCGGCGGAACGGAGGTTCCTCTTGGTTATGTGGAAGGAGACTCTCTTGTTGAGGTATTTGGGTCCGGTGTTGTGGAGGGATTTGTAGGCGTGGGTGAGGAGTTTGAAGGTAACCCTCTTCTCGACGGGGAGCCAGTTGAGGTCTCATAGGTTGGGTCATGTGTTCGTGGCGCGGTGTCCCAAGGATGAGTCTTGCTGCGGTGTTCTGGATGGTTTGGAGTTTGTGTAGAAGAGTTATGTTGATTCCGGCATAGAGGGCGTTGCCGTAGTCAAGTCTGCTGGTTATGAGCATGTGGGTGACGGTCCTTCTGCAATTGGGGGGATCCATTTGAAGGTATTGCGGAGGATGCGCAGGCAGTTGAAACTGGTGGACGCGATGGCGTTGATCTGGCGATTCATGGAGAGGGAGGAGTTGAGGCTGATGCCGAGGTTTTGTGCATGGTATGTGTGGTTGGGTGGACTACAGAGGGTGGAGGGCCACCAGGTATTGTCCCAGGTGGAGGTGCAGGGTCTGGGGATCACGACCTCAGTTTTCTTTGAGTTGAGCTTCAAGCAGCTGTCTGTCATGCAGGCTGCAACATCCTTCATTCCTTCCTGGAAGTAGAGTATTGTGTCTTAGGGATTCTTCATGAGAGGGAGGATGAGCTGGGTGTTGTCGGGGTAAGTTACTATGCTGAGCCCATGATGTCTGACGGCGAGGGGGACCATGTAGATGTTGACGAGCGTGGGGTTGAGCGATGATCCTTGAGGTACTCCGCAGTTGATCTCCATGGGTTCGGAGAGGAAGGGAGGGGGTTCTGCTGGAGAGAAAGGATTGGATCCAGTCAAGTTCGGCTCCTTGTATCCTCTGAGTCATGAAGTCTGGCCGCGAGCGTGCGATGTGAGACAGTGTCGAAGGCTGCAGAGAGATCTAGAAGGATGAGGGCTGCAGTATGATCCTGGTCGAGTAGCATACAGATGTCGTCAGTGGCGGTGAGGAGGGCGGTCTCACTGATGTGGTTGCTGTAGAATCCAGACTGGGAGGGGTCTAGGATGGAGTTCTCTTTGATGAAGGCTGTCAGCTGAGCATTATTGAGGCTCTCAGTGACTTTGGCCGTGAAGGGGAGGAGAGAGATGGGTCGGTAGTTTTTCAGGTTCTTTGGGTCGGCCGTGGGTTATTATTGAGGAGCGGTTTAACCTCCACCTGCTTCCAGTCGTCTGGGAAGGTGCCGGATCTGAAGGAGGCGTTGATGGTCCATCCTAGTTCTGGTGCGATGGCGGCGACAGCCCTGTGGAAGATGTGCAGTGGGCAGGGGTCCGTCGGGGCTCCTGAGTTTGTTTTCTTCATGGGCCCTGTGATGTGTTCGACGGTGATGGGATTCCAGGTCATGACGGTTCGCTTATCAGCGGCAGTGGGAAGGGGGGTGGTGTTGGCATCTGTTTGCTGAAGTTGTTGTAGAGGACCTTGATCTTGTAGGTGCAGAGCTTGTTGCAGAGTTCCTGGGAAGGTGTGACGTCCGTAACTTCGCTGGGGGGTTTTGCAAAATGTTGTATGACGTTGAACAGTTCTTTGGCGCTGGTCGCGTTGGTGTGGACTTTGTCCCTGATGAAGGTCCGTTTGGTGACTCGTATGCGCTGGTGATACTCCTTCAGGGCACTCCTGTGTTTTTCCGTGCTTCCGTGGTTTTCTGGTTTCGCCAGGTTTTCTCTAGGCGTCTGTAGGAGTACCTGGCTTCTTGTAGTTCTGTGGTGCACAAGGCGGCCTTCAAAGGACGTTTGGCGGGGTGGTGGAGGGGTGCGAGCTTGTCGGCGCAACAGGAGATCCAGCGGTGAAATTCTTTGTCTGCAGAGTTGCTGTCGGTCGTGGCGCTGGGGTGGCGGGGGTCTTGGAGGAGGGTGGTTTTGAGGTGGTCCTCTGTGACCTTGCTCCAGTTTCTTCGTGGCGGGTGCGGAGTGGGTTTGGGTGCGGTGGTGGTGTTGAAGGTGAAGTGAACGCAGTGGTGGTCTATCTAGATGGGCTGGGTGGTGTGGGTGAAGTTGATGTTTGTCCCTCCTACGAAGATGGGGTTGAGGGTGTGTCCAGCTCTGTGAGTGAATATATCGACTTTGGAGGCCAAGTCACGCCGAAGTTATAAATCAATAACTTTGTATGACAAAGAGGCAACCATGAACTTCATGATGGTGCAGATATTTTAGCACTGGGGTAATATGTAGTACTAAGTTCATTTTTAAAAGGTGAAAACGTCCATAAAGTCTAGTTATTGATTGTGGTAAAGGCTGCTGAAACTTCCAGTCACATCAAGGGATGGGTATTAACATTGCCCATTATTTGTTGGGTTAATATGTGACTTGAATAGTCGATGTTTCCTGCTGAATGTCTAACTGATATTTAAGAGGTTGTTATTAGACCCGCAAATGATGAACGGAGTGCGGAACATATCAAACAAGGTGTGTAAACAAATGATGGATTTAGGCCCAGATGTCTGTACTGGGGGTGAATGTTGTTCAGCATTCTGTCCATCAATTGTTCTTTTTGCGGTTGTCGCCCCAAGGTTGAAGGGTGTACCCAGACGTAGGTCCTGTGCTCTCCATCCCTCTGGAGTCAAGCTAGCCTGGCTCATTAGGTGTGATACCTGGATGCTTGTTTCTGGTCCAGGGAGGACATGGCCTGGCAGTTCGAGCTGGACAGTTCCCATGGGGAGCAGGGTCAAGACTGATTTACATATGGCTGGGTTTGAACTGGAATGGCATAGGGAGCAAAAAAACAATGGATTTAGACCCAGATCTCTGTAATGGGGTGAATGTTTGCTATTGTTCAGCATTCTGTCCATCAATTGTTATTTTTGTAAAAATAGTTATTGGCATCATTCATGTCTACAGTGACATCGCATCCCTGAACTCAAATATCTTTTGCGCAGGTGTCTAGAAGCAGCTCAGCCTTGCAGTGTGCTCTCTTAACACACGTAAACGTAAACTTGTGCTATATTTTCCTCTACAAAACACTGTAGAATTACTGCTACAAAGGCAATCAATGCCAGCAGTTACTGCCTCTCACAGTACTTATGGACCTGAGCCGCAGGCCAGGGTGCCTGATGTAGGTAAAGGACAAAAAGGAGTGTAATTGAGAGACTCTGACTTCAGTAATTCTATTACCACGTGAATTAGCCAGCCATCCCTCCCTCCTCCTCCTCCTCACCTGTCTCTCTCTAGCAGTTACCCTGCTCCTCATTGTCCCAGCTTGACATCAGCCGTTTTCTAGAAGAGATTCTGAAGCATTGTCAGGAACCTAAGGGCCTGATTTCGAGTATCAGTGTTATTTATTGCACTGATAAATATTGATACCGTGGGGTATGTTTTTTATCGAGTGTGATAAATAACACCTATTATGAGTTATTGGGGAATAACATGCAGATTTAGGTGCTCAACGCATCAAACTCCGCATGATATTGTAAATAGTATATGGTTTTCCTCCATTTAATTTCGGCAGGTTTGACCTGCTGAAATTGAATGAATTTTAAGTTATTTAAATATACTCAAACCCGTAATTCCGACCGTTACACAAACATGGGTTTATGAACATTTCGAAATTAACCAAACAAGTTGTAATTAGGCCCTTTGTGTCTTCGTAACTCTCTACTTACCAAAGAATATTCTACTGATATGCACCTTTGTAAATAACTATAAAACCGCACCAGTAATGTTCCATCAGTCAGTGCACCACTTTGGTGAATTACATCTCTTCCAAACTATTCTGCATTTTGGGGAAGCCTATTTATTTGTAATTGTTTTTGAATAGCATCTACTTTCATAGATCCCAATTAGGGCCACCCATAATTCGTATAACTGACTGTTTTTTTTACCCTAAGCAAAAGTTTCTTGCATACAAAATGGCCTAATGCATTAACAGCAACCATAGTGCGAATTAAAGACTGGGGCGTAGCTTCAAGGGTGGTGTTTGGGCTGTTACACGCCCTAAAAAAATGATTCTGTTGTAAAAAGTTGGGACAATTGCATTAAGTCCGGTATGGTGAAGTGTATGTCAGATTTCACCTGGGACTACCCAAACTGACAAAATCTGAAGTTCCCCCTGCATCTGATATTATTGACCAAGCTACACCCCTGCTTAAACAAACTAGATTGTCTTCCTGCCCCAGTCCTGAGTCCTAGGCTTGGACTTAGTCGTTTCTATGGTGTTTAGTTTCCTTAGCAGGGGAATACAGGAGGCTGTAGCTCATGAAAGCTCCACAGGGGTCGATACTTCCTCAAGGAGAGCCCACAGTGCCTCAAACTCTGATGGAAAATGATCAGTATGAGACAGACTTGCAAGTCATAGCCAGGTAGATTGCATCACTCTCAGTTAGCTTTAATGTCTTGCCCCTGTCCTCAAGAAGTAAGAATGACTAAGTTTCCTTTTTTCTTGATAGAGGGAAAGTCACCCTTGGTGTCTCTTACAGTTCCCAGCTTCTTGTAGGTTGATGTTTAGAACACCATATTTATGTCGGAGTATGTTTGTTATCGGTAGTGTAACATACATGTATATATGTTTGACCGCCAGTGAGGACTATGGGCCAAATATACGAAAACCCTTTATCTAAGGCCAATTCTCTCACTAGGCAAAGCTAAAAGAGAGCATGGTACAATTCACTGCCAAGTGGCCAGGCGGTTCTCCCACATAGGACGATGCCTTTCTTCATCCGTTCGTGTCTCTAAAACTTGCATAAGGAGGACAACCTGCTGATCCTTGGAAAGAGGTTCCAGTCTCTTGGTGCATGACAAGAGCAGGAGTCGGTCAGGTTTCCAATCAGCAGGTTCATCGGGTGTATCTTCTTTCAAATATATTGTTTCAGGACCAGCAATGTTTTGAGGAGCCTGTGGCAGGATGTCAGTTTTATACATTGCACTTGCCAGTTATTGTGTAGTTCCTATACCCAACACTAATAGTACCCTACCCCGTTTCTGCACGTCCTTTCTTTCTTTATGGCAAACCTTCCCGGAGGCCTCTCTTGAAGTCGACAGAAGTCTTGTTGCCATCTCAAGAGCATTGAGTTGCCTGTCAGATCCAAACGTATGAATATGAGGAAGCACTATCTCTTCCAAACTGAAAACCGCTTCTCCCTATGCTGTGGTCAACGACTATTATCTGAGACACCTCTAAGGATGAAACATTTCTGTCATTTGGGCCTCCTTATGGCATCCTTATATGAACCAGGAACTTGTTACTCTGGCCCTTTTCTGTGTCTGTTTCCATCCCATCCCAAACATTCATCCAAGCTAAGCGTTCAGTCATTACCTCACAACAGTCTTTCTTTCTTCAGAAGTTGGTGTATATTTCCTTGCATCACAAAACGTTTTACCCAATTGGAAAGCAAATTATCACCACCAAAGGAAGGGAAAGTTGCAGAAACTGGTTTAACCCTAGTTGGCTTTTAGTCAGGACAGAATGTGTTGTAACTAAATATAAAGGTTCCCTAGATTAATGTTATCTTTCTATAGAAAGCTAAACAGTACTTTATATTGGAAAAACTAATCTGCCCAACGCCAATGTAAGAGGGAAGACCTTTCTACAATTGATCAGTAATGGAACTAGGACCTGCATCCCTGCCTGATGTGTTGTAGACCATTTAAATAGTTTCTTTATGTGGTGTCTTAAAATGTATAAAAATATTGATGGCCCTGATATTGGTTATAAGCACCCAGGCCTAGATTTATTAACCCCTTGTATGCTGATGACGAACCCCAGCCGTCATGCACTATGGTGCTCATGTGCTGATGACGGCTGGGGTTCGTCATGGCCCGCCCCTGTTCATTTGTTTACCGCACAGCAGCGGAAACGGGCCAGCAGCGAAGGGGTTAAGGACTTGCATTGTCCTTGAGTAACGTAAATCATTGCGAGGCATTGCAAGTCCTTAAATTGTATTTACAAAGCCACACCTCAGCACCAGAGCCTACTTCCAGCAATCTCTGACAGTAACTGGGCTAACCCAGCTCTGGGAAACCTCTATCAGCAACACAGCTGATAGAGGTTCTACAGCGCTTCTCTCACTAACGGAAGACAAGGCCATCCTTTACAGGCAGAGCCCATGCCTGGATGACTTTAAATTACTACAGAAGAGTTGCACCCCAAAAATACTTCAGTTTAGGGCACTTGAGAACCACCAAAGAGAATTCTTTGAAACACCACTTGGGGCTACTCCCCTCTGTTCCGCATCTTCTCCCTTGGCAGAGGGACCCTACATTAATCGTTTGCCGTTTTTTTGGCAAAGGAACGAAAAACCTGCTGCAGTTACTTCTCACCTGCAAAGAGTTACTGTGGGAAAGGAGACAGCTGCTTAAAGTCCCCCTCAATCAAAAAGAAATTCACACACAGATGTAAGCCATGCTGGCGTGCTTTGCGCCCAGGGACCCGCAGCTGAACTGCTGACTGGTAAAGTATCTTGCACTTGTGGAAGGGAAAATGCCACCATGGGTCACTATGGTACCCCTCTCCCCAATTTCCAGCAACCGATAGGTAATTTGCTAGACAGACTTGCCAGCATTATACTGCACCTTTTACACCATAGATGCTCTGTCTGGCCTGCTGAATGTTGATTCAGGGAAGGATGGGCAACCGAACTTAATCTTGTTACACAAACATATTTATTCATGTCTGTAACGGCCCTCCCTTAGCATATTAATCTTAAGGTTGGCGGGTCAAAAATGTTTAATTGTCTGTTACACCCTATTTTTCTTTTCAAATGTAACTAAAGGGGTTGGGGGGATGGGCGAAAGATGGGACTTCGTATTTATGCATTTTGTATCTTTAGCGCCCCCTGTGCTGTGCCCCCAGAATGCTAACCTTAATGAGTGGCGGGCCAGTAACTGAAAATTCCGCTCTGTTTACGCTGTCATCTGAACGAGTGCACGGAGGCTGCGCACTAGTACTTTTAAGAAACCCACACATTTGACAATTTGCGCATTTTGCACTTTAAATTACTGGACAATGTGTGGTTGATACCAGATGCAGTCGTGTTTTTCATTCTCAGCCAAGCTTGCTTTTATTGATTTGCTTTTTAATTTGAATACATTTTTATGTGGTGACGCAATTTTAAGTCTGTCGAGCTGGAACAACTACATGAGGGAACCGGTGCTATTATCTTTTTTAATCCATGCGTATTCTTGGTTTAATTGCTTGCCGTAATCTTTATTTCTCCTTGTTACTTCCTCTTCCTGTGTGTTATGCATTCTGCATCACACATAAAAAGCGAAATATGCCTCTAAGGATTGTTTTTGTGCAGGAAAGTTTGCTTGAACGGACTAGGAAAAAGGTAACTTTAAAAATGCATGTAGCTTGCGTACTGCACTGGCATCTTAGAAAATTGCAAGGTAGCTAATCAAAACGTAGGGCGGCATTTATCATTTCAACCCAGTTAATAACAGTGGAGATTTTAAATCTGGTCTGTAGCACACACGGCTTAGAGCTTTCACAGCACATGAACGGCTAACTCGCAAATGAAACCGACAATTTTCTCCATAAATCTATGTTAAATGCTAATCTGTTGGGATTCCCCACAGAGTTAAAACTTGAACCTGAAATGTCACTATGTTGCTGGTAACATGCATCTGTTAAACATTGCATGTAGGTTTACCTCTGGCTGCTCAGGGTTCTGGCAGGAAAAGAATGTGCCGGCATCACAGGTTACGCCCATCATGGCTGACAGTGTGAAGAACAATTTATGTACCTAGAAACCATGACCAGGTTTGAAAGCAGATGGAATTACAATTATGTGACTACTCAATGGCGTTATGTTATGTTATCTGCATTTGATATAGTGCACAAACGAATCATCCCCGAAGGAATAGCTCGACGCTTACGTTAAGCGTTGTTGCTCCCAGACAGTACTTAATTTGTAAAAGAATGAGTACCAGTGCCTGAAGCTTTGCTCGGAAGCCAGCGGCTGGTGCAATAAAATGTTGGCACTGAATACCAATGCTGTGTATTCTTAAATCCACCTCATACCTCTTTAATCCACCACCAGACACTGCCTTGCCTCTTTATCTCTCTTAAAGCGGCCTGTATTCTCACTTTGTCATGTTTTTTTTCCATCTTTCTGCTTTCTGTGTTTTTCTCTCTCGATCAATGTCTGATGAGAAGAAATATGTTCTGGTCTCCACAAATAGGTGCCAGTGGCCCCCACTTGCTCAGCTTAGGTTCTGCCCCCAGCAAACATAAGTACAGTCATCATAAAGGGAATTGATTTCTGAACAACAGCATTACATTACTGGTGAATGGAGTTTTACGTATTCCAATGAAACATTTCAAAATAGGTAAACATACAGAGATTGCTTCGTTGCCTCCATTGTAAAAAACTGGAGTCATAATGATAGCAAAACATTCATTGTAAGATAGCATTCCATTCTTTCATTTTATAGATCTTCCGTGCCATTACAAAAGAGGATCAACCATAAGAAAATCACTCTGTTATACCCTTAGGAACAAGATGCGCTTTGCCTTGTTGGGCATCATTGGTGCTATACAGCTCGCGTTCCTGGTCACAGGGACCCCAGAACATGCAAGCACATCCCTTACACATACCAAAGCTCGCAGAGACAACAAATATCAATACATTTACATATTTGAGTGCTTACTTCCAGGTAACACTCTTCCATTCTTTTCAGCTCATCATGTTCCTTTACAGGGTTTCGAGAAAATTGAAAAAATGCTCAGCACACCCTTTTATTTTATCAAAACAATTAGAGACTATGTTTCTGTCAAAATTACAATCATTTCTTAATCAGAGCAATGATCATTCATTAGTTATAGGACAAGAGAACAAACTGTCCAAATTCCCATATTCTATTCCGAGGCCAGAGTCCACATCACTTGGATTCTTTAAATAAATACGTAATTTCTTTATTTTTCTTTGATGATACAGCCCAAAGCAACAACAGCCAACACGTGTTTCGTGTTCCCCTAGACTTTGTCAAGGCAAAGTGAGGTTCCGTGATTCTGAACCCGTTCAATAAAGGTCGTCGGATCGTGACGATTTTGGTATCAGCGAACCGCAAATGACGAGTGCGGTATGTACGAGTGTTTTCGTCATGTTCGATTGATGGATTCACTGCGTATTCAGGGATTTCGATCCGAACCTTCGGGTTCCATTTTGTGTACGGCAGCCATTTTGTGGTTGCCCTCACATAGGCCGATGACTAAGGCCGAGCGAGTCCTTGGGACACGTACACCTTTAGCTGACTTCTGTGTGACCTGAGCGAACTGACTCCATTGCCCAAAGCTAACCTTGTTGAGCCAGTTCCTTGTTCGGCAGCTGGTCAAGATAGACATCAAAGAGCAGGACATTACTGCGTTTATGGTACATGCACACACCCTTCTATCTTGCTTCTCATCTGTTTCTATTCCTTCTTTTATGGCCTATTTATGGTTTGGGTTCAGGTCCTTTTATTATGGGTTTGTCCGGCCTGTCCGAGCAAGAATGTTGGGTTTTCCCTTGTAATTGATGGTGGGCTGGACAACTGAAAGTGGGCTTGTCGTTATGCGATACCTTTTGAAATGTCACTTTGTGATTGGACAGTTTGTAAGTAATTGTTGCTCGTCAGGAATGTGATTTTTTTGGCATAAAAGACGATGTCTCGCAATACTAAAATTGTACAGTCTCCGACGAACCACCCGTGTCGTGCTTCGTAGACTTCTGTTCCTGGTTGCAGCCAATAAATGTGATCTTTGACGTCACCGAGAAGTATCCTGTGTCTCTGTATTCTAAGACAGGTGAACGCGAAGACATTGGGCGTGCCCCTGGCGCCGCTGGATTCTAAAACCCGGTTCTTCAAAAGGCGGAGTAATTCATAAACAAAAAGTACGTCCTTTAAGGCAGTCCAATACAATTGCATATCACTGCCATAGCATTCACCGTAAATTTTGATATATTGTCACCACTCTGTTTTAACTATAGTGAGATTTGCGCAATTGGGTTAGAAGGAATATAATATTTATCTTGATCCTC
Organism: Lissotriton vulgaris; assembly: GCF_964263255.1. Classification (NCBI taxonomy): domain Eukaryota; kingdom Metazoa; phylum Chordata; class Amphibia; order Caudata; family Salamandridae; genus Lissotriton; species Lissotriton vulgaris. Next base: position 157,081,030 of record NC_141690.1, read on the forward strand.
CTTCAAATATTACTGGTGAACTTGAAGCATTGTCATGAGAACGAAGACCGAGACCCTGATAAGTCCTAGGGAGAAATCACACTCTCTTATCTCCCAACGCGTCTTAACCGTCCTGTGCGCCAGAACGGGTTCAGAAATGCGCAGATTCATCTTGGAGCCACCCCAAAGATCAACCCTTAGACTATACTCTCACTGCTTTGGAACTCAGCCAAGCCCAGTAACAGCTCAACATGGAATGGAATGCTGATAAGATGAATTTGCAATGATGAAGTGTGAGCTCCTGTACTTCCCGCCACTACTTTGTTGCTGGCTCAAAATCTTTGAACACGAATGGCAAGGAGTAAATTATGTACTAACATTTATATGATGAACCAATGGAGATGTTTGGCAACTAACAAGAAGCGTAGGTTTGAGATGACATAGCTGGTGATTTAGAATTTTTGGCATTATTTTATAGTTGTAATTTTCATCCTGCCTTAGCAAAGTTGTGCTAAGCAGTAGCACCTGTGATGCCTGATCACCTCAGTTTTTCATTCCACTTTTAGGTATTGAATATTAATTTTAAAATGCTCATTGGCCCATCCTCATCTCCACTTTAGCATTGGTAGAAAGAATTTTTCTACATCTGCTCAGATAGACATGTTACTTACAAGCAGGGCCACTGGAATTATGCGATTGTGCTACTGTGGCATATTTTTTTTGCTTAATTCTGGTTCTGTCACAATTGCCACATAATCCATCATCTCCTGCCTAATCTGCAAAAAACAAAAATACCATTAGTCCAAACGGTTCAAAAGTTACTAAAAATACAGTGTCACGTATTGTCACTCAGTTCAAGGCCCTTTGCAAAGGTTCGGTAGTCACCTTTCTGTTGCTTATTTCGATGTTTGGGTGTTAAACTGGTACTGAGGCAGTGCAACCTTTACACAGACAGTGTTAACAAGTGTAACAAGCATTTGCAATGCAATAGGGCTCAAAATTGTTAGAGCTATTGGTGTTGTAATGAGGCATTACTGACAGGACCAGAGTAGCAACACTAACTAGAGGACTTCGAATAAGGAATTATCACTGTGACAAGAGAAGCAGCTGCAGCACTGTCTAGAGGACTTAGAATGAGGAATTACCAGCAGCACCAGAGAAGCAGCTGCAGCACTGTCTAGAAAACTAAGAATGAGGAATTACCACTGGAACAGAGATACAGCTGCATCACTGTGTAGAGGACTTAGAATGGAGGAATGTTCACTAAGCAGCTACCAGCACTGGCTAGAAAACTAAGAATGAGGAATTACCACTGGAACAGAGATACAGCTGCATCACTGTGTGGAGGACTTAGAATGGAGGAATGTTCACTAAGCAGCTACCAGCACTGGCTAGAAAACTAAGAATGAGGAATTACCACTGGAACAGAGATACAGCTGCATCACTGTGTAGAGGACTTAGAATGGAGGAATGATCACTAAGCAGCTACCAGCACTGGCTAGAAAACTAAGAATGAGGAATTACCACTGGAACAGAGATACAGCTGCATCACTGTGTAGAGGACTTAGAATGGAGGAATGTTCACTAAGCAGCTACCAGCACTGGCTAGAAAACTAAGAATGAGGAATTACCACTGGGAGCAGAGACACAGCTGCAGCACTGCCTAAAGGACCAAGAAATGGAATTACCACTGGGAAAAGAGACACAGCTGCCACATTTGCGACCAGATAAAGAACAAGATTTACAGCCCTGTTTACAGAAACAGAGCAACGGGAGCTCCCAGTGAGTGAAACAATTAATGCTAAAGACAAATTATTTCAATAAAACGTTGATCTTATTTCAATAAAACAAATTTGTAGAAAATAATTCTAGTCCTATATGACTGACTTCAGTTTATGTTTACACAACTTCTTAGTAATAAACAGTAAAATAAAATGACAGCCCTTATTATTATGCTCATATTACAATTAAACCAAAGGCAACTGCTGACATAATTGTTCTGCATCGCGCTTTATTAAAACATAAAGTCCCTAATATGAAGATGGTAAAACACCGGGCTAGTACATCAAATATGTTTGATCCGGTTTTAAAATACAACTCCATGCTCCCATAACAAGATAATCAAGATGAACACGAGCTGGAATATCAGGAAGGCATTTTGAGCTTTAAGGGTAGAATCAGTTTGCAAGATGAATCTGTAGCTGTTCAAAGTGTAATGTGTGTCTAATTGTGAATTATGTTCCTTAATAGGTCTCTTAACTTGCTCAAAGTGTCACTTCTCCACCACAACATCTAGGTACCTGCCACAATCTGCTGAGTTTAGACTTTCCACTAAGATTAGCAATTTCTATGGTAGCAATTGAATTTGCATTTTGACAATGGGTTCGCGAGATTTTTTCCCCCCAGAATCGTGCAAAGCTTCCTGACATCACCAAGTCCAAGTTTATCTCTATTTCACTGTTGCTGGTTATCCTGCCCAAGACTGGAGGTGGAGCAGGCTGCAGCAATATGGATCCCCAACTCTGATTGGTCTTTGGGTGACGCTGAAATGCTCACATGTCACCTGTTCTAACTAGCAGGGAGGCAGGGCAGCCACGAGGACTGAAAAGGTGGGAGGCTAGCAACTCCGAGAAGCATCTGGAACATTTTCCTGTTGTCACTCAGGTCTCCATTTTATCTGACTTTTTTAACTTTTCAGCTTCCCACTTCACTAAGCCAATAAGATTTTTAAACATCCAGGTGGGTCAGGCGCTGTGAGAGGCTCGGCCACTGAGGACCCCCAGCAGCAGGCAGAGCCCGGGCCAGCAGGCTCTGAGTCAGCAGTGCCTGCTCACAAGGAGGTGCTCCCCTCTGCCCCTGCCCACTCTGCACCTAACAGACTTGCCCTCCTGCCGGTTGGAATTCATGGTGCAGGTGATGGCTCTGTGGGAAAGCCTGCTGACGGATCCGTCATGCTCCCCGGCTCCTCCCTGAGCAGAAAGTGCTGTTTACTTTACCTGTGCCGCCAGGAAATTGACCCGAGCACAGGTTGCTGAGTATGCACTGGTGATGCAACTAAGAGGAACCAGGAGGTGTGGTTCCAGCAGTGTCGGCTCTTCATAAGGGAAGTAGGCGCGGCCGCCATTGTTAACGAAAACAAGTCGGCATGCCATTGGTAATAAAAATTAAGCGCTGTAGCCATTCTTAACCCCTTCACTGCGGCGGCTATTCCGCCACAGTGCTAAGGGGGGGTGGGGCGGCCGCGCAGCGGGCGCATGCTGGTGACGGAACCGCTCCGTCACCAGCCGCGGTTGCGCTGTGCTCATGACGGAGCGGTTCCGTCACGGCCCCGCCCGCTCAATAGAACGTTCAGCGCTGGCGCGGAATCCGTGCCGCGCAGGTGTTCCGAGCGGGCCGTGACGGAACCGCTCCGTCATCAGCACAGCGCGACCGCAGCTGATGACGGAGTGGTTCCGTCACCAGCAGGGGAGGGGTTAAACTGAAAGCGTGGCATGGAGCGCTTTTAAAAAAAAATAAAACATTTGTTTGTGAAATTCACAAACAATATTTTTTTTGTAAATGCGCCCCATGCCGTACTTTCACTTTAATGGCGGCTGCACACCTTTCTTTAAACGTGGCTCGTGTAAAGAAACGGAGTTGCACACTAAAGAAATAACAAGCATTTGCAATGTAATTATGCATGGTATTTCCTTGGTCAGCAGCTCAGTTTCTTCAGACGCTGCTCATCTAAACAAAGGGGCTCAGCAGTCATTAAAGGTAAAGCGCGGAATGGGGGTACTTATAAAAAGGTTTTTTTAAATAGTCCCTAAACAAAAAGATAAAAACTTACAGTGTAAGGAAACTGTAGTTGGTCAGCGCTCCTCACTTACAAACGGAAGTGATGAATCGGGGGCACCGGCTAATAAGGATCCAGGAAACAAGAGCAATACAGTTTTTAACCAATGCCAAGCAGCAGCTGTAATTCCACTCCTGAGAGTGATTACAACAAGCCTTGAAACAGTGCATGCGTGCTGATACCTGACCTAAAAATGACAAATTAAGTGATACTATCAGAATATGTGCCGCATTATCTTGTTTCACCTTTTGATGACTTGAGGGTTGAAAACTGAGGTAGATTCCTACACACTTCAGGTTATTTAATTTTTTTGTTCTCGGATTGCTACCTTGCTCCTCGTCCTCGTCTTAGTCCTTACATTATGCAGATACACCCCCAAATACACAGCTTGTGGTCAGTTACATTATTTTGTTCCAAAAAGAGAGTGGTGAATTAATTGCCACCGTCTTTCACATGAATACTTTGCTTGTCTCAAGTGGTAGAGAGAACAACAAAACACACAAGATGATGGACGGAATGTTGCACATTGGCAAAGCATTCACTCCCAGTTACAGATCTGGGTTTAATCCATCGTTATTTTGCTCACCACGCCACCCCAGTTCAGACATGGCCATATGCAAATCAGTCTTGACCCTGTGCCTCATGGGAACAGTCCAGCCCGAACTGCCAAGCCATGTCTTCCCTGGACCGGAATCAAGCATCCTAGGACCGGCCTTTTTCAGATGCATGGCTTCAAAACTGTACTTCATATGCTCCTGTGTAAACAGACCAACCCACCACCCCCACATGGCTGCACTGGAAATGGAAACTCTCCTCCTGAAGGCGCTAATGTGTTTCAAGTCAGATACTATTGTCTGTATGTGTCTTATTATTGCACAGTAGCCTAACCATGAGTATTTGCTGGGCCATGTAGTGGAAAGCCCCATACAGAGGTATGTGAACAGCTGGCTGCCAACTGTTCTCTGTGCTGTTTGCAGAAACAGAAAGGAGTCAGGACAACATCTTTAAAGAGAAAACAATCAGAACAAGGTTCGTGTTTTAGTAGTAACATTGATCCTAGACAGAAAAACTTGTTTTCAAAATACGAATGAGTATTCCTCTGAAATGTCCGTATATTTTGCTTTATCGTGTATAGTTCTATACGTATATTTCGTTGTGGCAAGCTTTTGTGCTTTAGGTGTTCAGACGTGTGCTGTTAAAGTGAGATCAATGGAACTACATATTTAAATATTTTAATAATACTTTACTAATGCATTTCTAATTGCATGGAAATAAAATTGTAAATATATATAATTATGTATATATATATATATACATATTTGTTTATATGTACATATATAGAGATTATCTATCTATATATAGATATCTCTCTCTCTCTCTCTCTCTCTCTATCTCTCTCTCTCTCTCTCTCTCTCTCTCTCTCTCTCTCTATATATATATATATATATATATATATATATATATATACATACGTGTACCTTATGGAGTGCATTACATAGTATCCTTATTCATTGAATAAATGTACCTTTTCTCTCAGGGTTTAGTCATATATCTCCTTCTCTTTAATGCCTGTCACGGCTCCTTCTTGCTCACCGTCCACACCTTTGGTGTTTCATTATAATGTTGCACTTGTGAAATGGTGCTGCACTTCCACCCCCCTGAGCTATCAGCATGTTACCTTAGATGTAGCACATGCATTCAATCCATTAGGATCTGGGTAGCGGTCAAGGCTCTAGCAAGGCCTTGACAAGTGAGCCAAAAGAAAAGACATATTGGAAAGAGATTGAGAGTCCAAGATCACAAAGGGAGCCAGAGGTGAAGTGGGGCCCTTCAAGGAAGCCATGCACAATGTCACAAAGTGCAGACACTCAAGGAAGAATTAAGCACTGAAAACAGAGTTAGCTCAGAGAACAAGAGAGCACAAAAAACAGAGCTAGCTCGGAGAACAAGAATGCACTGAAAACAGAGCTAGCTCAGAGAACAAGAAAGCACTGAAAAACAGAGTTTGCTCAGAGAACAAGAGAATACAAACAACAGAGCTAGCTTGGCGAACAAAAAACACTGAAAACAGAGTGAAGAAGAGAAGTGGAAAACATTCAAAACAGAGCTACCTCAGAGAACAAGAAAGCACTGAAAACAGAGCTAGATCAGAGAACAAGAAAGCACTAAAACAGAACAAGCTCAGATAGCAAGAAAGCACCGAAAGTAGAGTTAGCTCTGAAATCAAGAAAGCACTAAAACCGGAGCTAGCTCAGAAAACAAGAAAGCACTGAAAACAGAGAACAAGAAAGCCCTGAAAACGGAGCTAGCTCAGAGAACAAGAATGCACTGAAAACAGAGCTAGCTCAGACAACAAGAAAGCACTGAAAACAGAGCTAGCTCAGAGAACAGGAAAGCCCTGAAAACAGAGCTATCTCAGAGAACAAGAATGTACTAAAAACAGAGCTATCTCAGAGAACAAGAATGTACTGAAAACAGAGCTAGCTCAGAGAACAAGAATGCACTGAAAACAGAGCTAGCTCGGAGAACAAGAAAGCCCTGAAAACAGAGCTAGCTCAGAGAACAAGAATGCACTGAAAACAGAGCTAGCTCAGAGAACAAGAATGTGCTGAAAACAGAGCTAGCTCGGACAACAAGAAAGCACTGAAAACAGAGCTAGTTCGGAGAACAGGAAAGCACTGAAGCACAGTACAAGAGAGCAGTGAGCTGGGGTTTTGGCAAATGTAGCTTTTGGCATTTAAAGCATCCTGCCTGTCACAAAGCCCAGTTTGGAGGAGGAAAGAAAGCATGTGTTGAATGTTTCCAGACAAGGGAAATCAGTTTAAAGATGTACCACACGTTTAGACCTTTTAAGAATATGTGGTAGGTTGGGGCACAAACTTCTTGGCTGCAACAAAGCAAGACGTGGATCTTAAATAGGGGGACATTTTTGATTATTTTCCAAGAGGCTGGAAGTTTGTGGAGACATAAAGCATGCACACTAATGTTAGACATGTGTTTGCGAGTTGGTAATCATAACAGAAGCATTCATCAGGCTACATGTCCACCCAGAAACAAGCTTTAACAATGCACATGTTTTGATGTTTGTATATTGAAAAGGATTTTGCCAATCTTCTCGAACAGAATCTGTGACATAAATGCAAATTTCCATAACATAAATAACGTGTAAAGGAGCAGCAGTGCACACTTCCTCACATACACAGGAGAGTGACAACAAAGGCAGCCACAGCAATGCACGTCCCTACACACAGAACATATACAGAATGGGTAGCAGCTATGTGACAAATCCTACAGATAAAGCCGCAGAAGAGAAAGGTTCCCTTCCTCATAGAACAGGTATAGCAGTACAACAGCAGAATACCTTATCCTCGCAAAGCAAGCACAGCGTGGGGGTAACAGTGCAAGCTGCCTGAATCGCAAAATTAAGTGGCATAAAGAAAGCATTAATACAAAGCCTAAATATCCGCGAGTGAGACAGAGTTTCCCACCTAGTAAGGACCCTGTCATGTTTATTGGCACTGCCCACACCCGTGCACTTCAGAAAGGAGGGGAACCTAAGGTTCAGAGAGGGTGGGTGCTGAAGAATGCCCCTGACACCTACTGATGACCTGAAACATGTCGATCTCACTAAAAGGCCTGAGTAACTCCTCTTCCTTTTAATCCTGCTCACTGGAGACATTAATGAAATGCATTGGACACTCAGGCCACCCATAGCCACGTAGCTTTATGGTATTTCCACCCTGTGTTTTAGGGTTGTAGCCCACACATTGGTAGAGTGTCTCTACCAATGTGAGGAGAGGCCCGACGATGAAGCATGCCACCCCTGGGCAGTGAGGTCATCTGCCCTTTACATTAAACTTTATTGTGTTCTCTGACATGGCATGGGGCTTCTTTACTATTCAGATCCTCTGGTCTGTTGGTTGTTTTCAGCCCTCCGGGAGCAAAGGACAATTTTACCCCAAGCGTTCGAATATCTGTGCTGTGCTGGTTTTATGGTAATCCCTTTAATGTTTACATTTGGAGGTTGTGCATGTTGATGTGTTGAGGTGAAGGCATTGGGAGCGAGTCATAGTTTTGTGGCGGTTTGAAGCTGCTTTAGGTTTATGTTTGGTGTTCTGTTTGAAGTGTCTTATAAGGTGTTTATATGAGTTTCCCAAGAGTGAACACTGTTGTGAGTTCAGTAATTGCCATCTATAGGCCTATGAAGATGGCATTGGATACTCCTGACATGTTCTAAGATGTTCAGTTTAGTGATTTGGTGCCTAATACGAGTGATAAAGACAGCATTAAAGCATCACAGTGCTTAGCTGAGAGGTTCATCATTCAGTTACGATGTGCATTAAGTGGTAAGTACATTAGTTTCCATTTTAGAAAGGAGAGTGTTCTGTTGATAAATTGAATAGCAGGCAGTAAATACAGTAGATTGCAGAGGGAGGTTTCGATGCATTTGCCAAATGTTCTATCGATTTGTTGTTTTGCCAAAAATGACCTTTAACCGCATCGCTGCTGCAGTGATTTTTGCGCTACGCGGCTTTTTTCGAAAAGCCGCGTTAGATGACGAGCTCAGCTCGTCATCCGCACACGCCCCCCGTGGCTGATGACGAGCTGAGCTCGTCATCAGCATCGAAGGGGTTAATATATTTCAGCTCGGCCCTCCATCGAGTGAATGTGATAATGTATCTTTGTTTGGTTGAGCATATGAATGGGCCTTTCACTGTATGCAATTTGTGTGCACCAGATGACCACAGAGAGCTGTTGGGCTAAGACCCATTCTTTGCAGCAGGTTTCTGCCTCAGGTGTAGGTTGCCCTCACATCTCCCTATAGGCGTTTTGCCCAAGTGTAAGATGCTGTCCCGTCTCTCTGAGGATTATCCTTAAACGTTAGTTTCTTTCCATCACTTCGAGATGTATGCTCTATTCTAGGCTATCAGGTTTTTGTTCCAGGAGTAAGATGTTGTTTTATCTATATGAGGATTCCCCCCTAAACATTAGCTTCTTCCCGTCTCTCGAATATGTATGGTCCAGGCTCTGAAGTTTTTGCTCCGGGTGTAAGGTGCTGTCCCATCACAATGAGGATTCCTTCCTAAACATTAGCTTCTTCCTATCTGTCGGAAGTGAATGCTCCAGGCTCTGATGTTTTTCCTCCCGGTGTAAGATGCTGTCCCACCTCTCTAAGGATTTCCCCCAAACATGGGCTTCTTCCCATCTCTCGGAGATGTATGTTCTAGGCCATGAGGTTTTTGTTCCAGGTGTACGATACTGTCCTATCTATATGACGATTCCTGCCTAAACATTAGCTTCTTCTCATCTCTCGGAGATGTATGCACCAGGCTCTGAGGTTATTCCTCTAGTTGCAAGATGCTATCCCATCTCAAGAGGATTCCTCCCTAAACATTAGCTTCTTCCCATCTCTCGGAGATGTATGCACCAGGCTCTGGGGTTTTTCCTCTGGTTGTGAGGTGCTATCCCATCTCAATGAGGATTAGCGTTGACAGTCTCATCGTGGTAGGTAGGAAGGATTGTGTACCTTGTGTACATATTAAATTGCCTTTCTTCTCTACGAACTACCTGTGTTGTCAAATGTCAGATGCCACCTCTTTAGTATATACAGGAGCAGGAAGTGAAGCCATCGATTTCTGCCTAACTTTGTATCACTTTAAATCTGCTGCAGTATCATAGCTGGATGGGAAGCGCCCCTTTCCCCAGCAGACTCTACGTCGTGTGCCAACGTTCGATTGTAAACGTCCGCGTGTGTGTAAACTGGAATTCTTTCTTTTTAGTTAAAAGAGCTTTATTGAAGCAAATAAAAAATAAAGGTGCAAAATACAACAATACTTATAAGGAAAGTGGCGAAGAAACAGCTAACTGAATGCATAATAAAGAGAAATGAAAAACACAAAATATCTCCCAATAATATAAAAATACCTCATAAGAAAAAAGCCATAATCAGAAATTGTACCTAGAAACAAAGTAGTGTTTTACATTTTTTAGAAGGGGGTGGGAACTAGACATAGGGAGAAAGAAAGAAAAAGAGGAAATAAATAGAAAAATAAGAAGAGAGGGAATGGGGAAAAGAAAGAAGGAAAAGGAGAAGGGGAAGGAAGAAAAGGGAGAAAAATAAAATAGGGTAATATCCTTATCTCATATCACATTTGAAACTACTACAATACAGTAATTACATTGGCTTCTAAATACATACTAAGAACTTTACATTGACATATAAAAAACTTCATTAAAACAGAAAATTAAAAAGGAAAGGAATAAAATGAAATACTCATAGTGGTTGATAAACGAAGGAGCTGTCTTTATTACGTAATGCAGATGAAGATAAATAATTGGTGAGCTGAGACCAGAAGGCTTCCTTTCGAATGAATTGTTGAGAAGTGTGTCAACTGGTGGCGCAGCGCATAAATAAGCTGAATAAAAAAATAAAGTAATAAAGGAAAGAATATACCTATCTACGTCACACCTTGCATTTATGCACAGCCATCGTAGAGAACTTTGCTGTATTGTTTTGTCCAGCAATTTTTTTTCCAGCAAGGACACGGGAGAGAAATCTGTTATCTCCACGTTGTGAAGGAATATAAAGCTGTATCGGGAGAGGAGATTTCAATGCGCTCCCTGATATTATAAAGAGGCCAGTGATTCATTAATAAGTGATCAGTTAGTTAGATGCACTAATAGCATAAACATTCAAGAAAAATTGCTTGCAAGTAATCCAGATCTCGGGGATGCTTTAGAAATAGAATACACTGCTTAATGTATAAAGGTAATGAAACAATCATCAATAAATGAAGAGATACATGAAATACACACTGACAAAGAAAGTATTTTAGAAGTGAATAAAATTTAGACAATAAAGCAAAATTCAAACTGAGTCTTGAGAATATAAAGCCAAAATGTTATAAGTGTGGTAAAAGTACACATTTGGCAAATAGTCCAAGTTGCCCAGCACACTCAAGTATGTGTAGGAAATGTAACAAAAGGGGACACTATGCATGAGCCTGCAAAAATAAAGAAATCCAACAAGTTCATGCCATAGTAGAAAGTGAAGATTGTAAAGAAAAAATAATTTTCCAGATTGATTTACAAGACAATAATTTACACCAATCATATCCTATGTGTAATATTAATATGGATGAGGATGAGGTAAAAGTTTTTGAAGACTGTTGGTCTCCTTACACATTGATTGGGAATTATGTATTTGCGAACAAATTTGCATGTTAAGGTTACACATTACAAGAAACTCATATCAAACCAAGTGGTTACATCAAGGAGCCCATACCCTTGTAAGGCATGACTACTATGTGCATTGAATTTAAAGATCGCTCAACAGTTGGGAAAATCTATGTAACAGAAAAGGGGTCCAACCTTCTAGGTTAGAGGCATCAGAAAGAGTTAGGGATGAAATTAGACCCCAATAATTCAGAACAAATGCTGTTATGTGGAAGGTCTTACACTGAGAAGAAATTATGTGAGGAATATCCTGAACTATTTAAGAACAAGTTAGGATTTTTATGTAACTATCAACACAAGATAAAATTGAAATACAATGCTCAACCAGTTGTACATAAAGTTAGAGTGATTCTGCATCTCATGGAAGAATTGTTAAAGGAGAATTTGAGAAACTCGTTAAACAAGAGGTAATAGAACCTACATAAAGTTCTGAATGGCTGGCACCTATTGTTGTGACAAGCAAGGCTTGGGGAAGGTATCCGGTTATGCAAAGACCTCAGCGATCTTAATGCTTGTATATGGGTTGATCATTTTCTCCACTCCAGAATTAATGAAATGTTGAGCATGATTGGTAGCATAAGTTGTTTCAGTGTAATTGACCTATTTTCAGCCTACCAACAGGTAAGAACCGCATCCAGAGCCGAGGTCATTAACATCTTTCATTACTCCATTTGGAGCTTACAGATAACGCAGGAAGCCATTCAAACTTGCCTCTGCAGCTGTGGTACTCCAAAAGATAATGCATCAAGTTTTAAAAGGTTTAGATAGAATCATGTGTTTACAAGATGTCATTTTAGTCTATGGAAATCTGATACTGAACATAATGATACCTTAAGAGCAGTTTTCTCAGCCCAAGCCCTGAAGCTGGAGAAGTGTCAGACTGGAGTGGGTTCGGTGGATTATCTGGGACACATGATCTCTAAAGATGGCATTAGACCTAAAGTTGATTTACCTTCTACCAAGGATGAAATCCGATCCTCTTTAGGTTTAGTAGACAATTTGGCTAAATTAATTTAAAAATTTGTGGACAAAGTTCTCCAATAAAGGAAATAACGAAGAAAGCGTGTCATTTTCAATGGAACGCTGAGCTTCAAACTACTTTCAATGAAATAAACCAGGCTATTGTAAGTGCACCTAGTTTGGAAAATGTTGATCTGAAACGTAAGATTATCTTAACTATTGATGTGAGTATAAAGAGTACAGGAGCTACCTTGACACTGATAGTGGATAACAAGGAAAGCATTGTGGCTTTTGCATCCTGTGCCCTTAAGGGATCAGAAAGCAACTACTCTACTGTGGAAATGGAAGCATTAGCATGCTATTGGGCAATATTGCACTTTCAGTACTTGTTGTGGGGCGTACTGCTCACCTTGAAACAGACCACAAACCCCTTATTTCTCTGTTTTTCTAAAGGCATAGATCTCACCACCCCCAGAATTAAAAAATGGGTTCTGGGTTTGGAAGGAGTCAATTTTAAAACAGAATACTTCCCAGGCATTACGAATCTGGCAGCAGGCTGTCTTTCTAGGTTGCCTATTGAGAAAAATAAAATAAATTCTGGTGGCAAACTAGAAGAACCGGTTTTTGTGACTGATATTCCTGGTATAAGATAAGATAACATTTATAGAGCGCACTAAACCCAAACGTGTCAAGGCGCTAAGCAGACACTGTTGGAAAGAGGGAGTGCAGCCTCCAATTAAGAAGGAAATAACCACGTTTTCAGGGGTTTCCTGAAAATAGGAAGGGATTTAGCATGGACGATAGCAAGGGGGAGAGAATTCCAAAGCTTGGCAGCAGCCACTGAGGAAGGGCGGCCGTCCCCACCTGGATTTACAAAATCTGGGCACCACAAGTTTAGACTATGTGGATGATCTCAAGGTTCTCCCTGGGGTATATCGGTGGAACCGAGATTTGAGTTGGGACGGACCCTTGCAATGTGTACTGCCTTGTACACTATAGTGAGGGCCTTGAACGCGATGTATTCCTTAACAGGGAGCAAGTGTAATGACCGGATGCCTTCTCTAGCAGATTGATGTTTAGGAATATTTAAGATCAACCTTGCTGCTGCATTCTGAACCATCTGGAGTCTGTTAGGAGATGCAGCGGTTATATTGACATAGAGGGCATTGCAATAATCAAGCCGGGAAGGAATCAAGGCGATGATAGAGGACCGGTGCAGTTCTGGAGGAATGAGTGGAAGGGCCCTTCTGAGGGTTTTTAAGATATAAAAGCATGTGCTAACTATACGATTGACCTGGGCATCAAAAGACAGACCCTCATCAAAAATTACCCCTAGGTTTTTAGCCATTTTTACAGGGATAAGAAGAGGACCGCATTCTGTAGGCCACCATGCCTTAGACTAGATGGACGTCTGAGGTCCAAAAATCAGTACCTCAGTCTTATCCGTGTTAATCTTTAAAGAATTGCTCTTTATCCAGCCAATAATGTTTAACATACATGCATTAAACTTTTCTACGACTATCTGCAGGTTGTTGGTGACAGAGATAATGATTTGGGTTTCATCCACGTTGGAGAATACCTTAAATACATATGATCTTACCAGTTCAACTAGAGATTAAAAAAGGGTAGTGCTGAGCTAAGAGCCCTGAGGTAACCCACATGGGAGAGTGAAGGCTGTAGTTTTAAATCCGCCATAGCAAACTGTGTACCTTCTGTCTGTAAGAAAGGACTTGAGAAGCTGCAGAGCTTTTCCCGTGACCCCCGCTTCCCGCAGGCGTTGGATCATTCACTCATGAGAGACGGTGTTGAATGCTGCCGATAAAACAAGCAGAATCAACACCGCTGAACCCCCATGATCTACCTGCATCCGAATATGATCAGAGGCCGTGATGAGAGCAGATTCCGTGCTGTGACCAGTACGGAATCCATTCTGGGAGCAGTCCAGAATTTCCTGTGCATCCAAATACTTCACTTACTCAGTATTAATGGATTTTTCCAGAATTTTAGTAGGAACAGGAAGGAGGGAGATAGGGCGGAAGTTCTTTCATTCCAGAGGGTTGGTATTGGGTTTCTTAAGGAACGGAAGGACAGTTGCTTCCTTCCAGATAGCTATATAACAGTCAGACGTAAGTATTTCATTGTATACCTTTTACAGAAAATTGGCTGGTAAATCAGGTGCCATTTTAAGAATCGTGGGCGTACACGGGTCAGAGGGCGCTCCGAATTTTAGGCGGGGTAAGAGATCTTTAATAAGTTGACTTGAGATAGGGGCGAAGGAAGACAGCACATTCTTCCTAGTGATCTGAGAGTGCTCCACCATACTCAGTTTAGACTCAGCAACCATGACTTGTCAGCGGGAGGAGCAAACTCCGGATAAATCTGCAGAACTTTCTCTTGGATATAGGTTGCTATCTTATCACAGAAATCTTGGGAGGGGGTCATGGACAGCTGCTGGGGAGGTTCAGAGATTTCCTTGATTACTTTAAATAGCATGCTGAATGAGTTATGAGCTGTCCTAATCTTTCCAGTGAGATAACGGGATTTAGCCTGGAAGATAGCATCCTTATAATTCCGTAGCATAGAGCGTTCCTTGTTTTTCTCCTGAGGGCAGGGATTAATACACCATTTGCATTCTTGTCTACGAAATTCACGTCTCAGAGCCATAAGTTCCTCCGAGAACCGTGGTGCGGAGCGTTTACTCCTTTTGATAATACAATTCTTAAGAGGGGCAACTATATCTAGAGCCCTACTTAACCAATCCCGGAAACCCTCTGCTGTATAAGGGAGGATATTTGCCTCTTGTCCAATGTTGTGGCTAAGGCAGTGTTCCAGCTAACAGCAGTGATCTTATTCAGTTTCCTGCAGGAATGGTATCTAAAGGGGAGATCCTCGCTCTTTTTGTGAACTACTGGGGGGAGATTATAAATTCGACCAGGTAGTGATCCACCCAAATAAGGGGTTCAACAGTCTCAATCACCAGGTCATTGTGATGGCTAAAAATTCCATCAAGCATATGACCAGCAGTGTGAGTGGGGGAGTAAACCTGCTGCTCAAACCCCATGGAAGTGATAAGCTCAACAAAATGAGTTGTATCTTTATCTTGGTGATTTTCAAGGTGAAAATTGAAATCACCTAGGCCCTTATAGTGGGCAGAGGTGGCGAACGGCTGAAAGATTTTACACCAGGTCTCCACAAATTTAGCACGCGGGCCCGGTGGGCAATAGACCAAAATTCCAGAGAAGCAGAAGTTCTCAGAAAGTTTGACCCTAAAGAAGGCCACTTCTAAAGTGGTGCCCGGGGCAGTTGTCACAGAAGAGAGTGTGCAGCTAAAGTAGTCCCTGGCCACCAGGGCTAGGCCTCCTCCTCTTCTATTTGGGTGATCCAGTCTAAGTATGGTATAGCCCGGAGGGATTAAGTCTACCAGATCAGGAACTGAGTGGTCTCTAGCCCATGTCTCAGTAATAAATAGCCAGTCAATATTACTAGATTGGATGGTCAAGGCTACTTCAGTTTTGTGCTTAATCATAGAGCGAGCATTTAGTAGAGCACCCCGAAGAAGATGATGCCTGCTCTCTACTAATATCCTGGTCTCCATCTTATGTTTTTCCCCTGTGTTTTTTGACGTGATCCAGATGGGAAGCCTTCCTGCTGATGGGTTTTCTATTACAATGGGAACAGGGCACACCGCCCCCCTCATTGAGACCCCAGTTCTCTTTGCACCTCTATTGGGGCACAGCTCTAGCAACTGTGGTTTGGAGTAAGTAATGGCTGGTGTGTCCTTGATTTTGGGGGGTGAACGGGCAGCATGCCTGGCTCCTGGTGCCGGCCAGGCACGAACGGGCGCAGACGGGCTTGCCTTTAGCGTGCCCTCTGCGCACATCCGCTGCGCGCTCTTGTGACCATTGGATTAAATGTCCCCCAGAACCATAAATACGGGGTGTGCTGGAGCGCCAACCTCCACGGCATTCGGCTCGAAAGAGTAGTAGTTAGAGAAGATGGACTCTCCCCGCACAATCGGGGAACCCGCAGGGCACCAGAGAGCCCAGGAAGAAGTGAGGAGTGACTCCCGAGCAAGAGCGCTCAGTACGTAAAGTGCAAAACAGTGCAGTTAATAAAAGCTTACAACAGCTCCAACTCTAACTAAGGCGCAGGCTAAAACATCAAAATGCTATTACTGTTTAAAAATGGCTAAGCAGGCTAGCGCGCCTCCTGCCATACATGCATCCACTGCGCGCTATTGTGTCCATCGGATTAAATGCCCCCCAGAACCTGAAGTACAGGATGAGCTGGAGCGCCAACCTCCACGGCGTCTGGCTCGAAAGGGTGGTAGATAGAGAAGATGGACTCTCTCCTCACAATCGGGGAACCCGTGGCGGATCAGAGAGCCCAGGAAGAAGGTAAGCAGGAATGGGAAGTGGGCATGGCAGCAGACCAAATATTGGCCAAAATAAAAGATGAAATAATCAAATGGTGGCCCAACAGACAGTCTTATCTTATGGATGATCTGCAAAGATTTGGGGGAGCCAGGCAAGAATTGTACATTGATGGTAACATGGTGAAAAGAGGCAACAAAGTGACCCCACCTAAAGAATTGTGGACAGGATTACATACTTAGCCCATGAGGGTCATCCGGGAAGGAATCATACCAAGAATAAAGCAAGAACACTATATTGGTTTCCAGTCATGGATACTTTGTGGGGGAACAAGATAAAAGAGTGTGTGAATTGTGCTGCTAGTGATAAAACCAGGGTGATCAGGAAGACTCTTAATTCACCTGTGGAGGTTCCTATTTATCCGTAGGACAAGTTGGCACTGGATATTATTGTACCACTGTAATACATGACTAATGAGGGAAGGTACATGTTAGTCTTAATAAACTATTACTCGTTGGATTGTAACTAAAATGGTTTATTCCATCACTACTGAGGTTTTGATAGACTTCTTAATTGACACATTTTACACAGAGGGTAGCCCTAGTACACTGATAATGGGCAATTGATTGCAGTTCCCTTCAGTAGAGATTAACAATTGTTTGTCCAATTTATCTATTAAACACCTAAGAACAGCCTTGTATTGACCCAGAGCAAATAGGCTGGTGGAAAGGACAAACCGAATGATTTAGGAGTGTATTCAGTTAGCCATGACTTCCAATGAACCGCTGTAGAAAACCATGCATGATATGCTGTGGTCCTACCATACTTCACCCAAAATTATTACAGGAATTTCTCCTTTCATGTCATTGAAAAGGCAGAGTGGCAGGAACTAAATTACTTCCCAATTGATTGGGAGGAGGACATCCTGTGTGGGTTGAGAGAGAACGTGTTAATGAATGTGTCAGGAAACACCAAGACGTATATCCCCTGATATAACAAAAGACAAGGAGAAACCAGAAGGAGATGGGAAGTAGGTGATAGAGTAGTGGTGAAACTCCCAAACCTGCATATGAACAAAAGTAGTTGTTATTCAAGTTCCAAAGAATAACACGTGTACACAACAATATGGTGGTGTTGGACGATGGCAAAACATGGAGAATGGTTGGGTTGTCCAAATGTTCTGTTATACCTCCTCATCAATATGGTGCAGTCACTTCCTTTACCACAAATAAAAACAGGGAGGGAGACTACTCCTGAACCATTTCACAGAAAACACCTCAGTGGCAAAAGGATTACATTACTAAGTAGTTGGAGTTTTATGTATTCCTGGCATGTGTTATTACAGCACCTAGTATAAGACTTCTCTGTTCTTATTCAAAATCATATCTTCCCATGTGGATTTTTTGTTCCCTCAATTATGTGTTTCTTTTCATTTGTAAATGTTATAATGCTTTAGTTATAATGCTTTATAATCTGTTATAATGCTATTCATATTATATTATATGTCATTTGCTAAAATTTGTCCTATGTATGCAATAACTTGTATGTGTTGGTATATTCCTACCTCCTCCTTCCTCCTTCCCACCTGGTATATATCTGTGCTCGGTCAGTTGGAAGGTGAGTTAGAGCAGCTGAGTGTAGTGCCGCTGGAGTTGACTTATGTTCCTCTAATAAACATTTACTTCACTACATGGACGTGTTTATTTCTTAACAAACATTTCAATGAGGATTCCTTCCTAGACCATACATTTCTCGGAGATGTATGGTCTAGGCTCTGAGGGTTTTGCTCCAAGTGTAATATACTGTCCCACATCTCTAAGGATTTCTCCCTTAACATTAGCTTATTCCGATCTCTCGGAGGTGTATGCTCCAGGGACTGAGGTTTTTGCTCCAGGTGTAAGATGCTATCCCGCCTATTTTCGGGTATCTCCCTTAACATTAGCATATTTCCATCTCTCGGATATGTATGCTCCAGGCTTTGAGGTTTTTTCTCTGGGTGTACGATGCTGTCCTATCTATGTGAAGATTCCTTCTTAAACATTAGCTTCTTCCTGTCTGTCAGAGATGTATGCTCTAGGTTCTGAGGTTTTTGCTCCAGGATGCTGTCCTATCTATTTGAGGATTCCTCCCTAAACATCAGCTTCTTCCCATCTCTTGGAGATGTGTGCTCAGGGCGCTGAAGTTTTTCCTCCAGGTGGAAGGCTTCGTGTGTTAGAAATTCGATATCTGGTTGCATGAGGTATGCACCCAGGCCAAGCAGGAACCACCACTCTAGTCAGGGTAAGCTAGGTACACACTAAAAGATAACCTGTGCTCACCCTCTGGTAGCTTGGCACAGAGCAGTCAGGCTTATCTGAAGAGAAAATGTGTATAGTATTTGTGCAACAAACACATACGCACAGTAGCACTATCGATTTACCACAAAAAGACTCCACTCAGGTTTATTACAATAGATTATGATATTATAAACAAAATAAGACCAAAACAACAAAATTTCAACGTACAGAAGTTGAGATATTTAATTTTAAAGGAAGAAATGCAGTAAAGTGCTTAGAAGCAAGCAGCGCAAAAAAGATTACTTTAGGTCGCAGTGGACCGGGGCAAATTCAAAGTCTGGCCCGACTCCGATGGAGCTCTGGCCTGATACAGGACCCTCGCAGGCCCTGGTGAACAAAGTACCTTTTTCTGGTTACAAACAACAACATGCGTTAATGTAGAGTCCTGAGGCACTTGATGCGTCAATATTCTGCATGTAGTGAAGGATATGTGTTCGTTTCGAAGACGAGTGCTGGAGTCTAGCGGCGTCGAGCAGTACTCCAGATTCTACCACACAGTTGAGCGGATGCATTGATATTACCAAGCTGCAGCAGCGGCAATACACTGTCCGATGCTTCGTTTTCTGGAGGCAAGGCGCTAGTTCTAGGGCGATGTGCCCTTCTCATCTTGCTCCAGCCTTGTTCCTGCCTATTTGTCTCTTTTGGCCAGTTTAAAGTTGTGTTATATGGCAACGTGATGTTTTTAACACCCCCTTAGCTCCCTTTCTTGCCCTCCCTTCAACATCTGACCCTTACTGACACTCATCAACGAAACCATCATCTGACTGAGGCAGCTAAGCTAATGATGATTCAGGTGATCTGGGGGAGGTCTGGTACTGAAGGGGGTGAGGCGGGACAGCGGAATAATAATTGAATAAAAAACTGTACCTGAGTATGTGACTGCTGCCTCGGTCCTCTTCTCCGTCTCTCCTCAAATCCCAGCATGCACTGGGGCACAGGCTAAGTACCCAATCCTGGCACTGCTCTCATGCTATAAGAGCAGTGCCATAATTGGCCTGCACGGCGTGGTTCGCCACTCAGACAGTGCCTAGGTGCCTGTGACATTTCTCCAACCCGGCTGTGTAACATAGGTTGGAGAAACCTAAGTGTGCATGTCTGTTTAGGCGACCTATTATGGCCGGCCAAACAGACATACGGACTGACACTGTGTCTTCCACTCCACCCTGCTGTGCCAGGCCCTGACCCGCCCTACACTGCTGGCAACAGCTCATGCAGTCTGCGACAATTTGCGAGACTGCTGACTGACTGACCAGTGGGGCGCCGCTCCTCCACCATTACGGAGGAGCTGCCCTCGGGCACACCTCCTGCTCATCCAGGTACTGACCAGTGAACGCAAAAGGGACCCCCTGCTGCTTCATTTCATTCACTTTCATGAGCAAGTGCATTCATTTTCATGAGCAAGTGCATTCACTTTCATGAGCAAGTGCGCACAATTCGTCCCTACCTACATCCAGTGCGCCATTTTAGCAAAGGCCGTCTCTAGTCCTAGGCCTCATAATAAGTTCTGACAAGCTCTGGCTAACCACAGAGACCTTGTCAGACTGGTTGAAGGAAGACAATAATAATTTTAGAAACAGCAGTCCAGAGGTGGACTGGCCTTTTGGGCACTCTGGCACTACAGATGGACCTGTTTGAAAGGGGGTGGCTTTTTTTTGGTCCTGTGCACCATGCATGACGGTAAAAAAACACAGGCACTAACACTGGACAATTCAAGTTCAACCATCTTATTGCCAGAGCGCCAGACAAGCAAGTCCAATGCTGCATGTTGCTGTTCACCAATCAGAACAGCTCAATGTGATTAAACCATTCTGATTGGTTATTGGTAATCCATTAGGAACAACCAAGGGTGGCCTGCACCTCCCGAATCGTTTACCAGACTGGGCAGAATTTTTTTCTAGTGCACTGCAAAGGTGACTTTGCCATTTCTTTTAGCCGCTTTCTACTCCGCTGGAAAAATAAACAAAAAGGTGGATTCTGCAATTTTCGTATGTGGGTGAAATTGTTGACTCGGCACTAGACTCTACCGGTATTTTGGCTCCGGCATACGTAGTTCGACATCTATTTATGGAGGTTTTGCTCACTACTACATGCAAATGTGCTTTCCCTTAGGCAGGAATTGTGCTCGCCAGTGCTTTGCATTGAAATGTTTTGCCTTCCGCAGCTGACAGAATTTTTGGTGGGTTGCATCTCATTTTTTTCTCCCATTCCTGAATAAGAACTTGGAACCTTGCTGGCTGACTGTATCCATTAAACAAACCAATTGGAAATCGCTAATAGGCGCCTGAGAGCCAACAGGCTGGCTTCCAGTTCCGGCAGCAGCCTCTGAAATATTGTGATACGACACCATGCTGTGTTTGTGGCCAGCGTGTGACACTTGCACGTGCTGCCAAGCGACAATTTTATGAGCTGGAAGGCATTGAAGTCTGAGCCGCTAATTCCCTCCTGAATATTGTGAGTGTTTTTGAAATTAAATGGCCTCTCGCTGGAAAGACTGAGGGAATTTCTTTGGCCCGGCTGCTGCCGAGATTCGTACCCGAGCACCGGTCGGCCTTTACCAGCAGCAGGCATGAGTATTCAGTGTTCTGTGCCAGGGGGTAACCACTGCCATGTTATGTACTCTGCACTGCTACTGTTAGATACAAGGCACTGTGTATTATATGTTCCTGAGTCGAGGAAAGAGTCAAAACCAGCAAACCCTCTGGTCGTGTTCGCGTCACGGGAACGAAAGTAGGTAGCACTTTGTGATAATGGAGTGCGAAGTGACCCGGATTAGCTCGCATTAGCCCCCTCTTCCGAGGGGTCGCGAGAAGTGTTTATTTGGCTATCTGTATTACAGCAGCAGGATATTATTCAACTCTGAGCATGGTGACTAGGAGCACCCACCCGGCTTTACTTCGAGGAGCTATTTTGTGTGTACGGCCAACGCCGTGCCTATGCCTGGCCTGTCACACTCGTTAATTTGATTATAACATAGTGTAATATAGGCAGGTGTTTTTAAGTTCAGCGTTAGTTATTGTTGAAATTGTCCGCATGCACAGTGTACCACTTGTCTCAGTTGAATGTTTAGAAAGATGCATTTCAAAACTAAGAACACAACACAAGGCAATATTTGTTTGAAATATTTGTCTGCAAAATCGGCAGAAATTTGCCCCGAGCAAAATGTTTGGTACACCGGGTTAATCTCGCTTACATTTCCATATTTGGTTACGTTACGTTCGTTACGCACATTTCCTTAAAATTGTATCATTATGCCACATGCGTAAATTTGAGTCTGTTCTGGAACAAATCCTATGACAGGCGCACGGGAACAATACGCAGGAGCGCAAGAGGTGGTTGTTGACAGCACTTGTGTTTTTTTTCGATTTTCTGCTCGAAATTTCAAAATTTCACGTAATTACGCAAAAACCAATTACACACATTTTGCGCACCTGTCGTAAGAATCCAAAAGTGGCTTAGGGGCCGCACGGCACAGCATTCATCACTACACTCTGCATAGTGCCATATCTGGTATGTTTTTGCTATAAAAATTGCTCCTTTTTAAATTATCTTCATTGGTTTGTAAGCATTTTTAGTCCTAATTGTTGATATCATGTTCTGTTGATAGTTTTCTTTTGTGTAAATCATTGGGATGGCTTCGCAGCACTGAGAATTCATTTGCAGCCAGTGATTTACCAGGCGTATATCAGAATACATTCAAATATGTACATTTGCATGACTAATCAATGTGACCTAAAAGCTTCTTCATAAGTAAAACACATTTAGGAAATTAGAATTAGCTCAGTAACGTAACTCCACGCCCTCGCTGCACTGCTACTGACTTTGTATGCAATGCTGTTCCGCGCCATCGATGCACTGCTACTGACTTTGTATGTAATGCTGTTCCGTGCCCTCAATGCACTGCTACTGACTTTGTATGCGATGCTGTTCCACGCCCTCGCTGCACTGCTACTGACTTTGTATGCAATGCTGTTCCGCGCCATCGATGCACTGCTACTGACTTAGTATGCAATGCTGTTCCACGCCCTCGCTGCACTGCTACTGACTTTGTATGCAATGCTGTTCCGCGCCATCGATGCACTGCTACTGACTTTGTATGTAATGCTGTTCCGTGCCCTCAATGCACTGCTACTGACTTTGTATGCGATGCTGTTCCACGCCCTCGCTGCACTGCTACTGACTTTGTATGCAATGCTGTTCCGCGCCATCGATGCACTGCTACTGACTTAGTATGCAATGCTGTTCCACGCCCTCGATGCACTGCTACTGACTTTGTATGCAATGCTGTTCTGCGCCCTCGATTCACTGCTACTGACTTTGTATGCAGTGCTGTTCCGCGCTCTCACTGCCCTGCTATTGATGTTGTATGCAATGCTGTTCTGCGCCCTCGCTGCACTGCTACTGACTTTGTATGCAATGCTGTTCCACGCCCTCGCTGCACTGCTACTGACTTTGTATGCAATGCTGTTCCGCGCCATCGATGCACTGCTATTGACTTAGTATGCAATACTGTTCCACGCCCTCGATGCACTGCTACTGACTTTGTATGCAATGCTGTTCCGCGCTCTCACCTCACTGCTACTGACTTTGTATGAAATGCTGTTTCGTGCCCTCGATGCACTGCTACTGACTTTGTATGCAATGCTGTTCCACGCCCTCACTGCACTGCTACTGACTTTGTATGCAATGCTGTTCCACGTCCTCAATGCACTGCTACTTACTTTGTATGCAATGCTGTTCCGTAGCCTCGATTCACTGCTACTGTCTTTGTATGCAATGCTGTTCCGCGCTCTCACTGCACTGCTACTGACTTTGTATGCAATGCTGTTCTGCGCCCTCGCTGCACTGCTACTGTCTTTGTATGCAATGCGGTTCTGCGCCCTCACTGCACTGCTACTGACTTTGTATGCAATGCTGTTCCGCGCCCTCGATGCACTGCTACTTACTTTGTATGCAATGCTGTTCCGCGCCCTCAATGCACTGCTACTGACTTTGTATGCAATGCTGTTCCGTGCCCTCAATGCACTGCTACTGACTTTGTATGTAATGCTGTTCCGTGCCCTCAATGCACTGCTACTGACTTTGTTTGCAATGCTGTTCTGCGCCCTCGCTGCACTGCTACTGTCTTTGTATGCAATGCTGTTCCTCCCCTCGATGCACTGCTACTGACTTTGTATGCAATGCTGTTCTGCGCCCTCGATGCACTGCTACTGACTTTGTATGCAATGCTGTTCTGCGCCCTCACTGCACTGTTACTGACTTTGTATGTAATGCTGTTCCGTGCCCTTAATGCACTGATACTGACTTTGTATGTATGCAATGCTGTTCTGCGCCCTCGATGCACTGCTACTGTCTTTGTATGCAATGCTGTTCCTCCCCTCCCATGGCTGCACTGCTACTGACTTTGTATGCAATGCTGTTCCGCGCCCTCGATGCACTGCTACTGACTTAGTATGCAATGCTGTTCCACGCCCTCGATGCACTGCTACTGACTTTGTATGCAATGCGGTTCTGCGCTCTCACCTCACTGCTACTGACTTTGTATGGAATGCTGTTTCGTGCCCTCGATGCACTGCTACTGACTTTGTATGCAATGCTGTTCCACGCCCTCACTGCACTGCTACTGACTTTGTATGCAATGCTGTTCCACGCCCTCACTGCACTGCTACTGACTTTGTATGCAATGCTGTTCCACGTCCTCAATGCACTACTACTTACTTTGTATGCAATGCTGTTCCGTGCCCTCGATTCACTGCTACTGTCTTTGTATGCAATGCTGTTCTGCGCTCTCACTGCACTGCTACTGACTTTGTATGCAATGCTGTTCTGCGCCCTCGCTGCACTGCTACTGTCTTTGTATGCAATGCGGTTCTGCGCCCTCACTGCACTGCTACTGACTTTGTATGCAATGCTGTTCCGCGCCCTCGATGCACTGCTACTTACTTTGTATGCAATGCTGTTCCGCGCCCTCAATGCACTGCTACTGACTTTGTATGCAATGCTGTTCCGTGCCCTCAATGCACTGCTACTGACTTTGTATGTAATGCTGTTCCGTGCCCTCAATGCACTGCTACTGACTTTGTATGCAATGCTGTTCTGCGCCCTCGCTGCACTGCTACTGTCTTTGTATGCAATGCTGTTCCTCCCCTCGATGCACTGCTACTGACTTTGTATGCAATGCTGTTCTGCGCCCTCGATGCACTGCTACTGACTTTGTATGCAATGCTGTTCTGCGCCCTCACTGCACTGTTACTGTCTTTGTATGCAATGCTGTTCTGTGTCCTCACTGCACTGCTACTGTCTTTGTATGCAATGCTGTTCCGTTCCCCCAATGCACTGCTACTGACTTTGTATGCAATGCTGTTCCGTGCCCTTAATGCACTGATACTGACTTTGTATGTATGCAATGCTGTTCTGTGCCCTCGATGCACTGCTACTGTCTTTGTATGCAATGCTGTTCCTCCCCTCCCCTCGCTGCACTGCTACTGACTTTGTATGCAATGCTGTTCCGCGCCCTCGATGCACTGCTACTGACTTAGTATGCAATGCTGTTCCACGCCCTCGATGCACTGCTACTGACTTTGTATGCAATGCGGTTCTGCGCTCTCACCTCACTGCTACTGACTTTGTATGGAATGCTGTTTCGTGCCGTCGATGCACTGCTACTGACTTTGTATGCAATGCTGTTCCACGCCCTCACTGCACTGCTACTGACTTTGTATGCAATGCTGTTCCACGCCCGCACTGCACTGCTACTGACTTTGTATGCAATGTTGTTCCACGTCCTCAATGCACTGCTACTGACTTTGTATGCAATGCTGTTTCGTGCCCTCGCTGTACTGCTACTGTCTTGTATGCAATGCGGTTCTGCGTCCTCACTGCACTGCTACTGACTTTGTATGCAATGCTGTTCCGCGCCATCGATGCACTGCTACTGACTTAGTATGCAATGCTGTTCCACGCCATCGATGCACTGCTACTGACTTTGTATGCAATGCTGTTCTGCGCTCTCACCTCACTGCTACTGACTTTGTATGGAATGCTGTTTTGGGCCCTCGATGCACTGCTACTGACTTTGTATGCAATGCTGTTCCACGCCCTCACTGCACTGCTACTGACCTTGTATGCAATGCTGTTCCACGTCCTCAATGCACTGCTACGTACTTTGTATGCAATGCTGTTCCGTGCCCTCGATTCACTGCTACTGTCTTTGTATGCAATGCTGTTCCGCGCTCTCACTGCACTGCTACTGACTTTGTATGCAATGTTGTTCTGCGCCCTCGCTGCACTGCTACTGTCTTTGTATGCAATGCGGTTCTGCGCCCTCACTGCACTGCTACTGACTTTGTATGCAATGCTGTTCCGCGCCCTCGATGCACTGCTACTTACTTGGTATGCAATGCTGTTCCGCGCCCTCAATGCACTGCTACTGACTTTGTATGCAATGCTGTTCCCTGCCCTCAATGCACTGCTACTGACTTTGTATGCAATGCTGTTCCGTGCCCTCAATGCACTGCTACTGACTTTGTATGCAGTGCTGTTCTGCGCCCTCGCTGCACTGCTACTGTCTTTGCATGCAATGCTGTTCCTCCCCTCAATGCACTGCTACTGACTTTGTATGCAATGCTGTTCTGCGCCCTCGATGCACTGCTACTGACTTTGTATGCGATGCTGTTCTGCGCCCTCACTGCACTGCTACTGTCTTTGTATGCAATGCTGTTCTGTGTCCTCGCTGCACTGCTACTGTTTTTGTATGCAATGCTGTTCCTTTCCCCCAGTGCACTGCTACTGACTTTGTATGCAATGCTGTTCCGTGCCCTCAATGCACTGATACTGACTTTGTATGCAATGCTGTTCTGCGCCCTCGATGCACTGCTATTGTCTTTGTATGCAATGCTGTTCCTCCCCTCGCTGCACTGCTACTGACTTTGTATGCAATGCTGTTCCGCACCCTCGATGCACTGCTACTGACTTAGTATGCAATGCTGTTCCACGCCCTCGATGCACTGCTACTGACTTTGTATGCAATGCTGTTCTGCACTCTCACCTCGCTGCTACTGACTTTGTATGCAATGCTGTTCCACGCCCTCACTGCACTGCTACTGACTTTGTATGCAATGCTGTTCCACGTCCTCAATGCACTGCTACTTACTTTGTATGCAATGCTGTTCCGTGCCCTCGATTCACTGCTACTGTCTTTGTATGCAATGCTGTTCCGCGCTCTCACTGCACTGCTACTGACTTTGTATGCAATGCTGTTCTGCGCCCTCGCTGCACTGCTACTGTCTTTGTATGCAATGCGGTTCTGCGCCCTCACTGCACTGCTACTGACTTTGTATGCAATGCTGTTCCGCGCCCTCGATGCACTGCTACTTACTTTGTATGCAATGCTGTTCCGCGCCCTCAATGCACTGCTACTGACTTTGTATGCAATGCTGTTCCGTGCCCTCAATGCACTGCTACTGACTTTGTATGTAATGCTGTTCCGTGCCCTCAATGCACTGCTACTGACTTTGTTTGCAATGCTGTTCTGCGCCCTCGCTGCACTGCTACTGTCTTTGTATGCAATGCTGTTCCTCCCCTCGATGCACTGCTACTGACTTTGTATGCAATGCTGTTCTGCGCCCTCGATGCACTGCTACTGACTTTGTATGCAATGCTGTTCTGCGCCCTCACTGCACTGTTACTGACTTTGTATGTAATGCTGTTCCGTGCCCTTAATGCACTGATACTGACTTTGTATGTATGCAATGCTGTTCTGCGCCCTCGATGCACTGCTACTGTCTTTGTATGCAATGCTGTTCCTCCCCTCCCATGGCTGCACTGCTACTGACTTTGTATGCAATGCTGTTCCGCGCCCTCGATGCACTGCTACTGACTTAGTATGCAATGCTGTTCCACGCCCTCGATGCACTGCTACTGACTTTGTATGCAATGCGGTTCTGCGCTCTCACCTCACTGCTACTGACTTTGTATGGAATGCTGTTTCGTGCCCTCGATGCACTGCTACTGACTTTGTATGCAATGCTGTTCCACGCCCTCACTGCACTGCTACTGACTTTGTATGCAATGCTGTTCCACGCCCTCACTGCACTGCTACTGACTTTGTATGCAATGCTGTTCCACGTCCTCAATGCACTACTACTTACTTTGTATGCAATGCTGTTCCGTGCCCTCGATTCACTGCTACTGTCTTTGTATGCAATGCTGTTCTGCGCTCTCACTGCACTGCTACTGACTTTGTATGCAATGCTGTTCTGCGCCCTCGCTGCACTGCTACTGTCTTTGTATGCAATGCGGTTCTGCGCCCTCACTGCACTGCTACTGACTTTGTATGCAATGCTGTTCCGCGCCCTCGATGCACTGCTACTTACTTTGTATGCAATGCTGTTCCGCGCCCTCAATGCACTGCTACTGACTTTGTATGCAATGCTGTTCCGTGCCCTCAATGCACTGCTACTGACTTTGTATGTAATGCTGTTCCGTGCCCTCAATGCACTGCTACTGACTTTGTATGCAATGCTGTTCTGCGCCCTCGCTGCACTGCTACTGTCTTTGTATGCAATGCTGTTCCTCCCCTCGATGCACTGCTACTGACTTTGTATGCAATGCTGTTCTGCGCCCTCGATGCACTGCTACTGACTTTGTATGCAATGCTGTTCTGCGCCCTCACTGCACTGTTACTGTCTTTGTATGCAATGCTGTTCTGTGTCCTCGCTGCACTGCTACTCTCTTTGTATGCAATGCTGTTCCGTTCCCCCAATGCACTGCTACTGACTTTGTATGCAATGCTGTTCCGTGCCCTTAATGCACTGATACTGACTTTGTATGTATGCAATGCTGTTCTGTGCCCTCGATGCACTGCTACTGTCTTTGTATGCAATGCTGTTCCTCCCCTCCCCTCGCTGCACTGCTACTGACTTTGTATGCAATGCTGTTCCGCGCCCTCGATGCACTGCTACTGACTTAGTATGCAATGCTGTTCCACGCCCTCGATGCACTGCTACTGACTTTGTATGCAATGCGGTTCTGCACTCTCACCTCACTGCTACTGACTTTGTATGGAATGCTGTTTCGTGCCGTCGATGCACTGCTACTGACTTTGTATGCAATGCTGTTCCACGCCCTCACTGCACTGCTACTGACTTTGTTTGCAATGCTGTTCCACGCCCGCACTGCACTGCTACTGACTTTGTATGCAATGTTGTTCCACGTCCTCAATGCACTGCTACTGACTTTGTATGCAATGCTGTTTCGTGCCCTCGCTGTACTGCTACTGTCTTGTATGCAATGCGGTTCTGCGTCCTCACTGCACTGCTACTGACTTTGTATGCAATGCTGTTCCGCGCCATCGATGCACTGCTACTGACTTAGTATGCAATGCTGTTCCACGCCATTGATGCACTGCTACTGACTTTGTATGCAATGCTGTTCTGCGCTCTCACCTCACTGCTACTGACTTTGTATGGAATGCTGTTTTGGGCCCTCGATGCACTGCTACTGACTTTGTATGCAATGCTGTTCCACGCCCTCACTGCACTGCTACTGACCTTGTATGCAATGCTGTTCCACGTCCTCAATGCACTGCTACGTACTTTGTATGCAATGCTGTTCCGTGCCCTCGATTCACTGCTACTGTCTTTGTATGCAATGCTGTTCCGCGCTCTCACTGCACTGCTACTGACTTTGTATGCAATGTTGTTCTGCGCCCTCGCTGCACTGCTACTGTCTTTGTATGCAATGCGGTTCTGCGCCCTCACTGCACTGCTACTGACTTTGTATGCAATGCTGTTCCGCGCCCTCGATGCACTGCTACTTACTTGGTATGCAATGCTGTTCCGCGCCCTCGATGCACTGCTACTGACTTAGTATGCAATGCTGTTCCACGCCCTCGATGCACTGCTACTGACTTTGTATGCAATGCGGTTCTGCGCTCTCACCTCACTGCTACTGACTTTGTATGGAATGCTGTTTCGTGCCCTCGATGCACTGCTACTGACTTTGTATGCAATGCTGTTCCACGCCCTCACTGCACTGCTACTGACTTTGTATGCAATGCTGTTCCACGCCCTCACTGCACTGCTACTGACTTTGTATGCAATGCTGTTCCACGTCCTCAATGCACTACTACTTACTTTGTATGCAATGCTGTTCCGTGCCCTCGATTCACTGCTACTGTCTTTGTATGCAATGCTGTTCTGCGCTCTCACTGCACTGCTACTGACTTTGTATGCAATGCTGTTCTGCGCCCTCGCTGCACTGCTACTGTCTTTGTATGCAATGCGGTTCTGCGCCCTCACTGCACTGCTACTGACTTTGTATGCAATGCTGTTCCGCGCCCTCGATGCACTGCTACTTACTTTGTATGCAATGCTGTTCCGCGCCCTCAATGCACTGCTACTGACTTTGTATGCAATGCTGTTCCGTGCCCTCAATGCACTGCTACTGACTTTGTATGTAATGCTGTTCCGTGCCCTCAATGCACTGCTACTGACTTTGTATGCAATGCTGTTCTGCGCCCTCGCTGCACTGCTACTGTCTTTGTATGCAATGCTGTTCCTCCCCTCGATGCACTGCTACTGACTTTGTATGCAATGCTGTTCTGCGCCCTCGATGCACTGCTACTGACTTTGTATGCAATGCTGTTCTGCGCCCTCACTGCACTGTTACTGTCTTTGTATGCAATGCTGTTCTGTGTCCTCGCTGCACTGCTACTCTCTTTGTATGCAATGCTGTTCCGTTCCCCCAATGCACTGCTACTGACTTTGTATGCAATGCTGTTCCGTGCCCTTAATGCACTGATACTGACTTTGTATGTATGCAATGCTGTTCTGTGCCCTCGATGCACTGCTACTGTCTTTGTATGCAATGCTGTTCCTCCCCTCCCCTCGCTGCACTGCTACTGACTTTGTATGCAATGCTGTTCCGCGCCCTCGATGCACTGCTACTGACTTAGTATGCAATGCTGTTCCACGCCCTCGATGCACTGCTACTGACTTTGTATGCAATGCGGTTCTGCGCTCTCACCTCACTGCTACTGACTTTGTATGGAATGCTGTTTCGTGCCGTCGATGCACTGCTACTGACTTTGTATGCAATGCTGTTCCACGCCCTCACTGCACTGCTACTGACTTTGTTTGCAATGCTGTTCCACGCCCGCACTGCACTGCTACTGACTTTGTATGCAATGTTGTTCCACGTCCTCAATGCACTGCTACTGACTTTGTATGCAATGCTGTTTCGTGCCCTCGCTGTACTGCTACTGTCTTGTATGCAATGCGGTTCTGCGTCCTCACTGCACTGCTACTGACTTTGTATGCAATGCTGTTCCGCGCCATCGATGCACTGCTACTGACTTAGTATGCAATGCTGTTCCACGCCATTGATGCACTGCTACTGACTTTGTATGCAATGCTGTTCTGCGCTCTCACCTCACTGCTACTGACTTTGTATGGAATGCTGTTTTGGGCCCTCGATGCACTGCTACTGACTTTGTATGCAATGCTGTTCCACGCCCTCACTGCACTGCTACTGACCTTGTATGCAATGCTGTTCCACGTCCTCAATGCACTGCTACGTACTTTGTATGCAATGCTGTTCCGTGCCCTCGATTCACTGCTACTGTCTTTGTATGCAATGCTGTTCCGCGCTCTCACTGCACTGCTACTGACTTTGTATGCAATGTTGTTCTGCGCCCTCGCTGCACTGCTACTGTCTTTGTATGCAATGCGGTTCTGCGCCCTCACTGCACTGCTACTGACTTTGTATGCAATGCTGTTCCGCGCCCTCGATGCACTGCTACTTACTTGGTATGCAATGCTGTTCCGCGCCCTCAATGCACTGCTACTGACTTTGTATGCAATGCTGTTCCCTGCCCTCAATGCACTGCTACTGACTTTGTATGCAATGCTGTTCCGTGCCCTCAATGCACTGCTACTGACTTTGTATGCAGTGCTGTTCTGCGCCCTCGCTGCACTGCTACTGTCTTTGCATGCAATGCTGTTCCTCCCCTCAATGCACTGCTACTGACTTTGTATGCAATGCTGTTCCGCACCCTCGATGCGCTGCTACTGACTTAGTATGCAATGCTGTTCCACGCCCTCGATGCACTGCTACTGACTTTGTATGCAATGCTGTTCTGCACTCTCACCTCACTGCTACTGACTTTGTATGGAATGCTGTTTCGTGCCCTCGATGCACTGCTACTGAGTTTGTATGCAATGCTGTTCCACGCCCTCACTGCACTGCTACTGACTTTGTATGCAATGCTGTTCCACGCCCTCACTGCACTGCTACTGACTTTGTATGCAATGCTGTTCCACGTCCTCAATGCACTGCTACTGACTTTGTATGCAATGCTGTTCCGTGCCCTCGATTCACTGCTACTGTCTTTGTATGCAATGCTGTTCCGCGCTCTCACTGCCCTGCTACTGACGTTGTATGCAATGCTATTCTGCTCCCTCGCTGCACTGCTACTGTCTTTGTATGCAATGCGGTTCTGCGCACTCGCTGCACTGCTACTGACTTTGTATGCAATGCTGTTCCGCGCCCTCGCTTCACTGCTACTGTCTTTGTATGCAATGCGGTTCTGCGCCCTCACTGCACTGCTACTGACTTTGTATGCAATGCTGTTCCGCACCCTCGATGCACTGCTACTGACTTTGTATGCAATGCTGTTCCGCTCCCTCGATGCACTGCTACTTACTTTGTATGCAATGCTGTTCCGCGCCCTCGATGAGCCATCACTCTCTACTTCGCCCCACCTCATAATCCACCTACTACACTACTATTTCAGCTTGATTCATAATAATTTCCATTCCATTGCTAAATATTTTTTCAAAAACAGTAGTACATTATATAAGTTTTCCAGTTAAAACCATAGGAAGTAGCTTTGTAAACATCAGTCAACAATTCACACAGTGCAATAGGTTTCGCGTTTTAGAAGCATTGACCTATTGGTATTGTAAATAATAATGCGTTTTATTATTGGAGATTTTTAAAACCTAAATAAAAGGCATTGTCATTTGCAATGCCAATATCACAAAATCTTGCAATTGCGAGACCTATTGCATTGCTAATGCTTGTTTACATGGTCACTGGTATGTGCCCCCCTGTGTGTAAGCCCATTGTTTCAGCTAATAATTTATTATCAACGAGTTGGATGTTGTTAATAAAAACAATGCTGGGGCACTCTCAATAAAGACCAGCTACGTTTTACAATGCGGCACGGACATTAACTTGTTTTTTTTAGTTAGGAGTGTATGGCCCCTGTATGCCAATCCTGTCCTGGAGTAATAAGCTCTATCGCGACACAGAGGGGGAAAAAAAGCTCTATTGGTTCAGAAATTAACCCATGATGTCTGTGATGGCTTCCACCATCCTCCGTCTTGCAGCAACTCTTCTGCCTTGGTACCATGGTCTGCTCTGTTGCTGCAAGTGTTGCCGCAAGTGTTAGAGTGTTTAGGAATGTATTGACACATATCGTGAACTAACACCACTGCCTTGATCATGTGGGAGCTTCTCCTCAATGGGGAACTTCGAGAGGGTGGTGTGCACTGCAGCGGCGGCCCGTGCAGGTAAGAGCGGTAGGGCAGTGGGGCCGGGTGAGGGGGGATTTCGACAGGCGGCGACGAGGGAAAATTAAATAAATAATTAATTTTCCCTCGTCATCGTCCGTCGAAATCCCCTCTCTCCCGGCTCCGCCGCCCCACTGCTTTTACCTGGACGTGCCGCGCCTGATGGTGTGTCTAACACACATTTTCTACATGCAGTGTACATGCATTTACAACCTGCCCCACACACTCATCACATTGGTTTCTTTAAATTTGTGTCCCAAAAGCAGCCCTGCAGGAGCGAGGGGCGTACCGTAGCTCTAAATGACACGTCCCAGGCAGACCCCCAAATGTACTCGCTGTGTAACACACAAGGTTTTGTCTGACAGATTGAAAATGTGTAAGCCTGGTAGCATCAGTTATACTGTTTCAGGTTCCTTGAGTGGGCCCTGTAATACCCTGGACAATACTAGCCATTTCCCCAAGGCATACCCCACTCATACACAAAACCCCACATTTCAGCTAAAGTTCAGTTTCCAGGGACTTTGTTTAAGTGATACATTTACTCTCCCAGGGATTGAACACTGACTGACTTTTGTAGAGGGGGGATCACTGCCTTTGTGTTTTGTCTTCTATCAGTGTTGAGAAGCGGAGCAGAAACAACTTGTCCCAATTGATTATAAATTGGACGTCCAAGCCAAAACTACCCATCTCCTTCACATTTTTTAGGAATTTGTTTGCTGCATTACTGTCAAACTGCCTATTTAAAAACCTACCAATACATCTAAAATTGCTGTTCTTTGTTGTGATACATATTACATTCAGAATCTACTTGCCTGGATGCCAAATTTGCCACTTGCTGTTGAAAAAAATGGTAGACCACACCCCAGTACCTGTCTGCCGTGGGCATGTTATTTATAAGTGATTCATGCATTTGGTGTTCACCATCCCATGGGCTAGAGTGCACAGGGCAGAGGAGGAACGGGAGGAAGACACACCTGTGCATGGGGTTAGAATGGCAACTATGGCTATATATGAAATAAATATATATATATATATATATGTGTGTGTGTGTCTGTGTGTGTGTGTATATATATATTGCAACACAATCCAACTTTGTGTCGTCGGAAGAAACGGCAAGCACGCAGGTAATCCGATGTTTCGAATATTTTTATTGCAACCCCCCTCACCCCAGACAGACGCGTTTTGCTATAGAAGATTCGTCAGTGTCAGTTCGTGTTTGTGACTAGTAGCCATTTTAAAGCCCACCTGGCCTGCATAAATTCATAAACATAAAAGAAGGTTCATACATTAAAAAGGCGGTGGCCATCTTGGAGTGTGTATTTACACATTCATTTACAATGACTTAAAATGGCAATTCCAAATAAAGTGCTTAAACTGCATAAATTACAACTCATTGAGAACAACAAACATTCATCATTTGTGTACATACTAACATTTTTTATGTATACAAGTCAGTTGTCGATTTTAACAGTGACTAATTGATCATTTTTTCTGATCTATTTGTTATTATAGTGTTGCATCCAGGGGTGAATCCCCAAGCATTACAATAATGTCAACTGTTCTATTCCTGACTTATTTCATTTGTTCTTTTGTGTGGTGTAGCCCTGTATGGGCAGAAATTACTTTTTACTAAAAAAAAAAAATATATATATATATATATATATATATATATATATATATATATATATATATATATATATATATATATATATATATATATATATATATATATATATATATAGTTTTATTGTTATATTTTTTCGGGGAGGCAAGGGGCACTGCACCTGCGGAAAGCAGGTCCTATTGTCACTGGGAATATGAAAGCACACATTAACATGGTAGGCCACGCTGGGGATATGAGGCTATATGTTGGCGCAACTCTATGAGCCTTAAACATCACACACAGCGTCAAGTTTGCAGCAATAAGCCCAGAACACCCAGAACCTGCTTATCACAGAAGTCCCAGCTAGCAAAAATATGGATAAGGATTGCACAACGCTTCAGGGCCACACAAGATGTAAATGTGCGCTAGACAAATGCAAACTACAATGCAATACAGTACCTGTGCATTGTGTGTGTGGCCCTATTTGGTTTAATAATTCAGAAATGTACTTATGAGATGATATCTGAGAATTTGAGACAATATATGGCTTTAGGAGCATTCATTGGGTACATGAAGCTTCTAAAGATGATAGGGCAGTATACATAAGCATGTGAATATTGTTCATTGGCAATTTGCGGTTGTATACAGGCAAATGATGCCTGTATCTGGGCATTTGGCAATGTGCTTTGGGAGTTTAGCCTGCACCTCGGCTACTGGAGGTACCCCTAGGCACATGATGTATGTGCTTGTTAGTGCCTTGGCATTCAAGCCTTTTCCTAGGTATTTGAGGCCATGACTCTGTATTTGACGGTGTTCTTTGAGGTGCAGTAATCTAACAACAGAGCATTAGTTAGCCCTGTGCATTTGAAGCAATGTTTGGGCTATGTCCATGCATGTTATGGCTGTGATTGTTTTGACCTCAGTTTGAGGATGTGCCTGGGAGTTCAAAGCTATGCTTCCCATATTTCATTTGTGCCTTGGTGCTTGAGGGTGTGCCTTAGTGTTTCAAGCTGTGCCTGGTCATTTGAGGCGCCGATCAATTAGGATTTGTAGAGCGCAGCTGCATCGCCTGTGAGGGTCTCAAGGCGCTGTCTGATAAACTGCCTGTTTTCCTATTGGTTGAACATCCATGTCTTGCGGTTCTTCTTGAATTGCTGGAGCGATGGTAAGGCTCTGAGGTGCAGGGGGAGGTCGATCCAGATCTTGACCACAAGATGGGAGAAGGAGCCACCTTCGCTGTTTGTCCGGCAGATGCTTTGGGTGACAGCTAGGGTGAGGGTTTTGGAATTGAGTTTCCTGGTGGGCTGGTGAAAGGTCATGCGTTGGTTTAGGTACAAAGTTCCTTTATTGTGTAATGCCTTGCATGTATGGGTAAGTAGCTTGAACTGGCATCTCTTCATGACTGGTAGCCAGTGGAGTTTCCTGAGGTTAGGGGTTATGTGCATCCATCTTGGGAGGTCAAGGATGAGCCTGGCCTCTGTGCTCTGGATTGTCTGAAGCTTCTTCATTAGTTGGGATGTTATTCCTATGTAGAGTGAGTTGACTTAATTTATTCTGATGGTGACGAGAGCCTGCGTGACCCTTCGTCTAGGTGTTGGTTGGGAGCCATCGGAACACCTTACCAAGCATACGGCGTGTGAGGAAGCAGGCAGTGGAGACGGCCTGGACTTGCTTCTTTATGGAGAGCTTGCGGTAGAGGATGATGCCATTGTTCGGTGGGAATAGTTTTGGGCCCAGCTCCAGGGGCCACAATTCGTTGTTACAGTGTGTGTCCTTGCCTTTCCCGAAAATGAGTACTTCTGTCTTGTCGGTGTTGAGTTTGAGACAGTTGATGGTCATCCAACCCAAGGATGATCAACCTTGAGGATATTTACAGATAAGCCCTACAAAACAAAGGCCCTTAGAACGACAAAATTGTTTTTAACCGTACAAAAAGCATAGTCCTGAAGAAGGTGTTCAAGCCAGTTCACCGAAACGCCGCGTCGACATTTATTGTGCTTTTTCTTTTTTAACTATAATTTGTACCATGTTTTTATTAATTGAATGTAATGATTTATTTTCATGAAATGTCTATGAATGTAACCAATTGTTTTTAATACAATCATAATAAAAGAACATAATTAATACAATCATAATAAAAGAACATAATTTTAACTTTAGAATCATTCTAGTACAGTATATATTTTTTTGACCTCTCACTCCTTCACTCTTTTACCTTTGATCTTGTGTGTTTAAAAAAATGTTTTTGTTGGTAACCCATTGAAATATTGTGATATCTTCTAGTATAAATTGTAAATTTGTTGCCATATGGGGTGCCTCAAACTAAATCAGACCTTGAATTAGGCTACAAGATAGTAGGACTGTCTCCACAGTCTGATCTGTCCTCTACAACCAAGAAAAGGAAAAATTTTCTTTTTTTCTAGTGGTCATCCAGTCAGCAACATCTTTCATACATCTTTGGAACATGTCTTTGATCGCTCTTGGATTGTTAGAGAGAGGATGAGTTGGTTCGAACTGGCTTTTACTGTCTGCACAATGTTTGCACCTGGGTATATTTAGGGTTTGCATCGAAACTGGAGGCTGCAAACTAGCAGTTCAAGCTGTGCCTGTGTATGTAAAGACCAGCATGTGCATGTAAAGATCAGCTTGTACATATGATGATTCTGAATAAGCATGTGATGCTTGATGTGGCCTTGTGTTTATTTGCCAGAATATTTGAGGTTGTGCCAAAGTTCTTGGTGCAGTATCTTGGTATTTCGAATTACGCTTTGGGGCAGTTTATTCATTTTGTCATTTTATATGTGTATTTGAAGCTTCATATTGCCATTTGAGGTTGTGTTTGGGCAGTTGTGCATTTTAGGCTATGTTGGGGCATATGAAGGCAGTGCCGCTGCCTATGACTGGACTGTTATATTATGGTTGTACCCCTTGCATATCATGACCTCGCCACTTGTGCACGTTTGGCCTCTGGCTGCAGTCACTTTAATTTATGGGTAATAACTGAAGTATAAATACCAACAACAAAGCTAGCAATGGGTCAAACCAGAAAATCTGACTGTGTGTCTATAGGGTACAACCGCGAAATCAACATAGAGTATTTCGTGGTGAGAAAATGATTCCCATCAGATTACCGACCTGTACCGCCCTACATCATTTGGGATCCTTCACCATGAAGGCAAGTGGTTTTACCCACAGTAGATTTGGCAGGTTTAGCCTAATCTAATGAGTATGTCCCAAAAAGTGAGTGTGGTATAATGTGGCATCAAGTGGTAATCCGACTAGCAGTGCTAACTGTGATAAATTAATATGTGCATAGTGTGAAAAAACTTTTAAAATTGGGTAATGAAAGTGGAAAATTGAGCAATTTTAATGACTTCCTATCCACTCCCAAAATAAAATCAGTGCATAGTAGTGTAAACAAATAACTACTAAGATAGATGTTTGGTCGACATGTTTCTGCAGTAAGGTCGGAGCCTATTGGTCTCCTGCTGCTTCTTCAGGACATTGACTTATGCTACTGCTTGGTGTAAATTAAATCAGTGAAAATAATCAAATATAAAGGAGATATATTATATCACCTGGGATTCGCCTGTAGTTGTGGTCTGAATGTCACCCAATTACAGCAGACAAACATACAAAGAGACACACAGAAGATAAATTACAAACATAAATCAGGTAAATGTGTATTACATTGTCAATAGAATGCCAACTGATCATGCTGGTCATTGCATGCAATGTTAACGAGTTCTATTAAAGTAACCCAGTAGATACCATGTTACTTATTTGTAGTTAATTTGGATTTTCACTCACCTAATTTTTAGGGAATGCACGCCCCACCTCACCTGGCCACAGCGCAGGTAAAACGGATCATCGCTCTATTGAGGAGAAGAGAAGGTATGACAAGGAAGGACTTAAAAGCTGCATTACCTATGTAAAACGAACTGCTCTGATCTAGAGTATTGACATAATCGTAACAATAACGTACATACTTTCTATGAATTAGCGCATAGATCGATTCTTAGTGCTGGGTTATTTGCAATTGGTTCAACCCGTTTGTTATTAAGTTTAAGTTTACTTTATTCGCGCCATAAAGTTATCGTTGTTGTTCTGCTTTTCAATGGACTAAATCAATAAGAAGCAGTGAAACGCGTTGTAAGAATGAATAAAAGGAATCAATGCGTTAGACTTGAATGGGCACGTTGGAATGGTGCGCAAACCCTTTTCAGCTGTGCTGATGTGGCTAGCCTTAAGTCAAGCCGGTCGAATTCAAATAGGCGTACTGGGAGTGCAAGGCTCGTAAGGAGGGTCAGCTGGCTTCCAGTCTGCGAGTGCTCGTGTTAGGATTAGGCGCTTACCTGTCCGTCGGTACCCCGGACGTCCGTCTGGGCTGTCTGTGGGGAGGTCCCTGACAGGACAGGAAGCCGCCATTAGAACACCCTTCAGCGTCATCCCTGCGTGACTTGCGCTGCACGTGACCTAGCGTGTGAGGTGAAGGTGCATGGGAACTGTAGTTTTCTTTATATGCCTCACGGGGCTTCTTAGTAATCGGAATGTTTGGTCGCTATTTACCGGTCGCCATTTGTGAGCATGCAATCGCCTAGAGAGCAGTGATGATTCCTCATCTAGTTCTCCCTCCGGAGTACTGATGCCCCAATTGCCACTTCGACCCTTTTCAAAAATTAATAATGTTGGATTGTCTGCACATTTAAGAGCAATCACCACATTAGTTAGAACAGCGTATAGGTGTGCCCAGGGAGCGGCCACAGCCTAATAAAAAGCCAAATACATGTAGTCAGGTAGATGTTGCCTCTGCAGAATTTGGCTGCCATTAGTAAGTGGAGTAAGCCTGCAATGAAGGATCCATAAATGAAGGTCAGGGTGTAAAATGTTTGTGACAGTGATGTCGTGATTGTCAGTAACTACATACAGAGGTCCATCGTCTTATCACAAGGTCTTCGTTTGTCAACAGACCAACAGATAGTGATTGTTGTTCCATCTTATTCCTGAAGCACTGCAAGGGTCTATTTTACGGGACAACCATCTGCATTGTACAGATAACGACATCCATGGAATGTCCTCGTTTAATCCAGTCTTGTCTGTCTGTAATCTGTAGACCCATTTTTGTTCTCGTTTGAATAGAAAAGCACTAACATCAGTGATGTGTGACGAAATTAGTGGCTGTTCCAGTACAGTCCAACGCAAATCTGTTGGCAGATGTTGTGCTTGAATTAAATGGTTAGTTAGTCTGGTGGCTTGTCTTGAGCATCGTATTGAACTTTTATGCTCGGAAATCCGTAGCTTAATTTTTCGAGTCGTCATTCCCACATATTTTCTATTGCAAGGACATGTAATCAGGTAGATGAGGTTCATACTGTTGCAGTTGGTAAACCTGCGCTGCTGCCATGGTCGATCTGTCCCGATGTCAATGGTCACAGTCTTAGATGTTTGTGGGCAAGCAGCACAGTTTTTTTATTAGGCTGTGGCCGCTCCCTGGGCACTCCTATGTGGATCCACCCAGTTTTTTTCCTGCGATATCGAGGAACGTTGGGAAGGTGCTGGGTAGAAGAACAAAGGCTTCTACCAGGCATGTAGGCACTGATCTTAGATGTGATATAGGCAGGGGCTGTGCCAGCAAGCGACATAAAGATCAGGCAGCCCATCTTAAAAAGAGACCGTTCAAAGATAGGGAGCCAATGGAGAGACTTTAACAGAGGGGTAATGTGATGTGACTTCGGAAGCCTATAGATGAGGCGAGCCGCTTGGTTTTGAATGAGCTGTAGGGGGCGGCGCTCGTACGCGGGAATGCCAACGTACAGGGCGTTGCCATAATCTAGGCGGGATAGAATCATCGCCAGAATAATACGTTTAAGGGCTTCAACTGAGAAGTAGCGGGAGATTTTGCAGATAGTTCTGAAGGATAAGAAACAGGATGAGACAACCGAGCTAATCTGGGCGTGCATGGAGAGGTCTTGGCTGATTTTGATACCCAGAGTTTTCACGGAGACAGAGGGGGTGGGTGGTAAACCCAAAGCAGGGGGCCAAAAAGCGGAAGTCCAAGGATTGGAGGAACCGCCAATAAGAACCAACTCCGTCTTATCGGGGTTCAACTTTAGTTGATTAAGATTCATCCAGTGGTAAATGAATGTCAAGGTAGAGTGAAACTTAGAAATAGAATCAGAGGAAGAGGAGAGGTCGAAAATCAACTGGAGGTCATCGGCATAATTGAACACCGTGACCTCCATTTCCTGTAAAGAAACAATGAGAGGAAGAATGTAGAGGTTGAAAAGAAGAGGGGAAAGGGATGAGCCTTGGGGCACCCCACAAGAGACTGAACAGGTTGGGGCAGAAAATCCCTCCAGCCAAACAGCCTGGGTACCACCTTCCAAATAGGAGGTGAGCCAGGCTAGGGCCGATCCCCTCACGCCGACGCCCCCAACCCGGTCGAGAAGGATGGAATGGTCGACCGTGTCGAAGGCGCCGGTCAAGTCAAGGAGGACCAAAGCCTGTGGGGAATTAGTGTCAGCACTTCTCCTGAGCTCATCCACCACGGAGAGAACAACAGACTCCGTGGAGTGAGCGGGTCGAAATCCTGTCTGATGAGCAGCCAAGAGATGGTTAGCCTCAATAAAGGCCGAGAGACAGGAGGTGATATGGCACTCCAGAATTTTGCTCAGCAGCGGGTAGTAGAGAGTAGTAGATTGAGTAGTAGAGAGTAGTAGTACAGAGTAGTAGTGAGTAGTAGAGAGTGAGTAGTCGAAAGCAGAAAGTGAGTAGTGAGTATAGAGTAGTAGAAAGTGAGTAGTAGAGAGTAGTAGAGAGTGAGTAGAGAGTAGTAGGGTAGTAGAGAGTAGTAGAGAGTGAGTAGTAGAGAGTGAGTAGTAGAGAGTAATGGAGAGTGAGTATTAAAGAGTGAGTAGTAGAGAGTAGGTAGTAGAGAGTAAGTAGTAATGAGTAGTAGAGAGTGAGTAGTAGAGAATAGAGAGTAGTAGAGAGTGAGTACAGAGTAGTTGAGTAGTAGAGCTTAGTAGTAAAATAACTCTGCTCGCCTGTTAACTCCTCCGGTCAATCCTTCAGTATAGTATTCTCCAGCGCCAGGAAGCCTGCAAGGTATCAGTCGCGCTCTACAAATACTTAAAATAAATAAATAAAATAATAAATAGAGAGTGAGTATTAGAGATTAGGTAGTATAGAGTGAGTAGTAGAGAGTGAATAGTAGAGGGGGAGTAGTAGATTGAGTAGTAGAGAGTAGTAGTGAGTAGCAGAGAGTGAGTAGA
Source organism: Lissotriton vulgaris (assembly GCF_964263255.1). Classification (NCBI taxonomy): domain Eukaryota; kingdom Metazoa; phylum Chordata; class Amphibia; order Caudata; family Salamandridae; genus Lissotriton; species Lissotriton vulgaris. The sequence goes on from NC_141690.1 coordinate 157,123,199, forward strand.
AAGTGAGTAGTAGAGAGTGAGTAGAGAGTAGTAGAGAGTAGTAGAGAATGAGTAGTAGAGAGTGAGTAGTAGAGAGTAATAGAGAGCAAGAGAGAGTAGTAGAGAGTGAGTAGTAGAGAGTAGGTAGTAGAGAGTGAGTAGTAGAGAGTGAGTATTAATGAGTAGTAGAGCATGAGTAGTAATGAGTAGTAGAGAGTAGTAGAGAGTCAGTAGAGAGTAGTAGGGTAGTAGAGAGTAGTAGAGAATGAGTAGTAGAGAGTGAGTAGTAGAGTAATAGAGAGTAAGTAGTAGAGAGTGAGTAGTAGAGAGTGAGTAGTAATGAGTAGCAGAGAGTGAGTAGTAGAGAGTAAGTAGTAGAGTAGTAGAGAGTAAGTGATAGAGAGTGAGTACTAGAGAGTAGTAGAGAGTGAATAGAGGAGAGTGAGTAGTAGAGAGTGAGTAGAGAGTAGTAGAGAGTGAGCTGTAGATTGAGTAGTAGAGAGTAGTAGTAGAGAGTAGTAGTGAGTGAGTAGTAGTGAGTGAGTAGCGAGTTGCAGAGACCGAGTAGTAGAGTGTGAGTCGTAGAGAGTAGTAGATTGAGTGGTAGTGAGTGAGTAGTAGAGAGTGAGTAGTAGAGAGCGGAAAGTGAGTAGTGAGTAGCGAGTAGTAGAGAGTAGTAGAAAATTCTCTACTACTCTCTACTAACCTACTTTGAAGGTGATTAAAACGACGTAAACAAACGTTGCTTATAAGTTTTGGACCGAATGTGAATCATTGCTTCAGCGTTTTACCTTGCAGGGCGGCATGCAAGGGATTTGCCAAACAAGATGCAGGGAAAGAAAGGAAACAAAAAGAACAACTACAAAGCAAAGTGCAGTGCACGTTTCATGTTGGCTTGTTTATTTCCTCTCTGAGGCGGACTTACACAGTATTTTGTTGTTATTTTCTTGCACATTCAGGATTTGAATTCCCAGGGAGGTATCGCATCAAACAGCACCTGCTTTCAAATTCTCTCCATCCCTACCTTGCAATATATCATTTCACGGCTCACTAAGTGGGGCATACAGACAAGAAAACCATCTGTTCCTGGAACATGGAACCATTTTTTTGAGCTCTGAATTAATTATTTCCTGTTTCGGAGAGTTACAGTCGATTGGACGAGGTCGCTCATATTATAGGTCTTCTGCTCCAGTTGAATTCTTTTTTCTTGTTTCTGCTGGAATAAAAGAACTTCCTCAGGTTGTATGTGGGAGCATTTACATAGCCGAGGAACAGTGGGGTGCTGTACCCTGGGGAGAGTTGTTGGGAGATGACTTGAACTGAACACTTCAACTGGGAATTTACATCTTTGAATTTCATTTCACAAAGTACAATTGTATTTAACACACTTCCATGTTTAAGAACATAATGATTGTCAGTCACGTGTCAAGATTCAAAGCTGTGTCTCTAGGTCCCAGAGAAAGCAGCGTAGACACTAAGGGCCCTATTACGAGTTTGTCGGACGGGTTGCTTCATCACATACGTGACGGATATCCGGTCCTCTGTATGACGAGTTCCATTTTTTTCTATTGGATATAATGGAACTCGTAATATGGCGGACGAGATATCCATCACGTTTGTGATAGAGTAAAGAGCACGCCAAACTCTAATCAGGCCCTAAATCTCACCAAGAAATGCATTTTGTTCAAAATAGCGACCCAAGACAAATACCCAACACAAATGGTCAAAATGGGAAAATGCTGTTTTGTAGTAAACGTCTTCTAAAGTAAACTTCGGGAGACTTCTGGTGCCAGTAAGAGCATTTAATCGATGACCATCTGAGTGTCTGGCAACAAAGTTCCGGAAGACACTCTTGATTAAACAAATAATGACATTCTTGTATAGTCTTAACATAAACACGTGATTAGTACATAGCCAATGAGGCTACCGTTCTGTAGCCATGATGAGAAATCAAATATTTCCCCCCCACCCCCCCGCTTTTAATTCTTAAAGGAATCCCTTTCCAGTAATTGATATTCATTAACACATTTATTTTGTCTACTTCTGTCTTCTTCTGCTCCTTTAATTGTGCCACTATTTACCTTCCCTTTCTCCTTTGCATTTCTTCTATAGCCTGGCCTGCCCATACAGTTCAACAGTTTATTTAATACACCAGCAGCTGACAAATTACAATAATGGCCGAAATTGTTTCAATCATTGAAGTACTACTTCTAAAATATAAGCACCCCAGCCTGCCGCTGATCTTTTCCCATAATCCTGAAGTTACCATTCCAATCAAATCCTTTACTTCTTCCTTGATATTATCTTTTGCATTTCGTACATTCCTGGAATTACCCAGAGTAAAAGTGTAAAAGTGCAGCACTGAGGTCCAATGATCTTACAGATTCCTCCTTTGCTGATTTAGACATAATCTAATGCCATTCTATTGTTCTCTTGTGGACCACCGTTTCTCTCATAGCTACCAGTCAGCTTCTGCTCAAAGCATTTGTGTTGCTAGTAGCTATACATTCCATACCACCTGATAATCTTCAGATCTCTTTCATGTTCATTCCAACCCTTGCTCTAATGAATATTACCCTAAAAATATCCATGAAATAGCTTCTTTTTTTTCTTCAACTTTCCAGACCTGAATCTTCCTCGACAACTTGACTCCGACTCATATTAACACCTTGGCTGCTAAGGCAATTTTCCTCCTGCGCTGATCCTTTAAAATTCCCATTGTTCATGACGAGCTGGCCTTGTCATCAGCGCACAGCAGGTAAGCGCCATGACGAGCCCAGCTCGTCATTAGCCTCGAAGGGGTTAAGTCTTTTAATGGTAATAGCTAACATGGCTTTCCCAAGAGTTACTGTTTGGATATCAAAATATTTTCTGCATCAGCATTTCTTGATACAGTCAGGCATAGCTAGATGGCCAAGTGCAATCACTTTGGACAGCTGTTGAACATGGATAGTTATTTTTTTTTTAGAATAAAGACAAAATACTCTGAGTTAGAAAACAGAGATGATATTTTAACATCAGTGAACGTCTGCACACCATCAAACAAATGTTACACAAGAAAACAAAGATGTGACGTATACAATTGTATATGCATATCCATATCTTTAAACCCGACTTCAAAGCAGCTATTAGATACAAGAGGTAGATCTCTAGAGTAAAATGGATGCAACGTGGTACCATCCAGTTAATTATCAACCAACAGACTCATGTTTGATTCCGTGTGGATTTAAAAGTGGAGGCGAAGGAGATAAACTAGACAGCCTTGTAGAACTCATTGCCCGGTCTGAGTCGTGAACATACTTCTTATATTTAGTATGATATGCGATGCCACTAATCAATGTCCTTATGTATTCATTTGCTAGCGAGATCACCCCACTGCGCTACCACCCTCCTAGCTTCTTTTACCATTCTCCATTTCTCTTGCTTTCTTCCTGCCGACACCCACAGACGAGGACTCCAGTCGCATGGACAACAGTTGGGCCAGTGCAGCTGCAGGCTTTGCTAGTGCAGGAAAACACAGTTTTGTTGGTGTAGTAGTTTTCTTTATTGAGGAGAAGGTAGGTGGACTGGAAACCTAATTGAAGTTTCTTCAACTATGCTATCAAACTTTGAGGTCCCTGAAGCAGGCACCAGCAGGGCAGTGGGTGTTGCGTCAGGTCAGGTCTTGTCTGTTTCCTGAGTCCAAAGGCCGGCCTCAGGGCAGTGTGACCGGTGCAACTGCACTGGGTGCTGACTCGGGGCAGACACTGACCTCAGGTGGTCGCTGTATTTTTACAATAACGAGATATAAAAGCACCTGCTGCAGAGTTCCTTGTACGTTCAGCTTTCAGACAGCAATAAAAATGTCAGGATAACGCTTGTGATTAATGAGAGGGAGATCAGAGTTTTGTCTAGAGGCAGTTGCGACTCGCCATAAAGTTGCACAGAGGGTTAATATGCCTGCTTCAAAGAACAGGTCTTTATTTTATGTGGATAGCTGAGTGGATGACTAAAACCAGCCTTTATCAGTGCTTTAAAATACATTAAATGCATGTGAGAGAAGGGCAATGGAGAGATGAGGGTCACTTTTGCTGGGTGGTAGTGAGGAAAAACGAGGAGGAAGTCATGGGGAGCGGCAAGAAAGATTTTCGTAAGGGTGCCACCAGTGCTAAAGCGGACCCTGACACTGGTGGTTCCTGTGTGGTTTAGGTCTTGCTTACTGCTGGTGTAGAGGGTAGGGGAGGGTTTAGGGAGAACTCAGACTGTTTACACCTCCTAGACTGTGCCCTATGATAGACCTGTCAATAAGGGGGTTGGTAATCTGCCACTACGTATTCTGTCACACCCGCATTCAAGGCTCTGTCATTCTATAAAATATGCACAATGTTTTGAAAAAAATAAAAATTTCTAGAGAAATCCCCAATAATTGTAAATTCAACCATATGACAAATATCACACCAGTGCCAGTCAACATCATCAAAGAAAACTTTATTTCAGTCATTCATTATTCCATTCTTCTAATGCTGTTTTGCATATTCTATCATCAAAAGAAAAGGTAAAATTCCAAAGTTAGCTGACCACATTTTTCTTATTTAAAATACTATGATAAAAAGCAACACATTTTAAATATTTTGCTTCTGGAAGTCTAATCACCAATATAGTGTTGGTTATCATGATTCCTCTAACGCTGCTCTTCTACACCAGTAGGGGCTGTGTGTGTGGCAACATCAGGCTACTCCAGGTCAGGAGACCATGCCCTTTGTGGTGTTGCAGTCTGAAACTGGTGTTGCAGCCTTACACTGAGGTAGGGGCAGATGTGGAAAATAATGTGGAAGTGGAGGAAGAGGGAGATCACATGGGAATGTAGGAAAGTAATGGTGTGTTTTGAGAACTCCCACTGTATCAAATTACTAAGGTCATCACTTTTCTTTACCAGTGCTGTGCTCTGACATCCCTCCCAAAGCAGCTCATGAGGAGTAGTAATAGATCTTTATAATTTTTTCCCATTGGATTGGGTGTCCTACACATGTTATTTTAAGAGAAGGGTAAAGTTGTGCCCTGGTGTCTGGCTACAGTTGATGTGGTGAACGCATCCTTTTTGGGGATGACCTTTTCATTTTGTATTTGTTTCTGTAATGCATGAACCAAACCCTCATTAACTGTGGCAGAGCACTTGACATCAAATGGAATCGTTCAACTCCTGTAAGTACAGTATGCCCGGTTTGCCAACAGTCAGAGGAATCACTCGTGCATTTTATGTTCTTTTGTCCTGGTTCTACCGGCCGAAGGATAGCATGGATCATTCCTCTGTGCAAGCAACTTGGTCGCCGTCAACTAGTCGCTATGAGGCTTCTTCGCACTGAATCCTCTGAGAGAATAGTGTGTGCAGTATCCATGTATCTTCACTGGGAATGGACTATTAGGTGTAGGGATTTGGAGTAACCAACAGGATTGGTCTATTTACTATGCCCTTTTTGTTTTAGTGTTTTAAAGCCTATACAGTGTTATATGATGTACTTTAACTGTCATTTCTTTTAATCAATTTTAATTAATCATAAAGTATTTATTTATACATATTTATGGGATGCGTTGATGTTGCAATTTAGTTTAATTGTGTTGTATTGTAATTGCATTTACATTTATATAGCGCTTACTACCCCTGACAAAGCGTCAAAGTGCTTTCTCAGGGAGTAACATAATTTGAAAGCATACTCTTATTGACCAATGGAATATTTTAATGACGGGAGACGGATTTTTGTGTGTCTTTAGTTCGTAGATGTATTGTATTTTGTCTATGCACTTTTATGGTTGAAAAGTACATAATAAAGAATTTTCATTGCCTTTACATCATGTGAACATAACAGCAATAGGAGACAAACCTATAGTACTGGTTACAGACGTTACATAGTACAATACAGGAGACCTAGTATTCATTAACAGTGATTGTGCATTGTAGGGGAGGAAACGTGGCCAAGTAGAAAGTGTTTGACTTTAATACTGGTGGCTTCAGTGCCTAATATATTACCTTGGGGACATGGGTTAAAATCTTGGCATAGAACATGAGAGAAAAGCATGTGATTGTAGGTAACTTGCATAGGTCCCAATTATGATTCGATGTATTTAAGCACAGAAACACTAGGTGGCTGAAATTTATGATTCCAGTTGGCATTTCCAAACTTAAATCAACCTATTATAATTTAACAAAAATATTTCCCAACTATCCTGAACAATGACATACGAGTCGAGCATAGGCCAACCCATCCTCACTTGATAGAACATCATCCTTAAGAAAAAAATATAAGAGGTGGACCAATTGCTGGAAGATAATCTGAAATATTGGGGTTATAAAAAAATAGAAAACATTCTACCACTTACATATGGTGGCTATATCCTTACAAAACAAATTGCACACAAAAAGTAACAATCACATTTTATTTTAATGGAACAGTATGGGTACACTCCCATGCAGGCCGGTGTACGTAGAACCGGTGCAGAACCCCCTTTTGCTTTCATTTTACTGCACATGACAGGAAATAAGGAAAAAGGTAATGTTGAATTTCAATTACTGTAGCTGGAAGACATAGTTTAAACACACAAGGATAACTAAATCAATTGAAAAGAATAAATAAGACAAAGAAAAAATTGGCAAAGTAAAGTATTGGCTAACCTGAGCTAGCACTGAAGTGCTCTTGTTTTCAGGCTGATATACACAGGTGATCAGGATAATTTCGTCACTCACAGTGCAAGAAAGGCAATGGCTGAAGTGGGCTGGCTCATTGCCCTGTGATGATAAATGCGAATGATTGTTGCACAGGCCAAAGGATGAATAGGGCAAACACCAAGACTCTCTAAACATGTATTAATGTACGTATGTTTTAAAATGTATTTTTTAATTACATGACAAAGTCAAAAGAGCTAGAGCTGTGTCTAGGCCAGACCTAAAAATAAGGAACTAGGCTACATCAATATTTCACCCACAAACCTAAATCATGGAATTAATGAACAGTGTTAAGCTCTTCCTTGCTGATAGCTACTTTTACTCTGTTTTTTTGTCTCCAGTGTGTTCTGTTTTGGCCTCCATCAGTTAAAGCAGACATTGGGTGCAGGCACCTCAGTTTACAGCAGCACATAGAGGTACAGGCATGCTGTGACATTGTGTGTTATCAAAAGAGACTAGCTTAAATATGACCAATATTGTTAGGACTCTGATTAGATTTGTCATGGGCACCTCGTTGGTGAGTTCATGAAGTCCTCACCCACCAACCTGGTTGGTGGCATGCTTCATCATCGGGCCCACCCAGTGATACCTAATGTGTCCCGGGTATGCTGTGACGCCTGATTACAGCAGAGCTGGTATTTTACTGAGAGTGCAGTGTGAGGTGTAAAGTGAAGTGTGAGTTAAAGCGGCTTGGCGAGGGTCCCGGTACCCGAGGGTAAATTAAATTTTAAAAACTGGGTACCGTCAGCGGTTAAAATAAGGCTTGGGGATGTTTAAGAGAGGCGAGTTACTACCTCCTACATCCATCAGTTGGTCGACATGTTTCAGCCAGTGCCTTAAACTAAATCTGGCTTTCCTCAGGACCTTTTTAAAATAGAGTGTAGTGCAGGATAAAAAGGAGTGTAATCCAGGCTAGGTGTTACACTCACTAAGGTGTTTCTCTAAGTGTGAGAGGGGATTCCCTTCTCAAATATGCACTTAGATTTTGCAGCCAATGCTTTCAGGAGTGAAGCGGTAAGGGGTTGACCAGCTTTTCTGGTCAGAGCCTGCCTTGCACCTGTTGCACCGTCCTCGTACTCCGGTACAAGGACGGCGCAACTCATTCTTGAAGTACTATCAGGATGTGGGATGGTTTTGGAATGTGGGAAGGTTTAATGCAGAGCCTATGATAGCATCATACATACAAATGGGCTAGTATTTCGAAACATGGACATATCAAGACCCGCATGCAGTGCCCCCTCATCCCAACCTCAGCATTGTTTTATTTTTGGAAGCCTTGATCTTTGGGGCTGCAGTGGCCGTTGCTTCTAGGAGGTTCTGCAGGTCAGTGCTGAAACCTGAAATAAAGTAAAATCTGCATTAGATTCCTAAAATGACTTTGCTGCAAGAAAATGGTGCCAAATGAAAATGATGCGGAAGTAAGCCAAATTAAAGAGAAAAACAACATTCTAGGAAAATCCGTCCTACAATGATTACCGGCATCCAAGCATCATTCCCCAAGTCAAATCGTTAACTTGTACCGACATGTCCGACGAAGCAAGGATAAATCAGTACAACTAAAAAATACTGTTTATATTGTGGTTAATTTGAAATATGTGTTTCTCCTCTATTTGTTTGGACAGAAACGTTTCGCAGAAAAGCATAAAGTATGTCACCCAGGAGAAACAAAAATAAATTCTAATAGGAACTGGAAGACACATTTTGGAATATTTCACATCAAAGAGTGAAGAAATATCCTGCAGGGAATGTACCATCAACGAAGGGAAGATGAAGTGTAAGCAGAGCTGTGAACAATATATGAAGGTTTGAGTTTGTCTTATTTAAAAGTGTCTGAAATGTAAGGTAGGTGTAATATGAGGTGGGTCGAAGTGAGGCGCTCCTGTTTCAGATGCTTCTATTCTGTGCTACTACACCCAACATCTCAGAGGCACCCACTTTATCCCCACCAGGAAGTTAAAAAACTGCCTGCAAGATATTGAAATGGCTCTATGCAAGAAGGCCCTTCAATTCCTTTTTAGGTTAACCTTTATATTTTTGCACTTATATTTTTGTCGACCTAGACCTGCAATTTATAACTAGAGTCGAGCATGAAATATTGGGATGCAGATTGAGAAGACCTACGCCAATGAGCATTCAACCGCCCACCAGCAATTGTGGTAGAAGTCGGAGGTCAGCAGTGCGCGTAAAGTGAGACACTCATCATTTGAGGCGCTGCAATTTATAACAAGAGTCGAGCATGAAATATTGGGATGTAGATTGAAAAGACCTACGCCAATGAGTACATCAACCGCCCACCAGCAATTATGGTAGAAGTCGGGGGTCAGCAGTGCGCGTAAAGTGAGACACTCATCATTTGAGGCGCTTTCATAGAAATCCCCGTAGAGTACATGAAGGTTGTGAATTCTTTTGTAAGGTTTGTACGGATAGTTGAACTGCTGTCGCTCTAAGGGCTGTTGACCTATCATGCCTCAGCTGGAGAATCTCTTTATCCGGGCATCTCTCACTACACTATTTATGAGACATCTCTTGGGAACTGCAGGTAGCAGGGTCTTCTTGGCTCAGGGAGTCTGCAGTCACTTAAGAAATGCTTGCAGGTACTGTGTTGGAGGACCTCAGGCGGGTCACTTAATGTATGGTATAAGACTACATGTGGCTCATCTGAATTGTGTGAATGATTGTTTGGGTATGTTATTGCACTTTTTTTAGATGGTATCCCAATTTAAGGGATTAGGGTATCACATTTTGTACCTGTGACAATCACACATGGGCAGCAAGTTTGGAGATAATATGGCATCAAGGGCACGTGAGGAATTATTAATCTTTAAGTGCATCTACTAACTATTACTGGAAATGCGCCCTGTCAACCTGATGTCATCAGTGTGAGGACTCATGCTTGTATGTAGGGTCAACGCTTCTCTCCAGCATGCAATAACTAAGAATGCATCAAAAACTGCCAGAGGCCCCACAGCTCTCAGCTTTTGTTCTAGCTCCCATAGGACAGTTGTTGGCTGCCTGTCGAGTGACAACCTTTCAATTGCATGTACCAGTTGGAAGAACTGCATCTTTTAACTGCAGTTACTTACTCACTGCAAGTACATCTATTCCTTGTCAGTAGAAGTGCGGTCTTAACTCTATTGTTGCAGCTTTTAAAAACTTCAGAGTCATTTAATAGGGCTCCTAAAATCTGACTATTTTCATGTTAGCTCTATACATCAGCTGGCTATTAGTAGAACTAGCCAAAGCAGCACCAGCTCAGAGATTCCTTCTGCTCCAGGCAGCCGTCCTTTTCATAAGATCTGCAGTGCTGCAAAGGAACCGCAATCTACTCTGCGAAAGTGTTCTAAAGAAATTAGGAAATGTATATCTCCTAATCAGCTGTTAACACAAAAAAAAATGGGATCCAAGGGTGAAGGTAGATCAGAGATTAAAGGGAGCGCAAGGAAGTGGCAGAATAAGCGACGAGTTGTAAATGATGGTGGACAAGAAAAAATAAATAAGGACCATATCACAGATAAATTGTACTGGTGCAAATAAAGTGCAAATCCATTTGTATAATTTTTTGCTCCATGCGTAATGTCTCATGAAGCAAATGATATTTGCACGATGTTAACACAAGCAGCAAATTTGCACCCTTTTCACTCTTTACACAATCATGGTTAAATAAATTCGGTTTCCTCTTGTTTTCAAATGCAAAATAAACATCTTTGTTTTACGCAAAAACGGTGTATTCCCTTTATAGTACACAAGTAGTGAAAGTACAGTAACAATTTGCTTATGTGTAAAGTGTTTGATGAGGATTTCTCAGTTACTCACTTAAAAAGGTTTATAAGAATACCCATGCTGCAAATGGTTTCACAATTAGTGTTATCAATTTTCTTTGTTGTTGACGCAAAATCTGTCTGTTCCATTCTGTATTATATTTCATTTGCTTATTTTTACCTCAGCTAGACATATTTTGACTACAGGGAAGTGCCTCATCTTACCTATTTTAAAAACAAGTGACTGGAGTCAAGTTGAAGTCAGTCACCTAACACCTCAATTAATTAAAAAGAAATTTAACTCCTACGCATAGTCAGTTTGCTCTCAGAGTGAAAAACCTCCGTAATTCTCAGTTTATCCTGCAGCAAAGTAAACATTCGAGTTGTATTTTTTGCTGGAGATCTAATAGAATTGGTTCCTCATATGAGCAGTCTTCCCTCACCCCTGGCAGGCTGCAGATGTGGTACCCTTCTTGGTGACAGGTCTGCTCCTGCAGGCCATAACGCTCAGTTTGGATTGGAAACCGAGCCGCTTATAAACCCTTGTGCAAGTGCTGCTGCCCGCAGATGTAATCTACAATTGTTACATTTGTCTCTGCAGATGGAAGGTTGGACGCATCTGGAGTCAATCTTTCACCCTCATGATCAAATGAAGACAGATGTGTTAATCCCTCCTTTTCGTGTAGGAGAGGCCATTAAGGAATTTAACCTCCAGGGCAGTAAGACCTGATGAGTCTGGCACACTTCATAGATAAGATGTATTGGGCGCTATATCAGCTTCAGGCTCTGTTTAAGGATTGGAGAAAAAGTGAGGGGTGAACCATCTTAGAGCTACAAAGCAGATATTGCACTTGATAGTTGGAAATGATACTGGCCTTGTGTCCAAATTAACATTTCCTGCAAAAAGTGCTATGGTGCATGCAATAAATTTGGCCAGATAATTGAAAATCCCATTGACCTTGGCATCTGCTATCTATAAGCAAGCAGAGCTCTTCTCTCTGTTTCTGACAGCCAATTCAGCTTAGGAACAGTGAGCCAGAGAGGTTTGGGAAAAAGCATGCAATGCAAAAATACTTAAAACCCAGAATTACTTTGTAATAAAGGGCACAATACACCTTACGGTAGACTCCACGCATTCTAAATCTCATTAAAAAAAATCATAATATTGAAATTCTCTAATCAAGAGAAAGCTCAATGTTTTCAGTGTTTTTTATGTTGAACAAATGATTATCCATAGAAGTGCGAGAGACAAAAGCCTGCAGAAATTAAGGGTTTTGAATTACCATTCGCATTGTTTTTGCGCTTTTGGAAGCGTTATCCTTGTGAGGGCTCTTTACTGAGAGTGTTGTTAATTATTCACATATTTGTTTGTCTCTGGTGTATATTTACCACCAGCTGCTCCTTGAGGTATCACTGTGCTACACAAGAAGCGGGTCTCAGCAGTACAGATAGTATCTGGGGGATACATGATGATGAAAACATTGCAAAATATCTGCTGAGGAAGAATGTACATAGAAAGCAGACTTTGCAACTCCAGAAACGTCCTAGATAGACTTGCAAGAGCAATGCATACCCTTACACTGACATATAGTTGCAGCAAGTACATCATGAAAATCACTAGTGCCAATGTTTTAGTCCAACCTCAATGAAATAGAGCTTGGATACACAATGGCATAGGAAGGTGGGTGCGGCCTCCCCCGGGTGTCCTCACTGAGGGTGTGACAAAATACCAAAATATGTGTTTTAAACACATATTTTGGCATTTTGTCAAGCTGGGCGTGACAAGAAATTGTCCGCACCGGGTACCACCTGACCTTGCTACACCACTGTGGATAAACCAAGCGAGTTGTCCTGGTTAAAGGTTTTACCTTCAGACTTAGTTTCCAACTGTTGGGAGAGCTTCTTTGGATTAGCACTGCAGCCCTTCAGAACAGGCTTCTGGACAGTATGCCAGGTCTCTAGACGGTCTAGTCCTCTTTCGTCAGCTGAACTCTCTTGGAGTCATCAACCCTTCTGCTTTTGGTGTCCTTGAAATGAGTAAACAGGAGGCCAAATGCTTGACCCATGGAGAGATGTTCTATTCTTTAGGTGCCAGCAGGATTAAAAGGTCCTTGAGTCCTTGTTTAGGTCCTCTTCTTTCATCAACCAGGAGTCAAAAGTCAGGATTCTTCTTCCAGCACAGCCATTTTCTTCAGATGAAGTCTTCTTAGATCTAGGAATGTTCTGAGGAGGTGGTGGTGGAAGTGCCCTATTAATCATGTGCTCTAGCCAGTGTTGAAAAATGGCCCTCTCTGAAAGTTCACCACAAACATTTTGCCTTCCTCCTTCTCTTTTTACTGAATCCCTTTTGTTGGTTCTAGCAGTCTCAGCACTTTACCCAAAACCCCATAAAGTCAGATACCACATGAAGTTATGAACGCACAGCCAGTCAGGACACAGCACACACAGTGCACGCAATGATCACAAGGCTCCCATTGCCGTACATCTGGGCGCATTACCCACCTGCCCCCATTTTGTCCATGCAAGGTCAAGGCCCACTTGCATTGTTATCAGGGGCCTTATTTATGACTCCACAGACAAGGTGAGAGCTCTTTTACCAAAAAAGTATTCACTGACGTACTTTATAATAACCAAAGAAATGTTAAAAGCCTTGTTCACATTGATTGTACTTTGAGGCAGTCCTCAGACCCGCTTCTGTAACTCTGCTCCCGGCCGAAGTGTTTAATTAACCCCTTCGCTGCTGCGGCGGAAATTCCGCCGCAGCGCTGGGTGGGGGGGGGCCGAGCGGCGCTCGCATGCTCGTGACGGAGCCGCTCCGTCACGAGCCGCGGTTGTGCTGTGCTCATGACGGAGCGGTTCAGTCATGCCCGCTCAATAGAACGCGCCGCGCAGGCGCGGCGGCTGGGCCATGACGGAACAGCTCCGTCATGAGCACAGCTCAGCCGATGCTCATGACGGAGCGGCTCCGTCATGAGCATGGGAGGGGTTAAACCAACTTTTCTTGTTTTGCCAAACACCTCTTGCCTTTTGTTTTTTCAAGGTAAATTCATCTTCAAGCAACAGAAACATACATTGAATACAGGAATTCACTGTTTGATAATAGTTTTAAGGGAAGGTAGCTTTTGCATAAATCACATTTTGCTGTTTTACCCAGAACAGCATTGCATGCTTGAACTGCAGGCCTCAATGTGAGATCTTGTTCTTGTTAGATCTGGCATAAGAGAACAGCCGTTGCCAGACCTGCTTTAATAAACAGAAAAAAGATTATGAAGCAATAACAAAAGAGGGACTTTGGCCCCACTTATTTGTCGATTTCATTTACTACAGCATTTGATTGACCGGTGAGTATATGCTTCCATTGAAAAACAGTACTTGTATTTGGCTTTCTTCCTTATTGACATGTGTAGACTGAATGCACTAGCCCTGAAATGGCTAGGTTGACTAGCCAATGGTGCCATATTTAAGATGCCACAGGTATGATCTGCTCATTATGAAAAGGTGCAACAAAGGCAGTAGGGCTGACTTATTTGTTGTGAAAAGCAGATGTTTAGGCCAATAGGCCTTTAGGGGTGGATTAAAGCCCTTAAACAGGTATTTTGTGACTGAGAAACTTTCAGAATACTCTAGCTGGCAAGGGTTTTGGTCAGGGTTACTCCCTCTGAAAAATGCTGGGAGTAGATTTGCACTGTTGAAATCCTTAATAGAACCAATTAGGAAGGGTTGTGTTTTTTTTTTTTAATTGTACATGTGTATGTAATTGTCATTTTATGCCTGATGGTAGACTTGTGGGAAATGTTATGCTCAATACAGCAGGCCAGAGAACTTTTTTTATGACAAAACTTTGATTAAGTCTACTTGTCTATTTGGTACATTGGGAAATAATATGTCAAATGTCGAAGATCTGATGTGTTTATTTTGAAAGTTATGTGAAGGGAGAAGGTTTCACTGATTTATTGTGAAATGTATATGTCAAAGCAGATAGACCTGTAAGGAGGGATTATTATTACACACTGTTAAGGCCTGCAGACAGGTATTTTGCTACATGGAATCTCACAGTTTATCGTAGTAGGTAAGGATTTTGCTATTGGCTACATACTCTCTATTGGACAAAAGAGAGAGGTGGCTCACTCAGTCTCAGGGGGCTGAGCCTTGTCTAAGGAAAGCAAAAAAGGGTCCTCCTGGACTCAAAGTTACAGGTGTATATTCACAACAGATTTGTTGTGAATATACACCTGTAACTTTGAATCCAGGGGAACCCTTTTTTGCTTTACATTCTCTCTAGACATAGAAAACTTACACTGTGATGATCCATGTTAGGCCCTCTTAGAATAAGTTGCATACTATTTTTTCTCAGTGTAATTTTGTGCATGTTTGTAATTTTATGACTGGTTTGTGGGAAAGCGTATGCTTAAAACGTATGCCTGGGCTGGCTATGATGACAAATGAATGATAAAGTATATTGTCCAATTTAATTCCCTAGGGCATAAGTCAGGTGATATATGTCTGATCTAGTTATGGTAAAGGCTGTAGACCAGACTTCTTTTTATTTTTATTGCTAAAAGCATATGTTGAAGCCAATATGCCTTTAGGGGTGGATTGACCTTGCACTGTGATTAAGCCGGTTGACAGGAATGTTCCTTCATAGAATTTCAAGATTACCCTGGTAGGCAAGGGATTGGCGTCCCCCCCCCCCCCCCCCCCCCCCCCCCATATATGTGGTAGGATGAGAATTGGCCCTTCGAGAATCCATACTAAATCATCTTTGCAAGTCTGAAATATGTAATCTTATTCATAGTATTTAGATGCATGCATATTAAAGTACTTTTTAAAACTGGCCTGACAGTTTTAGCTTTCTGCCATGGTCTTGTAAAGATACAGTCATAAAAAATGTATACAAACATATGCATAAAGAGACGAGCACTGGGTCAGCCCCCTTCAACCATTGATTTTGTCAAGTGCTTATTCTATTTCCGTCCATGATAGCATACAGTATGTGACAATGAGTCAGCCCATTTCAGCTATTTGTGTCTGTTGTACTATGTGACAGCATTTTGGCGGTTGTAAGTAATCTAATAGAAAAACGATTTCATGGAATACCATTACTGAGAAACCATTTCACCTAAACTGTTTAATGGAAATTTCCAGAAGTAATGGGATTCACCGTTTCAAGGAAACCAATTCATATTTCAATGTTTGTTCGAAATTGGCTTTTGCCTGCTTATATTTTTTAAGGTGTAAATACAATGGGTGCTGATCTTACTTTCTGAAACAGTTTTGTTGGACTTATTTATTTTAGTGCTTTACTTCAGGGGGCATTATTTCAGATTTATATATTTTACATTGTTAAATACTTCGTTGGATGCTTTTAATTCACTGTTCCATCACCACCCCTAAACACCAGCCGTTCCTGACCCCGCACAACCCCTAAATACCATCAATCCATGCGCCCTAAAAAACCCTCAACTAAACTACATCAATCCTTGAATCCTACAAGCACTTTCTACCCCTAAACCCCAGCCATCGTAAAAACCTAAAAGCCCCCACTAAACCAAAGCTAAACCCATCTTTGAACCCTAAAAGCTCTTTGTGCCCCTACGTACACCCATTCTTGACCTGTAAAACCCCTCACGACCTCTAAACTCCACCCCTTCCAACCCTAAAAATACACCTACACCTAAACCCCACCCATCAATGGTCCCTTAAATCCCTCACCACACCCAAACTCCATCCTTGGTTGACTATCTCCGAACTCTAAAAAAAAACGCTCACCACCCCTAAACTCTACCCATCCATGAACCCTAATACCCCTTACTACATCTGTACTCCACACTTCCCTGAATCCTTCGACCACTTCACAACCCCTATCCTCTACCCATCACTGAACCCTGAAACCTTCACCAGCCCTAAACTCTGCCCATCCATGAACCCTCATACCCCTCAACATTCCGATACTGCACGCATTCCTGAACTCTAAAACCACCTCAAACCCATAATCTCCATTTATCCGTGAACCCTAAAACCCCTCACCACCCCTAAACTCCACCTACTCCTGATACCTAATAAAACCCTCACCACCTCTAATCTCCAACCATCCCTGAAACCTAAAAATCAATTTTGATGCCTGAACTCCACATATTCCTGACTCCTAAACAACCCTGCTCACCTCTAAACATTACTCATCCCTGAACCCAAACCCTCCACCACAAGTCCTAAACCCCACCCAAATTTAATGTAATTTTGGATTTTTCTTTAAAATTATCCTTTTTTTAGAATGGTACCTTTCATCTTTGATTGATTTGAATTTCCTTAAAATTGTTTTTCCATGATTTTGTTTCCTTCAGTGTGGTTTCTCACTTTTTGTTTTTCCATTAATTCAGATGCATAATTCTGATTGCCTTATCATATGTGCACATCTTCATGAGGCTTGTGAGCCTGCCCTTTAGTTTTCCATGTCCTAATTTCCTAGGTTCGTATTTTTCTTTCTGTAGCTCTTTTCCCCAATATTTTGTTTTGTGTTTTTGGGAATGCCCAAAAACTCTTCTGACAGTGCTGGTCCTCATGTTTGCTGCTCACTTCATTTGTACTGCACCGCATCCTGCGCAGGTACTGCTTGTAAATCGGGCGGGAATCTTGGTATGCTATTGCCCCTGGTATATCCTTTAATTACTGTTCCAAGACTGCCATCACAGTTAAAAGTAACTTGCCAGCCATCTTGGATCGCTACAGTAAATATACACAATGCTTAGTACCTTTCCAATGTGGCTGCCCTTGTAAATGTTTGCTTGTTGAGTTTGTGTGTGTGTTTCATCGTGAATGGTTGAATGCAAGAATGAATTACTGGGTGGGTGAATGTGTACAAGGGCAAGTGACTGAACAATTATATAATGAGGTATTGAGTGCCTCAACTCACCAGTGACTGAAGAGGCACCTGGACCTGTTAGTATCCTCAATAGTTGTTTTTTTTTGGATGGGGCTGTGCAGATTATCTTATATCTTATTATGAATCTCACTTCTAACCTCTATTACTCCTTACCTCTGTGTTGTGGAAGTAAAGCTCCAGAAGGTAAGACTCTAGTAGTGGGAGCCTGATCTGAGTGGGTAAGAAAACTGCTTGCTTTCTTTCATTCCAATAAACTTGAAACACTTTCATGGGCTTGGTGCTGGATATATGAGAAGGCTTTTGTGCACCAGATCATAGGCTGACATCTGGGGATCTCAGCTGTGACTAGGTTGCTGTGTTGCAAAATATGTGGCACTGGTTCTTAGGAAGGCAACTACATGAACTGAGAGAGAGTGAGTGGGAAAGAGCATGTGGAGAGCTTTATCCTTTGCTGTCATCAAAACAAATAAACTTTGGTTTCTTTAAAGTTCTTCCTGCCATATGCCAAACAAAATTAAATCTATCACTGATGCAATCTGAGAGACAGAAGGTGTTTCATTTGGAAAGTGAGCCTACTAGGGATGGTATGCCCAGCTGGCAGAGCGAACTCTGCCATTCTCAAACCATCAGTGGCAGCTGGCACAACTCGCGGGTGACGAGGCGGGTGTGGGAGTGGGGTGGGTTGTCACGGGATAACAATAATTTTTTTAAATAAAACAACAATTACCTCCCCGCCGGGTCTTGTGTCTCGGCTCCTGTTCTCGTCTTCCAGGAACAGGAAGCACCCCGCACACAGGCTCCCCTGACCAATCACAACACTACAAAGCAGTGACACAGCGCTTAGCCAGGGGCTGGAGGGGTGGGCATGTTCTCCACACAGGCTGTAATGCAGCTTGCATGGAGAACACTGAAAGTGCGCATGACTGTTTTGGGAGACCTGATAGGGCTGACCAAACAGTCATTGTTTACTTAGGAGGGTTGTTCCCTCCTCCCCTGCTCCTCAGCCCCAACCGCCCCCTGACACAAGCTGCCTCAACAGGAGGACAAAATTAAATGAAAAAACATTACGCTATTATCATTTTATTTTTTCCTTTCTTTTCCTGATTTAAGGCAGTGGGGTGATGCTCCTCCGCCTGAGTGGAGGAGCCGCCACTGCAAACCATGTGGCTGAAGGTTTCACTGTGACACAAGAAAGATGTGGAAAGTTTAGCTCTCCCGTGTGACTGTTAATGTAAGTTTCCATGTTGACATGATGACGCTATGCTCGTTAAACACATGCTGAAAAGTGTGCTGCAGGACTGACACCCTAATAGGTTTTTTTACAGTTATCCCCGCAGCCCCATTAAGACCAGATTTTGATGGATATTTTTTCGCTTGGGATTTGATGTTTTGCGAGCAGTGTGCTAAATTTTCAGCATGTCCAGGAGTTGTGCAGCAGTGCGTGTTTTGGTGGGTCCAGCTGATTAAATAACACCTTTGTGCAGCGTCGTAGGAAGATGTACAGTAATCCGTAGTAGTGGGATGAGGGGGTTCTGTTTTTTGCCTATTTGCTTAGTTATTGAGTGCCTTTACATAGTGCTTTCAATGCCTAGGAGCAGCTGAACACTTTATATAGAACAATGTGGGGCGAAACAGAGCAAACAATACAGGCCGTCTCTCAAAATAAGGAAAGAAACTCCTACTCAGCACAGAACAAGAACACACAAACAATCTCAGGGAAATTTACGAAAAGATGATGGTTGCATCAAACAATGAGCAAGTGAGATAAGGACAATGTATAGAGTGCTCTGCAAAGAAATTAGTGCAATTACATGAACGCTAGAAAAGTAAAACAAAACCAGCAACATTACCTACACAACAAATGGCGTACACCAAAATGGCAAGCACATGATGAAGCACATTGTACTGTAATTAACAGGAGTCTAGAAGACAAAAATGTAACACCCTCCTCCCCCCAGCTGAAAGGTCCAGCTTCAGGACAGAGTGATTAGTCACAAAGTGTGCTTTTTAAGACATTAGCATTCATAATTTATTGTCTTTTTATGCAATACTTCTTCCATTTATAATAGTTGTAAATATCAGATGCTACTATTGCTCAAAGTAATGGTACCTAATAAAAACTTTGTTCTGGAAAGTAACCCTAAAACTAACACAAACAGAGCTTTGCATTACTTTGCATCACGAGGTTGTCCAATAAATGGCACCACCAATGCTTTTTGATGCAAAACCTTATCTACCAACGTTTAAAGGCCAGGGCTTTACACTAAAAACAACACCTCTTTTAGGCAGGCGCTACTAAGGAGAACTTTTGTTCCTAATGTTTCACGTGTTGTATGTGTGCTGCACTTCACTGCCCACGTACAATGTGAGGAAAGCTTTAAAGTATATCTATGCATAACTGTTTTATACCGAAAAGATAGCCTTCCATTACAAACCTTATGCTATACATTGAGCACACACCTTGTACTATAGTAAAAAGGTATGTGCGTGGCGCTAGAATGGACGCGCGGGCGAAGAGAGCGGCAGTGCCATCTCTTCGTAGACATGGAACTGCCCTGATCTCTCGTCCAGCTTTGGTTACTACGCTCTGTTGTGCTATTGCAGGAATAAATCGCCCCCTTTGTTTGGAGATCACTGCTCCATTGTCCTGTAGATCATGTGATTCCCGAGCCCAAGTGATGTATTTACGTCTACATATTGGATAACGTTCCCCTTAGCACACATACACTACTAGGATATTGCAAGCCCCTGAAAGTTTCAAGGTCACATAGGGTACAGGGAGGAGTGTGGCTCAATGGTTAGAGCAGCAGACCCTGATGCAGAGTTCTGACCAGGGTTCAATTCCCGCCTCGGCGGGGTCTCTGGCTCAATTTCCTCGGACCTGTTAATTCTCGCCTCGGTGCCTATTCTAATCACAGGCCCCACGCTGCAACTCTGGGCAATAGCTTGCTTAGCCTCCACACCGGCCCCAACAGCGCTAAGGATGCCTGGCTTCACCCTGGGGGTGCCCAGGAGTGGACACTTCACAGGGAAAGCCAGGAGGGGTTCCACAGCGGTATGAGTATCAGCGCCAGGAAACCAAATAGGCGACACCGCAAGTCACCGTCTGGTGACAGTGCGCTCTATAAGTACCATGACATTTACATTTACAGGGTTGAGGTGACCTAAATGTGACTTAGAATATTCTTATCAAGTACAGTAGGGGTAGGATGATCCTTGGCACTTACTCCTTCTTACGAATGAGATCATATGGTTCCAGATGTTTAGAAGACATGCGGCATCTGAACTGTGAAAATAAACAAGCACACCAATAGGGAAGCCGTTATTGCCTGCAAAATATCATTTAAGCCATTTAAATGTCACATTCAAACACAGCTGTGGTTTAGAATGTGTGGGAGCTTTCATGCAGCTTCCTGCCTGCTAGTAATGAACTTCAGCCGTGCAATAAATACAGGCACTGCGACAAATGCTGCTCTATCAGCCAATGAAGGTATATTCAGAGGAGAAAATATTTGATAGAAATTCCTAAGAGTCTAAATAGCACTTTAATTTTTTTAATAATGCAATTGTTGTATTGTCCTCAGCATCCTGACATTCTCATTGTCCACCCTCTAGTTGCAGGCATTCTGACATCAACATTCAGTTACATAGTAGAGCAGTGATGTAGTTGTATTGTTTCTGTTTGAGTAGTGATGTCACACTTGAATTGGAGACATTCCTTTATAGAGTTATGAGGCTTCAAAGCACTGTATTGCAGTGAACCCTCAATTGAAAATGTATCAGAAGAATTTGGGTTTTCCTTGATCATACAGAGGCCTTTGTGAGGTTATTGAAGTCCAAAGTGATTTTCAATATCCTTTTTAAATTACAGATAAGTAGTGCATTCTTCCATGACCATGATCAGGCTTGAATACAGCATTAGGTTCTGATTTTCTTTTCTTATTTGGTTTTGTTGTTTTGTTATTCATGCTAGAGAAGTGAGATCGCACATCCCAGAATGTAGATAAAATCAACATAAGCCAATGGCCTTGCATGAAATGTGAAACATAATATAAACTTAAATGCTTTTGCTCAAAAACCTGTCTTAGATTTGAAGCACTTTGCATACTAGTTTCTTGCCCAGCATGTGTTTACTATTTTTATAGTGTGAACCTAACCAGAAAGCACAGCACTTTTGTAAATGCTTACATAATAATAGGGTTTTTTTGCATTTAGATTATATTATATAAATCGGCATTGTCTGTAGGTGTGGAGCAGCATGTGGCGGAGAAAGCAGGCTGTCGGAGGGCTCATCAAGCAATACTGTTTTTGGCAGTGGGCTCAGACTGGCTGTTGATGGTTGCTGCATTGTTGTGAGGCAATTGGCAGGTGCAATGAGTGGATGTGATGTGGGTCAGGTGGGCTGCACTGCTGTTGGCTGCCAGTTTGATCAGACTGTAACAGTCAAGTTGCTGTGACATGACCAGGGCCCCCTCCTTCCCGAGTGAGTTCAGTTCACAGAGGGAGTTAGAGGGGACCTCATCCCAAGACATGGAGAAGGCAGTTGTGTTGCATAACTACTCGCTAGTTAAAAATTAATACACCCCAGTAGTGACACATTTTCTTTAGTACAGGTGCATTCAATACATTTTTATATTGGCAACTCCCTCCAATGTATTATAAACGTATTAAAGTTTGCTTAACCTATATAGTCTTGACTACACTTAACCCCTTCGCTGCGGGGGGGGGGGGCAGGGTGAAACACAAGCAAAACATAAATTAACCTGTGCTCAACCCTCTTGTAGCTTTGCACACAGCAGTCAGGCTTACGTTAGAGGCAAAGTATATGGAATTATGCAGAACTTCAAACAGTAATAAAGTGAAAACACAATACAAGACAAATCCCACACAAGTTAAAAAGAGTAAAATGTAATTTATTATTTGATATCAAAATGAGAAAAATCCAATCGGTAGAGCTGGAGATACGCAATTTAACATTTTTAAGTGAAAATAGTGCCTAGAAACACAAAGCGCCAAGTGTGGTTATCTGATTGTACAGGGCCAGGACAAAGTAACTAGTTCAGGAGGACCATGAATGAGCATGGGCCGAATAGAAGAACCAAGTTAGGCCTTCTGGCCAGAGTACCTTAAATCCTGGTTTGAGGAGTGTTGGGAGATCCCTCGCGTAGGGGTTTACCATGTGAAGTTCCTCTTCTAAGATGTGCTGTGCACCAGTGGTTCGGAGGAAGCTGTGTGGCTGCAATGAGGACTCCTGCATTGTCTTTGAGGATGCTGTTTATGAGGGGCTTGCGATGCGAATGGCTGCGTTGATGCGTTGGGTCCGAGGAGACTGCGGGCTGCGATGCGAGGTCCAGCATCTGAAAGGTTTCACTCTGCAGCAGTTCCAACGCGGCTGCGAGGAGATGTGCCACGCTGCATCAGTTCAGCGTGCAGGACCACAGCTGGGCTGGCAGAGCACCTTCAGGCCCACGTCCAAGGGTTGAGGACTGAGATGACACCACTTGGAGGGCAAGACTCAAGTAGAGTCCAGGAGCTGGGTTTAAGATGGTTGGAGCCTGTTCTGTCTCTGAGGCTCTGATCAGGATGCCAGCCAACTAACACTGGGAGTCACTTTTAGTTGTCCTGGGTTCAGGAGACAGGTCCAGTCCTTTCACTCGGGTAGCAAGGCAACAGAGTAGCAGTCCATCTTGCAGAGCAGTACTTCTGGGTCTTCAAAACGTCTAGAGGTGGTCTGAAGAGTTGGATCTGAGTGTCCATTATTTACACCCAGTGCCCACTTTTAAAAAGAAGGTTCTGGAGGGTTTCTCCACAAAGGTGATTGAAATTTCTTGCCTCCTTGCCCTGGCCCCAGATTATCTGAGATCACAATAGACTAGTGTCAAACCCTTTGTGAGTTGGCTCAGGCAGAGCCTTTGTTTGTGATATGCAAGTGTGGTAGGTTACAGGTCAAAGGCAAATTGGCTTGCATTTGCCTCTCGTGATTTTGCAGAAGTGCGCCTATTCAGCCATGTATGTTACAGATAAGGTGGTCCTAGACGTTAACTCTACACACAATTATTAATACTTTGTTATACAACTCAATTCAATTTCTATTCCACATGCGGTTGAATCCTGCAATGAAGAATTTTGGAGACAAAAAGGAGAAAACAATAGCCCAAAAGTAAACAGATGTCCAACTCACTCAATACGTCTTGAATGTCTTAAAAGTAGAGGAAAAAACTCTACTATTTTTTTTTTTTAATTCCTCATCATGATACAATATACAAATATACATATTTTGGAAAAACAAAGAAGGGGTTACCAACAAGTAAAGTGCATAGAGTGAAAAAATAGGTGCTCGTGTGGGATAGAAAAGGACCAAGATGGTCAAAAGAAAGTAAATTCCAAGTAGTTCTTGAGTCCAAGGTTAAATGATCCTTAGAAAGATTCTGGAGGAGTCTGCCCTCAATGTTTATTTCGCAAAAAATGTCATTCTTTCTCGCTAAGTTACGGTGAACAGTTTATCCGTTGCTCTTATTTGACAATCCTTCCCCCTACCTGGAGCCTGCATCTTCTGTACCCCTGTCCCCCACTCCCTTGGAAAATAAGAGCAACGGATGAACTGTTCACCGTAACTTAGCGAGAAAGAATGACATTTTTTGCGAAATAAACATTAAGGGCAGGCTCCTCAGGGATCTTTCTAAGGATTATTTAACCTTGGACTCAAGAACTACTTGGAATTTACTTTCTTTTGACCATCTTGGTCCTTTTTTATCCCACACGAGCACCTATTTTTTCACTCTATGCACTTTACTTGTTGGTAACCCCTTCTTTGTTTTTACAAAATTTGTATATTTGTATATTGTATCATGATGAGGAATTTAAAAAAAATAAATAGTAGAGTTTTTTCTTCTACTTTTAAGACATTCAAGACGTATTGAGTGAGTTGGACATCTGTTTACTTTTGGGCTATTGTTTTCTCCTTTTTGTCTCCAAAATTCTTCATTGCAGGATTCAATCGCATGTGGAATAGAAATTGAATTGAGTCGTATAACAAAGTATTAATAATTGTGTGTAGAGTTAACATCTAGGACCACCTTATCTGTAACACTCAATACCCAGGTCCTAGGACTTTCTTTGGGTCACCCTGTATATAATAACGTATTCAGCCATGTATGGCAGGCTGTTTGCTGATGCTGTGTGGAGCCGTGATCCACGAAGCAGTCAATATACTAGTGACAGCAAGACCTTTTATTCTCTAATAAACTGCTTGGTGATATTTGCTGAAAGGATTTAGGCTAAATATATTAGCCATATAGCCAGACAAAACAAAACAGATTACTGTGACATATGCAATCTGTCTAAAAATCAGAAATTAGTATTGTCAGTAAATCATTGATTGCAAACATGTTACTTTCTTTAACTACAATCCCTATATGTGTGTTAAAAAAGCTTTGGCGAAGAAGACTGGGTTTTTGTAGAGCCAAGACTGAGCGAATTGAACCCACTCGCGTAGGCTTCACTTCAAGGCCTGGAATAATTTATCTTCACTTTTGCTAGGACATGTGTGGAATACGTGTGTGTCCTTTATGCAACACCACTCTTGTTTATGCTGTGAGTGTGCCATGCTCTGCAGAACACAGAGGCGTGTCTACAGAGATAAGTTTCTCTTTTTTTTAATCCAAAGCCTGCATGATCTCAGCTGTTTCCTTGCAATTTTTACATCAATGCAAATTCAAATGTTTTCAGGAAACCATCACCCCCCCCCCCCCACTATGTGAATTTCTGTTCACTTTGAGGTAGGAGTAATTCAATATTTCCTGTACAGTCCACTCTAAGCCCCACTAACCACTTCCAAACAATACATAATAAAGTCTAGTGCTGGTTTTGCAGATCTGTCCTTAGTGTTTCTGTTGAAAAATAAATGTACTCACCACACAGACTACAGAGCACAGATCCTATTTCTGCACAGATCTTCCACGAATGCACTTACATTTCTGAAATGCCAGAATAGTACTCCTCTCCCATTGAACTTTATCCACTTGACATCGTCTAGTTCTTTTCGGGTTTTGCAGAAAGTGACAATAAAATGAATGTTTTGAAAACAAGGAGTGGAAGTCTCTGCTCTCATTTTGAGCTGAAATGCCTTCAGTCCTGAAGTACCCGAAGGGGATGGGTTGCATAAGACTGTGTGTTGGGTGAGTTAATTTTAATATTTTCGACTTCCAACGTGTGTGTGATAATTGCAAAAGTATTCATTGACTCACCGTGGGGGCTTCATCTCAGTATTGTTTGACAACTTCCACTGGCAGGGCTGGACAGTATCTATCCAGGAAAATGTGAGCAGCCCTGACTCAAACAAGGCTGTAATAGAACTGGGTGTGTTCATTGCGGATTTCCACAAAGCCCTGCAGTCTGGTTTCAATCCGTTCTGAAAATGCTTACTTTGTAATTTCATATATTATGTTATATTGAAGAAGTTTTACTTTTGGAGAAAGACAAGCTTTAAGGATATTGGCAGTGGCAAAAGCGACTTTCGAGAGCTGGAAATTGAGTGTTACTGTTAACTTTTATGTTTTCTGACGTCCCCTTCAATTTGCACAATGCATGTGATATTTACGAGTCAGCTCTGCTGTGTCACTTCTGTGTTCACTTGCATCGGATTTCTAGTGGATTTAGTGCTGCAGAATCACAATGAGACTCTTGAAAACCATTATAGGAGCTGTGGCAAATGAATCAGCGCTGCTTACATTTAAAGTTAATGTCCTGGTCTGAGTAGCGGAGGCTCTTCCGCTCAGGCAAAGGAGGGTCGCCCACTGCTCTCTGAGAACTCCAAAGGTAAAATAAAATGGTAACAACAGAACTTTATTATAATTTTATTTTTAGTATAATGGACTGGAGCCAGGTTAGGGTGGGGCGGGGTGGGGCTGGACTCGTTTCATACGGAGGAGTGGATGGTGCACCTAAGTGCGCATGATAGTTTAGCCAGCCGCCTTGAGCCGGCCAAACCGTCATGCGGACTTAGCATGTCCTCCACTGGGCTGTATTGCGCAGCCAGGGTGAAGAACATGTACAGGGTCATGCTCCCTGTCTGAGAACCGAACCACAGCGCTCAGTGCAAACATGACTTTGCTGTTCTGCTGATGCTTGCAGCGTAGTGATTGACTAGGGGAGTCTGGTAGACTGGGTGCTGCCGGGAGCGAGGAAGAGCAGAGGACGGAGGAGAGGCGGCAGCCGGCGACATGCAGGTTTCTAACCCCCACCTCCCCCCTGTTCTTTGGAAGCTGCTTCTGGTCTGAGTCGGTTGCTAGTCTTGGTTATCTACTGTAGACCTTGGCTTCTACTACCATTTTGTCCTATAACGGGCCTTACATGTGATTGTGGTGATTTGTCTCATTGCTGGTATCTAGTGTCTTCTGGCCCTCCACTGTCCTCTGCTTGCATGCTGGGCCAAATTCCCAGTGTCGCCTTGTTTCAGCGTTGGTAGATGACTCTAAATCCCTTGGCCGTGAGCCAGAGTGATGGAGACTTGTGACCAACTAAGCCGCCATCTTGCTATTTACCTCATTGCTTAAAGACAACCAACAACTGGCATGGGAGTTACTATATTTCCCATTGTGTCCCTATCATCCTGCCATTGGTATTGAAAATAATTTTGCAATAACGATGGATGTCAAAAAAATAAAGATTTCATTCAATATTGCGAGTTTCGGAATAGGAGAACGGTCCTTCTCAGCAAATATGGGAAATGCTGAAAATGATTTTTAGTTGAGAGGTAGATTTTGGAGAACCCATTGGTGACATTTGCATAGAATACTACTTGTATACCCATAAGAGTCAAATACTTCAGTGTGCAACTCTGCTGACAATGCTCAGCTTCTGGTGAAGATCACACCTGCCACACCGTGGAAGCTAGAGCATCTGCCAGCGATTGTGCATAGGTAATACTTCATTGTGGATCAACCAGAGGCAGCTTAACTGGTGGCTTTTGGGACACTTTGCCCTGGACCGGGGAACAAAGCCGACCTAAAACAGAGATAATGTGATAAGGAGAGGAGTCCCGTTAAGTCATTGATAGATACAGTGGGGAACTTTGGGGTGGTGCTTACTCAGCAGTGTCTGCAAGGTTTCGGTTTCCTGCAGTGCTTTGACTGCCCGTTCCTAATGATTTCTGTCTGCTTTGAAGGACGTCAGCAGGCTTCTGGTCTCTTTGTGTGGGGTACGAGTGATCCTTGACCAGTTAACAGAAAATGTCTCAGCAAAGATACACATTAAATTGGGAGCTATAGAAACAGATATAAAGCAAAATGAAATTCTACAAAATCTACATAGGAACTACAATCTAGCAATATTCTAAACCAAAGTGCAGAACCGATACCTAGGCAACTGATGTCCAAATACAGTCATATATCTTAGACTGATGATTGAAAGAGGGCTTCACAAAAAAAACTTGTAAATCAAATCTGTAAAAAGGAATGGAACAAATGCCACTTGCAGCCACCAGCGCCACATTCTTGTTCGTCATTTTTCACTCACTGTGCAACTCTAGACAGAAACCAGCCATATGTAAATTAGCACTAGTTCTGCTCCAGTAGGAACAATCTAGCTAGAATTGCCAGGCCAGGTCCCCTCCAAATGTGAAACCAAACCACCCATCTAACTCTAAATAACCCCTTGAGTGTTTTAACCCCTTCGGAGCGGATGTCGGCCCCCAACCATCATGCATCACAGTGCTCGTGTGCTGATGACGGCTGGGGGCCGTCATGAACCCACCCACTCATTAAAAGCGCCGCACAGGCGCAGAATCACGGCCACACCCAAGGGGTTAACCAATATATTTTGAAAATAGCACAGTGAAATGCACTACTTGATTTGAAGTTGAGTGGAATTACTCAAGAAGATTCTAGGTGGGTCTTTGCGATGAAATATCTGTGTTATTCTAGACAAATGTTTCACTGATGTTAACCATTTGAAAATCAATCCCTCAAAGAGCAAAGTTCTCATTGCAGGCAGCTCCCAACTTTTTTCTCAAAAGTTAATTTGTATGCCCTGATTATCTGGGCGACAGTGCCACCCTTAATCTTAAGTGAAAAACTTAGGGGCATATTACCAACAACTAGCGATAATTTTTGTCTCTAACTTGTTTAGAGACAAAAATTATCGCCGCACATCGGCGATTTTTATCGGCTATTAGCAAGGTTTATCGCAAATGCGATAAAAAACGGCCGCAATGCATGAATATCGCTGAAAAGTCAGCGATATTCATGCATTATCGAGCAAATGCTCTTAGCCATGTTATCCACCTCCCATTGGATAACATGGCTAAGAACTGCTCAGGGCAGGTGTTAGCTTTTGGAGATATTCGCGCTTAGCGCAAATATCTCCAAAAGTTGGTAATAGGAGATAGCGATGTTAGGGACTGTTTCCAGTAGCTAACATCTTGGAACGCCCACTTTGCATGTCATTAGTGATAAATATCACTGACATGCAAAGCGGGGCCCAAGATGGTCGCTATCTCCTATTAGCTGTCACTAACTGGTGTTAGCGACAGCTTGGTAATAGGGAGATCATTTTATCTCCGCTTTCTTGGCTTTTAAAGCCAAAAAAGCGGAGATAAACTCCCTTGATAATACGCCCCTAAGTGATCATAGTAACTCATGACCTCTAAATAGAATCTCAATTGAATGAAGCACCTATTTCCACCATTGGTTCTTGAAGAAACGTTTTGCCTCCTAGGTTTTTCCATTTATGAGTGCCCTATATGGTGTTAAATTGCACCAGTTTTAGTAAATACCTCCTATTCCAAGTTTCACTCATTAAATTGCAAAATTCATCAGCTTTTCCCAAATTGATGTGGAACAAAACGCAGGGTTTCATCCTCATCATACCAGGATCCGTAAACTACCTTGTGCAGAGAACTATGCAGCTCTTGAAATGGCGATGCCTCCACAAGCAAACAGGAATTTGCACCGATATTGGAATTTTGCTCCTTATTGGTAATCTGGGAATTAGTGTGAGTGCCTGGATTGCATTGATACTGTTGTGCTTGGACTATTGCAATGGAGTGTGCTTAGGTTTGGCTAAATATTTATTTTGACATATACCTTCTTAAAAACTGACATTGCCTTATTACATGTCACAAGTACTCTGATCATTGCATTAGTTGGCATTCAACACACAAATAGAATTAAAAGCTCTTCATCACTTACTCAAGTCTTTCATGAAAGAGGCCTTTCATACTTCAAAGTACACTTCAGTGTAAATGCACATTGAGAATCATAGGAATACACATCTTTATTGAGTCTTTTTCTAGAATCTATTGTCTCTATCGCTCTGCGAGTGTAGTCATAATTAAGGCTCCCTATTTTCCATTTTTACTGATTTTTACAGATAAATATAGACATAAAACATTTATTTTCTTGTCTGTTTTTATTTTTAAATGTGGATAAAAACGGAGATTGGATTGCTTTTTGAGTAATTCTGAATACTGTCTACCATGACTGCCAAGCCAATAGCTGTGTGAATTGATAGGTAAGGGGATTAAAAAAGAAAGGAATTTTAGTAAAGAGGCTTTAACACCAGTAGATATGCACAAGGTTGATACTGAAATGTGCTTATTTTCGTATAAGTGAATTGATTTATCTTCTGCGGGTGTTCACATCATTGAAACATGGCAGTCATTCGAGCATGAGTGCATATTTATCGGTTAAATAAATGTGAAAATATACTAATTTTAGCTTATTTTTTCCATAAACCCCAAAATAAATATGGAGAAATACAGAAAAAAATTGAAAAAATAAATATGGATAAATACAGATGAAAATATCAAAAAAAGAAATACCATAAAAGCGGGAGCCCTAATCATAATGTCACCTGCAAGGGAGCTGTTAAAAGACTGTGCCCTTGCAGTTTTGTTTGTGCAGTCTAGCACAGTTGGCTAAAAATGGCGGCCTTAAGGAATGAGGGGTGCACCCTGAGTTGGGCTGTTTGATAACATCCTTTGTCTAGCAGGGCTTTTAGCAAATTTGGGAGACAGATCATGCTGAATGCCCTATTCACCTGAGACCTGAGGGAATAACTGGCAGCCTCAATGTATGCCCTGGCAGTGGAGTGCTGCACTACCCCTCCCACAGTTTCATCATTCAAATATTAATCTAGCTCTTCTCCGTTGATAGGTTGGTCAATAAGTTCTACCACTCCAATGGCTGAAAAAAATGTGCACCAACATGAGCAAAGCAAATCTATCCGTTCTGTTAAAAACAATGGCAACTCTTAGGCTTAGTGAGAGAGTTAACCCTTCTTAGGTAGGTAAGTTACAGCTAAAGCTATTTGATATCTGCAGGCATTCCCTTGGGAGGGACAGCACTTTTCTCTTTGGCTTCCCCTAACCTTTGGTCTGCTGGGGAGAGGAGCTACAGATACATGACTCTCTACCACTCACGAACACAGTGCACTGCCTGATGTTCAGCCTCTCACTTTACTTCACTGCAGACATAAAGGATGGGCTCAGCCAGTCCCAGTATCCTGAGTACCAAACCAAAGCATAGCATCCTTTATTTCAGCAGCAAGAAAGGGAATGCAGTGACCTCAACAATATTGTTTATTGCAACTATCTTTACTTTCTGTGAGCACCCAAAGGTGGTGCAATTGAAAAGCCCCAGTGAAGTACTTCCCATGGGTTTGTCCTTGACGAAATCACACGCTTGCAAAATGGGCCATTAAATCAAAATGTGAAAAATTCACATGAGCTGTGCTCACCGGAGATCCATACCTGCCACTGAATAACCTTGAGTACTGATAGAAACATTGCAAAATGTGTTTTTATTGCAATCTGGATGGCCTATTTATGATTCTGAGAGGCAGTAGTTGCTGGGTGAAAATGATGATTTTCCGTAGGAGTCGGAAAAGTTTTCCTTACGAGTATGTAGGTGGGAAATGTTGGGCTGTGTGAAGCCAACAAAGGTTTATTGAATTCCTACACCGAGATCACTGATTATCGACAAATCCTCCACACATAACCATTTCCTGCTCTGTGACGTCCTGTGGGCGGGATATCCTGAAGCAGGAACTAGTTGAGTCGTGGGTTGAAGCTTGCTGCACCTCGAGCCCTCTGCGGACACTCGCAAGCTAAGGTTGCCGCCAGCAGGCGATGAATGAATGAATAAAGTTTATAGAGGACAAACAGCTGCTCCAGAAGTAGCATACCGGCTCTTGGTACTAGTAAGATGCATCTTTGGGAAGCTAAAAGAGGTGGTCCGGCCAAATTAGGTCTCCTTAAGAAAGTGAGTATTCAAGAGGCTCTTAAAAGAATCCTCTGAAGTAGCGCTTCTACTATGCTCAGGTAAAAGATTACAGAGCTTCGGGCCAGATAAGAGGAGGAGCGCCCACCTGCTGTAGTTTTGTTGAATCTGGGCTGCATGGCAAGTTGTGGTTGGCTGAGCGCAATGCTCTGCGAGGAAGGTGTCTTTCCCGGATATACGCCGGGCCTTTCATTTGAGTGGCCTTAAATGTTATCGTCAGAGCGTTAAACTTTATTATTTGATTGATGGGAATCCAGTGAAGGCTTTCAAAGCCGTTTCGGATTGATTGCCTTTTAGGAATATTCAGAACCAATATGGCCGCTGTGTTCTGAATCCTTTGCCGTCTGTTTAACAATGCTTGGCAGTTCGGGCGGGACTGTTCCCATGAGGCACAGGGTCAGACTGATTTGCATATGGCCATGTCTGAACTGCGGTGGTGGAGCGAGCTAAAGAATGGTGATGGATTTAACCCAGATCAGTTGACTGGGGGTGAGTGTTTGATTTGCTCGAACGCTCCGTCCATCATCCCCTTTTGTATCGCTCTGGGGGATCCTAAAAGCAGCACGTTGGCATAGTCCAGTCTAGATGTGATCAATGCAGGATGCGTGATGGGGTGGCACAGTTCCCGGGGCCTGGCCTGTGTGCTAAGGGGGCTCAGTGTAGAGGGCAGGCCCCAGCTACCAAGCTGCGCCAGCCTCTCTAAGCCAGAGCAGCCCACCACAGTGGACTACGTCTCTTATTTTTAAAAACAACTTCACTGCTAAACAGCTGCAACTCAAGTGTAGCTCACACTGTTTTTAAAACAATTATGAGAAGCTGTAAATCGCCACACAGAGCACCCCTAATTTGTGACCTGACAATATGGATAATTTGCACCTCTTGCTGGCTCTCAGTTCCCCCTGTCAAGGCGGATAATAATCCTATCAAGCTAGCCACCTGTGTTGCTGATTCTGCTTAATTTGTGTTCCGCTGTGATCCTTCTATGCAGTACTTTTGAAATCACAGCGCTCTGCCTCTTTCTTTAGCTACCCCATACATGGGCTTCTACTATTAGTCCCAATTTTTTGTGGAAAACAGCTGTGATAATATTGGGTTTAAGGTGCTCTGTCACTTCGAATTATGGTCATTATTGCTCCCAGTCATTAACCACGAGCATAAACACACCAAATCCCTCCAGGCAAGTGTTCTAGCTATAAATACAACATGCCCCAGCACTCACACTCCTCACAGCCTAGCATTTCATTGTAGCTGACATCCCCAGAGATTAGCATAGCGAGTCTCCAGCTCAGCAGTAAAACAAGTGCCTGGCGTCCTGATAGGAAACAGCAGGGAGCTGCTATGCGCCTTCCGTGCTGCTCAGTGTATTGGCTGGTCGTGGTCGCTGGTATTGCTGGAAGATAAGAGAATACTTGTCATTTCCTGGCATGTTATTGACTATGGGGCTGAATCTCAAAAGTTTAGGTAATCTGAGTAACTTGCCCAATTCATTCTGGAATACCACAGTGCTTATTAATTCTGAAGAAGCAATCCTTTGCTGACTTGCATAGTTGCTAAATAGTGATATGTGTAAATAATTATTTCTAACATGGAGCCAAATTATTAATTTTAAACCGTGCAATTATTTCTCTCAACCCCTCCCATGCTCATGACGAGCTCAGCTCGTCATGAGCCACGGTTCTCGTATGCTCATGTCGAGCTGAGCTCGTCATGACCGTTGGAACGCTCACACGCTGCGCTAATTCCCCTGCTGTGCTGAGCGTTCCATTAAAAGGGCGTGGTCGTGACGAGATGAAGTATGTAAATAATTATTTCTAACATGGAGCCAAATTATTAATTTTAAACCGTGCAATTATTTCTCTCAACCCCTCCCATGCTCATGACGAGCTCAGCTCGTCATGAGCCACGGTTCTCGTATGCTCATGTCGAGCTGAGCTCGTCATGACCGTTGGAACGCTCACACGCTGCGCTAATTCCCCTGCTGTGCTGAGCGTTCCATTAAAAGGGCGTGGTCGTGACGAGCTCAGCTCGTCATGAGCACACGAGAACCGTGGCTCAAGACGAGCTGAGGTCGTCATGAGCACTGGGGCGCTGTGCGCGCCCCCTCCGGGTACAGCAGGGGAATGTGCCCCGCAGCCAAGGGGTTACAAAAAGATTGTATATGAGGGCCACTCTCTCAAGGCTGCTGTCAGGATGAGAGGACCGAGTACGCATTGATCCCTCCAGCTATTAAAACAAGCTACTGGCCTTTGGCTACCATGTGTTTTTTCTGTGTCTCAAATGGGCACTCCAGCTTTGGACATTACAGTACAAGCAGCAGCATTGTAAGCCTCACTCACAATTGGAACAGGTACCACACATATTGCAAGAAGGGGGTTGCTCCCCTTGTACCTCCCCGCCTCCCCAGTTTGTTTATCTGACAACAACATAGAGGCAGCGCATATTTCCATAATTCCCTCTCTGCAGCTCTGCAATGTAAAGATTGTATCTGTCACTGCTGACAGAGAGCAGCCTATATTTGATGCCTGTGACAATATTTGTTAACGTCAAAAGGCAGCTTCCACGAAGGTCTTACAACTGGAAAATGGTCTTTGAAAACATGTGCTGCAGAGTGCGGTATTATATGATGGGTGACGTCAACTTGCATGGCGAGCAGTCCTGTGCACCAGGCTAGGATTCCCATCCTAAATCTCATTAACTGAAATGCACCCCTTTCAGGAGTCTAGGCGACCACCCTTTGAGCCAGTGCCCGCACTCCTGAGGAGGCGGAGCACCATCAGGGAGTGGTTCCTGAGACCACCAGAGTGTGAGGGTGGGGAGATGGCTCCACTAGCCTTTGCAAGTGGTCTGATGCCCCCTTCATAAGTTGTAGGGTGCTGTTTGGAACTCAGCCAGGTGTCCTCCAGGCTCTTTTAGGAGATGCAAAATTCTGAGAAACTCATCCATCGATTTCATAGGGTAGTCACCCATAAATGTCTACGGGTCCCCTGACGGATGTCTCTGACATTGCTTACGACTGTTTTGTGGCCAATATTGCTTCACTGCATTGTCATTATTAGGGCAGAGCATTCTCTTATGAGGCTTCAGAGTGTGTGATTTACTCCAGTATTATGCGGTGGTGTATTCACAGCCCCTCCAGTGTGCGCTTGTGTTGTGTCCACCCATCCTCCAGTCTTCATCTCCATGTGAACAGTATTAGAATTCCAAGCACTGAATACATCACACTGAGAAGGAAGGGGAAGGCTTCCCGCGGATGAGCCACACTCAGTGCTGTCATGCGAGAAGTGGGACCTGCCCTCCCTCCCTGGGATAAATGCCAGTCTAAACCAATGAATGAAGGGCTGATAATAGTAACACATGCTATTTATGGTGCCAGGAATCCATGGAGTGATGTTCATGTACAGAACACGTACATCCTTTTTCTGGCACAGTGAGCTATCACTTACAGCTGAATGAACAGGCAGTGGGCAGGCGACACACTCGGATGCATTAATGTGTCTTGAAGTGAACATACTGTCATTTCTAGGAACAGCAATGTGCTGCTCAGGCTACCCACCGAGAGATGTCACCTCTAAAAGAAACCTGTCACTCAACTCGCTTCATTCAAATATGTAGGGACCCCAGCCTCCTATAAACTGTTCTGAGCTTAGGTCGTTTTTTGAAGGTTCTTTACAAATCTATGTTGAAGTAAAAAAAAAATGGGGTGGGTGTAATTCAAGTGTTTAGTGAAATTACAGCAAAATGAAGCTAGGTCATGCAAGGACTTTAGCCTAGCATTTAGTGCTATTTTCTTAGCTCAATATGCTCCCCTATGTCTATAATGGACCACAGGATGCATTTTGAAGTAAGAAAACAGTGTTAAAAGCAACAAAATATGAACAGCAGCAGCAAGCAGCCGCTCTTGTTGTTCCTCTGCTCTTGCAGTAGGATTTTTGTGCAAATGTATTCCTAAATATAGGAACAGGAGTTATAGCATAATTTTTGGTAATTTCACATCAAAAGAGTAACACAAAATTAACGAAATTATTTAACCCGTTCAGTGCTTGCGTCGGGCAACGGCCGTCGCAAGCACTACCTCGCTGGTGCTGCGCGCGTCCGTCGGCCGATGCAGACCCGCCCACTTATTAATTCTCCCGCACTGCTGGAGAATCTGTGCCGCGGTTAAACAGTTAAAATACTCCAGAGTAACTAAAATTTCTCCCAGGCCTAATAAAACTATTATTTATAAAAACAATAAAGCTTTATTTCCGGAATTAAAGTGAAGGAAAAGGGCATATCATTTTTTTGAAAGATTTCATGAACAGTTGTGTGAAGATAAAAGCATGCATGCGTCTGTGTTACATAGCAATTCATCTCCTTAGTGAAAAAACTTCAAGCTGATGCTGCACGAAAGTGACAAATGCAGGTAGCACGTGCACACCGGCCATAATGACTATTGACAAGCATGGATTTTACCCTCGACAGGACGTTCTTTTCATTCCTAGCAGAGCTGCAGTTCTTTACGTCAATAAGAAAAATCTTGAGCTTGCGAGCAGCAGCACTGCCCTCCGACCGATCGTTGCAGAAACACCTCTTTTCTCATGTGTGTACCTTGTAATGAAATGTTTGGCTAAACAACATCGAGCTGCTGTTAAAATCGCATCTGTACAGTTCCCAAGCAGTGCCGTCTTAGCGCATGGGCACGCTGGGCAGTTGCCCAGGGGCCCCAAGAGCATAGGGGCCCTATGCAGACCAGAATTTAACACTAATTTTCCATTAAACATTTTTATTCCTGTGAGTGGTTGTGTAGGCAGGGCCCAGTGCACTGCTGTGCCCGAGGGCTTATAATGCTGTGTGGATGGCCCTGTTTCCAAGGTGTCTGCTTCTCTGTGCCGTTGCTTAGGGCCACTATGGGGGCTGTGTTCGTGTCTTAGCTTACATTTACTTCTCTGTTATGACAAATCCTTCACCTGGTACCGGCCACTAGTCAAAGTCAAAGTCAGAAAGTCTTGTATAGCGCACAGATCACCGTTAGGTCTCAAGGCGCTTGCAGACACTTCCACTACCTGGGTTCTATCTCATTTCATTTAGAGAACGGCAATGTTTTTAATTCTCTACGAAAGCGTAGGTTGTCTGGGATGGACGTGAGGTGAGGCGGTAGCTTATTCCAGAGGAGGGGGGCAAGATAAGAAAAAGAGCGGCCTCCGTTTCGCACAGTGCGAACCCGCAGAGGATTAAGTAAGTAAGTAAGTAACCATCTTATAGAGTGCAGTTATGCGAGAGAGGCTTAGCTCTAATGATTGCGAAATTGAAACAGACTCTTCACTTAGTATAACTAAAAAACAGCCAGGTTTTAAGCTGCTTTCTGAAAGACAATAGATTAGATTTTGAACAAAGTTGCAACCGCATAGAATTCCAAAGCTTGCAGGCTAAGAAGAAGCCTCTCTCCCCACTCCCACCCCCGCCCCCCCCATCTCGTTTACTGATTATTTTCACTGTAACAAGTCTTTCCGTGCCAGACCTCAAATTCCTTCTAGGGAGATACCATTCAAAGATCTTAAAGTAGTCCTGGCCACTTCTGTGCACAGCTTTATGAACTATACAGAAGGCCTTAAATGTAATTCTGGCATTTACCGGCAGCCAATGCAGGTCCCTAGTTCCTTTGGAGATGGAAGCAAATTTTGGGATACCCTAAAGCAGACGCGCTGCTGCGTTCTGCAAAGATTGAATCTTCTAAACCATTTTTTTCTTGGTACTCAAGTATAAAAAAAAATTGAGACCTGTATGCATTTCAGAATGCGGCGTGTGCTTGTGGAAAGAAACTCATGCACGGCACAGTGCAGCATTTCCCACAGCGTGCTCCGTTCTGCTATTGTGCAAGGCCTGCCAGCACAAGTGACGCACAGGTGCCTCCTGGCATGGTGTCTAGGAACCTCAGGCATACAATAAACACTCATATTTAATAACTTG
Source organism: Lissotriton vulgaris (assembly GCF_964263255.1). Lineage (NCBI taxonomy): Eukaryota > Metazoa > Chordata > Amphibia > Caudata > Salamandridae > Lissotriton > Lissotriton vulgaris. The sequence goes on from NC_141690.1 coordinate 157,160,738, forward strand.
CTGGGGCTGCCACATGTATACATCAACCTTTTCTAAAAGTAGTTTTTTATCAGAGGTTAAGCTTGTTTTTTGTTTTTCAACTCAGACTGCCCAGCAATCCTGTGGAGATAACAAATAACGTGCCGCATGCGAATATCGTGCTTATAGTGCCACAAATAGAATAGCCCATCTGGGCGCTAAATAAGTCTCCTATAAGAGTTGGTGGTTACCTTCTCTCTGGCCTGACTGGCAGATGACACTTCCCTACATCTACTATTAACTTGCAATAATGTTTATTTAAGGACCTGGGTTTGGTGAGCAGCCTCCGACACCCGGTGCCACTACACCCGCAGCACCAGAGGAACCCACGCTCCTCCCTGGAGCATTTCAGTCATTTATCACCTCTCAGAAATACTTCTGAAAGCTTCACTATCAAAAACAAGCGCGTAAATATGTTGTCACTTGCAACAGAAGGCTCTTGGATGTAATTCACAATGTAATGCATGCGCAGCAGGTGGTGGGAATACTAACACAGTTAATATGGTTGTGCCTAAAATAGAATATTTTAAATAGGCTCATGCTGGCTTACAGAATTTCCTTTTTTTAGTTTATTCTTTTTTTTAATTTTATATTTTTGTCATATTTTTGTGTGGTGCCTTCCTGAATGCAAAGTAACGCCCTTCAAGGCGCGAAATCGCGCTGATGTTACTTAAACAAATTCCCCGGGATCCGAGGCCGCGCACCTACCGCGGACAGCTAAGCACGTGCGCCGATTTCCTCGCTCGCGGTTTGAAAGTCTGGCGTACAGCGTTTTATGTTAATGCTGTTACATGTGACCACTTGTAGGAAAGAAAATCTGATTTCCTTCAATCTGTACCAAAGTTTGGCACCTGGGACCAGCCAGTGACATTATCCACGCAGATTAACTGCACACCCTGCGGTGAAGCCTGATTGGACTCACTTGTTAACTTTTCCACGGTTGAAAGAGTTTATAAATATTGAATCTGTGACCTTTGCTACTTGGTATTAAACTCTGGCAAAACACAATAACACTTACTGTATGACTACTGCGAGCAAGTGCGCACACACACACACACTCTGACTCCCTCTTTTTCGTCCCCTCTCTTTATTTCTCCCTCTCTCATGTATTATGCTGACAGGTTACCTCAGAATTCAATTCTGTTTCAGTGAGGAATTGAAAATTCATCTTTTGTCGCCATTTTAGACAGTATGACCAGAATTCATCACATTTCAAGCAACCCCTTGAATTTCACAAGAGATCACACACGTGGAATCCGGTAAACATTGGTGAAGGATTTCGAAGTTTAAAAGACATTGTTTGATTTTTAGACTAAATACATTTGAATATAGATTTCTGCATAAACAAACCACACAGAAAGCGATGCTCAAAAAAACTGTCCTTTCCAAATTTCACAAGAACTCAGAAAAAACTTTAAAAGTGGCCTGGATTTTTCTAAAGTTTGATCTGCGAAGGACCAAAGACATATTTGAAAAATATCTACACAACATGATATTCGGTAAGATGTGCCAAGTCACACAACCATAACGCAATATTTTATTAATAATACTAATCAAAAATGTTACTGACTGCCAACACATGACACACATTCGAGCAGCAAACATATACATGGCTAAATCCGAGCACAACACATTATGTTTGTCCAGATATACTGCCAAGATTTTGGAGGTCATTCATACCTCAGTGAATAGCCTACCAGGCAGTTTGGTGGCAGAGGTCATTTCCTCCACTCCCCCGGAAGGGGACCGCCCACCACATTTTGAGATCTCCGACTGCAGGATGGGGATCTCACTGTCTACAAAGGATCCACTGGATGCATGGTAGGAAGAGCGAGTTCCTGAGTGAGCGCTATTATGTTGGGACCACTCTCTGCAAACTTTATTTCATATAGCAAACGTTTTTTAGCTGTTGTTTGTTTTAGAAAAGCTAAAAATCAATGCGCATGACATACAAGGCCCGTTGACTCTAAGTTGCTGCTGGGGAGAAGAACATAGCAGGAGAAACCTAATCTTTTGCCTAGACTCTACACACCTTTGTTGGATCGGCTCCCATCTATTCTTGGTGCAAAAAGTTTCTAAGCCCCATGTTTTAGGAGTTGTTAGGAGGTGTGCACTTTGACACCAACCAAGGATACAGGTCCTTGGGACAGCACTTGGGGGTCAAGACTCACTCCAGACTCACTCCAGAAGAGGTCACCAGCAGGGTCCAAGTCAGATTCAGTTGGAACTGGTCAGCTGAGAATGCAGAAAAATGCCTCTTGAAGCTTTTTGTGTTGCTGTAGCCCAATCAGGTGGTCAGCCTTATTAACTTTTGAGCTCACTTATCTGTCCTGGGTATGAGAAGGAGAGCAGGTCTAGTCTTTAGGACCCTTCTCAGGTCACACACAGCTAATCCAGAAGGGATGCCAGTTTAGGCCCAGTGAAAACCTGTTGGTGGGGGAAACTCCTTATCACTCCCTAACCAATGGGGTAAAAGTCCCCAGGGGTGACCTTACCCACTTTTGCAAAACCTCCTGTTTGCTTTACTTTACTTTACTGTTTGCTTTGGAGAAAGGAAGGATACAGAGCCAGGTGGTAGCTACCTCTTACTGTAACAGGGTAGACCCCTTTGAAGTTAATTAAATTCCTGGACAAAGCCCAGATGGTCATGCTCTCAGAGAAACAGAACACTTACCAATCAATCAATCAATCAGTGACACTTGTAAAGCGCGCTACATACCCGTAGGGTCTCAAGGCACTGGGGGGGGGGGGGGGGGGGTGCCGCTACTGCTCGAACAGCCAGGTCTTTTGAGCAGTAGCGGCTGCTACTGAACTTAAGTGGTGGGTTGGGGCAGGGGGTGGTGGGAGGCTAAAAAACATTTTAAAAGACCAGTTAGCCGGCCACTTCTCCTCTGTCCTTTTCTTCCTGCAGCAGGATCAAGGAAGCAGCAGGACGCACCTGGCTCCTAGGATCCTGATAGCCAATCCCAATGCTGCAACACAGTGGTGGATCAGCGCTAAGCCAGGGAATGGGGGCCTGGGCATGTTCTCCATGCAGGCAGTTATACAGCCTGCATGGAAAATGTGGGAAGTGGGCATGACAGTTTTGGGCGGCCCGTGAGGGCTGACCAAACAGTCATGTGCACTTAGGAGTGGGCAAACCACTCCCCCCTGCTCCTCTGCCCTCTGAGGAGCCCCGTCCTGCCCAGAAAGCTGCTGCAGCAAAAGGAAACATTAAATGGTAATAACACGAGTTATCATTTTATGTCTCTCGCTGCAGAGCAGAGGGGCAACGCTCCTCCGCCTTGTAAAACAAGTTCACACCCCATGAAGGGAACTAATCAGCTCCTGGATGACAGCTCATGTGCTTCAAGAAGATTTGGGCAGGTAATAAGCAACTATTTAAAAGTACTGGTTATGAAATATCTATTACAAATCCAATTTTAACAATGAACTGGGTTTGTAATAAATTATTTATAAAGTCCAATAATGAACTCTGTAGCTGTTTCTCAATCAGGAATAGCAGTTTTAAATCCCGCCGCCCATTGCCGCTCCCTCCCTTCACCTCTGTGAGAAATAGTTTAATACACTGCTCGTCACACAGCGATACCTGGCTAGAAAGCAAGGGAGTGCTGCACAAATTTTGGAGCCATTGGAGAGGGTTACACAATATTTTATGATCACAAGAGATCTTGTATTTGGGAGAGGTGGCTTCGAGAGGATTAAGCAGTGAAGAGAGGTGTGGTCTAATGTGCGATGAGCGGTGTATTGTTTCTAGAAAAGGTGAAGAAAGAGAGCAGCAGGAAAAGACTTGTTGTCTGGGTTTTCTCTGCTACATCTCTTAGTTTCCAGTGATGGTGCTCCTCTACAAGCTGTGGCTGCCACTGGAGATTTTGATATTGATGGTCAGGCGAGGAAGGAGTTGTCTTCATGTAGAGTGCTTTGAATGAGATGCAACTGGCTTGAATGTAATACTGAAACAAACAACAAAGTGATGGTAGAAATGCTTGAGGAATCACTTGGGCCACATTCTAATCAATTACACTGCTTTATAACCCGTGTATGCTCTATAAATTCCATTGAGCTATGCATACATACAAATTATTTCCAATCAAAGTAGTATAAGGACTGCTAATATTTTTAGAATATTGAAATCAGGATGCATTGTACATTTGTGAAATTATTGGTTTTAGTCATCCCCAGGAGTAAGTCATGGCATGGTTTTCACCACTATTGTGTTCTGTCTTTCAGGTTTTGTTCTCAAGTTCCTGCTTTAAAAAATGTATGTTCTGATGTTATAAGGGTTTTAGAGCTTTTAAGTGCTAGGAGTTCGATCTCATTTTGAATCTAATTTTCTTTTTATAAAACATATACTTGCTCTCAGAAGGGACATAATATCCTTGATATAATTTTTAACTAAAAAGATTCAGAGGTTTGTTCACTGACTAAGATGAAAGAATACTTTTGGCTATTAGCTAGCCAAGAAGACAGAATATGTACGCTATTTTCTTACAAAAAATATCTACTAAAAATTGCACACAAGTAAGCAACTAGAGCTATCAGTGCATTATTAGGCTTCCCTCAGTTATACAAATGTCCCTGTGCTCACTCAGTAGGCTTTCAAAACATCGTATACAAAAATAGTGAACTTCAAGAAGATATCACCTTGCACAAAATGTCAAGGCAAGCATACCCGGGAGTGTATATGTCCTATTCCAATTCCACATTGTAGGAAATGGGGTTACTACTTGAAGGGGTGAAACCCTACTCAAACAGCAACCACAACTCTTGTCAGGGTGAGCTACAAGCAAACTCCAAAATAATCTGTGCTCAAACCTTTGGTAGCTTGGCGCAAAAGCAGTCAAGCTTAATTTAGAGAATTCAACTGGGAGGGTTTTTGGGTAATTCCAGATATGACCAGGCGCACACCTGAGTAACCGCAAGGTATATGCTACTACAGAGTACAGCACTCCAGGCAAGAAGGGCGGGCGGTAATCCCTCGTAACCGCTCTAGGTGGGACCCAACAGATCCACACTAATTGCACAAAAACAACAGAGCCCCTGCACTGGAGAGAAGCAGTAATTTCTAGGTGATTTACAGTTTCAAATGAGAGAAGTAAACTGAGCACATCAAGACTTAGGAAAGTCGATTGATTGATACAATAATAAAGTTCAAAAGATGTAGAGTTCTTGGTGTAAAACAACGGTTTAATGTTCCTCTGTACTGGCCTAATTTAGAGGCAATGTGTAAAGTATTTATGCAGCACTTCTAAAAGTAATACAGTGAAACAATGACACCCCTAAAATTCCACACCAATTTTAAAAATAGAGTATATTTTAATAAATTATTTAACACCAATACTTCAATTATTTAACACCAATACTTCAGAAATCTAATTAGTAGAACTAGAGAAATGCAAGTTTAAAGATTTCAGTTAAGTATAGCGCCTAAAAGTACAAGGCACTCTTGCAACTATCTGGTCATGGAAGACTCAGTAAAGTTCTCAAGTTCAGGCTAACCGTGATGAAGTGCGGCCAGATACAGGGAACAGGTTAGCCCCAGTGAACGACTTACCTTCAAAGTCTAGCACGAAAAGTCCAGTTTGTGGAGGAGGGGGCTGTGAAGGGCGAGGAGAGTGCGGATATAGCCACCAAACTAGACTTTCTTATCTGCTCCAAATTGAAAGTTATCACTTATTACATGTAATAAGGTTAACCCAATGCTAACCTATTGGTTAGGTAGGCCTAACCCATAGAATAGCATGTTGTTAACCTTATTGCACACAGCAGAAAACCATAGATTCCTGTATCACCAACAGCCTAGTCCCAGACTCCTACATAAACATGAGCTAAGTCAATGCAGCACAATCTTTAGGGCCCTTAAAGGTTTGGGCACAGGTTAAGGCCCTAGAGTGGTTGGTAGAAAAGTTCAGCCGTTTTGGCTGTAGATGTATCTTATTTTCCTTTAGAAAAATTAATAGGGAGAACGTGTTTTATAACCCCCTTTTCTCTGTCCCCACTTGACAGATTACTCCAAAAACTTCCAGTAAGGGGCTGAAGTGAATGCCACAGCAAACCGCGTCAAACTAATTAGGACAACAAAAAATACTTTTGTGATGGAAACCTGGTCCTAACTATAGGACCACCACTGGGTATTAATAATTTTAGTTATTTAACATTTGGGGTGTTGTTTTAAGTCAGTTACTCTGCTATTTTCTGTAGGTGTGTGTTGCAGTAGCTGTGACTGGCCATGTGTGCTCCCTGACTTACTCCAAGGTAAGGCTGGAGTATAATAATTATTGTTTTGCCACTTAGGACTGTAGTAACCTTAGACGTGCTTTTTATGAACAGTACTGTGCTTGTTCTTTTGTGGCTAGGCTTTGTAGTAGCCTGTCCCTCCATAAACCACTCCATACATTTCCTAAACACGTCATTTTATAGTAGATATTCTCCATTTTCCCACGACTCCCCCAGTATCTCGCACATTTTCTACTTGGTAGTAAACTTACATGTGCAGAGATCTTCCTGTAGGAAAGATAGAAGAGGTGGAAGTTAAGATTTCCCCTCTTAGGCTTGTGAAATGCATCTTGTAGTAATTAATGCTACTGCAGCACTACTTTACATACTGCAAAATGCTGTCTGTAAATTGAACCCTGACTACCTCTGAGAAATGTAGTATTAAGGCAGGGACTGGTATTATAAGACCCACTTTTCACAGTAATACCCAATTTGTTTGGTTTTTACCACCCACAGAATCATTTTCTAGCGTGTATGTGTCTGGAGCAGTGAGGGGTGCTAATTGATGAAATAGTCCACTATTTCCTGTAATTCCAGATTCAGTTCAAAACACAGCTACTTGTCTTTACCCACTATTTTTGAACGCAGATGGCTTCTGTTTGCAAGCTAGTAAGATGTACCACAAACATTACTCGCCCATTGCTTCAAACTTAAAATTAGAAAAGAAACATTAATTTTAAAGCTAGCATCTCAAAGTAATTAACATTGATATGATCCGCAATGTCATGCTGTGGAATGCACTTTTCAAAGTAATGCTTTCAGGCTGTAGATACGATCCTACTATTAACGCAAAAGGATTGGCTGTACATGTAAATTCATGTTCATAGTGAATTTGCTAATAGGCTTCTAAATGTCATCTTTAAGGCATTTTCATTAAAAAGATCAGCTATCTATGCCTTAAATAAGGAAAATTGAGTCCCAGCACATATTAAAAAGTTGTGTTGATAAATTAAATTAAAATAGAAAAAAAATAGCTCAGTGTGGTGAATGGGAGTACTCAAAGCAGAGATATAGATTAATTAGAACAGTTGGCATCTGATGGCTAAGGTCATACTTTTAATATATTCCAAGTCAGATTTGATGTGGTGTCCTTTTAATATTGGTTTTATTATAGGGCACAGTCTACCTTGCCCTCTCTTTTGACCTCCAGTCTTGCGATGGCATATAGAGCGTCTATTTAGTGTATAATGCCTCAGGACACGCATGATTTGAAGAAAGTGAACAGCGCAATGTAAAGAGCCATTTGAAAATGCGAAAGCTGCACAAATGTTGCATTTAATTGTATTTTGAAAACAACATATTACAAACGTGGGCCCAGTAAAAATGTTATCAATGTTTCAAGTTAATCAAAACGTAGTGTTTGGTGTATATGATTATAAAAAAAGTTATTGATCCCTATCAGTTTCATCAACAAGAAAAAAACTGATTTCCAAGCAAAAAATATAGTTTGGGCATTATTGTGTGTATTTTGGGTCATATTGGAAGTGTATTGGGAGTTGTTGTGCTTGTATGTTTTTTGGACTGTGTTGTTTATGTATGGAATATGGGAAGTGTGTGTGTGGTATCAGTTGTATATGATGAAGTGGTAGTACACTGTGTTCCTAGTCTAGTTATTGTATGCAGTTTGCGGTTGTATTGTAGTGTTGGACTGTGTGTGAAGTGTATGCACAAGAGAAATCTGTCTTTTGAGTAGCTTCTCTGATTTGTTTTTTTGTTTTTACCCTTTGGAATTGGTTGATTTTGACCTCCTATGAGGTGCTGGACTGGTTTTGACCTCCTATGAGGTGTTGGACTGTGCGTGATAGGTAGGACTGGTTTTGACCTCCTATGAGGTGCTGGACTGTGCGTGATGGGTACGCACATGTGAAGTCTGCCTTTTGAGTAGCTTCTCTGGTTTTGACCTCCTATGAGGTGTTGGACTGTGCGTGATGGGTACGCACATGTGAAGTCTGCCTTTTGAGTAGCTTCTCTGTTTTGCCTCTTTGGTTTTACTCGTGGAATTGTTTTTTACCTCCTATGAGGTGTTGGGCTGTGCGTGATGGGTACGCACATGAGAAGTCTGCCTCTTGGGTAGTTTCTCTGTTTTGCCTCCTTGGTTTTACCCTTTGGAATTGGTTTTTACCTCCTATGAGGTGTTGGACTGTGCATGACGGGTATGCACATGACAAGTTTGTCTTTTGAGTAGCTTTTCGGATTTGCCTCTTTGGGTTGTCCTGGTATTGATTTTAACCTCCTGTGGTGTGTTGGACTGTGTTCTTTGGATTTACCCTTGTTTGGGGAAGAGGAGGATGGTTAGATGGTTTTTAGTATCTCCTGTTTTGTATTTTTGTAGGTTGAAGTATTTATATCAACCTGTGACGAGGGTTGCAAAATTACCCTTTAGTGTTACGTCTTCAAGCTTTGTGTTATTCTTAAAGCTTGTTGACCCTTTCTGTGTGTGCATGTCCATCACCACACATTTTATTTAATTCTGTCAATTTGCATGTATGTACATTGATCTTGCATGCATCCATTTTTTTTACAATTCTGATGAAAGGGGGATGTGTTATAATCCAGTAAGTAATTGATGCTTCCTCTCTGTTCATGCCCTTGCTGCTCAGTCTATGTGATGTCATCAGAATGTTGAGAGTGTTTGAGCGGAAGGAGAAGTCAGTTGGTATGAGGGGCTGAGCAGTGGTACTGCTCCTGGTGGGGTCTGTTTCCTGTAACTATATAATATCTTATACCAAGGATTTTAAGTGAACAATAAAGCTACAATCCTGGATACATCTATGGACTACAGATCTTCTTTATTTTAACACTGGCGACAAGGAGAACCCGCGTGCTGTCTTTCATGGAAAATCGATTTTGGACTAAAGGAATCTCAAGTAATTATGGATTTATAGAAATCTGGCACCTCATAGACCCCACCAGTGATCACATCAACGGTCGCCCTGCCGCGTAAGTGCCAGTTTCTTTCTCACTGACTCTTTATCAACTTTGGTCTGCTCTAAACTTCTACAAACTGTTTGTGGAAGTACAGATGGAGTTCGGTATTTTTCTCTCTGTACGAATTAAATGAAGTCGGAACTACAACAATGGTATTGGTATTTGCTTCAGAATCAAATTAAGGGGGTTAAGACTTCAGTTACGGGGCCTCTGATTACTGATAGTAAAGGGATAGAAGAAGCCTTCCGCACTTTTTTTTGAGGATATATATAGGGAGGGTTTACACCCGAGGCTAGAGGAGATAGAGGGATGGCTGCTGAAGGTAGAGCCCCTTGATGAGGATCTGAAGGTGGTGCTAAATAACGACATAACGATAGAAGAGGTGGTCAAGGTTATTAAGCAGAGTGAAAGGGGGAAGGCATCAGGACCAGACGGCCTCCCTTCTGAAGTCTATAAGACCCTGGTAGAAGAATTGGCTCCGGTATTGTGCAACTTATTTAATCAAATCTTTATGGGTGGAGCAGCTATACCGAGTACATGGAATGAGGCTATTATTTTTTTGTTACTTAAACCTGGCAAATCCCCTAGATCGTTAGATTCGTATAGACCTATATCACTTCTTAACTGTGGTTATAAGTTCTTCACAAAGATTCTTGCTGATAGGTTAAGTTTAGTGATTCCTAAGTTGATAGGTCAAGATCAAAAAGGCTTCATCAGGGGTCGTTATCTAAAAGAACTAACTTTTGCTCTTATTGGTATTATAGATATGGCAGTCACAAACGATCTTCCCTTGGCGGTAATCGCTTTAGATGCCGCCAAGGCTTTTGATCAAGTTAATTTTGTTTTCTTAATACCAACTGACTTCTCCTTCCACTTCTCCTTCCACTCAAACACTCTCAACATTCTGATGACATCACATAGACTGAGCAGCAAGGGCATGAACAGAGAGGAAGCATCAATTACTTACTAGATTATAACACCCTCCTACACAGAACCATGATTTTAGTGTTGAAATCCACTCTTATTGTAATGTCTGTTCCGATAGCTCTGAACTCCTGAAGGCCAATCTGGGCTTGTTCTGTTCTCATTATAGTATGATGCACATACCAACAAGATCATAATATTATTTTTCCCTTGGTAGATTTTTATTTAGGAGGAAGTAGGGGCTACTAGTGGTGGTAAATAGGGGAAGAGGAGCGTTTCAGAGGATTTTGATAGAAAAAGATTTAGCATATCCACACACTCAAAACTTAGTTAATCGATTAACATTTTCCATGGGCTTTTTAGGTCGAATACTACCAGACAGAGCAGTGCTGTCTGGTTTGCTAACGACATCTTGGGGACTTACCGAAAGCTTACCTGGGAATGTATTCACATTTGCTTGCGTTCTACTTGCTGGCTCTATTTCTTTTAGGCCGTCCAGCTCGAGGTCATCTCTTCCTTTGCTAAAACTCTTATTTACTGTATTCACCCACCAGTGCTCTATTTCAGTAAACCTGCCTTTGAATATTTTTCTAATCTTGTCACATTTGTTGTGCGTTCAAAGGCAAAGTTCAAATGTCTGCCTCTTTCTTCCAGGAAGCTTGGTGTTTTCTTTACTTTCTCTGACTTCAAAGTGAGAGGATTTATGTGACAATCTTGCTGAATACTTTGGGTAGGAAAGGTTTTTTCTCCTAGCACACCACAAAATTTAAATGTCTGTAAATGAACTCTGAAGATCTTTCAGAATTAGACAAGCCCAAATGAAGAACATTTTTGGTAATTATGAAGTGTAGAGGAAACAAATATGCTAAAAATACGCTAAAAAGATCCAAACAAATCAATATACTAGGTGATGAAATTTCAGCACGCAATTGTTTGCATGTTACTTTTATCATTTGCATTTGCGTTTGCTCAGGGTGGTGGCAGCACCTTGCTAGAGCGCTTGGGATCGGTGTGGCAGACTGCGAGGGAATCTCTTCTGTCACTCGCTTCACGCTGGACGTTTCTCCTGACCTTTTTAAATAGTTTTAAGAACACCTCCAATTGATTGCCAAATTGTGCTGTTGTGTTTTTAAACCCCTACCTGTTGTACCGCTGTGTGCGTGTGCTTTTTACCGGTCCCCCTGGGCCCCGGTCCACCGCGGCTTGCCTGTGCCGATTGAAGTGGAGGGCCAGGTCGGGCGCCATTTTGGTAGTCCCGGTTCCCGGCTGGACTCGAGTTAGCGGTCCAGCTCGGGGAGGGGCTTGGGCTTTAAATAGTATAGATGCTGGTGTGACTGCGCGTTTGCTCAGGGTGGTGGCAGCACCTTGCTAGAGCGCTTGGGATCGGTGTGGCAGACTGCTAGGGAATCTCTTCTGTCACTCGCTTCACGCTGGACGTTTCTCCTGACCTTTTTAAATAGTTTTAAGAACACCTCCAATTGATTGCCAAATTGTGCTGTTGTGTTTTTAAACCCCTACCTGTTGTACCGCTGTGTGCGTGTGCTTTTTACCGGTCCCCCTGGGCCCCGGTCCACCGCGGCTTGCCTGTGCCGATTGAAGTGGAGGGCCAGGTCGGGCGCCATTTTGGTAGTCCCGGTTCCCGGCTGGACTCGAGTTAGCGGTCCAGCTCGGGGAGGGGCTTGGGCTTTAAATAGTATAGGTGCTGGTGTGACTGCGCGTTTGCTCAGGGTGGTGGCAGCACCTTGCTAGAGCGCTTGGGATCGGTGTGGCAGACTGCGAGGGAATCTCTTCTGTCACTCGCTTCACGCTGGACGTTTCTCCTGACCTTTTTAAATAGTTTTAAGAACACCTCCAATTGATTGCCAAATTGTGCTGTTGTGTTTTTAAACCCCTACCTGTTGTACCGCTGTGTGCGTGTGCTTTTTACCGGTCCCCCTGGGCCCCGGTCCACCGCGGCTTGCCTGTGCCGATTGAAGTGGAGGGCCAGGTCGGGCGCCATTTTGGTAGTCCCGGTTCCCGGCTGGACTCGAGTTAGCGGTCCAGCTCGGGGAGGGGCTTGGGCTTTAAATAGCGATGTGTCCTCGAGCGCGCAGCGGTCGCGCGCAGCGGGCACGCCGTCTGCGCGCCGAAGGAGCGCCAAAGGAGGGCCCGTCTGTGCCCGTCCGTGCCTCGGACGGGCCCAGGGCCTGTCACCCTGCCCGGCCTCCTTTGATACCAACTAGCTCAGCGACGCTGCAATACTCGCGCACTGATCTCCTGAGACTTGCCCCTCATAGCAAGGGCTTGCCGTGTACGCGCGCAAACCTAGCTAATGCTCTGGGCAGATGTACTACGTGTGCATTTCAGCCCCAACCCTTTCCCCCCCCTCGCTCAGTCAGCAACGCCACTACTACTAACATCAGGGCGGGACTGATCAATGCAAGATCGGCGGTTAAGCATGCGGCCGATATCTTTGAACTTCTCTCGGACGGCCAACTGGAGCTGCTGTTCCTCACGGAGACTTGGTTGACTTGTACCTCCGCTCCTAGTGTTGAACTTGCGATCCCCAGGGGGTTCAAGATAGCTAGAGCGGATCGCCCCCTGGGTAGAGGGGGCGGACTAGCAGTGGTTTTTAAGGAGGGATGGAGTTTTGAAACTGAGCCTCTGACTGAGAATCTAGGGGGTGAGGCTCTCCATTTCTCCATCAAAACCTCTCCCCATTTCACCTTAGGTGGATCCCTGATTTACAGGCCCCCGGGCCCGGCCACCCAATTCCTCAATTCCTTAGAGGAATATTTAGTCCCACGGGCCTTAGGGTTTCCTAAGTTCCTTTTGGTCGGGGACCTAAATGTTCACATGGATGCCCCTGATTCCTCCGAAGCTCGTAGGCTTGGGGAAATTCTTGAGCTTGCCCAGTTAGTACAATGGGTCTCGGGTCCTACGCACGCGGGTGGCCATCTACTCGACCTGGTGTGTACGAATTTCCCCATCCAGCCAGTGTGTGTGGAAAAAACATCCTGGTCTGACCATGACTTGGTCAGGTTCAGCTGGGAGCTGGCAGAGCCCAGCCTCCCGCCCCCTACATGTCATCGTCAAAAAATTAATCTACCCGCGTTTAGACTTGCCCTGTCTAACACTCGTCCACATCTTAAGGGATGTTTGGACGATGCGGTGGGGGAGTTTAATGAATGGATAAGGCAAGCAGCGACTGCCTCTACTAAACAAACTGTGCTGGCCAGAGCCAGACGCGCGCCCTCCCAACCCTGGTTTTCCCCTGAATTAAGAGAGATGAAACAGGGCTGTAAGAAATTAGAACGCTTATGGAGGAGAGAGTACAGTCCCGAGGCTAAATCCGCCCTACGACTTGCTCAAAAAAACTACTATGGAGCCATTAGGTACGCAAAAGGTCACTATTATGCTGGGCGCATTAACAAGGCCAACAACAACAGCAGAGAGATCTTTGCGATTGTCAAAAGCTTTGTGTCTCCTGTTGCGGAAGCTATGCCCCTCCCGTCCTCTGCACAGTGGTGTGAGGAGTTGTCCACTTTTTTTATAACCAAAATAGCGAAAATTCAGCAGGGCCTTTTAGAGGCACTTCCTGCCGACCGCTCTGTAGCTGGCCCCTGTTCACCCTCTCCCTCATTCCCTGGGCACCAACTTACCACCTTCGCTCAGGTTACGGAGGGTGATGTTCTCCATCTTCTCCAGTCCCTTAAATCAGGCTCTCCTGTCGACCCATGCCCTGCCCGAGTGCTCTCGGAGGTGGCGGATACAGTCTGCAGTGAGATTACGCAGTTGGTGAACCTTTCCCTGGCCGTAGGCGTGGTTCCCCAGGTTTGGAAACACGCCAAACTCCTTCCACTCCTGAAGAAACCAGGACTGGATGTGTCGGCCCCCGGAAATTACCGACCCATCTCCCTCCTGCCTGCTCTCACGAAAATCTGTGAGAAGGCAGTTCTTCAACAAGTGGAGAGCTTTGTCGAAACATCTAACGCCCTCCACCCGGCCCAATCGGGCTTCAGGGCTGCTTATAGCACCGAGACGGCCCTGGTGGAGATGACCGAGGCTATTCGGGAGTGTCTAGATGGAGGTGGCAGAGCGGTCCTAATTTTATTGGACCTCTCTGCCGCTTTCGATACTGTCCCTTATGATCTCCTTCTCGGTCGGCTGTCTGACATTGGTATTGGGGGAGTGGTGCTGGAATGGCTGTCCTCTTTTTTATCTGATAGGACCCAGCAGGTCTGGATGCCTCCGTATGCTTCGGAGCAAAAGCCTTTGCTTACAGGGGTCCCGCAGGGGTCCACACTTAGCCCCTTACTGTTCAATGTGTACATTACACCGTTGGTATACCTAGCTGAACAGTTCGGGGCTAAAATTCTAGGGTATGCTGATGACACCCAATTGTTGTTTACCTGGCCAGACGACAATCTGGACACGTCTACAGTTCACCTGTGTCTGTCCTCAGTATTTCCCTGGCTAACACAGGCCCAGCTGAAGTGCAATGAGGATAAGTCCGAAGTGCTCTTTTATGGCTCCTTCCCCCCCTCATTTAAGAGCACACTTTGGCCCTCCAACATTCCTTGCCCAACAGAGATGGGGAGACCTGCAAAAAATTTAGGCATTTGGTTTACGGAGGATCTCAGATTTGAGCACCACATCAAAAAACTTACAGGCACCTGCTTTGCCACTCTGAAAATGCTCCGTACATTTTTCCCCTTGCTCCCCAGGGAGGCCAGAGAGTCGGTTGCCAGAGCGCTCATACTGGCTCGCCTCGATTACGCGAATGCACTGTTCAGTGGCATTCCGGCATACCTGGTCAAACGCCTCCAAATTATCCAGAATGCGGCTGTATGCTTATTATTTAACATCCCCAGGTGGAAGAGCGTCCGCACGGAGTTGCGCTCGCTTCACTGGCTTCCCGTAGCGCAGTGTATCCGGTTCAAATCTTTGGTGTTGGCGTTTCGCGCAATTCATGACCAAGGCCCCTCGTACTTGAGAAGAAGATTCACAAGGTACATTCCGGCACGCACCCTGAGATCTGCCTCTCTGTTTAAACTGTCCCTTCCCCGTTTTAAACGTGCCAGACTGGGCGGTCAGTCACTGTCGGTTGTGGTGGCTCGGGCTTGGAATGCCCTCCCTCTCCATCTACGCGCCATGCCGACAGTGACTGCTTTAAAAAAACACCTGAAAACTCACCTATTCACGAGTGCAGGCTAGGAGGATTTCTCGCTGTCTTGTTATCTGCCGTTCTGACCCTTTCCCCGCGCCAGGATACTCACCAGTAACAGAGCGCCCTACAAAACGGTTTATAACATATAACATATAACATAACATCATGGAAACTGTATATCTGCAAATGTAATGGTGATTTCAATTGAAGATGTGTTGTCTGTAATGGAACTGTGCTACCACACCATGCATATTTCCCTCTACACCACTCCACTCCATGCTACACCACTCCACACCACTGCACTCTACTCTGTACCACTCTACACCAAGACACTGCACTCTGCCCTACTGCACTCCACTCTACTCTGCACTACTCCGCTCTATAGCACTGAACTCTACCCCTCTCTATTCTACTCTACTCTACAGTAAACCACTCTTCGCCACTGCAATCTAAACCACTCCAGTTCAGGCCACTCTACTAAGTACAACTCCATTCTATGTCACTCCATTCTACACCACTCTGCAACACTTCACTCTACTCTACTGCACTCTATGCCAATGCACTATACAATGTACCGTTTCTCTCTATGACCCTGCACTTTATGCCAATCCACTGTACGTCGCTCTAATCTACTCTGCACAACTGCACTTTATTCCACTGTACTCTCCACCACTTTACGCAATTACCCTATGCCACTGCACTGTTCCTTCACCTTTCCACATACCTCACTCTATTCTGCAATACTCCACTCTACCCCACTGCACTTTCTGCCATTGCACTATGTCACTGTACTCCGCTCTGCACCACTGTAGTCTACGCCACACTACTCTCTGCCACTCTACTCTCCGCCACTCTACTCTCCACAACTGTACTCGGCAACACTGCACTTTATAACACTCTACTCTGCAACACTGCACTCTACACCACTACACTTTATGCATATCTATGCCACTCCACTCTATGCCACTGCACTCTATGCCAATGGACTCTATGCCACTGTACACTACTCTGCACCACTGTAGTCTTTGCCACACTACCCTAGGCCATTGTACTCTTCGCCACTGTACTCTACAACACTGCACTTTCCGACACTCTACTCTGCAACACCACACTCTACAACACTCTCTTCTGCAACACTGCACTCTACGACACTGAATTCTATGCCACTCTATGCTGCAGTACTGAAGAACTCCACTCTCCACCACTCCACTCTATGCCACTGTCCTCTACTCTCAACCACTCTATGCCACTGCACTCTTCACCGCTCTACTATATGTCACGGCACTCTATACCACTGTATGCTATGACACTCTATTCTAAGCCACTCTACTCTTTACCACTGCACTCTACACCATTGCACTCTACTATGCCCCACACTATCCTACGCTACTGCATTCTATGACTCAGCATTGTATGCTGTTGATCTATGCTGCTGCACTCTGCGCAACTATACTCTGCAACAATCTACACAAATGCACTCTACACCCATCTACTCTACTTTATGCCACTCCACTATTACCTCCATGTCATTGAACTCTACTCTACTCTGCACCACTCTATCCCACTCTACTCTATGCCATTGCACTCTACTCTGCATCACCCGAAGCCACTCTAAACCAGTGCACTCTACGCCAGTGCATGCCAAGCCAATCTACTCTGCAATACTGCACTCTATGCCACTGAACTCTACATCACTCTACTCTGCACTATTGCATTCTTTGCCACTGAACTGTAGACAACTCTACTCTATATCACTCCACTCTACGTCACTTCACTCTGCAGCACTCCACTCTACACCACTGCACTGTATGCCTCTGCACTCTTTGACACTTTTCTCTGCACCACTCTGCTCTATGCCACTGCACATTACCCGCTTAACCACAGTGCAAATTCTCCTGCAGTGCGGGAGAATTAATGAGTGGGCAGGGCCGTGTCGGCCAACGGACGTGCACAGCGTAGGTAATGCTCGCGACTGCCGTTGGCCGACGCAAGCACAAACGGGTTACTATGCAATACTCTAATCTATCCCACTGCATTCTATGATGCTTACACTGCTGAATTCTATGCAGCTGCACTCCAAGCCACTGCACTCTACACCACTTTACTCTGCAACATTCTACACCAATGTATACTACACCAGTCCCCTTTACTCTACTCAACTGTATGCCACCCTACTGGACTCCACTCTATGTCACTCCAATACACTACACTCTATGTTACTTCACTCTACAACACTCTACTCCACACTTCACCATTCCACTCTATGATACTTCAAACCACTCTCCTCTACGTCACTAACTTTTATCCATGCTGAACAGCAGCCACACTGGTGTACAACATGGCTAAACACATTTGCAAATCCAATATCTCTTGCTTTGGCGAGACCTATTGGCTTTGCCATTGCTTGCTCTCTGAATGCACAAAGTCGTCTCCTTCTAGTGTATTTTTAGTGTGGAATGACTTGCAAGTGGTTTCTTTATGGGGAAAAATATTTTCCTTAAGAACAAAAATCCAATAAAAAAAGTGTAAAACACTGAGCAACCCTAAACCTATTCCGACTTTGTCCATTATTAGAGTTACTTCTTGTATTTTTGAAAATCTAAAAAACAAAAATATATTTCATGGGCTTATGTATCTCCATAACATTTGTGAACACAAGCAGCAGGCAGAAAGACATGCATATTAGCCTAAGGATGTTGGGATTTCGGTCTATTGTTTAATTCACAGTTATTGTAGTTAAGTAAAATGCTGCTATAGCAAATAAGTACCATGTTTGAATGTTTTGTTAAAATAGAATACACCCCATCAAATCTGTGTATTTGAACTGCACTTCATGCTTCAGAGGAAGAAGGCAAGATGACACCATTGAGTTTATAAACCTGCTAAGCATGGTGCAAATCCCTAACAATTGTTCCAGGCATAAGTGTGCTTTACATGCGGCTTGATTCACAAAACAGGTGTAGAGTATTTTGGAACTGAATCTCAAAACTATTTGGATGTGGAAGATTGACAACACATTTAAAAAAAAATGTTTATGAGGGCAGAGACACTCTGCTGTTCCCAGAATGTGAATTTGCAATCGTAAAACCTTCTTCTTACTCAACTATTTTTTGTCAGGATGGTGGCAAGCAGTGGCTATGATTACACAGCGGGGAATGCCTTGCAAGTTTGCGCACAGACAAAAAAATGACTTCTTTGTGGGTGTTCACAAATTATGTCCCAACACTTTCATAGTGTGGAAAATGTCAGCGACTTACTTTTAATGAATGACATACTTAGAATACAACAGTTTTCCAGCAGTCCAGTATACCCACTACCCAAGCTAGGTTCTAGTGGTATGTAGTGCACATTTCTTCTCCAATAAATACTTTGCATACTATTATAATTGTTTTGCATTTTATGAATCAGTGATAAATTAGGTAGGTGTAGTTATGTATTCAAGAGCTTACGCTGAGAAAACCCTTTGTGAAATGTGCCCCTATTGTTTTCATGTACACCGTGGCTCACAAAATGTACACAAATACTACATGGTTGAAAGTGGGTTCTTTGTGTGTTTAGAGTCAAAAATGTTATATTACATCTCAATAAAAATGTGACCCATAAATTCGTAGTTGTCCTTTCCTATAGGGCAAGGGCATAGAGGATCAGTCCAGAAGAGCTGGACTCAAGCCAAATTTTGAGGATAATCAAATACTATTTGAATAATGTTCCTTTAGAGTAACTGTGTGTTCATGTGTCTTACATGGCTATTTTAGGATCTGTTATAGATCAGGTCGTATTTGGTAGGGTGTAACATATTTGGTTATTCATCAAAGCACAAAAACATCCCTTTAAAGATGCCAGCTGTATTTGTTGGGTAAACAGACCACCACTGTGCCATTAAAAGTTTTAGCAACCCATGACTCAGCTAACTTAAATTCTTTAGGACAGTCAGGGATCACCAATGGATTTGGAATCCCTAAAGTATCTAAACCATGAGAGGCAACAGTGATCAGCTTTTCATTAATTGAGTGGCGAAGTATATGTGTCCATAACATAACATCCATTAAATTCATACCACATTTATAATCAACCTTTTCCATTACTTTAACCCCTTCACTGCGGCGGCTATTCCGCCGCAGTGCTAAGGGGGCGGGGCGGGAGAGCGGGGGGCGCATGCTGGTGACGGAACCGCTCCGTCACCAGCGTCGGTTGCGCTGTGCTCATGGCGGAGCGGTTCCGTCATGGCCCCGCCCGCTCAATAGAACGCTCAGCGCAGGCGCGGAATTCGCGCCGCGCAGGAGCGTCGGGCGGGCCATGACAGAACCGCTCTGTCATCAGCACAGCACCACCGCAGCTGATGACGGAGCGGTTCCGTCATACGCAGGGGAGGGGTTAATACACAGAATGTATACAATAAATACAGTTTGATTAATTTGTTGTTAAATGTACAGCTACCCAAACAGACTGCACTTGTGCTGAGGACTCCTTTCATGTTGTGGGAAATTACTTGCTGCTGAATAGCCTTGTTTTAGTATTTTTACAGAACATCCTTTCAGATGATAAGGATCGTATGTGAACAGCCAGAGAGTTCCAAAATGTGGCTGATAAATATGTAAAAGAGCTTCCTCTCATTATAGCTAACTTAATTTGGATACTTTAAGAACTTTGAGATGGGAAGATTTTGGATTGTGTGAAGGCATGTTCCAATGGATCCATTTTTGCAGATATGATGGGCCATTGATGTGTAGTGCCCTGGAAGTCAGAAGAAGGGCTTTATAGAGTGTCCTTTTGTTAATGGAGAGCCAGTGCATGGTTTGAAGAAGCGCAGGCTGGATAACTTGCAGCAGAGGAAGGAGGTTTCGGAATACCAAGGTAGACTGGGTCCATAGTTTAGTCTAGATGTGATCACAACGTGTATCAATGTTTTTCTGGGTAGTCTGGGGTATGTGGTCGAAGATTTTCCTAAGGGTACTGAGAAGGACAAAACAAGTGGCTAAGATTGTAGTCATTTGGGTAGCAAAGATCAGTTTTTGATGTACCCTGACTTCCATGTTTCTGGGAGAGTTAAAAGATTATTCTTGATTGCTCAAGCCAGGTTCACCATCCGGCTGACCAGATAGAGCTAGGTTGACTAAAATGAGAACTTCTGTTTTTACAGAATTTAACTTACAAAAACTGTCATGTATCCATTTTCTTACAGATTTGAGGCACATGCCAACATTCTTCTGGGCAAGCTGAATGCCTTTTATGATGGCGACCACTAGCTGGGTGTCATCGATGTATGAGATTATATTGATTAGAAAGAAGTAGACCAGATCAGGCAATGGTGTCTTGTACCCAATGAATAATGTGGGACTAGGAAAAATCCTTAAAATACCCCTTTATCTAATGGTTTTGTCAAGGATTGGAATGGTGGCAAAAAGACTGCCCATCCCATAAAAAAGAACAGATCCACCTGAGATCATTATCAAAAATGCCTAGCTTGAATAGTCTTTCAAACAAGCATTGAAAATGCAATAGGCCTTCGATTAAGTTAAAGCCATTTGCTTTGCTAATGGTATTGTATAGCAAAGCAAATGACTTTAACTTAATCATAGGCGAGACCTATTGCATTTGTAATGCTTGTTTTCCCTTCGAATTCTAGGACTTGTAGTCTTGTTTAATCCAATATAAAACAGGACTACAAGTCCCAGAGTGCAAAGGAGAAGCACTTCATGCATGGACCTGGGGCGCCTGGCAGCTGCACATCTCTAAGGGCAGTTTTACGTCATCTTGGCACTGTGTGCTGTTTCAGAAGTTCCATGTATTGCCCGTAGCCCTGTATGAGCGTGCATTGATGCAGCTCTGGAGAAGTCACTCTTGAGACAGCAGAGCTATCGCACGCGGTACACAGATCCGACCAACGAACACCTGATCCGGCAGAACCCTCCGTTTACACAACATATTTCTGTGGGACCTAACCCCTTGGCAGGGGGGACGGCGTCCACTATGTAACAATAGTGGGTGGATGCTGTGTACCTGCATGTACGCCTGACTCGAGCCGTGGTGAACTCCCATTTTAGCAGACCTGCTCGACGGTGTGCCAACCTTGGGGTCAAGGGTCAAGCTTCAAATTACAACACTCACAGGCTCATAACCTTAACAACGAACCAGTGCCCCGGGTTTCACTCTGCTTGTTAACTCACACCCAACAGGCTCGCTCAAGCATCAATTTTGTTTTCCAGATTCGCTCCCGTGAAAAACAGATTGCAAAATCCAGCCAACTCGCACGGGTACAGCAGGGCTATCCCTCAGGTTGTGGAGGGGTTACAACTGTTATGTTCCCAGTTTTCATCACTCTTTCAGGCTGACACCTTATGCAGCAAGGCCTGGCCTCGTGCAAGCACACCTCTCTGGTATAAATGCAGATGGGCACATGCGCGCCTGCTTTTGGTGTGCCAACAGTGTGCTTGCTGCGTGTCCACTAGGCAGATGCGCAGCCGTATTTGTTTTTGAAAGTACCATGTGGAGAGAGCGAAGCTTAGCCAAATGTAAGAGCCCGACCAATCTCCAGTTACCTGTCGGTTCAGTGAAGGCAAAAGAAGTGGGCAAAAGAAACTTCAAATTGAAGCCCAGCTGCTGCTGTAACTTCAGGCATGCTTTCCCGCCCGAAGTCTCTACAAGGAAAACAATTAAAAGAATTGTGTGAAGTATAAAATGTTGAAAATAAAGCTTCTATGAAGGCAAATGAAGTAGACAAAATAAATTACTACCGTGAGACAAGTAACTTCGATGACTTTAAACAGATACCCCTGTCTAAATCCTCTACAAGGAAACAAATATAATCAAAATAACTTTTGAAATAGAAAATCATAAAAGTAAAAGACAGACTCACTAGAGCCGGAAGTTGGTTTGGAGCCAAGCAACTCAACAAATTAGTGCAAGGAATTCAAAAGAAATGGCAGAGGTTCATGGAAAGATGCCAACAGTTGCATGTTTCTGATAGTAGTGCGAGAACAATATATAATATTTTGGACCTCTCGCCTTAGGTAATCACTAAAAGGCCTGATTGAATTTACGAAGGAGACTTTTAACCCCTTCACTGCGGCGGCTATTCCGCCGCAGTGCTAAGGGGGAGGGGCGGAAATGCGGCGGGCGCATGCTGGTCACGGAACACCTCCGTCACCAGCGTCGGTTGCGCTGTGCTTATGACGGAGCGATTCCGTCATGGCCCCGCCCGCTCAATAAAACGCTCAGCGCAGGCGCGGAATTCGCGCCGCGCAGGAGCGTCGGGCGGGCCATGGCGGAACTGCTCCGTCATCAGCACAGCGCCACCGCGGCTGATGACGGAGCGGTTCCGTCATCAGCAGGGGAGGGGTTAAAGAAGCTTTCTCATTTACACATTTGCTAGCAAAATATTTTTACGCAGCACTTCACTCCTGGGTGAGTACCAATCTACAGGTAACACTCCAAATGCAGATTATTTCTTTTCCCCGAAAAAAGTGTTGACAAATATTCAGGATTCTAATTATTCGCACGTTTTGCTAAAACTGTCACAGCCTTTAGGGGAGCAAAAATAGGCCATTTGGTTATTAACTACTTGTATAGTAACTTTGGGCTCGAGTCAGACTTGTTTTGTGAACCCAAGTATATCTTACATGCATTAACAAGTCTACGGATCAGTTTTCCTTTGCACATCACAGATATAAGTGGGAACACTTGGGTTGTCTACGGTCATATTACCAGTGTTAGGGGTGGGTTGTCCAGCATTGGAGGGCATGCACAAAAGTTGTTACCATTCGGAATATCTTATGTTTATGATATTTTCAAATCTTTCTGGTATTTTTTTACTGTGGAAACACAAATATATTCAGTAGTCATAAAAGCTATGGAAAAAGAAATCTTATGTCCAAATATTTCTGGGGTGAAAGAGGCAGCATTTTTCAATGGGGAACAAAATAAATGTCAAGAAAAAAAAAATTACTTTTGCATACTTCTTCCATGCATACTTCTGCTGATTATCCAATGGAGTATGAATAGAGGACCAGATCTATCTATGTGAATAAACTATGCTTTACGGTTGTGTGAATAACAAAAATTGACACATCTAATTAAAAAATAGGCATTAAGCTGCGGTGTATAAATGTATGCGGTTTTTTTCTGAAGCAATGTGTAAAATTAATCTCCTTCAATCAACAAAGGATGGTAGACCGCTTCTGCCTTGGAAAGATTCGCGAAGTGAAAAGCAATCTTATAAAAGGATAGAAACTGAATAGTGCTCATTAAATCCAGCAACTAACCAAGTAGTTGAAGAAGTGCTTCAGTAAATCTCAGTCACTGATGATCGCTTTCACATTTGGGATATGCAAACTAGATGTATTAGTGGCAACGAACAGCGTGCAGGGTGCATGCAGACAATCTACATTGAAGCTTACATAAAAGTAAAAAGAACAAAGGGATAAATAAGGTTAAAAGACAAGTCGGGTGTGTTACTGCTATTTGCAAATGTAGCCAAATCCTTAGTGGACATTGGGGTTTGCTTACAACATGGATGGCCTGTTGGTGTAAATAGACTCTTTGCCTGCAGGGAATTACCCCTTTGCTGTACAATATATGCCATGCCACGCAGAATGTACCAATTTTGAAGTGAAAATTCACAGTAATCAACATATACCACCAGATCTGAGAAGGGGAACAGAGATCTCTAATTGCCTAGAACTGAGGCACTTTGGACTTTAAAACTGAAAGCGGTGGCAAAGGGGATTAACAATGACCTAGAAAATAAACTGTTGCTCCTTATAGTCACCTCATCTTCACAGCATGCAGGCAGTGGCGTCTGGCATTTATGAGGAGAGGGGCGGGTGGTGCGCGCGCACCCAGAATATAAAAATAAATAAAATTAAAACTTACCTAACGTGATATCCTAGATCCAGACCGCTTCTTTGCAGGAACTGGAACCGGATGCTGAAACTCCCTTGCCCAATCCTGGTGCAGCATGTGAGCAGCACCCTGATTGGAGGGAGAGGGCTCATTTGGCGCTCCACTGCGCTCTGGGGGACTGCACTGGCTCTCAACCTAGACAGCTGGGTTGAGGCATTTAAAGTGCACATGTGTGGCTGGTTGTCACAAGACGGCCAGCCAAAAAGACATGCACACCTTAAACAGGGCATTAGACAGTCCAGCCTCCAGCGTGCAGCTGTTAGTCAGCAGCGGTCACTCCCCATCCTGACACTTGGCTTGGGACGGGGATGAAAAATAAAATGGTAACAAACTACCATGTTGTTTTTCATCTCTGGGGCTTTGGGGGATTTTAAATGGGGCGACGCTCCTCTGCTCCAATGGAGGAGCCGCCCCTAAAAGCAGGGACCCCCAAGAAGCTTCAGTCTGGTCATGAAATGACATTCAGCCTGAACCAATCGAGGCTTCTTATTCCACCCCAGTCACACTTGTGGTCTTGTCCAGTCCTCCTTTTTGTTTTGCATTCTGGTAATTGCATTTATGCTTTTATAGTTGTCAACCCAAGTGCAAAGAGAGAGAAACACTGAATGGGATAAATTGCTTTCAGTGATTTGGGGCAGCGTGATATTCAATGAAAAAGGGTAGATGACCAAGCACGAAAATTTGAAAGAAATATTAGTTTAGGGCGAGGTAATGATTAGCTCATTTTTAAGACACTATGGGATAATTTGAGAAATATTTTGCTATGAGTAGGTATTACTTTGCTGTGACTAAGTAGGTGTGACTTAAAGGCTGATTTATATATATTGGTAGATGGAGTAATTACCATCGCCATGGTGGAGTCACTTACTCCTGCCATGGCGAGGGTATTCTGCCCGCCGTTTTCAAACCTATGGTCTGCCGGATTCTAAATCCGGCGGATGCACCATCATGTTGGTGGGGAGGGAAAGCAATCACTATTGCAATGGAGTTCCCTCTCCACCAACATGTTTATCAGGCTCTGAGTTTTGCACTATTCCTTGAATTCAGTAATATCCCAGGAGTACCACAAAAGTATATCACAGCACAATCTTTGTGAGTCTGGCCCTACATGTTCAAATTTATCTCCGCAAGTTGACAAAAACCTTCACATATTTTATTTTTATGTGTACTTTTGTTGGTGTACAAAGAATCCCTTCCCAAAGGCCTTTGGAAGTTGCTCTTTTTTATCAGCTATGCGCCTGTGCCTATTTCCAACATGTAACATTTTGCAGCCTCATATTTTCAAACAAGATTGTTAATTAAAGGTTATAGTGATTTTTTTTCCTATGATCATAGTGTTTGTGATGTCTCTTCCTGAAATGTCACTGCAGCATTTGTCATTTCCACTACCTCAATGATTCTGGCAAAAGGACTGCATCACATGTTCGAAAAATGTCCTAATTGGACAGGTTCAACTAAAGGACAATGATTGAAGATGTCTAAGGAAGGGCTTTTAGCTGTTTTCACCAGAAAGAGTATTTGTGCACAAAAGTGTTTTACTAACTATGTAGGTAAATTACAGGTTACTGCACCTCTGTGCATGGCAAGAAACCGTTTGAAGAAGTACTCTTTAGTAGGATGTAAATGTCTCAAATTTTATCCTTATCCACATTTCACCCCCCCACCCCCCCTACAACACCTGGCAAAATAAGTATGAGAAAAACGACCCAGAATGTGGGAAAACATTAGGGGTTCCTAAGATTATTCGACTTCCCTGGGGGAAATTAAAGAGCCATTGCAGTAGTAATGCAGCAGGAAATTACTGCACAACTGGGTGTAGTATACCGCATTGAGAGTTCTGCAGCTCCCGCAAGGAGGGTCTTTATGTTTTAAAAAAGCAGAGTTTAGGAAAACTATATATTCATCTTGGGTTTAGGGTCTTTATGTTTTACAAAGTCAGAGTATAAAAAAATATATATTCATCTTTTAATGCCTTAAATTTGCTGTTGGTCAAGTAATATCACTGACCTAAATATCCTGCATCTTTGTTGTGATATAAAAAATTTGCCGCGTTAAAACAAATATAACAAATGAAACCCTGAAGTAGTCTCTCCTTGACCTCTCACGTAATAAAGCCTTTACAACTGATTTCCTACCCCCCTCACCCGCTCAACTGAATGGGTTGTCGATTGTGGAGCGGTTTCGCGACGCGTGCAGCCTTATTCTCTGCGGAGCTGGTAATTACTCGTTAAATAACTAGTCTGGAATGAGAGCAAGTTTATATGTCACAGCCTGGGGATAATCTGGGTGACCAATTATAAACCGCTGAGTGTTTTCAATTAGCGGGCTTGAAAAGGGAATTTCAGTGAATGATATTGTACTGTGGGAGCAGCTGAATGAGAAAAAAAACAGCATCTTATTTACCACACACTGACTCAGAAAATAATGACCAAAGAGCTGCATTGTAGAAGCATAAAAACTGCATTCAATGGCTCTGAATCTGGAAGTCTATAAACACAGTAGGAAGAAGATGAAGGCGGCAGTACTGAATATTTGTGGTGTTAGTGACATATAATTATGCAACATAGTTTATTCATACATGGGCAGCGTATAGAGGTGACAATGTTCCTCTTGCATGCTTTAGCTTTTTCCAAGTGGAAAAGTATGGTTCAATGTTTCAGTAAGATTCACATGGTGTTACTAATATTTTTTTAAAAATTTGGATCTACTTAGAAAGTGCTCCATTTACATGCGTACAGAGATTGTACAGTGGCTCCCGCAAAAGAATTAGCTAGCTACAAATAATGACTCCATATATATTTACTGGTTTCGGTTCTGCTGCTGTGGGTGAGGGAGTGCCTGGTATGGTGAAGCCCTCAGTGGAAATTCTGAGTGGAGAAATTATTTCTGCACTGAAAGGTAACAAGTTATTGGAATTTTACCAATCTTCTTCAGTTATCTATTATGACTTTGGTGTTCGCTCAGATGAGCAAGGTGTACTTCTGGAGGATACTGACTTTGTTCCAATTTATCATAACAGACTTAGATATTAATTTTCAGGTGGCCCCACAGAAAATTGTATTTGGAAAATAATGCTCATCTGCACACATGAAAGACTGAGTATGAGGGGGTGATGAAGTTTCCTAGTTTTGTTGAAAACAGAGAGGTACTGCATCACGTATTCATTCTGTGAAAGATTTTTGGGGCGAGGTATTATTAATTCCAGATTTGTAAATTGCAACTTATGACCGCTAAGGGTATCCAGGCGCTAATAAGTGTTGGTGGCCCCCCATCAATCCAACAGTTGAAATTATCCATTGTCCTAACAAGTTCTTTTTTTATTATGTATGAATTAGGACAAGTTCATTTACAGACAACGATGAAGTAATTTATAATGCATTCATGAATGTCAAATTGAAAAGTTTAGTCTCTCTGGAGTAGGCAATACATCAATTTAGCTCCACCCTCAATAAATGTAATGTTGTTGGGCAGCGTTGTGAAAAAACTCTGTATCTTACCAATGCACCAATGCATGTTTCTGGTTGTTTTCTGTTTTATATAGATAATGTTTTCTTTGGAACACAGTACTGTGCATATTTGATTTAGTGTGGTGATCGGCATCCTGGTGTAGCTCTATGTATTTATTGTAGATTTAGTGATGTGGTTAGAGACTGAAGAGTAGAAATGTGTGTAAATAAGTGTACAGTTGTGTTTTGTTGTGTCATCTTAGGGTGACTATTTGGAAAGAATAAGTGATTGTCGATGCGTTGGTCCTACCTTGATTTTTGTTTTTCTTTCTTATTTTCTTTATTAGGACCTTGGTTTACAATCTTGATTACTATTTAATAGGTTTTATGGTTAACACAATTTAGAAACTACCAGATCAGTCTATTGTGATTATGGTAAATAGACCAGGACTTTGACCCAAAAACATATACATATATGTTTCTTTAATCTTATGATTACGGAACTTGAGTGGTGAACAGCAGTCCAGTTTGACAGCGGGTTATTCACAATAAATAAAATGTGGCACCGCAAATATATGACTATACAAATACCAGATGTCTTCACATTTCATTTAAATGGAATGCGGTTTACATAAAGAGATCAGTGGGCAAACTTTTTAAACTCTGCTTTAAACTGCAGAATTTTTCTCGGTATTGTGAAGAGACGAAAAGAAAAAAATAAGTAGAAATATTTTGGGAAAATAATTCTTGTCCCCTGGCTAACTTTGTCATAGCAAGTTGGGAAGTGTTGTGTTGATCATATCACTGAGCACGGATTTCTTTTTAGATGTTTAACTGCCAAGAAGACATCCTCGCATCACTACTTTAAATACGTAAAATAATAGCGAGAATGGCTTCAGGTCAGCCCCCTAAGATGGTATTTTTCATAGTTCCCATTGTCTTGATGGGCAGTTGATCACGGCCATGTACTTTCATGGATGTTTAAAGTTTTCCATTTGTGTTTGCGTTCGCTTTTGGTGACCGTGTTCAAGGAGTCCTTTTGTTCATATATCCACCATGTGTTTTTAATGTAATTTACTTTGCTGTCACTAACACAGCTTTAATTGCGGCTTTATGGCTTTTGTTTGGAAGTGTTTGTTGTTTGGATGTATTAGCCTGTTATGAAATGTAGTGCTATTTACTAATTGCCCGTACATGTTCTTTACTTTCAGTGTACTGTCAAGGTAACATAGTGTTTAACCTTTTTTTGATCACAAAGGCACATAGGATTTCTTAAAGATGCAATGAAAAATACTCCTTCGCATACATATCTACTATGCAATATTTTACTGTGCTTCCATTTTTTGAGTTCACCACTTACAATTCAAACATCTTTTGAGACTCTTCTTCTTTCAGGGTACATCTTACTCCCCTCATTCAGTTTTTTTCAGCAACGAGACAACTCCCACAGTTTCTTATTGTGGTAACTTAAAATGTCGTTTAATTATGGAATTTTCATTTTGGAAACATCTGAAAGCAACACACACAAAGTTGACGAACTATTTCTAAATACGTCCCTAACGAAAGGTCAGGCTTATTGACTTTGTCATTTACTGGTTTATATCTGACTTAACGTTTACTGAAGTAATGTAGCCATCATTGTAGCATTGACATTATGTGATCTAAGCACAGTGTAGTGGACAGAAAGGCTAACTTGGTTTGCTCAGAAACTGACATATTTTTCTCCTGTTGTGGAATTGACTGGAAAATGTTGTATTTTTGGTTAGATATGTGAATCTGAGAGGACAGAGAAAGTCTTCTGGGAAAGAGTGTGATTTCTTCTGATACATTTTTAAAACTTGGCTAATTTTATAGGCTACCACAAAGTAAAGTTGGTTTCAAGCGAGATTATCTCTTTTCATACTACATATTTTAATTAAAGATATGTCTCCTGTTCTTAAATGAAGGGTTTTATGGTAATAAATATTAAGTTTTATCCTTATTCATCTGCTTGTTGAGAAGAACCTGTTTAATAGGCTTGTGGTTCAGTTCGAATGACACATTACATTTCAAAGACAGCCTCTTTTTCTATGGTAAAGTATAGAAAAAAGTGATGGGTGGAATGCTTGAATTAATCTTAGCCGATGGTAATTACTCGGGGCACATCCCAGTCCATCCTTATTTTGCACTCCATGCCACCTCAGTTTGGTCCCTGCTATGTGCACGTCTTGACCCCGCTCCAATGGGAACAGTCCAGCCTGTACTGCCGGGCCAGGTCCCCCCTGAAACAGAATACAAGGAACACAGGACCAGTTTCCTCCTAGTTAGGACTCCTGGGTTGCTACCCTGCAGTGAATGCTCTTCAGGTCATGAAGGTATTTAATTACAGTTCAAAAGGCAGATTTTCAAACTTCATTAAAACAGTGAAAAAAAGTATTCCGCTTGTTTTAAACGCAGCCTAAATAGGATTGCTTGTAACAACTTTTTTCTTGCATTTTAGGGTTAGTAAGAATATATATATATATATTTCTCCAAACGCTAAGGATACAACAAAGCGTGGCGCACACTCGCGATTACAAATAGATTATTTTAATCTGCTCCCATTGGCAGACAAACACGTTTCGGCCATGTCATGAATGATGTACTGAACTAACTATAACGTCCCTGAAACGTATGTTTTTTTCAGTGAATTTCTAAGGTTTTTTAAATGCTAATTTTTAGCTATAACGTGCCTGAAACCTATGTTTTTCTCAGTGAATATTTATATGTATATAAAATCTTTCTATAAAGGCCAGGGTGCACTGCTGGCCACCCCAGCAGCCATAGCTCATTGTGGTGTGTGAACAAAAGGTCCCAGCTCAGGAAACTCTCCACCCTGTTCGAAATGTTTAAGCTGTGCAGGGGGGCTCTGCAGCCTGCTTACGGCATTGAGGGTGCCAGGAGAAAGGGCACGAGTAGGCCATGTTGATGCTATGGAAGCAGCTGCATGGTGGCCAAGAGTAACGTCATTGCACAGTATAGATTAAATTAATTATTTTCTGGAGCACTTTCCAGTTTTTTTATTTCTATCAGCGGAGAAACAATACTTCTCCTCACTTCTTCCAAGCAGGCTTCCCTGGAGCCCTACTCTCTTTTTTATAACATCCATATTGGCGGTCTGTCTGAATTCCAGAGAAATTGTTCAATGAAACGTGGGTGTGGGGTGGGGGTGTTGAGAAGATGAGAAGTTAAAATTTGAGATGAATATGAAGCAAGATGTCTGGTTTGTTGACCGATAAATAATCCATCTGTGTATTATGATACGCTAGCAGGCATATTTTTTTGTTTAAAAAAATTTAATTGCCACCATTTCAGAACTACAGCAGCAATTTATTCATGAGTAAGGAACGGTAAAAACATACATTGAGGCCATCTGTTTTTATTTTTATGAAAAAATATGGGGTTTTGCCATTTTTCCAGATCTTTCGATAAAATATCACAAATTATGTTAGTAATAATATGGCAGGGATATTTGCAGTTTTAATTATAGCTTTCAAAAGCAAAGAGGAAAGGATTTAGATGACAGAATGCCTGTGATGAAGGCTTGTTTATGGTTGTCTTCATGTGGGTATTTTTCAGAGCATTTCCTCAGGTTGGTCTCCTTTCTTTCCTCGGCCAGCATGGTATTTGTCATTACCTACCAGCACCTGCATTTTAGGAGCACGCATTATAACACTCCCCTACAACTTGCTTTCCATCCTCTTACTATGCCTATGGTGCTGCCGCCGGATCCAGAGTGCTGTCTCCAGTGATTTCCTGTTTAGGGTTGACATGTTTCTGCTCCTTCTGCTTCAAGCTAGAAATCACCTCATACTGAACATATAAATAAAGGAAATGTTGTTTGGGAACTATATACATACACTCTCTAATAACAGTATCCCTATATATATTCACCATAATAAAACGGTGTCCAGTAGGCTCTTGTGACTAAAACACACACACACATACTCTCTCTCTCTCTCTCTCTGATATAGCATTGCTTTAAGGCAGAAATATTTGTGAAAGAAAGGGGGGCCCCTGCCTAAAAGGATAAACCCTAGCAAGGAAACTACGTTTTAGGAAGAAGAAAATTTAGCACCAAGTTATGTGCATATTTATAAGCATCATATAAGACGTTGTACAGACTGACTAAAAACTACTATAAGTTGTCATGATGTATATTTTTATTTTATTATTGTTATTCTTATTTTTGAAATATTTTTTTCTCAGACTTTTTTCCATTTTTTCAGTAACAAATTCACAATAAATAGTTCATATAATCATTATTCTGTACATAAATAAATCCTCAGTGTATACAGAAACAAAAGATTGTATAATACAATTCATAAATCCCTATTCATATACAGAACCAAAATTCCATTCATTCAACGCGTTTCGGCGTGTGCCTTCCTCAGGAATTCTGTATTTTTGTCACATAAGTGGTTACTATGAAAAAAGAAATTTTAAATGTAGTCAGTTAATCATGATTTTTAAAGATTCAAAAGTCAAGGTCTAACAGATTACATTATTTATAATTAAGACCACTTGATATTTATACTATTTCTCATGGGAACCTCTCTAGCCCCGTCAGATTCAAATTCAGCTCCACCACTATGGGTGACCATTACATTTCAAAAAACATTTCGATACATCTTAACAATACAAATGATTATCTCACACTCTATACATTATATACATATTATTACATTTATATACAAATATTCACCTTCTCATGGGGTTCTAGTACTGTGATTCTACCTGCCGATTGGTCAGTGAAAATTAAAAAATGTGACAACAAATTGTCTACACCCTCCAATAGATGATTCCTTATAGCTGTATGGTAAAAATGGGAATACACTCATAAATTGGAGTCTGTGGATTGAGAAACTCATGTTGCATAACTAGGTAGTAATTATTTATTCCTCAAGTCTAAGTATTATGTCATATTATGAGTACCTGTAAATCACCGATAGATGTGCCTCTGGCAATGGATAATGAGAGTATAAGTGATAGACCCGTTCACTCAAGAATATGTCTCCACTCTGGGGACCACTGGATAAGATAATTCCCTAGATAGAAATAAAGTTGGTGTCAGGAGTACTTACTATGTACATCTAATACCAAATTCTAAACTACCCAATAAGACAGTTCATATACCTTTCAGACAGGCTTCTACTGTAGAAAATCCATTCGAAAAATAAAACAGCTGAAAGACCTTTGCCGCAAATATTCTCTTGTGACTAAAACACACACACACATACTCTCTCTCTCTCTCTCTCTCTGATATAGCATTGCTTTAAGGCAGAAATATAAAGGGAACTCAATAGTCAATGTGTGACAAGGTTTCTGCAAACCTTAGAGAAAGAGTCTAGCACAGGAGTGCCCGCACATTCCTGCAGTTTAGGGATTACATCTCCTAGCATTATGTTGTTTCCCATAAGGATTGCTCCTCTGCTTTCATGAAAGGAGAGGTGGTGCAGCAGGGTCAAGAAATGAGGCCCTTGTCCTGTTGTAGCACAGCAATAGAAACTGTGTTATCCTAGGTTTACTGCTTATGCTTGTCTCCGATGCATCACTATGCTCATCTCTGGAAGTCTAGTTGAACACAGAAACAGCAACTGTAGTAGGTTTTTATTACCCCGTTAGGTCTCATCTATAAGCGACTTTAGCTGTTTATTAGCAAAGATTTATTGTCAAACAGACTTAGTGTATACATTATACACTTAAAACGGGCTTTGGGTCTCCCCATCTTCATAAGTCAATGTCTTTCTTGTCTAGCTCAGTTTTTCTGCTCCTGATTCAAGGAGTTGCTTCACTAATTTTGTTTTTGACCTAACCTGTCTCATTGTGTTTTGATAGGAAGAATTGTATCCTTCCACTGCTAATGTCAGACCCTTGCACTGCAGTGCATGTGGAACTATTTTCTCTCCCTTTGAATGTCTCTCCCTGCTCCTTATCTCTCATGTGGGCCCCTTAAGCCTTTATACACATTACCCTCCAAACCCCTGCTTTTCCCTATAGTCTTCTCACACTCTCATCACGGTCACGGTTTCACTTGGCGGCCTACTTTAAAGGTTGTAAAAGCATTCCAAAGTGGCTGCTCACCTATGTATATTTATGCACGGGGACCATCATGGAATGGTATTTCTTTTGTTTTGAAAACTAACATTTAAGATGGCCCTAGCACATTCGCACCCACACACACACACACACACAAACAAGTGATGAGCAACATTGAATGGATTTTCTTGAAACAAAGTAGAAACCATTCAAAAAGGCCACTGTAATAAATTCAGTTATTAGTTGTGCCTGATATGAGTACTGCACAAGTCCCCTTACTGGGCACCAAGTACCCCATTGTAGCACTTGACTCTCTCAGGGTGGCAAAGCAGAGCAGTCCAAGGCCCATTCAGGGGAGGCGGTGTGGGCTAGTAATCTCCATTCAGTGGCACACAGGAAAAACACTCAATAAATCATTGTCCAGTCAGTGCTTCTTTTTTGATAACCGAATGGTACTTTTATTTCACACATGCTACTAAATACTACGCATTAATTTACTAATATGTACACTAGGTAGATGAAAATACATTTGGTGAAATTCTGAAATCACCTTTGAACCCTCCTGGGCCATGCCCCTAAACTCACAATACCTCCCACCTATACCAGATGCAACATCACAATATAAAGGGCTTTCATGTTAGATAAAACAAACCTATTGGCTTTATCAAGAGGTCACCACAACAAATTTATAAGGTAAGCTTATTGGCTTTGTTAAGGGGTCACTACATTAAAATGTAAGGCCATAATCAAATATTAAAAGTAATCATTGTGTCAATAGAATAAATGCAGTCATTAAAATCATTGCAATGCTTCCCCATAATCAATGTCAACAACGTATTTCAAATGAAGCATTTCAAATCAAAACAAGATGTTTTCTTTTACCATTCTAGATCACATCATATGCAGACATAGAACCAACCACTAGGGGTACCTGCACTCCCGAGCTGAAGAGCATCCAGTCCCAACTCCGGGAATGCTCCAAAAATGGTGAACAGTCTCCCCAGGTCATGCATCCTGTGACCTGTGCGACTTATAGTGAATTATCCTTAAATACTTCCTGGGGGATTCTGAACCTCATGGAGCCTCCTACAACGCTTTAAGTGAATGCTGATGGTACCCATCCCCCTCTTTAGGGCATCACGATGGAAGAAAATGTGTAGGAAACAGCCCACACTGGGCATTATAAGGCGCTCGTTCACGGAGCAGTGATTATCAGATGAGTGTCTCCTGCCTACTTGTTTAATTTTCATGTGGACTCGCACTGGGTTTGTGATCTTTTGGGGCTTTATTCTTTTGTGAGTCCTGGTCCAACCTGGGGTACTCAGATGTCAAATTAACTTTGGCAACTGAGGGGAATCCTCAAGGCCTCCTCAAACATCCGGTTCCCTGCATGCAGCTCGAGCCTTCAGGGGCTGTGTAGGAGCTGCAACACTTCCTTTGGGCTACTACTGAGAAGCAGCAGCCGCTCTCGATGTCTCCCATTCACGGCGAGAGCACTTCAGTGCCCTCCTTTCTTGTTGCTGTCCCAGGGATGAGGTACCTGGGACTGCTGCTATCCCGCTTGGCCTCTGGTCTTCTGGGCCCTGGTTGAGCTTCATTTGTTGCAACAGACCTCAGCAGATGGGGTCACCGGGACTGAATTATCCTCTGGGGATGGGGCCCCATGCACGGCCTTTCCCTATTTAAAAATAAATAATTGGATTTGTAGCTACCTCCGGGGACCTGGCCCACCTCAGGGGAAATCTTTGTGATCACCATAATGTGCAAGGCACTCTGTAGCCCTTTTTAGGTCTCGCACTGCGATGCAGGTCGAAGCCCTGCTGCCGCAGAAGAGGCCTATTGTCGGCGGTTCTACTTACAAGGACTAAAAGAGGAGACAAGAGACTGGCACGCGCAGCCTGACAGAATCGGATCAGGTCACGTGCGCGTTCACCATTCTCCTGTCTCCCTTTTAGCTCCTTCTAAGCAGACACTCACACACACACACATGAGCGCACATACACACACGCACGCACACATAGAGACATACACCCCCCCACCGCGCGCGCGCACACACACACACACACACACACACTCACACACACACACACACTCACACACACACACACACACCCACACACAGGAGCGCACAGAGACACCGCCCCCTCCCCCTACAACTAAGCCCCATTCTGCACACACAGATGCGCACACACACACCCCCCGACTCTCCCCCACTCACCGAGCTCTTTCCACGTGTCCCTCTCCTTTGGCAGTAGGTCAGTCTCGGCATCAGGCTTCATGTCTTCTCCGGCGATCATTCTCAGCTTGCGTGCACGCTCACGGCGACGGCGTCTCGTGCGCTCCCACTGCGCTTTCAGTTTTGCGCCCGGCGTTGCCCTCACTTCGCTCCCACCACTCGACTCCCTTTCAGTTTGCCGACCCCCTTACTGCCGCCCCTACCTCTTCAGGGGCTCTTCTGGGCTCACTACTGGGCGGGGCGCAGGTTCAGGATGACTTTCAGACTCTTGTGGTCAGGCAGTGGGTCAGGCTGCCGTTCTTGCGGAATATGGATGGTCTCGTCAGGTTCCACAGGCCCACGGGGCATGCCGATGGAGGAGCAGCCCATTGAGGAGCTTTCCTTTAGGCATGGGCGGATTTCGCGGATCCACGATCCGCGAATTTGCGGATTTGTGGATTCGCGGATCCGCGGATTTTGCGGATCATAGTGGGTAAAGGGCGGGAAAACGGTGCACATCACTAGTGTGAGGGGCAGGGCCAAACGGGCGAGGCTTATATGCGAGTTCACATGCCTCTTGTGTGCATAAAAGGACAGGCACGGATCAGAGAAGCTCGTGGTCACAGGAACTGCACAGGGATTGAGCTTGTAAAAGTCAATAATGCGAAGGCCTCCATCAAGCATCATAGCTAATTTTCGACGATAGATATGGGGAGAACGCACACCTGCCCAGCCTTGACAAAACTCACATTTTTGGGGGGGCTGATTAACTTTGCCATCACACCGAAGAGCACTGCACCGGGGTCCCTCGAGTGTGCTGTTCTTCATAGTGGGTAAAGGGCAGGAAAACGGTGCACATCGCTAGTGTGAGGGGCAGGGCCAAACGGGCGAGCCTTATATGCGAGTTCACATGCCTCTTGTGTGCATAAAAGGACAGGCACGGATCAGAGAAGCTCGTGGTCACAGGAACTGCACAGGGATTGAGCTTGTGAAAGTCAATAATGCAAAGGCCTCCATCAAGCATCAAAGCTAATTTTCGACGATCGATATGGGGAGAACGCACACCTGCCCAGCCTCGACAAAACTCACATTTGTGGGGGGGCTGATTAACTTTGCCATCACACCGAAGAGCGCAGGGGTCCCTTGAGTGAGCTGCCTGCCAGTGCCCATCATCCTGTAACTATTTTAGGATGGCGCCGGCAAGCTGCCAGCGCCATCCTAAAATAGTTCCTAAATTAGCTTCATCAGGAAGCACTAATAGATAAAATAAAGCAGGTGCTCCAGCACCTGCTTTATTTTATCTATTAGTGCTTCCTGTTGAAGCTAACTTAGTAACTATTTTAGGATGGCGCAGGCAGCTTGCCGGCGCCATCCTAAAATTGTTACAAGTTCAACAGGCTTGAACTTTTGCCCCCCAAATCCGCCGCTCATGGATTTCGCGGATTTTAGGTTAATTCGTGGGAGTTAGCGGATTGCGGATTTACCGAAAATCCGCGAAATCCACGAGCGGAACGGATTTTGCGCTTACCCTTACTTTCCTTGAGCATGGCGCGTGCTCAGCGCCTGCTTCACCATGACAACCGCATGAGCCAGACTGAGGGCCCCTTCTATGACTGGCAATAGGACGTAAACATAGAAGAGAGACATAATAAACTAAATTGTTCTACAAACAGTAACAGCAACAGCAACAACAAAAACCTGCACATACGGAAGAATATATGTGCCATCAAAAAGCCACAGATTGTGACCAAATTAAAATCTCACTGAATGAACGTGTTTCGCGGGAATGACGAGACCAGGAAAGCGCAAGAGAGAAAGCTAATCCATCACAAACAGAAATAAAACATACGCAAAATAGGAGCCTGGACTGGTCTATGAACACATTCGACAACACCATACAGAGAAACTAATCTCAGTAACAAAAAGGATAGGAGGCAAATATCAAATTCTAATTAAATTACAGAAAAACTCCATACATACAGCCCTAAGTACCACCCATCAGGACATTCCAAAATTACAGCACTGAATAAAATATGCACTGCCGCTATGCCTGGAAAGAAATTTAACCTACCGGCGCGGGGCATGGAGGACTCGTTGCTATGGTGAACACTGGATAAACTGTATCTTTCCCGTGCGCAAAAAAGATATTGCTCTCTCTACAAGCCGTACCGGCCTCTGAGGCACATTGTGGCTGCTGGTTCTTCAAGGGTGGGTGAGGCTGCTAAGTCGAGTGTTGGGCCACGAACTGCTGCTGCGCCCCTGCCAGAATGGATACCTAGGGAGCAGCTCGCTAGGACAGTTTCCGGCCAGCCTCCTGTGTCGCGTCCTTGGCCGCCACCGAATGGAGCAGCCCGAGGTGAGAGCTTGACACTTTAAAAGTGCCAGAGTCGGGCACCTGCCCTCACCTGACAGGACTCCTGCGAGGGAGGAGGGCGGCCATGACATCACTGGCCAAGTGAGAGAAACTACAGCCTGCTAGCAACACAATAACGCCGAAGAAGCTGCACCAACAGGCTAATAACTGCTGCTACCAACAGGCCTGAATCGCATTTGGCTTAAGTTCATTGTTGCGTGATATGTGTAGATGCAATAACAAAAAAAGCATTTGCAATGCAATAGGTCTCGCATTTATGAGAGTTTAAGCTATTGGCAATGTGAATGACAATGCCTTTTATTTAGGTTTTAAAAACAAAAATAAAAGGCATTGCTATTTGCAATGTCAATAGCTCAAACTCACGTAAATGGGAGACCTATTGCATTGCAAATGCTTGTTTTTCTTAGGCATGTTTAAATGGGTAAATCTTTCATGTTGGAAAACAAGGGTTCCACTGGGCTGAGTTTGAAGATCTTTAGCTTATTTTACTCCTGGTGATGTAGCAATCAGGAGCATCCAACAGTGAAGCTTTCTGTGGTCGCCCGACCAACCTCGTCCTCTGCCTTCCCCGGGTCCAATGGCCTCCTGGCCATCTTACAGGGCACCCGACTTAGCAGTGGATTCCAGGTTTTCCCCGAACCGGTCCTCAGGACGCATAAGTGGGCCCGCACCACTGGCCTTGAAGAGACTCATCTAGTCCTCTGGGTCAGCTGCAGTCAAAGTTCAGCTCTCAGCATTTAGTTCAAAGACTGTACAAAGTGTACAGCCCTTGGGTTTGAATAAGATAACTTTGTTGGTACATGTAAGAAATTGGCTTATTTGTTGATGGGTTGAAACCGTTCACAAGAAGAAACCAAAATCCTTGCTTGGATGAGGCACAAGCAAACACCAAATTAACCTGTGATCGTCCTCTGGTAGTTTGGCACAGGGCAGTCAGGCTCAACTCAGAGGCAATATGTAAAGCAATTATGTAGCACTTCAAACAGTAATAAAATGAAAGCACAACACACGAAAAAACACCAATTTAGAAAAATAGAGTAAATATAAAATAAATAAAGACCAAAATGACAAAAATCCAACCAGTACAAGTGGAAATATGCAACTTTAAAGATAGAAAATAGCACCAAAAAGTACACCGCGCCAACTGTGGATATCTGGTTGTATTAGACCAAGATGAAGTCACAAGTTCACATCGACCACAATAGTGGGCGGACCAGGTACAGGGACCCAGTTAGGTTAAGAACAAAAGTACCTTAAATCTTGGTTGCGGAGAGGTGCGGAGTCACAGGTCGAGGATGCGTCATGCAGCTGCAAGTCCTAAGAGCTTTGAAGCAGTGATGCGAGGTCCAGCATCGTTGTTGACGAGGGGCTTTCGATGCCAAGTCCTGCGTCAAGATGCATCACGCACCGGCTACTTCCAAGGAAACTGCGGGGCTTGCAGTCAGGACTGGACTGGCCATAGCAGGCACCTGGCATTTTCCCAGTTGGGCGGGAGGGGTCGAGGCTGGTTTTGTACCCATGAGGGCCGGTTTGGCAGCAGTGATGCAATATCGGCCCCATGTAAGAAAAGCGGGAGGAGAGCTTCCCACTAGCACCCCTGCCCCTGCTCCCCGAGCCGGTAGAGCAGCAATCTGCCAGGGCTGGTTGTTGTTCCCAGTCCGACTGTGCTTGCAGTGCAGAGTCTTGCATCATCGTAGAGGACATTATCGACCAGGGGCTTTTGATGTGAAGGCCTGTGTCGAGAATGGTTTGCACAGTGACTATCCTTGTAAGGCTGCGGGCGGTGATGCAATGTCCTAGCATTGGGGAAGTCCACACAGCAGTTGGGATGTGTTGGTTCTGCTTGGGGTTGTGCCGTGCAGCAGTGGAGAAGCTTCAGTTCTGCTAAAACCATAGAAGGGCTAGCAGAGCACCTTCAGGCCCACTTCAACGGGTCCAGGACTGGGGTGTCACCACTTGGCAGGGTAGGACTCATAAATGGCAGAGTCCAACATTTATACCTAGTGCCCACTTTGCAGTGGAGGATGCTTCTAGGGGTTTCCACCCCTTGAGGTGTCAGACATCCCCTTCCTCCCTGTCCTGGCCCCATCCTTATCTGGGATCACAATAGATTAGTGACAAACCCTTTGTGGGAGTGCTCAGGAAGAACCTTTGTGATGTACAAGTGTGGTAGGTGACGGCTCCTCTCCTTCGTAAACTCCGAGTGGCCCATCCTGCCAACACCTATCTTCCCTTTCTCTCACTGTCTGGAAGCA
Source organism: Lissotriton vulgaris (assembly GCF_964263255.1). Classification (NCBI taxonomy): domain Eukaryota; kingdom Metazoa; phylum Chordata; class Amphibia; order Caudata; family Salamandridae; genus Lissotriton; species Lissotriton vulgaris. The sequence continues at coordinate 157,201,281 of NC_141690.1, forward strand.
ATACACAAAGGCCATCTGCCAGCTACACCGAATTATGTGATTCAGGAACAGGCTGCAAGCACCAAATGGTTAGGACAAGAAAACGGCAACTTTCTGAGAGTGGCATTTTCAAAACTGTGATTAAAGATCCACCTTTACCATTAAAGAGGGCTTTAAATTACAATTCTTTAGACACCTGTCTACCTGTTCCCAATTGGAGGTGCCAGCTTATTACATGGAATAGGGTAACTCCAATGTTATCCTACAGGAGAGGTAGGCATTGCAGTGGTGGAAAATGAATGTAAGAGTTTTTTACTAGCAGGACATGTACAATTTAAACATACATGTCCAATGTTTTAAAAACACTGCACCCTGCCCTCTGGGTAGTTCGGTGCCTACCCTAGGAGTGACTTGTAAGTATTAAAAATGAAGGTTTGGGCCTGGCAAAAGGTGTATATTGCCAGGTCGACATGGCAATTTAAAAACTGCACACTCTGGCTGCTATGGCAGGCCTGAGACATATTTAGAGGAATACCTAAGTGGGTGGCAGCATCAGTGCTGCAGGCACTACTAGTAGCACTTAATTTACAAGCCATGGGTACATGTGCTGCCACTTTACAAGGGACTTACAAGTAAAGTAAATGTGCCATTTGGTTGTAAGCTGATTTTACCATGTTTAAAGGAGAGGGCACATGCACTTTAGCACTGGATAGCAGTGGTAACGTGTGCAGAGTCCTAAAGCCTGCAAAAGGTAAGTCAGCAAAACTAGAAGAGTAGAAGGCAAAACGTTAAGGGGGAACCACGCCAAGGAGTAATAGTACTAGTATTAGTACTATATTGTCTAAGTATTCTTACATGAAACTACAGGAGACTGTTCCAATATGTTTGTAGAGTGATGGATAAGAGCAGTGAGACGGAAGACAATAATGCTATGCTATACTATTTAAGAAAATTAAGGTAATTTTTCTATTTAATGCAGTTGTCTTTCAAGGTACATTAATATGTTACAGCTACCAGAGTTATGATTTACAGATGTATGAAATAGCCTGAAATTGTCGGCATTTGAGAACAGAACAAAGTTGGAAATCAACTGGGGAATTGTCCTATTAAAATTTTTCAGAGAAATGAAACAAGAACAGAGCCAAATGGGAAATCAACTTGGAAATTGCCCTATTAATGTTTTTCAGAGGAATGGAACCATTAATAAGGCAATCATTACTTATAAATTAGTGTGCTGGTACCTTCAGGGCGGGGTCTTCCAATTTTACATGGATGCTGGAGGAACTTGCTTTAATAAGCTAGTAAAAGGAACCAGTGTTTATTTGAGGTTCTGATGACGATGTATTTTCTGTTTGTTGGGGGCCATGAGCAGTTATGTGAATGAAGGAAGTAGAGAGTAGTGTTAAGACAGGATAAAACTGAATGACGTATTAGTGCATCAGCAAAACGCAGATGAGATAGTTAGGTCAGTAAATTGTTAGCTGGTAATTGTTGAAGGCAAGTTTCAAAGCTGAGACAGGGTTGAGCATGTAGACGGCGTTGGAGATGGATTACTTTGTAACAGTTGGGTAAATTAGCGGGAACCTAATATATCAAATGAACGATTAAAGAATATTGCAATGGTAAAAAGTTCTACTCATTACCTTGCATACACTTCCCCAATATAACCTGCCTGTAGGTTATTTTGCTGTCTCAGGAGTTGGGGATATCGGTTGTATCTCAACGTTTGTTCAACCTCTTGTGATTCTGAGCAAATCACCCAATCTCCCGCGTGCCCATGGACAGCGCCTGGATACCCTCACAGGTGATAAGCCACACTATATAAATCTACAAATTACAAAAATTACAATTATGAGCCATACAGAGGCATTGATGGGTCTCCACAGCTGCCTTGAAACAGGCATCCAGGAAGCGAGACAACCCTGTCAATGCCAGAAGATTATGGACAGATAATTCTTTTTCTCATGCTTCCAGTTGTCTCTTACATTCTCCTTGTGGTAACCATCAATCACTTGCTATTGGGTCATTGCTAAGGCAGCAGGGACAAGGTAGGATGAGCCGCATGTTGCATTATTGTAAATTGTTATTGTTACTCTGGTTTATGAATGGAGTGACCAGGGCAAGACGGATCACTATCGAAGGTGAATTTGAGAATGGATTTATTGCAAATGAAATCAATGAGAGGTATTACCAGAAAGACACATGACTCTCAGACCTTTGTGGACATAATACCCAACAAACACAACACCCCCCGCTGCATGCATCAAAAGGTGTCATCTACAAACACACCACTGAGATTGTTTGCGCATGGTACCGAACGCTGTGATTTTTTGTCTAGGTAGCTAGATTTTTTGCTGCCATAATTATCAGTTATGGATGTAAAATATGTATTCTCATGGAACTGCAATAAGAATTGTCATTGGCAATATAATGAACATGTACCAAGTAGTACCTTTATGTATATATTCAGAACTATTTGTATCACCCTTTCTCGTAACCATTGTACCATATGTAGGCATACATCTGCCAATATGGAAGAGTGCCTCAGACACCCCCATTTTCTCAGATAGTGCTGAGGGAAGAAACTTTTTTCTTTCAAAGAAAAAGTCTGAAACTACTGGTTAATCCTTACTGTGGATTTTCCTCTTTGTAGACCATTTAGTCATAGGATGAGGAGAAGCATTTGTAAGGAATGCTATGGTAGTTGTAGTTGTCTTGAAGTTTGACAGTCACTTCTGTAAATTGCCTACCATGAACAAAACTGTGACATTTGTTGGCTATGTAAAGAAAATGGATATTGTTTAATTCATGTAAGAGAAAAATGTTTGATTAACAGGGCTGCTTTGCATAGGATAAGTAGATGGGTATGCAACCAAAATTTTAAATGAATGCTTCCTACGCAAACTCGTATACGGTTGCTAAAAACTTCCCTTTGCATATTAAATAAATATATATATTTAATGCAATCCATGTCTGTCAGGTATCAGCTTTCATATCGTGGCAAAATTCACAACAACATTTGGGAATCTAGTATTATGTGAAAGTCATGCAATATCTCGAAGTCTAGCATTTACAACTGTACCTAATGTTTACACCGGAGGAGACTGGTTTGTTAAGAAAATAAAATAGACGTATCCTGGTATTTCACATGACTTTTATGTGCAAGGTATGCCTTTGTGTAAAAATCTCACACAAGATAATGGCAAAGTACAGTTTGCTCTAAAGCATGTTTCCTTGAATGTCAGGAAATGTTGCAAAATAATTATTCAATTTTGTACATCCTTAGCCATAATGCAGTAGAATTATCCCCAGCTGCTGACAATTCTAGAATTGATCTCAAATACTAAATAGCGTGTATCTCCTCGAAAGAAAAGTAAGTTATTTGCGAAATGTAAGTATCATTTTCAGACCAGTGCGTCATCTCTAGAGTTAGATCTTCTTAAGCCAGCTGTTTTGGTTTGATGTATCAGTCTGATCTGACAACCACTAATTTCTATGCTCCAAGTAGCTATTCTTGAACGGAAGCATGGACAGTGATTTGCATGTCTTACACTTGATTACAAGAGTGGGGTCCATTAAACTGCAGGACACAGCATTCCAGCTGGACCTGCACATAATTAGGTTGTTTTGAGCATTTCTGAAGATGCACACTAGAGCTGTTGTCTATCTTTGGGTTTTTATCTCCCAATTCGTTCTTTGAAAGATACATTGTGCTGCAAAGGCAATGTGTTTTCATTTACAAAAATGCAAACGTTAAATAGTTTTGCCCTCACTAGTGACATTGTGTGATATGGTCATTCTGGTTCAGGATTTTCCGGTAAATGCAAATTTTGTACTCTGGAATTTAGAACTACCATTCACAATAACATTCTTGCATGCTTTTCTGTCACTCCTGGCCCTTTTCTTACTGACGTATTTTATCAGAGTTTAACCATAAGTCTCCCAAAGAAGGCCTTTGTGTCTTAACTAATTGACAGTGGGAGAATATTTAGCAAGTTTGTCAACTATGCAGAGGTAAAGCAGGAGTCATGAATCACCTACAATTCTGAATTATATCAATGGCTGCATAATGAACACCTCAAAAAGAGCAATTGATCGACAGAATGCAGAACAATGTCATACATTTACCCCAGTTCACAGATCTGGGCCTAAATCTGTAGTTTTTTTGCTCATCATGCCATTCCAGCTTGGACCCAGCCATATGCAAGTCAGTCTTGACCCTGCACCCAATGGGAACAGTCCAGCCCGAACTGCCGGGCCAGGTCTTCTCTGGACTGGAAACAAACATCCTAGGACCGGTTTCGGGCTTTCAGCCCTCATCATAAAAGTCTCTTTGGATCAGGTCCCTATTACCTGACTCAGAAATTTCAAATTTACAAATCGGAACGCCTTCTGCGTTCCAACAGCCAATTCCTACTAAAAATTCCATTTATTAAAAAGGCAAGGCAGGGTGGCTGTGCTCTCTCTTACGTAGGACCTTCCCTTTGGAATAAACTCCCTTTGGACATGCGTCATAACACCAATCTTCTCTCCTTTAGGAAGGCACTAAAAACTTACCTCTTTAGGGAAGCTTAGACACCCAACCTTTCAGCACCCAAGACACTATTTCTCTGATATCTACAGTGTGCGAAGCGCGGAGATACCCCTCAGGGGGTCGAGTCCGGCGCTATAGAAGCAAATAAATAAATACATAAATAAATCAGCCAGGATAGCTTGACTCTAGTGGCATGGAGAGCACGCACCCACATCTGGACATACTCGTCCCACTCGGGGTGACAAATACAAAAAGAACAATTGATGGACAGAATGCAGAACAATGCATAATGAACACCATCCGAGTGTGGGTGCAGGGAGGCAAGCACCGAAGTTTGAAGATTTCACGCTGTGCACAGTACGTTCGTTGAGTTGGTAACTGCGAATTAGCACATGCACTGCAGGTAGTACAGTTAGGAAACACAGAGCCATGGTCGGACTGGCCAGCCAGGCAAGTGGGCAATCCCCCGGGAGGCTGGGGCCACAGGAGGCCTTTTTCTAATGCAGATTTATATAGTGCAAACTCGACCCAGAGGTATTGGAGCGCTTCACATGAGCACTGGTTACGTTACACATTCAGGCACGGTTTTGACACTTGGCGGCCTGTTTCAGCCTCCAGGTGTGGTGGTGCATATTACGCAATCCCGGCGGCAACTTGAAAGAGTTGCTCTGGTGATAGCACGTGTTAGCGCGGCTGCACATGGGGGATGCATTTATCATTGGTGCAAGGGATGTTTTAAGTTCCCAGTTCAGCCCTGCTCAGAGCGGTGGTAGTCTCTACCTGCTTCTGAGTTGCAATGTCATGAAAAGCTACGCAGGTTCAAAAAAATGTCACGCTTGTTGTTTATAATTTTTATATTGTTATAATTATTAACAATAACAGTCTTACAGGCTTACTGGCTTAGAGGTTCCAAATGCAACACATGCTAACATTTCTGATGCATTTGATTGAAAGCATTTTGTCTGGCTAGATGCTATTTGCCCTACATGGGCTTTTTGGTTAGACGTACCTCCACCAGCTCCATAGAGATGCTGCGGAGTAAAAGGTACATTGAGCCCCATTAATTGGAGAGATGTGGAGGGACAGTTCAGATACTAGGGGACATGCAGCCCCTAGACGCAAAGACGGGAGACCACCTTTTTTCTAGCGATGGATATATGCGATGGATATATTACATGGCCCAGCCACGCCGCAACATAACAGCTTGGTGCTGAAAGGCAGATGTGGAGAAAAGATTAACCTGTTAGGGATGTGTGATAAATAATGCTTCCAATTGTGGAGTTATCCTTTACTGTGATTATTACACTAATACATATGATATATATTTGATTGGCAATGGGTGAAAACACGTGACAACCAATCTCAGAGAAATTCCTGCTTCAATTGGTCAATTTTTTGTGTGCTCCTGGGGTAACCTCTTCCATTCAAAACGTTGTGTAAAATCTGATTTCAGCACATCCTGTACAGGGATGTGTCCCACTGGGCATCAATTGGAGCAGCAATTTCTCTGAGATTGGTTGTCACGCGTTTTCACCCAATTAAAATGATGAAACGTGCATCATAATGACTGGATCATGATATGTATCCAGTGCATTTCGGGTATTTACCCATCTTTAGGGCACAATCCTGAAATAAACATGTAATTCTACACTTCAATACCATGGGTTTTCACGTCTGTTCGCTGTATGCGTATCAGTAACAGTTCAGGGAAGCATGTTGGCTACATCGGTCATAACTGCCTAAGCATATTTTCAATAGCACCACAATCACCCTTGAATACAATGCACAGTACGGTCGCCTAACCTGACTAACAAAAGCAAGTCACAATTCAGCACTTAGCTTCATGTCTTCTGTTTATACGAGCACACGTTACATAGCATGGTTACAGCACGGTATTTACACTAACACGAATGAGTCTAGAGAGACGTTTTCAACCCTCTGGTTTACACTTGTACTCAGCTTTATCGTACTACCATCACACCACGAGATTACATCATTCAATGCTGATTACAAGACACATTTGTTCGTCCCCTCATTGTATTACATGTTTATTTCAGGATTGTGCCCTGAAGAAGGGTAAATACCCGAAATGCATTGGATACACATCATGATCCAGTCAATATGATACACGTTTCATCATTTGAATTAAGTATGTGAAAAATCAAGAATAATCACAAGGATCTCAATAAAACAAATGAATTGAACCCCTTTTCTCACCAGTGTTTTGACGCATAACCTGAGGAACCTATCTTTAGGACACAACTAGTGCCCAGGGGGACACATCCCTCTACAGGATGTGCTGAAATCAGATATATTTGATTACCACATAATAAACACAATTTACTATAAAATTGCTGATGTGTGTGTGCTCTGGTTTCAGGAGGAGGGATGTGGGGTATGGCCCCACACTTCTGTCTTGCAAGAGCCTCTCTGACAGGCCTGTCACATTCCTGACGTTCCCCTATGATTTTGCCAAAAGCATATCTGTTCTCCACTTCCCCACAGTCTAGCTAGGCACATCCTTAAAAACAGGCTGAGCATGACTTGCTAGGGTTCAGGGCACCTCCATTAAGAATTTGTACTCTTGCATTCTGTTCTGTCTTTGTGTTTTGTTGGTATGCATGCACATATCGTATGTCCACTTGGTAATTGAGGTTTTATACTTTAAAATAGCATGGATACCTGTGCAGCTGTTGCATTTCGAATGTGTGTAGCCAAGGGCGTAGTGAAGCCCCTGCTTTGTCAGCTTAAGGGGGGGGGGGTGACTGTGACAGTTTAGATTGATTCACGGCCCTTCTTAACTGTTATCTCTGGATGGCAGGTCTTATAAGGCAGAAGGTAAGATCTATAAATTCTGGAAGAATAAATAAATACAACTAGCCTCTCAGAAGGAACATCGCGCTACTGCCTACCTGCACGAAAAGAGATCGCTCGCAGCGCTTGGTATCGCTTTTGCCCACTTTAGAAATTTATTTGAATACAGTGGCTGCGCACTCGGCGCCAGAATTAATTTGCCTGACGTAATTTAATTGATTATTGCTGCGCACTGTAGACTTTGCTGTGAGGGGTAAAGAGAAGTGTTTTGCAAGTGTTTGTGACTGTGTTATACTTCGGCTGTGCCCCAGTCTCGTTTCAGGGACAGGGCTGCCATTTTGGGACTTTGTTTACCTCCGTGAGCCTGTGCCTCCTCCCAGATCCCGCCTCCCAGCTGACCCGCCCACCCACGAGTACAGCTACAGCGCTCTATCCCCTGGCCATTTGTGACCGTGTGGACGCTTTCCTGTACGGTCGCTCCCCTCGCCCTCTGCCTCCCTACGGACGCTTGTGCTCCCCGCAGCCTGAGCCTCTCAGAAGGAACATCGCGCTACTGCCTACTTGCACGAAAAAAGATCGCTCGCAGCGCTTGGTATCGCTTTTGCCCACTTTAGAAATTTATTTGAATACAGTGGCTGCGCACTCGGCGCCATAATTAATTTGCCTGACGTAATTTAATTGATTATTGCTGCGCACTGTAGACTTTGCTGTGTGGAGTAAAGAGAAGTGTTTTGCGAGTGTTTGTGACTGTGTTATACTTCGGCTGTGCCCCAGTCTCGTTTCAGGGACAGGGCTTCCATTTTGGGACTTTGTTTACCTCCGTGAGCCGTGCCTCCTCCCAGATCCCGCCTCCCAGCTGACCCGCCCACGCTCCGCCCCCCTCCACTATCCATTTATGACAGATGTCCCAACGCGCAGCGTCCACGCGCTGTGGCCGCGCCGAAGGTGCGCCAAAGGTAAGCCCGTCTACGCCCGTCCGCGCCCAGCGCCAGTTCCCCTGGTCCCCGCCGCTCCCAACCCTCTAGAATCACATATGACGCCGCTACTCTCCTTGCCCTCAACCCCGGACGTACTCCACTATGCTGCGAAGCCACTCCAGGACGTACCCACGTCCCATTCGCCTGCCTCTCCTGCAAGTTCAACTGCTTCAGGACCCTCACCAAATCCACGTCCTCCAAACACAATTCCGACTCCAACCGCCTTAATTCCATCCTGCTCAACACCCGCTTGGTCCACAGACACGCAATAGAACTCTGGGACCTCATTGACACAGCGTCACCTGACATCGCCTTCCTTACTGAAACATGGATGAACACATCATCTGCTCCCGACATCGCCATAGCCATACCGGACGCTTACAAAATTATCCTAAAAGACCGCATCAATCAAACAGGAGGAGGCATCGCCATCGTCCACAGAAACACCATCAAAGTCACAACCAACTCCGACGACAATCTTGCTACCGCCGAACACCTCCACTTCCAGATCCACACCGACCCCAGGACCACACTTAGAGGCACCCTCATTTACAGGCCTCCAGGCACCCGCACTCAATTCAGCGACAACATCACGGACTTCGTCAGTCCACACGCCCTCGCCTCCGAAAACTACATTCTTCTAGGAGACCTCAACTACCACCTTGAAAACAAACACGACAACAACACCACCACCCTTCTGGACAACCTGGCCAATCTCGGACTCAAACAACTTGTTGACACCCCCACTCACACAGCCGGACACACGCTCGACCCTATCTTCACCTCCAGCAAACACATCTCCTTCGATCACACTACAGCTCTCCACTGGACGGATCACAGTTGTGTTCACTTCAGCTACAAAACCACCCTGACCCACAACTGTCCACAACCGATTCCTCAGAGAAACTGGAACAAAAATACCACCGACCAATTCCTCACATCACTCAACCAAAACCCTCCCACCCTCTCTTTGGACCTAGACCAAGCGGCCACAAACCTCAGGCATTGGATTACACTCAGTGCGGACGAATTAGCACCCCTGAAAAAGCACCAGATGAAATCAGCCAGCAAAAAGGCTCCATGGTTCAATGACGAACTTAAAAAAATCCAAGAAGCTATGCCGCACCATAGAGAAGAATTGGAGAAAAAACCCAACCTCAGACAACATGGCCTCCCTCAAGACAGCCACACGCAAACACCATCAACTGATTCGATCCGCCAAGAAATCAGCACTCAAGGATCGTCTTGACAACAACACTCATAACAGCAAGGAAATCTTCAATATCGTCAAAGAATTCACCAACCCCACCGCAGCAACTAACGACATCACCCCCTCCAAAGACCTCTGCAATGCGCTATCCTCCTTCTTCTACAACAAAATTGCTGACATCCACAACAGCTTTGAGAATTCTCCCAGCGATCAACCCGCCCCACCCCCTTCAGATCCTACCCCTCCAACTAACATCCTCAGCGCCTGGAACCCAATTACCACTGAAGACACCATTCGCCTCATGAACTCAATCCACTCTGGCTTGCCCACTGACCCTTGCCCCCACCACATCTTCAACAAAGCTGACTCCATCATCGCCCCCCATCTCCGTGATGTCATCAACTGCTCGTTCAACTCTGCCACCTTTCCAGATAGCTGGAAACACACCGAACTCAGCGCCCTTCTGAAGAAACCCACAGCAGACCCCTCTGAACTTAAAAACTACCGACCCATATCCCTCCTCCCATTCCCGGCCAAAGTCATCGAGAAAGCCGTCAACAGCCAGCTCGCCGCCTTCCTTGAATCCAACAACTCCCTTGATCCATCTCAATTTGGATTTCGAGCCAAACACAGCACCGAAACCTCCCTCATTGCAGCGACCGACGACATCCGAGCACTCCTGGACAACGGAGAAACAGTGGCCCTCATCCTACTCGACCTTTCCGCCGCTTTCGACACAGTCTGCCACAGCACCCTTATACATCGACTCAGCAACATCGGCATACAAGGAAAAGCCTTGGACTGGATCATCTCATTCTTCGCTGGGAGAACTCAAAGAGTCCGACTTCCCCCATTCTACTCAGAGGCCACCGAAGTCATCTGCGGCGTACCTCAAGGATCCTCACTCAGTCCCACCCTCTTCAACGTCTACATGAGTCCTCTCGCCTCCATCGCGCATCAACACAACCTCAACATCATCTCTTACGCCGACGACACCCAGCTAATCCTTTCCCTCACCAAAGACCCCAAAACCAATCTTCACGAAGGCATGAAAGAAGTAGCCGAATGGATGAAACAGAGCCGCCTAAAACTCAACTCAGACAAAACGGAGGTGCTAATCCTAGGATCTTCACCCTCAGCTTGGGATGAATCCTGGTGGCCTTCAGCTCTGGGCACAGCACCCACTCCCACAGACCATGCACGTAACCTCGGCTTCATCCTAGACTCCTCTCTCTCGATGTCCAGACAAGTCAACGCCGTCTCGTCCTTCTGCTTCAACGTACTTCGCATCCTCAAAAAGATCTTCCGCTGGATCCCCCTTGAGACAAGAAAGACTGTCACCCACGCACTGGTCACGAGTCGACTGGATTATGGTAACACACTTTACGCTGGAATCACAACAAAATTACAGAAAAAACTCCAGCGCATCCAAAACGCGTCAGCGAGACTCATATTAGACATCCCGCGCCAAAATCACATCACCGGACATCTAAAAGACCTCCACTGCCTTCCCGTCAACAAAAGAATTACCTTCCGCCTTCTCACCCACGCACACAAGGCCCTCTACAATCTATGACCCGAATGCCTCAACACTCGATTGTCCTTCCACATACCCACCCGCCAACTAAGATCGTCCAACCGAGCCCTCGCCGCAGTCCCGCGCATCCAGAAATCCACCATGGATGGCAGATCCTTCTCCTTCCTGGCGGCCAAGACCTGGAACTCACTCCCCACGCACCTCCGCCTTAATCAGAACCACATCTCATTCAGAAAAGAACTGAAAACCTGGCTTTTCGACAAATAAGTTAACCCCTTCCCCTAGCGCCTTGAGACCCTCTGGGTGAGTAGTGCGCTTTACAAATGCCTGAACATGAACTTGAACTTGAAAGGAAGGAAAGAAAAATGCAAATAAGAATAGAAAGATGGAAAGTTGAAAGGAAGTAGAATGGGACCTGGGCACCAAAGAAGAACGGAAAGAAGGAGAAAAGGACAGAAAGGGAAAAATGGAAGGCATAAGAAAAGAAATAAACTTGGAAAAAAGGATAGCAAAAAGAAAATATAGAAAGAAAAATGGGACAGAGAAAGAAAAGGAAGCAGAAAATAGAATGAAATAATGCAAAAGTAGAAATGAGAGACAGGTGGTAGGGCGGTGGAAGGAAAGAAAATAAAAAATTAGCAAATGGAAGGAATTGAAGAAGAAAGGGGGATGAGAGAAGGGGAAAGGCAAGGGCAGGAGGATCATAAAAAGAAAGGAAGGCACAAGAATGGGAGAATGGAACAAAGAAAAGATGGAAAGTAGGAAGGAAAATGAAACATGAAAATAAAGAATGACAGAAAACTCAAGACACCTGAAAGAAGAATGAATAGAACAAAAGCAAGATGGAAAATGGAATGAGAGGAGAATGACAAGGAACAAAATAAATAAATAGAATGTGGGAAAGAAAGGAGAGAAAAAAGGAAAGAATAAATCTAAGCAAGAAGTCAATGCTAGTAAATGTTCATTTTTTTCAAATCATGCAGTAAAATGCATCATTCTGAAGCTATTTCCTCAGGGCAACAAGGCCCACTGGCCCTTTATTAGAAAGGGTCGGGATCGCTCACTTTGCTGGGACATTTCATTCATGTGGCTCAAAGTGGGGGTGTTTTTATTTTTCTGGCTACTCCCTTGTGTGCAGTATTCTAGCACCCAAGTATGACTCAGAAAACACTTAGCACACAAAAACCATATCGTTCTTTTTGCCATTCTGTTATGCAGTTAAAGCACAAACCCCAAAATGCGCCTTGCACAAATGACCATGATATTGACCCAGATAAGTAAATGTGCATGTTAAGCAGGCCAAGGGTTTCTTATCGGTGCTCAGTAGCTCTCTCTGTGCGTCTCGTCATTAGCAATGTGGCACATTTAGAAATTCTTATCAGCACTGGATAATGGCTTTACTACAAGAAAGGGACATAAAAGAAAGTTGTGTCTAATAAAGCACAGTTCTAGTTAAATGTGATGGCAGCAGAGATCAGGCTTCAGCCGATTCCGCTTGAACCCGTTGTTGACAGGCGAGGATGTCGCCAAGGCGGGAGGGGCCGGGGGCCCTGCTGTCTGCAGAAGGGCAGGCCAGTCTGGTGCATACAAACTAGAGGCGTTTAAAACACATTCTCTGTTCAGTGGAATAGAGGCGGCTGTGTTGATGTTTCCTGAGGGTTCCCAGGCATCTGCTAAGCTGCAGCGCGCCTTTTGTTTAAAGCGTCCCGTCTCCAGCCCTGTATCTTCTGTTTTATCGCTTCGCCCATTTGAATTCCCATATCGGAGTAATCCCTTTTGATAAAGCAGGGTGTCAGTTGTTTGGGATTGGCTGAATAGCTGCTGAATGAAACCTTGGGCATCAGGGTGAAGTAATCCGCTGTGTGGACCCAAGGATACCCCCCGCCGGCCCGAGGCCCTGCGTTGACACAAACATGAGCTATGTTCCTTCAGGGCTCTTTTATGAAGACCCATTGGCACACAGTGGATGCTGTGTTGTTTATTTACAAGCCTAGCTGCACTGTTTAGCTCAGGCACAACTTGTTTTGTCCAATGGTTGTGGCAGGGCCTGCGTTTCTTCAGTCAAAACTGTGTCTTTTTAGAAGCAGATCCCTGTTCTATAGTGTGTGTCTGTAGCCAGTGTCATTTTTGGACAATAGTAGCCCAAAATAGCAACTTCGTAATATTTAGCAGATAGATCCCCATCCGCACCAGGAAAACAGTGACCCAAGCCCTCGTCACCAGCTGACTGGACTAATTAATAGCGCTCTATGCCAGAACAACCTCCTATCTCCGTAAACAACTACAGATTAGACAGAAAGCCTCAGCCAGACTCATCCTCGAACTCCCCAAACGGACCAGCATCACCCCTCACAGGCATCCACTGCCTCCCTATCCAGAACAGATGCCAGTTCAAGTTGCTGACCCACGCCTACAAGGCCCTGCACAATGCCGGACCCTCCTACATCAGCCACCGCCTGACCTTCCACCAGCCGACCAGACAACTCTGATCTGCCCCCCTTGCACACATCTCCCGCACCAGGCAGAGCAGTATCAGAGGTTGTTCTTTCTCCTACCTCGCTGCTAAGTCCTGGAAGGACCTACCATTCCACCGCCAAACCTCCCTCTCACTCAACGATTTCAGGAAGGGACTCTTTGACCTAGGCTCTCCAGCCCTCTGCGCCTGGATACCCTCCGGTACCAAGCCACACTATACAAATACTATTTGATTGCTTTCTCCTCTTACTGCCCCTTTCTTGTCATTCTTTTCCTCCATTTTCCTCCTTTTTCTGCCTTCCTCTGTCCTGCTGTGGGTCAAAGTTTGATGACTAAAAAGTCTAGATCTCCAAAAATGTTTACCTTTGCCTACAGCCTAGTACCTCCTGTACAAATTAAACACTAGGCATGTAAACAAAACATTGACATGGCACAGATATTTATAGATGCTGAAGCAGAAGCAAGATGCGTGTTGGCATAAGGAATACTGATGTGAACATGAACCTTTTAAATGATGGTTTAGCTTTGGCATGGACAAATTGGAAGCACTAATGGGCATATACATGAAATAAATTCTCAACTGAATGAGAAAATGGAGCATTTTGTGCACAAGCTAATCTACAAGAAACATTTGCACCTTGAAAGGCCTAAAATATATATGAATTGCCACCGCCACATACCCTCGTGATCTGCTCCAATTCATTTTTGTCAAATTTGGTCAATTCCAAGCTTTTAGAAATTTAGTAGTAATACAGTCCCTCACTGATAACACAGCTGTCTCATATCTTATTTGGTTCCTTTTTGTTCCTGCGGTGTGTCAACATTTTTACTTTTTTAGTGAGTTTGGGGGATCACCAATTCTTCTAATCTATCTTTCTCAAGACACATTGATGTATACAGGAGAAGCTAAACCGTCTTCACATCTGTACTAGTGAATGGGTACTGACCTCTTTGACAAAGGTCATAGATTTTATTGCGTAGCCATGGAGTGCTGCATCTAGAAGTGATGCACTCTAACCTCTGAGTGTAAATTAAGAGTTGCGCTCTCTGGCAAATGGGGCCACATTTGTGTTTATTTTTATTGAAAGTGAGTGTGCACAAACAGCATATCGATTGTTTACGCTATGCTGATAATGAACATCGGATCAGGGTCACCTGTCATTAGAGTTACCCTTAAGATGATTAAGAGCATCTACTTGTGTGAAAGCTGAATGTAAGATGTAGGCTGGCTCCTGTCCAAGGAGTGTGAATAGGGTGAACCTATTAATTCCGCCACTCTCTTTCCTTTGTCTTCTGCAACTGTATGAAGGGAATTCACAGGGTCTTCAAAACAGATGCCAGTGAAATGTACATTTTTTATGTAATTTAGGCACTAGCTCTTTGTGCATTCCTGGAGTATGGGAAGGCCTGCTCTATGCTACATATTGTCTGAGGGACACTGCTCAATCCTGACTGGGTAAGAATTTCAACTCTGAAGATGCAGTGGCACTGACTAGTTGTGGGCTAATGCTCAATCAGCAAGAAGGGAGCATTTAGGCTGCAGCTTCCATCCGGCAAAGGGAACATCTCCTTGACACCAACCTGGAGCACCTTGTTGCAGCACTTCCTGTCCCATTGGCCACTTTCCTCAAGGTTTAAACCTGATGCCTGCTGTTTACCTTCCTATATGGATGTCTCAAGCAATGCAAGTCAGTCTAAGGAGTCCAGAGACATAGACACAAAGCTTTAGAGATCAGCAGAAGGCTACTTAATACTCATATGCAATTATAGGTGAGCTGACTGGTGACTCTGCTTGGGGCGGGCCGTTGCAAAGATCCCTCCACCCACAAAGGTACTCATTAGCTTCCATTTCAAATAGAGTGAGCAGAGGCCCATCAGCACCCTCAGAGGCATGGGCGCTGGAGCAATTGTTCTTGAGCAACTCTTTGGGTTCAACTAAACGTCTTTGCTTAACAGTGGTCAAGCACTCAGCTTGCCTGCAGGCTATCCAGATACAGCAGCTTGAAGATGTGAGGTTTGTGTCTGTGTGCAAACCTCACCTGCCCATCTGCAAAACAAATCTCTGTCCCCCGCACATTCTTAAAGCCTGTGACCCAGTCTTTCTAGCACTACGGCCTTAGAAGATATTTAAATTCCAAATATTGGAAAAGTAGAGCACTAGAAAAATAGAACAATTTTTCCTATTCCTAAACATCTTTACTGTGGACAACGTGTTAAAATGTTGTTTTCTTTCCCTAAAGGTTGTACCGTATATTCTGCCCATTTAGTGAAATTGTTCCAAGTGATCATGATCTCCTAGTAATTGCAGATTAATTATATTAGGAAGTACTATTTTGGATGGAATATTGTGAACTTCTGTGGTCTAAAGATAATTAACAGCACAGTACTCCCGACTACAATGGGCATTTCCTCCTACTGTACATATCAATCATGTTAATAAAGCGTCCCTATTTTTCTAAAAAAATAACAAGTGTGACTGCATGTTGTATCTTTTTTACAACTGTGTTAACAATATTATCACATACCTGGTATTCAAAATAAAACATAATTTCGGGAAGCCTAAACTCTAACTTGCTTTTAAATTAAAAGGAGCAAGAACATCTAATAATTAAAAACTGACCACAGCACTTGTTAAAAAAGTGTCATTTGGAGCAAAATGCTAAAATATATAAAAGGAGAGCAGTTTATACTGGTTGCCTTTCTTTACAAATCTATTGAAACTAATCAGGAGACAGAAACTTGTTACTTTCTGCAAAAACTTATCTAATGAGGAGGTGTCAAGATCTTCTTCCAAAAGAAGTGCAAGACATCCTTGAGAAGAAGATATCGTTCATCAACACAATGCCGAGCCCATTATTCTCCCAAAATCCCGTTTCTAGCTGCCGGAAATGAAAACAAGGTTACACTTCACAGAAATTTGTAAATGTACATCATTGAATCAAATTAAGTCTGGGCATAGGAGAGCCTGGGACCTCGGCAAGCATATTTGAGGCTAATTGATACATTAAATCAATAAGTAATAATATTCATATCTGATAATAAAACATATTGCTACAAAGTTTTGTTGCTCAAGTATGAAAATACCTTGAAAAAACAAAAGAGAAGAGGCGTTTGGCAAAACAGGTATAATTAAACACTTCAGCCGGAACACAGTTACAGAAGTGGGTCTGAGGACTGTCTGAAAGTACAATCAATCTAAACAGGGTTTTATACATTTCTTTGGGTATCATAAAGTACTTCTGTCAATCCTTTTTTTGGTAAAAGAATGTGGACCTTGTATGAGGAGTCATAAATAAAGCCCCTACTAACAAATGCATGTGGAACTCAACCGTGATTGGTCACAATGGGGGCCAATGGGTAACATGCCCAGTTGTCCGGCTTGAGGGGCGTGTGATCACTGTGTGTGCTGTGTCCTGATTGGCTGTGCGATCTTAAATTCATGTGGCATCTGACTTTATGGTGTTTTGGGAATACGAGCACCTCTCTGGCCATGTGTGCTTTATTGGGGTCAATCTCCCTGGACCATTGTAGTCTCACTGCGCTTATCTGGTGGATTGAGATGAGTTTCCTGTTCACGCATTTGTCTTCGGGATACGTGCCACCGAACCTGTAAACATTAACCTCAGGCATAAATACCAGAGCCAGTCTGACAATGTATTTTTGAGTCAGGGTTGAAGGAGAGTTTATGACGGGCGAATTTGAGAATAGTGATGGGATTTCGTTCTTATGTGCGAATGTATCATTAGAAACATTGGCACCTATTCTATCAATATTAACAGTTTGTCAGACATACACACAATCATATATATGATGTAAAGTAGTTCAGAGATATTTAAGTTTAAAATATATATATATATCTGATGATGCAAATCCTTGTAGTGGACCCGCAGATCCTACTGACATTTGATTGGTTGCCAACACTTCAACCAGGAAGTGTTAGCAGCCATCTTGGGATTTGGCTTGAAGTGAGTCCCAAAATAAATGTACACAATAAAGAAAAGGGGGCAGGGTAGGAATACCAGATGTGGTGAGGGGGGTCCTACAGGGACCCCTCTGGGGGTTAAAAGTTTTTTTTTTAATTTAATTTGGCCACAGATTTGCGGGCAGACCCGCGGATCCAACAGCAGAATTGGAAGTAAAGAAATAGACCTGTCTTTTATAGGAAGCCACCTGGTGGTCCAAATCCCGGGGCAGTATTTTATGATAGTGCGGGGATGCCCATGTGGCACCCCTCTACCCCGGGGACTACCACCTTCCCGGGGTAATCAGCCCCCCGCAACCCCAGGCACTGCCACCTCCCAGGGTCATTTATTGAATTAGTGCGTGGAAGGACCGGATGGCCTCCCCTGCACCGTAGCCCCTGGAAACCGCCACACTCCCAGGACTTTATGCATGAACAAAGCAGGGGCTGCTAGGCCCATCCACAGTCCCAGAGACCACCACCACCCAGGGGCTTTAACTTTAATTAATGGCGGGGGGACACCCCCCCAGCCCTGGGGACCACCATCTTGCCAGGGCAATTAACATAGAAAAATAGAAATGTGGGGCCCCATTTCGCCCCCCCCCCGCTGCCCCGGGCACACCACTTCCCCAAGGCTCACATAATATAATATAGGGGGTCTGCTGCAGCACCCCGGCCCTGGGGACCACATTCTCCTTGGGGCTAAAGTAAAGATTGTAGGAGGGGGCACACTGCCCCCCTACTGTAGCCAGGGCTGGCCCCGGTGACTGCCATCCCCCAGGGCTGGATCCTGCTTTCTCCAGTTTGCCCACCCCAGGGACACAGCTGTTTGCTATGGCTTTGCAGGTGCTTTATTGCTCCCGCCAAGCCATAGCAAACTGTTCTCCCTTTCAGCAAGCGAGAGCACAAGAAATTCTCTTGCTTGCTGGAAGAGAGCACAATTGCTTTGGCAGGGAGGGAGCTGCTTGTTCAGCAGCTCCCTCTGAATTAAAGAAATGTTACCCCCGCGAGGAGCCGGCAGGAACTGCGGGCACATTGAGGCTCTCCCTGCAGTCCCAAGCACTGCTAAGTGGGCGCCCTTGGTAGGACTAGGGCACTCACACTAGAGGCCATGGGATTAGGTCCCAGGGACCAAAATCGGCCCCCTCCCTTTAAATTTATTTTAAAAAATGTAAAAGAAAAATGCCGGGCCCATGGGATGGGGTCCCCATGGCCGGAATTAGCTTGGGGAGGGAGGCTGCTCGGCCCCTCTTCCTTAAAGTTATTTAAAAAAACATTTCTTAAAAAGACCATCGGCCCAGGGAGGGGTCAATGGAGCAGTGAGTAAGTGTGCGAGTACTGGTATGGTGGGTCTGTGAATGGGTATGTGAGTGGTTGTGTGGGTGTGTGAGTGGGCGTACAGCAAGTTGCATTGGGCTGTGAGTGGGGGTGCGTTGGAAAACGAGGCAGCATAAGTGAGGCCTGCACAAATAACCTGACTACATTTGTCCTTCACTGGGAACCAAACACCCAATTGTAGCACCTGACTTTCAGAGGTTAGCGTTGCAGAGCAGTCTGAGGCTAACTCAAGGGAGGTGGTATAGCCTAGTAATCGCCATTTGCACAAAAATAACACTCAATAATTGATTGTCTAGTCTGTACTTTGCTTTATAAAAGTAAAAGAAAATTTTACTTTTATAAAGCAAAGTACAGACTGGACAATCAATTATTGAGTGTTATTTTTGTGCACCTGCAAATGGCGATTACTAGGCCAAGTAAAAGAACTGGTCTTGACAGCTGCATTGAATTTGTGGTATAGGCTCAGGAAAATATGGGGGTTAGACTATTACTCTGAGTTCGCCCTTATCTGGGATTCACCGGGGCTACCCGAGTGTTTAATGGATAGTCTAGTACTCCCCATTAAGAAAGCTGGGCTTAGGTTCTGGTCAGATCTTGTCTCCTCAGATGGGGTGCACCCCTGGGAGGTTTTAAGGCTAAAAGTTGGGGATTCCCGTTCATGATTTAAATATATACAACTAACCTCCTGGTATACTGCGGAGAAATCACACATCGGTGGTAACTGGGAAATCGAGCTCCAATGCCAGAATATCCGCCCAATTAAAAAGGAGGTTCGATTTTGGTATGGGAAGATGCTGGAAGCGAGTGAAACTGTGGGCCTTTCACAACATGCAGTCTGGGATTCATCAGTGCTGGAGACTGTGGCCCCAGAAATGTTCGAGCTTTCTTTGTAAAGTAGTTAAACCCGCTTCCTTAAAGAAGAACCATTTTTACGTAATCAACAGGTTATAATACACTCCAAAGAAAATTGCCAAATTTGCACCCCTCGCTTCTACAAAGTGCCCTAGATGTGACTCCACCCAAGCTGACGATCTGCACATATTTTATGAGTGCGGGGCCTTAAAGGGGTTCTGGCAAAATGTAGAGTGTGCGCTGGGTGCTATTTTGAAAGTTAATTTTAAGCTTGCTCTCTCTACCGTTATATTTGGCATAGACAACAACCCCTTGCTGGCATTGACTGGTAGGCAGAAAGGCCTTTTGATGTATCTGATTTTAATAGCCCAAAGAGAGATATGTAGGCTATGGAAGGATCCATCTCCCCCACTTTATGTGAAATGTATTCGGGGTGTCTTGGCCATGGCTCAGTTGGGCTGGGGTCACTTGGCCAGTGACGAGCCCAGCATTTGGACACAGCTTCTCGACTGGGGCAAAGAAATGAGGTTAATCTAAGTTTTTAGTCCAATGATTACACCAGGCTTTTTACAACAAAAAAAGAAAGCCGGCCTGGTTGGCCCATAGCGAATGCAACAGCAGAAACCCTGGGCGCACAAGATAGAAGGCTGGTTTCTAGCTTATATTTGAATGCTTTATGGTGAGATGACTAAAAAAAAAAAAAAAGTAAAAGAACATTTATTAAACACACACCCTACTCAATCGAGTCAATACTATGCACCAATTTACAAATATACATAAGCTGTTGGAATTACTTTGTGACAATGCATAACATATCCACCCCTCCCGCAGGGAGAGTGGGGTCTAGTACCACCACTCCCATGGATGCACATCATCTTGCCCCCAATGCAGGTAGTTGAACACAACCTAGAGCGAGGGCCCTGCGCACTGGCACCATCCCAGTGGCGACCCCCCCATTATCTCAACAAGCATTTAAAATAGGTAACCCTGCCTTGGTGACACACACCCTGACTGAGCATTTCCTACTGACCATGAAGTATACACCTCTACATCTTAAGGGCTCGCTATCTGGGTTCTTCACCTAAGCGCAGCAGCAAGAATACATGTTTAAGCATCACTTTAGAATGACAGTACTCATCACATTTATAGATCATTATAATGCATTGCAATTACAGCCCCTAAAGGCATCACAGATGAAATCACAGGATTACACATATACAGCCAGATACCCTAGCAGGAATGTCTGACAGCATAACCCCACTTTGCTTATGACATCACCTTACACAGGTACTTCACATTACACAGGTGACCTTCAGTCCCTGTAAACGAAATAACATTAGTAAATGCATTTCTGGTGCAATTACACCTCTTCACCTCCATGGGATGCCCTTCTCCAGACACCCCCAACTCAGCCCTTCACACCATGAGGCACTTTTCCATACACCCTCAGCTGTAGAACAAAAGTTCCAGCCCAGAAGGTGTTAAAATTCTGGCTGAGCCCTAGAGGGGTTATTCTTTTCAGTCCCCCAGAGACTGAGGTTGGACTTTTCATCGTCTTGCTGTGGGGAGACTGCATTGCTCCAGCAGCTTCCCCAGCACCTTTGCATTCACGTGGGGTGACCCCATCCTCCTGGGGCCACCACAAACAGAGAAACTGCATTTTTCCCCCTTGCAGGCCGGTTCAGGCCTGCAAGGCATTATAGTCAATTCCTAGTTTTCTGTGCATAACATAGCAGTGGCTCCCCTGCTGCTTGAGGAGAGCTGCAGTGGCACCGCTGGCGCCTCACGCCACGTCTTCGGTCCGTTTGCTGTCCCGGTCCCACCCGGGAGGACACGGAGGCTAACGCGACTCCCGCTGGCCACGGGGGAGGGCAGCGGCACTCCCCCTTCGTTCTCGTACCACTTCGGGGGCCCGGAGATGGGGACCAGGGCTCCCTTCCCCTCTTCTTCGGGGCCTGGGCACCTTCTTCACGGGGAGCGCAACAGCACTTCCCACCTTTACTTCGGCCCAGCGGGCCCTCGGGGGAGTGCAAGGGAACTTCCCCTCCTCTGCCGGCACATCGGGGCCCGGGATGGGGTCCGAAGCCCCTCTCTATCTTCATGTGGAGCGCAACGGCACTTCCCAACTGTGCTTCAGGGCAAAGGGGCCCGGATTTGGGATCCCGGGCCCCTTGGGCTTCGTTGCGGGGGGCGCTACGGCACTCCCTGCGCTCTGTTGTCAATGGGGATTAGGGTGCGCTCCTGGCATCCCGGTGGGCCCCTTCACCACCTGTTGCGCTCCCCGACTTATCTTCTATTGGGGGCAGCCCCTGGACCTGACCCACCCCAGGGGCACATCATGGACCGGTGGCGGACCTCCCGCGCTTCGGTCCTTCCAGAGGTCAAAGGTCGCCTACCTTCTGGGGGGCGTATCTCGGCCCCCAAGCTGCGTAGTTGCGCCATTTTCACCTCCTCTTGCTCCTGGTGGTGCTCCACAGCCACTGGGAGCACTCTCCTTCGCCCTCTGGGTCTCACTGAGGTAGATTCTGTAGGGGGCTGTCTTCATTGGCTCCCTGTGCCAGCCTTTCACCTGGTTCTCCTCCTGGGCCTCTCTTCTCCCTGGCGCAGAGGCCCCTGCTTCTGCGCACTGGTCCTGGACTCTTCTCCTGACGCTGTTCAGGATCCTGGGGGCAGTCAGGGGGTTGCTCCTTCCAACTGCCCATTGCACAAGGCTCCAGCACATTCTGCTTCACCAGACCCCACAGGAAGAGAGCTTCTCTTCCTGTGCAAGCACTTTTTAAAAGTTGAGCAGGGGGCTGGCAGGAAGTCTCTGTTTGCCCTATCAAACAGAGACACATCACTTCACTGCCCGCCTCTAGGTTTGTCAAAATGGTGTCGTCCAGGGTCACATGCCACATGGTCTCTGAAAAAGCCCCTTTCCTCCCTCCCTGCCTTCCCTCCTTGGTGCAGCCTTGTGCTTGGCACCCAGTGATAGCTGCGGATGGATGAGCCTGTAGCCCCACCCATCTTCTCTTCATGTAGAGGAGGCCTTAGGGAGGTTATCAATCCATCCAGCTGAGGTCAGCCCTCAGCCAGGCCCAGGTTATGGCTGACTCAGAGAAATGTGACATTTTTGGATGACCCATAAGCAGTACAAATATGACTTTGGACTCTGCAGAATACTTCTTCTCACACCCGTTACAATGGACTTTAGTGCGTGTCTCGAATTTCTAGGCCTTAGGAAAGTAAAACTAGCGCATGTGCTCCCTATCCCCATAAGAGAATAATGGAATACACACTGTAAAGCAACTGACTTTCCCTGGCATGTTTCTTCCACTGATTAAAGGCTATTCCATGTCACCACCCCCTTCTGCATAAGTCCTGCCACACCAGTCTATTTGCCCTGCTCCTTGGCTGCGCACGCTAGGGATCTCCCCTGCACAGCCCCTACACGTGTGCACACGCATGTACACATGTGTTGGAATGTAACCAGCCTTGTGTCCCTTACTTCAGCTGCTGTGCAGTGGCTTGGTCAAGCCAGGGGGATACCAGTAAAATCCTGATGTAGTCTCTTTCATTATGAGCTCACTGTGGGTGAGACCCAACTTATGAGGCTCCCCCACAGTAAAAGCTCAACAATTAGTTGCTCAAAAAGCGAAAAATCTGGGCGGACCATAGTGTCAGAACCACCTTCTAACAGGGTGTAAGTGGTTCTGTTGCTGATGTCATCAGTGATGGCATTTGAGAAGTCCTCAGTGATGTCACTAACCATGTCATGAGTGATGTATTATGTGAGGTCATAAGCAGTACATTGCAGGGGTGTAAGTTATAGTTAGCTCAGGTAACTATAACTGCTGAATTTCACTGGTTTTGTACGAGGGGAATAGGAGCCTAACTATAACATCCTTGTAACCTTTGTTGTTTTTGTGAATTTCTAATTTTTTAAATTCTATTTCCTAACTATAATGCCCCTGTAACCTTATATATATGTATAGATATGTGTGTGTATATATATATATACATATTTTCTATAATTTAGATGAACAGAGTACATCTAAATATATAAAATGATACCAAAACAACCAAAATCCAATTAGTAGAACCAGAGATATGCAGTTTAAAAGCTTTAGGTAGAGATAGCACCTAAAAGCACAAAGCACCACTCGAAGAAAACTGCAGAATGTCCAAAATGCAGCAGTCAGACTGGTCCTCAACCTCCCACATCGAGCCCACATCACATTACACCTTAGGGAACTCAATTGGCTTCTGATACTCTAGTGTTCACACTTTAAATTCCTCGCCAACACCTACAAAGCTCTCCACAACACTGGCCTTGCCTACGCGAACAGCCACATTCACTACCACAAACCTTCCAAATGCCTTATTATTTGCTGGTCTCTCACTAGCACACACCCCACGCATACACAAAAGAAGATCAGAAGCCTACAATTTCTCGTGCCTGGCCCCTAAAGCCTAAAGACATCCCACAATGCATTAGAATATCATCCTCTCGTTGCAACAAACTGAAGGCCTAGCTTTTTGCGTATGCCCCCAGGGCTGCCTCCTACACCTGCTACAAAGCACCTTGATACCCTCACAGGTGATTAGCATGCTATAAATACACAGATTGCAAAAAACACAGTTGATGGACAGAATGCAGAACATCAACTGTGTTTTTTGCAATTTTCACCCTGAGTGGGCTGGGTATGCTCAGACGTGAGTCCCAGGCTCTCCACATCACTGGAGTCAAGCTATCCAGGCTGAAGAAGGCTGATAGCCAGAAACCGGTCCTTGGATGCTTGATTCCGGTCTAGGAAAGACATGGCATGGTAGTGCGGGCTGGACTGTTCCCATGAGGCACAGGGTCAAGGCTGATTTGCATATAGCCAGTGTCTGACCTAGGGTGGTGTGGAGTGCAAAAAAACGATGGATTTAGGCCCAGATCTTTGTACTGGGGTGAATGTAAGACATTGTTCTGCATTCTGTCCATCAACTGTGTTTTTTGCATAAATACACAGATAGCATAACTTATTGTCCACAGGTCCAGGAGTGTACTGATGTGTGACTCTGGAGATACACTACTCATACCTGATGCCAGTCTTTGAGATGGGGATTCCCTATACTTCCCCCAAATCTGGTTGTGGGAAGTTCTTCCCTTCCCCTGTCAAGGCACCAAAGAAGTGTGAGGTCACAAAAGACTAGTGTCAGGTTCCATTGCATGCTACAGGCAAGCCCTTTGAATTATAAGTCTGGCAGCTCCTCCCACAGACATTCTGGCAAAGGACCCACGTCTGGGCATACCGTGCCATAACCTTGTGTTTGCTTTGTTCGCCCTAAGTTGGCAGGGTATGCCCAGACGTGGGTCCCTGGATTCAAGCTAGCCTGGCTGATGAGGGATGTTACCCTGAAACCGGTCCCAGGATGCTTGTTTCCGGTCCAGGGAGGACCTGGCCTAGCAGTTCGGGTGGACTGTTCCCATGAGGCACAGGGTCAACACTGATTTGCATGTGTCTGGGTCCAAACTGCGGTGCGAATTGAGCTAAAGAACGATGATGGATTCAACCCAGATCTGTGACTAGGGGTGAGTGTCTGAAAAGTTTCTGCACTCCATCAATCATCGACTTGTGTTTGCTTTGTTTGCCCTAAGTTGACAGGGTATGGCCAGATGTGGGTCCCTTGCTCACTTAGCCACCGGATTCAAGCTAGCCTAGCTGATGAGGGGTGCTACCCCAAAACCAGTCCCAGGATGCTTGTTTCCGGTCCAGAGAGGACCTTGTCTGGCAGTTGAGGAAGGACTGTTCTCAGGAGGCACGAGGGTCAAGACTGATTTGCATATGGCTGGGTCTAAACTGGGGTGGCGAAGTGAGCTAAAGAACGATGATGCATTCATCCCAGATCTGTGACTTGGGGAGAGTGTCTTTAAAGTTTCAGCACTCCGCCCATCATCTTCTTCTGTTAACTTTCTAATAGTGGCATTTCCACATTGTGACTTAAAATCTGACTTTAACATTAAAGTTAGAAATCATTTGAGTGTAAACCGCATATTTATCTCTGCTCCCTGTCAAAAGTTATCACTTATTAAATGTGATAAGGTACCCTAGTGTTACTCAATGAGAGAGATATGCCTTGCAACATTGAAAAATTACTTTAGGAATTTTTCATTGCCAGAACAGGTAAAACCTAAACCAACATGTCCTACTTTTTAAATACAACACATTCTCCCCTTTGAGCCTTTAGAGCCTACTTTAGGGGTGACATATGTATTAAAAAGGAAGGTTTAGGCCTGACAAAAAGGTCGAAATTGCAGTTTAACACTCCACTCAGGCTTCAATTGAGGTCTAAGATGTGGTTGAACAGCTACTTTAGTGGGTGGCACAATGTGTGCTGCAGGCCTCCTGGTAGAATTTAATTTACAGACCCTGAGTACAGGCAGTACCATTTACTAGGAGCTTACACGTAAATTAAAACTGCTCATCAGGTGTAGTCCAATTTTACCAGGTTTTAGGGAGCTATCCCAAGCAATTTAGAAATTGTTAGCAGTGGTAGAGTATACAGAGTGCTAAAGCCAACAAAAATTAATTTAGCAAATAGGAGAGGTGAAGGCAAAGGATTTGGGTGAATACCACATCAAGGTTGTCAAGTCTAACGGAATGGAGAATCGAGGGACATGGTAGAAGGAAATAGAGGGAGAGGTAACAAAAGGATCACCAAATATTTACATTTGGCAGTTATGTAGAAATATATTGGCCCAGTCTGGGTTTGATGAGATGCCTTCACATCTGGTTGCAGGCAACAGATATAAACAATTTCCTTTCACTGATTCTAAATAAATAAGTGTAGCAGTGCAATTATAACATGTAGCTTATATCACATAACGTCTGCCTATACAATTTGTAAGTAACAACAAGAGAAAGACATCCTTAGCAATTTTGTAAATTCAATCAAATTAATGCTCTGTTGGGGATGAAAACTCTCAAAGATGGAAACGAGTGAGCAGTGAATTTAAAAGATTAGAAAATAAAAGCCCTGCATTACCCATCCCAAATGTGAAGACAAATGCAAGGAACCTTAAATATCTGATGACACTAGGACATCATGTGAGTATCATTAATGAAAGGAACATTTATAGCATGGAAAAGAGAAATTGGAGTGCAAAAATTACAACCCATAAGAACATCGTTATTTCACAAACCCACCTGTGTCCTGGGAATCTTCAAATAGGCAGATGTGGTGTCAACCTGTCAACCAAGGAGATTTTCACATCATGGCCTACTAATTACCGGTCTTGCTGCAAAACTCTACTCTGGGCCTGCAATGAAATTAAAAGCTATCTGAGGGTTTGCAAACCTTCCCAAGTCATATTGAGACTCTTTTGGTAAAGTTATTACCACATTTCCTTGATTAGACCACTTCTGCATTTGCCTCATGTCGGCAGATGTAGAACATTCTTGACAACAATAAGATGATTGCAAGTCTCAGGGCTAATTCTACTTGAAGAAAGACTTCCATTGAGGTTTGCCGAACTTTCCCGGTTGGCCAGACCCATTAAACAAATGTTGGCCATCCTTTTGGCATTCTCTCAGCCTTCAAGACATTCCTTAGGCAATTCAAATAACTTTATTTCGATTCCACAAGGAAATCATAAAAGTATACATCAATTTAAAAACAAAACAATTAATCTACCATAAAATCACAACACATGTTTGCAGGATTCTAAAATAAAACCATAGTACAGTTTAAAACTAAATACCATGAACATTCAATATCTATTTCTGATCATCAGAGCTGATCTAATAAAATTCAGTACAGCATTACAGGTGTTTGCAGTTGACAGAGATAACAAGAATTCATAGGCTTCTTTGTAATAGCACGTTCCAAGAGATAATAATAATGGTCTGATAAAGGTGTTTCTTGGGACTTTATACAAAGTACAAAAGAGAAAAAGGTGGAGAGTATTTTGCGAAACCTTATTATTACAAGGGCAACAAGGTAACTTCTCCCACCAACCCCCCTGCTTTGGAAAAGCAAAGAGGAAGTGTAAAGTGCCAAGGCGAAATCTTGTAAGATAAAAGCGCCATTGCGTGTTCATGATATATGACAGATAAAAGGGTTGAACTAGCCTCCCCCGTACCCGTGATACATAATCATTTGTCTTTAAAGAACCCAGTTTAACACTATAGGCATTTTTAATAACTTCCTTAGCATCCTTACTAAGCATGTCAGGATTTATAAACATATTTCCCAACCCTATCTTATAGAAGGTCTCCCTGACATAGCGTAGCCATGGGATTTCCCTGTAATGCTCGAGTTTAAGGCAATCTTGAAGGATATCTTTGGTTAATTTCAGTTCCTTAGATTGCCAAACTTTAGACCATAATATTAAAGGTGCAACGTGAATAATATCGCTTACAAACTCAATTCCAACCTCTCCGTGGCAGAATATTTTAGATGTGCCCGATGGGACAGATAGTAAGCGTTTTAGAAACTTATTCTCCATAATCTGTACTTTTTCACAATTTTGTGACCCCCAAACACCAGCACCATAGGTCAGAGCAGAAACACATTTAGCTTTATATAAAGATGTTATTTCAGCTATACGTCGTTGTCCTAATTTACTAGCAAAGCCAAAGAGAGCTTCAGTTGACAGTGTAACCTTTTGAACCCTGGCTGACAACAAAGGTTCCCAGTTCAATTTTTTATTAAAAAGGTTTCCCAGATAATTGAAGTTATCAACTTTCTCTTTATTGGAGTTCCTCACCCTGTATTTGCGAATTTTTACATTTTTTGAGCCGCAAGTCATGGCAAAAGATTTAGTTAAGTTGACCCCTAGATCTAATTTTCCCATAAACATATCAAAAGCATTCAGACAGATCTGCATGCTATTGGGAGTAAGGGCCATTAGGACAGTGTCATCTGCATATGACAACATTGGAATTCTTTTACCGTTTATCTTCGGAAAATCAGCACCAGTTTCTAATAGAAAGCCCCCTAGACCATTTGTATAAACCAAAAATAGAAAAGGGGCTAAAATACATCCCTGTCGGACGCCTTCGGTGGATAATATAGGTCTTGTCTTCTCTCCTCCAGGGCCATATCTAATTCTGACCATTGTGGCAGTGTGCAACCTGCGGAGCAAAGTAACCAAAGGCTCCTCGAACCCCATAGAGTCCATCATACGCCACAATTTATCTCTGCATACCGTATCAAATGCACTGGACAAGTCCATAAATGCCAAGTGAATAGAACTATTCTTTGCACCCATGTACTTGCCCATGATCAGTGCTAGATTCAAGCACTGCTCAGTAGTTCCTTTCCCCCTCCTAAAACCATATTGGGATTCTACAATAACCCCCGCCGACTCTGCCCACGATTCCAGACGCGCCAATATTACCCTACCCATTAACTTGCAGGATGCGTCAATTAATGATATTGGTCTATAGCAACATGGGTCAGACTTATTATCACCCTTTTTGAAAATAGGCACCAAAACTGCCTCTTTCCAGGAGGTCAGAATGGGCCCCAGCACTACTGCCTTAAAAACATTCAGAAGTAATGGGGACCAGACCTCCAGATTATGTTTAAAAAGGTCTAAGGGTACTGCATCAGGGCCAGGGGCCTTTAAAGCCGCCCCCTTAGTCAAAGCCAGCTCCACTTCCGAGAGCGTTAATGAGTCACTAAGTATCTTTGCTGATTCCATGTTAACATTACAATATTCATCCTCTCCCGTGGTAGCATTCCTTATGCAGATGATGAAGGCAACGGAATGTTCCTAAAAAAATAGACTAGGAATCACTGGTTGTATGCTGTTTGGCTATTGAAGTGTCAAGAAAGTCCACTCTCTTCTCTTGAGCTGGTGCTTGGCCTTCCACCCGGTTACCCCAATCAATACTGTCTATGTCTTGCTTTTCACAGCGGTCGCACCGAAGGTTGCCAGGGATTAGTGAGAACTGTGTGCAGGAGGCTGCCAAAGACCACACATAATTTCATTTGGATTAGGACGGCACATATGTTTCAGTTGATTAATCATAGTAGACCATCTGTATGGAGACCAACCAAGTTTTTATGATTCTATGTTGTGGGAGGGGCCAACAGAATTTAGTTGATGTCCAGGACGGTTAGAAGTTGTGAACAAATATTTATTTGCATGACTTTGATATAGTCCAAACTAGAATCTATTTGCCAACATCCTTTAAATAAGACTAGACTCAGTTGTTTTATATGACAAGGCTAAGCTCATTTGCAATACCAATAAAAGGAAATACATAGAATAAAGTAAATAAATTATCCATGGTAATGTGAATAATTCGGAGCTTTACACTATATATTAGACAAGCCAGTAATTAACTTCCACGTTTACTATTTGTAATTGTTTTCCTCCAGTATGTAAACATCTCAAGCCCATTTTCAATCCCAAGAAGAGATCGAAGTAACATATTTTCATGCGACTTTAATTCACACTGGCATCGCAGTCTGACATGGGGAAAACTGGCATAACATAAGGTATAATATATCCATTTTCACTCAGGGTAAAGCAAAAAATGAGGCAGAATCAAAAATAGTGTAAAATAAATTGCCCCCAAATCGTTGCAAAATTACGTGGATCATTCAACATTGCAATCTATGCTGCTTTGCATTTTTTCCTGTGAAGTGGATTAGATTTAAATTAAAATTCAATATTTCCACTCATTTGCCCTCTACACAAATCATCAAGATCTTTGATGTATGGACTTTAAAATGTCCTGAGTTAACTTTCTCCAGTGCTCTGTGTGGGTTTCCATGAACATATTCTCATATAAGTGATTGAATAATAGATTGTGATGTCTTTCACTGAACATGAACTGGCAAGAAAAAGTCAGGGACTCCAGAATGTATTAGCAAAAGGAAATAGCTCCCGCCATTGATATTCACTTTGGTACTAAAGCAAAATATATTTCTGTGAGTTGCTGGGACTTACCCGTGACCTTTCCAAAATCCTCCAGGGTAAAACAACTTGATCATGCTAGAAAACTTACTAAGTCTTTTTGTACCTCAGATGGTACTAAACAGCCTTTGCACAAGCATGCTTTCATTTTTATTTCGAGCTGCACACTTTTTCCTCCTGTTGCAATGCATAATTAAGCTGGTCCTGGACAGAGATGAATGTTTTTAATTTTGTTTCTCATAAAGAAATAATTCAAGGGATATTCGGAACCGGATGCAAGTTTTTCATCAAACCCCAAGTCTTATACAGCCTGTATAGAGAAAGCGAGGGTATCTTTAGGCAAACCTCATTTATGCCTAATTGCTCTCACGGATAATTTGCCAAGAGTGTTCTCAATTTTAATGATGGTTTATGAGATGTGTGCTCAGTCTGCTGTTGCCAGTACAATGGCTCTGTAAATCAAGCGCTGCATCATGGTGAGCTATTTCTTGCGTGAATATTTTTAGATGCTTAAATCAATGGAGCAGAGAGAAGGCGCTTTGAATTTACCCAAAATGAGGAATAATTGTCCCCACCCTACGCCTACAGCTGCCCAACATAGCTGCT
Source organism: Lissotriton vulgaris (assembly GCF_964263255.1). Taxonomy (NCBI): domain Eukaryota; kingdom Metazoa; phylum Chordata; class Amphibia; order Caudata; family Salamandridae; genus Lissotriton; species Lissotriton vulgaris. Next base: position 157,232,464 of record NC_141690.1, read on the forward strand.
CATTGCAATGGAAATGGCGAGGCTCTTTTGATAAAGAACGACTTGTTAGCGTAAGATAATACCAGTTGTTTGTTTCTTTCTCGGCATCCTTGGCAGATAGATAGGCTATAATAATAGCACGGGGCTGAAGCCCTGTTATTATAATCACACTAAAAGCTTGCTTATGAATAACATTTTGATAAAGATACAAATCTCACAAAATAACTTCAGAGGCGGGCAACAGAACAAAAGGTTATGGATTCTGAGCAGATAATATGCATTCCATAAAATGAAGAGAAAGCTGGGCTGACAGATGTGATGTTCTAAAGAAATTGACCTTTCTCCTGTAAAAAAAAGTTATTTAGCTGAAAATTGAGAAATTGCAGTCCTAAAGGTATACAGTGTGCTGTAGACAGGTGCTGGGCAATCTGCTGTTCAGTTTAAAACATTCAGGTTTAATGGAGTATGTGGTAATTTTAATTCACAGAACACACATGTCCACTCTGGGTAAATGGCATTTTTTAAATATTTCTCCAGTGTTATTTCACGGGCACCGTAATTTAAAAGATCTGTTATTGGGACGAAAAAGCTTTCTGCATGGTAACGGACGTGCACCCCAGCCCTGAGTGCCCACCTGTCACTGATGTCTGAATCGCTAATGCCTTTACCAGGAGTTAAGCAGCACAAGCAAAGTGGGGGCAGCACACCATGTGGATCAGTAGAAGTGAACAGGACCTTTTTACCCTGTACCACTGGAGTGAGGCCTACAGGCTCACTCATTTAAAGTTCCACTGATCTGTGCTTAACTCATCCTTGGCCTACATTGGTGTGATGTGTAGTGCCGTGCAGCGCATGAGTGGTGTGCCTGCACTGGGTATGTGTGTGCCTGGGAAGGGTAAAATATAGGGATAATGTAGGACTATGCATTTGTGCTTGTCAAATGCTTGTGCTGGGTGTAGGTGTGCCTTTAAATGATACAATACCTGGAGGACTCTGGTTCCATTTTGGGAGACCCAGAGCTGCATTGTGAAACATGGAGAGGAGGTAGTGAAATCCCCTCAAATAGGTACTGTAAGCTGGGTGAGACACACTGGAGAAGGGCGGGCCAGGCTCCCCCTCAAAACTTCAAAGAATGCTCTTTAATTCAGAGAGATATCATGAGGAAGGGGCCTGAGCAGATGTCAAGAAGGAGATAGGGCTGATAAGAGAATCATAAATGGTAGGGCTAAGTCCCTGGCTAAGCTTTTGATACACATATCACTGGTGCTGATATCTAGGACTGAACTCTAGTCATTTGCTTGGCTTCTGTTGTGGGGTTATCATATTTTGAGTCACTCCCGCTGTGAAAGACTGTTTCAAGAGAAAGAGAGGACAGAGGTTGTGCACTTCAAAAGGAAGCAGACACCCAACATAAACTTCAAAGACTCTAAATCACATTTGGTGTCTAAAAAATGAACTGTAACAAGAGTAGCGTGAGACCCCAAAAATTGCCAACTGTCAAGCAGCTAGTCAGGCTGTGCGAGGAGGAGAAGCTCTGCAAGACATCTGCTTGTGACTACCAAGGGCTAAGGGCCAAAGCCTGATAGCCTCACAGCTGGGTGGTTGGACAACACCCAGGGACTCCAGAACCACCTGCCCTGGAGCCTGAAGCACCAGCGCCTTACTGCTTGCTAAGTCCAGTGTGCCCTGTGAGGAAGAGGAGAGAATTAGAGGGAGCGAGGTCGAGTGGGGAATCCTGTTGAGTGGACTCCTTTTGCGAGGTGTGAGGAGATAGCTGCTGCATTGATTGGGTTGCGGTCTGAGTGCAGGGAAAAGTTTTTCACCTTCATATACTAGAGGGGGGCCACTGTGAAAACAGACAGGGACATCGCTGTGCTGAACGAGTATGAAATTTATTTTCCTGAAGAAGGTGTTGGCTGTAAATTATTTTGCCCACCGAAACGTGTCGATGCTTTTAAGAGTGGAAACTACTTTAAGTCTGAGGAGATAATTTATCTGAATGAAGTCTTGAACACAAATCAAAATTGATCTCTGTTTGACTATTGTATTTTCTCTCCACGAATAGGAATTATTTCTTCTTTATTGTATTCCCAATTGTGTGTTTTTATGATGTTTTTCATGAAATATTTTTCTGTCTGATATTGTAATATTGATTTTTTAATTATTCTTGTGTTAGGGAAATATCACAGGGACCTTAGGACCATTTTTTGCATATTATGTCTGATATGTTTTTAATAATCTATACTACTATTATAAAGGAAGAACTTGCAGGTTTTGAGGCGGGTAAACTCGGGAACCACAGCGCCAATCCACACACCCAATACATTGTTGTAATCCTCAGGGTGTGCAGATGGACATAGGCTATATAACTTCCAAAAAAATACGTTATTAAAAAATATAAGTTAAAAAAAAAGTAGTCCCTTCTGAAGTAGCGCTGCCCGCGACGAGCGTAATGACATCAGGAGCGTCATCGCGGGGAGGAGCGGGGGAGATCAGCGCGGGGAGGAGCAGTGAGTGTGACGAGGAGCAGCGGAGATCAGGGAGCAGTGGACATGACCGGCGGACAGGCGGTAAGGATCGGCGGCCAGACAGTGAGGAGCGGCGGCAGGGAGGAGTGGTCAGCGGCAGAAAGCAGCGGAGATCAGGGGAGCAGCGGACATGACCAGTGGGCAGGCAGTAAGGATCAGCGGCCACACAGTGAGGAGCGCCGGCGGGGAGGAGCGGTCAGCAGCGGATGAGGTAGGGCAACCTGGAGCAGTGTGGCAGGACTCTGGAGCCCATGTGCGGAGCAGATTGCCACTGAACCTGGGGCCTTTATTGTCTTCTATAGCGGCTGCTGTGGACACTGATACGAACTGCTGCAAAGTACTGTAAGTGACTCATACCAGATAGCATAGTGGGGGTCATCATTTTAGTAGTAAACTCTCTGTGTTAAGTTTGTGCGTTTTTCAGTATGGGTTGTTCTTTACATATGGGGAAGGTCGCTTAAGTATAATTTTCAACTGTCATTGGACCAGTTATGCACCACAGTTGTATTCACTGACGGTAGGGTGGCGGCGAGATTTAGGACGAAAGGCAGCGTCTGCCCCCAAGTTTACCACACGTTTCAGCATATTTTGTTGGGGTTTATTATGTATGAATGGGTTCATGGGAGGGAAATTATGTGGCCAAGATAGTTGTGGGTATCCATGGCGTGGGTGGGTTATTTATAAATGCAAGTTTTATTTTGTTTAAATTCATGCACAACAGGCATCACAATTGCTCTAGGCTTTTTGAACAGGTAGCGGTTCGAGGGCCCTGAGCCATGACTGCTCCCGGACAAGGTCGGGACGGGCTGCTAGTTCTCTAAATAAATTGTATATTTTTTATACTTTATTTTTATATTTCCTCTTTTGTTCATTTCACTGGTGTGTAAAGAGTGTTTGTGGCAAAATCAATGCTGGAGCATGGACAGACTGCCAAGCAGAGTGGGATGTAGCCTGTGACTGGTTGAGAGTGGGTGACCTTGTATGCCAGGAGGAGTTGCTATTAAGGAATCTGCAGTGCTGACTGGGATGGAGCCCCGTGTGCTGTAGCAAGACAATGACCATGTATGCCAGAGTTGGGCATCAGCAAGATGTGTGACCCGGAGGAATGAGCTGCTGTGGGGACCCTTGCACACATACACAGGGCCAGCATTAGGACATTCACACTACTTCCCACCTACTCATCATGGGATGGACAAAAGAACTTACCTTGCCAGGAGTAGCTGAGAAGAACTTCTGGTTGGTGTAACTGATTGTCCAAATGTGAGGAAGTCAAGGACTGCTGTGCGCAGCCTGCCTGGGGTGTGTTCAAACCAGGAAGTGTTGGCAGCCATCTTGGAACTCTGCTCCAGCCAAGTCCCAGAATTTTTTTTTCAAAAGAAGAAAAGGGGCCAGGGTAGAAATATCCATGGTTTGTTAGTCGGTGTGTGACAGGTTGTATAGGGGTGTGAGTGGGTGAGTGAGTGGTTCTGTGAATAGCATCAGTGATGTCATTTGAGATGTCAGCATTGATATCCTCAGTGATGTCACTGACCATGTCATGAGTGATTTATTAAGTGAGGTAATATGTAGTGCATTGCAAGGGCATAAGTTATAGTTAGCTCAGGTAACTACAACTGCTGAATTTCTATGGTTCTGTTTGAGTGAAATCTAAACCTAACCATAACGTCCCTGTAAACCTTGATTTTTTCAGTAAATATATTTATGTATAAAATTTTACAGGGTTACACAAAGGCCAGAAATAGAAGTATGGTTAAAGTCTTTAGTCCTACTCATGTCTGATATGTTCCGGTTTTTGCTTCTTAAAATCTGGTCACCCTAGGTACTTGGCCCAGTTGCTCAGGATCCATAGTAGGTTGGGCTCCACGACGTCAGGAGTAAAAGGCCTCAATCTCCAAAGTTTGGGCCCAGTAACTGCTGCTTGCCCTGTGGCCCTCTAAAGACAATTATGACAGCTGTAATCCATGTGAATTACACCATACTAGTGAATTATGAGTTGCTATTTACACGTATGATGCCATTCCTGTAGGAACACACACAACACATACACACATGCACACAAACACAGATTCCTAAAGGCCAAACTTAACCACTCATTGGCATCCAACGACTGTCTTCTTAGTAACCATAAGACCTCTATATAAAGTCCTGCAACCCATGTGTCTATCAAATGAACTTGTGGCACTCATGTATTGTCACCCACACTCCTTTGTATTTCGACTTTCATTACGAAACCAGTCATTGATCAACTACAGTCCTCAACAGGATTACGATATAACAGACTGACATCGGTTCAATGCCATGGCAGAGACCACAATGATGTCCGTCGATCAGCAGACCAACATCAGCTGGTTTAAGGTGTTAAGATCCCTAGTGAAGTCTTAGAGCAAGAAGAAGACGTGAATGAGTCAAAATCATAATCAATCTGACATTTATTTAGACATGCATTCACTCATGGACTGCATTGGGCTGGTTTAATTATGTCTTGTAAAATGTACTTTATTAAACTGATTCCAGCAGTGCTCTGTTACAAGATTCACTTGCACAGTAATTATATGCAAGCTCTCCCTTCCTAATAATACATCCTGTCATTCTAACCTGATAATGTAGATGCTTAGAGAGGAGGCCGGCCTCCTACTTACACATGTCCCCCACATACACAAAGTAGGAGCTGGAGGTCAAGGGTTCTCATACCTCGCTCATAAAGCCTGGGATGACCTCCAGTACACATTAGAGCTGCCTCCTCAGTGCTTGAATTCTGCAAGAAACTGAAGATGTGACCGTTTACCTAGACCTCAGACACAGCCAATGTAACCTTCAGTATCAGTGAAGGTTACATTGGCTGTGTCTGAGGTCTAGGTAGTGGAGAAGTGTGGCTCAAGTGGTTGGAGCGGCAGACCCTGATGCAGAGGTCTTACGCCGACCAGGGTTCAATTCCCCGCCTCGGCGGGTCTTGGGCTCAAATTTCCCCGGACCAGACAATCCTCGCCTCGGTGCCTATTCCAATCATGGAGTCCCACTCTGTAACTCTGGGCAATAGCTTGCTTAATCTCCACAACGGCCCCTCGCAGTGGGAGGCCTGGCTTTCACCTTGGGGATGCCCAGTAATGGGTTATCTCGCAAGGGAATACCAGGATGGGTTCCCTAAGCAAGCGCTGGGACGCTTTCGGGCAGCCATGCGCTCTACAAATCAAATTTCATTTTATTCATTTCATTTCATTTCATACCCTCCTGGTTGAGTTGTGCATTCTACAAATAAATACAACACAACAACACCAAAACAACAATATAAATATACCATCAAAATAACAACACCAAAACAACACAAAACAATATGACATAACCCAACACTACTTATCCACCAATAATAGGGCTTCTGTTGACTCTACTGCCCCTTAGGTAAGAGCCTACATAGGCTGTAGGCCAAAATTTCAAGGGCCACAATTTCACCCTACTAAAATATCGACTAACAGAATATCATGAAGTTAAGTATGTATAGGTAAGTATAGATATACTAAACCTCACACCTATGTACCTTGAATATATGTATACCATGAAGGTAAATAGTTAAGGATAGTAAATCTACATTCAACTGCATATACTTGAGGATGTTGTGGCGTTTGATATTTTGGCAGTTTAATATCAAAATCCCAGACAATGGCAGAGGTCGGAGCGTAAACCTGCTGGGAAATCTGACTCGGTTTCAACGGGCTCAAGGAGGATGTCGGCCAGCCAGAAACCGCTCCTAATCCCTTAAGGACGGTGTTTCTGCCGTCGGGATTATGATGTTGGCTTCCCACAGCCTTTCCATGTCGGCCTTTCAGACATAAATAAAAAAGGCTGTCGGAAACCAAGTTTAAGGGCCCCTACCAGAGGTCCTTCTCCCCTGGCCATCCGGTTGTGGCCAATGAGGTGCCTGCCAGGCAGTGCAGGATTGTGCAAAAACTTCTAATTTACGAGAGCTTGTGCTGCGGATGGTTTCAGCACGCCTCACAAGCTCCCACTGTAAAATGGAAGTTTGCGACCGCTTCACATGCGGTCGCATCCTAACTGCAGTGTCGGGACCGCCAACCGGAGGGCAGTCAGTTCCATAAACAAGGCAATGTTTGTCGGAGGCAACTCCGACCAACACCATAATCAGGTCCTTAGTGTACACCGTATTTTTGCTTACCTTCACTGGGGCCCAGCTTTTACACTGGTTGTATTCTGCAGAGCCTACTTGAAGGAAGTTGTTCAGGCAAACAGTGCGATAAGAGGAGTACCATGGCAAATACAGTTGCATGACCTGTTTTCACACTTTATTACCCATCACACCATGCAAGGGATGGAATCGGGCATAAAAACCGGGCTAATACCACCTAAAAACAGTATTTCACTGGACTATTTGTGTGTTAGATTCTGCTGTATGACACAGAATGAGCCTCTATAAGACTATTCATGTTGTCTTGCTATATAAAATGAAAGTGCAAGTATGTAAAATCATATTTTTTATTACTTGAATGGATAAAAAAGGCAGCATTGGCAGAAGACGAGCGAGGTAATAACAGTAAATACAGACGAGTCCCTCTGTCCTTAACGCAGGGTTTGCCATCTCTCGTTTTTCCCCACTGACCTCGATATAGCGCAGTTGAGATTTGGGGCCATAGGAAAACCAAAGATAGTGGCGAGTGCGTAATTGGGAGCTTACCAACGTGGAAAACGGACAATCAGGCATCAGTTCAGGCCAGGGGCATGAAAAGAATGGCAATGCGTGTGTTTCAGCTGCTCTCTGGAAGGGGTGAAAGAAAGCAGAGGCCCATCGTGCAGCGATAATGAATGGGCAGCCTGTTCACTGAGGCGGCCATAAGCCTGGTGCTCGCAGGCGCGTCGGGGGCACTGGCGGAACCGGCTGCTGCACAGACTCGGTGACAGGGTGAGGCCCTGCGCGCGGGTGGCGCGGTGACGCATCCGCCTAGTAACCAAAGCTGACCAATTAACGGGTTCTGACAGTGTCACAGAATTACCCATCTGCAACAAAATGTATTAGACCATACAGTACAAGGATTGACAATTAAAGTGTCAGGTACTTAACACGTTGGAATAATAGAGACTTTCGAATGTGTTTATCAAACACGTGAGTGACATCTGAGAAGAACCGCGACTTAAAAAAAAAAAGATACATTGCATACTTGTGCTGTTTTTAACCAATGTCCGATACATTTGATTTACGCGGACACGTGTGCTGTGCAAGAAAGGAACAGCTGTCCAGGCGGACAGGTGTCTGTTTTTAAGACATTGCTAGCCTTTTGTGTATTCATTTACAAAAATATTTCTCATGAAGCGTGGCATGCCATTCAAGCGGTTTTCAATGTAAGTGATGCTAAATCGGTATACAGCAGTCAAAATATTACAATACTTACAAGAAAAAAAATACCTTGTGTGGTGTCCGGAGACACGGGGCAAGGGAATGCCTAGGCCGCAAAGTGGGGCCTACCTATGACTGTTAAAGAATGACGCAACACTGGCTAACAGTTAGGGCCAAAGACCTCGAGCGACCTTATGACCGTTTATTTAACCTCTCGGGCTGCCCCGCCCCCAAGGCGTATGCGTGCGTGCATGCGTATGTGTGCAGGCCGGGTGGCCTCATTACTACATCCCTCCAAACTCACAGATCAATAGTCCCGGCCATGAGATGTCTTGAATCAGTTCATGTTCCATGCATAGTCCTTTAATCGTTGGTTGGGGGTCGGATTGGGTCGTAGGTGATATCTCTGGCTTTGACGACTTTCCAGACCTCCTGTCTCCACTGGTTGTTCAGGGCGATGTTGATCATTGCTCGAGGAGTTTTCAGGGCTGATGTTGTCAGCTGGTTCGGATCTCTGTGAAGTCGATCTTTCTTCTTCTGGTGGGGACGTGGGTGACTCCATGTGCGCAGGCTCCTGGTCTCCGTCTTCCGCCTCCTCAGATGCAGAGCCGGCGCGTCCACTTTCGCAAGAGACACGCTTAAACCATGACACATTTCGAGTCACGGCTCGTGTGCCTCTGGATGCGGACACCATAGTGCCGTGCACATTCACGATCTCCCACACTTCTGGTTCAAAGGCTGAGTCGAATTTTGAATGTCGGTGTCGGTTCTTGAGAACCACCTTGTCTCCAACTACTAATGGCCTGGCTTGGGCTCTCCTGGCTTGACTGGCTTTGTCGTTTGTGCGCCTCCGTCGATCTTGGGTGGCTTCGTGGTTTATTGCTGGGGGGCACCAGGTAAGTGTAGCTGGCACGCAGTCTCGGGGTACCTTTTTGAATACTAGGTGCGCGGGAGCGCAGCGGGTGGTCGAGTGGGGTGTCTGTCGATATGCGCTGAGAAACTGTGACAGGCACTCTTCGGCATCCTCTCTTCTTTCCACGCCAATTTGTAGCGCGCGGTTCAAAGTCCGCATAAATCTCTCGACTTCCCCGTTTGCCTGGGGCCATTGCGGAGTGATTTTTCGGTGGCGGATACCCCGAGCGGCGAGGTATGCCTGGAAGTCTTTCCCCTGAAAAGGAGGGCCGTTGTCCGACCTCACTTCTTCTGGCAGGCCTACCATGGCGAATACTCTCTCCAGGGCCTTCTTGACATGGTGGAACGCTGTGGACGGTACAATTTCCACTATTGGAAAACGGGAGTAGGAGTCGATCAGGACAAGGGTGTGCCGTCCATCTGGGAATGATCCAAAGTCCACACTTATTTTTGACCATGGCTCTTTACAGGGATCTTCTGTGATCACAGGGTGAGGAGCAGGTTCTCGGCCTGTGATGGTGCACGAATGGCAGTTGCCAACCTCTTTCTCCACCGCTGCGTCCATGCCGGCGAACCATACTTTGTTGCGCAGGCGCCCTTTTGTTTTTGACACCCCTTGATGGCCTTGGTGCGCGAGGCGCACGACCTCTCCTTGTAATCTTGCAGGTACCACAATCGCTGTCCCTCGGAGGATCACGCCATGGGGTCCGATGCTCAGCTCGCTCTGAGCCCTCCACAGTTGTTGCCTTGCCAGTTGTTCCTGGGGCGTGAGAGCGCTGACTCCATCCAGAAAATTTTTCCAGTTCCTATTTGCCAGCGTTGCTTTTACTTTGATGAGACATTCGTCTTCATCTGTGGCTTTTCCGATGTCCTCCAGTGTCAGAGCTACCGGGCAAGCGTCTTGAGAGATCATTCGGACGTATTCCTCGACATCGTCTTCATCACTTCCAGTTTGGACTGCATTTGAGGAGCCGGGGTGTCTTGATAGGAAGTCCGCAGGATTGTCGGCTCCAGGCCGATAGACAACCTCGAATCGGTATTTTTGGAGTTGCACTGCCCATCTCTCAATCCTGGGCGGGGCAAGCCTAGCGGTTCCCGCAAACAGAGGCACAAGGGGCTTGTGGTCAGACACTACTTTGAACTCATGTCCAAACAGGTAGAGGTGAAAATGCTGGCACGCCCATTTGATGGCCAGTGCTTCACGTTCAATTTGGGCGTACCGCATCTCCGTCGCGGTCAGTGCTCTGCTAGCGTAGGCTGTCGGCACCCATTCATGGGCTTCCGTCTCCTGCATGAGGACGGCCCCTAACCCAACGGGACTCGCGTCCACAACGACTTCCGTGCGCCGGTGTGGCCTAAAGTATGCCATGACTTTGTCGTCCATTAACGCAGCCTTGATTGCCGCGAAGGCTTCATCTTCCTTAGCAGTCCACACCCACGGTTGGTTCAATTTGGTAAGGGTGCGTAGTGGCTCGGAGAGGGATGCCAATCCAGGGATGAAACGGCCACAGTACGTGGCCATCCCCAAGAAGCTTCTGACCTCAGTAGCTGACATCGGTTTGGGAGCTGCCCGGATGGCGTCCGCCTTCTTCGGATCGACCTGAAGTCCTTCCCTGGAGAAGATGTACCCGAAGAAGTCCACTGATTCCTTGTAGAAGGAACATTTTTCTCTATGGAGAGTGAGGCCGTGATCGGCAAGGCGCTGCAACGTGGCTCGGAGGTGAACGTGGTGCTCTTCCAAGGTTTTGGAGAAGACAAGGATGTCATCACTTAGGTTTATGACCCCTGTTAAGCCTGAGAGAGTCTCCCTGATGGCGTTTTGAAAAACTTCAGCCGCCGACGACACCCCAAAGCTCAGCCGCTTGTACCTCCGGAGTCCGACATGGGTGGAGAATGTCGTGATGTTGCGACTGTCCGGGTGAAGCTCCAGCTGGTGATATCCAGCATTGAGGTCCAATTTGGAAAACCAGCGTGCACCGTTGAGATCTGCCACGATGTCGTCCATCGTTGGTGTTAGATGCCTCTCCCTTTTCACTGCTTTGTTTGGAAGACGCATGTCCACGCACAGGCGTATTGCACCTGGCTGCTTCGGCTTAGGAGCGATCACGAGCGGCGATACCCATGGCGTCGGGCCCGACACCTTTTCGATCACCCCCAATTCTTCAAGTTTGCGCAGTTCTTCCTCTACTTGCTTCCGCAAGTGAAACGGCACTCGTCTGTGTCGGAGGGCAGTGGGACGGACCGTTGGGTCAACGTGTAGTTTGAATTTTCTCCCTTTTAAGCATCCGAGTCCTTTGAAAAGGGTCGGGAATTCTCGCAAGATGGCGTCCGCGTGCAGTTCGTGTACTTGTCGCGCGAAGAATACCAGTTGCAAATCTTCCGCCGTGTGGCAGCTCAAGAGTGTGCCACGCCTGCCTCCGGTGACATGGAATTTGGTCTTGACTTGTTGACCGTTGCAAGCAGCTGTCACTTCGATTACTCCCCTCAGGGGAAGCGGGTCGTCGCTGTCGTAAGTGTATATTTTTGCGTTTGAAGGAGACAGCGGTGGGCGTGGAGACAGTAACTCATATTGTGTGCTGTCCATCACGTTTACTGATGCCCCAGTGTCAATGAGTGCTTGCACGGGAAAGCCAGCAATGGAGATCTCACACATCGGGGGTGGTCGTCTTCTAGAACCTTCTCTCCCCACGAAAGAGACAAAGAAAACGTTGTCATCCTCATCATCAATGCAGAACGCTGATCTGGAGACATCACTGCACGGGCCTGGATCTTCCAAAGAAAGTTGCCGCACCGCCTGGGTAAGGCCTCTTCCGCCCGAGCTAAACCGGCGGTTCGCGCTGCTGCGACACACTTTTGCAAAATGATTTGCTTTTCCGCAGTTGGAGCATATTTTTCCTCTCGCGAAACACCTTCCACTTGCAGGGTGTTCCATGCCGCAGTTCCCACAAGAGCTCCGGGACGTGGCTTGTGAGGCTCCCCTCTGTGTTTGCGGCCGGCGCCTTATAGCGTCTACTTGTTCCTCCTTGATATGAGGGGTCTTTGTGGGAGCACCGGGTCGGTCAAGAGCAGCTTGCATTTCGTCAGCTCTGGCGTTGGAGAGCTCGTGTGAGCGCGCAAGGACTAGGACCTCATCGAGAGAGATACGTGGCTGCCTAAGGATGAGTCGTCTGAGTTGTACCGACCGGCACCCTTGGATTAGTTGTGCACGAATCTCTAGGCGCTGGTCTGGAAGTTCGCAGGCAATAGCCAGCTTCCGTAACCGGGCATAGAAAGAATCAATGGGCTCCGTCTCTCCCTGCCTGGCTTGGCGCAGCTTAAACCATTCGTAATCAGGGTTCACCCTGGGGTCGAAGTAGAGATTTAATGCCCGTACTGCGGCGTCGTAGTCTTGTTCTCCTCCCCGATCTGGCAATGTCTCAAAGAGTTCATATAGCTCATCCCCGCCATAACACATAAGCAAAGAGCGCTTGACTTTGCCATCAGTCTCACGGACGCCGATAAAGTAGTGCTCCAATCTTCCTATCCACAGACGCCATCTCGCCGCAGCTGTGGGTGGATCCACCAGTTCGCTGAACGGAGGAAGCGGCGCTGCAAGGCCATGCCCAGGGGGGGCTGCAGCAGCGGTTGTGGCAGCACCAGGAGCCGGACCAGGAACATTGAGGGGCATGGCCGGGGGACCAGTAGGAACAGGCAGTTGGTTCTGTGCAGGTGTCGCAGCAGCAGCACCACCATCGGCTTGCTGATCGCTCATTGTCGCAGTATTAGTAGGGACACGTAGTGAAACACGACGTGAGAGGGTGAGGCAGGGTAGGCGCAGTGAGGTACAGATCCCACGTTGTAGAGGAGAAAACGCCGTTTAATTAGGCTTTTATTATTATTTTTTTTTTCAGGCGTGTAGAAACTGTGCTGTGGAACAGGCTCCAAACAGCCAAGGGTGCAGTGTTGGTCGTTGAGGCAGTCGATCTGACTAGGAACAAGCCGATTCGACGTCTGGTCAATAGCCGAGTGAAATTGAAATTCCTTTCTCGTCAATTTCTTCGTCCGCCCAATGCGTGTGAAATACGCAGGGCCCTTCGCGCCGGTCGGCAGCCTGAATTCTCAGCTGACAGGGCTTACGCGACCTTGTACAGTGTGCGCATGCGCGAGCCCACGGCTCCGAGCGCAGCCGCTGAGGTTCAGGCGCGAGGGCCGATGATCACCCCCCGAAGCGCCGGCGGCAGGCAGTGAAGCACACACGGAGGCGGCAGGACAACGAACGGCAGCGTGAGCGCCGGTAAGCGGCCAGGAAGCGGGCTGGGTGGCGGGCGTCGGTTGAGGCCTCAGAGTCAGAGAGGCGCAAGCTCACCTGACGCACCACGGCCTGGTGCGCACGTCACACACGACAGCTTCACCTCAGGGCTCGGCCGAACAGGGATGACCGGCACAGCTGCGTGGCGAGGCACGGGTAACGAAAGTCCGCCTCGTCGCCAGTGTGGTGTCCGGAGACACGGGGCAAGGGAATGCCTAGGCCGCAAAGTGGGGCCTACCTATGACTGTTAAAGAATGACGCAACACTGGCTAACAGTTAGGGCCAAAGACCTCGAGCGACCTTATGACCGTTTATTTAACCTCTCGGGCTGCCCCGCCCCCAAGGCGTATGCGTGCGTGCATGCGTATGTGTGCAGGCCGGGTGGCCTCATTACTACACCTTGTGTAAAAAATAGAAGCAAATATGACGGAAACATGGCAATGATTGAAGCAGACCTCTTCTCTGCCCTAACTCCAGCTCAACGTCTCTTTTTTCATAGGAATCCTCTTTCACATGGGGCATTGTCTAAAATAAATTAGAAGTGGGTGGGAAAGCTAGTGATGGAGATCTGAATTTGAGGTGCATCCCACAGAGCAATCACAGACTTACCATTATTTTACTCGTCTACTGGATCCTATCACAATGGTGCATTTTAACTTCCCTCTGTCAATCACTCTCAATTAACCGAAAGGAGATACATAACAATTTATATAATGACCTAAAACGAATGATCAAACACAGAAGCCATAAAATAGAAATCTGTTTATCACAGTAACCACTGCAGTTCAGTCAATCGCATCTTAACTAGTACTCCAATTTAAGCCAATTACTGTGGATTGTGCTAATTTGCCCAAATGTACAGTTTTCGTAATTTCCTGCCGATTTGCCAAATGTTGAAAGTTTCTTGGAGACTAGTAGGCCAATTGTCAAAAGCCTTGACGAGTACGGGAAGTAGTGCTACAAAAGTACTTTTTATGTACTCTTCCATGCATCTGAATCGGTATACACCTGTTACAACGCATTTGTTACAACGCACTACCATTACAACGCGACTTTTACAACGCATACCATTACAACGCATTGCGCTGGGGGGCGCTCTAGGATAGGGAATAAGTATAATTTACTATCCAACACCTTCCCTAGGGTCCACGGGGACTGGAGTTAGAATAGTAAATTATACTTACCACTATCCAGCACCTCAAAGCGCTATGCGTTGTAATGGTATGCGTTGTAATGGTCGCGTTGTAATGGTAGGTAGTTGTAACGGTATGCGTTGTAACATGGTACATCCTCTGAATCGGCCTCGAAACGTTCAACTTCCTCTTTCTGAAAGTGCAGTGAAGACACAGCCCTTTCTATTTGTCCGAATTGTGTATGAATATTCCCTCAAACAGTCCTTTTTAATTCAATTTTAGACGTTTTGGGGCCAATTCACAAAGGCATCTAAGAGTCCATAAAATACTACCAAAGAAGTACCGAGGCACTGTACCCGAAACGCACTAACAAAGATGTGGTGTTACAGCCAGAGCTGTCGACTTTGGAAATGGGGAGCCAGGTTAGAGTTCCAGCATCGACTCAACATTCTGTACTTTTGGGTAAATCAGTAAATCTCTCTGTACCTTAAAAACTAAAAAAAGGAGTACCTGACCTTGTGTAATGTAACTGGTGGTCATGTAAAGCGCTCCAATAACTTCGAATCGAGTTTGTGCCACATAAAAACTGCAAAATAAATCAATACATACATTCTCTAAAATGCTACACGTAAACAAACAAATAGAAGAGGCACCTAACTTGAAAGAATCCAGAATAGAGTTTCCAGTTGGAAATGCCAACTGGTAACTGTATTCTGGATTTTGTGCAGTTCGATTCCTATTTCATTCGTTTGTGTATTTTTAACTGTTTTGGTGTGATAGAGAGGTAGCTTAGCTATCACCTCACAGAGCACGTTGCGCTGTACTTTCTGCACGAGTTCTGCCCCCTCTTGTTTTGCATTTATACTCTAAAGTGCAATTGCAGGTAGACACCCTCAATATTTTTAAGACTTATTTTTGCAGATTTCCTGTCTGTGTCTGAAATTCCCAGTAGAGCGAAAGCCTTCAAAGGCATCAAAAAAGAGGAGGAATGACTAGGGCCAAGGAAGTGTGGCAGGGGCCACCTATCAATAGAGGAGAGAGACAATCGTGGCACTGACTCGGGTAATAATATATTATGATTGCAGCCAAGGTGAGTTACAGGATTGGCTTAGCAATGGGGCACCTCAGTGTGAGTGCATCAGTCAAGCTGTCCAGCCAGAGACACTCATTCATATAGTGGAGACTCTCCTCTATCGGCAGTGACCAAATCAGCATAAAAGACTTTCATGTCTTAAGTGCTAGAAAGACTTGTAGGGTGCAGAGAGACCTGAACATCAAAGCGTGCGAAGTGGGACTATAAACAAATACAGGCAACCAGAGGAAGTACTCCACAGACTTCAATTGGATCACATTATCTGGGATGCTGGAAAAAAATAAATACAATGTGTGCAACGGGTAAATCCAGAAACCAGGAATCAGGATCTATTGGCGGTGCTTCTTGAAGATAGATATCTTCCATGGAAAAATTCACCAATTTACCCGGCAGCCTTACCTTATACATCCGGTTCAGGCCATCATTTCAGGTGACACATAAGCAGTGTCATTCAGGAGAGTCAGGCATGAATTATCTCTCATCTTCAGGCCCAAATGAGGAACCTGGAGGGTATCTGTAAGAGCATTCAAGAGGCTGAACCTCGGACAAAGAGAAGAACCAGCTCATAAAAAGCCCACCATGGATGATGGGAGATGCCTGGCATGAGGCAGCAGACATCACCCAGGAGCAGCGGGACAGGCGGAGGTGACAAGTCGAGGACACTAATCGAGTAAAGCTCCATAGCAGGAGTCCACCAGCCAGGGAAGGGCAGAGAGAGAAAACTATTCCTGCTTCAAAACCTGCGAGGAGATGAGGACGACAGGGAAGACACAAAAGAAGACCAGGAGTGCAGCAAGTCAGCAGGTGAAATTTGGGATCTAAGAGCAGTAGCCCCCTGACGAGACTGTTCTCCAAAGCCCACAGTTCAGGCACATGATGAAAAAGGCAGCGTATAACTAAATGCCTGAGATTAACATTTTTCAGATAATGACCCAGAGATCTAACTCCTATTTTGTTGAGGTCCATCACTCTCAAGGAAGAGGCTATCACAGCGACGGAAAAGATTAAGAAAAGTAATTTATATTTGTACTCCAGTAAACGATAACATTAAAAAATACTTCCATAAAACATATTGGCCTACTGTCATCAACTCTGCCCATCTAAAGGTAGATCTTCTAATGTTTTATGCCTGTGGTGTAAACATGAATGTTCCCACCGTTTCAAAGTAAAACACGCATTTGCAAAGCGAATACGTCTTGTCTCTAAAAGGCTGAGCAATTAGCTTTGCCAATGCTTTTTTGATGCATATGAACGTTACATGCACACAAATGGCCAGCAATCTTTAGATGTGTTTAATATTAAAGCAACCCATTCCAAGATTGCCGCTTGGGTCATGGCACTTGTTTGCACCATGCAAAGCATGTGCTATGATGCACAGCTGCCATTTTTAGGTGGAGCCTGGGCAAATCATGCGCTGCTCTACGAGGCATGCTGAATTTGAGTATGGGCTTGAAGCTCTGCCCACTCTCTGCCCATATTTTTCATTGGCTTTTGTCATCGTCCTTCGTAAATGCTGGCTTCTGATTTGGGAACAGGCTTGTTAGTCTCTCCTTAGTACCGCCTTGTCATCATTTGTAAGCTCCCAGGAGGACTGGCCCTTTTACTTCTGTTGTTAACGGTATGTCTTATTTAGTCTGTAAGCACTATTTTCTTTAACAAGTTTTTCCTACTGCAGGGTTGACATGCTTTCCTGCAAAATTCAGCGCGCCATGGTGCACTTTCACTTTCCAAGCAGCCCGGTACAATGGCAGCAGCTTCTTTGAAATTAAATAATTCTCGCATTTACAAGAGTTTGAGCTATTGGTATTGTAAATGACAATGCCTTTTATTTATGTGTTAATTATCAAAACAGATAAATAAAAGGCATTGTCATTTACAATGCAATAGCTTAAACTCTCGCAATGCGAGACCTATTGCATTGCAAATGCTTGTTACTCCACTATTCTAACATGGTGAATGGCCTTGTTACAAGGGTCAATTGAAAGTATATTAAAGTTAAAAACAGTTTATGCTAGCACAAAAAAGGAAACAAGTGAACTAAAAGAAAACAAAATAAAGTAAAAATTGACGCAGGGAGAAAAACAGGACAGGGAGTGGGGGGATGAAAAGAAAATATTTAGGGTCCTTTAGTACTCTGTAGCTGAAGGGCCCTCAAAAACCCAAGTAAATTAAAAATTAAAATAGGAAGTGAGACAACAATCAAGAAGAAAGCATGGAGCCGAAAGTGGCCTGGAAACAAAGGCAATCACATCAATCAATCAACTTTAAAGAAAAGAAGTGGGAGAGAGAGCAAGGAAATACATGCACTTCCATGGAGTGCTGGTAGCTAAATGCAAGCATTTGCAATGCAATAGCATTTGCGAGAGTTTGAGGTATTGGCATTGCAAATGATAATGCCTTTTATTTATGTGTTTTTAAAACCTGCAAGCAGTGCTTAACACTGCTTGCAGGTTTTTAAAACACATAAATAAAAGGCATTGCCAATACCTCAAACTCTTGCAGATGCACAACCTTTGTGGCACTTGCGCTTTATCTGTAAACGTAAGCCATGTTTGATTAAAAAGTAAAGACATAGAAAAAACGTTATTTTTCTTTTTGAAGCAATTGCGGCACCCGCGCTTTAGCTTACGATATTTACAGCTAAAGCGCAAGTGCCGCCATAGTAACAAAAGATATCTAATAGAAAAAAATATCGTTTTTTTTCTCTAGTTGCTTTCTTAGCCACAGTTAAGACATGTCTTGGAGGCTGATGTAAATGCGCTTTTACTCTACTGTCTAACACAGATGGCCAGTAGACATAGGAAATGGACAATTATTCACAGGACTTTGCGACCCCCCCCCCCCACATCTTAGCGAAAGACCTAGATGAAGGACTATCAGAAGAGCCACAACACCAAAGCAGGACGACTACAATTTTTTCTACTGGCATAACAGTCTATTAGAGAACTAAAGTGATACTCAAAATCACAGAATGTTCCTATGGTGGGCACCATGCAGCTGTATGAACGTCTTTGGTTTATTCTTTCATCCATTGTAGAATCAAAGAAGGTTTTAAAAATTGTGTATAGCCTTTCCTGGGATAGCTTTTACAACTACATATTTGTAAGCTACAAAATAGTTTAAGAGACATTCGTAAAACAATTGGTGCTTTCTTCATATTTGAGGATGGCAACTCCTGTCACCAGTTGTCACACCTAACCTGGACCTTAGAATACGTGATGTTAGCAGTAAGTAGTGTTGTGGATATAGCTCTTTTACAGCCTGCAGTTCTGAAATGGCAGCAGGAAAAAACAAGCCCAATCCCCTTTAATAGGAAGTCGAAAACCAACCAAACATTTTACCAAAAGAAGCCCAACTGATTATTGACATCCAAAAGTGCAAAAAAAGGCTACAAAGAATACAAGCAATGGGGCAGGAGGCAACAGTAACACAACTGTGGCATTAAGATGCAGTGGGAGGAAGAATGCTATATTTAAATGTAAGCAGTTAGGGTGCTGAACCTGAACACAGACAAATAGTAACAGAGCAGGAAATCAAGAAAAAAATAGCCTCCCAAAGAACAGATAAAGAACCATAGCAGAATGAGACAGTACTAAGTCCCTGCTCTGTGTAACGAACAGAAGAGAGAACGGAGGGACAAAGAGGCAGGACTGACCACTAGCAAGTAAGGATTTTTAAAGGACACTGACATAGACAAATTATAAGCAGTAGCAAGAAGGGGGACGGACTTGAGGTCCACAGACTGATTACAGCAGCTCTAGAAGAGACAGGGAATGCGCTGTCTAGCTTGACCTAAACAAAAGAGTCAGAGTCCTCTAAAGGAAGCAGCAGAAGGATTCAACTCATCCAATCAGCAGAGTGTGCGACTGGAATGCACCTGGCTGGTACAAACAAAACATTAGAGAGAAAAGCTATTGACTCAAGAGCAGACACAAGAGAAAGACAAAAAAGCCAAATAAAGTCATGAGCAAGTGACTGACTCAAACCTCATCCGAAGAATATGATATGTATTGGAAATAATAGAGCTGCCACAGACGGCTAAAGCTGTTGTAGCCAAGGCCTATAAAGGACACAATGTTAAATGTCAATGCTAATTTTCACTTTGCTTGCGTTTGCTCATTATCCACAGGAGCACACCGCAGCATTCAGTAGTGCTAAATGTGAGCGATCTAGCTGTCTCACAAAGTAATCCTTCTCCACTCCAGCATGCTTAGTAGAACACTCAGTATAAGAAACATGTCCCAGCCAGCACCATGATGAGTAACTCTCTGATTGACAAGACCTCAGATAAGTGCTTTAAAGCACAATGACAAAATCAGAATAAGAATATTTTCAGATCTTACCCTTAAAAGGAACTTTAACCATTTAAAAGTAGTGCCATAACACAGCATAGTGTAATGGGCTAATGGTGTCTTAAGGACGAAATGTGCCCCGGCATGGAAGCTTCAGTTCAGTTGCCTCACAGCAGTGAAGCATTGCTGGAAAAAATCCCAACATTCCTTAAGCGTATGTAGGAACCTGTGAACCAATAACAAAAGCTGTGGATCTCATTCAATAATGACTACGAATTTTGAACGTATTTATTTGTAGGGCTATATAGCACCAACCATACACAAGGAATATCAGAGCACTTTACAAGAAACCTTAAGACCTTTACTATCAGCAGGTAACAAAAAATTGAATATTAATGATGGCGTAACAAGATATGTACATAATATACCATTCATCATCATGAACACAATTCAGAATTCACAATTTGAGAGCTCAGTGGTCAAGTAACTTATATTGTAATGTTAGTTAGACCATCAGATATATCCATATTACACAGGATTTGTTTTACATTGGCACATTTGAAAATGCAGACATATTTAAAATGTGCACACTGCATGCCATGTTCTTTAAAATGGCTTTTGTTCTTGTAGAACTGATGCTGGTTTTAACATCTCTTCAGGGGTGTAAATACTCTTGTGCTTGCATTGAATAGGACGCAGGAGCACCTGGCTTACTTTAAGCTATAAGCAAACACAATAAGATGATGGACGGAGCACTGAAACTTTTCAGACACTCACCTCTAGTCACAGATCTGGGTTGAATCCATCATCATTCTTTAGCTCACTTCGCCACCCCAGTTCAGACCCAGACATGTACAAATCATTCATGACCCTGTTCCTCATGGGAACAGCCCAGCCCGAAAGCCAAGCCATGTCTTCCCTGGACCAGAAACAAGCATCCTGGGACCGGTTTTTGGGGTAACACCCCTCATCAGCCACGGTAGCTTGAATCCAGTGGCAAAGTGAGCAGGGGACCCACGCCTGCCAATTTACGGCGAACAAGCAAACACAATAAGATGATGGATGGAGCGCTGAAACTTTTCAGACACTCACCCCCAGTCACTATTAATCTATGTCCAGGGAAGACCTGGCTTTGCAGTTTGGGCTGGACTGTTCCCATGAGGCACAGGGTCAAGACTGATTTGCATATGGCTGGGTATGAACTGCGGTGGCGAAGTGAGCTAAAGAACAATGATGGATTCAACCCAGATCTAATAGTGACTGGGTTGAGTGCCTGAAAATTTCCATCGCTCCGTCCATTATCTCCTTGTGTTTGTTTTACTTTATACTATGTTCACACTGACTGATTTTTTCCTGTCCATCTCATCTTCACGTGGATTAGAGAAGGGACTAATATGTTATAGTTAGTGGAGAATCTGCCATTAGCAGGACACCTCTGCACATTTTTAGTCTGTAGGTGACTTTCCAGGCGGTCCTGGGATTTTCAACATAAACTGGATTCTGATTAGATTTGTGTTAACATGCGCCCAGTGGAATGAAGGATGATGTCTCGCTGGAGAACGTGTTCGCATTAAAGAATTTATAATTAAATTAGAGAAGCAGTAGAGCACTCATAAGTCACTAACAATACAGCTCCATGAGTATGCATGAGGTGTGCATGAACCGGGCATAGTGCCAGATTATTGAGGCTTAAATATTGTTTGAAATGTTTCCTCCAATTGGAGCTAACAATGGAAAATCTACACCCAATGGGGAACATGTTTGTGTATGCTACTTAGGGCACACTGTTTCTGCCAGACTTTAGTGTTGGTTTCAATATTCTGACAACCTGCTCATTGCATGGCAGATGTGTGCATGTTGTTGGAAGTACAGTTGGCAGTTTACGAAGATTGAAGATTGTGGGCCTCTGTGGCTGGCATTGATTGTAGCAACAATATCTGTGTGACCTAATAAGGTAGCTTTGAGTCTCTCTGTCTGTTACACACAGCATTATTTGTAGAAGAAAATCAGAAAATATATGACGTACCTACACATTGTAGCTACACATCTGCTAGTGCATTACTAAACTTACCACAGAACAGAGAAACAGTTACAATTTACATAACATATCTGGCATCCCATGCATTCCTAACCATACGAAAGGCAGAAGCTCATAAGTGGTTTACCAAGGAATTAAAAGAAATTAAACTGTCACTCCGCCAGAGGGAGAGAAAATGGAGAGCACGTTATGACTTAGGGGACAGGATCCTTTATAAACAAGAGCAGGTAAAATATAATAAAGCCATTAAAGCAGCTAAGGTAGAACACTTTTGCTCGAGGATTCTTACCTCCTCCAACAAATTGAGAGAGATCTTCTCGATTGTGGATGAGCTATCTAACCCGGATAGACTGTCACTTAAACCAACTCCTTCATTGGAGCTATGCGACAAGCTGAACACTTTCTTTCTGGAAAAGATTGCAGCTATTAAAGCTAGCATTGTATGCTCTCCATTAACTGAGCCTCCGACTGATACTATCATGAATACTTCTACAATGGACATCTTCCCTATAATTAATGCTGAATCACTCTCTTCTCTACTGTCTAAAGTAAAATCAGGTTCCCCCCGGGATTGTTGTTCTCCGCACATACTGAGGGAGGCTTTTTCCATTACTCGTCAGCCTGCCTTGTCCTTGCTCAATTCCTCATTAACTCAAGGCTGTGTCCCTAAATCGTTTAAAGATGCCATAGTGGTTCCTCTGTTAAATAAGGTCGGTGCCCATCCTTCGGAACCTTCCAATTATCGCCCCATCTCCTTGCTCCCTTACCTGGCTAAGGTGTTGGAGGCACACGTGGTAAAATGTATGTCCGACTTTATGGAACACACTGGACATCTGGACTCCCACCAAGCCGGCTTCCGGCCAGGTCACTCCACGGAGGTGGTTATCTTGGCAGTCCTGGACGAGCTCTGAAGGAAGGCTGATGCTGGAATCCCCCCAAGCACTGGCCCTTTTAGATCTGTCTGCCGCGTTCGACACAGTGGACCACAAGATCTTGGTGGACCGTGTCAGACGGGCAGGCTTTCAGGGCAAGGCCTTGAAATGGATCGCCTCCTTTTTGGAAGATCGTACGCAGGCAGTTTGCCTAGCAAATTTTACTGCTTCTAGGTCGAACACCACATGTAGAGATCTTCTTTGTCCACACATTTGTTCAATCTCCACCTTCTACCCCTGATTAAAGCTTTAAAACAGAGGAAAGTATCCACATTTAATTATGCGGACGACTTGCAGCTCTCTTTCACCATAGATAATTCAACTGAGTCTATCACCAATTTGCAGGAAACTATGGTGTTTATCCGTCATTGGATGGATCATAATCAATTGAAGCTCAACCCCGGGAAGACAGAGGTGCTATTGACAGGAGACAGCTGCATCTCCTGGGGCCCCCACTACTGGCCTACAGAATTAGGGCCTTTTCCCAAACCCTCCTCCTCTGTAAAAAGTCTAGGGGTAACTATTGATAGAGATCTCTCTCTGAATACTCAGGTGGGTACAGTAGTATCTAAATGATTCTGTCAATTGCGAAAGATCAAGAAGATACACCACTTGCTCACCCAGGCAGCACTGATACAAGTTGTGATAGGATTGGTCCTGTCTCACCTAGATTATGCAAATTCAATCTATCTAGGACTCCCTTTGTATCAGATCAAGAGGCTCCAGCTGGTACAGAACCAGGCTGCGAGATTGATCTATCAGCAGCCTAAATGGCAATCGGTAAGACCCCTAATAAAGAAGCTACATTGGCTTCCACTGCTCCAACGGTCCATTTTTAAAACAGCTTGCCTAACATTCAAGTCCTTAAATTGTTATAGCCCCATCTTTATTAATAATCTGATATTAAGGCACACTCCCACTCGCGATCTCCGTTCCAAATATCAAAATCTGTTAGTGAGTACCAGGTTCAAACGGAAGCGACATGGCGGCCGTCGATTCGGGTTCCTGGCACCACAACTCTGAAAAACACTTCCATTAGAGATCAGCTCCTGCTCTGAGTTACTCCGATTCAGAAAGCAGCTTAAGACCTGGATGTTCACACAGGCACATGAGTAAATTAGTCCTGCCCACATCCTACTCTGAACAGCGCCATGAAACCTTGGTCTACGTGCGCTTTACAAATGGGTTATACCATAACATAACATAACAAATGGATTAGTGATGATAGGGATCAATTTCCTTCTTTGAAAAGTCTACTCCCTTATTTTTGAGTCTAATCGATGTTTGCAACAATCCCCATTAGTACCATTGGAATATCCAGCCTCCACGAATTCTCACTTTTTTACCATAGGGTTTTACCACAACCATGTTGATCCATGGTCATACATATATAGGTTGGGCATATAGCTGTGTATTTTTATACATCTTCTAACAATCACTTTATTTTTAGTAACCTTATCTTTACTGATGTTGCTGCTTTCTTTTTAGTGCTAACCCTCAATACATTCAAAGGGTCGTAATACATCAGGAACATTTTTAAAATGCCAACAGATGAGTCACCCACTGTCAAGGTGATCAACCCTATTCATGGACAAGGAATTGTATTAACCCCTCCAATACTCTCAGCATGTTTCAGCTTCATCTGCTGTTCCTATATCTGACTCCTGTCTTGACAAAGGCAGTAACAAGTGGTCCTGTGTTTGGTACAACATTTATCTATCCTGATAAATAATGAGGCCTTGGCGATTATTATTAAGGAGGTGCAATAATTATCTTCAATTATAGCTTTCTCCGTAGTAATGTAAAAATAAAATATGGATTTTGAGCCAAAGTCTGCATGTTTTGATAATTACTGGGCAATTTCTGTGATGAATTCTGGCATTTTTGACCTTCTGAAACTGACCTGAGGAAAAAATGCGAGTGATTAGAATGATTTCCCTAAGTAGTTTACTCAGCATTACTTGTAAGACCAATATGTGTGGGATCGGGAGCCACCACACATGTTGAAAATCATTGGGCTGTACGACTCACGAGGGCCTGTGTAAGGTATTTTATTTTATATGACTCTCATTACTGTGCGAGGGAGCCTCTTCCCTTCCTGGGGATTCACTTGTGTGAAGACACTTTCCGCCACATGAGACACTCTCCGGTGGGAAACATCCTTTACACCGCAACTTTTAACACGCAGTGCTATTACAACGCAGGTTTTACAACGAAAACCATTACAACGCATTGCGCTGGGGGGCGCTCTAGGATAGGGAATAGATTTAATTTACTATCCAACACCTTCCCTAGTGTCCACGGGGACTGGAGTTGGAATAGTAAATTAAACTTTTCACTATCCAGCACCCCAAAGCGCTATGCGTTGTAATGGTATGCGTAGTAAAACCTGTGTTGTAACAGCATGCGATGTAAAAGCATGCGTTGTAATGTCATAAATCCCTCTCCGGTAAACAAGTGAACACCCAAAAAAACAGGTTTGCTTTCAGGAGATGGGAGCACTGATCATGCACTGATCGACTCTCATTATGAGGATTCACATGGCCACATGGCCCTCATTTGCAATCCAAACAATTATACCTTCTTTTGCACTAATCCTGGACTTTGGAATTACCATACTCCATTGTATTGGTTGGTGTGGGATTATGAATGTCGTGTTGTCGCACTCAAAGGCAATGCTAACTAATTAAAGTGGTAGGGCAAATATTTTGACCCACTTACAGGCACTGATAAAACACAGCGGTGCCCTTAGGCTCCATGCCAAAGCTAACAATTGTGGTCAGTTTTAAACAGTGTTTATCAAGGGCCACGATAGAGAACTCTGGAGTAGAGGCTGAAGGCAGTGCGAGTTTCTTTCAGTGCATGTCAATGACTCCAATAAATCTCTGTGAAGTTTAAAGAAAAATACAACAGAAAAACCCTGATTGGAGCTATGTGATTATTGGAAAGAGGAATTTCTAGGATGGGTGTAAATATTAGTGAGAGTGATAAACAAGGCTTCCGGGTGTATGAAAATCCACAGACAGTAGTTTTGGGGTGCAGGTCCTGTAGGTGAGGCAGGCCAGCCTAAAGTAAATTGTCCACTTTTATGGGCAACCAATGTTGAATTAAACTACAGGCATATTGTCCCCATGTGGCTGCTCGGTAGCTGTGCACTTGGGATTTGTTTTACCTGAATATAAACATTCTAAAAGTAAGCAGTAGCGGCTGGCACAGGTAAGCGCGTTGAGGTGGGGTATGGTCGGGCATGATGGGGTCGGGTAAGTCGACATACGATGGGCGAAGTCAAATTAAATAATAGAACCACTTCCCTTGCAAGTGCTTTTATTATTTTTTCATTAAATTTTACTTCTCCCATTGTATGTTGACTTACCCGACCCACACCCCGCCCCACCCCTCCCCACTGCCTCCCCGCTCTTACCTGTGCCGGCTGCTACTGGAAGTGAGGGTATACTGGAAAACTTGAGCATGGTAGCTAAAGAGCTCTTTTAACTTGATCAACATGGGCGAGGGAGATTACCTAATCAGATCTAGCATGCAGGACCAGGCTGTCACAGACTATTCAGACATTGCTTTTCTGTAAATAGCTGAATATGTTCAAAGTCGTTTGGGAAGAGTCTAATTGCGATATTTTCCAGCAGCCGAGTAAATAACACATTCTAATTACTAATGCAGAAAATGATTTAAGAAGAACATAACGGTTAGATAAACTTTCACATCAGGAGCCAGAGAACCCTTTAGCCCTGAACTAACAGCAGCAATAACACAATTTGCATAAATTATACAATCTGCACCTGCAGCTCCATTAATGAGAAGTAGGTGCCCTGGCACCGTCAACAACAGAATGCAAATACAGTTCTACCGCCTTACCCTGGGAATTCAGTGTCATTGAATTCATACACGATTGTACCACACTAGAAGAGGGAAGGAGGGTGGAGGGAAAATGAGGCATTCCCTCTGGGACCTTGGTATTAACATAATACCCATCCATCCATTTCAGATCCAACAGTACAGATGAGTAGACGTATTACAGAATCATGAGTATTTGTTCGCCTTTATAAACTAGAATATGTCATTTTTGTGCTGAATGAATTGCAGATGTGAAGAACAAACAGGAGTATTTTTCTAGTCTTGATCGCAGATCCTCTGAGTTGTTGGCATGGGCCCATGATCATGAAATAATCCAGCCCTCTTGTCAGTGATTTGTATGTACTGGTATTTACAAATCACAAGCCTCGCCATAGAGCAAGAGTGAAATGTACATTGGAGCTGTTATATTGACCATAATGCCCTAAGATTGTCATGTGGTTAAACATCACTGGTTGCCGAGATCTGCTGTCCTCTACAGGCTACAAGTTTGAATATTGACAAGGCCAACTTGGCTATCCATCCCTTTGGAAGGTTAAGTAGCATTAAATTGGATAAGAGTAACACCTATTGTTTAAAGCAGAAATGTAGTACGGAAGGAAAGCTGCATAAAATATGGTCATTGTCATTGTACTCTCATACCCATCTACAATTGTTAACAGGCTTTCTTAAATGCTGTTATTCACTGCAATTAAGCTTCTACAGTGCAAAATTGCTGTTACATAACAATGGTCACAGTCTCATTGCAGCCTGTGTGTGTGCAGTTTTAAACTGTCATTTTTACATGGCAAAGCAAACCTTGTGCTAGTCCAAAACCTTCCTTTCACTACACATGTCACTCCTAGGGTAGTCCCTGGACAACCCACAGGGCAGGGTGCAATGTATTTAAGTTTTACATGTCCTGGTAGTGAAAAGCCCCTAAATAAATGTTCAACTACTGCAAAGCCTACCTCTCCCATAGAATAATACATTATTACATTGTATAAGTGTAATTTCTAAATGGGAAAAGGTACTTGGTTCCTGTTTGGTGTCTCTGAATCTTAATGTAAAATCCTAACTTATGGTGAAGTCGAATTTTAAATTACCATTCTGAAAAGGCCACTTTTAGAAAGTTGCCATTTTCTTGCCATAGCCATTTGGTGCCTGCAGCCTGTCTCTGGGTCACATTTCTGGGTGTGGGTGACAGTTAGGATTGTGTATTTCTCCTAGACAGCCAAGTGCAATGGGAGCTTAGGTGTGACTGGATTGACCATCACTAGCAGGATGGGAGGGAGGATCTAGGCACAGCCCAAATTACATTTGAATAGGCTGTGTCCTGCCTCCGCACAAAGGGCTGCATGCCCCCTGTAGCTAGTATTTGGCCAGGCACAGGAAGACAAGGCATCTGTGCATCTCAAAGGCATGCCTCTAGAAGCTTCTTCCAACTTCAAAGGCACAACTGTTTATAAAAGAAGGACCTCAGATGCCAACTCTTAAGTACTCTTCTGGACCTGTGCATACTTTGCCAGGAAGAAGGCCCGCTGTGCTGATACCAAGACTGCCACTCTGCTGAACTGCATCTCTAAAGGTTACCGCTGCCCTATAGTGCTGACCTGCTGCCCCCTAGCGTGGGGTAAAAGAACTGGACCTGCAACTTGATCTTGAACCCAGGACCCCAGAGTGACTCCAAGGGCTAATCTGCTGGCTTCCTGCTCTGAGCCTCATGGAAATCAAAGGCTCCCCAACAAGTTCCTGGCCCCAGCTGTATTTTGTTCTGGTCCCTAAGTGGTGCCTCTCAGGTCTTGGACGCTTGGTGTGGCTCAAGGTCTTTTAAATCAAGCTTTTGGGCTCTTTGTGAGCACAGATGGGCCCGTTTGCACTGAGACCATTCTGTTCACACCGAAAACCATAATAAGCAGCGTCAGCCCATCTCTTCAGACAGCATCATTGACAGCATGTGAGGGACCACCAATGCAAAGTTCCAGCCTGCCCATTCACAACACAAGGCCTGCTCTTCGCGCCACGCGCTCTCCTTTCTCCCAGTGACCCTCTCTAATGCGAACAGGACTCTTGGCACAATACTTCAGAAGGCAAAACTTCAGCTGGACTAATCTTGGACTGTATCCGGTCTGATTTTCATTGCGGTCAGCCTGAACTTTTGACTTTGACCTTGTCCAGTGCAACCAGATAGTCGCGGTTGGCGCTTTGTGCTTTTAGGTGCTATTTTACAGTTTATTCTTTTTAAATTGATAACTTCAGTTGTATTGATCAGACTTTTAATATTTTGGTCTTGTTTTATTTAGTACATTTTACTCTATTTTTCTAACCTGATATTGGATTATTTTTGTGTGATGTTTTCACTGTTTTAATGTTTGCAGTGTTTCACAAATACTTTACACATTGCTTCTAAGGTAGGCCTGACTGCTCTGTGTCAAGCTACTAAATGGGTTGAGCACAGGTTAATTTGGGGTTTGCTTGTGCCTTTCACTGATCAGGATTGTGTGTTACTGCTTGACCATGGCTCACATCCCGGTCAACCAGTAACTCAATTTCTTACACTTCCCAATTGCACAACACTTCTTGCAATGTTTTATGTTTGTATATAGGTCAAATTTGGAGTGGCGCAGAGCTGGCACTAGCATAATTAAGGCAGGTGTGGAGCTTGTAGGACTGTGGCTGAGGGGGAAAGTAGCAGGAGTGGAGCAGTGCTGGGGCAGGCAAAAACTGAACCAGAGCCGGAGATGGAGCAGAGTAGGAGCTGAAGTAGAGCCGGAGTGAAGGATCCAACAGCTTCTGGAAGCTGGACTAGTTGATGACACACTGGTATACTAATCAAAATCAATTTTCATACTGGTAGTAGAGGAAGAGAATGGTCTCTAAACACAAAGCAGGAAGGGGCTGGCAAAGGAGTAACAAGACGTTTAAAATACCCCAACTTAAACCATATCTCTAATCACATCAAGCATGCGAAGCAAGCAAACCCAACCCTCTTTAAAAGACTTCCCTGCATCCTTTCGACTTTTGATTCATTCATTATTACATCCTTCCTTCTTCACTCTTTCATACTTCCTTTCACCTTTTCTTCCTTCTATTCTTTCACATTTCCTTCCACTGTTCCTTACTCCTCCTATTCTTCCCTTCTTCTTTCTACTTGCCCATCTTCTTTCTCTTATCCTTACTTTTTCTTTCTTACCTTTCTTTCTCATTCTCACTTTTTTCTATTTGTCTTTCTTTGTTTTCTTCACACTGCATGCAGCTCATTGCCCATTTACCTCTGCCATGGTGTTTCTTAATAGTGTTGTTTATGAACAATCTGTCTACAGACTTACACAAACAAAAGAGGCCAATAAAAACGAATTCGCCTTTTAGTGGATCCCAGTTCATCAGCTCCTCAGGCCCAGTGACAGGGTGGGGGGTTCACTACGCCATGGGAGGAGGTGCTCTCTGAACAGGAACTAGCTGACAGGATGGGTTTTTTTTTTAGAAAGAAGCATACTGCAATTGTGTTGTTGTTTGGTGGACATCTTGTAAAAGAGTCTATGTTTGGTGGACCTCTTGAAATGGAGACACAATAAAAGCAAGAGGAACTATAGTTCCTTGCTTACACCCATGCCCGTTGCTGTTCCATGATCAATAAACCCTATCAATGAGTTACCCATCTATAATTATGTATGTTATATATGACTTTCATTGGGTGCCGGTAGAATCAATACCTTTCTGGTTATTCACCGCTACTGTGTCACAGAAGTGTGAAAGCAAAAGTTGTAACTGCTTTAATATCACCAAAGGAAATGCTCACTTCTGCCACACCTGGTTCTGTAGAGACCTAAGTGAAGTAGCAGACTAGTGCTTTTACCCACACCACTTGTGTATCCATAGATCTGAGGCATGTGGGGGAACACTGGAGCAGATTTACTGCTTTTAAAGCGACACAGAATTCCCATTTTTATGGTGTTTAACACATACATTTTCCACCTGCTGTAATCAGGCGGTTCAAGTGTGCGGCAGACTCTGTTTGGGGTGCGGGTGGAGAGGGTGGGCAGGGCCGGACTAAGAAGACAAACCAGCCCTGGCAATTCTATCTGACTGGCCCTCTAGTGGGGGTGCCAGTGTGAAGCACTGCTGCTGCTTTTGTTACAGGGGGGCGATACTGCTGCAAAACTGTCCCATTAAGAAAAGTGTCCCCCACCGCTCCAAAACCGGCCCCCACCCTTCCACCCACCGGGAAAATGCCCAATGCCACTACGACCAGTCCGACTTTGAAGGTGGGCATGGAGAGCAGGTGAGGGAAGTGGAGGCTAAAATGTGACACAGGGGCTCAAACGCTGCCAGAAAAAAAATAAAAGGGAAGGTCGCTCGGGTGCTGCTGCAGACGAAGCCTCATGACATTCTTCGGGACAAAAATACCACTCAGTAAAA
Source organism: Lissotriton vulgaris (assembly GCF_964263255.1). Lineage (NCBI taxonomy): Eukaryota > Metazoa > Chordata > Amphibia > Caudata > Salamandridae > Lissotriton > Lissotriton vulgaris. The sequence continues at coordinate 157,263,265 of NC_141690.1, forward strand.
TCGGGTCCTGTATTCTACAGCAGGGAAAACTGAGTATGAAACCACTGGCACGCACGGAATCCAGTGGAACGGAATTCCATGTTATATGTCTGCTCCATCTGAATCATAATGGGCTTAGACTTGCTAGTACTAATCCCTAGCAACATTAAAAAAAAATACATTGTATCAGAGGCCTATGTGCCCTCTATTTCTGCCCTTCACAAACAAAAAAACCTCTATCTGTCTGTCTGTCACATGCCAAACCATGAAGTAACATGACAGGAAGCCTGTTTTGTCACACAGAAACAGGGGATACAGTTGTTTACTTTCTGTATTCCAGATCCTAAAGTACTATTCCTCGACAATCTGGGGCAGCTCCTCCGTTAGGGTGGAGAAGCGTCCCCCCAGTGCTTTCTCTCAGTGCGAGAAAGCAGAAACAAGTTTTTTTATTTTAAATACCATTTGATATTTCTGCTTCTTGCGCTTCAAAAAAGCAGTAGGCAGGGTATGCCTGGTTGGCAATGCCTGGTTGGGGGCGGGCAGGTTGGGGAGGAGTGGCTTGGCCACTCTGAGGGCCCTGACTGTTTGGTCGGCCCTCTTGGGCCGACCAAACCAGTCATGCGCACTCTGGATTTTCTCTATGTAGGCTGCATGCAGCCTTCATAGAGAAAATGACCTCCCCTTAGGCGTCTGGCTGGGTGCTGTCCGCACCAATCACATTGCTGCTATTGCAGTGTTGTGATTGGCTTAGGGGAGGGGAGAGAGGCTGCCGTCTTCCCGTTTCAGCACTGCAGCGGGACCCAGCCAGGAGCGGAGGCGGCGGGGGACTTGGTAAGTTAATTGTTTTAAATCCACCCCCTCCCACCTGAACGAAGCCCAGTGCGACCCCTTTCCCCGCCCCCACCCGCGAGTCATGCGAGCCGCGACTGACGACAATACAATAAACAAGTTATTGCGCCTTTTAAATATACTCCCATCAAGTGTTTTATTGTAAATGGAGTAGGATAACGGTGCTATATTAACTGTTAAATAAGTGGCTAGTTGATTTTTCTTATTCTTTGTCCAGTAGGACTTTATTTATAAATTTATCAAACACAGGTGTATATTTCACTTGTATTAGGCTGTCTTCTTAGTTATATAGAGGGGAAGAATGGGTTTGAGTAGGTCTCAGGAAGAAATGGCGCTCAGCGGGTACCTTAAGTATAAACCTGGGTTGATGAATTCAGTCCGGTGCATGCGGGTCAGGGGAACAAACCCAACGGAAAAAAACAGCCCCTGCTAAGGTAGGGAGACATGTTTCCTATTCCACAATTGCAAAGAGAGTCCCGTGCACACGATAATCTAAATGGTCTTCAAGTGAAAACCCCAATAGCACTGTAAGTGTTCAAAACATGATTCTAGAGTCCATCGTTTTGAGGTATGTGTATTTAATGGTGAGATCTTGGTCAGTACATCCAAGTAAATAATAATAGGAATACGAAATAGCCGACACGTGCTTCGTCACACCGTGTTGCGGCTGTGACTCTTCAGGGCTGAATCGCTCGTGTTGCGTTTGATGGTGAAATGTACGCCTGATAGATGATCAGGGCACGATGGAGTTCAGGTGAACTTCAGCGGAAATAAGCCGCGAGTAGTTCGTTGGCACGTACTAGGACGCGTCGGTCCTGATCGGCAAACTCTACGGTTGAGAAGTCTTGCATGGTAGTGTGCAGGTGAAATTCCCAGCATCCGGGTCACATGGTTATTCCCAATTCCATGGGGTTTAAATCACAATTGCACGGTACAGTCGTATCCAAGTTACCCCACGGTAACGTGTGGAGTTGCATCCGGCCTGTATCTGCAGTTTGCATGCATGGCCTTGGAGCACTGTGTGGAGATTTGCGCATTGCTTAATTGGCAGTGCATGGTACAGTTGTTATGGTTGTTGTGAGTGATTTGTAGTAACAAAATCCCACTCCATCTGTATAGCAAAATGAAAGAAATGCAAAAACTTCCATGTTGGACCATGAATCTCCTTACTTCATACACCCTTTATTCATAAATAGGATACCTGAGATGGGTTAGCATTGCTCCACGTGCCTCAGCATTGTAGGCAGAGCTGACGAGGCAGCACGAGCGAGGCCTCCTCTCACAGGGGAGGCGTTCGGCTTGTCTGCTGAGGCACCGCGCGCTCGCAGGCTCGCTAGTTAGCATGTGCTTCGAACAAACGAGATTCCCGTGTTCCCGCGCGCGCTATGCCTTGGCGAAGAGACTCTCTGAGATCGATAACGCGTTATTGTGGCAAGGTGTACTGAATGCCAAGTGCGCTCCGCAGGTTGTTGTTATAAGGCAGTGGCCGAGCGGCCCGCCACCGCCACTTTCATTAGCAGTAATTATCCGTCAACAGCTGCGATTGGAGCGGAAGCCTGCATAATAATTAGCTGCAATTGTATGATGGGGCGCATGATTAGGTTGCAGTACCATTTTTTTGTAAATCATCCCGCTCATGGAAAACACAGCGCGCCTCTTTATAACATATATATAGTCCAGTAGCCTGTTTTGTCGTAAAGTGAGATGCCTCAATGGAACGGATTCAGTCACGGTTTCAAAATCGAAAACAATTATCACTTTTTAGTAAAAAAAAAAAAATATATATATAAAAAGAAAACCACATGTTAATTGCCATTCTTCAACATTACAAACATGGGCTTAGGAATGCATCATTAGTACTTATGTTTTATTATGAAAGTTGGAGCCACGGGGGTTTGAACTCAGAGTTCAATCTTCTTCGATGATAAGTACATGCGTTGACCTTTGATCTGAAGGTCATGAGTTGGAATCCCGGCAAGACAGATATAACCTCCCATCCTTTCTAAGTGGGTTAATTGAGTGCGACAAATTGGATAACAGCCTCTGTTATTTATCAGAGTTTAGAAAGGGCACGAGCGCGGCATTGAACTCTATCTAACGCAAGTTATTCTTACAGTTGACCCCAGGCATTTAAAAAGATGGTATCATTCTATATTGTGTGACTGCTCATCCCCGATTGTTTGGTTTCCACTTGAAAATATCGACAATATTGGAATGTTCAACATTAGGCTTTTCGATGACTTGTTTTATGTAATTATTACTTTGTGCATTTGCAGCGAACGCTCTACAGCCATGTTCCTTTGTAAGTGTGGCTTTGCTATGTGCAGATCAGCCACCGGTTTGCTGCACAGTGGCAGGTGGAAGGTGCAAGAGACCAAGGGAGGTCTGATGACTTCCAGGAGGAGAGGACAGTTGGGCGGGGCCTTTAGTGATGGCCCTTGGCTCTTCCGTAGTCTTCTCCTGAGACAGCCTCTGCTCAGATATGGGTCCAAGTTATAAAGCTGGGTAAGGTCAAGTGACTGTCTATGGAGTGGGGAATCTGCCAAGGAAGGCCTCCTCAATGAATCGGAGGGCCTGACCTTGTTTTGCTCTTGCACAGCAGACAGTGGTACTCAGTCAGCTCTGCCGCTATACAGGATCTTTTTTTAAAGCTAGAAATAAGTTTGTCGGCCTTGTTTTGGAGGTTTTAGAGTTGGTTGGTTTAGGTCGGAAGACATATGCATAGAAAGGCTTGGTAGAGGGAAGGATCTTGATCAAAGTGCTTCAAACTCTGAGGCGATTCATAGGGGACTACGTTTAATACTAAGGGCCGCATTACAACATCCCTTTTTAATACAATGAGGCCAGCAATGACATTACCAGCCTCGTTGGAATTATGAGCTCTGTGGGAACACCCTGATCTGTTTTGTTTTTCATAGAGGCTTCGGCTGCTGAAGACAGTTAAAAACTAAGGGGCAAAATGAGGAATTACTCAGGAAATTGGACGAGGATTTCCCCTCAAAGTCTCACTTTTAATTCCCCGCTAACTCTGCTCCGAGACTTACTAGTAGCACCCCTGTTACTGGTAAAAATGAAGGTGCATAATGTGTAAGGGTGGGAGTGTTGCCAAGCAGGATATTGGGTCAGCCACAATGAGGGGTTAAGTAGGAAAATAATCCATGGTACCCTCTCTTAAGTTGAGGGGGTATACTAACCTTATTCTCAAATGATACCCTCAATGGTTTTTACTGACTGGATGAAATCCTTGACATGGTTGAAGAAGGTGGGAGAAAACGAGCAGGATAAGCAGCGGTCAGAGAAGCGCAGTATGTGGTGAGGGCCGGGTATGGGGAAATCTGAGACCCTTATGGTCAGGAATTCTTTGAAGTTGACCAGGTAATTGTAATTGCTCAAAATTACAGCTCCAAATATACACTTTCCTTGTATTGTTGAAGAGTGAACGAAGGGAGGAAAAACCTTTGGCATGGTTGATGAGGGGCAGCACGTAGAGGCTGAAAAGAACAGAGGGACAGTGAAAGTCAGCAAGAGGGACTTATTTAAAGTTTGGCAGACAGGCTACTCAGTACTGGTGTAATGGATAGCCCTTCTGCCCTATTACAAGCTCATTATATCCTATGGGACTTCTAATAAGGCAGACAGAATATCAGTCTTGTTTGTGACGGAGTCACGTGTCCATCACACTCTAAATCAGACCCTTAGAATGCTAAAGAACTGTTCCTGCAGTAAAGGAAAGGGGCATGCAGATCTCTTTGAAGCACTATACTGTGTGCAGCATGTAGAAAAGTATTGTCCAGCATACGTCCAGCAGGGCCACATCAACAACACATTTTCAGCACAGATTTTCAGGGTACCTCCCAAAAACATACATTTATACATTCATGGATCACCCTGAAATCCGCCATGGATCCGACCCTTGTAGTCAATCTGGATTAACCCAACGAAGGAGCTAAAAAACGGGGGAGGAGGGCAACAAAGAACTTTGTGGGATCATGAAAGTGTAGAGGCGTTACCCAAATACTAATCAGTACTCCCTCTGAATTAAATGTTCTAGTTCCTACTATAGGATGTTTTGCCTCCAATGAATGAAAGTATTCCTAAGGAAACATATACCTAAAGAGTCAGTCTACTGTTACGTGTATGCTTGCTGTGAGATATACCACCATTTATATATATTATGTATACTACATGTGTACAACACAGTAACATTTACAATGTAAATTAGCCAGAAGGATATTTTATGAAGGAATAACATATTTATTTTCCTTTGAAACCATTTGGGGAGTGTAACATAGTTATGTACGCACATAGCAAAAGTAATAATCCAAGACAACAATTAGAAGAGCTGTCAGTATCTCATAAGATTGCCAATATGGTGCAGGGTGGTGCATGGTGCTACAAAACACAAACCCATTGCTGAGTTACAAAGATGCAAATCATTTTTGTCCTCCTAATTATAATTCGTAATTAATTTACCTCAATGAAGTGAAAAATATACTGCATTTCTAGCAGTCAGCAATATTGCAGTCTATGAGCGGAATGAAACATTGAAGACAAAAAGTTTCAGATAAAATACTGCTTGTCTTTGTAAGTCTATATCAATGGATTTTATTGAGTGAATAATCATGATGTATTCTATAATGTCTGATATAATGTTTAATATTGTATACATAATTTGTATAATAAATTATACAATGTGTAATATTTTATACAATTTTCACATAATACACCTGGCTTCCTATCTTCTGGTGATAAAGGCTGCATTGCTTATATGAAGTTCTAACATCATCTTAGTGCAATGCCATTTTGGAATTAATTTTGACCCAAGCACAATATGAGAACTTGCCCATTAATTCTGAGAGGCGTAACTCATTTGCATGGGATAGAGTCCCGTGCAAGTGACCTCCCCCTCCTCGCTGTAACAGCTCATTTCATGTTACATGGAATGCAGCAGATGACCCCAGCAAAGATGAATCACAAAATATTTTTAACCACCTCTATGTTGTCTATACGTTACTCTTCATCAGTGTAGGGGTGTTTGGTCTGAGCTCTTGGGACTGGATTGACCTATGAAGCCCCCAAAACATGCTGGTGAGAGTCTATTAGCTCTCAGCTTAAAGGGTGTTGGGTGGGTGAAGATAAACCACATAGCATAGGTTTGGCAAAGGACTATTATTACACTGCAGTTCGAAGTGCCCTGAATGGTCCACAAAGATTGAGTATACAGTGATCCAACCGAGTTTCAGTGGCTATTGCATTGCGCTGCACTTAGCAAAAATGCATATTATTTGATACCAGATGTACATAAGTGCCCCAATATCAATTTCAATCTTCATTTTTTGTTTCAGTATTCTATAGAGCTGCCAATATGTCACAAAAACTTACAGTAAAGGAAAAACTGAGGGCTATATTAAAAGCAATGCAACGAATACCAAATTGAATCTCGTGCTAAGATCAATTTAGGTCCTTCTGAGGGTGCACCAAAAAAGAAATACAATAAGGTGATATGTATGTATGTTGATGAGGACATAGGTTAAAACACAGTAATCTAAATAATTATTAAAGAATGTTAGACTGGGGCAGTGAATATAATGCTGAGGGGGTACAAGAAAACAATCTGTCTGAATATTGGTGTGCAAGGTCACAGTTTTTAGGGGAGTTGTGTAAGACCTACCACATAGCCCAGATTTGAAGACATAAGTGATAAACCAGTCTCAAGGGGAGTAGCCTTGCCTCATCTTTAGTAACTTATGCTGAGCAGAAACAACTGCAGAGTTAATGTGTGCGTAGGTGCTGTTGGTAGCAACTAACCAAGTGACAATGCAGCAAGAAGTATACATGCTGTAGGTTCACATTGAATGAAAACACAGTATAAAGATGTTCAAAATCTCTCAGTAGGCCGAGGCAATCTTTTATGGTCATACCTTGAAAATCTTCAGTGTTTTCCTTTGCCGCTGTTACATTATGAAGAAATACCTAGTAAACCATCTTGAGGTTTGGCTCGCAAGAAAGCTATGGTCATCAATATGAATACAATTGTGAAATCAAAGGCTGGTTCGTTACTGATGTGAATTTACAAATTAATTTTAAAGCACATTGGGTAGCTGTCTGGTTTTTATTGAAGGGGCAACTAGAGCCATGTATTCAGCTGCCAGAAACCCATTGTGAAAGAGTGCTGATTTAAAAGGCGGACATTAGTGATTGTTAGAAATGGGGCTATGATTGGCGGAGGAATTTAGCCTGTGCAAGTAGGGACCCACAATCCTAGTCAGGGTAAGTAAGTTAAGCATCAATGATATCCTATGCTCACCCCCTTGGTAGCTTGGCACAGAGAAGTCAGGCCTTTTACCCAGAGGCAATGTGTAAAGTATTTTAACACAAACAGTAACACAGTGGAAACACCATAAAGGTACTCCACACTAATTTAGAGAAATAGCAAATGCTTATTGAGTAAAACAAGACCAAAACGACAGAAATCTAACATACTCAAGTCAAGGTATGAATTTTGCAATATTAAATGAAATTAGAGTACTTAAAAACAGAATAGCTCCGGTCGGGGCTATCATGACGTGCTTGATAGAGTTGAATCCACAAGTTCAGAACACCATGATGGAGCACAGGCCAGCTACGGAGTCTTACAGCCATACAGTACCTTGGAAGTGATGACGAAACAAAGATGTTGCGAGGTGCTGGGGAGGTGAGGCGTTGCTGAGGCTAGTGTGGCATTGGTTCCTTACTGCTATGCAGGTCGTTGTCATGTTGGTGCTTGGCATGGTGCATTGTACAATGGAGATGAGGCATCACTGTAGCAAGTGAGGTGTCAGTTCTTGGAGGTGGTGTAGAGTAGTTGAGCCGCTGACGCCCGGGGACATTGCAAGGCACGGGGAAGTGATGCAATGCTGGCAAGGTGGTATTGGTTCTGCTGGCAGTGCAGTGTCGATTAAGTGTCAAGGGTCGAGCCACGAGGCATCAACTTCGCACCGTCGATGTCACAACAATGGGCCACCAGTGATGTGGCGGAGTCGAGCATCACAGACTTCGGTGATGTGGTGCTTGAATCTCAGATTGTGGCAGTTCTTTGGACGTGCTGCGGCAGGATTAGGGCATGCGTTGCGGTCGTTGCGTTGAGCAGGGACCATGACTCAAGTGTAGGCAGCGGCGCAGTGTGAAAGAGTGGTGCCGGCTCTGAGGTCACACTCAAAGTAGAGGTACTGGGTTCTTCTCTTTTAGCACAGCAAACTCACTTTCAATGGCCCAGGAACTGGATTTGGCCCCACTTTGCAGAGTAGGGCTCTCAGCAGAGGAGCCCAGGTGCTGCAGGTGAAGTCTTAGATGGCCCTGAGACTTCCAACAGGAGGCAAACTCAACTCAAGCCCTTGGAGAAACTTTGAAAGGAGAATGCAGAGAGCAAAGTCCCAGTTCTCTCCCTCTCATACAAAAAGCAGCAGACAGCAGGCCAACGCAGCAAAGCTAACCGCAAAGTGGCAGTCCCTCCAAGCAGTACAACAGCTCTTCTTCCTGGCAGAATGTCCTAATTGCAGAAGTGTTATGTGTATGTGGTATCAGAGGTCTAGTAATTATATAAATGTTAGCCTTTGAAGTAGGGAGACCTCAAAGAAAGGTATTTGAAGTGCATGAGAACCTACCCTGCCCTTCCTGGCTCCAGACACAGAACAGGAGGGTATGCAGCTCTTTGTGTGGGAACAGGCACAGCCTTATTCAGGTGCAAGTGTCAAATCCTCCCAGCACTCTAGCTCAGGAAGACCCATCAGCCTGGTGATGGGCCTACAAGATATGCAGGGCACACCACAGCTCCTTTTGTGTGTGACTGTCTAACGTCAATTTACAAAGCCCAGCTGTCTCCCAACCCTGACGTGTATTCTAGGGACAGGCAGAGGCACAGAATGGTTAAAGTAAGAAAATGCCAACTTTCCAAAAGTTAGTATCAGTTTTTAGAATTTTTTTTATTTAAAAAACAAGGAGAGTCTGGAAATCAAGAGTAATATTGAAGCTATTACAACCCAAGTTATTTGTCTTTTGTCTCTGCAGTGAAACTAGCCTTAGTCCTGAACAGAACCTATACCCAGGGAGTCAAAACGTGTCAACCATAATGCAATAGGGACTTGTGGGACTTGAAAATTATACACAGGCAACCCATAAAGAAGATACAACTGGCTTCAACCCCAAAGAAATCCCAAATGATTTGCTTGGCACTCCCTCTGCGGCTGGAGTTACTCGATGAGTCAAAAGAAAAAAAAGGCAGACTCTGTATGTAAAAAAACTCAAGACTGGTTAAAAGCCTACTAGAATAGAGAGATGCACATTCTTGGCATACTGAATTGTGCAAATGCTGTAATTACATTTCAATGTTTTTTAAATGATATATGTGAAATGTTTGACTAAATGTAAACATTTATGTGCACTAAAAAATTGCACTATTCTTAATGATTTGTTAATTTTGTTGAGTTGATTAAGTACAACTTTTGGTCTTTGTAATCCAATGTCTATGGTAAAAGGATGGTGATTGAATGTACAAATTGTTTTTGAAATCAGCTTGGTTATAAATAAACACGGGCAAGATAATTTAGTTGCTTAACCTAAGAGAAACTAAGGTGTCAAAAATCATTACCAGCCAGAGTATTTTGTTGTTACTAATATTAGGTGTGGGCAGCTTTGAGTCTGTGTAGATTTGAGGTCCCTAAAGAAGGAGATTTGGATTGATTCTCATTCTTTGCCCAATATCAATGATTTGCTTGCTTGTGTCAAGGGAGCCAAGTATTTTTCTAAATTGGATCTAGCTAGTGCCTACCACGAGAGTCCCTTCACTTAACTGCGTTTATTTCTCCTCTTGGCACATTCTGAAACCTACGTATGTCTTTTGGTTGGCATCTGCCACCTCTGTTTTTCAGAGGGTGAAGCAACATGTATTAAAAGGGGTGGAAGTTGTTCTGGTTTTCCGGGATGATGTGTTGATGTTTGCCAAAGATACTCATTCACATGATGTCATTCTACACAACGTTCAGAAAATGTTTGAGGAAAAGGGTGTAGTACTCAAAACTGTTTTTTTTTTTAACTGAGGTAGAATACCTCCGTCATCTGTTGTCTCAGGAGGGTATTACACCTAGATTAGGGCTAGTTGATGCTATTGTCAGTCCTTCTTCTCCTAATGATAAGGTTGGTGTCAAGTCACTACTCGGGCTATGTGAGTATTATTCACATTGTTTTCCTTACTTTGCAACCATTGTGCGTCCCATTAGCAACCTGCTTAAAAAGGGTGTCAAATTCTTCTGGTCTAATGAGTGTGCCTCGGCTTTTGATCTCATCAAGTTCACCTTGAGTAAGAGCAAAGCCCTCAAACCAATTGATCCTGATGCACCTTCCCACATTACTGTTGATGCAAGCCAAGTAGGGCTTGGTGCTATATTAAACCCCTTGCAGGCATCGGATGGCCCCCGGCCGTCCGACGCTGCGGCGGGCGCGTGCGTTGGACAATCGAGAGCCGTCTGATCTGGACACACATGGAATTTTGCCGAACTGTGGTAAATTTCCGGCTGCGCCCGAGGGGTTAATGCATAGGAGTGGTGACAAAGAAGGCACAATGGTATTTGCATCTAGAGTGTTGAGAGACACTGAAGTACATTACTCTGTCCTAGAAAAGGAACTGCTTGCTTGTCTGTGGGTCATTGAGAAATTCCTCCCATCCATTTGGGGCAGGAGCTCTAAACTACAAACTGATCACAAGCTGTTAGTTTCTATTCTAAGTGCTGGTGTCAGTAAATGTTGTACACCTAGGATTTTGAGAATGGTGGCCAAGTTGTTGCGGCGAGCGACCTTTACAATGCAGTCGTTACACAGCAAAACATTTGCATTGCGGTCTTTACAACGCAACTCTTTACAACGACTTGCGCTGGATGGCACCCTACACTAAGGAATAGTATGATTTACTATTCTAACACCTTCCCTACTGTTACACACACTGAGGTAGGAATAGTAAATCATACTATTCCTAAGTCCAGCGCCTCTACGCAAGTCATTGGACTGACTTGCATTGTATTAACCGCAATGTAACGGAGTGCGATGTAAATGATTGCGTTGTAACGTCACATATTCAGTTGTTGCAGTATCAATTTGTCATGTCCCGTATTGCCGGTAGGCAGAAGGCTAAAGCTGACTATTTGTCTCGTTTTCCGCAAAGAAAAGATGAGAGTGTAGATGTGTATTTCAGTGAGCTTTGTGATGAGGACTGTGACGATTGTTTTGGGCTGCTTTAGATATACCTAAGTCCGAGATTCTGAAGAAGAGTGAAAAAATGCATTGTGATGATGCCCTTCTTCAGCAAGTTTGTAAAAAAGGGTTGGTCTAGAGAAAAAGTCTTGTCTCCCCTTCTACAACCTTATTGTAAAGTTGAGAATGAAATCTCCATTAAGGATGGCATGTTGTTACAGTGTGATAAGCTTGTTCCCCCTCATGTAGTTAGAAAGTCCATCATTAAAAATGCTCATGAAGGGCATTTCGGTGCGACACTTACCAAACGTCGTATTCGAGAACGTGTTTGGTGGCCAAGGATGGATGGTGAAATCAAGGAGGCAGTGGCCAATTGCTGTGTGTGCGGTGCTGCTGATACAAGCTTGAGGGTTGTATCACCTCCTTTACTAGCCATTGAGTATCCTTCTGGGCCATGGATCAAATTGGAGATTGATGTGATGGGTCCTTTCGATTGTTTGTTTGGTGGTCACAGGTATTCCCTTGTACTTATGGATTATGCCTCCAGATGGCCTGAAGTCAAACTGGTAAGAGAGGCCAGTGCTTCAAGTGTTGTTGCCTTTTTGAGCAATGTGTTCATGAGGTAAGGTTTCCCTGAGGCTCTTGTCTCCAATGATGGGACCCGATTTGTGAGTGGTGAAGTTAAAACATTTCTTGCTTTCTGTGCAATAGAGCATTCCAAGAGTTCACTATATCACCCACAGAAGAATGGGCTTGTTGAGAGGATAAACCGTGTGGTGGGGAAGTGCATTAAGTGGGCAAAGTCTTGGAAGCATGACATTGTTAGAAGTGGTGAGACAAAACTTGTCTGAGACTCAAGTTAAACAGAAAACCTGGTATGATCGCAAGAAAGGTGCCAAAAGAGTCCCTCTGGTGGTGGGTGATATGGTCAGGATTAAATCTCCTATTCCTGTAAAAAAAAAAAGGGAAAACAAGTTTGGTAAACAGATTAAAGTTGTGAGGATTGGCAACAATGCAGTTCAGGTCATGGGTGGGCATTGCTGGAACCTTGCCAAAATTGCCAAATGCAGTACTGATGAAGTGGTTGTGTACAATGTTATGGAGTCTGGGGAGGATCATGTTGGACTTAGGAGAAGCTCAAGAATATCAGTTACTCCCAAGAAGTTTTGAGAGTAAGTTTGTTTCTGTTTTTTACATGTTCTGTTGCATTTCTTTTTCTTTTTTCTTTTGGTAACAAGGGAGGAGGGAAGATGTATAGTATTTGTGTTCTGAGTGAGAATGCTTCTTCCTGCTGCCTGTGTCCCAGGCTTTGGGAAGGAGCATTTTCTGCCAGAGTACTTTGGTTGCTGGGTGCTGGGATTTATTTGTGTGGTGTTCTTAGAATGTTGATGTTTAACTTGGACTCACAGTTGAAGCTTTGCAGTATCTGGTGGAGTTGCTGTCCTTCTCCACAACCGCGTAGCATACAATAAAGCTTATCAACTCATCCTGGCTCCGACGTCTTCACTACAGAAGCGTATAGATTTTGCAGTATGTTATTCCTGCAAACTAGAGATGGATTTCTTGTGAGAGTGTTTTCATGCGCACTGGAGGTCCCATAAGGGAGATCTCTAAATCCAGATAACAATTTTCATCAATCCAAAAATGCTAAAAGGATTGACAAGGACTGTGAGTCCGCATTTCAGAATGTGCAGTTTTAGCAAAATTATGTCCTGACTCCTTTCTAGCTAATAATAGACCCATTATAATAAAGCATGAAGATATAACAGATCAGACTGCCTGCTTAGTAATATTTCACTATCTGTTAAATGAAGAAATGTAATTATTACTTCGCCTGAGACTGATAAATGCCTCTCTTGGTCATCTCTAATGGTACTAAGTCAGGTTTTTCAGTATTAGAAGGGAAGCAGACCTTTTGAAAATAGTGCCCTGGAGAAACATTATAATATAGACATGAAGAGATGAAGCACTATTTGATGCTAACAGCGTGATTAGCTGGATTTATTAATGTCATCTGACTCCTGTGCATAACTAAAAATATAAAAAGGAAATTCTACTGAAGTGCTGAAAATAGATAATTTAGCTACTGTCATCAAAGTGGTATAAGGTCTGAGAGTACACAGTGCTGCAATGTAATTGGTGAATTGATTAGTTGGTAAATGCTTGAAAGAGAGTAAGTAGCAATGCAGCTTGCCTATACATTAGTCCATATTAACATGTGCACTCAACTGCTTGAAATATCTTATTACCATCAAACGATTTTCAGACACCCACAGTCTTTCAAGTTTACTGGTTTTAGATTGGTCGAATGTAGAGTTCTTCCACATCGATCCAAGATGGCCAGATTCATGCCCGAATTTTAGGATAACCACTCCCTATATAAATGAGTTCCATTCTGATTCACTGTATGTCAATTTATCTTATATAGATAGTCTGAAAATCCGAAAATGGGATTGGCCTTGACTGTAGTTTTTGAGCGAAAGCTTTGTTAAAGGGTCGGCTGAGTAATATAATGAATCTTTCAACAACAGACCCTGCCAGAAATGAAATATTCATGTTTGTGTCATAATAGTGACATTGTTTATTACGTTAAGACACAACATTTTAAGTAAGAGACAATTTCCTTGATTAAAAACCTCTGGTAAGTGGCCAGCTACCAGGCTTCAGTTGAGAAGGTACAGAGTATTTTTGTAGCAATGCCAGAATCAGGAAGATGTTGGAATACAAATTAAAGTGTGCATGTATGGGCGGACCCAAGATTTTTTGTTGGATCCGCCGTCTAGTCTTGAATGAGTTTAGCAGTGCATGATCTCTTCATACCACTGAGAACATGCATAGTGCCAAATCCTACCTTCCTGCCTTTTTGGAAGCTGCAAATGCTGAGTCTGGTATACTTTGATTATAGATAAATTCAAATCATGTTCGCTTTGTGGATTTCCGCTGTTGCCTGAATCAGCTTTCCTATGAACAATAGTACACCGAAGCAACATTCCTTTGAACACCAGGGGCGTATCATTCATAGAGTGCACCATGTTTGGGAAATATTGCGTCTTGAACTAGGTGCGCCGGGCTCAAAAACTGTACTGTCTGACCTGGGATTTCTAATGCACTGCCCCAGAGTAGGTGTGATCTGTCACCTGCCCTAGGGGTAGAGCATTGGGAAAAGCGGGCCAGCATGCTGAAGCAGATTACCCATCTTTCACTGTACAAGTGGCACCTGACCTGCTTTTGAAAGAGGAGCAAAGATTCCCCTGCAGTCAGGTGGAGTGAGTGACTAAATCGGATCTTTGTAGTGAATAGTCCCTGTGCCTACTCATTGCCTCTTTGCCTCTATGTCTCATCCATATTACAGCGCAGGGGTAAAGTGTGTCTCATATTAGCGGAGGGCTGCATCCCAATGGTAATAAGGGAATGGCCCCTTAGAATTGTGCTAGTTCTATATGTGTGCCACACAATCTGTATTATGTAATAGTTAATGTAGTTCTCTCATCTATTAGTATGAGTTCCATATGAACTATATTTATATTTAATTTGAAGTGGCTTTATAATAAGCAGGCCTTACAGCTTACCTCCTATGCACCTGTTAAAAGTGAAGATTTGTAAGCTTTTTGACACCTTCTCATTTTCCATTCACACGCTTGTTTTTTCCTAGACATTAAATATTAACTTAGTCTTGCCCTTGGTGGTCCCTGAAGAAACTTTGAGGAAGGTTTGTCTTTTTACTAGTCCACAAATGGGATGCAGTTGAAAACTAGATTCACTGAGCTGTTGTAAATACTTCAGCTTTTGCGCTTTTCCACATTATGCGTTTCATTTGATCTTCTGTCACGTGGAAATGCAATGGAAATCACTTTACAAATTATGTTTTTGTAATATCTGAGACTGCAGCTCTTGTTCCTAGGTCAAAAAGCCATGTCCCCGTGGCATCACCAACCATACAGCAGTAGACGCTTTATGGTTAGTGATCTGAGTCATTAATTACAAATCAAGTATGGGATCAGAGTCATGCATGCATGCCAAGAAAACTACTGGAAAATGTATTCTGTAATTTTACTATGAATATTAATGCATATCTGAGCATATGTATCATGCTGTCGTGTCTGTTCCCCTCTAAACCGAGTAACAATAAAATGCCTTCAATGTGTTGTGAGAGTGAGTACGCACATTATCCTATAATAAATAAACAAGTAACTTCACTAACTTCGAGAGAAAGGTTATCTTCTGTAAGGGATGCTTCAAATGAAGATGTGTACATTTTAATTCATCTTTCTTTTTTTTTTGCCTCTGTACCTTTTAGCCCTTGGCACATTGAAACTAGAGAAATGCCAACTTTTCAGAAGAAGTGATCAAAAACAAACTAGAGAAGTGACACAGCAAAACTAAAGAAAAATTACAGGTCAATCGGACTTATGATCCAGCTGGCTGAGGTTCAGTTCACAAATTTGAACTTAGGGTGTCTAGGTCTCAAGATGTTAGCACTCTAATGGTGGAAAATTGAGCCCCCAACTTTTGCTGAAACCCTGTGACTGGAAAACTCTTACATTGTTATAGACCTTTATATTGGAAGGAGTGAAGGTGGTGCTATGTGAGTGCGTAACATACGGATAATGCAAAATAGTCATGCTGTACATAAATCAAAATATAACAAGTCCCAAACTATTACACAATTTGCTACACAATTACTACTTCTTAACCCTGAGTAACAGATCACAGGGTCTTATGATAGAATATTTTACATCTTTATTTTCCTTTGACTGGTGTTAAGCCATCTAGTTGTGTGTGCGTACTGGCATATCAACTTTCAGTCACAACCTAATCCAGCTACTCTTACCCGATTTCCGCCTACGTGCACTACTCACTGATACTGACACTCTCTCAGAGCCACCCTCTGCTGGCAAGTCTGCAACACTGTCACTATGAAGACTAAACAGAACCAGCTTAGTCCTATCATATGAATTTAAGAGAGCTGGCCCAAAGACCTGCCTTTCTGTGTACCCCTGTACCAACACATTTACAATGACATCCTTCCAGCAGGATTGAAATTCATCCATAAGAACAGTGAGACCAAGAATTCTAGTTATTGTTGTTTCTTCTTCTGATCATTTTGAGAGGTGGTGTAAAGGAAACTCATAAAGATGTAAAGAAATACAAACTAGAAGTGCAGCCAGTCTGAAATATATTTCTAAGTCTATAGTGATAAGATTAATGATTGATTCTATGGTTTCCAAATGCCTGTTTGGGAGAACCACACTTCTAGGTGGTGGTAGTGGGGAGGGGGGTAGAAGATCTTCTTAAGGATTCAAAACTAACCTGTCTTTGCTTTCTAAACATGCTTAAATTGTTTGAGGGAAGAGACTTTCCACTGCATTAAATAATACTATAAAGGACCGAATATTAATCTTATGCTTAATAAAACCCACAATAAAAGAAAGTAAAAATCAGCTTGTAAATGCAGAATGTTGACTAATGGCTGGTGCATAAAACCTCAATAAATGTTCAAAATTTGTTCTATCAAGTACAATTTATACAAAGCAAACCTAAAGCTATTCAAAATGTGCCTAAACCACAGCTGAATGTGAGAGAAATTACGTATCTCACATTCCCAGGTCCTGAGTTAATGCTAGTATCTTTGTTGAAGAAACAATCACTTAGTCTGAAACCCATTTGCAAAACCCCCTGAGAACGTGCAATTCATTGACGCATGAAATGATCTTCCGCCAGTGACGCAGGCACGCGCCCAAACACACACACAGAGTTAATGGAAAGATCCCAATTGCCAAGGCCAGTTTAAATCTATTTGAAAAGGCGTTTTCACTATTATAATATCAGAGAAATTGCTCCTATGAAAAAATAAATGAAAAGCATAAAACAATTCGTACTTGACTGAGAGAAAAAAAAAGGAAGCGGTTGCCAAGGACAAACCCGAAAACCTTAGATAACAGTTTCCTGCAAGGCCAATTCAGCCATCAATCCTAGCAAGGTTGGGAAATGAGTGCCATTTAATTCGATAATATTCGCTCATTTAATGGCGATTCACAAAAGTATGAATACACACTTTTACAGGCCATGGTGAATCATTCCAAAACATCTAAAATAGGAAATAAAATAATATTTGATTCATAGTCATATAAAGTTATTACTCATAGAAAGAACTGTGCCCTCTTTGCCCACGTTTTTGGGCTACTAACAAAGGCATGTACGAGTTTGGAAAATAGTAATACTCTAGTACTAGACCAGTAGACACCAGGGAGTATCTCTGCAAAAAAAGGAATGCGATGAGGTGGCCTGCATTGGCAACAGGCCATACTCACATCCCCTAATGACCCTAACAGTCTTTCGACCCCATCTCTCCCAGGAGCAGCTTTGGGGTGACCATAAAATTCACACTTCATTACGGGCAGAAAGCCCACTAGACACCCGGGATTATGATTACAAAAAAATTGGGATGAAGGTTTTTGCCCAGGCATAGAGCCTTGCCCTCACCCTCTAATGACCCCAGCAGTCTTTTGTTTGGTCCGGAGGGCTGATTGGGGGTGTTGACTCCCAATATACCATTTGAGAGTGAGGGAAGGTCATTAGACACCAAAGGTTATGTTAATTAAAAAAAAGAATGATGTGGGGCATTCCTTCCTGGCATGCGTTTGCCTCCCAACCGGCTCTTCCCAGGGCCTTTTTTTATCAGGATAAGTATGAGAACACAGAATATTTGAACATTTGGTTTATTAATTGAATTTCCCTGAATTTTTGATATGCAAATGAAAGCCAGTGGCCTAGCAAAATCACATTTTGAGAAATGCAAACTGAGTCAAATGATAGCAAGGGTTACCCCAAATTTAGAGTCGAACAACTAAGCACTCTCCCTAATCTATCTTTGGCAAATTTAAAGAAGAGACAGGTTTCCTTTATACCCATTTTTCATTCATTAGTTTGTACCATATGAATTAATGAATGGTCTGTACACAATAAAACAAATCATTACACATGAAGCTCATTTGTTCACTCTGAGCAACATGTGTTTTTGAACAACCAAAAAACCCTATATAACTGTGCAACCAAAAGACTCTGATGGACATAACAATATATTACTTTTTTAAATCAGCTATTATGATAGTCAAATATAAACGGTGGTAACTACTTCTGCAATTTAGTAATATATACTTAAATCATTTTATAGTACACAGTAAACACCATTTTATCTTTGTTGATTAAGTCTTATATGTTGTTATTACTGAGTATAACCGCTATTTGACCAGGGTAAAACAAATTGTGTTTGTCCAGTGCATAGGGATCAAATAAATTATGCAATGAAAATAGTGGAATTTGTTACTCCTTTACTACAGAATTTGCACCCTTTTTGATACTTAAAAATGTCCAGCGGTTGGCTGTGGCTGAGTGAAAATATTATAATAAGAGCGAAATGGCTGGCTTTAAGGAAATAGTAAGAACCGTTGTGGAGCACATTTTAATAGTATTGTGTGTTGGTGGAAACATACACAGAATCATGGATGTTAATTTAATGCTCTAATGTTAGATTTTTGCTCTATACTGACTTTATGGCTTTGCAGGACCTTTTGAGTAATCTGCTCCATGAGAGTCATCAATGTGTTTAGTACTATGTTACTGCTGCAATTAAGTGAATTGACATCAGTTGGCTTTGAAAATTCCTTTTTTTTCTTATGCAAAAACGTCCCTTTTAGTTATTTTATATTGATAATAGTTTTGTTCTGTTGAATGCCCACGTACGTTCCATATCAAAATTAATTTCTGCACATTTTCTATTTATATATTCTCCTAACCGTCTGTTCCCTCACATGCATTAAGGTTGCACGTTTGGCAAAGCACCAATATATTCCCTTTTAGGGAGCCATCTATCATATTATACAGCTAGTAATTTAAATGTGGCCAGGACCGCTCGTGGACATCATATTTTGTCCAGTGCTACAATTGTTGGGACGATCACTGTTGACAGGTGGCAATGCCTATGGCATGTTTGAGGTTAAAGGGTGTTTGGCCTGTGTTTTTCTGGATGCTTGACCGCACATGTGAAACTGAAAATATGTATAGATGACATTTAGTTTCCTGTCAAATATGGCAGACCTATTCTACATGTTAAACAAGTATGGGGCACATGCTAAAAGATCCTACCTAACAGCAATCCAATGCATATATTTGTGTGTTTAGGTGTCCTCTGCTGAGAGGAAAGGTATATATGTTTTGTACTGCTTTCTCTTGATCTAGACTGTAACAAACATTTAGATAAAATATAAATGCTGATAGAATGAAGATAACATTAAGGAATAAGAAAATGGAGGTGAAATGTGATATCTCATGCTGTCTTTTGTCTGTCTTTCTCTGTCTCTCAGTCTTTAATTCTTGCACATGCTCTAACCTCTCTTTTTCTATTACCATGCTCTGTGTCAGTCTAGCTCCACGGTCTCTTGGCTCATATTTTTATTCCTGTCTCTTGCCACTATTTTAATGACTCATAAACCTATTAGATATAAGTGCAATTCGGAAACAGATTATGAACATTTTCAGCTTTTTGGTAAATTTGTTGAAGACTTGCTTCTTTAAAGAACGCTATGTCACAAGCCATTAACCACCCACAACTTAGCAACCCTCTCCAGTTTTTCGTAGACTTTATGCTTGTCTTTGATCATGTAAAGACCTCTGCTACCTTTTGACACGATACGCGCAATAGAAATACCATGCACATATATACATAGATTTGCTTGCTTGTCCTATGCCATCATTCAACTACATGGTATATGCATTCCTGGGATACAATTTAGAGAACCAAAGATAAGCAATCATGATGGAAGCCATTATTGCTGAAAGCTTACTTTTTAGATAATGTGTGTTTTTTCTTTTTAAATAATTATCTTATGTAGCTATAACAAAGGAACTTCAAGAACAGTATTTGTATACAAAGAAGGAAAAGTGATTTTTGTATACATTTTTAGAAAGTTCTTAACATGATAAATGTCTTTGCAGATAGTAAATAACTTGAAGTAATTGTGCAACAGTGCTCTCTACGCATAACTCACTCACTCAACTACTTCTATTAAAACAATGGAGACCCTTTTAAAAATGTTTGAATATCTAATCCGCTGAGAAATGAAATGCTTAAAGAGAGCTGGCATCTTAACATAGTACTGCAGCTTCTCTTTCAGGGCAAAGTAAAATTTGCAAAGTATCTACATGCTGCAGAAATTAATTCAAATAATTTGGGAAGCTGAATCAGTCTGTGGTCTTAGAATGGTCAAGACAGGTGTTATAAAACTTACTTGTGAATGATTACTGTATTAAGACTCGAGTCAAATGCATCTAGCTGATGGAAAGAAGCAAGACATACTACAACCGTGTGTGCATTTTATATTCTATCCTAAAATTAATGCAATCGCAAAGGGGCACAGTGATAAATATAACGGGGCATTTTATTGTGTGCGAAAATCTAAATGTCAAGAACAGATCTGTCTTGACTTAGGTTATTATGTACACCCCTTGCTTTTGGCATGATTTATTTTATTTTGTGCCTCATTTGCTATCTATTGCATTTACTGTTTTCTAGATTTTTGCGTGTATTTTTTTGTACCGAAGTTTGTTCTCTAGTACAGTGATGAGAGGCAGTTTGGGCATTGTTGTATTCTCTATCACATATACATTACCCTTTTAATTCATTATTCCATTTTGTACGTATTTCCCTTTTAAACAGAATGTCTATCATTATCTGCTCATGCACACTCCCTGTTTGATTCCATTTAGAATTGTTATTCTGTGAATGCTATAACTGAGACTGGATTACTTGGAGACTGAAGTACTGTGCTGCAGTGTAATAAACCTTGGATTTTACCTTGGATTATTTGGAGGGTGACCAGTACCTACTGCTTCTACATCAGCAGCACAGGAGTGGTACAACTATTTTGAAGAATTTTTTTTTTATAACATTTTGGGACAAAGTTTCATAAAAGACTTTTGGAAGAACAGAAGTTTATGGATGTTGGAGTGTGACCTGTAAGGTTTGGATCTCATTTTACCTCCACTTATGCTTTTAAGTTATTTTATTGGATCTGCGCGATTTTCACTAAATCTGAACTTAGCAGAACTGCTGGATTTCACTGAGGCTACGGTTGCTACTATCGTTGTGTGTCTTGGCATTTCGTGCACTTGGTGGAAATTGCGAGCGTTTTGTATCTTTGCTACGAAGATCGACGATTTTTTTAACAAATTACATCGTTTTTCAACAAGATTTACCTTAAAAAAAAACCACGCGAACGAAGTCTTCAGTTGAGGCTTCCTTGCGCCGCAGTGCTAGAGCGAGCTGCAACCATGGAAACGAATGAAGCCACACGCAACGCATGACGTAATGCGCAACGCGTAAGCGGCGGCCATATTTGTTTACCTTTGGAAATATTCTAGCGCTGCTGCCGAGCATTGCACATCCTCCTGAAGCTGTTGGTGTCGCGTGTATTTTTATTTAAACAACGGAATTAAAATTGAAGGTACTTTCATCCTTTAGGATTGTAAAAGTTTATCGAGACATTATCTTCATAATTTCACATCGTGAGGATTTACTACACGTCGATACATTGGAATTCAGTGCCGAATTAGCTGGAATTTCGCTGATGTACACAGCTAGTGTACACATCAACTTACATTTGACTTATTTATAGCGTTTTGGTGTATGATATTTCAATGTTATTGTACTTTATTCCGTTTATTTTATTTGCAGTTCATTTAGTTTATTCATTGCTGATACTTGTGTTCACTAGTTGATATGCAGTTCGATCCTCCTTCAAAATTTCTGCAAAGCAAAGGTGACCCTCCCATTCCGTGGAACAGATGGAAGGAGGAGTTTATGACTTATTTAAAAGCTATTGATGGGGAAAGGATGGGAAATGAGAGGAAAAAAAATATTTTTCTACATTGTCTGGGTTCTGAAGGACAAGCTATTTTTAGTAATTTACCATCCGTCCCTGGTGATGGTGGAGTTTTTGATGAAGCTATGCTTCGTGTGGAAACGCGTTTTAAACCCACCACTAGTATAGCTTTAAATCGTTACAAGTTCTATACCAGAGCCCAAAAAGCAAATGAATCGTTTGATGATTTTTTAACAGGTTTGAGAGCTTTAGTTGTACCGTGTAATTTTGGCAACATGACTGATGAGATGCTTAGGGATCAGATAATCGTGAATGTTAAGTGCAAGAAAACACAGGAACAATTGTGGATTGTTGGGAATCCAACTTTGTTTGAATGTATTTCTACTGCTAAAGCTTTTGAACAGTCCAACAAATGGATGAAGACCATCGAAGAAACTAGTAACAAAAACAGTAAGAATGACAAGTTGTCTGAAGAAGTATGTGCGATGAACAAGGTTGCAAGAAGTCCCCAAGATTATAAGTATGGGCGTAACCGCATTGTATGCTATAGATGTGGTAGTTACAGTCATGTAGCCTCTTTCAAGTTTTGCCCAGCTGTAGGGAAAGAGTGCAACAAATGTGGAAAAGTTGGTCATTTTTCTAATTCTTGTAAAGAGGATAAAAAGGGAGGTAGGGACAAAAATAGTTATTTTAAGAAAAAAGAAATCTCTTGTGTGAGAGATGAGACAGATTTTGATTCAAGTTTAGTTCAGTGTGAGGATGTTGTGTCTGTTACATCTAATAAATTGAGTGGAATGATTGTGTCATTAATAAGTTTGCTTGAGGAAGACGTTTTGGACTCCCCTAAATGCGTTGTTAGATTTAAGGGTGTTGAGTTAGAGCTGATGGCTGATTCTGGGTCTCCATGGACCATCATAACGGAGAAGTATTTTGATGAAATGTACAAATCCATAATTTCTAAGAGTGATTTGTGTCCTCCGGATGTTATGGCAAAAGGCTTTAATGGTACTAGTATTGATTTCATAGGGTATATTGCTTCCACTATTCACCTTAAGGACCAATCTGCTTATATCAAATTATATGTTGTGGTAAAGGGAGTGAATGTTTTGGGGTGGCGGGATCAGTTCAAACTTCACATTACGTTGAATCCACGCAACAAAGATCCCGTAATGGTGTCACATGGTTGTGATATGTTGGAAAGGAGAGTAAGGTCTGTAGAAGAGAGTAAGGTTTGGAAGACACTCTCAGACGAATTTCCTGGAGTTTTTTCAGACAAGTTGGGTAAATTAAGTGGTTTCACTCATGCCATTAAGCTTAAACAACAAGCTTTGCCAGTTGTACAAAAACTTAGACCTGTACCACTTAATGTTAGAGAAGAGCTAGGTGATGCACTTAATGATATGTTAAAAAATGATGTCATAGAGGAGATAGAATCGTCCGAGTGGGTTTCGCCAGTGGTTTTGGCACGCAAACCTGACAAATCTCTGAGACTATGCATAGATTTGAGAGCACTTAATGCAAACATAGTAGTAGATTGTCATCCCCTGCCCAATATCAACGAAGTAGTGAGCA
Organism: Lissotriton vulgaris; assembly: GCF_964263255.1. Classification (NCBI taxonomy): domain Eukaryota; kingdom Metazoa; phylum Chordata; class Amphibia; order Caudata; family Salamandridae; genus Lissotriton; species Lissotriton vulgaris. The sequence continues at coordinate 157,286,766 of NC_141690.1, forward strand.
TGCTAGGGGAAGGTGCTGTATTTTCCACTTTGGACTTGAGATCTGCGTATCATCAGGTTGTGTTAGCAGAGGAGTCGCGTCATCTCACTGCTTTTATCACGCCTCAAGGTTTGTTTCAGTTTAAACGGATGCCGTTCGGTTTGGCGTCGGCAGCCTCTGTTTTTCAGAGATCTATGTATCATATTTTTAAGGACATGAGTGAATACGTAAAGTGTTTTCAAGATGATATCTTGATATTCTCCAAGTGTGATGAAGCACACATGGAACATTTGAGGAACGTGTGTATGATGTTAAATAAATTTGGTCTTACTATTAAGAGTAAGAAGTGCAAACTATTCCAAAGGACTATAGAATATTTGGGACACACCATTTCAGGAAATGGCGTTGCTCCGAAAAGATCGTTAGTTGATGCTATTCTAAAAGCTCCTGCACCTGATTGTAAAGACAAATTGTTATCATTTCTAGGACTTTGTGAGTACTACAGTAAGTTTATTGTAAATTTTGCTACAAAGATGGAGCCTCTAAGAGAGTTAACAAGAAAAGGTGTAGAATATGTGTGGGGATCTAAACAGCAAGATGCTTTTGAAAGTGTTAAACTTGATATGGTGTCAGCTCCTACCCTAAGACCTTTTTGCTTGAACAAACTGTGCATTTTGACTGTAGACGCAAGTCTTTATGGTTTGGGTTGTGTACTTTCACAACGTTCGGGCAAGGAGGATTGGAATGTTGCTTTCGCGTCAAGATCTTTGAATCAAACTGAGAGACGGTATGCTGTCATAGAAAAGGAATTGCTAGGATGTGTATGGGGTGTTGAGCATTTCCGTAATTACATTTGGGGTGCAAGGTTTTTGATACGTACTGATCATAAACCGTTGGTGAATATTCTTTCACCTGGAGGAGGGTTAAATGCTACAGCTCGTATTGCAAGATTGATGTCTCGCTTGCAGGAATATAGTTTTGATATAGAGTATGTACCAGGAAAGCTTAATGTAACTGCGGATTGTCTGTCTAGGTTGCCATATCCTTGCACAGGAGATGATGGAGATACTGAAGTTGTAACTAGCATTTCTGAGCTGTTAGCTGGAAAGTATAATGTTATTTCAGAAAAATTGTGGATGGATAGCATGAATGAAGATGATATTTTGTGCAAAGTGAGGGATTATATGAATGTGGGGTGGCCTTCTAAGGAACACATTCCTGCTGAAATTATGCCTTTCTACAATATTGCCGATGAATTGGGCATTGAGGGTAACCTTTTATTCAGAGCGGGAAAGTGTATTCCACCATTGAATGTTAGGAAGGTCATTTTACAGATGAGCCATGAGTGTCACATGGGGATGTCATCCATGAAAAGATTAATTAGATCAAACTTCTGGTGGCCTGGTGTGGACAGGTGGGTAGATAAGTTTGTTAGAGAATGTCCAGAGTGCATTGAAAGCGATAAGTCATGCAAGTGTGATCCTGCACCTTTGGTTCCTGTGAAGTGGCCAGATCATCCATGGCAAAAGTTAGGGATTGATATTGCTGGTCCGTTTAATTTTTTACCACTGGAATGCAGATTTGCCATTGTTGTTGTGGATTATCACTCCAAGTGGCCTGAGGTCAAATTGGTATCTCATCCTAACACTGATAGTGTTATTTTATTTTTGAGAGAGATTTTCTCAAGAGAAGGTTTTCCTGAAAGCATAGTATCTGACAACGGGGTACAGTTTAAATCCTCTGAAATGTCAGAGTTTTTGAACACTTATGGTATAAAGCATTGCACCACTGCTCTATTCGAACCACAGGGAAATGGACTAGTGGAAAGATATAACAGGGTGCTCAAACAAGATATCATTTGGGCTCGGAAGGCTGGTGGTATGTGGAAAGAAAAATTGAGGGAAAAATTGTGGTTATATCGTATAACACCGCATGCCACAACAGAAGTTTCTCCTTTTCGCCTGCTAAAAGGTAGAGATCCTGTATCTTGTTTGTGTCCTTGGTGGTTCAAAAAGAATGTTGACCATCAAAAGGTTGATCTGTGTGTCCAAGATGTGGCTGAGAGAGTGGAACAAAAACAAGGAAAATACAAATGTGATTACGATACCAGGATGAAGGTTAAGCAACCTGACTTTTTAGTTGGAGATGTTGTTAGGATTCGTAAACCAGGTTATGTAACCAAAGGGGAGAATAAATTTGGTAAACCAATGAAAGTTGTGAGGGTTTATCACAATAGTGTGGTTACACAGGATGGCAAGAGATGGAATGTAAGAAGAGTATCTAAATGTGTATCTTAGTTTTTCAGGTTGGTTTGGAATGGTCGTTTAATTTCTTTAAGGGGGAAAATGTGTTGTATTCTCTATCACATATACATTACCCTTTTAATTCATTATTCCATTTTGTACATATTTCCCTTTTAAATAGAATGTCTATCATTATCTGCTCATGCACACTCCCTGTTTGATTCCATTTAGAATTGTTATTATGTGAATGCTATAACTGAGACTGGATTACTTGGAGACTGAAGTACTGTGCTGCAGTGTAATAAACCTTGGATTTTACCTTGGATTATTTGGATTTATCTTTATTTACTACAGGCATGCTGTTCCCTTTATTCATTAAATGCTCCCCTGTTTAAATATATTTATTTGAGATTTCTCGTTTTCAGACAAGGACATTTCTTGCTTACCTGTCAGTGGTAAAAATGTATACATAAACTGGTTTCCTTTTAATGCCAAGGGTTAGCTATGTCACTTACTTTACTATGTCGAGGCAGCAGTCTAAACAGTTTAGTAGTACTCCTGTTGACACGTGCCACAACCTGTGGTGGACATACTACAAGGAACTAGGGCACTGAAATGTGATGCCCTGTGGGAGTCTTTCACGACATGCTCCAGGACACGTTTGCAACATTGATCAAGACCAGGTCTAACTGCACAGCCCACCCCATCAATAGACTCACGCCACAAGTCTCACAGCTCAATCTGCTGCAGAAGGTGGCAAACTAATCTCTTAGTTTATTGCAGAAAATACCAGGTGACGAAAGTGCCCATCCGATACTAAGACAGCAGAAAACTCGGATAACAAAAGTGAAGTGGGCCTTGAAAAAAGCACAGGATGACGACTTCTGTGCCAAACTACACTCAAACCTAAAACATAATGACAGTGCAATGATTATGGGCCTCCATCAACAATCTTCTGCGGCTAGAACATGGAGGCATTGCTTCCACCATCTCTCAAGCCACTTGGGAACAGTTTCTAATGGATCATTTTAACCGCCCAGTTGCCCAGTAGCTGGCAGCACTCCGCAGGGTACACAGGGAGCCGTACATTTTGTCCATCTCACATGGCCCAAAACGGTAGATGTTGATACAATCATAAGACAGATAGCCAAAGGGCATAGGGAAGGCGCTCCGAGCCCAAATGGCATTTCTCCAGTGGTTTCAAACAGGATGCCACACTTTGGGCAGAAACAATAGCCCCAGTAGTCTCACAGATCAGGAGCATAGACACCTTGCGTGCCTTGTGGAGGGATTCGATAATTGTTGCTAATTTTCAAAAGCGGCAAACGAACTTTGCCAACAAGCTTCTCAAAGAATTAGCACAGCAACTCCATCTTTTCGTTTACCTAGATAGGCTTCTCAATGACATCAGGCACAACAACAAAGAATTTGGCATTCTCACTTTTAATGGACGCAGCAAAAGGTGACAAAACACCATTGCACGTCTGCTTCATCGATTTTAAAGCGGCCTTTGACCACTTCGAACGGGGCAAGCTGTGGAGCAAATTGCCTAACTGGAAAATACTCGAGCTCTGCTGAACATGCTTATCCTGCTCCACAAAGACACCTGGATACAAATCAAGCTGGGAGCGGGAAATTCCAACAACCCACGGTCTGAAGCAGGGGTGCTTACCGATGCAGATACTTTTCAACCTCTTTTTGGCAGACCTGACTCTGCAGTTGCAATCTTGTAACTCCCATGCTTAAAAATTTGGGGGTGAAGTCATTTCCAGCTTTCTCTATGCCGACAATGTGGTCTTGGTCAGCCGTACTCAGGTGGGGCTGGAAGGGCTGCTAACTGTCATGAGGGCCTACTCAACGACTAATGCAATACCTATCAATCTTGGGAAAACCAAGACCTTAGACGTACAACAACAACCGAGTGCCAACATGGACCTGGGAAGACACCCGGATTGAAAGCACAAATGAGTACAATTATCTAGGTGTTATAATTGATAATAACAGTTTTTTTCAACTCTAAGAAGGAAGCAATGAAGATGAAAGGGCTGTGTTTGATCAGCACCAGATTGCCTTTGTAAAGGTGAAGTTCCTAAGATATCAGCTGGGGACACTGCCTTCAAAATTCCACCCCCCTCCTTTGTTGAGGGAGGGCCTCTCTGACACCTCCTGCCTTTGCGGACTGGGTTGCTTCCCCTAGTCTGCTCCTGTGAAGCATCGTTGGACGCAAGGAGACAGCTGCTAAAAGCTCCCCTTAATCAAAGAAGTATACTCACGCTGCAGCTAGCCATTTAATCTCACCAATTTTATGAACTGTGACTATTGGCACTTTGCACTTTAAACTAAAGTTTTAATACAATGGCTTTAAGCAACTATGCACATGATCTTTTAGCGGATGCGTGGGACCTTTTACCTTTTTTAAGTTCATTTTAATAATGAAGACCTATCTGTACTTTGTGTTTTAAACTCTTTTTTATTGCAATGGACTTAAGTAACTCTGCAATCAATAAAAATATGCTAAATTCTGTTAACCTTTTAGACATTTCAACAAAGTCTCTTTCTGCTTTCTCGATATAATGACAATCGTACAAGTGCCTTTGGGCCAACGGATTAACATTGGACACTGTACATGTCTTCTTTCATGTAGTCTGCTGAGATATGCACCATCATTTACAATAGTATTTCAGTCATTGTGCTCTTTCCTGAGGATTTCACTGCATACCACAGGAATGGCATCTGGCCATAAAAGTTTGGGAAACATGTTGCATTTTAGCAGTACTGAAACACACTATTTAAATGAGAGTCCAAGGGCTACTTTAATGACTCTGTACTGGATACATGCCCCTGACAGAAGAACTAGTTACCACAAAAGGTATCCAGGAGTCAAAAACATGTTTCTCTCATAGACAAACCGCTACACGACAAAGGAGAAGATTGTGGGTTGAAAAAAGTTGGACATATACACCATTTGAATACACATACACGCAACATACAGTCAGGGTCAGAATTTTCCCATCAGTTGTCTCTCTGTACCACCACTATTACATCATTTGGGTTCTCCTTACCCAGGAGCAGTGCAGGTGCAGAATCTCCTCCACAATCCAATTTGTGTGGGGATGGCGCCTCACCTCACCTGGCTGCAGCTCAGGTAAATAAGGAGCACCGCTCTCTCTGTCGGTGTCTCCCAACGTCCCTCTGGGCTATACTGGGGAGGCCACCCTCATTATTTACCTGAGCTGCAGCCAGGTGAGGTGAGGCGCCATCCCCACACAAATTGGATTGTGGAGGAGATTCTGCACCTAACAAACAGGTGATATAATTCCTTTTATTCTTTCTCACGTAAATGTACAGCAGTAGCAACATCTAGGTCCTGATGAATGCATAGGACCAATTCCATATATATGCAGAAACATGTCGACCGCTCGCTGAGTAGATATTATGTCAAATCTGCTTTTTTTCACTTTTCACTAGTTTTTAAGCTTAGGGGGCTGAGAGAAAATATTAAAAATAACTACTCTACTCAGTTTCACCTAATTTTATCCACTTCACTTACTTTCACTTGCACTGCTTTTTTTCAGTTGTAACATTACACCTACACCATACTGACACCACTAAGTGAATTAACCAACGTCAGTCTCCTTACTCACACAGTCCCTTTCTTACAACTTGTGTGACTGTATGTACACTAACTCCTGGGTAAGGAGAACCCAAATGATGTAATAGTGGTGGTACAGAGAGACAACTGAATGGAAAATTCTCACCCTGACTGTATGTTGCGTGTATGTGTGTTCAAATGATGTATATGTCCAACTTTTTTCAACCCACAATCTTCTCCTTTGTCGTGTAGCGGTTTGTCTATGAGAGAAATACGCATTTTAGCAGTAGCCACTATTGTCATTATTCCCAAAAATATAGGGGTGATATCCTATTCTAACCCATCCTTCTGCACCAATCAGTTGCTGAAAGATGTACTGCATCCTTCCTTGCATCGGCATTTAATATCTTTAATAACATTTTTATTTGTGAATGGAACTGCAGTACCCTTTCATCTCTATATAATCTTGATATCATCTCTCTAAGAACATTTGATTGTTAGCTCTGTTTGTTGTCATATTTGACATGTTATGCCAAGTCACCAGTGATGTTAATGATATCACTTGTGTTGCCATCTTTGTTGTTACAAACTGTGTCATAAGCAGTAAATTGAAGCATGATGACTGTATCAATATCCTAATATCTGCTCTGTTGAGGCCACTTGGAACACTCTATGTGCATACTCTGTACCCAACCCCTGTGTGCACTGGCTGTGGTATGTGACTGTGTCTAGCTGATAATTGGTACATAGTGTGGCTTTGCCAATTTTAATATGTTCATACATCTACCCCAGTATCTGCAAAGAATGGCCTGTGTCTGTCTTTCTGTCTATCTACCTAGCTATCGATCGATCAATTAATCGATTAATCTATCTGCCTCACTGTCTATGTGTACACACAGACAGACACACACACATTTATTCAAGCTTAATGTGATTACATATGTTAAACCATATACTCTATTATGTTAGAAGACTGCCCAGGTAAACCACTGCTTGTTGGCTAGGTTCATGCTATTGAGGAAGTTGAACTTCACTATGGTGCTAGTGAAGTTAGTTGGTAGATGGGCTGCAAAGGACGAGCCCTGAGATTAAAACAGAAGAAACAATTGTGGGTGCAACATACCTTGCCGTTTATCTATCAAATGTCTTACACTACCATATAGCATGGGAAGGTTTCAGTTGGAATAATTGTGTTAAGTTTCTGTTACATCTTTCCCCTCATTTGACTCAGGACCACATTAGTTGTGGATTAATTTCAGGACACTGTTAAGACAAGTGTATTACTGAGTTTTTGGTTATGTCTCAGTCGAGTCGTCAGGTTATGCCAAAAGCTTTTAAATGTTAAAACTATTTGCAAGTGACATCTCTAGTCTAATGTAAAAAGCAAATAAAGGTGCATATTCTCTGTGTTCACTTTTACTTTAGACATGATTTAGTACACACATTTTGTCTTTAGGTTTGTGGTTTGTCCTTGTCATACATTACACTGTTGTCTTCATTGCTATGAAACTGATGGTCATTGCAGGCACTATATTAGGGCATGGGGGGCACGTATTTTTCTGTCACTTGCTACATAGCATACATGGTACAGCATTTTAAGGCTGATGATTCTCCCCCTCAGGTGGTTCTGGAATTTCTTTCCTCCCTGCCCAGGCTCCAAGAGGTCGGGGTCACAATAGGCTAGTCTGAAATTCTTTGTGAGTGTGCTGAGGCAGCCCCTGTGAAATGTACATGGGGCAGCGAATAGCTCTACCCCTCACATCGTGACAGGATGGTCCATCCTACTCCCCCTTTGTCTCACTGTCTGGGAAGAATACACAAAGACCAACAGCCATGCTAATCACAGTCATGTGATACAGGCTGCATGCCTCAAATGGTTTTGACATGAAAATGCCAACTTTCCAAAAGTTTATCACACATGAAAATATTGGCTGTGATTAATCCAAATACCTTTTGAAGAAACTAGGTCAAGCAATTCAATTTTCTTGACCTGTGCCTATATTTCGTGGTCAACTTTCACCATAAATTCATTCTTAAAGACATTCTTTGCTCAATTCACTTGGAAACAATGGCAGCAGAGACGTAAACATGACAATATCTAGGACGGCAAAACAAAAGGGCTAACAGTCCCTAACAGGAAACCATAAGAAATTCATAACCAATCCTTAGAATATGCCCAGAACAGAAAATACAAGAATAACAACCAGCCAAAGTCCTGATGAGAACCCTAAATTTCCAGTGGTTCGAAACGCGTTGAAAATTCTTTGGGACCTTTTCATCTAATCAGTTTGAACTTGTGGGAAATCCACCCAAAAAAAGAAATGAAAACACCCTTGTCATACAATTGAGAAATCCCTAAGTGTCTGCCTAGAGGTTCACACCATTGTAAATAATTGTGTTAGACACCTCATGCTGTGAATCATTGGATTGGTTTGAACATTTCTGTGAATCTTTTGATTATTACGAGTGACTGGATTAGAAGTCCCTCTCCAGTTTGATGTTGATTTGTATGTTTTATTGAGTTGTATTGTGTTGTATTGTGAATATTTAGTTTTGTATAGTACTTTTGATCTCTGAAAAAGTGGAGAAGTGTCTTCTTTATGTCTTTAAGAATGAATTTATGATGAAAGTTGACTGTGAAATAAAGGCACTGGTCAAGAACATTAAATTCCTTCACCTAGTTTCTTCAAAAGTTATTTGGATTATTCACAGCCAATCTTTTCAAGTGTGATAAAGTTTCAAGAGGTCCAGTTTGGCTGTATGGCAAAGGGCCCAACCCCATAGTTCACTACTTTCTAAAAGTGGCATTTTCAGAATTGAGTCTTAAAATCCAACTTTGCAATTGAAGAGGATTCTAAATCATAATTATTTAGACACCAAACATGACATTTTGCCTGTTTCCAAACAAACGTTATCACTTGTTAAATGTAATTGGGTAACCCAATGTTATGTTATGGGAGAGGTAGGCTTCACAGTAGTGAAAAACGAATTTAGGAGTTTTTCACTACCAAGGCATTTAAAACTTAAAAGTACATGTCCAACTTCTAAATGCAATGCACCCTTTGGGCTGTACACGGCCTACGTTAGGGGTGACATATATGTATTAAAAGGGGGTTTTAGGCCTGGTAGTGGGTTTATTTTGCCAGGTTGAATTGGCTGTTTAAAACTGAACATAGGCTTCAATGGCAGGCCTAAGACATTGCTAGAATTTGCGGTCTCTAGTTTGTAGTGGCTTGCACCCTGTCCAAGTAGGGACCCTGTATCTAGTCAGGATTAGGGAGTTACACACTCTAGATAACTCCTGCTCATCCCCTTGGTAGTTTAACATGAAAGGATAGGCTTATCTCAAAGGCAATGTCTAAAGAATTTGTACCCAAGCACACAGTAACACAGTGAAAACACCACAGATGGACAACACACCAGTTTAGAAAAACAAAGTATTTTTTATCTAAACTAAACATACCAAAAGGACAAAAATCCAACATACATATATCCAAATATCACTTTTGAAAAGTTTCAAGCTATTCTGTCCATTATTATTTTACACAATGTACCTTAATATAATTCAAAATTCATAAGGCCAAATAGCCGCAGAGAAGGTCAGCGTAAAAAAATACAGCAATGCCCCGGCTCCTGAGTCCTCGGGGAGGCGATGCGTTCGTTCTGCTGCAAACCAGAAGTGTTGCATCGAATCTGGGCTGTAAGGAGAAGCGAATCGTTGACTCGAAGATGATTCTCATCTATGGGTGATGCATCAGAAAACTTTCCGCACAGGTGCGTTGCATGATAATCTGGACACGGTAGAGGTCGATGCTGTGGGGGCAAAAAAGGCGCTGCGTCGATTTCTTCAGCCGTGGTACCATGATTCGTCCATTCCTTCAGCCACACATCAGAGCCTGCGTCGGAGTCGGTGCGGTGATCTCGGACTTCAGAGGTCAGTGCACTGAGTCAGAAAAACAGGCACTGGAAGGAATGTGCGTCGATTTTCAGGTTTCTTTTGAGTTCTTTGCAGAAGGATCAACATCCAAGGGCATGGAACTTGAGTTCGCAACACAAGGCATGTCAGAACTCCCAGCAATGTAGTTCAAGGATGCTGCAGGTGAAGTCTTTGTGTCTCTGAGACTTCAGAACAGGGGGTAAGCTCCACATCAAGCCCTTGGAGCTCTTTAAACAGGATACCACAGCAGGACAAACATTTCAGCCATTTTCTCTGCCCACAGACAAAAGCAGCAACTGCAGGCCAATCCAACAAAGTAACACATAGCAAGGGGGCAGTATTCCTCCTGGCAGCTCTTCATCTCTTCTTTTTGGCAGGGTCCTCTTAGTTCCAGAAGTGATCTAAAGTTCTGAGGTTTTAGGTCCAAACCTATACCCCATTTTCTCTTTGTAGTCTTAGTTTCAAGAGTCTCTGAGCTCGGTAAAAAACAGTTCTGCCCTCCCTGATCTAGCTTCACTACAGGAGGCAGAGACAGCATTGTGCAGAGCAGACACAACCTATTCAGGTGCTAGTGAAAACTCCTTCCACCACTCTTAATACAAAAAGGCCTATTCAGCCTGGGTATGAGTCACCCAGGAGAGGCAGGACACACCTCAACCCCCCTTGTGACTGTCTAGAGTGAATGCACCTCCCAAGCTCCTGTCAATCAAAAACCAGACAGTGAATACACAAACAGACAGAGGTACACAGGATGGGTAAACAAGAAAATGCCCACTTTCTAAACGTGGGATTTTCAATCACAATTTACAAAACACATTTACTAAAAGATGGATTATTAAATTCTGAGTTCAGAGAGCCTAAACTCCAAATCTCTAGGTATCCCATTTGAAAGTTACACATGTAAAATGTTACAAGGCAGTGTCAGTGTTAGCGTACGGGAGAGCTAGTCCTTGATATAGTGAAAAACTAAATGCACAGTATTTCATTATCAGGGCATGCAACACACACCAGTACATGTACTACCTTTCACATACCCTGCACTCTGAACCTGGGGCTACCTTGGGCCTACCTTAGGGGTGACTAACCTTTAGTAAAACGAAGGATGAGGCCTGAATAGTGGGTGCACTTGCCAGGTCTAAATCTAAATCCTAAATCTAAATTGACATGGCAGTTAAAACTGTGCACAGACACTGCAGTGGCAGGTCTGAGTCACATTTGAAAAAGGCTACTCGTGTGGGTGGCTCAACCAATGCTGCAGGCCCACTTGTAGCATTTGAGTAACAGACCCTTGTACCCTCAGTCCACTTTACTAGGTTCACCATCAAATCAAATTTGCCAATCATGGATAACCAATCATAATTACACTTTACACAGGGAGCACTTGCACTTTCATTTTGACACTGATCACGGGGGCAAAGTGCCCAAAGCATTTAAGCCAGCAACAAGACATCCAGCACACAGTAAAAATTGCAGGAGGTAGGGCAAAAAGTCAGGGGAAACCACACCAAGCATGCCAAGTATACCAGACAAGTTGTACAAGGCTACTTAAGTGGGTGACACAATGTGTGCTGCAGGCCCATTAATAGCATTTAATTTACAGACCCTGGTGTTAAGTACATTACTAGTTCCATTCAGGTGTGAGACAATTTCACCATGTTTTAAAGAGTGAGCACAAGCACTTTAGTACTTGTCAGCAGTGGTAAAATACACAGAGTCATAAAACCAACAAGAATGAATTTCAGTAAATAGGTGAGGAGTAGGCAAAAGGCTGAGGGAAGACCACCCCAAGGCTGACAGGTCTAACAATCACAGATCACTAAGTAGATAACATCTAGTACAGTTAATTTCAGGATGACAAGAAAATCATGTAGCAACAATGGAGGAGTACCCCCTGAAAGGAAAAACAGAAAATAATTTTTTCTGTATCTACAGCACGGAGCTCAGGTTCGCACAGTTTGCCCCAACCCGTTACCGGACAGTGCATGTCCTTGAAGAAGACCCCTCACTCACCAACCTAGTTGGTGACATGCTTCATCATCGGGGTCCCACCCCATAGGCTGAGTGCCCATAGGGTGTGCTGCGACACCTGACTACAGTGGAGCGGGTTTCTTATTCTTTTATATGTACAAAAAAATTACAGTGATACGTGTGTTAAAAAAGGGCCAAGACTACTCACTTCAAGACTTTATTCTTAGCAATAAAACCAATGGCAATTCTCACCTTTTGATAAACATTTCAACTGTGCTACTTCCTGTTTGGCCCTCCCCAAGCAGCTGGACAAAAGAGTGGAATTAATTCAAAATGCATAAGCCCATATTATTATCAAAAACACATTCATTCTTCTCCATTGTCCTCTGGTGGGCCAAAGAATGCAATTTAAAACCATGGTCACCCTACATAAAATGCTCTACTATCACCAATTATCTTTTCTGGCAAAATAATTCAATATTTACTTACTGTCTGATAGTCTCCTATCAGGATGCAAACTTCTCTTAGATTTCTATAAAAATCATTACTTTCTCCTTTAATGAAAGAACGTTTTCCTATGCAACATTCAAGCATTGGAGGTCGTTACCGAAAGACCCAAGTACCCACTCTTCTCTGACCATGTTCAAAAAGGAATTTAAAACTGCATTTTAAATCTGCTCTATACCTGTCTTAAACTTTCAAGCTGTTTTCTGTTGAAGGATTAATCTTTACCAAAACCAAAAAAATACCCATAACATAACATTATATAACATAACATAATTGTAGCATAACATAATTGTAAAAAAGCATAACGTAATGTAACTTTTCATAATTATGTCATATTGCAACGTACCTGAAACATGTAAATGTAACATAACTTGTAATTGTGACATAACATAAATATAACCTAATTTTAGCATAACATAATGTGATGCAAGATGTCATAACTGTAATATAACAATTGTAGCATATTCTAACGTAAGGTTACAGAACATGGTTGTAATAAAATATAATTGTAACATAACGTACCATACCAACTGTAACATAACATAATTATAACATAGCATAACTTTCTCTTGACATAATTGTAACAGCATAACAACATTGTATCATAGCTGTTTGGGAATTTCCTGCGGGTACAGAAATACAGTTGGGTATACTCTAGTTGCGCTGGTAGTACTTAACTTTGCTGACTCCCACATTAAAATTTCAGGGGCTGCAGTAGAGTCCAGTTAGAAATGACTAGTTTTTGTTGATCATACAGAGAAGCATTCTATTATGGCAAAACAAATGTGAATGTTAAGACTAAAACAGTGCTGATCTTAGTATGGGGAGTTATTTCTACAATTGTGAGACCCAATCTTGGGCCATATCTACAGAATCATTTTGACCTCACAAACTCGGTGATTTGCATACCAAATAGAAATTAGCAAAGGGAGTAAAAGGAGTATTCCATCCTAATTGCGATTCGGTAGAGTATGTACCAATGGTTTGTGATTACAATTGCAGACGCAGACCACTGATCATTCTCAGCACTTGTTTGGAGGTGGTAACTGATTCACAAAGGAGAAGGACTTCTCTTGGGACTACTTCCAATGTGGTAATGGGTCAGCAGGATTGAAAAAAGAAGATAATCACTGCTGCCTGATCCTCGTAATGATTTCCCAAATTGGACACATATATTTTTAAAGCTACTTCAGTTCTTTTAAGGAATATTGTCTGCTGTAAAAAAAGTTAAACGTTTTTGTGAATGCTAACACAATAAAGGTGGCCTTCTGTTCCTTGCTGGCCACCATCCCTATGTTTGTAACCAATCACTGTATTCGCAAATTGCAACCTGCTTAAATAATGTTTATCAGGCAGATCATTCTGTGACTCAAGGCAGTTTCTGTGAGTGCACTGAATGTTTGACTGACGGCTCCGCCAATATGATAGAACTGTGCAACAAACCTTCAATGTTATTTTATTTTCAAAGAGAAAATCCCAAAGTAGAAAAACACAATGCTCCCTTTGTCATGGGAGTTTTCCTCCTTGGCGTGGGGGTCATTTTACAGGTTTCACTGTCTCTTACTGCCAGGTTTTATCTGAGGGTGGTGGACAGTGAAAACTGGCCATTTGTCTGCCAATTCTAAAGATGGCAGACAAATTTCCAAACCTCTGCAGGCCCCTGCTCTGTCGGGCCGTCTAGGTGCAGGTCGGCAGTGAAGATGAAGTAGTCTCTGCTGTCCCCATACTGAAATTTCGCTTGACTTAAACTATAAATTAGGTCATTAGAAACAATGTAATGGATTAATAAATTAAAGCAGATGACTGGGGCACAGCGAAGGAAGGGAGGGCTGTGAGGAGGAGTGAGAGAAGGGAGGGATGAAGTGGTGTGGGTATGAGGCTTGCAGTAATAAGTTGGGTGGAGAAGAAGGTGCCTCTAAATTGAGGACCTAGTTCAACCTCTACCTTAGCTGTTGTTTTTAGAGTTTGTTGTGTCGACAAAAAGTATATTGCATCACTGGTTGTATATATTTATTTATCTTATTGCGGGTATTTATATAAAGAGCAAATACAGCCCAAGAAGCGAGCTGGGCTTAGCAGATGCTGATCGTTCATTACTTGCAAATAAATCACTGGGTACAATAATATGTATGACTTTTATGATCAAATTGCCAGTGTCACTTTGTCTGTACTGCAGAATGAGCATGTGAAGTCTAACTGCTGTATAATGATATAGACTGACTTTAACAGAGCTACCATGAGGTTTTAGTGGGGGTTAGGGGGGGGGGGGTGGAACCTGAACAAACCAGTCTGTAGAGCAATCACCCCCTAGGGCTTGTCTGCCGTATTTATGACCAAGCACCCCCGCGTCACTATGCATTTGTCATTTCTAGTGCGCTCCTGTCAGCATTTTGACAAGAAAGGCTTTTATTTTCTTTACTTCTCAATGCAGTCAAAACAAACATGTTTGACAAACCTAAAACTATTGGATCAAAATGTTTTGGTATTCACTACATGCTTTTGATTATCATGTAAAGCTACAAGCTTTGTATTGTGCCTACGCTTTTGGGAATAGACCGACAAATTCTAAATGATATGCTTTATGCATTATAGAGAACAAAATCCCTTCTCTACAAGGCAGTTGTCTCGTGAATCAGCACCCTTTGAATGCATGGTGCATCAGTAAAAGTGCATTAATTGCATTAGCCAGGCTCCTAATGGTATGAGTAGGGAGATAATGGACATCAGAAACAACCAAGTCATGGCTTTCCCTTACCTCTGAGTCAGGTCTATTTATTTTCCATAGCACTACTCTAGGTGTCATCTAGAGGTCTGCACTGGAACAAATGTGTTCTCAGAGGTCACAGTTACCAAGCATAGAGCAGATCTATATTATCAGTGCTAGGTAGTAGAACTAGAGCTAACGATATTGCCATCAATTAGCGCCAAGACGCCCTTGGGCATTCGTGCGCTCTACAAATTCGATAATCAAATCAATTCATAATAATGTCAGGGGTAGCGTAAGTGACATCACTACCCATTTAACCTTTACTTTGACTTACACACACACAAATGCTTAAACATTTACAAGCATTCATGCACTCCCTCTCAGATTAACACACTCACCTGCAAGCATGAATACAACATACATTTAAAAGCAGTTTTTATCTACTAATAAACAAATTTTACAGGATCCATATCGTAATTGCGCAGTACACATATATTTAGATGTTCCTTATGTTACTACAATCGCCTACTATGCAAATATGTCACAAAATGTGGTGTTGGTTATGTATTTGAAAATGCTAAATAAAGTATAAAAAAAATGTGGACAGAAAAATAGGAAATTGGCGCTCCAAACGACGTCCATTAGGACAGCTGCTCCTATGTTCCAGGCGCTGATTTTGTCACCTCTGAGGCCAGGGGTCGCAAAGGCAGTGCCAAGGGTCGCAAAGTGTAAGCCAGGGATGGCACCTGTGATCCCTCGCGACCCCTCAATCACCTCCATTCGTAAGAGATAGTATGAAGTCAAAGTTAACTGGAGTAGGGTGTACATAGAGAAAGGCAGGAGGTGAAAGTTTGCATAGATCACAATTAGCAAGCATAGAACAGATCTGTACTATCAGTGCCTGGTAGTAGCACTGGAGGTAAGAGATAATATGGAATCAAAGCTTACTGTGGTAGGACATACAGAAAGAAAGACAGGAGGTGAAAGTTTGCAGAGATCACAGTTAGCAGTCATCAACAAATCCGTACTATCAGTGCCTGGTAGTAGCACTAGAGGTAAGAGATAGTATGGAATCAAAGTTTACTGTGGTAGGGTATACAGAGAGAAAGACAGAGGGTAAAAGTTTTCGGGAGAAGAGGGGTAGCGGTAGACGAGGTGAGTTGATGCAGTGCATAGGCTAGGAGAAACTGCAAGGACGAGGGAGGAGAGCCGGTGGGAAGAGTAGTATTGAAGATTTGAGATTTGGTGAGTTCACAACGAAGGCAGTATTTGAATAAAGTTTTCCGTTTTCACTAAAGGAGAAAAGATTTTCTTGACCTGCCGTTTCAGCTGATATGAATCCCTAAAAAACAGGACTGTGAGATGGCCCGTATGTGTTCTGATGTTTTTATTTTAACTTATTCCCAGATTTCTATGTTCTCCTTAGGTGCTTCTTCAGTCCTGAAGTGTTTAAGGCAGATCGAAGATATTCAGGAGAGCAAATTTAAACTCTGAATGATATGCATGCCATTTTACAAATACAGAAACTCTTACGTACCTACTACAGATACCAGATAAATACAGATTGAGGAGTGTTTTGGATGGAACAACATGCCATTTCTCCAGCTAGCTTCCAACTCACCCCCAACCAAGCAGAGGAATGTGTCAGATCCGCTCCGAGTGTTGAACTGGCTGTCCCCAGGGGCTTTAAGATTGCTAGGGTAGACAGACCCTTGGGGAGAGGGGGCGGATTAGCCGTTATTTTCCAGGATGGGTGGTGCTTCGCTTCTGAGCCACCGATTACGGGTGCGGACGGCGAGGTTCTTCACTTCTCTATAATAATTTCCCCTCATTTCACCTTAGGTGGTTCCCTGATTTATAGGCCCCCGGGCCAGGCTAATCTTTTTCTTGACTCCCTAGAAGAATATATAGTGCCACGGGCCTTAAGCTTCCCAAAGTTCCTTTTGGTCGGCGACCTAAATATTCATGTAGATGCTCCTGACCTACCGGAAGCCCGTATGCTTGGGGAAATTCTTAACTTGGCACAGCTCAAGCAATGGGTGACTGTCCCAACTCATGAGGGAGGTCATCTGCTTGACCTGGTCTGCTCCAATTTCCCAATTCAGTCTGTGATTGTGGAAAAAACAACCTGGTCCGACCACGATTTGGTCAGGTTCGCGTGGGTAATGGAGAAACCTGGTTCTACTCCTCCCATTTGTCACACCCAAAAGATCAACCTGCCCGCGTTTAGACAGGCCCTGTCCAGTGCTAGCCCTAAACCTACGATGTCTCTGGATGAGGCGGTCGGCGAGTTTAATGAGTGGGTGCGGCAGGCGGCTTCTGTTTCCATTAAGCACACTACTGTGTCCAGGTCACGACGCTCTCCTTCCCAACCCTGGTTCTCTCCTGAGCTAAGGGCGATGAAACTTGGCTGTAAAAAATTAGAACGAGCGTGGAGGGGTGGCTATAGCCCTGAGGCTAAAGCCGCTCTACGTCTGGCACAAAAAAATTACCATGCAGCCATTAAGGTAGCAAAAGGGAATTATTACGCAGGGCGTATTGCAAAAGCAGATAATATTAGCAGAGAGATTTTCGCTATTGTCAAGAGCTTTGTCACGCCTGTTGCTGACGCAGTTACTCTTTCATCCTCTGCGCAATGGTGCGAGGATCTGTCCACCTTTTTATCAGCAAAATAGCGAGGATCCAGCAGGACCTTATAGCGGTTCTGCCGGCCGATTGTACAGCGGCCGACATGTGCTCTACACTATGCCCTTGCCCTGGACAACAGCTTTCGAACTTCGTGCAAGTTGCTGAGTGTGCTATCTTGCCTTTTCTTCAATCCTTGAAATCGGGCTCTCCCGCCGATCCGTGTCCAGCTCGAGTGCTTTCGGAGGTGGCGGAAATGGTCTGCACCAAGGTCACGCAGATTGTTAATCTCTCCTTGGCCTAAGGTGAGGTGCCTTTAGGTTGGAAACGAGCCAAACTTCTGCCGCTTTTGAAAAAACCGGGATTGGACGCGACGGTACCTGGGAACTACTGTCCCATATCCCTTTTGCCAGCACTCATGAAAATCTGTGAGAAGGTGGTTCTTCAACAATTGGAGAACTTTGTAGAATCCTCCAATGCTCTTCACCCTGCCCAATCGGGCTTTAGAGCTACCTATAGCACTGAGACAGCGCTGGTGGAGATGACCGAGGCGATTCGGGACTGTTTGGACGGAGGCGGCAGAGCGGTCCTAATTTTATTGGACCTCTCTGCCGTGTTCGATACCGTCCCCTACGAGCTCCTCCTCGCCAGGCTGTCTGCTATTGGTATCGGGGGAGTGGTGCTGGCTTGGCTGTCTTCGTTCCTTTCCGACAGGTCTCAGCAGGTTTGGATGCCTCCGCACGCATCTGAGCCCAAACCACTTCTTACGGGGGTCCCTCAGGGATCCACTCTTAGTCCCTTACTGTTCAATGTCTACATTACCCCCCTGGTTTATCTAGCGGAACAGTTTGGGGCTAAGATTATTGGGTATGCTGATGATACCCAACTACTGTTTACCTGGCCAGACGATAAGTTGGATTCGTCGGCAGTATATCGGTGTTTGTCCTCTGTATTTCGCTGGCTAACCCAGGCTCAGCTGAAATGCAATGAGGACAAATCGGAGGTGCTTTTTTATGGCTCCTTTCCTCCCTTGTTTAAGAACACACTGTGGCCCCCCAACATTCCTAGCCCAAAAGAGATGGGGAGACCGGCAAAAAACCTTGGTATCTGGTTTTCTGAGGACCTTAGATTTGAGGATCATATAAAGAAGCTAACAGGCACTTGCTGTGCCACGCTGAAAATGCTCCGCAAATTTTTCCCTCTGCTCCCTAAAGAGGCTAAGGAGACTGTAGCCCGGGCGCTCATACTGGCAAGGCTGGATTACGCGAATGCTCTGTTCAGCGGCATTCCGGCCTACCTGGTGAAACGCCTGCAAATCATTCAGTATGCGGCTGTCCGTCTGATATTTAACATCCCTAGATGGCAGAGCGTACGCGCTGAGATGCGCACACTTCATTGGCTCCCAGTTGCGCAGCGCATCCTGTTCAAATCTCTGGTGCTAGCGTTCAGAGCTATTCATGACCAAGGCCCCGTGTATCTGAGAAAGAGATTCATTTGCTATGCCCCTGCATGTACCCTCAGATCATCCACTTTGTTTAAACTGTCCCTTCCCCGTTTTAAGCGAGCCAGGCTTGGTGGCCAATCTATTTCTGTGTTCGTGGCTGGGGCCTGGAACGCTCTCCCTCTCCATCTGCGCTCCACACAAACTGTGACCCTATTTAAGAAAAATCTCAAAACACATTTATTTAAGAGTTTGACTTAAGCTGCCTTTCTTGTTGCTCTGTTCCCTGTCTCTCCCCTTCGCGCCAGGATACTCCCAAGTAACGGAGCGCGCTATAAAATGGTTTATACATACATACATACATACATACATGTCTTCTGCAGTTTCACCCATGTGCTGTGCCTTGCTAAAAGTATCTGCATTGTTGATTATATTGTTTAAAGTAATGCATTACTTCCTTGACAGGGCTCGTCTTTTTATGTCTGTTATAGATTCAGTGCTCACAGAAGTATCTTGCCAGTTTGGCACCAATGTATCATGTTCCATTTGATGTTCAGATGGGCTGGTCACAGGCTTTCAGTCCACAGACATCATGAAAGAAGTCTCAGCCACTTAATATAATAGAGTAAGTATGCTGGCCCTCAGTTTGTAAGTTGGTTGAACATACTTCCTGGTAGATCCACCTTTTTCCACTGTACACAAGGCTAATGACATTGACTGGCTGATGTGAAACCCCACCTGTTGTTGAAGATTGGTCAATGTTTGTGTTTGGGATCACCCAGGCAAAGAAGACACAGCCACCTGACACCACTGGCACCAAATGTCAAATCAGAAACATCCAATCAGAAAGTCACTAAAGGTTGTCACTGGGCGTACACAGCCCTAAACTACACCAACATTCTCTTGATTTAATTTATGACAAAGTATGTTGATGGTACTACTAATGAGTGTCACTGAGTCCTACCACTATAGACGAGCTCTCCATCTCCCTTAATGAAGGGGTTCATAGAGCACCCCTCAGGTAGCTGTCAGCAGTGGAAGTTCCCCTCGGACGGCGGTTTGAGAGACTTATCATGGTCCATCAACAGTTTGTAGAATAATGAACAAACCTCCACGCAGCAAGACTTCTTAATTGACTAAGATTACTACCATAGCTATTGACTGTGACACTGGATTATACTTCATGCACTATATAGAAAGACGGGTGGAGTGACCTGGATTGTTAGGATCGTGCCCTCCCGGATTACTTTATTAGGATTCATATTAATTGTGTGACCTTCGATTCCACCTACACTTTTGCTGGGAGACAAGACTCATGTTAATAGAACATCCCATAATAATATCTTTTGCCTTGAAAAAGTCTCTATGAGACGAAACACGTGTCGGCGGTGTGAGCTGGAAAACTTTTAATGTGTATGAAATAAAGAATTTGAAGCCCAACATCTTGTTTGGATCCGTATTTTGAAATCTACTATCTGCAAATGAACTTTACATTTACTGAAGTGAAGCATAACTGTCAATGGAACTATTTGCTTTATTGACTGTAGGACTTGAGAATGATAATAACAATCCTTTGAAATGCTAAATAATTTAGAGAGTGCTTGACTGGCCTGTTTTCTCTTACCCCTCTTTTGTGGCAGGGTAAGAACAAGGCTACCCTCCCACTGTTGAGGCATTTGATTTCCCCCCTATGGAGTGCCAGGTGAAACTGGTTAGTAAGGCAGGTAAAACGTCCTCTGTGACCTTTCTTCTGCCTGATAGGGGGACAGGTAGGACCATATGTAATCCTTCGCTGTACAGGTATTACTGTCCAGTGAACATACATGTCACCCACCTTGTTGTGCTAGTTTTCCTATGTAGTAAGGTTAATCCTTCCAAATGTTGTTGAGTGAGTTTAAAAGAAAAAGTTGAAATTGAGACTCTGGATGCAACATTTTGAAGATGTGTATTAAAAAGTGTGCCAGCAGCAGCTGCTAACTGAAGCATTAGTATAAATAGTTCATTAGTACGATTGCAAATGGAAATGAAACGTCGAGTCCAAATTTAACAGATTTGGAAATATTTCTTAATGAACTAAAAATGTGTAATAGCTCTGAAAATAGAAGCAAAGGGAAGAAATGAAAAAGCCCAAGTGGTGGAAAACTCTGAGGCCAAAGCACTGTACATGCCACTTGATCAATGAGGCACGTTGATTCTGGAAAGTATTTACAGACATGTTTCTAGAGGAAAACTGCACAGCAGGAGCAGTTTTCCAGACGTGCCCAAGGACCTACTCACAGTTTTGTATGAGGCCAACAGGTGATTCCGATGAAACGCTTGGCAAAACTACACTCAGCAGGCAGCCAGGCGCGGTTTGAAGTCAAAAGAAGATGAAAGGTCGTCCACCAGGTTTTTTGAGTGCTGGTAGACATCATGAGTGGTACATCTGCAATAAGCAAACTCCTAGTCACTCTCATGGAACCCTAAAGAAAATAATACTTACATTTTCTTAGGACTCTGCTGCCATATGACAGCATGGTACATGTGGCACCAACAAGATTGGTACCAACTTTTAAGCGTAGCTCCGAGAAGCGACAGTTCAGGATTTCAACAAGCTCTTTCTGCTGATCTTTTATTTAGGCTGGGCTGGCATATGTCTCCTTCATGTCCAAAGTTTTTTGGGCTGGCCATCATGGCTATCATTCACTGTTATCTAAAGCTGTCCAACATTATGTCCATAAGGCAAGATGACTCAATGCCACCAGTAAAGAAGCAGTTGTATCACTCAATATCTATCCCACAGGTCCTGTAACCAGTTCTATCCATGAAGAAATGCTAAGCTCTAAAGGGACTTTTGGAAGAAAGATAGGTATGCTATTGGAAATGGGAGTGTACCACAAAGAATTCTTCTTCCTGTTATCATAAAGCCTCATAAATGCTCTCATTGCAAAAGCGAATTATATACTGTGTAACACACCTTCAGCTTATAAATTCCAAATCACTTTTCCAAGATGTACTACTCCTTAGCAGTTTTTTGAAGATACTTTTATGGCATTTGTCAATATTCTTCCACCCTTTCATGCATCTCATCATCCAATTTGTCAATTTGCAGTTCACATTACCTTTTACACCTGCAGGATGTTGTCGATCTAATATGTGTTAATTCTTTCAAGTCCTATTTGAAAATTGAATTAGGTGTAGCAAGGCCACATATTAACATAAAATGGATTGGGTTCCCATACTCTCAACTGCAATCATTTTGGTTTCTAGGAATATTGCTGTAAAATTTAGTATAGATTGCTCTTTACACGCTGATAGGTAGAAAAAGAGGTTTATTCCAAATGCATCCATCGCCAGCTGGGAACCAACTGACACTGGATGACACACAAGTAATGGTTATAGAGCATTCATAATAAACATTCATAATTCCACTAATCTGCATGTAGTTATATGCTTAGAACCACATACAAGAGACACCCACCACACATCTCCCTACCTTATTTTTATATAAATAATAAACGATTGCGGTAGTATAAACTTGCGAACATGCCTTCCATTGTATTTTTACACAGTAACAAAATCTTTAAGATAACATTGTGACACTTTCTCCCTATTGTCATTCCGAAAACCCCAAGTTCTCCCATCTGGTCTTGCAGTCGCACCCTAACCATTGTTTCACTTCTGAACATCACTTGAACTTCCTTCACCTCCACAACTTCTCTTTTCACCACCCATGCTCACCTTTCTTCTCATATACATTTTTAATAGCACAACCCCTTTATTGTTCCAAATCCTTCCATTAGCTGTTTATATAGCATTACGGAATAACTTAATCACTTTTTGTTTTTTGGTGAACTGCCACACCTCCTGCAGGTGCTTAAATTGTCATAGCATCTCCTACTTTGATTTCAACATTACAAATATTCTTTCTTCTGTAAAAATGCTCTTTTTTTCTTTTTGCCATTTGCCTTTCCTCTCGACTTCTCCAACCTGTTGGTCCATTGGACTTTATGCCTTTGACTCAAACAAGTGGTGAGCGCCCTTCCGTTAAACAGTATAAATGGAGTCTTCCTAGTAGTCATGCGTGCAGACATGCAGTACGCAGTTATCCTCTACTGTAACTCCTTTTTCCAGTCTAGACAGTTCCCTTTGGCCAACTGTAAACTCGCCTTAATGTATACTAGTTAAACAGCTCAATGGTGCCATTCTAAACTTAATAATTTCAAAAGATTAAATATTCCTGACATTAATTACCTGACCTACCTTGAGTAAAGATCCTACTATTAGTGTGGTGTGACCTGCTCATCTTGCAATGGACCCACAATGTCAATTGACACCTCCTCCCATGGTTGACTTGGTATTCGCCTTAATGTATACTAGTTAAACAGGTCAATGGTGCCATTTGTTTCTGGATGATAGATGACACTGTTTCTGTGGATAATGCCACATGTCTGTAGGTAGATTTCCATTTTCCTTGGAGCAAAATTGAGGACGATTGTTAGATAAAATACTTTTTGGAAAACTCAAATTTTTAAAAACACTCTCCATAAACTTAATAATTTCAAAAGATTAAATATTCCTGACATTAATTACCTGACCTACCTTGAGTAAAGATCCTACTATTAGTGTGGTGTGACCTGCTCAACTTGCAATGGACCCACAATGTCAATTAACACCTCCTCCCATGGTTGACTTGGTACATGTCTGCAAACCATGGGATCTTGATGAGTTCTCAACACTTTTATTGGTACAAGAGCATTCCACACACTTCATAAATGCCTGCTTGATCTCCCCTTCCATTCCTGGCCACCAAAAAACTATCTCTCAAGCTTTCTTTTGTTTTTACAATACCCTGATAGCCTTTGTGAGCCTGTTTTATGAATTTGTCTTGCACTTTTGATGGTGGAATCAATCTTGTCCCCTCAGCAATAAATCCAGATCTACACACAACTCATCCTTAACCAAATTCCGCACTTTCTCAAGATTTCTAAACCTTCCAAAACGTATAGCACTTATTACTTCCCTTAAAATCGCATCATTTTGTAGTTCATACTTTAATTACTCCTTAGTTATAGCACTAAGGGTAGTTTCACACACATCCTGCGTCACTTCAAGACACAACGTCCTCCAAACCTCGGACCTCATAATTTTTGTAATTAGTTTGCTCCTCGTCCACCAATCTTGATAGACAGTCTGCACTAGCATTACATATGCCTAGCAGATACTCCACACTAAAGTTTAATTCTTGCAATGCAACAATCCACCTTCGTATCCTTGCCGAAATGCTATCTAACCCCTTCTTTTTTAACATCTCCACTAGCGGCTTATGATCTGATAATACCACAAACTCTGTTCCCCAAATGAAATTCTTAAACTTCCCGAGGGCGAAAGAAGATTGCTAGCGTCTTCCTTTCTATCACAGAATACTTTTTAAAGAGACATTCAGTGTTTTTGAGGCACACATTAATAATCTTTCCTGCTCTTTGCTTCTATCGGTCAACACAGCTCCTAAACCTTTGGAATTGGCATCCATAAGGATGTACCGGTCATTGCCTGGGATAAACGCCAGTAAACACCACATTTCTTTCAACTCATCCTTTAGTGCTCTGAACTCAAAACCACATAGGTCCCTCCATGCAAACTCCTTGCCTTTCTTTAACAGACTTCTCAAAATTACTGATTTCCCTGCTAAATTCCTTATGTATCTCCCATAGTACTCTAACATTCCAAAGTATTAACTTCACTCAACCTCAGACTGTGGGTTTCACATCTCAACCCGAAATCAGGAGTCTTAGGTATCCTACCTCAACCATGCCAAACTGGCATTTGCTTCTTTAGAGTGTGAGACCTTCCCCCTTTAACCTCTCCAAGACTCTACAAGCACAGACATTGTGTTCCTCTATAGTGTTACCAAACATAAGAACGTCATCTTGGTAACTTGACCCCATCCAAATCTTTTAAATCGTTACACATAATGCGTTGACACATTGATGCCGTCGACACAAGACCAAACAGCATTCTTCTAAATTTGAAAGTTTCTAAGGGTGTAAGAATGCCGTAAGGTCCTGCTACCTACCATCCAATTCCAAGAGATGGTAGGCCAATGCTAAGTCCTATGTGGTGAAAAACCTCATCCCCCCAACATCGAAATTGTTTCCTTGATGTTGGGAAGAGTAACATTTTCCACCACAACTTCTTTGTTCAGAGGTCCACACATAATCTGATGTCCCAATGCTCTTCTTCGCCACAACAATGGGGGCCAACCACTCTGTGGCCTCTACCTCCTCTATTACACCTGTAGCTGCTAGCCTCCTAAGTTATTATTATTATTATTAACAATGGAATTTGTAAAATGCATGGCTGCCCTAAGGCTTTACAGTGCCGCGCTGTCAGGTACTGAGTGCGGGCCAACCATGTCTTAAATGTAGCACTGACTTGGCCTGATGCAAAAGGAATTCTCCTTATACTTGCCTTAACAGGATTTGCACCTTCATTTAACTTAATGCAATGGTTGTAGCTCTTCTGCACCCCAAAGATTCTGTAAAAACCTCAGCAAACTTAGAAATGTGAATCTCTTGCACCTGAACCTGTGGCTCACCATTAGGACTGAGAACCACACCTAACAACCTTTGATGTGGCCAACTCAATAAGTTGTCCCTCTTATTGGACACATAAACCTTGCCTGCTATGTATCTTTCTCCTTACCCCAAACAGCCTTGAAAATAACATAGCATTTTGATTTGCTGCCCCAAACCACCTGAGTTCACATCCATGGAGTGTCATGAATTCCTTCCGCAAAATATTGTTCATAACATTGTTTAGAAATGATCCTTAAATGCAAACAGGAGTCAAACCTCACTAACACTCTACCTCTATCTATCACCACATTATCACTTGGGTGTTTGTCCTTTTCCATTGACCTTTTTATGTGAAAAACAATTTCCTGTGAAAGTTCTTTAACATCTCTCCTCGTATTCTTCCTGCTCTTGTTGTGACAATACTTGCCCTTTTTTCCCTCAGCCCTACTGGGCAAGTAAGAGACACTACAATCGCCTCCAGTGGTATATTGTTTTAGGATCTAAATCTCATACCATAATGTGGTTTTCAGCCTTGTCTATCATTATAATGATGCAGGAGACCAGATTGCAGCCAAGTATAGTATCATTGCTATCGCCTTTGCTAGATATGCTCTGCTCAATTGTATTAATGCCCTTCACCATATATTTGATCAGCTCTCTGACCCATGGCTACAATATTAATGACCTACCCTTTTGCTTAAATAGTGACCTCCATGATAAGATGGATAACATTGGCTTTTTTCAGCATTGAAAGCATTTCAGCAATGATTGCTAGATAATTTCTCAGAGTATACACTGCTAAGGTTGCCAGTTATCTTTGTAGCACCACTATAGTGTGGTCCATAATTAGGGGGTTACCTATGTAAAACAGAGTGTGAATATTAGCCTTTTCCCAGAGTATCTCATAAATCAGCGTTCAGTGAGTAAAATAAATAATTTATAAAGATGTTTAATAATTGTGTCGCTAAGATACAGCCTCACCTTATTCCATAGATAATATCTTATCTATATTCCTATATACTTGTTGGTTGCAAGTACCTTAATGGCTGGTATAAATTTGGTCCAGAAGGGATAGTAGACATTTTGGTGCACCCATACTGAATAATTGTGTCCTTAATCTAGGCCAGGCATATCATCAAATGTCTTGGCCAAGTCTATATAGGCATAGTTTGAAGGACTTGCTCCAGGAATGAGAGCTCAGTTGGCTAATCATGCTAATGAATGTTTGTTTATGCCTTTGGAATACCTTTCTTAGAATCCTGTTTGTAAAGTTGCGACTATACAGTGAAAGATTGAACTTTGTCACAAATAAAATCCTGCATCTTCTGTTTGTCCCTAGACCATGCAACCTAGATATTTCTTTTTTGAAATTCAGTTCTGGATAAAGTCAGGGCACATTTCAGGTGACTGAATAGTGTGCACTAAGGAGATCTTGAAGTAAAATTCTGTGTCATCTAATATTGACGGGTCTTAATGTTGATGAATATGAATCCAATGGACTCCATTTATAGATTGAAGATTATCAGGGAGATGATAGGGCGCTTGGGTGCTCTGCAGGAGATAGACAGGTATTTTGGATCTTCAGGTTTCCATCATTGTTAGTTGACGGTGATTAATGAGATAAGAAGGCGGCACTGTTTGACTCTATTAAAAAAGCCTGGGCAAGGTTCCAGGGTATAAGTTAAAGCTTGGTGGTACACTCTATCAGTGGTTTTTGAAAGCTCAAGCAAGATCAGAAGGAGGGGTTATTTTTTCAGCAGTTTCATGCAACTGCATGGCCTGACACTGGATTGAAAGTCCTGTCGTTGCTTGGGCTGGTTCATAAGCATCTTAATCTGACTTTGGAAAAAAATGCATAATCAGTGAATTTTTCAATAAAATGGTGGTGGGCGATGGGGCAGTAGTTGGTGAGGTTTTCACAGCCCAGGATAGATTTTTTCAGCAGGGTTAAAGATCTGTCTGTGAAGATTCTTTGGCTGAGGGAGGATTTGGGTTAGATGATGAAGATAGGTGGTGCATTAAATGAGTATTTCGGGTTGCTGAGATGGGTTGTCATTTTGTTTATCGTCCCAGCTTATAAGGGATTGATGATGCATCGTTTGTCTCTTGATTGTGGTATCGGTGAGCGCTGGAATGGACTGACACCATACTTGATAGTCTTGAAGAGTTCTTTGCTACCATTAGTGGTTTTGTTGATGGTGGTCTTGTAGAAGCTGACTCCGGTTGAGGAAATGAGGAATCTGCATGCTGAGCACATATTGCCCTATTTATAAATGTCCATAAAACACTTTATGGACATTTATAAATAGGGCAATAAGACAGAAAGTAGTTGTTTAATTGTAGTGTATTTGTCTTTCTTAGACCGCTTGTTTTAGAAATTGTCTATTCATAACGTCATGTGAGGTTGTTTCTAAAATATGATTTCTTGTCTTTAATCGTGTAAATATTTGATGAGTTTATCAACTATAATGGACAATACATTGTGGGCACAAAGGGTATTTCTTATCCCTTGATTCAGAATAGATTTAAACCATATGCCGACGCATTTCAAGTTCTGTTAAACTCTTCACAGAACTCTCTTCAGGGCTTTTCTTCTACAAAAGCTGAGCTTTATACACCTCTTAATTTATAGTACCTGTAACAGTGTGATGGTGACCTTCACCCTGATGTTAAACATCGGGTAGGGGAGTTTGCGCTTCTTCTGTCACAGCTTTTCTAAAACAGTTAAAGCAACATTTTACTAACGGTCTTCGTGCTTGTTCCAATCGCACTCGTAAATTCTTCTTTATAGTTACCTACCTTATTTTGTTCTCTTATAACAGGATACCGTTCTGTATGTCTTTTATTGTCTTAACCGCATATGTCCTGCAATGATATACAAATTATTGATATGGTGAAAAAATCTTCTCATCAGTACCTGTTTAGTAGAGCTGTCTCAGCTATTTGAACTGGCCACCTTTAATTTCTCTCTTATGTTGTTCTGCTGTCTCTTCGTGACTATAAGGGGAAAAGTTTCTTTTTAATTATTTGTGTAATCCGCTCTGTATCTGTGTGCGGTTACAATGTTGCCATTAATTACCTTCTTGTTTGTTCTTCCAAGGACGCCCGCTTTCTGAATTACTTGAAGCCTTCCGTCAAGACACATATTCCATACAATGAAATACGCGAGTGAGTGTGCCTGCGTAGTCTATTTTAATTCATTATCTAATAGATTTCGAAGCATTCACTACCAGCTATCGTCAAACTATCCCATCCATCTTTAGGTATCGCTGGATTTCTCTTTCGCTTGTAGCCACCATTACACGTTTACAGCGTAAGTAGAAAAAAGGAAAGGGGCATGGCCAGCTGTATCACCCACTCACAATGTAGTCTCTTTCCAGAGTCTGAACAATGTATTCTGGGAAACATAGTTAGCTATTTTGTTCTATCTAGAGAGCTGTTTGAATCAATAACCTTCATTATCAAATAAGCTCATATTTCAATTAATAAACTTCCACAACTCTACCATTCAAAACAAGGTGAGTAGATGTACTCTAGCTTAGTATTCAATTGTCTTGCAGTATTTATCGACCCCTTAGTGGTGTATCATGGGATATGTGGTCTCAAGCCTTATTAAGTTTACTCATGCTGTTAAGCCCTGTCACTGTTCTATTAAACTTCATAATTAGATATGCCTCTTTCTGTAACAGTAAACTTTCTGAGTCGATGTGTCGTTTAGCTGTCTTTACTACTGCCAAATTGGTCCAGTGAAAATCATTCTCACTATGAGCCTTTGCTAAAAAATGCTTGATCATTGGAGGAGTCATCACTTTCTTTTTAATTCTAGACCTGTGCTGTGTAATTCTGGTGTTCACTTGTTGAGTTGTTTTCCCTATATAGATTTGGTCGCACGGGCACACTATTGCATAAACTACGTCTTTAGTGTTGCAGTTAGAAAACTCAGTATGTTTCCACCTGACCTCCTTGTGATTAAATTCTGTACCTTTAAATGGTATTACTACATGCCACACAGGTACCACATTTGTGGTGACCTGCTACTGGCTTCATATTCCATTTTGAAAGCAAATCAATTTGTGGTTTTGGTATTGTGATGTCTGCACGTATTATCTGTTGGCCTATACCAGGGGTTTTCCCCATAGGAAGTAAAGGCTTTGTGAAGTGCCATTCAAGACTTTCAAGGAGATGCCAGTTTTTAAGTATGATTTGCCTAAAAGTATTCGTCTCAGGGCCGAAAGTTGTTACACAAACCAATTTTTCGAGTTCTCTCTTCTCTTTTACTTGTAAAATGTTCTCAAGGGGTGAACCTTGCTCTTTTTACAGAATGCTTCAATAATTTCTTAGGGTAACCTCTTCTAGCCATCTCTTCAAAGAAGTTGGCTGCATGTCCATTAAAGTCTGATACATCCGTACAATTTCTCCTCATTCTTAATAATTGCCTGTATGGGAGATTATCCTTCAGGCTTTTGGGGTGGGCACTTCTGTAATGTACATACACTTCTGTATGTATATCTTTTTTGTAAAAGATGTACGCAGTTGGTTCTCCTCAGGCCTGATTTCAACATCTAGAAAAGTCATTTTTGACTGTACTGAGAACTTGATGTCATTATGTCGATTGTTAAGCCAGTCATGGAACGATTTCAATTCTACCTGGCTCCCCTGCCACAGGAGCCAGATATCATCGATATATCGCAACCATTGCAATATTTTGTCTTTTGAAAGGATTGTTATTCTCAATAAATCGTTCTCCGTATTGAGCCACATACAGAACAGCCATTTCCAGTGCATAAGGACAACCCATGGCAGTACCCTTTACTTGTACAAAGAATTGGTCCTCAAATTTAAAGTAATTTTACTTCAGAGCTTTCTCTGCCAGTTGCAAAATGAATGCAGTTGGGAATCTGTGGGGGCGGTCTCTGCCATCCAAATAAAATTGCAACACTTCCAGAGCCTCATCTTGAGGTATCTGGGTATAAAGCGACGTGACATCAAGTGTCGCCATCAATTTTTCTTGATCATCGAAGACTAGGCCTTCCACTTTATTAATAAAATCTGTTGTGTCGCGTAAATACGATTTTACGTCCTTCAAGAATGGTTTTAAAAAGAAGTCTACGTACTTCAAGATGGGCTCTAAGACGGAATCGCACCCAGAAACTATCGGTCTGCCTGGTGGTTTGTCAAGGTTTTTATGAATTTTTGGCAGGAAATATAAAACGGGAGTGCTTGGGAATTTCTTAGTTAGAAATTCATATTCTTTAGGTCCCAGGAATCCTCCATCAAGACCTAGTTGTAAAACTTCAAAAATCCTTCCTTGAATAGACTGCACCGGATCATCTTTAACTTTTCAATACCAGGTTTGATTGTTCACCTGGTTTCTACCTTCCTCAAGGTACATTGCTCGTGGCGAGATCACTACCGCACCACCCTTATCGGCCTGTATAATGACAACCGAAGTATCGGCCTTTAGTGTTTGTATTGCTTGTTGTTCTTTAAAACTGATGTTTCTCTGGACATATTTTTTAGACTTTTCTAGTTTGGTTATTGAGGAGAGTATTGTTTGTTCAAAAGCATACATTTGTTTAGGGATTTTCTGTGTTGGAATGAACTTGGATTTAACTCAAAGTCCAGTCACCTCCTCATTTATCATAGGCTCTGCATTAACAAAAAAAGCTTTTAATCTAATTTTTTTGCAGAACTTGATTGCTTCAAGTTTTAATTTAGTGTAGTCCGTAGGTTTTTGTGGAACAAATTTCAAGCCCAAATTTAATACCTTCTCTTCTTCTCTTGATAGTTCCTTTTCTGACAGATTGACAATAGTGGATGTATCTACGACTTGTAGAACCAGTTTTGGGTTCTCATTTCCCATGGGACTTTGTACCTTGTCCTTTGTTGCCCTACCTTTTCTAAAAGAGAAACCTGTTGGGGCGTGGCTTAGCGGGCGATGATGGCGGTTGCAGCTTCCTAGAGCTCCCGCCGGCCCGATCGAAATCCGTCTATTTATTCTGGCCCCCGGACCCATACCGCTGACCAACTGGGGGGCAAGTGTGTCCGATAGTGCCGAGAGCCTTCCGGTGCAGGAAGCAGCGCCCCTGGGCTGTGTGGTGCGGCGGAATTGCCGGCGGCGTCCAGCGGCCTAGTTTTGGACGGTGAAGCCGGGGCCTCGATTTTGGTGCTGCCGACCAGGGGGACCTGTGTGCGGGTCCGCCGTGCTGCGACTTTCCCGGGCCTGGAGTCTCCCGAGACCAGCGGAGCGACGGGCGAACCCCAGGCTGCCTCATCGATCACAGGGGAGGCGAGTGGAGCACGGAGGCCCCCCTGGGGAGAGTAGAGGCCTACATCGTCGCCGAGCAGCAGGGGCCTCAAGTTTGGCGATACTGGGCTGACACCGGACTCTGGCGGCGGCGGACCAACAGTAGGATTTGGGAGGCTGAGATCCGAATATGTGGCCCTACTCGAAGGATTGTGCACGTCGAAACTACACTTCTTGGTGAGGAGGACGAGTGGGCAACTGAGCGGGCTGGCGTGGACTGTGCCCATGCCTGGCGCGGCCCTGAGGCAGCATACAAGCAGTCGGTAGTTTCCCTGAGGCCCTGGGGCTGGTGCTGCCGACTGTGGAACTGGGGAGGACGGCCACTACCATACGTGTGCCCACAGCACCGGACGAACTTGGGCGGAGCGGCCAGCGACAGGTGGGCCGCGGGACGGCGGAGCCATGAGGTTGCCGGTGCAAGGACCAGTCTGAAACCGATTTGCGATATCTGCTCCGAGCTCGGCCAGGGAACCAGCCCAGTACTGGCGATAGCAGTGTTGAGGACATTTGCAACTAAGTGTAGAAGAACCGCTGGGCAGGCCTACACTGGACGTTCTTGGGGGTGCGGGGAATCTGCATTGGTGCGCACACCCGCAACGTAGCAGCCCCAGGGTTGACCGCAGTCATGACCAGGGGTGGTGGCGGTCCCTCCAAACAAGGACCCATTGATAAATTTACAGGGCCCAGTGGCGGGTCAGGGGCGTCCGGAGGAGGTCATGGAGCGGGCCGGACAATGCGGCGCTCATGGCAGCGATCACCCAGTCCAGGGACATGCTGGACGCCAAGATTGGGGCAGTGGGTGCGGACGTGACCCTGCTACGTCAAGACCTACGGAATGCAGTGGCACGGATTACTGAGACGGAATCTAGGATTTCGGTGGTTGAAGACGACGTCAAGACCCTGAAGCAGAAAATGGCGGCGATGGAACACACTCAAAAAGGCCTCGCGCTCCGCGTGGAGGATGCTGAAGGGCGCGCACGCAGAAATAACCTTTGCTTCGTAGGTTTTCCGGAGAGGTGTGAGAAAGGAAATATGGAACAATTTCTGACCTAGTGGTTGGAGAGCTGGCTGCCCTCGGGGGTTCTCTCCACTTGCTTTGTAATTGAGCGGGCGCACCGAGCTCTGACACAGAGGCCACCGGAGGGCGAGCGACCCAGGCCAGTGATCGCTAGACTTTTGAATTATCATGATCGAGACACTATCCTGCGGGAAGCACGAACCAGGGACTCTATATCATTTGAGAATCAAAAGATCATGATATTTCCCGACTACACCAAACTTGTGCAGCAGCAGTGTCACTCCTTCATAGCAGCCAAGGCCAAACTGCGGGGCCTTAAAATCCAGTATTCCCTGCTGTATCCTGCCCGCCTGCGAGTGATTTATCAGTCACGGACTCATTTCTTCGATACACCCGAAGACGTCTTTAAGTGGACTGACGAAACGGTAAGGATCAGGCCACATGTCCAGCCGGGCCTGGACCCGGGTGGCTCAAGGGGTTTATCGCAGGACCGGGGGGACCAGCCTGGCCGAGGCGGACGGAACCGGAGGTCCAGATTGCGGAAGAGATCTGCATCCGCCAGTGAGACACGAGATAGTGGAACTATGGACTCCGATCACTCTGGGTCAAACCGTTGATGACCTGGGGAGAACTGCACTTGTCTGTGGATGCTGTGGACTTCGGCTGACGGGGGTCGCGCAGCCGGGCCCCACCGGTCAGACGTATTAACATTGCCTATGCTACCAGTTCTAAATGGTGCCTTGTACATGTATGGTATTTCGGATTGGGGTTCGGGAGGCTACTCTTTAGGGGCCACCGACCTCCTGTTAGAAGGGGAGTTGATTGGGGGGGTGACTTCACTGTTTTTGGGGGTGTTGGGATCCATTGGTATGGTTGGCCTTGGGTCCTCGGTTTTGGACCCGAGGTTAGCCATGCCGCGACAGGTACTTCAGAGTTCTATGAGGTATAGGGATGGGGGGTGTGGGGTGCAGGGGGGGGAGGAAGGGGGAGAGTTGGGGCTGCATTGGGTTGCGGTAGGTGGGGGAGTTGGGGTTGTTGTGGGGGGGAACTGGGGCTGGAGGGGGGCTGCACATGATCTTCTTTGACTTTCTAATAACAGTGCTAAGTGTGTGGGTGTGGCGCAGAGGGCCCACCTGGTTAGTTCCACTGGACTATGGCTGATGTTGCTCGAGGGCTCCCTAGTGAGTCCATACGTGTGGTAACCTGGAATGTCAGAGGTATGCTCGACAAGATCAAACGGGGGGCAATTCTGCGATGGGGGAAGAGGGAGGCGGCGGATGTACTATTGCTACAAGAAACACACATGATGGGATCCAAGGTGCTTAGCTTACAGAGGTTTGGATACCAGCAAGTCTTCCATGCCGGGTTCTCTAGAGGGTCCAGGGGTGTAGCTATTTTGGTGCATCGCAGGTTGGCCTATGTCCATGAGAAGCAGTGGGCAGACCCACAGGGTCGCTACATTTTTGTCAAAGGAATGGTGGGGGTTGAGCCTGTAGTTTTTGGAAGTGTTTATGCCCCTCCGCCTCTGCAGTGGGCCTTGTCTGAGAAGCTGTTTACAGTATGGGAGGATATCCCAGAGTCCTTGGCAGTAGTGGGGGGCGATTGGAACGAGGTGATGGATGTGTGTATGGATCGCCAGAGACTGCAGGAGACGCGAGCTGCTGCCCCTCCAACCCGGTTGAATGCTATGGTGGAAGGGATGGGCTGGGTGGATGTGTGGCGCCATATGCATCCCAAGGTGCGCGAGTACACGTATGTTTCTGCGGTACAAGGCTCCTTCTCGAGGCTGGATTATATATTTGTGCCCAGTGTCCACCTGAGCAGGGTGCGGGAGGCCGAGATTTTACCAAGAGGGCTGTCGGACCACTCCTCAGTGGTAATCAGGGTCGAGCTGTTTAAGCAGCGACAGCCATTCCGGTGGAGGATGTCCTCGTGGCACCTTCAGCAGCCTGGCTATATCCAACATTTGAGGGGGGCGATTTCCCATTACTGGCAGGAAAACCTGGTGGATGATATCGATGCCGTTGTGGTGTGGGAGGCGATGAAGCCCACTATACGGGGTGTAGACATTGCGTGGTGTGCGGCAGCCCATCGGCGACGCCGGGAGACAATTGTGGAAGCAGCTGCTCTAGTGGAATCCCTGGAACGACGGGGCCGGGGAGGGGGCGACGAGATTGCGGTGCGGTTGCTCCTGCAGGCACAACAGTCTTATGCATCTATTGTGCTCAATGAGGCTAGACAAGCGTGGCTGGCCACGCGGAGCAGAATATACCAGTGGGGGGATAAGTCCTGCACAATGCTTCATAGGCTATGTCAGCGCGCGTTCCAACCGTTTGCTCTGCCGGGCCTCACTGCGGAGGATGGGGTGGCGATTACGGACCCAGCTGAGCTGGCGGCGAGATTTGCTAGCTACTTCATGGCGCAATATGCTCCGAGAGATTGTCTGTCGGTGGACGAAGTAGCTAAATTTATTGACGACTTGCCTCCGAGAGCGGTCTCAGAGGAGGCCAGGAAGGCACTCGACGTCCCCCTTACAGCGGAAGAACTGGGCAATGCATTGGGACAGCTCAACACCGGGAAAGCACCTGGGCCAAGTGGCTTCCCGAGCGAATTTTATAAAAAGTTTCAGCTCCAACTGGGGTCACATTACCGAAGAGCACTGGAAGCGGCGCGAACGCAGGGTAGGTTGCCACCTGACTGGCGCCATGCCGAAGTTGTGGTCTTTCAGAAGCCGGGCAGACCCCCAGATAGCCCTGCCTCGTACCGCCCAATATCCTTGCTTAATATAGAAGCTAAAATCCTGGCTAAGGCTCTGGCGAACAGACTACTTCCGTACGTGACGGACCTGGTCCACCTAGACCAGGCCGGCTTTATGCCTCGTAGGGCGACGAGGCACAACATCCGGCGGGCACAAGCAGCGGTTGATGCAATGGGAGCCACAGGGGAACGAGCGGCTTTGCTGCTAGCAGATATAGATAAAGCTTTTGATTCGGTTAGCTGGACGTATCTATTTGCGCACCTACCTTGTCTTAACCTGGGCCCGGTGTTCCTTTCATACATTAAACTTCTTTATACCGATATTACAGCTTCGGTGCGCGTCTCTGGGGCAGTCTCCGAAAAGTTTCTGATTGGTCGGGGGACCCGACAAGGATGCCCACTGTCCCCATACTTATTTGCCCTGGCGATGGAGCCGCTGGCCTCTTGGGTGCGCATAGATGCCCAGATGCGGGGCTTCGTGTGGAGCGGGAACCTCACTGACAGAATTGCATTATATGCAGACTACGTCCTATTCTTTCTTACTGATCTGTGCCGCTCCGGGCCCCGAGTGTTGGAAATCATGCAGATTTTCGGGGAAGTGTCGGGCCTTTGTCTGAATCCACGTAAGTCTACTCTGTGGGTGTTGGGAGGCGGTGTCGTGGAGGACCCCTGGGCGTTGGGATTGCAGGTCGCGACCGGAGGCTTGAAGTATCTAGGGGTATTCCTCTCGGAGTCGGTGGATATCGCCTGGGAGCATAATATAGTGCCAGTTTGGGAGAGGGTTCAAACGGACGTGAAAACGTGGTCTCGGATGCCCCTAACTATTTTTGGTGGGTTCGCAATATTCAAAATGGTGCGCTCCCACGCCTCCTATACCAACTGCAAAGCTACCCCCACCTGATTAACCCCCGGTGGTTTCGGCAGGTCCACTCGGTCTTGAGCCGCTTCCTATGGGCCGGGGGGGCAGTCAGGGTGGCGCTGCGGACATGCTTCCTGTCCACATATTGTGGTGGTCTGGCCACATCGGATTTATTGTCCTATTATCAGGCCTCCCAATTATTGGTACTTAATGAGTGGTGGTATGGAGACAGAGGTGACCCAGCATATGCACTGGAGCGCTCTCTGATGGGGGGCATAACACTACACACAATCCTGTACTCTGCTAGGATGCGGCGGACGCTGCCGTGTGTCACGAGAATTGTTTTTGTGGTGTGGCGATAAGTGCTGCGTCGCATGGGCTGGTGGGGTAGATTGACGGCAGAGACTCCGTTGTGGAACAACGGGTTGCTCCCCGAACTGGCCTTCCTGGCGGGGTTTGATAGCTGGGACGCAATTGGGATCTCGTCGTTGGGTCATGTACTGACCGGGGTCACACTCAAATCATTCCAGGAGCTCAGTACTGAGTTCCACATGCCACAGACCCAGTTTTTTCGATACCTACAGCTTCGCCATGCGCTCGCGCCCAGCATCGCCGACATGGAGTCGCTCTCGGAATTTAGCCCAATCGAAGCTAAGGTCTTTATGGGTGACCTTGGTGATAAGAAAGTCTCTCAAATTTATCAGACACTGGTCACTCACTGCTCATCCACCCTACTTCCCCTCAGGGAAACCTGGGAGGCAGATGTTGGTCCCCTGGACGAGGATGATTGGAGGGAAGCCCTGGAGTCCCCGCGAGGGACTGCTATTGCAATGCGGCTTAGGCTAATTCAATTTAAGTATCTGCACAGAGCCTATTACACCCGCGAGCGGCTGTGGAAGGCGGGATTGATTGGTTCCCCGGAGTGTTTGCGCTGTGGGGCTGCAACGGGTACGCTGCTACATACTGTGTGGTCGTGTGCTAGACTGACTGGTTTCTAGAGGGGCGTATGGAGTTGCCTGTCGGAGGTACTGGGCTGGGATCTTCCCCGCACCCCTCGTCTAGGGTTGCTTCATGTACTGGAGGGTGTCGGCGGGAATATATATAAACACCATTTATTGGTATCGGGTCTTGTTGTGGCCAAAAGGTA
Organism: Lissotriton vulgaris; assembly: GCF_964263255.1. Classification (NCBI taxonomy): domain Eukaryota; kingdom Metazoa; phylum Chordata; class Amphibia; order Caudata; family Salamandridae; genus Lissotriton; species Lissotriton vulgaris. The sequence continues at coordinate 157,324,410 of NC_141690.1, forward strand.
CCTAGCCCAGGCGTGGAAGGGAGTACGAGCCCCCCCCCTGAGTGCATGGAAGGCTGGACTGGATTACTTTATGGGGCTAGAACGCCCGGTGTTTTAAGCGAGAGGATGCCCCCGTAAACACTTTAAGATTTGGAAGCGGTGGGCGGATTATAGGGGGTTGGAACTGGATCCCCCGGTGGAACATGAGGAAGAACTATAAGTGGAGGATGCCGCACGGGCCTAAGAACTGTGTCATACCGAACACACTACAACCAAAATGTACAATGCTTGCTATTCTCACGTGCAGGGGGTTAGGGAGGGATAAGGGGTGGGTAGCGGGGTAGTTGGGGGGTGAGGGTTGGTGGGTGGAGGGGGAGGGGAGGGGGGTTTGTTTGTTTTTATTCCTTAAGGCCTGCTTCTCCTTTCACTGATTGAACTGTATACTGGTGATGTAAATGTGTCATGATGCTTGGTGGTGATCTCCTGACTGTGGGGAGCCACGTGTCTTATGCTGCTTAATCACTCAATAAAATTTGTTGTGAAACAAAAAAATAGAAACCTGTTTCTTGGGATTACTGTAACGGGAATCTGTCCCAGAGACCTCTGAGGACGAAGTGTTCAAGAATGTAGTGTTGTCCTTGAAAGCCTGAATCTCCTTCTCAATTTTCTCTAAAAGTGTCTTCGCCTCAGTGGCTGATTGATTGTTCTTAATTGCTTGTGTCAGTTCTTCAAGATCCTCTAATTCCTTCTTACAATATTCCTGCTCTGTCTCGATAGTATGGACCATAAGATCCCGGTTACACTTAGTGTTAATGTAGCTGAACCCTTTCTTGTATTCAGCGTCCTCAACGAAGATCACTGGGACATTTTTGACCTGGAGACCCCAGGGAATTGTACCTGCTCTTAAATGTTGTAAGAGGAAGTGGCCATGAAGTTCGGTACGTATATGTTTCTTGTGTAGGCGTGTTAGTTTCTCTGCCTCATTTTGTTGTTTAGCTGAGGAGCTTTGTGTGATTGTGGAAAAAGGAGAAGAAGCTATCAAATTTTGGATATGACTTTCCGTATAAGACAACGTTTCATTCTCCGACATTACTTAAAGGGCAAGAACAACCTGCTTAGAAATTAATTCTTATATGTTTGAAAAAACAGGGATATTTCCAAAATCCCTATCCCTACTCTCGCGAGTAAAAACTCGCTCTAATAGTTTGCAAAAAAGGGGGAAGTTAGGCCTGCGGGACAGAGAAAAAGCAGGGCCGTTATTAAGTAATACAACTGGGGATGAGCCTATATCTCTGAATGTTTAGAAGCTTAAATAATTTAAACTTTTAAGACAAAACACCTATTTCTTATGTTTATCCTGGTTTATTTATTCACACCTCTTCACCTAATATTTTAAGTTGAATTTTCACACATTAGTCACATGAAAGGATGAAAAACAATGTCCTTCAGTTCTCATATCACAAAAAACATTTCATCAAACATTTACACGATAAAAGACAATAAATCATATTTTACAAACAAACTCACATGACGTTTTGAATAGACAATTTCTAAACCAAGCAGTCTATGAAAGACAAATACACTACAATAAAACAACTACTTACTGTTTTATTGCCCTATTTTTAAATGTCCACAAAGTGTTTCTTAAGTTTTACAACTATAATGGACAATACATTGTGGGCACAAATGGTATTTCTTATCCCTTGATTTAGAATGGATTTAAACCATATGCCAATGCGTTTCAAGTTCTGTTAAACTCTTCACAGAACTCTCATCAGGGCTTTTCTTCTAGATCTAAAAAAAGAAGTTGTAGGATAAAAACAATTTTTAGTGTCTTCTTCCTTGCTGTCAATTTTTTCCACAAAAGCTGAGCTTTATACACCTCTCGATTTACAGTACCTGTAACAGTGTGATGGTGACCTACAATTGACGTTAAACATCGGGTAGGAAAGTTCAGGCTTCTTCTGTCACAGCTTTTCTAAAACAGTGAAAGCATCATTTTACTAACGGTCTTCGTGCGTATTCCGATCGCACTTGTAAATTCTTCTTTATTGTTACACACCTTATTTTGTTCTCTTATTACAGGATACAGTTCTCTATGTCTTTTATTGTCTTAGCCGCATATGTCCTGCAATTGATATACAAATTATTATTTAGTTTATAAGCTAGAGTGTTTTATACATCATTGATATGGTGGAAAAATCTTCTCATCAGTAACTGTTAGTAGAGCTGTCTCAGCTATTTGAACTGGCAGCCTTTATTCTCTCTTATATTGTTCTGCTGTCTCTTCGTGACTATAAGGGGAAAAGGTTCTATTTAATTCTTTGTGTAATCCGCACTGTATCTGTGCGCGGTTACAGTGTTTCCATTAATTACCTTCGTGTTTGTTCTTCCCGGGACGCCCGCTTTCTGAATTAATTGAAGCCTTCCGTCAAGACACATATTCCCTACAATGAAATGCGCGAGTGAGTGTGCCTACGTAGTCTATTTTAATTCATTATCTAATAGATTTCGAAGCATTCACACACCGCTATCGTCAAACTATCCATTCCATCTTGAGGTATCGCTGGATTTCTCTTTCGCTCGTAGCTGCCATTACACGTTTACCGCGTAAGTAGAAAAAAGTAAAGGGGCATGGCAAGCTGCATCGCCCAATCACAATGCAGTCTCTTTCCAGAGTCTGAACAATGTATTCTGGGAAACGGAGTTAGTTATTTCGTTTTATCTAGAGAGCTGTTTGAATCAATAACCTTCATTATCAAACACGCTCATATTTCAAGTAATAAACTTCCACAACTCTACCATTCAAAACAAGGGGGCATATGTAGGAAGGCGTTTGCGGTTCGCAAACGCTGGAATTCGCAGAATTACGGGGTTTGCGAATCACAAACGGCCATTTGGTATGTAGGTGCCACATAGCAAAATAAGGAATCGTAAACATTGCGATTCCTTATTTTGCTCAAGCATTTAAGGAATCGCAATTTTGCGATTCCTTAAATGCTATGTAGGGTTGACCTTTAAAATGTGATTTTAGCTTAAGGAATCGCAAAATACCACCTACTCTAAGTAGATGGTATTTTGCGATTCCTTGTCAAAGCGCATTTTTAATAAAAATTCAAAGTGCCATGTGGCGCACAGACATGCCCTTAGGACATGTATGTGCGCCACATGTACTTACAGGCACATTCCAGGGGTGCAACAGGTGTCCTTTGGACACCCTGGCACCCTTGGAATTGCGATTCTCAAATTGCGATTTTCTCATAGAAAATCGCAATTTGAGAATGTATCCCCATTCATTCCTATGGGACACTCATTCCTTAATTGCGATTTGCAATTTGCTATTCGCAATTAAGGAATTTTAGCAATTCGCAAAAAAATTGCACTTTTTTACCTACATTCCATTTTGCAATTCTCAAATAGCGATTCCTTAAAAATCGCTATTTGAGAATCCAATGCAATCCAAAAATTCTTTATTTCGGTCTTTTAGACCATAAAAGATACAATAAAAACATTCACATTAAAAAAAACATTCCCTTATGTAAAAAACATTGCATAAAAATTAATTCCTTGGAAGTCTATTCATGAGAGGGAGTAGTCAAGTCAAGTCAAAAGATTTATATTGCGCGCTACATACCCGGAGGGTCTCAAGGCGCTTGAAGAAGGGTGGGGAATTACTTGTCGAATATCCAAGTTTTAAGTTGCTTTCTGAATGCAAGGTGGTTCTGAGTGAGACGAAGGTGGGTGGGGAGTGAGTTCCAGGTTTTAGCTGCCAGGTAGGAGAAGGATCTACCTCCCATGGTCGTTTTGTTGATGTGAGGTACGGTAGCAAGGGCTTGGTTGGAGGATCGTAGCTGGCGGGAGGGGGTGTAGAAGGAAAGTCGTGTGTTGAGGCATTCGGGTCCAAGTTCGTAAAGTGCTTTGTGTGCGTGGGTTAGGAGGCGGAAAGTAATCCTCTTATTGACGGGGAGCCAGTGGAGGTTTTTCAGGTGACCAGAGATGTGGTCTTTACGCGGGATGTCTAGTATGAGTCTGGCTGATGCGTTCTGGATGCGTTGGAGTTTTTTCTGGAGTTTTGCGGTGGTACCGGCGTATAAGGTGTTTCCGTAGTCCAGGCGGCTTGTAACCAGTGCATGGGTGACCGTTTTTCTGGTTTCGGTGGGGATCCAGCGAAATGATTTTTTGAGCATGCGAAGAATGTTGAAGCAAGATGATGAAACGGCGTTGACTTGTCTGTTCATAGAGAGTGAGGAGTCCAGGATGACGCTCAGGTTCATATCAATGTTCAGTCTTTTAGAAGTTTATTCCTAATCTGCCACATGGCCATTATGTATTTGGCAACTGCAAAGACTATGTGGGGCAGAGTGCTAGTTTTCAGTATTCTGTAAGAGTTCAGATGGCTCCTTATGCCCAAGTTTCTACATAATGGCACAAGCCAATATTTCCTTGGTCTATTGTAGGCTGGGCAGAAGAACAGAACATGAATTTCCACCTCATCATGATTACTGCACCCCGGACAGATTTTATCATCACTCTTTGTCCATTTGCAAGTAAAAGTTTTAATAGGCAGGGTGCCCAACCTCCATTGGATGAACAGTTTTCGTGCTAAAATTGGGAAAATAATGTCCATAAAACCTTCAAATTGATAAGAATATTTGGAATCCAAAAATCGGTCTGTTAAAGTGCCGTTATTGGGTGCAGATACCTGAGTAGATAAACTTTTTTCCTTGTGTATTTCCACCAGTCTTTTGCGGGAGACCCTTTGGCAGCCTTGTTCGGGAACCTCCCATAACTCCTGGAGTCTCAGGCGATACAGTTCTTTCTTAATGAAGACCAACCAAGAAATTTTGTCACGCTTGTTCAAGTTCATTACATGAATGAGGTCTTGCCTATAATGAGCAAGCTCGCTTGTGGTCCAAAGCCTGTGCCAGAATCTTAAAGGCTTTAATTCCAGATCCTCAGCTATAGAGGGGAGACCCACATCTAGTCTCAAGGGGAGCAGGGGTGTGCAACGGGGGAGGGCTAGAAGACGTCTGAGGAAATTATTTTCTACACTGAGAAGTTCTTTCCCTGCTTTGTGCCCCCATAGCTCACTACCATAAGAAGCGGCCGCTTTGGCTTGAGTTTTATACATTTCTATTGCCGGGCTAATGGGTTTAAAAGTAGAAGTGTTTGCAACCTTCAAAATTGCACCAGACATTTGACAAAGCTTTAGCCGGGATCTTACTATTTGGTGGTCCCAAGATAGGTTCTCATGTAGGGTTACACCCAAATACTGTTTTTACCCTTTCCAGTCTTGCTGAGCCCAAGGATGGGTTAGGTCTGGTTTTAGGGGAGAGGTTGAATATCATGAATTTGGTCTTTTCTGTATTGATCTCAAGACCATGTCTGCAGAAAAGACCAAATCCATCTAGGATCCGCTGGATCCCCATCGGTGATTTGGAAAGCAGGAGGGTATCATCGGCGAACATGATAGCCGGTACCCTCCTGCCTGCCAAAGAAGGAGCGTCGTTGTCCCTAACATTGTGGAGATGGGATATGACACTGTTAACGTAGAGGCAAAACAGGGTTGGCGCCAAAACGCCACCCTGTCTTACCCCTCTAAGGACTGGGAACCTGGATGACAACGCTCCATCCCTCCCACACCTAACCTGTGCAAAATTACTGGTGTGGAGCCTAACTATAGCGTGTAGTAGATGGGTAGGAACACCCAGCTCCTTTAGGACCTCCCACAATTTCTTGCGGGGGACCAGGTCAAAGGCTGACCTCAGGTCTACGAACACCATGTACAGCCTCCCCCCCTTGATCTTCACAGTTTTCCAGTAGAGGAGAACGAGGCGGAAAATCTGATCCATGGTGGGTGTGTTTTTCCTGAAGCCAGCCTGGAGGGGACTCAGAATTTCATTTTCCTCCATCCAATCTATTTGAGAATCGCAAAATGGAAATTACCTACATATGCCCCAAGGTGAGTAGATGTTCTCTAGGATAGTATTCAATTGTCTTTCAGTATTTATCGACCCCTGAGTGGTTTATCATGGGATATGTGGTCTCAAGCCTTATTAAGTTCACTCATGCTGTTAAGCCCTGTCACTGTACTATTAAACTTCATAATTAGATATGCCTCTTTCTGTAACAGTAAACTTTCTGAGTCGATGTGTCGTTTAGCTGTCTTTACTACTGCCAAATTGGTCCAGTGAAAATCATTCTCACTATGAGCCTTTGCTAAAAAATGCTTGACCATTGGCGGAGTCATCACTTTCTTTTTAATTCTAGACCTGTGCTGTGCGATTCTGGTGTTCACTTGTTGAGTTGTTTTCCCTATATAGATTTGGTTGCACGGGCATACTATTGCATAAACTACGTTTTTAGTGTTGCAGTTAGAAAACTCAGTATGTCTTACTTGTGATTGAATTCTGTACCTTCAATGGTATTACTACATGCCAGACAGGTACCACATTTGTGGTGACCTGCTACTGGCTGAGTTGGATAAGGTCATTATGACATTGCTATTTCTCCATTTCTTCATATGTCTGCATATGTTCTTGGAGAGATCATGGGTAGGGTTAGAGCTTTGTGACTTCAATTGCACATTTCACAAGGTTTTTCATGATCATCAGTATACATGAAGGAGTATTTTGACACCTGATGTTGGACAGTCGCAGTTCTGTAAAAACACATAGTGCTACAGTGAAGCAAATACCTTTGGGATTCAGCAATTCAAGAATAATTGCCATATAAAATGCTACAATGGAGCATTCTTGGTAAATGCTTCTAGATCATAAGTTGTGATGCTGTAGTCCTCGCAATTCCAATAGATGACTGTTCAATGGAAGCGTTCTCTTCCACTACAAGTGTTTGCAAAAAGTAGATGACAAGCAAATTTCAATTACGCCAGTGTTATCATGATGCGCAACTTCTGGCATTTCTCAATATGATTGTTATACCAAATTCCCATGGTTACGCCATGAATCGACAACGCCAAATTGAGATTTTGTTTGGGTAAAAATCCTATCCAAGTAGCAAGGGAGCAGCGTAAAAACAGAACTGTAGAGGATGTTGTTCAGTTCACGAGCGATTTTTAAAAATGTTTTTAGCATGAAATGCCTTCTTAAAATATTACAAAGTTAAGGATCAGCATTTCACATAATTCGTGGGATTTTGTGAAATTGTGGGGCATTCAGTGTAAATTCAGTGTAAATTCCTTAAAGGAAGTTAGGCAAAATTCCTCCAGCCCTAAAACATACTAATTTTAACCATATTTTCATTTGCAGCACCTGCATTAAAAAAATAGCTACTGTGAAACTTTGGCAACTTTCCAACTATGTTTTCACAGTAAGCACATGCATTTTAATTAGGCATGTCTGTTCTTAGGATTCACATAACAATATTTTATGTTTTATCTCATTTTATGGGAGATAGTTTTGAAGCAGGAACCTGGCTCAAAAAAAGGAAGCTTTTACTATTTTCCAGCTGCAATGGAAACGTATATTTTGAATGGAAAGGCCATTTTCAGTTCCACTGGAAGACTACAAGTACGCGCATTGCAATTAGGATCCGCAGAATAAAAAGTGCTGCCGCCTAACCCTGTAATTTCCACTAAAATAGCATCGGCGTAATTGATGTCTTGTGAGCCCCTTTGTGTTCCTGTTCTTGTCCGGTTGGATGTGCTTTTTTGTAGCTGACGGTTTTATTTCTCTGTGTGCCCGCACACAGAGTTGCAAAGGATATCTGCTCTTAATACATACCTAAAACCGTTTCATGGCCTGCTTTACAATTAAAATGTTCCACTGCTGTGAATTCCTCCTCCGGCTCGTGAACGAGTTTTGGGAAGCCGAGGGGACCTGCTATTTAGCATTTTAGTTCAGAGGCATGAAAGAATATCCGCAAACCAGTGTAGAGATAGAAGTTCCGTAAATTCGCATATTCCCTCATTAGCGGCTTTTAAATTACCGTTATCTTGCACACAGGCGGATGTGCTTATGAATTGTATTTTACAACACTCATAAGAAAGACTCAGGATGCCGTCTCAATGGCAAAGTATTCATTCATTCACTTACTTCTGAAAAACTGAGTCAATTATACTGTAACTTGAGCATTGACCGACAGGTAACTCAGAGTTTTTAGTCAAAATCAGTTACCCATATAGTTACAATGGTTATGGTCCCTTATGAAATGTAAAAAAATCACTGTATTCCTGACCTGTTCTGTCCTATCATGGTGCAAATTAGTTTGGCCCAGTGATTTCCATGGAATATAGTCAGTGGTGTTCATTGATGTAGCATGGGTATCTTTCTGCACAAAATCCACTTATCCTCGTTGAGTCTGAAAGTTGTAAGAACAGAGGAGATGAGAAGGCTTCATGCATCCATCTGGTGAAGGGCTGTGGAGAAAATGTAGCAATCAGAAACGTTTTAAGGCATAGGCAAAGGAGGCTCTGGCCCAGGGCCCCAGGCTTTCAGGGGAACCCTGATAGAGCAGGCTCTGTTCTCCACCTAGTCCTGCCCTGATAACCTTGAATGATTTTAAAACACAGATAGGTTTGAGTATCATTTGCCTTTAATTTATTTTTAAGACGGGTAATGTGTGGGACCTTATTACAGATTTTTGCAAAGAAATGTTGTGTTTATGTTTCATGCAACATCCATGAAAGAGTTTCGCTTTTATCAAAATAGGACCTCACATATGAGAAAAGAGTGGGTGTCAAAGAGATTATTTGCAGTAATAGTTAGATGTTGCTGTGTTACAATATTCGAACACATTTAAAATTTGGATGAGTCTGTCTGTGCACGGTCAGTGACCTGGCCAAAAAGGGCATTAAAGGGCTGACACTGGATCATAAATTCAAAGCTGTTTCTAATAGGGCCCTGCAAAATATGTTTGGCCCAGGGCCTCAACAATCCTTAAGATCTCTCTGGTCACCATCGTTATCCTAAATCTCTAGACCTAATGGGTACACCAGGGGTTGAAAGAGGTAGCTGACCCAAAAGAACAAAGGTGTTTTAACAGGCAGAGGGCAGATGGTAGATAGACCACATTATGAGACTGTATATCATCAAGTGGCAGCTGATATGAAGAACTAGCATTGTTTACATTAGCTGTTATTCAATCAATCAATCAATCAGCAAATTTGTAAAGCGTGCTACTCACCCGCTAGGGTCTCAAGGTGCTGGGGGGGGGGCGAGGGGCTACTGCTGTTATTGGTATTGCAGGTATGTCATATTGACTGTGTTATCAGAGAACAGGGGGCCATCGAAGATAATTAAGGGGGGAATGTTATTATCGAATGTTGTTGATGCGGGAAGGTGTACAATATTGCTATGTAATGCAACTTTTTGATCCGCCGGAATGTATATTGCACTGATGTACCGTATCATGTTTCTATAAAGGTTTTTGAAACTTAAAAAAAACAACAACAAAAAACAAAGGTGTCCAACAAAGTCCAGACCAGAAGGAGCCTGCTTGGAACTTGGAAAGAAAGCTATGAATGGAAGAAAACTGCAAAACCTGAGCCCTATTTAGGGTGCACACTCGTAACTTGAGTTTATTTTTGCCGTATGAGTAGAGAGCGAAAGCAACCCGAAGCACTTTACATTAGCACCATTTACATTACACAAGGACACATTCATTTTTGCTGATGTAGCTACTGAGTTCCTTTTGGGACCAGCCATTATATAGTTGCAGCACCTCCAAGATTCTCATTCCTTCAGGGTTTCATTTTTGAATTGCCGGAGGCATGTTCTGTTACAAATCAGTTCTGTCTTGAAGTATCCTTCACTATAGGGTCTGTTAGATTTAGATTGAAATCTCCACTGATGATCCTTTCCAAGGGTCAGTTTGCCAATATGACTGCCTCTTTTGCAAAGGAGAACTAGTATATATATAGCAGCTTTCCTACTGGAATGAAAAGGTATAGATAAACATTGATTAACAACACTCAGATATGCCGTCTTCTCTTGCCAAGATTCGCTAAGAAGCACTTGCATGTTGCCAGGACTTTGAGTGAATATGGACAACCCTGGTTTTTAAAGGTATGGCTATATGGATTCATAATCCACTGAGGGCGACCATAATTGCTAGAGCATTTAGTATGGATTAAACTCTTGAAACCTTGCAAAGGCAGAGATCCTAAAAAAACAGGTCTCCTGAAAGCAACACACCTCATATTCATGAATTTGTTCCATATTTCTCTTAATGACAAAGCGATCCTGCAATGTTCCACGATAAAAATTGTGCTGTTTTCCGCCAGTTCCTACTTTGAAGGGCCCTACCTATTCTTCACCAAGGTTTCGGCTATCCAGATGCAATCTTCTCTTATGCCTTTACAGTGTCCTCTGCACTATATGTATTGTTCAGCACTGTCTAGCTCACAAGAGATTCACATTTTAATGGCCAAATGGGTGGTAGCCTTGAACCGCCTTTCACTTCCATTATGGTTGATGAATAATTATTGCTCGTGCCTCTCTGCAGCCTAGTTATATCTTTTACTGGAGTCAGCAGATCTAAGAGGTATTTCTTCCTTACAGGTTTCTCAATAACAGTTCCCCATTTACCGGACATTTTGTGGTCATTATATATAAAGACAGCAACTTCTTTATAGGCCCATGCCACTACAGTTTGTCATTTAGTTGAGTTTATGCTTACCAGTATGAATTCTGTTGGGTCTACGTGTTTGCCTGCTAAATGTGCCAAGTCGCCTACTGATTGTACTAAGCAAAGTATTTCCCCTCTCATTAATATATCACGTGGTCCTTTTTAGTTATATTCGGGTATAAAGACTACTTTATACCCAGCCAACCTCACTGGGGTGTCATACACTTTGCACATTGGAAAGGTGTGCGAGAGGACCCTCATTGGTGTTTGTAATGCGGGAGGCATTTTTTCTGTCACTGTAATGTACTTTTCTAGCTAATGTAGGGTCATGTCTTCTTCAGTCCATTGTTGGGGTGAATCACTCCTTTTAGCATTTAGGGCACATTGACCTTGTGCTGCCTCAATATTTCCTTTGTCTGCTACCGCTGTATTAGAGCTCATGTAGAAAGGTTTTGGTGGGAGCGTGAACCATCTGTTGGCACAGTCTGCTGCACTTCTTTAATCTGTGTGCATTGTGAGTTCATGCAATCTACTATATGTTGTGAAATGTTTAATTAACTCCTTGAAAATCTTACTTTGATGTTATCCATAATGCAAATATTAGTAAAAAGGATTAAGAATTAGATGGCTCCTTGCTATGATGACTGTCGCATGCCAAAGATTGAAAAAAATGGGAGTTTGTTTTTGATTTAGCTGCCTTCTTCAGCCACTTCTTGTTTTCTTCGACTGCAGCTTTACAATGCCCCCTCGTTCAAAGCCTCAGCATTCCCCCCGTGTGATAGGCACCTTCAACTAAAATGCCATTATTAATATTTGAAGCTGGTTCGATCATTATATGCTTCAGAGATCACAGACCCAGTAAATCTTTTCCACTGGGCTAAATGAAACAATATACTTGCTAATATATGTCTGGGTGTTATGATGTGACTGTAGATCATCCCTCTAGAGTCTGACCCTTCAATTGGCTGCTATTAAAACTCATAATAGACATCCCCAATACGCCCATATTGTCACCCCAACCTGAGAGACCTCCTCTGTCTCCCCATTCAGAAGAGATGCCAGTTCATGATCCTCACGCATGCCTACAAACCCCTCAATGACCTAGGACCGGCCACCATCAACCATCGACTGAACTTCCACCAACGCTCTAGATAACTGCTCTCCTCCTCACTTGCTCTCGCATACTCACCCCCTATCTGTCACAGCCGCTCCTTCTCTTACATTGCTGCCAAGACCTGGAACGTCCTTCCCCTCCATCTCCAAGGAGCTCCCTCGCTGAGAGATTTCAGAAAGAGACTCAAGACCTGGCTCTTCGATGGAGAAACAACACCCAGATATCCCTAGGGGTGACAGTGTTAAGATTTACAAATGCTGATTTATTGATTGATTGATTGATTGATTGATTGATTGATTAAGCCATTCACCAAAGACTGCAATATTGAAGGCAATGAACATCATTTCTCAACTAGTGGCAAACAGATGCATGCATTTTAATGTTCAATGAAAAACAATTATTAAAAGGTTTAAACAATCAATAAACTTTAGGATCCATACTAGTGACAAAGGAGACAGGAGATTGTGGTAAATTCAGCTGAAGGTCGAGCTTATCGTATTGTCAGTTCAGTGCTTTTATTGCCGCAGCTAATAGTTTGTTAATTTACCAGTGAGCTGTATCCCTCTGATACTCATCATTTGGGGTGTTTAGTTCTTCCTGATCTATCACTTCATCCTGTTCCCTAGTGTAAATCTATGACAGTTATTTCATGTTGTGTGACATTATTACCCAACTTCATAAGCTTTTTGACTCTGATATAGAGTAGTTTCTAATCTGTGTTGTCCATATTTAAGTCTGAGGGCTGTTGCTATAGGCATTCAGTGACAGAACTGCCCCGATGGGTGCTGACGTCACTACTGCTGCCAAGAGGCAGCTACTACTTAATGAACGCCAGCTATGCACATCTGTTGGCTGATGGATTTGTGCCACAGGTGTCATCAGCCAGCACAGGCTCCAGATTCCCCACCCATTCCAGAGGCAACTCCCATGTTGTGAGACCACCGCCTCGCTTGGTTAGGTTGGGTTGGAGAATTCTAAGTGCTCAGGCCTGTTTGTTTACTAGTGCCCTCCACTCCTCCTCTCATTCCCTGAGCTGTCATGAGAGGATTGCCTGGCCTGCCCTAGGCTCAGCAACATTGGCTGCCAGTGAAAAAGAACACAATAGTAAAATTGTTTTAATAGTGTTTTTTTTTCATTCTATAGTGGGGTGACGCTTATCCACCATTACGGAGATGCCACCCCTGCAATCGATTATTCACTACTAACTGCACACAGAAGTTTATTCTCTGAAGCCCCCTTTCTTCACCAACAAGGACTACTGTTACACACCATACCACCTCAGACTACAGTCGAATGCTCACTACTAACCGCAGACAGAAGTTAATTCTCTGACACCCCCTTTCTCACCAACAAAGACCACTGATAACTAGTAGCTACAAAGTAAATAGAAGGTTGTGGATTACCTTTAGGGTCAGGCTTGAGATTAACTGGAAACCAATATTTCTTTTAAAGCTGTATCTTCTCTGATCCGGTGCTGAAGTAGTGGGGCTTCAATTCGTAATTCACGTCAAACGGTTGTGGTCAGTGACTGAACCATTTAAGGCAGGGTTGGACTTGGGCATAAAATGGGCCCGGGCCACAAAATAAACGTGGTCCTCATTAGTGAACCAGATAATTGAAAAAGTGGCCAACATTTCCGAATCAGGCCAGTTTTGCACTTGTGAAGAGACGCTCAATGGGTATTTTGCAAGCTATGGTGCTATTTGTGGTAAAATCAACAGTAAAAAACTGTCCCACCAGCCCATACAACAAGCCCATAAACAGTAAAAAAAAAAACAGCCCACACACTGACCTGCCAGCCCAGCCCATCGGGCACTGCCAGGTAGCCCTAATATATATATATATATATATATATATATATATCGGCCCACTTCCTCCGTTTACACCGGGACCTTGTAACTGCGGTGCAATCCAGGGGCGGAGGTCGCCCTGTATTAATTGTTTTCCACCAAGCACAGCAGCCGCTGTGCAATGCACTCCAATCCAGTTATTTCGAAGAAATCCACGAAACAGTGCGTGTGCTCAAAATAGATTTAATTCTCCATTAAGGTTCCAGCATGTGATACACGGCAAGTATGGAACAAAACCCAACGCGTTTCGGCGATGAAACTCTCGCCTTGCTCACGGGTAACTCTTGTTGAGCGTAATTATTATTGGTTTTATATATTTTTCGTATGTGCTGACAGGCTGTATTTTCTGTTTTTTTTCCCGCTGTTGTACAGGATCAAGAGGACTTGTCACCTGAAGTGAATAAATGTTGAATTTCCCACTGGGGAAGAAAGGATGAGAACTCTAAGATGAGCGTAGCAAGGTTCAAAACCACTCACTCCTCAGTGGAAACATTGATTATTTATGGCATTATTTTGGACAATTTGCAATATGGCCACTTGGCATAGAATCAACAAGTCTTATTAATTTCTACTTTATGTATGTTATTTAATACATAACCAGACAGGATCAAGGCACTTTATGTTTCTTAATCCACTTAGAAATTTGGATAACATTCAACAGCCTATCTATAATATCATGTGAATTTGACCGCGCGAGTGTAGCCGCCGATAATGTTATTATAATAGGGGTCACAGTTACAATACGATGTGCCGTCTTAATTCAGCCACTGGGCTTGTATTTTGAACTCATGCATACCAGTATGTCAATTTCACATGAAAGAATGTGTCAGTAATCTTGAGTAATATTGACAGACAACTGTATTTAGAATTCGTATATTGTTTGGCATACTGTCAATAGCACTATGCTAAGATGGCCACCATAGTGACTTTAACTATGTCCCTTGTCTATGTTTATGACCGGTTCACTGACCACACGTGCACTTTGGGTAAACTTTATTTAATTGTTTGTTTTCATACACGAGTTACCCGTGAGCAAGGCGAGAGTTTCATCGCCGAAATGCGTTGGGTTTTGTTCCATACTTGCCGTGTATCACATGCTGGAACCTTAATGGAGAATTAAATCTATTTTGAGCACACGCACTGTTTCGTGGATTTCTTCGAAATAACTGGATTGGAGTGCATTGCACAGCGGCTGCTGTGCTTGGTGGAAAACAATATATATATATATATATATACATATATATATATATATATATTTATTTATTTATGGTAATTAAACAATCTTGAGGTATTTCTTCAGGCACATTGCTGGAAAATGTTCGCAAAACAGAAAATGCTGGAAAATCCTATTAGGATCAATGCATGAACACACATTTCGGCATTCATTTCCACTTGCACAGTATAGAAGTTGAAATGTGTCTTAATACTAAGCAATTACCATACCTTGTAACTTTGGTGGTACCAAGTGGGGTATCAGCAATGTGGTTTGCTGACACCAGCTGGCCTGAAGGATTGAGAGAGGTGACCTATCTCCTATTGATTACAGGAATGCTCTAGCAAATTAGGGGCTTGGAGATTGTCTGGAGAAATTCAAACAGTGGTTAATAAAAACCAGAGTGCCCAACAGCTTCGACAATATTATGCTCCTTGAAAGAATGAAATAATTGATCGGATTTATAATGGCTTAATATTAATTCCAGAACAATAACTGAATCCAGGACAGAAGCATATTGCTCCTGTTTCAGAAAGGATTTATGATGATGAATTATTGCCCTGGCAGAACAACCTGTTTACACTTGCTGTACAAATGAAAGAGTGCTGCCCTGAGCCATAATTACAGTGCTGGTCTGGGGCTCACTTTATGTGCATCCTTCAGGGATGTTACCTATTGAACACATTTAAAACAATAAATATAACATTTTTCGCCTGCCTTGTGCAGCAGCATTTTGTGGATAACTGCATTTAAGATTTGATGGTTTGGTTAGTTTTAACAAGGGACAGTAGGAGGTGTGTGCAAGGGTTACAGCATTAAGGGCCAGATGTCCTATATACTGGTTGCAATTTTTGACCTGTATTTCTGTGACCAGTAAAGAATTTTACGGAACAACCTATGTACTAATAGGTCTCAACTCTAAAGTGGGATTATTACTTAAGAAAAATCATTTTAGCTGTTGCAAACATTGAAATAGAGTGTCTGCAACCGTTTAAATGCATAATTCCTAAGGAATCCACTGTGTCCCACACTTTGCTATTCAAAGGCAACAAAAGGAATATTTACTTCTATTAACTTTTTTTTCTCACATGTGCGTATGGTATAGGGCACATACCAGCACTTGTGGGTCAGAACCTCTTTTGGGCAGCACTCACCTCTATTAAATATTAATTGTATGTAGGGTGTTCAAATGTAATTGTGTTCATGGTCATCCCTATCTTTGCTCGTAATCTGGGAGTTATCCTCGACACCACACTCTCCTTTGATAAGCAAGTTAACTGGACTGTCTCTACTTGCTGTGGTGTCCTAAGGAAAGCTTACACACTATCTCTCCCCGATAGCACGTAAACAAGTCTCGGTGGCTCTCATCTCCCCTCGTCTGGACTATTGTTACTCCCTATATTTCGGCATTAGCAAAAGACTAGTCCATCGCTTACAAGTTGTCCAGAATGCAGCAGCAAGGTTTGTTGTTGATGCTCCCAGGCGGTCCTCAGGATCCTCGATTAGAAAGAACCTTCACTGGCTTCCTGTGCATGCCAGGATAAACTTCAAAGTCTAGTTCTTACCTTCCGTGCTCTTCACGGATCTGGTGCAGAAGACATTAGGTCTCTTGTGTTTTTCTACACCCCGGGTAGGGCCCTGGGTTCCGCCAATAAAAACCTTCTATCTGTCCCTCAATCCGCCAGGGCCAGATGGGGAGGGAAGGCCTTTTCTTCCCTGGCCCGAAACTCTGGAGCTTGCTTCCTACAGAACTCAAGGGCCTGGCGTCCCTAGACCTGTTCCGTAAAGGTCTAAAAACCTGGCTCTTCGCAGAAGCCTACCTGTAATCCCTCATCTGTGCTCACATTTCACTCAGCTGTTTTCCATCTTATGCCCCTTGATGCCTCCGGGCTAAGTCGCGCAATACAAATCCCACATTCATTCATTCATTGTCCCATTATCTTTGTTTGAGTGGCTTTACACTCTCTTTGATTTTCACCTTGAGCTCTTCCATGTTCTCCATTCTGCTTTATCTTCTCTAACCTTGGTACCTCTAAACTGTGGAATCTCTTTTTGCTCTTGTTTGGTCATCCAATTGTCTTTGAATTTTTTAATCTATAAATAATTTTTATTTTTCTCAAGCTTATTCCTTTTATTTCTTATGCCTTATTAATCAATTTGCTTTGGTAATCCCTCACTCAAATCAAATCAAATCAAAACAAGCTTTATTCAGGTGTAAGAAAACAACCATAAAAGCATTATAAAACTCGTATACAAAAATGTTTCAATAACATTTCTTTTTCGTTAAAAAGGCAACTAGCAAAACAGGGATAGACATACTGTAAAAGTTAAAATTTCGGACTGTACATCAAGTGTTTTCATTGCATGTATAATACAGTTTCACCCAGAAACAAGCTGATAAACAAATAAGTGCAATAGCATTTTTGTGTCAGGGAATAGTTTAAATCCCACAAATGAATAGATAGAGAAAGACACTACTAAAGTAACAAACGCTAGAATTCTTTACAGTACTAGCGGATAAAATACATGAATAATTAAAAAGAAGTATTTACAGTTTCATAAATTGGCTCCCTATAAACAAATTACAATACTAACAGTTATTGGGGAAGACTAGCTGGCAAGGGTGTACAATCCTAGTTCAGTCCAAGTTCTGCCTATGTTTGATGACTAGCTTTAGAAAAATCGCTACCCTTCTAGCGAAGGGTTCAGTGTCTAGGAATTGCAGAGCAAGGTAAACTGGGCGGCACTTGCGTAGGCCCATAATCTTGAGGATTGGCAAAAGCCAATAATACCTCAGTTCCTGATAGAATTTACAGAAGAGTGTAAAAAGGAATTGTTGATTGGGGGGAGCTGTCGTCACAGGGACAAGCTTGGAGAGGTTTTTTCCAGATGTTGATTTGAGGAAAGGTAACCAGATGTTGAAAGCTGTCCAGTCTGAACCTCGTGAATAGGAATCTTTTGTAGCCCGTGAGATTGTTTGTTAAATAAGGCTGAACCATAGGTGTTGTTTGGATCTGTAGTGAGTGCTGGACCGAGGCTTTTGAAATCTCACTAACAAGTCGAAGAGATTCTAAATGGGCCAGACATATCTTTTTAAACTTCTTACGTGGAAATACAGATATTGTGGTGGGAGTTTGATAATACTGAATCATGCCAAGGTCACTTAAGATTGTTCTAATATAAGCGATCCAGCTAATCTTAAGTGATTTATCGAGAGACATACAATCCTCTATGATTTCCCTGGCGAGAATTGTCTTGCGTGCTGTCTAAATGCGATGCCACAGGAGGAGGGGTTGAATCCGGATCAGATCTAATAAATAGGACATACCCACCTCCAAGTGGCAGGCATACGTGGATGTACCCTGCGGTACTGCCAGGAGAAATCGTAGGAAGGTGTTTTATTTTTTTTGTACCTCATCGATTTTGGCGTGTCCCCAAACACCCGCCCCATAAAGTGCACTAGATGTGCATTTAGCTCTGTAGATTTCTAATAATTCTATAATAGGGCACCTGCCCAGTTTATTTGCAAACTTAACTAGCGCAGCAGTTGTTCTAATAAAGGAGAGTTTCCTAGATTCTATGGCAGGTTTCCAAGAGCTATTCTGGTCAAATATTATTCCCAAATAAGGATACGTGGATGTATTCTCTATCTTTTGTGAGTCGACAAACACTGGCTTGATGTTGTTGGCCCTCGATCCTGCCACCATGACAAATGTTTTCTTGATGTTAATCTTTAGGTCGAGGCTAGCCATATATGTGCTATATCTTGTGAGAGTACGCTGTAGTTCCATGGGGGTGCGAGCCAAAATTACTGCGTCGTCCGCATAGAGTAAGACCGGGATTGGGCGCTGTTTTATTGTGAGGAGGTCCCGGCTTCCCATCAACATTGACTTTTCCAGGCTGCTTGTGTATAAATTATGAAATGAAATGAAATGAATGAAGCTTATATAGTGCATGACTTACCCTGGGTCATCTCCGCTCTTGCTTAGGGAACCCGTCCTGGTATTCCCCTGTGAGATAACCCTGGCAGGGTATCCACAAGGTGAAAGCCAGGCATCCCACCGCGAGGGGCCGATGTGGAGATTAAGCAAGCTATTGCCCAGAGTCGCAGAGTGTGAACCCGTGAGTCGAGAAGGCACCGGAGCGAGAATTAACGAGTCCGTGGAATTTTTGAGCCCAAGACCCGCCGAGGCGGGGAATTGAACCCTGGTCCAGGGCCGAACTCAAGCTCCGGGTCTGCTGCCTCTAACCCCTGAGCCACACTTCTCCAAATTAAATAGGAACGGGCCTTACCCCTCGATCCACTCTGAACGACTTTGTTAGCTCGCCCCCATACCGTATCTAACTCTGGCAGTTGCGTCTGAGTATAGTTCACGCAAAAACATTAAAAGGGGGGGCTCTATACCCATATCTGCCAGGATTGACCAGAGCTTATTATGATTGACGCAATCAAAAGCAGAGGAGAGGTCGACATAAGCCATGTAAAGTGCCCCTCCCTTGGCGTTTACATATTTCCCTATCAATAGGGATAAGTTAAGTGCTTGCTCAGTAGTTCCCAGCCCCTCGCGGAACCCAAATTGCAGGTCAGAAAGAACTTTGTTTTCTGAGGCCCACAATTGGAGGCGTTGTAAAATGACACGACCAGCCACTTTCCCCAACAAATCCAAAAGGGAGATTGGACGATAGCAAGATGGAAGTTGCCGGTCCCCCTTCTTGAAGATTGGAACGAGGATTGACTGGGACCAGGATTCAATAAGCCCCAAATCGCAAGTTGCCTGCAAAACCCTTGTTATGATAGGGGACCATAGGTCCAGGTTGAACTTAAAAAGATCATTTGGGGCCCCGTCAGGGCCTGGAGCCTTTCCGTTTTTGCTGGCCTTAAGGGCAAGTTCTACCTCCTTGTGAAGTATATGGATGGACAATGGAAATAGGTCTGCTCTGGCCCAGGTGGAGTAGGTTGATTTGCAGTAACAAAGAGCCGAATATCCGCTCAAAATGCTCGACCCACGTGTGCTCGTCAATCGCTACATCCATACTGGGCTTGTCTGTAGTGTCTATTAAGAAAGGGGACTTGATGACCCTCCAAAATGCAGCACTGTCCCTCAAAGTGCAGGATCTTGAAGTTGCGTCCAGAGTTCTTGTTTGAGGATATTTTTCCTGGACTTTAGGGCCTATTTGTAAGTCCTTCTGAGAACTATGATATCCTAAGGGTTTCTGTCTTTATTATTTAGGGCTACTTTTTAGTTTGGATGTGTTTTGGTGCATGTACTGTCAAACCACCCCTTAGTTCTAGTTTTCCCTGCTTTCACTTTAACAGAAAGAATTTCATTGATTGCTGTCAGTAATTTGGAGAAGTTTACCAACATTCCCTCGCTAGTGGTCGCCGGGTCTAAGCAATTTACAAATTCTTGCCTACAATTTATGACCAGGCTTGTTGTAATAGCCTGCGGGTCCACTTTTTCCCATTTTAACAAATTGCTGTTGGTTCTGTCCATTTAAAGATTGTTCTGGGCTAGGAGGATTTCGATGGTAGGCCTCTCATAGCCATTGTGGACTTTTAAAGTTATACTATTTGGGTAGTGGTCGCTAATGGCAATATCGTGCGTTTTACAATTCAAAAGGGCTGTTCCAACCGTCCCTGATATAAATATAAAATCTATTGTACTTAGCCGACCTCTACCATTGAACGTGGGAACAACTGGAACAGGGGGATTTACCAGGTCATTGACGATGGTGAGGTCTAGACCGCTCAAGATTTCATTACGGGTGTGCCCGACAAGATTGTGGGAAAAATGAGTTATCGGGTCGTTGTTTTCATCTACAATCCCACAGAGTAAGTTTACAGAGGGTCTGATTGAAGTCTCCACCCCATAATATAATCAACTCCTTACGGACTTTGGCAGCTAGTTCGTGCAGACAACTGTCTATCTCCCTAATTGTTTTTACTATGTCGTCCACATGTAAGTTGTTATAAAAGTTTACTGCTACCAGGGTGCTAGCTTTACTTTGATGAAGGGTAAGTATTTGATAGTTTGATTCCAGTTTAACGGAGTCAATACTTAAGAGTTGAAGGGTGTTTGAAACGTAAGTAACCAGTCCTCCCTTTGCCCTGCCCGAGGTAGATGGTAAGGCTGGGGAAAAGAAAGCTCTGTACCCCTGTATGTGGAGTTCCACCGTTGCCCATGTTTCCTGTAAACTTATGATGCTGTAGTTTTGGATAAGGTCTAGCCAAGTACTGTTTCCAACCTTCAGGCGTAAACCTGCGATGCTCCAAAACAGGATGCCCAAAGAAGGGTCAAGCTGGGTTGTTACAAAGTTACTGGCGCCTTCCGTGTCTACCGTGCAAAATCAATTTGCTTTGGTAATCCCTCACTCAGTGTTTCATTTTTGTGTACCATTGTTTCCTTTGAAGATATTCCTTTCTTTGATTACATTTCTCTTTTAACCTCTTCCGTGCTCATGACGGCCGGCCGTCATGAGTCACGGTGGGCGTGTGTGCACGACGGCCGGGGGCCGTCTGAGCCACGCCCAAGATTGGAATGTCCCAGCACAGCGGCAGAATTTGCGCCACAGCAAAGCGGTTGAACTTGATTACTGTGTTGTTACTGGTTTTATATAGCTGGAGTATAATACGCAGTGGTAAATTTGTAAAAAAGATAAGTGCTGGGGCTCTCGTCAGGAGGAAGCTTGCAACAGCCCAATTCTCCTGTTAGCGCTGCCTAAAACAGAACCAACTACTAACTGTGAAAGTGGAGGGAGGATGTGGTGTAATGGCCAGAGCTGCCGACGTCAGAGCTGGGGAACCAGGTTTGAGTCTCGGCATCGGCTCAACATCCAGGGCAAATCACTTAATCACTTAATTTGCCCATATCTACCTTACATGAATGTGTCCTTAACTGGTGCTCATGAAAAGCGCCAGTGCTTATGATCAAGTGCCGCTGCTGAGCACCAGAAACCACCAGCTCAAATTAAACACTGTAATATGCAGCATGGATAAGACTGTAATTAAATGCTGCTGTACTTCCCCTTCATTCAGAGGCTAGCACTGAACTGTACAGAAAATAATTTGATTTCCATTGAGATCAGAGAAAAAGGGTGAAATAAGAGAGAACTCACTTAAACTTCATTGGCAAGATTTTTTGTACAGTTGAGAGTGAGCAAATGGGTACTTTGAACTACTAGCTAAGAGCAGATTAGATAGCTCAGTGACCTATGATGTTGCTGTTGTAGTCTATGTATAATCTGCTGGTTTGCAGGTTCGAATCAGCTTTTCATGTTTGCGAGGCTGATGATAAGTATCAGTTTTAACGGTATAATATTAATTGTATATAAAAGTGCTATACAAATAACAGATTATAATTATTTGTACAATTAGGATGTGGTATTACAGGGAGCTAGGGGCCCCATATACTAGGAACTGATTCATATAAAGTGGTCACAAATTTGCACACCAAATTTTATGAATCAATTCTGGTTTACAAACCGACTTATGTAGAAACAGGTAGGTTTACCAAACATTGAATCACAAGGGATACAAAATTTTCTAGCTATCGCGACAAGAATTTTAGATTCTATTAAGGACACGGAGGCGAGGATTATGCTTTCTCATTTCTTTACTGAAACAACAGCAGCCAATGAAAATGAAAGTACACATGTAAAAAATAACATTTCTCATGAGGCTTTGAACCACGCCTCTCTTACAACAACCAATCACAAAGGTATCATGTCTATAAATCCTGGAGACACTACTCCGGCCTCCTCTTTCTTTGCGCGAACAGTCAGTAACAGTCTCATCACACTGAAAAGTTTAATACTGCAACGGAAAACAGATCCATCAGAAGTCCCAACGGAGAAATCTTGAATCGAAAAAGGAAATCCTCCATCCGGAAGGAGCGGCAGCCAAACCACAGGCGGTCTTCAACTCTTGTTGGAGTTGTTCCCTAGAACAGAAAAGGAAGTTTGAGAAAATTTTCCACCACAACCTAGATCGTTGTAAGGGTGGGCAAAACAGTTAGATAAAACCACATAAACAACAACAGTTGTGTAACAGTCCCAACGGGTGGGATAATCCTCGCCTCCGTGTCCTTAATAGAATCTAAAATTCTTGTCGCGATAGCTAGAAAATTTTGTATTCTATGGCAGGACGGGAGGCTTCTGATTATGCTGGTTCAAAGCTCACATTAAAGCTCGTCAATCACAGCATCAGAAACATGAGGAATCGGTTTGTAATAAAACACCTTAAACATTGAATCTGAGGACCAGTCAGCTGCCTTCAGAATGTCCTCCAAGCGGGAACCCAATAAGTAAGCCTTAGAAGCCATCGCACCCCTCGCAGAGTGCGCCCCATAAGCAGAAATATCAATGCCGGCCTCCGACATGATTCACCTGACCCATCTGGCCAAAGTAGCAGCAGCGACTGGCTTGAACGGTTTTTGAATGGATATCAATAACTGTCCCAGAGGATCTGTCCTGTGTACACTAGTACGCTCCTCATAACATTTAAGACACTGAAGAACACACAGCCTGCCGTTATGAGGAAAGGCAGGGTAATCAACTGAACGGGACATGGTCTTAGTACGTCTAGTAATGACAAAGGATACACCTTGGGGTGAAAACATCCTCCCAGCCAAATCCAAAGCCCTGACATCTGAAACCCTCCGACATGAAATAAGGCACAATAGCATAGTAAGCTTGGCAGAAAGCTGTTTCAGAGATAAATCACCATTATCGGTCCAGGATTCCAACAAATTCAGAACCTTATTAACATCCCACATGGTGGAATACCTGGGCCGAGGAGGGTTGGCCACACTCACACCTTTAAGTAACTTACATACCAAGGGATGCATCCCCACAGGTTTACCATCTATGTGGTCGTGACCAGCAGAAATAGCAGACCTGAAATTGTTAACCGACCTGTAGGCCAGGCCAGAAGTCGCACACTCTGACAAAAAGTTCAGTACCTCTGTTATATTTGATCCCACGGGATCCACCTGTTTTGAAAGGCACCAACCCACCCACTTCTTCCATGAAGCAGAGTATCGTTTTCGGGTGGAAGGAGCCCACGCTTGCTGCATCAAGCTGGAAGCCTCTCGTGAAAGGCCTGCAAGGCGTTCATGTCTCCGGAGAGCGTCCATACCATCAATGACAGCTGGTTCTGCAGGACCAGGGGATGGCACGTTCCCACTGGGTCCTGCAGAAGCGTTGGGAAGACTGGGAGCCGGAAGGGGAGGTCTATTGACAATTCCAACAGTGTGGGAAACCACGACTGAGTCGACCAATAAGGCGTTACTAGCACCACCGTCGCCTCCTGTCGGCGCAGCAATGCCGCTACTCTCGGGATCAGTGCAAACGGTGGAAACGCATAATTCCTCTAATGTCCCCAATGATGAAGGAACGCATCCGTCCCCAGTGCCATCGGGTCCGGTCTCCAACTGTAAAACAGAGGAAGGTGGGCATTGAGGCACGAGGCAAACAGGTCTATCCAACATGGGCCTCGTACTGACATGATCCGGGAAAACAGCGATGGATGGAGTCTCCAATCGCTGGAGTCCCGGAGAAATCGGGAATGCCAATCCGCTACTTGATTGAGTTTTCCGGAAAGGTATTCCGCTACCACGGAGATCTTGCGATCCAGGATGAAGTGCCAGAATTCCTTCTCAATGTGCACCAGCATCCAGGACTTCGTCCCGCCCAATCGATTGATGTATCGCACTGCGGAGACATTGTCCATCCGAAGGAGGATACAACAATTGCTCTTCAGCGGCGAGATAGATCTGATGGCAAAGGACCCTGCTAGAAGCTCTAGACAATTGATGTGAAGTGATAGTTCGTCTGCAGACCAACGTCCTCCTGTGGCAAACTCGCCGCAGCAAGCGCCCCAGCCCCATTGGCTGGCATCGGATTCCACCACCACATCCGGGGCTCTGCCGAATATAGCTCGGCCGTTCCAGGCTGACATGCGGTCCAACCACCACTGAAGCTCCTCCCTGGACTCGGAGGAGAGAGGGATCAAATGATCGTAGTGAAAGTTTCTCTGTAGGTAGAAGATCTTGAGCCTCTGCAGGGCTCTGTAATGCAAAGGTCCGGGAAAAATGGCCTGAATCGACGAGGCCAGAAGGCCCACAATCCGTGCCAGAACCCTCAAAGAAATCTTCTCTTTGGCCAGGGTAGCTGTGATTTCTCTCTTGATCGACCTGATCTTCGGCAGAGGAAGGAGAAGCTGGGCCGAGACCGAGTCTATCAGGAAGCCTAGGAATTCCATCTGCCGATCCGGTATCAGCACCGATTTCTTGGTGTTGATCACGAATCCCAGATTCTGCAATAACTTTTGATGTGATGGGCAGACTGGGACCGTCGAAGTAGGCATCTTTCAGGTCCAGTCTGACCATCCAGTCGTTCTCCAAGAGAAGGTCTCGCAAAAGATGGATGCCCTCCATCTTGAAGTGTCGATACGTGACAAAGGGGGTGAAATCCCTCAAGTTTAACACGAGGCGCTGACCGCCTCCTTTCTTTTGAACAAGAAAGACGTTGCTGCAGAAGCCTCCCGGAAGGAAGGGCCCTGCAGCAATGGCCTGTTTTGCCAAAAGCTTGTCTAGTTCTGAGTCTATAAAACTCTGTTCGAGATGGGAAAAAAGGAGAGGACGGGGGGGGGGGGCTGAATGGGGCAAGACACCATCTCTATCTCGTAACCCTGGACGGTCCGAAGGACCCACACATCTGAAGTGAGAGCTGCCCAATGCTTGACAAAATGGCGCAATCTTCCCCCTAACGGAAGTAAAGGAAGAGAGAGACTTACAGGAAGATTGGTTATCGAAGTTCTTGTAGCCTCGATTGATTCCTTTGTTATAGCGGCCCCTGAAGCCGCGTGATCGGGACGGGTAAAATCCGGCTTGATCCGGTTCTTGCGTGTACCCTCTTCCCCGTCTAGGGGCGTAGCCTCTTTGAGGACTGGGATTTGAGTAGCGGCCGGTCGAGCGTCCTCTGCCACGCCCGGCCCTACCAGAGACCTGCAGAACACGTTTCAGCGATGCCTGAGACTTGTCCAAAGAAGCAAAAGTGTTCACAAATTTTGCAATATCTTTAACGAAATTGTCCCCAAACAACTGTCCTTCCGCCAAAGGACCCGGCTCCGAGGAAGCCAATTCCACCAGTTGGGGGTCGATCCGGAGAAGGACGGACTTCCGCCGTTCTGAGGCAAGGGCGCAATTCGCGTTGCCCAGCATACAAATGGCCCTCTGAGCCCAACCCACCAAAACCTCAGGGTGTATGGCGGCACCAGTCTCTTGCGCCTGCAGGGCCAATTCCAGGATCTTGGCCAACGGGCCCGAAAGGTCGAGGACCTTATCTTGGCACGCTCTGAGCGCGCGATCAATCCCTTTCTTCGGGTCCTTTTTATACTTTTTAAGAAAAGTGGTCATGGAAGGATCTATGTCCGGTGTGAGAGCCACTTTGTGGGGCAAATCAGGGCGCGGGCATTCAGATTTCAGGCGGGCACGAACCTCCTTGTCGAATCCCTTGCGGAGATGAGTCTCCAGATAGGTCGCCACCGCCGGAGGGGGAACCCAGTCGGATGATCTGGGGTGGACAATGTCCGTTGGATCAAATAAAAAGGGAGTGGGAATGACCGGTGAAGTGTGTTTACGCTTTTTAGTGCGTTTGCGCGGAGCGGCATCCGAGGAATCTGTATCGGTGCCAGTATCCGTCGTGGTGATAACCAGGGGGGAAGTGGGGGGAGGGGTAACAGGCTTGTCCTGGGATCGAGACTCCTGGGACTTATAAAGTTTGTCGTAAGACTGGGCATGCGGCCAGGAAAGGTCAAGAGCCGCCTTCTGCGGGGGAGGGGGGTGAAGGGGATCTTTGCCCGGAGCGGGCATCGGCTTACCCGGGACCAGCAGGTCCAACTTCTTGGCCAGAGGGGAGAGGGCCGAGGAAAGGGCTTTATCCAATTTGGCATCGAGTTTTTTGTCTATGATCTCCTCCATGGAGTCCCCTTCATAGAATTTCTGCTGTCCCTGATAACCATACGCAGCATCCTCCTCTTCGCAGTACTCAGCGTCTGCCATCGCAATCAGGAATCTGAAATTCCAACTCTAGTCCCCAGCGGGAAGCAAAGACCAGCCCGAGCAAGGGCGTCGAGGGTGGGGGGTGCCAGGCGCAGGAGCCGGAAATACCAGGAAAAGACAAGAGCAAGGCCTAGTCCCACTCTAGGACTAATGGAGGAAAAAGGGGTGTCACCTGAACCAATATAAGCTGTCCAAAAGCACGGAAATCGCCCACGGCTCCTGGCCTAGGCTGCGTCGATCCCCACTTCAGCCGGGGGCAGAGCGTCGATCTGGCACCTTCGAGAACTGCGCATGCCAACACGGCGTGCGCGGGCTCCCCGAGACGTGCATAAGGCCTCAACGGCACCTACGTACGCTCGTCCCTGAGGGGGGGCTAACCCCTCACTAGTGCGGCTAGCCGAAGCTTGCGCCACGGCTGGAAGTCGGGGGAAAGGATCGGAGGGGCCTAGGTGCGCAACACGCGCCACCACGGGGAAGCGGGGAACGGAGCGAAGCTTCGGCCCCAATCTAAGAGCAAAGCGGACAATGTATGAATAAACAGTGCCAAGAAAGTGTAAAGCGATCAATCAAACTATGCAATATACATAAATAATAAGAAACAATAGTCAATGGCATCAACCAATGTAAAAGGCATAAAGCACAAGTAATAGAGCAAACATGAAAGGAAAGAGCACTTATCTGGGCTGCGGAGCAGCAAAGAAAGAGGAGGCCGGAGTAGTGTCTCCAGGATTTATAGACATGATACCTTTGTGATTGGTTGTTGTAAGAGAGGCGTGGTTCAAAGCCTCATGAGAAATGTTATTTTTTACATGTGTACTTTCATTTTCATTGGCTGCTGTTGTTGCAGTAAAGAAATGAGAAAGCATAATCAGAAGCCTCCGGTCCTGCCATAGAATCCCCAAACAACCTGTGAATATTCATTAGACAGGTCACAATGTGAGATCCCTACAATTGGCCACAATCACAGGGATGTTGGCTTACCAGGGATAGCAGATTGTGTTTAAATAAAGAAAAAAAATCTAACTGCAGCCTGTTTTCATAAAGGAAAGCAGACAATGTGCTATAAAAATATTTTTTTTTATGTTTTACTGAGAGCTGTCCCTCGTCCTGTAGACCACTGCCAAGTCTCCCTGGAACATTTTTCAAGATTCAGGAAGGGGGCGTGGTTTACAGGGGACCCCTTTCGCTTTGCAAATTTATTACCACCCCAACATCGGAGTCAGTAACCTTTCAATGTTTTACGACTGGATTATGGTTGCAAAACATTGACACATCAAGGCCAGAATCCCTATTTGGAAGGGACACCCAAAACACGCTCCATCCAAATACTGACTCTCAAACCATTCGTAAACCCATTTAGCGATAAGAAAACCTTTTCCGAATCGTTAAATGGCTTTAGTACCTTTCAAAGAGTCTTTTAGTTTACTCAAATCCTCTGATTTACAGAATGTGAAGGGAAGTAGTAGTGTGAACCCCTGGGGGATACATAGCTTGTATGGATGTCGAGAGCATGATTAATGGTGTTATTACTTTCAGCATTGGGCAGAGGCATTCCACCATCAACTGTGACTCTGTGATAGAGCGCATGCGCAGTGTGTGCCCTCTGCAGGAAAATACTTTTCTCTTTGTGTTTCAGTGCAGTCAGAATCAATAAACACATTTCTTCCATCGACCCTTGTTGACTCAGAAACACAAGTACAGCATTATGTTTGGAATAGCATTCTTCTATGTGACATTTAGGTTTGTATACAAAATATGCCAATTTTCTTTGCTAAAGAAGACAATTCTGTCAAACAAGAAGCACACTAGATCCATTCTATCTGCTTGTGTTAGCTAATGCTAATGTTTTTAGACCTCTTTGTACAATGATTCCTGCTAAAAAGTATTTGCGAAGCTTTTGATAACCTGATACCATGAATTGATAAACTATTATTACTGCTGCTACTAATGTCACCAGGAACAGTTATTAACACGTTATATGCTAAGACACCTGATTTGCAATTATTTGGTTATTGTGAAAGTCATAGGTTTAATGTTGAATAACTTGACAGTGCTTTATAAATCATAATGATGCAATGATTATGGTTAGAAACATTATTATCATTATTGTTGTTAGTTGCAGTAGTAGTAGTATTTGTGTTATTATAAGCGATAAAAACCTGGTTGTTCGATCAGTAACCTGAATGACCCAGCTATATTCTTCCATCTATGATGCTGTGTTCTCAGGCGCCGGGAAACCCTTCTTGGGTAGCTGTTGCGCCATACAAGTTTATAAAATAAATAAATAAATATAAATAAGTGATAATATTAATATCAATCTACACTATATTTATATTACTAATACTACTAATAATAGCAATAAAATGTGTTTTGCCCAAAATTCCACTCTTAATTTGCTCAATTGTCAAGTTAGGATAAGAGAACACATATGCCCAATTTCCATGGTCAGCAACTTAGCCATTAAAACCCGCGGGTAAAGGTGTGCATTGCCCACGTTGTGCATTGTGTAAAGCAGACTTAGTTCACATGTTCGCAACATGTAAAGAGCTTGGGTCAGTAATAAAAGAGTTTAACGAATTTCTAAAGAAGAAACTACAATTTCAGATTGCTGTAACCCCCCTGCTAATATTATTGGGCGTAAGTAATCTGAGAGTAGAAGATGGAGGCGCCCTCGTAAGCATAGCAATGGTTGTGTATAGATTATGCACAGCCTTAGCTTGGCTGGACCCTAATCCTCCCTCGTTTCAACAATGGCTAGCTCGATTATTGGTGAACTGTAATCTAGAGAAAGCTATATATGGTATGGTATGGTATGGTAAAAAGTTTTATACCGCGCTCGGACACCGTACGGATTCATGACGCTCATGGCAAATGCGGGGAGGCAGGGACGTGTGTTTTACTCAACAGCAGACTGAAAAAGATACGTTTTTAACAGTTTACGAAAAGAGCCATAAGTGGAGCAGTGACGGATGGCAGGCAGGAAAGCATTCCAGATTTTGGGGGCGCAGAAAGAAAAACAGGAGCCGCCATGTTTTTTCCGTTTGGTTTTTGGAATGACTAGCAGATTGTGGCCAGAGGAGCGGGGGTTTCTAGAAGGGACATAACATTTCAATTTAGAAGAGATAAAAATAGGAGCAAGATCAGCTAGGGCTTTTAAAATCGTGCAGCCCAGTTTGAAAATGCAACGCTTGGCAACAGGGAGCCAATGAAGGCTCCACAGTAGCGGCGAGACATGTTGGTGTCGGGGTTGGTGATAGATCAGGCGAGCAGCCTGATTTTGCACAAGTTTAAACTTGTGAAGGAGGTATGCAGGAATACCGGCATACAAGGTGTTGGCGTAGTCAATTCTTGACGTGACCAGGGCCATGATGACAAGGATCAGTGCGTCTCTGGTAAGAAATCTATAGATTTTTCATATCCTGCGTAGTTGGTAAAAGCAGGATGACGTCACCGCACTGATCTGGGGCCCCATGGATAAGTCACTAGGGATGACCACGCCAAGGCTCTTCACTGAGTTGACAGGACAGGGGGGGGAGCCCTAGTGAGGGAGGCCAAATGCTGTATATATATGTGAAAGGGATAGGAATTTGAAAGTACCTTGCCAATTGGGTTGAACATTCAGATGTCTACATTACACTTGAACTTTGTTGATTTTTTTATGCTGCATTATAAATAATTGGAGAATGAAAATAGAATCAAGGGCCATCAGCCCCATTAACATTATATCTGTTACTAGCTTACCCGTCGCCCGTTGCTGCGATCTCAGAAGAATGGCAATTTAAGGAAACTTGTTATGATAACAATTTACATTGTGTCATTTTTATTGAAACGTATTTATTTTAATATGAAAATCATTTTAAAGTGTTGTTTTAATTCGGTTTATTTATTCGAGTGCATGTGGATACACGGTATTTTTTGTTTTTCTGTCTGGTGCGTACACGAATAAATCAGGTTTTCCGACCCGTGAGCTTGCCACATACAGTTGTCCATGTGAGAAGTATGGATTCCCAAATCTAGTCCACACACTTGCAGCGATTGTCTTTGTGCTTTGTTGATGGACATTGCAAAAGCGAGTCGCACCGGAAACTGTAAACGTTCAGTATTGGAAAGATAATGGGGCCCTGGTGGCCGGGGGGGCCGATATTTAACAATTTTTAAATGTATTTATTTATTTATTTTTTGACAGAAACCTTCGCGGGAGTGTACTCAACAACTTTTAACAATTTTTTTTATTGTTTTTATTTTTTGCTAGAAACCTTTGAGGCAGTGTACTCAACAACTTCCCAAAGTTTCATGCCGATCGGATGAATGGTGTAGTAAAGCATAAAGGACAAACAGACAGACATACATTTGTTTTTTTATATATATAGATATATACTGAATTATTTGCAATTTGAATCTGCTGCTAAAATTTTTTATGGCCAATAGGTTGAATACTTGGCATTAAAATAGCACTAGCATTTTGTGGCTCTCTTATGCTGCTATATAACTGATGCATGAAACCAGAACTAAGTGTGGCTGCCAGTCTCACTAGTATTATTTCTGCTACACATACCGCACTATTGCACTCTGAACTTGCTGCTAAAAGATGATGTAATAAGAATTAATATTGTCTTTTTATCTTGTTTTTGATTTTTCATACTTTCTATGAAATTCTTGTGATGCCCTCACCGCACTATTGCACTTTGAATCTGTTGCTAAAAGACTAATTGAAAATAGTTGTGCTATTTATCCAAACTTTTCAGTTGTGTAACAAAAACCCACAGTACCGCTCTTTTTTTTCTTTTTTAATTATTATCCACACTGCCACTGAAATTCTTGTGATGTATTAAAATGCAGGGAAGGGTGGGGAAGGGAGAAGGTACTGGGTTTTCATTACAAAATGCGGGGGAAGACATTTTTAAAATATTTTTTTTAAACAAAACGTTTTCTCTATCTTGAACCAATGAGGCTCTTATGACATGTCTCCCAAAACAAGGAACTGTTCTCCTTTCAAGTAAGCCTGTATATTTTCAAGAATGCAACCCTGTATGAACATTTTGTATATTGTACCCTTATCACCCAGATTTTCACATTTCTCTGACTGGGGCTGTTGCTAAGTAGGCCCCCTATTTGTTCTTTATTCTCTCTTTCAAGCCGCCATGGATGGGGAATCTCCTGATGGATCTTTATGGTGTATAGGATGCAGGTCCGCCCACCTAGATGATAAGTACACTAGACGCAGTCTCTGCTGCTCTGTGTAGGGCCACAAGAGACAATTACTTGAAGCACAAATAATTATTCCACCTTCTTTCTCTGACTAACAGGTAGGCCTGCCTGTGCTCAAGCAGACCAGATAGTTCAAAGTATTCACTTGACCGAAGGCCCCTGCCATTTTGGAAATCCTAGAGAAGTGTGATGCCTTGGCTTAACAGCCCCAGATGACATCTCTCTGGTGCTCAAACATGCAACACCGTTGGTAATGGTAGTTTTTTGTTAGCTCAGAAATATTAGGACTAGTACCTACAATTGAATGATAAACATACCACTTCGATTAGGAATTCTCCCTAAAATGTCTTAATGCACTACTAAATCTGACAGCATTTATTTAAAAAAAAAATATCTGAGGATCCTGATTTACTGGCCATGAAGCAAATTAGTTTTTAACACTGTGATCAAACTCCTTCCTGGTATTAATTTGTCTGTTGGTACTGATGGGCTAGTGCCTGATTTACCACATGGCTCGGTGGATTAAATTCATACCTTTTATAACTACTTTGGGAAACCCCAAGTGTCAAGATAGCTAATGTAGGAAGGTGCCCCTTTTTAGGTCTCGCCTGAGCCAATGCGCTTGCGCATTGCTCCGGTGAGATTATAGTAAGGGGAAAAGAACAGTCTACCAAAACGGCAGATTAGACACAGTTCATGTGATCTATGTGCGTGCACAATGCCAGCCACGTCACACACCACCATTTGTCTGTGCCTCGCATCAGACTTCAAAGGCTGCCGCTCCCCCGCCCCCGCATCAGACTTCAAAGGAATGCGCTCCCGCTCCCCCGCCACAGCAATGCCGAGAGCTTGTCTCCGCCTGCTCTGCCGTGTGCTTGCATCTTCCTACCTTGGCCCTGGGTGTTTTCCGTGTTCTCCCATTCAGTGCCTTCTCGACCCCGTACTTGATTGCTGTCCAAGCCCCATCCGCCTGCTCTCCCGTGTGCCCACATCTTCCTTCCTTAGCCCTGGGTGTTTTCCGTGCTCTCCCATTCAGTGCCTTCTCGACCCCGTACTTGATTGCTGTCCAAGCCCCAGCCCTTGCTGCCTCTATCATTATACACTCTCCCTGTGTTTTCCTGTTTCCCCTTGCATTTCCCGGCTCCATCATTCTGTTCTTTGATAAACTGAACACGCTTTATAGCACTCAGCCCTGCGTGTTCTTAGCTTCAGCCTCTGTGCTGCTGCACCACATCACTCAGGGACACCACCACATCACTCAGGGGCATTACTCACGGCACCACCACATGACTCAGGTACACTACCACATCACTCAGGGACACCACCACATCACTCAGGGGCACCACCACATCACTCAGGGACACCACCACATCACTCAGGGACACCACCACATCACTTAGGGACACCACCATATCACTCAGGGACACCACCACATAACCAGGGGCACCACCACATCCCTCGGGGACACCACCACATCAATCGGGGACACCACCACCTCACTCAGGGACACCACCACATCACTCTGGGACACCACCACATCACTCTAATACACCACCACATCACTCAGCCCAACCACATCATCACTCAGCCAATAGGACTCGCATTAGGAAAGTGTAAGCTATTGGCTTTGTGAATAACAATGCTATTAATTTATATATTTTCAAAGCCAACACATATTAAAAAAAATGTAATTTACAATACCAATAGCTCACACTTTCCTAATGCGAGACCTATTGCATTGCAAATGCTTGTTGACATGGTCACCCCACCTTTTTGCCTGGTATTAGTTGCAATTTTGCCCGAAGTGCACTGGGTTCCTGCTAAGCAGGTCCTCAGTGCCAGTGCTCTTTCCCCAAAGCAATATAACTGTTCAATTGTTCCTAAATTGGTAAGACGTTTAGCTCCTCTGTAAGTCCTTAGTAAATGGTTCCTAGGGCATGGGTACTAAAGAGGGTCCCAGAGGGTAGCAGCATGTATTGTGATACCCTAAGGGACCCACCATCAATCTCATGCAGACTGCCATTGTAGGCTGTGTGAAATGGTGCAGACAAATGTGAAAACACAAAACAGCACACACCCTGTGGGCTATGCCCACAGAAATAGCAAGCAATATATGAAAGACACCCCTACAGCAAGCCTTACAGCCCTAACACCGGGTGTGTTGTCTTACATGTGAGGACATATCTGCATGAGCAGATATGCCCCTGTGCTGTCTAGTTCCATTGCTAGATAGTGCAAGTGAACAGGGAAGTCATCTTAAGTACGTGTATTGGGCACTGGCCATTATGAGTTACCCAGCTACATGAGGGCTTCACTGAAACCTATGGTGTTTGGTATCAAACATCTGGTCTTAATAAATCCATACTGATGTCTGTAGTGGAATAATTTAAACATGAACTCAGAGGGCAGCTTAAAGGTGCCCACTGAAAACCTACTAGCCTCTTAGTGTGCTGGCTGTCAGGTATCTTCCAGCCTGCCACCACAGCCGAGTAACTGACCCCTGGAGGTGACAGCCTGCACTCTCATATGTCAGAAACAATACCTGCTCAGGCAGGCGGTGTTTACACCTTCCCCAGCAGGATGGCTAGTTAATCTGCATATCAAGGTCAGAAGCTTCAAAGACTCTACCACCCTTGAATCATGACCCCAGCTTCCCCCAGACCTGGCAGATGCCACCCGCTGCCCTGAGGCTCATTTGAAACCAGTAAGAAAATAGAGGTGCTAGAAAGCTTGATGCACTACCAGGCTAAGCACACCCCTAAGGTGGGCTGCCTGATGTGCCCATGAACAAAGGATTCCATCATCTAGATTTTAATGGAATTAGGAAGAATGGGACAGGATTATGCCCACTCTCCACAGGAAGTGGTCATATTGGGGAGAGGATGTAGTCTTACAGCTGGAGCTACCGTTCTTGGAGCTGGGGAGCCAGGTTCGAGTCTCGGCGTCTGCTTAACATCCTGTAATTCTGAACAAATCACTTAATCTCCCTGTGCCTACCAAAAATGTATGGCTCCTTGTGTCTTGTAACTGGTGCTCATGTAAAGTGCTCCAATACCTTCAGGTCACGCTATAGAAATCTGCAGAAAAAATACAATAGGGGTTGTGGTGCCCCCAAGCGTAAGCAGACTATTTGCTACTTCACTTCACGTCCGTTAACACCCCTAAATTCCGTATTTAGGTGGCCCCATGACACCAGGCACTCAGATTCCCCTGACGGACCAAGAGGAGCTGAGGAAGCGAGAATTATTGGCTGCTGATGGACTTTCACACCAAATCCTACCGCAAACACCTGGAACTCTCTTCCTTTACATCTCAGGCAACCGCAGTCAATGTCAATGTCAATGTCAAATGTTTTTGTAAAGCGCACTTATCACCGGGAGGTCTCATGGCGCTGATTCACTGCCTCAATTCAGGAAGGACCTCTGGACCTGGCTCTTCAACTGAACTGGCTCTTTGCCTGACCTGCAGAACCCACCCCCAGTGGTTTGAGACCCTAACGGGTGATTAGCCGCGCTCTATAAGAACCCTGATTGATTGATTGATCTACTCATGAACCTGAGCCTCCCAATAGTTTAGTATGAATTAGCAAACATGTCACTGAAACAAAATTTCAGGATATCAGCCAACAGTGGCATCGAAAGTATCCTCACTTCTGCCAATAAAGGGTTAGACTCCGTTTTAAATGTACATTTATCTTTGTCTCCTTCAAAATATTTGCTGATCAAAATACATTTTCGGGACACCTATTTAATTCCAGAGACCATAGAAATGCAATAAACGGTTTCCTTTAAATTAAATGCATTTCACGTAATATTAATTCAAGTCTTACCAAGCTAATGGGTAAGCAGGAGGCAAGTTAAAACAGTTTCCATATCTTTGTTGCACTTCTATTTAACATTTCCAAAAATGGCACAAAAAACAAGTGCACTCCACTTGTAGCTTTATTGCTAGTAGAGTAATATGTAATTGAAAGAGGACTATGCCACAATATGGAGCAAACTGGTTTCTCACTAGTTATGCGGTTTATTTGACACAAAGCATGCAGCTTTTTTGGTGTTGGCACCTCACCATGAGTGATCTCACCACTGTTTTCTCACACCACTCACTCCTATGAAGCCAGGTTAGGGTGGCACCTACCTTAATTAAAATAATGAAAAGACAGAAAAAGGAAAAGGAGGAATACTACTTTAATTTCTAAGTCTTATCTCTACCCATCATTTACCCTCCTCACCTTGCTGCTCTTCCCTTAACTAACAAAAAAGTTCCAGGGGAAGGATGCTGAGAAAAAAAAGGCCTGCAGGAAGTTGGAGAGTGGTAAAAATCGGAGACTGCAAAAGGTGATATTAGACTACATATGACAATGCTTAGTCTCTCCTGGGTGCTGGTTCAGATATCTTCATTTGGACACCTTGCACTCAGGGAAGACCCTGGACAGCGCAGAGGGCAGGGTGAAATGTATTTGAAGGAAGGACATACATTTTAAAGTTTTACATGTTCTGGTAGACAAAAACTGTCAAAGTTGTTTTTCACTACTGCAAGGCCTATCTCTCACCTAGCATTCGAGTTGCCTTATTACATTTTATATGTGTAATTTCCAAATGGAAAGAGATAACCAGTTCATGTTTGATGTCTCAGGAATCCAAAATTAAAATGCAAACTTAGGGTGAAGTCGGATTTTAAATCACAATTCTGAAAATGCCACGATGAGAAAATTCAGAACACAAAGCAATAAACCCAGCTCCGTACTACCTTACACTCCTACTACTCATGGAGTAACGAACAGTCAACTCTTTTATCTGTCCGAATTGAATTTTTATTAGACCATTCCTGTTTCTTTAAATGTTAATCAGAAACATTTTTTGGGATTGAAAAAGAAACATAGACTTATCAAATTCACACATGAACTTACACATATATATAATTCACAATAACATACACTTAAAGACAAAAATGGACTTAGAACCTGTGAAAAAAATTATTAGCAGCATCTTGCAATATGACAAAAATTCAGCAAATGAATTAATACATTAATCTGATGCAAAACACATTTTTAGAAAATTTACTTCATATGTAAAATTTAGTAATAAACATGGACATATCAAATGTTATGAACCAGATATGTTATTCTAGCTCCAGCGTCATATGCGTTGATTACGTAATTTCAGAACAGTAGTCATAAAGATACACTCCTAATTTAATGTTCCCCAATTTATCAACTATTTAAGGACAGACACTTGATAGGCCCAAATTGTCATAATGAGGTTCAAACCTGTTGCTTTAGGATCACAGCAGATGTCGGTTGTGAGCTTTCACCTTAGTGAGCCACCTTGTGGCCTCATGTCAACTTTTAGAATGGAATATGTAGTGGTCTGCTATGAGGTTGTATGTGATTTAATTGAAAAGCAGTTTTTTGGAATACCATTACTGAGAAACTATTTCACCAAAACTGTTTAATTGAACTTTTCAGAATGGATGGCATTCATTATTTCATAGAAACCAATTCATAGACTGTCAAACGTGGCACCGATCCCCCAACCTTAACTGACATTTCTATCCCTACACTCCACCCATCCTTACATTCCTGAACCCTAAAATCCCCTTTTTATGCCTTATCCACAAACATCTCTGCCCACTTAAAATCCTTACCAAACCCAAACTCCACCCATTCCTGAACCCTAAAAAAACTTTCACTTGCCTAAACTTCACCCAATCCTACTTTAAAAATTCTTCGCCACTCCAAACTCTACCCATTATTGAATTTTAAAAACCTTAACCATGCCTTAAACATCGCCCATCCATGAAACCTAAAAACCCTCACCACCCCTAAACTCCACCCATTATTGACAAAAAATACTTATCACCTCTAAACTCCACCCATCGCTGACACCCTAAAAATCTGTTTCTGTGCCTGAACACCACCCATACCTAAACATTAGCCATCCCTGAACCCAACCCCCCTCACTAGTCTTTAACTCCACCTAAGTTTAAAGTAATTTTGGATTTTTCCTTAAAATGAATGCCTTTGAAACGTTTCTTTAATTTATTATTTATTTGTATTTTGTTAAAATTGTCTTCCCTTAAAATGATT
Organism: Lissotriton vulgaris; assembly: GCF_964263255.1. NCBI lineage: Eukaryota > Metazoa > Chordata > Amphibia > Caudata > Salamandridae > Lissotriton > Lissotriton vulgaris. The sequence continues at coordinate 157,362,511 of NC_141690.1, forward strand.
TTTCATAATTTGGTTTCCTCCAATACGGTTTTTCAGTTTTCGTTTTTCCTAAAATCCACATACATCACTTCCATGATGGAAGGGACTGTGGCACTGGTTATCTTTTTGTCAGTTACCAGCAGTTTCCCTCTTCCCCATTGTTAGAACCAAATATTTCTCCTCCCATCCATCCATTTGAACTTTTACCATAAATAACGTTACCTGATGATTGTCAATGGGGGCCTTACTTATTACTGAATACACACAAAAAGATTTGCAGAGAGGGTGTTCGAAAAACAGCACCAACCAATCATAACTTTGAAGAAACTAATAGTTAAAGCTGCATGTGGCATTTTTACTTTGATTTTATGTATGTCTCTGTAGCCTGCAAGCAAAAGTATAACACTCCTCCTATATTGATTCCAAACTGGCACGTGACTGAAATAATGAAACGTGCTTTCTCCAATTTCCAAAAGCAAACGACAAAGGTCATACAAGTTAGAGACTTTGAGAAAATATCTTTTAATGCATTTAATTTAGCAATCCCAACGTTTTAAAACTCTAGGCCCATTTTATTTAGAAAAAACTGCGCTTCTTCTCTAAAAAGAATGTTTTTTTCTCCTAAAGAATGTTTCACGTTTTGTTAGCCAAATGCAGCTATTGCTTTTAAACATTCCGTTTGTCAGGAACAAAACAGCCAATTCTACCTTTACATGACATTTAGCAAAAAAATGCGGTATAAATTAGAAACCGGTAGACTAACCTTACTGAAAGTAGGGTTGGTAATAATGTCACCCAAATGCAGGTGGTTTCTGGAATTGTCCGAACAGGATTTCTTCCGAGATTGTGACGATGTACTGTAAGTGTTTACTGATGTATTAGTGATGCATTGTTACGTGTAGTGCCCTTGAGCTGTGTCAGGAACCTGTTTGTGTTCTTGCAGGATTCCATGTTCTGGATTGTCCAGTAGACTCGGGGGTTCTAACAATTTCCAGTGGTGGTTGGAGACTAGACAGTACTTAGTAGCTGCTGGTGTCAGGGAAAAGTGGTGGGGCAGCGGGTGGGAGGGGGATGGACGGACAACGACAATAGCAACACAAAATATAACAAACAAAAAGAACTTACCTGCTGTCCGCCGCATGACCGCTTTCAGCTCCTGTCGCTCCACTTCACCACAGGCTGAGACTCCCCTATGACCAATCCAGATTCTGATCTCTGGCAGCGTGAGAGAAATGCTGGGAGTGGCTTGGATTTGCACTCCCAGAGAGACTGGGAGCCTGTGCCAGCTGTCTCCAACCTGCAGCGCAGCTCGGGTTGGAGGCATCTCAGTGCGCATGGCAGTTTGGCCATCCTAAGACATCCGTTCTAACCCAGATGCGTACACAATGATGTGACAGGAATAAACAAAAACAAATAAGAGAGGGAAAAAAAATCCAGCAACATACTACAGTTTGATAAACTGTTGCAGTGAGTGATGTAAGTGTGTGGCAGGGGCATAAGAGCAAGTTCAGCATAGCTAGCAGAAAGACCATAAAGCAAAGGATTTCCTAGGAACAAAGGCTAGTGTGCAATGATGAGTGAATCAGAAGTATACTCTCCATACTTGCCACCCTACAAATTTTTTTGGGTGTTTTCACGCAGTTTTATATAGAGCGAACTTGACCTAAATGTATTGTTTATCAGAGTGCTTTACACGAGCACCAGTTGCATTACATTCATTTTTTGGGCAAAAGGAGATTGTAATTTGCCAGAAATCACAGGATGATGAGCGTCCTTGACTCGGTTCCCCAGATTTTAGGTCAACCGCCCTACCCACTAGGCCAACTCCTCTCTCCTCCAGACTTCACCATGTGAGGAGGGGGCAGGGTCATGGAGGGGTAGGGGGAGAAGCCTGGTGTCTAGAGCTGTCTAAGAGTCACTCATCCCCTCACCAAGCCCCCAACCCCTCACAAAGGAAACCAAAACAAAGAGTTATTGAGGCTGTCTCCATTGTCCTGGGGTCTTTACACACCTTTTAAAGGACATCGGCTGTTGGCAACCTCTGAAAACGAGCTGGAAATCCACTGGTTACGGCCCATTTTCCCTGCCACTTTGTGATTTTGGCTCCTCACCAGGTGACCATGTGAAGAGAGCCTAAATTGTGTGACAAGCGGTGGCACATTGTGAGTTGGCTCTCTGTTGTGGGTTGCCAGACACCCAGTTAAACGGATAAGGATGGCGAAGGCATTGTCACAAATCTGAGTTGTTGCACCCCTTTCATGGTGAGAAGAGTACAAAGTGGGCAAAGAGGTGTGGTACCCAAAATAACATATATAACATTGAAAAGGACACAAGAGTACCTTTGCAAAAAGAATATTTCAGCAAATACAATTTTGGGTATGACGTTTCTATCAAAGTGTAAAAGAACAAAAAAAAGTTCTGAAAATGCCATAGGTCGAGCCCAGATGGCATTTATGGTTGCATAGCCAGCAGGCTGTGAATGTAATTGTTTATGTAAAGTATGCACAAAAGACAGTTGGCGCTTGTTATAGGAATGACTGTAACCAAGATAAAATATATTTATGGTCAAATTAAGATTATGAGGTGTGTGGGAATGCCACATTTCTGAGTTTCTCTTCACACATTGTCAGGAGCAAATAGCAATTCCTGAATTATAAATACTGATACAACACTTCATCCTGGAATTACACTATCCTACAGTGTTTGTAATTCCTAATGTGCTATTCACGCCTTGGTGTTCCTGTAAAAGTCAGTATGAGTGCCAGTGAGTTAAAGAGAGACCCAAGGGCATCAGAGATGTATTCCCCCTTTGACACCAGATCCCCGGGTGCACCCCGCAGCCAGCGTCCTCAGGAAGCAAGTTAGTGTCCGTGACGCTTCCCACCTACCGGCTCTCTCCAAATCATCTCGAACCGTGAATCAAATCTTGGTGCAAGATAGGCAGTCAGCCTAACTCCAGATGCCCTCTCGCACTTGATTTTACCCTCTATCATAACGGCTACCTTGAATCCAACTGCATAATTAAGCCAACCACAGACGCCAGATACTCGGACTTAACATCCCCAGTGTTGAAACCTCCTGAACATACACGCGCTCGCTTCCACAAATTCTTGCTGCTCATACTATTCTGTCCTGATGATGATCTCAAGTGTATGAGTCTGAGATCGAAACCCTGTCGTCTTCTCCAACAAAAAACTCCATTACTGTAGTCAATTGATTTAGGAGTTTTTATTGTTCTCTCAATGCGATGTAATTTTAATGTCACCACCACCACTTCCCCCACTTCACGCATGTTCACGTTATGTGTGAGCACTGGAACTGTCACTGACGTATATGATACTCTATTTATGATGATAATAAATGAGTTGTCATTGTAAACCTTGTGTCCTAACATATATTAAGTATACAAGTCCCTTCGGGATTTTTTTTGTATTGCTTCATTTTAGTTAAATTGAATCATTAGTAGCTCAGGCTACCGGAGGACCTTTTTTGGCCCCAACTAGACCTCTGTTCTACACACTGTCTCAAGGGCACTCAAAGACCGGGGAATCCAGTGTGACTGAACGTTTCTTTATCTATTTATTTTTGCAATTTTATGTAGCGCAGACATGGCCGAAAGCCATCAGAGCGCTTTACAACAGCAGCAGGATACAAGAGTACAGCAAGCTACAGTTACCATCATTACATTCATATATATTGCATTGGTAGCTGCTACCAGGACAAAAACAGCTGTTGGTCGGGTTACACAAGGAGCCTGATTTGATTATTTAAATATGAGGTGAGACAGGGCTGGACTGGCCATAGCAGGCATCGGGCATTTCCCCAGGAGGCTGGAGTGGTGGGGCCCGGTTTTGTTACTAGGTGCTGCAATGTCGGCCCCCAGTAACAAAAGCAGCAATGCACACTTGCTCATCCCATCCATCCAGGGGGCTGGCCTGACAAAATTGCCAGGGCTGCTTTGGGTTCTTAGTTCGGACATAATCTCAGATGAGCTGAGAGCCGATTGTTCAGGTCTTACTTGACGTATCTTCGGCTGAGCCCAAGGTACTTCCCACTTATTGATTCTGCCCCATTGCCCTGCCAAAGGTTTTTGCGGTGGCCTGTTGTAGCGCCACTAGTTTCAATTGCGACTTCCTGAAGCCGCTGCTGGCGGTATCATTTTTGCTATAAATGTGCGCTGGAGGCTGGGCGTACTTAATACAACTAATGTGGTCAAAATGATCTGTGATAGTGTAAAAATTCATAGCGCTCAGCAACTCAAAAACATGTAGTTATTACCGTAATAGGTGTTCAAAAGCTAATGGCCTGGCAATGGCTGCCAGCATGAACCTTGAAAACAAATAGGCTGATGATGGCACATTGTCATCTCAGTGGAGCTTTGAACTAAGAGAACATGAAAAGGCCATTTTCACGACAACTAAATATCAATGACCTTGAGATCAGGCTATTTTCTCTGTGAGCACAGATGGCCGGGCTGCGTTTCATCCATATTTGAATACTCTGAAAAAATACATTATCTCAAAAGCCTGGCTTAATTACCTTGTGCAATTTTAGCATGATACATAAAAGCAGCTGAGGTAGAAAAGGGAACACAGGTTATTATCCTAATGCTCACATGATTGGAAATAGGAAGCTTAATATTAAAATGTATTAAAGAAAAAAACGAAAATTAACAAATGGGCCATTGTATAAATATTTTGTTAAAGACGATTAAAAAAAAAATTCTATCTCCCTTCAAAAATAATTCTGAAAGGACATTAGGGTTTGAAACAAAGTGCTCGATTCACAAAATATTTGAATCCCTAAGAACTAAAGAACTTGACACCAGGCTTTTGTCACCCCAGACGGGAAACATCCTTTACGACACAACTTTTACAACGCAGTACCTTTACAACGCAGGTTTTTCAACGCGAGTCATTACAACGACTAGCGCTGGGGGGTGCTCTAGGATAGTTCATAATTTAATTTACTATCCAACAACTTCCCCTCTATCCACGGGGACTGGAGTTGGAATAGTAAATTAAACTATTCACTATCCAGCACCCCCCAATGAAAGTCGTTGTAACGACTTGCGTTGAAAAACCTGCGTTGTAAAGGCATGCGTGGTAAAAGCATGCGTTGTAACAACGTACATCCCTCCAGACATTTCAGATCCTGGGTAGGGAAAAAAAGGAAATTCCGGAACCAGATGTGGGGTAATTCTAGATGTTTTTCCCACTTCAAAGTTGGCCACCATGTATAAATATTGGGACTCTCAGACCAACTTTTCAGTAAACTCCTGGACCAGTGATTACTACAGAAGAAGGACTGCCCTGCTGCCAGAGGATTGCCTTGCTACCTGAAGCCTGCCCTGCTTTCTAAGAGGGAAGACTGGACCTGAAGGAAGAGTGACGCCACGGTTCAGGTGTCTGATCTCCTGTTCTGAGCTACAGGGACACAACAATTCCCTTCAACTCCCAACTGACCTGATGCACTGGGCCTGACTAGACCTGCAACTGAACCTGTCTACGCCCTGCTGGCCTCTGCAGGAGTATGTTCCTGATCCCCAAGTGTTGCCTCCCCAGGTCCTGGACCGTTGGCTTTCATTAGTTGAGCTCCTACTGTGAAGAAAAGGAGAAATCCTGATGTTTTGGGCTCTATGCAACCGAGAATCGACCTATCTGTGTCACCTATCTTGCCGACCGCAATGACCGCCAATGTAAAGCTTCACACTACAGTGACTGCCAGCGATGACCAGCTACGCGAGATTAGAGGTGGGCGTAACTCGCATAATTTCCAGTAGCGTAATTCATTAAAGTATCAAAACTTTTTGCAAAATTTGCATAACTATGCAAACTGCATCCTGCACTAAAAAAATGACTTGAACGGTTGGGTAAAAATTAAACTAGAGAATATAATTTGGAGTTCAAAACACTGCTGCTTGCATTGGAGTTTGCAGGCTTGCGTTGAAAAATTACCTGATTGGTCCGCTCGGGCAAAAAAATCTAACTGAAATGTTGGTTGAACACTCATATTGAAGGAACTACTAATTACTTTCAAAACACCATCATTTGCATTGAAATGTATAGTTTTGTGTTAAAAAATTATCCAAATGGTCCATTCTGGTGAACAATCTACCTAGAAAACCATCATTTATTGGATCCCACTCAAACAGGCTTCAGACCAAAACATGGCACCGAAACCGCGCTCCTCATGGTTACCGAGGAATCCAGAACCATCCTGGATCAAGGAGGATCGGTGGCAGTGATCCTCCTTGATTTAAGCGCGGCTTTCGACACGGTCAACCATGACATACTGCTGGACCGTATGTCGAACATCGGCATAAAAGACAAAGCATGGTTTTGGTTTGAGTCCTTTTTGAAGGACAGATCCTTCCGGGTATTTGACGGAGAATCATCATCTACCAGCAGACCATTAAGATGTGGAGTACCACAAGGCTCCTCATTAAGCCCGGCGCTCTTCAACATCTATATGAGGCCACTGGCTGAGGTTGTTCGTCAGTTTGGAGTTAAGATCATTTCCTACGCTGACGACTCTCAGCTGGTGGTCTCATTGGCGCAGGAAGCTAACTTGACGAGAGGAGGGCTCAAGAAACGTCTAGAGGAGGTTAAGAGCTGGATGTCCTCCTCATCACTCAAAATGAACGGGGTTAAAACAGAGCTAATGCTCCTGGGCCCTGCCGACCCCAATTCTTTCAATGCTCTATGGCCATCCTGCTTAGGTATCCCCCCGGCCCCCAAGGACAATATCAAGAGCCTTGGGATATGGCTGGACAGATCGCTGTCTTTTGGCACCCAAGCCACCAAACTCGCAGCTACCTGTTTTGGCCTCCTTAGGATGTTAAGGAAGGTTCTCCATCTTCTACCTATGGAGGCAAAACAGGTAGCCATCCAGGGCCTTATCCAATCCCGACTGGATTTTAACAACGCCCTCTACCTTGCTGCCCCAGAATATACGCTGCGGAGACTACAAACTGTGCAGAATTGCGCAGCCCGCACACTACTTCAGCTCCCTCGGCGTCAATCAGCCAAAGCCGGGTTGATTAAATTACACTGGCTACCTATCCGCCAAAGAATCCAATTCAAAGCCCTATGCATCGCACACCAGGCCTTCTGGAAAACGGGCTCCCTCATCACCCTCAACCTAGTCTCTCACTACCAACCTACCTGGAATCTCCGATCAAACCAGGCCTATATGGCCATAACACCTAGAATAAAGAAATCCAGAACTGGCGGTAGGACCTTCGCTCACAATGCCTCCAAGTTATGGAACACCCTGCCCCTTCATCTGAGAGCCAACCCCAATCTCTCCTCATTTCGGAAACAGCTTAAAACATTCCTCTTCAACTCCCCTCAGTAAATCCCCCGGCACCATTCCTCAATCTGTTGGTTCTTAGCGCTTGGACGCCCCCGGGCAGCAATCGCGCTCTATAAACCCACATACAATACAATACAATACAATACAATACAATCTACCTGAAATGCTGCTCATGGTAAAAAAATACCTGAACATTACATCTCGTATCAAAATTTCTTCCTGATGGGAATGGGATGGGATGTGGAGCAATGGAGTAATCTCTGTAATTTTGTGTGGAATTTGTTATGCAAAATTACCAAAATTGCTCCATTTACTCGGCCGTAATTAACATTTCACCCTGGCCTACCTAAGGTCGGCACTGTGCACTACAGCATCTACAGCCCACAGTGACTGCCAACACAAAGCTCCAGCAATGACCATCTGTGACATCAGCAGGATCTTCACGCTATAGCAATGAGAATCCATGATGCCCGGCTTTCTCTTTATGCTACAGGGACGACAATGCACAATGCTTTCCCTGCTCTTCACGGCCACCTTCAGCGCAAACTAGACTCTTCATGCCAGACTTTGAGGATGTAACTTTTTCAACTGGAGTAACCTGTTATCTATATCCAGCCTGCCCCCCATCACTGTGACTTTTTCCCAGTCTAGCACAACCAGATCAAGTGGCGCGTTATGCTTTTGGGCTCTACACTTACCTAGATCGTTGAAATTGTATAATTCTGGTACTATTGATTGGATTTTAGTCATTTTGTTCTCAATTTATTTTTTGAGGTTTTCTCTATTTGTCCAAATTGGTGTGAGGTTTTACTTGTGTTGTGTTTTCACTTTATTACTGTTGGTGTGTTACCTTAAATACTGTACACATTGCCTTTAAGATAAGCATGGCTGCTTTTGTGCCAAGCTGCTAGAGGGATAAGTACTGGTTAATTTAGTGACTTTTCCGGTTCGCCCTGACTGAGATTGTTGTTGCTTGAGAAGGATATAACCTATAACCCCATTTCCTATAATATGTACAAGTGGACGCGTGAACCCTCCTTGGGTTCAGAGGTGACTGTAAGGCGGTGAATCCTCTGGGTTCTTCCAGTGAGGAAGGAGGTGATCCATCTGAGCGTGTCCCCTTGGATGCTGTTGTAGTGGAGTCTTTCAATCAGTGTGTAGTGGGATACGGTGTTGAAGGCCGCCACGAGGTCAAGGAGGATCAAAGCTGCTGTTTCTCCTCGGTCGAAGAGGATTCAAGTGTCATTGGTGGCTATGATCAGGGCAGTTTCAGTGTTGTGATTGCTGTGGAAGCCGGATTTGGAGGCGCCGAGTATGTGGTCCTGCTCCAGGTGTGTCATATGTTGATTGTTGATGATATTTTCCAGTACTTTTGCTGGGAATGGGATCAGGGAGGTTGGCCGGTAGTTTCTGAGTTCACTGGGATGGTGGAGGGTTTTTTGAGTTGCGGTCTGACTTTGGCGTGTTTCCAGGCATCAGAACGTGGCAGTGATTGAGCTGTTGAGTAGGGTGGTGAGTTCCTTGCCGATCCCTTGGTTTCCGTGGTTGAAGATGTGGAGCTGGCATGGGTCTGTGGGAGCTCCCGATTGGATGGATTTCATGGTGGATGTGGTGAAATGGGCAGAGAGGATGTTCCAGGTGTTCAGTGTGTGGTTTGTTGCTGTTACGTGGTGGCATATCTGTTGAGGAAGTCCATAGGTTTGGGGTTCGAAGTTTCTGTATATGGTTACGATTGTGTCATGGAAGAAGTGAGCAAAGTTGTCACACAGCTCCTGTGATGGTGTGATGTTGTTTTCGCTGGCAGCCAGTTTGGAGAATTCCTTAATGATGTTGAAAATTTCCTTAGTATTGTTGGTGCTGGTTTCAATGCGTGGGGCTGCTTTCTTTGTTGCCCTCAGCAGGCGGTAGTAGAGGTTGAATGAGTCCTTGAAGGCTGCCCTGTCGGAGGTGTTGTTGCAGGTGAGCTATCTCCTCTCCAGCTATTTGCTGTCTTATTTCTCCAGTAAAGACAAAAAAGTCCTGCTTAATCTAAATTGCTTTTAGCCCAGATTTCATCACAAAATCTTTTCTGACCCAACTATATTTCTTTTTACATTTATATAATGTCTTATTATTTTTATCTCTTTTTGACAATTTTCAATATAAAGTGAATCATTACCACATTTAATTACAAAAAACAATTAATTTGCTGTATATCTTTATACAATAAAAAGATTACTAAGTCATTACAAACCCTATTCAACTCAAAAACATCACATACATACCATTCACACAATGCTCATGACAATCATGCACATGCCTTCAGGATTTCCTTTTCGGCTCAAGAAGAAGATTAATATTTTTTCTGCTAAAATTGATGTGTCATGGCTAGGGGATTCAGCAGATGGTCAACATACGTTTCAGTGGAGATATACATTTCGGACCACCTTCTTCAGGACCTAAGCCAGTATATCTTCTTCCCAACATGGATATGTGGGTCTCTCTTCGCTAATCACCTACTTCTCGTTTAGGCCAGAGTATCAGGACAGCGATAATAGGTCTGTCCTGCTGGGAAACGTTCCTGGATACCTATATTTGGTATGGGAATCTATTTTACAGATTTGTCTCAAATTCTCTCCTTAATAAATCCCCAAATTATTTCTTTTGTCATAAGGTGATTACCAATGTATCAAATAAACTCGTTATTGGTTCTAGTCACTCCCTGCACCAAGGAATATTTACTATTTCAATTGAATTCACTTCTACACATTGGGTCTTTCAGAGGGACCCTCTGAAAGACTAACACATGTTGTTTGGTGTAATAGAATGGCATGGGTGCCAAACACAGAAAATTGTCAGATGACTTGAGGGCCCAGAACAGCTCTGTTTTTAGGGTTAGTGTTCGGAAGATCTACAAGTGAGAAACATTATTAGAAAATGACATGCTGAGTTTCACCCTTAAACTTGTTGGGAGATCTCTGCTCAAAGTGTTTCTGACGATGACGTCGGATACACTTTCAGGAAAGGTAAATACTGAGGATGCAACCTGCCTCGCATTCTTTTTTGTTTTTAGGAAACAAATACCCAAAACAAGTTTGTTTCTGAAAAGCAAAAAAATGATAACCCTAAAGGAGTTTCTGCTCATCTTCTGGCCTGAAATGGCGTTCTTTGAAAGAAAAATCAGTAGTACACACCACACTCTAAATAGGGTGGGTCTCATGCCACATTGAGCGACCTTGCAGCTGATTGACCACCAAGTAAAGTTTTTTTGACAGGATAATCAGATGACACTTCAGTGTCTGAAACTCAACAGTTCCCTCCCCTCTAAATGTGTATGGGAAGTTCGAGATTTGGTAAGGCGGGTGAAACTTCCTTCCTGATAAAGTTTAATGTATCCTTGTAATACATAATTTGCAAAATTTTTCGGGTAAATTAGATGCAACCGGATTTTTTATAGGGTGAGGCGGGTCTTCGAAAATACACTCAGTTTTCTCAAACACCTAGGTTTATGGATGTTCACAAACATGTTAAGGTACTTTCCCACCCTGAGAATGCGCACATATTTACCCTCATCTTGTGAGGCAAAGAATTCCTACACTGGGAATATGTTTTCCCTTGGTAGAGTAAACATTTTAAATATGCACATTTACATTTCGACATTTACTCATACAATTTCATTTTTAGCATTGTGGAAAGTCTGCTTGAGTGAAATGTGCAAAGTTGGACTACACCTGGGGGAACTCTTTGACTGGTGTAGAATGCCAGCAACACTCCTATGATTGTCTGAGATTCCCCAGAAGTTAAAAACCTGCTGGAAAGAGACGAATAAACTAATAAAACTAGATTTTCCTCATTGTGCAGCCTGTCTTCGTGATAGATGGCCCAAAGTCCTTTGTCTAGCCACCCATTTATTTTCGTTCAGTTCTCTTAAGGTGTCTGGTGCATAATCATTTTGAAATGGATGTACGAGTTTTGAGGAGAGACGTCCTGGACCGCGCCTCCTCACATGACCATCTTTGTTAGAAGCTGACGCAGCCCAGAGCGAGCCATGGCGCGTGGAGAGGCGGGCTGCCACGGCGCGCAGTTGGCAATTACTGAGAGCTTGGAAGGGCTGTCACACGGCCCCTCTCCGCGGCTCTAAAATGAGCTGTCATTTTCCTCAGGGCGCATTTCAGGTGTGCCACACGCGCGCTCGGGTTGAAGCGGGAGGTTTTCCCGCCTTTTCCTCACAGATTTGTAAACCGAAGGTGACAGCTGCGCCTAAGGTCTGGGGGCACTTTGGAGCGCTGTCTGCCAGAGTTTGTAGGATCTGCCATGGGAAGTAAACACTGTTTTGTACTTTCTTTTTTTTCCTGATCTTTTGCGGTGAAATGAATTGTCATTTATTTTTCTTGACAACTGCATTAAATTGTGTTGTTAAACAGAAAATCAACAACACTTCCTGACTTCCAGTTACGAACCAGAAAACAAATGTAAAGATCAACCCAGTAAACATTTAACAATCTATTCACAGATGTTATAAAAATAAGACTTAGGTCACAGCACGAAAATCCAATCGAATTCGGAAATCGATTTTAGGCGCCCCTCGGAACACGATGCACAGTGCCTGATTTAATATATAAGAGCTCAGAGACACAAATACATTTTTCTTATCTTTAGCCTTTGCATTTTTTTCTGGGAATTTTGAGTTCATGTGTGTAATATTGAACTATCTGTTTAGTTTCTGCTTGTATCAAACACGTGTACTGTATTGCACATTAGATCACTGATTTCTGCACAGTGGTGTTGTGTTGCCCCTTAGAATTCTCATCATTTGTACTCTGTAGAGTACTCCAAAGCCAGCCTAAGCTATAAAAACACAAGACAAGTATCAATTTTAGAAAGGTTTGAGGAATTTTTGAGCATCAGAAAGATAGGTTGTCACTCACAATGTGCCACTCAAGTTCCGGTGAACTCTGATTGTTCCACAAAGCCATAAGTGTAACTGAATACTAACTGTATTCGAAGTATTTTCACCTCCACCATCTTTCATACCTTAATACGTCATTAAGATGACATTTCTTTATAGCTCAATCCCACATTGTGCAGTATACATATTTAGAACATGCCTATATTTTTTATGGGTGGGTTGTCTTATTGAATGTCCTCCCTTCGCCTGTTTTTCAATTTCAGTGAGCTCTTGTATTTCATTTAATATTTGTGAACTATGCATCATTTTTTATTAGAGTTGGGATTGTGAATACCGCAAACAATAGTCACGCATATGACCTCATTTTGTAGATATAAGAATAAGGACCACGGTGCCCTGTGTGGAACATTTGTGTTAGAAAAAATCAGAGGGCAACAAAATATTTCACCTGGGACCCTGGGTAAACTGGCATAAATAAAACAGTGGTTCTACTGAACATCTAATTGTGGTCACTTCAGAAATTATGCTAGCAAGTTAATCTAGCTGATGCAATGATTTTGTTTTAAAGGTATAATGTTTGATAAATAGACAAAGGCTAAGTTCGTATTGTTTATAGCTACAGAGAGTTGGACCAGGCCATTTTTGCAGCGTTATTCCCAAACGTTTTGCCTTCTTCCTCCAATTTTTTCTGACCTGTTTTTGTTGGCTTTAGGACACTGCACTTTTTTCACTGCTAACCAGTGCTAAAGTGCATATACTCTGTGTCTAAATTGTATTGATGATTGATTCTATATATGATTGGCATATTTGATTCACTAGTAAGGCCCTAGTAAAGTGCACCAGTGGTATCCAGGGCCTGTAAATCAAACACTACTAGTGGGCCTGCAGCACAGATTGTGCCACCCACATGAGTAGCCTTGAAAACATGTCTCAGACCTGCCACTGCAGTGTCTGTATGTGCTGTTTTAAACTGCCATTTCGACCTGGCAGTGCACCCACTTGCCAGACCCAAACCTTCCGTTGCATACCATGAGCAGGGTGCAGTGTATTTAAAAGGTAGGACATGTACTGGTGTGTTTTGCATGTCCTGATAGTGAAATACTGCTAATTTCGTTTTCTATATTGCAAAGACTATAAATATCTTTTAAGTGTATCACTTGTTACTATGTTTAACTATTTCTTTACTGCCTCAAATTCTAATAAATTCTTTTGAACTAAAAAAAAAAAAAAAAAAGTATCTTTTAAGTGCAATTTCCCACTGGAAGCAGAGAGAGATTTGGAGTTTGGGGTCTCTGAACTCACAATTTAAAAATACATCATTTGGTGAAGTTGGTTTTAAATTGTGTTTGAAAATGCCACTTTTAGAAAGTAGATCTTTTCTGGCTTAGCCATTCTGTCCTTCTGCATGTCAGTAGAATACACGTCTGGGTAAGCTAACAGTTGAGCTCTTGTGCATTCCCCCTAGACAGTCATACAAAGGGATCTGAGGTGTGCCATGTATATCCTGATGGTGCATTACCAGGCTGATGGGCCTTCCTGAGCTAGAGTGGTGGGAGGAGTAGTCATTGACACCTGAATAGGGCTGTGTCTGTCCTCACACAAAGCTGTCTCCACCCCACTGTAGTGTGTCCGGAACCAGGTCAGGGAAAGGCAGGGTCTTGTGCACTATAAAGACTTTCCTTTGAAGTTTCCCTACTTGAAGGCAGAAAGAGGTATACGTATAGGACCTTTGGCACCCTTCTGGACTGAGGACATTCTGCCAGGAAGAAGAGCTGTATGCTGTAGAAGGGACTGCCACTCTGCCTGTTGCTTTGTTGTGCCAGCCTGCTGCTTGCTGCTTCTGGACTGGGAGTGAAAGGACTGGACTTTGCTTTCTACATCCTGCTTCCAAGGTTCTCCACAGGCTTATGCATGCTTGCCTCCTGTTAATAAGTCTCAGGGCCATCAAAGACTTCACCTATCAGATCCTGGGCTCTTCTGTCTGGGAGTCTTAACTTGCCAAGTGGTGCCAAATCTCGTTCCTGGGCCCTTGGAAGTGTGACCTGGTGATCTTATGGAGAAAATTCATGCATCGACTCCCAGCGCCTGTTTTCTTAATTCATCGCTGCAAAAGATCGATGCATCAGCGCTGCGTGCCCCGAAAAGTGGGTCCCACTGGAAGCATCAACCACAGATTTCAGTGCAGGCCCCAGTATGGAGTTGCAGTGTTTCATAATAGTCGCCGTAGAGTGAGTTCTGAAAACCATGTCACTCACGTCCGTGGCACCTGCTCCGATTCTGACGCAGCACCTGCTCGTGGCTGAAGAATCACTGCAGTGCCTGCATCGCCGCTGCCACATCGCCGCTGCCACATCGCCGCTGCCACATCGCAGCAGCACGTTTAGATTTTCAATACATTGTCCCTTGAGGCAGACTCTTCTTCAACACCGCACCACAGTAAGGAACTAAGACTGCATGTCCGGAAACCAACGCATCGCCTTCCTAACCAGTAAGGTACCAACGCATCACTTCCCCTGCCCAGCAGTAAGGAACCGACACATGACCTCCACTGGAAGTAAACAACCAACTCATCACCTCCCCTATGTAGTAAGGAACCAGTGCATCACTTTGGTTTTCTGGTGCCTTTCTTCCCCTGCACCTCGCACTGTCTTTGATTTTTGACACATCTAAAGTACTTTGTACCCAAATAAATGCATCTATTGATTTCTATGGACTAAACTTGAATAATGTTTTAAAAGTAACATTTTGACTCGTGTATGTTGGATCTTTGTCATTTTGATCTTGTTTTATTCAGATAAATATTGGCTATGTGTCTAAACTAGTGTGGACTCCTTTTGTAGTGTTTTCACTGTGTTACTGTGTGCATGGGGGTACAAATGCTTTATACATTGCCTCAGATAATACGCCTGAATGCTTGTACCAAGCTACCAAGGAGGAGAGCAGGTGCTATCTAGGCTGTGATTAGAGTGATGGTTCCTACGTGCACAGGGTGCATACCACTGCTAACTACAGACCCCATTTTTAACACAGTTCAACCAATGACATAAACAGCATGCTTTGAGCAACACTCTTGTGGGTATCACAATGATACACATATTATGAAAATCTTTTGATAACTAAAGTTCTAACTTTAGACTCTTCTGTTGGGCTTTGAACTGTAGAACACGTCTCTATTCTCCTGGTTGGTCAACATTTCAACATCGTGGTGGCTGGAGGTGGGAGTACATAATGAGGACCGAACTAATGCTGCAGAAACTCTGAGTATTCAATGTGTAACATATCCAGGAGGTCACTTAGATCCTGGGGATGCAGTGCACTAGTTGCTGCCGATAGATGCCATTAGCTAACAGAATTAATGAGGAATCCAGACAAACAGAGTCAGCGTGTACATTTAGTGAGCCGGTATGTGAGTAACAAGGTGTTCTGAAATGCTACTCTGTTCCATTGCTATAGTTGGTTGCTATGCACAATCATTATAATGCTCCATAAGGCACATACATTAACCCCACAATTCCAAGCATTAGCATTGGTATTGATCAAGCAGGAGATAAATGAAAAGGTTGAAATCTCTGGCCATCATAATAATGCAACATCTGTTATTTTCCTTGGTTATGCTCTTGGAAAGAAAAGCGTCATTCACAAAAAATATTCCGAGTCAGCCTTTGCTCTAAAAGGCTCTGGGAATTTGCAGTATTTGTGCCTGCACCACTTGACAGTAACAGGAACCCTAAGATTTATTGAATTACTCCGGTTGTCTTACCTGTTAGTTAAAGAACTGAAATGTATCTATTTTGTTGCATATTGCAAATAAACATTTGTTCCTTGACATGCAGCAATATATAAGTCAAACCGGCCAGTAAGACCATACTGTTTTAATTAGGGAATACAATAAAAGGCTGTGACTGTCTATAAGGACACTGTCCTTACCTTCACCCATATCAATATCACACATAGCACACACAACATATGCAACCACCTTTCAGCAACAATTCACTTTCCACCATCTATATATTTCTTTTAAAAAGCCCTCCCCAAATTCCATCTGAAACCATTTGATGGAAGTTATGGCTCTTTTCAGCTTGTGCCTGGACTATTGACCCTACAAACCAAGTGCCAAAACGCCAAAATGCTCAAAATGCAGCTCGCTGAGTCACATTCAGAGTAAAAAAACTTGTTCACTACCCATTTGAAAAGCAAACACTGGTTTCCTGTCCAAGCCAGACTTTCTTGGTAGAATATGTGTCAAATGCTTTGAAAGATCTGCATCTATTTAACTGCAAGCTGAGATCTAACAGTCTGGCAGACACCCCCCTCTTCTTCGAAAAGGAAAACATTTTTATTTGTCCCCAGTGCAGGAGAGCAGATAATAAACCCTATAGCCCTATCCCCCGTGGAACAATCCCTCTCAAATCTGAACAATAGCATCAGTTGAAGCCTCATACTATTCAGGTAAAAACTAAAAACCCTTTTTTATTCCACGAATGCCTGTGACAAAGCATCCAAAATAGCATGCATTATGATGGTGTCTAGCTTATTATTTGCCAGGTGAAAGACAATTAATATAATATTAGATACTGCACATATATATCAAAATATACAATTTATTCTATAACTAGGCGGTGATAATTCATATTAAATAGTACCCAAATTAATGGCCTTCATCATATTGATCTCAGTAGGATGAAATGTTGTGTGTATCTGCTGGAATGTGAACATGTGACCTTCTCACTATACACAGATCACTACAGTGGATAAAATATTCCCCACAATTATTTTACCCACTCAGTTTGCCTATCTCGAACTATCTCTGCTTGCAAAAAAAGTGGCATGTCTCTCTAATCATGTGCAACCCCATTGTTGAGCACCTAGAAACAATAAAGTTGAGCATTGTGCACTACACTTCTCAAACTAAACATAAACCAAGGATGACATTTTGCCTGCCTGTACAGACATAGGTATGGAGCTTGCCACTGAGGTGCAGGAATGACTAGACCATCAGTAGGTCATATTTCTGGTCTTTGTGTATGTAAGATATGTAATATATAGAATTATAGATGGGTAACAGTGGATTTCTGGTATGTTGGTCACCGAGGAGTTCCGAGTGATATGAAATGAACAACAAGGGCAAAGCCCCGAATGTTGGACAGAGTTGGAGGGAGCAAATAGTATCAGACATACTCATGAGTATCAAACTTACTGCTGGGGAATGAACTCAAAAATGTTTGAGAGTGGGGATGGTGAAACTTTCTGGTTGGAGTCTCAGACCGATGAAACATTCCAACGGAGGCAGGAGTCAAGCATGTGTGTCATGGACCAGTGAGAATACAGAATGATGGCTGGTGTTGGAGCATGAGGCACGGAGGGTCCGATGCATTAATGGTAAAAACTTGAGGAATGAATTAAAGAAAGTGTTGTCAGTAAAAATCAGGACATAGTAGAAACCTCTGGACTAAGAAAGAGAATTGTAAGAGAAAGGCATACATTTGATTGGCCATTTAGGAAGGGCGTACACATTATAAAACAGATGGGGTGTTGAGGTACACACAGCAAATATATTAGGACGCATCCCATGACCCCCCAAAATACAGGCACCTATAATTGAATACATGAACTGATATTTTCTGGACCAAGGATCAAGATAGATCTTTGCATTGAATCCCTTTTTACTCAAAAAGGTAACACAAGTTGAACTAAATAATGCACTGGCATTCATTGCAGATTAAATATATACAGAATGTTTCCCCATGCTTTCTTCTGCAAGAAAAAGTGCAATTTTTATGGGTAGTTTCTTCTGTAGATCACCTGGAGTCGTTTAACCTTCTTGTCACTGTGCCACTGTGAAACCAAATTGCTGCAACATTTACCTAGGAAATCGAGCACATCTATGTTTCTGTGCAACCAGTTATCCCCGTGGTGCTGCTGGATGTATTTTGTAGGGGGTGGGGCTTTTTCACAGTGACATTGCACCTCCATTATGTTGTCATGCTGTTTACAAGCTTTCAAGTCCACCCTGGGGTCAATGTTTTTGATCTCTGAAAGGACGCGTCGCATTATGTGACCCAAATTAATGATGCTCCTGCCAGTTGCGAGGCTTTAACAGACCCGATGAAAGCGTCAAGCTGCAAATTGTGCCTCCAATCCTCACAGCGTGTCACTCGCTACTACATATCCGTTGTAGATGCCAGAAATAGCAGGACAAAGCGGACAATGCGATAAAAGAGTGTTTGAGTAGAAGCGACCATATTAATGTGTTCAAGGTCGCCAGGTCTTCGTAGTCAAGTTTCTATTAAATTAGAAAAAAGATCTGAAATGTTATTTCCATCTCTAAGGAAGAAAAAAATAAATATTGTTGTTATAACACTTCCATGCTGTAACAAAAAAAATTTGTTAATAAGGAGCGAATAAGCACCTTTTTGAGGTCAGATAACAAGCACAACTATATGTAATGCTGATCATAGTGTTGGTGGGAAAGATCTTTAACAATGTCTTTCAACCCCTTAGCTGCGGCGGCTATTCCGCCGCAGTGCTAAGGAGGAGGGGGGGGCCACGCGGCGCTCCCGTGCTCGTGACGGAACCGCTCTGTTATGAGCCTCGGGTGGGCTGTGCTTATGACGGAAAGGTTCCGTCACGGCCCCGCCCGCCTAATAGAACCTTCAGTGCAGGCGTGGAATTCGCCCCGGGCAGGTGCGTCGAGCCCTGCCGAGGCTCGTGACGGAACGGTTCCGTTACAAGCACGCAAGGGGTTAAGTAATCTATGATAAGAAGTTTTCATCAGAAATAACGACCAGATTCTGGCAGTGGAGAAAAGAAAAAGAAAGAAACCTAAAATCGGTTTGAAAAACAAAATCTATTTAGTTTACCACCTAATTTTTTTTAAACAGAGTCAAAGTTGTAGGCCATGCCAGAAAAGCAACCACACATATCCAACATGGTGATTGTGTTTATAAATCGGCTATCAGTGTGAATCAGCTTGCGCTATCATATTAAGGTCCAGTCCACACTCGCTGTAACTTTGCATGGGCTCAAGCGTGTTGCAAAGCGATGGTAAGCAACACCAATTATACTATTGAAGAATGTTGGATTGTGCAAACTCCGATAATTCATGCAGGAATGGGTGTGAAAGGTTTCCTAAACGGGCAAACATCCCTATCATTCTAGGCAAAGCCATATCAACTAACGTTACACAAAATAGCGGTATCTAGCTTTGCCTAGAATAGTAGTGGAAAGTGAAAATGGATGCAAAAAATGGGAAAAAGGAAATCATGCCGCATATTTCATATGTAAATGGTATACTATTTACATATTTGATATAGAACATACATAGGTCCAATTAGGTATAGTCTAGCAGGAACATCTCTAACATAAATTGCAACTTAGTTCACTTACCTCTTGTTTCTATACAGATCTGCTCTACCTCAAAAGGTATTCATGTGCTTTAGGTTGAAGTAAAACCACGTAACCCACAGTTAGGACTGTATCCCAATAATCATGACACCCCAAACTTTTTAGAGCATCCCAATTTACCTCAGGAGGTTCCACTCCGGGTTGATCTTGTGCAAAAGAACAACCCACCCTAAATCAGTTTAGCAGTCTCAACAATAAGTAACTGGGACCCCTCAATAACTGAGTTCTAGACCAGGGAAAAGTTAAAGGGTTTTAATACACACATCTGAAAAACTTAAGCGGTACAAAATCAATGCCATGAAGGCTCAAAGTGCAAAGTTAATACAGAATAGACAAAAGATAGAAATCATTCAGAGTCCCAAATGAGTAGCAAAATTAGGAAAGGCCAGACAGCATCCCCCAATAGACTGAAATGAAAATCTGGCCCAACCCCAGAATCAAGGGGTTCGTCTACACAATTGTCAGAGAAAATTAGCTGAAGCATAGATTCAGCCGGATGTATGTCCTAACAACGAATGCCATTACAACAAATAGCTTTACATTTCTTTTTTTACAATGAAAATGCCATTACAATGAAAGACTTTTCTAACAAATATTTTTGCAATGGATATGCCTCTACCACGGATGCCATTACCATGAACATACCAGTATGTAATAACGGTGGTCGGCCAGCTACGCTCCGTGCACGGAGTGTGCGTAGTGCCGCCTACTCCGCATTTTGCGGAGCTGGCGTAGCCAGGCGGCACTACGCACGCTCCGCAGACGGAGCGTAGATGGCCGCCACCCGCCTCCCTCCCGCCCTCCCTAAATACTTTCAAATAAAGGAATCAAATAATTTAAAAAGCACTTACCTTGCCCGCCGCTGCCCGCCGCGTCCCCGGGGCTCGCTATCTTCCGTCTTCCGTCTTCTTTAGTAATGCGCATGCGCGGGCGGCCGCGCATGCGCATTACTAAAGAAGACGGAAGACGGAAGATAGCGAGCCCCGGGGACGCGGCGGGCAGCGGCGGGCAAGGTAAGTGCTTTTTAAATTATTTGATTCCTTTATTTGAAAGTATTTAGGGAGGGCGGGAGGGAGGCGGGTGGCGGGGCTGGCGGCCAGTGGTGTTTGCGGAGTGGGGCTACGCGGAGTGCGGAGGTGGGCGTAGTTTCTCGCCCACTTCGCGTAGCTCCGCGAAGCCCCACTCCGCCAACTCCCCCCAGGGTTAGTATGTAAGTATTTTACAGGCAGGTATATAATGGGTTGATGTGTATCTCAACAAAGGAAGAAGGGGGACTAGGCACTGGTGAAGGTCCAGTACCTGTGCTCCAAAAGGATATATATGAACCAAATACGGCGGGATACTGTTCCTAATAAGACACAAATAGAATAAGAGGAAAGATCTAGGTGCTGGACAGGTTATGAGAGACAGTCAACAAGAGTGTTTCTTGTTGCACTCGCACATCCCTGGGGATGTCATGCTTCATTATCGGATGAATGCTCCCCAACGGGCCAGTGCTGCATTGCCCTAGGGGGCCCCTGAAGGGTCACTTTAGCGGAGATCTTTTGTTTTTTCTCACCGTTTGATGAGTATGGAGGTCTCCTAGTGGAGTGGTGAAGAGTGAGTGACAAAGTGAGTAAAAACTGGTTTTAATAAAAAAGATTTCCCTGTCAGATTAAAAAACCTGTAGGTTTGTGCTACTATAGGGGTAACAATATCCCCTAGTGGCTGAAAATAGAGGTCAACATGTTTCGCACCTGTGTTGATCAAAATGATCCTTGGCGCTTCATCAGGACCAAAACAGTGGTAAGGTGGTGTTCCAATCCCACGGATAGTCTCAGGGTGAGTGATCCCCCTCTAAAAGAGTGGTACCTACTCATGACTAATATCACTGGTGGTTCAACCTAGAGAACAAGGAGAAAGGAGATGGGACAAAGACAAACATATAGTACAGCAGTGTTAGATAGTTTCTGACATTTGTCCCTGTTAACCAGAAGATTCCATAATGTGAACGCTGTATGCGTCTGGAGCTGGAGTAGTCACCAGACATTAGAAACATATGTTTAAAAAATACAATCACATAGACACAATTATTGTCGAAGCAGATTTGGTGCCATCATTTACATGAAAGTCATTGCACTGGTCAAGTATCTGTTTCTGCCCAGTCACAGTCACAGTAACATAATTATACTCACCACATGCCCCTAGCTTGATCGTTAGTTTCATTTGTGCCCTGTGGCACGTTAGTAATGATGTAAATGTCATGGTAACATACAGAATAAGGGAGACTGTGATCTTACATAATATTCACGGTAATCAAATTTCATGGGTTCAAGCGAGGTGGAACGTACAAATCCAGGCTAGAAATGTAAAAAATGTACCAGAAAAGAAAGGCCATGCTTGGTTGCATATCTTATCGCTCGCGCAGGTGGCAGTAGCTGACCAAGCCTCGATCAGGCATGTTGTTGAAATGGGCCAGTTTTACTTACGGTTTTGCTGAGTTTGCTTCTTGCAGCACCTACCCTCGACCCTGTGAACCTGAATGGTGGCCGTGTGGTTGAGCATTGTTCGTAATGTAGTCTTCTGTCAAATACAGGATTTTCGAGATGGTCCTCCAGACAACTGCGCATGTCTCGCCGCCATCTTGGAGCGGTCACACAAAGTAGTTAATAATTGCTAAAGAGTGTTTGTGGTGTATAAGTTCCTCTTAGTACTATATTATGTGTAGTAATAGTGTGGAACTGGCCAATTTTGCATGGTTTTCAACCTCCCTTTTGTTGGAGTGTCCATCTTAGGTCACGGATGTGGAATAAAAATGAATGGATAAAAATGGATACACCTGATGGATGCACAATATTAGACTTTGTATAGGTCACCGGAAAATACCCTATTGGTTAGGCTCTTTATATAGCAGACCCTATTTTGGAGTCAATGTGGTCTTATGCTCTTAGGTTCTATGTAGTGAGCAAAAACATGTCTTATGTATGGTCTGCTTTCATAAATACTGGAGTCCAAGTAGAAAGAACGGGTTACAGTTCAATTCAGGGGATGTCGTCATTCAGTCCCCTCTTATGTGTTTGAAGGCAAAACATCCAGCGTTGCTACCTTCTGAATAGCGTGGTGGTGCTCCATGAAGGGTTTGCCTCTAGAACAGTGCATCTAATAGCATCTGAGGAGTGTTTAGATTCTGTGAAATGGTTGCACAACATGGTAGCGATGCATCCACATCGGATGGTGCTTTGTGCTCCCTTATATGGATCTTGACAGATCTAGTTGTAATACCGATATAGAAGAGTTTGTAGGGGCACGTAATAAGATAGACACAATATCTAGTGTTGCAATTGGTGTGCTGTCTCTCTGTCTAAGTGAAAGTACCCAGATCTAGTGATTTTGTTTGGTGGACGGACATGTGTTGCATGTGCTGCATGGGTAATGTCCGGTAACGGGAGGAAGATTCCACAAGGTATTCTCTTTCGGACTTTTTTTAGGGCGTATTCTGGTATGGGTAAGTCAATCTCTCAAATTCTCAATTGTCATGAACGCAAACCTGGGACATGCAATGTCCAAACCACCTGTGCTCAAGATTTTCCAGTGTTTCATTACAATGTTCTTAATTTTGTTAGACAGAGGGGTAAAGGCGGTGGCGCACGCCATTGCATCCTCAGTTGGTCATGTGTTTTTCTCTATAAGGGCTTCCCGATTGTTGCATGCTCTCTTATTAGCTTGCTTCATTAGTCTTGACGGTTTATTCTTTGCTGTTAGACTTCTGCAAAGGGTTTCTGCTTGCATGTCATAATCGCTTAAAGAGCTGCAGTTCCTATGGAGTCTCAGAAATTGGCCATAGGGGAGATTTTCTCAAAGGGACTTCGAGCAGTGACTATCGAACGGGAGTAGGCTTTTGCAGTTGGTATTTTTCTTACAAGTCCTGGTCTGGAGTGTCATTGGTTGATAGAGATCAGAAGGTCTAGAAATGGAAGCTTCCAGACAGTGATTTTGTGAAGTGTAGATATGGGTTCAGAGTATTAATCCATTCGCTGAATCTCTGGCAGCTGTCTTCTGCTCCTTTCCAGAAGATGAGGATTGCATCTATATAGCATTTACATGTGATGATGTTTGCTTGAAAGGGGTTAGATATAGAAAAAATACACTGTGATTCAAAATGAGCCATGTACAAGTAGGCCAGGCTGGGTGCAAAGGTACTTCCCATGGAAGTACCTTGTATCTAATGGTACAGGTGAGTCGTACATGAAGAAGTGGTTTTTCAGGGCTAGTGTTGTATATTCCATGATGAAATTCACCAGTGTGGTTGTCGGGAGAGTAGTTGTTCTCAGGAAGTTGTTTATCACATCGATAGTACCATATAATGCGTTGATACCTATAAAAATACCTACATTTTTGTGGAAAAGGCATCCGTGGTAAAGGCATATGCGTGGTAGAAAAGTAACAGGTAGGTTTAAACTATCTATGTATTTGTATATAGACAATATAAATACATTTTGATTTTAAAATACAGACACACACACATATATTTGTTTATCCTATTTACCCACGCATCTAGAACCTTAAGAAATCCCTTGTCACTCTACAAATTCCCTTACCACCCAAAATCCCATACCCACCCTATACCCTGGAAATTTTCATGCCACCCCAAAACCCATACCCATCCTAAACCTTAAATATTCCATTAGTACCCCAAAACACATACCTCTCCTAAACCCTAAAAATTCCCTTACCACCCCAAAACCTACCTTAAACCCCCCAGATTTCCCTCACCACCCAAAATCCCATACCCACCCTAAACCATAAAATTCATGTGACACCCGGAACCCATACCACCCCAATCCTAAACATTCCCATACCACCCAATTTCCCATAACCACCCTAAACCCTAAAAAGTACCTTGCCACCTAAAAACCCATACCCCCCTAAACCCTTAAAATCCCTTGTCACCCAAAAAACCTCTCCCACCCAAAAACTTACCCCACGCTGTCTATAAAACGACCCCAAATCCTTCCAATACCCTGAGGCCTAAAACACTGCCCCCAATTAAAAGGGCTAGCCTGATCCCCCCTGCCCTGATCCATAAAACCACCCCACTCTTACAAACTCCCTCCCAAACCCAGTCACTAATCTGAGTAAAATAAATATCCTGGACTTGCAGATAATTGAAAGTAATTATATTAAAACAATACGAATTCACCTACTTTAACTACTGATTAAATAATTTTATAACTCTGTCTATGTTTACCTTTACATAAAATGCAAAATAAGTCTTTTCTATTTGCATATATTTATGTGAACATCTGCCTTTCATTTTTTTCTATGATTATGGCAGATAGATGTGAATGTTATTTCATTGACCTTATTTTTCCTATATTTGCTAAACATCAAGGTGGAGAATCGAACATTTGAGGTCAAATGCATTTGTTCAAATTGCACTGATGTGAATTCGGTCAGAAAAACCAAAACAGAGAAATATTTCACGTGTACTAGATGGTTAGGCTACTATGCGATTCCTTGAAGCTAAAGAAAAAATTAGCAGAGGACATATTTTGTGATACTGTCAAAAGAGTGGACTCTGCCAATTTTTGCCTCCATTGCATAAAGAGTCCTGTATTCAGAACATTCTTGCAGATTTGTTCACTGATTTTCAATTTCCTGTATCTAAATCAGCTGTCATATTGTTAATAAAATATGCAGTATATCCCTTGGTAAGAGCTTTTAAATGAAAGATGGATATGGCTTGATATTCTCAAGTACATTGTGTTTTAACATAAAGTTCAGGAAGAGTGGAACAAAAAGATTTAAAAAGTCAACCTTTTTCTTTGTACAGTTTTAGCATGGCTCCTCTCCCTCTTTATGAAGCCAAATCCTATAATCACTTCTCTTGTATTCCAACAGATGTTGTGGATTGGATTTGGCCCTAAATGAATACAGCACACGCGGGCGGGGGGATACAGGACATTTCCTGCAACACAAGTTCTGTCCTAACTTTGAAATTAATTTATTGTATTTTGGGCTATTTCTACTTTGCAGTTACAATTGTGGGGAAGCAGGCATCAGACTGATTTGGAAGAAATGTAAATTGGAGCTATTCTTTAAGTTAGTTAGGTATCTTTTAATTACAGCAAAAACAGGAACCCATTATCTGTAACAATCATTCATTTAGTACAGAGATATAGCATGATTGATCTTAGATTGTTGCTATGTATTGGAAGTCCATGCCCTGACAAATATATGTGTGATTTGTTATGGTGTCACTGCATTGAAGTTGCATGTGGTAATCTATAAAGCACATAAAATTAAGTAAACTGAACAATTCACAGCAGTACATTTTATTGGAAAAACAAGTGTCCCCAATAAGTATATAACGTTTTTTCAATCAATTCAATGAATATGATTTTTTTTCTGACTAAAGAAATGTTTTACCCAGAGTAGACATCCAATTTATAACAAGAAATATGCAGTGGTTACTCAACATTACCAAAACCAGTCACGATTAAGGATCTCACGTGAGGCAACATGGAATTGAGGGTGGCATAAGGTAGTCGCTATCATATTGCATAAGTTTTGTTTGTAGATTCTGCATTGCTATAGGAGCTGGATGTCATGCTCTGGACTCCTTGGATTTTTAAACATTTTATTTCCATATTTGTACTTCAGATTAAAATATTTATTATAAACAAATAGGAAAAGACAAAATAAGTCCATGTTATACTGATTTTCTCCTGAATACTAGATACTAATGACCAAATCTGGAATTAGCAATCAATAAGGACCACACAGTAACCCATGGAGTGCTTGGGTAAGAATAAATACAGACACAAAAAGCCAAGAAGGGGAACCTTTTATAACTGACTCACAGAATTGCAAATATACCTAATCAATATTAATTGCGTCAAGAAAATGAAAAATAAGATACTTCAAGACTCAGGCGTATCTGAGCCAAAATTAAGTTTTATTGCTCATATGTAATCACTACAAGTTTGGCCAACAGATGAGTAACTTTGTCATCTATCAGTTACACCGTTGCAAGAGTGGATCAACAGTACTCGTGACCCTGATGACAACCTTTTGATCTTAGACTATTATGGGTCATTCAGCTTCTGAAAGATGGAATTTGTGTAACCATTTTTTTATTCATGATTTTGTCTAGTTTCTTGCTATGCTGTATTGATTACCTAGGTGTCAAATATATATTTTTGCCTTAGATACGGCTGAGTGTTGAAGTATCTTCTTTTTCATTTTTGTGATGCAATTAATATTGATCAGGCCTAATTTAAATTATTTGAGTCAGGTATGAAATGATCCCCTTGTTGACTCTTTGTTTCTGTATTCCAGTCCAGAATTACGTTTGCTTGCACAATTCAATCTTTTCAGTTCAAGCAAGCAATAAGAAAATAAAACTAAATTGAAGCACAACCATTGAAGTGTTCAAAAGTTGTAGCAAGAAACGTAACACTAAAAAATATTCAATGGTAAAAAGATGTTCAATTT
Organism: Lissotriton vulgaris; assembly: GCF_964263255.1. Classification (NCBI taxonomy): domain Eukaryota; kingdom Metazoa; phylum Chordata; class Amphibia; order Caudata; family Salamandridae; genus Lissotriton; species Lissotriton vulgaris. The sequence goes on from NC_141690.1 coordinate 157,389,575, forward strand.
GAAATTGAATTATGGGTGAATGAAAAATATTGCAAAGTACTGTAATAAAGTTGAAGTGAATAAGCAAAATTCAAGATTAACAAAAATGCCAACAGTGAAAAATGTATGTTAAGCATTTTATGTTATGGCAACACAATCATTTACAGTAATGCAATGTAAAAGAATATACAAATGATGGCAAAAGTACTACTTCAAGAACTCTATGGGACAAACCAAGCATAGGTACATAGGGAAATGTAAAATTAGACTTCCATTAAGTGGAAGAAGACCTACCAAGAGACTGTATCCGTTTTGTGTTGCAAAAGATCGGGCGTCACTGGTGAGAACCTTGGACAAAAACCAGTCAAGGTTTCACTGCATTGGACACATTATGGGGAGGCTCTAGACCTCCAGTCCACTGCTTATCACATTTAAACATGGGTAAAAAAATGTTTTCATTATTCTGGATGTTGCTGCCTCTTCGGATCAGCTCCTCAGTGGCATTGTCACTTACAGAAAATCAGTCAACAGCGCCTCCTCAGGATTCCAGTATGAAACGTTACTGGACCTCAATCACAGGTAAGTATTGTTGTCAGACGTCACTAGTTAAGACACAGTCAATGTTCTGAAGCAGACACAGACAAGAATTTCTAGCAGACCTAGATTCAATATGCCTGAAGCGCAGTTCAAGAATCCAACCCTGAACCAAGTTCTTCCAACAAAAAAACTTGGGGTGGAAAATCTGAGAAACTCCTCAAAATGTACTTGTTCAAGGTGAAAGGTATTTTTAATGCATCTTCTATGTCATATTGTCTACAGTGGCTAAGAGATGTGCAAAGACTTCTACACAAGAATTCTTTACTATTGGGCCAGGGAAATTTGCCAATAACTACTACACTTTGATTTCACTATGGTCCTGTGATATTTGCTTTCCAGTTCACAAAGCACCAAAAAGACTTCTACCTACATTTCTATATATGGCTTTCTAAGCAGTATAGCCTGTGCCCAAAATGAAGGACCTAAGCTGCAGCTTTCCCTGTATGACAAAAATAAATTGCTACCCTTTACCAAAAGCTCTAACCTTAAGGGGTTTCAGTGTAACGTCTCGGAGGACTAGGGCATTACCACCATCGAGATGCCAGAGTAGAAGAGCGTGAACATCAGTTCTGTAGTTGCTTTCTGGAAGAAACAGTTTGAGTTTCTTTAGAAGTGAGAGCTGGTAGCATGCCGCCTTTGTGTTTCGGCTCTGTGTTCCTTGGGGGTGGTACCGGGGGGAATGAGGTTGGTGTTCCGGATGAATCCAAGTGACTTTGCAGTTGGTGAAAACTGCTGCCAAAGTTCATATAATTAAACTGAGTTTGTACTGTATTTTGTTTATTGCTCCTGTCTTGGTTCGGTTGAGCTTCAGGTAGGCATTGGACATCCAGGTCCAGATGGTGTGCAATCAATGTTTAATGTGCTGGCTGTCTAACGCAGAGGATACTTTCACATAGGGTTGGCATATTGATGAATCTTCTTGCTATTACCTGTGAGAAGAGCACTAAGCAGCTCCATGTATAGGTTGAAGATGACAGAAGGTCGTATGGAGTCCACAGGTGATGGGGATCTTTTTTTACTTGTATCAGTTGGAAAGGTAGAAGGAGAACCAGTGAAGGATATTGCTGGCGAATTCCATGTGAGCTTCCAGGGTGCAGGAGGATGGGATAGTCCACTGGGTCGAAGGCAGTTAAGCGGTCCAGAAATATCAGAAGGCAGAGTTCATCTTCATCGGTGGCCAAAAAGGGATCTTTTATAATGTGTAAAATGGCAATTTCTATGCTACATCATAATCTGAAGCCAGTCTGGTAGTCATGCAGAGGATGGATAGCATTGATGTGGTCATAGACTGCTTTTTTGAGGATCTTGGCAGTGAATGATAGGTGAGTGATGGGCCTGTAAGTGGCAAGGTCATCAGGGTATAGTGTAGGCTTCTTTAGGAAAGGAGGGAGGTCTGGCCAGGCTTGAGATTTATTTGGAAGATTCCTTGAGTGAGGTAGGCAATGTAAAGTAGTGTTAAAGAGCACCTCCAGAGGCAGCTTTGATGAAGGTTGATAGTAAGACGTCATTTTTATCAGAAGTGACTTTGAGAGATTTGAATATGTCAGCGAGATCTGGGAGAGATAGGACTTTGAAGGTTGACCATTTCAGACTTCTATGAGACGGGTGGGTGTAAGAATTGAAGCAGGCTTGGTGTCTTTGGTATGCTATTCAATCATCTGTATTTGTTCACAGAAAAAGAGGTTGATGGCATTGAACATTTCTGTGCAGTGAGGAATAGATGGGTCTTGCATGGGGTTGATATAGTGCCTGATTGTTTCTGTTGGTGGCTTCATTGATGGTGTTGATATAGTACATTGCTTTGGCCCATATGTTGAATTGTATGTGTTTAGAGGAGGGCCTTCAGTATGAAGAGGTCTTCCGGTGCCGTTATTTTCATCTAACTAGAGAGTCAACGTGTTGGCTATCAATTTTAGAACAGATCATTTTTGAAAATGTTAATATTAATATGGGCTTTTAAAAAATTTAATTCACATCATAAATTGCATTTTCCCAATAACATACAACTTAGTATAATAAATGTCTTTGCAGTTTTGTTGAGTCCTCTATTCAGTCAACAAATTATTCCACGTGTCATGCCTCTAATAATATATCATAACGTGATACTGTTACTACTTAGTATCCTTGTTAGAACTTCCTTACAAGTAGTTGTTGGACTTGGTCCTTTCTGCTGGTTCACCCCCAAACTTTTTTCCTTCTCCCCTCCTGTTTAGCTGAATTAGTTTTTGTTGGCCTTAGAATTCTGTGTACATTACCACTACTAACCAGTGTTCATTCTCTGAAACATGGTACAATTGCTTACACCTTCTTGACATATTTTATTTATTTAGTTATAAGTCCCTAGTAAAGTGGTATACCCTGTACTCTGGCCAGTAAATTAACTGCTACTAGGGGGCCTGCAGCACATATTGTGCCATCCACTTAAGTTGCCTTTTAAAAGATGTCTCAGGCTTGCAATGGTAGCAATACATATGCCAACCCTAGAGTAGGCCCTAAATATCCCATGCGGTAGGGTGCAGTGTATTTAAAAAGTTGGACATGCACCTTTTGGTTTTACATGTCCTAGTAGGGAAAACCTCACAAATTCATTTTTTCACTGATGTGAGGTCTACCTCTCACATCAGAAAATATTGGATTACTGTGTGTTTGGGAGCAGGTAGGAATATCATATTTGGTGTCTAATTAATTCTACTTTAAAATCCTCTTTAATTGTAACGTTGGATTTTAAGTTACCCTTCTGAACAAAATCAATTTTTAGAAGATTGGCATTTTCTTGTCCTGACCGTTTGGTGCCTGCATCCTATTTCCTGGATTACATGACTAGGCGTAGTTGGCAGTTGGCCTTAGTGTATTCCTCATGGACAACCACAAAATAGATGGACTGGGTGTTGGCAGGATGGGCCATCCTAGCGGGATATGGTGCAGAGCTGTGCACAGTCCCACTTGCCCTTCAAAGACACTGCCTCAACTCACAAAGAACTTCACACTAGCTTGTTGTGATTGCAGACAGCCTGGGACAAGAGCAGAGAGGCAGGAAATTCCCAGCACTTCAGTGGGGGGAAAACTCCAGAAGCTTCATCCCAGTTCAAAGTGGGCACCAGGTATAACAATAGAACCATCACACCACTCTTCAGTACACACCTGGACCTGGGCATACTACAGAAGAAGAACTGCCCTGCTGTCAGAGGTCTGCACTGCTGCCTGAGGATGCCTTGCATTTCAAGAGAGATGACTGGAACTGCTCCCTTCATCCTAGACTACCAGAAGTGACTTAAGTCAGCTGAATGACCTCCTGCTCAGATCTACAGGGACACAGGAAGCTTTAGAAACCTCCCTGCTACTGCCCAGCTGACCTATTACACTGGACATGAAACTGGAGCTGCCTGGGCTCTAATGGACTCTGATGCAGTGAGTTCCTGATCTCCAAGAGATGCCTCCCAGGTCCTGGAAGAAAGGCAGTAATCCTGAAGTCTTGAACTCTTTGTGACCGCAAACATGCCCATTTGCACCAAGATGTTGCTGCCCACCAATGTCAACAGCCTGCGGTGACTGCCAATGCGAACCTCCAGCAACGACCATCTGCAATGCCTGACAGGATCTTGATGTCACCGCGCTGACCGTCTGTGATGCATAGCCTGCTCTTCACGCAACAGTGACAACCATTTGTGATGCTCTCTGTCTATTCCTTGCTGCCTCCTCCACAGTGAACTAGACTCTTTGCACCAAATTTTGAGAAGGTAACTTTTTTAGCAAGATTAACCCGGTCCCTAAATCTAGCATGACCAGATGACCGAGAGTGGCGCATTGTGGTTTTCAGCGCTATTCCTATTTAAATCTTTGATAATGAATAGCTCCAGTTGTACTGATTGCATTTTTATTGTTTTTGAGTGAAATTAGTTATTAAACTGTGCTCTATTTTTATAAATTGGTAGAGTAAGATTCTTGTGTTGTGTTTTTAATTTTTCTACAATTTAAGTGCTGCAAAAACACTTTATACATTGCCTCTAAGTTAAGCCTGACTGCTTTTGTGCCAGTCTGCCAGAGGGTTAAGCAGAGGTTCATTTAGTGACTTTTTGTGGTTCACTCTGATAAGGATTGTGGCTATTGGTCGAGTAAGGCTTTACCAACCAAGAACCCGATTTCTCACAATAGTGACTTTGTTTTGATGGTAAACCAAAATATTACCAAAGGCAGAACAAAGCAGAGTAAAGTTGAAGAACTCAACAGACTTGGACTATTTTGACAGTTTTAGTTATGATGTTAATCAAAATATATACTATGACCATCCATATATTTGAAAATCAGACGTTCCATGTAATCACTTTATTAGAATCATTGAGGAAAGGTATAATGGAGATATTGTAACCCAAACACCACTGACATTTTAACTTTAATTTATGAAATAAGGATTTATGAAAGAAATCTTAAATGCAGTCTATTCAGAGCTTAAAACAGGTATTTTGTTCAGTAAGGATTAAATAAGGGCGTTCAATCATTTTCTAGTCAGCAGGTGTAACTCATGCACTAAAAAAAACTTGTCCCAAAATGAGTGCTGGTGCCTAAGCTTTCTGAGACTGAAGACAATCAGTGATATGAAAATCCAATGGGGTATTGCATAATTTGTAGCCTGTGCTGGTATTGCCTGACCCATCGAAACTAAAAGGCACTAACAGATAGTTTCATTGTGTCCACTTCTGTTTCAAACTGAGAGAGAGGAACATGCCCACCCCATCCATTTGACACATTTCAGGGTAGACACATGCCACTGGCTTTCAATGTCACATACTTAGTTGTTGAGGGAGATGTGATATTAGAAAAGGGGTTCCCAAATCAATGCTGGTTCAGTTAAACCATGCTCCTATCATCTGGGTGTGCACAATCATAGGCCTTTGCCGATAATTCTTATCATATGATCATGCTATTGAATGCCCATGGATGGGCTTCAATTTCTAAGACTTGATGTATGCTCTTGAGGTCCATCTGCCTGCAACTAATATCCTATCTTACCGAGATGTTGTAGGTCTCATGTGGCTCCAACATATTTAGTAGCTACTCTAGTATTGACGCTTAATTCTGAGGTTTTGGAAAACGAAGATTTTATCCCAATCTTTTGCTATAGTGCATGTCATTTTGAACCTTGCTTCTCTTAGGCTAACAACTGATTACCTTTAGTTGATGAAAAATGAAATGTGCTTTTTTTAATCCTATGATTGAGTGTACACAATTTGAACACTTTTTCTTGCAAATTTGAGCTGTTATGTCTATGTATAATCATTGGATATTCTGTTTTGTGATGTGGTGTTGAACTTTATAATCTGAACTTTCTATGTATTTTTATAGATGTTGTCTGTACTAGTATTCATAAAACACTTCTTTTTCTGATTGGCAAATTGATATTGCCATTAAAAAGAGTAGGATAAAAGCCAGGGAAAGCAAGACCAGAGACATCAAAATGTATTGTTGAGTAAGAGAAAATGTTATGAGCACATCCAACTTGTAGGTGGTTGTCTGTTCAATCTGATAACACCTTGTTCCTCGTCTTAGTTATTAAATAAAAGTAAGAATGTTATCTCATTCTGTTTTGCTTAAAACTTGGTACAATAGTCTTGTAAAGTTCAGCATATCTATGAGAACAGGTAATTTGATATTTGGCATATTTTTTACTTAAAAAGATGACCTAGAAATATCTGGGTAAAGTGAAGTGCAAAATGTCTTAGATACTTTCCACCAACAAGCAAAACTTTGATGCTCTTTTACCTACCCATAATTCCTATGCCAGCAATGTGGTTAACTAAGTTAACTGCTTATTGCTAAAATATGAAACGATCTTTAGGTCCCATGTGTGAATCCTGCCTAGGCTCACTCATCCATCCTTTCCTCTGAGGTTGATAAATTTGGAACCATACATGGGGTTAAAGTAAAATCTGTTGTTGTTTGAAATGGCTGAAGTGCAGTATGAAATACTATATAAAACAAGTTATTATTATTACTAGGATGAACAAATAGTATAATAAAAGTGATTTTGCCTTAAAACAATTGCTTTGTGGTCAAGAAGCCTAGAAATAGTAGAGAATTAATGTGCAGTTGCCCCCAGCAGCAAGGCACCATTCATGTACCATGCCAAGGGAGCCTGGCTCTACCTAACACTAATGCAGATGAACAACATTCATTCATGTAAGCTTATTGTTCCTTTCTGTTTTATATGCAGGTGATCCTGATCCTTACAAAATACTACCACTCTGACATGGGAAAAGTGCTGGAAAGTTCTATGTGGAGGTAAGATTTTGAAATGAAAATCTCATTAATGTCAATGCAAATAGGGACACAAAAGAATGTAAGAACAGTTATCTCAAGATGAATGTTGCCTTTATGATTTAACACCAGTATTGACTTTCACTTCTTTCATTGAGGTTGTCTGTAAGCAGAGATGGTATTTTGGAGATGTGTTCATAGATTTACCTCCATTTCCATACTTTTCTAAACTACGGGTGAATCAAGGCAAGATATATGTCAATGTAGCAGAAATCCAATTTCTTGGTATTAGGGTTTATTTTCTACTGGTTATATTAATGTTGATGGTTATACAATTTATTGAAATCTCACAAGGATAAGCTAAGTTGAGATGAAAATATATCATAGTCGCCTTATCTTTTGCTCTTCTTTATGAGTGGGCAAAAAAGAGTACTGATCTCTTACATTTACATCTCATGCACTGCATGTCTACTGAAACATAGTGATGCAAAACATGTAGGTCAAACAGACCAAAGGTAAGATATCTGAAAAGTAATTGTGAATCCCAATATAAAAGAAGACATACTATTATAGACTGTGTACTTATTGTGTTTTCTGACTTGGAATCCATGAATGTTACATATATTATTAAATATATCAAGATTATTTAGCTGATCAATAAGGCCAGTCTTGCAATTAGAGAGATATTTGTAATATCACTGTCTTAAAATTGTGTTTTGTTTACTAATTAATTTTCAAGAGTTGTAAAGAATGCTATGTGATCGACAGCTATGCCTAAGCTTTATCACCTTACCTCTTTTTCAGTGTTTCTAAAGATTTTTAATGTGTGACAATTTATTCATGTCTCTGTTAGCTCCATTGTGGTCCATTCCATCACTCTGGCGTACACAACATAAAATCCAAGCCATCATTAATAAACAGTTACAACGTGGAATAACAATTAGTGTGTTTTCAAATTGTCATTATCCATCTGTTTGGATTATATATAACATGATTTCCATTCAGAAATTGGTGTTTTTGTATCATGCAAGGTCTTATGGGCAAAAGTGAAACCTTGAACTGCAGGGTTTTTACAGTCAGCTAGGCAAGGCTTTAATTACTGAATTACTATTTTGGAAACTGACTACAATACAGTTCGAATGAATGATCAATGATGAGTTGTATAATGCCTTAGTCAATATTTGTAACATATTTTCACAAAAAAGAGTTTTGGCTTCTAAAATGAGTGGGACTAAACAGCAGCAAACATTGAGCTCTGCTCAGCATAGTCTGAGCTGCAATAATATATCATAGTAGAAACCATAGTCTGATACTTTTGGAAGGTGTTTAGGAGATATGGTCTCAGGATACTTAAACATTGTGTAGGTTTCATTAAAATTTGGGTTCCCTTTGACTGAAAGTACACAATGAATATAGCTTGGGGCAAAATGTCCAAGAACAGATAAAGTAAGATGCTGAGCTTGAAGTTGATGATATACATAGGAGGAAATGGCACTGACTTGATCTATTTATTATGCACATTCCTGTGATGCGTACTTAAATTCATGTATCACTTTTTGCCCTCGGCTGATTGACATTTTGTGGGGGTTCATTCTGAATTATTCAGTATGTTTATTCTCAGCTACAGAATTTCCATACTGTATTGAGGTGGGATTAGGTGATGTTTGTCTACTGTGCATCTTAATTGGAAGCCAAGAATATGCTTTCAAGGGCAAGTAAGCATACATTAGCCGTTGCATTAAAACAATTAGAACTGCACATATTTTACATCATATTTGCCATGCTTCAAATCAGATTCACAATATTAAAATTAAATGTGATTTGAAAAAGATGCACATTTTGGGATTGTAAAATAAATGTCTAGATTTGGTCCTTGCACATTCATATTTTACAGGTTGTATTTCATTACCACACCAGAGCATCAACATGCACATTAAAGAGTATGCAATGTATTTTTCTCTATTTTATAATAAAATCAGTTGATGCTGGGTTGCCATGGATGATTTTCTCTTATAATGAAGGCCTAAACTGAGAAACATTTGATCTCTTTTTATTTTATTCTTTATTTATAAGTTACAGAGTATAGTGATTGGGAAGAAAACATGTTTTAGTGCCTGATCATTACTTCATCTATCCGTCACTGTGGGACTAATAAACTGTCAGAATAGCACTTGTTTTTAGACTCTATGTGTTGAAGTGGGATTCTGGTGACATAAATAACATGTTTGTAAACCATATATATAACCGAAAGCATAAACTCTCTCTGTATTTTGTATGTTTTTGTCTCTTTCAATTGTGAGTACATGCTACCTTTATATACATTTTTTGTGTTGTAGATAAATCAGTCTTTTGAAAATAAGAAAAATCCTGGGTATATGCTTAACAGATGTATAGTTATCTACTCATTTAGGGGAGTTCAGAGTCAGTGCTATTTTAAGTTGTGTTTCTGCCAGAAACAACATTGTTTTATTAAATTAATTCTCTGTGCCTGGATTCCATTTCGATCCAAAACAAGATAAGATTCAAAGGCAAGTGACAGCCTTAAAAAGTTTACATGAATTCGAGTCAAGGTCCTGCAGACAGCAGCATTGAACTTGATTCCCTAGCAAGGACACTGTGGACCATAAGGAAACTGTCACTAAATGCATTCACATTGGTCTACACCATTTCCAAACATTCACGAACATATTTTGCTTAGTGCCACACTGCAACTTTCTTACAGAACCTGCTGTTGTTTTAACATTCTGTTCTTTTCTGGGATTTAGTCTGAACACTGTAGACAAGGTCGAACAACAATGTCGCTTGGTATTCTGTTCTGGTCAGACCCCAGCACCTAGTCAAAACACTCAGATACAGCTGTGGTTTCGGAACAAGTACTTTGGTCATATAGGTATACACAGGTGGTAAAACACAGTTGGAGAGGGATCTTTCTAGAGAAGGGAGCATGACAGCACCTGTGATGTGGATCTTCCATCTATAGACAAAGGTACAGGGTCTGCTGCTAAACACCCAGAGATCTTCTAATATATAATCAAGGGAGGGGGGGTTATGCCCCACTGTCATAAACTATGACAGCACCTTTTATGACTACTTGCTATACTAACCATGTTTGTGTTAGGCATTTTTCCACTTGTTGTGGCACGTATACTGCATACTAGAGCACGTCAGTTAAAATAAACATTTTAAACTTTTCTCAAGTCTTTGTCTAATCCTATTTTGGACTGGTACAAGAGTGAGAGCGAAAGGGCTTGTCCTACAACCAGGATTCCTGAGAGGGTCGAGAGGGTTGTGTTCTGGGGTGTCTAATCACTTGTTCCTCTCTGAGTGTGTGGGAAGGCAAGTGAGGCACTATAGCTAGTCGGTCCCCGGGCTCATGGGTAGTCAGATGATAGGATTACTCAGTCCCTGCCTACTAAGGTTCCATGATCCCAAGCATAGCACTGTAGCTCATTGCGCCATTGGGGCTGCACCTCACTGATGAGGCTGAAAGGGTCTGTTTGTGTGTCTGTTTAAAGAGGAACATTGTTTGGCAATCAAGCTGGATTTTTCTCTTTGGGAAGTGGACAAGATTTATTTGCAATCAGTTTACCCTTCATGTAATTAAATAGTTGACATAAATAATACCATGAAATTTACTAGATTTAATTAAACCTCTTGTTGCTGTTGTTCTTAGCAGAGAGGCCCGCTATGATGAAGAGCTTAATTTGATAATAAATGAGTTATAAGGAATTTTTGTAAATTGAATAGGGTAGGTTTCAATCCAGAGATCTCTGCAATATATATTTTTATATACTTATTTTTATTTATTTGAGTTTTATAGAGCGCAACCCAGACCCGTGACGGTATCAGAGCACTTTGCAGGATTGACAAGTGGAATACAAAACACTTGGGAGGGGTGAATATATTTGGGATGAAAAAAATGGAAAAAAACAGGTAGATACATTATACAAGAAACAAGCAGTCACAAGAACCAGGTGGGATGCCCAGAGGTGCAGAGTAATAAGTATCAACTGGAGTAACCATTGAGAGGCCCTAATAGTCGCTGAGCAGATTGTAGTGCAAGCGTTAGGAGAGTAATTTTCCCAGTAGGAAGGTTTTGGCTTTCTTTTTAAAGCGTGCCAGAGACGGAAGTCTTTTAATGGCGGGCGGGGTGAGTTTCATATTCTTTGAGCGGACCCAGAGAAGGCCCGACATTTTGTTTCTCACAAGCAAGCTGGTTGGAGCAAGAGGTCGCTGTAGGACCAGGAGTTTCTTGCTCCTCCAGATACCATGAGTTTCTGGGCAAGAAATGCAGGGGAGTTAGAGTACAGAGCCTTGTGAGTGATGCAAGCCGGCTTAAGTTGGATTCTGGCCTCGAGAGGAAGCCAGTTCAGAGCTTTGAGGTGTGGAGAGATGTGGTCGAGCTTCTTAGAACCTGTTAGGAGTATTGCGGCAGTGTTGAGGCAGGCTATCAATGGGGCCAGAGAGGCGGCGTCTAAGCAGTTGGAGGGGAGGGGGTCATTGAAGTGATTGTACGGGTTGAGTGTGGATAGAATTTTCGAGATGGAATGTTCATCATAAACTTTGAAGTTGGACTAGTGCGCTTGGTTTTTGGGAGATGTCTGGGAGGGAAGCGCAGAGGGAGGAAGCAGAGCCGGAGGGGTCTGGGAATTAGTGGCGGCTCTAAGCTTGTTTCCTTGGGCAGAGCTTTTGTCGCAAAAGAAGAAGGAAAATTCCTCGCATGATATTGTAGATTTAGGGGTTTCTGTGGAGGTTTTCGCCAGTTTGTTAGATTGTTCGAATAGCTTGCGAGGTCTGTCTTGGCGTTCTCCACTTCTGTTCGGAAGAATTCTTTTTTTGAGTTGAGGATTTTCCTATTGTAGGCATTTCTAGCCTGGCGGAGGGATCTCCTCTCATTGTTGAAGGATCCGTTGAACCAGGGGTTCCTGTCTTTGATTTTGGTTCTTTTTAGTTTTAGCGGAGCAAGGTCCTCAAGAATGTTGGATATAGTCATGGAATAGTGTTCAGTGAGGTTGTTTACCATTGTGATATGAGGAGGGGCAGGTGTGAGGTCAATCTCACAATGAACAGCCAGTTTCCAGTGGTCAAGGTTCTTGGTGTCTCTAGCCCAAAGTTTGGGAGTCACGGGTTGTGGTGCCCAAGTCTTGTGGGTGCCAGGCAGAAGGAAGGTGATAGCTTGGTGGTCAGACCAATCACACAGGTCTTTATATAGTTGTGGCCCATGAACATCATTCCTTATGATCGAGCCAGCACAAATATTTATTGTACTGTGTCAAGGAATGGGGTATCCATTCATAAACACCGATTACAATAGTCCAATTGGCTGGTAGGCTTAAAGATTTGTTCTCCAGGAAATATAATGTACTATGATATAGTGTTTTATCTTTGCAGTTTAAAATGACTACAATAACCAATTATCACAGATGCTCAACTCAGTGGTACTCAATTAATCACCCTCATAGGCGTGTCATTGGAGCTGAATGTGTGTCTAGCAAGCAACAAGGATTTCCACTGAAGGTTATTTAATCTCAGAGCTAACACATTGATTTTCAAAGTGGGCAACATTTCCAGTTCAAATTAAATATATAACTAAGAATGCACCAGAATGACAAGCAGACATATGAAGTGGAGGCAAAGAAGGGACATGTTTGGCAATTGGAGGCAAATGGCAATAAACACATTGATGAAGAGCTTGGCAGATGAAGGACGTAGTTTGGACACAAGAGGGACACAGAGTCTGAGGGGAACCATGAGCGGGACGACAACGGTGATGGGGCAGTGCTGAGTGAGGCATCTGATGCTACTGGAACCGGCGTAGTGATTTAGTGATTAAAGAAGAGATGGGTCCTGGGGCAGGAAGTGTCTCTGACACTAGAAAGAGTAATGGGTTACAAACATGGCAGTCCACATTTTCTGTAGTAAACACAATTTAAATAAACAGCTTCTAGCCTGTGTGATGATTCAGTACATATACTATTGGTATACTCTTCTAATGTTAAATGGCGGAATCATATCCCCTATTCTTGCATTATGAATTGTAGTCAATTTCTGTATAAAAACCCATTCATCGTCCTTCTCAAATTAAATACAAAAAAATCTTGCATAACTGTAATGAAGAATCCTTCAAGTACAGTAGCCTTTATACCAACCCTTGTAGCTATTAAGAGTCTTTTGTTCCCTTTTTAAGCCCCGTATGTGCCCTTCCTACATATTTAAATATTGTGCTTATGTTCGTCTAGTTTCATTTTTTCGTTTCTCCCTTCTCAAAAAGCAATACTAAGAGATGATTTGCCATACTGCTAATACAATATCAAAAACAGTGCCACCTGGTACACAGTTTGCACATACACAAATGGGAATTCTTGTATGATATCAAACACTTACATACACTGCACTTACCTGTTGGTATTGGATAGCTGATACAGCTCTTACTTCCACATTTACATAGGAAGATGGAACACAGCTGTAATCAAGTGCCTGTCTTTCTAAAGTGCAAAAATGCTTATATGGGCTGTTTCCCGGAATATTATGAAGCCTAAAGAACATGGCTTGTTGGGGTAGTGGGGCTCAAAGTAATTAAAAAATGACAGTGGGAAGAACTGAAAATTTGTCAGGCAGTTTTCTATACTGTTTAAAGTGTGTGTGTTTTTCTTTAATTCGGTGGCTCTCAACTCGTTCATGATTGTATTGTCCTGCCGATCTATTTTATATGACTACTATCCGCTAGCTAATTTTATTTTGTGTCCCCATAGGCTCTTCAGAGTATTGCATGTTCTTGACTGCCCTAGGGCTTGTCTGCTGCGTTTCCCTGGCAATAGATCTTTTATTTCCTCTATTGAGCTTATTTAACAGATAGGCATCTTTCAATTATCACTTTGAAAATCTTAAAATTGCTTTTGTATAAATCGAAAAACAGTTCATGTTGGAACTTTTGCTTTTCTATAAGCTTCTCAATCAGTGAGATGAAACACTATTATGAGGTATAGTCAAGGGCATTGAAAGTGATGGTTTGAGGTGATTCTGCAAGGGTGAGGCACCTGTGTGGAAGATGTTGTGCTCCACCACAGAAAGACCAGTCCACGGAGAGACCTCCCTAGCCCCACACCCTGTAACTGCCGATGGGTCTGTTCTCTTCCACCCAGTATCTGCACAATACCTTTCTTTCCTTCTCCCACCGCATTTCTCCATCCCTGTTGTGCTCTCCATCTTTGTCCCTCCACTGTGAAACATCTCTTCTCTCCGAGCCCAATGTCTCAGTCAGGTCCATCTTAACAACATTATAGGCCCCCGGGCAAAGCAGTGCACTGGGCCCTGCCTACACAACCACTCACAGGAATAAAAGTGTTTAACAGAAAATGTGTGTTAAATTCTGGTCTGCATGGGGCCCATATGCTCGTGGGGCCCCAGGCAACTGCCCAGGGTGCCCATGCATTAAGACAGCAGTGGTCTCAGTGTCTCTCCATTCCTTCTCTTTGCATATGTTTCTTTCTGCACTTCCTGCCTGTTCGGCCCTGCTGTTCCCTCCACTCACCAACTGCTTGTCTGAAGTTTGTGGCAATGTTGCTGGCAGGTGTAGAGGCCAACAGTTGAGGCGTGGTTTGTGTTGCGTAAGGCACATTACCAATGTACTATACACATAAAGACTACTATTCACACACTATGCCATTTTACTACAGGAGGACTTTGTCCTTGGAAGACCTAGGGAGGCAAAATGGGGAAACCAAGGTGATTACTGGATTAATTTTCATCAACATCATTAGGCAACATATAATGTAATATTCATGTGCTTCAAAAAAGGATATTGTGCTACATGGTGTAAACATGTCATCATCATTACTTCGTTCCTACAGAAGGTGTAAGGCACCAGTTTTGCAATGTTGTTTGCAGTCAGTCAGCTTCCAAATAAAATAAATCATCTAATCAAATAAAATTGAAATAAAAAGAAATATTTTGCACTTATTGCAGCCAGCAAGAAATCAGTATCAGTAATGTGGCACTGATATCCAATAGCCAGGCACCCAACTCAAATTGATTATCACAATTGAATGGATGTGTATTATGCATACAGAGCACATCAAGAATTAGAGGCAGGCCACTATTCTTTTATCTATGGAAAATGTTATGTCACAAACCAGCAGCCTGTTAATGCCCAACAACAGTCAAAATAGGATTTGAAGTGGTGGTGCAGTGTTGCCTGATGCTGGGATATTTTCACATTACTCTTTGATTCAGAATTACCGATAATTACTTGATTACTCCTGTTCGTGTAATTTCAGGGAACATCTTACTATTTCTTAGCACAAAATGCATCTTTATGTCCATTTTGAAAGCGAGGGTGCATTTTGCACTAAGAAACTAGTGTTAAATGTTAGGGGTAAATTGGGCAAAAATGTACTCCAAGAGCACCTTTAGTGTGTGGCTGTACGCACTCCCTATTCACTTTCTGCTGCATTTAGTGCTATTTCTTAGTGCCAAAAGTCATCTTCATGTCCATTTTGGACACGAGGAGGCCTTTTAGGTGTCCCAGCGCTATACGGTTACTGCAGGTGAGGGAGGTCCAACCGAGGTGTTAGCATTGATTAAAGAGCCAAGTCTTTAAGGTCTTTCTGAACTTTTGGATTTGATCAGGCTCATATGAGAAGGCAGGGAGCTCCAACACATTCTGGCCGTCTCACTGTGAAAAACCTGCCTCCCATACAGGACGTAGCATGACCAGGTACACAGAGCAGGCGCTCTGTACAGATACATGTACCAACCATCTGCTGCCTTTTCAGTCTCCTCTGCCAATGGAAGCCACCATATGGATAGGTATAAGCACAGGTGACAAGACATGAAGTGGTCAAAGTAACTAGTGGTATGATGGAAGATTTGTGTACCAACTTGAGTATGACAGCCCATTGTTGAACACCCAGCATGTCATATTATCACTTAGGGTGTACAGCTATTATACCTTGAATAAGTACACTCAGTTGGTAGACAGTGTTTTCTTTGAAATAAATAAATGCTGGGCCGAAGACCTTTTTAAGGGCTTACCACTGGTGCTGTTCGTGCCTCTTCTTACACCACTCTACATTTCCTGTCTCTTTATATCACTCTTGTAGGTTGTTTTTCATTCCTTCTTTCTCCCTTTATTACTGTTTAACTATTGTTCTCTTCCTTTCTGCCATTCCTGCCTTTCCCTCTCTTACTGTGTATCAAAGCCTCATGCTGAAAAAGTTATTACGGTCCCCAAAGAGTGGGATTGCTCCCCTTATTCAACCCTTGGACAAATTAGGCACTGTGAGTATATCTCAGTTTGCAAATCTTCTGAAGGCAGAAGTGTCATACCTTCATTGGAGAAACATTTGAGAAAACCTTGGCAATAATGTAGTTGGCAAAAGGGGATCATTATTTACAATTGTGAACTTTTCAACTTAGTGTATGTTCCATTAACTGTAAGGCAGTTATATTGATAATGCCCATTTCTTAACCCTTCTCTGGCTGCTAAGCCTTTATACTTCAGGCTCTGTTATTACATCGACTTGTGTTCACCTCATATCTTTGTTGTTAGGCAATACCGGGCTCCTGGGTGGAGCACCAAGGCATAGACAGTGTTTAATTTGGACCAGTGGTTTCCAGTGTTTGGCACCAGCACTTAATTTTCAACACCAGCACCAGCAATTTAGAGACGCGCACAACAGCAGTTTTTTATTCATTCAAATATACATTAAAATGACTAATAACAGCCACCAAAGCCATTCTTATAGCTTTGGGCTGCTGGAATAGTCTGAATTGTCACACTTCTCTGGGTGTGATGTTTAGTGGTTGTGTTGTCACTGTAACTGGCAGCACTGACAGCAGGAATGAGTGGTGCAAGCGAAAGTGGCCTCCTGGCGAGGATCCTTGCACTTATTTTTTTTTTATTTACAAGATAAGCACCGGATACATGTGCCTTTAGATTATGGGTGCGGGTGACCCTAGGTGCATTAGTGAACAAGATGTGGCAGCCATTTTTTCCCCTACCCTTCCAAAATGGCCAAAGTAAAAGAAAGTGCATGACAGTGTGTCCAAATAAAGTGAACAACCTAGTAACACTTTACTGGACCCCCAAGTAAAACAAAACAAAAAAAACCTCTAATAATAAGACACTAGTGATAGGGCTTTGCTGGTGAGCACGGAAATACAAATACTAGGGTATGAAGTGCGGTGGTGAATTAAATGTTTGATGTAGCTCTGTTTTCCTTTTTAAAACAAAGAATAAAAGGCTATGCAATATTTCCATGAATCAAAATTCATTTGTCTGGTTTGCTCCTAACAGTTCACTTTGTGAAGAGGTTTTTGTACTTCTCATCAGCCAGAGCCATGTAGAAAATACACTGCTGGTCCTGTTCAGATAAACATATGTAACTTTTTGAGGCTCAAGATATTGCCAGGTCTCAGGACATCCGAGAAAATTTGAAAAAAAAGATAATAAAAAAGTAACGTACCTTTTCATTTGCCTCCGCATGTCTCTCTTCCGTCTCCTCTTCCTTACAGCCTCTCCCAGCCAATCACGACGCTGCAGGAGCCAATCAACTAATTAATTAAACTGAGCTCTACAGGGTAACTAGCCCAGGATGGCTATATGTAGCACATATGTGAATGCAGTAACTTGCTGTTTTATCAAAATGGTATATCTATTTTTACTCTGATCCTCACCTTAAAAAATATTATAACTTTTTACTGCATTTGTTTAAAGCACTTGAGATAGACATTTTCCCATGAACCCTGTGTATTAAAACCTAGAAAAATGTGAAAGAATCTTTATAAGTTAGAATAAAGGATACGTTTGGTGAATAGTCTGACAAGGTGTAGTAACAAGTGTCGGTGAGATTGTTTATGCAGGCCGTAAGAGGAAGAGGGTCTTCATCTGGCTAAAGAGACTGGATGAGACTGTTATTCCCATTAAATTCTCCATTCATACCATCCATTTCCACTCCATAGAGGAGGAACTGTAGCCCCCTTCCCTGATTGCTGGGTAAGATGAATGGACAGTACCTGAATCGAACCGCAAAACTGTTAAAGGAACCACTGGCGCTGACTGCCTTCTGCTGCAACCAGTCCAAAGACTAGACTGCCCACAAAGCGCACAAACATAACACTTGATATCATATGGGATGAAGAGCAGCCATCTTGTGAGAGGGTCTGTCTATCATGTGACCCAATGACTGTAATTAACTTAACCACTTCACACATTACTCACTATTTACCTCATTTACATGCATTAATGATTGAGATTATTGGAAGCAATCCACCCATCACTTTGTTTTTCTCATGCTGATGTCTCAAGGACTCCAATACCCTGCCTTAATTTTAGTGTTCTTTGGATCTAAAATGGACATGTGGCCCTGACGCTCTCTACAACCCCCAATAGGGCTCTATTCATCGCTGTACAAGTTCTTACATCTTTCACACAAGAACACAAAGATGTTGCCATTTGAACACCTACACAAACAGACAATTCCACCGCTATTCCCTTGACATCTCACGCTAGGGACTACCAGAGAGGGCCCAATCCCAATCTCATTCACTTCCACACTGCATGACTAATGCTTTGAACATCCACGTCTCACTCTGCAGACATCCAGCAACACCACTGTTTGAACTGTAAGATTCAACCATGACTTGAGATGTCTTATGGATATTGTATTAATTAAATATATATATATATAAAAGAGGGACCTTTCTCTCGGACAACATGACACTAGAACAGGGGGTGCCTCAGGGCTCTGCCCTGAGTCCCACCCTGTTCAACCTGTACATGGCACCGCTGGCAGAGGTGGTCCAATCGTTCGGCGTAGAGCTTGTCTCCTACACCGACGATACTCAACTCCTGATCTCTCTGTCTCAAGCTCCCTCCTTCGAGGCCGACAATTTCAAATCCTGCATGAGCAAGCTAGCTACATGGATGACTGAACACTGCCTCAAATTAAATGGCACAAAAACCGAGGTGCTCATAATAGGAGGAAAAGACACCAAGTGGACTAAAGACTGGTGGCCTACCTCTCTGAGACCCTTACCAACTCCCAGTCAGGAAGCCAAGAACTTGGGTGTCTGGATAGACAACAAGCTCTCTTTTGACAGCCATGTCAATAAAACAGTAGGTAAGTGCTTTGGAGTCATGAAAACCCTTAATCGTACCCTGGACCTGCTCCCGCTGAACTCCAGGCGAACCATGACCCAGGCACTTATCACCTCCAGAATTGATTATGGGAACGTGCTGCTGCTGGGCACCTCCGAAAAAAACATCAGAAGACTACAAGTCTTGCAAAACTCAGCTGCACGCCTAGTGCTAAGACTCCCCCTAGAGCTCCTTCCAGACCCTCCTTGGCTACCCTCCACTGGCTGCCAATCAGCAAGAGGATACTATTCAAAGCTCTCCTCTGGTGCCACAGGATTATTCACCAAAAAGCCCCCTCCTACATGTCCGATATGGCTTTGTTGTATGAACCCACCAGATCCCTCCGATCCAAAGGCATGGGTCTGCTTAAAACATCGCTCCCTAAAAAAGCAAGAATGGGAGGCAGGTCCTTCCGCACTCTTGCAGCTAAGAAGTGGAATACCCTCCCTTTGAACATCAGACAGGAAATAAATGAGGCATCTTTTAGGAAATTGCTGAAAACATATCTGTTCACTCTATAGTCACCTGTCTTCTGTCTCCACCCTCCTAAGACTCTATCTCCACAGCGCGGGGACACGCCGGGAGGCGTCACCAGGCGCTTTATAAACCCCTTTAATAATATATATATATATATATATATATATATATATATATATATTTCAACCATGATTAAGGCCATCCAGGCTGAAACGCGTTGGATGAGTGGAGCTGTGGAAGAATAAAAACTTTTAAGTAACCTACTTTGGAGTGCCGCACCATTTGTTGTTGTTGAAATCGAGTTTGAGGGTCTGGATCCTACCATAGCGATGAGCACCCGCTGTTGAGCACTGTTAGACCAATCTGGATCACATTGTGGATATATATATATACCGGAGGTTCCTGGTGGGCTAGTTGGCCCCCAGAGACCCCCAGTATCCAAGGGGAATTTGTTCTCCATCTGCAAACGCGACGGGGGCACATTTGCAGAGTGCTGCATGAAGGGGGCGTGGCATCCGGTGCGATGCCGGTGTTTTTATTTTTGTTTTTTTTTAAAGAAGGGGGGCTATTTAGCCCCCCTTCTTTTATTATTTTTTTGCCCTGGGAACCCCATCCTACAGGGCTTGCCCCCCAATTTTTTTTTTTTACATTTAAATGGGGAGGCAGGCTGCGTGGCCCCCCTCCCGGGCCACTTCTAGCCCTGGCGAACCCATCCCCCGGGGCTGGCCCTCTTTGCTGGGGACCATGGGGGGTCCCAAATCCCCCCATAGGCCCAGCCGGCTCCCCGCGTCCTGCGGGAGCCAGCATTGCTTTTCTACATGGGGAGCAGCTAACATGCTGCTCCCCATGTAGAAAATCAATAGTCCTTGGTTTTTGGAAGAGAGAGCAGGTTTCCTGCTCTCTCTTTCAAAAAACAAAGCATTTTGCTATGGTAGGGTGGGAGCCGCGAGGCTCCCGTCCTACCATAGCAAACTACAGTGTCCCGGGGGTAGGCACCCCGGGACACTGCAGGAGCCGGCCCTGGGGTGTAGCGGTCCCCAGGGCCACCACAAGGCTCCAGGAGGGGGCCGCGCAGCCCCCTCCTAACATTTAAAAGCCCCGGGGGGTGGTGGTCCCCGGGGTGTGTGGGGGGGCTTGAGCCCCACCACACAGGTTTTTTTTTTTTTTAAAAAGAAGCCCCAGGGGGTGGCGGTCCCCGGGGCTGTGGAGGGGCAGTAAGCCGTGAGCCCCCGCATACACAATGGGAAAGCCCCGGGGGTGGCGGTCCCTGGGGCCCCTCTGGGCCCCCTATTATCATAAAAAAGAAGCCCTGGGGGGTGACGGTCCCTGGGGGCTGCGGGGGGCCATGAGCCCCCCGCATACGTATCGTTAAAGCCCCGGGGGAGGCGGGCCCCACTGGGCCCCCCATTAGAAATAACTACATTGCCCCTGGGATTTGGCCCCCCGGGGGCTAATTAACAATAAAGCAGGCTTTGTTTTTGGGTTTTTTCACGGGATACGCGTATCCTACGCGCATCCCGCAATTTAACAAAATATATATATATATTTTTTTTGGCCTTGGGGTTCCTTGAGGGACCCCCTGAGCAGGCCTAGGGGGTCAGGGTGTTTCTACCCTGCCCCCTTTGCGTCTTTTGCACACTTGTTTTTCAGTTTTCTTGTGCCTCGGTTCTACCGAGACACAAGATAGCTGCCAACACTTCCTGGTTTGGAGTGTTGACAGACAGTTGACAGCCAATTAGCATGCAGCTCATGCTTGTAAGGGTACGCATACCCTAAGCACCCATAGATATATCTATGATTTAACTTTTGATTTTCTCAGGAACCACGGCACGGATTTACAACATTTAACAAAAAGCGTGATCTGTGAACCAAACTTTACCTTTTTGCCAAATTTGGTATCATTCCGTTCACCACTTCGGGCTGTAGCCGCGCCTAAAGGCCTCCATGAAAAATTGCATGGGGAAAACACGTTTTGGGACCCCCCTTTTTTCTCGGCCCCCGCTTGATGAATCACCCTGAAACTTCCAGGATAGGAGCGGAGCAGAGCAGGCCATCTTCTTGGAGAATTACGCGAAGATTCGTCGATCAGAGCCAAAGTTATTCTAAATAGAATGTTGCAGATTTCCTATGGAAACTAGGTCCTAACTACAACTACCTACTGGCGATATATATATATTCATGCGATCACGGCCTGCAAAGGCCGAAATGCATCAAGGCGGCAAGCTGAAACTCTGAGATCAACTATTTTGCACCAAGAAAGTGGAGTCTGTTCCTGTTCTGTTACAATTGATTGAGGAACTTCAAGAACAAGGTTGCAGTTGCAAGATATATATATTAATATAATATCTATCTACATATATATCTATCTACATATATATATATATATATATATATATATATATATATATATATATATATATATATATATATATATATATATATATTAATTATTCTTTGATTGACGAGATTTTCTATATATCAAGTATTTGGTGTGGTACAATCTTGAGAAAGCTGCATGTATTAACTAAAATGCGCACTGGCTGTGAGCAAAATAAATGTAGATCAATAAGGAAGCCATGGTCAAGTAGTTAGTTTTTGGGTGAAAAATAAAGTTTGAGTTTTGGAAAGACTGAGAAAATAACATTTCAAGAAGTGTTTTTACACGTTTTTTGCACCTGTGTCACTTACATATCAATTTTTACACTTTTAATGTCTAACAGGTATGCCATGCTTTTACAGGCAAATGGGATAATGACACTTGGATGCGTTAATAACCATTCCACACTGAAAAACGCCCACATACTGCTCATCTATTCAACCGCTGTCTAGTATTTGTGGGGAAACTTGACTTGCAGTCAGAAATAAAACTGCGAATGTAGGCTCTGGCATATAGAAAGGAACAAGTAGTTTCAGATAAATGTCAAGTGGAAAATATTTGAAATAACCTCAGGAGACGATAAACCAAAATCATTTATAATGAAATCAATCTTTGAATTGTTTTGGAGCTCTCTAATATGAATACTTATCTTTTAAGTGAGGAGCAGCATTTGTCCATTAGTAATATTCGAGAACAGCCTATTCATGCATAATTTCTTGGCCCAATGTTTTTTATGTGAAGGATGCCGTTCAAATCTGGTAGGAAACCAGCGATGCTGAGAATACACATATTCACTTTGGTAATGACAGAGGTGGGATTTGGTCTTCTTCAGTGTTTCAGTCATCTTCAAAATGGTGTTCTCCAAAATTTTACTCTCACTGTGCTTAAATCTATAATATGAATTTATGTGCCTGTAGTAACTGGATTATAGATGCCGGTGGAAAGAGTTTAAAAATGTAAGTGGTGCTTTTTTCAAAGTTTTTAATCCTGATGACCAGTGGCGGCTTCTCCGTTATAGCGGAGGAGCACTGCCACCGACAGATATCCAGCAAATAATATGATAATAAAACTGTCTTTAAACCCGTTTTATTATCATTATATTTGAATCCCCTGGACCCACCTCCAGGACTCTAACGATGCTTGGGGGCAGGTCCTTGGGATGACACTGCTGGTGGAGGAGTGGGGGCACTACCTTTACTGTGCATGAGATGTTGGGCCAGCTGTCTCAAGCTGGCCAAACCCCTCACATGCAATGAAGCTTTCTCCAGCCCCAGCTGTGTTTCTGGGGCTGGAGATAGCAGGCACAGGCTTTCAGTCTGCCAGAGAGCGCAAGTTGCTGGCGCTCAGGCCAATCCTGAAGCTGCTCTCATTCAGGAGCAGCTTCAGGATAGGCTGCAGGGCAGGATGGGAGCCTGTGCCCCAGCCACAAGCAGGAAGAGCTCAATGTGTCGGAAGACGGCGGTGGCAGCTTTAAGGTAAGTTTATTTTATCCATTTTCTATTTTTGTTGTCCCTAAGCGCTCTCAACCTTCCCCCTCCCTCCTCCCCACATACCTCCTCCAGCTCAGCCTGCCTTCCCACTTTGGCAGGGGACGGGCCGCTACTGCTGATGAAGCCTCACGGCTGTGGTGCCCAAGTGGATAGCATTGTGTTGTTGAATCTATGGCGGTACTTCCAATCTCCTGTCTGCTCTACATTTCAAAATTTTACAAGACCCACTAAATGGGATATGTTTTTCTGGTGCTTAGGACTTTATTGGAGTACATTTCTCATTACTCTTAGCTCCTTCAACACCAAATAATACTTTTTTTGAGTGCTTCTCCCTTTATCTGGAAGGTATTTGTCATTACTCTTCGCTCCCTTGAAACCAAACTCTCTTCAAACGACAAGTATTGTGGCAGGACAAATTCCACCTCAAGAGGTATTAGAGTGATCAAATAGAATTTATTGGCATATATTTTGTAAGGAACAAAGAGATTATAAAATGCCGTCTCTCTGAATGGAGCTTCAGCACTGCCATTCATGTCAAGGTAAATAACAACACCTACAACCATAACTACAATTTATACAGCACCTGCAGGATCCTCATTCTTCCTCCAGACTCTAATTAGGGGCTGTTTACTTTTTATGACTTCTACCATGTATCTAATTAGTGCCATTCATCATGTCCTAGATGTTCAACCAAATAATTTAAGTATGAGGTGCTGGTACACATTTAAGTTTCTTTTCTTTGAGTTGGTGATTAACTCAATGTTCTCCAGAAAACCCTGTAAAACATATCAAGTTTACTTTTCAGAGCAATTGCTCTTGTCCAGAACCACATTACAGAAACACACAAACAGGTGCATAGGAAACACAGTTTTATTATGAGATTTTAAGGCCAGTTTTGGATTCCTAATAAACGCTTTCCTATGGCTTTAAGAGCAAGGTTTAGATTAGGATTCTGTTCTGTGTCTTAAATTCATATATCTTGAAAGGTTAATTTTGTTAAACATTTATGTATACTAGATGTGACTTCTCACTTAAGTTAAATACAATAGATGTTGTTATGGACACCCATTAGATAGATATGTTTTGTCCTGCATAAAATACATTTGTGTGATCATGATTATGAGGCCTGCTTAGAGTTTGGTGGACAAGGTACTCTGCCAGAAATGTGACAGATAACCCTGGATTTCCCCATGCTCTATTGAGAGTTGTGTTAATCTCCTAGGTTGGTTCCACCGCTGAAAACGTTTAACTGACAGCTCAAATGACAGTGGGGGGTCAGTTAATTGCATCAGACCATTTGACTTATTGAGTGTGGATTTTCTGACATACACTTTTTCTGTTCAAAACCAGCAGGGAAAATGTAAAAGTTTTGAGTAGGAAATAAGATTAATTACCTCATTGTAATGGGTAAAACTGGCAGTGTGTCAGAGCAATTTTTCAACAACAAAGTTCTGCTTTGGTAGTTTGTTTTTTAAAACAAAAATAAATCCTGTGCAGGCACGTTGAACACGACACTTGCAGATAAATGCATCAATTCCTGTTGCAGAGACACCAGGGCGTGAGATCCATCCACTGACCTGGAGGTATATAGTGCAGACCACCAACCATATATACGTCCCTCCCTTTGTATCCAGTGTTCTAACTAATTCAAAATATAGTGCAATGACTTTGGCCTGTGGCTTTGGAAGATCTCTTGCTGCAAATTAAATGCTGATTTTCTGAAACTGGAACATTTAATAATGTCGCAATTCATCTGTGAGACTTCACTCATTTAAATATCTGAATGTTAACTATGTTAGGCCAACACTAAGGTGACATCATTAGTCCTAGTTATATGCTCCTTCATATTAAACTTGCTTGAACTCAGAGGCCTATCTTTTAGGGTGTGCTTTCTGTAGTAAGATAGGCAAGTTGCAGGGTCATCACAAGGGGAGTACAGCCGGGGCTTATTGCCCCCAGGTCCTGCTCTTTTGAATCACAGTTTTGCAAATACCAAAATAGAGAAAACGTGCACAAAACATGTAAGTTTACCTTTGTGAGTCAGGCCCAAAGTGTTTCTCTGCTTGGAGCATTTCCTTTAAAAGGGTCAAGATATCCAAAGCATGGAAGAAGACTACATTTAGTAAAGGTGTCAAAACATTGTTGTGTGGGCGGACTCCACGAGATGTTTCCAAACACAAAGGAAAACCTAAGGTAGGTTGAGGATTGTCCATGGGAGGGGAGTGTTCCATTTGCAGCTTTGACACTTGATTTATATTTTTTCTGTAAGCTAAATGAGGCACACAACTCTGTGCTTCTGGACTGCTCCCATGGGGGTGGGAGGGTGGATCATTCATGGCTCCTCTTTACAGCCTGAGCCTAATGAATATCTGTGGCGATATGGGAGACTCAGGGGTCTCTTATCACATTTTTCAAGGGGGGAGGGGGGTCCATCATTTTGCCACTGGTTCTGGAGTTTGAGGCCAGTTTTCACAAACCGTGGCCGTTCCTGGCACAATGCCACCGACGGAGTGCTTTTCTGATGTTTTGAGACAGATGCTCTGACCGCAAACCTCAAATTGATAAACATACTGATCTGAAGGGGATGTGGGAAGTAGCAGTGTGCAGTGCATTTCACACTCCATAACATACACTGAGCAGCCTATGTACTTGAAATTGGAAACTAATCTGGCCCATTTAAAAGAAATACTGGCGGCTCTTGCTTTCTATTAAAACAAAAGCACCAAGGCGGTGGGGAGACTGGAGGACTTTGCAACATATGTACAGAGCTGATAGTATTTTGCGAACATGTGTTTCTTCTAATTGGAAAAATCCAATGTTACCGAAATAGGTTTTTTTTTCGAACACGTCCTTGTGAATTAGTTTTTCTTTGTCCTTTTTATATTTCCACTTCACAAACTATCGAGCAAAGCTGAGCCTTCCCCAAGCTGCTCCCTGGAGTGAAAGGCCACACAAGAGCTTGTTTCTGGCATTTCCTATCGTGTGACAGCAGACAGAAGAAACAGGGACACAAAAGAACTGCAGGCTCTTGTCTGTGGTAGAAACAGAGCCGCACATTTCACTCTCAAAATTCATTTGCCAGTTGTTCACAAGAGCTGGAAAAAAAATAATTTCACAGACAAGCTGAATGGTAGCCTTGAGGTCCTTTTAGTAGGGTAGAATCTGGGAAGGCTGACATTTATACGAAGCATGCTTCTAGGAAACAGAGCATCTTAGGAAATCTAATGACATTCCTTGGCAAAGGGGACAATTTTATTGACTGGAAATAGCAGTTTGTCAGCACCAAGGAACTGACACACCACACTCTGCAGCTGCTGCAGGCGATATTCGATCACACAGTCACAAAATGAACCCTTTTCTGAACAGGCCGTTTACAGCATAAAGAGAAACGCTTTTAGATGCCGGGCAAGATCAGATTAATGGGCATTTATAAGCCACCAACTATATTTGTTGCATTATCAAGATAACAGATCAACTAATGTCAGAGAGTTCAGAGGAGGAATTTAAAATGAAGGGGAGAGCTAGGATAATCTGCACATGTCTGTACTATCCCACCACAAGCCTCTACATCCCTTCTTTCTTTCTTGCAGCGGAAAAATTCACGGGGGAGGGGGAGCGGGGGGGGCGCCACGGCGCTTTACATAATCAGAGATTTGACTGCAAGATATGTACATTTTCATAGAAATAGTACAGTTTGCATTATCCGGAACATGTCGAGACAGAACTAATGTATTGAGTTCTAACCTTGGAGGTTATGCAGTTACAAAAGTTCTAAAGGAGGTGTTTCAGGACCACTTTAAGGCATCACATTTAAAGTTTGGTGGTGTATTACACTAAGTTTCCTCAGGGCACAACTAGTTTGTGTGCCCTTGGGGCAATTTGTTGCAGAATGGCCTACATACATTTTTGGAGCCTCTTCTGTAGTACAGATTGCTCTGGTGCAACATATGGGCTGGCGCGTTCTCATGGGGGCAATGCCAATAAGAAGTTTTTTGTCTCTGGAACTGTGCCGTATTACCAACTTGAGACGTATCCCTAATGGACCATTACGGATATCCCCTTGGGCACACCTGATTCTCCTCCCTTTAAATCAGAGGATTCCACACATTTTTTTGTTCTTTTGAAAAAACAATTTTGTTTATTGACTTAAATTTCATTAAATTCGTTATGTTTGTTTCATGAATTTTTCAAGACGTATTCATCATCATTTCCACATCAATGACAAGGATTCATTAGCCATTCCAATGCATTTCGGGCGTATCTAATCGCCCTTCATCAGGGAATCCATACTATAAAAAATCAAATGATAACCAAATTAAATATAATAACCACCAGTTAATTCAAAAAGCTACATAGTAGATCACATGAATTGGCTTTGTAAATCGACTATTAATGTGCAATCTCCTATGTGCACTTACGTGTCACTGTTCTCTGTGGTTGTGTCAATATCTGTAAAACACAAAAGTATGCAAATGCCAGTGTAAGCTATCGGTCCTGCGGGGATCTGTTTAGTATATCAGCAATTCTAAATCTAACCAGAATCCTCGATGGAACAGACAAAGTTAGATTTAGAATTGCTGATATAAATAGTCGATTTACAAAGCCAATTCATGTGATCTACTATGTAGCTTTTTGAATTAACTGGTGGTTATTATATTTAATTTGGTCATCATTTGATTTTTTATAGTATGGATTCCCTGATGAAGGGCGATTAGATACGCCCGAAATGCATTGGAATGGCTAATGAATCCTTGTCATTGATGTGGAAATGATGATGAATACGTCTTGAAAAATTCATGAAACAAACATAAAGAATTTAATGAAATTTAAGTCAATAAACAAAATTGTTTTTTCACTAGAACAAAAAAATGTGTGGAATCCTCTGATTTAAAGGGAGGAGAATCAGGTGTGCCCAAGGGGATATCCGTAATGGTCTATTAGGGATACGTCTCATATATCATAAATTTGGCGCCCAGGGACGTTGGTCGCCACCCACGGAGCACCCAAACTTTTCTAAAGAAAGAAATAGAAATTTAAGCTGTGCACTCATCCAATTGTTTTGTATTACCAACTTGGGCACAGAGGAAATGGAGCTGTAAGGTGGCGCAATGGGTCCACCGCTTTGAGGTGGTGGACTGTCAGTTTGCTGACAAAGGATGCCCCTTTAAAGATGGAAAGTGAGTCCATTGGACCCCTCATACACCTCCTGAAGGGATATATGTTTATACACAAATATAGCTAGTGATTAGGATAATTTATTACACACGGAGTAAGAATGTGTGATGCGTTGGGTTTTCTAATGTTCTTCCCAATCTGACTGCTGAGATTACCATATTAAGGTTAACATTCTAATTGCACATAATAAATAACCTTTCATTGTAAAACAGCAACAGTTGTCTAATTATACTGTTTATATGGGATAGTGTGAGGGTTCACAAAGTCTAACTCATAATACTCTGAATCTGGATGAGCCTAACTCCTCATAGAGAAGAGAGAGAGACATGTGAGTCTTGTAATTTTCTACAAAGGGGATGTGACACATTTAGCCCCTAAGAGCTTAAGAGATATAACCAGATGGTTCCACCCCGTGTACGAGTTTCAGTACCCTTTCATCCTGAAGCCTTAATTTTGCAGACAAAAGCTCTGAATGGAGCAAAACATGATTCTACGTCCACCTCAGTTGCTTTGCTGCTCGGGTAGATTCACCAAGTTGAGCCAGTCCAAAGTTTTAGCTATGGAATACGCCACTTCTTGAAATGATTCTGTTTGACTGACAGCAATACCCAAGACTGGCTACATTCACCACAAATGTAGTTGATTTACTTGTTCTTTAAATCCACCAGTGGGGCAAGGCAGGATCCTGAGGACAGTGAGGGTCCCTCAGAGGCAGATGTTCATCGTTGATCTCATTATGAAGCCTTCAATTTTGGTGGAAATAACTTCCGGAGAGAAAAACTCGGAAATCCTGCCCACCAAGGACTTCAACACCATGTCCTGGTCTTTGCAAAGTTCCTTGTCTCTCATGCAACCCATTGTTTCTCAGGAGAGGCTTCTAGGTAAACAGGTCTCTCTCAGACTGGGCATTCTCAGGCCAGTTACTAAATGATCAATCAGGCCTTTCTTAGAGCAGGGGGCCCTTTTGCCTTTTTTATCCTTGTAGCAGCAACAAGAGGCCAACCACCTGACCCCAGAAGGATGGTTCAGTCCCAGGGTGCCAGCAGGAATCCTTGGGTTTTCTTTTCCCCAGAAATGAGACCAAATCTTCGTTCTTCTTGATATTTTCCCCAGGTACAACAATGAGGAGATGGTGATGAGGTGCCATGTTATCCTTTGCACTAACCAGTGACTGGATAATTTCCCACACCTAGCCTCATATTTTAAGCAACCATATTTTCAGCACTTTCTTTCTCAGCATATTGCACACATTCCCTTAGTTGCTCATTTAAGATGATCTTATCATTCCCCCATCTGTAGCAGTTCTGCCCTCTGCTCCCGCTACTGCTATATGGAAAAGAGTTATTCTTTCATCTTTCAGCACTGGAACTGGTTTTATCTAATGCTATGCGCACAGACAGAAAGTCTAGGGTGGCTCTGGGCATCAGTGGTTTCAGTTCCAGCTACCTCATTAGGGATCTCCAGTTTCACAGAAATAGTTGTTAAAGCTGCTCTCTGTTCCTGCCTCACTCTGAGACAACTAACCCCTGCTAAATGCCAATGTGGACACCACATCATCCTTCCTGCTCACAGGCGCCGGGCTATTGTCTTCCAGCAGGCGATTCGCTAACAGCCAATCTGGTATGTGTATAACACTCTGTGGAATATTGCTACTGGACAAACAGTTCTAAATCAGTCTGCTCTCAGGCAGTACAAAGCTCAATTTTAAACCACAGAATTATATTTTTAGTAGCATTTGGGAAATAACTTTGAATGAATGGTTTACCATTTTACTAAGTGATATTAGAAAAAATGGCACACTAGACCTGTACAGGAGAAATGCACTTTTACCTGTACAGTATGTAACTATTAACTGATGGGACATATGTTTTCTTAATAGTTTACATGTTCCACTTCTATATAATAAGAACCTGGCTAACTTTTGCTGCAACTGATATGCTGTCCTTCTGCCATACCATGTAGGAGTGAGTGCAGGTCATGCAGTCATCTTCTAGGCTTTTCAACATTAACACGAAACCCATTTGAGCCCTGCTCACCTATAAAAACGACAGCATCCTTCAATATTAGCATGATACTCAGCTCCAAGGTGTGCATCTAGCCACAACATCATCAGGCTGAAGTATCACCTTAAAAGCATAGTCAATAGCCAGCAGAAGCTGAATCCAGCTAAGTTTGTTCTCAAAACCTAACAAACAAATCCAGATTCAGGTCAAGCTCAAAGAGGTGACAATGAATGACTTTGCACAGTGACTCATTGATAGAGCCAAATATCAGTGCTTTCACATTGATAACACTTTTATCTTTAAAATACATGTCAGTCAAAAGCCTAAAACTGCATGCCACCAGCTGTTCTTGTTTCCCAAATCAAAGCCATACTTCAAAATCACAGTCTGGGTCCTTGACTGAAGCAATGGTTTCAAAGCCAGAATCCAAGATATCCGGCTGATTCCACTTCAGCTGGCATTATCAAAGTTCTTGAAGTTTTCAAGTTTTATTAAAGATTCAGATCTTCAGTTCACAAAAATTGCATTAACTAATACAAATTTAAAAAGGTGCTACATTTTTTAAAACTTTTACAGCGCATTAATTCATTAACTGGGCAACTTACCATCTTCATAGTAGCTCTTGCCATTGCAATACCATATTATTTTTAAGTGGGTTTAAAAATCTCTGTTGATAAAGCAGGACAGGCAAAGTTGACATGTTCAATAGTCTGTAGATAATTTTAACATAAGGTGCATTTTGTCTCCGTCCAAATTACATTCTTGCATGCATCCATTGCAGTTTTTAATGGCAAACAATTCAGTCTACATAGCATTATACATCTTTTCGCTTACTATTCCAAGCTCCAATTAAGTTACACTTGAGGACGTGATTGAATTATATTTTTGAATGGACTTTTTGTTCTTTTCCATGGAGCAATTTTTTTTCAAGGTATGTTTTAGATCATTTTTAAGATGAACATATCTCATATCCTGGATATCTGATTTAGTCAATGAAAAGTGCTGGAGCACAGTTAAAATATTAGTTAAAAATGATCCAGTCTCAGTGGTAGATGCAAAACATTCCAAATCCATAATTCTCCTTAAGCACTTTTCTTTGGCATGTAATTAACAATGATACTACCGTAAAATAGCAGACAGCCCTCTTATAAAAATGCTCTCTAATCCGAAATCCAGGGCTTCTATAGAGATTACAGAGTTTAAGGTGCAGATAGTGCAAACTATTTTGCCCTTCAATTTATGCATGAAATGTCATTGATCAGTATTTATTGTCTCTATAGCATATGAAAGTGCCGGAGGAATATTCACTTTATATACTGTTAAAAGATGATTAAAGTGCCTATGCCCTATTATTCTATAAAGTGCCTTTAGTGCATTTCCATGAGTCACCACCTTATTTGAAACATGTGAACATGCTTAATGTTACTCAAGTTTGCCAACATTACTCTTCCAAGATAAGGGTAGGATTTTACTACTTCTAAGAAGGAGGTATTGAGCAACCAGTTATACTTTATATTTATCGGACACCCCTTTGGACAAAACCTCATAGACTTAGTTTTATTTATATTTATTTATTTGAAAAGTTTTATATAGCGCTGGCTAGACCTGGAGGTATCAGAGCGCTTTACATGAGAACAAGTTGCACAAAGTTACATCCGTTACCATAACATAAAATAAAAACGTATATGAGTCAACTGGAGCATGAGGGAGGGTTGGGGATGAGGGTTCGAGTCAGGGGTGTAGGAGAGAAACAAACAAGGTTATGCAGGGCTAGAAAGGGGAGTCAGACACAGGATCACCGGGGAAGAAGGCAGAGGAGGGAAATGAAGCGCGCCGGAGAGACGAGGAAAAACAATGTCCAATGACTGGCTGGGTAGGTGATAGCTAAAGGGGTGAAACCAAAGCCAATCTCCTCTATAGCTGCCAAAACAGTTCCACCGGGCATCGGCCATGTTGCTCGGGCACCGCAGACAGTATAACATATAAGATTTCCGCCAGAGGGCATCGTCAAGGTTCCATCAGCCACAGCTCTGGGCCAAGGGGGACTAATGTTTTGCTGCACCACCAGGTGCCATCTTGGGGACAGGCAGCATTGTGGAATCCCATTGGGGCCCCCCATTCACCGCCACACCGTGTGGGCTTAACGGGGGGGGACGTCCTTTACGACACGGATTTTACTCCGCAGTACCCTTTCAACGCGTCTTTTACAACGCAAGTCATAACCACGACTTGCGCTGGAGGGCGCTACAGGACAAGGAATAATTTAATTTACTATCCAACACCTTCCCTACTGTACTTAGGCTGGTGTTGGAATAGTAAATAAAAAAATTCCTAAGTCTGCACCCCTACAACGCAAGTCGTGGTAACGACTTGCGTTGTAAAAAATGCGTTGTAAAGGTACACGTGGTAAAACCATGCGTCGTAACATCGTACATCCGCTTAACGGTGATGCCTCAAAACTAATCCTGGAGGGGGGTCTAACTCCACCTCCCCTAGCCCAGTGCTCGCTCCCAACTGTTGGTATTGAAGAGCGGTATGATAGTCTTTGTCACAGCCTCAAGAATGCAGGGCCTACTGTGGGCCTCGTTCTGGGCTCGGTTGTAGCCAAAGTCGATCTCCTCCTCCAGGGCCAATGTAGGTGAGGGCTAAAGCCACACGGAGGGATTGGTTTTTGGGGCTACACTCCCTCGCTCTAGGGAGCGTCAGCCCGGTTGGTATATTTACCTTCAAGAACTGAGCATCTGAATATAATGACAAAGCATAAAGAAGTCTATGAAGACATTTAGGAGTTAGGTCTAGCAAAACAATATTGTCTGAATAAAAGAGTATACTTAAAGGATAGGAGCCTAATTTTGGGGCATCACCAGCTACCTTACTCAATACATCAGGCAAGTCTGCCATATAGAGCAAGAAAAGGAGGTAGACCAACAGGCATCCCTGTTTCAAACCATTTCTGGTAGGGATTTTCGGAGGCATACCCCACCTGCCTCCTAACATAACATGACACCAAGATTCAGCTGTGAAGGGAAATAGTATGTTTCAAAAGGCCCTCTGGTATTCCCAGGGAGCTCAAGTTCCTCCAGAGGGTCTGCCTGTCCACCCTATTGAAAGCAGCTGAGTAGTCAATGAAGGCTGCATAAACAGGCATCCCCCTTCACTTCACATATTTCTTCAAAATAAGATGTGTTGCAGTTTATTATCAAAAGTCGAATGACCTGCTCTGAGCACTGCCTGCTACAGTGGATAATATTCTTTTCCTCCACTCATTCTAAGAGATTAGCTAGTACATATTTAGAAAACATATTTCCTGTAGTGTCCAGCAGGGTAATCGGCATATAATGGTTGTGGGGGGAGCGGGGGAGTGTTAAGGGGCCATTTTTAAGTAACGGCAGAAAAACACTGTCCCTCCAAGAGCTAGGGACCACTACTGTGTAATAGCAGTAGCAAAATACTACCACTAGGTAGGAAGCCCATAGGTCCAAATCCAATTTTATAATAGTAATTGGTAAATGATCTGGGCAGCTTGCATCTGGGTTCCTTAAGATAATGCAACACCTACTGTCTAGTCGGAGGAGAAAGGGGGTAACTTCTCCTATCGGTTATCTCACCTGGGAACTGGCAATATTACTGAACTTAGGTTTTGAGAACGAGCCATTATTCTCCCCTGTAATTTCCCGGAAGGTTTTTTACGGCTTTATGATGATTGCACTTCACTACTTCTGTTATTTGTACCCAGATGTTATAAGAGATTGATCTTTTTTTTAACTCTCACCCACCTAATTCTTCTTCTTTTCAAACAAGAAATCCACATTTTTCTTTCTTTGGCATAAAGGTATATTGCCTTCTTTTTAGGTGATTATTAAGCTTACTAAAAACAAGCAATCAATCAAAATTATGAGACTACTTTATAGATTTATTTGAAAGGCTACCTGCCAGAATTGGAGTTACCCTTACAGGTTTTCCAATATGCTCCTCATATATATCAACTGGTAACCAACAGGAAGACGTTGTATTTTAAAAAAGTTCCTTAATTCTACTGATAGCAACTTTTTATCTTTCTTATAAACCTTCCTATTCGCAGTACTAAGTACCAGTCATAACTATCAGTAATCTGCCATTGATGTACATCAGCAGCTTTCCCATTGATTGTAAGGATTTAAAAATTGTGATCACTTCACATCTTATTCTCTACCTTTAAATCTAGAAGATAGGGAAAGACTGTAAATGAGCTAGTAGCTTAGTCACTTATTGTAGAGGATGTTATTGTATTGTGGGTGAGATGAGCTGGGATATTACTCTGTAATCTCCCATTAAGGATAATTAAATCATGTTCCCTACATGCCTCAAGGAGAAAGTTCTTCAGAAAATTGTCAGGATAACCACAGTACTCGGAGACCTAAACGTCCTTCATCAACCAATCCACTTCAAAATTAGCTACTTTATTGAATACAAAGCACTTCACAATGGACCCACTATACATAGCATCCACATCCAATGAAGACATCTAGAGGACTAAACAAGACATGGAGACTCACCAGAGAAGTGTCTAAAATACAGAGAGGGAAAAACCAGATGAGAGGTCATTCCTTCCCAAAAACCTTCAAAAAACCCAAAACCTTGTACTGAAGCATATGATAATGTAAACCATCAGCTTCCAGATCTTCGGATGAACCCCAACCTTGAAGGTTAGACACCCCCGGCTCTCTCACCTCTTTACATATGCATTTGTCTTCGGTTCGTCACTTTCCCTTCTTACACCACTGACTTACCTTCTGTGAGAAATTGCGTTGTTAGTTGACTTGGATGAGCGCCCTGGTCAAGCAATAGCTGCTGCAATCCCTTGCAGGATGACCTACATAAGTCACCAAATAAACCTGTGCTTAACACTGAGAACCTTGGCCCAAACTTAACTTAGAGGCAATTTGTAAAGTATTTATGCAGCGCACAAACAGTAGTAAAGTGAAAATACAACACAAGAAAAAATCCCATACCAATTTAGAAAAATAGAATACATGTCAATACATTATTTGACACTAAAATGATAAAAACCCAATCAGTAAAACCGGAGTTATGAATTTTTAAAGATGATAGTAAAAATAGCACTAAAATGCATAAATCTCCAAAAATGGCTATTGGGTCACACTGGAATTTGTCAAAGTCACATTTTCCGTCTGACTGTGATGGAGTGCTGGTCGGCTACAGTCACCAGATTAGAACTGCTGAAGTTTATCTTCTCAAATCGGTGCCAGGAGATCGATTAACGTGCAGGGGGCTGCGAGAAGCAGTGAAAGCATTGCGGCACAGCGGGAGGCTATTGGAGTAGTACGAAAAGCTGGCCAGGCATTGCTGGAGATTTTCATTGGTATCTGCGACTAATCGATGCTGAGGCGCGACGATCAGCTGCTGGAGCTTCAAGTTGGATCACGGTGTGAATAGCAAGGTCTCGGTGCGAACGTGCCTGTTTGCGGTCATTAGGAGCCCAAAAATCTTGACTACATCTTTCTGAACCACAAGGGTCCAAGACCTGACAAGCACTGCTTGGGGTTCAGAAATTCACTTCAGCTGGGTCTAGGGACTAGTGCAGGATGTTGGGGATCCTTTCATGTCCCTGAGGTTCAGATCAGGAGACCATCAGACTAGCCCTTGGATTCATTCTGGTGTCCTGGGTTTAAGGGTGAAGTTGCAGGTGCAATTCTCTTCTCCCAGACAAGGGGACAGCAGAGCAGCAGTCCAGTAGTTCAGCATGGCCACAGTCCAGCAGGGCAGCATACCAGCAGAGTAGCAGTCCACTGACCAGCATAGCAGTGTGTTTTCCTGGCAGAGTCCACAGGTCCAAAAGTATACTGAAGAGTTGGTGTCTGAAGCTCTATTTGTATACCCTGGTGCCCTTCCTCTTCTATAAAGTGCCTTTGAAGCACATGGAATGCCTGAGCCCCCTGTCCTGACTACAAGCTGCCTGCAGTGACAATATGGAGGTGATAGGTCCTTTGTGTGAGGGTAGAGCACTCCCTATTCAGTTGCAAGTTGGACTGTGCTCAGTTCCGCCTCCTCATCCTACCAGCAGATGGCCCACCCAGGCACATCTAATCCCTCTATTGAGTGACTGTCTGTGAGTAATTCACAAAGTCTGTCAGTTACACCCAGTCATGTGACCCAAGACAGACTACATGAACAAAAGGGTTAAGCGCTGGAAAAAGCCAACTTTCTAAAAGTTTTCATTAAAAAAACAAGGCCAGCCCTTTCTCAACAAGAACCTGGGCATGAAGTATTATAAGAAAACAGCGGTTCTTATTAGTGATAAACACAATATTTGAATGACATAAAGCCACAACTGTTGCTTTATGTTATGTTTTTTATTACAATTCCAAAGGCAGACCTTTACACAGGTATGTTTGGAAATAGCTACCTGCTCTCAGTATTACATTACAGCTTTTTAAATGTAATAAGAAATGTTTTCCTATAGAAGGGGTAGGCCTCACGGTAGTGAAAAGCTAATTTAGGTATTTTTCACTGCCAGGACATGTTAAACTTAAAAGTACATGTCCGCCCTTTTAATTTCACAGCACCCCACCCTATGGGCTACCAAGGGCCTACCTTAGGTGTGACATATTATATATCATAAAAAGGGAGTTTAAGGTTTGGCAAAGGGGTTCAAATGCCAAGTCGATATAACAGTTTAAAACTTTATTCACGCTGCAATGACTCATGTGTTCCCTCAAACTGGCAAGCATGACCGGCACTCAGCTAGCAAATCAAGAAAGCCAGAAATGCCTCTTTTTGTATTGAGACTCTCCCAGATTTCCAGCTACACATATCCATATCTAATAGACAGTTATTTGGATGACTCAGAGCTGAGCTGAATAGACCCTGGCTGCTTTTAGAGTAGTGGGAGGAGTTTCCTTTGCACCTGAATAGGGCCTATCTCCCCCTGTGGTCATACTGCACAGTGAGGACAGAACTGGTATGGACTGGGCTCAGAGACACTTGCACAAAGAACAGCAAAAACCAAATGGGGTATAAGTAGTGGACCTTAAACCCCAGAACTTTAGATCACTTATTGACTCAAGAGGAACCTTTACCAAGATGAAAAGCTGGAGAGCTGTGAGGAGGAGTACTGTCCATTTGCTGTGTGCTGTGTGGGGTTGGCCTGCAGTTGCTGCTTCTGCCAACGAAAGGACAAAGAATTAAACTTTGCTGTGAACCTGCTTGAAGAAGAATCTCCAAGGGTGTGTGTGTACTGGCCACATGTCCTGAGCTCTATTGCTGAGAATTCAGACCTGCCAAGAGGTGCCTATTCCGGTTTTGGGCTTATGGAGATGCTGCTGTGATGCCATGACCTGCACTGAGACCAGGGGCACCTCTCGTGAAGTACACCACGCAATTCTCCTCCTGCACCGCATCTCCAGCGCCCTTCGACGCCTGCTGATGTCTATAGTTATTAGCATTCCCGACACCTTAGTAAACAGATGTTTGGCAGAGGGAAATTATCAGGTTGTATATTGTGATTCATATTCCACAATGCTCTACATCTTAGTGATAATAACTACAGAAAGCCATTCAATAGTTTTATTTGGTTCTATTTTTAACAGTGGCGCTCAGCACTGGGAGGGTGTGGGGAGGATAAGGGGATATAAAAAAAAGTTGGGAAAACGTGCCTTCTTGTCACGTCTCTCCACCGTCGTCCCTCCGTCGTCTCTCTCTGACGGTACGGAACGGGAAGCACTCAGGCTCCACTAAGCCAATCACAACACTGCAATGCAGCGTTGTGATTGGTCTAAACACCGTAGTTCAGCGATCCGACAGGCAGTGGGAGCCTGGGCATGTTCTCAACCCAGGCAGCGATACAGCCTGGATGGAGAACCTGTAAAGTGTGCATGACTGTTTGGCCGGCCCCAGATGGTCAGCCAAACAGTCATTTGCACTTACAGTGTGCCACCACTCCTCCATCTGCTCCTCTATCATTAGAGCAGCCCATCCTCCCACAAAGCAGCCACAGCAGGATAGAATAGAGTGATAATAACCTTGAGTGATTATCATTTTATTTTTTCTTTATTTCACTGCTGCAAAGCAGTCGGGAGTCGCTCCTCCGCCATAACTGAGGAGCCTCCAATATATTTAAAACATTTCATTTGGTTCGATTTGCTTGTACTGATTTTTTTTCAATCTTACATAAAAATTCAGTATTAACAATTTAGTTACGTAAATTGGGCTATTAAAGTGTGCCAATATATACCCATTATTCATTAATTAGAATATTATCAAATGCAGTATACCATAATCTATGTTTATCAAACTGTTGAATTAATCAGCATGCTAAAATATACTGTGCAATGCGGCTATCTACTTATATCTTCATACCAGAGAAGGAAGCACCTCAAAAGAAAACATGAATAAGGTCCTCTTTCTTACCATCAGTCATTTCTTTCTGCCAAGTGCAAACATGCTCAATAATCACACATAATAAATAGAGATAGTTCAGGTCTGTTACCTGCAACATATTGGTGAATTTTTTATTCCATGGTAAATATTTCGGGCAAGTTTTTGTCCTGAGGTAAATCATATTGGTATGTATTGCCTTAATTGGTTCTGGGTTCTGCTTTCTTCTGATTTCATTAAAAGGATGTATAATATGTTTGTTGCCGAGTTGATACTAAAACCTTGACTTCCTTGAAAATTATGCAGTTTTCTCAAAGTTTTTTTCTAATGGAGTACTGATATTGTCAACAATTGCAGTCATTTTATTCAGTAAGATACCACATTTTTGTCCTGTCCAATAAATAACTTTAAGTTGAGCATGACAATGAATAGCACTGTCTATGAGTTCAAATGCCTAGGGATAAACATAAAGGGGAAGGGACAGTCCCGAGGGGTGCCTTGTTCTGAATGAATAGAAGTTGTAGTTGACATTTTGAATACATTTCTGAAACAGCCAATAGAATATGAATGCCCTTTTCTTTTGTTGCCGAGACTCTCCATTGCATGAGCATTGTGAACTGTAGAATACACTATTTCTTTCGCTTGACATATCTGTGTAACTCACCAGAAGCTTAATTAACCTCTCCTCATCATAGGCAAAATCTGGAAGTCATTTTTTGAACCAGCTTTTGTTTAGTCTACCCACTAATAATGATTAAATTCTTTTCATTTTAAAGGGAATGCTACTGGTCTTGGATAACTGTAATGCACATCCAGCATTAGAACACCCATGCCTCCACACCCTGATTCGCTTCGTGGATGCACGGGCAACCCCTCGCCAGTATAGCTCCCACCCATTCTATTCCTGTCCACTTCCCTTATTCTCCGTGACAGTCATCACTTCCCTCTGTAAAGTCCATCTTGCACATCGATCTCTTCCTTTGTAGAGTAAGTTGCATTGTGTAAACCACACACAAACTACACACGTAGAGATTGTGCATACACTGCACAAAATATTTCTCAACAATCAACTTACATTAAAGCCCTCCTCATTGGTCATGGTTGCAATCTCTTGAAGACCTTCTTACCATTGCACAACATGAGGTCTATACTGTGGAAGAGGAATTTATTGTCCTTAAGTGCACTCTCAACATCCCGCATTATATTGTTGTTAACTGCCGGAATTCAGCTTAATAAAGAGAAATCACTATTCATATACAGGGCCTATCTACACAACTATATTAGGTAGCACGTCTTTAAAATAACAGACGGTTATTTGTGTTCCAAAAAAGATTTGGTAATGCAAACTATGGTAAAGAAGGACAGTTGCACTTCCGTTTTTTCGCACTTATTGACATTCACACGGTCTAGTGCTTGGAACGGGAAGCCGCTGCACAGCAGGGCTCAGTGGTCGGTGGGAGGATTCCCTGGCCTTAAAATCAAAGCTGGAGCAAGCACGCAGTGCGCGCGCGCATCGGGTGCGCCACATGCACACCTAAGGCAAGCCTGTCTGCGCCTGTCCGCGCCCGGCCCGGCCTCATGTACTCTGTGAAGGAACTCCTGTCCTTAAACAAAGGTACGCTGCTGCTACATAACAAAACAACAGCTAATCTCAGGCAGGAAGGGTTGCTGAAGCCACAATTAAGCACAAGGAGGTTAAACCATACCACACCACTCCCCAGGCCGGCCCGGCCTGCAAGCCCAGAGGACTTAGTTTTGCCACTCTCAACACCCACTCATTGCAAAAGCACTGCCTAGACGTCTTCTCGCTCCCCCAAGAGGATAACCTGGACATTCTAGGCGTCACGGAAATGTGGCTGAAGGAGTCCTCAACCCCGGATTTGGTAGCCTCGCTTCCACCAAATTATGCTGCTACCCATCATAACAGACCCGGTAGCACTAAAGGGGAGGGAGTTGCAATCCTCTACAACCGCTCACTAAAGACAGAAATTATTTGTTCAGAAAGCATCGAAGGTGCTGATGTTCTGGGTTGTTAAGTTCTGTTCCCCCATGGATTGTTTTTTTAATCCTGATAGTATACCGCCCACCACGTACACCGCCCAGGTTCGTGGAACTCTTCCTGGAACTAGTCCACGATCTCCGCTCACGATATCGAGGGTTGGTGGTGATGGGGGACTTTAACTTCCACTGGGAGAAAACACCTACGGATATCCAGGCAAAACAGCTAGAAGAGGCAGTGATCTCTTTAGAACTTCGCCAAGTGGTGGATGGGCCCACGCATGAGAAGGGCCACACACTGGACTTGGTTTGGTCATCTCACCCATTGACCAGCCCCATTGTTATCTCCCCTTGCTTCTGGTCGGACCATTATTTAATCCATGGCCAACTCTCCCTTCCCAACCTAACGGCGAATTCTCCACCGGAGTGGAAAATATTGTGGAGTTGGAACAAGATTAGTGCAGGTGACTTGATACCCACCCTACTACACTCAACAACTCAACGATATTAAAGGGAGGCCTGGAGGCTGATAGTTCCACCCTATTGTTAAGGCTTAAGAATGCCATTGACTCGGTGGCTCCAGTGCACAGGGTGAGAATTAAGGACAAGGGCAAAGGGCCTCCCTGGTTCAACGATGTACTTTGGAAAATGAAACAATCACTTCACCAGTGCGAGAGAGACTGGCGAAAAGCATATGAACCCAGCGCCCGGGCAGAATATGTGTCAATGTTTACCTCCTACAAGAATTCTATTCTATCACTGAAGGCTGAATTTTACGAAGCTAAGATTGCTGCTGCCATCAATCCCCAGAAAGAGACTTTTAGGGTCCTGAACGAGTTAAGAAAGGATAAGGGGCAAAAGCTCTCCTTTTGTCAGGAAGATTTTCATACATTTCAGTCCTTTTTTCTAGAAAAATAAAGGACCTCCTGATTAAAATTCATCGCACCCCGACTCTTCCCTGCTTCACAGTACTCACCTTCTCATCCCCTACGTTCACCAACTGACTAACCACCTTGCCATCACTCATGAAGGAGACCCTGACGCTCTTTATTGGGTGGGTGAAATCAGGCTCACCGGCAGACCCCTGTCCACCAAAGATCTTCAAGAGGGCCCTCCCGGGAATTGATAACGAGGTGCTCTTGCTTCTCAATCGGTCCTTGGAAGCAGGAATTGTCCCCGCTAACTTTAAGGAGGCCCGTGTTATCCCGCTCTTACAAAAACCTGGCGCAGACACCAAGAATTTAAAACATTTTAGGCCAAACTCACAGCTGCCTTTTCTGGCCAAAGTATTAGAACAGCATGCATTACATTCCCTTTCACACCATCTTGAAGACAATCACCTCCTAGAATTTATTCAGGCCGGATTCAGGGTCCACCACAACACGGAATTGGTTATGCTTTCCGTTCTGGATGAATTAAGACTAAGGGCAGACAAGAAAATGCCGTGTGCCCTGGTGTTACTGGACCTATCCGCTGCATTTGACACGGTCAATCATGACCAATTACTGTCGTGGATTGTGGATCTGGGAATTCGGGGCAAAACTTTGGCCTGGCTCACTTCCTTTCTGAAGGACTGCTCTCAGAGAGTCCAGTTAGCTGATTTGGTGTCCGATCCAGCCACCCTTTCATGTGTGTACCTCAGGGCTCAACATTATCTCCCCTCCTTTTTAATTCCTATCTTCAGCCCTTGATCTCTGTTCTAAACCAGATGGAGTGCCGGATTTACAACTATGCGGACAACACCCAAATCATCATCCAGATTGACAGCTCACCGACTGCACATTTAAGGATGCAAAACATTTTAAACATTTCCTGTCAACTGGATGTCGGCGAATTCCCTAAAGATCAATCCATATAAAACTGAGGTACTGGCCGTCACCACAGTTTCCAATCCAAAAGAACTTGTCCCTTTTCCGGAACCAGCCGGTGCTGTGAAAAAGTTGGGCATAAAAATTGATGCCAAGCTATCCATGACACAACAGGTGTCGGCAGTTGTGGGAACCTGTGTAGGCCTGTTTAGAGAGCTGCAGAAACTGTCCCCTCTTCTCACCTTTTCCACACTCAGACGGGCGGTCTCAGCAATAATACGTCGCGTCTGGACTATGGCAACTCCTTGTATTCTGGCCTCCCGCAGCAACTGTTGGCCAGACTACAGGTTGTTATGAATGACACGGGCAGACTAATTTTTAGAATGCCGAGACGAGTACACGCCACTCCTCTGCTACGCGACCTACGCTGGCTCCCGGTCAGGCAGAGAATTAAGTTTAAAGGTCTCTGCATTACACATTAAACCATGTACGGCCAAGCCCCAAGATACCTCAAGGACCGCCTAGCCAACTATGTCCCCAGTAGGGCGCTCCGATCAGCAGAGCCTAGCCTACTGGTCTGCCCCTGTTTTAACCTGTATTCTGTGGGAGAGAGAGCCTTCTCAACATCAATCCCTCAGGTATGGAACAGCCTCCCGATAAATCTACGAAAGGAAGCAAACCTCCTTCCCTTTAGGAAGAAGCTGAAGACTGTGCTTTTCTCAGAGGCTTGGGGCACTATTTAGCAGCTGCCCTCCAACACCAACCCGGATAGGTTCTCCCTCTGGCAGCGCTTAGAGACCTGTGGGTGATAACGTGATGGAATAGAGATGGAATATTCGCACATGTAAAACTGCTTTTGAGCGTTTAAAGGAACTTGAGGATAAGGAGGTGATAGCCAAAATGGAACAGTTTTTAAAATTAGTGATAAAATTTAGGAAAACTTTGGATTGAGACTGGTGACATTGACCAACGCCTTCCTGCCTTTTAACTGTCTTGTCCAACGTACATGTTTTTTAATTCTCCCGGAAGTTTTCAATGGAATTTTAAACTGAAAGATTTTTAACTAATTCTTATATAAATGTACTCTTATTTTTTAATTATGTATATGAGGCATGCTTATATGATATTTTGTTTAAATATCGAATAAAGCTTATTTTGAACCTTTGAAAAAAAAAAAAAAAAAAAAAAAAAAAAAAAAGGGGGGTCAAAACTCTACTTTCCTTGGCAGCTCGTGAGGAGAGCTGCACAGCCCCACACTTCCAGCCTTACCGCCATCCTTCAGCCCACCGAGCGCCGTGAGGGGAACGGCCGGGCAGGCAACCACAGCTCACAGGACTCCATTTCCCAGGTGCCCCGGTGGCAGAGGCGCACCTGGGACGTTGCAGGCTGCGCCTGGAGGCGCCTACAAACACCGGAGCGCCGATAGCTCCGTGGG
This sequence comes from Lissotriton vulgaris, assembly GCF_964263255.1. NCBI lineage: Eukaryota > Metazoa > Chordata > Amphibia > Caudata > Salamandridae > Lissotriton > Lissotriton vulgaris. Next base: position 157,433,681 of record NC_141690.1, read on the forward strand.
GGTCAAAACTCTACTTTCCTTGGCAGCTCGTGAGGAGAGCTGCACAGCCCCACACTTCCAGCCTTACCGCCATCCTTCAGCCCACCGAGCGCCGTGAGGGGAACGGCCGGGCAGGCAACCACAGCTCACAGGACTCCATTTCCCAGGTGCCCCGGTGGCAGAGGCGCACCTGGGACGTTGCAGGCTGCGCCTGGAGGCGCCTACAAACACCGGAGCGCCGATAGCTCCGTGGGGGTCAAAACTCTACTTTCCTTGGCAGCTCGTGAGGAGAGCTGCACAGCCCCACACTTCCAGCCTTACCGCCATCCTTCAGCCCACCGAGCGCCGTGAGGGGAACGGCCGGGCAGGCAACCACAGCTCACAGGACTCCATTTCCCAGGTGCCCCGGTGGCAGAGGCGCACCTGGGACGTTGCAGGCTGCGCCTGGAGGCGCCTACAAACACCGGAGCGCCGATAGCTCCGTGGGGGTCAAAACTCTACTTTCCTTGGCAGCTCGTGAGGAGAGCTGCACAGCCCCACACTTCCAGCCTTACCGCCATCCTTCAGCCCACCGAGCGCCGTGAGGGGAACGGCCGGGCAGGCAACCACAGCTCACAGGACTCCATTTCCCAGGTGCCCCGGTGGCAGAGGCGCACCTGGGACGTTGCAGGCTGCGCCTGGAGGCGCCTACAAACACCGGAGCGCCGATAGCTCCGTGGGGGTCAAAACTCTACTTTCCTTGGCAGCTCGTGAGGAGAGCTGCACAGCCCCACACTTCCAGCCTTACCGCCATCCTTCAGCCCACCGAGCGCCGTGAGGGGAACGGCCGGGCAGGCAACCACAGCTCACAGGACTCCATTTCCCAGGTGCCCCGGTGGCAGAGGCGCACCTGGGACGTTGCAGGCTGCGCCTGGAGGCGCCTACAAACACCGGAGCGCCGATAGCTCCGTGGGGGTCAAAACTCTACTTTCCTTGGCAGCTCGTGAGGAGAGCTGCACAGCCCCACACTTCCAGCCTTACCGCCATCCTTCAGCCCACCGAGCGCCGTGAGGGGAACGGCCGGGCAGGCAACCACAGCTCACAGGACTCCATTTCCCAGGTGCCCCGGTGGCAGAGGCGCACCTGGGACGTTGCAGGCTGCGCCTGGAGGCGCCTACAAACACCGGAGCGCCGATAGCTCCGTGGGGGTCAAAACTCTACTTTCCTTGGCAGCTCGTGAGGAGAGCTGCACAGCCCCACACTTCCAGCCTTACCGCCATCCTTCAGCCCACCGAGCGCCGTGAGGGGAACGGCCGGGCAGGCAACCACAGCTCACAGGACTCCATTTCCCAGGTGCCCCGGTGGCAGAGGCGCACCTGGGACGTTGCAGGCTGCGCCTGGAGGCGCCTACAAACACCGGAGCGCCGATAGCTCCGTGGGGGTCAAAACTCTACTTTCCTTGGCAGCTCGTGAGGAGAGCTGCACAGCCCCACACTTCCAGCCTTACCGCCATCCTTCAGCCCACCGAGCGCCGTGAGGGGAACGGCCGGGCAGGCAACCACAGCTCACAGGACTCCATTTCCCAGGTGCCCCGGTGGCAGAGGCGCACCTGGGACGTTGCAGGCTGCGCCTGGAGGTGCCTACAAACACCGGAGCGCCGATAGCTCCGTGGGGGTCAAAACTCTACTTTCCTTGGCAGCTCGTGAGGAGAGCTGCACAGCCCCACACTTCCAGCCTTACCGCCATCCTTCAGCCCACCGAGCGCCGTGAGGGGAACGGCCGGGCAGGCAACCACAGCTCACAGGACTCCATTTCCCAGGTGCCCCGGTGGCAGAGGCGCACCTGGGACGTTGCAGGCTGCGCCTGGAGGCGCCTACAAACACCGGAGCGCCGATAGCTCCGTGGGGGTCAAAACTCTACTTTCCTTGGCAGCTCGTGAGGAGAGCTGCACAGCCCCACACTTCCAGCCTTACCGCCATCCTTCAGCCCACCGAGCGCCGTGAGGGGAACGGCCGGGCAGGCAACCACAGCTCACAGGACTCCATTTCCCAGGTGCCCCGGTGGCAGAGGCGCACCTGGGACGTTGCAGGCTGCGCCTGGAGGCGCCTACAAACACCGGAGCGCCGATAGCTCCGTGGGGGTCAAAACTCTACTTTCCTTGGCAGCTCGTGAGGAGAGCTGCACAGCCCCACACTTCCAGCCTTACCGCCATCCTTCAGCCCACCGAGCGCCGTGAGGGGAACGGCCGGGCAGGCAACCACAGCTCACAGGACTCCATTTCCCAGGTGCCCCGGTGGCAGAGGCGCACCTGGGACGTTGCAGGCTGCGCCTGGAGGCGCCTACAAACACCGGAACGCCTCCTGTCCCGCGGGATCGCGCGCGGGACGCGCCGGGAGAAGCCCGGGACAAGGGCGGGCCCTCTGTGGCCCTCAGAGGACCTGAGGGGGACGGGGCGGGCCACCCCCCTTGGCTTTACTACATCACGAATGTAAAGACTATTTCTCACGCATCTGCTGGTATTCCCTTATTATCATGACTTCTAAAGTGGATCATCCAGCTAGCGTTGCAGGAACCGGGCAAAAGTTCTCATGGTTAGACGAGCTAAATCTCTTATGCCAAACCACCTATGCACCATCAGAAACTCCCTTTTCTCCTAAAAGCGACATCATACTATCAGTTAAGCCCACTTTTTCGGAGCAACCCACATTACTCAACAAAACTTGTAGTCCACATATTGCACCCCCCCAGGTTCCATTAGTGAAAATGACTCAAACACCGCCTCCAGGCTCACGCATTGTTAATTCTCCAACGATCCCATCGACTGCTGAGCCCCAAGATCCCTTAAGCCCTCTTATACACCCGCATATATTACCGCTCATTGAACAATTGCTTAGCTCACTGATAGCCCCGTTGTTGGAAAAAATTAACATGTTAGGGGATAGGCTTACTGGATTAGAGTCAGCCATCAAGTTAAATTTGTCGGCTGACAAACACTGTGACACATTCAACCGTCCAAAGTCACCTCCTGTTCATGAAGGCTTTAAACGGGATAAAAGCTGCCAAAAACAATTAATTGGCCCTAGTACAGTGGGACAAAAAGTAACCAAACACTCTTCAAGTGTCTCCTTTCCCCAGTTGACCGCATCTAGAGCAGTTCATGACAAGATTAACTCAATCCATCTACCACCAGAAGCGGCCCCATTCGTCTGCATACTTGCTGGCGTCCCTGCTCTTCCACCTGGAAAAATTGAAAGCCAACATGAATTATTTAACAAAACCAAATTCTGGCTGTCAAATAATAGGCCATTGCCTCGTCACCTATATGGAGCAATAAGGAGCGTCAGGAGGGTGGACTGGCTAGGTTCTCTTCATAAGGATCTTCCTGGGGACCTGGTACTCGTGAGATTCAGAGACACAAACATTGTCCCTTACCTGAAAACCTGGCCGCCACAAGAGACAGACGGCCCAATATCTATATGGGACTTATATGACTTCTATCCTTCAATCCCTGGTTTTCCCCCTTATGTGAAATCATACCCTAAATGATCGGTCTACATCATGATCTTTTTGGGAAATACTGGGAGTGGTAATAACTAATTCCAACCCCCATTTTTGGCATCTCAACCAGGGGGTGGAACGGAACTAACTATGTTTGGGATCCTATCCTACTGTTTTTGGACGTAGCAATCATGGAGCGGTGATGTTGAACATTCCAAAGTCTTACCTAAGTTTACTCCTCTTTTTAGATTTTTTAATCTTTTTAAACTTTTATGTAAGTTGACACCGGTTCCTTTGATTTTTCTTTTTATTTGATGATCATTTTTTCTTTAATATTTTATTTGAATGAAATTGCCTAAATGCACTGTATTATTTTTTCTGTTACTGTATGCTTATATGATATTCTTTGGTAATATCGAATAAAGCTTATTTTGATCCTTTGATCCTTGATCCTTGATAACGTGCTTTATAAATATAAATTACAATTACAGTTGTTCAAAAAATCTCTGTATTTAACACAATCATAAATCCATATTTGTGAAGCATGAACATATCAGCCTTTAAGGTTTCAAGGCGCTGTGGGCCATCAGGGAGATTAAGTGAGCTGTTGCCCAGAGTCACATGATGCTGAGCTTAGCTGAGCTGCTGGCTCCGGCGAATTAACCGTGAGCCCTGCACACCGGAGTTAGCAACTCTGGCTGCTGTACCACACTTCTACCTAACTAAATCACGTTAAAATGTGAAGGAGGCACACCAAACGAGTGTTCAAAAGTAGTGCTTTAACGTTAAAATCTATGTCCAACACCTGGAACTTAAAAATGTATGGACAGTTCTAAAATTGCATTTTTATTGCTAATGTAAAGTTCTTCTCCGCTAATTTATCCCTCCATAAATTGTGCAATGATCTCGTTTTGGTTTTAATTTATCACCTGCAAAGGAACTGCATTTAATCATAAAGGTATGGGTTGCAAGAGCGTGAGCATACTAAAGCCACCCAGTCACTCCTAGAAAATATCTAAATATGGCGTGAGAGCAGCAACTTTAAAGGAAATATAAGATAAAATACAAAAAGAACATAGGTGAGCCTGGATTAAACTGTCCATAGAACTAATAACTTCTATACTCAAATATTTACAGAGAGCTTGTTTCCATGTTTTTGTAAGACTGTTTTTGACATGCCTCCAAAGCTATTGCAAATCTGCTTGGATGAGTTTGGAGACCTCTGGGTGAAACATTAGGGATACAGGTGAAGTTCAAATTACTGGCTTTGATCTGTGTACTCTTCTTTTGTTTAACCTTTTTCTCTCTTAATACATGTTAGCCATTATAGCCTTCATCAAGACCAAGGAGTGCTATTTAAACTATCACAGGGTTGTACCTTAGTCACTATTGAGATTCATGGATAAATATAATAATCTTAAAAATGTGGACTGCAAAGAACTAACCAGTGGTATATGGCTGGCTAACACTTTGAGCCTGACTCAAGAGGTTTGTGAGGAAAAACAACCGCTAGCCATAAAAACCGATATCAATATGTTTAATAATGCATAGCTAGAATTCTTGTTATTGTACAGTGGAGTGTATTACAAGTGAAAGTCTCTTCTTCTCTTTGCGCTCTCTCTGGATTCCTTTATTTTCTCTGTATCTTACCTTCTTGAAACAAGTGTGTATTTCCCATTTTATGTTGCTAAATAAAAAAATAGCAGCATTGTTATTTTAATTTACAATGTTAACCCCTTTGCTGCAGCCGCAATTTTGCAGCAGTGCGGCACTTCCGCAAAATGGGCGGGCCGCGTCGGCCGTTGGCCAACGGCAGCACGCAAGGGGTTAAACAAAGGATATACCCAACAAAAACAATGAGATAAAGTGTTGATCATGATGCGGCTTTAATTGTCTAGGAATCCTACTCACGAAAACATTTTTTAATAAAGAAATATAAAGCAGACAACTATTCAGATTCTAACTAAAGGTTTATCTGATTATCTTCATACAGTCTTTATTGCAATAGAGCATATATGTATTGAAAAAAGCATCTTTCACAGACTATAAATTGCGCTGTTAAATAAAGTCAAACATTTTCTAACTAAAGAATCAGACACAGCTGTATCAAACTGAAGCAAGCCCTTGTGGGCAGCCATAGCGTAGAAGATTACGATTGCTTTGGTTCTAGTGCTAATAACCACAAGGTAAAATATTTAGTGGGTATTTGTTTGTATTGAACATTATAATTGAGTATTAGGGTTCCATTACTTCAATGTCAAGTCATCTTTTATTAAGCAGAATAAATCATAACTATATTAAGCGTTGAATAAATATATCAGGAACAGACACAACAAAATACATGCAGAATACCAGATCAAAGAGGCAGAAATGTATGGAAGCAGACCTTTCTTATTTTAGTATGCAATATGGTGAATCATGGCTTTATCATTCCTAGTTAAATAATAATCTCATCCAGATAAAGTATATAACATTTTTTCTTAAAGAGCCATGTTTTCAGGACTTTGGGAAGGTCAAGTGTTAGACCTGGCCCTTCTGCAGGGTCACCTGAGGAAATATAAATTTTATGGTCGAGAGATGTTCCCTAACGTGTACCCCACCGTCTCCATGTACAAGCTTAAAGTGCATGTAACTTCCCTCCTGTGCCAGCTATGAAGACGCAAATACATTTGCGTCCAACGTTAACATGTCCTCTTTCAGATCCACCCTGAATGGGTTGAATATTCTGTTCCTAAGTATGCCATGCCAACGTCTTTTTGTGGTGTACTTTACACGTTTTTCAGCTCTGGCGAAGTAGGCCCTGAATTCTGCCATCGAGCCTTTTCCTGCCTTCTGATTCTGAACGCCTCAGCCTGGGCTGCCTCTGTACCCGTGACCTCTGCCTTACTCCCTGTGCGGCTAACGGCGCTTAGCTCAGCCTGCTGCCTGCCAACACTGTATTCAACCTTCGAATTATCTGTTCCGCTCCTCAAACATACATTCCTGTCTACTAGTTCAAGTAAACATCTTCCAGCTGCAGAGCAAAGGGCCTGGCCTCACTGTCTCCGTGCAAGTAATTCATAGCCTCTGTTACCATGGTAGGCCCATGCCCCCTCGCATCTCATGCAGACACTTAGACGCTTATACACGCACTCACAGTCAGTATAGAATAGCCTCTGCCCAAGAGACCTTTTCCTCTAGATAATATGGTTCCCAAACATTAGATATCAGATATGATATAGGTACGAGTTGATCTGACATGCCAGACTTCTGTCTCTTTCCGCTAGTGTAAATGTCAAGTCCCCTGCACCCTCCAGTTCCACGTCAATCACGCGTCATGCAGCTGCGCGCGCATCCAGGCCTCAGATTTCTGCTGACATTGCCAAATTCTGCCAAGTACCCACCTACTTGTGACACTTACATGTGACGTTTCTAGCACACACCTCTATGTCCACGCCTAGTTCACGCCTTTTTGATTACGTATTGCTAACACGTGTATGCTGTTATCTTGTTTCTCTCAGCTGTTACGCCTACTGTATTGGTGTTCATTCTATGGTTTAAGTATAAAAGTTATGTCTTGTCAATAAAGTATGCTCTATCCCTTCCTGCACCCCAGTGGTGGCAGGAACCCGATATCCGATCTGGTACCATGACCATTCCTTTTTAAGGAATAAAACCCCTAAGAACTCTAACAACACGGACTCTGCCTCTTTCTTTCCGATTGAGTTATTTTTTGTTAAGTACTTACCTGCATAGAAATTAGGACGGTAAATCAAATATTTACCACATTATTTTGGCGCCCGAACAGGGACCCCTCCCCCACCCCACGCGCCGGTTGGTGCGTTGCAAGCTTTGCCCCCTGCCATCAGTCAAGACGGAACTACGCGTACCCGCAGGATTTCCTGTATCTCCCTCTGGCCCACGGAGGTGACGGAGACTGCGATCAGCACCCAGACGAGGCGGTGAGGAGTGCGGAGGATCCCGACCAGAGCCTAGCCGAAAGAAGCAAGGTCCGAGGTGTCAAGAGGCCCACCAGTTTCCGAAGTATCCACGTGTCGAGTCGAGTCGAGTCGAGTCCAGTCCGGTCCAGTCCAGTCGAGTTTTCCGAGGCCTTCCGATTCCGTGCTTCCCGGTGAGTACCATTGCTGGGACGTATCTAGACGGGTGCATTATTATGTATCCGGTAAAGACGGGTTTGGGTACACAAACGCGGTCTGCACTGTTTTAGACAGTGTATCTGTACTGTTTAGCAGTATATCCGTTATTCAAGTTCTTGCACTGTCTTCGACAGTGTATCTGTGCTGTTTAGCAGTACATCCAGTATCTAGGGTAGAGATATATGTTCCAAATGTTTTTCATGTAATTAATGTCGTGGTATGAGTGACTGTTTGATGTACATTGTTGTGTTTTTGTGTAACTAGCTGTGTTCAGAATAAATAATAAGGAACCAAGTATCCAGTACTAAGTAACAAGATGCCGTTCTTCAATAAACTAAGACAGATAGGAACTAGGAAAGGGATACTAGAGGAAGAAATTCCTATCCCCCCTAGGGACACTCCTGGAAACTTTATGTACCATAAGCATGGCTTAGATGCCATATTGTATCTAGATTTATGGGCCGATTATACTAAGCATCTAGACGAGAGACACAGATGGCCCGTTACAGGAACATGGGATGCCGAGTGCATCGTGAAGGTAGAAGAAGCGCTATGGAAAAAGAAAGCCAGACAATCTCAGAAAGACGCCATTGAATTTTGGCGTAAAGAATCACATAAACGTGCTGAAAGAGCGCTCCGCAGAGAAGACAGACATAGAGAAGAGTCAGATAAAGCCCGAGAAAACGAATTAGTTAATGAAGGAATCCGAGTAAAAGCCGAACAAATAGACCGCGCGCGCAACAATCTTGTAAATGGCATGTATCTTGTGGCCGAGGGTTCGCCTGAAACCACTTCAGAAATACCGAAAAATCTGCCGTCACCATTGGTTCCGACTAAAGTAAATCACAGGACTACTAAAGACATATTTCTGAATTCCTATCTAGATGATGTAGCACCCGCTTACACCAACTCACGCGCCCCGCCTACTGACGGTGACGGGGACGGAGGTGGCAACACGCCTCCAAACCATATCCCGACATTACCGCAACAAGGTTCCCCCGTTCGACAGCCTTCTCCACTTGTTCCTCCACCCCCACCGCTTCCCACACCTAAGGTTAAAATACCAAATCCGTTTTTGCCTGATCCTATTAAGAGACAAGTTCAAGTACACATACAGACTCCACAGAGGGATAATGCCCAAGCCTCCGCCTCAGGAGGTGCGACAGGGGGTTTCCAGACCCCGCCAGCAACACACAGATTACACCTTAGGGACATGCAGAAGCACCCTACACTCCAATCACCCCGTCTCGACATACTCAAAGAACAACTTCCCGTTTGCAGATACGATCCAGTACCCGGCAAGGACGATAGAATGTTGATAGCGTCACTACGCTTGCGACAAGCTACAGATTACCTAGTGTTATTCTCAGGGATGACTGATCATCTAGATAGAATATATCATTTTGTCCAGACTGGGGAAAATCCTGAAAGTATTAAGGAGGCCCTGGCACACCAGAAAGTTGACACTCAAGCATATATATTACGTTTTTTCATAAATTGCTTAATAAGAGACCGAGACAGGCCTGAGACAGAGCAGGATGAAATGGAAGCACTAAACAGGTGGGGTCAAAATATAGCCGAAGGAAAACATGATAAAGTGAATTGTATAGCCAGTATGTACAAGAAAATAAGAAAAGCAGTAATAGAAATACACGAAAAAGAAAAAGAAAATGCCTCCTCCGAGGAGGAGGAAGGACCTGAAGAACAAGAAACGAATACAGATACGATAGCGTATGTAGGTAAGGGAAATTACCTTAGGAAAGGCATTCGTCCAGAAAGCAAGAGAGTTTTTCTCTCTGGCATATCAAAACCGAATTCTCCTGAATATCTGTTTCAAGACACTGATAAAATGCTTCGAGAACGAATGGGGTACCATGTACTCAATTCTATGGATGAACAAGAACTAGCCCGGTCAGCAGTACTATGGGCTGACAATACTAATATATACAATGATGACACAGTAGCGCAGACATTTCTGAACCTATCCCCAGACGAGCAGAAATTAGCAGGTATATATATGATTCAGCACCTCCTCACATTATACAGAAATAAACATTCTGATCCAGGTCCCTTACACGATACATTAGAAGCACTACTCATGGAAAGGGGCGACCACTCGGTCCCCCCGAACGTATGGTGGAGTGCCTCGATCCCCCCGGGAAGCCATTTTGGGGCGGGAAGCGCGTCTCGGCTGGTATGCCCGAAGCGGCGTAGCCGGGGCGCGCTTTTTCCCGCCCTAGAGTGGGCTGGCCTAGACACCGACGTAGCCAGCCCCGCCCTAGGGGCAGGCAGGGGCGGGTTTTCGCCCGCCCTGAAGACGGATAAAAAGAGACGCAAGACCAGAAGACGTCCTCTTGTTCTTGTGCTCCGAAGCTGCACCTCCTCGCTACACGTGAGCTCGGGACGGAACGAAGAGCCAATTTTGAGCTTTTGATCTTTTTTCTTTGTCTTCTAGATACTTCCTCGGAGAGATGCCCAAGAAAGGCGCAAAGAGAATGACGACCGACCAGATGGTGCGGGCCCTTTGCAAAGAGGTGTCCGACATAAAGAAACGGTTGGCGGAGCGAGACGGGGAGGAGGGTTCGGGCCCTGCGCCGGCTGGAGGGAGACCTAAGAGGCCGAGAAGGGTTCCAGCCGGTGGAGACGTCCCGGTTCCCTCTGCCCCGCTCGAGGCGCCGACCCCAGTACCGATGGAGGGGAATCCAATCCCCGTTGTCGTCACCCCGACTTCCAAGGAAGACATGCCCCCCGAGCTGGCAGCACAGCTAGCAGCATGGTTGGGGGATAGTAGTGATGGCGCCACGGCTGCCGAGGCACAGGCGCTGATAAAAGGGCTTCGTGAGAAGAGAGATGCAGCTAAAGTGACTGCGCCGTTGGCGGGAATAGACAAGCCGCAAGCGGCAGATGCTGCGTCCGGTTCAGGTAAGCGGCCATTGCCGATTGCAAGGGACGAGTCAGCACCCTCTCGTAGAGAGAGATTGGGACAACATGTGCCTTTAGCTATAAAGGAAAAGATCTGGGCGGGGGAGTACGTGAATATTTTCTCCTTGCTTGTTGATCATTATGAGGTGGAGCATGTTAAAAGTCAGAAGGACCTAATGCATCCGAGTGTTTGGCGCGCAAAAATGGCCGCCTTTAAGGTAAATGAGAATATTGGCAACTGGGGCAATGCGTGGGGTATTTTTACATCAATTTTGGGGGAACGTAGGCCCGAGTTGCTTCCTGAGTTTCCCATTTATCAATCACGAATAATGGGTTACTCGACAGCGTATCAAGGTAACCATTGGTTTTGTTATGACAATCTGTTCAGGAAAGAAAAGGAACATAACAAGAGTTTGACTTGGGATTGTTATGATTCTGTAACATGGGATAAAATGAAAGAATCGGGAATGTTAAGAATGCCATTGGTTGGGAGTACTGTTGTTGATTACTCCCGCCAAAATGTGGGGACGCCCTTTCGACCAAGTACGAGCACCGACGATCAGTCGAGGCCCGCAGGCAATACAGGGAGAAAGGGTTTCTGTTTTAATTTCAACAAAGGGAAATGTACCAGGCCTCCGGGATCGTGTAAATTCAAACACGAATGTAGTACGTGTGGGTCGTCCCATCCTGAGTCATCGTGCAGAGCCAGAACGGGTGAGAATGGGGGTAAGGGAGGCGCCAAACAGGTCTAAGCTAGTCCGAGGGGCGCCTTTACCAACCCCGATTGATACCTTGGCAATGATTCCCTGGCTCAGCGAATACCCGGATCGTACTTCTGCTGGGGTGCTGCGGAACGGTTTTACACATGGTTTCCGCATCCCGGTGGGGGACTTTCAGGGTGTAGGGATGTGCAAAAATCAACTTTCCGTTTTGCAACATACATCTGTAGTGCAAGAGAAAATTCAGAAAGAAGTTAGCCGGGGACGGGTCGCCGGCCCGTTTAGTGTGCCCCCGGTACCGGATTTTGTTTGTTCTCCGTTAGGGGTGGTCCCCAAGAAGGACCCAGGTGAGTTTCGTTTGATCCATAATCTGTCAGCTCCACATGGTCTTTCTGTGAACGACGCAATTGATCCAGAAGTTTGTTCGGTGCGATACGCATCGTTTGATGAGGCAGTAGCCATCTTGAATCGCCTGGGGCCCGGGACGTTGATGGCGAAATCAGATATCGAGTCAGCGTTCCGGTTGCTCCCGGTACACCCAGACGATCAGCGTCTTCTGGGATTCGGGTTCCAGGGGTCATTTTACATGGATAGGTGTATGCCAATGGGATGCTCTATATCATGTGCTTATTTTGAGCAATTCAGTACTTTCCTGCAATGGGTGTTCACTAAGAAAACAGGTTTCCGAAATGTAATGCACTACCTTGACGACTTTTTGTTCCTTGGCCCCGCCGGAAATCCCGAATGTGCTCAGGCCTTAGCTGAATTCTGTGTGTTGATGGGTCATTTTGGCGTGCCATTGGCACCGGGTAAAACTATGGGTCCCACGACTTGCCTCGAGTTTTTGGGGATCGAGTTGGACTCAAGGGAGGGGTGTTTCCGTTTACCAGCTAGCAAAGTGTTGAAATTCAGGGCAGCCCTCCAAGTATGTTTAAATGTATCTAAGGTTACACTGCATCAGTTGCAACAATTAGTGGGAAAGTTGAACTTTGCCTAGAGGGTGATCCCAATGGCTCGCCCCTTTTCCCGCTCAATTGCCCAAGCGATGGTTGGCCTAAAAGAGGGTCATCATCGCACGAGGTTATCGGCCGAGGTCCGCCAGGACATGCGGATTTGGTTAGCATTTTTGGCGGACTTCAATGGCCGAGTCGTCTGGAACAAGCCAGCCGTGTCCTCCGAAGAGCATGGGCTATGGACAGATTCAGCAGGAAGCATAGGCTTTGGTGCCATCTTCGGCACAAAATGGTCGGCACAAAGGTGGCCGCTATGGTGGCACGAAAAAGGGCTAACGAGTAATATTGCTTTCCTTGAACCATTTCCCATTCTGGTGGCCCTGAGAACCTGGCCAGAAGGGTTCAGAGATCATTCTGTCGTGTTCTGGTCCGACAATATGACCGTGGTAGAATGCATCAATAGTCAGGCAGCCCGTTGTAAATTGATTTTGAGGCTGCTCAAAGAAATTGTCTTACTGTGTATGCAACTGAACGTGATATTCAGAGCAAAACATGTCCCAGGGGTGGTGAATCAGGCTGCTGATGCACTGTCTCGTTTTACATGCAGGCTTTCTCGGGTTTCCTTCCTTCAGCGGACCCAGAGCCGGCACCCTTCCCCGAAGCTCTCTGGTCTCTCGGTGCCCCGAACTTCGTCACCTCGTGGGAGAGAGTCTAGCACCCAGGACAAGGAAGGCATATGAAGGGGCGTTTCAGGCCTATTTAGCCTTTTTGGGGGCAGAGAGAGGGGGACTTTGGGGTCAGGAAGAGTGGGTAGTATTTTTTCTGATGTCCTTACGTAGGGCTGGGAAATCGGTGGCTACGGCCCAAAGGCATCGTGCCGCCATTTCCTTTGTTGCCAGGGCCCATGGCATCCAGGACCCGACAGCGTCTTTGTCAGTACAAAAGGCGCTGCGTGGGTGGCAACGCCTAGAGGGTCGCAGAGTAGACGTAAGACGACCGATAGGTCTGGATAGGTTGTCCCAGTTACTGGCCACACTCCCTAACACATGCTCGTCTCCTTTCGAGACCTGTTTGTTCCGGACTGCATTTACGCTGGCGTTTCACGGGGCTATGAGAGTTAGTGAGCTGGTTGCAAGGAACAAACAAGATGTGGCGGGGGGCTTGTGCAGGGAACATGTTCAGATCAGGGGCGATGCGATGGTTGTCTCCTTTCTCAGGTCCAAGACCGACCAAGATGGGAGGGGGGACTGTACGATCATTCGCAGGATCCCCGGGTCATCCATGTGTCCGGTACAGTGCTTAGAAGATTACCTAGCACGAAGGGTGGCATCATGGGGGGGGACATTGTTGAGGCATGCAGACGCCACCCCGCTGACGAGGTTTCAGTTTCAGCGGGTGCTTGCAATGGCCATTGCCGCAGCGGGCTTGGACCCGGGCGAATTTGGGACCCATTCCTTTCGAATAGGGGCTGCCACTGAAGCTACAGCCAGGGGTCTTAATGTAGAACAAGTGAAACGTGTGGGGCGCTGGTCCTCCAATTGTTATAAAAGGTATGTGCGATTGCACATGTTGTGAAGCTGTAATCATGTACTCACGCTTCTTGTCTTTTGTTTGTTTTCAGTTGCGCAAGCCTACGCGGCAGGGCGGACTGTGCAGTCGACCCAACACCAGGCCAGCGGTCACACATCACCGGCTGAGAGAAAGGAGGTGTGGGTCGTAGGCCACTCATACGTGAGACGGGCCGCAGACGTATTCAAAGCAGGTGACATGATTCACGTACCTGGGGAATACGGGTACAGAGTGTCCTTCTACGGAAGAGGTGGTCTCTGTATTGACCAGTTTCAAGCATTCTTTGAGGGTTTGTTAGAGCGGATGAGGTCACCGCCGTCCATAGTCATAGTGCATTTGGGGGGCAATGATTTGGTCACCACCGGTAGACGACTTCTCCTGGAGGCTATGCTTTCCACGGTAAGTTGGTTAGCAAGGAGAGTTCCGGGGTGCATAATTGCGTGGTCTCATATGATCCCACGAAAAGTGTGGCGGGGGGCTATCTCGATCCCTGCTTTGAATCATTCCGTTAGAAAATTGAATAACAAAGTGAGTAGGTTGTTCCGTTCCAAAGACATTGCATTCGATCTCGCATAGTTGTATTAATGATGACAGTATGTATTTGGGGGATGGTGTGCATTTGTCGAGGGTTGGGAATGAGTTACTCATAGGAGACTTCCTAGCTTGGTTAAAATCGTTAAAACATGACCTTTAGGTAGGAGTTTTGTGGGGGGTCCGGATAGCCGGTCAACTATCCGGACCTGTGGCGGTAAGGTCATGATCGGTGAGCACTAATTGGTAGATCCCTATGAGTGGGCGTCACCCAACACGGATGGGAGCGCTCGGGAGAGGTGGCCATTGGCCCCTCAATGGGGAGGCGGTCCCGTCTAAGGGCGGGTCGCCGGAAGTAAAGGAAAGGCGGTCAAGGCCCCTTCCTTTGTAGGAGGGGTTACAGCCCCCTCCTGGGGAATTTCCCGGGGCCAGTGTCATCTGCGACGGCAGATGCGGTAAGTTGTGTGGGGTGGGGGGAGGTCCACGATACCTTCTAGATACCACACACAAGTCTTCGAACGACCTTTAAATGGCGTCGAGTCTTAAGTGCCCCCGTCAAGTCAAGGGAAATTGTTAGTAGTTGCACTTGAGGTAAGCCTCTGTGCTGTCGCCCCTCCCAAGTGGGAGGGGTAAGTCTGGTTAGGGATCTTGACACCGGTTATGACCTTGCCGTTGGCCCTTAAACGTTAGGATGTACAATTTCAGTGTTTCTAGAGAATGTTTTTTGTAGGATGCTAGTTCGGCTAGGAGAACCTCTGTATTAGAGAATATGTTAAGGTTAGCCAAACATCGCAATGTGATAATGAAATTGTACATAACATGAAACGTTTAATGTTTTAATTTTTTGTTTTAATAAATACGGCCGGGATGGTTACTCCATCCCACATCCAAAAACTTTAAGAACTGTTTCCGGTTTTCCTCCTTTTGGGGATTGTGTTGAGAGGGGGTGGCGGGTATCTCAGCCATATGGAAAGGGGCGACCACTCGGTCCCCCCGAACGTATGGCGGAGTGCCTCGATCCCCCCGGGAAGCCATTTTGGGGCGGGAAGCGCGTCTCGGCTGGTATGCCCGAAGCGGCGTAGCCGGGGCGCGCTTTTTCCCGCCCTAGAGTGGGCTGGCCTAGACACTGACGTAGCCAGCCCCGCCCTAGGGGCAGGCAGGGGCGGGTTTTCGCCCGCCCTGAAGACGGATAAAAAGAGACGCAAGACCAGAAGACGTCCTCTTGTTCTTGTGCTCCGAAGCTGCACCTCCTCGCTACACGTGAGCTCGGGACGGAACGAAGAGCCAATTTTGACCCACCCACCAGCCCCTGAGGACAGCAAGTTGTTGTGCAATAAAGTGAATTTATAAGTTTGTTCTTTCCATTTCGTTTACAGGCTGTGAGAGTATCAGTTTGTTGTTGATCATAATAAAGTATGGTGAATATCGTGTAGGTTGTTATGATTAAAATGATTTGATGTAGTGTTGCATTTTATGCATGTTCTTTCGGTCGTAGCGACCAATGTTTTCATAGGTTTGAGTAAGAATTGTCGTATTTATTTTTTGGTAGGCGGTAAGGTCATGAAAGGTGAGCACTAATTGGTAGATCCCTATGAGTGGGCGTCACCCAACACGGATGGGAGCGCTCGGGAGAGGTGGCCATTGGCCCCTCAATGGGGAGGCGGTCCCGTCTAAGGGCGGGTCGCCGGAAGTAAAGGAAAGGCGGTCAAGGCCCCTTCCTTTGTAGGAGGGGTTACAGCCCCCTCCTGGGGAATTTCCCGGGGCCAGTGTCATCTGCGACGGCAGATGCGGTAAGTTGTGTGGGGTGGGGGGAGGTCCACGATACCTTCTAGATACCACACACAAGTCTTCGAACGACCTTTAAATGGCGTCGAGTCTTAAGTGCCCCCGTCAAGTCAAGGGAAATTGTTAGTAGTTGCACTTGAGGTAAGCCTCTGTGCTGTCGCCCCTCCCAAGTGGGAGGGGTAAGTCTGGTTAGGGATCTTGACACCGGTTATGACCTTGCCGTTGGCCCTTAAACGTTAGGATGTACAATTTCAGTGTTTCTAGAGAATGTTTTTTGTAGGATGCTAGTTCGGCTAGGAGAACCTCTGTATTAGAGAATATGTTAAGGTTAGCCAAACATCGCAATGTGATAATGAAATTGTACATAACATGAAACGTTTAATGTTTTAATTTTTTGTTTTAATAAATACGGCCGGGATGGTTACTCCATCCCACATCCAAAAACTTTAAGAACTGTTTCCGGTTTTCCTCCTTTTGGGGATTGTGTTGAGAGGGGGTGGCGGGTATCTCAGCCATATGGATAGATGGAGAGGCCTATAGTACCAAATTAATCCAAATAATTCTAGAACAACGGCACAGATATAACACTTTCTTAGGCCCACAACATGTTCCCGCTCCGCCCCCAGAAAGAAAAATGTATCATATGGAGCGTTTTGAAAGGCAGAACCCTTTACGAGAAGTACATCCAGTTATGGGTACCGATAATACCTTGAAACGTGTGTATGTACACACACCTCTGACCAAGTTAGAACTATTGGAGATGAAGAAACTAGTACCCTGTCACGATAAAGACCCTGCAGGTTTTCACAGAGAACTTAAAGACATGTTACTGATGGGAGATTACACATATACTGATGTCATGAAAATGTTAAAGGTACTACTGCCCACCGGCATTTACGAGAAACTCAAGGAAAGAGAATGGGAGGTGGGAGATAAAAAGATTATATGGGCAGAAATAGAAGACGAGGAAAAACTTCGTACCCCAGGGCTAGGCCTTGGGGAGAAAGCTAAAGCATTACCAGGTTTGATAGTACAGGTTCTGCCAAGATTACTGACCACTAAAAAGGAAGACTGGGACGCAATCTCAGCCTGTAAACAGAAACACGATGAAGATACCAGTGACTTCTATTCAAGATTCGAGAAATGTTTCATTATTAATAGTGGCCTAAAACCAGGTAGCGAGTCGTACCCACATCTTTTTGTATCAAAGCTAGTCGAGAATTCCCTGACAGCAGTCAAAAACCGTGTATATAAAGTTGAAAGTACATGGCAAGCAAACACGCCATCCCAGATGTTACAAATGTTACAATACCATCAGAACAGAATTAGAGAAGAACAGGATCACGAACAAAGACGTATGAAAGACACGAAAATGAAAATGTTAGTGGCCCAGTCGGTTCCAGCCGACGGCCAGAGAAAGGGTACGACCCAGACAGGTAATGCCGCAGCTCCCGTTAAAGGGACATGCAATTATTGCAAGCAGCCAGGTCACTACGTACATGAATGTCCAGTCCTGAAACACAATATAGCAACAGGCAAAACTAAAGAAAGACCGCATCCGCCTAGACAAGACCAGGGCCAGCAACAGACTTCACAGAATATTCAACCTATGCATGCTCCACCACATACAGCACAGACAGCAACGGTATCACAGCTATTACATGAAAAAACGGTATCACAGCCACAGCCACAGCCCATAGCCGCAACGCAGCAAGTTTCACGGCAGATGTGCCAGTATGCCCAATCTGATTATCCCGATTATCAGCGATACACATGAAACAGCCTAGAGAGGGAGGTTGGCTTGCCTCTTATTGAGGTTCCTGTAGATCAAGAGGGTCCTTATGTACACAGTCAAGTATTGGGAAAAGACAGAAAGTTTTTAATTGATACAGGGGCAAGCCGTACAACAATCAGCCATAATGAAGTCCCAGGGGCACCCCTCTCAGGCTCACAGAATGTTTCCCTTGGTTTTTCAGGACAGCCTATTGTAAATGAGGTATCGAAACCAGTCCCCCTGGCTGTGGGTCCATTATCACGTGTTACAGACTTGTTACTTACGAAATCATGTCCAGAAAATCTGTTAGGTATCAAAACATTGAAGGCTCTAGGAGCTGTGATATGTTGTTCTCCGGAAGGAGTTAGACTCTTTTTGTGTGACTTTAAGGGTCACTATGTATTACGAGAGTTTAATGTCAGATTGAAGAATGTACCGAAGCACCTGTGGGCACAAGGCCCGACCGATGTAGGCTGCATGCACATCACACCATACCGTGTTACACTCAAACAAGGAGTTGTTTTACCGAGAATCAGACAATACAAGTTACCACCCGATGCTGTAGTGGCTTTACTGGAAATCATTGAAGAGCTCATTGCCCAAGGAGTGGTCGTAGAGACCGACTCCAATATCTGTAATTCCCCTATCATTCCGATTCTTAAACGTACTGATCCCAATGCACCGCCAGTATATCGGCTGGTGATTGATTTACGAGAACTGAATAAATGCATCGTTCCACAGTACCCTGTGGTTCCCGACATCTCTTCCCTATTGACTGCTATTGATTCAGAAGCTATGTTCTTTACTGTAATTGACCTCAAGAACGCCTTCTTCAGTGTGCCCATTGATCCAGAGAGCCAATACCTCTTCGGATTCAGTTTAAATGGACGAAGTTTCAAATTTTCACGCGCACCTCAAGGATTCACAGAAAGCCCCAGCATCTATAGTCAAGCACTGAAAAGACAACTTGATTGAATCCAAATGCCAGTTAACACCGCCTTACTACAATACGTCGATGATCTGCTGATCACCGCACGAAGTGAGCCCGAATGTGAACAAGCATCACTGGCTGTTTTACATTTTCTGGCCGACAAGGGACACAAGGTGTCTCCTTCGAAGCTACAGTTCTGTGTTCAGCAAGTTGTGTACTTGGGTTACTTGCTGTCCAAAGTGGGGAGACAGCTCACTCCCGACCGCATTCAGTTAATTGTAAACATGCCACAACCCCAGACACAAAAGGAAGTGCGGGCCTTTATAGGCCTCACCTCGTACTGCAGACAATGGATTCCCCAGTATGCATTTCTAGCTAAACCACTCATTCAGTTGACAACACAGGAGGCAGCGACTTCGACTGCCCTTCCCTGGACTCAGGAACATACACAAGCCTTTGAGGAATTAAAGAAAGCTTTATGTCAAGCACCAGTTTTAGCAACACCATGTTACAGCAAACCCTTTACACTTTTTGTTACAGAACGTGATGGTACAGCGTTGTCTGTCCTCACTCAAGATCAAGCAGGTTCACATAAGCCTTGCGCTTATTTTTCAAGTACATTGGATTCAGTAGCCCAGGTGCTCCCTGCGTGCTTAAAGTCAGTTGCAGCGACAGCCTTAGCAATCAGACAGAGCGACTCAATCGTATTAGGACATCAATTAACAGTACAAGTTCCACATTCTGTAGAGGTTCTTTTAAACAGAACCCAGACTCAACACTTGACTATAGCACGACTGACAGGTTATGAACTGACACTATTCCAGCCACACATAGAAATCAGACGCTGTAACATCCTGAATCCCGCAACATTGTTACCTTCGATTATGACTAATTCAGCCCCGCATGATTGTATAGAGATCATTAATACAGTAACAAAGCCCCGACGAGACTTAACAGATGTTCCACTGACAAATCCAGACCTGACACTTTATGTGGATGGTTCATGTATGAGAACAAACACAGGAGAATTAGTGGCCGCCTATGCAGTGACCACTGAAACCGAAGTTAAAGAAACATATCGTATTGATACACTGTCCGCTCAAGCAGCAGAGCTCATCGCTCTGACCCGAGCTTGTATACTAGCCAAGAACAGAAACGTTAACATATACACAGATTCACGTTATGCTTTCGGAGTTGTACACGACTTCGGAGTGTTATGGCAAGAACGAGGTTTCCTGACCTCTCACGGTGCCAAGATCCAACACGGTCCCCTCATTCAAGCACTGTTAGAAGCAATACATCTGCCTTCAGGTATATCCATCATGAAGTGCAAAGCACATACTAAAGTTACAGATTCCATTTCCCAGGGTAACGACCTGGCAGATCAAACAGCAAAACATACAGCAATGACTCACAACCAGACAACTGATATGACAAAGACAATAGTACCGACACATTGTATGACAGTTAGGGATCCCACACTAGATGTAATCGATATTCAGACACATGCTACTCCAGATGAAATCAAGAAATGGACTGAACTAGGAGGGATCCAGACAGATCAGGGATGGATGACGAAGGGAAAATCTACATGGTTTCTCCCCGACTCTATGGTTCAAGTCATAATAAATACAGCACATAGTCCAGCACACCTAGGAGAAAAAGCTATGTTAGACAGCTTACAGAATCTCTGGTACAACAAACACTTACGAGCAGCAGCAAAACAGAAAGTGCGTACTTGCATGATCTGTTGTCAGTTCAATCCAGGTAAAAGCGTCTCTGTAGAGCAAGGTGGATTCCATCCTCCCGATCACCCTTTTGAAGTCCTCCAGATGGATTATATCCAGATGGACCGTTGTCGAGGATTCAAGTATGTCCTCGTAGTTGTTTGTGCACTTTCCCGTTGGACCGAAGCATATCCAGTCCCAGATTACACTGCCCCGACCACTGCCAGGCAGCTGGTTCGTGAATTCTTCCCACGGTACGGCTTGCCTTGTGTCGTGTACTCAGATAACGGACAGCCATTCTCATCCGAGCTCATGAAACAGGTTTCCCTTCTGCTAGGATATCAGTGGAAATTCCACTGCGTCCGACATCCCGAGGCCGCTGGCCTTGTAGAGAGGCATAACCAGACACTGAAAACACGCCTTGCTAAAATCTGTAAAGAGAAAGGGGTCGACTGGATAGTCGGCCTGCCAGTTGCACTGTTCTATATGAGAATGGTCCCCCATTCGAGATCAGGACTATCCCCGTATGAAGTGGTCTTTGGCAGACCACCGAATATGTGGGGGACGCCCATGCCTAAGAAAATAACCGATGTTGATTGTAATATGCTGACAGATTACCTTGCCTCCTTGATGTCTGCACTCCAATCATGTCGTTCACAGGTTGCTGCAGCCTTCCCCGACAACACTGATGTAAAGCCACACGATGTCCGTCCCGGGGATACAGTTTTAATTCGCAACTTCGACAGGAAAAGCCCGCTGGAGCCCCGCTGGAAGGAGCCGAAGATCATCCTTCTTACCACGAGGACCGCAATCAAAGTGGAAGGCCGAAAGGGGTGGATCCACACGAGTCATATTAAAAAATTTAATGAACTGTTGCCAAAAACTGACTCGTCCACCCCCTCCAAGGACTGCCTCGATACTAAAGACTTCAAAGTTCCAAAACGAGAGAAAACTCCCCAAGAGGAGTATCGAACAAAACTTCGATCTAGCAAGTCAGAAAGT
The DNA here is from genome assembly GCF_964263255.1 of Lissotriton vulgaris. Lineage (NCBI taxonomy): Eukaryota > Metazoa > Chordata > Amphibia > Caudata > Salamandridae > Lissotriton > Lissotriton vulgaris. The sequence goes on from NC_141690.1 coordinate 157,455,186, forward strand.
TTAATTGTTTAAGTCCTCCCCTAGGTGAATCGGTTAAATAGTTTCTGACATGTATCCCCTAGATCGAGATAGAGAGAGAGAGAGACAACTCAAGAAACGTACATATTGTAAATCACTCCGCAGTCACTGTATAGTGACATTATTGATTATGTTTTTTCTAAGTCTTCTGATTATTGTTGCCAGTATATTGCTTCCCATATACTACCCTATCTTCAAGCGTGAACAATCTGCTTACAATGTCACTGCCGAACATTCTTTTAGTGAGTTACCCCCCCATGAATTATCTTATAGACTTGCGCTGCGCAACAACACCTTCATTAGTATGTTACATCACTCCCATCAGACGAATAATGCTACAAATTGTTGGATATGTGGCCGACTCCCTCCCTATCAGAAATACAAGGGAGTTCAGGCCCTCTTTCCGTACCCGTTCACACACAATGGCTCTTGTGGAGCATGGTTTCGAATAATTAATTCCTTAGATCCTGATATTGCTGTTTTCGAAGGAAACTGGGTTTGGGGAAACTTGAACTTAGTTCTGCTTAACGCCTGTTATCCTGACAAAAAGGGACTTCCCACTAGAATAGGAACTGATCTAGAAAATGAAGTGTATGGATTAGGTAATTATACAATTAACCTTATGATTCTTACTGTCGAATCCGAAGCTGCACCAGTTCTCCCTGCTATGTCAGTATTACCAGTCAAAGGTGATTTATGTGTCAGAAAGAAGGGTTCAGTACACTTAGGTCATAGCAAATGTACTACTGTGGTCGAATTCAGTGATCAAGGCAAATCTTCCTTTAGAGCTACTCGTCATTCCTATTTTGTTTGTGGCCATACCGCATACATACGCTTACCTCTAGATTGGGATGGTACCTGTTACATTGCATTCCTTCTGCCACCTGTTTTTCTAGCCCCTCCTGATTATCACAGAAATACAAATCTAGTAAAGAATAGACTCCGAAGAGATCTCCCGATTGTCGACTATACTGAAACGGCATGGGAGCAATACACAGATTTCAACAAAGGATTCTTTTTCTTCACAGGCCCCGTCCAAAATAGTAAACTAATACGCAGATTAACTAGAACACTCGAAGCCGTAGTGAATGAAACTACCTCCGCTCTAGGCAACTTAACAGAGGAGCAATCTGCCATGCGGGTTGTTGTTCTCCAGAATCGTCTTGTTATTGACGTCATCCTAGCAGATAGGGGCGGAGCTTGTAAGGTCATCGGGTCAAGTTGCTGTGTTTTCATTCCAGAAAACGCGCCTACAGTATATAAAGCTATTACACGTCTTCATAAGATTGCAAGTTTGATACATCAGAATCCAGGCACCTGGACTTGGTCCGGTTGGTTCTGGACAACGTTGACAGCTTGGGGATGGAAGATCCTATCCTTCCTAGGCATTGCCCTTGTCATAGTATTCAGTTGCTGCCTGTGCCTACAGTGTGGGCCAGCGATTTGTGGTCTGTGCGCCACTTCATGTATTACACATTCCAGTTTTCACTTAAAACGCGAAAAGAAGAAAGAAGAGCAAATAATGTTACAAGAACAGACTGATCGATTCATGAGAATTGATATATCATGAAGGGTCCGTAGGGAACAAGGAGGGAATGAGGAAATATAAATTTTATGGTCGAGAGATGTTCCCTAACGTGTACCCCACCGTCTCCATGTACAAGCTTAAAGTGCATGTAACTTCCCTCCTGTGCCAGCTATGAACACGCAAATACATTTGCGTCCAACGTTAACATGTCCTCTTTCAGATCCACCCTGAATGGGTTGAATATTCTGTTCCAAAGTATGCCATGCCAACGTCTTTTTGTGGTGTACTTTACACGTTTTTCAGCTCTGGCGAAGTAGGCCCTGAATTCTGCCATCGAGCCTTTTCCTGCCTTCTGATTCTGAACGCCTCAGCCTGGGCTGCCTCTGTACCCGTGACCTCTGCCTTACTCCCTGTGCGGCTAACGGCGCTTAGCTCAGCCTGCTGCCTGCCAACACTGTATTCAACCTTCGAATTATCTGTTCCGCTCCTCAAACATACATTCCTGTCTACTAGTTCAAGTAAACATCTTCCAGCTGCAGAGCAAAGGGCCTGGCCTCACTGTCTCCGTGCAAGTAATTCATAGCCTCTGTTACCATGGTAGGCCCATGCCCCCTCACATCTCATGCAGACACTTAGACGCTTATACACGCACTCACAGTCAGTATAGAATAGCCTCTGCCCAAGAGACCTTTTCCTCTAGATAATATGGTTCCCAAACATTAGATATCAGATATGATATAGGTACGAGTTGATCTGACATGCCAGACTTCTGTCTCTTTCCGCTAGTGTAAATGTCAAGTCCCCTGCACCCTCCAGTTCCACGTCAATCACGCGTCATGCAGCTGCGCGCGCATCCAGGCCTCAGATTTCTGCTGACATTGCCAAATTCTGCCAAGTACCCACCTACTTGTGACACTTACATGTGACGTTTCTAGCACACACCTCTATGTCCACGCCTAGTTCACGCCTTTTTGATTACGTATTGCTAACACGTGTATGCTGTTATCTTGTTTCTCTCAGCTGTTACGCCTACTGTATTGGTGTTCATTCTATGGTTTAAGTATAAAAGTTATGTCTTGTCAATAAAGTATGCTCTATCCCTTCCTGCACCCCAGTGGTGGCAGGAACCCGATATCCGATCTGGTACCATGACCATTCCTTTTTAAGGAATAAAACCCCTAAGAACTCTAACACCACGGACTCTGCCTCTTTCTTTCCGATTGAGTTATTTTTTGTTAAGTACTTACCTGCATAGAAATTAGGACGGTAAATCAAATATTTACCACACACCCACAAACCTTTTGCCTTCCTCCTCCCTTTTTTCTAGCTTCATTTCTGTTGGCTTTAGGACTCTGTGCACTTTACCTCTGTTAACCAGTACTAAAGTGCATGTGCTCTTTACTTAAAATGTGGTAACATTGGCATATTCACAATTGGCATATTTAATTTATTTATAAGACCATAGTAAAATGCACGATATGTGGCCAGGACCTGTAAATTAAATGCTATTAGTGGGCCTGCAGCACTGATTGTGCCACCCACTTAAGTAGCCCTTTAAACATGGCTCAGGCCTGTCATTGCAGACTGTGTGTGCAGGTTTAAAGTGCCATTTCAGACCTGGCAAGTTAATCTACTTGCCAGGCCCAAACCTTCCGTTTTATCACATGAAAGTCTCCCTCTAAAGTAGGCCTTAGGTAGCCTCATGGACAGAGAGCAGTTAAAAAGTAGGACATGTACTTTTAAGTAGTATATGTCCTGGTAGTAAAACACTCTTAAATACGTTTTTCACTGCAAGACCTATCTCTCCCATAGGTTATCATTGGTATTGCCTTAAACACATATTAAGGGTAGTTTCCAGTTGGGAGCAGAGAGAAATTTGAAGTCTGTTTTCTCTAGACTAAACAATTTAAATCACAACTTATGGTGCAGTCAGATTTTAAATTACTAGTCTGAAAATGACACTTTCAGAAAGTTGGCATTTCCTTACTTTAACTGTCATTTGCCTCTGCTTGTCTCTGAATACACGTCTGGGTTGGGTGACAGCTGGGTTTTGTGCATTCCCTCTAGACAGTCACACAAAGGGAGCTGGGGTGTGGCATTCTCATGCTGATGGGCCTTCTTGAAGTAAATTGGGAGGGACGAGCTGACACTTGCACCGGAATAGGGCTGTGCCTGTTCCCACACAAAGAGCTGAATAGCCCCTGTAGTGTGTCTGGAGCCTGGGCAGGAAAGGCATGGACCTTGTCATCTTCAAAGGTCCTCTTGATGACCCCCCACTTCAAAGACACATTTGGATATAAGTACTGGACCCCTGACACCAGCACATCAGAACTTTGCTGGAATCAAGGATATTCTAAATGGAATAAGAGCTGCTGTGCTGTAGGAGGGACTGCCACTTTGCTAATTGCATTGCTGTGTTGGCCTGCTGATTGTTGTGCTGCAGGATGGATCGAAAATGTGCTACCTGCTCTGCTGGCTTGCTGCTTCTTGCCTCGGAGTGAGAGGGACTGGACCTGCTCTCTGCATTTCATTTTTAACCCAAGTTTCTCCAAGGGCTTGCTGACTTGCCTCTTGTTTTCTGAAGTCTGAGGGACACAAACGCGTTCCTACAATTCTATTGGTGCTGCTGGGCTCTGCAATCTATGAGTCCAACTCTTGACTGAAGTGACCCATCCAGTTTTGGGCCTCAGGAGTGGGTTTCTGCGGCTTTTTTTACATCGATGCAGTAACAGATTTGCACTGATGGGAACCAATGCACTGTCTTTTGCCGCTGATGCAGCTTCTCCTCCACAATAGCCGGCGCAGCTGGAGGATGACGGACAGTGCAGCTCGACAACATACAAGTGCCTGCATCGGGCAAGAGTTCATCAATGAAGCTTCCATCGACAGTGCAGATCTGCACATGCCTCCATCCACATATTTACGACGATGCAGGGTCTCCTCGACGCTGACACTTTGCTCCTTCCAAGGTACTTTGTCAGCGGGAACTGTCTGTGTCCTGTAGCCAGCCTGCCGTTGATTGCTCTTGATCTACCCCGCTTCAACATCACCTTGTGCAACCTTTTAGCCCTATTGACTTCTAAGTATTGTGTTTGCTTTTTTTCTTAAAAAATTAAATGCTTGAATTCTACTTTTATTGTTTTGGTCTTGTTATACTCAGATAAATATTCTCTGTTTTCCTAAACCAGTGTGAAGTCTTTTGTGGTGTTTTTATTGAGTTACTGTAATGTAAAGTGTTGCTAAATCTTTACACTTTGCCTCTTAAGTTAAGCCTGACTGCTCTGTGCCAAGCTACCAGAGGGAAAGCACAGGTTATATAGGGTGTGTATCTTACTTGCACTGAGTAGAGTGGTGGTCCCTACTTGGACAGGTTGAAAAAACCCTGCCAACTAGATACCCCATTTCTAACATTTAGGGCTAAGTCACTCTTCATAGTTGAACTGGGATGGAATTCCTTAATAATGTTGCTTCCACAGAGGAGGTTTAGCTGCCACAAAATACCAGGAGATCTGTATCTTTTAAGTGCAGAAGAGGTTGGATGTGTACTGATGAAAATGATCCTGCTAAAAAGACCTCAACTGTTCTGAATGTTTAATGATTGTGCCAGAATGTTCTATCTGAATAGCTCAAGCAATGTATTTGTTAATAGCTTCTGCTTTAATGGTTTTATGCATATGCTTTGAATTGCCCACGTTTATTCCAATGGACAAGATCCTCACCTTTCACTTCAGTCATGAACTTCATGGTCACACTAACACTAATTGTAAGGTTAAAATTAACCCTAACAAACCCTGCCCTAACCCTACTTGATTTCCTCTTTGCAACCTATCTCTCTTCTCAAAGTTTGTCTACTCCCTAATTGCTTTTGCAAAACATTTGGTTTAAAGTAATGCATATGATTTAAACCAAATGATTCTACCTGCCACTACTGTGTCTTGGATTCCTACATTAATGTAAAATCGAGTTCATTATGCATTTACAATTATAACAAATATGCCAAACTGTACTAAATCTTCTATCTGAATATGGGAAGTTGGGGCACATAACAAAACGCTAAAGTCCCGTCTTGAATGGGTTGTAGGGAAAACAGAATCAGTCATATAAAAACATAAATAGCACATGGCTTGAATTATTTAAAGATTATTGACCATTGACTCGTTCTTTGGAATGTCTCTTTAAAGTAGGAAACCAGTCTTTTGAATGGTCTTTCACCTTAATGTCGACTCCAGAATATTGTGCTATCAAAATCTATTGCCCATTATATCGATAAGCATATATAAATAAGTATAGGTTAAAATTACTTAACTCTAAAGATATGTACCTTGAAGACGTATATATCTGCAAGGTATGTAACTATGGAGTTATGAATAGTAAATATAAATGTACCTATATGCACTTGCCTTTTTGATATTTGGATTTTCAGTATGTGGCTACAATATTTCTGTGGCCATTATTTCAACATAGAATCTCTTGAATTCTAGGTCAGTCTCAGGCCCAGTGCCTACTTACTATGGGCTCCTGATTTCTCTTCGATCACAGTTCTTTCTCTCAATGTCTCCTTCTTGTAATGTGCTTAGAGAACAGCAAACTGATACTGTGTACATTCCAGGCACTCAGATACCCAACTTCCTGTAAAGTACCACATTCTCCAAATCCTGTTTCTCTATTTTTCCCCTTTACTCTGCAGATATCCTGGCTGAGCTTTGTAGCAATTCCCAACTAACTGCTCATGTATCCATCTTCTTCACCTCTCCCTCATCTTTCTTCGCTATTTCAGAGACGACATGAAGATAAATGATATGTAAATGACACTACAATTCTATGTGTTCAATCAAATCACATTACTAAATCACCCCTTAATGAATCTGCTAAAGTATGGACATACACACCATTCCTTAAGCAGACTGGGCAGAAGGATGTCCCTGAACCGAAAACGTTCTCTACCATAGGCATGTGCTGGCTCAGTACTGAATGAAAGCACTTTCATTTCTGTTAATAGGAATCCCAGATCTTTATTGTACATGGCTAGTTGCCTATTTGTGGGCGTTATTATACATAATTTGAATAGATGACATATGGTTCTCTACAGTGGGCGCTCAACCCCCATCTGATACATCTAGATGTGCACGTGGACATAACTTAACTAGCAAATTATTTATTTATTAAAATTGAGGTATATTATCACGTGATAAGGTATATTGTTCTGGACTCATCATTGTTTCCACAAATATTCTTGCCGTAATAGATACTGGATTTAAATCTCATGCAAGACACAAATAAATTACATAGGGCCTAGTGTGGTCGGTGACAGCTCCATCCTATCCTACCAACACCAATTCCCCTTTGTCTCACTGTGTGGGAGCAATACACAAAGACCAACTGCCAGTTACACCTAATTACTTGACTCAAGATACAGGCTGCAGGCACCAAATGGTTGGGACAAAACAATGCCAACTTTCTAAAGGTAGCCTTTTCAGAATTGTGACTTAAAATCTAACTTTACCATTAAAGAGGGTTTAAATTACAATTCTTTAGACCCCCAAACTCAACATTGTTACCTAATCCCAAATTAAAGTTATCACTTACTAATTGTAATAAGATAACCCAATGTTATCTTATGGGAGAAGTAGGGCTCATAGTAGCGAAAAATGAATGCAGGAGTTTTTCATTAAATGTAAAACTAAAAAATACATTTCCAACCTTTTAAATGCACTGCACCCTGCCCTGTGGGCTATGAAGGACCTACTCTAGGGGTGTCTTATATATATTAAAAAGCCTGGGAAGAGGTTTAGCTTGCCAGGTTAAAAGGTCAGTTTAAGACTGCACACAAAGGCTGCAATGGCAGTCTTAAGACATGTCTGACAGCCTATTCATGTGGGTTTTGCAATTCGTTCTGCAGACCTACTTGTGGCATTTAATTTGCAGGCCCTGGGAACACATAGTACCACTTTATTAGGGACTTATAAGTACATTAAATATGCCAATTGAACGTAAGCCACTGTGACCATGTTTAAAGGAGAGAGCACAAGCACGTTACCACTGGTTAGCAGTGGTAAAGCGGACAGAGTTCTAAGGCCGACTAAAAAAGGGACCAGCAAAAAATGGATACTCTTTCAATACAAAATACTATGCCTAGACAAGGTGTTAAGAATTTCACATATTGGATGTGTGCTGTACATCATACATGAATGTGTTGAAAGTTAGGAGACATTAATCTAGATAAAAAGGGGCGCATGCAGTTAGATTAAATCATAACATCTATGCTTCTGACCACTGCTACTCCTTAGCGTTTGACTCAAAGAGGCTTTATTTTTGGGTGCAAAATACTGTTTAATAATTCCAGTTGATAGGTCTTTGCTTCTAAAACGATAAGTAGTATTGTGGGACTGTCCAGGTACCATCCATGGGTCGCACGCTTAAAGTAAAATTGCATAAAGTGCTAATTGATTTAATTTAAGGGCTGGAAAGCAAATATTTGATCAACATGTAATGGAATTTTACACACCTTTGCAGTGACACAAAGTGCTAATACATCTGCCCCTTGGTTTTTCAAGCAACATTGTATAGTGTGTTAGAGTTCTTGGTACCATGTATTAATCGTAGACGAGAAACTATGATTGATAGCATTCTGAAAGACCCTCCCTGGTATGGGCGCTCCGCAGAGCGATGCTATTTTTGCTTTGCCAAACAAAACTTCGAAGACAGAGAGGAAGCTCAGATCTACAGACACAAATCAGTCAAGGGCAGCATTAAAAGCAGTGGGTGATGGCGAGCTGGAAAATACAAGGGAGAAATAAAATAATCCATCACAGGTGACCTTTAAAGCTTGTGCAATACTCTTTGCTTAAACAAAGGATGCCTCTCTTTATTTGCCTTCCAGTTTTTTGTGATACTGTCTCAGATCAGTGTGAGCTTGGAATGAAATGTGATGCATTGCACTTTATTCCCTGATCTCTTCATCACATTCCAGGCACTACTAAAGCCCTTGTTCAGCACTAGGTTGAAAGAATTCTAGATTAAAAATCAGCAAGTTAATGTGCTCTGTTTTATTCATAAGAATATCTCAGTCTGCTTGTATGACTACAAGAAGGTAGAAGAAAGAAAGTGAATCACAAGGCACCAACATTTGATTTAGAATTACTTTAATGGCACTTCTATACATTTATAACAAGTATTTCCTATGCAATAGGTCTCGCATTTATGCGAGTTTGAGCTATTGGCACTATAAAATACAATGACTTTTATTTGTGTTTTGGTTTTTAAAACATAAATAAAAGGCACTGTCATTTACAATGCTAATAGCTTAAACTCTCACAAATATGAGACCCATTGCATTGCAAATGCTTGTTTGTAAAAGTGCCCTATGCCACGCTTTCACTTTAATGGCGGCCACGCCCCTATCTTTAGATGACCAGCGTCTAAAGAAGGGTGCCTGTGCGCCATTAAAGTGAAAGCATGGTATTGGGAGCTTTTACAAAAAAAAGCATTTGCTTAAGTTGTCAAACAAATAGTTTTTTTTGTAAAAGAGCCCCATGCCGTGCTTTGACTTTAATGTCGGCCACGCCCCTTTCTTTAGACTCGGCTAGTATAAAAAAAGGTGTGCGTCCGCCATTAAAGTGAAAGCGCGATATGAGGTGCTTTAAAAAAAAAAAGCTTTTTGAAAGATCAAGTGCAGCACCCATGATCGAGCGACGCGCTGTCATGAAAACAGGGTGGGTTAGGGAGAGCCTGTCGTGCCTGCAAAAGTAGCTAAATTAAAGACATTTTTAGAAACAGACTGTGTAACAACACAAGTAAAAAGTTCAGTCCTCATGGGAGGTTTCAAATAGAGAAAAAGAATTACTAAGACGGGACTAACATGCCTATTAACGAATCAGAAGCAACCATTTAGAAAGGACAGTAGCAGGAGCCAATTGAAAAGATCTGCGGAGAGTTGGCAGAGCTGGAAGTCCATACCTGAATAGGGCATGCCTCAACCTAAAATGACTAATGGTAAAGAAGTTCTTTCTTTTGTTAATTGTTCCTACATACTGGGGTACTAAAATAAAAAATAAAAAACATGTCCTATTTTAACAAAAATTACTCAAAGAGGCTGGACATAATTAACATAACATGAAATAACATTCCATTAGCTGCTTTTTCACATCACAGTTCAACATGTAAGTACAGTGGTCAAACCAAACTCATATCTTTTGTGAAAAATGAAAGGCTGTCAGACTATATTTGGAACATCTTTGAGAAGAACAGGTTACCTATGTTTGAAAAGAAAGAATATAAATCATTCTGACGGCTGGAGTGATATATTCAAACAATGAAGGTTTGTCAGTAAATGAGTATTTGTTGATTGGCACAAGGCAGATATGTGAACGTTTATTTCTGCCTGCCTCCATTTTCAGGGCACAGGTCCACCTATTTTGATACTTAGTGTTGACACTTGTCGGAAAATCATTTTAGCAAAGTCTCTATTTAACAATTAGTTACCTGAAAAAGTTAGCAACATTCTAAAAAGGTGCCGCACCAGTGGTCTGTTTCAGCTTTTACAATGATTCAGATCTTTTGTCAAGAAACTTTAAATGACATTAAAACATATATTTAGATCACTTGCATGCATGAACGAAAAATTTGTAAATATATATATCTTGTGTTAGTGAAAAGTAATGTGGCCGAATATTACAAAATCTGGAACACGCCTTTTCATAAACACAGACTCACATATTTTCCACCACAGTGCAAAGTTCAAATTTCAAATTATTACCACTGTACCTTCAACTGACTTGAGAAACTATTGATTGAAAATATTGATAAATGTCTGACAGATTCCCTCCTAGAATCAGATTACAGAAGTAAACAAGAACAACACTGGTTATAAGACATAGATATTGTGATTTTATCTCACTGCATGGATTTTACCCCTTGCGATCTAGTTTGTATTAAATACATTTCTTTATAAATAAGGCACATGGGAAAACAGCAAGGCATAAACCGTACATAAAGGTCCTCTGAGTGTAAAATGCTATTTATTGCAATTGTTGAGATTTTTCAGAGGTTTTATGACCCACTTGTGGTCTGGCCTGGCTTCAAGTGAGCAATGATGCTTCTCCCTCTCCTCACAATTTTAATAACGAGCCATATACTCTTTGCACATTTGCAACACATAGGGTGTATGCCTTGCTGATTGTTTAGGTGAAGTAGTTGTAAGCACGGTGATTAAGCAGACCCACAGCATAATCTCATTGCATAGTGTAGTATAGTATTGTCTGAGCAGGGAAGATCAAGAATTTGATAATCCCAAAGATCCAGGATGCTGTCGCCTTTTTATAGGAATGATATGGGGTTTGATATTTGCTCTGTAGAAATAAAATGCCTCAATCTTTGTTTATTACTACACTAGCACCAAATAAATTATTTGACTGGGCAACATAAACATAAAGTGAAGAATGGTCTATTGTGAAGTAATGCCCAAAGTGGGTTCGGGTGATATTCTGAACCAGCCAACCAAAGGATGAGTTTTTTGGTGGTTTGTAAGTGGTAATAGAATCCCATGGTGACAAAAATGAATATTAACCCCCCCCCCCCCCAGCGCCTTGAAACCCTCTTGCGTGCTTACAATTCCCTGATTGATTGATTGATTGATTTTGTATGTTATGTATTTTTTAAAGTGCTTGCTTATTTTGGTGATCTCAGCATGAAAACGTTTTTTTATGTTTTACAAATCCCAGTTGGTTGTCATTAACGAGAAGAATTGTGTTGTTCTCTTCATGGGGTATTTGTAAAAATCCCTTTTGTTTGTAGAAGAAAGAGGTTTCAAAGCTTCTCTCTGTGAAGTTAAAAGCAACTATTGCCACTAATTGAAATTGGAATAGTAAGACTTTGTGTCCCTTTCATAAAGAACATTCTGATCAAGCAAAGGGCAACGAAGAGTGAGGGTATGTTTTGATGCCCCCAGAAACTATTTGTTCACAACTAGAGACCAGGCCACAAACTGAATCAAATTCATATTCATGGACGGGAATGCTGCAGTTTCATGTGTATGATGTCATGCTTGTGAAATACTGGGTTTGAAACAATTTAGGTGCAAGATAAGCAGCTAAACATAACACACACACACGCCATAAACTCAGTTTAAAGCTGCATATTGTAGCCAGGAATTAAAACTCAAATTATCTCAAGGCATAACAGAAAAGTGTAGACTGTGAAATGCTTACATTTAAAATATTTTCACACAACAATAATTACTCATACGTAGGATATCATCAGTTGTGAAAAGTGCATTTCCACACAATACCTAAATTGAGAAAATTACTGCTAGACCTGGCATCCTTAGGGTGGTCTTCCTCCAAAACATTTGCTTTTTACCTTCATGTTTTGCTGTATCTTTTTGTTGGCCTTAGGACTCTGAGCACTTTACAACTACTAATCAGTGTTATAGTGCATGTGCTTCTTCCCTAAACATATGTCATTTGTGTATGCATGATTTGCATATTTCAGTAACTATAAAAGTTCCTTTTAAACTGGTACACCATGTACCCAGGGCTTGTAAGTTAAATGCTACTAGTGGGATGTACCACTGACTGTGTTACCCACAGAGTTAGCCTTTGAAACCTGTCTCAGGCCTGCGACTGCAGTGCCTGTGTGCGCAGTTTCACCATCACTTCGACTTCATATTTAAACCTACTTGTCAAGCCCTAGAATTCCCCTTTTATTACAGATAAGTCACATCTAAGGCCAGGGTGCTAGGACATGTACCTGGTTGTTTTACATGTCCTAGTAGTGACAACCACCCAAAGTCTTTTTTCACTACTGTGGCGCCTGCTCCTCTTATACTTTAACAATGGGGACTCCTTAAAATACCTTTAAGTTGTAATTCCTTATTGCAGAGGAGTAGATGGTTTATGTTTTATATCTTTGGATTAGTAATGACAAATCCTCTTCCCTGGGAAAGTTGGATTTTACCTCGAAGTGCAGGAGTGCCTCAGTTAGAAAATGGACATTTCTCTGCACTTACTGCTGTATGTACCTTACAGCCTTCCCCAAATACATGTCTAGGGTAGGGTGACAGCTACACTTTGTGCAGTCCCTCTAGACAGCCACAAACACATGGTACTTCAGGGCATCTGCATCCATCTGCATACTTATGAGTCTTCCTAGGTAAGAAGGAAGGAAGGAGCTGACATCTACACTTCAATAAGAGTGTCCTGTCCTCACACAAAGCACCGGCCAACACCCCCACTGGTAGGCTGGAAGACAGGACTTGGCCAAAAAGGACCTATGGCTTTGCTTTGAAGTCACCTATATCTCACAAGCACTTTTGAGTAAATTTGCTGGGTCTCTGACCCCTTAAAACTAGGCACTTTCAGGATCTTCAACTGAACCTCTTTTAGAAGGACTGCTGGGCGGCTTAAAGAACTCAACTGGACTGCTTTTCTGGAAGGACTGCTTTGCTGCTTGTTGTCCTGCTGTCTGCTTCTCCCTTAATCCGCTCCATATAGAGCTGGACTCCTCAGCACTTTTGGTTTACTCAAGTGGCCTAGCTCAGCAAGGGCTCTGCAGTGCCAAAAGATGCAGCAGTGCCAAAGGAAGCCCCCTTCCAGCGCAGCTTCAGGTTGCCATGCCAACACGGAGGTCTCCAATGATGTTAGCTGTTCGCCACCATGCCGGAGGGTTGGGCCTGACCACCGCATCTGTGTGCCAAGTATCTAACCACCAAACACCGACTTCTTGAGGACAGCCTGGTGTGGCCCTTCAACTAACCGTTTCATGGCATCTAAGCTATTCTGCCCAGGGGAAAAGTACTGTGATTTGCGCACCGGACCGGCAAGGTCATTAAAGCTGATCTGCATGCTAGCGGGTTACTGAACTTCCTGCACGCCCTGGTCCCAAGGGACCAGTGCAGATCCATTCAATGAAAATTGGTTGGGCAGGGAATTATGTGGGCGATCGTTCCGAAGTGATCCACTGCTTTAATCAGGAACCTTTCAGCTACAAACCTGTGGGTGCCCTGGCACTTTGTTTATTATTATGCCTTCCATGCCAAAACTTGAAAAGGATACATTGAATACTTGTCATTTGGCCTTAATGTATTTATGATATACTAAGCTGTTTTTATAAACCGGTGTGGATTTCTTTTGTAGTGTTTTCATTGTGTTACTGTGTGGATGCGTTGCACAAATACTTAACACATTACCTCTTTTGATAAGCCTGCTTACTCTGTGCCAAGCTACCAGAGAGTGAGCACAGGTCATCTTAGTTACGTTTCTAGCTTACCCTGACTAGAGTGACAGGTTCTGCCTTGCCTGGGTGTATACCGTAGCCAGCCAGAAACCCCATTTCTAACTAGGACAAATTGAGCTATATAATGCATTATGGTAATCCTGTGCTTTGGTAATAACTTTGGTAAGAGATTTACCACATATTTGTGTACATTTGTATATTCCTGGCCACTCCTAATGATGGAATGATCAGAAATGAGAACAAATGCACGCCTTTACATTGCAGCATGATGAGTGCTTCTGGTTTGACTGAGGCTGTGTTTATAGATTCTACCCATGCACAGGTCTTGATAATCCAGCCAAGTAAATAATCTATTTTAAGAGTCAACGTCTATTTAGAAAACCAGCAGTCTGTGCTACCCACCTGTGATTTTTAATTGGCTTTTCTGTCTTTAACTAAATTTGCTTGCTGCTAGCTCACGCTTCTATTCACAACCTACAGAGTAACTTGAATAGAAGAAAGTAGACAATAGCACATCCCTAGGCACGCTTACATGTTTTCTTGTTGGATTGGCGTAAGAAAATGTAATGGTACACAATACTTCTAATAGGGAGAATTGGGCCAAGCGGAGCATCAAACCAGTATGAACTAGGTTGGATGTGATTCCTCCACAGCTGATGGAGAGCATAGGCACAATAAATGTGATTAAAATGTAGCAGTGTTATTCATCTGATGAAACTGCAAAATGAAAAACCTTATTAGATTAAATTAAATTCTGTGACCAGCACCTAAAAGGGCTAATTATTCTACACTATGCCGTTTCTTGGCCTTCAGACGTTTTAAAATGCCCTCAAGAAAATAAATGTTTATACGGGTAATCCAGCACTCTGGGCCACCCACTTATCAATTGTTCTCTGATTAATCTTTTTTTCCCACTTGAGAGGAGATTGGGAGTTAACATTACATTCAATCAATTTTGGTTAACAGTGTAATGAATTTGACTACACAAGAAGCCCCAGGAATCAGTGACTATAGTTAAGAAGATGTATTACCAGTTAGCAGTCAAGTTATGGTAAACACATCTTATCACTAGGCTGTAAAGTTACAGAATAAGAAGCACAAAACCTAACTTCCTAAAGAAGTTTAGGTGTGCCAGTATGAGACAAAGAAGAAGTTTAGTCACAGCAATACAAAAGATCAATAGCAAGATTTGGTGCTCAGAGAACAGTTTCTGATTCTCTTGCCAATACATGAGTAAAATCTAAAGGAATCTAGACGATGGTTCAGTAGTCTAAAAAAATCGCAAAATTCAGGATAAGGCAGAAAAATAGGAAATAAAGAACGTATGGAAAGTGAAGGAAATAAGGGAAAGTGTCAGCATCTTAGAAGCTCGGTCGCGTCTTCTTGGGTCTAGGGAACTGAGTGCTAGCCTAAACCAGACTGAGCACGAATCAAAGGGAATAAGCATATTTTACATTAGATACATTTGGTAAGCACACAACACCCATGGGTAGGATTGGCGCCAGCTACTGTGAATGACATGAGACGACTGGTGCTTCAGATGGCCATATAAGATCAAATAGCCAGGTTTTTACCTCCTTTCTAAAAGATAGAAGATTAGAGGATGATTTGATGTATAATGGGAGCTTGTTCCAGTTAGTGCAGGTGCCAAGCATAAAGCTGCCTCCTCTGCAGGATGCCCATTTATATTTGGGCTCAATCACCGATTTTAAAGCAAAAGACCGTAAAGGCCTGTTTGGGATGTATCAGTTCATGCTGTCTCTCAGAAAAATGGGTCCTTCTTTATGTAAAGCCTTGTAGGTGATACATAGTGCCTTAAAGATAATTCTGGCCTTGATTGGCAAGTTAAACAAATAATCCCTTGAACAATACTATATGTAGAATCACCTAGACCACTACTAGATTGAGATTTATCTATGACCTGTCAGACAACCACACTGGTATTGCTTCCAGCCCACTCAACAAAATAAAATCATTGTTATCGCAATGTAAAAAGCATTTCCATAAAACAGTTAAAATCTCATACACATATCTCAAACAATTCCTTTAAAACAATTAATAAAATAATCACAGTATTACACAGAACACAAATCACAATAAAAACCACCATGGACCGAAGAGAAAAGAAGTTTTTAGACAATATACTCTGTCATTCAATACAACATATCCTATGGGAGGATTATTGAACACCCGGCCTGCGTGCACTCCTTATCATGCAAATACAGGACCAAGTGGACCCTGGGATTATGTTAATCAAAATGTCTCGACGCGTTTCAACATTTGGATTATTATTCCATCTTTATCAAGACCGTAGATTGAATTATCTCTGTTGTCGTTCCTGATTCCTATGTCCTGTATAGAGCAAACATGCATAGAAAAATATATTTATGTTTATCTAATGCTTAGTATCTACCCTGTCGTGATTTAAAAACACGTCCTATACATTGTCACTTCACTGCAATGGTACCCCTTTTTCCCTAATTGCATTGAGGATGCACATAACCTACATCAAACATTCATCAAATCCTCCCCTTTCATGAGTGTGGTTTAAGCATTACACAAAATGCAAGGTAATTCATCATTTACATTTCACTATTCACGCATCTAGATGAAGATAAACATATGGCTAACCCATTGTACATCACAATCATCCTCCCCAAGCATTGCATGCCAAAGTTTCCTGGAAGTTTTAACTTTCTTCAAACTCTCACAGTTTTTGATAACACTAAAGCTGGTCACTCTTAACCCTATTGGCTCTTTTTTCCCTTTCATTCCTACTCTATTTAGATGGTGACTGAGAGCTGGTTCAATTACCTTTTACGAGAGGAGAGTCCAACCGAACTTCACAATATTATAATATCAGATATCTGAGTCTGCTTCTATTTAAAACCGCAGTCTATCACTAAAAGGAGAAAAATCTACATCAGCCTCTATTTAAGTTCATATCACGTGTAAACAATGTATGTTCAGTTTGGGTGGGGGGATTTGAACTCCAACCTCATTTTGGTCAGGTTATTTGTATGTCTCCCACACAGTCACATTTGCTCGACACCTCAAATTTGGCTCGTACAAAGGGTTGCTGTTTGCATACACCTATGAATGAAATTATAATATTTACTTGGTGGCCAGCGTTAACTCTATACCTAAACCTAAATCGCCATTATTGTGAGATCGTATCTTAATTTCGAGTTCCTTGTATACACACGACTTCCGACTCAATCATTTGCTATCCATTGGCCGAGGGGATTTAAAATACTCCAGCGCCTCTCCCTTGTTGTGCTGCAAAAGCAATAGAGAACAAATATCTATCACGCACCCATTAGAACTATTTAGAATATATTCTAATCAAGGTACATTAATGCCTGAAATGTACTACAAACAGAGGGAGGACGGTACACCGGGAGCCAATTGTCTTAAACAAAACCTCTCTCCCAAGGTTAGTGCTACCCTTCAGGTAATCACCTGGGTAATACACTTCCCTCCCCTCCTTCAAAATCGCTGCACTTACAATCTCTTGCTCGTGTTCTTACCTACTAAAATGCAGCGGTTCGCCTAGAAATGCATCCTCCTCATTGTGATCAGTTCGACAAATACGCGTGAGGACGCTCTAGTTCAAATAGGGCAAAGTCCATTCCTATAATCTGCCCCAAGTGAGATCGTATCATGTGATCAGCTTGTGCTGACTCTGCCTATCTTAGCCTGGAAACCAAACACTTGGCACCAGGCTCTATAATCAATTCTACGTTTATTTAATCACAGCATGTCAGCTACTAGATCTTTTTCATTTCGATGTGTGTATCCATATTTTAAATATTAAAATGACCTAACCGAAAAGCACCCATTGCATGTGGCCACATCTATTGGGACCAGATTAACAGTCACCTATTTATGTACTAGCGTGCACACATGCTTAGCCTCAATCACCACAAGGGACTGATGCGACCCGTCTTCTCGGGAATACTATCTCATGATTTATTTCCCTAATTAAAATCAGGTCAATTATATGTCTACTTCCATTCTTGTGGAAAATATCAGTCATTTTTTAAATTTATTTCTCTAAACTTTTTATTGGCTTTTTGTCATCTTGATAGTACATTTATCAGTCAATTTTCACATAGTACATGTATAGACATCAGTTTTCTGCATTATGAACACCTCGGGACATTATATAGTTATCTGCGTCCAGGATAGATAGTTGTCTTATACGTATAGTTACTGGATAATTAATTTCCGTCAGAGTGTTCCCTCCCCTAAACAGTGGCCTCTGGTACAGTATGTGCAGAGTAAATTTTTTCCAGAAAACAATTACATAGCAAAACATCATTCCCGTCCCTTCCCCCCTGCTCTCCATTCCCATGGCATCTACACGTTCAATACAATGCCCTTCCAATTTTATGAGCTAGCTTCAGGGTCAGATAGTGCTTGCAGGGGGTCACACACATTGCCTCGGTAGTCATTCCATTCCCCCATATTCTGGACCACTTGTTGGGACATCCCCTATGAATATATACTGCTCTTTCCGCCACCATCGCTGCATCCATGTCATTTACCCATTGTGTTTGCGTGGGTACTATTCAGGAACCACAATTCTTGGCAATGTTCCGCTTTACTATCGTATACCCGCGCGCTGCCCAAGTTTGTAGTCCCCGATTTAGGTCTGTAGCTTTCCAAATATTTAATAAGCAGCACCTGGGCTCTGGCTGAACCTCCACCTCGCTTGCTTCAGATATTTCACTCATTACATGTTCCCAATAGGTTTGTATTTTGGGACAGTCCCATATTATATGGAAGTACGTTCCAGTGAGCCCGCAGCCTCTCAGGCAGCCTGGATCTAATGCGTGGCCTAATTTGTGTAGCATGGTGCGGGAATAGTATACGCGGTGCAATATCTTGAGTTGCACTAGTTTTAGCCGGGATGGGATTGATGCCTCTCTCGCCGATGCCAGCGCTTCCAGCCAATCAGAGTTGTCTATGTTGCCTAATTCTACCTCCCATTTGCTACGTAGGACCACCGTGGGGTCCGGGAGATTATTTACCAGCTTACGGTATGTTTGTGATATTGCTTTCTTTTCTAAATGGTCGGTGAGAAGTCTATCCTCTAGGGGGGATGAGTCCGCTAGTTCCGTCCCTGGTGGGGTGGCATTTTGTAGTGCGTGTCTGATTTGGGTGTAACGGTATAGCTCAGTATCAGCCATTCCGTACTTCTCCTGCAGAGCTGCAAATGTAATGATTACTCCCCGAATCCATAGGTCTCATATTTTTGTGATGCCAATGAGGTCCCATTGCCTAAATCCCTTAGTATTAGCCAGGGTGCCAAGGCGGCGTGTTTCCCAAAGTGGGGTGGCCAATGTGAGCACTCCCTCCCAACCCAAGGCCCTCTGTGCCGTATGCCAAATTTTCACCGTGTGAGCCGTAGGGCCTGTGAGTGCGTGCCGTCATTTGTTAGTGTATAGGGCCTTCATCAGATGTTCTGTTTGTAGGATATTCCTATCAAGTCTATATGCTGGGTGATGTTGTGGAGTATATAGCCATTGGTTAACAATCATCAGCTGTGCAGCCCAGTAATACAATTTAACACTCGGTGGGGCTATTCCCTGTCATACCAGCTACAGATCAGTTTGAAGTGCGCTATACGGGCCGGTTTTCCGTCCCATAGCAATGAGGAGATTTCCGCGTCAATTGTCTTAAAATAGGAGAGAGGGACCGGGAATGGAGTATTCTGCAACGTGTAAAGGAACCTGGGGATCGAGAGCATTTTGAAGAGCGCTGCCCTTCCCAATAGTGTTAGTGGGAGGGATCACCAGTGTGCCACATCCGATTTGAGCCTCTGCAGTGGTTTCAATACATTTTCCTCTATAAAAATCGAGTCTTGTGGGGTGACATAAATTCCTAAGTATTTAAACCCTCTGGTCGATATTTGTAGTGTGCAGTCAGAGGGCAGCGTAGGTAGTTGGCCATGTAATAGATATAGAAGTGATTTTGTCCAATTTATGGTGTATCCTGACATTGCTCCATATCTCTTGAGGATGTCCATTAGGGCCTCCAAGGAGATGGTTGGGGACATTAAGTATATCAGCGTGTTATCGGCGTAAAGTGAGATTCGGTCTTCCCAACCCGCCTCCCATGTGATCCCACGGATCAGTGGTTCCGTACGTATTTTCATTGCCGGCGGCTCCAGTGTGAGCGCAAACAGGAGCGGGGATAGTTGGCACCCCTGTCTTGTTCCGCGTCCTTGCGCAATTTCCCGGGATGTATGGCCATTGGCTACTACTTGGGCTAGAGGCGCTGTATACAGTAGCTTAAGCCAGCCACAGAATTTGAGGCCAAACCCCATCCTGCTGAGTACCGCAAATAGAAATGGCCACTCCACAAGGTCAAACGCCATTGTGGCGTCAAGGGATAGAATGACTGCATCTTCCTGCAGTAGTGGAGTACGGTGCAACACCCCATTAAGGCGCCTTAAATTAAGAGAGGTGTTTTTCGCCCGGGCATAAAGCCCGATTGGTCCGGGTGCACCAATGTCGTGAGATGTGGCTGTAGTCGGAGCGCCAACAGTTTTACCAATATTTTCGGGTCCGCGTTCATTAGGGAGATCGGACGATATGATGACATCCGGTCCGGTGGCTTTTCAGGTTTATGAATTGCTACGATGGTAGCTAGTCTTTGATCTTTGGTCAGTGTGCCTCGCGTTAGACATTCATTATACATGGGGAGTAGAAGGGGGGGGGTGATCTGTCGTGCAACTGTTTTGTACAGTTTCACCGGTAGGCCATTTGGTCCCATCGCCTTCCCCGTGTGTTATGCCGCTAGTGCCTTCCCTAATTCTTCTATTGTTAAGTCTCCCTCGAGTGCGTGCATGTCCTCCGGTGACAGTGTGGTTAACGGTATGTTGTGTAAGAATTGCATGCTATCCTCTTCCACCGTGGTGCCTCGTGGAGTGTACACCTTTTCATAGTAGGTGGCCAATTCTTCTACTATCAGTTGAGGGTCTGTTGTGAGCGTGCCATCCACTAGTGTTATTTGGGCTATCCATTTATCTGCTCTTTCCTTCCTTTCTAACCATGCAAGCATTTTCCCTGTCTTATCTCCTAGTTCGTAGATTCTATGTAGGGTATCAGTGTGCCTAGTTTTCGCCATATCTTCTGCATAAGCCCTGTATTCGCGAGCTACTAATGTTAGGGTTTGCGCTGTGTTATCAGTGCGATCTAGGGCATGGGCTGCCTCCGCTTTCTGGACTGCCATTTCTAGTGAATCAAGGATCTCCCTGTGGTCCTTTTTGTGCCTAGTGATAGTTGAGATGGCCTGTCCCCTAATTACTGTTTTGTATGCCTGCCAGGGGATTGATGGTGATTACACTGAGGATAAATTTTCATCAAAGTAGTGCACGGTGGAGGTTGTTAGTGCCTTCATTATCTTGTGGTTCTTTAGCTAGCCGGGATATTCTGGGTAAAGCCTCTGCCATCTAGTGGATTGTGTTGTGTAGGTGAGCTGAATTGGGGAGTGGTCTGATATCCCTCTTGGCAGATGTTCTATAGCTGTTATTCTCTCTGGAGGTATCGCTAGCGTCAGTATATAGTCTATGCGGGAGAGGCTGTTGTGTGCTCCCGAGTAAAATGTGTAGTGGCGGTCGGAAGGGTGTTTAAGTCTCCATATGTCTGTCAGTCCCATTGCTTCCAGAAAGTCTTGAAATACTTGGCTGGGTCTAGTTGTCTCCCGGGGGGTTGACGATCCACTGTCGTATTGAGTACTGCATTGGAATCCCCTCCTATGATCAGTTCTCCCTCAGGGAGATCGAGCAATAGTTTCCCCAGTTCCTGGAAGGCCCCTTGATGTAGCGTCAGGGGGATATACGCTGAGATTATGTTATAGTTTCGTCCCCCCCATTGGCAGGTGATTGCAGTAAAGCGCCCTTGGTCATCCGCCCATGTGTGTTTGATTATTAGTGGAGAACTTTTGTGTATCAGGATACCAACCCCTCTTGACCCTGAGGAGAACTCTGCATGCGTGACCATTTTGAATCTCCAATGGTTCCGTGCCTTACTAGTCATACCTGTTAAATGAGTTTCTTGGAGTAATACCACTGTGGGGGCCTTCCGCTTTAGATATTGCAGAACTAGTCCCTATTTGATTTTATGCCCCAGCACATTTACATTCCAAGACATGATTGTCAGGGGGGGAATCAATTGTGGCAACTGGGGATCATGTCCCGGTATTCCATATCCTGCCATAGCGCATGACGTGTGAGTGGAGCCGTACTACTGTATTCCGTATCTGGGTTGAATCTAAGTTTCTGCTAGTGTCCGGAGCGTGTGCCATTTTATCCAACAATCGACCCGTAGGGTTGGTGCAGTGCCATGTATAGAATAACAGGTGTCTAGTGAAAGCTTGTATCTTTCGGTTCATCATGCCTGATTGTGTAGAGGTGTACCACCATTTAAGCCATATGTGTGCATGTAGAGTTTGTAAAACCATTAACATGTAATAGAAACAAAGAAAACTTGTAACGTTCAAAACCCACCCCCTCCCTGCCTCCCTGCCCGGCGGATTAAGAGCCTTCCACCTCCCCAACTGAGCAGAGTGCTTACTGTCCCAACTCAAAAATGCTTTGTTCCTGAGGGTGAGACTTCTGTGTCCTTTTTTGAGCCCCCCTCCTTCTGAAACTATCCCCGCAGTGCTGCTTAGATCAGCGTGTCCTACCTTCGAGAGTCTTTGTCTCCTGAATCGGCAGCCCGCCTCGGCTTGATCTTTTGGCCCGTGGGCCGAAAACCTTCCCTTCCCCATATTCAGTCATTTTATTTTAACCCTTATTAAAAAAATTAATGTTATTGATATCCGCCCATGTTATGATACCATCTAAATATAATGCCCTCTCACTGATTGGCCAGTATCCTTATCCAGTCCTATCTAGTGTTTAATCCAATATCCACCTTATTGAAGTAACACATAAATCATTGTTCCCTTCTCCTCCTTCTTGTATCCAGATCTCCTCCGCTTCTATTTACACTAATCTTCTTAAGTATGAACCATTGAAATTAATCACAGTCATGTCCTAATCTTGTATAGTGATCAGTTAATGGCACACTTTCCTTTCTCATTCTTATAGCTGATTTGTGCTCAAGAAGGCAGATACGCAGTTCTCTACTGGTCTCACCTACATAACCTAGCCCACATGGGCAGGTCAGTAGGTATATTACATTTTTGCTGCAACAGTTATTCAAGGTTGTCGCTGTCACTGTCTTGCCTGCAAATACCATGCTCTTTGTTTCTATACATTGTGGACATATAGAATATGATCCACACTTGTGATTACCCACTGCTTTTTATCCACTTAATGTAAGTTGGTTCTCTGTGTTTGTGGGATATGTCCTCAACAGGAAGTTGCGAATGGTCTTATTGCGCCTAAAGGAGAAGAGGGGCTTTACTAGTTGTGTTGTTGCACCATGGTTGAGAATCTTCCAATTTCTATTCACTATGTTTTTAATTTTGTCACTCAAGCTTGAAAACCGGCTAACAAATACAACTCTATTCATTTCCTTATCCTTCTTTTCTTTGTTTATATAAAAGAAAGTCCCGATTATAAGATCGGGCTCTCTTAAAGGGCTGTTGAATAAGTTTGCCAAGATAGCCTCTATCTCTCAATTTCTTCTTCAGAATCTTTGCATGGTTGTAAAAATCCGTGAGTGTGGTACAATTGTGTCACAGTCGTAGGAACTCCCCAAAGGGAATATTGTCCTTCTGCGATCGAGGGTGATTACTTCCAAATTGTAATAAAGTATTTTTATCCTTGGGTTTTGTATATAGCTCCACTTATAATTTGTCCTCTACACTCTTTAACCTGATATCTAAAAGCAGCCAGTGAAATTTTCTCAGATGTATTGACACTGACTCAAATTTAGAGATGTTAAGAAAAAGTCAGGCCACCATTTTTTGTAAGGTTTGGAGCTTGTTAATAACCGAGTGCTGGGCATTAAGATACAATGCATTACAATAGTCTAATCTGGAAATTGCCAAGGAGGTGACCACAGATTTTTGTGAGTCCGCTGGAATATACAGGAAGAGTTTCTCTACCATTTTTAGTGTGTAGCAGACTGATGAGGAGACTGCATTAACCTGATCCATAAGGAAAAGTCTGTCATTTAATACGACCCCCAGATCCAGACTTTGTTAACTGGGGTGGTTACAGGACCCAGCTCTGTAGGCCACCAGTTCTGAGTCCAGAATGAGGAATTTGCGCCATAAACCATGCCTTCAGTTTTGCTTGAGTTTAGCTTAAGACAGTTATCTGCCATCCAATCATTAATGGACTTCATGCATCCAGAAAACCAACACCTAAATCAGGCCCTTTCCTCCCAATGGAAACAACAATATGTGTGTCGTCCGCATAGGAAGTATTGGCAAAGCTGAGCCAAAGGGGTTACATAAATGTTAAACAATGATGGACTCAGTGCTGAACCTTATGGAACACCACATGGAAAAGAGAAGGACTAAGAAACATAATTGTCCATACGAACTGATTGTTCTCCTGAAGATAAAAACAATCTGAGTTAATTTGTGTGCTGGACCTCTCAAAATCCAAGAAACAGTGGTGGTAATCTCAGACAGTCTAGAATTCAGGTATTTGCACCAAATTGTTTCGGGCACCACCCCTCTGTTTCCATCATCGGGGATTCCATTGTCCTTTTCCATTCTCATGTTGTAAGCTGCAACATTTATGAAATGCCACACAATGACATGGGAAGCACATCATCCTTGGTCAACCAAGCCTATATTGTAAATAGGGCTCTTCAAGTAATGCTCTGGCTCTCTGTGTTCCTTTGTCAATATCTTCTTCTCAGGCTCTCTCTCTATCGCTAGTACAGTGTAGTATCTATTCTCAAACTAACAATGTATGTGAAAGCATCTGCAAGGGAAAAGTCATGTAAACAGAAATCGAAAATAGCATTTTATGCAGAATGAAAAACAGGCCTAGTGAGGGCAACTTTAGATTATTAAATCAATGGTGCACACTTGATATGCGTGTGCACTTTTAACACAAATTAACATAAAATGTAAGTATATTAGATGCATATTACATGTGGCATACAGTAAAATCTTTAATTTGCATGTATACATATGGCTAAGAACTCCATAAAATATATGAAACAATAGTGCACACATTACATAACTCATTGTCATTTCAAAATTAAACACATTCTAAATAGGTGAGAATTGTTTAATCATCAAGTCTCCCAAAAAAATCTCATTTAATATGGGGGCGAGGCACAGAGTGTATGTATGAATTATCTAATTTTACAGTAAATGCACTTCAATAATGATATCAAGTGTTACACTTTATATTAATATTGTTAGACCACACAGGAAATATGTGCTAAGTGCACACATATGTTATGTATTTTTGACGTGTAAAGGTGGAGCCAATATTATGCTACTCCATGGGAAGTGCAGACATTTTTTTTTTGATTTCAATAAGATTTTATTGAGAAAGAATGTTCCAAGTAATAAAAACCAAATACAATAGAGGTGATACATTCTGACATAAGTGAAAAGGAGAAGCATATACGTCACTTAAGAAATAAATAAAATAGATGTAAATAAAATTAAGTTGGGAATATGAACCAATATCGACTGACAGTAATCGAAAGCAAAACGTATCACTCTCTAAATTGAGGAAGGGGACAAGGGAGGAGGTAGAAGAAAAGAAAGAAAAAAGAAAAGAATGAAGAGAACACAGCAGAAAGAGAGAACGGGATGAGAGGACAGGAAAGCTGAAAGAAGAGAAAAAAGAAGGATTCCCACATGAGCGACCCAATGCACTACACATAACAAGCAACAATTAGACAGACGAATCAACAGGGAATTGAGGTACTAACACTTTCAAAGAGAGTTCCATATAGTCATACAAGGCTTTCCCAACCCCTTTAGAGATGGAAGGCGACAGGTGTGCTAGATCTACTGAGGTGTGGGCACTGCGTAGGAAGGATACCCACGCCCACCACGTATGGTAAGAGACAGACAAAAAGGATTTCCATTCCATAAGAATGATTTTAACCGCTACAGTTAAGAGAAGATCTAACAGTTGTAATTCTATCGGTTCTAAAGGAAGAGGAGTAGAAGCAGCCAAGGGGCCTAGTAGGACTATAGGAAAAGAAAGCTGGAGTTCAATATTAAAAATAAGGGATAAATGTTGCTGAATAAGGTCCCAAAAAGGTTTAAGCAAGGAACAATGATAAAACATATGTGGAAAATCACCAGTCTCCAAGCCGCAACTCCAGCAAAGGTCGTCGTCTTTAAGGTTGAGCGAATGAAGACGCGCAGGCGTCCAATGGAGAAGATTAATCGAGAAAAATTTAGATTGCATTAGGGAAGGAGCTATTTTATTACGGAGAACCAATTTACCAATGGATTGCCAAGCTTCGGATGAGATATGATCCGCGATGTTGTGGTCAAAATGGCGCGACCATTTTTGTTGTGCCACCGTCTGATCAGGAAGCGAAGTGGAAGACAAAAACTTTTAAATTTTGGAAGCAACATGACCAGCTTTGCTCCAAATGTGGAAAAGCGAAATGGTGGAGGAGGAGGGGTGAAGAGGAGTTTTAGAAACAGCAACCTTGATTTTCAGAAAGGTATAGAAGTCAAGATTTTATTAAAGAGTGTTTATGTGCTAAGGTAGAAAATGGTAAAGGGTCACCAGAATCACTATATAAATGTTGGACAAGAGAGATTCCTTTTGCAGCCCAGTAAGACATGAGGGTGGGAGAAATAGTAATCTTGATTTTGGAGTTTCTCCAAATAGAAGACCACCTTGTTTTATGCAAAGGAATTGCCATTTTCCTATCTAATTTTTTAATTGCAGTAATCGTATCAATAATGATAGAGCGGGAAAACAGAATATGCAAAGTGGATGTAGAACAAAAAGAGGCAAGTGGCAAAGGTGATGCTAATTCTTGTTCTATGAGTATCCAGGAGGGGACATGACGAGTTGGAGGAGAAAACCAAAAGGCACCTTGAGAAGCCAAGAAAGCAGTCTGGTATTTCTCCCAGTCCGGAAAGTTACATCCACCCATATCACAAGGTCGACGTAAATATTTATATGCTAATCTAGCTCGTTTGCCATTCCATAAAAATTTAGAAGTGAGAGCATCAATTTCTCGAAAAAAGGAATCAGATAATTTAAGCGGAAGCATGGAGGAAACAAAATTAATAATCGGCGTGATCATCATTTTAAGGGTTTGTAAACGACCCCACCATGAGATATGTTTTGGAGACCACGTATCAAGAAGACGACGTACTTTGGTAATAGTCTGAGATTCATTATAAGCAACGGTGGCATGCAGAGTAGAACAGAAATAAATTCCCAGATATTTGAGATGTGTAGATTGACATTTAAAACCAGCCGAGCCCATATGAGCAGGAAAGCAATAGGCATTTAAAGGGAACATCTCCGTCTTATCTTTATTTAGAGTATACCCCGATACCGTTGAAAACAAGGAGATGGTGTCAGAAATAGCAGGGATGGCCAAGGCGATATCATCTGAAAAAATAAGAACATCGTCAGCGTATGCGGCAGTTTTAAGACAGTGAGAACCAAAAGAAAAACCTTTAATATTAGGATGTAAATCAATCAACCGAAGAAGAGGATCAATAGATAATAAAAATAAGAGTGGAGAAAGGGGACAACCTTGTCTTGTGCCCTGGCAAAGATTAAAAAATGAAGACGTAGCACCATTAACTCTAATGTTAGCTTTAGGTTGGGAATATAAAGACATTACCATATTAATGAAAGAATCTCCAAGGTTATGAGCACATTGGACAGCTCGAAGGAATGTCCAAGAAACCTTATCGAAGGCCTTTTCTGCATCAAGGGCCAAGGCCGCGGCCGGGACTTGGGAACGTTTGGCAGCACCGATAATATGACAGAATGTGCGGATGTTGTCCCTTGCCAGACGACCCTTAACAAAGCCAGTTTGGGAGGGATGAACAAGGTGGGGAATAAAGGATTCTAAGCGCTTAGCCAGGATTTTAGCAAAAATCTTTGCTTCCATATTTAGGAGCGAAATAGGCCGGAAGTTTTTAGGATCCGAATGGTCCTTTCCTTCTTTTGGAATCACAACTATGGTGGCTTCAGCAGCCGTACCAGAAACAGAACCATCCTGAACAAAAGAATTAAAAACAGAGTGTAACTTAGGGACAAGCAACGGAAGAAAGGTTTTATAAAATAATATTGGGTATCCATCCGGGCCAGGGGCTTTCCCAGAACGGGTGGCCTTGATCGCAGTAACAATTTCCTCGGGAGAAATAGGTTCGTTCAGGATGGAGCGATCTTCCTCAGAAACTGACTGAATCGGAACCGATTTAAAAAAATCTTGACACTTGTCAAAAGAGGATTGGTTAGAGGGGGTATATAGTTTGTTATAAAGGAAGTGCAGACATTTTTAAAATAAATGTCATGTTTGGCACTCATGGAGCATTTTGTAATTTGTGTGAGTCTTTACTCAGTAACACACCAGGTTTGTTTCTTAGCTTTGTCTTTGAGAAATACTTGATTCCCTTTCCATTAAACCACATTATTGACTGAGTTCCTCCTTCCAACCATCTATAAAAATATAATAATATTAAAAAATCAATCAATAAAAAAAATGTGCTTTCTCATATTTGTGTCTAAGTGTAGTGCAGTAAAATTGATCACTGAATGCTTAAATTAGTTTTAGTATGTGCTAGATTTATTTATAATCAGAACTACATGTAGCATGTCACAACACCATAGTAATGCAGTCGACTGTACTGTAGTTAGCAATAACACTCACCTCCTTTTTTATTTTGGAAAAACTAAAAAAAAGCCTAAACAGTTTGTTTTGTGGATCACTGTCAGTGTCCCAGAAATGTAATAACCTTAGTATTAATTACATTGAGGTAACTACATTTCCAGAACCTCAACAGAGCTCTTGAAAGCTCCTGCCCCAGGATGGAGCTTTGTGTGAGGCACTGAGTACTGAGAAAGAATATATAACACTTTTACCAAAGTTAGGACTTATATATTTTGCTGGAAGCCTGGGATAAGTTGCTAAGTGAGCTTAAGAAATATATAATCTTGATGGCTTCGGATTTCAAGTTTACCATGCTCCTAGATTCAGAGTCCAAACGTTGGACACCAAGGTGGGACCACAAAAAGAAAGTATTTGACTTTGTGCCCTGCTTTGGCATTGAATCCCTCATTGGTCTGCTGAAGGATTTTGATCTATCAAACAGTTTCCATTGATGGTCAGCTGTATGGGTGGGCCAGCCTGCTTGAACTCACTGGGCTCCGTCAATCAAGGGTCTGCTGGCTCTACCTGACCTGGCTTCACTCTTATGTAGCTGCAGAGGTTGTCTAGTATCCTACCCATTATGTCTCATTTACTTACATTGAATGTGGTCCCCAATTGTTCCCTGTGAGATAATTTTAAAAAGAGGCATAACTCTTGATCCCCTTGACCAATTATTATTGTTTCACCATCATTTTAGTCATACAATGATATTATTTTTTCTAAATTGGTTTGAAATTCTCACCTGATATATTTCTTGATTTAGGTTGTTCTAGGCTCTACTTACAGAAAGCTTGCTTTTCTCTGAGAGAAGCATGACTGCTTGTGCCAAGTTCACAGAAAACTCCTTTCCCCTTTAGGTCTTTGTTTAAAAGTGGAGTTTAGTCCCTGCTCACATCAAAACAAGGACCTCTCGTTTTCCTCATTATCAATCCCATTTTCTACATTGATTAATTATTTTCTCAAAAACATTTTGTAGGATAAAGAAAGCAGGTTTAGCGGCCATATTCTACAGAATCCACACTTTTAGGGATACTTTGCACACTTCAAAAAAACAATTAGCTATGCCAAGTTCGAGTAGAAGGTCAGTATTTGTAAAACAACGTTTAAAAGACTTCTGAAAGTGGAAAGAAGCAGATATGTTTGATTAATTTCAAGGAACTGCTTATGGCTCATGATATCCCATTTAGTTGCAAAATATGCTTTCTTTGGCAATTTCATATCTTTAAATAAAATAATTCTTCACTTAAGCTATTGTCAATATGGGTGTTTTTACAAGAAATATAAGATTTGGTTGGTGAAAGTAGACATATGTTTATTTGGAGTTTGAAAGAATTTTGGTGCATTATACAAACTGAAAATAATTGTGTTAACACATGCGTTAATTTAGCTGTAAATGCTGAATAGCATGAAGAAACAGCGTTTTCACGTACTATTCCACAGTTACAGCTGTGATGTCTGCATGGATGCCTTAATATCACCATAGTTCCAATAGCCAGCTCAAGTAACATTTGCAGAAACCTGCATAGTGCACATTTAACATTTCTCCACACTCTTTCCTGCTGGTGCATTCTTGTAAAAAAAAATAAAAGTAAATAAATAGGCATACGACGTCACTGGAAAATTCTAAATCTGGCTCATGGGGAGAGCAATCATTTGCTTTAAAGTGCATCGGGTGTCCTTCATCTAAAGCTTCCATCTGCAAACCAACAAGGACAGGCTGAGAAAGAGAAGGACCTAAATAATACATTGAATGAGAGCTGAAATGTCACTGACACAGGTGGGACATCCCTCAAAGCACGGTTTAGTAAACCACTGGTTTTCTTTTTATTCTACAATGTTAAGGTAGTTTTGTCCTAATGAGAACTAAAACACAACGAATAGTAAAAGCACATTAAGAAAATAAGTTATAAAAAAAGTAGTGCTATATAAACAGAGCACTGAAAAAGACACAAAAATAGATTAGAAGAAAAAAATAATAAAAAAAACATGAAAGACATTCTGTGCAGTGAATTCCACAAAATTATTAACTTGCGTGTAGCGATCTAGAAATAATTTCAGAAATTGTATGGAACAAACATATTGTCAAGTAAGACTCATTAATAATTATTTGATGAGCTATGAGTAGAATAATCAGTCTAGGATACAAAATAACCCGTGAAGCCAATACTTCTAGATTTGGGATGTGAACCAGTGATGCTTCAGAGTTTTGCCCTTCAAAACTTTGCAAACTTTTACAGTTTACCTTGACTTGTGTAAAGATTCTCTTTGTATTGCACGATATATTTTACTGCAGAGCGAGATCATTTTCATTTGAATCTAATCCACTAAAGCAGGAAAATGTTCGCAGATTTTGATTTGTATGTTACCTGTTACAACGCATTATTATGCACAATGGCAAATACAGCCAATTATTTTTCTTTGCAATTTTTTTATAGATCTTTTCCAATGTGTGGAGCAGAAAATGAACACTGTACATGTGATGTATATCAATAACTATTTTATTAGTGTTGAATACATCATAAATTGTCATAAAAGTCACAACATTCTCTCATTTGACACATCAAAACCATGTGCAGTTGGCAAACATTTTCATAGAACTGTACAAGGATTGCAAACAAACGTTACACTTTAAAACACCCTTTCTCAGGTTTCTAGTCACATTATACATATCAAACCCATGCCTTCCACTTCCTAATGTGGCTCCCAGACAGCAACATAACCAACTTTATCCTTCTAAGGATAATAGAACTTCTTATGCTTAATAAGGTATCTGATTTTGAATTTTCACTTGATTGCCACTTGCATACCTTCCTTGTAGTGAATACGAACGTGAACTGTCATCATAAGAGTACTAAACAATATAGCACACACAAAGAATATTTTCTTGGAAAGGTAATACATTCCTTTATCTAATATCATGATATGCAAAACTTAAATGTTCTGATTTTGAATGCGATTCTGATTGTGACTGTGATACTTTTCATATTGGTTTTTGAGGCGAATTTTCTTTGGGAGCAAATTTAATAATGCAACACTGGTCAGAATGTTCATTGCAGGGTATCTGAACCTAAAATCACCCTGGCACTCACGTAATGGCGGTCGGTAATGGGAAAGCTGCCAAAAAGTGGAAGCTGCTCCAGCCACTCATATCTATTATCCCACAGCCTCATTTTAAGTGTAGCGATTCCAAAATTCCTGACTGAATAGTCTCTGCCTGCTCCCCTGTTAGGAAAACTCTTGGATAAACCCAGCACCAATGGGAATGGTGCTGGATGGGCCACTGTATTTAGGGCACCCCTTACAATGCCATTGTCATAAACGTGTTTTCTGTCCTTTTTCTGCTTGTACATAATGTGGTTTCAGCCAGGGAAATGTTCAGATGTCTTCTACACTCTGGGAGGACACTCCCATATATAAAGGCACAGGCGGTCTCTATGGGGGAAGTGTAGCCCTTAACTTTTGTGGCAATCGATACAAAAACCTTCACTAATAGGGTTTACAATGTGATTAACAGATATATTTCGTAATCCACAAACATAGACAAGTCTCGCTATCAGCAAGAACTCAATTACTAGGCTTTTCAAGAAATAATCCTATAACAAGCATCTCTTATTGGTGTGGTGGCACATTTAGGTGTACCTTTGCACATCCCCAATGTGAGCATTGAAATTCTAAATCAATTTAAAATGACTGTCCACAGTTGTAATTCACAGTTGCCGGTGGACTGTGGCAAAAATTCGTACAGTCGGGGATGTGATGGAAAGCTTTTAAGGAAGCTTCATCCTGGCTCACATTGGAATTAGTAAGCAAAATTTGTAACTAAGCAACAAAAGTTGTCGCCCGCTAGCTGAGCGGTAGTGCACGTCCTGAGGCAGTGCTCTCTCCTCCCCGGTTTTGGGTATACTCATGAGTGTCGAGTGCCGAGCGCCGAGTGACGAGCACAGAAGAATCGCCTGATTTTCCTTACCGGTCAAGGTCTTTGGAGCGAGGAGTCTTTTCCGATGTGTTTTGGCACCCCTGCCATATCTCCTGGTGCCTCCCATCTACTATTCCTGCCGCGCTGGTCCGGAGCCTCCCTGGAGTTCAGAAGCAGAGCTGCGGCCCGCTGTCTCCTCCGGGTGAATAGCGGCAGAGGCAGAACAAGAGCCGAAGGCGGTATAGGCGACTTCTTTGTTCAAGCAGTCGGTGGAAAAGAAGCCCGGGCAGCAACGCCAATGGCGGTGGTGGTGGAGGTGGTAAGAGTGAGATCCCCTCTTTACGAGGTGTCTCGATCTGTAGGCTGGATGGAGGACATTGAAGTAGTCTGCCCCAAAGTAAGTGCAGGTAAGAGAGGTGGCAAGAAGAGGGGGAAACGTGGAAAGTGTATAGTTGGACAAGCTGGACAATCAGGCAGCCTTGTGGGACCAGAGAAAGAGCGGTGTGCTCCTAAAGACATAAAAGATATAAAAGAGCCATTGGTGGTGCAATATCAGGAAGGAAAAGTTAAAGGGGAAACTTCCTTAGCCCACAATACAGCCTTTCAGAATTATCAGGTGTAGGGAAGGAGCATAAAGGAAGTTAGAAAAAAGGGATTTACCCTATATAACACTGTTAGAGTTACACCATCTTTCCGCTCATTCTTCAGGGTACAGCCTCAGGTCCTGACTATTTCAAAACAGGGGGAGACCCCCAAATCTTACGGTCTTGTCGCTACTGATAAAATCCCTGCCACCATGGATCCCAAAGAGCTCTCTGCAACCTCTAGTAGTATGCCCACGCTCCTTAACATTGGTTCTATCACTCCTGAAACCTTTACGCTACCCTTCGCACTAGCCTTAGTACCTAGGCCATAGAAGATTTCTGAGGCAACCATGGAACAGCAGACTAAGCAATAGGGACTGTGCGAAGACATCCAAAAAGGAGCTGTAGAGAGTACCCGGTCATCTGGGAGCTCGATAGAAGTTCTTTTTGCATCCCTAGGAGATCACATAAAACATGGTTTTTCAGTTTCTGCAGATAATCAGACTGAGATTAGTGCGGCATGTGAAATCCTTGAAAAAAAAGTGGATTTATTAAATTCAAGGATTGAATCTTTGGAGAACTCGGTTGACGAGCTGAAAGCAAATTTAAATCATAGATAGGGAATTGTTTGATAAGTAGCCTCCGTATAGATGGTATCTCGCTTCCAAAATAGGGGAGATCCCATGGGTTATGACAGGGTAGCAAATCAAGTAGGTCTCTGCGACATAGCAAGTCCAAATATGACCTACAGCGGACGTAAGGCATGGACCCAGCACCTGTAATAGGGCACCGGGATCCAGTATGACCATAAGTCGACTTTCCCTATCTATGATTTAAATTTGAATTTCCCTAAAGTCCAGAAATTGACCATCTGAGCAGTATATTTTTAGCGAATTAATAACTTTGGTGATTGCCACCGAATTGAATTATAAGAAGACGTTCTTTATTGTGGAACACCCAGTGGGGGATTATCGTTGTGGTACTTCTAGGAGTCCCTAGAGAATTCATTAATTTAGGACGCCTTACCTGGGACAATAACCGTTTACGAAGATTTGCATATTAATCAAGATGACATGACTTACGCAACCTATATTCATGCCCTGATGAAGTTCACGTGGCACTAGGGGAACGAAACGCATTGGCTATGCCTTTGTTTACAGAAAATTAAAGATTTGAATAAAGGAGAGACATTTTCAAAATATATTTTTCGTGTAATCGAATTCATTGGAGTGCACCTTCCATTTGTTTTTGTATCCCTAATATGTATCTTTAACACGTGTTTCAGGACTGGCATTTGCATAAGAAAAAAAATGAAATTTATGAAGGCATACAATAAAATAGAATGAAAT
Source organism: Lissotriton vulgaris (assembly GCF_964263255.1). Lineage (NCBI taxonomy): Eukaryota > Metazoa > Chordata > Amphibia > Caudata > Salamandridae > Lissotriton > Lissotriton vulgaris. The sequence goes on from NC_141690.1 coordinate 157,489,616, forward strand.
GTATTAGCCAAGTACCAAGTTATAAGGAAAAGAGAAAGTGGAAAGGTGGAAAGCGTTAAATAACAAAAAAAGAAAAAAACGGAAATAAGGTTAAAAATAAAGGGAAAAAAGGGGAAAGAATTAAGAGAAGGGGAAGGAAAAAAGAGGGGAAAAGAAAGGGGAAAAAAGGGAAGAAAGAAAATAGAGAGAATAAACACATCTAAAATACACTGTGTGGTTAGTTGTTATTTTTTCTCACAAGCATAATGGCACAGACACAACACATGGCAAAAGGGGATGGGAGAGAGAGGCTATAGGATGTAAACCTGGTCATATACCAGACCAGAGTAAAGGGGGAAGGGTTTCCCAAGGGTGGGGGTGATTGGAGGGGGGGCACAGTGGGGTAAAGGGAAAAAATTCCTCATTCATCAAGACCCTGCCAGTGTTGCTTATGTCAATGATCAGGAGCGATCTGAGAGATGGAGTGCATACGGCCGTTTGTGGTCAGGAACGGTTAGGGCTTGGCCGTGGGGTCAGAAAGTTAGGGGGATATCTGCCGAGGTAAAGGAAGGAATAATATGACTTCTCTGCAGATTTTGTCTTGGAATGTCAATGGCCTGCGCACGAAGGGAAGAAGAGCCATAATTCTACAATATCTAAAAGACTCTCCGGCGCAGGTCTTTGTCATCCTGGAAACCCATCTCCTTAAGACTGAGACAAAAGAAATTCTAAAAAGTCAGAAATGGGCGGATGTTTCTATTTGCACCAATCAGACGGCAAATATCTGAGGGGTGTTGTTTTTATTTGAAAAACAAGCCAGGGCCCAAATATTGGAATATAGGGAAGACCATAGTGGTATATGGCTTATTCTGAGGATTTCTTTAGAGGGCATATTCATCTCCTTAGTGGGATATTATGGACCCAATCAGGATGATGTCTCATATCTCAATGCCATCCGTCTCCATCTTATCGATTTTCCAGATCCAGTAATCTGGGTAGGTGATTCTAACATAGTGTTAAATCCTAATTTGGACAAATCACCAAATTGTAGGGCAGCAGTCCCTTCTAAATCTTGACAGCTGCTCCTGACAACCATAGACCAATTGGGCCTATCTGATATATGGTGGGAACGGGTGGGAGATCAATTGGGAGTTTCGTTTAGAAACTTGAAATATAAACATAAGTCCAGAATTGATTATGCCTTGATTAGTTACAATCTAAAAGTTTGAGTCAAAGATATTGAATATCTTCCGTCGCATCTCTCTGACCATTCTGGAATTCTTTCGAGCTTAGATTTTACACAAAAACAGCAGACTAGATCCTGGTCTTTTGACCAAACTATACTGCTTGAGGAGGATGAAATTATTTTTCTCCTCTCGGAAACTAAACATTTTCTTGACAATATTTTGGATGCAGCCAATATTAACGTGGTCTGGGATACTTTGTAATCTTTTTGGAGAGGCTGTATCACCAATAGAGCAAGTTTTAGAAAACGAAAATGTAGGGAAGCCACCTTGGGCTTAGAAGCAGGGATGAAGGCAATTGAGTACAAACTGAATAGCCAAACAGGTGTCGGCTCGAAAGAGGATCTGGATAAACTAGAAAGGCTTAAAAAACAGTTGGAGTGCATTCTCCGAAAGAGAATAACTCGTAGATGGGAAGCAAGCAAAATTTCCCATTTTGAATTTGGGGAAGGGGTAGGGAAACTACTTGCCTGGAAAGCTAAAACAGATCAGGTGCGAAATCACATAAAAGAGAGAAGAGGAGAAGACGAGCAATCCTGTTGTTTCTCAAACAAAGATATCAGCATGGCCTTCCGTGACTTCTTCCAAGATATATACAATGAGTCTATCATTGAAGACAGTGATAAAAGAAAAAGGTGGTTGGAGAAGGTCATCTTACCAACTATCACGGATGATCAAAAAACAGATTTAGAACAAGAAATAACAGAAGAGGAAGTAAGGAGGGTCATAGATTAGTCTAAAAGAGGGAAGGCGGCTGGCCCGGATGGGCTTCCAGGAGAGCTATATCGATCCTTAAAAGAGATTATCATCCCAGTACTAGCCAAAGTATTTAACAACATACTTTTGAAGGGAGAAAACCCTCCCAGTTCGTGGAATGAGGCAATAGTGGTATTGATTTTGAAACCCGGTAAAGACCCAGCTAACTGTGGGTCTTATCGACCAATCTCACTCCTGAACAATGATTATAAATGTTTTTCTGCCATCTTGTCAAATAGGCTGGGGGTCGTGGATGATAGTATTCTTCAGATCTTTTGACTGGGTGTGAGTGTTTGATTGATTCAGATGCTCCGTCCATCACCACCCCCTTTTGTACTGCTTTTGGCCGCCATAAGTGTGGCAGGGTATGCTCAAACGTGAGTCCCTTGCTCACTTTCCCATTGGATTCAAGCAAGCCAGGCTGAAGACGGCTGGAATGCCAGAAACCGGTCCTTGGAAGCTTGTTTCCGGTCCAGGGAAGACATGGCTTGGCAGTTTGGGCTGGACTGTTCCCATGAGGCACAGGGTCAGACTGATTTGCATATAGCCATGTCTGAACTGGGGTGGCAGAGTGGGCTAAAGAACGGTGATGGATTAAACCCAGATCTTTTGACTGGGTGTGAGTGTTTGATTGATTTAGATGTTCCATCCATCACAACCCCCTTTTGTACCGCTGATAGTATTCTTCACCCAGATCAAAAGGACTTTGTTAAAAGGCGCCAATTAGCGGATCTCACCTATGACCTGGTTGGCGCAATTGATATTACCTCCACTTTTCCACTCCCCCTGGCAGTTCTAACCTTAGACGCAACTAAGGCTTTTGACAGGGTAAACTGCGGATACCTGTCTTAGGTAATGAGAAAATTTAACCTGGAAGATACATTTCGTTGTACCATAAACCTGATATACCAGGCCCGACAGCTAGATTACTAGTGAATGAAACCTTGACAGATGTCTTTAAGATCACCAGGGGTACGATAGAGGGCTTCCCTCTCTCCCCGTTGCTCTTCAACATGTACATTCGCACAGGTACTTAGGTAAGATCACAGCATCACTTCCTTTAAATTTGAAGAGTGGGAGTGGAGGGTGGCCCTGTATGCAGACGATGTCCTGATTCTAACAGATGACTTGGACACAGCTTTTCCTACAGTCATTAAATGTGCGGAGGAATTTGGCCAAGTTTCGGGATATGGAATAATTCCAGTAAAACTGAAATAATGGCATGGAATATAAGAGACACACAACTCCAAGTAGGGTCTTCTATGCGATATTTGGGGATTAGAATTGTACAGGAGGAAGGGAAAATTGCAGAATACAACCTTGATTGAGTCTTTAAAGAATGACAAAAGCAGATGAAATCGTGGGCTCACCTCCCTCTTACCATCTTGGGGAGGGTTAATTTAGTAAAAATGTCAATCCTGCCTAAGCTCACATTTCTTTTTGATACAATCCCCCTGTTTTTTGACAAACTCCAGATAGAAAAATGTCAATGAGAGGTAAATTCCTTTATCTGGAAGTACAGAGCTACTAGGTTGGCATGGAAGAAGCTCAGGCGGAAGAGGGACAAGGGAGGATTGGTGTTGCCCGACTTGCAATATTATGCCTGGGCATTTCAGCTCTCACATTCAAGAATGCTGTTGAAAATGCCCTCTAGTACAGGGGGAGGAGAGATGTTTTGGGCTATGTTAAGGGGGCAGGGTTACCGGAGGAAGGTTTTTTGTTTAAGTTCGGAGACCAATTTTGTTTTTTAAAAAAGTTAAACTGAAAGTTCTCCACTCATTGGACCATAATAAGAAACAAAGTGGGGCTCAACTATTTTTCAAATTTAGAGCCACTATGGGACTCCCCAGGTACACCCGTATGCTTCCAGGATAGTCTGATAAAACCAGTGAGAGATTCTGGAATCATAGTGTGGGGAGAGCTGTTGAATGATGTTTTTTTTAAGGGTGGGCGTAGTGCGTGTAGTGGGGCTACGCGAAGTTCTGCGAAGTAGGGTGGGCGCTACGGCCACCCATACACTTCGCGTAGCCCCACTACGCGCCGCCCGCCTCCCTCCCGCCCTCTTCTACAACCCTATTTTGAATATTACATAGAGTAAAAAAAAGAAAAAGAACTTACCTTGAATGCAGCGTCCCGGGGCCCGTTCTTCCTGTTGACGCACCTACTTCTTCAGACGAATGCACATGCAGACAATAGGGTTGTAAAAGAGGGCGGGAGGGAGGCAGGTGGTGGGCAACTTTGCCCCACCACGGAGTGGGCGTAGTGTTGTCTACTACGCCTACTTTGTGAAGCACGAAGTAGGCAACACTACGCCCACTTCGTGGGTGGAGCGAAGTGCTACGCCGAGGGTTTGTTTTTTTCTCTCCTGGGAAGATCCATGTGAGAGAGTAGGGACAGGCCTTTCCAGATTCAAGTATATCCAGATGAAAAGCTGGTTTAAAGCCCAGGTTAGTCATAATACATCATTTGGGAAGGGCAGTAACCTCGAAGAACAGCTAGTGGCGAGACCGATGGGTGAAAGGGAGGTCTCAGTGTGGTATTGGGCAATTGAGGAGGAAGTGGATGGAGTGTTTAAACTTGCCGATGAGTTTTGGGGAGAGCAGATGGATACACAGTGTGATCTCATATGGCTGGACTTATTCAAAACCCTTCATAGAGTAGTTAAGCCTGCTTGGTTGAAGGGGAATCATTTGTTTACGGTCCATAGATTTTATTTTTCCCCTTTTAAGTTATCGAAGTTTTTGAAAGGGAAAGTATGCAACAAATGTGGGATGCCTGAAGCATCAGACGTACATATGTTTAAGGATTGTCCTTCCATCCGGCCCTTTTGGGAAAATGTGAAGAATACTCGAGTCCATTTTGAAAGTATCATTAGACATTAATCTGCCCCTAATTATCTTCGGCCTCAATGATAACATCACTGGACCTGCTAGATCCTTACAATTCTATGCAATCCTAATGGCTAGGAGACAAATATGCAAGCACTGGGTGGATCCAGTTGCACCAACCCACTCAGAATGGCTGACCTCACTATATGAAGTATCCAATATGGACATGGCTAGATTTTGTAGTAAGAAAAGAATAGCGTTTTGGGACTTATTGATTCAGTGGAGATAGAGAGCCGGGGTTTTTTTTTTTTCCCAGGACCTATGATTATGCCTCTTTTTGGTTACTCCTCGGACTACTGTATGCTCCCAGGCCATCAATATGGTCCATTAGGTCTGTAAAGACCGAGTTGGAGTAAAAAACCTAACCTCACCCATTGACATTCTTCCTGCCTACTAAGTGTACCCTTGCTTGAGTCAACATAAAAATGCCAGAGACTCCGGAGCTCAATCAGTAAGGCTACAAATGCTGGTTGGATTTTTTTCAAGAGGGTTAAAGGCGAATGGGGACAAAGGAAAAAGAAAAAAAAGAAAAAAGAAAAAAAAATAGTTGGACGATCTGTGTGGTGTATGCGTGGTCTCCAAGAGGTGATCCTGATCAATGTCACCAGATTACCATGTGCTTCAGGCGCTAATGTGATGGTAGCGCTTTTTATCAGGAAGGCTGTCATTCAACCAGTATCAATATTTCATCAACCACTGAGTGGTCAAGTGGATGAGAACAAGCCCAGTGCTGCATAAATCTATCATCCAGTCAACAAACTTGTGTTATGGTATAAATTGGATTAGATGGAAGCATTTACAGTATGTTAGCTGCCAAATGTTAAAAAAAAATCAGAGGCAGAAGTGAAGGCTTCCCAGGCACTCTAGCCAGGGCTTGACCAATGCTGGAAAACAATCTTATTTTCTGAATTAAGACTCATGGGGTCTATCATTCAATTCTAAAAAAGTGCTATATTGACCGCTCTTCTGCCATTGCATGATGACCGGCTGTCATATTTTTTCCCCCAAGAGAGTACCCAGCATGGTGATAGGAGCCACAATGAGGGAAAAAAGCAGGCCTGTCTGAAAAGAGTTGGCAGACCAGCCGGGTGTAGTCTACCTGAGACAGCACATACACTGCTCAAGACATATTTGTTGAATCAACTTTGTACTCTGAGACTATTTTCCAGCACCCAGCAACATTTATTTTTAAACTGAGAATCTATAACTGAATATACTTGTTTTACATCATTGTATGCTGCTCGATTCCTTGCTTAAAGAATAAATAAAGCTTGTTAGCCATATATGTAACCAATTTTTGTGTCACCACTCAAATACTTAAATTAGAGATTGACAGCCTCTACCCAAACTGCCCCCAACAGAGACCTCTGACCCCTCTCATTTTATCTATTTGCTCACTTGATATACATATGTGTGTCTTACAGTGATGAGATGGTATGCTTATAAGTGTTTCCACTAACCAAGGCCTAATTCAATTGATTTGCAGTTTTTCGGGCACAACCATGAGTTTTAGGCCTCTCTGTATATTTATGTTTAAGTATTGTTCCCTGTTCTTATTAGAAAAATTTTAGATAGCATTATTTTGTAATTATTGTTCGCAAGAGTCTTGAAGACCATCACACTATAGTGCTAAGATTGATTGTGTCTACCTACCTTAATGGGAAGCACTTAATCTACTGCCTTAGAACCAGGCAGATTTGAATTGGTCTGTAGAGAAGACCAAGCTACTCAGGACTTGTTGATGGCTTAGAGGAAAGTAGGAAAGCAAATGATGGGATGGCCATGATTCCCAATGTTCTGCAGTTTTTTTGTTTTTGTTATTAGTCCAATAAAATTAAGAGATGGACTATCATCAGTGAAGTCTCATGTTTGTCATCATAATGGGATAATGCCACCATAGTAATGGTTCTTAACGGTCTTTCCTGAATCACCATATAGTCCCATTTTTATCATACTGAGGCTCACGGAAAGCTCTTGGACATTTACTGCGCAGAACTCTGCTTCTTGTGAGGGAACAGGGGAGTTAGATTTTCAGGCAGTTATTTTGATACCATTTTATGTCCATATATTGGCTCAGGGGATCAAAAAGTTTTATTGAACTACTTATGGGCAGAATATATTTGCTCTTTTAGATGCTGAAGGAGTGCACATGGTTAGAGGGCAGTTAATTGGAATGATCAAACAGTTCCCTGAACTCAGATCAAAATGTAATTTATCCAACCATGAACTTATGCAATGCAGGATGCAATTTCTTGTTGTCGACCAGGTCCCTTGTGCAGACTGAATAACCCGTGATTCATTTGGCATACTAGCAGTAATATGAACTATGAAAAAAAAGAAAATTTCGGAATCTGGTTCAGAGAACAATATACTACTACTGAAGAAAACCAAAAACTACAACTATCGCGCTGTTGAAGGTGTAGCCCATCCTGGGCCTGACACCGAAACGCACGTTGGCGCTTTATTTCCTAGTGCATTTGGACCCTGCCTCCATCCACGACTGGGAGGATACACGAAAGTCTACTATTCCTACATCATTTGGCTGCCTTATTATTTTGATTGTTTCCTAATTATGTGTATGACTGTCAGAATGCCCTGGATTGTAAGTAATGAATGAATGTGCATGCTACCTTGGAATCTTGAATGAGTGTTGGTTTGACTGATTGTTTTGATGGTTGTGTGTGGGACCCATATGTATTAATGTTTTATGCACTATGTATCTATTTATGTATTATATGAAGACTGATAGAAACTTTTGAATTATCAAAATGATTATAATAAAAAGAATAGAAATCTTGTAATCAGTGCATCTTTGTAATCATCTTGATTATGCCTGTTTGTCATCCCCTCTGTTTTCCTATATTGCTTTGACCCTACTCTGGGCATATGCATATCATTTGATATAAAGCGAAACAAAAGGGGATGATGGACGTTCGGGCTAGACTGTTCCCATGAGGCACAGGGTCAGACTGATTTGCATATGGCCATGTCTGAACAGGGGTGGCTGAGTGAGCTAAAGAAGGGTGATAGATTACACCAAGATCAGTTGACTTGGGGTGAGTGTTTGATTTGCTCAAACGTTCCGTTCATCATCCCCTTTTGTATCGCTTTGTGCGCCCTAAGTTGTCAGACGTGAGTCCCTTGCTCACTTGGCCACTGGATTCAAGATAGCCTGGCTGATGAGTATTATGAATCCGAAACCGGTCCCAGGATGCTTGTTTACGGTCCAGGGAAGACATGGCTTGGCAGTTCGGGCTGGACTGTTCCCATGAGGCACAGAGTCAGACTGATTTGCATATGGCCATGTCTGAACTGGGGTGGCTGAGTGAGCTAAAGAATGGTGATGGATTAAATCCAGATCAGTTGACTGGGGGTGAGTGTTTGATTTGCTCAAACGTTCCGTCCATCATCCCCTTTTGTATCGCTTTGTTAGCCCTAAGTTGGCAGGGTATGCTCAGACGTGAGCCCCTTGCTCACTTGGCCTCTGGATTCAAGATTGCCTGGATGATGAGGATTATGAATCCGAAACCGGTCCCAGGATGCTTGTTTCCGGTCCAGGGAAGACATGGCTTGGCAGTTCGGGCTGGACTGTTCCCATGAGGCACAGGGTCAGACTGATTTGCATATGGCCATGTCTGAACTGGGGTGGCTGAGTGAGCTAAAGAATGGTGATGAATTAAACCCGGATCAGTTGACTGGGGGTGAGTGTTTGATTTGCTCAAACGGTCCGTCCATCATCCCCTTTTGTATCGCAATAATTTGATATAGGAAGGCGATTTTCTTCAGTAGTAGTTTTTGGTTCTTTCCCCTGCATCACCTGCCTATCATTCATTTACAGGGGTCCCCTTTTGTATTGGTCAGAGAACAAAATAAACACATCCATGGATGAATAGAACTATATCATGCAAGTGAAACATCAAGCTATTAAAAAAACATTATTCCCCAACCAGGGATATCAGTGGATAAGATATGAGTCATTCATTTCATTTATAAACTTTATTCGATTGTTTAAAAAACATCATAAAAGTACACAGGTTAAAACAATCATATAGTGGTGCACAGGGAAGGTACATATCATATCATTGCTTGATGTCAAAACACACAACTACCAGCCAATAAATAGAAAAATAAATAGTGACTAAAAAACCATACTTTTTCTTGCAGCAACAGATTTCAAAATAAAGGTTGCGGTAAAAAAACATAAATCCGAACTAGCAAGTGAGAATAAGAGTTTCATGGCATTTGATGTAGAAGACACTAAATATTTTTTAAACAATGGTTTCAAATAAACAATACGTAGGGATTTATACAGGGGGCAAATTAACATAAAATGCAGAGTACTTTGTTTGGTTAATCCATCAAATGGACATGGAGAAGTAGAATGATTTTTCATCTTTGGAAAAGCCACAAGGATGTGGACAATACCAAGTCTGAGTCTGGATAGGACAAATTGATGGGATTGTCTGCAGATGATTTTAAGATAAGTAGGTAGCCCAGAACCCTCATTTACATTGGAGGAATAGAAAGCATGGGTTGAGTAATTGCTTATGTCAACTTTGCGTTTATTAAATTTTGCCCTCAAAAATTCTTCTTTCACCTCCCTTTTGGATAAAGTAATTACGATTGCAGGGTCACTACATATATCCATATCAAAGAGTTCTTTGTAAGTAGTAATCACATACTTTATCCAAGGGATATTATGGGCTTTTTCCAAATGCAGGCAATCTTTGATAATACCCTTAGTAAAGCTTGTTTCGTCCTTCAACCATATAGATCTCCATGCCAAGAGAGGTCTCAGTTCAATTAAGTCGGCTATATAATCCAACCCTAGTTCCTCGTGAACCAGGTAGATAGATGCCGATGATGGTAAGCAAAGTAACCGTTTCAGAAACAGATTTTCCGAAGTTTGCAATTCCCTAGTGGAACAGTGCCCCCATACCCCTGAGCCGTAGAACGCTATTGAGGTGCATCTGTGTCTATAAATATTAAAATTGCTGGGATCCGCCGACTACCCAATTTAGTGGCAAAACGGAAGACACCTAAGGAAGCCTTCCCCATCCTAGCTTTTATATTAATTTGTTCAGGGGTCCATGAGCCCTTGTTATTAAAAGTGATGCCTAGGTAGCAGAAATTATCCACAACCTCAAATCGGTTTTCTTTAAAATAAAAAGGCTTAAGATTGTTTACCTTTTTGCCGCATACCATTATAAATGTTTTGGAGTTGTTGATTTTAAGTTTCTTACCCTGTATGAAATCATAGAAACAGTTCATCAGCCTCTGAAGGCCGATGGGAGTTCTAGATAATAGGACAGTATCGTCCGCATATAGCAACACTGCGATAGGTTGGCCTCCTGCTTGCGGTGCATCTGCTTGGATATATTTTAGTTCCTGTTCCATAGAATTAATAAAAAAGAGAAAAAAGCAAAGGGGCCAGTACGCACCCCTGCCTAATACCTGATTTGACCATAATCTTTTTTGTACATTCTCCTGCTGGGCCATATCGAATCTGGGCTGAAAGATTAGAGTATAACCTTGCTAAGAAGTGGATAATAGCTGGGGGTGCACCCATGTCAAGAAGGGTTGTCCACAACAGGGAGTGGTTCACCAGGTCGAAGGCACTAGAGAGGTCTGCAAAACAAAGGAACAAAGAACCAGATTTAACCTTGGTGTATTTCCCTATTAAAAGGTTAAGGTTAATGCACTGATCAATTGTGCCGAGGCCCTTTCTAAAGCCATATTGGGATTGTGCCAGAATGTTATTATCAGCCGCCCACTCTTCCAAGCGTAGCAGTAGAACCCGGCTCATGATTTTAAGGGAGGAATCCAAAAGGGAGATAGGGCGGTAGTTTTTAGCCTCTCCTCTATCTCCCTTCTTATAGATAGGAATAATAATTGATTCACTCCATGTTGCCGGGGTGGAGTAATGTGCGGCAGCATTAAAGACTTGGGTCAATAATGGGCTCCACAGGGCCAGATCGTATTTATAGAGATCTATCGGGACCCCATCGGGTCCTGGAGCTTTACCTCCTTTGCTGGAATTAATTGCCGTAACTACTTCTCGGATGGTAATTCCCAATGGCTGTGGTGTCAAAAAGGGATTAGTACAGATGTTATCATAAGACTCCCCGTGTGGATCAAAAATTCCAGTGAAGTGTTGAACCCAGCTATCTTCACTTACTTGAGCAGTAAGGACTGGGAATTCTTCCTTCTGGAGGAATGGGGCATTAATTGTACTCCAAAACAATTTGCAATCCCGAAGGGCTGCGGCACTATCCAGGTTGTCCCAGGCTTGTTCTCTGAGTTCATTTTTCCTACGCTTTAATTCTATGTTGTAATTGGACCTCAAAGTTTTAACCACTTCCCTATCTCTTGGGAGATTGCATAAGGCATTCTTAAGGGTTTTTAGCGCCTTTGTGCATGCTTGGTCAAACCAGCCCACATTTTCCCGTCTGGTATTAATCTTGTTGTTAGTGAAAATGTTATTAATAATAATACCAAGTTCCTCAAAATCCGCTATAATACCCGCGGGGGGAACATTAGTTTCGAGACAACAGAGTATCGGTCTGGAACCAGCTGCCACGGCTGTACTATGTAGTTTCTCTGATTTTTCCAAACACCACTTTATCCGTGTTTCATTTGGCCTACTTGGAATAATATCATCTATAACCCTTCCGGTAGGCGTGTTTCTAGGGCCCCATGTAAGGATGGACATTGTTAAGGCATTGTGGTCACTCAAACAGTAGTCCTTAATAATCGGCACTGTACAGAGCGGCACCATTGCAGTTGAAATCACCAAATGATCAATAACAGACTCTGTATCCCTCCCTTTAAAAGTAGGAACAATATTGCCCATCATATCAAGAGCTGGTTGATGGATCACTAGATCAAATTGTAACAGAAGACTGTTGAGGGAAGCCCCGTATGCGGAGTGTTGAAAGTGTGCTAAATTCTCCACCAAATCTCCATCAAACCCACACACTGGGGTGTAAGAGTGCGGGCACGTTCTGATATTGAAATCACCCCCCCCCCATATAATGTCATAAGATTTGTGAGATTTATTACAAATTTTATTCAGGGTAGCTTCCAGTTCATCCACAACTAAGGTACTGGTAGGATCAAAGGTATTATTATAGTGATTAATCAGTAAGGTGTTCCTGCCCTTTTTAACTTGCAGTTCCAGAATTTGTGAATGTGAGCCAACAATGGAGCAAGATCTTACTGTTACCGGAAGATCTACAGATATTAATACATTCAGGCCCCCTTTTGCCCTCCCCATAACAGATTCTTGAGCATGACAGTTATAAGAAACAAAACCATCACAATAAATATCTATAGTAGACCATGTTTCCTGTAAACATAAGATATCAAACCCAAGAATAAGTTCCCTCCACCCCAGAGCTGAAACTCTCTGACGCCACCCAGCTATATTCCAGCTCGCCATGGAATAACCTTGGTCACTAGAAGTAGGCATCTGTTCTAGAAGAATTATCTTGGGGGTCGGCAATGTACTTATACATCCCCTATCTGAAGGATCCCCAACTGGCGGTATAGGATGGACTTCCTTAAGTTTGGCTGGAATTAAGGGAGTCGAGTCCATGGTATCCCCGTTGTCATACAAGTTAGCCTGTTTAAATGGGGGGGAAGCAGGGGTATACACTCTGGGTAGTCAGTCGACTCCCTCAAGTCCATATAAACAGCTATATCGATTAGGGTCCCAAAAGGGGTTTTGCGGGGTCTGAAATTGTAACAATCTGGGGGGTCTTGGATGATATGATCTTAACCTTCCCCTATGTTCAACCCTGGTCCAGTCATTACTTCCAGAATAATACGTGGCATTATTAGGTGGGAAAAAGAAAGAAACTGGAAGAGTCTGAATAGTGGAATCAGGTGACCTGTTAAAACCCGCACATATGTGGGACACAGTACGGGGATCTCTAAAACTGACAGTGATGCAGTCTCCATTAATGGATTTAGGAGTCTTACCAATCCAGGGTACCCTCACCATAATGATTTCGTTGTGGAGGTGTGCTGGTAATGGTCTGTTCCAATTAAGCCATTTAATAATTTGATTTTTAAGGGAACTAAAGGTTTCAGTTTCTCCCCTTTCTAATGGAGGTACTCCTGCCAAGATTACCATAAACCGGTTGGCTTCCGGTGGGAGATCAGGCCGTCTAGTTCTTGGAGTTTTAAGATCGTTAGAAAGGGGCCCTTTGGTCTCAATGGTCATAAGTCCAGGTGGGTTGTGCAAACCTGGTTGGGGGCTTATAGTATGCTGGAGGGTGACTGGGTTGGCTATATTAGAAACTTGGGGGGCAGTTTGGGAACTTACAGCCGTCGGGGCAGGAGTTTGGGTCACAATAGTTGGGTGAATAACTTGTGGAATGGGCATACTGGAAGGAGGACAAGTACTATTAGGCTTGTTGGAATTAGCAAGAATAATAGCAGTCGATTTCTCAATATTTGACATTCTGAAATCCAGCCTGTCTAACTTAGCCTCCAGTGGGAATATAATAGATTTAAATAGGGTAGCCATCTTGTCCATATAGATTTCATGACTAGAGGTACTCACTTCATGGTTAGTATTAGACAGTATGGGTTCACCATGTAGTTTGGCTGTTTTGGAGGCCCTCCCAGTGTTTTTACCCTTTTTATTATATTGTCTTTTCCGTTTCCTAATAGCACCTTCTTTCTCCCCTTGAGTATCAAGGCAGGTAGTACTTTCATCAATTACAGAGGAAGTGGAAATATTATTACAATCAGAGACATGGTTAATTTCAGCTACAATGGTAGATGTATTTGGTATGGCAACAGGATCTACACTTAGCAGAGGGGCTGACTCTGAAGATAAAAGTTGGGCGTCCGCCACAGACAAACAATCAATTAGTCTTTCTGGTGTTTTAGCGTTAGCTAGAGGGCCAATGCTTGATCGTTTAAGAGTCATTAGTTCTTTAGATAGCCGTTTCTCCAGGGTGACAATTTCTTTATCAATAATGTTGTTAGCCCTAGTAAGAAATTTCTCCATACCTCCCGCAGCAGAAGGAGGTCCTCCCGCCATCAAAGATTTACTCCTGGATTCCCGTCCGACCATGGTCCAGGCAGTGTCAAAAGACAAGAGTCTTAGGGGGGTAGCCCGGTCCGGTCACTGCCGTTCATGAACGGGCACAAACGGGCCCGCTCTTGGCCCGGTCTTTGCCCGTTCGCGCGCGTCCCGCGGGCCGGGAGATGACGTCCAGTAATGTATGCTTCCTGATAAAGCCACGCCCCAGGAGGGGCACGCAGAGCCCAAGTCCAGCCCCTAATTTCAAGTGCAGGGAGGAAGCGGCGGGAAGAGGACCAGCTGTGGCAGATTAGCGCACTGCCCGCTGGTCCTCGCAGTCCCGCTGCAAGCCTTTTGATGGAATGTGGCTTCACTCCCTGGTCAGCAGGATCCCCGGTGCAGGCAGTCCAATATTCTCGAGCGGCTCCCGCGGAGCGGGGGCCGCGAGACGTGGGTCCGGCGCAGGAGACAACAGACAGCAGCAGAGTAAAAGCGCCCGCAGGTCAGTCCGTATTCCCAGGAGGGGCACGCAGAGCCCAAGTCCAGCCCCTAATTTCAAGTGCAGGGAGGAAGCGGCGGGAAGAGGACCAGCTGTGGCAGATTAGCGCACTGCCCGCTGGTCCTCGCAGTCCCGCTGCAAGCCTTTTGATGGAATGTGGCTTCACTCCCTGGTCAGCAGGATTGTCGGTGCAGGCAGTCCAATATTCTCGAGCGGCACCCGCAGAGCGGGAGCCGCGAGACGTGGGTCCGGCGCAGGAGACAAAAGACAGCAGCAGAGTAAAAGCGCCCGCAGGTCAGTCCGTATTCCCAGGAGAGTCTCTTTAACTAAATTTACAGAATGTTAAGTGGCTTGGAATGTAGTTGCATCAAGCATAATGGTCCTCACTGTTATACCAATTATTTTGGGATCCTCAATCATATGCTGTTTTATTGGACTAACGTTTTTGAAGATAGGTTTATGGTAATATTCAGTATTCCAATGATGTTTTATGTTAAATCGTATGAAGAGCAAAACATTCTAAAATTTGTATCTCTGTGGCTGACCTTCTTATATGTACAAAATGTATTTCATGTCAGAAAACTAAAGGTGATACACACTAATTGCTTATTTCTTTTAATAGAGCAGATCACATTCTTCCTATGCTGGGTTAACTCAATGCCGATGAGTTTGTGACTACAAATGGTCCACGCCAGTGGTTAATTTTAGCCAGATTGAGCTTTCTTCAGGACAGGTGTTATTAGTTGGAGATGAGGCTTCTCTGACCTTGGAAAGGACTAATACTGACGGGGCCCTCATAGAGATATCACCTACCTAGGGTGGTAAATAAAATTGTTAAGAAAAGGCAGCCAAATATCATATGCCTTGATAGTGCAAAGAAGCATTTACTCCCATGAATGGATCGGCTCTCATCAGACCCATAAGCATAAGATGATTGGTTTCCCCTCATTCCGGGAGATTTCATCATATATTTTATTCATTCTTGTCTAAAAATGATATGAGACCTTTAACTTCATGTAAGCATAATCTTTTAATCTACTGAAACTTTTTAAATTTCAGCCAAAACTGCACTTATGTGTTGATTAATAAAAAATAATTATATCTATGGAAGCATACGGATGTATGCTAAGAGGAAACATTAAATCACTATATCCTAGAGATGTTTCTGATTTGAGCATATTAAAAACTATATTCCACCAACTATTTCTTATCCATCCATGTATGTTGACCGACACTAGGTCCATTGACAGGTGCCATCATAATATAAGTTTACAGGGTCTAAAATTTGCTTATCTGACCCCTGACCTCACCAGGTGTCTAACCCTTTTTGGGGCCACTCCAGTAGAAAAGCTGTGGATTTGTACAAAAACAGATGACATGTATCATAATTGTGTGTTTTCCTGAAGAACTCTATATCTTATTGTCCTTAATGGGAATGCAGTAACAGCCATGTTTTAAGTTTCTTTCAGAAGTGCAGGGATGTACACTTCTCTAGACTGACAAGTTCTGAAAAGCCTATGCTATGTGGTAGAATTATTTACAAATAAAAAAGGTTCTCAAGCGTTTATTTAAAGTTTGAAAAGAAGTGTGAAAAACACCTTTAGTAGGATGTAAGTGCACAAGATTTTGAGGGAATGCTATTTTTGGCTTTGCACAAATGGTTCTGGGTCATCATACGAGGTGGCGTGGTCATATACGTTGAATGTACTGACAGAGTCTCATGGCACACCGCAAATGGTAAATGCTGGCTCATAAAACCCAAAGTCGATACTTTCTCACTGCTCTGATCGCTATAGAGTTCTCTCACAGGAAGGGTTAAGGCTGCACAAGAAATCAATTGGACTACCTAAAAGCTTTTCTCACTCTTCTGGTGAATTTCAAAGATCAATGAGTACTAATACCTTCACTGCGTAACACGACCTTTCTTCTTTTCATCAACCACATGTGGGATACGATCTACAAAATGTCAGATGGATTTAAGTAATCAGTTGTGATGGGCCTGTAAAAGGAAATGGTACCTTAATGATAAAAAAACAATATTGCCACTGCACTTGCAGCAGTTATACCTGTGGTCATTTTCAGTATATTGAATAAGGGCTTTGATGGGCACCAAAAGCGGGCTTGGCAAAAATGTTCATACCAGCCCTGTAAGAAATTGGGCTACTGTTGGGGGTAAAAGGGTGAAACCCTACTAAAGCAGCAACCACAATCCTTCTCAGGGTGCAGTCACAAGCAAACCCCAAATTAACCTATGTTCAACCCTCTGGTATCTTAGCACGGAGCTGTCAGGCTTAACTTAGAGGCAAGGTGTAAAGTATTTGTGCAACACGTCAAACAGTAATGAAGTGAAAACAATACAAAACACAATCCCATGCCAGTTTAGAAAAATAAACTACATTTCATTAAATAAATTGAGATCAAAACAACAAAGAAGTGTACTGAAGAGTTGGGGCTAAGTCTCCAATATTTTTTACCTGGTGCCCACTTTGAAGGGCAGGAAGATTCTAGGGGTTTCCCACCCCTGAGATGCCAAACATCCCTTTATTCTTGTCCTGGCCTCAGCTTTATCTAGGGTCACAACAGACCAGTTTCAAACCCTTTGTGAGAGTGCTCAGGCAGAGCCGTTGTGACGTGCAAGTGTGGTAGGTGACAACTCCTCCCCCTTTTTAACTCAGAGTGGCCTATTCGGCCAACACCTATCTTTCCATAGTCTCACTGTCAGGGAGCAATACACAAAGGTCAACTGCCAGTTGCATGCAGTCATGGGAACAATGATCAGGCTGCAGGCACCAAATGGCAGGAACGAGAAAATGCCAACTTTCTAAAAGTGGAATTTTCTGAATTGTGATCAAAAGTCTGACTTTACCAAATAAGAGGGCTTTTAATTACAATTCTTTAGACCCCAAACTTTCCTCTTACCAATTGGAAATTGCAGCTTATTAAATGTAATATGGTGACTCCAGTTTTATCCTATGGGAGAAGTACGCATTGCAGTAGTGAAAAACAGCTTTTTCAGTTTTTCACTACCAGGAATATACAGCACCCTGCCCTCTAGGCTGTTTATGGCCTACCCTAGAAGTGACTTATATGTATTAAAAAGGAAGGCTCAGGCCTGGCAAATGTTTGTTTTGCCAGTTTGAAATGGCAGTTTAAAACTGCACACATAGGCTGCAATGGCAGGCCTAATTTTTAAAGTGCTACTTAAGTGGGTGGCGCAGTGAGTGCTGCAAGCCCACTAGTAGCATTTAATGTATGGGCCCTGTGTATAGGCAGTACTCATTTAGTAGGGACAATAAATTTCCCAAGTGGATATAAGACAATTCTACCATATTATTAAGGAGAGGGCACAAGCACTTTAGCACTCGTTGTCAGTGGTAAAGTCCTTAAATATATGGCCATGTCTGAACTGGGGTGGTGGAGTGAGCTAAAGAATGATGATGGACTAAACCCAGATCAGTTGAATGCGGGTGAGTGCTTGCATTGTTCAACACTCCGTCCATCACCCCCTTTGGTTTTGCTTTGTTCGCACTAAATTGGCAGGGTATGCCCAGACGAGGGTCCCTTGCTCACTTTGCCACTCTATTCAAGCTAGCCTGGCTGATGATGGCTGATTAGCCAGAAACCGGTCCTAGGTTGCTTGTTTCCGGTCCAGGGAAGACATGGCTTGGCATTCCAGCTGGACTGTTCCCATGAGGCACAGGGTCAGGCTGATTTGCATATCGCCATGTCTGAACTGGGGTGGCAGAGTGAGCTAAGGAATGATGATGGATTAAATCCAGATTGGTTGACTTCAGGTGAGTGCTTGTATTGTTTAACACTCCGTCCATCATCCCCTTTGGTTTTGCTTTGTTAGCCCTAAGTTGGCAGGGCATGCCCAGACATGGGTCCCTTGCTCACTTTGCCACTGTAATCAAGCTTAGGCAGAAACCGGTCCCAGGATGCTTGTTTCCGGTCCAGGAAAGACATGGCTTGGCAGTTCGGGCAGGGCTGTTCCCAAGAGGCACAGAGTCAGACTGATTTGCATATGGCCATGTCTGAACTGGAGTGGCGGAATGAGCTAAAGAATGATGATGGATTAAACCCAGATCAGTTGACTGGGGCTGAGTGCTTGCAATGTTCAACACTCTGTCCATCAGCCTCTTTGGTTTTGCAATAGAATTATTTTGCCAGGCAAATACAGCCGTTTAAACCTGCACACAGGGGCTGCAACAGCAGACCTGAGACATGTTTAAAAACTATACTTAAGTGGGTACCACGATAAGTGCTGCAGACCCACTAGCAGCATTTAATGTATAGGGCCTCGGTACAGTTAGTACCACTTTACTAGGGAGTTGGGTCTATAAAACAGGAGAGGTAAAGGCAAAAAAGTTGGGGTGACCCTGCAGAGAGGGCCGGGCCCACCAGCCCTTAGTCCATCCTTGTTCAAGACTAAAGGTCGGTGTTCAAATAACATGAGAAGCATCACTGTTTGTGTACACCCACAAAAGTAAGGTTTAATGGGTCTTCTTGACATTCTTTTCAGCTACTCTACAGGGACACTAATTTCCCTCCACTAACAATACATTTGCACACAAGTGTTATGGCTTTTTGCATTAGTAAATGGAATCTGAGGACAATAATTTCTGCAAATGATTGTGTAATTACAAGTGTAAATTTCTTCTACAGCAGCATAATATTTTGGGATTCGAGACCACTATATCGCCCTTTATTATATCACCATGGTGATTTTTTCACATGTATTTCTTTTTAGAGCATTCACATTTAATAGTTAATTAGATTTTAATTGTGTTTTAATGGTTTTATTTTATTTCAGCAGGTAAAAGAGTGTTTCTTTGTTTAGTTGTGTTGTTTCCACGTGAACTATTTCTGGGACTGTGAGTAAATCCTATATGAGAGTCAAACATATGTTCAGCAGAAAAATTACTACTATAAAATAAATGGTCCAGGGAGCGCTTCCAAACATAGTGGCTTAGTTTAAAAATGATAGCAGTGGCACCTGGAAACACATTAAAATAGCATATAGTTTTATTTTACAAACCTTTCTCCAAATCATCAGTTTTTTAATTTATGTTGAACTGAATGATATTCCTAAATAGTTCCAGAACATAACCTGCCCATAAACTATACGCCATAGCAGCAGGCATAATTGTGCACATCTTTTCTCCATACTCACAATATTGAAAAGCGTCATAATAACTAATTTCACCTTGAACTACTTACCAATAATGAGGTGATTACAGTTCCAATATGTTTTCAGTATCCTGCTGAGGCAGCCCCAGGGTGTGCTTGGTTCCCTGGGATGAAGCTTGCTTCCATAGGGAGCAGCTCAAGTTTCATAATGGCACACAACACAAACTACTCACGTGACCCTTTCTTGCTAATGCCATTGAAATTCATATTCAGCATAGCAAATGGAAGAGCTCAAGGAAACAGCAGGAGCACAGTCATGGAAGGGAGCTGTGCAGCTGCTTTCTAGGAAGTTGTTGTGTCAACAGTGCATGCAATACCTCAAAAGGGCCATTACCTGGTGCATGGTGCATACCAGGTATCTCCAGCCTTTTCTGTGATATGAGCTACTTATGTTCAGTGTTAGAATAAATTCATCCCAAGCTAAAAATGTATTTGTGTTGTAAGTGACCACATCAGACGGTAGGACTGCCAGTAGTAAGGTAAATAGGAAATTACCAATTTGAGTGCTTCTACCAGGGTTATTTACAACAGCTGCAATGCCCCTGCAATGCCACTGGTGCTAAGGTAGTATTAACTATAATAAGTCTCCCTAATGCCCCAGGATGTATCACTCAAACTTCAGTTTTAAATATGTTTTGGAAATTCTTCAAACATCAGCCTAGCAAGTTCTAAAAATACACCTTTTCATCAATAATGCTGTTGCAACTGGATTCTGCTCATTCAGTATACCAGCAAGGATCTTTTGCTTTTTGGACCACCTGGTTATTGGATTTTTACTGTGGGTGAGTCTCACTGCATGTGTCTCAGTAATCACATGGCAAATGGACTGTGTGTGTTTACCACTAGTGGCCACCATTTAAAATAAGGCCACTGTGACACAGCAAGGGTAAGGTTACACATGAACATGTGAATACACATATGTGAGCTGCAAGGCGAGACTACTGTCGTACGTATCCCGGTAACTGTGCACAGGTAGCCAGGGAGGACTCTGCAGGATTAGATATTGACCTGGGGTAGGCCTTATAATTGTAGTGTACACTATTAAGGAAAGTCAGTGTGATTTACTGTTTATCTGTTGTGACACTGTATTATGCACATGGGAGAGCTGCCTTCTCGGGCATTGTTCAGCCTTCTATGGTAGTCTCCCTGCTACCCCGGACACGGGCATGGAGAGTGGGTGCAAGGCCAGCGCCGATTGTGGGCATGCCGGCTCTCTCCCATTTGCCTTTTTTATGGGGTCCAGAGATGGGGTCCAGGCCTCAGTAAATTAATAAATAAATCCTGTGCTAACCCCTGGGCCCTGGCCCGCCCAAGGGGTAACTAATGGATGATGCAAAAAGGTCATAAGTTTCCACTTTCTGTTTAATAGAACATCTGACAAAGGTTGCATCTTATCAAGTCTTTGGTCACTAAAGTCTGTCACACCTCTTCTGGAGGCTGGATCACTAGAGAAGTCGAATGTGTTTGTTTAGTAGGCAGGAACATTACAAGCAAACAGCAAAATGTACTGACAGGGTGCAAACTCTGCATCCATAAATACTGGTGATATGTGGAAACAACATGCTACTCTAGTGCAATTACGAATTCTTCCCTGTAGAATGGGAAATAAAAAGACCTGTTTTTTCCGGGTCGATGGATATCCTCACCCCATGCTAATTAATGCTCTAATTTAACACTCATCTAAGCCAAGAGGCCATTATGGATCGAGTAATATGGGCACAAATTGGTTGAGCTTGCCAGTAAGCAGGGTAGGATGTGGTCAAGCAAGGTAGAGGTTTTGTGCCCCCGTGGTGTAAGGGGTGCTGGGATGCGGACCCTGCCCGTTCTCAATGAGATTTTACTTGTTGGATTTTCTGGCTGAAAAATGTTGGACCTGTGGTACGTGCATGGGATAAATCTGGGAGCTGGAATACCGGCCCTCTAGTGATCGGGTAGAGCAGTCTCTCACACGGTTTTCCGCTCCACAGACTTGCAATCAGGCCAAGTGCAGGGTGTTTCCTGCGAAGGAATCAACCAAAGTCTGCCCATCAAAGTAAAGGTAGCAACAGCGCTAATCAAGAATCGAGGAAAAAAGTGCTAACAAAGTTATGTGGTAGATCTCTCTTAAATAATACCTTTAATTCTACTTGACAATTTCCTTCAATTCTACTTTCATTCGGGGAGGAAATGTTAAGGACTGGAATAAAAAATGATTCTTTCTTTCTGTTCATTGTCTGTGGTAAACATCAGTCGCTTCTGCTCAATGTATTAAAAGTGAGAGTGAAAATATATCCTATGCTTGGTCTTTAGTGTTTCTGTTTTTATGTTTCTAGTGTTGATAGATCAATTGAATCTTAATTACTCTTGGTGGCCACATAAACTACTGTTATGCACTTTTATCTCAAGCTACAATGTTATCCTATGATCAACTACAAACAAAAAGTAAATCAGACAATTGAGTTTATCTTCCTGTGCAAATTTTGCACTCACATTTTAAAAAAAAAATCAAAAATTGAGCCTGGACGGCAAGCAAAGCAGCCCCAAATGCAAATATCTGCCACTTTCAGAACTAGGGAATGTTAAAGGGAGTGTAGACAGGAGTTGGCGTGAGATTACTTATTAACATAGTAATGTGCTTGCACCTCATGACTTCTTGTTCGTGTGGTTGATGAGACACAGTAAAGACAAAGGCATAAGAAACACAGCAGCCTTTTGCACAGCAAAATCCATGCTCTCATGAGCACTGGTGTTCGATTGCTCATCCTGCCCCTTGTAATAGGGGTTGAGAGTAACAACAATCCTGAGCCATCTACTGTTCTTTCACTTGAATACAGTCCATGCATCCATGTGGGTGGAGGAGCCATGGTCCTCCTTAAGTCAGAAGGCCGCTATACTGTTGGCTGGGTCTGTACTGGGGTGGCGAAGTGAGCTAAAGAATACTGATGGATTCAACTCATATCTGTGACTGGGGTGAGTGTCTGCAAAGTTTCAGCGCTCCGTCCATCTTCTCCCTGTCTTTGCTTTGTTCGCCCTAAGTTGGCAGAGTATGCCCAGATGTGGGTCCCTTGCTCACTTTGACTCTGGATTCAAACTAGCCAGACTGATGAGGGGTGTTAGCCTGAAACCGGTCCCAGGATGCTTGTTTCCGGTCCAGGCTTGGCAGCTCGGGCTGGACTGTTCCCATGAGGAATAGGGTCAAGACTGATTTGCATATGGCTGGATCTGAACGAGGGTGGTGAAGTGAGCTAAAGAACGATGATTGATCAACCCAGATCTGTGACTGGGGTGAGTGTCCGAAAATTTTCAGCGCTCCGTTCATCATCTCCATGTGTTTGCTTTGCTATCCTGTTACACCCATCAGTAAAAGTAGAAAAAGTTTACCTATCGGACACATGGTGGGTAATTATGCATCGAGGGAAGGGTGTGCTCAGCATTCAGGGTACCACAGGTCCTTTGTGAATATGGGACATGTGTGCTGTGCAGATGTCCTTATACGGAAGCCCCAATCTCCTTTTGTGAACTGGCCTCTTGTATGGATGTGCTCTGGAGGAAAGTGATTGTAATTCTACTCCTCATGTTAGACAGGTGAAGTTTGCACCACTCACTGTGTTTGGCTTCACCTACAGGGACAACGCTAATGACAAACAGATCTACAATGTGTTATACCTTTGAAAAAGAGTTAAGTGATCTACTAATTTGCACAGATGTGATTTCTGTAACAAACCCTGCCATGTTTTATGTCGATAAACTTTCAAACCGAGGAAAAAACTCCAATATATACCCCCCTTATGAAATCGTCATTAGAAGACAAAGGCCCAGATGCATTAAAGTCTGTTTTTGCGATTCCTTATTTGCGATTTTTAGGGAATCGCAAATAAACAATCGCAAAACGGGATGCATGATTGAAATTGCATAAAATTTGCAATTCGGTAAAAATCGCAATTTTTACCGAATCGCAAATATTATGCGAATTCCAATTTGTGATTTGGCAATTCCCATTGATTCCTATGGGCCAAAAGGCCCATAGAAAACAATGGGAATTGCGAATTCGCAAATTGGAATTCGCAAAATGTTAATGCATTCCATGGGTGCGGGGGGGGTCCAAAGGACCACCCCCTGCACCCCAGAAATGTATTTTGAAGTGCATGTTTCACACACACATGTCCTAAGGACATGTGTGTCTGTAACATGACAGTGTTTTAAAATGCATCTTTGGGCATTTTGACACATTTTCGCAAATTACCACGAGGTTCAACCTCGTGGTAATTTGCACCCCCTAATTGCGAATTCGCAATTTTAAAAATAATCATGCATTGCTTTTAAGGAATCGCAAATTTGCGATTCCTTAAAAGGAATCGCATTTTTGGAATTTGCTAAAAATAGCGATTTTCCAAGAATGCTTGATGCATCCCAGAAACCTATTTAGGAATCGCAAACGGCCGAATTTTGCGATTCGCACCGTTTGCACTTCCTAAATAGGTTGATACATCTGGGCCAAAGTATTCCTTTTGTACCATTGTTTGAGAGGCGCATTGGTTACTGGAAACTTCTTTGGTGATTTGAGCCTCGTTTCTTGCTGTGTTGGGAATGTGGTAGCGATGGGCGGCTTCTGTTGTTGACCCTGTTTCATTGATTTCTACTCTAGTGTCCCAGAGCCTTCGCTTTGCAGTCTGTAGGGATATTCTTCTGGTGGCTGTTCAGCCTTCAGGCCAAACGCGTCTCCTAGGGCTCCTGGCATCCCCACGGCTGACCCTTCGCTGAACCCGTGTGATTCTTGACAGCTCTACTGTATCCTATTCACTGCACAGAGCGATGATTGACTAATTATATTTGTCATGGTTCAGTTCTTTTGAAAAACTCATACATTGTTCGGTTCTCGGTTTCTGCTTGTCCAAATGTTATTCCATAATTGCCTATTATTTTTAATTAATCATTTAAAAACACACACACACACAAGTGTAGAGAATCCTATTTATCTGAAGTTTGATTTATCTCAGCCGAAACATTTTACAGATATACTTTTGTCAAGCCCATTAATACAACTCATAATAGAATCCTGAATCAAAAACTCAGCATCAAAACCCGCGCTACTTTATAGTAATTCATAATAGAATTAGTAGTAACATATTTACAGAAACACATGCACACCTTCCTGGTTTGCTAACAGCTTTCGTTGAGAACAAAAGTTGTCGGTTCGAGACTCTGAAATGAGTTAGGTGGAGGTTCACTATTTTAAACCTCACTTTAACATTTACATGTGCACAGTTAAGCATCATTTTCATATTCAAGCACATTTCAACCCTGTATATGCCTAAAGTTGGTGTAGTGCATCAGTTGAATTAAAGACCTTCTTGGAGAGCATTATTAACAAAAGAAAAAGCAGCACAATCAAGAAAATCAAGACTAAGGGGTCCATTACAATGTCGGGCGGATCGCGATCCGCCTGACATAAATGCCCGCCCGCCACCCTTCCCCCCCCCGCCACATTACAATGGCGGTGGGGACCGCAGCGGAGGCAAACTCCGCCGCCACTTTTCCGCCCTGGTCGCCTTGCGGCCGGGGCGGAAAAGGGATCATATGGTGGCGGTTTCTATCAGACCCCGCCAACCATATTTGGATACCTGCAAATGGGTGCCTTTCCGCGGTGGCGATGCAGCCACGGAAAGGCAGGCCGTCTTTGCATTGGGGAGCCCCTGCGGGCCCCCTGGTGAAGGCCGAGGTGGGGGTGCACTGGGGGGGGGGACCTATGGTACCCCCCTTTATTTGCATGTACAAAGCGGCATGCACCGCGCGGTGCCTGCCGCTTTGTATATGCAAATACGAAAATGCATTTTTAGCATTGTGGTGGGCGGTGCAGAGTGCACCGCCCGCCACAATGCTAAAAATGAAGGATGTGCCCGCCACTGTGGCAGGCACATCCTATTCCCCCAATGGGACCCCCGCCCTTATGGCTGGCGGTCCAGAATACTGATAGGGTGGCGGGCGGACAAAGTCCACCCATCATCCTAATGAGGCCCTAAGTTTCATACCAAAAAAGATGAATTTTTATCACTAAAAGTTAGGAAAATTAAAATTGAGCAAACCAGACAAATTAGACTTACCTATTTTAACAATTTTAAATTAAAATTAACGAAGCACTCCATTAAAATGGAAGCAAGTTGGACCCCCACAGACGTCCATGGACATGAAAACAGATTTTAAAAAATCTAAATGAATCATGGTTATCTTTTCCTGGCAAATGATGAAAAAGAAATTGAGGCTGATTGTGGATGAAGCAAGCCTGCTGCTAGGACTTTAGCCCCACTGTAATTTATACTTGTATTTCTCTGGCTTGACAGATACGTCCTTATTGGAGGTGTTGTCGTCACATTTAAGAATATTTTCTTGGATTTCATAGTGAAATCATGATGCACATCAGTAGCACTGTAGACCTAAGATAAAAATATAGATTTTGTAAGTTTTTAAAACTGTGTTTTTATATATTTTTCTGGAACGTTTTGGTACGGGGTGGGCACAATGCCTCGTCTCATTGTAAGCCGCTGATTACCAGATCACCCTTGAAAATAATGCCTCCCCAGCCCACCCTCCTCTCAGACAAGCTAACACCTACCACCCCTTTTTCTGCTCAACTCATTACTGAAACCTCAGTCCTTGTACTCCCACGTGCCAAAACAGCCCACTCTCTTTTGTGCCCAGTTCTCTATTAGAAACCTCCTTTTTTGCACAATGTTCTGTTAATTTTGATTACTGCAGTACAGGTACAACACACATCTATGGTGGCTCGTTTTTTTATTTTTTTTTATTTTTTATTTTTTTGTATGTTCTTATATAGCGCTCGAGTTTGTATCTGCTTCCCATGGTGCATATATCCCACACCCCCTAAAATATACTGATATCTGTAAGTATCTAAGACATGTTTCTCCTAAAAGTCAATGCATAGAGCACTGTATAATTCCTGCCAGTTTATTTGAAACGTTTCACACAACCACTGACACAGGCTACTGAAACTGACTATCTCAGTTTTATGTGTACTTGCTAGAAACAAACAACAGCGCCCTTGCATACTAGCACAATTGCATGCTGACTGTGAGCTGATGAAACACATTTCTTTCCATTCTCAATCTAACCCTCGGTTGCCTGGTCTCTGCATCATTATTTATAAATCTATTTAAATCTTGTTATAGAGTTGTCATATTTTTCTGATCCAATAAAGGCAAAAGTACCAGCTGGGAGCATGGACCAGGGTACCTGCCACCCTTCTTAAGTGTGCTCCTGCCCATCACGCAAGTGTGTGGGTGAGCGGCCCTGGCACTATTTGAGAGCCACCCGTGATGCGGCATTCTGTACACACTCCTGAGGGCTCTGCTGTACTAATTGAGTGGCTAGACTGGTGAAGTGACATGAATCTCTCTATCCATGATCTCTGAAACAAAGTCTAGCACACACCCCTGCTGCCATGAGTTGCCAAATTCTCTCCTTTCTCCTTCCTGTGGAAGTCCTTCCTGCCCAAGAAACATTCTGATTAGTTATGTTTACTACATGGCAAGAATGTGCAATCAAATTGACTGTAGCAGGTACAACCAAGTCATAGCAACCCTGGCCACGATGAATATAAACGTCAAAAACATAATTTTACAAAAACTTGTGCAAAATGTTAACATATTTATATTACCAATTACTTCATCTATATTTTAGCAGTAATTTGTGCAAACATGTTATTCATGCTTAAAAAAATCAATATTACGATTGATAGAATGAAGAAGAACAGGGAAGATTCGAAGACAGGGAAAAAGGCTTAGCACAGAAGGTTTTGCTGAAGGGAATCTTGTGAAGAGGTCAACAAAATCCCTTCAAAATATTAGTTTAAAACTGCCCACGCAGGCTGTAAGGGCAGGCCTGGTACGTTTTTAAAAAGGCTACTTGGGCGTGGCCAAGATGGCGGGGTGAGCGGACGCTTCCTCCCGTAGCTCCTCCAGCCCGGCTCAGCTCGAGCCCCGATTCCTGCGCCTCTCTCCCCCCGCGGCCGCACTGCGGGCGAGGGTGTTGTGCCGGAGTTCCTGGGGCACATTTTGGTGCCACTTTGACTTCTGAAGCCCCGGGGGAAGTTCCCGAAAAGTTTATTCGGAGATCGCTCCGAGGATTAGAGCCAGGGTCGCCCCGAGGAGAGGAGCCTGGAGGCGGAGCGTAGCGCGGCGCTGTCCGCGCGCCTTGGCTGGCCCGAGTGCTGAACAGCGGAACGCCGGAGATCCCGAAGGAGCGGACTAGACGGACTCCGCGGAGCGAGGTGGCTTCCTGGCGGTGCCCTGGTGGCAAGCACCATAGCTGGGAGACGGACTTTAGCCTGTACCGGTGATCCCCCCACTATCCGGGGTCTCGAGGGGCGACGCCTTGCGAACTCCGCGCCCGGAGGCGCTGGATGGCGGAGTCCGAGCAGTGCCCGTGCCGGGCAATCGACTGGTGATCAGGGGAGGCACCGGGTTCGCACCTTCCGGACCCGTTATCATTTGAGAGTTGCCCACGGACTTGCTGGCCCGGGCTGCCTTCCTGGGTCCCACCCTCCCGCCATCTTGTCTTTGTGTGGCTGAGCCCGGTGGCCCCTGCCCGCGCCCTTCTCACACGGGAGCCTTGACTCGTTCTGGTGCCAGCTCATCTACTGCCCTCCCTGGGAACACGACACGGGAGGCCTACTCTTCGGACATTGCTACCCGCCCTGCTGGCCCGAGAGCCGTCTTGCCCATGCCCGGACCGCCATTTTGTCGCCTGTGACGCACTACTCTTGTCCTCGGCGAAGGCCTCACATCTGGTGCCCGCGAGCGGTGGCGCTCGCCTACAACAACTGATTCTGGGCTTTGCCGGGCCCCAAGATGACTGGAAGACGTGGCGCGGCACGGGGTGATCGCACCTTGCCGGAAATGCTCGGCAGGTCCCAGCAACTACGCGACAGGACGCAGCCGTCCCCGGGGGCCTCCCGGGCATCAACGGACGCAACTGCGGGCGAGCCGCCGGTCACGCGGTCCTTCATGGAGGACTTATTCACCTCCCTCAAGGAGGAATTTCAGACTCTTAAGACCGAAGTGGCTGGAGAGGTCCGGGAGGTGCGCAGAGAAGTTGAGGGCCTGGGCGAACGGGTCGAGACTGTGGAGACGGCGGCTCAACGCCGCGATGAGGAGATAACCCATCTCCAACAGGACGTCCTCCGCCTCCCGGAGCAATGTGTCGAGCTCCAGGCCCACTCGGAGGACCTCGAGAACAGGTCCAGGAGGAACAACATCCGGGTCCGAGGTGTTCCATCCGCTGATGAGGGTGCGGACCTGGTGGCATATCTGCAGGACCTGTTCCGTGACATCTTGGAGGAGGGCGAGGATTTCCCCATCCGCATTGACAGAGCACACAGGGTGGACCGCCAGCGCCAGTCATCGGCACCCCCGCCTGATATCCTGGCATTCTTGCCGGATTTCCCTCTAAAGGAGCGCATCATGGCTGAGGCCCGTAGGAAGCAACCATTGACCTTCCGCGACAGACCTGTGGCGCTCTATCAGGACCTGTCTGCCATCACACTGCAAAAGCGCAGGTCTTTCCGCATCGCTACGGACTTCCTGCGAGAGCACGAGACAGCCTACTCCTGGGGTCACCCCTTCCGTCTTATCTTTCTATGGAATGGGGTGTTGCATCAGCTGCGCTCCTTACAAGATGTCTGCGGGGTGCTGGGTCTTATTGCTACGGAGGAGGACGGGGCTACACCCGCATGGAGGCGCCCTGAGCGGCGGGGCCGACGGAGGTCGAGAAGGCGCCCATCGTCAGCGCCGGTGAGTCGCCCGGACTCGCCCACCATCAGAGCTGACATGGCGGAGGCCCTGAGGACTGCGGCCAGGAACTTGCCTGAATCTACTGGTGTGGCCTTGACGGCCTAATTTTCTCCGGGGGGAGAGACTCTTAGCTTTCACGATGCTGGGCTGGGGGCTGGGGGGCGGGGGAGTGGTGTGTGGCTGGACGTCCACTTGATTGTTTTCTGCAGACTCGCCCATCTGGGCTAGACTGAGACTATGGGGTGTTGTTTTTTGCTTTTTGTTTTGGCTGGTTGCCATCAATGGTTTTTGGGGGGGTTTCATTGTTGGTTTGTCGTGGGGGGGGTCCCGTCCGAAGTTGTCCGAATGGTTACGATGCCGCCTCTGGCCTTCCCTGCGCCCCTACCCCGCGCGCCCCCTCCGCTGATCCCCCGCCTGCTGCATAGCGCGCTGTTTCCCTGGAAGCGATGCCACCCTTGAAGGTAGTGACCCTTAATGTCAAGGGTCTGAATAACCCCGTAAAGCGTAGGGCGATCCTCTCCCTATTGGAGGGGTCGCAGGCAGATATTTGCCTCCTGCAGGAGACCCATTTACTCTCCAGAGATTGCCATAGGTTGCGCTCTGCCAAGTTCCCCACGCAACTTTTTTCCTCTGCTGCGACTAAGACCGCTGGGGTGGCCATTCTCCTAGCCAGTTCCTTTAGGGGGGAGGTGCTGTATAAACATGCCGAGCAGAAGGGGAGGCTCTTAGTGTATCGCATGCGCTTAGGAGGTGTTACCTTTACGGTTGGTTCGGTCTACAGCCCAAACGATCACCAGGATCGTTTCCTGGACTCGGTGTTGGTGGACGTTACTGCCTCGCCCGACCGCCATGTCATCTTGGGGGGAGACCTGAATATGGTCTTCGACTCCACTCTTGATAGGTCTGCCCAGCGTTTTCCGCAGACAGGGGAGCTTTCTAAAGCGGTGCGGGACCAGATTGCAGAGATGGACCTGCATGATCTCTGGCGCACCATGCATCCCACCGATAGGGACTACTCCTACTTTTCCCACGCACACCGCACTTATTCGCGGTTGGATTATCTTTTGGTGAGCGGCCCACTTCGCTCGGCCGCTACGGCGGCGGACATCGGGGTCTTGTCTCTGTCCGATCATGCGCCGGTCTCCGGAGTTTTTGCGTGGCCGGCGCCCCCCCCCTCGAGAGGGATGTGGCGGCTTCGGGACACGCTTCTTCATAAGAAATCGGTGGTGAGGCGAGTGGAGGAGGTCATCCAGGACTACCTGACCCACAATAGCAACTCTGACACGTCCCTGGCTACACAGTGGGCGGCTTTGAAAACGGTCGTCAGGGGAGAGTTTATCTCCATTTCCTCGGCGGAAAATATGGAACGCCAGCGCAAGAGGGAAGAACTGACGGCGCAGGTTAGGGAGCTTGAGCAGGTCCACCGCCGGACGGGGGCGCCTCGGGTTTGGAAGCAACTGAAGGCGGCACGGAAACTCCTCTCTGCGCTGGATCTGGATCGGGCGGAATACGCAGCGCTGCGCCTGAAACATGCCTTTTACACCGGCGGAGACAGGTGCGGTAAGCTCCTGGCCCATAGGCTTAGGGTTGCGCAGCAACGCAATGTGGTGAAGGAGCTGGTGGGTGTGGATGGGATCCCGGTTTCTGGTGACGCGGAGGTGGCGGATACCTTTCGATCCTTTTATGAGGCACTGTACGCTTCAGAATCTTCCCCACCGGGAGAGGCTGAGGCCTATCTGGAATCCGTGACCCTCCCGGCCTTGGACCCCTCCCAGGCGGACCATCTAGAGAGGGACATTCACGTGGAGGAGGTCATCTCCGCGATCGCACGGCTGAAGCATGGCAAGGCCCCGGGCCCGGATGGTTACACGGCCTTGTTCTACAAGACCTTCTGTCCCACTATCGCCCCTCTCCTGGCTCGCTTGTTCAACTCCTTCTCCGAACCGGGCGCCATCCCACCGGACCTCCTCTCGGCGACTGTGTCGGTTATCCCCAAACCGGGGAAGGACCGGACCTTGTGCGGCTCGTACCGGCCCATTTCGCTCCTAAATGTGGACCTCAAGCTTTATACCGGAATCTTGGCGGCCAGATTGGGTCTACACTTACCAGGTTTGGTGGAGGCAGATCAGGCCGGTTTTGTACCCGGTAGGCAGACGGTCGACAACACGAAGAGAGTGACGCACGTCCTGGAAAAGGCCTCACGCGTTCCGGGGGAGCGGATGCTGCTATCAGTCGACGCGGAGAAGGCCTTTGATAGAGTTCATTGGCCATACCTCGAGCTGGTCCTTGGGAAACTGGGGATCGGCGAGAAGTTCCGCACTATGGTCTTTAACTGCTACAGGAGACCGTCGGCGTCAGTGCGGGTCAATGGACACAGCTCCAGCAGCTCACCATTGAGCGCGGCACGAGACAGGGTTGCCCTCTCTCGCCGCTCCTCTTTGCCCTTTATATGGAGCCGTTTGCGCAGAGGATCCGCGACAACCCGGACGCTATTGGGGTGAAGATGGGGCAATACACACACACTGTCAGCTTATACGCGGACGATGTCTTGTTGACCCTAGATGACCCCAGGCGGTCGCTCCCTGCCTGCGTCCAGGAGTTGAACGCTTTTGCCCGCGTTGCGGGCTTTAAAATGAACATGACCAAGTCGGCTGCACTGGATGTGTCGCTCTCTGCCGACACCAGACGGGACCTTCAAAGTCTCTTCCCTTTGCAGTGGTCCTCCTCCACGGTGCCTTACTTGGGCATTTTGCTTGCTCCCACCCTGCCTGCCATGGTCGCAGCTAACTATTCCTCTCTAGGCACAAAGATAAAGGAGGAACTCGGCCGTTGGAAGAAGGGCCTGCTTTCGTGGCTGGGCCGTATTGCGGCGGTGAAGATGACGATATTGCCCCAGATCCTGTATCTTTTCCGCGCTCTACCTCTTCAGCCCCCCGTGGGCTGGATACGGCAGGCGCAGGCAGACATCTCCCGCTTTGTGTGGCAAGGCCGTAAGCCTCGGATGAAGCGGGTCCTCTCCATGCTTGCCCCAGAGGCGGGAGGTCTCGGGGTCCCGGACCTCCGGAAGTACTTTCAGGCGGCGCAGCTCCGGTACCTGGTGGAGTGGAGCCGGTGGGAATCGGACAAACACTGGCTCTTTCAAGACCAGGCAGTTGCGGGCCGTACCCTCCAGGAGGTCCCGTTCCTACGGCGCGCTCACCGCCCGCCTAATCTCTACGCTTCCTTTATCACCCGGGTCCCGCTAAGAGTGTGGGACGCGGTGTGTGAGCTGCGGGAGCTCACCACTTTTCCGTCGCCGTTCTCTCCCATTGCTGACAACCCGGACTTCACTCCGGGCCTGGAGCCGGGGGCCTTTTCCCACTGGGTGAGTGCGGGATGTAGAGCGCTCTTCCAGATCTACGGGCCGGAGGGCGTGCTCCCCTTCCAGCAGCTCCGACAGGAGTTTGGCCTGACGGAGGGGGACAGACTGCGTTACATGCAGGTCCGCCACTGGGCTCTTCAACCCTCAGTGCGTGACGTCGCCGCCCGTACGATTACACCCTATGAGCGATGGTTGGTGACCCGGGCCTCGGACGCCAAACTCATCACTGATTTGTATAAATTTCTCCAACCCCCGCCGTTTCACTACCATAACCCGGGGAGGGAACGTTGGCACAGGGAACTGGGAAGGACCCTGAGCCACAAGGAGTGGGACAAGATTGCGTATCGGGCGAGGCACTCTGCGTACCACACTGGGCTGACGGAAACCTTCACTAAAGTGTCCACCTATTGGTACTACACCCCGGAGCGGCTCTACGAGATGCGCAAACTAGGCGATAAGGGTTGCTGGCGCGGCTGCGGACAGGAGGGCACCCTCACGCACATTCTCTGGGAGTGCCCGGTGCTGTCGGCCTACTGGAAGGAAGTCTTGGATGAGGTGGATAGGCATTTTGAGATTGAGCTCCCGCGCTTCCCCGCGTATGTCTTGCTTGGCCTCCCCAATGACTTGATGTACCCGCTGAAATCCCGCAGGGGCAGGCAGATTGCGATTGCGCTCGGCTCAGCCGTTCAGAACATACTTGTCCTCTGGCGCACCCCCACTGCCCCCTCTATCACTGGTTGGTTGCATAGGCTCTGGCAGGTACTGGGTATGGAGAAGATATCACTAACGGTGGCTGGGAATGTTGACCAGTTCGAGGAGCTCTGGCATCCCTTTTTGGCACTGCTGTCCACGGAATTTCGCGAGCTGACGTGCCCACGGTACTTGCGCCTCCTTAGGCTGACTCCACCGGCGCCTGCGGCGGAATGATTGTGCGGATTGGGGACCGGGGGCTGGGGGAGGGGAGTGGGGCTATATACTTCTAATGCTGCTTTTCGGACGGGGATGTTGGGGTGTTGTTTTCCTTCCTTTCCTCCTTGCTTTTCTTTCTTCTCCTTTTCTGGGGTCGAGGGGTTGGTGGTGCGGTATGCTTCTTTTTTGCTGTGCCGCAGAGTGTTATTCTGGCTTGGCCTTGCTTAGGGAGTGGGGGCCTTTGGGGGGTTGTTTACAGTGCCTTACTGCCTCATGTTTTTTGCCTTGTTACCCTCTGGGGCACCCTGCCTCCCTCTTCTTCTTCTGACTCGCTGCAACGTTTCGCTTTTTGTAATGTATGTTTGCCTGACCTCCTGCTCCCCTCCCCGTGTTTTTTATGCCTTAATAAAATACTTTAAACCTAAAAAGGCTACTTAAGTGGAGGCACAATAAGCAGTGCAGACCCTCTAGTATAGTTTAATTTAGTGATTCACTTGGAGCTTTTGCAGTAATATCTCATCCTTTTTGTTGTTTTATTTTGGGTAATTTTCTTTATTGAGATTAGTAATGAACAGTTGCACTAATAGTGCATGATGACATATAGCATCTCAATTCGAATGAGTTAAATCAATGACATCAAACTCATAACCCAATAATAAACAGGGTACAAGGAGCAACCTCCTAAAAGATTGACAACAATGCATATATTGGACACACTGCAGCTCTCATCCTCCTAGACCTCTCCGCTGCCTTCAACACCGTCTCACATTGCACACTAGCCACCAGACTCCACGACGCAGGAATACAGGGATACGCCCTCGACTCGATCCAATCCTTCCTCTCTGGCAGAACCCAGAGGATCAGACTCCCCTCCCTTCCTCTCTGACCCCACTGACATCATCTGCGGAGTACCTCAGGGATCTTCACTAAGCCTGACGCTCTTCAACATTTACATGGCCCCCATCGCCGCCATCGTCTGACAGCAGGGGCTCAGCATTGTATCCTACGCCAACTACACACAACTCATCCTCTCCCTCACCAAGAACCCAGAAATCACCAGACTCACCTTCCAGGAAGGAATGAGGAACATAGCCGCCTGGATGAAGGACAGCTGCCTAAAGCTCAACTCCGAGAAGACTGAGGTCGTCATCCTCGGACCCTGCACCTCTGCCTGGAAAACATCTGGTGGCCCTCCTCCCTCAAAAGCCCACCCACCCCGACAGACCACACTCGGAACCTCAGGATAATCCTCAACTCCTCCCTCACCATGAACCGCCAGGTCAACGCTGTCACGTCCACCAGCTTCAACTGCCTCCGCATTCTCTGCAAGACCTTCAAATGGATCCCACCCGACTGCAGAAAGACCATCACCCACGCACTCATAACTAGCAGAATAGACTTCGGCAACGCCCTCTACGCCAGAATCTACAAAACTCTTCTACACACACTCCAAACCATCCAGAACGCATCAGCCAGGCTCATTCTAGGGACACCACGCCACAAACATATGACCCAACACCTTAGTAGACTCCACTGGCTCGTCGAGAAGAGGATCATCTTCAAACTCCTCACCCATTCTTACAAATCCCTCAACAACATCGGACCCAAATACCTCAACGACTGAGTTTTGTTTCCACATCTCTATTAGGAACTTACGCTCCGGTGACCTCGCCCTGGCAGAGGTTCCCCGCATCTGCAGAAAGAGAACCGGTGGTAGAGCCTTCTCCAAATCTTGGAAAGAGCTCCCGGCCAACAACAGACGCTCCCCAACCCTCCACACTTTCAGGAAGGATCTCAAGACCTGGCTTTTCGACTGATCCGGAGCTGGTACCCTCTCCTCCCAGCGCCTTGAGACCCTCAAGGGTGAGTACAGCGCTTTATAAACCACTGATTGATTGATTGATTGATTGATTGATTGACTACATCAAATACAACTGTTTTCAAAATTCCTGCAGTGGATCAAGGTCTGTCCTTCTTTTATAATGACAATTGTCAAGCAACCAGACACCATCATATTACAATCTCCCAGTGCTGTACTCCGTTTAACTCTGCCTACATGCGCATTTCAATCTCCGTCAAAGGAGTATGCCAGTAAGTAGTTTTTCAGCGGTTGCTAAATGTCTCGTGGGTGGTAACAGAGTGGCGTATATATCACTCATAGTGTGGCAATGAATCATGTCACGTAGCCAGGCCCTTAAAGTCGGTGTTTGTGTTCTGCCCCAATGTAGAGAGACTTGTCACTTTCCGATGAGTAAAGCGATTGCTGTTAACCTTTTTATACTTTTCTTCAGAGGTTGAACATACACCAGCAATGCTGTCAATTGTGTAGATTGTATGGTCTGCTCCCCCATGAGAGACACCTGTCGGAAGATCTACCCCCAATAGGCCTGAACCGGCATGCAGTTCCATGCAAGGTGCAAGAAGTTGGCATCAGATGCAGCGCATGCGTGTGCGGTGTTAGGGTCCATTCTGGCCAATAATCTTAGGCTTACATAAGCTTGATGTATATATTTAAAATGTAATAGTTTATGGGGATGGTTGTTCGAAACGTAACTCATTTGTGCGCAACAATAGTGCCATATGTTGTCAATTATTGGTGTACCTAGGTCCCGTTCCCAGGCCACACGCGTCTTGGTGCCAACCGCTTGGTGGAGGGATAATGAGAGATGATACAGGCGTGAAACCAAGTGAGTACCTTCTGGTGAGGCTATAACGAGCATGAGGGGAGGAAAGTCCTCCGGTTCCGTCAAAGCATCCGGCACAGCTCCAATCAGGGACCCACAGACCCTATGAAGGAGGAATCTGTCCATGTAAGGAGCATTCCCACAGAAAAGTAGTTCTGCGGTGGTGCACGGTTGCAAATCTTTAAACAGTTCTTCAATCTTCTGGAGTCCATGCTTCATTAATGCATGCTTGGTAAGAGTTTCAGTGGTGGGGGTTAGCCACGGATTATCTGCCAAAATGGCATATGTATCAAGTATAGAAACTCAGTTTGCAGATACCACCGTAGTTTGGTTCATGCCCAGCACGTCGTGGGCAGCGTCTAAATCTCATTGGGGCAGGGTGACAGGCCTGGCGGTAATATAGCGGATAGCAGATTAGGGTGTATCTGGGAGCATTCAGGCTTAAGATACTACAGTCAGGCATCAGGTTGATACCAGATGTATGTGACTTCGACCTGAGCAACGAGGTAATATAAGTAAAAATCAAGGACTACAAAAATCCCCCTAGTTCATAAGGCATAAGTAGAGTATTCCAGCGTATGTGCGGCTGTTTACCAGCCCAAACAAGGCAAATGAGTAAGGACCGGAGTGTATCAAATAGTTTCGTGGTAAAAACAATGGGAATATTCAAGAAGAGATATAAAAAATGCAGCAGGACCACCATTTTCTAATGGTGATCCTCCCTGCCATGGAAAGGGGAAATGTAATCAATTTTTTGATCTGTGTTTTGAGGCGGTCTATTACCGGACCGTAATTAAGGCGGATCACCTTGGATGTGCTGCAATGTAAGAAAATACCGAGATACTAGGGAGGGTCGATACACCATTTCCAAGGGGACTCAAATCTTCTTGGGTAGTAGCTGGAGATAACAGGAACATTTCCGACTTGGTCCAGTTAATAACCAACCCAAAGTACACCCCAAATCGGACCACTTCATGCAATAGTGGGGACATATTTGTTGCAGGTTTTCGCACAAACAGCATGACTTTGTCGGCATAGAATGAGGCAGCGAAGGGAACCGTATGGAACTGTAAGCCATGGTGAAGATGTCGCTCCTGTATGTGTCGCTAAAGCAATCCATGGCAACAATAAATAATAGGGGCGAGAGAGGGCACCCCTGTCTGGTGCCACATGTCAAAGGAAATTGGCTATTATTTCACCATTTAGCTTCAGGCGGCAACTGATCCAGAATATAACAGGCGTACCAATTTTAGAAATCCAATTGGAATACCCAGTTTCTGCATCACCGCGTACAGGAAAGGCCTCTCCAGGGAGTCAAAAGCCTTTTCGGCATCGAGGGGAACGAGTTCAGCTGGCAGTGTAGGCTCTATTTGATTCATCACTGAGAAAATAGCACGCATATTAAGCGCAGTAGATCTGCCAGGGACAAAACCCGCTTGATAGGGCATAATATTGTGTCTATTTTATAGTCATGATTGAGTAATGATAATGGTCTGTAAGACGTACAGTGGCGTGGTGATTTACCTGGTTTGAGCAGAAGCGTGACTATCGCTTTGTGCATAGTAATGGAGAGAGATCTGTTCTTCAAGTCCTCGTCATATACTTCTAGTAGTCGTGGAGCTAATTCATGTTGATAGGCTTTATAAAATTCTCCCGATAGGCCATCCGAGCAAGGAGCACGGCTACTGGCCAGGTCTTTAATTGCCTGTTTAATTTCTTCTTCATCTATCGGGAGGCTAGAAACATGCGCTGTCCCTCTTCTAACCAGACCCTGCAGATAGTCCATCAGGGCCTGTCCCTCTGGGAGGTTGCATGTTGTATATAATGGGAGTAGTAGGCAAGAAAAGCTGCAGTGATGTTCGTCCCCCTCTTCAATGTGGCATTAGTGTCCGTGTCAAGATGTGTGATAAATGCTGCTTGGTATTGGGACCGGAGAAGATGGGCATGTGTCCGGCCGGGTCTCTCACCTTCCCCACACACCTGGGCCATTGCATATTTACTGAGATATTTAACCTCTCGGGTGGCTAATTCTGTGAATTCGGTCAATAATGTTGCACGGTCACGCAGCGATTCGGGCGGAGAGGTAGTCTGGGCAGTTATGTCCACATCTTTTAATTTCCCCTCTATCACCTCCAGTTCCCTCCGTATAGAGCGAAGTATTTATTTTATTTTTTTTAAATTTTATTTTACAGAGTTTTATATAGTGCAATCCTGACCCGAATTCGGTATCAGAGCACTTTACATAGCACCGGTTGCATTACATGAGGACACATTAATTTTTTGTTAGGCACGGGGAGATTAAGTGATTTGTCCAAAATCACAGGATGTTCAGTGTCATTGCTGAGACTCGAACCCAATTCCCCAGATTCGAGGTCGACCGCCCTAGCCGTTAGGCCAACTCCTCTCCTCAAGAGAGCCAGCATGCTTAGAAATACAGACCTCACGTATATATGCCTTAAAGGCATCCCATAGTATAGATTGTGAAGTCACTGTTCCTGCGTTTAACAAGAAGTACTCTCTGATGGTGTCCTCCACCTCCCTGTGAAACACCGAGTTGAGCAGAGCTGAGGCGGGGAATCGCCACAAAGGCAGTTGTTTTGGGATCATGGGGAAGTCATCCGTAAGCAGAACAGGGAAATGATCGGACAGTGTACGGGGCAGGTATTCAATCGTCTGGACTTCCAATAGAAGCTGTGGTGTAAGGTACCAATGGTCTATCTGGGACCATGAACCGTGAGGTGCCGAGTAGAATGAGTAGTTTTGGACCATTGGGTGTTTGTGTGCCTCAGGGATCCGCTAACAATGCAGACTTCAATAGTGTGGTTAGGCCCTGTGTTGCATGTGGTTTCATGTTACGTCCTGGGCCAGTAGTGTCTGCCATGGGGTCTAATGGAAGATTGAAGTCACCACCCATAAGTATATTGCCAGTGTCAAGGCAGTCAATATGTGCAGCATTTTTGGGAAAAAAGTCAAAGGTGTCTGTGTTTGGTGCATATACATTAATTAAGAGAAGTGATTCTCCTCCCAGCAGTCCCAACACAATAATGTATCTGCCCTCCGTGAGGTTTGTAGTATGTAGAAGAGCGATAGAGGTTGCTCTATGCTCTCGTAATAAGCATAGTCGCCGTGTTCCAGGTGTGGACGACACACCAGGAACACCGCGACCTGGGAGTAGCGAGTTTCCAAACACGTCCAAATATAACCATTTATTACGAGAGCATAGAGCAACCTCTATCGCTCTTCTACATACTACGAACCTACCGGATACGGAAGTCACCTGTTCAACTGCGCTAATACATTATCTCCCAGGTGATTTTACAAGCGCATTTCGCTTAAAGTCTATTTATAATCATTGGATATTGGAGCAATTGCTGGTCTTGGGCCCTTCCGGGTCGTAATTATCACCGGAAGAGCGACCGATTGGCTTAAGCACAGCCACCTAGAGCCCTGAAGATTCGCGTGATGCGATGAAACACGTGTCGGCTGGTTGTTGTCAAGCTTTGATAATTAAACAAGGATACTAGGATTCTATCTTGTCATCATATTTACTTGATATTATTGATCACTTGATATCATTGTTTACTACTGTTGTTCCTCTGCGTAATTGTCCAACTATTAGGAATATATACATTGACCAACGTTTTGAATATTACTGAGTGTGTGCATAGAGTACGTCTCTTCAATCCTCTCTGCACAGTGGGTTGCACAGCTTCTACATCGGAAATTTGTTGCTCAGCGCTGCAGATGCGGGCGTCTTGTGCCTCCAAGCGCCCATGGATGCCATCCAGTTCAGTGGTGAGTGTGTCCACGCGGGCGTCAATGGCTTGGAAGCCGGCTTGCAATTCAGCCATTATTGCGGCAGTGCTCTCTATCTGGTGTGGCTCAGCTTCATTGGGGCCCACAGTCTCCTCTTGCCTAAGGGTCTTTCCAGCTTCAAAGTTTAGCTGGCATTGTTTGGGGTCGTTACACCCCATTTTGTGCAGCATAGGTAAGTCCTGTGTCACCCAGGATGGAGTACAATGAAAAAGGTGTGGATGTACTGCACCAGTTCACCCCCAGCACACTGGTCTCAGGTTCAGTTGTCACCCATAAGATATCCACTGCTGAGTATTTAGTTAGTGCGGGGGCGCATGGTGCTCGAGAGTCTGACAGGCAGCGTCACAAATAGTGGATTACAGGGTGGAGCAGGCCGATGTAATGGGAAAGGTGCAGGACTTATGGATCCTTGTGTTTTGTATAGATTTCCAGGGGATGACGTATCAACCTCCAGTGCCCGTTAAG
Organism: Lissotriton vulgaris; assembly: GCF_964263255.1. Classification (NCBI taxonomy): domain Eukaryota; kingdom Metazoa; phylum Chordata; class Amphibia; order Caudata; family Salamandridae; genus Lissotriton; species Lissotriton vulgaris. The sequence continues at coordinate 157,530,229 of NC_141690.1, forward strand.
GACACTATCTCTTCACTCCCTCTATTGTTTTTTGTAGCAGGACTTAATCAGTCAGCACCTGCAGATCTCCAATGAGCATAATATTTCTGCCACCACAAAGAGGGATTCCAGGGAGCACGTCGGGTAGGAGCTCAGCCCAACCATGCAAGCGCAAGTAACATTAAAGTGGTAAAGGGACGAAGGGACGCCTGGGCTGCATGGTACCTCCTACCTCACAACATGGCCGGTAGGAGCTAGCACTCTCCAGCGGCGGTGTCCATAGCAGGAGGGCTCAGCGCGATCACCAGTTCATCAAGGATGGCCCATCCAACATTCCGATGTTCCCTGGCTGGTATCTGACTGCGGCCTGCCTCCAACTTACTGCGCCCCGCCCTCAGGCTCGCCCCATACCCCTGTGGTCACAGGGCCTTCGAGGGCGGTGTCAGGCCCAGGAGTTCGATCAACTGATTTGCGACTTAGCTGATGTCTTAAGGGACCGTGATCGGTCCGTTCGGTTGTCAGGCCCCAATATCCCTGGTGCGGGAGGCAGATTTTTGGCACTCTGTGCAGGGTGATGGAAGAAAGATTGGGTCACAGCTCCACAGCTACAGAGTCAAGTGCCCATCTTGGTCGGTTGCCTGCCACGCCCCCCAGTAATGCCTCATCCTTAATTTAACACCTAAACTACAGATAGCACTGGAATTGGGTATTCCGGGATGCAACATTACAGCTCCATTATATGTTTTACTCTAGAGAAGGTGGAATTGCCATCAGAATGTATTTTTCCTCAGTGGATGTGAAATACTACAGTCCAATATCATGTTTTCCTCTTCCTACCAAAATTCTAGAAAAAGCCATAAACAAGGAACTGTCTCACTATCTAGACTGTAATAACATCCTACATCCCACTCAACACGGATTCAGAACTCGACATTCGACTGAGTCTGCCCTGAATATGGCCATGGAAGAGGTTCGGAAGGTGGTGGACGGGGGGGCAGAGCCGTCCTCATTCTGCTTGACCTGTCAGCGGCGTTTGATACATTGAACCATGCGGTGTTGCTGCGCTGACTGAGATCAGCAGGTATCATAGAGACAGCTCTGACCATACTAACATCCTTTTTGACGTCCAGGGAACAAGTGATTCACAGGGAGGGCTTCAAGTCAGGAAACCTATGCCTTCCCTGTGGAGTCCCACAGGGGTCAGCTTTGTCACCATCACTGTTTAACTTATATGTCACCTCTCTGGCAAGGTTAATAAAAGATCATGGTCTCTCCTTAGTGTCCTATGCAGACGATACCCAGATAGTGGTATTGGTCACAGAACGGGTGGACAACACGGCAGCCAGGTTCCGTAACTGTATAAATGCAGTCATGCCCTGGATGTGCACAAACTTCCTAAAGCTCAATACCGTAAAAACTGAGGTCATCGAGTTTGGGCAGAGTCCCTCTATATGGAGCCAACTATGGTGGTCCTCAGAGGCTGGAAATTGTCCGGTCACTGTAACTAAGGCCAGAAACCTCTGATTTGTGTTTGACAATGAGCTCAAGTTTGCAAAACAAACTAATGATGTATTCTCTGCCTGTTTCTTCACTCTGAAAGTGCTATGCAAAATCCTACCGTTCATCCCTCTATGTCTCAGGAAAACGGTTGTTGTAGCTCTTGTCCTCTCAGGAATTGATTATGGCACTGCCTTATATCTCGGATCAGACAATGGCCAGATCACCAAACTGCAGTCTTTACATAATACGGCAGTTCGCGTGTTGCTAAATCTCCCTAAACATCATTCCACTTCAGCCAGCATTAAAAAGCTCCATCGGCTCCCAGTTCGGCAGCGAGTGGATTTTAAAGGCCTTTGCCTAACACATAAGGCTTTATATGGACGGGGAGCCTTGGATTTGCAACATCTATTCTTATGGTACACCCCACAACGCAATCTTAGGGCAGTCTGTTATTGGCCCCTAAGATAAAAAAAGCCAGATGGGGTGGCAGGAGTTTTTCCTACGGAGCGGCCAAGGTGTGGAATTCCCTTCTGTCTACAATCAGGCTACAACCAAATAAGGATCTCTTCAGGAAACTGGTAAAGACCTGGATTTTCCCCTCAAGCGATTAGGTCAGCAAGCCTGGGTAGCGGCATCCACCCACTTCAGCACCAAGATGCCCCGGCAATTGTGCGCTTTATAAGTGTTTCAGTCGGTTAGTCACTCAGTGGTATACATAAGTACTATTAGCAAGCTTGAGGGACTATGACGCTTTGTGATACCTTGGGCTAGCCACAAGCCTCCATGGGCCATAAATATAAAGCCAGTTCACAAGTATATCTCGTAGCCGTCCCTGGCGCGGGTTCCATTGGGTGAGATTTTATCATTTCCATGTGACTGGAGACCTTAGAGCAATCAATGAAGGATGAGATTGAGAAGTGGTCTGTCATCTGCTTGGCCTCATTTTTCATGCCCCCACTGCAAACCAAAACAGATGGGTAAAAGAAATTGTCATGTACAACACCAACAGCTTTAACTCTCGCCAATGCAAGACCTATTGCATTGCAAATTATTGTCACTAATGTGAGGTCTACTTTTCCCATAGGATAACATTGAGTTACCATATTACATTTAATAAGACTTACTTTCAATTGGATATAGATTAGAAAGTCATATTTGGTGTCTGAGGAATTCTCATTTAAAACCATCTTCAAAAGTAAATTTGCATTTTAAGTCACCATTCTGAAATGCCACTTTTAAAAAGTTTGTGTTTTCTTGTCTTAATTATTTGGTGCTTGCAGCCTGTATTTTGGGTCACATGACTAAGTGTAGCTGGCAGTTGGTCTTTGTGTATTCCTCCCAGACAGTGATACAAAGGGGAATAGGTCATCCCTGATATGATAGGGGAGCGGAGCTGTCACCAACCAATCTTTCACTTCAAAGGCACTAGCTCAGATCACACACAAAGGACTTCACCCTAGCCTTTTTTGAACTAGGACAACCTGGGGCCACGACAGGGAGGAAGGAAGTTCCAGATCCCTCTGTGGGGAAAGAACTCCAAATGTTTCACCCACTAAAGCTAGCACCGAGGATACTTAGTGGACCCTTACACCCAACTCTTGAGATCACTTCTGCATCTGTGGACTCTGCCGGGAAAAAGGACTGCCACGATGAGAAGACTGCCCTGTTAACCTGCTTACTGACCAAGAACTGCTTTTTTGCCCAATGTTGCTGCACAAGGATTCTTTGTGACTATGAGCTGTCCTGCTGAACCCAGCTTGCCTGTGTGGACCCAGGACTTCAAGGCATCTCCAAGGGTCTGTGGGCTGGCCCTCTTTTTAAGCCACAGTGGGATAACAGTCTTCCTTAACGTTAGCTCAAGGGGCGCTTCTTCATCCTCAGCACCAACGCAATGTAGGGGAAATCTTTGCAAGTCCCATCGGCTTCCTTGATGATGACACAGGGCCTCGCATTGCAGGCTCCCGTTGATGGCTCATCGACTTTGCTGCTGTTCAACACATCCAGACGCTGGACCATGTATTGCATCTCTTCATTGACTCCACCGCTGGGTGATGCTTCTCTATGCCGGACCTGGTATTGCAGCTATTGTTGACGACCCCTCGATGCCTGTCTGTGCAGCTCAATGGAAGGACTTTGCAACTTGACTCACAGGCCACAAGTTACTTTTCAGACGACTGAACTCAGTCCTGTATCTGGCCTGCACTCCATTGCAGTCTGCCTGAACTTGTGACTTTGACCTTGTCTACTGCCACCAGATTACAGCTGTTGGCTCTTTCTGCTTCTTAGAGCTCTAATTTGATAACACCTTTAAAACTGCATATCTACGCTTCTTGTAATAGAATGTTTCTTGTTTAAGTGTCTCATAGCTTATTACATTTTACTCGATTTTTGAAAACTGGTGTGGGATTTTTCCTGTCTTCTGATTTCACTTTGTTACTATTTGAAGTGCTGCATAAATGTTTTACACATTGCCTTTAAATTAAGCCTGACTGCTTTGTGCAAAGCTGCCAGAAGGTTGAGCACAGGTTAATTTGGGGTTACATTCAGGCACACTTTGCATGTTTTAAAATCAAAAGTTTGACTTCAGCCAATTGCACCTCAGTTAGCAGATTATCTCTTCCATTACCTCTTCCGTTTAATGTTCTTTTTCAAGTTCATGTGCAGGAACACAGGAAGCTGGTTTATCTTTTGTGTTCCCCTTGGGGGGGAAGAAGCATAATGTTACAGAGGAAAATAAATACAAAACATATCTACCCACACTTCATAAAAGCAGCAGTCACGAGAACATGAATTTCAATTGAGAAAAAATACAATAAAATAACATAACACGGAAATGCTGCCAAACATTTACAGATGCTGTCCTAGCACCATTATTACTGTCCAGTTTCTCCACAGAGCTACAATAACATTGCAGCTGCACTGTGAAGTGTCTGGAAACGTCTACTCCCATGATGAGACCAGCAGATTTCCTGGCACCTGTCTCACATAACAGAGGAGGTTTGGCGGGAAATACTTGGACTCTAGGCTAACCCACGAGAGCAAGAGTCTGGAGCTTATTGTGGGCGTACTCAGCGCCATCTTGTGTGCAGCTGCTGCCACCCACGTGTAAATTTAGCTTGACATAAGCATATATATGTAGTTTGATAAAAAACATATATAAATCGTATAATAAATATTCCTTAGTCTTTTAACGTATAATAGGTATGTTATTTTCAGTGCGCACATAAAATGGCAGAAGGAAGTACAGTAATTGGCAACAGATTTTACGGACCTTTGAAATAACATGAGAGCTCTGTGGAAGGATGGCGGCCATTTTGCTGGCAGTGCAGAAATCACGCACTTGTACTGCGCAGGGACTCCATCGACGTTTCCGCCTTCTTAACATGAGTGCAGGTGGGATTCCTCAGTGGTATTTCTTTAGTACGGCCCTTCCATCAAATGAGATGAAATAAAAGAAAATATATTTATGTGTTATGCAGACTGTTGGAAACTCTGATCGGGTTTTCTCGTTTCCTGGGACATGTGGTGCCTATAGGTGTCGCCAAACTAAACAGAAACATAAACAAATTAACTATTTTTACTTTTAAAAAAACAAGAAAGTTATAGTTTTGCAGTATCTGTGTACCTAATTTATTAAATGCTGAATGCATCAAGGCATTTTTATGTTCTATCTCAAACATGAAAATATAATTTTATATTGAGGAACCATGACCACAGCCTGCGAACTCTAAATATTTGGGGTCACAAAGCATGGCATGCATGACCTTGAAAAGGACTGTTACCAAAAAATAAATTTTATTAATGCTATTTCTGGAAATGGTATTTCTGTTTTCAACCATTTTATTGGCAGTATAAGACAATAAGTACTACCATAATGAGTGGGCCAGATGCAAACAAAAACCTGAGTGCTGAGAGGGTCTACTAAGCCAATTCTTTTATGATCATGCACAGGCCCGGACTGGCCATAGCGGGCACTGGGAAATCCCCCAGTGCGCCGCACGGGTGGGGGCCGGTTTGGCCACCTGGGGGCCGTTTTTGTTACAGGGTCGTTTTTGCAGCATAATCGGCCCTGTAACAAAATCGGCCGAAAACCGGCCCTGGCAAAGAGCTCGGCGGCACCCCCAACCGGTTTTGGTTCCTAGTCCGGCCCTGATCACGCACACCCCTAATATAGTGCTTACCTTGTTCACTGATGACTGTTTGAACTTCCGCAAGGCATTACAGTGGGGTGGAAGTTATGAAAGCAACCCTTGGTAAAGTGGGTGAAACCAGCAACAGATTAAAAGCCTGCCTTGAATTTATCCAAACCTGGATGTCAATAAACTACCTGAAGCTAAACCCCACAAAGACGAATTACTCCAGTTTACCAGCAATGCTGAACATTCTCTGAGTGTGTCATGAATTTCCAACTTAAAGGTCTTCATACCCCAACTGAGAGAACAGGCCATATCACCTGGATTGACCCTGACTGAAACCTCTCACGCAAAGAATACATTTCCAAGCGGACTAAAACAGTCTGTTTCCAGTTCTCCCGCCTGTTAAAACGTTTTCTCCCGGGAGAAGATGTAAAAACAAGCATTGTAAGCCCTAGTTCTCTTTCACCTAGATGGACACAACACCCTTTTCTCTTACATCCCAGAAACCCCCTGGTTTACCTGGAAGATACTTTTCATGCAGTGGATGGTTCATTAAAGGGCTAACGAAATCTGATACATCACTGTTGTGCTAAAATAGCTACACTGGCTCCCACTGAGAACGCCTGCATCATCTTCAAGATAAGCTGAACCACTTAGAAGGCCCTCTACACATAGACCCTGTCTATGTACCTAAGACATTTACAACATCTGGAGAGAAATGCCAGATGAGGAGCACAGGCATTGCCAGATTGGAGAATAAGTCCTGCAGGAAGGAGAAACCAAGGCTTCTCAGCCCCCATCCCCAAGATTTGGTACAATATTCTATCCAACATTGGAACAGCACCAAACCTTCAGGAAGAACCAAAAAAAGAATCTCTTCTCACTCCTTTAGAAATACCAAAACACACATACATTCAAAGTTCCAATCCCATTTATGGGGAGGCCTGTTAAGTATCCAGTTCAGACTGGTCTCTGATTAAGATACACATTTGGTGGTGAGTGAGAAATACCTTGTAGGGGACTTGCCTTTGCTTTGGTTTGATTCTTGCTACCCAGTATCAAAGTACATATAATGGAATACACCACAATATTGAATTTTAAATGTTGACCTGCAGAATATTGTGACAAAAGTATTAGCTGATATGATATAATGAAGGTAAGTACATACAGATAAGTGGAGATTTAATGTTAACTCCACAAATATGTATCTTGGCAATATATGTCTTCAAGGAACATAGTTGTGAAGTTAATGAACAGTACATCTATATACTTACTACATATACTTATCCCTTTGATATTGTGGTAATCGATATTTGATCGTGCTATTCTGGCAAGATGATATTTTGGCATTGCAACATACTACCCATGTAGCACATTCAGTGCGGTGTTGTAAAGTAACCTAAAGAAGGCACATTAACATTGTATACCATGCCTAAATAGGTACATATATACATTAATTATTTTTCCCCCGCAGGTAAATGTGACCACCTGGAAACCCCATTTATTCTGCTAGGTATGATGTTAACATTTAATCCCCCCAAAAAACTCTGCAAAAAGTTGGATTTAATGCAGGAATGTTTCCCTTTCTCTCACGGGCTCGTGGGAAGCATAAAGCATTGCTGTAGAGCAACTAATTTGCAGGAGGCAAATCCACATTCAAATGATAGTGGGTTGGTGCATCTGAGCAGGATGCTTTTCAAGTAGAGGAATTCTGCTGGATGAGGATACAACCTGCACAGCACAACATTGTGGAGTAGTTGTCCACTATGGCTGAGGGTAAAACAGTTACCACCTGTTGGTAGTGTAATAAATAGTACAGCGAGTGTCAGCATTTTGTTGATGAATTAAAAAAAAGATAACATTTTTGAGAAATACTTCCAATGGGGGAACGCAACTAAAGCAAATCACAGATTGCTTTGAAAACAATTATGGCTGGTTTATAAATTTGATAGATATAATATTTTTGCATTATGAATAATATGCATGAAGTTTGTTGTGGCCTGGAACCGGGCCTCATACGACGGTGCAGGTGCAAATTAACGACACAGGCTGGAAGATAGAGAAAGAACTACAAGGACTCACCTTGCTCCTATTTATTACTTCCTCCCCCTTGCATATGGTGGTCGGGACCACAACCTTGTCTGTGCTAGAGGTCTACAAATAAACACCCCTTCCACTCATACAGCATGGTACCATCCAAGTGTCTCAATGTAACATTCTTCCTTAACCTTGTTGAATAAAAACACAAAGCTACAACTCAGAATATATGAGAGAAACAAAACATAAATCAACAAATCAGATACCATGAGTCCAAAACATGGCAACACAGTCCCAACGTTTGGACTTGGCTATTTGTGCAGGTCGGCTACAATTCTGACTAACTTAGTCCAGCACAAAATCCAGGAATTGTGTACAACACGCTGCGTGTGGTCTGAGATGGTACCTAGTCATCCCCTTCCAATGAACCACTGGATTGTTATCACACTGATCTTCCGGTTGCTATCGCTCTCCACCACAGGCACTCATGCCCACACAGACTTCAGTATTATTCTACAGACAGGTAGGCGGCGGTGTACTGGATTCTGCAGATCAGAGTTAGTCAAAGATTCAGTAGAAGACCCAGTAGAACTTTCCATGTAATCCACAACCCTGTCTTACACACCTCCACTGTCTTCCATCAGGGATGCCAAATGATCTACACCTGCTGTAAATCCCAGTGGTAGGTACAGTTTGAAAAAAACACATTCCTGGTAACCACCTCATCACCTCTTTGAGCTGTGATCATCATTCCACATAGAGCACTGACCTTGCACATATCAACCTCAACCACAAGCAGAACTTGCTCTCAGGGTGACAATCTCAGACAAGTACTAGATCACCCAAACATATACCTTTTGGCCTGCCTTTTAATTTCACAGACACTTCTGTACCTTGAACTGGTGAAGCTTTTCTGTGACCTCCTCCATGGCTGCTAACTCTTCCACAATATGAAGGATAGTGTCACCCATCATCCTGTTCATTCACACTGTGCTGGGACTTGCTTTGGTCATGGCATGTGGAGTGAGTCTATACTCTCATAGGAATGAGAACAGGGCACATTTCAGATACTGGTTGTCAGTCAATTGCGATCCTTATTACCATATACTCATATAGGGGTTGATTCCGATTCGGGAAAAACTACTCCGAATAGCCGTTCGGAGAGTTTTTCCTGTACGAATCGTACGTACCCTGCAACGTCCCCCGTGCGTACGACGAAGTATGATTCGTACCAGGAGCCGTACTCCGTACAAGTCGTACAAGACACCGTACGACTCTAATCTCCGTACGATTCTCCCTCGGAACCCGCTGTATGCGATATCTGTACGGTTCGTGGCTGGTTTTTACGACCCAGCAAGTACGATACGTGTCGGGTACGCACCATACAACCCTTTTTCTACGGGAGCTGAAAACAGCCGTAAAAGCAGAGTTTGCGCCAAAACAGGTACGGAACGCCCCCCCGGGTACGGTATGTACCCCCCATGATCGCCAGGGTATGCACCGGAACCCTACGATCATGGGGTGTACAAGCCGTACCCCCATTGTACGATCGGTGTTCGAGCCGTACCCCCATTGTACGATCGGTGTACGAGCCGTACCCCCATTGTAAGATCGGTGTACAAGCCATACCCCCATTGTACAATCGGTGTACGAGCCATACCCCCATTGTACGATCGGTGTACGAGCCGTACCCCCATTGTACGATCGGTGTACGAGCTGTACCCCATGTACGATGGGGGTGCGGCTCGTACACCAATCGTACAATGGGGGTACGGCTCGTACACCGATCGTACAATGGGGGTACGGCTCGTACACCCCATGATCGCAGGGGTACGGTGCGTACCCCTGCGATCATGGGGTGTACGGACCGTACGGTGTGTATGTGTTTGTGTGCTTTTCTGTACGACTCGCCCTTACATTACGTGGACCGTACGAATCGCGTCCTCATACCCCGGTCCAGATCGTACTTGTCGGGTCGTACGGCATGTGTACGAGTCGTACGGTTTACGGTTTCAGCCTTGCAATACGTACGGATCGCGACGATTCGGACGGATTCACGGAAAACGGATCGTACTTCGCGACTCGGACAGACGGGTATGATTCGTACGGAGAGGGCTCTGGATACAAATTGTACGGACATTTTTTTTCCCGAATTGGAATCGACCCCATAGTGTTCAGCCTCACCATTCACTTGGAGCCACCTGGGAATGATCTTACAATGGAAAATGCCTCTCTATCTCAGATACTCTGCAAACTCCTGACTGGAGAATCAGAGCCCATTGTCCACACAGAGTTAACTCAGCAGCCCATGGGTGGCCATGATCTTCTCCAATCGGGGCCACAGTCTGGTTGGCAGTCAAAGAATCAAGGATTTCCACCTCAGGATATTTTGAAAAGCCATTGATCACAACCAGCATGTGCCGTCCATCAGGCAGACTCCCAAAATTAGCACTCGCTTGGTGCCAGGGAAAAAGAGCAATGTCTTCAGTGATGATGGGGGCAGGTGGATCTAAAGGTAAAACCACTTGGCACAGAGGGTGGTGTTTGACTTTGTCATTGAGTCCAGACAACCAAACCTTGGAACGAAGTCTGAAATTTGTCTGGACCAGAACTTGGTGAGCTATATGGGCAAGATCCACTACTTGCTCATGTAATTGTCTGCGGATTACCATTCTTGGCCCTCTCATTATACATCCCTCATAGTGGATGTGTTGCAGCAATTGCAGAGTCTGCTGTGCTTTAGCAGTTCGATGAGACAAATCCTGCATCAGCTTCTTCCAATTTCCAGATGTCACTACTACTAGGGCATTCTGGAGATACTTCTTTGTAGCATCCACAATGTCTTCCAGGGAAAGTAGTAAGGACCGAGAACATTCCACCACCAACTTCATGTGTTCTTCTACTTCTTCGGTTTCCGACTTCTCACCCTTCGTGGCCCGTCTTGCATGTCTGGATAGGTAATCAGTGTAGTTCTGCATATCTAGACAGAGGTATTAACGATTTGTGGTCCATGTGGGCTGCAAAAGGATGCCCATAGAGTATGTGGAAATAGCAGCACACCCAGTGAATAGCTATGGCCTTCTACTCAATGTGAGAGTGGATCTGCTACATGTATGTCACAGCTGTACATGTATAGGCGATGGGATCCCACTCACCTTTATCCTGTTCAGTGGGGCTGGTATCCACTGACAGTTCTGAATCATGACAAGGATCAAAATAAATATGAAAGTGTTGATACCATGCCCTCTAGTTTTAAAAAAATGTACCCCAGAAAAAATGAATTTAGGTGTGCAACTCTGTGATGGAGCCTGGCCGTCTCCATGTGATCAATGCAAAATCGCAGGTAACCAAAGGTTGCCTAGAAACAGAGTGCTTTAACCATAAGAGCCCATAGGCTGAATCTCGGCATGTTAATACATTATAATCAATAGTATCAAACAACTTTAAAAAAAATCATGTCGATACAACGCAAAACACAAAACATATGTTTGTTAAATTACTTTATAAGCAATGTCCGTTCAATGAACATAATTTTGATAGCGGCTGTTTTTTTAATCAATCCCAATGCATTTCTGGTGACGTACACCCTTTATCAGGGATAGCTGAAAAACAATATATGTATGCAGATATTCATGCCATGTTATTTAAACATAAACTAGACAGAAAAACATTAGCAGCAAAACACAAGAAGCAACATCATCAAAAGCCAAAACAATATATAAGCCATGAAGAACCAACATCTGAAAAAACTTATGACCAAAACCATACCGGTACAATTGAGCATGTCATTAACAATACATGCATGCGTATAATGCATTATACAGTGAACACTCCGAGACGCATATTGCAAGTGGATCCCCATACAAAGAACAGTGTGTCAGTATCGGGGAAGTGACCAAAGTAAATCTAAATTGTCACCACACTCCTGAGTGGCTCTAACATTAGAATGCCATAGAACTCCCGTCGAACAGAAAGCCATTGAAGTTCTTCGTCGACATCGGAGATACCGTTGGTTGGAAGCTGAATTGGAGGAAGCCAGGCCAGCAAAACCAGTCACCTTTTAATACCCTGTTCGGTGACCTAACATTCTTCTAGTCTGCAGACCGTGATAGCATTGGCATGCTTTTTCGGGATTTGTGCACCCTACTTCCTGTACATATGAAATTAACTCTATATTAAAAGTGTCAGACATAAAAAAAAAAAAAAAAAAAAAAAAAAAGAATGCCATAGAGTAATGTAAATGATATCTTATGAAGGATTCTATAGAGTATATCGTAGTGATCAGAAAATCTGACCCGAAGGCCGGTTTAATTGTGCTGGATAGATTTCTAAAAAACACATATGCCTCGGTAAGAAAAATGGGGGTGAACCTAATCTGTATTGCCAAAAGTACGCGGATTAACTTACTTACTGTCGTTTTATGGAGAGTGGGGAAGTCTACTACGAAATCCAACCTGACTCAACGTGAATCGGTCCCATTTAACAAGAAGGTCCCCTGGTTACTGTGAAACAGATATATGCAATTAGTAAAGGGTGATTGCAGATAGATAATGGCAAAAGACCAGCTACAAAAGTGCCACATATAAGGTGGCACCTTAGCTCCTCCGGCCTGGTTGCACTGCCACAGGCGGAGAATGGTGGCAGATGAAAGTGTCCAGGGGCATGGCACAACTGGCTGTAGTCCCACAGGACCAGTTGAAGCAGAGAATGGCGCAGATTCAAATGCCTAGTGTGCCCAGCATGGCTGGCAGAAGCCCCTAGGGCTGACTGACACAGGTGCACGTAGGTCCCGGGCACACGTGTGCAAGGTGTCATTCAAATTAAAGTTATAAGAGGTTCCAAAATGAGCACTCACACTTTGGATAAGTCTTAATCCAGCCGGGTTGGAATTATCACCAGCAGAGCATTCCTACGAGACTATCACTTCTCATTCTAAGCCCTGAGGAAGTCGCGGGATATCTCCCATTGGCGACGAAACATGTGTCAGCTGTTTTTCATGTGTTTTGCTTTGAATAAACAATGAGAATAACTGAAGATTGAATTTTGAGATTTTTGTATGTTGGAACCTTTTATAACTTTCATTTGATTGACACCTTGCACACGTGTTTCCAGGACTTATGTACTATTTAGTATGTGTAGGGGTTTCTTACACACTTCAAGGGGTTTAGGGATTCATCCCCTTGCCTGGTGGCACCGTTCAATCAACACCTTTTTCACACAACCGTAGAAATAGCTGAGCACCTTTTTTTCCTCCTGAATCACTAAAAACCTTTCGTATTCTTTGTCTGACTGACACAGGTGTTGGCAAATCCCCCCATGGCCAGCAGTGAATGAATAACCATGTGGCAGCAGTGAGCCATGCGCTGTGAAGAAGCTTTGGGATGAGCCAGGGTGGACTGGGCCAAATGCACCATTCACTCAGCGTGTATAGCCTCCATTGGTCTAGCGGCTCACCTTCCGGGGAGCAAGCCTGAAGAGTGCGGGGCCAAAGCTCTGTGAAGTCGGGAGAGGGTGAGGGAGGCTGTGGTGCCTGAAGACAGCACTGTGCGGAAAGCGAAGGGGGGCGCCGCAGCTCCTGCGAGGCCACAGACACAGCCAGGGGGCAGAGTGGGCGGCCTCACACAACATGACAGTTGAGAACGGGCAAAGTGGTCAATGGAGTCAGTGCACCCCTCGCCGCCAATTTGTTGTGGCCTGGAACCGTTCCTCAAAGGATGTGAAGGTGTAAATTAATGACACAGGACACAGGCTGGATAGATAGTGAAAGAACCAGAACGACTCGCCTTGCGCCTATTTATTACTTCCCCCTCACAAGTGATGGTTGGAAACATGACCTTTTTTGGGCTAGAGGTCTACTTACAAACATCCCTGCCGCTTGTAACATAATGAGACCACCCAAGTGCCCCAATGTAACAAAGTGTTCATTTTGTTTTACAAAACACAGCTTTAGAGCTTTGATTTCCTTTTTCTGTTGGGATTGTACAAAGCTGTTTGTATTCAGAGACAATTGAGTATAGAATGGAAAAGAAGTACTATAAAAGGCCTGAAATATAAGGTATAAAGAAGAGTGAATTAAGATATGCAAACATCAGTAATTTTGATTGACGTCAGAAGGAAGAACATCCATTGCAAAATGGATATGTTTTTTTCTTTATTACTTCAGCATTGTAGGGTCATGATTCTGGTAGAATTATCACTAGACCTACGGTTGTATTAATAGTTGGGGTTTGTTTGTATTTGGGTTAGGTAAAATGTTAGGTTTTGGGATTTAGTTACAGATAAGTGTAATGTAAGGGATAGAGGTAGGTTAATGGTTGTTGTCAGAGACAATACCAATTCTCGTATACTTGAAAATGGTTGCTTTATAATTATCAATGCAAAGCAAAATATAGTATCCATAATGGGGTATCATATTCACTTCTTCATAAATGTATTTCTTTGTAGTGTAGGCTTAGCCAGTCTCATCATTTCAACCATCATGCATGAGTGTGAACTCGTTCAGGTCTTTAAAGCATTTGGTTTTGTCTGATTAGCTCATCCATTCACCTAACTATCAATGTATGTGTCTTAGAATGCCAGGTTCTTGATACCTCACAGAAACCATTTTTCACACTTTCTGATGTGACTAAATAGCAAGCACTTCTATACAGCTAAGGGCTGAAGGGGCTTTCTATCATTATAATAAACATTGTTGTTAGACTTGGCATCTTTGGCATGGTTTCCCCTGACTTTTTGCTTTCACCTCCTGTATCTTTGATGCTGTGCTGTATTTAATTTTTGCTGGCTTAGATGCTTTGGGCACTTAGCCACTGCTGATCAGTGTCAAAGTGCAGGTGCTCCCTGTGTAAATTGTGTTTACAATTTGTTCTCCCTGATTGACATATTTGATTTTCTGATGTGTGCCAGGGCCTGTAAATCAAATGCTACTAGTGGGCCTGCAGCACTGATTGTGCCACCCACATGAGTGATGAGTAATGAGTAATCTTTATTTAGTACATGTAAGGCACCCCTATGGTATGCCCAATGCACCCTCTGAGTAGGGTGCAGTGTATGCGAAAGGTAGGACATGTACTGGTGTGTGTGACATGTCCTGATAGTGAAATACTGCCAATTTTTTTTCACTATTGAAAGGCTATCTGTCCCATAGGATAGAATAGGGAATACTTTATAAAAGATAGTGAAATAAAGTTTTGGTTCTCTGAACTCAGAATTTAATAACAGATCTTATAGTAAAGATGGTTTTTAAACTGTGACTTTGAAAACGCCACTTTTACAAAGTAGGTATTTTCTTGTTTAACCATTATGTGTGCCTCTGCCTGTTTGTTTATTGACTGCCTGAGTTTAGCAGGACAGTGGCTGGGGATGTGCATTCACTATAGACATCCACTGGAGGGGGTGGGGTTGAAGTGTGCCTGGCCCTTCCTGGATGACTCAGAGCTGAGCTGAATAGACCAAGCTGAATTTAGAATAGTAGGATGAGTTTTCCTTGCACCTGAATAGTGTATATCTACCTTGCACAATGCTGTCTCCACCTAATATGGCCATACTGCACCAGTGAGGACAGAACTGGGTTGGACTGGGCTCAGAGACCCTTGCACAAAGAGAACAAATACATGTTTGGGTATAGGTATTACACCTGAAGCCCCAGAACTTTAGATCACTTCTGAATTCAAGAGAAGCCTTTGCCAAGGAGAGGAGCTGAAGAGCTGTGAGTGGGAGTACTGACCCTCTGCTGCATGGGGTTGGCCTGCAGTTCCTGTTTCTGCCATGGAACTTTGCTTTAAACCTGCTTGAAGAAGATCTCCAAGGGCTGGTGTGTGCAGGCCTCATGTTCTTAAGTCTCAAGGACACAAACGCTTCACCCCCAGCTCCCCTGACCTCTGTGGCTGAGGGTTCTGACCAGCCAGGAGGTACCTAGTCTAGTTGTGTGCCTCTGTAGGTGTTCCCTGCTTTTGGAAGCTGGAAGAAAAGATGAACTGAAGAAATCGACGCATCGCTCTTCTTGTGGCTGTTTTTCCGATACAGCACTGCTGTGTGAGAAGAATCTCGATGTATCACCGCGCCGCTGCAGAACCAACGCAGCATTTGTCATGGCTGCAAGAACCGATGCTTCGAGGGATCACTGCTGAAGAAACTGAAGCAGCACCGCTTGCTGCCACCTCATCGATCGACAGTGCATCCCGGATTTCTACGCATCACACCTGTGCGGCAAGTTTTCCCGACGCATCACCAGCGGACCAGAATTGTTTTGCAGTTGGCGCATCACTTGCCCCTACAGACCGGATTCGACGCATCAATTCTCCTGCGTGCGGCACAACTGTCACCTCGCCTCCCCAAGGTCTCCGGAACTGACGCATCTCTTTGTTTTCGACGCTTCCTATCTCTGAAGTTGTTTGGCCTTGTGAATTTTGATGCATCTACAGGTACTTTGTAAAAAATCATGCATTCATAGTTTTCTATGGACCAAGTAAGTATTTTAATTTGCACAATTAATTAAAATCGTTGCAATTCATACAAAACATGGTCTATAGACCAAGTTGTTTGAAACCTTTGAAAAGTCATATTCTTATGTATGTTGAATTTTTGTCATTTTGGTTTTGTTGAGTTTAGATAAAGATACTTTATTTTTCTGAAACTGGTGTGGTGTCCATTTATGATATTATCACTGTATAACTGTGTGTTTTGCGTAGAAATACTTTACAAATTGCCTTTGGGATAAGTCTGTGCACTCATGCCAAGTTACCCAGGGATTGAGCAGGGGTTATCTAAAGTGTGTTTCACCCTTACCCGGACTAGAAGCAAGGGTCCCTATTTGGACAAAAGGTACCTACCTCTGCCAACTAGAGACCCCCATTTCTAACAATTATTCTTACATCTTCTTAAGAACTACTGCTGTAGTGTAATGTGGTAATTTCACTGTATTTATGTCTGGGCAAACAGAACAAGCATTGGTCTCACCTATAACAGCTATTGGCTTTGACAATGTTTTGTAGTCATGCTGTACAGCAACGCAGATGCTTTGCAGTGTGGCTAAAACAAAATGAAGAAAGTGCTATTACCTAGTAAGGGCCAATGCACCTTCTTAAGTGCATTAGCCCTGGATGCATTGTAATCTTTTTTTAGTTTCATTTTTTAGCCACACATCTATTCAGCATGTCTACAAAACATTGTCAAAGTTGTCAAAGCATATACTGTACAGCATGAACAAAAGGAAAAGTCAGAGCCAATAGTCTTAAGTACGAGACCTATTGGATTTGCCAATGCTTTTTAGGCCTCAGTACAAAACCTGTGAGATTCTGAACAAATCTGTTACTCTCCCCATGTGCAAAATGAAAACAAAAAATCCTATCACATAAAGAAAGCAATTGCGTCCTTGTTTATGTCTTCATGGAAATGCATTTGGAAGCAGATAACATCTGTTGTTACAATAAAAGCAGATAACATCTGTTGTCACAATAAACATTCATGTCAAAGGAGAAAAGGACTTCTTTCAAATGTGTATGGCACAGTAAAATATTGTCACAAATTACAAAAGGTTCAACAAGGACAACAAATAAAAGTAGAACTACAATCACAGCAGCGACGGCTCGTGGAGGGAGTTACGGTGGGGCAGGAGGGCGGGGAGGGGGAGGGGCAGGGCGGAGGTTGCTAAAAACCGGCATATGGATAATTGCAGGTAAGTAAACAATTTGATTAATAAAACGAATTTCGTAGTGCGCCTTGCATCGCAAAATGCAATGCAGTGCGAGCTACGAAATTCGTTTTATTAATTAAATTGTTTACTTACCTGCAATTATCCATATGCCGGTTTTTAGCAACCTCCGACCTGCCCCTCCCCCTCCCCGCCCTCCTGCCCCACCGTAACTCCCTCCACGAGCCGTCACTGAATCACAGCATGATCAGAGGAAGGACAGCAATAAAGCTGAAGTAATCCGTACTTGGTCCATGCTCTAGCCGAAAGAAGAGAAAGTGAAGCCAGTATGTTATAGCCAAATAGAAGGCAGCTAATAGGAGTTATGCAACATTCATGCTGCAATCCCTTAGTTGCATACAATATCTCTTGCAAGCGAGAGCGCATGCAGCGCCTGACCTAAGAATATGTGATCTCCATCGATGTGCAGACAGAATTGCAGACATGGATGTCTAATATAGAAACACACAAGGAAAGTATCTTGCCCCTGTCTTTAATTAAGCCAAGCTATACTAAGGATATCTTAGACAACCTTTGTAGGATAAGAAATGTGTGAGTGAGTTTTGTCTTGTTTCTCTCAATCTGTAGTGAAGTTTTTTCATTAATCTTCAGGCATTGTTTATTGTATTCTTTGCTCTTATTTCAAATGTTCTTCACCTCCCAAATTATATGTAGAATTTACTTTAATTGGGTACTTTTTATATATTTGTAGACGATCTGAACTTTAAGTTTAAGTTTATCTCAAGGCTGCTCGCGTGTCCTCTGTGCCCACCCATATTTAGATAGCACAAATCGTGCACGGTTTAACTTACCTTACTAGAAGAGACCCATTTCTCTTTTATTCTACTTGAAGGTAGTCAAGAACTCTCACATTAAGCGAGTTGTGGACCAGTCCTCTGTCAATACACCCAGACACTCGTGTGAAGCATTGCTGCTTTTGTTACTGGGGCCGAAATTGCAGCACAGTGGAAAAACTCTCCCAGTAACTAAACAGGCCACCACCACAGCAAAACCGGCCCCCACCCTTTCAGCCTCCTGGGGACACGCCTGATGCCCGCTACAGTAAGTCAGGCCCTGCTCCCTAATAATTTTAAACATATACAATTCAATAGGAGTGCAGGGTGACGATCCTTTGAAAGGCACAATCAATGATCTAATATTTAGTCAAAATGCCTCACTGGGTCTCTCACCTCCTGTTCTGGCACACAGCTACTTTATTAACCGCATCCGTGCGGCACGAATTCCCCGCCCATGCTGACTCCGCCTTGCGCGGGCGGAGTCATGACGGAACGGTTCCGTCATCAGCACAGCTCAACCGACGCTGATGACGGAACCGTTCCGTCATTAGCATCGAAAGGGTTAAGTCATTTTTTTTATTCTTGTCATACACCTTTGCTACCTGCAGCAATTCCAAATATTCACATTATGGATTTGTGATACTACCACCAATACCATGCTGCCTGCTCATCGGGTTATCAGCTGTTCAGCTATTCGGCCCATGGCTTACAAACAAAATGACGCTGTTGTAGCTGTTGGCCCATCCTCCTAATCTAGAAGTAAAAACACCTAAAGCCATATTATCAATAAATGGCGATACATTATCGCCGCTTTTATGGGCAGGAAACTGCCGCTTAAGCGGCGATAATGGGCTTGATAATATGCCCTTGTGAATTCCCATAGAAGGCCAGGTTCTGGTGTTAACCTGGGCTTCTATGGGAATTCACAAGGGCATATTATCAAGCACTTGATTGCCGCTTTAGCAGCAGTTTCCTGCCGATAAAAGCGGCGATAATGTATCGCCCTTTCTTGATAATATGGCCCCTTGTTTCTGTTCTCTACTACAAGAAGTCTAATTTGGCAAAATCCAGTTAGAATATCCATAGCATACACTGTACAGCCCAACCTCTAACCAGGAAGGTCAGCAGTGGTGGTAATACCCTTTGATAAGCCAGAAAATGTTTCCTGCATCAAAATAATACACACAACACCCAGGCATAGTGCAATGAAGAACAGTGAATGACTAAAAGGGCAACAGTTCACTGTGTGCAATTATTCTCAGAGACTAGTGACTTTGAAAATGAGTAAACGGGTAGGAAGGCAAAGATTCCATCTAGCACAGGGCAGTAGTTATAAAAAAAAAATCAGCTGAAATTGGTCATGGGACTAATATAAAAAGCAGAATAATAAGCCAAAAAGGAATTAAAAAAACTATTCAGAAAAAGGAACAGAACAGAATATGAAAGGAAATGTAGGTATCAGGGTGGAACTGTGATTTAGCACAAAAAGCTAGGTGGCAGATGGCAATAAAAAAAACATAGGAATAAAAAAAACATTCCTTGAGGACTGTGCTAGCGCTGAAGATATTGATTTCGTGTTCTCGTGTGCTAATAGGACAGTGGAAAGCTTTGTATGTGTAAATCAGGGGAGAATCCTCAGCCAGTTGCGTTACAACAGTGAGGTTTTGCTGTAAGTGGGATGGACAGATCAAGGCATCTTTTTCATGCCAAGTTGAAATGATCTCAGACAAGATGGGCTATGTCAGGAGTCTTTGTCTTGTCGGCGAGGGGGTCTGACGCTACATCCATTTTGGAGCCTGTCACAGGTGGGGAGCTTTGTTGCCATGGAGAAGCAGCAGAGAAGAGGAGCCGGATGGTATAGATTGAGTCGAATCTGGGCAGCAGCACTGCGTGGACGAGATATAATT
The DNA here is from genome assembly GCF_964263255.1 of Lissotriton vulgaris. NCBI lineage: Eukaryota > Metazoa > Chordata > Amphibia > Caudata > Salamandridae > Lissotriton > Lissotriton vulgaris. The sequence goes on from NC_141690.1 coordinate 157,550,276, forward strand.
TCCACAATTTAGACATCTGCACTGCATCACTTGAGGGAAAGAGGCCCTTTTAGATCTGCTTTGCCCTGGGGGTATTTTTGTAATGCAATCAATTTTTTCATGGCCAGCTATTTATTTCATTTTATGGAGGGATGTAATTGTATCTCGATTCAGGGATATGATTTACCCGTTTATATATTATTACTGTGATTGCATTTGCGCTCCTGTTTACTCGTGAGCTCTACTGTGATTTGTAAAATGACTACAATTTTTTGTGATGGGCAGCACGTGTGTCACACCAGCGGTGGGCTTCTTTTTAAGCAAAAGCAACTATATTTAGCCTGGATAGTCTTACCTTTGCTTGTAAATCCCATAGATATTAATGGTATGTAGAGTAATTCAAGATGTCATATAACCAGCCGCGGCCCGTGCAGATAAGAGCGGTGGGGCCGGGTTGGGGGCTGATTCGACAGACGATCTTGAGGCAAAATTAAATAAATAATTATTGTTTCCTTGTCGTCTGTCAAAAACCCCCCTACCCGGTACCACCTCTCTTAACTGCACGGGCCGCGGCTGCAAATAACTTTAGGTACGAGTCGCTTCTTTCGAGCATACCTCTTGCTAAGAAAAAATATGTCCAAGTGCAATAAAGACATATATTAAGAAGCTTTACAATGGTGACTAGTGAAGTGGACTTTGCTATGATGTGCCTGGTGTCCTTCGGCCTTCTTTATCTTTCTCACGAGGTTGTCAGTGATGGACTTATGAAGCGCTTTCTTATAGATGCCTGCACTCCATACCTCTAAGGGTCAGGGACATCTTCTTAGACTGGCACAGCAGCAAAAGAAAAAATAGGTCACTAAAAATTTGGCAAACAAAATCATTTGAGATCACCAACTTCATAATGTGAGCCGGTGCTTACCTGTGTTTGGCACCAGCACTTATTTAATGAAACACTGCCACAAATTTTGGAAAGTCCACCACATGGCGGCGCGGTCAATCTTATTTTAATTTAAAAAAATAATAATAATAATACCAGGGTGTCTGAATCAATTTTACAGTTTTGGGTCATCTAGTATAGTACAAACTGTCACATTTGTAGGACTGTAATGGTAGGTGTCATTGGTACTGGTGTTTGGCAGCGCTGGCAGAGACAGCTAGTGGTGCAAGCTGCGTTGGCCTTGGGCCCTGGCACTTACTATTTTACAAATTAAGCACTGTCCCGCACCTAGCTAAATCCAAAATTTAGCAGTATCGGAATTACAGCACAAAATCGCAGTATTCCTGTATTTTAAGTTTTACAGTGTTACCCTTTATGTGCACATCCAGCAGTAACTCCTGAACTATATATGGCTAGATTTGAACTTGCTGAACAGTAACTCAAAACATCCAGAAACTCCCTCTAAAAATATTGCAATCAAACACAGGCCCTAAATACTTTCTACCATAGTAAACACCACATAGTAAGCACCCACATTGCATACATTGAACTGGTGAGGGCAGCGGAGAGCATAACTCCTGCTGTACATTGTTTTAGGTAAGACACTGATATTCATTTATGATAATGAACTAAGCTTTTTTGTTAACTACAGTTTATTACATGTATTATTAGACAATAACATGTCAGCCTTGTGTACTATAAGAAAAAATAATGCATTAACATTAATAACATTCATATATGAACATATATACCATTGACCTAAACCCTCAGAAGAACAAACTAAGTAGAATATCTTACTGATCAAAATAGTAAAAAGATACAATTTAAAAAGTTCTTTTCAAGCTCTTTATAAAATAGGAAATAAGAGAAGAGTGAAGGGGATATATAGCATTTGACAATTAAAGTACTATGAACAATAATAACCAGGCATCCATTATTAGCACCTAGAAATATTTAACTCAAGTCTTTGTTTATGGAATAGCAACATCCATGTAATTTTCAATAAGACAGAAATTAACAGTACAATATTCCACTGTACGAAGGTTAGAAATTTCTGGAAGGAAATCTTCATATTCGCAAACAGGGCCCTAAGATGTACACTTAAAGAAGAATTTGCCACAATCACTACCGCACTCTTAGGTGTGGACACAATAACACAACAGGACAGAAGCCTCCTTGACTTCCTCCTAACATCGGCAGCCAAAACTGTGCTCGCCAATTGGAAGGACACAACCAAGGCCACGTTCAAGGGGTGGATGAACTGGGTGACATTCCTCAGAGGTGCAGAAAACACAGCACTAAGATACGCGCCATGGAAGAATCCCAACAGAGAGATGTGGACTACCCTAGACACGTTTCTCAACCCTTACGAACCACCATGAGTGAAGGAAGGTCAAAACGAAGTAAAGTCAGACCAACAGAGAATATAGGAGCACTAGGACGATCAACCACAACACTCATACCAGCACCTGCATGTTCTATGTTACGTGTAGAAACAACTAAGAGAACTACCGCAATTACTGCGATGTTTTATGTTAAATGTTTACGAAGCTGTGGGGCAACCATTCATCGATAAGTAATGCAGTAGAAACCCCAGTCGTAAATATCTGCAAACTGTCCTTTCATGTTATCTGTGTTATATACTGTACTGTAAAATACCAATAAAAATACGTAAAAAATGTTTTTTTAACACCATGCGCGCTAGCGGAATTCCGCTTACACGCTGGGGTTTGCGAAAACGCACTTTACGTGACGAGCTGGGCTCGTCAGCGTGCGAGGAGGCTACGCCATGACGAGCCCAGCTCGTCATCAGCGTGGAAGGGGTTAAAAGGAACGATGTTGGCACTTCTCAGCAGAAGTGCAGCCCTTCCAATGGGGCAATAGCAGCGCTTTCTGCCCAGCGGTACTGTACTGCAGCGCTTTCAGTGGGGGCAATAGCAGTGTTTTCCAACCAGCTGTACTGGAGCGCTTTCAGAGGGGGCAATAGCAGTGCTTTCCACCCAGCGGTACTGGAGCACTTTCAGAGAGGGCAATAGCAGTGCTTTCCACCCAGTGGTACTGGAGCACTTTCAGAGGGGGCAATAGCAGTACTTTCCATTCAACGGTACTGGACTGTTTTCAGAGGGGGCAATAGCAGTGCTTTCCATCCAGGTGCACTGCAGTGGTTTCAGAGGGGGCAATAGCAGTGCTTTGTGTGCACACTAACTGCAGCGCTGTTATGTTTGAGCTGTAGTGTTTTGTGGCACATGCACATGAACAAAATGCAGACAGTACATTTTATATTAAACAGAACATTTATTTAACATCTCTTCATAATACCTCTGATAATAAGATTAACGTTCTGCTTGTTCTCCACATACTGGTTTTTGGTCAAAGCAATGTGTTTTAATTTTGTGTGATTGCCGCATTTCTTTGTAATTACATTTCATCATTCTTAAACTTCATAACACAATCCACACAAATACACTTCACACCATATAATTCTAATAAGCTTAATTTCACTCAACAGCATACACGTCCATGCCACACAATTCAACTCTTCACATTTCCATTCCATACCACATAATTTGATAGCAAACCATATAATTTAACTCAACCACAAAGTTTCACAACAGAACACACCATGTACACCCATTCCTCACCACAGAATTCCCCATCATGCCACCAAATTCAAAAGCACTCCACATAATTAAACTCCACTACATACTACTCCACAGCACAAAATACCATTCCACAGAATTCCACACCATAACACACAATCCCACTCCACATAATTCCAGTACACTCACTACCTCATAATTTCAACCCACATCATTTTACCACACACAATTCAACAACTAACAATTCCAATCAGCCCACATAATTCCACTTCACACCACAAACATCCACTCCACTCCGAATCAAAACACATCTACATTGTCATTGTCATTTACAGCACCAATAGATCTAACGTTCACAAATGCGAGACCTATTGCAGTGCAAATGCTTGTTCTATTAAAGACATATCCAAGTTGCTAGATAAAACCTTTTTAATTAATGAGAAACATCAAGTTCACACACAGAACACTGCAGCAGTGTAAAAAGCTTTATCAAATTTAACAAATCACTTTAAAATCTCTTGAGTAGAAAAAAACACAAATACAACTTCATTTAGTATAGACTTAATTTGTAGACATTTTCTTTACCTTTAAAAAAATTAACAAACATTTTACGAGACAAATTCTGACCTCTATATTATCTGACATTTATTTTAACCAATCTGCCAGATTTCTTATTAAATCAATGTTAACTTTAGCAATATCATTAAGAGCATCTTTTGCATTAGTTGTAAAATAACGATGTTCTTATTTATTTAAATATTTCTTCTTTTTTTTCACAACAGTTCTCTTTTTATTAAAGACCATGTAAATTATAATGTTTCTGGAAGCCACCTGAAATGTATTGCATGTATTTTGCAAAGCATTATCTTTAATGCACCAAACATATGTAGGTCAGATCTGAAGACCAGTATCCCAAAAGGAAGCACTGCCTTTATTTCCCACAGTGCAGGTACATTGTATGGCACTAGCGTATTACCACTTAGGCGGTTCTACAATGTGGACTAAAATAGGTGGTAAAAAAAAGTGCATCATCATCAACCGTTTCACTGTATTTTTATACAGCATCTTTTGACATGACCTTGGTGGTAATCTACAAAAGCAGTGAGTCTCTGCCAGATTTGCTGTCGCTCAGAGAGGCCTAATTAATAAATCAAGAGTGGAAGGATCACTTGTCCTGCATAACCAGGGTATGCAGGTTGGTGTGGGGTGTCTCCCAAATAAAAAACCCTCATGCACGTGTAATTAAGGTTCTCGTAGTGGTATATGTTGTCTCCCCGCTTTCATTAACACGTGTGTGCATAATCCTTGGGTCAGTATTTTTTGCACCCTCCGCCAGGAGGTATTTACCCTTGGTTAAAAACAGTAGTGATCGTGAAGGGTGAGTGATAAGTGCTCAGGGTGGGTTCTTTAAAATACCAGAACAGCTAGACTGAAACTTTAATTAGTCTGGGTTCGGGTAGGCTCAATGAGTAAACTTTTTGTGTGCAGCTATAGAATGTTTAGGAATTCAAGCGCACTGTTATAGTGGTGTTAAAATACGGTCGACATGTTTCAGCCCTATTCGCCTATGTAGGTCAGTGGGCTTTCTTCAGGACCAGTGCGGGGTAGTGAATAAGGTGAAAAAAGAAGAAAGAATAGGTTATTGACCTGTTTCTTCAGTTGGAGGAAGGTCGCAATGTACCTGCAAGGAAAAACAATTACGTACAAAGAACATGGGGGAGGGGGGTAGGGGAAGACACACATTTAAGTACTCATGGTACAGTTATCAAAATCTCTTTCGATTTTGTAAAACACCTAAAAAATGGCAATGCTTTATCCAGATTCGTACTTATGTGGGGTGTCAACTCTCTCATTCTCATGCACGTTGGTGTTGTAGCGAGAAACTTCAAAATTCGTGCGTGCCAGTGCTAATTGTTTAAAGATATCGATACCACTAACGTTCCGGTGGATTCTGTTGATACCGTGTAAATATATCTTTTAGTATCACTTATCTTAATAGAGTCCTCAGAGGTGCAGTATATTGTGTTATGCTAGGTGCACCCCTTAGTGAGAGTATCGTGCTGTTTTTAATCCTAAAATAGTGGGAATAACATGCCGTTTCTGGTCTTTAGTTGGTGGGTAATGCGGTCGTTTTCTATAATATGCTCGGTGGTGGGAGCTAATGTATTTTAATGGGAACGACAGAGGCGGCGGTTTTATCGGTGCAACATACCTATTGAAGTGACAAATGACACTTCATCGGGTTAGCGGCAATGTAGGGAATGCCTCACTGTAGGGAACAATAATAGCAACAGTCAAGGTTTTTTTTTTTTTGTAAACTTGCGGTTCAGTCGCGGTTGAAGCGGGAACCTCAATTCGCTACCCGGGACTCTTCTCCTACAGTGCAGCTTGTGCTGTCTCTGCCTCTCTCAACCCGGATGTGCACACGGGTTTGTTTCCTGAGAGCTTTGTACATGGCGATGGAAAGCGAAGAGTTACTATTGTTATACTCGCGGAGGAAAGTGACAATAAAAAGTGAATAGAAAAATACACAATAATGTGCATTTATTAGGCTGATAGATATTGCGCCTCGATATATTAATGCTGTAATTAACCTATATGCAGTGTCTGGATCGAAAAATCTTATTTTTAGAAACGATGTAAAGTTCATGGTACTGCAATTGCACTGGGTATTGTATGGGGCACAAATTTATTTAAATCAGAACAGCATGGGTGCTCGTCATTATGCTTCCATGAAACTCTGTTGCCTCTGTTGTTTTTAGGGTGAGTGGTCAGTACACTTAGATCTGTAATGATGAGGCCTCAGTATTTTAGTACTTGTTCACCTATCTGCATAATGGAAAATTTGTTTGGAGACAATATTCGATTCATGATGGCAATATGCACTGGGTGTTATGTTTGCAACGGGTGGGCACGAGTGGGTTTGTATCAGATCAGCTGGGGTGCTGGGTGTCTATGCTCCCATGAACACTACGCTGTCTCTGTTATTTATTTAGACTGAGCCAAGGAATGCCGTCGTTCAGGCCTGTAGTGTCATTATTAAGACGGTCTATCCAGCGCTGCTCTTTTTCAAAAAGAATCTTCGCTGCATTCCTGTCTATTACATCAAGAGTCTCTAGAATTACCCATTGTAAATCAGTGGTGGAATGTCCTGATTCGAGGTAGTGCCTCCCAACCAAATAATAAGCTGCTGACTGCACACATGCATTCACACCGCTACAGCTCTCTTCCATTCCCCTCACCTGCTCTGCTTCGTGCCCAGGAGCTCGTGGGTGACGTTCAGACCCTTGAGTGCTGGGGTGATCTCCATCCTCCTTGTCTAAAAGTGGGTGAGTTTGACGGAGTTCAAGTGCAGTAGGCCGAGCATTGATGGAGCATGGAGAGTAAGGGCTCATGAGCCACTCAGTTGAGAGAAGGTGGCATCAGTGAGGCATGTGACCATCCGCCGGCTCAGATTGGGCAGATTTGGGAGGGCCGAGCTGGTGGCTCGAATTGCAAAGAAAGTAATTTCATTGAAGTGCCTTGCAGTCCAAGACAGTGCACCAACCACCAGAGGGCAGCGAGTCAAAGGACTTATGAGGCCACTGGTAGGTCTGGAAAAGGGGTTGAGGCTCTGTGAGTATTTTAAAACAACTCTTCCATTAATACCAAATGCAAAGTCATCACCTTATTGATACATGTGAATATTGTTAACGCCCTAAGATACTTAGATACGCCATCATCCCAAGAATAACATCTAGTAATAAATAAATCTAGTCTTTCCAGATGTTGTAGGAAACTTAGAAACCTACTGACATCAAGCTGCCTCAGTTCCTCTTTGATATCTACTGGGTCGCAGAAAAACCTGCTATCTTTCAATAGCTTCAATTTGCCCTTGACTAGAACTGATATAAGATACATAACAATAATATTGTCAATGTAGTAAAATAACATACTGTAACTTAAGAACCAGGTCTGCCCCTCTGGTGAAATAAAGAAGGAAAAGGTGCAGGAAGGACAGCTTTTCTGGAGTCTTGGAATTTAACAAGCAGCACCCATGGGCTCATACTGCCACTCCATCAGGCCCTATGACATTAATACATTACTGCCACTCCCTCCGGCTCTATGACATTAATAAATTACTTGAAGGAAATAACAACACCTCCTACCCACAAAAACAAAGATGACTATAAGAGCACTTATGAGAATATAATAATTCCCATGGACTTATGTTCTGGAAAATTAATAACAAATAACACTGCATCTGCAAAACCAACAACTATCCCACACACACAATTGAGATCATTGCAAAAAGGAGAACGGAAGACTACCAGACACCACACCATGAAGTCACTGGTGACTTAACAAAGGAAGCACATCGGACAGGAATGGACCAACTGGCAGATGACGCATTACTAGAGGCCGCAATAAATCAATCAATTGATATAAAATGCTTCATATGATCTCTAGTCAAATCAAACATTAAAGCTTTATTTAATTTATCAGGCAAATCATAAAACCACATAATCAAATACACAGCAATTTAAATAGGAGGTACACTCATTGAAAATATTATATTATCAGACCAAAATGATTGTTCCTGGGTTCTCCTGGCCGTAATTCATGCTAATAAAAATTGAACTTATGCCTTAATAAACGCATGCCAACATATCCCTAGAAGGTGTGGGGTCTACCATTAATAGCTGTAGAAGACAAAGTAATGGTATTTTAGCACCCTTTCGATGTTCTCATTTTTCAGGTAATGGGTTGTGATGAACCCTTTAGATCAATTGGATATTTTGATTGTCAAACACAAGCATTATTAAACATTATAAAAAATGACATCCAAAGAAGGGGCACAGCTGTATACTTATCCGCTATCCAGAGGTTAAGAATAACAGACCTACAGTTATCTGTGCTGTGATTAATGGGGATTATAATAACTGACAGGAAAAGCATCCCTCCTTTTATTAAACATATATTTAAATCCAAGAATGCAAGAGAACAAACCGTGTTAGAAAAAACTCACAAAATGATTGCAAATATTAAATTAACCTACCCAGACACTTTTGTCTTCTAACTGGAGATTTTAACATGAGTTTAACAAAGGACAAGGAAGTAAATGATCATACGCACTTAAGGGACCACCTATTGAACATAACCACTAAAATTAAAAGCTTAGTTTGCCATTTTCTTACATGTAATAGGCCTACAAGCATTAAATGGCCGCTGTCTTAATGACCAGCCTTTAGCATCAACTCGTATTTCAAGTACCTCTCAATCTACCATGGATTACAAATTTGTATTTTTGAATTTGTTCTCCTATATCAATAATTACAAAATTGAACTAGGATCTGAGAGTAACCACTATCCCAATCCACCTCTACAGAGCACAAAAAACAAATCTTCCCACTATGACAACCTTGCTTCCCAAACCCAGAAGTATTCAATATTAAGCGTTTTAAATGGACAGGATTGGGGAAGAAGTAATCCACTTCATACTAGAGTGCTTACAGTGTTGGGATCAAACAAAAGAATATGCCCTGCCTCCTGGAATAGATCAATTTTACAGTACATCTTATTGTAGAATGTACATTAAAGATAGTCACAAGGGAATAAACTTGTGAACACCACGGAAAACAATATATGCTCCTCAAAAGCCCCACGAACAGAAAAGAGACTAATAAACAGCGAATTGTGGTATTTGAAGAAGACTCCCAAATCACAGATAACTTTAGTAAGAAAAAGAATTTAACTCCTAAGGCACAACTACAAAAAGGCAATCTGGAAGTCAAAAATGGCATGTAAAAATCATATTTGGTCACTTTTATTCATAACCTTTCAGACCAATGCTCAAAGAGGATTTGGAATCCTATCAATACTTTATCCCATGGTTACAACAGGGAAAGGATGTGAACATTAGTGAGCTGACCTGGAGATCACACGTAGAAAAGCAATATGGTACAAATTCTGATCATCTGATCAACAAGTTTCACGAAAGTAAAGTAACACCTAGTATGCCAAGCAGTCCCTATAATATGACTCCAATGAGCTGCAGTCAATAATAATAAAATCAAAAATAGATGGTGCCACTAGCCCAAACAGTATCCAACCGGGTTGTCCAACACAGCTATAGATAATTGGTCTAAAACAGTGACTGCTTTGTACAACTACTTTCAAATAAAGACTGCAATACTAGACTTTTGGAGAGGCTCTATACTTCCACAATTTATAAAAAATAACCCAGCTGATGGCCCAATGATCTACAAACTGATAGCCTTCCTTGATTTGGAGGCTTTTGGAAGCTAAATATTTTGTAGGGCTATTGTTATAAATTCTGGACGCAAGAGCAGAGGAAAAAAACTTTGTTCCAATACATCGAGCTGGGTTTCATACCAGAGTCGACACTTCATCCAACATAACTGCATTAACAATATTGTTAGACAAACCAAGGAACACTAAAACTCACCCTTTGCCTGTTTTGTTGATCTTTAATCAGCATTTGATACTGTCATGGCACATACTGTGGTCAAAGTTGTACCAATGGTGCATTCCACCAAAGTTAGTATGAGAAATACAACTTTTGCATTGGGTTCAGGTGAAGTTGGATGATGGAAAAAGACTGTCAAGGAACATCGCTATGGGTATTTTAAACCACACTAACAGATTTCGGAAGATTAATAAACCATTCTGTAAAAATTATATTGGAATTATACAGGAATGGCACCCAGGATCTGGAACGCACTCCCTCCTGAGACCAGACTTATCTCCTCCCCTACATTTTTCAAGAAGGAAGTAAAAGCTATCCTCATGGCTAAATACACCTGAACATTTACTTTGGATTTATTTGAGACTGTGCCCCTACTTGTACCATTCATTTTGTCTGACCGACTATGCTCTATGATGTTCCTACCCTAATCTGCTACCCTCTTATTATCTACAGCTATTCTGTGCTCAAAAGACTGATTGTAACTCTCATGTTTTCCCTCGCCTTGTTTTTGTAAAGCGCTCCGATATTTGTAAAGATCTTGTTCGCGCTATATAAAACTTTCAAAATAAATAAATAAATAAGTTAAAGATGAATTTGTGAAAACAAACATGTACCTGAATGGTGATAAACGTACAAACAGAATAGACAGCAAAGCTCTCTCAGTACCCCTTTTTTTGCAACATCTTAAATTGAATTTTGTGTCTTACCATATAGGAGGTTTCCTAGGTGAAGAACTAATTCTAAAAAGGGAACAATCTTGGTCAATAGAAACTTGCAGTCTCTGTGGCAAAAAAACCCAACTAAATAATACTGCATGTTTTATGTACTTGGCTTAAGATATTAGACCTCAGAAAAAAACTACTATGCCATACTTCAATACCCTAGAGGTAAGCACTTGTAGACAAGTACTAATTTAGAGTTTAAATGAACAACACACCCAGTTGAACTGCGAGTTTGTCAAATGTATGAGAATAGCAGCTACTAAGCTGGGAGCAGTGCCCCAAACAACACCTGATAGTGGGCCATCAATAGATAACTGTGACACTATAAATACGTTTTAATAACCTGGGAACAAACCAATAAGTTTGAATCATGGCAGTGCCTGCTTTTTTTCTACCCTTATTTAATCGTGATGAAGCTTTTGAATCTTTTAAATCTCTTTTAAAATTGCATACCTTATTGGGTTTTATCACGAGTTGGGTCTTGTGGATTAATGGACCAACGCATCTGTAGGGGCCTGTGCTCGACCTCATGGTCACTGGGTCAAATTGTGGCAGGTCCACTTAGCCTTTCATCCTTCTTAGGTCAATAAAATGAGTACCATTGAGTTGGGTTACAATAAACATCTGTTATTCCACACTAAAATACCCTTGGGTGAGCTTTGGTTTTACAAAATGCGGTATCTTACTATGTAAATTTTGTAATGATTTTGTTTGATCGAACAATAAAGAAAACCTACACAGTCAGTCTCATTTTGAGTGCTGCAAAAATTCTTAATTTGGGCCAAAAAATTAAATTCCTAGTCAGGCTCAAATGGTGCTTCTAACAGGAGATTTTGAATTCGCATATTCCTGTAGGTGTTACTTGTGCAAAATATATCACAAAATGGAACACTGTGTTGTAATAACAACTCGTAAGACTAGATCGTTGCTTTTTCTCTATTTTCTAATGTGAAACTGGTATTCTGATGCAAAATATACCCAGGATAATGCTATTTCTGGTGTCTCTCCCAAAGCAGTTTTAACACCCATATTTTGACCTCTCGGGGATGTGGTTGTATTAGCACATCCTGCTGTTTTATACCTGTAGCAACTGTGGTTTAAATTAGGATGAATGCTAATAGCTATGTTTTCACAAAAGAAAAATGACGTTTATTTCTATATTTGTTGTTACCGCTTAGTTTTTCCCCCCCACAGAAATTCCAGACAAAGATGAGAAGTGTTTTACACCATTCATTGTTGGCTCCTGAACTGGACTGAGGTGGTGTGTTACATACTATAAGTCCCAAATCTGTTATCATGAAGTGTCATTTCTAGCAACAACCCCATTCAACTCTTCAGTTTCCCATCTGGGTGAATGTAGCCATGTTTTTTTCTGAGCCATTCAGGCCCTCATTGTGAGTTGTGGTATCTCACCTGGAGTGCTAACTCCGGGTGGGATATTACCCCTGGAAATAGCCTGGTGTCAAAGGAACAAGTACGTCCGAAACCTGAGACATTGCTTCCGGTTTCACCGGGGTCAGATCCGGGCCTTGTGAACCCAGAACTCCTGCCGGGACATGGCCAAGGGCAATAGGCCGGAGTACAGCCTGGCCCCGCCTCCACAAACCATAGGTAGAGCTTCCAGCACGCCTCCGCCCTGATCTCAAGGTCCTTATCAGCCCTCCTGCATTGAGCAGGTAGAAAAGCAGGTAGAAAATGTCAGAAGTTTTTTCCATGAAATTAAGGGAAACGACAAATAAAAAACATCCAGTATTCCAGGGTCTGTGTAATTATTCCTCGTGACATTTCACTGCCCTTTTTGCTACGACTCATCATTTAGGTACAATAAAGGTTTCTATGTTACTACTATATGTGTAATACATTCACATTATATGATATGCTGATTTCTCATTTATTCTACCTGGCATTACATTCCTGTCACAAGAGGCCCCTTTAATTGAAAGCTCCAGGTTGGAAATTATTTGAAATAAAGGGGGAGTGATACATTATGTGAAATAGACCGAAAACCATGACTGGCAGATAATGGCAAACTGTTAGGTCCATATTGGTTAAGATCTAGGCACTCGCCACAGTGTCTCAGCTCCCTAACTAATAAATGTAAATGTAAATGTACAGGAATTTATATAGCCCAAACACCCCAACCGGTTTCTAAGCGCTTGCTTAGGGAACCCGTCCTGGTATTCCCCTGTGAGATAACCCCGGCAGGGTATCCGCAAGGTGAAAGCCAGGCATCCCGCCACGAGGGGCCGTTGTGGAGATTAAGCAAGCTATTGCCCAGAGTCACAGAGTGTGAACCCGTGAATCGAGTAGGCACCGGAGCGAGAATTGTCGAGTCCATGGACATTTTAGGACTCAAGACCCCACCGAGCCGGGAATTGAACCCCGGTTCCGGGCTGACCTCTGCTTCCAGGTCTGCCTCCTCTAACCAGTGAGCCACACTTCTCCACAAAATTAACCTGAAGACTGAAAGCTGAAGAGAGAATTGGAGAAACTGAGATTCAAGGAGGTACCATCAACAATATTCTGAAGGCAAGGGATGCCAGAGCTCCAGAATTCACTCTTCCTTGGGTGGGCCAATACTTGGTATTATAATCTTAAAATATATATTTTTTCTGTATAAAATTGCTCTGTCTTATTACTGTAAATAGTCCTACGTCGTAGGGATTAAGATCACATAACAAAAAATCAATAATAATAAATTAAATTCATATTTAAAATACTACACTGATTTCTAAAGACAATGGACACACTTGTGGAGTGGCTACAACTTAGTTGAATAAGCAGCTAATCAAACTTTGAGTGAGAAAATGTGTATAAAGATAAACTTCCAATTAAGGCAATCACCCGATTACGACGAACGAAATAGACCTGTGCACTTATAGATCTGTAGGTGGGTTTACCTTGGAAGCACCAGGAGTCAGTAGAGGTACTAGACATCTTGAATATAATGGGCTTTCTATGGAGTGATTTAATTATCTTATAGATTTAACAAGTGACTTCTGGTGCAAGTGAATTAAAACGTATTGACCACTGTTTAGTGTGCTAACAGTGGCTAATTACTTACTCTGCATATATGGGCTTGAACTGAACGCATACATGAGGAGAAGGACAATTAATAGCATTAACTGCCTGACAGCATGTGGGTATTATGTATTATGGCTATAATATATGGAAGCCTACAATCCCTATAAAAACGTTCTCTTGTGTTCCTTTTACAGTCTTTTTTGTAAATTCACTGGCTATCTGTAATTCGAACGAGACACACCTATGGGACTGTAATCTCATATTACCGTGGAGCTGTAAGGTCATAATATCTGATGCCACAACCAGTGCAAAGTGCAGACGGCAGTCAACAGAGAGTAAATTACAAAAGGCCCATCCAATGAAGAGCAAAACCGTTCTCTACCCGGTCCTGCAGTGTTAACAATTGCCAACAACATGCAACCCAGAATGTGCATTTGTCTGATGAGGTATGCCTCGGGGTTGAGACATATTGTGACATCACTCACAAGATGGCCCTTTTAATCAACGAAAAGGCCAATCAATATTTCAGCTTTTTTGAACTGTGTTTGTTTGGCATGAGCATGATGAAATATTGATGACAGCATGTTTATTTTTTTGCTCAGCTGTAGTTCATTACACAAAATCATGAATCTCTCTGCATGTTACCACACATTCTGAACCTCAGAGTTTTTGTAAGTGGGACATCAATCTCTTTGTATGTTTTTCGAAAAAATTACAAGCTGCACTCTGTTTTGTTCCTTTTTGCACGACAGATTCTACATTTAGTCAATATATATTCAACCATACTTTCAGAGACAGGAGCAAGATACCAAGGATATAGATTTTTAGTGCAAGGTTGATGATGTGACCATGTACTATAGGGGACAAAACAAGCTCTCCTCTGTGGGGAAACGATTTTGCTAATTACACTGGAGCTCCGTGACTGTATGCTGGAATGTAGTCTTCAGCTTTATTCCTCTTTTGGGTCATAGTATTCCTTGTAGATTATTTATCAGTGGCTGAGATTAATTCAAGCAATGCCTCGATCACTTTTTTGTCTCCTTAAATATGTCACCCTAAGTGGGACGAGTATACCCAGACGTGGGACCCGTGCACGTAGTGCCACTGGAACCACGCTATACCTGGCTGATGAGCCTGAACTCAGGAGAAACTAGTCTTAGGTGGCCTGTGCTCCGGGTCAAGGAGGACCTGACCTGGCAGTTAGGGCTGGACTGTTCCCATTGGAGCAAGGTCAAGACTGATTTGCTTATGGATGGGTCCAAACTGAGGTGGCATGGTGTGCAAAACAACGATGGGCTAGGATGTGGCATTGAGTTTTTACCAATAGCTGAGATTAATTCAAGCATTGTATTTATCTCTTTTTTATATACTTGAATGTGTCACCCTAAGCGTGACGTTTATGTCCAGATATGGGTCCCGTGCAAGCTTGGTCACTGGAATTCAGCTATACCTGGCTGATAAGCCCTAACTAGGGTGAAACTGGCACTATGTTGCTTGTGTTCCAGTTCAGGCAGGACCTGGTCTGGCAGTTCGGGCTGGACTGTCCCCATTGGAGTGGGTCAAGACAATGGACTCGGATGTGGCCTGAGTATTTAGCAGTGGCTGAGATTAATTCAAGTATTCCTTGGTCTTCTCTCCGTTGAGCTTAAGGTAGTTGCAAAAAACACAGTTGATGGACAGAATGCAGAACAATGTCTTACATTCACCACAGTACAAAGATCTGGGCCTCAATCCATCGTTTTTTTGCACTCCACACCACCCTAGGTCAGACACTGGCTATATGCAAATCCGCCTTGACCCTGTGCCTCATGGGAACAGTCCAGCCCGAACTATCAAGTCATGTCTTTCCAAGACCGGAATCAAGCATCCAAGGACCGGTTTCTGGCTATCAGCCTTCTTCAGCCTGGATAGCTTGACTCCAGTGATGTGGAGAGCCTGGGACTCACGTCTGAGCATACCCAGCCCACTCGGGGTGAAAATTGCAAAAAACACAGTTGATTGACAGAATGCAGAACAATGTCTTACATTCACCCCAGTACAAAGATCTGGGCCTAAATCCATCGTTTTTTTGCACTCCACACCACCCTAGGTCAGACACTGGCTATATGCAAATCAACATTGACCCTGTGCCTCATGGGAACAGTCCAGCCTGAACTACCAAGCCATGTCTTTCCTAGACCGGAATCAAGCATCCAAGGACTGGTTTCTGGCTATCAGCCTTCTTCAGCCTGGATAGCTTGACTCCAGTGAAGTGGAGAGCCTGGGTCTCACGTCTGAGCATACCCAGCCCACTCGGGGTGAAAATTGCAAAAAACAAAGTTGATGGACAGAATGCAGAACAATGTCTTACATTCACCCCAGTACAAAGATCTGTGCCTAAATCCATCGGTTTTTTGCACTCCACACTTAAGGTATTTGTCCTGCATCCTTGAGGCAATTTTCCCCAAGCCCAACTGGAGGAGGGAAGACTCAGCTGCACTCTCCATTGACAGAGAGAAGATAATCTGGGAGTCGTCCACGTAAGAGAACTGGGACAAACCAGCATCTTCAGCAACATTAGCCAAAGGTCTGATTTGCAGATTGAATAGTAGAGGGCTAAAGATGGAGCCCTGAGATAAGGTGAGAGACGGGTATCAGAGCTAGCAGTGGGAGAAAAAACTTGGAAGGTCCGATTGGCAAGAAAAGAGATGAGCCAATCGAGGGCTAAGCCACAGATCCCAAAAGATCTTAAGCTTTCCACTAACATGGTGTGAGACACCATGTCAAATGATGTGCCTAAATCAAGCAATATAAGGGCCACTGTGTCTCCAACATCCAGATGATGATGCAGTCTTTCCGTGACCCCAAGTAGCCTAGTTTCTGTTGAAAAACCAGCACTGAAACTCGAGTGGGACGAGTGAAGGATTTTCTGTCAATCTGCAAACTTATCTTAGTAACAAAAAAAGGAGTATCACCACAGAGAATCATAGATTCTGAATGGGATGTGTATTTGAGAAAAGGAAAATGTTTCCTTTTGTAAAAAAACCCTCACTCACAAGCCTAGTGGTGACATGCTTCATCATTGGGGTCCACCCTGATGACCGAGTGCCATCAGGGTGTGCTGCGACACCTGAACTACAGTGAAGCTGGTTGTTGTGAGTGATAAGTGCAGAAAATATGTTAAAAATTTTCATGGTATGACTTGGTTGAAAAAACTTTATTCGCCAGCTACTGGACAATGTTAAAAAAGAGTGTTGAGATACTTGGTATGTGATTATGACCATGAGTATCTATGTGAGTGGTCTACATGTTTCAACCTATGTGTAGTAGTTTCCAGGTTTTCATCAGGACCGAAGTGCAAGAAAATGGATGGTCTACACCCTCTAACGTGTATCCAATCCTAGATTCTTGGTACCAGAATTGCATCTCACAGGGCTGGGCGTCTGTACTTTAAAACCTTGATACTCTGATCAAGTTCAACCTGAAAAATTCTGCCTCTTGAAGGTCAGATAGAATTCAGTATCGTCCTCTGCCCAGCCTCGAATACTGGTCACCAATAGTACTTATTGCGTGGCTTTGGAACAGCTAGCGCTCATTTGGCACACTCGCAGCCCATGTAGCAACTCCTGTGTACCAGTGACCTTTTAGGTACCTTCATCTACTACTTTTGACATGACCCTACTGTGTCTGTTCGAAAGAGCTCTCAATTAAGCTCCCACCACATGACTGCCAGTGTTAATACCCATGGCATAGCCATCCTCCAATTGAATCTCCCAGATAGTGCCAGCCTACCGCCTTTCTGCAATTAATATATCAACCCATAATTCTACCAGCCGCACGCTGCTATGTAGGTATTCATCTCGCCATCTACGAGAGCTGACGCTTTTTTTAACCACTTGCTTTGTAGCCAATGATACTGACAAAGTTAGTACAAGTCGGGCTGCCGGTGTTAATACCCACGGCACAGCCACACTCTAAATGAACTTCCCTGATAGTGCCAGCCAATTAGGCATGGGCGAATTTTGCAAATCTGGCGTTCGCGAATTTTGCGAATTTGCGAACTCGCAATCCGCAAAATCCGCGAATTCTCGCGAATTTTCGGATTTTTTTGTGTGTGTTCGCAAGGATTTCTGCCAGTTCGCAAGGATTTCTGACTGTTCGCGAGGGTTTTGTAACAGTTCGCAATCGCGAACTTACATGTCGGCTCGCAACGTTATGTTGTTTCTACGTCTGGTTCATCATCATAGGTTCCCAGCACCCTCTGTTTCAGCCCTGCCACCCTCTGTTTTACCCATGCCACCCTCTGGTACATCAATGCCTTATGCCACCCTCTAGTTCATCATCACTGTAGATTATGGGGGGAAAAAGCAAGCACACCTGCCTGCTTCAACTGACATGAATTAATTTGGGGTTGATTTATTAATGTGTCACTGTTTTAAAATTCCAGTCTGGCACCTGCATCCTTATCTGTAATTTGCTTTCTGTTGCAGTGCATTTTTTTTTCCCAGGACCTTTGTGGCCTACTTGTAGCTATTCTATGAGCCTGCTGTGAGGGTCAGAGCAGGGTCATACAATTGTTGCAACTAGCAACTGAACATTTGTTGCAACTAGCAACTGAACTTTGGAGGGGCCCTTGTCAGGAAGCACTACAGGGAACGGTTACTAATGATGAGTTTGAACTTTTGAACCTGCTTTCACTTTTGCAAAACTCGTTTTTCTGCAGAGCAGCATTACAGCAACTTTAATGCCCCACCAAGCTTATATGAGAAAGTTGATTTCTAATCCAAAAGTTATCCAAAGAAAATCAAAAGGCCTCAAATCTAAAAAAGTGCAGGCAAATGTCAACCTGAGGAGTTATTCTGATAAAAATAATCATTTTCAGAAGGTCTATGCTGCTTGCTAATAGATTTCTTGTGCGGAATTGCAATTTTTGTAATTTCGCGAGTGCGAGATTGTTGCTGCCCGCCGCACCTACATGTTCGCAATTGCGAACTTACACCGCAAAGAAAAAAAAAAACGCTGCGTGCGAATTTGCGGATTTTGCGGGAAATTCGCGAATCTCGCGGATTGCGAATTTACCGAAAATCCGCAAAATCCGCCAGCGTA
Source organism: Lissotriton vulgaris (assembly GCF_964263255.1). Lineage (NCBI taxonomy): Eukaryota > Metazoa > Chordata > Amphibia > Caudata > Salamandridae > Lissotriton > Lissotriton vulgaris. The sequence goes on from NC_141690.1 coordinate 157,569,095, forward strand.
ACGGATTTTCCGCCCATGCTTACAGCCAATCGGCTTTCTGTAATCATTATGTCAACCCTTAAGTCCATGATACGCACGTTACTATGCGCTTGCACCAGTGTAATCATCTTGCCATTCGCGAGCTCTGACACTTCAATGAACATTTCAAAACCTCATGCTTCACAGCGAATGAAACCGATGAAGTTTGTCCAAGTCGGGTTGCCATTTAACACACAGTCCCGTTCCTGTGGCAACGCGCATATGCCCCTAGCCCAAGCCCCACCCACCACCCAGAAGCAACGACGCTCATAGCAAGCAGCCGGAGCACACGCCCGTGTAGCGGGGAGAGCAGGAGGAAACATAGGTAATCTGCCGTTTAGAGCTCAGCGAAACTATAAGTACATTCATTCTTTACATCCACAGCCTCGATCGGCTCCATCACTATGGAGCACGGATCCCGCGCTAGAGCCATTATCTAAGGACTCGCCACCACGCTGTTCCCATAACTAACGCTGAGCAACCCCTTTATCTCTTGATCCACAACAGAATTGTTGCTGAGATAGTCCTTCCCTCTGCCCCACGATGTCTTAAAGACACCCATCAGGAGTAAGCCACACCAGTACAACTATATGTGTTTTATGTTTGTGTGTCTGTGTATGTCACAGTGATTAACTGGTACCAATGCACGCTATATATTCCCTTCTCACGTTCCTTAATGTGAGCATGGAGAGTCACCCCACCATGAGTATGGAAGTGCGTGACTGACAGAATAATTTTTTCTTCCACCTCACACACTCCTATTGATCTGTGTGCCTGAGTGAGCTGACAGCTTAAATCCAGTATATGAATATATATACGATGAACTAGCACTCCAATAAACTAGACGTGACAATGCTTACGCCTTTCTGACAATTCATCATGTCTGGTGTGTTAATAGAATGGGATCGGCATGAAGCATGCAGACACGTGTGAGTCGACACTACGTTACAGGCACGTAAATAAGTTTGATTGTGACTGCCATTTCGTTTTTCCTCCCACAGGTCTTTTTTCCTTTTTTCTCGCCTAGTTAGGTTTGAGCTCATACCTATTGCAGATTTTTCCAATTCTGGTATCAAGAATCTAAGATTGGATACACGTTAGAGGGTGTAGACCGTCCATTTTCTTGCACTTTGGTCCTGATGAAAACCTGGAAACTACCACACATAGGTTGAAACATGTAGACCACTCACATAGATACTCATGGTCATAATCACATACGAAGTATCTCAACACCCTTTTTTAACATTGTCCAGTAGCTGGCGAATAAAGTTTTTTCAACCAAGTCATACCATGACAATTTTTAACATATTTTCTGCACTTATCACTCACAACAACCAGCTCCACTGTAGTGCAGGTGTCGCAGCACACCCTGATGGCACTCGGTCATCAGGGTGGACCCCAATGATGAAGAATGTCACCACTAGTCTGGTGAGTGAGGCGTTTTTTACAAAAGGAAAAATTTTCCTTTTCTCAAATACACATCCCGTTCAGAATCTATGATTCTCTGTGGTGATGCTCCTTTTTTTGTTACTAAGATACCTAGCCCAGGGGAACTGGAGTATACTCCCTTCACATAGCGTGATTAAACCCCTTACTCTCTCTCTTGTTATCACACATTCTGCAAACTTAGACATCTGTGTGTAAATGTGCTTTTCTAAAATCTTGGAGAAAGCAGGTAGCAGACAAATAGGCCGGTAATTAGATAGCAGATCTGGATTTGCGTTGACCTTCTTCAAGAGGGGGAGCACCATCGCATGCTTCCACTCTGGTGAAACTGTAGCTTCCTATAAGGAGGCATTCAGAAGGTCCATAATTACTAGCAAAGATGACGGCTCAAGCTGTTTGAGCACTGACACAGGAAGGGGATCCCTGGGTGATCCTGATTTGACGCTGTCTAAAAGGCATTTGAAAGAGTCTATGTTTAACAGGGGCCATAATGCTAGTTTGTTTTTAGGTGTACAGGGCACCCTAATAGATATTGACTGTGAGGAATTTGTGTTTTGCAATGGAGGGGAACTATTGCGCTGAAGGCTCACTGTTCCTGAGTATATTTTCTCTACTTTCTGGAGAAAGAAATTAGCCAGATCTATGCATTGCTGATTATTTAGTGATGGAGGCCTGGATTGAGTTTCAGAGTCTGAAAGCTCCTTGACCACACTAAAAAGTGTCTCGGAGCAGTTCAGGGTGCCAAAAATAGTTGCAGATACGTGCTCCTCGTGAGCAGATCTGCAAATATTGTGATATTCCTTTTTAGCCCTTTTATAACTATTTTTGCAGTCTAACGCATAGATCCTCCTCCTGCGCCTTTCCAGCGCATTGCATTTAGCCGTATCTTTTTTTAGTTTATCAGTAAACCAAGGCGCTGGAGGACGATGATTATTAGCCCTATTTAGGGGAAGAGGAAGACAGATATCAATTGCGTTAAGGAGCCATTTTTTTACTGTATCCGAGAGAGTGCCTAGCATTTGTTCAGAGACAGGCTTGTTTGAGGAGAAAATCTTATTTAAAGCTGTCACTTCAAGTTTTTTCCAGTCTCTTGCTGGTTTCTTAAAAATAGGTTTAGCATTCACAGAGGTAGCAGGGTATTGCAGACGAAAGCCAGTGGCAAAGTGGTCAGACCAGCATAACGAAAGTACTGGAATGCAATGAATGCTATATAAACTGGAAAAGACAGGATCTAATTGGTGGCCTGCCACATGCGTGGGGCTAGAATTATGTAAGTCAATGCTCATGGCTGCTAGATCAGAAACAAGAGTAGCACTGATGTTACATGTCGGATCCTCCAGGTGCAAATTAAGATCGCCCAGAATGGTGAAATTAGCAGTGTTCCTGATTAAAGGTGTTATTAGACCAGGGAACGAGGAGGCCCAAGGGGCTAATTGGCAAGGAGGGGGGTACACAAGTGTTCCAGAAAAGGTGAACTTCGGGGTTAGGGCCAACTTAAATAGTACTGCCTCACAATTCTTAAAAGGAAAATCTTCAAATTTTCTTTTTTAAAGATAGTAGCTATGCCGCCGCCTATTTTGGAGCTCCTGTCTTTCCTAACTATGGCGTAGTTGGATGGCAAAGCAGCCACAACATCCGGCCCAGAGCTCTCCTGTAGCCATGTATCTGTAAGAAACATGGCATCTGGTTGTTCGTTGGCCAGAAGATCGAAGATGTCAGCTTTGTGCTTGGGAAGGGAGCGGCAGTTAATACTGAGAAAGAAGAATCCCTTGTTATCTGGAGCAACCTTGTTACTTGGGGCTGTTTTGTTTTTGGCAGCCACTGAAGTAAATTTATTGCCTAGGGTTGTATTAAAGGTAAAACCGCAGCATAAAAATGTTTGCCCCCCCCGTCCTCAAGGTGTAGTAGAGTACAATCTGGGGATGGTGGAGTGGCTTAAGCCAATATTTGGCTGGTGGAGTAGCAATGTCTGGGTGCCCCGTTTGGGCCAGGGGTAATGGCCCCTGGTCCCGTTTGGGAGTGGACGGGCTTGCCTTAGGCGCGCCAGTGGCGCGCGTCTGCTGCTCGTCGGGGCCATACCCTCTTTTGTAGTTAATTGAGCAACTAGTTGGGGGAAGGACTAGACTGACACCCGCCAAGATGGCCACCGCTTCGTATGCCACCGGAAGTAAGGAATACCGGGACGTGTTTGAACTCCCTCCACTACAAACAGCACAAGCTGCGGTAGAATGGGGAGAAAACATGTGAGAACAATCCACACATGCAATGAATGTTCAAGTTGTTATTATGTGAAACAATAAGTCTTTAGAGTAATCTGGAAAAGGATGTGGCTATTCCATCTCCACTGAAGTGATTCAAAGGTTAGGTCAAGCTGGTGAAGGTGGCGCAAATTTAGTTGAATTTCTTGGACCAAAATAAAGGGTGATGAGATTGATCACCACGCTAGACAGAATATGTGGTTTTACGTGTCACACGCTTGACCACTGGCAGCTGGTGCATTGTTCTCTGTTCTGTTTTTTTGTTATACTGAGCATGGTGCTGGTCTTCTGCATTTTAAACATGACACAAAATTCTAAAAAAGTAGTCAGAGTGACACTGGTAGGGATATTGCAGCAGTACACACATGGTGCAAAACAAATTAAGGGGCCTATTACGATGTTGGTTGGATGAGCCTCCGTCCAACACTGTAGCGGGATGGAATGAGTTCTACCCGCCAGATTAGGAAACGACCACCCTATGGGCAGCCAGAAACATACATTTTTCCAATGCGGTTTGTGCGCCGCTGGAAAAGGGTTGCAGCACAAGCTGCAATAGAGAAATTGATGTTTTCAGACATCCATCCACCTTGTGCCAGGCACCTTGCGGTGCCTGCCACATGGTGCACGGATATTTGGGGGGCCACCACAGGTCCAACCCCAGGCCCTATATTGGAGTCCCGGGTTGGGATGGGGCCCTGCCTGCTTTCCTATGGCAGTTGGACCACCATAGAAAGGCAGATGGAAAAGGACATTGTAATCCCTAAAGCACCCCACTATTGTAGGGATTATGGTTCCACTGCTTTCCCAACAGACTCCATGAGCCCATTGGAACAGCAGCGGTTGGTCCCTCCCCATAGATGCCTCTGACCGCCGGATCATAATCTGGCGGTTTGACTGCTTCAATGGATGTTGGTGGGACCGCCACCGACGGCCTGTTGGTGGCGGGCCCATCGATATCGGAATCAGGGCCTAAGAGTGAAAAGGTGAAATAGGAAGCAATCCACTTTAATTTCAAAAAGACCAAGTTTATACCATAGTCACCAAAGCACACCAAAGTAGTGTTACTATATTCCTTAGTGAATTGCACACTATCTACAGTCAAAGATCACAGACAATTAATCAGATTCCATGGTTGCTGTCTTGATACATAGTCCATATAGGTACCAGTTGCCATTAGAATCTTTCTATTATCAAATAAATCGAAGTTAGTTCAAGCACGATGGCGAACTCTATTGCAATTGGATATTCACACCCGTTTTTTCAAAAAGTCCAAAGCACTGTCATCCCATATAGACAAGGACCATGATAAGTCCACGCATGTCTGTATAGGTCTGAAAGCATCTTTCAGATTTATTTGATAATGGAAAGATTCTAGTGACAACTGGTACCTATATGAGACAAAGGATTTTGACTGTATAATACATGGCTACGGTCAGACTAAAGCCATTTTTATATGAAATAAAAATTGATAACCGAACATTTCACCAGCTGCGGATCATGTGTTGTGGACTATGTATCAAGACAGCATCCATGGAATCTGATTAATTGACTGTGATCTTTGACTGTAGATAGTGTGCAATTCACTAAAGAATATAGTAACACTACTTTGGTGTGCTTTGGTATCTGTGGTATAAAATTGTATCTAGACTACGCTGTAGATCTAGTAGATTAATACTCAAGGTGGGTGAGCGTGAGTATTTTGGCACCATGTGAGAAACTGATACAAAATGAAATAACACTTACTTGATGCGGTTTTTACTACTAATGAACATTTTTTATGTGCAAGTCGAAAAGCATATCCACCGATTCTCTTTGACATATGTATCAAAAAGACCAAAAACTGACAATTACTTCAGTTTTTGATAAAAATTACATCCTGGGAATCCAGACGAAAACCTAAGGCCATGTATATCTTGAGTGCTGTACAGTTCCTCGGAGGAATAAAGTGTTATTCATTTTTAACTCATCCAAAATTAAATTGCATGCGGATGATTTTTGAATTTGGATGTAATTATTCAAATTTGTACTGTGAACTGCATAAGTGGAAAATGGAAGGAAAAGACAAGATGAGCCTTGGGTAAAATCTATAGGTGAAACAAAATAAGACAAAACATCAAACCTCCAGGGTCCAAGAGAATGTTGACCTAGATATTGTTTAGTCTAAGTCTAAAAAAGCCCGTGCTTTGGAAGGAAGATGTTATGTGCTCCAGAAGCCACCCTCCATCATGACTAACATCAAGCTGTGCAGCAAATCTGTGTGCATATTATTTTTTACTTATAGATGGGGAACTTATTTAAGTTGCAACTTGAAATTGTATATGTATGCAGTCATCACCGAAATACTCGCCCACCTACATGAAGTCATTGGGGAGGCACCTTAAATATGTAAAATCTGCATATGTTACTAAAACTGGATAATGGATGACAAGCAACAGCTAAAATCAATTCCATAAAAACTGAGATATTAGTCATTAATGATGGACATGTGGCCTGATGCTCCTGAACCTTGCACCTCATCCTCTCAGTAGATACAATTCTTAGTGGGTGATTAACAGCACAGAACTTTGTAGAGGCACCCAAGTCAAGCAGTTGTATACTGTTTAGATCAGCTCAGGAGCTCAGGATGCTAGAAGTGCTTGCCCTACTTGACATATTTCCATCATGCATTTGTAGACAATGCCCTTATGAAGCTTATTGTTATGCATTGTGTGGGTTACTTTAATTGTTATGTGGTTAAAGTCTCTTCCTTTGCTAGTGCGTTGCGTCAAAGGTTCTGGGTCTAGAATTGTAAGGGAGTTGTTAGTTGTGCTGCCTGCGCTGTAGGACTCACTGTGCTGTTCTCAAATAAAACTTTGAACACTCTTTTGGATTCCTGGATCATGATTTAAGCACTCATCTTGGCTACTTTAACTGTGTATACCTACAGCTGCCAAAGCGGGACCTTACATTATTCCACAATGCAGTGGTGTGAGTCCTGCTGAAGTATGATGAGCTGTTTCGAACGCAAGGATGAAATAATGATTTGTAATGACTTGAAACCAAGCACTATGGTTTGATAAGGATCATCATTACATGTAAGCAACAAACTATCATAATCGAGAAAAAGTGGTATCGCGATGAAAGAAAGTTCGTTATTGAAAGGTGGAAGTGAACATGCTAACTATAAAACTGGACTTTACTTGGAATGTGTCTTGACATCCAGGATATGTTTGTTCAAGTGACTTAGGAAGTACTGTTTGTGAAGTTTCAAGAAAAGTGAAAGGTATTTTTATGGGTACTTAATCAGTATGTGGTTTGTGTTGTGGGTGCTGGTGGCTCAATCTAGAAAAGTCCAAAATAGATCACGAATTGATTAAATAGCTCTGAATTCGTTGATATTAGCATCATAAAGCTTTAATGCCTTTCAGTTTCAGAGGGCAAGCTGAAATGAACTGACAAAATGAGAAGTAGTTATAATGCACTACTTTCCTTCAAACATACCTTGTGAAATGGTGTTGCCTACATAAGAACAGAAATGAAAATGAAATAGGTTTCACACAGGTATATCTTCCACCAGTGTAAAAGTATTTTCTGGGTCATCTTATTTTATACATTGCTAATTCTTGTTTGTATTATGTAGTCAACCTACATGCAAGAAATGCAGAATACTTGGTTCAGATGCTCAGCTAAAACACATAAACCTTTGTCAATAGAGGTGATCATCACTTTAGGTCTTGCTAGCTGTCTGTTAAAGATCAATTCTTTCTAGTACATTTACTGATAGAATGGACCCCTCAGTTTGATGCTCCTGATTTGATAGCTTTACTCCCTATTACTGCTTTTATCCCTCCCGTGGAGCATAACTTCTCTACCTTGGTTTTGATTGGAAGGTTTGTATCCCTCCACTGCTGACTTCAGGAAAAAAAAAAAAATTCTCTTTCAGCAATTCATGGGAATGCATGTTTTCCTGTGTTCTCCCCCACTTCTGTTCACCCACTCTTGACCTCTCTGCTTGTCGAGTGCTCCTTGTCACCTCTACCCTCAGTATATTGCTTTTTTCATGCGCATGCACCTGTGGCCATCTTGGAATAAGTTTTGTTATACTATGAATAAAATTCGGCGGGTCATTTGTGCGTTCATGTGGTTATGCATGTGTCCTCACGCTCAGCATCAATATTAAAATGATTTTTCTATACTGCAATAAATTCCAAGATGGGCACCCACACAGCTGCTTGGGCAATGGTTTTGGCCAAATTTATGTCAAGAACAAACAAGCATTAGCAAAACCACCCGCATTTAAAATCTAAGACCTATTGACTTTGCCAGTGCTTGTTTGAAATCTACCACTTCATAGGACAGCGCCATATGAATGAGAGATTCATCCAGTTTCAGTGGATCAAGTATTTCTCAAACCCAGACATTTACTCTCTCTGTAATTTCAGTCCCTAGAAGGAAACCTTTAATAGACTATCAGGGGTCAGGTAGTGTAATAAATGAATGAATTTATAATCAGGTAATGACCCTCTTTTGCCCCTTACAGTTCTGGACATTGCAAAAGTATTCCTCATTCCACGCTTTGCTAACTGTGCGGAATGAGGAATACTGATGCTGCAAGACATGCCACCTTTTCGATAATCCTAAGGCATGCCGTTGCAAAACCATTGGAAACAAATGGAAGGGTCCTGAAGTTTTGCGTCCCCTTTTCACCATAGGGATGGATTCTCAGTTTTCCGTATAGCTACTCTTTGATTCAGTGGTTTTAATGGCTCAGGCGTAGGCCTCATATTCCATTGGGGAGGTTATGCATTGTGCCACAGGGAACAGGGGGGCCCTTTGGTTATGTGGTGCATATTGGCCATGCCAAGGGCACATGTTCAAAGCAGGGCTGGCATGGTTCTACTTGGCCAGTTATTGGAATACAATTGTCTCCAAAATTAATCCAATACGTTGACATTCATTTATTTCTTCTCTATATGTAACAGTATGAAATAAGTCCATAGAGTATGTTAGTTAGGAGTGTCTAATATTTTGCCACAATCCTTTGCCCAAGTCTGGATGAAGCCACCACGGATGACTAGCTTAGATTCAGCAATGTCTCATTATCTAGTGTAGAGAATTGGACAGGATGTGTCTGGCATAGCAACATGGACAGACAAAGGACAGAAAATGAGTCATATGGTGTGGGAGAAACAGAAATCAGAAGCATCGGGGGAGGTGCAACTGACACAGAGGAGGGTGTGGTGAATCCCAGCCTTGTTGTGGCAGTCAAAATCATGCATGGGAGAAGGTAGTGGAAATAGACAATTGAGGGACCTGAGAATGGCCCATATGTGAACCAGTGTAAGGACGCAAAAGCCCATAACCATGTCAAATGTATATGATGATCTGTTCGAGAGGTGTTAGTTGTGTTTGACAATATTCCATATTTATTTTGATGTGCTCTTTAGTGAAGTCTTTCAGGCTCCTTCATGTCTGAGCAAATAATTAGGCCATGCAAATCTACTGTGAGGAAGCAACATGGTGAGAACTTGCACAGCTGGTTAAAAATCTTATTTTAAATGTTTAAGTCATATGCTTAACCATGTATGAACCTTTTGGCATCAAATACACCTCAACATTATAAATCTGTTTGGTGGTAGGATTTCTAAATGCGGAATGGGGTTTATCAGCATTATCATTATTACCACTTTTAATTATAATGTTATTCCTATGAATAACACAATGATAATTAGTATTGTCATTCAATTTGTTATTGGTATTATCATCATCAATATTACAAGCATTCCTTGTAACTCATGAGATACAATTTTAGAGTTTGTGTAATATTTCACGATGCAGGCGCCAGAGCCGCTCTGTTGATGTTTAGTGTTTATTAATGTTTCTTTGGTCATACATATTTACTACATCGTTTTTGGAGACACCGCTTAAAATCTGGCCAGACAATGTTTCTCTCTGACTCAAAATCTTGGCTTTGTGCTGTATTTTCAAACAGCTTGCAGTGCTCAGATCTGATTACAAGGCACCCACTATCTGCGCCCTAATCCTAGTTTAAGAATGTGACGTCGTATTTCTGGGAAGGTACCCAAGCATGCCTTTTCCCGGTAATTACATTCAGCGTGGAGTTCCTGGGTATAGTGGATGTGAAAGCTCCCCTCCCCCCGATGAGTGTCTTTGCAGGATGTGTCTGCATGCCTTATTTCATGAATATTTGCTTACTGGATGGGTTTGCTTAGGAATCACACCAGTGCATTAAACAAAGGAAACATTGCCTAGAATTATATTCAGTGACATTTCATATAAATATCATATTATTGTTTAACTGGGTCAATTAAACAAAACATAGTAGTGTTCTTAGAAGGGGTCAATTTAACAGAACATTGACGAGGTCATACAAGAGGTCAAACCATAGCAGTGATTATAGAAGTTGTTAATTAAACAAAACAAAGAAGTCTTCATAGAAGGGGTCAATTAAACAAAGCATAGAAGGGATCTTAGAAAGGGGTTCATTAAACAAAACATAGTAGTGATCACAGAAGGGGTCAATTAAACAAAGCATAGAAGGGATCATAGAAAGGTTCAATTAAACAAAACATAGAAGTGATTAAATAAGGGTCAATAAAGCACTGCAGTTTAAAGACTTACATTGAACAATATCATAGCCATGATTGACTCTGTTGAACCCTTTTGCCACTATTAGCTGACTGCCAGATCTCCTGTATGCAGTGTGCTGCATGAAACAGTGTAGAATTGACCAGAAAACATTGACTCCAATTCATCAACATTTAACGACATTTAAGTTGGTTAGAACATGCACAGGATACACTTACCCCTATTTGTAATTTACTAATTTTGACTAATATATGCAATTTTTCATAAACTGTGAGCAAATTATCCGCAGAAAAAATAAGACAATTCTGCATCATGTCCTGTCATGAAAACTGCTACATGATAAACTACAGAGTTAATTTGTACTTGTTTGCCCACTTGCAAATAACATAGTAATTAGCAGAAGAGTTCCCAACTTGGAAAATTGATTTAAAAACAATTAATAACTAAAATTATGAAACAAATTCACACACTTCGGTGTCAAATACAAGGTGACCGAAGTGTAAAAAAAACGCTGAAAAACTTCAGCTAAATCTGGAAAAGGAAGTATTAATTGCAACAAAAAAAAAAGGTAAGTAAATGTTATAGAATCGCAATAGCCTTTTTCTAAATTGAGAGAGTAAGAAGTGAGGAAATGGAAAGTAGAGAGCTAAACTAGAATCAAGGTAAGGTTGAAAATGGTAAAGACTGCATATTGGGAAGGGGAGTTAAGATGGGGGAGGAAAATGGGTATGGGGACAAGCAAAGTGACGAAGAACAATGGAAGCAGAGTAACAGGTGAGGAAGACAACTAGCAAACGTCAGAGCAGCGATGTTTAGGGTCTCCACCGAAGAAACAGAAAAACTAGGGAGGAAAAGGAAGGAAGTTGGAGCGTAGGGGGAAGGATGAAGGGTGAAGGGCTGTCTTGGATAAATATACGAAAGGTTAAATGTGATCCTTCAGATAAAAAAAATTGACAACAGTGATGAAAAGCATTCAGCAAGTAGCATAGGAAAACTTAATACACGTCACCATAAACTATCAGTGGTGCTTAAAATTTTGCATGTATGTGGATGCAGACCACTGGAAAGAAATGAGTTCTAAATCTTGAAACCCCCCATTTTATTTTTGCTTATGGTCCTCTAGTTTTGGATTTCTGTTGTGGTGTGGGACTCCCTATTGGCGTCTCTATGCAAACTGTGGTAAAATGTATTTGAGATGTAATCTCCAGTGGTGACATTTTAGAATAAGGTTAACTGTGGTGCAGCTGGGAAAGGCAGCTCTATGCAGATTACATATTAACTTTTGGCTGAAGTGTAAATCTGTAGTGTTTAAACTTGATTTGTACTTTGGGTAAAGTGCGCCTAAAATGCAACATTTGTTTGGCACAAGGTAAATGTAAATGTAAATGTGGGTGTACTTGTAAAGCGCACTGCGACTCCATGGAGTATCCTGGCGCTGAAGACCACTGGGGAACCCGTCCTGGTTTTTCCTGTGAGATGGTCCCTTTCTGGGTATCTCCAAGGTGAAACCAGGCATCCCCGGCGTCTGTGGGGGGCCGTTGTAGAGATGAGGCAAGCTTAATGCCCAGAGTTGCCGAGTGTGTTCCCTGGTTAGAGTAGGCACCGAGGCGAGAATTATCAAGTCCGTTTTGACCCTGGTCCACGACCCTGCCGCGTCGGGAATTGAACCCTGGTCCCGGGCCGTTCTCTGCTTACAGGTCTGCCGCCTCTAACCAGTGAGCCACACCACTCCACTCCGCCTCTAACCAGTGAGCCACACCACTCCACAGGTAGGAAGATGATTTTCTTGTCTATACCTCTCAACTCCTTGGTCAAAAACTTCCATCTAAAGTAATCTTTACTTTATATGTGTTCTTCCATGTACTTATAAATTTGACATATTTCCTTAAGCCTGCATTAATGAGATTCATGTTTTGGAAACCCTTCTTGAAGGCTTAATTACTCTGCAGCCCAGCTGACAGTTCAAAGACAACTTGAAACAGTAGGCCCATCCTAGAGAGATTCGTTTTCTCCTGGTGGAGGAGCAGGTGTGTGAAATCTACATAAACTGATTAGTAGCTCCTCCCTGTCAAGTAACATTTGCAAGATGTTCTCACATGGAACAAGGGTAGGAGAGGGAGACCTATGCACCCACCCGGGGTGTTTCTTTGAAGTCATGGAAAGGAAAATTCAGACCTGACTGGGTGGAGCTTGACTCAGCAGAGAGGGTTGCTTCAGCCTCAAAACTGTCATGCTGATTTCTTTCCAGAATGGTGAACAAACAGTAGGACAACCAGTGAAATGATCCCTGGAAGTGCCAGCTAGGGCTGAAGGGATTATGTGTCCCCCTACAGTCAAGCTGCTGCTTAGGAAGAGAAAGCAAAGTATGCAAAAGGGACACCTCACATCATCGACTTGTCAACTATTTTAGAAGGCTGCCTAATTATTTTGCACCTCTCAATACCAACGTTTGTTGGAAATCGTACTCCACATTTTATTTATACATATCCTCTCACTGATGCTGGCATAACATATAAATACCAAAATTCCAAATGACATTGAAACCTCAATTCGTAAAAGAAAGGAAAAACAAAACAAAACACTGAAAACCTTTTTCTGGTGGACTTGTCCGTCCCCAGAATTGTATTAATAATCAAATACAAGACAAAAAACAAATAAATGATAAATCGAGACAACAAAGGTAATCATAAAACGTCACATAAATGAAATGACTTGTCTGTACATATATTGATACTTTTTCTTAGGATATTTAACAAAATCGACATCCATGAGTTTTCAACATATACAGTGCTCTTTTTTTTAATGGCGAAAAGAAAAACATCTAGTTAAAGTGTCCTACATGAAGTGGACTTTATTGTCACACTATTCACTATTAAAATAATAACACAGGGCTATCATTACCCTCCACTTTATAGTCCTTCAGGTACCAAATGGGACCAGCCGAACCAGAAGGGAGGCTGCCAGACAAGAAACGGTGGTTAGGGGATCATATTGGGCAACGGAAATCTTGCTGAAGTTCTTCGCCCAGGCCCCAAAATCATTGTGCTCATGAAGAAAGAAACAAGCCTCCAATGCACAACATGTTGAACCTACTGCAGCACCGTCTGTAACAACACTAAAGCCCTGAGGAAGACCTTAATTAAAGCGTCAGACCCACCCAGTAAGTCGAAACACATCGGCGTGATGAAGGATCTTAGGGCCCATAGCTTCTACATAATGTGAATAACAACCACTGAAAAGACTGAGAGGATTAATACCTCCTAAGCCTATGGTCATTTATAGCATTTTCTGCCCCGATCCAATAGTGCCACTTCTGGGGACGGACAAGTCCACAACAAAAGGTTTTTCTGTGTTTTAGAGTGTACTGTTTTATTTTTCCTTTCTTTTCCAAATTGAGCATTCAATATCATTTAAAATGTTATGTCAGCATGTTGGTACACTAGCAAGAGGATATGGCTAAATAAAAAGTGTAGTAAGGTTTCCAACAAACGTTGGCATTGAGAGGCACCAAATAAATATGCAGCCTTCTAAAATATCTGATGAATCCATGGTGTGAAGAGTCCCTTTTGTATACTTTACATTGATTGATCCTGTCCCCTGCTACCTCAGCATGATATACACAAGGAAAAGAAAGCAGCAGCATCGGTAGGAGTAAGCAGGCATCCAGAATCCTCATCCAAACATTTAGGTATGAATGGCCCCTGGGCTTGTCCCTTATGACTGAATTGTGCCACCAGGAACACAGAAAACAAAACCCAAGAATTTAGAAAATACCCTAGCTGGTTGTGCATGGAAATTATTCGTTTATGGTTTTTCCAGGAGCTTAGGAAATCAAAAAATCAGAAGTGTGATTGGTGATAATTACCTACAGAGTATGTCTGGCCTTAGGTCCACCTTTTGAACTTGAGGTACGCCTATGTTATTTGAAATAATTGACCTTGCATTAGAGGTGGGGGGCTGTCACACCTAATTCCCCTTTCTGGGTAGCCCCAGGGCCTGGGTTTTGTGGCCCTCTGAAAAGGGGGTCACAAAATGTTGGGAGCACTGACGGCACACTTGTCTGAATTATGTGCTATGCAGTGGTTAATTGAGACATCAGTAGAAAGCCGGCACAAGCGTGAGGATTCAATCCAGCCTGGCATGTGAAAAAAGGTGGAAAAATAGCAAATATAGTCACACACTGGTTGATGCAACATCAAAGGCCTTTGAGGTAAAAGAGCACTCCCATAAGTCCGTATAGCTTCTAGAAATGTACTGATTTTGTTGCATAGCATCCCTGAAGGACCGCGGAACTGCAAAAGCAATGAATTGTGTTTGGGGGCCGGGGCAGTCATCCACATGCACCTCATATGTTAGGTCAAAAACTGTATCCTAAATCTCCTGTTGAGAAGAATTATGGACCTGAGAGAAGGTGATGCTGCCTGCAAGATGTTCCCAGGACCATGTTTTTGTGTTTTTCTTATGCGTGGTGGGCCTAATGTGTTTGCTAGGCAAAAATAAACATACATATTTGCCCGGTTAAGATCCTTATTTACAGCGGTTCTGAAGTAGTTGTATATTACAATAAAGAAATCAGAGTAAATTGTTTGTTTCTAACATGTTAATCAGCAAAAGAGAAGTTGAATAATGTTGTCAGGAGAGACATTTACATTGACTGCAATTGCTCACATCTTGGGTACTGTGTTGTTACTTACCTTGTCTTTATTTGGCATATATTAAACATGAACATTTCACACTTAGACATATGGGGGCAATTCACAAAAGCATTTATGAGTGTGGAAAGTAGATTTGTAGGAGTATTCTTCTACCTGCTTTTTCAAGCCTTTGTGAATTGGTCCCAAAACATCCAACTGCCTATTTGTATGGGAAGAGGGCACATACCTTTTATTTGTACTCATTTTTTATGGATATTCCCTAAATATTCTCAGTTTACCCCTATTTAAGATATTTTTCTGGGCAATTTTTGTGGCTAGTCAGTGGCGTAACAAAAGCCTTCGCAGCCCCTGTGGTGCAGGGGGCACCCTGGAGAGTAGGCCCCTGCCCAGAAAGCTTCAGACTGGGTCCAGAGTGTGGGGTGTCCTCTGCATGTACTTTGCAGGGGAGCCTCAGGTTTTGTTACGCCAGTGGGGCCTGCATGCACCCTACCTCTGTCTAAGTGCCCGGAAACCCTGTGGGGGTACCCGCGCGCTATATAAACTTGTTATAGTAATAATAATAATTCACAAAGGCTTGTCAGAGTATGTTAATTATTACTTATGTAGTACTGCATCTTTCTCCAAAATGCCTTTTTGAATAAGCTCCCACATACGCATATCCATATTTTGTAATCTTGATAGATTCATGTAAGTAAATGTATAATGTTCCACCGTGGAAAGTTAGTACAATCATAAATTCTAACTGCGAGAAGTGGTTACACTTTGGAGAAGCGTGGCTCAATGGTTAGAGCGGCAGACCCTGATGCAGAGGTCTGGCCCGGGACCAGGGTTCTATACCCGCCTCGGCGGCTCTTGGACTCAATCTCCCCGGACCTGATAATTCTCACTTCGGTGCCTAGTCTAATCATGGGTCCCACTCTGTGACTCTGGGCAATAGCTTGCTTAATCTCCACAACGGCCCCAGCAGCGCTTGGGTGCCTGGCTTCACCTTGGGGGTGCCTAGGAGTGGACATTTCACAGGAAAGCCAGGAAGGGTTTCACAGTGGTATGAATACAGCGTTACGAGACCTCTGGGTAGAAGGCGCTAAATAAATACAAACACATTTACATTTACATTTACATTTACAATTTGAGAAATATTACAAATGGTTACTGCAAAACCTGCTTCCAAGTCCATTCCTTCTGTGCATTTCTGCACATCTACTGCACCACTTAAGCCTTAGGTGCATGCTTAACAGTGCAGATTAGGGTGAGAAGATCTTTGCAAATCGTTGTTTATTTTCAAAACCATACAGTGCAACAAATAGAGAGAAAAAGAGTATGTGTGTGTGTGCATTGTGGTCACGTGGTTCATAAACTTTATGGAGCAACCCGGGACCCTATTATTAAGGGGTGCCTAGCGGAGAACACAACAATGCATCAGTTTCTGCGATTGTTTTTTCAAAAGCACGTGCAAGCGCATATGTGCGTGAGTGAGAGCACGCACGCACTGCAGACAGCAGAGTAAGAAACCGAGTCAGGCAATTGTACTTGTATTAACTCGGATGCATTTTAAGTTAAATACATAACTCTAGAAAGTTCATCCCTCGTGATGCGGCTCCAAGGCATTTGCGATTCCTTAATTGCGATTATTAAGGCAATTGCCTATGCAAGTATGAATCGCTAAAATATTAGCAAATCCTACATATACCTCAATTGCCACTCGTAATGGCTTCACATTTATTCCTATTGGACCGGAGGGCCATAGGAATGATGGGAATTGCATGCGCAATTTTTGAGTACCCAATAGGTACTCACAAATTGCGCATGCAATTTCAAGGGTGCATGGGTGCCAAAGTGACATCCTGTTGCACCCCTGAAATTTCCATTTCACCACATGTTGTGCACACAATACATCAAGGGCATGTGTGTGTGTGTAACATGGAACTTTGAAAAGTGCATTTTTCAAAGTTTTCGCAAATTACCATTAACATGAAATTGACGGTAATTTGTGATTCCTATTTGCGAAATCGCAATTTAAGTAATTGCATATTTAGCGATTACTTAAATTGCGATTTTTGCATTTGAGACAATGCATCCCAAATGCAAAAATACCGGTCGCAAAGGGGCTGGATTCTGCGAATATTCCCATTTGAAAACTGTATTTTTGTTGATGCATGTGGCCCCAAATTTCGTCCTCTGGCTGTGAGGACTGCAATTTGTGCACTTGGTAAGTAATTAATGTTAGTTCTGCCTCTGAAACATCTTTGTATTTAGGGTGCCATTTTCTTCTTTTCTCTGCAGATAAACATGTTCCTTCTTCTTTCGGATACTATGTACTTGTGTAATTTACACATCTATCGTGAGCGTGTTTCACGTTCAATGAAAGTTTACTCGTTGCAAATTAGCCTCTTACTGCTGTCTGTTTATGAGAGCTCAGGTGAGGTCTTGGATGCACCAATGCTTGTAGAGAATGCCTATAATTTATGCAACTGTTTACAATAGACATTGTAAGTCAGATTCAGTTATTGCCAAGGTGTTACAACTTATTTTATAGGTGCCAAGGGTGACACTTGTTGCATAGTTATCCGTAGGATACATTTTAGAATTTACAAAGGTCACGACCTGCACGTACTATTCGCCTCAGCCTGATGTAGCACATTTTGTATGGAATAATATAGTGCTCTCTGTGGTTGCAAATACAAGTCACTTACCCAAGAAGCTAACAACTTAACACACACCACCCACCTAAGCACCCACCTGACTCAACCCCAATCACCAAACCCACGCACTTAAGCACTTCCAACTGAACACACCCAAATCCCCAATTGCCAATTCACCAATTAACCCACCAAGTCACCCTCCTGCTCTCCCTGACACTCACTATCCCTCTAACACGCACCTCACTCAACCTCAAATCCCCCACACTTTATCTCTCCTTACACCTCACTTCCTAGACCTCGCTATCTCCCTCTCACCTGCATACTCACACTCCCTACTATCTTACCCGCCCTTAGAATCATACACCCTCCTTCACAACCCATCCAGCCATCAATCCATTAACTGAGCTCTTGCCTATCTATCCACTCTCCCTCCTTGTCTACCTAACCAATAAAAACACACCTTCACAACACCCACTGATCTACACTCCCGTAAAAACATACTGCACCCACCACCCAATCCATCTAAATGTGTACTTACACATAAAATCATTAACAATCTTCCCTCACCAGCCTCGATGTAGAATCAAGACAAGGCTTGATGTTGCACATAGGAGTATTTTCTTTGAGGGACTCCCATTTAAGGATCAATTGTTGAGATAAAGTCTCAAAATAATGTCAAAATCAGAAGCCTGCTCCACTTTAAAAAGGCCTTTTCTGATTTTGATCTGCTCTAACCTGAAAACAGCGAAAAAAATCTATGGGCTGAAAATTTAGGAGTTACTAAACACAGAGGTTTCAATAGTTAGAGATTGGAAACACTGCTTGACAGATTACATATAATTAATTAATAATAAGTACTATCATTTAGGGGTTTGACCATAACGATTTACAGGATGTTTTGTCATACAGTTTTTGCGTTGAAATTGTTTTTCATTGCTCAGATCCAACTACAGGCTACACTGTGTACAGAAAACAGTGTCATACCATACTGACATTTATGTAACCAGAGTACAACATGGGGGTCTGCCAGCATTTCATCCTGCATGCATGAGTGCAGAGTAGGAAGAGAAGAAATAAAAAATATCAAAATCATGATGTCTTTCTTAGATTTGTCAATCAATCAATCAATCATATCATTTGTAAAGCGCACTACTCACCGTGAGGGTCTCAAGGCGCTGGGGTGGGGAATGCTGCTACTGCTCGAAAAGCCAGGTCTTGAGGAGTTTTCTGAAGGTCAGCAGGTCTTGGGTCTGCCGCAGGTGGATGGGGAGGGTGTGCCAGGTCTTGGCGGTGAGGTGGGAGAACGATCTGCCACCGAAGGTCGCTCTTCGGAAGCGGGGGACTGTAGCCAGGGCGAGGTCGGCGGAGCGGAGCTGGCGGGTGGGGGTGTAGAAGCTGAGTCGTCTGTTGAGGTACGTTGGTCCGATGTTGTAGAGTGCCTTGTGTGCATGGGTGAGGAGCTTAAAGGTTATCCTCTTGTTGACTGGGAGCCAGTGCAGGACTCTCAGGTGGGGTGTGATGTGGCTGCGGTGAGGGATGTCAAGGATCAGGCGTGCAGAGGCGTTCTGGATGCGTTGGAGCCGTCTCAGGAGTTTGGCCGAGGCTCCTGTGTAGAGGGCATTTGCATAGTCCAACCTGCTGCTGACGATGGCCTGGGTGACGGTTCTTCTCGTTTCAGTGGGGATCCACTTGTAGATCCTGCAGAGAATGCAGAGGTTATTGAAGCAGGAGGAGGAGACGGCGTTGACCTGTTTATTCATGGAGAGGGTGGAGTCGAGGATGACCCCTAGGTTGCGTGTGTGGTCGGTGGGTGTTGGGGCGGTTCCCAGTGTGGTTGGCCACCAGGAATCATCCCAGGCCGAAGGGGTAGATCCGATTATGAGGACCTCCATTTTTTCTGAGTTCCGCTTCTGTTCAGTTCCTCATCCATTCAGCGACGGCCTTCATTCCTTCGTGAAGGTTGGTTTTAGCGTTGTGGGGGTCCTTGGTGAGGGAGAGGATCAGCTGGGTGTCATCGGCGTAGGAGATGGTGTTGAGGTCGTGCCGACGGGCGACGTGGGCGGGCGGTGCCATGTAGATGTTAAACAGAGTTGGGCTGAGGGATGAGCCTTGGGGTACGCCACAGAGGATCTCAGTGACTTCGGAGCAGAAGGGGGAAGGCGGATGCTCTGTGTTCTGCCAGAGAGGAAGGAGGTGGTCCAGTCCAGGGCCTTCTCTTGGATCCCTGCATTGTGGAGGCATGTTCGTAGTGTGCGGTGGCAGACGGTGTCAAAGGCGGCTGACAAGTCCAGGAGGATGAGGGCCACCGTTTCTCCATTGCCCAGCAGGGACTTGATGTCATTGGTGGCGGCGATGAGGGCAGTCTCGGTGCTGTGGTTGCTGCGGAACTCAGACTGGGAAGGGTCCAGGATGTTGTTCTCCTCGAGGTAGCGGGTCAGTTGTTCGTTGGCGGTCTTCTTGATGACCTTTGCCGGGAACGGGAGCAGGGAGATGGGCCGGAAGTTCTTGAGGTCCACCTTGGGTTTCTTGAGTAAGGCGTTGATCTCTGCGTGCTTTCAGCTCTCCGAGAAGGTTGCTGTCTCAAAGGAGGTGTTGATGACTTTCCGGAGATGGGGTGCGATAGCTGTGACGGCTTTGTTGAAGATGTGGTGTTGGCATGGGTCTGACGGAGATCCGGAGTGGATGGTGTCAATGATCTTGATGGTGTCATCGTCGTTGATGTTGTTCCAGGAGAGCAGGCGGTTGGTGCGGATGGTGGTCATGGGGGCGGAGGTCTCAGTGGTTGTCAGGGCAGTCGTGGCGTCGAAGCTGTCGTGGATGTCAGCGATCTTGAGGTGGTAGAAGGTGGCCAGCGAGTCGCACAGGTCTTGCGAGGGTGGGACGTCGTTGGTGTTGGAGAGTTCCTTCACTATGTTGAAGAGCTCTTTGCTGTTGTGCGCGTTGTTGTCTAGGCGGTCTTTGAAGGAGGCCCTTTTGGCAGATCTGATGAGGTGATGGTGTCTGCGGGTGGCGTTCTTGTGGGCTGCGTGGCTGTCCGGTGTTCGTTCACGGAGCCAGACCTTCTCCAGCTTTCGGCAGGTTTGCTTGGAGGCCCGGAAGTTTTCAGTGAACAAGCTGGCTTTCTTGTTGGTGTGACTGTTGGAGGGTTTCCTGATCGGGGGCGAGGGTGTTGGCGCAGTCGTTGATCCACTGTCTGAGGTTGCGGGTGGCGGTGTCTGGGTTGGTTGGGTCGGTGGGTGGGCTCTGGGCGAGGGTGGGGGTTAGCTGGTCTTCTGTGACTTTGCTCCAGCAGCGGCGAGGCATCTGTTGGGTGCAGTGGTACGTGGTGGGTTTCTTGAAGGTGAAGTGGATGCCGCGATGGTCTGTCCAGTGGAGTTTGTTGGTGTGGTTGAAGGAGACATGGGGGCTTGTGGAGAAGATGGGGTCAAGCGTGTGACCGGCGGAGTAGGTGGGTTATGTGATGAGTTGTCTTAGTCCGAGGTAGGCCTCTGAGTGTGGTGTTGGGGTCGGTGTGGATCTGGAAGTACAGGTGTTCAGCGGTGCTGAGGGTGTCGTCTGTGTTGGTCGAGACTCTGAGAGTGTTCCTGTGGACGATGGTGATTCCTCCTCTTGCTCCACTTGTGCTGTCCCTGTGGGTGATCTCGTAGCCTTTCTGGATGGCTATGGCTATGTCGGGTGCCGAGGCAGGGTTCAGCCAGGTCTCCATCAGGAAGGCGACTTCTGGGGAGGTTGAGCCGAGTAGGTCCCAGAGTTCTAAACTAAGATTCGTGAAGGTCCAAATCACCTTTTAATAGCATTTCCACAATACGTTCATCTGGAGCCTGCCTCTTCAAATTCTGGTGCTTGAGAGGCCCTGCCCCTTACTGCTATCATGTCACTTTCCTTCCAGTCTGTAGTACTGACTTAATCTCTTTCAGGCCAGAAAAAAGTAATGTAAAATATGTGTTATGTTTATACTTTGCACTTAGATTCTGGTTTATATTTGTTACTGCAACTTTTGGCGTCCCTGTAGCACTGTACATTACAGGTATTGCAATAGGAGTTACTACCACTTTATGTAAGTGTACTCATGTTATCATTGTCAGTTGTCAGCCTTTGAACATTTAATTCAAGCCTGTGAACTGCAGGTCTTATACAGGAGCCATCAAGGAGAGCTTAACTCACTGAGTTATCTCTCTGGCACTCAGGCTTCAACAGGCTAGTGCAGCAAAAACTCGTTTTGCATCTCACTACATTTTTTTCTCATTTGACCTGAGCTTTGTATGCAAGCGGTAGAAAAAATAAAATATGTGTCCATTCTAAATTCACACAAGGCATTTGCATGTGTGTAAATGATGCAGCATAGGTGCAAGGCAGGTGAATAATTGATGCAGCATAGGTGCAATGCAGGTGATGCACCTATAGAGGAGGGTTGACCGGTAACTGGTATAAGTATATCTGTGAACACACCGCTAACCCACAAAGTAGTGTGCTCTTAGAACCTGGTAAAAGCAGGTACAGGCCGGGTGCAAGGGATTGTAAATGGTGACATGGCACTCTTTAAGAGACTGTGCAGCCAAGTCTAGGCACTGTCGAAAGTTAATTTACAGGGACATAATCTCATATAATTTCCAGCATTTTGCGTTACAATTGATATGTGAAATTCCAGCAATTACACCATTACAGCATGTCATGTAAACAAAAACTTGTTGAGTACAAATCAGATTGCAGATGTTCCAAATGTAACTGGAAATTTCACATAATTTTGTGTAATTTTGAGGCACTTTGTGTAATTTCTGCGTATTTTACATGTAATTTATGCAACTGAAATGATATGAGTTTTACCTGGGTTTAGTCAAGGCACAGTCATTGGTGGTTATCATACACTTAATGAGTATAGCCTTACCAACCATCAACTGAGCCTGGATGCCAGAGGATTTCCCTAGAAGACCATCCTCTGGCACCCTCCACTTGGGTGGAGCGTGCACAAATTGGTATGAGATGTGCACCTGACACTTGCTTTTCCTGAGCGCTGCATTATCAAAGCCATTGGCCTTGTTTTCCCTTCTGTAGCATGCAAGTCCACTTCTTTAACCAGGGACTCTGTGGTCCTCCGCTCCTGTACATCCCACTGTCGCTAATAGGGGTGCAACTAGACTTGAAATTTGCCTGTGCTTTTCCCTGAGACATTTAGCATTCCTGGAATTTCAAGAGTGTGAACCAGACCTGTGAGCATTAGATGTCTGCAAGATGATACCAAGTGAGTCCTTTGTTTGGTCTTTATGTCTGACGCACAGAAATGAAAGAACAGTAGCCTTATTGGAAAGGTGTCATTTCTTACTAAAAGCAACTTAAGCCATGTTGGAAATGGCCCTTTTTGCAGGGTTACCCCCATACTTTTTGCTTCTTCCCCCCTTGTTTTTTCCTGACCTGTGGTTGTTGGAAATAGGACTCTGGGCACTTTACCACGGCTGATCAGTGCTAAAGTGCATATGCTGTCTGTATAAATTACTATTATGATTGGTTATCCATGATTGGCATATTTGTTTTACCAGTAGGTTCCTAGTAAAGTGCACTGAGTGTGCCAGGGCTTGTGATTCAAATGCTACTATTGGGCTTGCAGCACTGATTGTGCCACCCACAGCCCTAAAATGTTGTCTGCAGTTGCTAACTGCCATGCTGACCTGACCAGTGTCCATCCCTTTCTACACACCTTGGACACCCATATGGAAGGCCCTAGGTACCTCCCTGGGCAGGTTGCAGTGTATGTGAAAGGTAGAGCATGTACTAGTGTGGGTGACATGCTCTGGTAGTGAATTACAGCCCTTTCCGTTTTTCACTACGGAAAGGCTATCTTGCCCATAGGCTATAATGGGGAATGCTGTGTATAATGTTTACCGGCATATCTTCCCATAGTTGCAAAATAGAAAATTAAAGTCTGTTATCCCTGAATTCAGAATTTAATAACACATCTTTTAGGAAGGATGATTTTTAAATCCTGTATTTGCAAACAACACTTTTAGAAAGTGGCTGTTTTCTTGTCTGACCTTTCTGTGTGCCTTGGTCTGTTTGTGAATTGACTGTCTGGTTTATGAGTGACAGGTGCTGGAGCCTGGGGGAGTCATCCCTTGGCTGAATAGCTCCATCTGCATCTTGAGTGGTGGGAGGGGATAGCACCTTTGCCTGAATAGGGCTGTGTCTGTCTTTCACACTACTGGCTCCACCTCCCGCTGGGCGGCTGATGACCCTACCCCTCTCTCTCAAAGAAAAGAAGAAGTCAAGTAAACAGAGTGCTCCAGGACTGGCCAGAACTGATTCTGACTAGGCCAAAGCCTCTCTGCCCTCAGAGAACAAATGGAATATTGGTATAAAAAGGGCTACCCAGACTTCAAAAAATTAGATCATCCTGGAATCAAGAAGGAACCTCTGCCAAGGAGAAAGCTGGAAGACTGAAGAAGAAGGACTGACCTGCTGTAAGGCTAACCTCTAGTTGCTTTGCTGCCAAGGAGAGGGGAAGGACTTTGCTGTTGCTGTGTCCCCTTTGCTGTTGCTGCTCCCCATTTCCATAAAAAACAGTCCTTCACTGCTCTCGTTCAGAAAGGCAGTGAAAACCTGGCTCTTCACGGCCGCCACTTAGAGGTCTTGATTCATTCAGAACTCCTTTTTTGGTCCAGCACCAAGACACCCCTGGGCATTCGCGCGCTCTATAAGTCAATAAATCAAATCAAATCAAATCTTGCTTGAAGAGATCTCCAAGGGACTGAGAAGAGCTGGCCTCCTGTTAAGAAGTCCCACGCACAAAAGGACTTCACCCACAGCTTCCCCCCTGAATCCTGCTGAGTGAGTTCTGGCCGTCCTAGAGTGCTTGATCCATTTGTGGGGCCTCTGGAAGTTGTGGCCGTCTGTTTGGGGAGCTGGACAAGAAGAAAAGAAGAAGATCTACAATTTGCACGCATCGTCGACAGTGCAAGAAGATTCCTGTCTCCTCGAAGATTGTCGCAGCACCTGTTGCCGCTGCAAGAACTGACGCATCGTTCTCTTGCGGAGCGCATCGCCCCAGAGCGGGAAGATTCCTGTCGCTGCGAGTATCGTCACAGAGCCTATCGTCGCTGTGAGAAACCGTCACTGCTTGCTTGCGGACCGCGTCCCATCGCTGTGAACATTGTCGCAGAGTCAATGCATCCAGGAGCCACGAGAGAAGGAGACCGCCGCTGCGCCGCGCATCGCCACCACACCGAAGATCGTCGCCGTCTCGAAGCTCGTCGCATCGTGCCTTTGCGAGATACTTCTACCGGAGGAACCTGCGCCTCGGAATCCCTACTAGGTATCGCATCCCCATACAGACCGGATTCGTCGCAACACGCCCGCTGCGTGCAGCGGGGCAGTCGCATCTCCTCCCCAGGGTCTCAGGAATGACGCATCGTTTGTTTTTGGACGCTGCAGTGGCCGCTGGGATCTTTTGTCGCATCTACAGGTACTTTAGACTAAAAGTTACGCAGCTGTGGATTATTTTGGTGCAACCCTTTGAACTCCTTTTAAAGACTTATTTCGGAACAGTGAATGTTGGATTTTTGTCGTTTTGGTCTTTTGTAGTTTGAATAAAGATACTTTATTTTTGTAAACTGGTGTGGAGTCCATTTGTGGTGTTTTAACTGTGTTACTGTGAGTGTTGGTACAAATACTTTACACATTGCCCATGATAAGCCTGTCTGCTCGTGCCAAGCTGCCAAGGGGTGAGCAGGGGTTATCTAAAGAGCGTACCCCCTTTCCCTGACTAGAAGCAAGGGTCCCTATTTGGACATTGGTACCTACCTCTGCTAAGTATAGACCCCCAGATCTAACAAGCCACATAATAAATAAATGCTTTCAAAGAACAAGAAGCTGTTTGTGAGAGGATCTCCCAATGAGCATATGAATGGAATCCCACAAAAGCAGAAGTAGACATATGAATCACAATAATGATGTCGAGCATGCACTGGGATTAATGGAAGTATGGGAGTTTATGTCTCGCTGTCACAAAATGAGGATGGGTCGCCAAGAGTTCAAAGGGTAGGGGCGTCCACAAAGTGGAATAATTGGAATACCTGTTCACAAATGTAAGATCAAGTATGCGTTGATATTTATATTGCATGAAGCACGCTGGTTAACAGCGCAGCACTATACATTATGGGAAGTGATCTCAAGTGGGGTCTTAAATCTTTGAATTAGACACATTTGTGCAAGGATCTCACACATTTTAAGTTTAGGCACAGTGAGATTAAGCAATTTACTCAGAACTGCATGCTTTTCGGTCAAATGCCAATTTGGATTCAAACCCTAATCCCCTGGTGTCAAGGTGCTGGTGTTCAAAATGTTGCATTGGAAATTGGTACCTGTAACATCCACTGCCAGGGCTGACATCACCTACTGACAAGGTGACACCCACATGTCTGGTGAAGAAAGGACCAAAAGAAATTGGTGCCATGTGCTGTATAATTTGTTTCAGCATCATTGTTGTACCGCTTGTTCACTAATCACTCAATCTGCCATCTCTCATTTCACACTTCTATCTACTTTGCTGTCTGAGTCACATTATCCTCTCATTTCTTTCTCCTCTTGTCCCTCCATATTTTCTCACACTTTCGCTTTCTTCTTCTTCACTTTTCTCTATCTCGCTCCACAATTTCTTCCATCAATCCCTTCTCTCTCACTCTCACTCTCTTTCCCAACTTCTCCTCACTTCCTATCAGAGACTGGCCATAGTGGAGACTAACCTAGAAGAGCGGCACTTACACTGAATATAAGATGGTGTCAAGTATCTAAATCCCTACAGACGTCAGTTTTTTATTTTGCTGGAATGAGTACTGAAATAGCTCAACTCAGCCTGTGATCCGGTTCTCTATGAATACCAGGAAATCAGCTCTAGTTCACTGCAAAAAATCAACTGTCTGTAAATGAGCTCAATACTACATTTATATGACGTCTGCTCCATCTGTGCTTGGACTCTGCTTTATCTGGACGGGGGTTTAGCATTATGTATGCAGGGACTCAGCTGCATCTGCCTGGCAGCTCAGCTCTACAAGATGGGAGCCTGTTTGTGAGAGTCCAACTCTTTTAGATTTGCAGCAACTAATTTTATCAGTGTATGAACTCATTTATGTCCTATGAGATGTTCATTCCTATATTGAGATAAGTAATACACTTTAGTTTTAGGTTTCTCTTAATTAAACAGGCACTGAAATGTGGTTCTCAATCCCATGCAGTCCTGAAATTGGTACATTGTGAAGCAACATATTAGATATGTGATAGCTTACATTGCAGTTAAACCTCCCATCTATATTAACCTCGTCTTCTAATTCACTCAATTTCAATTTCAAAGATCTTTATTCGGTTATTCATACAAAATAACCATAAAAGCACATTTGATAAAAACACAAATAAAATCAGAGAAATCTAAAACCACATATCTAAAAGTAACAGTCACAGTGAAATTATTTCACTCTCTACTGCACACTCTCTTCGTCCTCTGTCTTCCTCTCCATCCAGGCTTTGTTGTGAACACCATCTTGACTGTCATTGCATTTAAGGCAATGTGATATTCTTTTTGGCTACATTTGTAGTGAGAACATTTAGAAAGAGCAGTGAAGTAAAGGCAGAGAGATGGAGACAATGGTAAATAAAAAAGAACACAAAAGTGAAATGGAGTGGAAAGATTGGAAAGATGCAGATGAAGAAAAAATAAAAAGGGAGAATGACGATGAGCAAGAAAGGAGGCAGCGTCATGGGGAGGGAGGAGAGTGACTACAGGGATAGAGTATAGGATACAGGGTAGAATGAACAGTGCTAGGGCTGAGGCGACGGCCCTATAGGTGATGCAATAGTAGTTGAAATGCCCCGCAACACATGGGAAGAAAAACGTGGGCTTAGGCAGGAGAGCAAAATGCAAGTAATAAATGAGTTACATTTCAAGTTTGTCTCTTGGGACCAAGCTTGCGTTTCAAAATCCACTCTTCATGCAGACATTAAGGAAGGCAGGCTACGTGGACTGTGTCACAGCAGCAGGTGTGTTAACCCACAGGACGACACCTGCTGGTTTGAAATCTACATAGAGTTGTGCAAGGTGAAGCAGGCGCCAGCTGATAGCAAAAAATGATCAGCTTGAGGAACAGCAGCAAGGCTGAGAAGTCGATATGCATTTCAAGTGAGCCTTTGAAATGTAAGTGTGTCTCAGTCCTCTTTTTCCCTTCATCTCAAGGTTTTCCAAACACAAGCGGTCACTGGCAGAGACGGGAAAGAGGACCAAGCTGTAGACCCTACAATTGCTGACGTGTCTGGGGCATACCATGCTGCTTCAGAAGGCAAAGAGCCATGTCCTGTCCATATACTGTGCCAAGCTAATCCATCTCTTCAGTCTATTAAGTGCCCATCCACGAAACACACAGAGCGACAGGAACTCAAGGGCCTTCTCTGAAGTGGACTAGGAGAAGTTAGCACCCAGTAGTCCTTTTTTAGGTACTACTTGGATTTTTAGAAGACATACCACAAGCCCCCTCAACCCCAACAGAATGGAAGATGTAATGCTATTGATAGAAAAGTCTGGACTGTCTGGTGGACACTGAACTGATGCAAACCCAATAAAAAAAAAAGTTCTTCCCTTTATTGCATTTATATAGTGCTTGCTACCACTCCTCATGAGTAATACGCGCTATATATAAATGCTATTACATACAATGCAATCTGCCATTTTCTACCCATTTCTGCCAATATGTAATTTTCTCCTAAGCCATTTAAATAGAAAACAACTTCTCCCCTTCATTGCATTTATAGTGTTTGCTACCACTCCTCAGGTCAATAAGCGCTATATATGAATGCAATCCCCTACAATACAATTTATCATTTTCTGCTTGTTTTCTTAAGAATCAAAAGGGTATCAGTCAAGTTGAAGAGGAGGCGGCAGAGATCTCCTTTTAGGGGCAGAAATCACAGTTTCAGTACAGAGGTGGTATCTCTTATCCTACTGCTGATCGGCAATCATTAGCTCTCCTTTAAAACCACAGCGAAGGCTCACACACATTGACCTGCACAGCAAAAGCCCCCACCATGAGGTTTGCACCCTAGGATTTTTGAGAATCACCAGTTACTTCCACCCCTTCCTGAGAAAACATTCCAGCGCAGCAGGAAACGCTGAACCCGTCTTTTTAAATCAAGTTAAGTGTATTCTTCCCAAGCAACGCACTGCTGAAGCCCTTTTAGCCAATGGGTGTTGCTCGCCTGTGAATCAGACCCTCTGCCTTCAAAACACTCAAAAAATCACCAAAGATGCTTCATGAAGTAGCTGGTGCCAATACATACTTCTGTGTGGTAAAGCCTTGGTGCTGCAGGTGAAATATTTTTAATTGACCTCAGAAGGATAAACGGCTAGGTGTTCCCACCAGGATTTGAACCTGGGACCATGAAGTCCCATGGATATCCCTGCAGTGGATGCATGTGCCCACTGAGCCATCAAACCTGGCACGAGCAAGCCTGATAGACTCCGAATAGGGATACATCTGGTTGAGTAGAAATGGAAGAGAATTCAAAGAGACAGGCTTCCCTTCGAGGAATAACGAGACGGCAAGTGTTCACTAATACGAAGAATTCTTGGCGGGATTGTGACGCTTTCTCGAACATTCCAGGCCTCTCGCTCGTCGCGGTTATTGTAGTGATACGTTCGGACGATACCGTCCTGCCTTTTAACGCGTGCACTTAGTACTTACAAAGAGATTGCTCCACAGGCGCACATAAGTGTTCTTTTATTTGCACCATACTTTGTAGCATAAACCTGTCTTCTAGTTATCTATTACGGGGGCGGTGGGGCTTCAAGCTTGATGCGCCCGCATCATTTAATGTAGTCAGAATTGTGAATACAAAGTGCCACTCTGATGAAAAGTGCCCCTTTCAGTAACTGATACTCAAAGTGCCAATTATGTTTGGTTTGCGCAGCAGGAAGTACGCCTTTGTAATTATGCGCATATCCAGCGCCTAGGCCCTAGGGTCTGGCGTTCTTGTTTTGAACGGCATATTCTGATGAAAAAAAGCGAATGTGAAATGTATACGGGTTGATGCGGGGAAGAAAAGAATGCATTTTATAATTGTAGCGAATTGAGCGGAACCCGTGGTTTTTTGTTTATTCTTGTGTTTATTGATCGCATTTCTTGCGTCTTAGGAATTACGAAAATATGTTTTGCAGTTTTCAAACAAGTTATTACTATTCAGCCGCGCAGGCCAGGTTGCCATGACAAGTTCATAGACAACAGTTTAGCTTTGTTACCATATTCTGAACATAGATGCTAGTTTGCATTTGGTACTTAGAAATGTGCATTAAACGCAGACCATTCTGTCCTAGGAGACAGGCAAAAGTACCGATCACTACTATTTCGAAAAAGGGTGAAGTTAGTAAGCAAACAAACGTAATAAACTGAAATCTGAACCAATTTTTTTAGATTTGCAGGACAAGAGATTTCCACACCTGCATCAAAACTTTATTGACAGAATAAAAATGTTTAATGCATATTCTTGTCACCATTGTCATATAAAGCAGAATTCTGACACACTTCTTGCCATGGATTGTTGACACTGCAACTTACTGGAACATTCTTGCCATTGGTTGTTTATAATTGTACATTTTCTGCCAAACTCACTGTGCAGGATTGCCCACCATGCATGGAACCCATATCAGGAAACTGCTAACCAGTGCTAAAGTGCATGTGACATTTTCCTCCACACTCTGTGTAGGATTGCCCACCACGCAGGGAACCCATATCAGGACTGCTAACCAGTGATAAAGTGCATGTGTTTCTCCCATGACCATGGTTTCATTGACTTATCCTCAATTGATATATTGTGTATGTAAGTCTCTAGTACAGTGCACTACCTGTGCCCAGGGACTGTAAATTAAATGCAACAAATGGGCCTGCAGCACTGATTGTGTCACTCATACACACAAGTATCCCTTTAAAACATGTCTCAGGCCTGCCACTGCAGAGCCTATGTGTGCAGTTTACACTGTCATGCCGTCTTGGCATTTAAAACCCCATGCCAAGCCTTAAACTTCCCTTTTATTTCATATGTCACCCTAAGGTAGGCCCTAGGTAGCCCGTAGGGCAGGGTGCTGTGTAACTAAAAGATAGGACATATACTTGTACGTTTTGCATGCCCTGGTAGTGAAAAACACCTAAATTCGTGTTTCACTACTGTGAGGTCTACTCCTCCCATAGGTTAACATTGGGAATTCCTTTTTACACTTTTAAGCTATAGTTACTGAGTGAGAACAAGTAATTCTGAAATGTTTCATATTATTGGAATGGTAATGATAAATCCTCTTTACTGGTAAAGTTGAACTTAACATTACTATTTTAGAAATGCCACTCTTGGAAAGATGGCTTTTCTCTGTTCTTAAAGCCCTGTGTTCCTCCAGTGTGTCTCCAATACACGTCAGGGGTGGGTGACAGCTGGACTTTGTGCATTCTCTCTAGACAGCCACAGTCAAAGGAAGGGTAGGCATTACTGAGTGCCCATCTGCATCCTGATGACTTATCCTGGGCGAGACGGCCGGGAGGAGCTGACACTTACACCTGAATGGGCAGTGTCCTATCCACACACAAAGGGCTGACTACCCCTCTGTAGGAAGTCTGCAGCCAGGACTGGGAGGGAGGACCTCTGAGCACTTAAAAGCCAATTTTTGAACTCACCTTCACTTCAAAGGCCCAACTGGGTATAAGCATTGGGTCTCCGACCCCCCCAAATCAGACTCTTCTGGGCTTGTACAGAAACTCTGCCAGGAAGAAGGACTGCTGTGCTACTACAAGGACTGCAACTCTGCTGGACTTCTGCTCTGGAAGAACTGCTTTCTGCTGTGCTACCCTGCTGCCATCTGCTCTGCTGAGGAAGAACTGGACTCTTGCTTGAACTCAGAGTGAATTCCAAAGGCATGCTGGCTTGCCTCCTGTTTTGAGACTCAGGAATATCAAATTCTCTTCTCCTACTCCTGTGCCTGGTCGATTGGAAGTGATCCATGTGCTTGCCCCAATGGAACCAAAGCTTCCTTTGCTGCATGAAGCAGAATTGTTGGAAATGGCCCTTTTTGCAGGATTATCCCCAAAGTTTTTGCTTCTTCCTCCCTTGTTTTTCCTGCCCCGTGGCTGTTGGCAATAGGACTCTGGGCACTTTACCACTGCTGATCAGTGCTAAAATGCATATGCTCTCTGTGTAAGTTGTTATTGTGATTGGTTAGCCATGATTGGAATATTTATATTACCAAGAAGTCCCTAGTAAAGTGCACTTAGTGTGCCAGAGATGGTGATTTAAATGCTACTAGTGTGTCTGCAGCACTGATTGTGCCACCCACATGAGTAGCCCTAAAATGGTGTCTCAGGCCTGCCACCACAGTGCCTGTGTGCAGTCTGTGAACTGCCACATCCTCCTGGTCAGTGTCCCCACTGACCAGGCCTAACCCTTCCCTTTCTGTACGCATTGGTCACCCCTATGGAAGGACTAAGGCACCCCCTTGGGCAGGGTGCAGTGTATGTGAAAGGTGGAGCATGTGCAAGTGCAAGTGACATGCTCTGGTAGTGAATTACAGCCATTTTCGTTTTTTCACTATTGTAAGGCTATCTTGCCCCATAGGCTATCATGGGGAATGCTGGCAACAGTGGCTACCAGCATATCTTCCCATAGGTGCAAGATAGGACATAAAAGTCTAGAATCCCTGAACTCAGAATTTAATAGCACATCTTTTAGGAAAGGTTGTTTTTAAATCCTGTGTTTGAGAACAGCACTTTTAGAAAGTGGATGTTCTCTTGTCTGACCTTTCTGTGTGCCTTGGCCTGTTTGTGAATTGACTGTCTGGTTTGAGAGTGACAGGGGCTGGGGAGCCCCCAGGAGGCTGGATGAGGCAGCACAAGGCTGAATGACTGCACCTGCAACTTGAGTGGTGGGAGGGGATAGCACCTGGGACCTGAATAGGACTGTGCCTGCCCCCCACAGAGCTGGCTCCGCCCCTCGTCTGATGTCTCTGCCCTGCACTGTGAAAGGAGAGAAGGAATCCTGTCAGCAAAGTGCTCCAGGGCTGTGCTTTCCCTCTACAATGCTGGCTCCACCCCCTCCTGGGCGGCTGACGACCCTGCCCCTCTCTCTGAATGGAAAGGAGAGGCCAGTAAAGCAAAGGGCTAAAGGAACATTCAGAACTGGTTCAGACCGGGCTCAGAGCCCTCCTGCACAAAGGGAACAAAGACTTTTAGGGGTATAAGTACAGGACCCCAGACTACAGAAAATTAGATCATCCTGGAAACAAGAAGGAACCTCTGCCAAGGAGAAAGCTGGAAGACTGAAGAAGAAGGACTGCCCTGTTGTGTGATGCTGTACTGACCTGCAGTTGCTTTGCTGCCTAGGAGAGGGGAAGGACTTTGTTGTTGCTTTGTCCCCTTACTTGAATGAATCTCCAAGGGCCTGTTGTGAGCTGGCTCCCTGTTTTGAAGTCCCAGGAACAAAAAGGACTTCACCTCCAGCTACCCTGAGCTCTGCTGAGAGAGCTCTGTCCTTCCTAGAGTGCTTGGGCCAGTTGTGGTGCCTCATAAATTTGTACCTGTGCTGGGAAGCTGGAAACCAAGATTTGAGAGACTTTGCTACAGAAAAGTTATTGCATCGCTCGCTTGCGGAGCACATCCCTGACAGTGTGAGGAAATTCCCGCCGCTACGAAGACCGAGATTGTCACAGCGCCTGTTGCCGCTGCCGGAGACGTCGCATCCTTCGTTTGCGGGAAGATCAGGATCGCTGCGAGCATCGTCGCAGAGCCTGTTATCGCTGGGTGAGATCGCCGCACCGCCTGCTTGCGGCTCGCATCACCTCGCTGCAAACATTGTTGCAGAGCCATCGCATCGAGGAGCTGCGAGAGGAAGATCGCCGCTGGATTACGCATCGTCGTCCAGGAGATCGTCGCAGCCCCTACAGATCATCCCATCGTGCCTTTGCCTCTGCAACAGGACTGTCGCCAATGCCTCCCCATGGTCTCAGGAGAAACGCATTGCTTGTTTTCCACCGCACAAGCTTCTGCTTTGGAACTTTGTCACACTTAAAGGTACTGTTGGCTAAACGTGACACAACTTTGAACTTTTCACGCAACTGTGGATTATTTTTATCGCAACTTTAAGAACTCTTTCGCAACCATATCCTTGAACTGTGTATGTTGGATTTTTGTCGTTTTGGTCTTGTGTAGTTTAGATTAAGTACGTTTATTTTTCTAAACTGTTGTGGAGTCAGTTTGTGGTGTTTCACTGTGTTACTGTGAGTGTTGGTACAAATACTTTACACATTGCTTTTGGATCAGCCTGACTGCTTGTGCCAAGCTACCAAGGGGGTGAGCAGAGGTTATATCTAAAGAGTGTTTCCTCCTTACCCTGACTAGAAGCAAGGGTCAGTGGTAAACTACCTCTGCCAACTAGGGACCCCAGTTCTAACTAAAATCAACACATTGTTTTTGCGGGCACAGACCCACTACATCACACTCAGAACCAGTGCATCACCTCAAGAACTGATGCATCCGAATCGCCGCCTCTGCAGTAGGAGAAGATTAATGCATCCCCTCATCTGCTTAGAAAAAGCTGTCGCATCAGGATTGGAACCAATGCATCTCGGTTTCTACACTTCTTCAGGACTGGTGCGTCATCATTGTTAGGTGGAGAAAATCGACTCATCACCTCGACTATAAGGATCAACAAAGATACATCACTCGGCTGCAACCTATATCTCTCTGTTGCAACTAGGATCAAGGTACTTTGTACAGTGGGCCTTGCCTGGCTCCTGTATCTGGCCCACACTCCATTGTGAATAACCTGAACTCTTAACTTTGTCCTGGTCCAGCACAACCAAATCACCCCCATAGGCACTTATTGGTTCTAAACTCTATTTTCACTTGTATCCTTAAAACATTAATATTGTGAGTTCTACTTATTGGATTGTTGTCGTTTTGGTCTTGTTTCATTTATAATATCATAATCTATTTTTCTAAACTGGTGTGGAGTCTTTTTGTGATGTTGCCACTGAGCTACTCTTTGAAGTGTTGCACAAATATTTTACTCATTGCCTCTAACGTTGAGCCTGCCTACTTTGTGCCAAGTTGCCAGAGGGTGAGCACAAGTTAGTTTATGGTGTGTATCTGACTTACCCTGACTAGGATTTTAGTTCCTGCTTGGACAGGGTGCATATCTCTGCCAACCAGAAACCCAATTTCTAACAAGAGGCATGTGTAAAACTGCTAATGCTCCTGCACTCATCAATTGCTATCAAGGGTCAGCACGTGAATAGCTTGAAAATGGATCTGTAGCCATCCCCACTGTGTTCACACTCTGCGACCATCCTCTGTCTAGACAAACAGTTCTGCTGGCCGACAGAACAAATCATAAGGCACAAAACCATAGGTCTCACAAACATAGAGGCTGACCACTGGGTAAATAGCACAGTGCAGTAAAACAAAATGTCACTAGAGAAGGCCAAATGAACATCTAGCAACACACCGGACGTAACTTCCATTTGTGCAGCAGTTGCAGTGGCACCTGGTCCAAGAAGCATGAGGAGCGACTGAACCATGATTGTTGCTTCATTTTAAAATACAAACTGTAGCAAGGGTCACATTCCCTTCCTTGCAATAGAGCCCTTGACGCACTGGCTACACTACTGGCTACAGAGGTTTGGGAGTGTCGAAAAAATGGGCTATATAGGTGTGAACACTGTCACGTTCCCACATAGAGATCAATTGGTTCCCTATTTTATGCTGGAGCTAATGAGGTTGGCTGAAACGGGCATTCCAAATTCACAAAAAGAAGTGGCTCAAAAGCAGGACAAAGCACAAAATTCCAGAATACATTTACTTAGAAACCAGGAGGTTGGCAAGAGTGTCTGCCCACTCTATCCAACGAGGTGGCTCCCATATCTGCCTACACATTTGTGAAGACTGTATCGAATGCAATGCATAATTCATAAAAAAGTAACTGCCAGGGCCCTCGTCAGCAGGCCACTGCAGTTTGCACCACACAGTGCCCCTGCCGGTGCTGCCATTGAGAGTACCAAAGCAACTACTAATCATCACACTCCTACAAGTCCGACACTTCACACTGTTCCAGGCCCCCAAAGCAATAAGAATGTCTTGGGCGGCAGGTATTACTCATTTTAAATGTATATTGAATTAATAAACAACTGTTGTTGTGCTCATCTCTAAATTAGACAAACAGTGCCACCATGTGGCAGACTATTATCAGTGCAGGTGTTGACAATTAAGTGGCTGGTGCCAGCTCCGGAAACCAGAAACCACCAGCTCAAATTAAGCAGTGAGTAGTTTAGTACTGTCTCTTGGTGTAGCGCATGGTCTGGATTCCTACCTAGATCCTTTGATCCTAAAGCCATGATAAAGAGGCGATATACATGTCAGTGCTGTAAGAATTCACAACAGGATAAAGCAATCAACAGTGTTATAAGAGATGCCCTATGAGCCCAGTTGAGAAATATGTCTTATCACCCTATGAAACCCAAGAGACAGTGAAAGGCCATCAAACACCCTCCTTCCATGTACAGATTGCTGCTGTTAAAACCTCGCCAGGTTTATGATTGTTCACTTCTATTCTCTGTGAGATGTTACTAATGAAGTGTCTGATGCTTTACAGGCTGGCTTTACAGATCACCATTGAATATTTTGGTGCAATTCTCTTTCTTTTAAATAGAAAGTGGTACATTCTTTGCCTCCGTAATTTATCTCCTGCCTAATCACGTTAATTGGATTCAGCCAGAAAGATTTAAATAGACTAGTGTCATTTGACATGTGTGGATAATGAAGGGACTTGTATTAATTTTTGATAGCCCAAAATGATATGGTGACACTGAAAGCATGCGGTTAACAAATGTACATTGTAAATCAAGCGAAGTTCCGGCTCATATTTGCAGTTTTGGAAATCCTATGAATGTTGGTTTCCATTATAACAAGAGCATTGGAAGCGTTTTGAGGACAACTTAACCGGATTTAAAGAATTGTATTAGTAATGAGCACTTTGAATGTATTTCATGGCCCCCATAACATACTGAGACAATGCATGAATATAAGGTGGCAGATATCTTTTATTTAAATGTGCTTTTTGAGAACTATCTGGGACAATTGTCGAATGATATCTGATAGAAGCCGTTCTTATGGGTTTAGATTAATAAAAGCACATCTCTCCTCATCAGCAAGTTTTCTCAAGTCAGGATGTGAGCATTGTAGCAATGCACTCCAGAAAAAAGGCAGTGATTCATGTTAGGGTGTGAACATTGCAGCAACGCACACCAGAAACAATTCAAAGTGATTCATGTCAGGGTCTGAACATTGTCGCAATGCACAGCAGAAACAATTCAGAGTGGTTCATGTCAGGATGTGAGCATTGCAGCAACGCACACCAGAAACAATTCAAAGTGATCCATGTCAGGGTGTGAACATTGCAGCAACGCACACCAGAAACAATTCAGAGTGATCCATGTCAGGGTGTGAACATTGTCGCAATGCACAGCAGAAACAATTCAGAGTGGTTCATGTGAGGATGTAAGCATTGCAGCAATGCACTCCAGAAAAAAGGCAGTGATTCATGTTAGGGTGTGAACATTGCAGCAACGCACACCAGAAACAATTCAGAGTGATCCATGTCAGGGTGTGAACATTGCAGCAGCGCACACCAGAAATAATTCAAAGTGATCCATGTCAGGGTGTGAACATTGTCGCAATGCACAGCAGAAACAATTCAGAGTGGTTCATGTGAGGATGTGAGCATTGCAGCAATGCACTCCAGAAAAAAGGCAGTGATTCATGTTAGGGTGTGAACATTGCAGCAACGCACACCAGAAACAATTCAGAGTGATCCATGTCAGGGTGTGAACATTGCAGCAACGCACACCAGAAACAATTCGGAGTGATTCATGTCTGGATGTGAGCATTGCAGCAATGAACTCCAGAAACAATTCAGAGTGATCCATGTCAGGGTGTGAACATTGCAGCAACGCACACCAGAAATAATTTGGAGTGATTCATGTCTGGATGTGATCATTGCAGCAATGAACTCCAGAAACAATTCAAAGTGATCCATGTCAGGGTGTGAACATTGCAGCAACGCACACCAGAAACAATTCAAAGTGATTCATGTCAGGGTCTGAACATTGTCGCAAAGCGCAGCAGAAACATTTCCGAGTGGTTCATGTGAGGATGTGAGCATTACTCCAGAAAAAAGGCAGTGATTCATGTTAGGGTGTGAACGTTGCAGCAACGCACACCAGAAACAATTCAGAGTGATCCATGTCAGGGTGTGAACATTGCAGCAACGCACACCAGAAACAATTCGGAGTGATTCATGTCTGGATGTGAG
This sequence comes from Lissotriton vulgaris, assembly GCF_964263255.1. Lineage (NCBI taxonomy): Eukaryota > Metazoa > Chordata > Amphibia > Caudata > Salamandridae > Lissotriton > Lissotriton vulgaris. The sequence continues at coordinate 157,607,072 of NC_141690.1, forward strand.
CATTGCAGCAATGAACTCCAGAAACAATTCAGATTGATTCATGTCTGGATGTGAGCATTGCAGCAATACACACCAGAAACAGTTCAAGGTAGGATGTGAGCAATGGAGCAACACACAGCAGAAACAATTCAGAGTGATTCAGGTCAGGATGTGAGCATTGTAGCAATGCACTCCAGAAGCAATTCAGAGTGGTTCAGGTCTGGGTGTGAGCATTGCCGCAATGAACTCCAGAAACAATTCAGAGTGGTTCAGGCCCGGATGTGAGCATTGCAGCAATACACACCAGAAACAATTCAAGGTAGGATTTGAGCATTGGAGCAACACACAGCAGAAACAATTCAGAGTGGTTCAGGTCAGGATGTGAGCATTGCCGCAATTAACTCCAGAAACAATTCAGAGTGATTCATGTCAGGGTGTGAACGTTGCATCAACGCACACCAGAGACAATTCAGAGTGGTTCAGGTCAGGATGTGAGCTTTGCAGCAATACACACCATAAACAATTCTAGTCAGGATGTGAGCATGCCACAACACAAAGTAGAAACAATTCAGAGTGATTCATGTCAGGGTATGGAAAATCACACAGAAGGGGGCCATAAACAAATACATAGACAGGGGAAGCAGGGGAAGAGACACGTAATCAACTAGCAATTACCCCACTGCCTGAAAAGTATTAGGAAGAAATGCTAACCGTCACTGACACAAAACCAAAACAGCAATGTTGCATCTCCTAGGGTAGATAATACATTGTGCTGAAGGCTAAGATGGCTACACATATGTCAAATTGACTGGTGCATCGGGCCGTGACACGGTCTTCTAACTTACCTGGTTGTTTGGCTGACGCTAATGATTTTTTGCGGCAGACCTTCTTTCCTATTTTACTGTGTGGCTGCGCTCCGCTTTCACCCTGTTCTGGACTTCTGTTCACTTCGTGGCATATCTGGATGTACCTAGATTCGTATTGCGTTGAATTGATTTTGTGTAAACTCAGGCGCTCCTCTTTGTTTCAACTCGCCATCACATTTTACTGCCCCCTGAAGAAGGTCAGACCCACTCATTGGGGTCATAATGGAGGCACGTGTCGGCGCAGGAGTCCTCTGTTCTCTATATCTACCCCAAGATTTTGTATTTGTGGCATTCATTGAAATTTTTAAATGAATTGTGTCAATAATTTTGCTTCATCCAATGAAATTATATTATTGAGTTGCTGGCATTACCATTATTGTGGTCGTAGATAGTCCCCACATTGTCATTATCCTTTTGTGGGGGGTGACCAACAGATGAGCTTCGGAGACTGTAGGCCATGTATGATTTTTGTGTATGTGTGAATGAATGAGTATGAATTGGTCTGAGATAATGAGTGGTCTTTAGTATGAGTGGTGTGCCTGGGTTTTTCTTTTACTGTATTGCATATTATTGAATATTTATCAACTGTATGTATTGTGGCTTTTTTTGAGATTAGTTACAATACATTTGATATTACTATTTTCAAAAAATATGGTTAACGTTTGTTAGTATTTTGACATATGTGTAGCCATCTGGTATTTAGCACACTGTATTAACTACTTCTGGGGGGATGTGACATTGCTGTTTGGGTTTTGGATCAGTGTCGGTTAGCATTTCTTCCTAATAAATTTCAGGCACTGGGATACTTGATACTTGATTTCATGTCAGGGGGTGAACATTGCAGCAACGCACACTAGAAACAATTCAGAGTGGTCCGGATGTGTGACCACATCCGAGTTGGCCAACGGAGATGAAAAGGCTTTGCCGGGTCTGATTCACGACGGGCAACTCGGGGCTCCGAGTTTGTGCCTTCGTTCTAATCAATTGATAGCTGAGCCGTACACACTACCCAGTGGACCTTCCAGGCCACCTTCTGCAATTTACCGGACTTCTCTCACTAAGACGATTTCATCCCCCCTGGCCAACTTGGGGCTCCGAGCTTGTGCATTATTCAATATAATTGACCTCGGCCGTGGACATCTCACAGCCGCATGTACTACACAGTGGACTGCACAGGCCACCTTCTATAATTTACTGTACGTCTCCCACGAGCCATCGTTTATTCCCGTCTGCCTCTGGAACCACACACTACCCGAACTGGCAACCCGGTCCTGATGAAGATCCTGATTCAATAGGATCGAAACGTCGTCGACCCTTTTGCAGCGCGACTCGTGGTGCACCATTATCCTTGGTTCTCAAAGCTAACAACATCACTCATTGATCGAGGAAGAACCATTGCCTCTGTATATATTGTATTTGTTTCACATTGTCACCTTGCATCCTTCGCTGTATTCACCCACTTGTCACTCACGCCGTCACTCTTCGCTTCACTATCACCAGTGCACAAAGCCCCCTTGGGTTGCCTCAGCATTTCCTGCCTAAAGTGCTGTTCCAACTGTTTTGTATGAAATGTTTTTTTCAAATATATGATGCTACATGCACTTTCTAAAACTGAAATTTATAGTCTCTCTCCCTTTTTCCTATGTTCTCATAATGTCTTGTACATATATTTTTATTCGTCCCTCTTAGTGAATCCAGTTGAGATATTGTTGTTAAAATATATGGAGCGATTCAAGTATAGATTGCTACAAAAATCTGTTGATCGGTGTCCACCCAGCTTCACTTTATGAGGTCCAGACATCTAGTAGAAACATTTCACTCCCTTTCCTGTGCAAGGTGGCTCATTAACTTAAGTTCTCTCTGCTGACTTCAGTGAGTAACATCAAGGGCAGTTTGAACCGAGCCAGATTAGCCTTCCATCTTTCTGAAGCTGATATATAATATTATTAAATGGAATAATAGTAACACGGGTTTACAGCTATCAGAAATAACAAAATGGTGAAATTAAGCACTACATAAAACATTCAATTGTTATTTATTGTTACATGTTTAAAAAGAATGCACGGTGGATACTGATGTGCTGGATAATATATCAGAAGTTATGTACACCATACATAAAGATAAATACATTTATCCTGAAGTTCTGTCATGTTGTCTATTCCGAAGACTATACTTCAACTCAGAAAACTGTCTTATCATGTCGTAATAAACAACCAGGAGCTACAACCGACCGGCTTCCTTTAGCACCAGCAAGGAACTACAGCCAAGCTAGTGGGGAAACAGCATGAACTTGTGCTACTTCATTTTTAATTTGATAAAAACTGTGAGATATGTTCAAGCACTGTTTCTTGAAAATTACTTTGCAGTTCTTGTTCCATGTTAGGAACGTTGAGCGATGCATACTAAAACCACTAATTAATTTTTCAGTAGGACGCCAGCTACTTCATGCATACTGAGGCGTGCAATAGCATTATGAATTTGTTTTTCCTCTTGATATTCTGGGAGCTAAAAGCTATGTCTGCTCTGAATTACAACATGACAAAAGACCAACTGGTGCCTTTACCTCTAAGCCCTGCTTTTGGCTTGTTCATCAAGATGTTAAATGTAATTACATGTTATATAGGGCAACACACACCAATAAGGTGTCCTGGCGCTAACTAGACAATTAAGACAATAACTAGAGAATCACCCCATGTAGCAAAGTGCCGCCTTACAGAATCCAGGTAAAGGCTCTAGCACAAATAACTTCCAAGGTAAGGGGTTTCACAGTTTAGCCGCTGCCACTGAGAAAGATTGGCCTCCCTTCTGGTACAATGAGTCCTAGGGCCCAACACGATGCGAACATCAGAAGATCTCAGGCTACGAGAAGGAAGGTAGTAATGGAATCTGTCTTGAAGATACGGAGGTCCTGTTAAATGTAATGCCGTAAAGACAAGGCACATGACCGTGAATTCAATCTGCTTGGCTACAGGAAGTACATTAAGATTTTTTTTAAAGATTGGAAAGCTGAGGAATGCCTAAGCAAAGCCAAAGCCAAGTGAGATTGGCATTTTGAAACCACTGCAAGTGATGTAGTAAAGTGGCAGAAAGAGAGAGCTGCAGTAGTCAAGTTGACTCAAAATAGTATCTACTGCTATCAACATTCTAGTGTGTACTGGCAGGAAAACCATGATTTTCTATAAAAAAAATTCAATTAAATTAACACAAGTGGAACACACCCTGCTCACATGGCCGGCCAGAGTCAGATCTTGATCAGTCAGGAATCCTAAATACCAAATCTCAAGGACTGGAGTTGGAGGGGTTCCTAGTTGTTTGGGCCAGGACCCAGGCAGCAGAGTTTTAGATGAGATTTTGCCTGCAATTGTCAATCTTTTGGTTTTCATGAATTCATATGCATCGTGTTTGCCACTGCATTAATTATAGGATGACATGGAGTCCCACTGTCTTTGCTCAACTGAAATCAACATTTGAGAATGATCTGCATAAAAGGTGAATTTAATTCAAGCCTAAGGAGAAAAATTAGTCCACCAAAGATTGTACATACACGTTTAACACAGTTGAACTTAGAACAAACAGACCCCAGTGGAATTCCCTGGCCCACCAACTGAAAGCCAGATTGAAAGGTTCGGGATGGCTTGGGATCTCAACACACAGATTTTCTTCAGCCATTACAATATCTGGGTGCGGTAGACAATGGCAAAGGCTGAAGAAAGTTCCAGTATCACCAGGGTTGACAAACTGCGCCACTCTGCGACTTGTCTAAGCTTATCCACGACTGAGACTAAGGTAGTCTCTGTATCATGGCTAAGCCGAAAGCCTGCTTAGGGCTCATCAAAGGTTTTAATTTTTTTCTAGGAAAACAAGAAAGTTGGATATTTACAGCCTTCTCTATTACCTTTATTATTAAGGGCAAAAAGGATATAGTCTCCCCATCTCCCTTAGATTGGCATTATCCTTTTCGAGCAGTGGGTTTGAGAACTACTACCAACTTGAAGGATTTGTGCAGCGTTCTAAAAGAGACTAAATCCTCCCTGTATAACTTGTGAGGGAGGAGTTCTAGGGCAAAGCCTGAACCAATTGCGTCCTACAAATTAATCAAAACAGCGAGACCAATAGGCTTAAAGAAAGGCGATTTCTTTTCAGGTTCCACTAAAGACTCCACAAGGGGGACATTCTACTCATCGAAGGCCACTGCTTCAAGAAGAATGTCATCACAAATAGCTTTAATATTGTCCTCAAAGAACACAGAAAGATTATCACAACGGATTTGTGATGCTTCCTAAAAGTAGTAGCATCAGGATATACTAGAGCTCTAGCGATAGTAAATACCTTTTTGGGCTACTAGAATTTTGTTAACATAGTACTTAGATTTGAAGTTACTAATTTATTTTTGTACACCTCTCCTCTGAATTTCCACCTTTCCCATCACTGACCAACTCTCCCACCACTGACCACCTCTTCAGTCAATGCACACATGCTTGTAGCCCCTCTCCTCTGTTCACTTTTGTAGTTAGGGCCCACTTTTCGTGCCATCATCCCCCTTCTTCCCCAAATGCCTCTCTCTTTCATCAGTGCACTTCACTCCTATCATTGGACCTCTCACCCATCCCATTCCATATGTATCAAGCCACTGTTCACTACACTTTCATCACTGCTCACCTCTCTCCTGCCATTGTCCACATTTTCTCCTGTCATTTCACTGATTCTTGACCCTGTTCACCTCTGCTGCCCTATTCACATCTCCAATCTTCGCCCACTTCTTCCTTCAGTTTTCAGTTATTGCTCACTGGTACCTGTCGTGTCACCTGCCCTTCTCCCATTTGCCTCCATTTCTCTTAATAATGGTACTCTCTCCCATCACTGACATCCTCTCCTGCTATTAACACTTTCTTCTGTGGCTGCACCCACTTCCTTTACTTAGAGTATACCATGCAAAAGATAATCACTTCTAACAAGAACCATAAAGAAAAGGTTTCCTTTTCTGCTCGGCTACGAAGGCCTCCGGTGTATACCATAGAAACACTGAAACAGATGGTTTTACCTGTGTTGGAATCTCTAGACTTCAGCACCTGTTCACAAGAAATGAGAAAGTGTCATATTCTTCACCAGTGCCACAAGAACATTGAGATATTGGTCTTTTGGAAAACTTGACTGCTAATATGCAAAGAATGTATTTATTTTATTTTTATTTATTACGTTTATAAAGCACGAACAAGACTCTCATGGTAACCGAGCACTGTACAACAAAAGAGCTGATGAGGGTTGCAGTACAGTAAAAACCCGTGTCACCTAAGCTATGTTGTACATAGAATTAAAAGAACAAGGTAACACAATAGGATACAATATCAAATAAGGTGAGATGATAGTTTCAGAATAGTTCTCTTAAGAAACATGTTTTTCTAGTAGTATGGTTTTTACTTCCTTCTTGAAAAGCCTAAGTGAAGTAGTTGCTCTTGCTGAGGGTGGTAGGGCGTTCCAAAAGTTTTGGGCATATCTAGCAAAAGTGCTACCATGAGTTCTCCTGTTTTTAAATCTGGGTAGTTCTAGTATGAGGGGTTTAGTACTTCTAGAATCCCTTCTACCTCTTGAAAGCTAGATCCTATTCACTGCTTATTTAGGACCAGAATTGGCTAGGGCTTTGTGTGTTTTGCATGCAGCCTTCATTTGGATCCTAGCCAGTTGAGGGCTCTGAGCAATAGGGAAATATGATTATAGCAGCATGTGTCTGTTAAAAGTCTTGCTGCTGCATTTAGTGTCGCTTTCATTGGGGCTAGGCTGGCTTTAGGTAGTTTTAGGTGGTTTTCCCATAGTCCAGTTTTTAGACCTCTAGAGGTTGTACCTCAGTTTTGACATCTCCTAGCGTCATGAAGGTTTTTCTTTTTTGTTTTAGAAGGGGCAGATGTTGGTTAGCTCTTCTGGTTGCAACTTGTAAGTGAGCTCGCATATTATGATTTGAGTCTAGTGTGATGCCTAGTGATTTTATGGAGTCGCTGATGGGTGGGGTTCCGTTTAGTGATTTGATGTTAAGGGAGTAAGGTTGTGGTTGTTGGGATCTAACAGGTGGGGCAAAATGAGTACTTTCAGTTTTCAGTGGATTTAGTTTTAGATGGTTGTGTGCCAGCTAGTCCTATGTTTTCCCCAGGATGTCATCCAGTCACATGATATCCTCTTGGGAGGAGAGTTTGATGTAGAGCTGAGTATCATCAGCATACATGTGATATGGGACCTTTAATCTTATAAGGATTTCAGTGAGTGGTTCCATGTACAGAAGAGCGAAGGTGACATTGTAGATTTTGTGAAATGACCCTGTCGATGTCCGCTACCTCCGATAAGGTGGTGCCTCTTTTGACTCTTTATTATTGGTTCTGCAAGAAGGAGGTGAACCAGTTGAGGATGGCTCCTGATAGGCCCATACTGAACTCAGGAGTTTCTTTGAGGTTTTTGTGGCTGACAGTGTCGAACACTTCTGACAAATCTAGAAGCATTAGGAGAAAGAATTAGTTTTGGTCTAAGATGTTTGTATAGGATCTAGATATGGCAACTTCAGTTTTGTGACCAGGCCTGAAACCTGGTTGGTGTTTGTCTAATAATTCAAATAGGATATGTTCGTTTAGCTCATCATGGGTGCATTTTTCTATCAATTTCCCCCAAAAAAGCAGACTGGATACTAGTCGGAAGTTGATTAAGTCTTTCTGGTCAGTACCTGTTTTTTTTAGAAGGTAGGATACTTGGCCCATGTTCAGGCATTCGGAGAGGGATCCTTGATGGAGGGATGCGTTTACATTTTCAGCAGTAAGGGAGTGACAGATTGGTGGATCTCTTTCAGAATGTGGGAGTGAATGGGATAAGCAAAATGTGTGATAGGTTTCATTGCCTGAATGGTATTCTGGATTTCCCCATCAGAGAGAGCTCTGAAAATGATTGAGAATTCCCTGTGTTTTTTAGACAGTTGGGGTGTGCTGATCAGTATTCATACTGTGTGCTTAGAGAATGGGGTTGATTGATTCCCTAGGCTGGTTATTAGCTTCGCTGGGAATAAAGTTGCTAATGGATGCATTTTTATCTTTTAAGAAACTGGAAAAGGAATTACAGGTTTCTGTCATGTTGTTTACAGTTTTGGGTTCTGCAATTTTCCTGATTATTGTTTTATGTCAAAAAGTTTCCTGTACCTCTGTCTAGTTGCAATCTGATCGCTGTTTTTTGTCATTAAAGATAGCCTTGGTGTACAAGCTTCTGTGCATTCTCAGCGTTTCAAGGGGGGTAATGTTTAGGTCCTTCCACCAGAGTGGTTCAATACATCTTAGTTGTCTTCTTTCATTGTTTATGTTTTAGCTGAACCACAGTACTGTAGTTTTTTTTTGGAGCAGCCTTCTGAACTATGTTGGTCATACGGTTGTCAAAGAGGTTTGGCAGAGACCCATCAGTTCCATTCTGTTTATGTGGCTGTAATCCCTCTTCCACGTTCTATCACTTCTCGTTTGACCCTTGATTTTAATTGCTTGTAAGGCTATTGGAAAATAATTTGATGGTGGTCTGACCAGTTTATTGAGGTGAAGTTGAGAATGTTTACTAATCGAGGTTTAGCGATGATGAGGTCAAGAGTGGCGCCTTTGTTGTGGGTTGGTCCATTGTATGCTTGAATCATGTTGAGGTCCAGTAGTGGGTTGCTGAGAGCAGCCACTGTGAAGGTTTTGTCATTGTTCCAGTGCAGCTTTAAATCTCCTAATAATATTGTATAGAGAGTGGAGGAACATTGACTGTGATCGTTTCCATTAGTTGCTCTAAGGAGACGGTGTTGTTCCCCTGTGGAGTGTTTTTGCTAGCAATTTCTTTTCAAGCTTGATTTCAACTCCCGTTAGTTCAAGCAATTGTGTATCTTCTAGTGGGAGAGTGTTTAAGGTTAAGGAGTTTATGTAAATATTAGCAGGACCTCCCCCCCTGCTTCAATGAACGGTTTGGCCGTAGTATGGTAAAAGCTGGGGGAATGAGAAGGTCCAGCATTGGAGCTGCTGTTGGGCTGAACCAGATTTCAGTTATGAAAGCATATCCTGATTATGCACTAAGATCACATCCGCTATATCCGTTGCATGTTTTGCAGATGATCTGCAATTGTACAGCATGCATTTCAGGTTTGTTACTGTTTTAATAGTTACTGAGGTGGGCATTGTGTTCGATGCAATCAGGATCAGGTTGTTGTGATTGACTGGGAGAGGGTTTTATCTCCGGTTTTTGAAGTTGCAAGTCTTGACAATTGGGATGTTGGATGTTATGTCAGGTGAGTAATTTTGTACAGTATATTAGCATAGTTTTTATCCCTTCTTCTGTGAGGTGATTGTTCGTTCTTCTAGGCCAATGAAGCTTGTTGTTCTAGGGAGTTGTGATTCTGCTGTTTAAGATAAGTGCTCTGCTAGATGGGGAATCAGTGTACTTGTTAGCAGTGGGTGTGTACACCTTCTCTAGGCTGCTGACTTTCTTCTTGTCCCATTCATGTCATGCCTGAGTAGTTGCAGGTTGTCATTAATTTGGTTTGCAGGGACATTGTGTGTTGGGCATTGATAAATTACATTATCTTTCTGTGTGAATGTTTGCGAATTTTCGTGATCAGTCTGGGTTTTTGTTTCAATCACCTGTTCTTTGACTAGGGGATGTTTCTTGGTCACTAAGTCACTCCTCATATTGAGTAGCTTCTCCTTGGGTTGAGAGAGCTATTTGTAGAATGGTTAATTCGGGGTCTCTGTGGGGCTGTGTTGGCTGCCGGGCTATGATTGTCGTTGGGTGTAGTTCTTTGGTCAGAAGTAGTAAGTTTAACCCCTTGCCTGCGGCCGGGATTTCCCCGCTGTGAGGGAAAATCCCAAGCGTGTGCAGATCGGACGGCTCCCGTCCGTCCGACGCTCACGCCCACCATGACGTCCGAAGGAGGCAAGGGGTTAAAGTGATGGGGCTGCAAATTACCTTTTTAGGTCACTAAAAAGTGTGTCAACTGCTTGGATAAGGATGCTGACGGTTTTGTAAAATAAGATAGTAGCTTTTGCTTTTTGAACCACTCATTGTTAGGAAAACTACCTTTACCTTAATCTTTGATCGAGTAGCATCTCCTGCTTTACTTCCGGACTTGATGCCCCCTCAAAGGACATTACTTTGTGCTTTCATGGAATATACCAACAAAAGATCTAACAACTTGTGAGTGAGAGGAGCTAACCAAGGCAACCTTGACCTGTATATGAAAACATTGCATCAAACTTCTGTACTGACTGACACTTTCTTTCAGCTAGAGTTTCTGCCCTTTTATGTGTCTGATTCATTGAAACTTCAAAGCCCCCATATCCATGACCTCCTGGCTCCAATCTCTGGACTGACTCAACCACAAAAGTGGCAGGCTAAAGTTGTCCACCAACCATAACCCTCATCCAAACCAATTTATAGCTGCTCAAGACAGTCTTACCCGGCTGAGTTACATTTGTAAGGCAGCTGCATTGAGGTTTTCTAATTTTTGGAGGTTATTTTAGTTCCCAGTTGAATAATATTGTTTTCGTCCCCGATATTTACTATTGTACTCCTTAAACCAATATTCAATTTTCTCATCATCATTTTATTGTTGTGCTTTTTTCTCATTTTACTTAAACCTGGTTATAGTTTGTTGCACTCAAAATGTCACATATTTTCTATTAGGACTACCTCCTTTTGCAGGCCAAACTTCTAAAGGTGAGCCACATCTATTCTAATTAAAGCTCCCATGCCGCTGTATTGACTGTGAGGGAGATTAGCAATAGCTACAAATAAAATGGTGTACTTTTTCCCACATAGCCTATATCAACACTTTTAACTAATACATTAAGAGGGTTGATGCACAGGATTGGGCCGCGTGAGTCCCAAAATATTTGGTCCAGTGTGATAATACAGAAAACCTTCACAAGCAAAATTCAAAGTCAAAACCAGGTATATTCATAACTAGGGCTCATGGAATTATGGTATTTATATTGTAGCAATTTCCGTCTGTATTTATCCATATTTATTTTTTGCTAATTTTACCAGTATTTATCCATAGTTATTTAAGGTTTTGTGAAAAAATGAAGCTGAAATATGTATATTTCTGATTTATTTAACCAGTCAACGTACACTCGTGCCTGAACGCCTGACAGGTTTCAATGATATATACACACTCAGATGATAAAATATGCACTTATAATAAATAATAATTGTGCAAATCTCCTGCTGTTTAAGGCTCGTAATTATATTTACTTTATGTTTTTTAATCCCCTTGCCTGTCAATCTGCACAGCTATGGGCCTGGCAGTCATGACTGATATCATTTAGAATCACTCAAAAACAACCCAATTTCCGGTTTTATCCACATTTAAAAATAAATAAGACAGGAAAATAAATGTTTTTCTGTCTGTATTTATCTGTAAAAATCAGTAAAAACGGATAACAGGGAGCCCTAGTCATAACATAAGAATCGTTAAAGAAGACAAATATACGTTAGTGAGATTCAAACCAGCATCAATAATATATCAAAAATAAATCCAACTGCAAGAGGTCCTAACACATGGCAAATAGCCAGAACCAAAATATGGTTCACAAAAGAAGTAGCATTCATTTTGCTCAGTCCGTAAATCAAGGGAGAGTCCGAGGGCGTGATTTAGATTTCGGCAGATTGGTTACTCCGTTACAACGTTGACGGATATGCCATCCGTCTAAATCTAAACCCCATAGGAAACAATGGCAGTTCAATTTTGGCAGACTGGATATCCGTCACTTTTGTGACAGAGTAACCCATCCACTGAACTTTAAATCAGGCCCTAAATATAAATCAGCAAGACAACTGACATGAAGTCTGCCCCGAGGAGAAAGCCAAACGATTTAAGTATAAATCAAGCAGACAGTCTAAAGAGGAGTCTGCTCTTGAGAAGGTAAACAGAAAATCTCTAAGTATGAATTTGTAAACAATCTATGGAGGGTCTGCCTTCAAGATAATAAGCATAAAGTCTGCAGAAAGTCTGGCACACATGTCAGAAGGGGCACGTTTTATAAGTTCCAGACATTGAAAAAATATACTCTTGACAAGGTGTGAAGGCTGTTTTTACAAGGAGATATGACACGAACTAATCAACATTGTAGAAATTATGTTGGGCTTTTCTCCTTTCATTAGCAGCCCAACTCACGCTAAAGGTCACACGATTGATCAGATCTTCTCTACTGGATCTTTAGAAGCCTCTCCACCGCGTCCCGTTCTCTGGTCTGACCATTTTCTAATTGATTTTTTGATCATTATTACGGTCAAGCCCAATGCTAGAGGAGCAGAGGATACTAGGAGGCGGTCACGGCCTTTTCATCGAGTGACGGCAGAAATGCTTTCCGCCGCCCTTGATCAATATCCCTGCACTCTAATTGGAAACCTGGAGTTAGATCTAGCTTCTGTCCAGAAATAGCTTGAAACTAGATTTGAGGAATTAGCTCCTGGCAAAATAGGCAAAACAGAGAGCAAACATATCTCGGCCCCATGGTTCACTCCCCTCCTCGGCAAGTTACACCAGGATTGCAAGAGGGCGGAACGTGTATGGAGGCGACGTTTTGATTTAGAAGATAAAAGTAAATACAGGGGACTAATATGTCTCTATCATAAGAAAATTTCGGAGGCAAAAAAAAGCTATCTTGAACACAGAATTGATGGAGCAGATAACAGGAGTAAGGAAATCTTTAGAATTGTCCAGGAATTCATTTCCCCTGCTGCAAGCACATCGACTCACTCTCATACGGGAGCATGGATCTGCCAACTTAGTGAATTCTTCACTAATAAAATCAAGCTCATCCAAGATTCCTTTCATCGATTAGGTCCCAGTGAGGGAGCCTGTCGCCCGAGATGTCCACCGTCACTTTTAAAGGAATCAGAACCTTTGCTTTCGGTCTTCCCGGCCATGTCTATGGCCTCCTCCCTTGAACTACTAACCCGCCTTAAATCAGGCTCGCCGCTGGACCCTTGTCCGGCCACCTGCCTGGGAAGGGTTGCCCCGGCCATTAACACTCTCCTTAATCCACTGCTTAATACCTCCCTTACATCAGGTGAGGTACCGGCGGCCTGGAAGCACGCCCTTATCCTCCCGCTGCTAAAAAAACCTATTGCAGATCCCCTTGAGCATGCGAATTACAGACCAATCTCCCTTCTCCCAGCCATGGCCAAGGTGATTGAGAAACACGTGCATTCCTCTATTACCAGCTTTATAGAGAATAACAACCTGCTTCACGAATCTCAATCAGGTTTACGTGCGAATCACATCACGGAGACAGCCTTGCTCGAGATAACAGATGCCATTCGAGAGACTCTGGATGGAGGAGGAAAGGCGATTTTGGTCATGTTGGACCTGTCGGCTGCTTTCGACACCGTCCCTCATGTCGATCTCCTGTCAAGACTATGGGAGATCGGACTGCGGGGGATGGTGTTGGAATGGTTTAAGTCATTTCTGACCAACCGCCGACAAGTGGTCTGGGCACCTCCGTTTTCCGCTGAAATGCCTCCGCTAGAGGTAGGGGTCCCGCAAGGGTCCATCCTTAGCCCCTGCCTGTTTAACATCTACATGGCTCCTCTGGCGGAGGTAGCGGAATTTTTTGGTGCCCAGATCATATCCTATGCTGATGACACCCAGCTACTTTTCACATGCAACATGGGAGAGGATTTTGATGGCAAGCAGATCGGGGAGTGCCTGGAAGCCGTATTTGAGTGGTTTCTGAGTCATGGCCTGAAATGCAACTCGGATAAGTCTGAGCTGCTTTTCTTTGGAAGTCCACCAAATCCTGAGTGGAGGTCCTGGTGGCCACAGGATATGGCACCGCCTAGAGAAACCTCAGTAAAAGCTAAAAATTTGGGCATTCTCTGTGATACAGATCTATCTTTTAGACCTCAAGTCATAGGACTGACAGGAAAGTGCTTTGGTATGTTGAAGATGATGCGGAAATTCCTCCCCCTAATATCTCTTCAACATAAAAAAATCATAGTTCTAGCCTTGATAGGCTCGAGGCTTGACTATGCGAATGCCCTCTACCTAGGCCTTCCTAAATATCTCCTAGCTCGCCTACAGGTCGTGCAAAACTCGGCTGCTAGAGCTATCTTGGGACTGCCGCGTAGGGCACATGCGTCAGAGCTGTTGGAGAAATTGCATTGGCTCCCTATTGCCAAGAGAGTCACATTTAAAGTGTTGACTCTGGCCTTTAAAGCCCTACATGTGGAGAGGTGTGGCTCACTGGTTAGAGGCGGCAGACCCGGAGGCAGAGAACGGCCCGGGACCAGGGTTCAATTCCCGACGCGGCAGGGTCGTGGACCAGGGTCAGCGGACCGATAATTTCTCGCCTCGGTGCCTACTCTGGGCAGGGATCACACTCGGTAACTCTGGGCATTAAGCTTGCCTCATCTCTACAACGGCCCCCCACAGACGCCGGGGATGCCTGGTTTCACCTTGGAGATACCCAGCAAGGGACCATCTCACAGGGAAAGCCAGGACGGGTTCCCCAGCGGTCTTCCGCGCCAGGATACTCCGGTAGTAATTGAGCGCGCTACAAAACAGCATATATTATATATTATATTATATTATATTACATCACATCGGCCCTAAGTATCTCCGGAAACGGATAGCGTTCTATGTTCCAAGGAGAACTCTGAGATCTGCAACAACTAGCAAAAGCCATCGTCCCTACAATCAAACGAGCCCGTACGGGAGGCCGCTCTTTTCGCTATCTGGCCCCTTGCTGTTGGAACAAGCTTCCTACTGCTGTGCGATCATTATCCAACTTGCTCGCCTTCCGAAAAGAGCTGAAGACGTGGCTTTTTACCCAGTAACTATCCCTGCCGCCTGCGTCGAGCACTGTGTTATGTACTGTTTTTTTTTTTCCTCTTTGCCAAAGCGCCGGGACACTCGTATGAGTAGCCGCGCGCTATAGAAGAGTTGTATAACATAACATAACATAACATGTTATGTTATGTTACCACAACTTGTAAGGTGCAACAGCTGCCCCAGCAAAGGGGCATCCCGGCGCTGACAGCAGAGCAACTGACACATGTGGGTGGAACAGATAATAGGACTACGGTGCAGGAAAAAGGTGAGTTTTAATGGCCTTTCTGAATTCTAGGTAGTTGTTAAGGCCCCGGTTGTGAGCAGGAAGTGTGTTCCAGAGGAGGGCCGCTCTACTACGAAAGGAGCGGCCTCCAGCACGAACTCTCCATGTCCGGGAGACCACCACCAGGTGTTGATCCTGTGAGCAGAGATGTCGGGAGGTAACATATCGCGAGAGGAGGTTGGCCAGGATACTAGGGGTAGTCAATTTCAAGGCTTTGAAAGAGATGCATAGAGCCTGGAATTCAATTCGCCTGGCCACGGGCAACCAGTTAAGACGACGCATGACGTCAGACACCAGGCAGGACCTGTGCAAACCAAGAAGGGATCTTGCTGCCGCGTTCTGTGCCCTTTGTAGCCTCAGAATTTCAGCCTTATTGGACCCTAGATACAGAGAGCAGGCATAGTCCAGTCTTATGCTACATAAAATAAGATAGTTTAGAATTCACCTACATAATTACAAATAATTGTACACCCTTACCCTACAAACAAGGGAAATGATATTGCACTATTGAATCAAACAAAATACAATAAGCTATTTAGAATTTAATGAAGTATAGTTGTGGCCTGGCAGCAGCAGTCCTAGAAAATGTTATGAGTGAGTCACATGTCCGGGTGCATGGCTTCCTTCAGGAGGAGCAAATGATTACATTTTATTTGCAATTTCAACAGCACCATGAAAATGAAATCTATTTTCTTTCCTGGAAAGGAAAAATACCAGCTAGAAATGTGAACTGAAAGCTTATTCGTGAAGAATAAACACAACACCTTTACTTTAACAACTTTAAAGAGGATGGTAGTCCAAGTAATGCCAATTTGTGGCCTACTTAAGCTAACCTAAGCACACCTAAATAAACATCATTTCTAATTCACAGAAATGGTTTCTATAATGAAAGTTGATTTTCATGCAGTGGGCATCTATAGACAACTTTGTTTACGGTTCAACATTTTTTATAACAATAAACACATACTAAAAGTTGATCCAAAGACCTTCCTGTGTTTTTAGTAAGTTGTATGTATTAATTTCATGTGATTTGAACAGTATTTTGTATGATAGTTTTATCTACATTTTCAATTTGTATCAACTAAGCTAGTGTGCTGTGTAACAAAAGGAATAATATTAACTTCTAGGCTTCAATTATATTATATCGTGGTAAGTACAGTTGGACAGGCCCCAAACTTATCATGGTTCACAGCTCTTCAATTTTCTGGTTCACAGAACATATGCATCAATTGCACATGCATACAAATGCAACTATATTGGATAAGTTACGATATTTCTGGTCACAAAGTGCAACATTTCTAACATAAATAAAATATGATATCGATCACAGATAAAATCTTGCCAAATAAGACATGTAATTGAAGTTTTAACCTATCCAAGGGCATTTTATATATCTTTTTTAGACAGGAATCCAAATACAATTCCATAAACCATTGATTACCTTAATTGACCAGCTGAGTCGGTTGATGGATGGTTGAAAGTAATGTCAATATATGACATGCCCTTTATTTTTTTGTTCAATGTACAATACTTCTATGTTACAAATGTTAGCCTGTGAACCCTTTAGTATCCTTCACAAACATTCCCAGCTCTTCAGTTTTTTGCCAGCTACATACATTTTCATTAAAGCGCAACAATCACCTGTATTTGTTTATAAGTCATTTCTTACAGAGGGGAAGAGAGTAGTTAGGAAACCTCCAAAAATACGTGTCTCTCTGAGGAAATCCCTTTACTTCACTGTGCATCATACTGTTTATTGTACAAATAAATGCCAAATAAAACATAATTGTGCTGCCAAGTACTGTCTAAATTACATGTTCCTGTTGCATTCTGAGTTCTATTAACTGTTACAAATCAAGGCCCATGTTTGAGATGCTGCTCTGTAAGAAAATATTTCTCTGCAATGGACTTTGGTGCTGTTTATAGAGCTAGGTGTGTTATTTCAAGTACCTTATATTAGTAAATATAGAATTAAATATATGAATGCTTCTCTCCTTGTGTGTTCTTTCATCTGTACATAGTGAAGTGACATAATCATACGCCATACATCTTTTCTTTTAAGCATTGTAGTTGGAAATGCAGAGTTTCAATGCTGTGCACTGTCATATTAAAGAAATGCTTTATATCAAAACAGCGTGAGCACACCTGCTCCCTGACCCAGAGTACATAGTCCACTTTTGAATGGTCCTGGTACGAAAAGCATCTACGGGTACGCTATTAAAAAATGTCAAAGTATAGGGGATTGTAAAGAGATAAAAGGTATTCGCAATGAATACCAGTGGTCCTGCTAGACTTGACCCACCAGAGTTGATAATGCCTTACAAACCATGCCCTAGTGCAAAAAGATGAATACACCACTGTAAGGGGAGATGTTACAAATTGTATCCAAGTATTTGTATCCATGACAGGCATGTGGAGAAGAACAGGAGCATTAGCAGCTATAGTAACTTGGTTGATGGCTAAATGTAGGTGATTTCAACTTCATTTCGATACAAAATCATTTAAGGGTGAATATGTAATGTAATGTAATTTGTACTTGTAAAGTGCACTAATACCCCAACTGGGGTGTCCTGGTGCTGTAACGCATACCGCTGTGGAACCCTTCCTTGCTTTTCTCTGTGAAATATCCACTCCTGGGCACCCCCAAGGTGAAGCCAGGCATCCCAGCGCTGTTGGGGCCGTTGTGGAGATTAAGCAAGCTATTGCCTAGAGTTGCACAGTGGGACCCATGAGGCAAGAATTATCAGGTCCGAAGAAATTGAGCCCAAGACCCACCAAGGTGGGAATTGAACCCTGGTCCTTGGCTAGAACTCTGCATCAGGGTCTGCTGCTCTAACCATTGAACCACACTTCTCCACTAATATTGACATTTAATCAGTTGAAGAATCACTTCAGAGGCACATTTTTCAAACAAAGTAGAGGTACTTAAAACACATTTGCATCGATGGATGTAATGTATTGTTGAAAAATTTCGAACCAGTGTCAGTTAGTTCATTAGATGACATGTATAAGCCCTGAAGAAGTGACATTTCAGTTAAGCTGTGAAACACAGGTTGACTCTATTGTATAAATTACACTTCAATAGTAGCTCAGTAGGTGGAAATAACAAGTACAGTATGCATAGAAAGGGAACTCATTGTTTATTGACATGCAATTGGTATATAAAAATGGTTAAAAATGAAATTAATTTTAAAATGATTAAAGTGTAACTTAAAATGGTATTCAAAGTATGTAACGTTAATACAGTTGATGGATATATAATTTCAGAGTATAATCAGGTTTCCACCAATTTATAACATCTACTTTTATCGTGGTTTATTGATCTATGGGTATTGTATGGAGCTGCTGATCAATGTGTTAGGAGCTGGCATAGTGTGTAACCCTTGGAGAGTGGTGATCCTGAGGTGTCACATCACTGATGGCGCAGAAAGAGGAGCCACTTTGCGCCTTTAGGCAGTGTATGGCAAGCATGAAGGAAATCCCTATAAATCTCTTTTTTCACCAAGAACTCTGCCAGAAAGGTGAAATCTCACCTTTTACTGCAGTTCTGCTCTTCTTTGTGCTTTGCTGGCTACCGCGTACCTCTGGCCCGCCACACATTTCCCGGGTGGAACTCCTGCCTTATGCATCTGTTACTGCTCCCCTAGTCGGATCTGCCTTTGATCTGGAGGCATTTTCTGAATTCATCTTATACCATGCACCAATGGCTGTTTGGTTGTCAACGCACATCCTAATCTATTTCACCTCTTGCTAATGCAGACCCATGAAAATATACTTCAGCACTAGTTGAACAAAGTCAATGGTGCCAACTTGATTTGCTTCATTTACTAAACTTTTGTTTAATGCTATGCATGTAATCTAAAAGTATGAAAGGGAGAGGTATAACAATCCACAAATACTGAGCTACCACTGCACCTGTAAACAATTTCCTTGCACTCTGAGGTGATCAAAGTTTCTATACCATCCCTAGATCATAGTTTTAGAAGCTTTGGTGATCTTAAGTCTTGAACACGGAAGCACGTGATGGGTGAAATAGTCAAAATGGCATCATTCACAACAGACAACCAATGCCATTTCCAGACAAGGCAGTACTGCAGGCAATATTGCCTTGTATGGAAAACTACTGGGGGATGAGGATTAGGCATAAGAGCTTTAGCATTTAATTTGTTTTATTCCAGTATTTACATTAAATAGGTGATGGAAACGTGCCTTGTAAATTACATAAGGAATCATTTCGCCAAACCACAGCGACGTCGGAGGGACTGTTTGCAGTACAAATCTGCAGCCCATCCTCCATCTTTACAGTTTCCGATGGTACAGAAGCCTTTTTCATCAAAAAATGCTTCTAGCGCCCTGAGTGGAGCATTTGTGGGAACCTTTTTTGCAATTACAGCTAGCGTTGGTATGAATGAACATCTGACTTTCTTTTTGTTTTTCAAAGAGAAACTGCCAAATTGAGGAGATGTTTTTGCAATGCCACGTTGCTGAAAATGGTCATATAGGTAAGTTTAGGGAAATTTTGAGTGGATTTAGAAGGGCTAGAAAGGCTTGAAGATGCACCAAAGGCTAATGGCTTAATCCCCTTGAAGAGGAAAGTGGACATGCACACCCTTCAGCACTTTAGAAGAAGAAGGAATGCCTGCCTCCCTGGCCAATAAATGGAAAAGATGTTCTTACTTGCTCCTTTAGCTTCCATGGTCCCTTTGCTCACCCGGTAGGGTTTTGAGAACACGCTGCTTGATTTTACTGTTCATCGCAGTGCCATATTCTGCTTTCTGCTAGTAATAACTCGTCCTGCTGTTTGGCATGAAAAGTTCCAAGATGAATGTGTGATGCTTGCAGCAGAGTTCAAGAGTGCAGAGGAATTTAGTAGCTGTTGGAGGTAGATCCCTTAATCAGACAGCTGAATGCTCCAGTCCAATTTTTTTAACTGACATATGAGGAGGAGGAGATATTGGCACAAGTGCTGGCACTGGCCAAAGTGCAGTGCTGTGGACCTGGACACAAGGTGACCCATTATAAGATTTCTTAAAGCACAGGCTCTCCCCTACACTACTGAATCTTGTTTAAGAGATTTAAGATCTTAAAAAATTCAAATATGGGACCTAGCTCTGCTAAATCATAATTAAGCTTTGCACATAACTATTGGTTGTTATCTGTGGGCTACACACCATGCATTGACCTTGTCATCAGTGGGCTCCTTCCAGCATGATACAAGGCAGGCTGTGGGTTCTTTTCGACCCTGCCCTCACTTCAAATCCCACAGAAGCCATCTAAACTTTGTAAAAACTGCAACAGATGAACTGCTCATCAGAAACAATAACAAGTAAGTACATTCCTTTCCTGTCCTAAATGTATTGATTGTTGAGTTGCCAAGGCTTCCACCCAGAGCACCTACATAACAGTAAGCCCTGGTTTTGGCTAATGCTACAGGTTGTTGAGATAAGGATATTTTAAAGAACCATTTGAATTGCTTCTTTGTGGCCTTCTGGTAAATTATGTCTATGAGCTCAGGAAAAAATTTGTAAAATCCAAAAGTCACTTTCCCACTGAAACCTGTGTGGTGCTCAAACTAGGAACAGCTTAAGATCTCTGTATTTATTATGCACAAGCCCATTTGAACAGAAAGAATATTTGTGTCACCATATCAGGTTCTTAAAGTCCAAAATGTCAGAGCATCTGGGCCAATGAAGGGAAGGTTGTGAAAAATATTTACAACAAGGGGTGGTGAGGGACAGAGTCTCTGAATTAAGCAGAAAGCTCTCACCCAGTCAAGAGATCAGGGCTAGATCCAACACCGTTTTTTAGCTCACTGCACCATCCCAGTTTCAGAACCTGGCTGTATGCAAATTAGTCTGTTCCTGTCCCAGTGCATGATGGGAACAGGGCAAACCAAACTACAAAAGCCAATTCTTACACTGGGAAGGAAACAAGCTCCCGGGGACCGGTTTCTGGCATTACAGCCGTCTTCGGCCCGGTTTGCTTGAATCCTGATGGTGCAATGAGCAAGGGTCTCACATCTGAGAATACCCTTCCACGCTTAGGGTGGACAAAAATATTTACAACAAGGGGTGGTGAGGGACAGAGTCTCTGAATTAAGCAGAAAGCTCTCACCCAGTCAAGAGATCAGGGCTAGATCCAACACCGTTTTTTAGCTCACTGCACCATCCCAGTTTCAGAACCTGGCTGTATGCAAATTAGTCTGTTCCTGTCCCAGTGCATGATGGGAACAGGGCAAACCAAACTACAAAAGCCAATTCTTACACTGGGAAGGAAACAAGCTCCCGGGGACCGGTTTCTGGCATTACAGCCGTCTTCGGCCCGGTTTGCTTGAATCCTGATGGTGCAATGAGCAAGGGTCTCACATCTGAGAATACCCTTCCACGCTTAGGGTGGACAAAAATATTTACAACAAGGGGTGGTGAGGGACAGAGTCTCTGAATTAAGCAGAAAGCTCTCACCCAGTCAAGAGATCAGGGCTAGATCCAACACCGTTTTTTAGCTCACTGCACCATCCCAGTTTCAGAACCTGGCTGTATGCAAATTAGTCTGTTCCTGTCCCAGTGCATGATGGGAACAGGGCAAACCAAACTACAAAAGCCAATTCTTACACTGGGAAGGAAACAAGCTCCTGGGGACCGGTTTCTGGCATTACATTAAAAAAGTAAATGAAACAGTTAAGAATACATTACAACATTAGGTGTATGAGATTGGTTTACCAGTATCAAATAGTTTGTAGATTACAGGACCAATTGTTTCATTTGCACCAGTTAAAAAATGGTTCATTAGATTTTATATGATTGCTTTAGCAATTCTGTGCATTTTGTCTTCCTGGTCGACACGGAGATGACAAGAGAATACACCATTGTGAGTGCTCCAGTCCCTGACTTATGAAGTCAGCGTCGTGATTGGTCTGAGTGGCCTGTTTGGCCACTCAGGCAGCACCTGGGGAAGCTGGGCATGTTCTTCATGGGGCTGTGCAACACAGCCCAATGGAGATCATATCAAGTGCGCATGACAGTTTGGCCAGCCCTAGAGGGCCGGTCATACCGTCATGCACAGCAGAGAGGGAGTGCAAACCACTCCTGCTCCCTCTGCGGCGAGCCAGCCCCATCCGACCTGGCTGGAGCAAAGAAAAATAATATGATAATAACTTCTTGTTATTATCATTTTTTTCTTTTTTCTTTTGCACTGCTCAAGGAGCAGTGTGGCCACGCTTCTCCGCCTTAGCGGAGGAGTCGCCACTGTTACAGGGGTTCCTTCCTGGGTAGGTAACTGCACACTCATTGACAAAGTTGTTCAAGCAGATGGTGCCTTGCTTTTGGACTGTTAAATTCATCATCATCCTGACAGATAGGGCCCCAGAAATACTATTGAAATAGGAATTATAATGGTAACATTGTGATGATCACTGGTAGAACCGGAGCGTTCCTTTGAAGAAAGGGCAGAAAAGACAAAATTCCACAGAGGATGTGCAGGTATAATTTTTTGTGTTGTTGTTTACTTGAAGTAGCTGAGAAAGATTGTAACCTGAGGACTCTAATGTGTGGCACTATTGAAAGTAGGGGCAGGTTTAGCTGGCATAATTCTCTTCAGTGTAATAACTCGTAATTATCACAATATTGCTGGTAATTATGCGTAATAATGTCAAAAGCGTAATCCAGCATTTAGCACTATTTTCTTACTTCAAAATGCAACCTTGCATCCTAAATAGGCGCGAGGATGCATTTTCTCTAATACAATAGCACTACATGCTGCAGGAAACAGCAGAAGCCAACAGCCGCTCGTTCTCTCTTATTTCATTGTTTCTGTGCTCCAGCAGTAGGATTTGTGCCTCAAATTACTCCTAAGTGCTCAAGCTGGTGTAATTGCGTAATGTCAGTAATTTTGCATCACAAGTGTAATGCGCGATGTCTAGAATTACTCCGGTTATTCTGGCATAATTAAAATTGTGCCCAGGCCTAATTGAGAGGGACACAATGAAGGGCAAATAGAGGGTGAACAGTTAAGTGAAAGAGATCAAGAAGAAAATGAGAATTTCAAGCATTGTCGAAGAGACAGTTCTGATGCATTCATTTGTGCATGCATGTGAAACTGTCTGGTGCATACTGGTCATCTCCAGTTCTCTTGCATCCTCTAATGTGCATCAAGGTGTCATCGGTGTTTAGTTGTCGCTCATGTAGACAACAGAGGTACTTCCTAAGGCAGGGGTCTCCAAACCAGTCCTGGAGGGCCGGATCTATGCCAGATTTTTTGGATATCCCCATTGAGATACATGTAGTAATTTTAAAAATCTGGCATGGATCCCGCCCTCCAGGACCGGTTTGGAGACCCCTGTCCTAAGGGAATAAAGTAGGTATTAAAGAGGGTCAGTAAAAGTGCTGACCCTTGTGGGACGCCACACTAGATGTCGGTAGCAATAGAAAGCAAATCTGTGTATTTTATGTGATAAGACCTGCTAGACAGGTAAGAGGTTGCTCATTTTAAGGTATTGTCTCGTAAGCCACATGGTGATGAAAGAATGTCAGCAAGCATATTATGGTCAAATATGTCAAATTCAGCTGAGAGGTCAAGAAAGATCAATGCACAATTGCAGTAATCCATGGGGGCAACAGATCTTTGATAACCATTCCAGTGGCCTTAGTCCCTTGGCTAATGCAGAATCTACACTAGAAGTCACAGAGAAGGTAATGCTTTTCCAGGTGAGGAGAGATGTGTGTATACCACTGCCTCTGATACATCAGCTAAGCATAGAAGACTTGGGATTTGTCAATGCAATTCGAAAGATCAGTGACTATTTTAGCTAATAAAAAACCTTACTATTTTCAACAGAGTTATTTATTAAGGCAATAAGGTGGAAGTGACATAGTGTATGTACTTGAGCATGAAAATCTATTCGCATAAGCCATAGACTTTAGTGCAGGAATGATCTTCAACAATAACCTAAAGCACTTAAGCTCATAACATTAGGCAACAAGGAGTTCTCCTCTGATAAACCTGGCTTTGGGGAGTCACCAGAAGGTATGTTTCCTCTGAGGGTTCTATTTTGGTGTGGTGACTTTGGTTGATGATGTTGGAGTTATTTATTGAACTGTTGAGTATGTATTTACTTTTTGCTCTTATATCTGCTCTATTATCTACATTTTGAAGCACATAACAGAGAGACATACGTCTTAGCTTAAGAGAGAAGCATTGCTTAATATATAGTGTCAATATAGGAATCGTATTAATGAAAAAGTAATCCCTTTTTTAAGTCCTTACAAAAAAGAAAATGTAACTTATTCAGCACAGAGGTAATTGCCATTGGGAAATAATCTTAGTGTTGAGGACTTTTACATAGAATGCACAATCCACTTCAAAACACGACTTATCTAAACCCTCAGTGTTGCATTACTGTACACAGACGTTCCCCCCTTGTATCTATTGCTTGATTTGTCAAGATGGGAACGGTCACTTCTTTTCCGCTTCAGAGCAGGGACAATTTATTAGTCTTTATTTTTCAAACATTTTGTAGACTTAGTGTGATATAGTCTCCTTCTGTCCCTGTGACAATCAATCTGCACAGTCATTATTTCACTTTATGTTCTTCTGTAAATTGTACAGCCTGGCACAAAATCACTTTTTGAGACCCTTGTTATGGAGGCTAGGCCTCCACTGCTGTAGACCAGCTATCCTCTACCTACAATGCCTATGTTCAACCGAAATTGTATTCATTGTCTGTGCTTTTTGAAAGTGACATTTAGGGTCAGACGCACCATGATGGGCTAGTCTCTCAGATTGTTTTTTGTGCAGTATGGCTTAGCATATAGAGTGGGCATAGAAGTCGGGTCTACTCCAGGGAGATAGAAGGAGCGCACGGCGGACCCTATTTGAGGTTTTTGTTCTCTATCTCCTTCTCATGCTCCCCTATCTACACTTACTGCTTATAACATTGTAATGGAGCACTGAAACCTGTTTTCAATTGCACTTTTCTGTCCATTTTTACAATGGTTATTTAACATATTACTTGATGAGTCGCTGAACCTTAAATGCCTTTTTATGCACTAATTTTAAAGCTGTTTTTAGCGTATGATCATTTTTAAATTCTTATGTGTGATTACAGCTATGTGTAATATTTGTATGTACTTTTGTGGCCTGGTTACACCGAATAAAGTTATATTGAATTGACTGAATTGAACATAGACTGCACAAATGCAAAATACTACTACATGTTTTTTAAAATTAAAATCAGACTATTGATTTTTGCAGGGTTGCACTAGTCTAAAAGAAACATAATGCCTTTCTCTATTTGTGAGAGAACGTGCTGTTGTGATCTACACTCACAAAACTCTATTATGTTTGAACTTCGTATTGATTTTAGCCATTTATCCAATAAACGTGTGACCACTAGAATTAGGAAGGGGTTCCAAGAGCCGCAAACCATGTAGTTTCATTCTCAGAATTTGCTCTCTACAGTAATCTGTAAATCATATTTTCTGGAGCAACCTTGCACCTCTTATGTCCATGTGAAATCTTCCCATGATTGTCAATCAGTTCCAGCTGTCATAAACAGTCTTGCCACAATGAACTACAAGGCGAATGAGACACAGCGCAAATAAGTTACATTTAACAATGTTAAGTTGAAGGTCAAGATAGAACTAGATGTTAAATAGTTCGATCTGCATGAAGCACCCTCTTTCAATGTTACAAAAAGAAATTGGTGTGTAGTAGCCTGAATTAACTGAGGATATAAACCGTAGAACCGAGAGAAAAAATAGTGGCTATGCAAGGATCACTAGTGTTGTCCACTAGTACTGCATAAGCTTTGGTGTCACTTTTTTCATCACAAATGTGTGAAGACTCTTGGTACGGTCATTAAATAATTAAGCCTCAATTGCCACTTCTCTCACCATAATTGCCCGCAGAGGAATTATGAGCCTGAGTCGGAAGAAGGGCTCAAAATGAGTGGAAGACCAATTAACAGATTTTGATGCCAGGTTCAAAGTTGATAGTTTGCTAATTGCTACTTGAAAGTAAATTGATGGATTATGAAACGGGCCTTCATCTTTAAGTACTGTGCCAATCAATGCCGCCAGAAAGCCCTTGCCATGTACATTGTGACGTCAGCCAGTGTTGAGTATAATTACTGAAACAATATGAACACCCAGGATCTCTCGAGCAGGTCAGATACCTTTACTAAACTATGTGCATTTGTTTCTCTATTTCCCCCTAATCATATGTTGGGGGGAGTTTAGTTGACTTAGTTTCCTCTTGATCACTTGCTTCCCTAATGTTTGCTGTAAGCTCTTCTCAGTCAGGACTAACATATTACTGTCTCATCTTCAGTCTTTTCTTTGATGATGGCCACAGCTGCTGGATCATCGAGGCAACAGAAATCCTTTATAAACAATATATAATCAATATCGTCACTCACATAATGCACAATAAGTTATACTTTCTGTAGTAGTTAATGATACAGAATTTAGAAAACGTTGGTGTATCCATCAGTTCTTTTCCCACTGCCTGTAAATAAATAGACATAGAATTTAATACAAAACACTAAATGTAGTCTTACCTAATTAGATCCAGGCATTCCACACCTCCAATGAAAGAAGTGGATTGACCTAATGGTTTGCAGGAGGAGCATCTTGCTGTGCTGTATGGTGCATCTTACAGAACAGTCGTACGTTATGAGGACATAGGGCCAGATGTAGGTAAATCATATTTACCGACTCTTAAATACCGAATTTTACCGATTCAGTATTTAAGAGTCTGTAAATATGAAGGGGGGAGATGTAGGAAATTCCAAATTGAGAATTACCGAATCGGTAGGATTCGGTATTTACAGATTCGGTAAATACCGAATCGGTATTGCCCATTGATTCCTATGGGCCATGAAGCCCATAGGAATCAATGGGCAATACCGATTCGGTATTTACCGAATCGGTAAATACCGAATCTTGCAAGGGTGCAGGGGGTGTCACTTTAACACCCTCTAGCACCCCAATTCCGGACTTGTGTGCCATGTGGCACACAGACATGCCCTACGGGCATGTCTGTGTGTCACATTGCACAGGTGTGC
This sequence comes from Lissotriton vulgaris, assembly GCF_964263255.1. Taxonomy (NCBI): domain Eukaryota; kingdom Metazoa; phylum Chordata; class Amphibia; order Caudata; family Salamandridae; genus Lissotriton; species Lissotriton vulgaris. Next base: position 157,634,083 of record NC_141690.1, read on the forward strand.
ATGCACACATGTGCATGCACACCAGGATTCGGTATTTTACCACCCAATTGGATTGGGTGGTAAAATACCAAATCTGAAATGCCTTTGGGACTCAGAAGAGTCCCACCTACATCTGGGTTTTACTGAATCTGTAAAATTACCGATTCGGTATTTTACAGATTCGGTAAATTTACCGATTCGGTAAATTTACTGAATCTGTAAAATGATGCCCCTACATCCCAATCACCAAATACCGGTCGGTAACGGCCGAATTCGGCCGTTACCGACCGGTATTTGGGCTCCTACATCTGGCCCATAGTTTGCAATGCTGGGCACACAGCAGGAGGAAGCATGTTTTTGGATGCACTAAGGGGGCTGATTTACAAGCCTCTTGCGCCACTTTTCCGTCACTTTTAACATGGGAAAAGGGACGCAAAAGTGACACAAGGGGTTAGTAAATCTGCCCCTAAATGCTTAAGTAGTATGAACGACAAGATAATGCATATTATTCATCTGACTAAAAGACACATAACTCTATATCATTTGTTTTCGTTTTTAATTTGTGTAAACAAATACAATCAGGAATAAATGTTCACATCAGACTAGTCATACTCATTGGGAGAAATTAAACCTTTTTTTTATTAAGAAAGAACCTAAGTATACTTTTAGAGGTAAGACGTTCTATGGAACACAACTGCAATTAAAACTAACACAAATCTCCAGTTCGGGTTAAGTATGAAAAGGATTAATTATTTACAGTCTAAAATGATACCAGGCTATTTTTAGAGCATTTCAGCAACACTGGAAGCACTATACAGGGATTACAATAAAGATTTTCTCAGTTAAGTGCTGCAATACAACAGTGTGTTGACCTAGATGCAGGAATGGATGGTGCAGAACAGACACATTTAAAAGTGTGTTCATCATCTGTGTGTACGCTATTTTGTACAGGTTGTCTGTGTTACTGTGAGTTACACACCGCATCGTGGGTGGCATCCATTTTTAGAAGTTATTCATTTACCGATTACCAAACTCTGCTATGAAGGTATGAAGAGTGCAAATATTTTGAGGTTTCAATTGAAGAGAGGTCATTCAGAAGTAGAATAGATTGGGCCAGTTGAAGATCTACATTTGTGAGTGTCACTAGCTATTAAAGTTGCACCTACTGCCACCCTGCTTTACTAACAGTATCCGTCAGGAGTCAGGAGATGGCACATAATGGTAGCCTTATGGTGTTTCAGGACCTTGATCCTTTCATTTTGATAAATAAGAAGTGGTAGAGGCTAGCACTGGCATACAAAAGGCTTCTGGCTCACAGATAGCAAACATCTCTGCTGTTGCAGGGACATTGTATTACATCTACCCTAAAGAAGATCTTTTTTTTAAAAAATCTGTTTTGTGTTCCCTATGACATGATGCACCCATTTTAAAATTGTTGCTACACGCTCTCTTCCGGAAGGAAAAAAACTGCTATTAAACACTTTAAAGTTATTTTTGCATTTGGCTGTCCTTAGCACAATGTGTCCTATTTCCAAAGGGAAATCAACTAGCTTAAATCTAATTCAGAGCTGACAAATGTAACTGTCCCATGTCATAGTCTCAGGTAAAGTGTCTGACCTAAACCACACAGGAGGCTGTTTCTTGAGTGAACTGAGCTGAATGTTCATTGCTTACTCCTGTTGGGTTATTCCACAACAATTATTCGCTGAATTGAAAGTTAGCTTCTGCTTGATCAACTACAACTCTTGTATTGAACGTGAACTCAGAATCAATATTTTATCAAAAGAGAGTACTGTGTTCAATGTTATGCGCACAAAGGCTGTGATGGAGCTGTATTCGAGTTATTTTTTAAATTGTTCATTTGAAATTTGTGTGTCCTTTATTGAGCCACTGCATGAGAACATTTGTTTTTTAAAAACTGTACATTTGAGGTGTAAATTAATTGGTACATGATTAAAGGAATGAGTTAGATATTTTTAGACCTCAAGTTTATAGACCTGCTCGCTCATGTAACCTCTCTATTTAAAAGGATAGGGGCATGATAGATAGATTATGAAGCCAAGGTGGTTATCAATTTAGATGGTTGTATGTTTCTACCAATGCCATGTATAGTGTGTCCCAGGTCACTGCTCTCGAATGAACATATCTTCTCTGTGAATAAAATTCAAGGTTGTAAACCGGACTGAAATCTATATTTTAACCTTTACTATTTTTCAGGATTGTCCTGATGAAGGGTGATGTGGAATTGTATTGGTAGCCAAAACTTGTGGGCAGTGTGGCCTTTGAAAATCTATCTGTGTAGTGTGTGTACGCCATCTAAATAGGCCTTCATCACATGTGCTCAAACTAAATACTGTGCCTAGCTCTTTTCAAGATGCAATCCATACTAGGCCCTAAGCCTCAGGACCATAGGACAACCCAAGCCTTTGATTTGGAGACGAATGAGCTAGTTTGTGGTTGGTATCGATGGATGGCAAATGGGGAGCATTTAGCCACATAAGTATCCTGCAAATGTCCTAAAAGGATTGGTGCCACCAAACATTATCCTACGCCAAAGTAGTTAAAATTGAAGTGCTTTTCAGGGATGACTTAGTTTTAGCTACTAGTAGGGCACTAGTTCTCCTTTTAAACTTAAGCCTGTCTGACTGTACTTAGGAACGAGCTTGAAACAGAAGGCCATAAACTTGCCACCCTTGAAGAAATCCTGCCAGACAAATGAATAGAAGAGGAACTGTTCTGTCCTATGACTGAAATATTTGTTTTCAGCAACTCAATTACAAAATCTGGGAGAGGCAGTTTCCTGTCCTGGTCAAAAAGGAAATTTAAAACAACAGTCCTGAGGACGACTGACAGACAATTATCACAATATAATAATAGTAAGAGGATGATCACCAGTTTAGCGTTTACGGGGTAACTGGTGTCACTACTAATTTCAAGAAAACTGGGCTACCCAAACCAGTCTAGATGAAAACAACTTTAATAGCCAGTTTTATCTACTTGATTAACTGTTTTTGGGAACATTTGTCCGATTTGCAGATATTCTCTATTTTCCAGCTACAGTGGACTAGGTAGAGGTTGGAACATACATCCTGTAAAGTCACAACCATGTTGCAAAACAACTCTGCCTCATCCATCGCCATCATTTACTTTTACCGCAATCAGTGGTTCCCGTTCTGTTCTACCAAGGCAAGCCAGCATTCTGTGACTATCATCTGATATTGCTTTTGCCGCTGTCTTGCTACATCTTTTCAAGGTCCTAAAAGTGACTTAATCTGAATATGAACATCTTTACTGGACCAAATGCTACATTTAACTTCGCCTTGAATGCTTCCAAGCTGCTCCCATTTCACCACCTTGTCTCAGATGTTTACATCAATGACCAACACTCACCAAAGTCTTCTACGTAGCATTTCTGACCTGCTGCCTGGAAATGGTATACAGTTGTTCCATCCCACTAGACCTTTCTCCAAAAATGTTGCCAATGCAAAGACCGTAATCATGACTTGGCCCAGTCGCTAACTTTAAGCTGATCACATGCGTCCACCAGGCAGCCTCTAGAGGTGTCTTGACCGCTGGGAGACATTGAGAGCACTTGTAAGCATTTTAACTATTTCTAAGTTATAGTTCACTACAATGCGCTCTTTGTATTTTTTTCAGGACATTATTCCTTCTTGCCTACATTTGGAGCCCCTTACTTGGTTTTCTTAGTTTTTGTTTTTCTCCATCTTTTCTTATTTTAAGTGGACCTTAAAGTTCTTCATCACTTTTATTTAACTCAGAACATTTCACAAATATTCTCTAAGGGCTGACTCTCTTCCTGCTCAGGCAAAGCAATATCAGCCAGTGTTATCCTTTTTTGAAACTTGGAATCTTTTGTTTGGAAAATGTGTAATCTCTTCCACATTTCACATCAATGATGAGACTCTCTCTATTTTCAAGCTGCCTTTGGCTTGTACTACTCCACTGGTGTAATCTCTTTGTCTTATTGTTAATAAAATATTATGCCCAAGCAATTATTTCTATTCCTTTCAACAATGACTGGCTGTGTCCCTCTGAGGAAATAGGTGTAAAGCATGAAATCATTCTTGTTAGAAATGGGGGTCTCTAATTGGCAGAGATATGCACCTTTGTCCAAGTAGGGACCCTTGCTTCAGGGTAAGGGTAAGGGTATTACACACTTTAGCTGACCCCTACTCACCCCCTTGGTAGCTTGGCACAAGCAGAGTGGCTTATCTCAAAGGCTATGTGTAAAATATGTGTGCCCAAATACATAGTAACACAGTGAAAACATCAAAAATGGACACCACACCAGTTTCGAAAAATAAACCAAAGAAGACCAAAACGACAAAAATCCAAAATCTATGTATCAAAATATGATTTTGAGAACAGTTACTTCAAAAATAGCACCTGTATAAACAAATATCTCCACCTAGGGCTATTAAGCTGTCTTGACAGGCATAAATCCAAAGTACGGCACTGACCGTGAGGTGCGTAGCACCTGGCACGGAGTCACAAGGACTGCCAAACACAGTGCTTGGAAACAAAGTCTAAGGACGATGCATGGCGTCATGGAGTTAAGACCTCGTTAGCGAGGTGTAGCGGGCTCCCTGGTTGCCACGGGGGAGGTGAGGTGTTGAGTCTATGAGGAGGTTAGGTGTCGAATCCAGGACAGGGAATGTTAGGCGGCGGCGGTGAGGCTATAGTTTTGGTGAGGCGATGCAAAGTCGAAGAGTTTGTGAATTCATCCTCGTCGGTTATCGACTCTGCGATAACGTGATGCTGGCGGTGGGGGGGTCGGTGCAAGCGCTGGCATTGGGAACGCTGATAACTGCAGGTGTCGGCAGGCATCGTCGAGCTGTGGTACAGTCAAGGTGGTGTGTTGTGCACATCAAAAGCAGGGTCCCAATCTTCTGTACAGGTTGTGGCATCACCGCTGACATCGTCAGAGTTGTTTTTCTTGTTTTGCAGCACCAACCACACAATTCTCAGGGCCCAGGAACTGGGATTGGCACCCTTTTGAATGCAGGAGTCCACAGAGGAGTCCAGGTGCTGGTCATTGGGTTGCAGGTGAAGACTTCACAACAGGAGGACAGCACACACAGGCCCTTGAAGATTCTTCTTCAAGCAGGTGGTTCACAGCAGAGTTTAAGTCTTCATCCTCTCTTTGGCAGAAACAGCAACTGCAGGCCAACCTAGCAAAGCAGCACAGCAAAGGGGTAGTACTGTTCCTTACAACTCTCCAGCTCTTCTCCTTGACAGAGGTTCTTCTTGAGTACAGAAGTGATCTAATTCTCTGGGGTTTAAGGTTCAATACTTATAATCCATTTTCTCTTTGTTCTCTCTGTGGCAAGGGTCTCTGAGCCCAGCCCAAACCAGTTCTGCCCTTTTTGGCCCAGCTTGACTACAGGAGGTAGAGACACCAAATAAAGGAGGTAGAGGCAAAAAGTCAGGGAAAACCCATGCCAAGGATGCCAAGACTAAAAATTATTTCTCAACCATCAATGCAGTGTCTCTTTTCAAGATGTTGCTACAGTATAAAATATATCTTTTTTCTTTTATGTAGCAAGCCTCCTATCCTATCATTTGTTGTTTATAAAACTGCCTTTCCTACTAATTATGTTTAATTTGCAGATGGCTAGATCAAAAATAAAACAGATGGTAGGTGGTAAAGGCAGGCCGTCAAAGGTCATTATGCAATTATAATTGTAGCGTCAACACTGGCAACGCTACCTAGATCACAAGTCAAATAATTGGAGCCTGTGGGATTGATGGAATTTGATGGCTCATTACGCTGCCCATCTTCCATGTTGCATTACAAAAGGGAAGCCAAGAAACTGAAATATTTGGACCTGATGACGGACCATTTCCTGGAAGTCGGATATTGTTCTGTAGAAGGGTAGGGTTAGTGCTTTCTCTCTAGTTCTGGGATTGCATTTTTCATAATTTCCAAATTGATGCACACTTTTATATTGCATTTTTGAGATCAAGAAACTGTTCAATAATATCTTCCTATTGTCTGTGTATGTGTGCATTCATATTATTTTTTAATGAGACCACTAATTAAGATATGCACCCTATGGAGCAGATGTATCAAGGGAATTTTTAGTCGCAAATGCTGCGATTCGCAAAAAGCAGCATTTGCGACAAAAAAATCGCTAAATGGAATGTATGAAGAAAAATGTATAGCAAAATTAAGGAATCGCAAAAATTTTGCGTAAGCATTTAAGGAATCGCAAATTGCGATTCCTTAAATGCTATGCATCAAGCATTTCAATTTAGCGATTTTTCCTTAAGAAATCGCAAATTACCACCAACTTCAAGTTGGTGGTAATTTGCGAATTCTTACACAAATGCACTTTTTTGCATTTGTGAAGGTGCAATGTGGCGCACACATGTGAATTTCAGGGGTGCAGCAGGGTGTCCTTAGGACACCCTTGCACCCTTGAAATTATTTTCAATTTGCGATTCTCAAATTGCAAATCACAAATTGAGAATAACTCCCCATTCATTCCTTTGCGCCTCCTGGCCCATAGACATGAATTGGAAATTATTCCTTAATTGTGAATTCGCAATTTGCTATTCGCAATTGAGGAATAATAAGAAATCGCTAAAAAAATGTGTTTTTTTTAGATACATACCATTTTGCAATTCTCAAATAGTGATTCTCAAAAAATCCCTATTTGAGAATCGCCAATAGGTATTTTGATACATCTGCCCCTAAATTCTAGTACCTTACAAAGCCATAAACATGTACTCTTCCAGAAGCAAGTAACAACATACATTTGCACCTTTAAAAAGCTGTATTTCTTGAGCATAAATCGGACTTGAACAAATATACATTTAAGAAATGTGCAAACAATTCCTAAGTATCTGGAATATATGTAGAAGGGTACCAGCATCTAGGACATTCTGAAAAATCCCATGGCTCCTTTCACCTGACTCAACAAAGACGTTTCCAAGGCCAAAACTTAGATACAAGTTCCTGAGTGTACTGCGACCTAAACTTTGGATGAAGCTGATATATTTACCTGAAGAAAAACACCCACCCACATTTCGGAAGAATCATGTACAGATAGATTTTAAAAATTGACTTTTTGCTAATAATCATGTCAAAAAAGGTAGTGTCTCAAGAATATTAGGGGATATTCAAATTAAGTTCAACTTTAAGCCTGCCCAGGGCCTAACTAAGGCAGCCCAGGTTCTACTAATCATGCTGTTTCCAGTGCTCTGAATGGACAGCAAAGTTAAATTGTTTTGCTATACAAACACCAGCAAAGAAGTAGAGACGTAGGCAAAATGGAAAACGTTTCCTACAGCATATTGTACTAGTGCATACATTTTCACTCATGTTTAATATGGCTGCTAAAAAACCTTGGACAAACTATATTTTCACTGGGATTCAGCAGGTGCCATTTGAGACCATTTAACATATGTTTCCCGTCAGTTTTGCCCTTGTTATGAGATTTTTTTTTTTTGCTTCAGTAATTAACCCCAATAAATCTCTAGTGGGAAGTGCCCATGCACATACTTATGAGGGATACTGGAGCATAGTGTTAAAATGAGAAGTAAACTTTTGCACCCATGTGCGGAACTTCCACCTAGGACCCCATAATTGCCCGGGAAAACATTGTTTAATGATGCTTCCTTTTGTTCATTGGAAAAATTATGGAATAAAGTGTACAGAGGATGTGGGGTGCTTCAGATATCAAGCTTTAATGGCTCTGTCTGCATTAACGTGAAATTAGTAATTGAATCCACCATAGCCTGGTCGTTGTTGATAGTGATAAAGTGACTGAACCTAGTCTTAGTTCTTGTCCATAAAGCATTCCTGTTAACTAGAAAGTAGTCTAAATTAGGGGTGGAGTTGTCTCAGCGGAATTCCGCAGAAATCCATAAAAACTCTACAGGATTCCGCAGAGTTCTGTCAATGAGCGTAAATAGGCACGCCGCGCTGCTCGTGCTGTGATTTAGTGCCGGGAGTGCTTTCTGCACTGAAAAAATCAGCTCCACGCGGCACACCAGAGTGCAGCTATTCAAGTTGATTTCACTGCCGCTCAGGTAGACTTCTACTTGAGCGTCAGCCTTCTGACTGCGACCACCCTCATTAGTAAAATGTCATCTGATGTCCTACTAGCGATCTGAAATCCTGCTTGGGACTTGAAATCTTGCTTGCCAGTTTACCATTCTGGAGCGGCGCATGAAGAAAAGGTCCACAATGCGGTGATTGGAGAAATTTGGCCAGAAATCCGTGCTACAAGAGTAATGTGGAATTTCTAAACTTCCGTCAATTTCTCCAGCCGAATAGAATATTTCAGCCACCACTGGTCTAAACCAACCTGCTTAACGATTGGCAAAATCTAAATTGTCGTTGAGTGATGAAATAAAAAGTTGTATCAAAGTTATACCAGTCTGTGGCCACTGATTGGAGAAATAGCCTTGATGCAAATGGACAAAGAGAGCTTTTTGTTGCACTGACTCTGCATGGTGATGAGCATAGGTACTGCATATTGGAGGCTTACACCACACTTTCTAATAATTTTTTTGCACTCATTTCTTTTCTCATTCTGGGATTTTGGCATTTTAATTAATTTGTTCCACATTTAAAAATTACAACCTGAAAGACCATTATTAAGGGGTATTTCATATATTTTATATTATCATTTCACTAAATGCTCTAAAACAATGATCTTGTTTGGTTGAAACTATTTTGCCGCATCAAAGTAAATGAGATTTGAGTGCCTAGACAATTAGTTACTTAACTGCAGTTTTTATCAACTGTGTTTGCCTTCCTATAAAGTTACAGCTTTCTCTAAATGTCATGAACAGTGCTACATAGACTCTGGTTTTGTTCAAAATCATAAATCTAATGTATTAAGGGGCAGATTTATGATGCCCTTGCGCCGCAATTGCGTCACTTTATTTGACGCAACTGCGGCGCAAACAATGCGCCCTATTTACAACGTGACGCATCTAGGAGATGCGTCACGTTGTAAAGCCCTGCGCCATAAGGAGGCGTGCCTGCGCAGGAACGCCTCCTGAAAGTGGCTGAGTGAAATCTATGAGATTTCACTCAGTCACTTTCTGGCCAATGCTGCGTCAAAACCCTGCGCCTGCTTGAAGCAGGCGTAGGTCTTGATGCAGCATTTTGTAGATGGGGCACCCCCGAGGCTTGCTGGAGCTGCGTCGCGCTTGCGACGCAACTCCAGCAATGCGCCACATTTCCGGCACAGATGCGTCACGCATCTGTGCCGTTTTTGCACCATGGTGCGCCGCATTATAAATGCGGCGCACCATGGGTGGCGTAGCTGTGGCGCACGTTAACTGGCGCATCCCTCGGGATGCGACAGTTAACATAAATCTGCCCCTAAGTGTCAATCCAGGATCCTTCTTCGTTGGGTCACCTGCTGCTTCGGGCACTAAAATAATGTCTACATGGGGACTGCTGCTTGTTATGTTAGTCATTAGGCAAATTAAATATCTCAGGCTTCAAATTATGTAATGATTGGGCAGCGCTGAGAGACTGACTGCCCAGGAGAGCTGGTTCCTCACTCAGAGTTGTGACATCTTCATGGCATTTAAATAGTTGCTGTGCAAATGGGAAGATATTACTTCTTAAAATGAAATTGCCTATATCAGCATGTCTATATTTTAGGGCGGCCTTGTCATGGTGCTATAACATATCAATCAAGATCTTATCCGCACCCGAATATGAGTAAACATTTCAGAGTAATTGAGTATACAGAGGATTCTTCTTATACATAATGTCAGTTTTCTTGGATTTGTAAAAAAAAATATTGATGTTTTGTGGGTTTTGAAGCTCTTTAAAGGCAAGAATTGGTGAATCGGTGTAAGCTCCTTGATATATGTACTTTACTGACAAAACAACTGACACAACAACATTTTAATTGGTGATTTATGGCTTTTTTGTTTTTATAGTGGTTGGTTGCATTATTGATTCTTTAGAAATTATACCCTAATCAACCTTGTGAGTCCATTTTAGGGGTGCAAGAAATGTGATATTATAAATGTAGAAAACGAAGAAGCTCCCCAAATGGAGCTGGCCCTTTTTGCAGGTTTATCTCCAAACTTTTCGCCTTTTGCCTCCTATTTTTCTGACCCTTTTTTGTTGGCTTTAAGACACTGGACACTTTACCACTGCTGATCAGCGCTAAAGTGCATATGATCCCTGTGTAAATTGTGATTTACTGGCAAGTTCCTAGTAACAATCACTGTGTGTGCCCAGGACCTGTCCATCAAATGCTGCTAGTGGGCCTGCAGCACTAGTTTCGCCATTCACACGAGTAGCCCAGTAAACATGTCTCTGGCCTGCCATTGTAGTAACTGTGAGTGCTGTTATAAACTGCCATGTCGACTTGGCAAGTGCGGCCACTTGCTAGACCCAAACCTTTCCTCTTACAACATGTAAGGCACCACTAAGTTCGGCCCAAGACAGCCCAATGGGCAGGGTGCAGTGTATGTAAAAGGTAGGACATGTACTGGTGTGTTTTACATGCCCTGATAGTGAAATACTGCCAATTTCGTTTTTTACTATTGGAAGGCCAACTCTCCCTTATGATATCACTGGAGCTGCTTTCTAACATTTTACCAGTGTGGCTTTCAATTGGGAAGAGATAGAGATTTGGAGTTTGGGCTCACTGAGCTCAGAATTTAAAAATGCATCTTTTAGTAAAGTTGGTTTTTAAATTGTGTGTTGGAAAACACCACTTTTAGAAATTGAGCATTTTTTTGTTTAACCATCCTGTGCCTCTCCCTGCCTGTGGAATCAACATATGGTTTAGACTGACAGGGGCCTGTTTGTGCATTTACTCTAGACAGTTACACAAAGGGAGTTGAGGTGTGCCATGCATATCCTGAAGGCCCGTCACCAGGCTGATATGCCCTACTTAGTTAGAGTGGTGGGAGGAGCTGTGACCTGCACCTGAATAATGCTGTGCCTGGCCTCTCACAATGCTGTCTCCACCCCCCTCCCTGAGTCTGTCTGGAGCCAAGACCAAGCAGGACAAGAACCTGTGCACTACAAAAACAATCATTTGAGGAATGCCTACTTCAAAGGCCAAAAGAGGTATAAGTATTGAACGTAGTACCCCAGACTTTTGGAACACTTATGGATTAGGAGGAACCTCTGCCAAGGAGAAGATATGTGAGAAGGAGTATTGTCCCTTTGCTGGGTTGGCCTGTAGTTGCTGATTCTGTCTATGGGCAGTGAAAAAGAATGGACTTTTACTTTGCTGAATCTTGCTTGCTAAGATTCTCCAAGGGTTTGAAGTAGAGCTTGCCTCTTGTTAAGAAGTCTCAGGGACACAAAGAGTTCACCTGCAGCATCCTTGAACTCCACTGCTGGAAGTTCTGACCTGCCTTGTGGTGCTAATTTCAGTTCTAAGCTCTTGGAGGTTGTTCCTCCCACCAAAAGCAACAATAACCCTGAAAATCGAGGCATTGCCCTTTTCAGCGCCTGTTTTTTCCGACACAGCGGTAAGAATTTTCATGCACTGCCCCCATTCTACTGAAGAAATTGACACAGCGCCTGCCCACGGCCAAAGAAACTGCCACAGCCCTTGTCCAGCGCACCTGTTTCCAAAGTCCAAGACCACCGCACTGACTTCGAAGCTGACCCTCCTGTGTAGCTGAAACAATTGACGCATCCTGGGAGAGCAGCTGAAGAAATTGACGCAGTGCCTGTTGACTGCCGCCACATCGATCACAGTACATTGTCGCGGTTCCAGCTGTATTCCACAGTAGCGAGATGAATGTTCCACACACTTCCAGAAAACAACACCTGGAGAACTATAGCACGTGCTCACAAGTAATTATTTACTAAAAGTGTAGGGAAAAATCAGAGAGTGACCACCACTCTACCCCAGATGATGTAGCTGAAGTATTCTGTAGTGAGCAGGTCAGAAATGGTGTGCACTGTAGGGAACAAAAGGAAGTATAACAGAATCTAGCATACACTACGCAAAGAGACCTTTAGCCTCTTCGACGCTCATGACGAGCTGAGCTCGTCATGAGCCATGGCGCTCCGGTGCTCATGACGAGCTCAGGTCGTCATGGCCCGTGGAACGCTCAGGTGCGGGGAGAATTCCCCCGCTGTGCTGAACGTTCCACGGAGCCAATGCACAGGAGCACAGTAGCTCATGACGAGCTGAGCTCGTCATGAGCATGGGGGTGCTGTGCGCGGCCCACTCTCCCCCAGCACAGCGGGGGAATAACCCCCGCAGCGAAGGGGTTATAGGCATTGATATATACGAGATTACAGTGCTCCACTCACCCAAAGCGCCTTCTCTGTTGGCCTTGAAAATCCGTAGCAACAGCCTTCTCTTGTATTATAGCCTCTTTATGATGGGAATAGGAAGTCCTCATGAAGAACAAGTTAGGGGCTATGGGAGGAGGCGAGGACAGGACACTCTCACACAACACTCACTCAGAATATGCTTGAGGGAAGCACTCAATGTGCATCACCAAAGAAAAGGTATAAATATATTGGTAAAAAGGAATTACACAAGGAGGGGTAAATGGAGTGCTAAGTTCTGTGCATAAAAATAGGGATAACAGAACTAGAACTGAGTACAGCTGAATGATAAATCCGCTTTGTAAATAACAGCGGACCGCGGACCAGCTAAGACACTGGGGAGGGCATAACACACAAGACGCACCGTCCGACTCCAAGGATGAAGACCGAAACAGCGAACACACTTGCAGGGGAAAAAATGCGAGGTGTGTTGTCCGGCTCCGTTGATAGAAAGGAGCGAAACGAACGCGCCCTCGCGGGAACAAAGCTGCGCTCTTACCGTCCGGCTCCCATACTCCAAAAAGGAGAGGAACAGTAAGTTTGTGTGGTAAAAAAGGAAACAATACCTGGTGGGCTAAAGGGCTCCAAAAGAACAGGTCAGAATGGAGCATACAACCACGCGCAGTAAACAAAGACACGAAGCCTAGATACGGCTTGCCGTCTGGCCCCTAACAGGAAACAGAGGCTGAGGGAACAAACACGTACCGGGGCAGAAGGCTTGAAAATCGCTGAATGAAATTCTCGCAGTATACAGGAACAAGACAACACAGCTCAAAGACCGCCAGGGATAGGTAGCAGGAAGTGAAGGGACGGGGCGTGGTCACGACTCGGAAGCAGTAAACCAAGCGGGGCTTTACGGACGAGATGGGCTCTTACGAGCGTCAGGGACCGTCTCCAAATTACTCCTAGTAAGGGAAGCATTATAAACCATACAGCAATGCCAGTCTCTTACCCTAGAACTAAAAGTTTTTCCTAACATGCATCCAGATTTCCACACATTGCACCTGTGCAGCAAGTTTTTCGGATGCAGTAGCCGCAGACCTGAACTGTCTGGCAATCAACGCCTCGATTCCCCCTACAGTCCAGATTCGCATGACACTTCTCCTTCGTGCAGCAGAACAGACACATCGCCTCCCCAAGGACTCAAGAACTGAGGCAGCGCTGTGTTTTTCAATGCTTCCCTACTCTGTGGCGGTTTTGCCTTGTGAATTTTGACGCATCTGAGGGTACTTTGTGTAAAATCACTGCATCCAGAGTTTCACAACCATAGTTCCTATGCTAAACTATTGCTAAAACCTTTTAAAAGTCACATTTTACGTTTTCTATGTTTGATTTTAGTCGTTTTGGTCTTGTTTGGTTTAGATAAAGATACTTTATTTTTCTAAACTGGTGTGGTGTTGATTTGTAGTGTTTTCACTGTGTTACTGTGTGTGTTATGTACAAATGCTTTATACATTGCCTCTGAGATAAGCCTGACTGCTTGTGCCAAGCTACCAAGTGGGGGAGCAGGGGTTATCTTGGGTGTGTAATCCCTTATCCTGACTAGAAGGAATAGCCCCTACTTGGACAGGGAACAAACCTGCCATCTAAGCAGCCCTATTTCTAACACAGACTCATGTAAATGCAAGCATCGGCAGGAACATTTGTACAGTTGTATGTGTTAAAAAGAAAATACAGGCCCAAGATAGTAGAATAGAAAACACAAATAGAGTCAGGATCTGTGGGAGAGAAATAGATACAGGCTTTAGTAGAATAGGGAAACATAATTAGACACAGCAGAAATGAAACATTATAGCCCTGTATTGCAAGAACACATGTCTGAGAAAATATGCAGATAATGTAGCGCAGAGGCACAGGATTGGTGGGATATTAGGCCTTGCAGAGCAATAGACATATATGGAGTACAGCATTGCTATGCTTCAAATATATATGCCAAGGATACTGATAGTACAGTGGTGGTGTAGAAGTGTATTGTCTTTAAATCGCTCCAGAAACTAGGACCCAGATTCCTTAGAGAGCAATTGATCCCCTATAATCCCCCAAGAACGCTCAGATCTACCTCTCTAAATCAACTGGTGATACAACGCAGTCGTACAGCTTCCTGGGGAGATCGCCGCTTCTCAACTGCGGCCCCTAGACTCTGGAACACTCTGCCCATTCACATAAGAACAAGTCCCACTCTTCTTCAGTTCAGAAAAAAACTGAAGACTTGGTTGTTCAATCAGTGATTTTATTCCGTATTACCGCTCCAGGGTGAAACCTAAATGCAATTTCAGCGCCGAGACGCCTAAGGGTAATTGTATGCGCTTTATAAATAGCATCAAATAAATAAAATAAATAAATAACACGTAATAATGAGACGCATTCCATAAATGTGTGATTAGCGGTTTTTGTAGAAAGTATCACTTTTTTATATAATGTTGTGCTTAAGCAAAGGCTAATTAAATATGCAAATGTATGATGTATTTATGGTTGCACATGTATAAAATAAACTGTCCACCATATTTTAAGGTCAAGCTACATTAACCAGGGTTTATAAAGCACGGCTAATCACCTGATAAGGTATCCAGGCACAGGCAGGTCCGGGGGGCTTATTCGAACAGCCAGGTCTTGAGGGCTATTTGGAAGTATGAAAGTGAGGTGATGGTCCGGAGGTGCATAGGAAGTCTGTTCCATGCCTTTGCGGGGATGTGGGAGAAGGAGCTTCCTGCACTTCTGCTTCGGTAGATAAGGGGAGTATGGGCAAGTGGAAGGGAGGCAGAGTGCAGTCTTCTCGACGGTTGGTGGAAGTTCAGGTGGTGGTCTTTGGTTGAGTAGAGCCTTGTGTGTGTGGGTCAGCCGCTTGAATTGACAACTGTTCTGTATGGGGAGCCAGTGGAGTTTCCCTAGGTGGGGAGTGATGTGGGTTCATGAGGGAAAAGTTAAAAAATAAAGGAGGACCCCGCACAGGCTAATAGGGGACTGGGGGGATAGTGAGTCTTAAAAGACAGGGGTGTCCCCACGAGAGAACAGTCTAAGACTGTTCTCTCGTGGGGACACCCCTGTCTTTTAAGGTTCATGAGGGAAGGCAGAGGAGGAGTCTGGCTGTGTCATTCTGTGTGATCTGAAGTCTCTGTAGGATGTGTGGTGTGAGTCTTACTTAGAGGTCATTGCACTAGTCCAGTTGTCTGGTGATGAGGGCTTGTATCACGGTCCATCTTGTGTGTAGGAGTAGCCATCTCATGTTGCCAGTGCAGAGTGAGGAAGCAGGCAGACGAGAGAGCTTTGATCTGTGATTTCACAGTGAGTTTGTTGTCAATGATGATTTCGAGGTTTCTAGCATGGTAGAAGGGAGGGGGTGCGGGCCTAGTTCTGATGGACACCAGGAGTCGTTACATGAGTTGCTACTGTTGCCAAAGATCAGTACTTCCGTCTTGTTTGTGCCGAGCAGCAAGCAGTTTTTCCTTCATCCTGTCGGCAATGTTTGACATGCATCTGTGGAAGTTGTTGGAGGTGGTGGGGTCGTCAGTGAGTTAGAGGATGAGTTGGGTGTTGTCTGCATAGGAAAATATTTTGTGGCAGTGGGATCTGATGATGTTGGCCAGCGCGGTCATATCTACGTTGAAGAGCATGGGGCTAAGGGATGAGGCCTGGGGAACACCGCAGGTGATCTCCTTGGGTTCAGAGGTGAAAGGTGGGAGGTGGATCCTCTGGGTTCTTCCAGTGATGAAAAAATAGATCCAACTAAGATTGTCTCCTTAAATGTCAATGTGGCAGAGTCTTTCAATAAGTGTATAATGGGATACAGTGTTGAAGACTGGTGAGAGGATGAGGAGGATTAAGGCTGCTGTTTGTCCTCGGTGGAAAAAGGTTTGGATGTCATTGGTGACTGCGATCAGGGCGGTTTTGTTGCTGTGATTGTTGCGGAAACCGGATTGGGAGATGTTGAGTGGATGGTTCTGCTCCAAGTGTGTCATGAGTTGGTTGTCGATGATCTTTTCCTGTACCTTCACTGGGAATTGAGCAGGGAGATTGGCCATTAGTTTTTTTAGTATGCTGGGGTTGGCAATGGGTTTTTTGAGTGGTGGTCTGACGTCAGCATATTTCCAGGCATCGGGAAATGCTGTGGTGGTGATAGAGGTGTTGAGTAGATGGAGAGTTCTTAGCTGATCGTTTGGTTTCCCTTTCCCTTTATGTTTGGCTCAGATTTCAGTTCCTCAGAGCTGACTGACCTTCCATGCACTTTTATTAAAACTCTGTACTATATTGTTGTCTTTTTCTTTCATCCAGCAACGAATTCACACAATTAGCTTTCACATAATTGCATCAACTTTTGGGAAATTACACAAAATCACATGTAAATACATGAAACACAGGTCTAACATTTATTGCTATATTTTAGGACAAAATGAACCACCATGTCCATTTTAGACTCAAGGATCTTATTCACACTACAAAATATCTCTAAAAAACAATTGCCAAAAAATAAAGGGCACTTGAGTGCTCCCACACTCCTACGCTAAAACTTTCCCACATGCAAGGCATAATTTCGTGACGAGCTGTAATGGTGCAATTTCAGGACATGTAAGAAGCTTAAGGTGAAATTCCAGAAATTATGCAAATTAAACCAGCGTAATTCATTTGTTTTACTTTACTATCATGACAAAGATTTTAACATTTTTCACACAGTAAAGGAATATGCATACATAGGTTTTCTTTATTTCTTCATTTACCTTCTTTCCTTCTTTCTTCATGTGATTTTATGTAGCTCAAACATGGCCGCTGGACAATCTTTGCAGTCAAAAAGGGAAATGTTACACAATGTCTGAAATTACAATAATGTGAAAATGTAGGACAGTGCAAGTATATAACACAATATGTACAATAGGGTGGATAAAAATACAGTTGTACAAAGTACAGAAACATCTGAGGAGTATATCCAGTTCAATAATATACAATACAATATAGTCATTATGTACTGGATACCCGTGTCATGTTAATTTATAAGAAGCAGGATACTGGACTATGTTCAGCTATGAGAAGGAGATAGCTGGATCAGGTTCAGACAATGGACACCAGCAACTAGATTTAAGGAGCAGTGGAACTAATGGGCATTGCCAAAAGAATCAACTATGCAGTACCTGTATGCATGCCTTTTTAGTTCAAGACATACAGTACATAGGCATTTCAATCAGTTTCCTAACACGTGTACAATTTAACTTTGCTAGAACAGTCTGTTCAGGAAAAGAGCCCAAACCTCAGCTACCATGTTGGTATAGCCAATGATTAAATATGACCTTCATTCAACTGTAGCTGACGCTTTTTCAGTGGAGTCCTTCTTTAAGCTTCCAAGGTTATTTACTGTTTCAACGAGACAAGTACTGTATGATTTGTAAGTTAATATGGACCATGGCTGACTGGGACACCTTAAAAAGAACTTAATAATATGTTAGTGCATCAGCTATTATATTTAGAGCAAAGATTACCTATCAGTATATCGGTTAGGCAAGGACCTCCTTTTAACTATTCCCTTCATAGAGTGACCTGGACTGCATTGTCCGATAATATCAGGACCACCTAGAGAATCACAGCATGCCTTAAATCTATTTCCATCTGAAAGCCCATTGGACCTACCGGAAGAATTGGAGTTTGACATATTGATATTTTTATTTATTTGAAAAGAATTACCTCCCAACAAATTTGTGAACATAACAATCTATTGATATGAAAGTCATCTAGGAGATAGTTGCATAAAGGTAAAGGATGTTGCTGTTGCAAGTGAGGAATTGGACATTTACTTAGGATGTACAAAAAAATCTTTGCGCTATCAATTAAGTTTCATACAAAGTTACTTTACCGCCCAGCATTTGGATGTGGCAGTTACATTAGGTTCATAAAAGATGTGAATGTGAACTGCGAGGTGACTGGGCTTTCAGCTGCAAAAAGCGGATTTTGACCGTCCACTTGGATTTTGATATGGGGAATTGACTTAGGAAGACATTATGTAGCAAGGCGCAAAGTAAATCAAGAAGTTGGAGCAGGCATGGAGTAGTCATGAATAGTTAACATATTTGGCTTCAATGTAGTGTGTGAGAATGGATGTGGCATGTGAGTAGTTAGAACATCAGGAAATAACAGACCTGGTACAGAGGTTGAATAAATTGCTCTGATCCCTGTGCCTTGCTGAGAGCTATCCTGCAGGATGGTGAAGGGAAGTCCTAACTCAGTATCGCTTTAGCCTGGATTTATTTCATGTGTCACAATGGGTTGTTCTGTCTAAGGGAAAACTGTACAAAGCAGACTTCCCTCCAACAAGCTATTACAGCAGTTCTGCTTACTCATTATCATTGTATTGATCAGTGAGTTTGTGGTTTGGTGTGAGAGAAAGGTATAAATGTTCATAATGTTGAGTTAATGGGACCTGGAAGCGGTGTCTTTAACTATGATAATTACATTACTACATCAAACAGTGCCATAGCAACAACTTGACCTTTTTAGTAGTGTGAGGCTGTGGAGGGACCTGCTGGGAGTGGTAGGTCTTGCTCAAGGCTAAGAAGTAGCAACTAAAGAGGCATTAGGATGGACATACTTTTTTGGAGTGGTGCTGCTTATCTGACAAGCTTCAATGCAGAGTCGATCAGCAGACTTTGGCAGCCACCTAATCAGTAGACTGTCTGGTCGGATTATGCCATAGAGCTGAGTTGATCTTTTTGGAGGGTATGACTAGGTGATCTGGAACGTAATGCAGATAGTGGTGCCAGCGCGAGACCACAGACCTAGATCAAGCCCAGCAACAGAGAGAAAAGAAGGACCACGACCTAAATCTCAGGAACTGAAAGAAAAGAAAGACCACAATCTAAATTTACACATTAAAATTTGTTAAAGTTTGTTGTCCATTCATAAGATCCCACGGTCCTATTAAGTGCCCTCGTTGAGGTTTAATGCAATATAGAACAACTAAAAGTAAGAGTGTGAAAGTGTGGGACTTCTCATCTCTGTATTTGTGAAGTGACAACGTGGCAAATTTCTTAAAGGTTGTGTTTTAATTGCTGGAGAAAAACCCGAAACAGAGACTAGAAATTGAACCAGCAACCTAAATTTAATTTCAGACAAAACATGTTGCTTAGTGAAATACCTTCTGATAACTAGATCAGCCGCAAATTATAAGCAAAATATTTCGCTGAATACCTTCCCACTGCAAGCTAATATTTACCTTAGCACAGGACCATTTTAACAAAAAACGGGTAGTTTCACTAGAGACATAAGTGAAAGAATAATTCCACAATTCTCCAATTTTGCAACCTTAAAAATGACATGTTATTCAAGCAGAATGAATAATGTCTCACTCTTAAATGCACAAATAGATTTTCTAAATGTTGATGTCTGAGGCTGTGCTGACACTGTCCAGCGGGAATAACGACTTCCACCTTCATCGATAGTTAGGCTCTGGATGCACCAGGGACTGTAAAGTACAAATAACATGGAAAAACAAGTTTAAAAAATGATGCATGGATTGTCCATATGGTCTCCATGGTCTTTTAAAACATGAATTTTTTTTATATAAATTAAAACTAAAAATAAGATATATTAGGTTGCTGATAATTAGTAGAGCTCCAGATGCTTTTTAGAAGTCAGTAACCCTGCCAAAAACACTGGAATTCTAGCATCTCTTGATATGTTTTCCATCTGTACAATGCTGTACTGACTCATAGCAGTCTGTTTTCCACACAGTGTGGCTTCCAGATGTGTACAGAGAATATTTAATAAGAAGATTTTTCAATGAAAAATAAGGTCTCGGTGTCCATAAAGAAACACAAGCAATCTAAGTTCATTTTTTCTCATGACAATGCTTTGTTTTGGTGTTGAACACAGATAACTTTTTATGGAAGAAAAATGTAATACAGAATGAACCCAGTAAAATCTGCTTTTAATTTAGACAAATGCAGCAAATTACGATTGTGACATCCTGTTAATTGAGTGGACTGCAAAAGAGGTTGTAAGTATGCTAAATGATGTAAAATGTTAAGTAAAAGCCCTGATTGTACTGATGCAATTAATGAGAAGAGTGATAGTGGAATCTCTAATCGTGTCATTATCATTTCTTGAACACTTGCCAGTCTCCTATTTTAGGCAGTGGGAGATGGATATTATATGTGTTAATTAAATGAATATTTTTTTTTAACATTGAAGCTATACATTTTGTCGGAGAGCCGCAATTTAGTTGGACACAAAAATGATTGGAAATTAGACCTATCTCAGAACAGAAATGTGGATCCGAATTCGTGAAAGATTTGCGTATGACTTACGCTTGTCGTACTTCTGACTTACTTCAGGATTGAGCCAGAAATACTTCTCGCTGATACCTGGATTTCAAGAATACAGTAAGATTAAGTCACATCATAATCTTTTGCACCAAGCCATAATGTGTCAATTAGAGAGCGTTTGAGTTTTAAAATATTTATAAAGCACGCGTTCACTGGAACTGTTCCTTGGCGCTATGCTAGCTCGAGTCCTCAGAGACAAGAATGACGGAGGGGGGACTTTTGGTAATTTATTGGGGGAAGGCTTGGGAAAATAAGAAGGTTTTTAAAGCCCTTCTAAACTGTGAATATTGGGTCGTACATCTGAGGTGGGCTGGAAGGGAGTTCCAGAAAGTGGGGGCAAGGGTGGTAAATTTGGAACTTCCCCATTTTTTTCGGCGAAATCGGGGGATGGTCAGCAGATGTTGGGAGGAGGAACGGAGATCCCTGGTAGGGGCGTAAGGTTTAATCTCTGACGAGATAAACGCAGGAGCTAAGCCTAGCTGGGCCTTAAAGATGAGGCAGCCTACCTTAAATTGAGAGCGTTCGTGGATGGGGAGCCAGTGTAGGGATTTCAAAAGGGGAGTAATATGGTGGAATTTGGAAAGGTTGTAAACCAAGCGGGCAGCTTGGTTCTGAACCAGCTGCAATCTTCGTACGTTGTAAGCAGGCATGCCATGGTAGAGGGCATTGGCATAATCCAATCGAGAGACACCCATAGCCAGAGTGATCAACTTTAGGGCAGTGAAGGAAAAGAACCCGGAGACCCTGCGGATAGTACGGAGTGACAAAAAAGAGGAGGAAACCACCGAGCTCACCTGGGAATGCAAAGTGAGTTGATCATTGAGTTTAATACCAAGGGTTTTAACAGAGAGGGAAGGGGAGGGAGGAGGGCCAAGGGAAGGGGGCCAAAAGAGGGGGGACCAGGGACTGGAGCAACCACCTGTCAAGACCAACTCGGTTTTATCTGGGTTCAATTTCAGGTGGTTGTGATTCATCCAGTCCCGGATGAAGAGCATGGTCGATTGGAAATTAAGTTTAGACTCAGGGGAGTGAGAGAGAGGGAAGATGAGCTGGAGGTCATCCGCATAGTTATATACGGATACCTCCATTTGCTGAAGTACGAGAATGAGGGGGGCTATGTGCAAATTAAATAATAAGGGAGAGAGGGAAGAACCTTGAGGAACCCCGCATAGCAACTTCCGGGGTTCGGCCGAGAAGTCTCCCAGGTGGACTGCTTGAGTGCGGCCATTTAGAAAGGAAGACAGCCAGAACAAGGCCGTGCCTCCGATCCCCGCCGCCCCGACACGGGAGAGTAGGATGGAGTGGTCCACCGGGTCAAATGCGGTGGAGAGATCGAGAAGCACCAAGGCCTGGGGAGTGTTCGTGTCTAATCCCTCTCTAAGATTGTCGAGTACTGAGAGCACGACTGACTCAGTGGAGTGACCTGGGCGAAAACCGGCCTGGCGAGGAGCCAAGATACGGTTTTCTTCCACGTAGGTGGTAAGTACTCTAGTAACATGTCGCTCCAGGATTTTCCCTAAGAAGGGGAGCAGTGAAATAGGGCGGTAGTTGGCGGGGACAGAAAGGTCTGCACCAGGTTTTTTGAGGATGGGGAGGATTATCGCGGTTTTAAGGGCAGGGGTAACCACGCCCTGGGACAAGGAGCAGTTGAGAAAGGTAAGCGGAAGTAATGGACAACACGTGAAGATGTGACAAAGAATATGGGCAGGGCATGGGTCAAGTGGAGATCCAGATTTGACCAAAGGCAAGAGAAAGAGAAAAGATTCCTCTGTTAGTAGAGGGAAAGAGTCAAGGCAGGCCTCTGTAGGAGTGAAGGGCGGGACGAGGAAAGAAGGGGAAGGGGGGGATATTAGCTCTGATTGTTGCAATTTTCTCCAGAAAGTACGAGTTCAGGGAGTCGCATAAGAGTTGAGAAGGGGACGGCTTGAGGGTAGTTCTATCGGAGTAGGCCAGTTTGTTAACGATAGAGAAGATTTCTCTAGGTTTATTTTCCGCAACTAGAATTTTGGAAGAAAAATAATCCTTTTTGGTGGAGAAAATAAGTTTTTTGTATTGCAGCAAGAGGGAGGTGTACTGAGCTTTGAGAGTGGGGCAGTATTGGGGTCGCCAGGCCCGTTCTGCTTGACAAACTGAAAGTTTTAGAGATTTCAGTTTATCGTTGAACCAGAGGTTGGAATCGTTCGTCCGTCTGGAGGGGACCCGCCTAAGTGGGGCGTTGGACTCTCCGGCTGAGCGGAGCCAAGAGTTGATGGTGTTGGCTTGATCTGAGGAGGACAGGCCAGATAGGACTGGACTGGAAGCGGGAAGAGAAGAAGCTAGAGAGGCTACATCCACCCGGCCCCAGGATCTTACCCAAATATTTTGAGGGTGCGAGGGCTTGGTGGGTGGGCCGATTTGAGAGGAAAAGGAAATCAGTGAGATAAGGGAAAATTTTCCAAAAGCACAAAGTTGAGATAATTTAATTAGGCAAGTTCAAAAACGCAGTGTTGGGATTTGTGTCTTTGGAATCCAGGATCAGATGTTGTGGGATAGGTTTTAGGTAGCAATACAGTAAGACGAGAATATTTTTGCATGTATAAGCAGATAACAGTTGGGGTACAAAAAGCACAACAAAAAAGTGAAGAAACACATCACCATGTTACAACAGTAATAATACAACAGTAAAACACCATTACAATAACATAATACCATAACACAGAAGCAAAAGAATACCACCCATTGACACAACACAGTAATACTAATGCAGCAGCGTAGCAAAACCAAACACAGTGACTTAACATATCCTGAAAACAAAATAACCCAACCAAAAGACAACCTAAAAGCACAAAACTACAAGATGTACAGCAAAGCCATACCACAACACAATCTCAGCCCACCAGATCAGCAAGGCACCATTAGAGCAAAACAAACAAGAACAATGGGAGACAACGCAGAACTCACTGCATCAAATATCACATCAGCCCAATATCACAGCACAACTGTGACACTACACAATGCATTTTGACACAAAATAGCTCAGCCCAAATAGGAAAATGGCACAGCAATGCAGCTTAACAAATTAACACAAAAACCACCACAAAAACTATACCCCACACAGTACACAACATAACAACAAAAGACAGTACAACATAGCACAACAGCAAAACACACAAAAAAACAACAGCACATGACAACACAACATAACACAAAATCAAAACACTCCAACATGACAGACCACTACAACAAACTATAATTACAAAACACAGTAGAATCCCATCCAGATGCAGCGACATTGCAATACAATAGCACAGCATCAACATTGTGCTGTTTTTTGTTAAGTTGATTTTTGTGCTTTGCTATTTTAAAGGGTGGTTTACTGGTGTGTTCTTGTGATACTGGATTGTACTGTCTTATGTTTTGGTCGTGTTTTGTTTTTGTGTCATTTTGGGGTTCAATTATTGTGTTGTGCATTGTGGCATCGTTGTTATATTGTTACATTTATGAGGACCTTATACTCATTAGACCACAAAATGAAGGAGCATCCAACTAATTACTCTGAAAGGATGCACCTTCAAGGCTTTCCTATCTTGAAATACATGGTCATCAGCTGTATTTGGTCTGGCAGCCCATTCCACAAAGTTCTTGCTCAACTGTGTAGTTGCTCCAAACTGACTTGATTCATTTTAGGTGGGATCAACAACTGTTTCTGTAAATAGATGGTAAATGTTTATATGGCTGATGAGAGGTCAGCCAGATCTCCAGATACTCCAGGGCATTGCCTTAAGTTGCTTTGTGTGTCAGAATAGGAATCTTGAACTTCATCCTCTATTTCACTGGGAGGCAAACTATGGCTCTTTGTGAATGGGTTATATAGTCTTTTGGGACAAGATTAGTAACTCACTTGCTGCAGAATTCTGAAGTGCTTGAAATTTGGGAAGGATCCTTATTCCTGCTCCTATTGCTAGGACATTACAATAGTTTGACCTAGGACCACTGTTGGCCTTGGCTACCTTTGCTCTAGTAAAGCCTTTCATCTAGCAATTCTACTGGTTTTATAGATTTTTAGCATGGCCATGCTTGTGCTACATGGTACTACTGTTCTGTAAAAATGTTGACACATATAATTGAATCCACTATTGGGGGCTGTTGGTCCTGCCTTGTAATCCAAATGCTGACTTTTATTTTGAAAGTGCCAGCAAGATGGCTAAACATGATCAATTCTAATGATTTGTTTGGAACAATGGACTACACATGAGGATCCTAAACCGGTTTCTCAGACAGTACTTCACTTTTATGAGATTTCAAAAAAAATAAAACTTAATAGAGGTACAGCCCTGCAAAATCCTGTCATGCCGTTCACCCACTCAGCAAAAATGATTTTTGTGATTGTCAGCTCAAAGGACAGTGAAAATAACAATCTTTTATCAGCAATCTGGTCCCAATTCCTTTGCTACGTGTTCAAATTATAGACACATTTTATAATGTCAGTCAAGAGTAGACTGGTTCCCAGAGAACAACAATGGTGATTAATGTCTCTTTGCAGTAAAACCATATTATGAAATATAATAAAAGGAGGAACAACAGAGAGCTGTCTCTGTCAAGACAAGGTCAAGTGGTAATGTCCAGTCAGAAAAGGGCAGTGTACACTGAAAGCAGTATGTACCAAGAAAGAAAGTGGGATAGATAACGACAGAATGTGACAAACAATGGGCCAGATTCACATATCCGTGTGTGCACAGATGCAAAAAGCATTTTTTGTTCTTATCGGTTGGGCTCTAGGTAAACTCACTAGCCTCTTGTTTTATGACAGATTGCCACAAGCGAAGCAGATAAAACACAGGAACCAATGACATGACTGCATTAGCCAACTGCATTCCTGTGAATATCCATAACAAATTAGTTTTTCCATTTCGTCCTGTGACCAAAAACTATGTCAACTCCTCAATTCAAACTGCGAAAACTATGGGTTCTACCACAGACCTTTGTCTTGAAAACATAATGAAAGCTTTCGAAGGTCATTTGAGTCTTGATTTAGCGTTGCTTTCTGAACATATCGTTTTCTTAATGCAGGCTACCAGATGCTTTAAAAGATGCAGTGGTCAGGTCTCTATTAAACAAGCCTTCTTTGCCACCAGATGACGTGCGAAATTATCGTCCAATTTCCCTACTTCCTTACATAGCTAAACTGATAGAACAGCGTGCTTTACCAGCCACAGTATTTAACTAGTAGTAACCTAAGTAGTATGTGACCTTTGCTTGTTGGTGAAATGTGAGCAGGTCAGGGCATAAGAATCTTGGACCGCTCTGCAACATTTGACACTCTGGGCCCAATTATGATGTTGTTAAAAAAGAACAGGGTTCAACCCACTAGGACCTGGGTAAATTAATGGTATGAAAGGAAGGGGTCCAAGACCAACACAAATAAATCAAAATAAATTGTGCTTTATATACAATAAATTCAGAAAGCAAAGCTATTGGATGCAAATGAATTTAATTCGGATTTGCATGCATATCATTTTCATTGATTGTAAATCATAATACATTTTGTTATAAACATCACAAGTTTAAATATACGTGCCCACATACACACAACAGGAAAGGAAAAGGGGATGGAGTGAGGGAAGTGTCAAGAAAAAAGGGTAGGGGTAATCTGTATCATTCAGTGACAAGTCATTATTCTCGATTCACAAAACTATGTACAAGTGGTCCTTATTGATAGAAGGCCACATACAAGGCTCAAAAGAGTCCCAAATTATTATTAATATACAAAGGCCTGACTCCGCTAGAGCTGTTAATGTCTTGTTTGGGATCGGAGTAGGTCAAGGGTAACGTGGTTAACGTTTCGACCCGGAATAGCCGTAGGAAAATGTTCCTTACAAGTCGGGTCTTCTTCAGGACGCAGAAAGTTGTGGGTGGGCGCCTCCTAGGGAATGGTTAAAGAATCAAATTAGAAACACACCCAACCTGTCAGTTAATCACAAGGAGGGCGGGTAAGTGGAGAGCATTTCATCAGTTAAAAACGTGTTGTCAGAAAAGTGCCTAAAGCACATACTTAAACCTTAAAGATTTAACAGAGTCCAGAAATTTGGCTCACCTATCGCAAAAGATGAGAGAGGTCAAAGGTTGATAATTCGTCAAATCAAGGATGAGATTCTCCAGCAATCCAGTAGAAAATTGATAGAGGCGGTGGAAGGATTACCTAAATTATTCAAACAAAAGTTTGACCTATGATTGGGTTACCGTTAACATGATGATACTGGTAAACATAAGTAGTTTAGGATTCTCACCATTTATACTCTATAAAATTCCAGGTCGGTCGAATTGGAGGGGTTCATTGGTTGGTTCATAAAAACTGGTTGAATGCTGTCACCTTGATAAAGGAGACAGGATATTTACCATTCTAAATATTGTTACTTCTAATTGTCAAATGACATATTCAGGATCTGTGAACTCACCATTATTGCTATTGTTGTAAAGACAATGGAGAGTAGATTCATCACATATAGGACAGAAAAATGTACTATAACCATAGAGTTCTTGGTTTAGTTCTAGGAACAAATGCCTATACATGAGGGACAAAGAACAGAAACCAATTTCCGTTATATAGATGACGTGCTGGCAATTTGGAAGGGCAATGAAAAAGAACTACAGGATTTCCATACTTGGCTTAATCAACGTTCAGCAGACATCCAATTTACCATACAAGCCAGTAACAAAAAGATTGATTTTCTGGACTTTTTCATAATTGCAGAGGAGGGTACATTATACACTAACCTCTTCCGAAAACCTGCGGAAAGGAACTCGTTATTACAGTACTCGAGCCACCACCCACGAAGCCTTCGTGACAACCTGCCGTTTGGCCAGTTCCTTCGAGTCCGAAGGAATTGCAGCAAAAAAGACGATTACATGCTACAATCGGATATCTTGATGACACGTCTAATAGAAAGAGGCTACCCCAAACGACTGATCAAGCGCTCGAGGAAGAGGGCGTGGTTCTGCCACCGCGAAATACTCTTGGAACCATCTACACGACAACGCCAATCTGACGAACGCATGATATGCGTAACTACTTTTTCAACGAAGAGCCATCTGATCAAAAAAGCAATAAACAAGCATTGGGATCTTATTGCCAACGATCTAGAAATCCTACAAGTACCCATGCACGCCTTCAAAAAGGCGAGAAATGTAAAAGACTACGTAGTCTCTTCGTTTCTGGAATGTCCACCAGAACCAACTCTTGCCTCATGCTGGAACCAACCACCAATAACAGGACATTTCAAATGTGGGAACTGTAAGGCTTGTCCTTCAACCATACAATGCAAAGAATTTGTGTTTAAAAACCACAGACACACATATAAAAGTCACACCAATTGTAATACTAAGAATGTAATTTATGGTATTATTTGCCCATGTGACCTCATTTATGTGGGTCAGACCCAACAACGAGTTAAAGCTCGTTTTCTATCACATTGCAGCCGCATCAGATGCAAGGTATCTGGGGCACCCCTTGTTGAACACTGTGATAAACAAAATCATTTGCCTGAATCCCTAAGGTGGGTTATTTTGGAACATGTAACACTCGGTGCTAGTGGTGGGGATCTACCCCACATTCTGAACATCAGAGAGCTAAAATGGATTCATATCTTTAATTCTATAGCTGATGGCTTAAATGAATCCGAGAATAGCTTCGCACATCTAGCTAATCTGTGATCTCACATTCCAATACAGAATGATGAACCTTTTGCAATACTATATCTGACATGGTAATGTCTCCTTTTTTCGTAACCAGATTGGAAACCCAAATGTTTGAGTTTACACTATCCTGCGAGAAAAGTGCACTCTTTTTCTTCAGAATATACAGTGACCTTACCATATTTTCCCAACGGTATTGACAAGTAAATGTTAGAGTTTACACTATCCTACGAGATAAGTGCACTCTGTTCACATGACCTGTTATGTTTTTTTAAAAAAAAGAATGTTTAGAAACCATTACAGCCCGCTGTGAAGTGTGTTAATAGAGACCAACTAGATTTACGGATATGGACCTATAAACTTTCCATTCTAGTGCGCTGTTTTGATTACTCACGGATTTGCTAACCCAAAAGACCCGCTAGTCTTTTTTCTAGTTCAATGCTTCGGTCACTTAGCCCCGCCCACCTTTAAATACAAACCAGGAAGTTCACCAAGTTTGATGTAGTCGGCGTCAACACTCTCTGCAGCATGAATTCCTTGGATTGATTCCGTGACGGTTTGTCCTCAACAAGGTAAACTATGATAATAATACCTCTAAACCCTGTTAAACCGCACGGAGCGCAGCCTGGCTGTGGCGCCTTAATCTAATTCTCGGTCGCCTGATTGTTTTTCAGGAGGCAGCCGTACCCACACGTTGTAATAATATCTGCTTATTAAGGTAAGCACTCGACACAGTCGGCTCTGTTCCCCTTATTAGTTTTGAAGATAACATGACACGGATGCTGACAAATGCCTCCCATACTTTTTGTAGGCTGATCCTTCGCATCTCTTCCTCTACAACGCCTACCTTTGAAATAATTCACTTTGAACGGTAAGATGTTTTTTAACATTTACTCTTTCTTGTGAAAATAACACGACCTGGTCACTTACCTTCGTTATATGTTATATATATATTCGTATATATTCCTTAGGCGGGACTCTCAACTCTCACCCCTCCGCTATAACTAGCCCACACCTATGCTGAGAGGTAATCAAGTAAAAGGTGGAACGGTAAGCTGTTTTCAACTTCACTAACTCACGGACTATATAGTGAAATCTGTCCAATCCCACTTCAATTGGTTTCTGTTCTTTGTCCCTCATGTATAGGCATTTGTTCCTAGAACTAAACCAAGAACTCTATGGTTATAGTACATTTTTCTGTCCTATATGTGATGAATCTACTCTCC
Source organism: Lissotriton vulgaris (assembly GCF_964263255.1). Classification (NCBI taxonomy): domain Eukaryota; kingdom Metazoa; phylum Chordata; class Amphibia; order Caudata; family Salamandridae; genus Lissotriton; species Lissotriton vulgaris. The sequence goes on from NC_141690.1 coordinate 157,663,572, forward strand.
ATTGTCTTTCCAACAATAGCAATAATGGTGAGTTCACAGATCCTGAATATGTCATTTGACAATTAGAAGTAACAATATTTAGAATGGTAAATATCCTGTCTCCTTTATCAAGGTGACAGCATTCAACCAGTTTTTATGAACCAACCAATGAACCCCTCCAATTCGACCGACCTGGAATTTTATAGAGTATAAATGGTGAGAATCCTAAACTACTTATATTTACCAGTATCATCATGTTAACGGTAACCCAATCATAGGTCAAACTTTTGTTTGAATAATTTAGGTAATCCTTCCACCGCCTCTTTCAATTTTCTACTGGATTGCTCGAGAATCTCATCCTTGATTTGACGAATTATCAACCTTTGACCTCTCTCATCTTTTGCGATAGGTGAGCCAAATTTCTGGACTCTGTTAAATCTTTAATGTTTAAGTATGTGCTTTAGGCACTTTTCTGACAACACGTTTTTAACTGATGAAATGCTCTCCACTTACCCGCCCTCCTTGTGATTAACTGACAGGTTAGGTGTGTTTCTAATTTGATTCTTTAACCATTCCCTAGGAGGCGCCCACCCACAACTTTCTGCGTCCTGAAGAAGACCCGACTTGTAAGGAACATTTTCCTACGGCTATTCCGGGTCGAAACGTTGACCACGTTACCCTTGACCTACTCCGATCCCAAACAAGACATTAACAGCTCTAGCGGAGTCAGGCCTTTGTATATTAATAATAATTTGGGACTCTTTTGAGCCTTGTATGTGGCCTTCTATCAATAAGGACCACTTGTACATAGTTTTGTGAATCGAGAATAATGACTTGTCACTGAATGATACAGATTACCCCTACCCTTTTTTCTTGACACTTCCCTCACTCCATCCCCTTTTCCTTTCCTGTTGTATGTATGTGGGCACGTATATTTAAACTTGTGATGTTTATAACAAAATGTATTATGATTTACAATCAATGAAAATGATATGCATGCAAATCCGAATTAAATTCATTTGCATCCAATAGCTTTGCTTTCTGAATTTATTGTATATAAAGCACAATTTATTTTGATTTATTTGTGTTGGTCTTGGACCCCTTCCTTTCATACCAATTATGATGTCAGGTGGATACCCACCGACAGGCCGTCGGCTGGAGCGTAATACCCTACAATAGGAGCAGTGCCTGCGGAGGCACCGCCGTAGGCATTTTGATGTCCCTTTTCCCACTGCCATTACATGGTGGTCCGACAGACGTAATGGGACCTGAGGGCCTCTAGCAGGGCCCAATCCCCCATGGTTCTCCATTATGGGCTTCCCCATACATCCATGTTGTGCTCCCTGGCATACAGTGTATGGATGTTTGCAAAATGCTTTTTTCTATTGCGGCTTGTGCTGTCACCCTTTTCTGGGTGAAAATTGCAAAAAACAATTTCTGGGCCACAGCACTAGCCTCAATGGAAAAAGGCATTTTTCCAACCGCCTACATGGTGGTTGTATTGTAATTAGGCAGGTGGAACTTTGACTACATGTCGGGTGGTTCCATTCTCATGGCGATGGAGGTCCACCACCATCATAATCATGCTCTATATATCGATATATTCTCAAAACTGCTTGGGATTCAAGACTGTGCAATCAAATGGACAGAATCATTTCTTATCAGCCGTCACAAAACAGTCACCTTTCATTCCGCCTATTCTTGAGCAAATATTGTCAAAGGATAAGGATAAGTGCTGCAAAGTTATTTCCTGTCTTCTATTTTGTTTAATATCTACTTGGTATATGTGCTACAAAATATGGATGCTCAATTTGACATGTACACCAATGACATTAGAACTGGATTGCTATCAATGTCTTCAAATTGAACCCTTCCAAGACTGAAATGTTAATCACCAGAAGTGCATGAAGAAATGGATGAAACTCCATTTTCTGGCTTTAATATCATGGTCTTCTCAAGTAAAGATCATAAATATTTTTCAGTTATCCTTGATGCAAGCCTATTTTTCAATACCCAAATAACTGATATTGCCTTCACTTGCTGTGGCATCTGACACTTTTAAAGAAGATGTTATCTTTTATCCCTCCCTGCCACCACAAGCAAGTGGTTACCACCTCTACTCCATGCCTGGACTATTTTAAAGCTTGTGATCTAACTCTTCCCAAGAAACTGCTACATAGACTCCAGTTGGTGCAAAACATGGCAGGTTGCCTGATAGTCACAGCCACAACTCAAGAAACCTTACTCTTATACTTCACCAACTCCACTAGCTTCCAGTGGCCCGTAGAATTCAATTTGAAACACTGGTCATTTTACATAAGGTGTAGCACTCATATGCCCCTCCATCATTCAGGCAAATTTAGGATTCATACCTCTTCTGGTTCTTTACATTCAAGGGGCAAGAAAATTTAATGTCTGTAAACCTCATACTGCCTCTCAGAGAGAAAGAGCTTTGTCCTTTTGCAGCAGCAAAGTAGGGGAAAAACATACCTGTTTACTTACATCCTCAAACTTTCTTGGTCAGGTTAAAAAAAAAAGCAAAAACCTTATGATTCAAAGATGCTTGCAACAAGCCTTAAGTATTCCTCCCTCGCTTCTCTTTTCTCCCTATGTTGCACCTTAATTTACGTCAATGGGGCCTCGCGTGTTACAAGCAGATGTCACATGACACCTACATAGGCCATTCATCTGTCGAACCATTTAGGCAGGCACCGAACCCAGTGGATGTAAAGCTTCCCTCAGAACTTATTTGGAGTGACCAAGGGGTAGGAAACTGCCTATTACTCTGTCCATACCTCTGGTTGGGCACACAGGCACAACAAACGGGTAAAAGAGTTTCTCCATCTTTCATTTGGTAAGTGAGGGGTACTGCGGGATTGTTTGCTGTAGGGCACAGCGGAAGTGCTACAAAAGTGGGCAGGCTTACCCATGAGAGTCTAACCTAATGGGTTGTAAGGGGCCAGGAGTCACCCCAACCCAGAAACAAGTGGCAAGCATTAAATGTGGCACCCAAAGACACCTTCTTCGGAACACTACTGGACTGTGGAAGAACAGAAAAAGGAATAGACCTGCTGTTTAAAACCTGAGAGGCGACCTGAAGGGCTGGATCTGTGCCCCTTGGTACTGAGGACGAAGAATTGGACTCCATGGGCCAGTTGACTGACATCCATTGTAAGCAACAGGGCCAAAATACGCTACAAGATACTTTTCCTTTAGAGTGCAACTGACCACAACCAACTTGGCTTAACATGGACCTTGATGGTGGCCTCTTTTGGAGTGGGTCTCAACTTCTAAGTGCTGTTGCTGTTTTCGGGAACCATTCGCTATCTCTAACTGGACTTATCCTAAAATCCCTGAAAACCTGGGACTTAACACAATTTTGGACTTGAAGACTTAGGGAGAACCAAGACAAACCTGCCAGTTGATCCACTCAAGGCGTGACCTAACTAGGTTAAAAAGACGAGTTTCCCCTGTGGCCTTTTTTGCAGGTTTAGCCCCAGACTCTTTGCCTCCCCTTTTTCTGACCCTGTTTTTGTTGGCTATAGGACTCTGGCCACTTTACCACTGCTGACCAGTGCTAAAGTGCACATGCTCTTTGTAAATTGGTTATCCATGATTGGCATATTTGATTTATTGGTAAGTCCCTAATAAAGTGTATTGACTGTGCCAAGGCCTGTAAATCAGATGCTGTAAATCAAAGCACATAAGTAGCCGAGTAAATGTGTCTCAGACGTGCCATTGCGCCCGCAGATTTCAACTACCATGTCGACCTGGCAGGTACACCCACTTGCCAGGCCCTAACCTTTACTTTTCTTACATGTAAAGCACTCCTCAGATAGGCCCAAACTACCCCCATGGACAGGGTGCAGTGTAATTGAAAGGTAGGACATGTGCTGGTGTGTGTTAATGTCCTGTCCATGTTTACTATTGAAAGTCTGTCTTGTCTGTCCAATAGGTTAACATTGGAGCTGCCTTGTAACATCTTTCAAGTGTAACTTTCCATTGGGACAAGATGAAGAAGTGGAGTTTAGGCTCTCAGAACTCAGAATCTGATAACACGCTTTTTAGTAAAAGTGTTTTTTAAATTATGTGTTTGAAAAAGCCACTTTTAGAAAGTGGGCATTTTCTTGCTTTACCATTCTGTGTGCCTCGGCCTGTTTGTGTATTCACCATCTGGTTGTGGAGTGACATGAGCTGGGTATGTGTATTTACTCTAGACAGTCACAAGGGGGGCTGAGGTTTGTCTTGCCTTTCCTAGATGACTCATAGCCAGGCAGAATAGACCTTTTTGCATTTAGAGTGGTGGGAGGAGTTTTCACTAGCACCTGAATAGGCTGTGTCTCCTTTGCACAATGCTGTCTCCACCCCCTGTGATCAAGCTGGACCAGGGAAGACAGAACTGGTTTGTACTAAGCTCAGTGACTCTGAAACAAAGACTACAAGGAGAAAATGTAGTATAAATATTGGGGATAAAACCCCCGGATTTTAGATCACTTTTGGAAACAAGATGACAAGAAGAAGAGCTCTACGAGGAGCACTAGCCTTTCTGTGTGTAAGGGGTGGGTTGGCCTGTAGTTGCTTTTTCTATCTGTGAGCAGAAGCAAAGGATTGACTCTTTTTGCCCTGCTGTGGTGTCCTGCTTGGGAAGGTCTCCAAGATCTTGTGTGTGCTTGCTTCCTGCTGGAAGTACTGCCTGGAAGGACCGGACTGTTCTTCTCCTTTGATGCTGTAAGCACATGTATAGTTACTCAATTGTGGCACACATGTGTGGAGAGTGCTTCCTCTTCAAGAAGGAGAACTCTAATCTAGCGCTTGGTGAGCACTGTTTGTGGACTCCCTTGTTCCACAGCCAATGGTGGAGGTTCCATGCTTGGAACCGGCTAGCACTGAGCAGCGAGTGCCTCTCTGGCCGCTGCTGTCCTGTTTCAGCACAGCTTTTTCCCCCTCCCCCTCATTGCTGTGGCAACCAGGGTTTCGAATAGAAGGGCTGCAAGACTTGCTGGGTGCACACATATCAGCCCGGGGAGCCTTGTAAGATTGAACCATACCCTGTAGGATTGGTGGCCCTTTCCCCATAAAATTTTGTAGGGGAAAGGGCCACCAAGCCTACAGGGTATGGTTCAATCTTACAAGGCTCCCCGTGCCCTTTGCTCAGATCATCAACATCTGCTGCAAGTCCCGAGAGTAAGGAAGGCCAGGACTGGCGGTAGAAGATTTTCCGTTAATGTGGCAGCATTGTGGAATTCCCTTCCGCTGGACCTGCGCTCCGAAACGGGCACTTCACGATTTCGTAAACTTTTAAAGACCCATTTGTTCCCTGCCTAATGCTTCTTTCTCTGCTATGGTGTGTTCATCTGGATGAGCGCTGGGATGCCCAAGGGTAACCACGCGCTATATAAAACTCAATAATAATAATAATAATAATAATCAGCCGCTATAGGGCTGGACACGCCTATCCAGCAAGGGAGAGCCCGTGGGAGGAGAGAAGACACCAGCATGAGTGGGAGGAACTGGGCGAGTACACAGGACGGCAAGCAACGCCTCCCTATAGAGTCAGGAGAAGCGATGAGGATCGTGAGGGACAGCCACATGCCTACCCAGAGTTGTGCTGCCTGGGTGAGGCATTTGAGACCAGTCAAGGACTACAATGGGCCCCTTGAGGAGGAGGGGCAGAGGCAGCTGCACCACATGTCTGCAGACAACTGCTGGAGTGCGGGTCTCCTGTAGGGACTCGCATTGGGGGCATACCTTTGGGGGATTCAGCCCCTCTAATAACTTGCAGCAGCACCACACAATTGTGGCTGCTACCTTCACACATACCTTGGGGGCACTGGTTTTCATTGGTGACAATCCTGGGGTGAGTCTTTGATGGAGGCCCTCCCCCTGGAAGGCAGGTTGCCACATTCCAGTAATCTGCTGCAAATTACCACAATCCTTGCAGTAGGTGCGCAGGTGTTCCTGAAGCATACTTTCCATGTCTGTCTGATTGGCATTGAGGCTTTACTCTAACAAACCTAATACAAGAACAGGTTCCTCTGAGGCTGTTATATGTTGGAGAGTAATTCAGTGATTCATGTGCTTTTTTCACAACCTGCCTTGCTTTTTCACAGTAAGGTGATGATTAATGCAATTTACTACATTCACCTGTATTTTATGCCCTGATGTGAAGATGCATGCCATTTTAAGCCTTGTGATAACAGAAAAATAAGTATCATGTCAGGGGTTTGATTTACCTCTACAGTTGTGATGTTTTCATTACGTGCTCAACCTATGAGGATTTACTTTATTGCATTACCTATGAAGTTATGACAGTGGCCTAGTTGGCAAGTGATTTATGGTGCGTGTAATTGTGGTCTATTTTCTTATATAAAACATATGAGATATTTTTATAAAACCTGGTGTGGAGTCTCTTTTGTGGTGTATATATTGTGTCACTGGTGTGTGTGTGTGTATGTCTGTTGCGCAAACACTTCACACATTGCCTCTGTGATCAGCCTGACTGCTCTGCCAAGATACCAAGGGAGTGAGCAGGGGTTATCTTTGGTGTGTAACTCCCTTACTCTGACTTGAGTGGGGGGTTCTGCCTTGCATCAGTGCATACCCTAGCCAACCAGAAACCCCATTTCTAGTACCCTGCTTGGAGCTTCTCAGCAGCAGTAAATCCGACTCAGCAGGGCATCGCTGTGAAAGTATTCCATGGAGCCCTCTTTGGATAAATACCACAGTCTTGCCCCTCTAAACAATTCCAAACCCTGATAATGAAACTAAGTCTGAAGATAAAAATCTTGACCGGGCAAAGGTGCCCAAAGGTATCTGTTGGGCTAGAAATCCCAATTCTTAGCTCTGAGCCTTTTCTGCCAATGGCTTCACTGGACCTTCAATCAATTCCTATGTGATGTCATAGAGCCCTGCTTGGATGCAGCTTGCTGCCTTGCCACACTGAAGGATTTGACTTACAGAAAAAAATGATATCCCAAGGTTCAACCGCAGGCCTGGTCAAGCCTAGTTGGTGTCTCCACCTGCTCCCCAGTATAGTCAGCCTGAAATCGCAGCTAGGTCCCAGTCTACCACAATCAATGACTACCGTTGGCGATTTTCACTTTTGCTGATATTTTGATTTAAAACTTGAGAGATTCCTTTCTCCGGGTCTCCTATTGGATTTTAGTTGTTTTAGTGTTGTTTTGTTGATTCAATTATTGTCTATTTTTAAAAAATGCTGTGAGATTTTTGTTGTGTTTTTTACTTTTTTACTGTTTTCATATTTCTAAAGGCCTTCACATTTTCATAAGTTAAGCCTTTCTGCTCTATGCCATAGCTACTAGAGGGTGAGTTCAGATTTAAATTACTGAAGTCCTTCATAGACCTAACACAATAGTAGCTTTATTCTTGCGGTGGACCTCAATTACCACAACTAGCAAACCCCTTTCTCACAATATCATAACATACAGGTGCAGAGATCCTATATGCAAGGCCTGTCTTGGTAGTGAGAGCTGTATGAAGGAAGATGGGGTGGCAAGGTAGCACAAGTGCTGCATTGGTAGTTGTTACATTGTTCTCTGTTAATACTAAAATAGGCGATCTGCACCCTCTGAGTCTTCACTGGCTGTTTTGATCGATGCTCATATTAGCAGGTCCTCATGTTCCACCAAAGTGAGTTAGCTGTTGCATTTTGTTGAATGAACTTCTCAGTGCAAGCCCAGGGAAATGGGAATAATATAATTCCTACCCTCTACATCTAGCATTACACCATGGATGAACAGTCGCTAGGGGTTAAGATTAACACCAGTTCATGCAACAAGTACCACTCTGCGTTTTTCTTTTATCAAATCATTGTTTTCATGTTGGTTAGTTCAGCTGGATGAAGTGAAGTAATCCAGGATTACAAACTTCGTGAATGCATTTGCTGTTAGGTAAATACCCAGCACCCGACCACAGATGCCCTTAATCAAGGGAGCCTGGTAACCACTCAGGGGATGTTAGCTGCATTGTGTCTTCTCCAATTGAAGTTCTGTGGCATGTTTGATTCACAAGGGAAACTACAAAAGATTGAGGTTAGGGCAGAGACAGGTGCATGAATTTTTGAACGAGGAATTAACACATAACTTTGCTGAACACACTACTTGTTCCACTTCCTTGCACTTTTTGATTATTGTTTTCTTATGTATTTTTTTCATATTTAAAATTAGACGGAACATCTTGGAAATGGGCTCCTTATAACTAGAACGCTCTGCCAGATGTGGAAGTGTTGTAGTTTTTTTGTCATGTTGAAAGTCGTGTACCTAAAGATAATCTAACCCTTTCAGCCACTTGTTAACCGCTATTTACTTTGAAAGGCTTGCAATGTCACTAGGACTCCAAATATTCTCTAGCTACCTACAGTCCATCATCCTAACATCAGTAGATTACAGAGTGTCTGATACATACTCCAAACAAATCCTTGATATCCTGGACTTTTCAAAGCTTCCAAGCACCTAACTGAAATAGTACATGTGACATTGCATAAAATGCTGTTTGATTTTTTTTAGTCAGATAAAACAACTCAATTAATTGATTTCTACTTTCTTATGCATAATAAGGATTCATTAGTGTTTGCAGATAATCACAAATCATTATGATGATAGTTTTATAGGTAGGGATTTGGTGGCTTTACAGTGCAGTGAGCAGTGTGTATATTAGTTTGTGTATAAGACTACTACGAAGGATAGCAATCATTTTATACTATTGATTAATACTGCTCTGGATCAGCAGTAAGGAGCATGTAGAGGCTGCTTATTTACATTTAGCCTAAGAGGGCATCCAATCACAATACATGTCAGACATTGAAACAGTCTAGAATGCTCTTTATTGGAGAGTGTTAGCATGCAGGATTGGGTAAAAGAGAACTTTTATAACTAGATTTGATGACCTTTCTTTAAAATAAATACAGGTTTTCCACTAAATCTGGGGAGATCCACATTTTTATATTTGGGGAAATACAATAAAAAAATGAAATGTTGCCAAGTATCTTGATTATATGCAAAATAGAGCACAAGTAAGGTAGGTGCAAATGCATCTATGTTTTCAACATTACAATGGTGGAGAAAAACAAACAAAAACAAGGATATAAAATATAATATTCTACTAGAGCACATTTTGGATTACAGCTCAATTCCCAACTTTTCTGTGCCTCCAAAAGATCAATTATGAGATAAATGAAGTAAATCAATTTCTCTAAAAAATAAATCGTAACGCAAGCATCTAAGCTGTCTTTCTCTATTTTCCCAGCAACATCAATCAGATGACAGTTTATGCTGTTGCAAGATGTACTCGTGTAGTACTTGTAAAGCATGTCCATCTTTAATGGCACGTCAGCTTCTGGGTAAAGGGTATAAAGCGCCAAAAAAATAAAGCATACCTCTCTGGGGGAAAGAAAATAAAAAAAAATATACACGGATGAGAGGGCTGAGTCATATTTTATTTTGGATTTTTGATAAACTGCATACCTACCTCTAAGAAGCATGTAAGTACTTTACCAATAACATTGCTCCAGTAGGAGGCGTATCTCAAGCATAAGTTACTGAGACTGAGTTTAAGAGACCAGGATGAGCTGCAGAGTGATGGGAGTGGCAGCCTGCACAGCTGTATATTTCTTTACATCTTTTTCATGTGTGCATTAAAACTATAAGCAAACACACATTAAGTGATTAGTCTAGAATTAACTCCATTTTCGGTCAAGTGATAAGGGCACGATTTAAGTTGATCTGTAAGATTCACTAAATCACACTATATCCTGTTTTTGCACATTATTGTGTCTCCAGATTGTGCACATAAGGTAGTTTCAAGGCAATGTCTTCCCTTGTTTGTTGGAGGGGGGTTTTAACAGATGGTAAGATGCGGGTGGTCTCTTGGGTCATTATCCTAATGAAATGACTCATACATCTGAAAGATGAGGTCTGAATGAGAGTTGCAGTTAGTTCTCTGTAGGAGTGAACTGCTTGGGAACACATGGTTTTAACACTGTTTTGCTAACAATGGACTTGCAGCAACTATATTTTAATAAATATTAGGCATTTGACCCATCTCATTGATTTGATAATTGTTAAAATGTGTTCTTTTACCTTTATTAACAAGTCGGATCAGATTGAAATCCAACACTTGAGATAATAGGTATGGAATACATTAGATGCATTGCTTCTAATGGCTGCATATGAGAAACATTAACCTGCAGGTCTAATGCAGACGCCAGGAGTATTTAGCCCATTTTCTATCAGGCATTTGATTGCATCAAGCACATACCATGCAGAAGTCTCCCATCAGATTGCAGGAGCTATATGCAGCCAATAATCACCGGTAGTTTTTTTTGAAGTTATCTTAATCTACCAATCAAAGAAGGCACTCTTTATATTTGCTGTAGTACAAAGTCCTTAATGCACTGGCCTGGGGCATTGAGACGAAAGGCTCAATCTAATGAATCTGTGGCTTATGAACTGTATGGCATATAAATATATGGTACATAATCTCAAAGAAAGCTAGAAACAGAGGAAGAGCAATTTAAGTCATGAAATGCAACTATGTTTTGCTAATCTGATGGTAGGTGCACCCAATTCTGTTTTGTTTTTGGGATATTCTAGAAGTGTGTTCTGGTGCTTTGTCCCGCATTTGTGAGGAACCTCCTTAGTTTGTTCTACTTAGATTGCTAGTTTGAATTAACAACTGAAGAAAATAAAAAAGACAAATGTACAACGAGCCAACTTGATAAAAAAAAAAAAAAGAATTAAGTGAGGAATTTAAAAGATCAAGTAGTACAAGTATGTATGAATTGTATGATCAGCCTGAAGTGGAACTGTCGCATAAAATTGCCGGTGGCTTAGATGTCAAAGAACAAGGCTTTGAAGAAGGAATTTCAAAAACAATATTTTGAATTGGAAGATAGATTTTCCAATATTGTAGAAAATAATATGGTATGCCTTCACAAGAGAAAGGAAGTATTCGTAATAGCAGCTAGAGAATTTAAATATAAAGCCTAGCCTATGGACTGAAGAAGATAAATTGAACTGAATCAAATTAAATTAAATAGTGTCAAGAGAACACATTTGACCACAAGCAGAAAAAAACAATATTAGCTTTTTGGGGCTTACATTTTCTGCGTTTTATAGAATTCCAATTATTTTTTTTAATTTTTATTCTTTTTATTGAGAGTTCATAGACATAAATATAGGACATATAGGAATCTCATATAAAAGTTCCAGCATATTTGAAGACACAACAATTAGCATAACTTATAAAGTGCAGAAATTGTCAAAAACTATTCAAATACAAATTTAAAAATACTCGACAATGCAGTCACAGTTCCTATGATCAAAGGAACAGTCATTTTCGTTAAAGTGCTGAATCAATACATACATTCATAAAAACTCCTAGACCTTCCAGGATTTATGATCAAGATCTTATTCAAGTAAAGTACAAAGAGATATTAAAGGACCCAAGATTCAAACCAAATAGTGCAGTCACAATACCTATGGTCAAAAGGAAGATCATTTTCATTAGAGTGCAAAGTGCTAAATCAAATATAAATATTATTAAGAAAAACAAAAGAAAAGGAAAACATTTCCAAGACCTTCCAAAGATTATGATCAAGATTTTATTTAAATAAAATGCACAGAGAAACCAAAAGACCTAAGATTCAAACGCACTCCAGTACTTCTCATATTTTCTCACTGCTCCTGATCTTAACGCATATTTCTTTTCCATCCCCCGTATTTTAGACAATTTTACTCTCCATGCATTGAAAGTGGGCACTTTGTCTGTTTTCCAAAGTTGCAGAATTAACGATCTTGCTATTAAAGCTGCGATGAATAAACTTTTGTCATGCGTAGAGATTGCAGGAGAGCAGCCCAGAATTGCTATAGATTCATTAAGTGAGATTTGGGGGTCTATTGTGCATTTTAGGTATTTCTCAATCTCCTCCCACAGATTCTGAATTTTTGGGCATCCCCACATGATATGTGTCCAAGTGCCTTTCTCTGCACAACGAAAGCATTTATCTTCTATAGTGGAGAAGTGTGGCTCAATGGTTAGAGCGGCAGACCCTGATGCAGAGGTCTGGCCCGGGACTAGGGTTCAATTCCCGACTCGGTGGCTCTTGGGCTCAATTTCCTCGGAACTGATCATTCTCACCTTGGTGCCTATTCTAATCATGGATCCCACTCTGCAACTCTGGGCAATAGCTTGCTTAATCTCCACAACGGCCCCAACGGCTCTGGGATGTCTGGCTTTACCTTGGGGGTGCCCAGGAGTGGACATTTCACAGGTAAAAGCCAGGATGGGTTCATCAGCGGTATGCGTACAGCGCCAGGAAACCCTGATTGGAGTATAAGTGCGCTTTACAACTACAAATTAATTTCATATTTGCGGATATATATTATGGAGGAATTAGGGTGTTCTGTAAATCAACCATTTTGAATAATATTGCATAAGTTTAAGATTTGCTCCTCGAAATATATCAGCATTAAATTTGTTCAATTTAGTCCAGGCTGGTTTACTAATCTGTACACCTTCCCTTTTCCTCCATCTGTCCCTAATCTTTTCATATAATGGAAGAGATTTGTTCTCGTCAAAGATTTGAATCCAGATACTGACCTTCTTTTGTGTGGGGCCGTTAAGGGCTTCGCTAATGCTTGATTTATAACGCAATTTTTCTATGTCTAGCTCTTCAAATATAGCATTTAATCTAATAAAAGACCATTTTAAAATTATATTAGAATGTTGAAGCCCTATCTCGATCCCTTCCCATGTTTTCCAACAATTCCCCTTAATAAAATCCTGGATCTTATCATACCGTTTGCTTTCCACAATCTCAATGTATTCCTCTCCAAAATACCCATTTCTCCTGTATATATGTTCGCAAGTCTGGTTGAGTTATTAATTCTTAAAATATCTAAATATGCCAGTAACTGGGCTTTTTGTTTAAGCAGCCATTGTAAGGTCTTATAGCGTATTTACTTAGGGTACTTGGTCACTCTTGAAGGATCAATGATATTATGTTATCTTAATATCTATTTCATAAAAAAATGATCTGCTCCTTGAGTGTCTAAGAAAAAAAACCTAAAACTGTGATGTGCAAATGTCGCATAATAGTAATCTCTAATATTCAGAAGAGATAATGCAACCGAGCAATTTAAAGTGCTAAGTGCCAATCTTGGTGTTTTATTCACCCAAAGGAAAGAAGAAAACATGATATCTATCTGCTTAACAAAGGAAGCCTGTATTGCACAAGGAGCAGCCCTAAAAATAAAATTAAAAAGTGAAAGAATAGACATTCAAATCAGTGCAACCGTCCCATTATTGATAGCGGGAGCTATTCCATCGTGCTAATTGTAAGCTCACCTTTTTCAGTAATGGAATATGATTTAGTGAATAGAGCTCTTCTACTTTTTCTGATACATAAATTCCTACATATCTTGTTGGGCAGGTATTATATGTATGTCTAAATTCAGAGAGCAGAGTGTTTACACTACAATTGCATAATATGATTTCTGTTTTGGTTTTATTTATTTTATACCCGTCTATTCTTTGAAAATCCCCAAACACCCTCATAACTTCTGACTGAGTTGTTATCTTCGAGTTCAGGAAGAGAACAATGTCATCGGCGTAGAGTTTTATATTAGTCAATCCTCTAACCGGAGCCGTATGAGCTCTTTTTTCCCTAATCGCAATTGCCAATGGTTTGATAAACAGAGCAAATAAAATCGGAGAGAGGGGGCAGCTTTGCCGAGTACCTCTGTTTATTTGACATGTGCCTACTTTTACTGAGTTGATTAAATCTGTGCCTGGGAGTTTCTATAGAGTTGCTTTAATAAAAATACAAATTCATTCGGAAAGCCGAGCCTCTCCAGGATCGCAAAAAGACAGTTCCATGAGACAAGATCAAATGCCTTTTTGCCGTCTAAAAACCAAATCTGTGCCTGCACTTTATTGACACTGAAAAAGTTCAAAGCCTCCAGTAAAACATTTTTATTGGTATAGAGTTGTCTCCCTGCCACAAAACCGCACTGGTCCGCCCCAATGAGTGATCCTACCATCTTATTTAATCTATTTGCCAGCAGTTTAGTAAACATTTTGTAGTCAGTATTTAACAGGCTTATTGGCCTGTAAGAGTTAACATTTTCCCTATCTTTATCTTTCTTCAAAATACTGACTACTACTGCAATGCGAAAAGATGCTGGCGGGTCCCCTCCTCGTAGTAGGTGGTTGGCAAGCATTAAAAATTCAGGACTAAGTATTGTAGAAAATGCTTTAAAAAATTCCGCTGGAATACCATCCTCCCCAGTGGCTCTGCGATTGCGATTCTCCTATTAACATGATCAGAGAATCTGGATTTCATTAAAGACACGGAGGCTATCATTATGCATACATTTTTAATGCAGTCAAAGCATAGCCGCATATGTCACAAAGCAATTGTTCCAACTTAGAATACATATGAACCAACAATAGTAACAAGCACTAGGCAATCAGCCTCTTTTAAATGTGGTGACAGGAAGGAAGGAAATGTCCAATAAACTCCAATGAAACATCAAACTTGAAGAAGGATGAATGAAGAATACATCATCCACTACTGATCCACAGGTGGGGAATGAAGAAGACAAGATCAAGAGAGATTATCTGTAAAGGAAAGAAAGGCTGTTAATAATTCCAAACAAAATATTCAGGAATTGTCCTAAAAAGATCAACTTAATAATAATTAATCAGATAAATAACAGTCCTGCAAAACAAAAGAGTGTCAATAAAAAATTCAAATATGCATAATATAACATAAGATCAACCACCCAGGGAAAGGGTGGGAGGGATAATGATAGCCTCCGTGTCTTTAATGAAATCCAGATTCTCTGGTCATGTTAATAGGAGAATCGCAATTTCATTACAAGACTGGAGGCTACCATTATGCATGTTGGTAGCCATGTAATACAACATCGGATATATGAGAAACAGGTTTGCAATAATGAAGAGCAAAGGTCCTAGAATTAGACCAATCAGCAGCCTTTAGAATGCCATCCAACTTACCACCTGACCAGAATGACTTACTGGCCATTGCGCCACTGATAGAATGCGGTTTAAAAAGACTCAGATTAATTCCAGCAAGGTTCATGACAGTTTTAACCCATCTAGCAATAGAGGACGAAGAAATCCATTTATGGGGTTCAACAAAAGAGATAAGTAATTGATTCACACCAAGAGGACAAAGAGAGTTCATTCTCAAATCGTATTCTTTCATACAATGAACAACACAAAGTTTAGTGCAACTGTCAAATTGTGGGTAGAAAATAGAATCGGACATAGTTTTGATTCTTCTATGCAGTTCAAAATTAACACCAAACATATCATAAGATCTATAAGAAATATCTAGAGCTTTACCATCAGACACTCTCTGACAGGAAATTAAGCAAAGAAGAGTAGCTAGTTTGATAGAAAGATTTTTCCTGCTCAGAAGTGAATTAACTGGCCAAGAACAGAAATGGTCGAGAATTAAATTAACATCCCATAGAGATTGATAACTGGGATGAGGAGGTCTTCTAAGTCTGATACTCTTAAGTATTCTACAAATAATAGGATTTTTACCTACCGTTTTATTGTTAATTAGAGAATGTCCAGCAGAAATAGCAGATCTAAAACAGTCGAGAGATCTGTAACTTAGACCTCTGTCGAATTGTTCTCCAAGAAAATTAACTATATCAACAATAGGTGCCTCCACGGGATCCACGTCCCTTTCCAAGCACCAACGTGACCAGACTTTCCAAATGTTGTTGTACCGGTAATGTGTCCCAGGTGCCCAGGACTCTCCAAGGAGAGTTGAAGCTGTTGACGAAAGTCTTGCGAGATCGTTGGATCTCCTGACACCTTCCAAGCAAGAAGGTACAAATTCCCTGTTTGAACAAGAGGGTGAATTTGACCATCTGTGTCTGTGAGAAGGGCTATCAGAGGAGGAATTAGGAAGGGAAAATCATAGGTTAGTTCCAGAGTGGTAGGGAACCACGCTTGGGATGGCCAAAACAGGGTTAACAGGACAATTGAAGAGCGGTCGGTGTCTCACTTTCTGAAGGACTCTCTGGATCATTGAGAATGGAGGGAAGGCATAAGCCTTGATCCCTTCCCAAGATTGGAGCCAGGCATCCAGCTGAAATAAGAATCCAATTGGGAAGTCAGTCTGCTCGCAAATAGATCAATTTGAAAGGGTCCCCAGAAATGATTGAGGGAGTTGAAAACAGAGGTGTTTAGTTTCCAGTCGCTGTAGTCCAAGATGAATCTTGAGTTCCAATCTGCACAGAGGTTGGATTTCCTGGGGAGATATTCTGCTCTGAGAGAGATTTTGTGTTCTAGGCAGAAAAAACAAAGTTTCTTGGCTAGGTTGGATATGTCTTCTGACTTTGTCCCACCTAAACGGTTTATGTAAGCGACAGCAGACATGTTTCCATTTTTAATACAACTGATCTGCATTGAAGAAACCGTTTGAAGCTCATCAGAGCATAAAGCCCTGCAGTTAATTCCAGATAATTGATGTGGTGCAGAGATTGTTCTTGCGACCAAATTCCTCCAGTGTTCTGATTCTGGAGACAAGCACCCCAGCCATGAAGGCTGGCATCTGATTCTAGAATAAAATCTAGTGCTAAACCAAAGATCGCTCTCCCATTCCATGCATCTAGATTGTCTAACCACCATGTTAGTTCTGAGATGGCTTCTGGGATTAAGGAAATTCGATCTCCGTACCAAAGACCTGATCTCAGAGCTCTTGCTTTTATTCTCTGAAGGGCTCGATAATTCAGTGGTCCTGGAAAAATAGCCTGAATGCAAGAAGATAGAAGGCCCAGAAGTCTCGCTAGTTCTCTTAGGGAGAGATTTCGTTGTTTTAGTACATGTCTTATCTCCTTTCTGATTTTGGCAATTTTCTTGGGAGGAAGAAGGAGAAGACAGTTTGTTGTGTCTATTGTGAAACCCAGGAACTCTATGTTCTTTGAGGGAAGTAGAATGTATTTTTCCCTGTTTCCATCAGAGCGCTTTACATAGTTCACAAGAAGTACATGATTAAGTCAATTTGGGTTTAAAACAGTCATACAGATAAACAAAAAAAGGAAATGGAGTCCAAAAGTATGGATACAGAAATATAAAGCAACCAGATTTTTGTGGAGGTAAAGAGGTAAAAGGGACAGGTTCAAGTCTGTATAGTTAGTAGGATTAGGAAGTCTTTCATACCTGTTAGACGTGGCATCCTTGGTGTGGTTTCACCTGACTTTTCACATCTACCGCCTGTATTTTTGATGGTATGCTGGATTATGTTTTTGCTGGCTTAGATGCTTTGGGCACTTTGCTACTGCTGATCAGTGTTAAAGTGCAAGTGCTCCCTCTATAAATTGTTATTATGATTGGTTATCCATGATCAACATATTTGATTTACTGATAAGTCCCTAGTACAGTTCACTATGGGTGGCCAGGGCTTGTACATCCAATGCTAATTGTGGGCCTGCAGCACTGATTGTGCCACCTACATCAGAAGCCTTGTAAATGTATCTCAGACCTGCCACTGCAGTGTCTGCATGAGCAGTTTTAAAACTGCCATATCGACCTGGAAAGTGCACCCTCTTGCCAGGCCCTTTTCTTACATGTAAGGCACACCTCAGGTAGGCCCAAGGTACCCCAATTGCACAGGTTGTAGTGTTTTTGAAAAGTAGGACATGTGCTGCTGTGATTTACATGTTTCGATAGTGAAATACTGCCAATTTCGTTTTAAACTATTTAAATGCTATCTGTCCCATAGGCTAACATGTGAGTTACTTTGTAACATCTTACAAGTATAACTTTCCATTGGGACAAGATAGAGAAATGAAGCTTAGGCTCTCTTAACTCAGAATTTACTAACCCATCTTTTTAGGGAGATGGTTTTTTAATTGTGTGTTTGAAAATGCCACTTTCTTTTAGAAAGCAGGCATTTCTTGTTTAACCATTCTGTGTGCTTCTACTTTTGGTGGTGTATGACTGTTTGGTTTGGATTGACTGGAGCTTGGGATGTGCATTCACTGTAGACAGTCACAAGGGCGGTTGAGGTGTGCCTTTCCTTTCCTGGTGACTCATAGCTGGGCTGAATAGGCCTAGATTGCATTTATAGTGGTGGGAGGAGATTCACTTGCACCTGAATCGGCTGTATCTACTTTGCACAACGGTGTCTCCACCTCCTGTGGTCATGCTGCACCAGAGAGGACAGAACTGGTTTGGACTGAGCTCAGAGACACTTGTCACAAAGTGAAAAAAGATGGGGTATAAGTATTGTACCTTAAACCCCAGAGAATTGGTTACTACGGGACTCAAGAGGAATCTCTGCCAAGGATAAGAGCTGGAGAGCTGTAAAGAGCAGTACTGCCTCTTTGCTGTGTGTGCTTTGATGGGTTGGCCTACAGTTGCTGCTTCTGCCAAGAAGAAGACAAAGACTGGGACTTTGATGCAAACCTGCTTGAAGAATAATCTCCAAGCGCTTTAGTGTGCTTGCCTCCTGTTCTGAAGTCTCAAGGCCACAAAGACTTCACCTGCAACACACTGAGCAACACCTGGACTCTTCTGCGGGGTCCTGCATTTAAAAGGTTGTCAATTTCGGTTCTGGGGCCCTGAGAATTGTGTGGTTGGTGATTCAAGGAAAGAAAAATAACTCAGACGCCGCTAACAATGCTGCCAGTGATGCAGCAATCTTCACCCAGGCTGGGGGCACTGCTCGGGAAGTGCACGATGCACCGCCTGAACCGTAGCTTCGACTCCCTTTGATGACTGATGACGCCTGCAGTTATCAGCCTTCCCGACACCAGCGCTTGCACCAACGCCATCATCCCCGCCACCAGCATCACATTATTGCAGAGCTGATAACCAATGAGGGTAGGTCATAAACTCTTCAATGTTGCATCGCCTCACTGGAACCAACGCCACCTAACTTCCCCTGTCCAGGATTCAACGCCTTGCCTTCTCACGGACTCGACACCTCCACTCTCCTGTGGCGTCCGTGAAGCGACCTTGCCTCTTCAGCAACGCTGTGCATCATCTATGGACTTTGTTCCCAAGGTACTGTTGCTTGTGGTCCTTGCAAATCCGTGACTGATGCCATGCACCTCGCAGTCAGTGCTGTAATTTGGATTCATGCCTGTCACGACGTCCTATTAGCCCAGGGTGGAGCTATTTTGTTTCTACAATCGCTATTTTGAAATAACTGTTCCAAGAGTGATATTTTGATAAATTTATGGTGGATTTTTGTCGTTTTGGTCATGTTTGGTTTAGATAAACATACTTTATTATTTGAAACTGGTGTGGTGTCAATTTATGCTGTTTTCACTGTATTACTGTGTGTTCGGGGACAAATACTTTACACATTGTCTTTGGGATAAGTCTGTCTACGTGTGCCAAGCTACCAAGGTGGTGAGCAGGGGTTATCTAAACTTTGTAACTCCCTTACCCTGACTAAAAAGAAGGGTCCCTTCGTGGGCAAACCAATACCAAAAAGTTTTGAAAGGAGGGTTGGGTCTTAGGGAGACGTATATCAAGTAGTGAGTATTGTCGAAGTAGCTGTTAAGTAGTAGAGGATTTTAGACCCTGTTTTTAGCACGAAAATGAGGGGTTGCAGCCTAGGTCTTTTTGGAGTGAGTTCCAAATCTTGGGGGCATTTCTAGAGAAGGAGTGTGCCTGCGTTGATTTTGATTTCTGTTTAAGTTTAGGACTAATGAGAAGAGTGTTGGGGCTTCTCAGAGCCTGGCCTTTCCCTGCTCTTGATAGTTTAGTTTCTATATATTTAGGTTTTTTAGAATATATGGGTTTGTGTGTGATGCAGGCTGTCCTGTATATGCATCTCCATTTAAGGGTAAGCCGGGTGCGACCTTTTAGCGCATTGAGGATTGTTCTTAGAGCGCAAGGTGGCTTTTAGGAGATTCTGTTAGTATGGCATTGCCTTAGTCAAGTTTAGGGAGGACTAGGGATTGTATTACCATTTTAAGATTGTCGGGGATTAAATGGTTTGATTTTATTGAGGTGTTTTAATGTAAAGCGTGCTCCTTTGGCTGTGTTTTTGTTGTGTTCCTTCATCGAAACTTGTATGTATAGTGTGACACCCAAAGACATAACGGAGTTGGACAGTGTGGCAGGTCAGTGCAGTGCGTCCTACTTTTTTGAGCCATTCTTGGATGGGTAGATGATTGTTTTTAGGTGAGAGAAGTAGAAGTTCTGTCTTATTGGGATTCAGCTTAAGGTGTTTGGTGTTTAGCCATATTTGTATCTTAATTAGTGTGGTATTAGGATGTTGGATGTAGTTGGGTGATCTTATTCTGTAGTAGTTTTGTGTCACATTGGCACATAGGTGAAACTTGATCCCAGCTTGGTACAGGACCATTCTGAGGGGTTCCATGAAAGGGTGAATAGGGCTGGAGAGAGGATGGATCCTTGATGTACACCTTGCGGAACTGGTGTGGGCTCAATGAGGCAGCTGTTAATTTTTATCTGTTGAGAGCAATATTGAAGATCAGACCTGAACCATCTCAAGACTGTACCATTGATACCAATGTGGGTCTTGAGTGTCTGAAGTAGCACTGGGTATTGAACTGTATTAAGCCTCCGATAGGTCGAGTAGGATTAGGAGACAGGAGTCACCTTCATCTAGGGAACTGTGAATGTCATCTGTAATACTGAGCATAGCAGTTTCTGTGCTAAAACCTTTTCTGAATCCTGATTGGCATGTGTTGTGAAGGTTGAATTCTATGTGTGGGTTGATGGATTGAGTTGTAGTAGGACACACTTTTCCAACATTTTAGCTAGGAAAGGAAGATTGGTGCTGAGTCTGAGTTTGTTGAGGTCATTGGGTTTAGCCCCAAGAATTTTTTTTAAATGGGGATGACTTGGCTGTGTTGGAGAGAGTCTGGTAGATGGGCTGAAGAAAGAGAGATGTTAATGATTTTGGTCCAGAACGGGGAGATGATATGGTTGAGGTTTTGTACTACGGTGGAGGGGATCAGTGATGTGGGTTTCAAGTGAACAATTATTTTGAAAATGTCTCTTTCTGTTACAGGTTTGAAGTTTTTTCAATTAGCATTGTTTTTTAATTGAAGGAGTTTGTTGCTTGCTATATATTACTGTTTTAGGTTCTTTTGGTCTTTAGGTAAGTCTTGGGAGAGAATTTCCATATTGACTTGTGTGTCAGTGAAGCTGGCGGATTGGGATCAGACTCTTGCAAGGGTTAGAGATCGTTTCAATTTTACAACTTTGTAGTAAGTTAGCTACTTCTTCCCAGTGTTCATTTGTGATTCTTGCTTCCTGTTGGGAGGTAAGCATAGATTGGTGTTTGATTATGTTGAAAAGCGCCCTTGGTTGGTTCTTCGCATGGTAAAGTTGATTATGGAAGAAATGGCCTTTTCCCCTGAAAATGTGTTTTTTGTAGGACAGCTACTCAAATCTTAGAGGTGAGAGGTGTCCCAGTGAAAGTTTCTGTCTCCATAACCATTCGGTTTGTTTTAGTTGTCTTCTTTCATTGTTAAGGTTTAAGCTGAACCTGGATCTGGATTCTATTTTTCTCAATCTTTTTAGTTTGAGTGGTGTGATTTGATCAAAACATCTGTCATTGATGAGCTGTTGTGGGAGGTGAGGCTGCCAGTGGTGTGAAGGAGGGGTTGAGAATGTAATTGAGTGTTGATTCTAGATTCAATTTCCATCAATGGGATGTGCTTGAGGTTCCGAGCCCAGTGCGTGGTTTTGTTGAATGGTGCTGGGAAGTGATTTGAGATTAAACAGTATATGATGGTGATCAGAATAGTCAATAGAGTGAAGGGAGACAAGTTCCCTTTTCGAAATAATTGCATCAAGAGTTGAGCCTTTATTTTGGGTCTGTTTGTTACAGAGCTGCTTGAGGTAGTTCATTTCCAGTAGGCTATTTAGGTTATGGATTATGGGATCTTCAGTGTTATTCCAGTGTAGGTTGAAATCACCCAGTAGCCCATTTTTGGAGTCAGTTAGTGAGAGCTAGTTATTAGGTCAATAAGTTCTTTGGCGAAGAGAATGTAACCACCAGGCGGTGATAAATGGTGTGAAGTTTAGTGGGGGTGGCAACTTTAGTTTCGATTTCTCCTCCGAGATATTCAAAGGTCGAGTACTTGGCATTAAGTTGGGTTTCCTCTTTGTGGATGATCACAATCCCACTCCCAATTTGCCCTGGTCTATTCCTCCTGATGATGGAGTAGCTGGGAGGTGTAAGCAAGTCTAGTGTCGGGGTTGAGTACTCGTTAAGCCAGGTTTCCGTAAGGAGTGCAATGTCGATTTCTTCCACAAGTATGGTCTCACTTATTTTTGTGGCATGTTTTACTACAGATTAGTAGCATACAGGTTAGGAAGCTAGGGTTGATGATGGTGTCTTGAGAGTGTGATCTAGGCGTTATAATAGGTTAGGGATCCAATTTGTGCCAATTATTGCTGGGATTGGGGAAGTAAACTTGGTCTCTGCTTCAGGGGGCTTAGAATTGTTTGATTTGCTGAGTATTTCTGCTTCTTTTAAGGATAGGGGGTTGAGTGATTGGTAGGGTCTATAGGACTGACGGCTCAAGGTTATGGAGGTGTGACCAGTGAGACGGCTGACATTTGGAGATCTTTTTGTTTGGTAGTCGTATTTTGTATTCTCAATGTTCGATTAAGTAATATATTGGCTTGGATCACAAGGTCAGTATTTATGATGGCAAGGTCTTTAGCTAGAGAATCAAGTTTTTGCTCAATATGGCTCAAGAATAGGAAAAGAAAGTCTGGGAGGTTGGCTATTCCATGAGTGGGTTGGCAGGCAGCGGGATGTGAGTCTAAAGTAGGGGAGCAGTCATGTATGGAGGGGATGGAGGTGACCTCATGGTAGAAAATATATGGGGTTATGGGCTGGTTGTGTTTATTGATGGGAATCTTGGGTTTCTATGGGGGGGTCAATGCTGAGCATTCTTCAACTGGGACTGTTTTTTTTCTGTTCACTGACTGTGATATGGGACTGTGTTATGATGAAGTCTTTGGTTGTGGTCTGTGTAAAGGGGATGGGATTTAAGCAAACTTGCCTTGGATGTGTGTCTGGGGGAGCATCAGTGGTGCCTAGAAAGGTATTGGAGTCCTGTACGTGCATTGGCTCTGGGCAAATGTTCTGGGGGGAAGGGGTGGGATAGTTGAGGGAGGGAGGAGATGAGGGACGAGAAGTGTCTATCAAAAATAGTGAGTTGATGGTCTGTCACTTGGATTAGTATGTTCTCCATTCTGAAGATAGATATGCGGATCTCACTTCTCAAGTTTAGAGAAGGGGTAATGGTACATTTAGTTCCATAGGGTATTTTGTAATTCAAAGGTGGAGATGGAAGATGTTCCTCCATTTTGTGGGGCATTTAGAGTATAACACCAGGTCAGTTTTCATGCCACCGTTGCTCATTCTGTAGTAGGTATCAGCTGTTAATGTTTCTGGAAGTCGTTTGAGTAGGGTGTGTTTGAATTGTTTGCTTGCATTATTTGACAATTTGTGGGGAATTTTATTCTCCATTAATTGGGGCCTAATCTGTCAAGTGCTGTGTCATGGGGCTTAAGGTAGGTGTAAGTCATCTTGGCTGTCCCTTTCCCTTGCAACAGAGAACCTGTTTGAAGGGGGCATGTTGCAGTGTAAATCTTTTGCAGATGACCCTGTTTAGGGTCGGAGTTCCAGAGGGCCAGGGTAGGCGGCTTAGGGCAACTTAGTGTACGATGTTCCAGTCGTAGATTATGACTGGTGGGATTTAAAAATGGTCTGCAGTCTGGGGATGTCAGAAAAGGATACACTGGTGCGGTCCCCTCAGGAACAGAAGTTCTTACCCCAAATCCCACTAGCCAAAACCAAAGACATCAAAGAATCCGCTGCCCTCGGAATTAACTTTGGGGGAAAGGAGAAGTGGAAGAAAAAACAAGAGAGACCGGCTTCAGACACTGGCTCCGCCTCTGGATTGGGACTGGATGTTCTCTGAAAGGCAAAGCAATAATTAATCTGCCTACTTAACGATCTTATTTATTTTTTAATACTAATTCTCACTGACTTCTCTTAGTTCTTACCAGTGTCAAATGAGAAGCTAGCTACTCTCCAACTAGTTTTGTCTGTGATGTATTTATAAATCTGATTAACTGGAAGAATTGGCTGGTGGCTTATTATGAACTTTCAGCATTCTCGTGCGCAAGCGAATATTCTCCTCATAGTTTACAGGTTTTTTTTACGTAGTAATTACTGTCTTTCATAGACATTCACGTTTCCTTTAAGTTTTTACACTTGCAGCCTCCTCGAGATTTTTTGCTATGGTGCTCAGTAACTTGACTCTGAAAATTGTCTCTAGAGAACTCTAAATGTCTGCGGACTACGAACAAGTCTTTAACAATCCTTGAATTCCAAGAAGAAGAAAAGAAAGTCTCTATAAGGCTCGAGGCAACAGTTAGGCTCCAAAGCTTGTCATGCTCGAGAACCTTGAAGCCTCTGAGTCATTGCCAGAGACTCAAATAAACAACTAGACACGCTTACTTCCAAGTAGGTGAGGTCTTCTCTTGACTGAAGACACGCCTGGAATACCTGCTCCTTTTTTGAAAAGAAAGAGGGACTCTAACTGCCTCAGGAACTTCTTTCATGGAAAGCTGAGGAGAAAAGCCTCGTTAAAACACGCTCTTCACGTTACATTGAAAACGTCATTTTCATACTTCCCATTTAGAAGAAGAATGAAGACTTCTAATTTTAATTTCACAGAATTTTCTTGATAACGGACAGCGAGCGTTGGCAAAAAGCTCCTGTCACAGGATTCTGTCGGTTGAAGTGTGCAGCGCGTAAGTCACGCATGCGCATTACAGACACGCTCCGATTCTAAGAAAAACAACTAGACTGCTGCCCACCATTAAGAATGGGAACAATCTGATGATTCCCCAATATGGCGGAGCACTGTAACTCCAACAGCAATCGCTGCAGAGAGGATCTCCAACATGGCAAAGGATATCTTTAAGGGTTTCTTCTAGAGCGATGAGAGTGGATCCTGACAGGGGAGAATGAACAGCTGTCTCTTGAAAAGCCTTGCAGAACTAGATTGGTTGAAATCCTATTAAATTAAAGCGGGAGCCCTTACAATAAAGATAGCTGCCCCCTGTTAGTTATATTTATATTGCATATTTATATGGTGAGCCTGTAGGGTACTCATCTTTTACTGTTTAGTTATGGGAGGTGCCCGTCTCCCTGTTTCTACTTGGAGGGGGGATGTCTTTCTCCCAATATCAAATTGTCCCCTTGACGAAGAAACAAATCCATAAATTAATTATCAGAGTTTTCTCCCCAATTTAGTGGGGCAGTGAATAAAGGAAATCAATCTTTCACTTTCATTATCCAAGGGTCGGGGAATGACTTTAGGGAGTGGAGTGGAGTGAGAGCACTCCCTGATGCATAGAAAGACTCTCATTCAAGGACCCATTGGCCAAACCTAGATAGGCATTACAATTTACATTCACAGGGAAGCAATTTTATCGCATATATGTCCTGTGAGCAGCTGCAATTTACGGGCCCTTTGTCATCTAGGCCCCCGTATTTCTCACAGTTTACAACTAAATATTGGGGTTCTAGCCAATTCAATTGTGATAGAGTATTAGAAGACCCAGGGCTGTTTCAAGATGGTCGAACCATCACAGGTAACATTTGTGTTGACATGTAAAGCAGTCCTTCTTTTCTTTCTATACTTTGAAGAGAGTGGTGGTCCTATTTCCATTTCTTATGTGGGCTCCATTTTGATGATAGAGGCATCAAGTGGGGAGAGGAATTAGGAGACCACAAAATGGAGGAAGGTACATTGACGTGTGACCCCCGCTGTGTTCAAGGGACCCGAAACAAATAATGCATGTAAAGATGGGCAAGAAATACGTATTTGCTTACGAACAAACAGGAAATGGCAATGATAGAACAAAGGGGATTAGTACAGAGAGAGAGAGAACAAAAGAGGACCAATAAGAGATCCTAATGGGACACTATAAAGAGATTAGTTAACAGTAGAATGATAACTCTTCTTGGGGCAGTGTGCAATCCTCGATGGAAACAAAGCCTGTCCAAAGCCATGCCAGAAATACCAAAAATAGAAAGAAAAGTGCAAGAACTAAAATGTGGTTCACCATGCTGAAAGCCAAACATAAGTCAAGTAAGTGAGAAGTTTGAGATCACAAGAATGTATTAGTACACTTGTAATGAAAGAAAAGTGGTTTCTTGGAAATTATCAGATTGGAATCCATACTATAGGTGAAATAGTAAGTTGAGAGTATAAAGTGAAGACAACAGTTGACTGTGAACAGTACTTTCCAGTACTCATATGGATAGGAAAGAGATTTAGCAGGAATCAGAAGTAGTTGGAAGATCAAGTGAAAGCTTATTCTAGTAGATCAAGTACAGTGGCTGATCTACAATGTGTATACTATGAGAAATCAATGCTTTAGGATTAGAATAAGAAAGAAGGTAAGAAACGTCTGATGTAATGGTGGGATACTTTTATTGAAATTGAAGAAAAAGATGATGTTATCGGTGTGGGAAAAGAAGCACACATTTGATCAAAGTTTATGAAAACTAAGTCAGAACTATCAGCACTCATTGAACTTAAGGGTTAGCCAGAGAAAGATATCAAGGGGTTGATTGAGAAGGAGTAATTGATTTCTAATCAATATATTTAGCACACTTTAACTCACAAGCATCAAGTCTGATGATTACAAAGAATCATAGAAAGATTATTTATGTTAATGCCAAAGCCTTTTAAAATAGTAAAGAGGCTCATGTAACTGAAAGGGCTCATAGCAGAGCCATGGTAGTGGCAATTGGAATTAACTTTTAAAAGATTGTAAAGGCATAGTTTTAAAAATATACATCTTACACGTCTATTAGAAAGTACAGTGGAATAATTGTATGTGGCTGATTCGCACATATATAATAAAACGATGCGCAGCAGATGAATTGGTTGACTAAATGGATATTTACAGGGTGGTGGAATAGTTACCTCTAAAACAAATTATAGGTGTAAGGCTTCTAAAGGCTATTCACAATCAGCAGCAATTAAATTATGGTACTAGCTGGTGATGTGGTTTAGCTGTGTGCCTCAGTCCGATAACAATGTGTTATTCTAATATGCCTGATATTAACATTTATTTGTCTTCAGAAGGAGGATCAAGTGTTAAGTACGGGGAGCTTCACCAGCTCAGACGAGATTAGAATTTGGAATAATAAATGAAACAGTGGGAAGAAAGTACGCAAATATCAAATACTGGTACAGCTTGAAACAGAACATGGCAACCTCAGAACTGCACCAAGCACTGTGGGATGAAATAAAAGATGATGTTAAATCCCCACACAACCAGTACCTTGAGAAGGGCATAACTGAGACTGGAACAAGAAATCTTTGGGAACTCAATCTGCCTTATCCAGCGTTCAAACAAGCCATAAACAAGTCAACAAAATTCCATTCTCTTCTACTTGACAAAGCCACCTTGAGCACAAGAAAACACGCTTGGATGGTCATATCAAATTACAAAACTCTCACTGCAGCCCCATATCTAACAATTATATTCCCTGCATATAGAAAACAAAAGTTAATGGGGCTCCGTCTGGGAAATTTTCCATCAACCATGGACTAACCAATTTGGGTGCACGACGGACCCAAAATCTGTAGACTATGTGGGAGCAGCAAGGAGGACTTTATTCATCTTGTTTTATCTGCCCGAATTTAGCCCAAGCACGAGCTGCCTTCCTAAAAAAGGCTATGAACGAGCGAGGCATAAGAACGTGTAGATTGGCGATTATGTCAACTTTGAACCCAACAGACACCTGTTTGAACTGCCTATTATTAAAGCTCCTCGGGGCTCACGCCCAAGCGCTGAAACACAACTTGGTACCCTGTCCACAAAAGGACATCATAACTGCGTTTGTTTTGTAAGAGGGCTCTTTTGAACTTAATAGCGTATAATATCAGAACTCTTGGAACTATAAACTACATGGATTGCTTGATCGTATTTAAATAACAAATACTTGCACTAGACTCAGAATATTTTAAAATGAATTAACAGAGAATGTATCCATACATAAGGAAATTTTAAATGCAGTAGTTGATTTTACAAAATGTATTGTTATGGTTTTAATTAACTGAAACAATAACATTTTTCATTTCATTTCAAGTGTTAAGTAGTTAGGAAATCTACCATGCCACCAGACTCTCGAGGCATGCTCATTCTGAGCAGGAAGGCACTACATACAGTACAGAGGGGCAAGAGGCTCATAGTCACGATCCTTGCTCTAGCATTTCTATCTTTCTCATGGTTAATTTAAACTATTTGCATAATATTCTATTCATACAATTAATGCATCCTCAGGAACATTAAAGAAGGAACCCTAGAGATGGATACAGCATTGGCCCTTTACGATAAAGAAACTAAAAACGAGGGTACTTCTCGGGCTCTGCACTTTGCCACAATTTATCACATTTATTCAACTATTTTGGCCAGGTTTGAATATTGCCAAAGACCATGCTGCTGAAAAAGCTCTGTTTGGTTAAAATGCTTCACTTGGCCTCCAGGACCCTTCTGATTGCGCAAACTAATAGCCATACACGTATTCCTCATCCTTGGGCATTTAAGGTTACCTTTGGCAATCTTCCAGCACCACTTTATTTTCTAGCAGCAACAAAAGGCCAAACATTTTTTTTATCCCTTTTGGCACTTAGGATATGGTGAGCAGCAAACACCTTACATGCTATGGTGACCTTCACCCACCTAAGATTTCTAAATGATTGATGTGTATGGGTCTCTGCTCACAGGATCAGCAGCCATCAGGTAGTGATACCCTTCCCACTAAGCCATTTTGATGCTTGCTTTGGAGCCCTTACTTAAAGAGTATGTTCTGATATATCTATTTTGGGGTAGCAGGCAGTCAGCTAAAGGAGTGAATTCATATTCAGATCTCCATTCTCCACTAAGCAAGTATAAAGAGCAGATTTAACTCAGCTTATAATCAGCCTTTCACTGCCATTTGGCCTGTATAAGCAAGGACTTATGGTAGTATAGTCCAAACACTTTTTGCATTTTAAGCCTTCCTTATTAAACAATTATTCACGCAAAAATTGACTTTTTGTAGTCACAGTACATGCTGAACTTTGGGTTGCAATAAAAGTAAATGTCTTTCTAATGTTAACAAAGTTCCATTGAAGCATAATAATTAAAAAGTAAGATTGGTAGGCTATCAAAACGTCTTGTTCCTATGATAGATTTACGACAATCGAAGTCCTGATAGAAAAAGATTTGAAGGAGCTTTGAGGATACATATAAAGCAGCAGAATACTTATTTGGGCACATATTTAAATAAAGATATGAAAGGATCGGAGTCCTGTGTAAGATGAATGAAAACATGAAAGCGGTAGAAGAGCGTTTTAAGTATTATTCCCACAGAATAGAGTGTGTGCTAGCTAAAGGAAGATTAAAAGGTAGCGGCAAGAAAGAATGCTAAATTGAGGAAGGAGCTGAATTATTCATTGCTTCTGAAGTGGTCAAAAAAGATGAATTTAAAAAGGTGTGTGGGAGAAGGCCATTCTTACATGTAGAGGAATTTAATAAGAGGTGAAGACACTGTTTCGTAGAAGGAGAAGCAATGGCGCAGCTAGACGTACTGCCACCCGGGGCGGCCCCTAAATTTGCCACCCGGGTACAGGCAAGAGCTGGGGGGTGGGTAGTGGCAGCCAATGGATGACTTGTTGGGGGGGGGGGGCGGTTGCAGGCGGCCGACTTGTTCTCATGCGCGGGGATGTGGTAGTCGACAGACGCGACGCCACCTAAGGAAACAGTGACACACACAAGGCAAACTGCCCTCTTGCCCCAACCCCCTAGCTACGCCATTGAGGATTCTTAATTTGACTCTAGGTTTGCCGGATCATCTCAATTAATCTATAGAAGTAGGTTTAAAATGTGTTTACAGTGTTGGTAGGGTCATGTAATCAGGTTTGTATAAATCCTGTTTAATTGTATTGGGTTTTTTGGGTGGTAAACACTTATTTAAATTATTCCTTGTTATGGTGCACACTGCTTAATTTTTAGCACCATTTATTTTATACTTCATTATTGCCATTAAATTCTTAAACACAATTTTAAATTTCACCAATAGCTGTTATTTTCAACAAAATCTGACATCAATTACACAGATCTGTTTACATGTTTCAGTCCATTCTGCGGATATATTCCACTACTACTAACAAAAACCTCCTGTCAAGAGGAGGAAAGAGAAGTATTGTACCGAAATCGCAAGGGTAAGGAGCAGTGTTAGGAAATCACAACAATGGAAAATCCACTGCATAGTGGGATCTGTAGTACAATACATCTCCTTAGGATAGCAATGAGTCCCCAGCCATTCCTGCCTTCAGTGCAAGTTAGGGGAACGTTTGCTGTACTTCTTCTCTAGCAACATGCCCAGATCTGCTGAATACTTACCCCTATTATTTCACAACATAGCTGTGGACTGTCCATTTTCTGTAATATAACCTACATTGCTCTTTTTTTTTTAGTAAATTATTACATTTTCCCAACAGTGTCTTATTTTAAACAAGGACAATTTTCATTTTTAGACGATGAGTGTAAAATGAATAAATCCAAAATTGAAATCTGTATAACTACATCTGAAACATTTTAAGGGGAGAGGCTACACGCATAAGCAAGAAATGCCAAAATAGTATTTAAACTAAGCAGCTATTTTGAATGTTAAATTGCACATATGATGTCGGTGAGGGCAGGTGGTAGCAGAGGGCTGATCAGCTAGAAATGTGTTTATATGCATAATGCAAATGCATACGTGTCTGATTTCTGGAGGGCACAATCACATTTTGGAAGAATAACTGCAGGGCCTTCTCGTTGTTTTGACAATGTCAGGTGTTTCTTTTCCCATCTCTGTAGCATCCCGCTACTAACCATCACAGACACATGATGTAGTTTAACTGGAGCTTTATTCTTTACATCCAGTGTCGACCCTGTCCCTACTCTATCTATACTCCTCCTCTTCCCCTCCAGCCCAGCTAACTCCACCCACCCAACTACTAGACTGCTGACCACATAACATCTCCCCCTTTCTTAACAAAATGATATTAACTTTTACCAAGTTCGCACTTGTCCACTCAGCCTCATGAATCGGCAGACAGTCTGTCTGGGCCACAGGAAGGTGTCCCCATGCATGAGTTCAGATTCAATCCGGTCTTCAAGCATCAGTAAGGTCGAATCAGTGATGGGCCTGTCTTCGGTCGATCCTTCTGTTGTCTCAACACAGACCTCCTTGAACACAGGAGCGCATTCTTGAAAATGTGAGGCATTGTGCGTGAACTGCTTGTTCTCAGAGTCCACAGTTGTCACGATTTCTTTTTGCTGTGTGAATACTGATATCTCGGCGTGGCAGTGGCGGTCTGTTCTCCATTGTGGCACTTGTTTTTCTAAGTATCTGTTTGTGAGTTCACTTCTTTTGTCCATTCGGTCAAGGGCATCAATGCTCTCGTGTTCACGACCCTGGATATTAGACAATAGAGCACTGAGTATCCTGGTTCGGTTTTGGGACTCATATGCAGGCTCTATTGGTCCTATCGGCTCCCTCTCGCGTTTGTCAATGTTGAACTCCTTGAGCATTGGGGCATGGGCACGTTCCCTTCTTGTCCTCTCTTGTCTTCGTGATGCTAATCCATCTTTGCCAACACTCTTTGTTTTCTTGACGGAGTGAGGAGACGGTCCTTTCCCCCTCCAATGTATAGTGTCCCATGTGGTTGTCTTTCTTCCGAAAACCCTTGGAGTCAGCCTCGCAAACCCCGTCAGGGGTGACGGTACCCTCATCCGGTCCGGATAAGACTGCAACGGACAGGACAAATTGCTTGACGAGATGATCGATTGTTCCGAGCCATCAGTGTGAGATGTTTTGCTTTGGATGGGTGGAACAGTCTCTGAGTCCAATGTCCGCTCAGGTGATCGATGCCATGGGAGTTGTCGTGAGCTTGAATCCGTTGATCCGAGTGATCGTACCGACATGACTTTTGATTTAGGGAAGTCTCTTGCTGATTTCCATCGGGACCCTTCTTTCAAATGTGTTTTGACTGAGACACTTCTTGAACCGGTAGACTGTGACCAACTGCTTTTGGGGCTAGAACTGTCTTTGGTACATTTCTTGGGATATGTCTCTCGACTGTCAGACAACCAAGCATTTATTTCTTTTGTTCGATCCCAAGGCCTTTTGGCACTGTCCCTCTTGTATGATGTTATTTGTCTCTTCCCAGTTTCCTCATTTTCACTGGTATCAGGAGTGTGCTTACCTATCATTTCTGGTGTCGGAGTGAACCACCCAGTTTTGTGAGGTCCCTTTCTTCTTCTCGCTTGTTGGGGGCCCTGGTGTCTGTGTCCTGGGAGTGGTGTTTTCTTCGGCTACATGGTTCTTCTGACTGGTCTGTGAGAATTGGTGACCTGCAGATTGTTTGGGCGTGCTTGTGTAGCGGCTCCCGGAGTTGACATGACTGGTCCGGTGTTCTGTGGCTTGTCCTTCCTTCATACTTGTTGAGCAGGCTGACATCGGTTCTGTCCATGTGATCCGTCCCACTTGACTCTTCTTCAGAATAGTTTGTACCATTCGTTGAGTGACTCTTTGAAGTTGAATAACTCCCTGAGGTTCTGTCAGTGGGGCTGTCATAATCCTGGATCATCTCAGTCTTTTGTCTTCGCGTTGTTGACTCAGAGAATTTCATGTCACTTTGTCTTTCTCGCTGTCTTGTCGCTGGTCTACTTTCATCCTCCCTCTTTCTGGTTTTGGTTGCCTCTTGGCTTTGATGCTCTGACACGAGGGATGTCTCCTTTCGCTTATCTTCCTTTCTTGCATTGACATGCAATTCTCTTGCCAGCTCTCTTGTTTCGGCTCGCTCTCCAGCTTTAGCCCGCCTAATGATTTCCTTTAATGAGAATTGCCTTCGAAGTATCTTGCGCTGCGCGTCTGGTTCTAAACAGCTCTCAATCGCCCGGAGACGGACCGCTTCCTCATTTGTGAATGTGTTGAATTGACAGTATCGTACTAACTTTTGTAACCTCGTTATGAAGTTTGATAGTGATTCCGTTGGTTCCCGCCGTGCTGCATTGAAAACGATGCGTTCATGATCGATATCTTCCTTTGTGGTGAAATGAGCGCGTATTGTCTTTTTGAGTTTTTTATATGTCTCTGTGTCCTTTGCTGAAAAGGTTCTGATTAGGCGTCGGCCATCGTGACCCACCAGTTGAAGTAGCAGCAATAGGCGTTTGCTATCTCTTTGCTCTCCGGTTATGTCAAGAAATGCATCTAGTGATTCCAACCACCGGTTCCATTTGGGACCCAAATCTTGGTTGCCGATCGGTGTCACTGGGGGTGGTACTCCAATGCAAGGGCTAGGCTTATGTGTTTCTTTCCTTACCGACATGATGGTGGAATGTGCTGGTATGACAATGTCACAGGACTGTTCACATTGCTTCCTGTCTTCTTTTGCTGACCCTCCTTTGCCGATACCCTTAGTTTGGTCGTCTCCCCCGATTTTGGTAAGGTGCGCCGCTCCCGGGTGACTACTGTATGTTGTCCGCCCCTGGTGCGACTGTCTCGGTATGCCTCAGTGAGTTAAGCCTGGATTTCCTGAGGTCGACTGGTCACCATCCAGCTGCATCATGCGCGACTCGTGGCTCTGCAAATTCCCGCTTTCTTTGGTGTTGGGTGCTAACCGCAGGTGGTCGGTGGCGCTTCCGCAATGATACATGGCAACTTCGACATCTTCTTCTTATGTTTCGTTCCAGACTAGTGCAGGTTGTTCAGCCACTGGTTGATGAGAGAAGGATTCTTTGATATTCGTACACTCTTACTTCTGGATCATTTGTTTCTCAGCTTCTTTCACCTTTAATTATTTATCTTCACGTGGTGTTGAAGTTTACTTTGGTACTTGCCTTTGCGTGTGCTTAGTATGCTCTAGACCTGCATTTGCTTGTGTTTGTTTACATGTGAAACTTGCATTCACCTGTGCTTATTTAGTTCCGTCTGGTCTTGGCTCTTGCTTGATGCCTTTCTGATCGCCTTTGCTTATTTCTTGTATTTGCTTGTGCTCGATTTAGGTTCAGCTCTTGCATTTGTCAGTGCTTGTTGTGTTCACTGTCGATTTGCACTTGTCAGTGTTTGTCAGTCACTTATCTCTTGTGTTTGCCTGTACTTGGTTGCTTATTCTTTCATTCCACTCCTTGCATTTGCTCGTGCTTGATTATTCATTTCCCTTTTGCATCCTTATGCTTGTTTGGCCTCTTACGTTGGCTCGTGCTCGTTTCTTTATCTCCCTTGTGCATATCCTTGCACTTATTTCTTGTGAAATATTGCGCTTGCTTGTGCTTGATGGCGCAACTGGGAGTTGCCTGACTTTAAAATGGCTGACGCACTTGAAATCTCGTTTCTCACGAGATTTGGCTCCTGCACCGGGCATTCAACCACATATAACTTCAGACACTCACCGGTCGGGCAAGGTCCATGCAGGATGTCGGGGCCCTCGTTTCCAGGATCAGGATGTCTTCTCAGCAGGTAGGACCGGGGTGAGCTCCCGACGTCGCTATCACATCTCCGCTTCCTCATGCATCTGGCGTAGTCACCGCCAGCGCGCGAACACCGACAGCACTGTGTTTCACACAGCCTCCAGGCACGGAGCTTCACGCTAGCTCCGCGCTCCACACAGCTTTCCCAGCTGCGGAGTTTCAGGTAAGGTGGGGATGGGCTCCCACTTTGTCTTTCTGGGTCCCGCACTCACTCGGCGACAACTTGCTAAATCCCACGCATCGGGGGTGAGGTCCCGATGTCGTGTACCGCTCCAACTCTGTCTTTCTGGCACTCGGTAGCGCTGATCAGCGGGGCTTTCCTGAGGGCACCAAGCAGCATCAGGGGGCACTCCTTCGTGGATTATGGCAGTAGGCAGAGTCGGGGTGAGCTCCCGACCTCTGCTCATTCAGCGCGTGCCAACTTGCACGCATTGGGGGTGAGTCGCGTTTTGGCGCGATCGGACGCACCTCTTCTCAGTGCTCCAGCGCTTCTTATTTTCCGCTCCTTCTGCGCTCTACACAGTGGCCTAACTGTGGAGCAGGGCATGTGCTGCTGGCCTCTCAATCTAGGCGGCAGCCTCGCTTCCCACTGCAGCGTTTCTTCCTTTTCTCACGCTGCTCGGGACAGGGCACTCCTTCAGGGTTCTGTGGATGGCAGATGCGCCAGATCCCACCCTCGTCGCCAGCTGTAGCATCGCGCTACTAACCATCACAGACACATGATGTAGTTTAACTGGAGCTTTATTCTTTACATCCAGTGTCGACCCTGTCCCTACTCTATCTATACTCCTCCTCTTCCCCTCCAGCCCAGCTAACTCCACCCACCCAACTACTAGACTGCTGACCACATAATAATCTCCTTGAGGGATGAATGTTTCTTGAGCAAAGCCAGCTTGGGGACTGTGTTGTGCACGTGAAATGTGTTTTGAAGATAACACCCTGATTTGAATTGCTGCACATTAGTTATTTTTACCAGTCCTGTTCAGGTTCACACGCACCAGTCGCAGCCTTCCCTTGACTGAACCTGTCCTGGGCAAGCAATTGTTCGGTACACCTGTGCATTGCTAAATTCACTAGAGCTATTTGCACAGGTTAATTTTGCATTTCTTTATACTCGGAGCATGTACCTTCAAGGATCCAGGTGCCTTCAGGCCACACCCCTTTTTTACACAAAAGTGCACCCTAAGGATTAGGAAAATGACCAAATCATATCTGAAGATGCGCAAAAAGAATGCCTTCCTCGTTTTTGCAATCAACATTTAAAGCAAGTTTCAGAGAGAAATTTGGTTGGTTGGTAGCTTCACATCCTTAGTAGGTCAGGAAATCCTCACCATTTTATGTGAAAAACAATGCATTTTAGTCCAATTTTCCGAGTTAAAATTGTGTACCATTTTTCAGGTATGAATTACAACTATGGTCATTTGGTCAGTAATTTCTTTCTAATGACATCACTTTAACTGGCGTGGAAATGGAGATGTGATTTTTCACACTTGATAAATTAATCCTATAGGTATACTTGCTTCTAATTTGCTGGAATGCCGTAGTATTCGGATTGCACCGGCAGCTGCCAGTGAGAAACGGTAATTTACAGTGGTAGCAAACTACATATACTCAAACACGAATTTAGAGTTTGAGATGTGGATTTTCTCTACTATTGCAGAGTATATCAATCTGTACCATTTATTGTTCTGTAAGCAGGCTGGCAGAAGTTTCTCCAACACAGTGTCTGTTTTCGGATGAGGAAGACCACTTTGGCGGGGATTCCCATGGTGGAAATTCGACTCATGCCTGTATGGAAAGTTTAATTTCTGCCACCAGATGTGAATAGTGGAAATGTACTTCCAGGTAGTTTCAAATAGAAATAACAAGCATCAAGTTCTAAAGTTTCCAAGGGCTGAAAAATAGTCCACCCCTCCCCTTCACCAGGAACAGCTGCTCTCCTTCCTATGCAGCAAAATTACAGAGGGTGGCCCTGGTCACGAGCATCCATGACACCAAAGGAGGTGCATCTTCCATCACCACCTTCCAGCCCTGAAAGAGAACAGTCTCTGGAAAGTCTTTGAGTCGGAACCCTTGAAGGGGCCTTACATTTTTTGTCTTGAAGAACACTCACTACCAAATCCTTAGGAAGATTGGCAGATCTGACAAAATTATTTGGTGTCTACAACAACCAGCCACCAGTGACATAATTAAGCATGAGGGGCGCCTCGTAAGTTACACGGACGGGCCCCCAATGCACCGGACCCACTCAAGCCCACCGCCCATGCACAATGCCGTTGGGGATCCCCTGGAGCTCGGGCCCTCTTGCACCGCTGGGGCTGTGAGGGCTATTGTTAGGCCACTGCCAGCCACAATGAGTTCAAAGAAAGTGAAGAGCCTGTGGAAATTCTGGGGCTGGATTGAGGACGTCCATAATTAAATAGTGTATTCCTCAGAGACTCTGTTCTCCATTATCCATCCCGTCTCACTGCTTTTGGACTAGATGTGTCCGCAATGTGGGAAGTTTTCTGCTCCCTCTTGGCACTGGGTAGTCCATTCTTGCTCCATACATTACAGTTGGCCATAGCATCCAATTGTCTAATTGACCGTGACCGCACGAGGCAATTGCTGCACAAGCTAAAGACACTTGATGGTGGACAGGAATTTGCGTGACATAAATTTACATAGAGATTTACACATGGTCTCTAATAGCCACAGTTAGTGGGATGTTAACCATGTTTAACCCCTACTCCAGGGTAAGGAGTGGGTGTCCAAGCCATCGCTGGCTTTGAAAGTGTAGACGTTTGTGATTAGATACAAACTTGTCCCTGATCCATCCCCACCACTGAAATGGTCTGCAATTTACAACTTTCGAGGGCAAGAATAAATTCTGTAAAAGGGTGGGAATGGGTTGATATCCCAAAAACTGGTGGGGATTAGGGAAAGAGGGTAATCCACATCGAAAATATGTTCTGGTGTAGAAACATAAGAAAATAAAAGTGCATTTGTACTCGTAGCAAGGACAGTTCGAATGAGAAATGACACCCTCTGTCAATCTACACTTGACAGAAAAGCCTTTCACTTGTGCATTAGTAAGATTTTGCAAAACCTCTGCAGAAGTGCTTCTGCATACTCTGTAACTGTCGCAGGTTTCCTGGTCTGATTTTGGTAACCTTTGCAAACTCCTAACTTCAAAAACCTTGCCAAGCTCAGATTTCCAAACCCTTGGAGAACTAAACACGCTATGTGCGGTATGAGAATCACTGCGAGGGGCAGTACATTTTTCGCTTTCCTAACCTACTGACTTTATGTTGTAATAGAGGGAAGAACTCTAGCTCCTTGCGACAGTTTTTTCTCAGGTACCCAGAGCTACATCATATATTGTCAAAATGTAAGACACAAACATTGTAATACATGCTAATATATGGATCAGCATTCTAATTTTTTATTTCTTTTCCCTTCACAAAATGCAAATCAGCTGCTTCCGTCATTGCTTCTTCGGAGACATATGCTAATCAGCTCCCCGTGGCCTTCAGAGGTGAAGCAGAACGAGCTTGTAAATGAAGGAATAACAAGCCATTCTCCCATAGAGCTGAGAACATAGATTGTGGTCTGGCTTCTAGCTATGGAACCATTAAAGGGCCTGGCCCTGACTTAAAGCTGTACGCACTGCGTTGAGCGTAGCCGAATATGTGGCAACCAGATAATCATATACATATTTTGAGGTGTAGCCACAGGGACATGATTCTTGAGTGTTTAACGTAGTGCTCTAGTGGTACTATTTTGCGCACTCTTACAGCTCTTTTGTGAATTGGTCAATGCACATCTTAAATGGGAATATCCAGGAAATAGTCCTATACAAGAAGTAGAAATAGAAAGGATTGCTACATACTCTGACATGCCTATTCGCGAAGGCATGTCAGAGTATGTAAAAGAATACTCAAGTTGTACTGCTCTCTGTTTGCCATGAAGTTAAGATCTGTGTAGTTCTGTTATAATATTTTATTGTATGTTATAATGTAGTTGTGAAAGCAAACATACATCAGAATTTCCTAATGAAGCCACCATCAAACAGAGCACCTTTATGAATGGGTGACTGTTACTTAGGCATACTTACCTTTCAAGCAGCCATGTTAGTAGGTGAATCCTGAAGTATGGAAGGCAAGATGCTGAGAGCAATTGCAGTGTGATCTAGTGCTTAGCTGCTGTTAGTTGAAAAACTTTACCTCCTGCTTTGCATTCCATAATCTTAGGTGCACAGATGTTCCATTCAGAGGATGCTTCCAAGTCATGCCTTTGTTGATTCCATAGAAATTTACATTGCAAGAAGATCACAGAGCCAGAAGCATGGCTTTGTAGACCAGACACTTTAAGTAAGAAAGAGTTGTCTAGACTACTCACTGCCACTGTAGGGAGAATAAGTAATTTGCTACTTGGCCAAACTTGTACAAGCTTATTATCAAGCTATCTCAATTAGTGTTGGCGGATGAACTTAAGGGAAGGTCCTAATTGACGGAATTGCCATACGCCAGGAAGGACTACATGAAAATGTCATCCACTGTTACCTCATGATGGAAAGCAAAGTATAGAACAATGGATTTCAACATTTTAAGCTAATAGAAAAAGCAAATGGATATATAAATTGACTGTCTAGCTTTGGTGAATTTTGAATTGATAAGTGGTCTAAGAAATTTCACAGTTTTAGTCAGTTCTGAGTCAGGTGCTGTTAGACCTGTCCTCAAATATCTTACCTTCACTTCCTGATTTTTGGCTTAACTTGTTTTTGTTAGCATTAATCAGTGCTAAGCAGTTCTAAAGTGCTTGTACTCTCTCCTGAAAACATGGTAACATTGGCCTATGCCTAATTGGCACCTTTAATTTACTTATAATTCCCTAATTAAGGGAGCTGCCAGTACCCAGGGCCTGTAAATTAAATGCTACTTATGGGCAGCAGTACTCATTGTACCACCCATTAAAGTAGCACGGTCAGGCATGTCTCAAGCCAGCCGCTTCAGCCTTTAGTGCAGTTTTAAACTACCTTTTTGATCTGACAAAAAACATTTGCAGATTTTTAATGCATATAGGTCACCCCTAATATAGGCCCTAGCCACCTCTAGGTCAGGATGCATTGTAACTAAAATGTAGGGTATGTAGGTTTAAGTTTTACATGTCCTGGCAATGAAAAACTCCTAAAGTTGTGTTCCACCTTTGAAAGGCTATCTCTCCCACAGACTAATACTATGTTGCCACCCTTTCCGTGCTCATGACAGCTCCACGCCGTCATGAGACACGGGCGGCGTGTGCTTATGACGGCGTGGAGCAGTCATGCAATTGCCGCTCTACGGCACTAATTCCCCGTGTGTGCTGGCCAATTAGTGAGTGGGCTGGGTCATGACAGCTCCATGCCGTCATGAGCACACGCCACCCGTGACTCATGATGGCATGGAGCCGTCATAAATAAGGGAGAACCACGCCCACCCCCCGCCCTGCCCACGCCGCGGCCTAATTCGCACCACAACGTAAAGGTTAATTCATGAATTAAGTGCTAATTTCAGATTGGGAGTAGATAGAGGTATGCTGTTTACACCTAAATTAATAGTAATCTAAAAAAACATTTTAACAGTCAAGTTGGATTCTAAGTTACAATATTGAAAATTCCACTTTTAGAAAATTGTTTTCTTGCCCATACCTACTGTGCCTTTCTGCCAGTATCCTAGGTCACATGACCTATGAAAGTATATTGCCTCCAGACATGGGAAAAAGAAGGCATATGTGTGAGGGGAGAGGGTCTCCCTGACAGGATACCTGGGGATGATCTTTACCTTCCTCTGATTACATTTCAAAGGTCCCCGCCTGGCCTGCAGCACACCAGCATATACATATAAGAACCTTAACCTGGGCCTTCCTTTACCTCTGTCCTCCTAGACAACTTGGGCACAATGCCAAGACAAGAACTGACCAGAATCAGACATGGGGATAGGTCGGGGAATTCCCCACACAAACGCTGGCACTAGGTATACAAGTGAGACAAAAAGTGGAAAACACCTGAAGAAGGATTAGACCTGCTTGAATTGAATCAAAGGTACCCAGGAGACTCCAAGAGTCAGTTGGCTGGCCTTCTGTGTGGACTACAAGGACGCAGTAAGCTTCCAGAGCCCTCCATGCAACGGTCCAACTGACCAGCACCAACTGGACCTGCTGCTGGCCTCTGCTGGAGTGCATACTGAAACTCTAGAGGTGCCCATTAAGTCCTGGGGGCACCTAAGCTGGCATCCTGAAGAACTTCTCCTGAAGAACAAATGAACTTACAGAGGTTTTGAGCTCCTCGCCACAGCAAAGTGACCTTTTCCCACTGAGAAAAACCACCCACGACAAACTCAAGCAAGACCTGCTTTTCAACAGTGACTGTCTGCGATGACCAGAAACATGAGACGTGTACTTCACACTGACAGCAACAGTGCACAGCGATCAAACAACGCGAAGCTTCTGGGGCGACTGGCACTTCGCGCTGCTGCAATGACTTTCATTGACACTCAAACTGCTCCTCTTGCCGAAAGCCTCCTTCAATCAGCCTGCCAATGCAAACAACACCCTTCATGCTGGACTGAGATGGTAACTATTCAGCACGACTAACCTGGTTCCTGTATCCGACTCTTGCTCCATCGAGGTTGGCTTGAACTTCTGACTTTTCCCCAGTCTAGCACAACCCGACAACTACTAGTGATGTTTTTTTCTTCTTGAATCTATTTTCACCTAAAACTTTAAAATGTAATATCTCCAGTTCTAGTGTTTGAATGAATGTCATTCTGGTATCATTATATTCATTAAAATGTACCCTATTTTTCTAATTTGATTTGGAATTTTTTTGTTGCATTTTCAATTTATTATTGTTTATATGCTGAATAAATGCTTCACACATTGCCTCTTAGTAAAGCCTGACTGCTTTGTGCCAATCTACCAGGAGGTTAAGCACAGGTTAATTTAGTGACTTTGGTGGTTTACTCTGACCAGGATTGTGCTTATTATTTGAGTGGGTCTACCACCCCTCTCAGCTAATAACTAGACAGTGGATCATGTTAGTTGACAGCACTCCATTTCAGTCATATTCAAGATGTCTGTTAACATCCACCGCATAAAGCCAAAGGAAAGTTTGAAATTATTCTTAGAAAAATTAATCTTATGTTCAGAGTTTTGTCAGCAATTGAGCAGTTTGGTGGATAAGTTGATTTCTGTGAGGTGTCATATTAAAGGTAAACAAAGTGTCCTTGTGCAATGGATTCAAACCATAGGGTAAAGCAGGGCTAATAAAAGGGTAAAACCTTTTCCTGATACCACTGAGCAAAAAGAAGTCAACCTTTTTGGGATTGCCTCTCCAATGTTTTGCAACAATGTCGGCCAGCTCCATTGTAGTGATGTGCTATCAAGTAAAATGCCTCCCCATAGTACTTTCCATGACAGGAACCATTGTGGTCTTTCTGTTACCACACAAACCTACTGGAATGTAACAGGAACAGCCATAGTTAAAACAATATTGGTATCGAACATGGCTAATGTATAGAATGTTTTAATTATTCGTGTTATTTTAATATGATATAAAACCATTTATTATATATATATATTTTTTTTTTTAAATTTTAAAACCTTTATTACAAAAGAGCACACAGCTATTCAGCCTAACATCCCGGATGCAAGGCAGCATAGAATCAGGAGGAGAAAAGTGCATGGTGATTCACATCAGAACATTGCAGGTTGTTTTTTGTTTTTTAAGAAAGAAAACTAAACCAAGAAAAGAAACGCCAAAAGGCGCGTGAGAGTGGCAATGGAGCAGTAGAGACGTCAGGGAGTCGGCAAAAGGCAGAGGTGGACAGGTAGAGAATCAGTAAAAAGAATGAGTGGTAGGATGGGAAGGGGGGGGGAAGAAAAAGCAGGAGAAATACAAACAGCATAAAACAGTTGGTGTCACAGGTTACGGTGATAAGTGCTCGTCCAGAGGGACAGGTTCCGGCGGTAGGCACACATCGCCCCTGTACGCATTCCATGCCCCCCACACTTTATTCCATGTCTGAGGCCTCCCCCTGGCTACATAGACCGTCTTTTCTCTGAACATGCACCAGTCCATGTTGGCTTTCCATTGTACCACCAGGGGGGCCGTAGCAGCACCCCACTTTTGAGCAATATCACGCTTGGCAACCATATTGCCCAGTGTCACCCAACGAGTCTGCGCCGTGTTGTGATCAGACGGTTCCCAAACGTTAAGGAGACATCTCCGCGCCTCTGCAGCCAACACCACACCAGTCACCTCTCCCATAATCCGGTGCACTCTCGCCCAATAGGGGGCAATGACGGGGCATTCCCACAGAATATGTAAAAAGGTTGCGTGAGCACCACAACCTCGACGACAAAGCCATCTGGCGAGAATCCCATATGCAAGAGCCGAGGGCCGGTGACATACACCCGGTGAAGGATTTTGAATTGCACCAGTCGGAGACGTGAGGAGATAGCGACCTCCTTAGGGGAGGACACTGCACTCTGCCAGTCCTCATCGTCAAGCTCCAGGCCGTCCGCCGTCCATTGGTCTCGCAAGCACAGGAGGAGATCAGTTCGAACATTAATCAATTTCTTATAGGACAGGGAAATAGCACTGTCAGGCATATGGCCATCCAGTAACCTGTCCTCTAAGGGGGAGCTTTCGGGGATCTCTCCCTCCGTCGGCTTGGCAGAGAGAAACGCGTGTCTCAGTTGGGCGTAACGGAAAAACTCCGAATCGCCCAAACGGTATTCGGCCTGCAGTTGAGGAAAGGTCTTGA
Source organism: Lissotriton vulgaris (assembly GCF_964263255.1). Lineage (NCBI taxonomy): Eukaryota > Metazoa > Chordata > Amphibia > Caudata > Salamandridae > Lissotriton > Lissotriton vulgaris. The sequence goes on from NC_141690.1 coordinate 157,706,942, forward strand.
CTTCGCCCTTAATAACCATATCGTCCACCCTGGAGATCCCTATGAGATCCCATTTGTCGAAGCCCTTGGTGTGCCACAGCCTGCCCAAGATATCAGAGTCGTACAGTGGGGTAAACCTAGTCAGTCTGCCCTGCCAACCCTGCGCCTTAGTAATCGTCCGCCAAACGTGAACCGCCGCCTTAGTTGGGCCTGATAGGCGCCGATCAAAGGATCTAGAATACAGGGCACGATAGTAGTTGCTACCGCGTAAGAGCCACCTGTCCATTGCGTAGCCTGGGCTATCAGTAGGGCCATAAAAGCCGTGGTTGATAGCAGTGAGCTGAGAGGACCAATAGTACCGACGTACATCCGGGAGGGCTATGCCTCCGTCGTACCACGGCAACGTGAGCTTCTGGATGGCGACACGGGGACGACCATCCCAGAGCAGGGCCCATTGCAAACTCTCAATCTCCCGAAAATAGCGGGCCGGGACCGGGTCCTGAGTGTTCTGCAAGGCATAGAGGAACCTGTGCAGGGACATCATTTTGAACAATGCTGCCCGGCCCAGGAGGGAGAGCGGGAGCCTGCGCCAACTATCCACGTCTCTCCGCAATCGCTGGAGAGGGGGGAGCAGATTGTGGTCGTATCGCGCCTTAGAACTACCGGAGATGTATATTCCCAGGTACTTAAAGCCCTGTCCGGCCATCTGGATATTGCAGCCTCTAGGGAGGCGCGGTGTGTCCCCCTTTAGAATGTAAAGAGAAGACTTGGCCCAATTGATGACCAGGCCAGAGTGGCGTCCAAAAAGCCTGAGCACGTCGCATGCCACAATGAGCGACTTGCAGGGAGAAGTAAGGTAGAGCAGAATATCATCTGCGTACAGGGAAACTCTATCTTCAAAGCCCGGGGCCGAGGTTATGCCATGTAAGTCCGGGTGTGTACGTAGCATGACCGCGAGCGGCTCAAGAGCCAGGGCAAACAGGAGAGGTGACAGGGGGCAACCCTGCCTGGTACCTCGGTGAAGGGCAAAGGACGCCGACACGCGGCCATTGACTGTGACATTAGCCAGCGGGCAAGCATAAAGGAGTTGCACCCAACTCACAAAGACCGGTCCAAATCCAAGCTTCGCCAGCACCGCCCATAGATAACTCCACTCAAGTGAGTCAAAAGCCATCATGGCGTCCAGAGAAGCAAGCACCGCCGGTTCCTCGAGGGTGTGGGCTCTGGCCATAACACCATGGAGCCGACGCAAATTAAGGGCAGTGTTACGGCGGGGAATGAAACCCGACTGGTCCGGGTGTACCAAATCACCGATGACTCCAACCAATCGATTAGCAAGCAGTTTGGCTAGGATCTTAGGCTCCACATTGAGGAGGGAAATAGGGCGATAGGACCGGCACACGTCTCTTGGCTTTCCCTCTTTGTGAATAACCACAATGGTGGCCAGCCTCCGATCTAAGGGGAGGAGGCCCTCGTCCAGTGCCTTCAAAAACATAGTCCGCAGGTGCGTGGATACCACATCCGGTCGAATTTTGTATAACTCGACCGGAATACCATTGGGGCCAGTCGCTTTACCCGACCGTAGTGCACGGATCGCCAAGGCGATCTCGTCAGCGGATATGTCTCGATCCAAGTCGGCATGGTCCTCTTCAGAAAGACAGGGAATGTCAATCGTTGAGAGGAACGCAGCCGAGTCAGCCTCGGAGCGGTCTGAGTTGGAAGTGTAGACACCTCGGAAATAATCAGCAAAGGACTCGGCAATAGCACTTGGGTCCGTGACGGCGACCCCGTCATCGCCCAAGATCTCAGGCACCACGCGGCTAGCCATCTCGCGCCTGTCCAGCCAAGCCAGCAGCTTCCCAGCTTTATCCCCAACGTCGTAGATATGACCTTGCTGTTCCTTGGCCAGGGTAAGGGCAGCATTCGTGGCAAGATCATGGTATTCCGTCTGTTTAAGGGAAAGAGCATGTAAAAGAGAGGGATCGGGCTCAGGCCCCAATCGTGACTCGAGGCGCAAAACCTCGTCTTCAATACACGTGAGGTCGGCATCTCTAACCCGCCTGGCCTCTGCAATGAGAGCAAGAGCCTCACCCCTTAACACAGTCTTGAATGCCTCCCAAAGGGTAATAGCCGAGCCAACCGAGCCCACATTCTCCGAGAAGTAGAGGTCGATGGCCTTAGCAAGGAGTGCACGAGTCTTGAGATTACGGAAATACCATGGGTTAACCGCCGCCGGCCGGTCAGACAGGACAATGTTAAAATCAAACGAGACCCACAACGGGGAGTGGTCGGAAATACCCGTGCCAAAAAACGGGCCTCAGACACGGCAGACGCATGTGCAGCCAAGGTAAAAACGTAGTCTATACGGGAGAGACTACCATGGGCACTCGAAAGGAAGGAGAAATGGCGGAGCGCGGGATGTAAAAGTCGCCAACTGTCCACCAAACCCATGGAGTCAAGAAAGGGAGGCAACCACAGTTGGGAACTGCGAAGATCTCTCGGCGGTTGGCGGTCCAGGGAGCCAGAGCAGACTGAGTTGAAGTCACCCCCCATTATCAATAGACCATCAGGCAAGGACAAAATGGCGCCACCAAGGTCCTGGAAAGTACTGGATTGTAGGCCTGGGGGAACATAAACCGAAAATAGTGCGAGGGAACGCCCTTCCCATCTCCCTGCCACTGCAGCGTAGCGCCCCCTCTCATGAATCACAGTGACGTCTATCTCAAGGGGAAGGGACGCGCGCACCAGGATTCCCGCCCCCCGGGAGCCCGAAGAGAACCCAGAGTGGGCAACCATCTTGTCGCCTTTACGATTAAGAGCTTTGCAAGAATTTCCAATCAAATGCGTCTCTTGTAGGAGCACAATATCGGGCATATGTCTCTTAAGCAGTTGAATCACCACCCCTCTCTTAACACGGTCACCCAACCCATTAACATTCCAACTGATCACTTTTAATTTCCTACCCCCCATCGTCCCGCATCCCGTCCCACCCAGCCCCAGCCAACCCAACCATCAAGTGAAAAACAGCAGTAAACATGATCCATTACCTAGAGGAAAGAAAAGAAAAAGAACGAACAAACAAATAAACTTGTATAATTGCACCCCCCACCCTGCACCCCTGCATCAGACTAAAAAGCCCCCCCAACCAGCAGTGTGCCTGTCGCCCCATAAACTACTCTACAAAAAGTCCCAGAGGAGTAAGGAATCTCCACGAACACCTCCCGCCACCCTCCATGTAACGACAGGAAAGTCAGCAGGGTCACTTGAAAACAATACCGACAGTCTCATGAAGCGGGGTCACCAAACGCCAGCGTTACACAGTAGAGCCAAGTCTCATAGATCCGAGCCACCAGCCGCACCTCCATCTTGTTCTTCTTGAGCGTCCCGATGCGGCGATAAAGTGTCCAACCATTCACTCACATTCTCGGCGAAGTCAAAGAATAGGGCACGGCCCTCATGCTCAATCCGGAGTTTGGCAGGGAACATCATAGAGTACTTATATCCCATATCTCGCAGTCGCCGCTTTACGCCCGCATAGCTCTGGCGCTGTCGCTGAACAGCCCTGGTAAAGTACGGGTAGAAGTGTATTTCAGCGTTCTGGTACTTAAGCGGTCCATGCCGTCTGGACGCCTGCAGGACCGCATCTCGGTCCCGAAAGTTGAGAAGCCGTGCTACGATGGGTCTAGGGGCCACGCCCGACTTCGGCGGGCCGCCCGGCACCCGATGGGCACGCTCCACAGAGAAAAAGTTACTAAGACCAGACAGTGCCAAATGGGTCTGTATCAGGTCCTCCACAAAGAGGTCCGTCGCCGCTTCCTCCGACCCCTCCGGAACACCGACAATGCGGACGTTCTGTCGCCTGGCACGTCCCTCAAAGTCCTCCAGCCTCCTCGAAAATTGGTCCGCAGTCATCCGCAGGTTCCGGACCTCGGTTTGCAGGTCCGAGACGTCGGCCGTCAGGCTGGAGGTCTTAATGTCCAGTGTCTTCACTCGATCATTAGTCTTGCCCAGGTCGGCTCTAATGAGAGTCAGATCAACAGACATAGTGTCCACTTTGTGGGTCAAGATCTCATGCTGCTGCTGCATGTCAGCCCGAAAACTGGTAATGGCTTCCATGATGTCGCTCAGAGTAGGCTCAGAGCCGTCAGGTGAGCCCGTAGATGGAAGGCCCTTGGCAGAAGATCCCGTGGCAGGCGGCGTCTTCGGCTGGACATATCGCTCAATTCTACTCTGTTGTGACTGTGCTTTCCCGCGGACGCCTTTGTTCGACGTCTTGTCGGGGTCCCCTCTGCCCGCCATGTTGGTTCCGATGAGGACAAAGGGCTGCACCAGCCAAGCCCGAGCCCAACGAGCCAAGAAGAAAATCCGAGCTAGACAGGTAGACCAGGCCGATGAAAGAACGAACTGTAGGCACTAGCACTCCGTCAGTAGAGACAGAAGGCAGTCACTACGCAGTCCAATCGTGCGGAGTGGCGGAGTCCGGAGAGACAATGGCACAGCCCTGGCACGGAGTTCAACTCGACGTAGCTCAGCGTAGGAACCACCGATTTGAAGGCGGAGGGCAGCTCCCGCCTCAGTAGACCACCAGCAATAAGAATCCACCCTCGTGGATCAGGATTTCAGACAGGATATATGAGGAGGATCGGAAGGTCCGCGGATCTCCGAGCTTACGCGGCCATCTTGGTTGCCCGCGAAGCTCCTCCCCCATTTATTATATTTTTAATATCAACCATGAGAAATGTTATCCTTTGTATGCAATGGTTTTAATGGGAAACATCCTTTACAACGCAACTTTTACAACGCACTACCATTAGGACGCAACTTTTACAATGCAAGTCATTACAACAAATTGCGCTGGAGGGCGCTCTAGGATAGGGAATAGTTTAATTACTATCCAACACCTTCCCTACTTACCACAGGGACTGGAGTTGGAATAGTAAATTAAACTATTCACTATCCAGCGCCCCCCAACACAAGTAATTGTAACGACTTGCGTTGTAAAAGTTGCGTCATAATGGCATGCGTTTTAAAAGCATGCGTTGTAATGACATACATCCCTTTTAATTATTTAAGCATAATAAAAAATAAACTTCAAACTTACTACATTTGTCGGACTTCCCCCACTTTCGGAATTCCGCGGTATGCTGTGTAATACATCCCTTCTGGTGCTCATGCACAATGCCTTGCATAATTTAATGTACACATATAATGTCCTTGAATATGTGGTGGTCTCCAGCATCCGTATTTCAACTCCCAAAGTAGCCCCTGGACAGCTGCCATGCACTCTTCAAGGCAATGAACGATCACACATGTAAGCACAACAACGAATTCTCATAAGCCTCTAAATCCTGAAAGATGCTACAGACGAAGTAAGCAAGTCCAGATGCAAATACTATGGGCCTGATTGCGAGTTTGGCAGTCTGACCACCCAAACAGCGCATCCATGACAGACAGAAGACCATAGTGCTGGTGGTCTTCCGACCGTTGTAATACGAGTTTACCATGGTGCTGGCGGGGTGGCTGGGCAGTCCAGACAATAGGTATATGGTACAAAAAGGAATCACATTGTATATCGCCACAAACAGGGTCTGAATTCTCAGGGTGAAGATACTGCTGTGAAGGTGGGACCTGAATAAAGGGATCCACGTTGAACTCTTACCAAAATAACAGGAAAGGGATGAGTACGCACCCCAAATCCTTCATTTCCGACAACTTGAAGCCGGCGGTCCCACCGCTGTGGTCAGCTTGTCGGGAAGCCAACTTGTAGTACAGACGGCAGTGAAACTCCTCTATACTGACCTATGGCAGCTGCTTTTCCCCAATCCCAGCGGTCTGCGGTGTGCTGGCAGTGTAGGTGGTTCAGCCGCGATCTCTGCAATAGCAATCCGCCCATCTCATAATACTTTGATCGTACTGCCAAGCTTGCAGCGGTTGGACTATGACCCAAAGTATGGGGGCCCAAGGATCTCTAAAATTTTAATAAGGCCCAATGTCCCCTACATCGAATTAGTTACCATCTACTTCTCTTGTCTATTAATAACCTGAACTCAACCCCACTACACAACTACCTAAGACAGCAGTTGTCTGCCTGCACTCCCTTGACTAGTTACCACCCTCAGTGCCAATACACACAGTACATACATACACCTATTTTCTAACCTAAGGTTGAACGTAATGCCCAACAAGTCACCCTTGTTGGAAATTGCCCTTTTTGCAGGGTTATCCCCAAACATTTTGCTTCTTCCTCCCTTGTTTTTCCTGACCTGTGGTTGTTGGCAATATGACTCTGGGAATCAAAAGGGTGTACAGAGTTCCCCACAGAGGGTTGGGTAGGTTAAGGGAATGACTCTCTCTCTAGAATGTATTGTGTGATAGGGATTAAAGTAATCCCTTGACGGAATTAAGGACGCCTCACACAATTCAAAGGTTGGACGACTGTTGCCATCCCACCCGATGATTGTTTTGTGTCATCATTGGCCTCCTGCTCCAACGGCAGGCTGGCGGTGCAATGCCTGTCGGGTAGCACTGGGTGCTACTCTTTAGGGGAGATCTTCTATTCCTCAGCCAATAGATGCATGTGTGTGAGGGGCCAAAAGGGAGTGCAATTGTGAGCGTGAGTGAAAAGTTAAAAAAGGTCAGTGGAGTCCATTAAGAACCTTTAATGATATGGCTCACTGCCTTGTTTAAAAGTGGTGAAGGGAGGGGTACCGAGGCACAAAGAGTAAGGTGATCTGGCCTCGTTCAACCCTCGCCTATGGTGCGGTCAACATGTTTCATGCCACTAGGGCAATTCTTCAGGACCTAAATGCTCATCAACTTGCAGGGATTTTTAACCGTGAGCAAAAGTTAGATATACAACCTGCAGGGTATCGCAGGATGGGATCCTGCGTGATTTCCCGCCCTAGGTGTGGGGAAAGTAGGAGAGAAGGGCACAGTCAATGTTGTGCCTAACAACTGGAAGATTATACAAGTATAGTCAACATGCACAAAAGGTATCGTACAATGAACGCAACCAAAACGAAGTGAAGGTGCTAGAGAGAGAAATTACTTACAAAACAAAGTAAGCGGGGGGAGGGTTTACATTTTAAGTGCCAAATGTCATCAGTGCTAAGGTTGCATAAAGACGATGTACATAAGGCTATACAGTCCATGCTTAGTCACTCATTTGTGGTTTACAGCCAAGGGGTAGTGTATTTGTTAAATTGGGAGTTGAAAATTTAAAATCAGAACCAAAGCACTTCAATCGGTGAAGAACAACCGGGAACACCAGGGTCGAATATTCTCAAGAGGTCCTTACCCTTAGTCCCTGGTAGACGGACCCCACTAACTGTCCTTGTGGGGCCTGAGCTGTAAGGTAGTTACCTGAATAGAATAAATTAATATTCCGGTTATGATTGTGGTTGACGGAGCAAGACGGTTTTAAGGGTAAGGACCTCTTGAGAATATTCGACCCTGGTGTTCCCGGTTGTTCTTCACCGATTGAAGTGCTTTGGTTCTGATTTTAAATTTTCAACTCCCAATTTAACTAATACACTACCCCTTGGCTGTAAACCACAAATGAGTGACTAAGCATGGAGTGTATAGCCTTATGTACATCGTCTTTATGCAACCTTAGCACTGATGACATTTGGCACTTAAAATGTAAACCCTCCCCCCGCTTACTTTGTTTTGTAAGTAATTTCTCTCTCTAGCACCTTCACTTCGTTTTGGTTGCGTTCATTGTACGATACCTTTTGTGCATGTTGACTATACTTGTATAATCTTCCAGTTGTTAGGCACAACATTGACTGTGCCCTTCTCTCCTTCTTTCCCCACACCTAGGGCGGGAAATCACGCAGGATCCCATCCTGCGATACCCTGCAGGTTGTATATCTAACTTTTGCTAACGGTTAAAAATCCCTGCAAGTTGATGAGCATTTAGGTCCTGAAGAATTGCCCTAGTGGCATGAAACATGTTGACCGCACCATAGGCGAGGGTTGAACGAGGCCAGATCACCTTACTCTTTGTGCCTCGGTACCCCTCCTTTCACCACTTTTAAACAAGGCAGTGAGCCATATCATTAAAGGTTCTTAATGGACTCCACTGACCTTTTTTAACTTTTCACTCACGCTCACAATTGCACTCCCTTTTGCCCCCTCACACACATGCATCTATTGGCTGAGGAATAGAAGATCTCCATTAAAGAGTAGCACCCAGTGCTACCCGACAGGCATTGCACCGCCAGCCTGCCGTTGGAACAGGAGGCCAATGATGACACAAAACAATCATCGGGTGGGATGGCAACAGTCGTCCAACCTTTGAATTGTGTGAGGCGTCCTTAATTCCGTCAAGGGATTACTTTAATCCCTATCACGCAATACATTCTAGAGAGAGAGTCATTCCCTTAACCTACCCAACCCTCTGTGGGGAACTCTGTACACCCTTTTGATTCCCAGTTATAGGACATGTACATTGGACCCCGGTAAACATTGTCCTCTATCTGTCCCCCTTGTTGTTGTAATATGACTCTGGGCACTTTACCACTGCTGATCTGTGCTAAAGTGCAGATGCTCTCTGTGTAAGTTGTTATTGTGATTGGTATCCTTGATTGGCACACTTGTTTTACCAGGAAGTTCATAGTAAAGTGCACTGAGTGTGCCAGGGCTGGTTATTCAAATGCTACTAGTGGGCCTGCAGCACTGATTGTGCCACCCGCATGAGTAGCCCTTAAATGGTGTCTCAGGCCTGCCACCGCGGTGTGTCTGTGTGCAGGTGCTAACTGCCATGCTGACCTGACCAGTGTCAACACTGGCCAGACCTAGCCCTTCCCTTTCTGTATATATTGGACACCCCTATGGAAGGCCCAAGGTACCCCCATGGGCAGGGTGCAGCATATGTGAAAGGTAGAGCATGTACTAGTGTGTGTGACATGAACTAGTAGTGAACTACAGCCATTTTCGTTTTTCACCATTGAAAGGCTATCTTGCCCATAGGCTACAACAGGGAAAGCTGTGTATAATGTTTACCTGCATATCTTCCCATAGGAGCAAGATAGAAAATAAAGGTCTGGTATCCCTGAACTCAGAATTTAATAACATCTTTTACGAAGGATGGGTTTTAAATCCTGTGTTTGAAAACAGCACTTTTAGAAAGTGGCTGCTTTCTTGTCTGACCTTTCTGTGTGCCTTTGGCTATTTGTGAATTCACTGTCTGGTTTGTGAATGCCAGGGCTGGGGAATGCCAGGAGACAGAATGAGTCCACCCAGTGGTGAATAGAGAGATCTGCATCTAGATGGGCAGGAGGAGTTGCACCTGGGACCTGGATAGGACTGTGCCTGCCCCCCCCCCCCCCCCCCCCACAGTGCTGGCTCCACCACCTCTGGTGTGTCTGATGCCTCTGCTCTGCACTGTGAAAGGAAAGAAGGAGTCATGTAAACAGAGTGCTCCAGAACTGGTTTAGACTGGGCTCAGATCCCTCCTGCAAAAAAGGGACACAGACTTTTTGGGCTATAAGTACAGGACCCCAGACCCCTGAACTTTAGATCATCCTGGAATCAAGAAGGAACCTCTGCCAAGGAGAAAGCTGGAAGACTGAAGAAGGAATACTGTCCTGATGTGTGCTTGTGGACTGACAAGCAGTTGCTTTGCTGCCAAGGAGAGGGGAAGGACTTTGCTTTGTGCTGTGTCCCCTTGCTTGAAGGAATCTTCAAGGGCCTGAGAAGAGCAGGCTCCCTGTTAAGAAGTCCCAGGAACAAAAGGAGTTCACCCCAAGCTTCCCTGAACTCTACTGAGAGAGTTCTGTCCTTCCTAGAGTGCTTGGGCCAGTTGTGGTGCCTCTGGAAGTTGTACCTGTGTTGGGAAGCTGGAAATCAAGATAATAAAGACTTTCTGCAAAGTTTCACACATCACTCGCTTGCGGAGCGAATCCCCATCAGTGCGAGGAAATTCCAGTTGTCGCGAAGATCAAGATCATCGCAGCGCCTGTTGCCGCTGCCAGAACCGACACATCCTTCGCTTGCGGAACGTATCGCTCCGGTGCGGGAAAAGTACCATTGCTGCGAACATCATCACTGGGTGAGATTGTCGCACCGCCTGCTTGCAGACCGCATCACATCACTGCGAGAGTCGTTGCAGTGCCATTGCATCAAGGGGCCGCGAGAGGAGAAGATCGACGCCCCACCTGAGATTGTCGCCGTCCCGAAGATCGGCGCATCATACCTTTTGCGAGCCTCTTCCACCGAAACCTGAGCACCGCAATCCACGCAAGGTATCGCATCCCTTTAAGGACCGGGTTTTAGAACCCAGCAGCGTCAGGGAGAACGCCCGATGCCTTCGAGTTCCCCTGTCTTGTTATGTTATGTTATGTTATGTTATTTTTACTTATACCGTGCACAGCTGCCCCAGCAAAGGGGCGTCCTGGCGCTTTGACAAGGCAGACATAACACAACATTAAAGAAACTCAGAAAAATAGGCCGCAGAGGAAGAGCTAGACAAATAAAAAGGTCTTAATGGCCCGTCTGAACTGGAAAAGCTCGTCAATGAGCCTGATATGCATGGGGAGAGAGTTCCACCAATTTGCTGCCAAAACTCGAAAAGAGCGGCCACCAGCTCTACTCAATCTAAAACGCGGGACCACTGCTAAATTGGCAAACAGAGACGCGGGATACTTCTTGATGACGTCAAAGACCAAAGTTTATTAGCTGCAACCAGGAACAGAGATCTACGAAGCACACACTGGTGGTTCGCTAGAGACTGCACAAATTCAATGAGCGCAGCGTGGGCTTTTATGCCAAAAATCAAGCCTCAGGCAACATTTCAAATTAGCATTGGGTTCATACAAACTGACCAATCGCAATGTGACAATTCAAAAGTAGCGTATGGCGACAATCCCACTTTCCGTTATCCAGCCCACCAGAAATGACCAAGCACATTCCAGGTTTCTTGTCGGATCAGGCCAGACAAACCCATCATAAAACCCTCAACCCAAATCAGTGATTATGTCGTAAAGGAAGGGCAGAAACAGATTGGAAGTAAGATAGAAAGATGGGTGAAGTGGACCGTAAACTCGGGCATGTCCTACTCTTTGATCTTTATCAGACCAGCTGCTTAACAAGGAACTGGCTCAACGAGGTCGGCCTCGGGCAAGGAGTCAGTTCGGCCAGGTCATTCAGAAGTCAGCTAAGGCATACGTGTTTTAAGGACTCGTTCGGCCGCAGTCATCGGCCTATGTGAGGGCAACCACACAAAATGGCTGCCGTACAAAAAATGGAACCCGAAGGTCCAAACGAAATCCTTAAATACAGAGTGTTCCCATTGATCGATTTATGCGAAAACACTCAGACACACTATACTCGTCATTTGCGGTCTGCTGACACCAAAATCGTCTATTTCCGACGACCTTTATTGAACGGGTTCGGAACCATCGAACCTCACTCACGAACCACGGAACTACACCCTGCCCATACAGACCGGAGTCAACGCAACACGCACGCTACATCCAACGGGGTTGGCGTATCGCCTCCCCAGAGTCTCAGAGCATTGCTTGCTTTTCAACACTACAGCTTTCCCTTTGAACTTGTATCGCATCTAAAGGTACTGTTGGCTAAAATGGGACGCAACTGTGGATTATTTTAAAGCAACCTTAAGAGCTCTTATGAAACCATATTCTTGAACTGTTTATGTTGGATTTTTGTTGCTTTGGTCTTGTGTAGTTTAGATTAAATACCTTATATTTTTCTAAACTGTTATGGTGGTGTCAGTTTGTGGTGTTTTCACTGTGTTACTGTGGGTGTTGGTACAAATACTTTACACATTGCCTTTGATAAGCCTGTCTGCTCGTGCCAAGCTACCAAGGGGGTGAGCAGGCATTATCTAAAGAGTGTATCCTCCTTACCCTGACTAGAGGCCAGGGTCCCTATTTGTCACAAGTAACTACCTGTGCCAACTAGAGACCCCGAAATCTAACCACCCTGAACTGTGTTTGGCAAACTACAAGGCTTCCAAAATAAGTGATGAAACATAAAACCAACACACAGTTATATCAGTTCAGTTCAAAATACTTTATTTGGTTAAAAACAGAGAATAACCATAAAAGTAGTATGAAAAGGTACAATTTACAATGGGTCAGGTGATCATTATTTCAAATCTCTGCAAAAAAAACATATAAGAAGACAACCAAAATAGATACATATATACAGCATAAAAGATTAATTGATTTGGATGGATTTACGACACTTAAAAACTGATTTAAAAAATTCAGCAAGTGATGCTACTATAAAAACAGTTTCCATTTTCTGACACTCTAAGAACGCTAAGCGGCATCTACATACATTTAAGTCTTTGAGAATGGGAATAATAAGTTTTCTTCGATAAAAAGTATAAAATTTACAAAAGAATAAAATATGAATATCGGATTGTGGGGACACATCATCACATGGGCAGGGACATAAGTCTTTCGCCCAACAATTCATCACAGGAAAAGATAATAACCTAAAAACAATGTTAAATCTAAACCGGGTTAAAAGGAAACGTTCATGGTTGGACATATATAATGATAGGTATGGCTGTAATTTCTCTCCATTTATAATTGCCTGATGTGCAGACACAGCCTTTTTTTTCACCTCCTCCATTTGTATTTTGTCCCTGAGGTGAACAATACACAGATTTTTCAGACCTCTTCTTGATATATGTGCCATGGATGACGGGTCCTCAAAATATTGAGCACAACTTAATTCTTCAAGAAAGTTTCTGACATAGCATATCCATTTGAAATTATGAATATTGTCCAGTGCAAGAATGTCCTTTAAAATGGCCCGGTTAACCACGCATTCATCATTTGTCCAAACCCTGTGCCAAAGAAGAATTGGCTGAATCTTGATTGTATCAGTGACAAACACCACACCCAATTCAGCATGGCATATAAGGGTCGCAGTGCTCTCAGGGACGGACAGAATGTGGCATAAAAACTTATTTTCCACGGTTTGAATTGTACTAACATTTGAGTAACCCCACAATCCTGAACCATAAGTAGCTACTGCTTTACAAGTAGCATTATAGATAGTTAAAATTTACTTTATGGGTTTTTTTCCTAGCTTTTTCATAAAACAATGTAAAGCCATAATAGTTTTGGAAAATAACAGGGTTCTAGCAGTAATTGCAGAAGTTCATGAGCCACTTTCATGAAACAAAATGCCCAGGTATGGGAAAGTAGCGGTCTTCTCTAAGGGATTGGAATTTATAAAAATTGGCTTCAAATGCCTGCTTGTTCTTGTCCCACAATACATAGACAGTGTTTTGGAGCAGTTAATTTTCAGGTCCAAGCTAAGCATGAAGCTATTAAAAGATGTCACCAAAGTTTGAAGTGCCATTGGGGTGCCTGCCATCAGGACTGCGTCGTCAGCGTACAGCAGGGCCGGGACAGGTCTCCCGCCCACCATAGGCATGTCCCTGCCCTCCTGCACGAGGCGACGCTCCAAACCATTTGTATATAACAAGAATAAAAAAGGCGCTAAAACGCACCCTTGGCGTACACCGCGACCAATCCCAAAGTGTCTGCTACATTCTCCCTCTTTTCCATTCCGAACAGTTGCAGTAGCCCCAGAATATAAATCTCTCAGGAAGCATATAATTGCATTGTCTACCCCCAATTCGGCCATAATTACCCACAGTTTATTGTGTGACACGCAGTCAAAAGCTGACGATAAATCAACAAAAGTGAGGTATAGACTTTTTTTAACCCTTATTTACTTCTGTTGCAAGATAAACAAATTTAGTCCTTGCTCTATAGTCCCTAAACCCCTTTGGAACCCATATTGAAAATCACTTAGCACCCCATTTTCTTTTGCCCAGCTTTGCAACTTAACTAAAACCACTCTCCCAAGAATTTTTATGGAGGAGTCCAATAAAGAAATTGGCCTATAACATGTGCAGTTCTGCCTGTCACCTTTCTTAAAAATCGGGACTATAATTGATGTAAACCAGGTAGGGATTAGACCTTTTGCCAAAGCAACATTGAAAAGCTAGACTAGCAACGGCCCCCATAAATCAATATTGGCCTTATAGAGGTCGGCTGGTATACCATCCGGTCCAGCCGCCTTACCCCCCTTAGTTGCCTTCAGGCTCGCAAGAACACAGTTATATATTTAGCTGAACACTGTTTTTATAGTGCTTTTCATGTGAAGCAGCTGGTTCATTGTAGCTAACTGGTTGGAGATTCTGGGTTATTAATACTTGGTTTGTATGCAGTTAGTTGTTTGTTTTTCAATAAATCCTTCCCTGTTGTTTGGAAGTCATTCTGTTTGTTCAAAGTATTATCACACTTTATTTGCTCAAAGCTATTCAGCTGCAAACATTTGCTGCTTGAACATGGCGGCAAGCTGAGCTGGATTTATGTTGGCTGAGCCCTCTTTGGCATGAATGTTGTCAGGCGGAATAAATGCAGATTCTCATTACATAAGTCATTCTGTGATAAGCGGCAACCTTTCCGTGATTCATGGGCTGTCTCTGCAGCGGGCACGGGCAGGTTCTCATATTTGTATATAATGAGGCATGAAAAATGTCAATATTGAATGCTGTTTTCATTCGTTAAATATGTGGCAGTGGGGCACGACTGACAATCTTCTATTAGCTCAGTGGAGTATTTTTCCAGAAGTCTTTCAGGACAGAGAATTTGTGAATATAATGTGTGGGCTGGGCGGGTGGGAGAAAACAGGGCTTTTAGCTCCACGAAGAAGTTTCTTGATCATTTTTTCCAATGAAATATTTTATCTCTAATGGTAGCATACCTTGTTCCATGTAGGAATTCCAGGGAAAGCCACAGATTCAGAGATGGTCATACAGTCAGCCAATGTTATTGTAGATTGTTTTTAAAACCATTTTATGATTTTAATATACATATGGCCGTATATATGATCAAGATATTATGTTTCTAATGTGGGCAGCGTGTATGTTCGCCTATAGGTTTTGAATCCACAAATAGCTTGCAGGAGTTATAATAACTATACTTTAAAATTGGTAGTTTTTTTTTTAGGATGACAGTATGCATCTTATAAAATATTTTACGTTGGACCTACGCTCTATTATGTTTTGCTCTTCCATTTCATTTAGTTTTGCCTATTTTCTGTAACACATCTTCATTGTCTGTTTTATCTCTACACACATTCTAAGTATCCTTTCTGCCCATTTATTTCGCACATACAATCGTATTCAATGTGTATCAATGAACTACTGTCTCCATGCCTCAATTACAATGTTTAAAGACCCTTCTCTAATAAAAAAACATAAAGTACAGGACTAGGAAATCTAGTTTCGCAAATCTTTGAAAACTTGGTTATTTGCCAAATAATGATCCTATTACAACATGGCTCCCATCCCTGACTCGTCCTTTATGCCGGGAAACCCTTTTTGGGTATCTGTTGCGCACTATAAATTTAAAAACTAAACTAAACTAGACTAGGAAATACACGTTCTGATAAAGTCATCTTAGAGTTTAAAGAGCTTTATTGAAGCAATTAGAAACAAGGTACAACATTATAACAATACTTATATAATAATCGCAGGGAGACCCTTAGAGAAGAAATGCATAGTGGAGGGAGAGCAACTTGAAATAACCATGAATAATAAACAGAATGCAAAAAAGAAGCAATAATGAAGAATTGCACCGCAAAACAAAATAGCATTTTACATTTTTGTTTGATAAAGTCATCTTGTAGGCATGGTGTGAAGGGATATTTAAATTAAGAGGTCCGGTTTTAGAAATGGGGTTTCTGGTTGGCTTGGGTATGCACCCAAGCCAGGCATAAGCCACCCTTCATTCTAGTCAGAGTAAGGGGATTACATCCAGGTTTCAGTTTTGAAGCAGTTTGAAGCTTAACTGAAGGAGGCTGTATGAGATGGATCACACATTAGGAGGACATTTTTTCCATGGTAGTAAGGTATTATTGACAACTGCTAATAGTTCTTACCAAGTGAAGGCCTGACCTCTTACAACATAAGAAAATATGCTAGAAGCCAAATCTTCAAATATGTAATAATGAGTAACCTGAATTATTTGGTCTTTACCTTTCTCTCATCAGTATTGTGCTTACCATATGGATTTTATTAATAGTCCCCAAATTATTGAACTATAATTATACAGCAGAAAATATGTCAATAGATGGCAGCAAAGAAAATATTTGGGGCAAAGTAGACGAATAAGGAACACAAACAGGATGTTGGTGGACATCCCATATATTGAGATCATTTTAGCATGTTTGGGATTTTCATGACATACTTAGCTGCTAGTGGTGTTCAAAAATGTTTTATATAAAATACATTGCATGCTCAATTTATTGATTTATTGTGTGTATGGTTAAGTACTGTCACATAAAGTGTGGGAAAATTAAATGTATTCCTCTATTAAAACTGAAAATATTTGAGCTTAACACCTGTTCTGTCTGTGTGTCTGTGTAGAATTCAAAATCTTTGGCATAAGAGAACTGATTTAGCTCCGGTTGTTATAATTGTGACACTTCACAGATGGCGCTACATCTGAAGTTATGCAGATTGGTGCTAATAAACTGAGCTGTAATTCTTAAATGCGGCAACAATAGATTACAAGCAGATGCTACTGTTGGTTCAGTAATAAAAATGTGGACATTTATGTCTTCTTCATGACTGCTGAATTATAGCGAAATTTGGAGTAGCATGCATCATTAGTCTTGTTAGCATTCTCAAACGTGGTATTAGTAATAGAAATATTTGTAGTCCTTTTGAATTAGAACATGAAGGAATTGAACTGGTAAACTCCATTAATATAAGGTTGTTGAAGGACTGCATGGCAAAGCACGTATAAAATAGGGCCTATGTTTGCAAATTTCTACAACATCTGTTTTCAATGTGCTTTCTCCTGTTTTAATATATAA
Organism: Lissotriton vulgaris; assembly: GCF_964263255.1. Taxonomy (NCBI): domain Eukaryota; kingdom Metazoa; phylum Chordata; class Amphibia; order Caudata; family Salamandridae; genus Lissotriton; species Lissotriton vulgaris. Next base: position 157,723,802 of record NC_141690.1, read on the forward strand.
CATTTGGACTCTGGAGAGCTTTGCCATTGTGAGGGCTACCAGGGTTATGCAGCATGGAGTTATTTGATAAGTAGAAAAATTGCAAGTTATGTACACATGAACATGAACATTTTCTTCTATTGTTCAGTTACTAAAAACTTACAATTAAAACAACATTATACAATTCTTCTAACATTTCATACATTATTAAGACCACATATTAAAATAAACTTTTCATCAATGTATGAAACCAAATATAAATAAAACCATCCTCATTGTCCACAGTTAAGCAATTTCTGCCAATAACATTTTCATCCATTTGATCTAGAACAATATTTTTTGTGAAATCTGCAAATTATGCAGTTATGTGACAGATTATGGGGCAAATACAGTAGATCCTTAATTATGCAGTAAACACTGTAGCCACAGATTGCAATCAATCCACTTGCCCTCTAGGATTTCCATTACTTAACAAAAAATGAATTCATTAAAGATAAACAAAGCCTAAACATTTGTATTCCAATCAGTACCCATTGCTATCAGGACCTAAAAGCAAACAGCTTTTTTCAAGCTGATTAGACCACAATGAACATGTAAAATAAAAAGTACATAATGTGTGATATCTAATATGGTCCTATTTTGCCATCTTAGGGATCTGGTGACATTTACAGACCACTCAGACTTTGGCCTTGTGGTGTATGACCCCACTCAATGGGAATGTTGCACCATTCCTTTGGCCATTCGCACCAGCTGGTTGGGTGCAGGGTCTGGACATACGCTGCACCAGAATGTCTGGATAGAATTGGACACCCATGTTATGTAATACAACTCTGCCCCTTCACCACCATATTTAAGGCAGTTCTGATGTACATTAGCAAAACAGCTAGTGTACTTTGGCAGGTTTGAGGTATGTACGATGCATGTACTTATATTGCAGCAATTTACGACGTGCCTTCCGGGACAGCTTAGAGGGATGATGGAGAATTGTGTACCAGTCTCTATCAAAGAGCTCCTCCTCAAGATCCACTTGGCTCCAAGAGCTGATAAGTATGTTGTCTGTCCCTCCCTGATGAGTACATGTTTGTAATTCTATGAAGATTAGTACTCCTTGTAAATAGTATGAGTAAGGTGTCATCTGCCTTTAGCTGTTCTGCAGATGTACCCCACGTGGTGCATACTTTGACATTTGAAGTACATGTCTAACTTGATTGTGTTTCACAATAAATCATGGGAGTGCTCCTGAAAATATGTGCTAGTCAGAGAATTCAAGGAGTACTTTCATTTTGGAAATTGTTCATAATTATATACCTCTCAGAGGGAATGTTGGACCATATTACACAGTTACCTCTTCTGTATCCTTTATGCGGCTGCCATTTTTAAAGTGACTAGTGCTTACAATGAATTATTTCATGTTCATACTTGAACATCTGTATTTCATCTTAATAATTCATGTGGTTGCCTATATAGAAAATAAACCAATGATAAATCAACATAATGTATCTGTTAATATTTCAAATCATAAATTGTTAGATCTAATTATGTCTACTTTAACAGCGGTCAAAATACTTAGTTCGACGATTCTATATTAATTACAATTATATCATGATTAAAGCAATCATGTTCCATAGTGCCAGAAAACTCATGGAAAGCATTCTAGAAGTGTAGTAATGATCAATCACAGCAAGTACTTAAATCCAGTGGTGATGATGGAAACAACTCCTCGCCTTCTTCCATTTATGATAAAAAATGGTAGATGATCTGAATTAAAATCTGATTTAAAACACAAGTGATTGAGGACTCTCCGGTTGCTCCTCAGAAGGTAGGCACTAGCCTTTCTGTCTCTTGGTTCTCGCTACTGATTTCATGTCACCTCAGAAGTCAGAAGTTCTAGATCAGGAACATTAACTACAATACAGATGTCCCCAGGAAAACAGTCGGACACAGCAGTACTATACAGGCATTATGGGGCGCAGAACCCATTGTTTTAGTGCAGAGGCCAAAGCAGATTCTTCCCTTTTTTTGGCGCCATTCAATGTGCCCCATATGCTTATGTGCTACTGACCCAGACTGGGACCCTTGCATACTGGCACCCAGTGGTGGTGAAAGTCCTTCATTATACTCAGCAAGATTAACCCTCATCAACTTCTTATTCCCCTCTTTTTTTTTCTTCAAATTCTCCTCTACTATAGCCTGTGTTCACTGGGCTTATACATGTTTGGGCAAGATAGAGTTTCAATCAAAACCCTGGGGTGGGCTTTACAATAGAGTAAGATGTTAGTTCAGTTTTTTTGCTCCTGGGTGCTTATAGCTCTGCATCGCAGCAGGGTGGTAGAGCATCCACAGAGGGTTCCACTTGCATAGTCATCCTGCATCAAGTATGGGCAAACAATAGTCTGTTTAAGCATTGCATGGAGAGTATACATCAGTTGGCAAGCTGCTTCCTTGGTACACACTCCACTCTTGGCTTCACACAAGGTAGACCTTTTTCATGAGGAATATTAGATGACAGGAATTAGTAACTAAAAGACATGACATGCATACTTATTTGAAGAGGTGCAATGAGCATATTGCAACCCTCCAAGAGCTCACCTCACAGCAGTTTAGGGTCAGAGGTTCTGTAGTCAGTGGAGGGGCCAATTGGTTTACACTACTCAGTCAGCTCACATCATGGGGTTCTTGATATAGGTACACCAGGGGCTCCCTTTCCTGTTTGAAACACAGCAAATCAACAATGGGGGGGGGAGGGGGGCGTTTGTATATGTTTTAAGCCTTTAGAACAGTAGCAAAGTTCACTTCTTGGACCTTTATTCTCTGAATCCATGCCAAGCTAATCCTCCATAGTATGTATACTGCTGATCGCACTGCTAGGTTATGCAAAACAAATTCCAAAGCCGTTTAGACAGCTGGTGGGAGTACTATTGTCATTTGCAAAAATAAATTTCTGATTGTTGGATGCTAAGCCACCATCCTAAACTTAATGACTGGCTGAAAAATGCTGCACTGTCACGAGAAAGAGCTAGATCTATTTAGACTCCCAATCCCATCCACTCAGCATTTGGGACCCATTTAGAGCATATGAGTAATTATGTTACTGGTTGAGGGGGATGAAATCCTACCCAAGCAGCAACCACAATTTCTGTCAGAGTGAAGTCCCAATCAAGCTCCAAATTAACCTATGCTTAATCCCCTGATAGCTTGGCACAAGCAGTCAGGCTTAACTTAGAGGCAATGCGTAAAGTATTTTTTTAGTGCTTCAAACTGTTATAAAGTGAAAACAAACGACAAGAAAAATATTCTACAAGAATTTACAAAAATAGAGTAAAATGTAATGGTTTTGAGATTAAGACAACAACAATCCTATCAGTAGAACTGGAAACATGCATTTTCAAAGATTTAAGTGAAAACAGTCCTTAGAAGCACAAAGTGCCAACTGTGGTTATCTGGTCATGCCAGACTGGGACAAACTCACAAGTTCAGACCAACTGCAATGGAGCACAGGCCAAACACAGGACCCAGTTAGGCCTGCATAACAAAGTATCTTCAATCCTAGTTTGAGGAGTGTTGCAAGATCCCACATCGAGGAAGCATTGTGCAGTCGCGAGTTATAAAGAAGCAGCAGGGCCCGATGCAGAGTTTGGCATCATTGTCGAGGATGCCGTCGATGAGGGGCTTGCAATGTGAAGGCCTGTGTCAAGGATGTGTTGTGCAATGGTAGTTCCGAGGACTATGCGGGCTGTAATTCAAGGTCCGACATTGGAAATTATTAAGTTCTGCCCACAGGACTATAGCTGGGCTGGCAGAGCACCTTCAGACCCACCTTTAAGGGTCCTGGACTTGGGCAGCACCAATTGGGGTGTAGTACTCACAGCAGACAGAGTCCAGGTGCTGGGTTGTTTATTGTGGTTGAAGCATTTTCTTCCTCTGATCAGTAAGCCAGCCAACTAGCCCTTGGAGTCACTCTCGTGGTCGTGAGTTCAAGATGCAGATCCAGTCCTTTCACTCAGGCAGCAGAGCAGCAGAGTAGTAGTCCTTCTTTCAGAGCAGCACAGCAGTCCTTTTGAGCTTTCCACATGTGTACTGAAGAGTTGGGTCTGAGATTTCATGTCTTATACCTGGTACCATATGAAGTAGGAAAAGGTTCTGGAGGTTTCCACCTCCAGAGGTGCTTGGAATTTCCTGCCTCCCTGCCCTGGCCCCAGATTGTCTATGGTCACAAAAGATCAGTGGCAAACCTTTTGTGAGTGTTCTCAGGCAGAGCCGTTGTGATGTGCAAATGTGGTAGGTGAAAGCTCCTCACCCTTGTCAAATCGGAGATAGCCCATCCTGCCCATATCAATTCCCCTTTGTCTCACTACCTGGGAGCAATACACAAAGTCCAACTGCCAGCTACACCTAACTTAGTCATGTGACCCAGGATACAAGCTGCAGGCACCAAATGGTTGGGACTAGAAAATACCAACTTTCTAAAATTGGCATTTTCAGAGTTGTGAATTAAAATCCAACGTTACCATTAAAGAGGGTTTTAAATTACAAGTCTTTAGACACCAACCCCAACCTCCCTACCTACTCCCAATTGAAAGTTATCACTTATTAAATGTAATAAGTTAACACAATGTTATCCTATGGAGGAGGCTGGCCTTGCAGTAGTGTAAGTACATGCCCAACTTTTTAAATACTCTGCCCTCAGGCTGTTCAGAGAACACCCCAGGGGTGACTTATGAGTATTAAAAAGGGAGGTCATTGCTTGCAAAAAGTTTATTTTGCTAGATAAAAATTGCACTTTAAAACTGCACACACAGACTGAAATGGCAGGCCTGGGACATGTTTGCAAGGCTATTTAGGTGGGTGGCACAATCAGTGCAGCAGGCCCACTATTAGCATTCCCGGATACATGTACTACCAATTTACTAGGGACTTACAAGTAAATTAAAAGTGGCAAATGAGTGTAAGCCAATGTTTAAAGGAGAAAGCACAAGACCTTTAACAGTGGTTAGAAGTGGCAAAGTGTGAAGAGTATTAAAGGCAGAAAAAACGAAGACTGCAAAAACAGGCAGCTTAAAGGCAAAAAAGTTAGGGGAAAACAATGTCAAGGATGTGAGGTCCAACAGAACCTGTCTTACATTGATAGTAGAAATAAGATAATTTCCTAAAATTGCCCGTCCACATAAATGCAAAAGAATGATCCTCCTGATCCCCTATTCTGTAAATTATCAAACTGTCAATTATATTCAAATGTGATATGAATAAATAATTGAGGGGTTTTATAAAGTGCATGGCAACTCAACTGAGTGTACCAGTGCTAAATCTAGCTGAAAGACCGAATAACAAAACTTAATCAAGAAAGTCATTAATAAACAGTGGAAAATAACTAAGTTTTCAGCTTCTATGGAAGACTTCCTCCAAAGGAAGGGACTGGAGGTCCAAAGGGAGCTGGTTCCAGGCTTTGGCAGCTTAATTCGAGGCACCAGACCTACCAATGCCGATCACCAGGATCTGGGAGGACAGTAAGGGAGGTATCAGTCTGAAAGATAGCCATTTGTAAAGAACAGCCAAGGAGGGAGTCGACACCTGTCTAGGGAGTCTCAGAAAAAGGTGAGCCAATATATTTTGCACAACCTGGAGGTGATGCAGAAAAGCTACAGACACCCCCAGGTAGAGAGCATTGGCGGACTCCAGCCTGAAAGTGGCAAGCACATGTGCAACCATCTTTCTACAGTGTATGGGGAGTAAGTACAAACATTTATTGAGGGTTTTGAGCAACCCAGAGCTGGTGCAGACCACAGCCGAAATCTGAGGCAGCAGAGAGAGTTAATTCTCCAGTTTGACTTCTAGATTTGTTGCTACTGAAGATGGAGGGGGGAGGTGGCAAAAAGGGAAGCCAGGCTCTCACCAGGTAGCAGTGTGGGAGACACAAAGAAGAATTTCTGTTTTGTTTGCCTTGCATTTCAACTGACTACAATGCATCCCATCAAAGACCACCTGCATGCAGACTTTGAGCGACTACTCCGCCGAAGTGGAGTGGAGGCACCCTTAAAAGCTAGAAGTAACTGGGTGTCATCTGTGTATGAAAAAAATTTGCATCCAAATTATTCCAGAAATGCCACTAAAGGGGACATAAAAACACAGTGGTGTAGCCAGCCCTTTGGCCGCCCGTGACATTGAAGACCCGGGGGAGGTGCTGGTGAGATTCCTCCTTCGATTGCTGCCCCATATAGAAGAGCGGGAAGGGGGGTGCTAGTGACTGCTGCCCGAGACGGCAGGTGAGAACGGGGGTGACGCCCCCACCCGCCTTGCTACGCCACTGCAAAAACAGTGAATAAAGTATGGCTCAAAGGGGAACCCTGTTGCAACCCCTGTTTAACTGTTTTAACAGCAGAGTCAAAAAGGCACCACCCAGATTGACTTCCATCTAGAATCAAGGAATGACTTACCCCAGTCCCTCATGCGACCTCCCTCCTCCAGGTTAGAGGGTCTTTGTAAAAGAATCGTATGTGGGATGGTATCAAAAGATTCTGAAAGATCGAGTAGGATCAACTCTGCATTTTTACCTTGGTTCAGAGGCCACTAGCTATTTCTGAAAGCGGAGTCTCTGTACTGTGGCTGGGGCAAAGCCCTGATTGACTAGGTTATAATAGCTTCTCCCACTCTAAATAATCAAATAGTTGGGTGTTTACCAGTTTCTCCAGCATTTTACAGAAAACTGGCAACAAAGAAATGGGTGTATAGTCCAAAAAAATGTTTGGACCTAGAGAGGACTTCTTAGGCAAAGGAACCACCGTAGCCAGTTACCAGAGGAGGACAGTGAAAGATTAAACATTCTGTTTATGACCAGATTAAACACGTAAACTCCATCTCCTAACATTGCAAGAGGACAAGAGTCCAACTGGGAACCACATTTGTCGACTAAAGGAACCGTCCTGGCTAAAAACTCGACCCAGTCATTAGCCTTAACTTTATTCCACACACGGAAAGACCACCGTAGGAGTCGGTTGTTGGCTGATGTTATCAAACCTCCATCTGACTGGTGTTCAAAAGTGATGAGAGAAGGTGCTTCCATTGGGGGCTAACCAAGACAGGACTATTAAAAAAGATAGGTCTATGATATGGCCAGTTGAGTGGGTGGGAAGTATTAGAAGCTGGGACAGGTTGAGTGAGGTCTTGTATAAGCCAGAGAAGCTACAAGGGTATCAATGGGTTTATCTAAATGGAGGATAAAACCACAAACTGAGTGAAATTAGCAAAATGCACTGTAAAATGAGTCAATGTTGAATCGAGCGACTTAACAAAATTACAAGTGTAGCCTGGCGGGCGAAAGATCAAAGCACCTGTAGGAGACATTTGCGCTGAAACTGCCACATGAAACCCCCAATTCTCAGCTCCCAGAAGTTCTGGGAGCTCGAAGGTGGTGCCTATCACACTCTAATATTTCTTTGTTATGATACGATTAGATCTGACTCCTTTTGCAGTGCTCTGTGCAATCAGACTTAGGGGTCGATTAGGATCGCGGACGGACTTGCGTCCGTCCGCGACCCCAGAGCAGGAGGGAACCTCCGCATGGCATGCGGAGTTCCCTCCTGTGCAATTAGGATGTGACCGCAAGGGTTGCGGTCACATCCTCTATTTTTAACATTGCCGTGGGTGCAGCTTCAAGCTGCACCCGCGGCAATGTGAAAAATGCACGCATTGCATTTGCATGCAGAAAGAGGCAGGCACCGCGCGGTGCCTGCCGCTTTCTGCATGCAAATGCAGGGGGGTACCATAGGTGCCCCCCATGTGCACCCCCCACACCCCTTTCACCTAGGGGGCCCGCAACGGGCCCCCGCAGTGAAGTTCCGTATGCTTTTCCGCGGCGGAAAACCCGCCGCGGAAAAGCATACTTTACTGGCCATCCTAATATGGTGGACGGTGTCTTCCAGACACCGTCACCATATTAGAGCTTTTCCGCCGCGGTTGTAAGCCAGCCGCGGCGGAAAAGCTGCGGACGGAAACCAGGACCCACCAGCCATCCTAATGTGGCGGTGGGTCTTTGGTCAGTCCGCTGCGGATTTTCCGCATCCTCTGGGCCGGCGGTGGCTTCCGCCGGCCCCGAGGATGCGGAAAATCCGCAATCATAATGACCCCCTAAATGTGTACAACATAGACCTTGGTATACCTGGAAAAACACTAAAAGACTTTTTTTTAAACCTTATGCCAAGTCACTTCTTCCCTCTATTCTGATGATGTATTGATACATTTAAAACTTTATAAATAAATAAATAAATAAGTGACATGACCACAGGCCTAAGGCTGATAACGGAGATTCTTGAAACTTTCTGTGAAGTATCATCCGAGGCAATGAAAGTGGATTTCTGACTTTCTCAACTTGGACTTCGTATCTTTGGCTCGGATATGTTAGTGGCTGATTATGACTGATTTCAAGCTGTATGCAATCACGGCAGCTACTTTTGGTATGAAAGCATGGACAGATTTCCAAACAACTTGTCAGTGATGACCTCTTTATGATTGTATTTCTTTTTAATAAGTAATAATGTGTGCATTGCAAAGTAGAATGCAGATAAAGGCTTTGTATTTAGCACTGAGTATGGGTGAAGCTGCAGCAATATGTGGAAGACTCACTACAGGACAAACCTCACCCATAAGGAGACATTGAGACTAGAAAGTGATTGAAACATAGACCCATCTGTAAAAGAAACCACATTGACAGGTGAATGTCTTGCAGCTGATATACAATTAGCAGTATGTTTGACACATCTAGGAAACTTCCCAACAATAAGTTAGTTAGAGCTACAAACCCTGTTAAGCCATAGCTGAAATGGCAAATATTGCTTTCTCCAAATGCAGATTTTTTATAGAGAGGGGTTGTAACTGGTGGTGCTCTCTGACATATTCGCTTGAAGTCCCCCTACTATTTCATCTAATTGGCCATCCTGGTGATAATGGGCTCATGTAGAATGGGTGAACGTCGCTCATGAGGACAAGGGAAAGTGGATGCATTTGGGCTCCTCTATCAATCCAACTATGAGCATCTCCTGTGCATCGTTATATGCTTCTTCACCTTCCATTTCAAGTGAGGGACCCCTCATGCTATGTTATGTAAAATTCTATGTGCGACAATCGTCAGGCAGCACGTTTTAGTATATATTGTAGGTCCTTTCACTTTTGGTTCTATGCAGTCCATTCTCCCTCAATATGGCACATGTGAGCTTCATCAGGGTCTAATTACTCAGATATTCACCTAACAGCTATCCTTCTCCCAGACCTCGCCTTACATGTCAGTCATATATAGCTGAATTGTGAAATTCGTACGACTCATTTTTGCTCTCTAGACAACCTGCCAACAGGTCTGTAATCATGTTCTGCACAGCTTTGATATTGAGATGGTTGTAGTTCTTCCTGGTTCCACAAATGTACTCCTTAAGGGAGGGGGCAAATTCATTTGTCGGTGCCATTCGCTGGCATCAGGAAAATATGCGACCCCCATATAGGGTAATCTTTTAGTCTTGCTATTCTCTAGGTGCCCTCCGAAGTGCAACGTGCACTTTGATTCTGATAGTTAGTGCATCTAGGAATCTGTTGATGGGTCTTGTTGAAAGGACTATGCCTCCAGTCTCAGGTGGATTGATGGATCCCAAGAGGTAGCATGTGATTGGATTGCTCATCTTTGTTTGCTACTGTCCTATTACTTGCAGGCTGACCCTGCACATCTCATAACCTTTCGGCTCATATTTAGAAAAGATAGTACCTCTGTGCTTAAATATTCTCTCCCATCTTCTTTCGCCAGGATGTTGGATGTTGCATTCTTTACACCTTGGCATAGAAGGCTGCCATAAAAAAATAAGAGGTTGCATTTTTTGTCAATTAACATTTTGCAACTGATTTTACCTCAAAATGATTCCCACTCTGTAGTAGACAGCCTTCTCTAGTATGGGCCTTGTTAGGAAAATTTTACTTGTGTGTAGAAGAACAATACTGAAAACAAGTTAAGTTAAACCATACAGCTCCATAAAAGTCAGCTTGATTAGTTAGAGTATGGTAGAATCAATAAACATAGTGATTTTGAGACGATTTAGTAACTGATTACCTTATATTTCTAACAAAGATGTTGTGAAGATGAAACATGAAAACTTGACAATATATATAGGTGAAAAACTTTTATGTTTTGGGCTTTTTGACATTTTTAGTATAGATGTCTTATATTATATAGATTCTAGATTTATGAAAATTATTTTAGCCAAATGGTTTCAAAAACATTTTACGTTGCTACTTTTGAAAACGAAGTAGTAGGCCATAATCACAGTTGCACATTTATGTGCATTAATCACAGACAAACATTACAGAATACTTATATATGACATTATTGAGTGATCTTATAATGCTTTTTAACATAAACTATGAGTTTTACACTAGACGAAGTATGAGTTTCAATCGACTTTTCTCTTTAGGCTGTGTCTTTTCCATAACCTGATGCAATGAATTTTGACACATTTTCAAATGTTGCTAATTTGTTCTGATCATGTTATATTCATTAAAGAACAAACTTGACACTTTTCCTTACTTCTCTTTTGTGTGGATTTCATGAGAACATAACCTTTTAACCGTGTCCATGGACAAGAAAAATGTTAAACTATTTTTCCCGACAAACCTGTGAGTATGCAAAGAACTGTTATTTCCTGTGAATCACATGGGAAAATATCCTGGAGTGTCAATTTGTACCTGATAAAAAGAAGAGTGATCACATGCGATCTCTCCACCATGGACTGACAACAACATAATGAGAACAAATATGCACTATAAAGACTAATGGATTAGGGAGAGTGGGCTCCTGCTCCCGTTCTCTGCACTCTCTCTCTTGCCTGTTTTGGCTTCACGAGGACTCTGTTGGCAGTGTTCTTGTGGTCATTGCCATCGTTCCATCATTTCCTTTACTCTATTCTGCCTGCTGAACTATCTTATTTTTGTCATTTAGTTATGTGAACTTATTTGCTAGACTATTCGGATCAGTCTGGTGAGAATCCAGAGTTGAACCTTTTGAATAAATACTCCATTCCCCTTCACCTATACTTTTAGACTTTCCCCTAGCGGACTTTATGTTGAAGTCTGTGCCTCTACTGAGAGAATTTTATTGAACCATCCTTTAATTTGGGAACCATCCTTTGCATTTGTTTTTAATTGATCAACTAAATGTTTAGATTTTTGCTGCATGCATTAGTATGTGCATTTTTTGCAAGTGTATCCCCAGACTTTTTGCTTTTTGACCTCCTGTTTTTTAACTATTTTTCATTGGTTTTAGGACTCTGGGCAATTTACCACTGCTAATCAGAGCTAAAGTGCATATGCTCTCCATGTAAATTGTATTATAATTGATTTTCCATGATTGCCATATTTGATTTACTAGTAAGTCCCTACTACAGTGCACTGTGTGGGCCCAGGGCCTGTAAATCAAATGCTAATAGTAGACCCGCAGCACTGGTTGTGGCACCCACACCAGTAGCCTTTCAAAGGTGTCTCAGACCTGCCACTGCAGTGTCTGCGTGCAGTTTTAACCGCCCCATCCCACACCGCAGCCTTTGCCCACCGACGCCGGCACCATCGACTCCAGATTGTCTACTGATGGCAGCACTTCAGCAACGATGACGCCACTGCTTGCACCGTGACCTGCCAGCACAGCAAAGAGCACCTCTCCACTTTGCACAGAAGGCCTGGTCTCACAGACGCGGCTGGATGACATCACCGAGCCGCTGACGGCACCACGACCTGAGGGCAAAGCATGCTGCACCGCTGCACTTCACCCCACAGAATTGATACCTGCCGGCGCTCCTGAGTTCAACATCACGGAATTCAATCTGCAACGCATGTGACTCCAAAGGCCCGATGACTCCTGCACCGACCTAGAATTCGATGCCTGCCGACGCCACATCTTTGGATGTCATTTCAAGGTCCACTATGCCCTGTATTTCCAATGTGCTTGTTACGGGGCTACCCAACGCCGTGGCTGGCCTGCGACCCCATGGTCAGCCACAACTGTTTGATTTGTTTGTTCACCATAGCCCCGGACGGAGCTATCAACTTCAAGGAACTGTATTTCAAGTCTATTTTTGCAATATTCATATCTTGATTACTAGATATTGGATTTTTATCGTTTTGGTCTTGTTTTACACAGGTAACTATTGGCCATTTTTCTAAAACAGGTTTGGTGCTCTTTTGTCGTGTTTTTACTTTACACGTTGCCTCTGAGATAAGCCTGACTGCTCATACCAAGCAGGGCCAGACTGGCTACCGGGCAGTTTGGAATGTTGCTGAGCCGGGGGCTGATTTCGTTAATGGGGACCTGCGTGAGCTAAACGAAATTCAGTTTGCTTTCAGTATTTCGAAGCACACGCAGGTCTCCGTGGACGAAATCAGCCCCCACTTCAGTGAAATCAGGCAGCAGCTCGGCAGCATTCCAAACTGCCCGGTAGCCAGTCCGGCCCTGATACCAAGCTACCAAGGGGGTGAACAGGGTTATTTTAGAAGTGTAATCACCCTTATCCTGACTAGAAGGAAAGGTCCCTACTTTGACAAGGTGCATATCTCTGCCAACTAGAGACCCCATTTCTAACAGTATGCTTGACAGAAGTGCTAACAATGTTACTTTCTTGTATTAATTTTAATCTTTAATACAATCATTCATTTATTTAAATATCTGTTGTGAGTCATTTATTTGAGATTTCATGTTCTTTCTTTGAAACCGTGCTTGGGAGTTGGCTACCAATTAAAGGTCCTCACTGGGTAGATTAGCAGTGGGTTATCCTAGTTTCCACCCCTTACTACGGCAAATAAAGGTCAATTGGAGCACCCATGTCTAAACTCATTCTCAGATTTCACTGGCTCCCTGTGGACAAGTGAATCCACTTCAAGACTCTGTGCATTGCTCACAGAATCCTTACCTCCCAAGAACTCCCGATCCTATCTAATTTACTATCTCCGTATGTCCCGTGCCGTGAGTTGCCCTCTGCAGACCTTCACCTGGTGTGTGTTCCCCTAGTCAGAGAAGCAAAAGCCTGAGGGTGCTCATTCCATGCAATGGCGTCGGCCCTGTGGAACACGCCCACGGTGAGCATGAGAAACATTCAGAAACATTGGCCCTTCAAGAGGCCGTGAAGGCCTGGCTCTTTCTGGCGTAGTTTACTCAGTCCTATCCCTCCACCGCGAATATGTTTCTGGAAATAGCGCTGGGACGCCCCGTTGCTGGGGCAGCCATGTGCTCTACAAATTAGGTAACATAACATAACAATGCCTTTGTGGTAAAGTATAGCAAGAAGATTTGAAACATAGCAGTCCTATGGGTTCAGTGCTAGGCTATCAGTCTAAAAAAAAATGCTTCCCATGCTGCACACTTTTTAACCAACTGATTGTGAGGATATTCTTTGTTACACCCTTATTTTGTGGAAATGTGTAGTTCTTTGCATGTTCATTTTTCCTGTGCTATTTGGAACTTTTATTTGTGAACCGCCACTTCAATTGGCTACATTGGCTGAATGTTTGTTACTCTGTTCCATTTAAATTAAGTTGCTGTTTTCTGGTTTTGATACATTGCAGTGATATATTTCAGTGTCAAAGTAATTAGTTGCAACTCATTAATTATTGACTAATGCTTCAAGCATATGGCCCTAAGGCCCTACCAACCTCATTAAACCTTTCTACCAAATGTAATGTCAATCTTCATGCCAACCTGGAAGGACTCAAATGGTTTGCCACTGTCAGCGGTCAGTCTCAAAGGGTCTATGAAAGGGCAGGCATAGTCTGAACAAAAATAGTAGAATTTTTCAATACATTGAAATAGCAGGGTGTACATTCCCATTCAATCATTTGAATTGAAATTACTCTCACACACATTTCATCCTGCTATGGTGCACGTGCAAAGTGATGATTTGAAAGCAATATGCAGATAATACATTGATGTGTTAGGCTGGTTTGTAAGAAAATAGAAGGTAAAACTGTGCCTAGACCTGAAACAACTGCCCTAGTACTCACTTTTAAGTGAAAGCAGATTATTTTTAGAAGGGCATAAGATTCCTTCATATGTGATAAACTGTAAAAGGGCACTGAAGCACTTAAGACAGAAAAGGGAAATGGAGAAAATTGGAATTTCAACTGAATGAGAAGAGTGGGAGAAAGGTGCATCTCCAGGACTGCATTAAAGATTACAGATCCTCACAGAGGTGACTAATGCCCCTTGTATGACCAGCTGCTCAAAAACGTTTTTCTGTTTGGGACCACTTGCTGTTAGTGCAACCATTTATGACTGCAGTTAACCACCACCAGTGTTTAAATTGATCCGGTGGTTACCAATGGGGGCCACCAGCACTTATTTCTGGGGACCTGCTCTTATTTTCCACATAATTTGATTACTGATAGGAGATGAGAGAAAAACACACAAAACACAAAGACGGAGGAAGAGGAAGACCATCACAAATGGAGATAGCAGGAACTTCCAAGAGTGAGAGAAAGGGGGACGGAGTTACTAGCAATGGATTAAAGAGGCCTAAGGTTAATTGAACACTGCACAGATTTGGTATTTGGTGCGCGGGCATTTAGGGCCAGATGTATGACCATTCCATTTTGTGAGTCGCAGATTGCGACTCGCAAATTGCGAATCGCAAAATGGAATGTAAAACAGTGTCTCGGACACTATTTGCGATTCCTAATGGGGTCGCAAATTACATGCCCCATTAATATTCATAAGGCAGGTGCAGTTTGCAGCCCCATTGGGAATGACTAGCAATCCCAGGGATGGTGACCTGCTGGAGTCAGCAGACCACCATGTCTGTGACTGCTTTTTTAATAAAGCAGTTTAAAAAATAAAATACAAATAAAACTTTTCAGTTACATTTTTAAGGGCAGGCAGTGGTCCCTGAGACCACTGCCTGCTCTTATAAAATATGTGCGCACCCATTCACAAAGGGGAAGGGTCCCCTTGCAGCCCCTTTTCGTTTGCGAGTGGCTTAGGTGGTAAACTGTGAGTGTTTTGCAACCGCAAATGCGGTTGCAAAACAATGGTACATAACATTTGGGCTTGCTATTAGGAAGGGACGCCCTTGGCACACTCTTTCCTAATAGCGACTCGCAAACGCTATTTTGAGAGTCAGTGACTTGCAAAATAGCATTTGTACATACCACCGCCGTTTTTTACGCTCACAAAAGGATTAATTTACCTTTTGCGATCCCAAAAACCAGCCCTGAATTGCATGGCCACATGAACAAATTAAGCCCTGCGCACCCTGATGATCAGCAAATCTGTAAAGTATATTTACGGTATCAATTGCCCACATTAAGAGTAGCTTGAGGTGAAAAGTTAGAAGTAAGCAGTAAAGATGATGGAAACGGGCTCACATGCTCGAAGCAAATAAAGTCATTGATGGAAGTTGGATTGCTTCTCCTTGTAGAATCAGAATTCGTCCATAGGGATCGCCACGTTATGGTCTTCCGACGAAAAAGAACATGGATTCTGTGTTTCTGCCGTACTTTGCTTTGCAAATTCCAAGATGTGTAGACACAGGCATAATTTTAAAATAGGAGCTCTCTCCAACGTCAAAACTAAATCAATGTTTACCTAAATTAGTCAGCTGACGTATTAACGGCTTAAATAAATGCATTGCATGTGTACCCATAGTATTTGTCCAAACCCAAGAGTGGTTTGGAGAGAAAATGAAATGGATGTTAAAAGTAAAATTATAAACATATTAATGGGCCCTAAGTGCTCATAAAAATGCATTGTGCACCTCTCTGCCTGATAGGGCAGATTCAGTCAATGCAAATGCAGGCGCTACGTGACTGCGTAGCCTTCTTCGTCGTTAGTGCATTGATTAAAGTAAAGTGAATGCGAGCAAAAACAACATCCTTTTTAATGTTAAATATGCATTTCATTATTGCACAGGGGTTGGAACAGAATGGTTTACAAAATGTGCAGAAATATCTGAGGCTATACAGGACGCTTCCTAGCTTGTCGTTTTCAGGCCATTCTTTAACAATGCAATGGAGCATATTGTATTTTAAAATATTTGTTTATTAATATCGATAGATTGTCCGTCAGTAAAGCTCTCTTGAGACTGTTCTCGAAGGCCGCTCTCTGATGGCATTTGGTTTAAACTTAATCTTTTGAAATGCATCTTGAATACAATATTTAAGATAAGTGGTATTTCCCCTCTATAGTGTAACAGCGTTTGTTTCAAGTGTTGCGTTTTACACAAGCAAATTATTAAACATAATACGTGTTGAATTTAACAATACGTGATCAACATCTTTACTAATTTATTTGTTTTGGGTTAATTGTTATTTTTAACTTTACAACCATCGTTTCTGTGACAATATCTCCCTGAATTTAGACACGATTTTGCTTTCAGACAGATTTTCAGTGCAAACATTGTGCTGTTTTGCGTCACTTTTGTGATGCAAAATGAGTGCAAATCTTTGGTAAATCTGCACTTGTATGTGAAAACTAGTTATTAACTTTTCTTATGTCAGAATATTGAAAAAATAGTTTTTGTTTTACTTCTGCAAGTGGCAGGGATGGTCCACCATCTCCTCTGTTTCTTTGCACATTTTAGGCCGGCAGGAACACACAAGTGATGCTCTTTCTCCACCAACCACTATCTCCTCAGTTAACTGTGAATCTACACAGGCTGGTGCTGACAGGGAAAAAAACTGGAAGCAATGACGATTGGCTCACATTAAGAACCGAGACTGCAGCTTTGGGCATGATGGGGGAGTAAAGGTACAGATGGGTAGAAGGGGACAGAGTCTGGGACCACTATTTGGTTTTTAAAAGAGGAGAGTGAGGGGATGGTGCTAAAGAGGATGGAAACAGATGGTTGCAGGACGAGAAAGCCAGTGTAACAGACCACGTCAGTGCAAGCTATGATAATGAATGTGCTGTTTCCAGGGTGTGTAAGAACCTATGCCTTTAATAGAACCAGTGCATTAGTGAAAGGCAAACCACATGCATGCCTTTCACTAATGCAGGTGGCAGCCTGATGTGTATTTAGAAGGGAAGAGAGAACCCACTGCAGTTGGGTGTTGTGAGTTACTACACATGCCTTCAGGGTAAAGCTTGAGGTTCCCAGGATCTCCTTTTCTTAAATTCCAAGAGTGATCCTCAGGGGACACATTGACTTTGCACCACCTCTATGTGGTGCTCAGTCGGGGCGGGACTGCGAACCGAAACCGGCCCAGGCAATGCGCTCAGTGGGCACCCCTGGGGTGTTGGGGGTGTAGCCGAGCTGTTTGCCAGGGCTGGTTGTGGCCTTTTTTGTTACAGGGGCCGAAATTGCAGCTAAAAAATAGGCCCAAAATAGGCCCCCACCATAGCGGCAGACCGGGGAAACACCCTCTGCCTGCTACGTCCAGTCCGGCCCTGTGCACAGTGAATGAACACACCTCTCAATGGCGTCTTTGCTTCAGTGCCGGTGTCTGTAATATGGTGCCAGTACAAAGCGAAAGGATTCCCTCATTTGTATGGGGCCATTCCCTCATACAAATAGGGGAACGCACCTTTGAGATCGTGTTGGCGCACATTTAGCTCCTGCTTGATTTTTATTACAGAAGGTACCCTGTAATAGTCGGCAGTTCCTTCTGTAATACTGAAGTACTCCTGGGGTACAAAGCGTGGGGTACACATCGTTTGTGACCCTGAGCACTTTTAATAATACATTCCCAAGTATTTTTATTTTGATGTGAAGGCTCTCATGTGGCAGGAACATCAGGTTTTTTTTGGATGGGAAGGGGAGTTTTCTCCTCAGTGGTTGAGAAGAGTGGCAAGATACAAAGGTGGGCCGAGCAAGTTAAGGCCATGTTGTTCCCCCATGAATTCTCTGTTCCTGGCCCCTGACCTGAGTGGATTTGAGGGACCGTCCTCAACAAAAAGTTTAAATGGCTAGTTGTCAATAACATGGAATTTTCCACTTTCAGTTTTTCCTCTTTGATGTTACTTGAAACTCCTCATTGGAAAACCCCCTAGTTATAACCAGCTTCCCATTCAAATCAAATCAATTCGTCTGTATTCGATCATGAACAATCATAAAAGACACATATAGACAATACAAAATAATTAAAAGTCATAGTAACTTTTTTTTAAAAAAAATATATTAAAAACATCTCATAATAAGATTCCATTAAAATTCTAGGCACATATCAAACTATAAAATGATTATAAATCCTTTTCTCTTAATACCAGATAAAAATTTATAATAAAAGAAATTATATCCATAATTACACAAGATTTGGTTAGACACTTCATTCTTATAAACAGATGAGATTAGAAGAGACTAAAAACACAGTAACACTCAATAAAATCATGGTAGGTAGTACCGTGCAAACTATTCCTTCTAAGAGCCCACGTCCAACTCCAGAATTTAGCCATAGCAATAACTATGACTTCACTAGTATCAGTTTTTAGGATACGCAAAGCCGTTTGACAAGATCTTGTTCCAATTTTAGCACAAACCGGCTTGAGCCATTTATGACGAGGGCCATTGTATGCAGGGCACACAAACAGAACATGCGGTAAGGTCTTTTCCTCACATGGGCAAATATGACATTTTGTTTCTTGATCAGTCCCCCACTTTTTAGTAAAAGATTTTAGGGGGAGAGTGTCCACTCTAAATTGGTGATAGAGTTTCCTGTCACAAGGGCTCAAAATGGTATCCCAATAGGCCTCCAGCATATATAAAACTTTGTGATCCAAAAAGAGACCTATAAGGGAAACACTATTCACCAGAGAAAGAGACTTCTGGCAGACCATGTCCCTATATAAGGCTTTAAAATCAGTTTTTTAGGGGAAATAATTCCCTTCTGAGTCCTCCCACAAATGGATGAGGCCCATATCCGATAAAGTAGCCTTGATCTTTAGTAACCATATGATTTTATTGGATTCGTCAGCTTCTCTAATATACTTAACTGCTTGCCCTTAAGGAGCTAACTCCAGGGTAGTCCATAGTCTTCACCAATAGGCAAGAGGTCTAAAGCCCGCACAAACGGGAATCCGCTAAACCGCATATCTCCTCTCTGCACTGGTTGCCAGTTGCTGAAAGAATTCAATTCAAGTCATTGTGCATTGCTCACAAATCTCTCTCAGAGACTGCCCCTCCGATCCTTCGTGCCATCATTCCCCGGTATCTTCCTACAAGGTCACTGCGCTCTGAAAAGAAACATCTTTCCATCATTCCCAGAGTGACCCGAGTGCGGAGTGGTGGCCAGCGCTTCTCTGTTATTGCTGCGAGGTTCTGGAACCGACTTCCGGACTATATTCGGCTCGAGACCAACCACTTATGGTTCCGCAAACTTCTAAAGACAATGCTGTTCCCCTGAGCCGGCTGCTTTGCCTTAGTGTATGCTTGTCTCCAGCGCTGAGAGGCCTTTGGTAGCCATGCGCTTTACAAGTGTACACTCGCTCACTCACTTGCACTCCTCTGAAAAACAGCAACCTACTCCAGGCACGAAGCGGCTCCCGCGAAGCCGGAGCGGCGAGCTGTAAAATAGGGTGTGACAGGCTCAGGTGCGGGCAATCAGCAGCGGGCCCACTGGGACTTGCAATCCTTCTCTGAGACACAACAACCTCCTCCAGGCACGAAGCATCTTCCTATTCATAATTCTATATATTCACACCAAAATAGGATATTGATTAGTAAAGATTATGATTCAGAGTAGTGTCTTAGTTATTTTTTTTTCCATTGCACGTTGCTGACATGTCATTAATGGCCACATTGTGTATGCATTTTGTACAGTGCTGGCATTTCACTAATGGCCACATAGCAGTAGCTCAGTATTTTGAGAGGTCATGACTCGTGCAGTCCCCAAACAAGAAATGAGTACATGCATTGTTATTCTGGAGGCTCCCACTTCAGTCCCTGATGCCTGGATCCATGCTTAGTTCTGAGACTGAGGCCCAGGTACTCCTCTGATTCTCTGATTTTACTTCTGCCTTTGTTTTTGGACTAGCTGATTCATCTTGGACTTCTGGATTGGAAATCTTGAAAGATAATATAATGGAGTGCCAATTTTGGTATGAGTTCTGGAACGTTAGGCATGAGGGTTCTGATTGACTGCAGTAGCGCCTTGAAAACATCCTTTGATCCTTTGAGAGCCAGTGAACCTCTTTCAGTAACAGTGATATTTATTTAATGGTTTTTATAAAGCGCGTAGTAACTCAGTGAGCATCCCAGCGCTAACCTGCTACTCCCAGGGTATTCAGCCGTCTAATGAGATGATGTTTAAGGGAAAAGGGGAGTCTTTAGAGCTTTCCTGAACTGGAGGTAGTTCGGCTCTGTCCTGAGTCTGCGTGGTAGGTGGTTCCAATGTTTGGCCGTGTGTACCGAAAAGCGACGGCCACCGGTCTTGGCTTTTTTGACTCTGGGGACTGAGATAACATTTTCTCCGCTGGACCGGAGATCTCTTTCCGCCTTGTAAGGGATTAAGAGTTCTTTAAGGAGAGGGGGGCCATTATTATTGAGGGTTTTGTGGGCCAGACATAGGGCCTTGAAAACGACCCTTTCTCTGACTGGGAGCCAGTGAAGGGATTTAAGAGCTGGCTTGCCGAGGATCTTGCTGGTGTGCCCGTAAGAAGACGGGCGGCGGCGTTTTGGACTTTCTGCAGCATGTTGAGGGTAGCTTCGGGAGCTCCAAGGTAGATGGCGTTACAGTAGTCCAATCTCGCCAGAATTAGACCCTGAATGAGGAGCCTCCTTGCGATTACGGGAAGCAAGGGGAAGATCTTCCTACAGGCTCTAAGAAGACCGAAGCATGTCCCTGCCGTCTTTTTAGCCTGTGTTTTAAAGCTCATGTCCTTCTCGATCCACACACCTAGGCTTTTGACCTCGTCCTTGGGTGTGGGAGGGTCGACCAGGCAGCTGGGCCAGAGGTGAGGTGGCAGGGAGGGCCCCTTGTGACCCATCAGAAGTATCTCAGTCTTGGACCCGTTCAGCTTTAACGATGAGAGATTCATCCATCGGTGGACTTCGGAAAGACAGCTATGAAGATCAGAGGGGGCGTGATGGGGGTGTGATAGGGTTACAACCAACTGAGTGTCGTCGGCGTAGTTGATAATTGACACGCCGAACGAACTGACCCTCTTCTCCAGTGGGGCCATGTACACGTTGAATAACGTAGGGCTCAAGGATGAGCCCTGCGGTACTCCGCATCGGAGGGGGATGATGGATGAGTGGCTGTCGTTTTTCCCAAACCTGGAAGGAACGTCCTGAAAGGAAGGATTTCAACCACTTCAGGGCCGTGCCTTTTAATCCAATCTCTCCCAGCCGTTGGATTAGGGTGGGATGGTCTACAGTGTTGAAGGCCGCACTGAGGTCCAGGAGGATCACTGCCACTGATCCTCCCGTATCCAGGATGCTTCTGGCCTTCTCCACTGCAGCCAGGAGGGCGATGTCGGTGCCCTGTCCTGGACGGAAACCTGTCTGGGAGGCCCCTAGAAGGTTATTACTCTCTAGGAAAAGAGACAGTTGCTTGTTTACCAACTTCTCCACGATCTTGCTATTTCCTGGGAGAAGGGAGATGGGCCTGTAGTTGGAAAGGTCCTGCGGGTCTAAGGAAGGTTTTTTTAGGAGGCCTTTGACTGCTGCCGCTTTCCAGCTGGGGGGGACTGTTCCCTCCGAAAGGGAGGAGTTAATTAGGGCCGTGAGGGGGGGATAATGATACTCGACACTTTTTTCAGGAAGCGGAGGGGTGCAGGGTCGAGAGGAGAACCACTTTTAATTGAGGCCAGAGTTGCCTCTACCTCTTCCGTTGTTACTGGGCCAAAGACATCCAGGGAGGGTTGGGGGCTAGCGGACCGAGGGGAAGGAATAGTGGGGGTGATGGTGAGGTCCGGATCTGTGTGAGCTGATTCGGGGGGGGGGTATGGCAAGGAGTATTTTTTGAATCTTCTCGTCAAAGAAGGTGGCTAAGTTGTTGCATTTGCTTTCGGCTTCTTTGGAAGTGAGAGGTTTGAGTGGGGGGTCGGGGGCGTGGAGGAGTTCTTTAAGAACGGAATAGGTTTCATGAGCCGAAGAGGCAGCATTTTTAATTCTGTTCTCGTAGAAGCCGATTTTGGTATTGCGTAGCTCTTTTTTATAGGATTTTACAGAGGTACGGAATGTTTCTTTATTTCCCTCTGTTTTTTCCTTCCTCCAGAGGCGTTCATTCCTTTTACAAGCCTTACGCAAAAGGTTGAGTTCAGGGGTGTACCAGGGTGAGGGATTAACTCTCTTGGTGTGTTTCAGAGAGTGGGTTTTAGGCAGTATGGCGTCGAGCGATTGGGTGACCCAGGTGTTAAATTCCTTGTCCCCTGTTATGGTGTCTTGAGAGGGGTAGGGAGCGTTTTCGATATGGGTTCTGATTTCTTTGCATTCATAATTAGTGCTGACAACAGCTTTTCAATCCTTTTGGAATATCGCTGAGCCAATCCTTAATGCAAAAATAAAAAATGATACTTTAGTTGTCCTGGTAGAAGAATATTTTGGCTCTTGTGACTTCAATCATGTGGTTCTTGTGGAATAACAGAGGACATCATGAAGTGGAACATAGATTTTCTCACTCACTCAACCAGAATGAATAGCTGAGTATTTTCAATGTGGCAAATTGACTTTAAAATGTTTGTGATCATCTACAAGCTTGCAGGTTTGTGGATGTCCACCACCTTCTGTAGTGGGCTGCACCTTGGCACTGCCTTGCGCAGTGCGCTGCATCCTGGCACACCGACAAACCAGTGCGAACAGATTTACATATATATAAAATGACACTATGATGATGTAATTGTGCATGTCCGTGAACTCATATCTCATTATAAATTCTTAGTTTATTACTCTTAAACTTCAATCGGAACAAGCAAATGCTCCTATTTGCACACTTGGGGTATGACTTACATAATTGGTTTCAAATCGTAAAGCCTTATTGCGTTGAAGGCTGTCTGATTTGAAGCCGTCCGGTCAAACTTCTGGCTCATGGAACAGACAGTCGGAGGCAGCTCATAATCCCCTATGAACGGCGTTTACGCCGTGGGATTTATGATGTTGGTTTCCGACAGGCTTTTCATTCCAGGCTCTACAACATGAAACGACTGTCGGAAAGAGACTTTGGGGGCACATAGGAGTCCCCCTTGTCCCCTTGCGCTTGGAGGCTGTGCCCCCTGTTAATCCCTGCACCGAAGCCACATGGTGCAGGTATTAACAAAAGCACCCATTTCTCTATGGGAGCTTGTGCTACGGCCAGTTTACGGCTGCAGCTCAAACTCCCATAGAGAAATGGGGGTGTGCAACTGCACCATGTGCGGCCGTATTGTAATAATTCTGCAACGACATCCTAATCAGCGCCTTGATGTCACTTGGGATTTGGACCCTCATTGATATTGGAACACTCCACTGGGTTATTTGCTCTTTAGATCTGGGTCTCAGATCACTGGTATACATTGAAATTGTAGAGAATGCTGTGTAATCACAACCACCAGCGACCACAAGCAAATATTGTGTAGTAACTGTGAGAGAAAAGAGCCTTATAGTGGCAAATAAAATTCATTACATTTGATATGGTAATAGGACCAGGGCCTCTGAAAACCTGTCTGTGTGATCCCTAACACAGGTTTCCAGGTAGGTTATTGGGATCTCATGGTCAAGCAGCTGATTGGTGATCTACTTTAACAGCCATGGTGTTGTCTATGCACGTGCCAGCACAGATGTTGTGGATCCCCATGAAACTGTGAAGCTTTTGCATAACCTCATCTTCCAAAATGCCATTTGGAAGCAGGCGGTCAAAAACAGCAAAGTAGCTAAAGGGATGAGAAAAGTCTGACTTTTAAAAGGCTGATTTGCTAGTCCTTATTTTAGCCCTTCTGGATTTATATCCTGGATATTGATTTCCTTTGGCTAAATCAGTGTTCCATGGATATTTTGAGCTTCTTGTCGGGTAATCAGGCTTTTTGTTTTTAATACCTTGTAAATGATGCCAAAGGCTTTAAAAATGAAGTGGGCGTGCAGCCAAAGTCAGGTATTTGTGCCCGCGGTGTGGGTGACGCGCAATCCTCTTAAGAAACTGGGGGCTGCATCAATGCACTGAAGGCTCACTCTTCTCAAAGGTCTTTTTATGCCTTTTCAAAAGACATATTGATGCCCTAGACTCACATTTACAAGTGCTTTGAATATTATGAATTTTGATTTAGCTTAATTTAGCTTTGATTGAGTGGAGGAAAAAAGAACAGTTAAATAAACAGACTTGCCAGGCCCAGCTGTGATTACTGCAAAGGTATGGCGGACTGCAGGCTCTTGTCATTAATGTAGAGGCACATTAGGAGCTAAACGGATCTGAAAGGGCCGTGACTGCGAGCACTGAGGGATAGGTTAAAGAATTGATTGGCAAATCCTTCAGGTGCAATAAGGTTACCCATCAATCCAGCGCGTGGGCAGGTTCCTAATAATGGTGCAGAGCCGAGATGTAAAGAGCTTGTTTTGAAAGGTGCAGGCAGGAAGTCCATTTCACTTCAGTGGAGCATTGTTAGACTAACAGTTGGCAGAGGAGTAAATTTAGAGAACAATCAATTATGTATGCTGTGCGAATCTGCATGTTTCAACGTGAACAATCTAGTTTGCATTTTATAACTGCTCAAGGGCATTCTGTCACCATTTAGGGCTAAAAAATGAACAATAAAATTAGAAACATTTATTCACCCGAGTGAAAGCCTTTTGTGGTTCATCTGTCACAGAAATGACAGACTACTGCACCTTCACCGCAAACATGTTTTTTGTAGAAAGTACAACTATAAATTAAGCTTGTTAGAATCATTAGTTATTTGGGGAAAAGCAATAAAAGGAAGTGCACTGCGGTAGTGTCTGCCGCGCTGCATTTTTGTCTCATTTGAAATATACCACATTGTTCGGCCTTGACTCAAAACGTCGAAAATATCCGTTCTAAAAATAACACTTTCCAATTATTTATCCAAAAGATAAATACTTTAAAAAAAAGAACACTTCCCAAAAAGTTTGTACCAAAAATATTTTGAAGTAAGGACAGTGTGAAAGGTGTAGAGGGGATGAGGCGGTGTAGGTTGCAAGACACAGTTAAGGATATTAGCTGGTGGTTGGGGGCTATCTTCCTGCGGCACATTGTAGGTGACTAACTGCTACTTGTATATGTTGAGAAAATAGCCATTACCTCTCCCTGGGACTAAATCAGATTTATTAGCCAAATTTACAAATTTTAAGTCTGGGGATTTGAGTTTTAATCCTGTCTTTGTCACTTGACCAGAATATTGTGAGTGTGGACAAGTTAGTTTAGCTTCCAGTGCTTTACAATTCACGTGGGCGCAAGGGAATGGAAAATGTTAGGCCTGACAGCCTTAAATGTTCTTCCTTCCAACGTTTTGCCCTCCACTTTTCTGACCTCGCTAACTAGTGCTAAAATGCATGTGCTCTTTCGCCTAAATATGGTCACATTGGCCTATCCCCAATTGGCATATTTAATTTACCTATAAGTCCCTAGTAAAAAGGTAACATATGTACCAAGGACCTGTTAATTAAACACTACTAGTTGCCTGCAGCACTGATTGTGCCACCCATGTAAGTAGCCCCTTAACCATGTCTCAGGCCTGCTATTGCAGAGCCTATGTGTGCAGTTTACACTGCCATTTCAACCTTGCAAAATAAACCTTTTGCGAGGCCCAAACCTTCCCTTTTTATACATATAAGAACTCCTAAGGTAGGCCCTGGTCAAAACCAGATGGCAGACAGTGTACCATGTACTAAAAAGACAGGACATGTACCTTTAGGTTTTACATGTACTGGTGGTGAAAAACTCTCAACATTGTTTCTCACTACAGCAAAGCCTATCTGTCCCAGAGGATAACATTTGGATTACCTTAATACATTGTGTGTGTCATTTCCACTTGGGAGCAGATCAACCCTTCATGTCTGGGGTCTCTGGAATCGCAATTGTTTAAATCTAAACGTATGGTGAAGGCGGATTTTAAATTGCAATTCTGAATATGCCACTTTTAGGAAGTTACTGGTCTCCACTGGGTATGGGTTGCCAAGCAGTAAGGCCAAACCCTGCCTTAAATAGTATCACGAAAAAAGATGCCAGTACTGCCAACTAGAACTAAAGAGAAAGATTTACATCTTCAAGTGAGTATGCCAAAAAGCGTGTGTGACAGTGAGTGTTGTCATTCTTTGACTTATTTCAATAGCGTGCACATTTGTTATATAGGTGGTCCCGCTCCGCGGACGGTGACAATCGCATGAGGTACATCCTACTGACAATTAGAGAGGTAAGAAACAGAGAAGTGGGTGTTGAGCCAAAAGCAGCTTACACATTTTGAGACCACGCACTAATAGAGGTTCCCCTTGTTTCTCATTCACAGTCTATGGTCCTGACGAGAACCCCATATTTAAGGAGTTCGAAACGCGTAGACCTTCTCAGATAACGTTCTCACGTTGAAACCATAAGAAAATCGAACAACTCTTTGACTACAGGGATTTAATTTCACAAATGAGATTCTATGGTTTCCGACTCATAAAGTGTATATAATTGTAAAAAAAAGTATATGGTGTTTTAGACTGTTAGTTGAATGAATGTTTTGAGTATGAAAGAAATGTCTCTTTGTATGAATGAGTATGAATGAGATCTAATGAGAAAAGTACTTTCATGTCCGTTTTTGTAATGTGTTTCACTACAATGTTTTGCTGAAATTCAGAAATGGTAAAAAAAAGTATAAGAAAAGAAGAAAAAGTGTAAATAAAATGCAAATTTAAAGTGATTAATTCCATGATTTGAATCTTCCTTACATATTGTTTGGTTCATATGTATAGAATCGATTAAGTCCTCAGAATCAGTTGGCAGTACTGGCATCTTTTTTCGTGATACTTTTAGGAAGTTGGCATTATCTTGCTTTAGCCATTTGGTGCAAGTAACCTGACTCTGATCACATGACTGGGTGTAGTTGACAGTGGACTTTGTGTATTCTTCCTAGATAGACATGCACAATGGGAGCTGAGGTGTGTCTCAATGGGCCATCTATGGTAGGATGGGAGGGGGGATGATCAAAACCTACAGGCTGTGTCCTTACCAGACACAAAGGGCTGCATACCCCATTGTAGTGAGTCTGGAGTCAGGAGACGAAGACGAGGGAAAATTAAATAAATAATAAACTTTCCCTCATTGTCTGTCGAAATCCACCCCACCCAGCCTCACCACGCTTACCTGCAGGGGCCACGACTGCTCATGGACTTAACGAGCATCTTACCCCTGTGTAACCCTAGTCCTGGACCCCTGGAAGTGGCCATAAGGTGCTTGCCAGCAGAACTGATGCATCTTCTCTAATGAGCAGCGCATCCCTGAGCAGAACCGATGAATCACCTTGACTTAGTGGCGCGTCCCAGAGCAGAACTGATGCATTTTCGTTGCTGCTTGGATTCGACCCATCGCAAAAGACTTACATCAAAGACACCTCCTGCACAGGGCCGGACTGGCTACCGGGCAGTTTGGAATGCTGCTGAGCTGCTGCCTGATTTTACTGCAGTGGGGGCTGATTTCGTCCAGTGAGACCTGCTTGTGCTTTGAAATACTGAAAGCAAAACTAATTTCGTTTAGCTCACGCAGGTCCCCATTAATTAAATCAGCCCCCAGCTCAGCAGTATTCTGAACTGCCCGGTAGCCAGTCCAGCCCTGCTCCTGCATCATTGGACTGACAGATCACTTTTGGAACTGCTGCTGCGCGACACTTTTCCTGGCACAAGCTCCATGCATCCCTCGTGGATGTCAGCCTCAGAGGCGATGCCAAAACTCTCCATCGCAACTACACCACTCATTGGAACCAACGCATCACCTTGGCTGTGCTTCGTATCCTCAACACAGCATCAGGGCAGGACTGGGGCCACAAAGCTGCCCTGGCAAATTTTTGCAGATCAGCCCCCATACTGTACGTAGCGAGTGAGCCTGACCACTACAAATGGGGGTTGGTGGGCTCTCCCCCAAGAACATTTGGGGAAAAAATGCAAATATAGCACATTTAACAAAACATTTTTCATTATATATTCAATTGTATTTGTTTTTAAAGTATAGTAGATGATGACCTTATAATGCATCAGGATACTGCAAACTTTAGTGTGGCTCTTCAATTATTCCCTTACTGTCACAGTCCCCAGAGTGCCTCTCATCTCTCCATTGCCCTTCCCTCCAATGTATTTCATTGTTTTATAGTGCCTCTCATACCAGTGTAGGGAGTCAGACCACTTTACATCCCACACACATCCGGAGATAATGAATCAGACATGTGCAAATCAATGCATAGAAAATGTCACATGAGACAAGGTCTACAAGGTGTAGAATTGACATGTCATCCATACTGGTAGGCACTTCTTAAGAGTGCTTGGTCTGGGGAAGCACAAATTCAGGATTCGGAA
The DNA here is from genome assembly GCF_964263255.1 of Lissotriton vulgaris. NCBI lineage: Eukaryota > Metazoa > Chordata > Amphibia > Caudata > Salamandridae > Lissotriton > Lissotriton vulgaris. Next base: position 157,752,193 of record NC_141690.1, read on the forward strand.
GATAACACATTGGTTAGGGTTGACTTTACTGATAAGAATTTATTTAAAAAAATAAATAGAGTTTGTATTCAGCAGACTTCGAGCATCATCACATCATTACAAGTGGCCTGGAAAATGCATCAGATTTTCTCCATTCCCTGAGTTATTGATACCATGGGTATTGGTAGCTCCAGGGGGAGAAGGGGGAATATAGCATATTTTGTGTTATATCCCGAGAGTCCATGAATATAATGAGGAATTACTAGAAGAATCTGTAATTTTAGTTCCTATTCCTGTGGTAATTAATATTTTTTTCCAGACTTCCACATGGAGATTTTGAATGTTTCCAGCAGCCGAAATCTCTTTTGACTCTTTCCAGCAGCCGAAATCTCTGTGTGAATGTAAAAAGCATAACATTTTGATTGGATTGGCAACTGCTGTTACAGGCCCCATTGAAACAATGAGGCCATTCGTAATGAAGGCCCAAGTGGTCATATCCAGTCTCTGCCACTGGCCAAGAGCTGGAGGGCAGTTCACAATAACAAAGGGCTGACACAACCCACTGCTCTCCTTCATGATGAAGACAAATGCTAATTGGGGCTATTATTTTTAATGTGACCCAAGCATTGCAGTAAACACAAATTATATGTTTCTGCTGAAAACATCAAAAGACTTACAAATATCAGCAAATTTTCACAGAAAAAAATAGAATGTCCAGTGCACAGTTAAGGCTCCTGGAAAAAAGAGAGAGGACCAGCAAACCTTTTTTAAAGTGTAATGTATGCACACAACAGTGAGGGAGAATGGGATGTTACAGATGTGGCTCGTTATTGTGCTCTAGTGTTTGCAGAATGGGTGAAGGGATGACCGATGGTTGCACATAGGATGATTTGGGGCTCTGGGCAACTTCACATAAGATATATACTTCCTAAACAAAAGCCTGTCCATTGTATAACATCTACAACTTCTTCCTTAATCTGCAGTCCTAACTTTTGGAAAGCCTGAACCAGTGCTACAACCCCTGTAAACTCCCTCCTGGTGGAATTTAGGGAAGAGTCCATTCTACGGTGGTTTGGCCTTTACGAACAACTATCTGGAATAGATAATGCTACAGATAAATTCAATTGCCAAGATTTGTAATGATTGTAGTGTTGACAATTGGGAAAGTTAACTGCATGAAAGTTAGCATAATCTTGGAATAGAAATACATAAAACATTACCGAACAAATTAAGATATCACTTTCCTAACTCTTGACTTGGTTCCTGCAAACACTGCACAAACATAGCTTTAGTTAAAAGTCCCCAATGCATATGAATGGCATGCTGCAAAGTACAAATTTACAGGGAAATACATGAGATCCATACAGCAGTGTGTTCTACACACGTGTGGTGTGTGTTATACAGTTTGTCTATCCTATCCATTGAGTTACACTTTACAGTGTAGTTGTTTCCATCAACACTACAACGAATGTTGGTTGCAACTACTGCTAGCTGCAAAAATGAGACATTGGCTAATTCGACTGCAAGTTGCAATGGAAACTAAAGCTTCTTAAATTCGTCCCTTCTGCACTTCTCCTGCGACTAATTACATCTTGTGGGAAGAGCCGCCAAGCATGTTAAATTAAATTGCATAGTACCCCTGTATCCAATGTGAGAAAACACTGGAATCTCCTTGAAAATTCCACAAGTAAGATTTCCCGCCAGAATAAACATGGCGCACATACATTGGACCTGGCTCTGGCTTGGTATGCAAGTGTTTCCGCGGGAGAATACTTTTGGAACTGTAGGCACTGTAGTGTGTGATGTGCGCGCCAGGGGATAGCGTTAATAACCGCAGGCCCAGGAACTTGACTTTACCAATTTGTCTGGCTATATTACATTGGCTCCGGTCAACTGAACAGAAGTATATATTTAATGTGGTTGGAAGCTCGTGACGCTTTTTACTTCGCTGGGTCATCTCTCTGCCAGGCGGCTAACTTTCCGAAGTCATTAGATTCAGACTTTCCAGTGAGGCGGGAGCCAACATGTAATGGTGAATTAGATGTGAAATTAGGCTGTTCAACCCTTATTTTAGTCTTATCCTTGACTCATGGGTGGGTTGGTGTGAAAATCGGGGTCTCTCAAATAATTGAGAAAAAAACTTGGAAAGAGAAAGTCAAACACTAGGGTTTGTAGTAAATCAGTGCCCAGCTCTCCTTCACTTTCTCACTCAGATGTTTGAGTATAACTTTACAATGATGGAAGAAAACCAACTCACAATTTAGGGAGCCTTATTTGTTACATGACCCTCATTAGGGTTTCCATCAACATTTTAACATAGAAAGGGATTTTTTCAGATATAAATTTACTCTTGATTTGGTCATTTTCACTAGCAATGGTTCCTCTGAAGAAGAGTGATCCCTTTGTCACTTAACACAATGGTAATAACCTTGAATAGTTTGCCAGTGGATGTAGCCCTGGCCAGTACCAGCGTTCTGTACCTTTAAATTAGAGTCCAATGAATACTCATCTAGGACTATCTTGTTATAACGATGTGTTATGACATGATTCAGCAAAAGTCAGTGTGCCATAAATTCTGTGGCATAACAATAACCCCCACAGCCCCGCGCTGCAAGCTCCGGAGGGGTCCTTTCTGGCACTGTGCAAGGGTGGCGGCTGAGAGCTCCAGGCTGGGTCTGGTCCATGGGGGACCCCCTCCATGTACTTTGCTCGGCGCCCCCTCAAGTTTTGTTACACCACTGCGTGATAAATTCAACTCCATATGCCCAGAAATAAGGGATATTATGCTAGGCAGGTGTAAAGCGAACTGAGCTTCTCGGCCTCATAGCTAGCAGCTTATCATTTGAAGCTGGTTTCCCATATTCTCCCTTCATGCATAAAGTTCATAAAATGCCCCCAGCCTCTTTCTGTGGATGTGCACAGGCTATCTTTGTGTAACTCGCCTGGATACAACCAATCTAATTATGATTTCATGAAGTGTGGCTAACAGTCTGCTTTTAACTGTCTTCAAAATAGGCATGGAGCTTTCCTGATAATTGATTTTTGTTTCAGTTCATGCACAGTGAAAGCTCAAATTTCTGATGTCATTGCATTATATTATATTGCAGCATTTGCCTAGGGCGTGCTACACCAATGAGGCTGAATTTCTTGCTTACATGGGCAGCAAGCTGTGCAGTGTAGGGTGTTTGGAAGGGTGGTGTCTTTATTTACTTCTTTTTTTATCCTTTTGTGGGAAGTGTTTCCATGTAATACATGATGACTGCCGAGGTGCAGTTATCTTGTCATGGGAAGCAGCACTAAGTATTCTATCTTGTTCAATCTGATATTTTGTTTAAAGTATATTGTACTTAGTAGGCATGGTTGGAGAAAGACGCAATGGCGAGATCTGCTGGCATGGGACTTTGTTACTATCAGCCCTTATGTGCATTTCATTATAAGATGTGCTTGCTGAATATGATGTCCCACCTATCTGCTTTGTAATATAACTGACCTCCATTGAGAGAGCGGGATGTTTTGTCCACTACCTTGTCACTGCTTGTGTGCTGTGGATGTTCTGAAAATGCAAAAAAAAACTTTGCCAAAACAAAATGTATGGGAAGCTGCAATGAGATGTTTTCATTGCATGGAAGGTACTTTTCTTGACGTTGTTGACGTGTTTTCATGAATAAGTTTAAACCCATAGTTACCCCAAGGTTTCTGACGTCTCTTGATGTTGCTCGAGGGCCCTCAAGTTTCTTGGGCCAGATGGCGGCAGGATGGTATTTCTGCCATTGACTGCAGGTCATGATCTCTGTCCTTGTGGTGTTGAGCTTTAGGTGCTACTCCTTTTTATAGCATAAAAACAGTAATCAAGTTTTGAGTTGTTTGTGTCTTCTTAGCCAACCCTTTTTAGAATTATTTCTGTGCCATTTGTATAGTTCTAACAGGTGAGCTGAATGATTTAGTCCGCTATTTTAAAAGAGATCAAGTAGATGTTGAGTAATGAAGATTATATGTTAGAGCCCTAGGAAACATCACATTGTTGGGTTTGAGGACCTGATATGAAAGTGGGTAGGTAAACCACACCTTATTTGTTAGGTAAGAAACAATCCATTTTAGAGCATGTTCACCTATTTCAAGATGATGGAGTCTTTGCAGTAGCCTGTGGAGGTGGACAGTGTCAAATGCAGCTGATAGGTCGACAAGCAATAGGGCAACCACTCCATTTTTGTCCACTGAGAGTTTTAGGTCATCCCAAATTGATATGGTGGCTGAGTCTGCCTGGTTTGAAGTCGGATTGTTGGTCTGATATCAAGTCATTTTGTTTTGTAATTTTGAAGGTTCAGTAACCACTTCTCTTTTAAATATTTTTCTGAAGAAAACTTTAATATACGCCTATAATTTGCTGGGTCGGTGGATCAAGGATTCTCTTTTGGAGAAATGGTCTATTGTTGGAGATTTCAGCACGGGTGGGAATACACCTTGTTCCATGGACTTGTTGAGTAAGCTTGTAGCAACTTTCTCTGCACAGGTAATGAGAAGGGTATCTTTAAAGATATTTGGAGGTGCCGGGTATAAAGGTGATCCTAATGGCCTGCTTGTGATGATAATGTTAACGTCCTTTTCTGAAAGCCTATTGAAATAATTTGCAAAGAAAGATTGCTTTTGTCCCTTTTTATTGGGATTATACATATGTTGGTGGTTTGTTGTCTTTGTTATACCCACAGTACTTTTCTATCTTTCTAATTGCATGGAGATTTTGTCACAGATGTCTTGCAATTGTGATGCTGGTGTGCTAGAATCTTGTGCCATTCCAAAGAAGGACTTCATTTACACATGTAGAGTAGTGTTGTCTTTTTGTGGCATAGTGTGGTTGTTTTGTTTTGTTTTGATTTTCTCCACTTGTGTTTCAGTATTGTGTTTTTGTTCCTTTGATGTCTTTATTACAGTTGGTGCACGCTCTATAGTTGACCCCAGTTGTAGTAGTTTTTATTGGTCCCTATTTTTTCAATGTAATGAAGATCCAGTTGTAGATGCTGTGCATGTCTTGAGGTTGCGTCAGGGTCATTTAAAAATGGGAGTTGATTTAAAGGAAATGTAGGGGTTTTTCTACATACGCATTTGTTGTTGGTTGTTTTATGTCTTTTTTCGAAGTATGTCTTTTATAGGTGTGCTGATCATGAAGATGATGATATTTTGGCCATTCCATCTTACTGGAAAGTTGTCTGCCATGGTGCCCTCTTCCAGGATGGCAAATATGACACCCAGAGTGTCTTCAGCGGAGTGAACTGGGCCAGAAACAGCTTGTTGGAGGTTCAAGCTCTCAAGGTTGGTTGTGGTAGCTGTGGTTGTAGTTAGATTTTTCTTGTTGAACCATATGTTGAAGTCTCCTCCACTGTAGAGGTTTGAGTCATTCAGATAGGTTGTGGCCACTGTATCTAGTAATACATCTTTAAAGTTTGAATTGTTGGGTGGTGGTCTATATATTATGAGGAATGAATAAGTAGTAGTTAGAGCGGGGTGACATTTTACCAGCAAGGATTCGAAGTCGTCCCTGGTGAGGTTTTCAATGTATGTTATATTTTGTGTTGTTGTATGGCAACAGCCAGCCATCCTCCAGTTTTGCTATATGAATTGTGTCTAATGATGCGAAATTTAGGTGGGACAGCTTTATGACAGGTGTGTGGAGAGCCTTCATTGAGCCGTGCCAATGTAATGAAGGCGAGGTCTGTTGTGGTTTCTGACAGTAGATTAAACATGTTGAAGTGACTTTTGTGCATGGATCTTACTTTGAAGAATGAGCATCTTAGTTGTTGTGTTTCTTTCCTTTTAATGCCATGGTGCTTTTAGAGGCATATGTGGTATAGTATGGTAAGAGGAACAGGGGCATAGGGTATATGGGTGTGGTGGGGTAATGAGTCATCTGGCTGCAACATCGGTGGAGGTGGAGGGTAGGTTTTTTGGTATTTTGAGATTTGAGAGCTGGTTAAGGGTGGGTGGGCTTTTTGTGGTAGTGGTGTCACAATTTCTGTATTTTGTAGTGCTTTGAATGGGGTGTGGAGGGCTCTGGGGAAATATGTGATCGGGGAACCTAGTGAACACACTTCTACATCTTCCCCAGATTTTTTATTTCTTTCTTGGCAAGTAGCATGGTTTTTTTCTGTTGTTTTGGCTGTATTTGTTCCATTAGTGTGCTGGTCTTTGTCGTGCCATGTAGGTGTGGTGGTCAGTTTTGTTGTTGATCAGGTGGTATAAGTGAAGGTGGCCCAGTAGTAGTTATGTTCACACTGTGAATGTGAGTGGTGTGTATTTAGGATGAGATAGGCCCTAACTTAGGGTTTGGTGAGAAGGTACTTGATCGCAATGGAGTACCTTCTCCCCAAACTGAAGGAGTTCCACCCACCTCATTTTGCATTGAGCGGAACTTCAGTATGTAAGCGGAGAGACTACTTAATTTGCTCCGTTGACATACACCTCTCATGGCTCAATGGAGTCAGGGTTGTTGAAGGTCTGTCTCTTTGACGGCCTGCCCGATTTAGAGTGGACAGTCAACTATCCAGTTATGACTGGTTGTCACAGCCAGATAAAACCTGCCAGAAAAGGCTAATCAAAAATGCTAAATGACTCCTGCACCGCGTGAGTCAGATGAATGACCCATGATGAGTTGGTCATTCGTTTTTTATTTTCAAAAAAAAAAATCCTGCTTAGGGATTTTGCTTTTGAAAAAAAAAGAAGTGGTTAAAACTTTGTACCAGCATACTGACAGCGACCCATCAAACGTTCAATACATTGACAAGAAACTGAGTGACAGCGGTTCCTGCCAATGTAAGAAATGTCTGCTGGGCCGTTTGGACAGATGTCCATTGGCAAGCGGACATCTCTGGAATCAGAGGTTGGGTATTCCATCAGGATGACTGTGTATTTTGGTCCATCACCTTGACGGAGTATAGACAAATCTAAATCTGCCCCATAGTATTTAGATGATAATAGTAGATATAGATTATGCAGATTAGCGGGCATGTACCTTGCATTTTAAAGTTGCAGATGACGACTTTCTGGCCCTATGCCCTTTTCAGGCAGCACTCTCACCCTAGGTGCCTAACGATCAGGTGACCTGGGTTATGAGAACCCTAGCCCTAGGAGCATATAGGAGCCCAACCCCTAAACTATAACCCATCAAAACCCTAGCCAGGGGATGAATAGGTACCTAAGCCCTGAAGTTAATAGAAACCATAGGCATGGGAATGAATACATGCTGAAGCCTTAAGCCCTGTAGCCATTAGAAATCCTTACACTTTAGCTAAAGTGATCTTTAGAGTAAGGCGCTATGTGGGAGGAGAAAATGAAGGCCTGTAGGTGTCTTTGGCCCCAGCCCAATCACATAGTCAGTGGTGTGAAGAGGTGCAGGGGATAGCTGCTCAGCTCAGTCTTTCCTTGGTTACAGGCTGGCTAAATAAACATTTCAGCTCTTGCTCACCACTGCAGCTAAGGCTGAATCACCAGCCTGGAATGTTATCATCTATTTTAAAATCTTTCTGTAAGTACCCCAACAACTAGTGCTATGCAGAGTCTGAAACATAACGTAACATAAGCAAAACAGATTAATAATCCTCTACAGAACAAACTAATTTTTGATGATTTATTTTGTCTTTTTGATAGTTTCATCCTGTTTTTAAAGGAAGCCATCATCTGGCTCACACAAGCAACAGTTTCAAAAGAGGATTGCACAGCAAAAAGCTACCTGCTCTGGCCTTGCTCAGCTTTTCATCTGGCACAGCAGTTGCAAGGACAGCCTAGCATTATCAAAGTGACAGTGCTTGTGTTCCCCATTTAGTAATTGTCTAGGTGCTTTATCTGCAATAGAACGTTTGCCTCCTACGCCTCTTTGACTTTCCATGTAGACATGGAAAATCACTCAATTCCCTGTATCTAAGGGGAGGTAGCGGGTGAGTCGAAGTAAAGTAAACAGTGGTAATTCAGACGTGAATGTCCAGCCAGAGCAGTCAGTTTATTTTCATAATATTTTATAGTATAAATATATTCACATTACAAATGGGAATCAAATAGTGAAAAGCCTACAATGAACAATAAATAATAAATTGCTCATGCAACAAAATATGGTGAAAAAACATGGCTCCATGGTTGAAAATACTAGACCTGTATGATTACTAATTTATCATAAACAAAAGATCCATCCTTCAATATTAAACATAACACAGTTGCAAATTAAAGAATAGGTGTAACAGAGCTGAAAAAATTCTAGACGCATAACTTTGTTATGGGATTTATAAATGATACACAGGCTGATATTTGTAATTCATCACTACAAACTGTCAGATGCACTTAGAGTGTGCTCACCACTTCTCCTGTCTGCAGCTCTGGCCAGACCTACCCTGCCACGCACCTAAGCAGGAACAGAAAAATAAAATGATAATGAAATTGCTTTATTGTCATTTTATTTTTCCTTTTTAGCCCGTTGGCTGCTTCCGCGATTTCGCGGCAGTGCGGCCATTTAAAAAAACGGGCGGGGACGCGAGGTAGTGCTTTCGTCAGCCAATGGCCGACGGCAGCATGGAAGGGGTTAAACTGCTTACACTAAATATCAGATGTACTCTATCCTTAATCCTTACCCTAAACGTAACCCTAATCTGACACTAAGGGGCTGAATACAATGTCGGGTGGAAAGCCTCTGCCCGACACCGTTTCAGAATCAGGAATGACCGACTTGCGGTCGGCAGTCCGACTGAAGAACTGCGATGCGACTGAACACTGTTCGGACGGATTCCCATTGTTTCCTATAAGAGCCCCTTTTATGCCTGAGAACCTGCTGTAACACAGGCTCCAATGGAGAAATGGGGTGTTTTGCGGAAAACCCTGCACCCTGTTGGAGGCACCCCACAGTGCCTGCCACACAGTGCAGGGTTTTACAAGGGTGTCCCTTAGGTACCCCCTTGGCCATCAACCTTAGGCCGCGGAGCCAAGGGGGCCCTGTCAGGAGCCATAAAGTCACTTTCCGACAGCCTTCCATGTCGGACAGGTCGAGTCCGAAAGGCTGTTAGAAATCAATATCGTAATCCAGTGGGCGGAAACGCTGTCCATAGGGGTGTACGTGTAGTTCTGACGGATACTCCGTGAGTCACTCAGGACCAATTCAGAATGACCAACCAGTTTATGTTGAGACTGCGAACATGGTAATCAGGCGGTCGGAATGAAAACCGATGAAGTCAGTCGGTAGGGCTCCGACGCGGTCGAGGAGATTCGACTGTCAGGAGGAAGATTTTAGCCCATTGTAATCGGCTCCTTAATGCTAAACTTTACCCTTACTCTAACTCTAAGTTCAATGATACCCCATACTTAGCCTCAAACTACACACTAAACTCTAATTCATTCCCTAAACTGAACTGTAAAGCTTACCCTGAACATAAACCTTACTCTAGCCCTTATTCCTTACCATTAATCTAACCACACCTTTAATTATATCATTAAGCATATACTTAACTATAAATCTAGCGCTGACCCTAGCTTGAACCCTAAAACTACCCCATCGAGATACCTAAGCCTCTCTGAATATTAAAGTACTGTACTCTATGGACATGTTTTCAAAATTAATAAATGTGATGATATTATTAAAACATTTAAAAAGTTTTCCATGACTGGAAAGAATTAAAGCATTTAAGAATGTAGAACTTTTAAACAATATTGTTACAAAAGCTTTTTATTAATACTCAAGATTAAAAAATAAAGATTGTTTTAATGTTATTACTTACATGCAATCGCTGCATATTTAGTTTTAATGTGTACAATAGTGGTTCTTAACCTGACTCCCAGAACCTTACCAAATCATTCTTGGAATCTGGGGACCCCCACTGAGTTATCACTGGAAGTCGGGGACCATGCCCTAAACATTTTTGATGATTCGGACCCAGGGCCGGACTGGAAACCAAAACCGGCCCTGGCAAAGTGCTCGGCCGCCCCCCCGGGGGATTGTGGGTGCCGCCGAGCTCTTTGCCAGTGCCAGTGTTCGCCTATTTTGTTACAGGGCCAATTTTGCAGCTATGCTGCAAAACAAACGGCCCTGTAACAAAAACGGCCCCCACCCATGCGGCGCACCGGTGGATTGCCCAGTACCCGCTACGGCCAGTCCGCTCCTGTTTGGACCGCATTACAATATACAAAAAGACAAAAACAAGCATTCATCAAACAGTTACAAAAATGATCAAATATTGTATTTAATTCACAAACAAATATAATGTTTAAAAAAAGTTTTTTAATGGTGTAGGAAGGCAGAATCCTTCTAGCATGGTTACCCCACCTTTTTCCTGGTGTTAGAGTGATTTTTTGACCTAGCCTGCTGCGATCCTGCTAACAACTGTGCTCTTTCCCCTCAGTTGGTTCTGGTAAGTACTCTTGTACCTTCACAATTGGCTGCTGGTACACCTTTGTAAGTCCCTAGTATATGGTACTGGGGTACCCAGGGCATAGGTACACCAGGGTAAGCATGGGCGGAAAATCCGTTTCGCTCGCGGATTTTGCGGATTTTTGGGAAATTCGCAATCCGCGAAATTCGCGAATCTCCCGCAAAATCCGCAAATCCGCGAGCAGCGGATTTTGCTCGCACTGCTCGCACTGTTCGCGTGAGTTCGCGGCTTCCCAGTACAACTTCGCGCCCCGCGAATAAGTGCTAAATTGCAGAAATACGATCTTAGCAAAACTGAAACTACTTACCAGGTTCAAAAGTTCAGGCTCATCATTAGTAGCCATTTCCTGTAGTGCTTCCTGAGGGGCCCCTCCAGAGTTCAGTTGCCAGTTGCAACTATTATGTGACCCTGCTCTGAACCTCAGAATAGTTACACATATGCCACAAAGGTCCTGAATTACAGCTAAGGGAGACAAGCAGGAGCCAGGCTGGAAGTTAAAATCCATTAATCAGCCCCTAATTCATTATTGTCAGTTGGGGCAGGGCAGGTGTTGTAACTAATTTTGCAACAATGAAAGCACTTAGCAAGTGCAAAAGATCACTAATCAGGGCGCACTAAGGAAGCAGGTGCCAGCTAAAAAAATATTCTGTGACACATTAATCAGCCCCAAATTAATTCAGGTCACTTGAGGCAGGGAAGGTGTGCTTTGCTTTGCCGAAAATAATGTACACTGGACAACCAGAGGGTGTGGTGATGAAACAGAGGGTGGCATGGGTGGGCCAGAGGGTGGCATGAGTAGTCAGAGAGTGGCAGTGGTGACAGAGAGTGGCAGTGATGAAGAAGAGTGTCCCAAACAGGCTGGACACGTAGAAACAACAAGTTCGCAAAACTTGCGACCCGACAGGTAAGTTCGCAAATTGCGAAATTGTAAAAACCCTCGCGAACTGGCAGAAACACGGGCGAACACAAAAAAAAAAAATCCGCAAATTCGCGGGAATTCGCGGATTTTGCGGATTGCGAGTTCGCAAATCCGCAAAATTCGCGAACGCGAGATTCGCAAAATTCGCCCATGCTTACACCAGTGGTCTCCCATGGGCTGCAACATGTATTGTGCCACCCATGGGAGTCCACTCATGCTGTGACTACAGCCCTGCAGTTGCCGCCTATGTGAGATTGTGTTTGCGATTCTCACCACAGATATCAATTTTCTTAAATCTGTGGTCACTGCACGTAAAACCTATAAGTCACCCCTATGGCAAGCATGGCAGGCTCTTCGGTCCTGATGGCAGGGTGCTTGGTTACAAGTGTTAGGGTGCCTCCTGCATGATCAGGACACCGCTACAAACCCCAGAGTTGATTCTCCAGGCTTTGTAAGTGTGGTCAGCCACTTTTAGACATATAGTGAACATTACGAGATGTCTAACTATATAGTGGCTGCACTGGACCTGTTCATGTTTGGTATAAACAAATGTTAAAGTTAGACCCTAACACTGATTCTGGTGCTGGAAGTATGATCCCATGTACTGAAGCTGCTCCCTTTGGGACCCTCTGTACTCCCAGTAACAGCCTTTTAGGGTCTACCAGCAAGCTAGTGTTGCTGCCGATCACAGATACAATTCTTCCCTCCTGCTGCTGAACTGGAGATGAGCAGGGGAAGGTAGAACAATGGGCTTCCTGTCACAGGGAGGTGTGAGCATCTCCCAGACAAGACTTAGTTTATTGGGCTAGGGTGGGGGCGCTAGCCAGCTGCTTGCAGGTTCTTCACTTTTAGAATCGGCCCTTGGATTCCACCGGACTCATTCACTGTCTTCTCCAGAGGCATCTTCTTTGAAGTCTCTCTTTGCTGTTGATGGCAGGTTCAGACATCACTACACACATTGGCACCCGGCTTCATTGGTACAGGGAACCTGGTTCCTGTGGCATCCATGGGTGAGGTGGCTTTCCAACCTTCTGTCTTCCAAAAGGTTTCCTTGGGGTCCTCTGGGATGAGACCTTCTCCTTTAAAACTGCAACTGCAAAATCTCTATTGACTTCCTTTGAGCAGGTGGCTGTGTTTCTACTCTACATGCAGCCTCCGTGGGGTCTGTGTGGTTTCTTGTGTCTCCAGCTCCTCTGGGTGTTCTAGCCCAAGTGTCATTCTCATCCCACTTTCTTAATATATGATTTAGTTTCCCCCTGGAGACCAGTGTATATTTGTGCTACTTACCTGATTATTGGACAGTATTCTTGTGTATTGTGTTGATATCTCTGGGTAGGAGATATACCAATGTGTTACTGATAGTGTGTGTAATAAATAAGACCTATTTTTATAAATACTGTGTGGTCACTTTTCATCTAACCTACCCTACTGATTAAAGTTGGTAGAACAAGCTGCTTTAAACTCCTTCAAGATAAGCCTGAAGGCTGCTCTCCACAGCTACCACTTTGAGAGTGTTCAAAGGTTATCAAGAGCCACCAGAATCACCATAGGGTTGTCTGGATTAGTGCAAGGTCCATCACTTACATAAGTGTGCACCTTATACTAAGTCAGACTCCTACAATTGGTAAGGATGGAGCTTTGTTAAATTCAATTGAAGCCACTCATTGTCCATATTATATTCTGCTTGATGGGCTTGCACCACTCCCACAAATCAGTCTGGGTACTAACTTAATTTCTAGCCTCGGATTCCGAGTTCCTTCCCATTTACAGAAGGTTTTCAAATTTTCACTTTTACTTTTTTTTTTTCAAATTTGTTTTTATTGAGTTTTCTGAAGAAGAGCATAGAAGGAAGGAAGAAGAGAGAAGAGAAGAAAAGGAAGAAAACACAGGCGACAGATATCAATCATCCCCACGCAGGGGGGCTGGAGACGCCATCACAATTGAGTATGGGGAAATAGCATATATGATCCGCAAGACTGGTGCAGGAGTCAGTGTTCACTAGCATTAGTGGCATATTCGGATTCAAGTCCCCGATCAAGTGGACTGCGAATTCCCCACAGGGGACGATAGTTCCAACTAGGTCGATACACCCAGCTAGGGAATGCAGCTGCAAGTGAATCCACCGTAGTCCGTCTCCAGGCGCCAGGTAGTGTCGCAACAAGATGAACTAACAACCCCGAACTGAAACCCCCCCCATTCCCTCCCCTCCCTCCCCCCGCCCCCTTCCCCTGTGGTGGCGACCATTCTCTCAGTCTCATCAAGCTCCATACATCCAGCTGATTAGAGTTGAAAAAGGTGAAGGGTACGTAGTGCAGAAGGACAAACTGCAGATGGGAGGCCTCAAGACAGAAATCGAACCAGGGGGCCCCATTGAAACAAGAAATTTTTAAAGTTTCCCAAAAATATATCGGACATCCCCTCCAGACTAAGTAAACGCCACAGCCTCGCATGCCATAACGAAACCGCCGGTGCCGTCGGTTTCTTCCAGGCTGCCGCTAGCGTCAATTTGGCCGCTCCTAAACATAGCCAAATGATACGTTTGTCGGCCCTGGTCTGATGCTCCAACAAGGGATCTCGAAGTCCCAATAGGACATAGTCCATGGACTTCGGGATTGAGTAACCCACCACATCTTTGATGTGGGACAGTATCTCAGACCAGAACGGCTGAATAGTGGGGCAGTCCCACCATATATGGCGGAAGTCTCCCAACATACCACATCCTCTTCAGCACCTGTCCGAAGAGGATGGGAATATCCGATGCAGCTTGGACGGGTAGAGGTACCAATCATACATAAGCTTCAAATGAGCTTCCCTGAGGTATATCGAGTGGTTATGTGCCTTTATGTCCCGCCACAACCCCTTCCATTCGCAGTCAGGAATGTCTCTACCCAGGAGAGTCTCCCACTGTTCCATGTAGCGAGGGCGCGGAAATACCACGGTGTCCAGTAGTAACCTATAGAGGAAGGAGATCGTCCCCTTCATGGATGACGTGCGTAGGATAAACGCCTCAAATGACGTTAACAGCCTTGTGGCTGCATCTAGCACTCCCGCCGATGTTGCCCAATGCAGGAGCTGAAGGTGGTGAAAGCGTTCTGTGGGTGGAACACCATAGTCCCGCATACAATTTTGAAAGGTGAGGGGCGTTGCCCCATGGAATAAGTGAGTGACAGCTCTACACCCTCCCTCTCTCCACAGCTCGAAAGATCCTTCCCGCAGTGCCGGGGGGAAGGACGGATTGAAGTGGATAGGTGTAAACGTTGATGGGAAAGTGGTCCCGCGATCATCGCAACTGACCATATCCCAGACTTTCAGGACCGTGCTGGTAGGAGTGCAGATATAGGCATTCCTGGGCCGATCAGCCTTGGGCTTCCAGGCCAAGTCCCAGATGGATCTTCCGGCCACACTCCGTTCCATATGTAACCAGTGCTTCTCTGAAATCTGCTGGGACCATTCTACTAGGACCCGCAGTTGCGCGGCCTTATAGTACAGGTGCATGTCCGGGAATCCCACCCCTCCCTCCCCCCGCGGTCGCCTCATCACTGCAAACGAGAGCCGCGCCCGGCCCCCTTGCCACACAAATTTCAGCATCAAGGTTTTAAGGCAAGGAAAAAAATCCAACTCCACCGGTATAGGCAGAGCCTGGAAAAGATACAAGAATTTAGGTAGAAGGACCATCTTGATAGCATGGATCCTACCCAGCCAAGAGATGTATTTCGGCTTCCATCTCTCCAGCTCCGCACGTATTGCCGCCAGTGCTGGTGGAAAATTAGCCGCAAATAGCGCGCCCAGGGTGGAGGTCAGTCGGATACCAAAATACTGCAAAGAGGTAGAGTACCATCAAAGAGGCGTGAGTGCGCGCACCCGGTCTACCTCAGTGGAGGAAAGAGTCAGGTTCAGTATGTACGACTTATCAAAGTTAACCTTGAATCCGGCCACCGCTTCGAATTCCGAAAGAACCGTGTGGATGTGAGGTAGCGATCGGGCCGGACCCCCGACCGAAAGGAGCACATCATCCGCGAACAGAGAAATCTTATGCTGTTCACCTGTAAAGGGGAGGCCGACGATTTGTTCCTTCTCTCGGATTGCAAGGGCCAAAGGTTCAATACTGAGGGCAAAGAGGAGCGGGGAAAGAGGGCACCCCTTCCGCGTTCCGCGGGAGTGGGGGAAACAGACGGATCTATGTCCATTCACCATCACTCTAGACGTAGGCTGGTTGTGGTTAGCACTGATCATTTTATTATTTTTAGGCTAGCACTGATCATTTTTATGAATTGGGGAGAGAACCCAAAGGCTTCCAGAGTACGGTACAAAAATCCCCAGTCGAGGCGGTTGAAAGCCTTTTCTGCATCTAGTCCCACCAACACAGCAGGTATACGGAACCTGTTGGCCTTTTCGATCAAATGGATCACCCGCCTCAGATTGTCATGAGTCTGTCGCCCCTTGATGAAACCGGATTGGTCCGGGTGAATGAGGGCCGGCATCAAGTCCTGGAGCCTTCTCGCGAGGATTGAGGAATACAGTTTGGCATCCAGGTTGAGGAGGGCTATCGGGCGGTATGAAGAACATTGGGTGGGGTCTTCCCCCGGCTTAGGGAGGATGGTGATCATCGCCTCGGCCATGGTTCCAGAGGTCCGTCCATCGGTAGCCATCTCATTAAAGAGGGAAACTAGATACTCGCACAGCTCATCCGCAAACGATTTATAGAACAAGGCCGTATAGCCGTCTGGGCCCGGATTCTTGTGGAGCTTCAAAGCCTTTATAGCGTCCAACACCTCTTCCCTAGAGATAGGGGCGGACAGTAGCGCATTCCACTCTCTGGAGACTTGTGGTATAGGAAGGCCATTTAGGAATGCGGATTGAGCATCCCGATCTAAGTCAACTCCCTCATAGAGATCGGCATAATAGCGACCAAAGGTAGCAGCCTTATCCGCATCTCGGTGTTGCTCATTCCCTGCGGAGTCCCAAATCCCCCCAATGTATTCCCGTTCCCTCTTGTCTCGGAGTTGCCGGGCTAAGTGCTCGCAACAGGTATAAACTTGCCATCTCAGCAGCCAAAAAAGCCTATGCTTCAGGAAAAATCTTATCAGCCTCCAAAGAAATTTTTAAAGTCCTCAACGAGTTTACCTCTGATCCCAGGACGCTTCCCCACACAGGAAGCGTGCAACACTCTTAGCACTTTTTTTATTCAGAAAATTGTATTGATCAAGGACACCATCCCAGTCACTCCCCCTGGCGCTGGATCTGTCTCCCCCCCCACAATACCTCTTCGCTCACACAATTCCCTCTTCTAGATCCTACATCTCTGGCCACTCTTGCCTCTCGCACTAAGTCTGGATCCCCAGACGATTGCTGTCCCCCTTCCATACTCCGGGACATCTGCCATTCTCTACCCGACTGCATCCTCCCCCTGCTAAACTCTTCTCTTTCTTCCGGCACGGTGCCTAGCTCCTTCAAGGAGGCCGTGCTGGTGCCTCTTCTGAAGAAACCTGGGGCTGACCCCGCCGTCCCGGCGAACTACCGCCCCATCTCCCTCTTGCCCTTCTTTTCCAAAATCCTGGAAGCCCACATCACCGCCTGTCTCTCACAGTTTATCGAGAGCTCCAACTTTCTCAAGGCTAACCAGGCCGGCTTTAGACCCGGCCACTCTACGGAGACAGTGATCTTGGCCGTGCTGGACGCCCTGAGAGACGGCGTCGACAAGGGTACCCCCCAGGCCTTGGTACTATTAGACCTGTCAGTCGCCTTCGACTCGGTGGATCATAACATCCTTCTCCACCATGTCGAGCAGGCTGGCATCCAAGGCCTGGCGTTGGCTTGGGTCAAATCCTTCTTGACCGGGACGTCTCAGACCCTTAGCCTGGGCACTTTCAGGGCTCCTAAGGAGCACTCGCCCTGTGGGGTTCCCCAGGGCTCCTCCTTATCCCCTCTTCTCTTCAACCTCTATCTTCGACCCTTTCTTTTTTCTCTGAGGCAGTGGGACGTAACCGTTTTTAACTATGCGGACGACCTGCAACTCATCTTTTCTCTCAACTCCCCTTCCGCTATTCCCAACTTCCAGGCAGCTATGTCTCACATTCTCCAGTGGATGGGCCAGAACTAGCTAAAACTGAACCCCGGTAAGACGGAGCTACTCCTTCCCAGTAGGAGCGCCACCTTCTGGGGGCCGCACTTCTGGCCAGCGGAACTTGGCCCCTCTCCCATCCCCGTGGCCTCTGTGAAGAGTCTGGGGGTCACCATTGACTCCGGTCTATCCCTTGGGCCTCAGGTGGGGACGGTGGTCTCTTCCTGCATTTACCAGCTACGCAGGATCAGGAAAGTGGCTTACCTCCTTACACCTGACGCCCTCCTGCAAGTCATCATGGCCCTCGTCCTTTCCCGCTTAGATTTTTCGAACGCTATCTATCACGGTCTGCCTAAAACATCTTTGGCCAGACTGCAAGCTGTTCAAAATCAAGCGGCGAGACTGGCCCTTGGGATCTCGAAGTGGTAATCCGCCAGGCCCCTCCTCTCCAAACTGCACTGGCTCCCTGTCACTTCGAGGGCGGCCTTTAAGATCGGCTGCCTCACCTTCAAGGCGCTAGCTGGGCCCTGTCCCGCCTTTCTGAAATCTCTCATCAGGCCCTACTGCCCATCCCGGAACCTGAGATCCTCCCATCTTCACTTCTTGATCATCCCCTCTTTTAAACTCTGCAGATCTGGAGGCCGGAGATTTGCATATCTGGCCCCCAAACTTTGGAACTCCTTCCCTCTTTCTCTTAAAACCTCCAACTCTCTGATTCTTTTTCGCAAATCCTTAAAAACCTGGCTCTTCCCCCAATCTAACTAAGTCCCCCTGTCCCCTCTGCATCCAACCAGCGCCAGGAAACCCTCGGTGTCAGTGCGCTCTATAAGCACCCCTTACAATACAATACAATACAAGTGCCGTCCCACCTTGTTCCCCTGTGAATAGGAAGCCCTCCGTAAGCGCAAGAGAGTGAATTTGGCCCGGTTGTTATAATGGGCCCGAAGTTTCCCCCACACCGCAGTTAGAGGTCTGAGAGTCACTCGGGACGGATTAGATTTGTGTGCCTATTCCAGCACTGCGAGTTCCGCCTCCAGGTCGTCCCGTTCTTCCCTCCTTAATTTATTAAGGTTGGTGTTGAGGCTCAGGCAGGTGCCTCGTAATGAGGCCTTACAGGCATCCCAGGTAGTATACACAGAGGTGTCCGATGGTGGGTTAAGAGCCAGGAAGTCCCGAACGGCTTTCCTCAGCTCCTTGCATGCGACATCATCCCGTACCAGCGCCGCGGGGAAGTACCATTTTCGCCACCCATCCCCCCCCATCGACCAGTGTAACCCGAGAACCACCAGGCCACTTTTACTTTTTGGCTCTTTATTTATAAATACTTTACTAATTTGTTAAGTCTATTTATTTTCTAAGCAGTTGCAGACCCTTTCAGTTGCCTTTGCGGACCCCGAGGGTGTCCCCCAATCACAGCTTATGGACCACTGGAGTACAATATTAAAATGTCTAAAGAATATTGTTAGACTTAGCCCTGCATGATGAGGTTTTGGTGGGTGTGTTAAACGTTTTAGAAAATAATGGTCTAACTGTGGAACATGGAAAATGTAAATTTGTAGTATGTTCTGTAACCTAATTAGGTCATGTATTGTGCTTTGATGGTGTTGCTACCAAACCAAAGTTAGTGAAGGCAGTCCAGAATGCTCCACATCCTTCTAACAAGGATGAGAGTAGGTCTTTCTTGGGGGTTGTGGAATTTTACGCTAAATTTGTGAAAGGATTTTTATTAGTATTTAAAATTAGACAACTTTTAAAGAACAAGGTTAAGTTTGTGTGGACGGAGATATGCGAGGAATAATTTACAGACATAAAAATGGTATCACTAGAGCTCCAGTGTTGAAGTGTTTTGATTCTAAACTTGATGATGCTGTCACAGTAGATGTCAGCAATAAAGGTTTCAGTGGTATTCTTTCACACGTGAATAAGGATGGAAAAGAATCCATAATTGCATATGCATCACATGCATTATCCCCCACAGAGGAAACATTTTCAGTTATTGAGAAGGAAACTCTGCCATGTGTGAGGGCTCTAGAGCACATTTGTATGGGGAAAAGCACACTATTTGGCAGTGACCACAAACCACTGGTCAAGTTGTTAACCACAGATGGACTTTTTAATGCTTCTGTAAGGATAGATTATCCATGCGCTTGCAAGATTTTATTTATGAGGTGGTGTATGTCCCAGGAAAGAGTAACGTATTGGCAGATCTTTTCTCCCGCATGCCTACACAAATAATGGAGTGCAGTAAGGATGAATGGGAGGATCTACATATTGTATTTATTCATGACCAAGGTGCACCTAGTTTTGAGGAAGAGATATGGAAGAAGGAATGTTTAGAAGATAGTGTTTCTCAATAACTTATTGTGCTAGTGGAACTTGATTGGTCACAGAAGAGCTGTGTGGATGATAGGTTGAAAAGTTTTTGGGAGATTAGAAAGTAATTATCTGTTAATTATGGCATGTTTTTTGAAAATGTGTCATGAAGGCCATTTAGGGATTGTAAAGACTAAACAAAGAGCAGAAAAGTGGTATTGGTGGCCTGGAATGGATTTACATGCCGAAATATTAGTGAGGAATTCTTAGTTGTTGCACTAATCATACTACTCATCTCTTCTGTTATAAGTGTAATCTCCCCAGCACTCTCCCTCTGCACCTGTCTTCCTCTAAATTTCATGCAGACGGCGCTGGGACGCCCCTTGACTGGGGCAGCCGTGCCCTATACAAGACCATATAACATTAACATTATTGCAGACAAATCCCTGAACACACTCAGGCCTAACATGTGCGAGCCTATCATACCTAAAAAAACCTGGCAACCCCCGGCTGTGGACATTATGGGGCCAATAGGTTCACCAGCCAAGTATATCATTTCCATGATTGATTTTTTTTCTAGATGGCCAATTGTAAGGGTTGTGGAAAAATGTTAATTCAGCAGAAGTATTACGATTTATTGATGACACTTTTGTGGACGAGGGTTTACCTGTCCAATTAATCAGCAATAATGGAGTTCAATTTTTATCTAATTTGAAAAGCATTATTTTAAATGCGTAGGTATAAAATACAGAACGACCTCCTTGTACACCCTAGCTGCATTGGTATGATAGAGATATTTAACAGGGTTCTTAAAGTAGCTATAGAAATGGCAATAAAGAATGAAGTAAATTGGGAGATTCAAGTTCAGAAAGTGGTTTGGACACATAGAACCACTTTCCATGAGGCTTTGGGCACTTCTCCTTTTGAGGTTATGAGAGGAAGGAGTGTCAAATCTATTCCTGAATGGCTTTTAAAGAGCACTGAGTTTAAGGTACCCATTGAAGAAGTGAGGGAGAAAATTATGGCAAAACACAGGAAGTACAAAGAAGAATATGATTGCAAGAAAGGGTCAGGAAATGTTATGATTCCTAAGGGTGATTGGGTTATAGTAGAATTTCCTTGAGAGGTCAATTTTCAGGACCTTTGCAAGCAGTCGATGTTTTACGTAATGCTCTACAACTTAATGATGGAAACGTGTGGAATCTCAAGAGGATTGCTATCCTCAAGGAAAATTATAAAATGTATACCAACAGTCTGGGTGGTGCCAACAGTCGTGATTTAAGTTTTGAGGATGTTAGTGTTGTTGGCAGCTCAGCTGATAAGGAAGCAGAGTATGTGGATTAATGTGGTGTGGAAAACAGGAAGGACAATGCAGGACCAAGTCAAGCCCATGATTCCAGTAGTAGTGTGTTTGTTCCTAGTCACGTCTCAAATGGCAGTGAAATGGTTCCTGGAGAAAATTTGGAATTTCATTCTGAATCTGCCCCAGAGAATAGTGCTAAGGCATCTGTAAGGGGGATGTGAATGATTGTGTATCTAAAGTACCTCATAATAATGAGGTAGATGGACCAAGACCCAAATGGATGTTTGATTTTGAATGTGACGGTAGTTCATGCCAGTTTTTTTTTCATTTGCTTCATTGTTTTAGAGGGGAACTCCTGACATTTCTCCCACTTCAAAGCTGGCACCGGGTATAAGAATAGGTCCCCAGGACCCACTCTTCAGTTCAATCTCAGACCTGTGATGCACACTCAGAAGGCCTTCCTGCACTTTAGAAGACTACCCTATTGCTTAAGAGCTGATTTGTACTTCAGTTGGCTGCCCTGCTGTTGGAAGCCTGCCTTGAGCCCTCACAGGACTGCCCTTCTGCTGGAATACTGCATTCTTGCTCTAACCCAGGACTACCAGAGTTAATCCAATGGCTAGTTGGCTGGCCTCCTCTACAGGGACATAAAAAGCTCCAACAACTTAAACTCTGCACCTGAACCCTGCCTGAAGTGAGGCCTACTCTCTAAATAGTTCCAACCCAGTTCTGGACCCTTAAAAGTGGTGATAAAGGTGGCCAAACAGCCTAAATTGAACATTTTGGATTTTCAGGCAAAAAGTGCCCTGGTATCAAGAGGAAACCGGTTCCTACCTGCACACTGATCCACCCAAGGTGCTTTGAAGGTTGACCTGCCTTTGCGGTACTTCCAGCTATGGTTTTAAAGGCTTCTCGCAGAAGGGGTATCTGGCTTCGTGGAGCCTTTGTCAATTATAGCCTGCAGCTTCATCCCAGTGGCGATTGTCAACTTCCAAAAAAGAGACTAAGCTCGAATGTAGGAATCTTCACCACAACTTCACCCAGCAGCTCCCTGACAATGACACCTTCTCCAGGGACACTGCATGTCCACTGACTGAATTTTACCTTCTCAGATATTGTTCTTCAATAATTCTTTAAAGTCCGAAGGTAAGCAGAGACATGGCCCAATTCACCTCATGTATTTGAACTGTGCTTCATGCAGGCTACCATAACTTTTGACTTTGCCCCAGTCTCGCACAATTAATAATAATAATAATAATAATAATAATAGAAAAGTTTATAAAGCGCCTGGTTACGGACACCGGCGTGTCCCCACGCTATGGTATGTGGAAGCAACAAAGTCTCAGCAGCACCTAGAGCCCATCTACTGAGCAAACAGGTGAGTTTTCAGTTTCCCCCTAAATCTGGACTCTGACGGTTCACGTTTGGTGCTTTGAACATGTAAGCACTAGTTTTTACTAAAAACGTAAAAAATTCCTAACTCTGGTTTACTGATTGGAATTTTGTTATTTTGGTGTCACAAAATGTAATAAATTTGCCTCTACTTTTCTAAAGTGGTGTGGGATTTTTCTTTTGCTGTGTTTTCACTTCATTACTGTTTAAGCACTACATAAATACTTTAGACATTGCCTCTAGGTTCAGCCTATCTGCTCTGGTGCCAGTTAGCAACTGTGGTGCACCCTCGGAGGGATTGTGGTTTCTGCTTGAGAAGGGTTCTCACCCTCCTCAACCAAAAACTAGGCCCAGGTGCAATTTCAATTAAGCTGGAGTAATCTGAGTAATTTCGATAAATTTGCATTAATCTTTGACATGGAATTACCAACAATTAAACAAATACTCCTGCTTACATAATTATAAATAATTTGAAGTGAAAACAGCACATTTGGCAAGCATGAGGGGCCACTCGTTATCCATGTTTTTCTGTACTGAATGCTATTTCTTAGCGCAAAATGCATCCTCTCGTCCATTTTGGATGCGATGTTGCATTTTGCATAAAGTAAATGCCTGCAGTAAATTGAGGGAAAATCCTACCCTAAGTGTAGATTTAGCAAGTGTGAGTACCTGCTGTGGCTTGTTATTCATGCTGTGCTGCATTTAGCACTATTTCTTAGTGCAAAATATATTCTCGTGCACATTTTGGACACAAAGAGGCATTTTTGCTCTAAGCAATAGCGCTAAACGCAGAATCCTCGTCTCACGTAAGTGTGCATAAACTTGCAGAATTATCAAATAATTTTGTATGGTTACGCTACACTGAATTACACGAGTTACTCCCCTAACAAAAAATAAATTTTAAACAAATATAATGCCATATCAAGGTAGCAATGATCTCAGGAGTGCCAGGTCTCGACAAAGAGCCAACTGCTTAAGTCTACAATGAAGTAGTGAATTTAATATATTGAAGGTGCACCAATCCAGGTGAAATTCCCTGATCAAGTCAGTTATATTGAAAATGGCATAGGACATTGTCAGCATGTGGATACATGACTACTGTTTCATCATTAACATGACAGGAGTTCCCATATAAATTGAGGAAATCCTGCAATGCCTCTCTCTCTGGAGCTGTGAAAGAGTGCTCCTCAAATTGTATTATAGACAGTCGACGAGTGCTATACTGTATTGACCTATGGACTATGTGGTGGCTCCTCCCCTTCCCATAAGAGAGTTGCGGCAGCTGTGCATTTAAAGAAATGTGACAAACGAATCCCCCCTCCCCTTGGCGATCAGCTGGTAAAGCAGAGGCTTTCTGCAACCTTTACAAGTAGGTACCAGATGGCCTATGTTGGACAAAACATATTTATGTCTGTGCTTATGCAAACTAGTGCCAGACCCATAATCATGCAACTGTAATACAATACACTATAAAATACAATGCAATATGAACAAGAGCTTAATGATCACACATCTGACTGCAGCTTTCTTTAAATTGAAACTTGTAAATCTATGTTGTAAGCCAATGGGCTTCTGCATAACACATTTTAAAAGGCAAATTATTCCATCTGTGAACCCGGGGACCTCTGACATCATTGAGGCAATTTTAATATTGGTAATGAGCATGTCTCAGCATAGAAATACTGATGCAAACTTTCCATTTACAAGAAAAGGATGGTGTGTCTATAAAGGAATAATTACATCTAAGTGTCCATGTGAATACTACTACATTACAGAAAAAGATCCATCAGGGAACTCTGTGTACTGGGATGACAAAGTAGCTTTCAAGAAGACTGCAGACTGCCCGAAATGCAGCACCCAGACTAGTCTTCAACCTCCGATGCTGATCCCACCTCACACCACACCTTAGTGAGCTCTACTGGCTACCAGTACAGAAGGGCACACACTTCAGACTCCTCACCCACACCTATAAAGTATGGGAAACAACCGTTACAATGCAACTATTACAACGGACTACTTTTACAACGCAACTACTACAACGCAGGATCCTTTACAACGAATGCCTTTACAATGCATGACATTACATAGCAGAAGCTATTACAACGCATGCCATTACAACGTAAGTATAGGTAAGTATATCATTTTATTTAACATTTATATAATTCAAAAAAATATTTAATTAATTACATTAAAAAAAAATTATAAATATAAACAATAACAATAATTGTTAATTAGAAAAGTACTTTAAATAAATTAATGTAATTAATTTACGTAATTTTAATACTAATTTTAAAAAAGTTATTAAAAAAAAGTAATTTTTACCCCTACACTATCCAGCACTTACCCTACTATTACACCCCCTGGAGTTAGAATAGTAATTTTTACCCCTACACTATCCAGCACTTACCCTACTATTACACCTCCCTGGAGTTAGAATAGTAATTTTTACCCCTACACCATTCAGCACTTACCCTACTATAACACCCCCTGGAGTTAGAATAGTAATTTTTACCCCTACATTATACAGCACTTACCCTACTATTACACCCCCCTGGAGTTAGAATAGTAATTTTTACCCCTACACTATCCAGCACTTACCCTACTATTACACCCCCCTGGAGTTAGAATAGTAATTTTTACCCCTACACTATCCAGCACTTACTCTACTATTACACCCCCCTGGAGTTAGAATAGTAATTTTTACCCCTAAATTATCCAGCACTTACCCTACTATTACTCCCCCATGGAGTTAGAATATTATTTGTAAACACCTAAACTATTTTTAAAAAAAAGATATTAAAAAGATATTAAAAAAATGTACTTAAATAAAATTAATTAAGTAAATATTTATTAATTACATTTTAAAAAAAAATAATATACTTACCTATACTTACGTTGTAATGGCATGCAATGTAATAGCATCTGCTATGTAATGTCATGCGTTGTAAAGGTATTCGTTGTAAAGGATCCTGCGTTGTAAAAATTGCGTTGTAATGGTATGCGTTGTTAAAGTATGCGTTGTAACGTCATACATCCATAAAGTATGCCACTACACAGTCCCTATTTACCTGAACAGCTGTATTCACTTCCACCAACCACCCAGACACTTCTGCTTTACCTGTCTCTGACTAGAACACACCCCAAGCAAACAGAAAAGCGTAGCAGAGGGCTATGCCTTCTCGTACCTGGCACCTGAAGCCAGGAATGACCCCGCACAACACATCAGAGCATCTGCCTCTCTAGAAGACCTTTTTTTTAGTAAGCCCACCAGGGCTGGCCTCACACACTTGCTGCAGAGCACGTATATACCCTCATGGGTGTTAAGCATGTTATAAAAACACTGGTAACATAACATAACATCTTTGGAAATGACCCTACTCATGGAGGAGGAGATTATTGAATGGATGAATTGACTGATGACTCTGTATCTGTGTAAACAGGCTTAGTGCTTGGTTTGATGATCATGGTGCAAACTGTCCCACAAGATCACAGCCTCATATGCACAACAGTGCAAAAATTTATGTATTTTTGCTTGCGTAGCAGACAGTGCTCAACAGCTTTGTGTTGCTGCAGGTAGAACAAAACTAAACATGCTTTAGAAGCCATTATGTTGATTTCCCTGACTGCTCTCTGTGCTCTCCATCTGCTCACTGAACTGAATGAGTGCTCATTTAATTTTTCATTCTCTTCCCACTCCGTGTATTATGATGACTGATGCTATTCTATGGCAATTTACCTTATTTCCCATCATAATTATACAGTAGCAACACACTGAGCTGGGCACTATGCCAGAGAAGAGCTACCATATCCATCATTACAACAACTATTGTCAGAGGCAGAATAACTGTTCTCTAAAGTCCAGTATATTGTAAAAAACACACCACAGGAATTATAGCATCTGTGCAAGTTTCTAATGACCCAGAACTCACATTAAAATGCTTGTAGCTGTGGTTATGCACTGGAACCTTCAAATCCTTTTTTTACAATTATATTTAACTACTAAGAGGAAAAACAGCATGCTAGCACCAATCCAATTTTTCGATTAATAGGGTACAGCCAGCTGTAGCTGCCTGCCACAACTCATGTCATGGACATCCAGAAATAGAAAGACTTTGGGTCAGCCACCATCGACCATTGCTTGGAAAAATTGACTTTTACATTAAGGATTAGGCGAAGACAGCTGTTAACACTTTATAGAGGTGGTTAGAATAATGGTTAGTCTTGGACAGCCTGCGGCATGCATCAGCTTCCCGGGCTCTTGCATCCGTATAGCAGAGAGATCAGTGTATTTCCAAGCTCTGTTCCTCTTTAGGGGGGGTCATATGCCTGCAACGGAAGCCTCTTCCTTTGACTCGTTGTCACTGTAGCATCCTTTGCACGCTCTGGGTAGTGTAAGCCAGTGCTGAGGTTTGCCATACATGCATTCTTTCTCCTACCAACAAACCCAATTGAAATGTGAGGTGTTACCACATGGTCATTTTACATGAGGAGGTTTTCCTCACAGTTCATTAAGGTTCCATTAAATAAATAAACAAATAAATAAATAAAATTAAAATAAATAAAAACATAAACAAATAAAAATAAATACCAGCATTTGTAAAGCGCACAGCTACCTCCGGAGTGGTGTCCCGGCGCTGGGGGCCGTTGGGAAGATTAAGCAAGCTATTGCCCAGAGTAACCTGGTGCTGGGCTAACCTGCTGCCGGAGCGAGGGATCGAACCGTGAACCCAGTGGTCCGGAATCAGGCAACCCTGACCGCTGCACCACACCTCTTCCTCATCCATTGGCTCCACAAGGGAATTCCCTCATTCAGTATGCCTGCCATATCATGACATTGATGTGCACCTGGAGGCTTGAAGGACATCGGGACGGACAGCATCTCCTATCACGGCTGCTCTCTTAGGGGATCTGTTGTATATTTATACTTATTTCAATATGGCTACTTGGTGTCAGTAGTCCTTTGTTTGTGTTCCTATCCTATCAATCTCCCATAGTACATAAGAGTGTTCTATCTGGTATGTGAGGATTCCAGCCTTGGCAGTTGATGGTCTGGTCAGCTGTGAGGTTTACTGCTCTGCTGTCCTATCTTGTACTATCTTAATAAATCTATCTTAATAACCTGAAGACGTGTCCTGCTGCCTACCTAATCCACTTACAACATTTTGGCGACATTCTGCGCTGACTAGACCAGACGTGCAGACCAGAAGGAAGAACAAAAAGAACAGCGTAGCACGAGCTAGTCCTCCCAAACAAGAATCCACCTAAGTGCAGTAATCTACTTACAACAGGATCCTACTCTCATCAATGGAGCATCATATGCCAGGTCTCCGTCACTGCACCATTTTGTCATGTGACACTCTTTACCCAAGGAACATTTTAACTCTAAGTCTATTAACAGGGCCGAGGTACATGTGGGAGTCACCTGGCTCCAATGGGATTGGAACATACAAGGTACAACAGGAGATAGTCCAGAGGTAAAATGCACATGGCCTTCACCCATAATGATAACAGTGAAGCTATAGGTCCCAAAGTACTTGGATGTGACTTTCTCTCGCAGCAGCATGCTTGCACATGTTTGCTGAGCAGTCAAAACATGGGAACTTGAGGTGACTTTTTTATATTAAATTTATAGTTTGAGAGTTTTTATTTTGGATTTGACATTCAATCTGTTCTGAGTCCCAGTAGGAGCTAATTTTACATAAGGCAATTAAAGAGGTATCTTTGTCTTTACATAATTTGTATGTCTTAAGGTGGTAGTGGTATCACATAAGAATAGTCTCATGTATAACACAGCCACCTTCAGTTACCTGATGCCTTCTTAGAGCTCTAAAGTTTCTCTGGTCCATGCATCAGTAGCTAGGTTTAATCTTTGCATCCTGGAATTTGTAGTGGATTATCACACACTAAGAACAGCTTTCATCAGGATTGATTCTACATTTCCAAAGATTATCGGCCAGATTCATCAAGCCGAAAACGGCTCACAAAGGGCCAGATTCTGAGAATCTGGCCCTTTGCGAGCACTATTTTTGCATTTGGGATTCATCATCCCAAATGCAAAAATCGCATTTTTAGAAATCGCATATTTGCGAATAATTGCATTTAAGGTATCTCAATTAGAGATTCCTTAAATGCAATTCAAGAAGCATTTAAAAATTGCGAAATCGCTATTTTTGGCCGCTATTTACCGCGAAGTCTGACTTCGTGGTAAATAGCGAAAACTGAGAAAAATTCACTTTTATGCATTTTTCTCAGTTGTATGTTACACACACACATGTCCTTTGGACATGTGTGTGCGTGTAGGAATCGCAATTTATTTAGCGATTCCTACATGAATCCCGTTTTGCAAGTCCTTAATAGCGATTCCTTAATAATCGCAATTAAGGACTCGCAAAACGGGACAATGGTGAATCTAGCTGTATATCTCTAAAAAACAAAAAAATGTTTGAGATGGGACAGTGTAAGCATATACAAAATGTAAATATGTATTCATTTCTCTCTCTCTCTTACTCTTACGTTTCCTCTCTTTGCATCTCTCTTTTTATCACACACTTCCCTTGTGTTTTTTTTAATAGAATCGAGTATACACTAGGCTTGACCTGGGTCAAACGATGTGATTTTTAGTACCGGTAGGCCCAAAATTCCACACTGTACTGACAATTCTGGGACGTATTGTTTGTTTATCCCGGACTTGCTCAGGCTTCGAGGGTCATTTCGAAGATTTTACTTTGATAGTTTGGTGGTTTGACTCCCCCAGGAGGAGTGGAGATATTTTTATCTATATTTTGGTTCAAAGTGTGTTTCAATGATCACTATAATCATAATAGCAACGAGGAGGCAATATAAGTTAATGTAAGTTGCCTCTGAAAAACACGAGTCACAACCTCCAAAGCAATATTATTTTCACAATTGCTGTCCACATAGTTCAATGCAATTTACGTGGAGCTGAATCCCTATTCACAACATTTGAAAACTGCACCAATTGTAATGCAAATATTTTTTGCGGGCTGCATGTCAATGTTACAAATTAGTTTACCAATGTGTAGACTATACGGTTATAAATCAGTGTCAAAGATTAGATCATTCACCAGATGATTGCGGTGGTTGAATTATTGAGACATTGATAATGCTCGTCTTTACGTTTCTAAAAGAAATGTAAATATTAGTAATTGTTCCTTTTCCGAGAAAAATAACTGTTTTAGCAGTCTGACAGTTAAAACAAAAGTTTATCTTTTATAGTTTATCAATACGATTTTTCCGAGAAATCAAAAGCCTTCTGAAACATTGTATTGTTTTACGTTTATGATAATGGCAAAATGACAAAAACTAATTTTGAGAAAATGGTACCTAACTTTCTTAAATTTCACAGAATAGGCAGGTGTACTCTACCTGGTTGCCTCTGAGATTATGATGAGTTAGGTGTTATTTGGGGAAGCCAGAGTAGTCTGTCTAAGTGCCTTTTATTTACTGTGAATGGAAGAATGAAAAAATGAATTTCTAAATGTATCGTTCACTCAAAAAAAGCGCTTCTTGGCACTGCAAGCTGACGTATACACACCTTCCAAAGCAGTGCCACCTTGAAGTTGACAAAAGAGATGGGTGTTTCAAAGCTTTCTGAATGAGGGATGATCTTGCAACAGCAAAGTAAAAGATGTTGATTTTTTCAAAGTGGGACCCTAAAAAGCTGACTGATCTGCCACCAGACACTGTCTGCTTGACTCTAGATTCTTGCAATAGAAGGCTGCAGTCAGAGCCGAGTCCCCTGCTCGAGAGTTGATTAGTAAATTTGAATACAAAGCTTGAGGGATCTATGTTATAATATAGCCTTATAGCCCGCCGTAGAGGGCTATACCGGCTATTAAAGGCCCTCTCCAGCGTTAAATGCCCCGAGCCGAAGGCGAGGGCCTTTAACAAGGGAGAGGGGCTTTAATAGCGGTATAGCCCATCTACGAAGGGTTATAAGGCCATTAGAACATTCTGCCACTAGAGGACAGAATGTTCTAACAAAAAAAACCAAGCCTTTTGGGAGCGTGAGGGGATTGGAATCCCCTCAGGTTCCCTGAAGCCTTTGTTCACAGCCAGAGCTGTGAACGAAGAAACATTGGAATGTTGGAGCTCCAGGCTTATACCAGCCATTATAAGCCCAGAGCACTACATTGTTTTCAATGGAGCTCCCAACTTTCCAATGTTCTAATAACCATTATGAGTTAGGCAAGGAGATCTGAAAACTGTGTGTTGTTTTACCGGAATTAGTGCAATCTCTTTCTAGCTCTGCAGATGGGGATCTGATGTACATTTATTTCTTCAGAAAGGCATCTACATTTTAGAAATTTAAGTATCACAACTGGTGCCCCACTTGGTAACCTCAAATTTCAATATGATAGGTGCCACTAGATAAAGTTAAGAGAATTTGTTCTCAGCATTGATTTTTCTTAGTATGGCATTTACAAACAGAAGGGGCTTTAGGTGGACTTAGTAGACCTGCTGTTAAGCCACTGAGGCATCAAGGTTTCTGCCTCTACTGGCCCTGTGGCGATCTGTTCTTTACTTATATAAATTCCCACCTGTTTGGCTGATATTTTTCATTGAGAATGCTCCTTCTGACATGTCAGGGAAATTTGATGAGTCCACTATGTCATGACACCCTGGTACCATCATGACAAGCATTTTGTTGTTCAGGAACAAACCTCCAAGGTAGGGGTTTGCTCATGGAAAAAAAGTCAAAGTCCTTGATAAAGGAGAACACGGCATCAGCAGCCTTCTGGTCCATTCAGCCAGTGGTCCTGTAGATCTGGAAGTGAAGGCCTAACTTTAGCAAAAAAATGCATACATTTTCTAGATAGTCACTGGTGAAATTCTACCCACACTTTGCAGACAAAGTCTGACACTAGATAAAGGCTACCACCTGGGTACTTGGCTCCTGGCGGAGTGACTGAAAGTAAGACAACGCAGGAATCAGGACTTTTCTGGACCACTGACAGGTCATGGTTGGAGGCAGGAATGTGACTCATGGTCTAATCAGAGCATTTTGAGTTGAGGTATACGTAAAACATACAATTCTCTTAATATTCTAAGTACTATTGTGAAACGTACGCATATTAGGGGTTGTAATATATTTCCTATAGCTATATAGCACTTCAGTGGATGCTTTTGTGTTATAAATAGATTTATGTGACAAAGAGCAGGAAATTCCATGGAGCGAATTATGCTCCACTTATTTATCATTCATTAAATTCTATAATATTGTATTTTCACTATAATACTTAATTGACACCTATATGCACAATTTGATAATGTATTTGTGTAGCAAGGGATATGCCTTCTTTCTTCCCACACCTACATGAATTAGAAAATAATTGAAGGAAATAATGTATTATGCCATTCTGTGAGAAAAAATGATGAGTTGGGCTCTTTCAAAGCAGAAACGGAACGGAATATGGAATGCTACTACTTGTGAGAAAGGAATATAGTATGGCCTTTTCATTATGCAATGTTATTAAATCTGCTTTCACAGGAGAAGAGAGTGTGATATTTATGTATGTATGTAATGTTTGTTTAGAGGGAGCATAGAAAAATGGCATTAGTGCTTTCTATAGGGTTGTGCTATGTGTTATGTTAATGAATTTGTAAAGTGCATGGCTGCCCCAGCAACGGAGCATCCCGGCACCAGTTCCAGGTCATATCGCAGAAAGAGACGGGGCTGAGGATTAGGCTGGAAATAAACAAGTCTTCACAGCCTTTCTGAAAGCCCAGTGATTTTAGATGTTCCTCATGGTCACCAGGAGAGCGTTCCAAAGGGCAACGCTTTAGAGGAATGAGCGCCCTACCGCTCTCCCTCTGCTGACTTGGGGAACACAAGCCAGGTGAAGATCTGCAGAACGCAGCTCACGAAGTGGGACGTACGGAAATAATAAATTGATTGGGAAAGGGAGCGCTTGGGAAGTAAGGATTAATGTGTGCAATGCACAGTGTCTTAAAGTGGTTTCTCTTATCCATCAGAAGCCAGTGCAGTTTATGAATGAATTTAGAACCTAAGCATAATTTAGGGAGCGCAAATAAAGTTCGCACCTCTGCATTTTGAGCCCTTGAAGTAGTTTGATCCCTGTTTTACCAGCTCCCAGAAACAGATAGTTGCAATTGTCCAGTCTAGAGAGTATAATGAACTGGATAATGTTCTGGCGTGTCTGTAAGTCAATGAACTCATGCAAAGGCTTAAATCCTCATAAAAGTCTAAAACAGACAACCGCCACTGATTTCGTCTGCGCTTCGAAAGATAATGCACTGTATATCCAGACACCCAGATTTTTGACCCCCTCCTTGGGCAAAGGGGGTAACTCTAGCGAGTTGGGCCACCAATGATCGCCCCCTATATGGGTATCTCTTTCTAAAAGAAGAATCTTCTTTTTGTTAGCATGTAGCTGCAGACAGTTGGCTTACATCCAATCGACAACGGCCACCACATCATCATGGAATTTGATCAGACTCTGGTTAGAGTTGTTGGAGAAGGAGGTCACGAGCAGAGTATCATCAGCATATGATACCAATGAAAGCCCCCTGTTTTTTGCAACCATCGTGAGAGGTTGTATATAAATGGTAAACGGCGTGGGGCTCAGAGACGATACCTGGGGTACTCCATGATGTACGGTGTGCACCTGCGAGCAATAAGGGGAAGAACAAACCTGAAACTATCTCTCAGAGAGAAATGACATGAACCTGGTTAGGGCGGCACAGCTAATGCCTATCCCCTGTAAGCCCCGCAACAGGATCTCATGCGATACTGTGTCAACCGCAGCACTTAGATCGATTAGGATAAGAGCTGAGATGTCCCCCGCAAATGTTCAGTAAACCGCCAACAGGGCAGATTCGGTGCTGTGATAAAATCTAAAACCATTCTGAGAAGAAATCTAAAACCATTCTGAGAAGAGTCCAAGATTTTGTTGGACTCCACAAATTTGACTAAAATAGGATTTATTTGTTTTAGCCAGAAAGGAAAGAAGGGAGATGGTACAAATGTTTTCTGGTTTAGATCCATCTAGAGTAGGTTTTTTCAGCAGAGGGATAACTTTTGCATGTTTCCATGGGGCGGATCCCAACTCCATCAACAGCGACAAGTTTATCAGCTCGCCACAAATAGGTAGGAGGTGTTCTTGAAATGTCTCTAACTGGTCAGGTTTGAGTGGGTCAGTTGGGGAACCCGATTTGATCTTACGGCTGAGAGTGCATAGTTCTGCATAAAATAGAAAAGAGAAAGAGAGTAGTGAAGGGCCTAGGGAGCTTGTCTGTGCCTCTCAAGCTACATAGCAAGTAGAGGCAGATATTCTTTTGTAGATATTCTCTACCATACTAATAAAGTAGTAGTGATAGTAGGTTCTACTACTGAAGTGAGTTTCCTCAGGTCATTTAGAAGAGAGAAGATACTTTTGGCAGGGTTGCTGCTACCTTTAATTCTAGATGCAAAGTGATCCGCCTTAGACTCCTGATTTAGTTTGTGGTAAGCCTTAATGGCTGACCGATATTGAATTTTTAGGGCTGGATCACAGAAGCGTCTCCAGGAACATTCCAACACATTGCTGGGTTTTTTTTTGGTTCAATGGGTCAATGTCTCGTTAAACCAAGGATTGGTCTGTGTTCT
Organism: Lissotriton vulgaris; assembly: GCF_964263255.1. Taxonomy (NCBI): domain Eukaryota; kingdom Metazoa; phylum Chordata; class Amphibia; order Caudata; family Salamandridae; genus Lissotriton; species Lissotriton vulgaris. The sequence goes on from NC_141690.1 coordinate 157,786,186, forward strand.
TTTACTATAGGTACGTTTGGCGGGTATGTACCTGTCGAGAGCATGCGTGAGCCATTCATGGAAAAAGCTGTTTGCTACCTCTTTATTGGGAGGCAGTTGGGGCATCTAAATTAGAAGAAGGTCACATAAATGATCTGTATCCAGCTTATGGGAAGGATGTTTTGAGTTAGACCATACACCATATTGGGCCTTTACCTCATAGCATCTTAGAAATTAATAAATGGTCCGACCAGGCCATAGGGAGAGGGGGTGAACCTAAGATCTAAGAGATGCCCTGCTGAGTGAGTTGTACATGGGACACATTGCACCAGCAGGCAAGCTGCAAGATCAGCCAAGAAATTAGTGATCTCAATGTCGTGACAGGACTCCAGGTGGAGATTGAGAACACCCACAGGGTTGAAATTAGCAGTCTTGGTAGTCAGTGTGGCGACTAGATTAATCAAAGCTTCCCTAAATGCTTTAGAGGGACCAGAGGGGTGGTAGCTTAGTAGCCTGAAATTGCAGTTGACTGTGATTTTATGGAGAGCATTTTCACAATCAGGAATAATCTCCCTAGTGAGACTGCATGAGTAACTTCTTTTACAATTACTGTGATGCCCCCCTCTACCGCCCACTCTGTTGTACTTCTTCATGGGTAACCCTGAGGAAGAGTCAGCAGTGGCTCAGCTACAGTGTCAGGGGTAAGCTAGGTCTCTTTTAAAAAAAGACATCCAGCGTCTCGTCTTGTATCAGGTCGAGCACTTCTGCATAGTATTTTTTCCAGTGAGTTGCAGTTTAGACTAAGAGATTTAAACTCTGAAGTGGAAGGGGGAGGTGCTGTATTAGGGCTGCCCTCTCTTGTCTTGAACTCATACTGTTTGCAGTGAAAAGGGCGATCCGCCAGGTGTGATCTTTTCAGAGGTTCGACTGAGCTCTAAATGATAGGAGCTCCTCTTGGGAATAGATCAGCCTGTGAGTGTTCAAAGGGGCAAAGTGCCTGGCGATGTCCGAGCGCAGACGGGCACAGACGGGGTTGCCTTTAGCGTGCCTTCAACACGCCAGCAGCGTGTCCGTGCTGCGGCTTGCATAAAATAGCCGGGGGCACAACTGGCTCCTCCCGAGCTCGGGTCTGATTGGTCAAAATCAGCGCATTATAATGCCATGGCAGGAAGCAGAGGGTAATGTTTAAATTGTTAATAAAAAGGTTTGAGCAGAAAATAGCAGCAGCAGAATATATAGAAAAAATATGCAGCAATTTCCAAGCATACAGTGGAGCCTCTATCTACTCCCACAAGTGAGAGCTGAAACCGGTGCGTCCGTGAAGTGGCTTGCATAAAATAGCCAGGAGGCACAACTGGCACCTCCTGAGCTCGCGTCTTATTGGTCAAAACCACCCAACCGGCACGCAGCAATGCTGTGACAGGAAGCAGGGGGCAACGTTTAAAATGTTAAAAATAAGGTTTGAATACTAAATAACAGCAGCAGAATATACAGAACAAAGGTTCGCTATTTCCAAGCATACAATGGAGCCTCTATTTGCTCCCACAAGTAAGAGTTACAAGAAAAGAGTTTGTCAACAAATTGTAATTTTCTTATATCACTTAGAATTGGTTTACATCAAATAGAGAACATTTACAGCCAGATTCATCAAAGGAAATTCGGGCCAGATTCTGAGAATCTGGCCCTTTGCAAGCGCTATTTTTGGATTTAGGATTCATCATCTCAAATGCAAAATTCGCAATTATAGAAATTGCTAAATTGCGATGAATTGCATTTAAGGAATCTCAATTTGAGATTCCTTAAATGCAATTCATGAACCATTTAAAAATTGCGAATTCACAATCTAGGGCCGCTATTTACTGCGAAGTCTAACTACGTGGTAAATAGCGAAAACTTTGAAAAATGCACTTAAGTGCATTTTTCTAAGTTGTATGTTACACACACACATGTCCTTTGGACATGTGTGTGCGCAACACCAGTGTACATTACCATTTCAGAGGTGCTACAGCGTGTCCTTTGGACACCCTGGCACCCTTGAAATCGCTTCCTTATTTGTGATTTGCTATTTGCTAATCGCGAATAAGGAATGACTCCCCATTCATTCCTATGGGCCTTTAGGTCTTTAGGCCCATAGGTATGAATGGGGAGTCATTCCTTATTTGCGATTAGCAATTAGCGACTCGCAAATAATGAAACTGTAGGAATCGCGATAAATATTGCGATTTCTACATGAATCCCGTTTTGCGAGTCTTTAATAGCGATTCCTTAATAATCGCTATTAAGGACTCGCAAAACATGACAATGAATCTGGGGGTTAGAATGTTGGCATTTGGATTGCACCTGGCATTGCAGCACCTGATTTAATTTATCTCACCATTTGGAGCATATCGGTACAAGCAGATGCCCTTTGTGTTGGCATCTGTATCATCAGTATTCCAGAGACTAATGCAAAAATTCTTTGAGGGTGTTAAAGGTATCAGTTATTTTCAAGATGACATTTGGATAGCTGCTTGCGATGAAAAAGAATATGATTAAAATTTGTTTTCGGAAATTTTATGTGATGATTGCTTGACTGTCGCAACTGAAAAATGTAAACTTAAAGTGAAGAGCTGATGCTTTAAATAGAACCAGAGTGCAAAGTAATCTTTGTGACAATTCTTGGTATGATCTGGAAGAAAATGGATGGGTAGCCGCAATGGAAGGTTTAGACATGAAAATCATTTCTACTAAGGAATGACAGATTGCTGCTATGCATGGTGTTTAATTGACTACAATATGCAAATGGATCAAAGAAGGCTGGCTACTCAATGTTGGTGTATTGCAAGGTTATGTAAATGTTTAGGATGAACTCCTGTGAGGATGAATTAGGTGTGAGACATTGTGATAGAGGGTCAACAAAGAAAGTGGCCCTGCAGGAAAGTATCAATGCACTCAATAGTAAAGAACCCTTCCCAGTGGTCAAAGAATTCTCCAAACCCAGTACAGAAACAGCAGACATCTCACCCTCCCAAGATCTCTACAACAAACTCAGCAACTTCTTCCATCACAAGATTTAGATTTATGACAGCTTCAACAGCTTCATTACCCAAGACCCTCTCTCCCTACCCTCAGCCACTTCGCCCAATGACACCGGACCCCAGCAGACCCTCCTAAGCTGGACTCCCTTCACTGCTGATGACACCCTCAATATCATAAAGAGCATTCACTCCAGAGCACCCTCAGATCCCTATCCGCACCACATCTTCAACCGAGCCGGCACCTCCATCTTCCCCGAACTCTGCCACACCATCAACTGCTCCATTAACTCAGCCACCTTCCCGGAAGACTGGAAACATGCCCTGCTGAAGAAACCCTCTGCCTACCCAACAGACTTTAAGAACTTCAGACCCATCTCTCTGCTCCTCTTCCCAGCCAAGGTCATCAAATAGGCCATCAATGGGCAACTCTCTGAGTTCATCGAAGTGACCTACATCCTAGTCCTCTCTCAATCTGGCTTCCAAAGCAACCACAGCACCAAGACTGACCTCCTCGTAGTCACAGATGATGACTGAGGAGAAACTTCCCTCATCTTCCTGGATTTCCTGGCCACCTGCGATACTGGCTCCCATCGCACCCTATGCACAAAACTCCACAAAGCTGGCATCCACCGGCCAAATGCAGAGAGCCAGACTACCACTGCTCCACTCAGAACCCACAGAAATCAGCTGCGGAGTGCCTCAGGCCCCTCCTTGAGCCCCAATATTTTCGACATCTACATGATCCTGCCTGCAACCATCATCAGTAACTACAGACTCAACATTGTCTCTCTTGCTGATGACACCCAGCTGATTCTCTCCCTCACCAACAAACCCCAGTCACCAAGAACAAATTCCATGACAGGATTAGGGACAGCTGCCTTTAGCTAAACTCAGAGAAGACCGATGTCCACATCCTACGCTTCACCCCTTCCACGTGGGCCGACTACTGGTGGCCAGCAGCACGTGGAACCCCCCCAAATCCATAGATCACGCACAAAACCTCAGCATCATCCTGGACTCCTCGCTCCCCATGAACAGCCAGATCAAAGCTGTCTCATCATCCTACTTCCACACACTACACTTGCTCCAAACGATCTTCAAGTGGATCCCCACTGAGTCCAGAAATACAGTCACTCACGCCCTCATCAGCAGCAGACTAGACTACTTCAAAGCACTCTATGCTGGCATCACCCTGAAACCCCTCAAGAAACAGAACATTCAGAACGGCTCTGCCAGACTCATCCTCAACATCCCCTACCACAGCCACATCACTGGCCATCTGAGAGACCTCCACTGGCTCCCAGTAAACAAAAAAACCACCTTCATGCTCCTCACACACATACAAAGCCCTGCATCGCCTCACATTCCACACACCCACCAGTGACCTCCGCTCTACCCAACTAGCCCTGGCCACGTCCCATAAATTTGTAAGACCACAGCGGGAGGAAGATCCTTCTCCTACCTAGCAGCAAAGACCTGGAACACCCTGCCTCCACATCTCAGGCAATCGCCATCACTTCATCAATTCAGGAAGAACCTGATGACCTGCCTCTTCGACTGAACCACAGTGCCTTCGACGGATCAGCTGTTCCAACACCACCCAGTGCTTTGAGACCCTTACTGGTGAGTAGTCACGCTTTTCAAGACACCTGATTGATTGATTAAGCAGGAGTAAAACCAAATGTAGAGTCCGGGAGCTGTTCTGGTGGCCTGGTATGTATAGAGACATAGAAAAGGTTGTCAAAGAAGTTCATTGTGCAACAACAGTGACAAAGTTTATAGACATTATTGCCAACCATTACATCCAGTTAATAATCCTATTAGACCTTGGGTAAATTTGGTTCTAGATATTATGGGACCTTTGGAGATCATGGGCTTTCATAACAGATTTGTTCTGGTGATGGTGAATTATCATTCCAAGTGGGTCGAGTTGGAATTTGTAGGAGAGGTGACAAATAAGATGGTCATACAGTTTTGGAAAAGGTATATCTCATTGGGTCATCCTGAAGAAATCGGAACAGATCATAGGACTCAGTTTTGTTTTGCAGAAGGTAAGCAGTATTTGATACAGAGGATTTGCTGGAAATGGCCCTTTCTGCAAGGGCACCCCCTCAAATTCTTCCTTCCCCACCCTATTTGCTGAACTCATTTTGTTGGCTTTAGGACTTAGTGCACTTGACCACTGCTATCCACTGCTAAAGTAATTGTGCTGTCTCCTTAAAACATGATAGGATTGGCTCATAGTCAATTGACATATTTATTGTACTTATAGGTCCCGAGTACAGTGCACTACATATGCCCTGGCCCTGTAAATTAAATGCTACCATTGGACGTGCAGCACTGATTGTGCACCCCATTTAAGTAGCCATTTAAACATGTCTCAGGCATGTCACTGCACAGCCTGTTTGTGCAGTTAACCTGCCATTTCAACCTGGCAAAATAAACCTTTTGTCAGACACAAACCTTCCTTTTCAATACGTGTAGGTCACCCTAAGGTAGGCCCTAGAAAGCATCCCAGGCAAGGTGCAGTGTATTTAAAAGTTAGCCGTATACTTTTAAGTTATGTATGTCCTGGTGGTGAAAAATGTTGCTGCAAGACCTCTCTCTTCCATAGGAGAACATTGGAATTGCTTTATTACATGTAATGAGTGTCTTTTCAAAATGGGAAGATATAACTGGTTCAGGTTTGGTGTCTCTGGAATCCTAATTTAAAATCCTAACTTATGGTGAAGTCGGATTTTAAAATGCAACTTTCAGAAAGTTGGCAATTTCTTACCTTAGCCATTTGGTGCTCGCAGTCTGTCTCAGATCACATGACTTGGCAGTTGAGCTTTGTGTATTCCACCTAGATAGCCAATGCCATTAATGGCAGGATGGGGTGAAGGGGTGGGCCCAGCATCCCTTGCACCTGAATAGGCTGTGTCTTGTGTCCACACAAAGGCCTGCATACCCCCTGTAGTTAGTCTAGAGCCAGTGCGGGGGAGATAGGGCACTTCAAGGGCATGCCTCTAGAAAGTTCTCCCTACTTCCAAGGCAAAACTGTGTATAAAAGAAGGTCCTCAGACATCACCACCTCAGTTCACTTCTGGACCTTTGGATACTCTGCCAGGAAGAAGGACTAAGGTGCTTCTGAAATGACTGACAGTCTGCTAGACTGCTTCTCTGCTGGAATCCTGTCTGCTGGCCTGCTGCATGCTTCCCTCTTGCCTGGATGAGAAGGATTGGACCTGATTCTATTGAACCCATAACAACTGCAAAGGTTAGTTGGCTGTCCTCCTAATCTGAAGCCTCGGGGAAATACCAGGCTTCCAGTAACCTTGCATCTGCACCTAGGCTCTCCCATCTGTGAGTCTCCTCTGCCAAGTGGTACCACAACAGTCCTTACCAACAGCACTGACACATTTTGTCTGCTAAGGTGGCATCCTTGAGCTGAACCAATGCATCTCCTCAGCTGAGCAGTGCATCCTTCGGAGGAATCGATGTATCACCGCTGCTGCGCTAATTGGACCTGGCACAGAAATCTGCATCACCCTTGCAGTCCTCGGATCTGATGAATCGCCAAAGGCGCAGTACATTTCTGACCCAGGTCCTCAGACCTCTCATCGATGACAGCCTCAACAACAATGACAGACTCCGAATAGCAACCTCACAGCTCTTCAAAATAGATGCAGCACTAGCCCCGTTAGCATCCTTGACACAAGGATTTCGAATCGCAAGCCCCTGTCGACTGGATTCTCGATGACAACACAATAGTACCTTGTACCGCAGCCTTGAGGCATTTCAGAACTGATGCATTGCTTCGGCTGCGTGGTGCGTCTTCAACCTGATCTACACAAAACTCCACAACCAGGATTTAAGGTACCTTGTTCAGCATGCCTGACTGGGTTCCTGTAGCTGGCCCCGCTCTACTATTGTCAGCCTGAATTTGAGACTTTGTCCCGGTCTGGTGCTACCAGATATCCCTTACTGGTGCTTTGTGCTTTTTGGCACTTTTTCAAATTAAAACTTTGAAAATCAATATCTCAAAATTTACTGATTTGCTTTTTTTGTTCTGATCTTAATTTATTTTCTAAATTCAGGTCTATTTTTCAAACCCGGTATGGGAACTGTTTTGTGTGGAGTTTTTACTGTTTTACTGTTTGAAGTGTTGCACAAATACTTTACAAATTGTCTCAAAGTTAAGGCTGACTGATCTGCGCCAAGCTACCAGAGGGTGAGCACAGAGTAATTTGGGGTTTAATTGTTTTGACTGTTTGTGGTTGCTGCGTGACCGGGGCTTACACCCCAGTCAACCAGTAATCCAATTTCTATCATGTATATACTGCACTCTAGGAATGCAGTATGTAATCTCAGTCCAATGGTTTGGTAGAAAGAGTAAACAGTGTTATTAAAGAGAGTATTTAGATGGTGGTAGCTAATGGCAGTTTGGTTATTTATCACGTTAAACATATGATGTGGTCATAAAGGTTTGCATTGACCACTTGCCAATCACATTTTGAATTGCTGAAAAGAAGAAAACCCCAGGTTGGTTATTTCGATAGGTAGGAGTGATGAGGTAGTTGAAACTGATGAAATCAAATTGAAAGAAAGAGTTATGGTCAAATAGGATTAGTAAAAAATGAATTTTGTTGAAAGATATGGGTCAAAGGACTTCATGGTATCAGTGGAACAAAAGGTTAAGGTAAAATTACTATGGTGTGTTTGCAAAGGAAGATCCATGTTCTCTAAGGCTAGGATTGTGAAGAAGGTAGAAAGAAATTATGTAGAGTTGGATGATGGATCAAGGTGAAATAAAAGTAAAAGTTAAATTAAGCATTCAAAACGCATCAACAAAGGTTGCAAAGGATAAAGCAAAATGTGTAAGACAGGAACATTCTAAGGTAAGAAGAGAAATTAGATTGCCAGTCAAATTGAGAGATTTTGTGTGAATAAGGGAATGTTCCTTTAGCAATGAATTTCCACCTGTTTCTGTTAGTACAGCTTTTCAATCCACCTTGGCATTCGGACTCTAAGCACTCTACCACTGCTTTCCAATGCTAAAGTGCTTCTAATCTAAACATGGTTTTATTTACTTAACCACAAGTGGTATTTTTTATTTATCTGTAAGTCCCTAGCACAATGCACTACTTTCCCCAGGGCCTGAAAATTAAATGCTACTAGTGGGCCTTCAGCAGTGACTGTGCCACTCACACAAGTAGCCCTTTAAACATGTCTCAAGCATGACACTACAGAGCCTATGTGTGATGTTTACACTGCTATGTCAATTCGGCATTTAAAACCCCTTTCAAAGCCTTAAACATCCCTTTTATTACCTATAAGTCACCCCTAAGGTAGGTTCTAGGTAGGGTAAAGGCAAGGGTGCTGTGTAAGTAAAGGTTTGACTTGTACTTTTATGTTTTGCATGTCGTGGTAGTGAAAAAACACACCTAAATTTGTTTTTTGCTACTGTACCCTTCTCATTGGTTAACATTGGGAATTTCATATTACAGTTATAAGCTATTATATTATTTATATTCACTGAAAAAACAAAGGTTAAAGTTAAATATTCACCAGTATTTTCAGGTAACTTGCCCTAAAGTAACTATAACATGCGCCATGCCATGCACATTGTTTTTATCAATTATATCATTTCTGATGTCATTACAAATGCTATCAATGCTGTCGTTGAACATGACATGAGTAAAGTAATATTTAGGGGTATCAGCAGTGCATGACGAGGGCACAAGTTGTGGTTTACTTTAGGGGACGATCTATGGTTACTTGAGAAAACTATAACTAAGAAATTCCATAGTGATTTTTTTTGTTTAAAATAGAATTTTGTAACTGATGAGTTCACCTAGTTATAATGTCAATTTACCCTCTGTTTCTTTCAGTGAATTTCTACGATATTTAAATTTTAAATAAGATATCATTACAATTACCAATTATAATGTCGCTTTAACCTTTGATTTTTCCGGTGATTTTTTTTTTTTTTTAATACAAAGTGAGATGTCCAACTCCATGTGCAGCGTGGGAGTTGGGTGCAGATGTGCCCAGCCCCCACCACGCATGACCGTCAATATGGGTGCTCATCACAATGTAAAGGGTTGTCATTTTAAATATTGTAAGTCAACTGGCTTTCGCAAGGTGTAACCACATCAATATATAAGTGGCATGCCTATTGACTTTTTCAAAGGATTACCACATTATTACACAAAAAGCTTATTGGCTTTGTCAAAAGGGGACCACATAAATATACAAGGCAAGCCTCCTGACTTTGTCAGGATGAGGCCCACATTATTATGCACAGCAAGTCCATTGACTTTATTAGAGGGTGAGTACATAAATATTAAGGACAAGCCATCCGGCCTTGCCAAAGGCTCACCCCATCAATATATTGGCTTTCTCAACAAAAATAAACACTGTTAAAGTCCTTATTTACACTCCTCAGGCCACATATTGCAGCCATAACACCACAAGGGAACCCGCAATCCTCAGCTGAAGAGCAAAAGCTCCAGCTCAACGAAAGCTTGAAAACGTTATTATCTTTTCCTGGAGTCACATTCTCTACACCTCAAGAAACATATGGTTGCTTTTAAAAAGGTTTTCTGGAGGGGAGGGCTGCTGCACTACCTGCTGCCCAAAACTACACTCATTTACATGTTTGTGGTGCTCCTGGCCGGAAAGGGTCGGATGACGGTGGGATTCCCACCTAGATTTTTTTACCTTACCACTCTGAGGAATCCCCAGGTTGACGGGTCTCTTTAGTCTGCATGGGAGTGTAAAGGAAGTTCTTTAAATTCAATACACTTTTGACAGATTCCGAAAATCAATACATTTTAATCTGAAGGACCACTGACTCCAAAGTAAAGTTTGAAAATGTATTACAAAGCCAAAAATAACTCAACATACAAGCACCTCAGCAAGAGGTACAAGAAATAAACTGGCACTAATACGAACATAATCCTACACAAGAATCTCAAACGACTCAGAATTAAAAGCAAAGTTAATTCAAGAAGCATCAGGCATGCAATCACTGTGCCCACTGGAACTCTCGACTGCATCTGTCCCAATGGAAAGAAAAGATTGGTCTGTCCCTACACTAACTCTAAAGTGACATCCCTACTTAACGCTTTAACCGAGGCGGTTTTTCCACTGCGGTGCAAGCGTTCTATTAGGTGGGCGGGGCTGGGTCGGCCGATGGCCGACGCCAGCACGCAAGGGGTTAACCTTCCTCCAGGCAAGAGAAAAAGGTGTCAGCTGTGAAGGCTCCCTAAGAAGCACATTCACTTTTTCCAGGTAAGTAGCCTAAACTACTGAGCTCGTTCTAAGATGTTCCTTACTTTCTCCTGCCTAATCCAAACTAAGACCCATGTCTAACCGCACATCCAATTTGACTGCTTTAGACCGGACCCTAACCCTAGCGTCACTAAGACCGAACTAACTCTCCACCGTCGGGACACTTTCCCTAATACAAAATACCAAAACAAGGGGTACGCAGCAGGTACAGCCTTGCGTACTTTTCCAGTGTCGAACCTTCTTCTTCCAAAAACCGTTGCAGTGTCCTTGGATCCCAGGCACCTTCTCCGCCAAATGTTGCAAATGCACCTCCCAGCACATTCCCTTCGTCTTCACTCCTACCAATCTAACTTCTAAACAATGGCTCATTCTACCTAACGAGCTACACAGCCTTGCACCTGCAAAATAAATGCATGAGAACGAATCCCTCTGCACACTCTAAGTTTCAATTCGATATTCAACTGCAAACACAAGCCTTTTCTCAAGGTACATTTCCCAACTCAACATTTCTAGTCCTGCTAAGTAAACCCACAGTTAGGCCTCTGCTAGCTTTTCATCTCACAGGCCTTTACTCTTTTAAATGCATTTCTAATTTGACAACATAAGCATTAAATTAATAAATCCTAACATTACACTCTGTTAACAAACATTATTCTCATGTTAAAGCATTACATTTCTCATTAAGCAGCCTACACGTGCAACTTTAATATGGCACGTTTAATCTCAATGCACATTGTTTACACAGAACAATTAATCCTAAATTATTTAAGGCATTTTTCTCTCGACTAAGCACTATATTAATCAATAAATTATATAAGCATAATTCTATATACTGTAACACTCGATTAGTCCTACATTTCTAAAACCAAACATTAGTAGGCCCTCTAAATATGTGGGTGCTGGCTGCAGGCGGTTATGATGCACCCCTACAATTTTTCAAACAACATGGTGCTCTATCAAAATCGGCCTAGAGAAGGGGTGCCAACCCGACTTTTAAAATTATCCCTGATTACAGGGTGTCCAGTAGTCTAGTCTGCTGGTGATGAGGCTTCAGTGATCATTTTTGGGGTTTTGTCTGATAGGCACTTGATAATTTTCTTCAGCATCCTTAGGTTGTTGAAGCTGAAGGAGAACACTGTGTTGACTTTGTAATGGCCAGTTTTTTGTCCATTCGGTGGTTTCTTTCTTGCAAGCGTAAAATAGATCCAAGGACTGTAAGCCACCAGGTGGAGTCTCATGGTGAGGCTTCTTTCCAGAAGACCATCTCTTCTGCTTGAGGCAGCTGGATTTCATCCTCAATCATGCATGTGGTGAAATTGTTCCCGGTGTTGGGTGCTCTGTCCAAGAGAGACAGCATCACTCGCATGTCGTCAGCATATGTGAGAATGTATTTGTTGTCAGCCCATATGACTTTGGCCAGTGGAGTCATGTAGATATTGAAGAGTGTCAAACTGAGCGAGGAATACTGTGGGACTCTGCAGATTAGTTCTGTGCTTCATGTGAGTAGGGATCATATGTACACAACAGTGGTCCCTAGCAGGGAGAGGAATAAAATGAAAATGAATATAGACTCAGTCAGTTCTATATTAGTGAAGACATGCCCAGCCGGGCAGAGGTCCTCAAAGTTTATATTTAAATATAGGTTTGCAAAACACAATAACCTATTTTGGGGCGCGGTCACTATAATATTGTAAGTCTATGGCTTTCCTAATCTCAGTCCATTAAAGAGGCTGCAGATGTCAAACGTTTCTGCCTTACCTTTTTAAAGAACCTTTTGTCACCAAATGTATAAATAAAATGTGGGTTCCCCTGTTTGATATCTTTCAGCATTGCTAAAAAAATAACACATCCTATCTCAGAAGAGTCTTGCATACCGCATGACATTCTACAGTTTTTTAGTTGAAACGTTCATGCATACTAATGGGAGGTGAGATGAATCCCGCCCAATTGGCAGGTTTCATAGAAGCAAGAAAGGCATAAGCTAACCCTCTTATATACCAACACTGAACAATAAAAGCCATGGCTGACATCGACTCACACATCTAAAAAATGCATGGCGCCAAAGCCTGCACTATCAACTTAACGAAACTTCACAAAATTGTACTTAAGCATTGCTTCAGAGCTTGATCAGTTACCTATTTGATAAAGCATTGTCAGTGCACAGTGCAGTCAACACTGCATAAACTATAAACCTTACACGAGAAGGTCCGCAACACAGGAAAATAATAACTCTAAATCGTTATAAACACAGGTATGTTTACACAATTCACCCCAACACCTATGCCAACTTGAAACTCATTGAATAAAAAGACATCTGAAAATCAGCATACTAAACAATAATCCAAAAACTAAAGCACACAAGCACTCCAAAGGTGTTCCGAATGCATTCTTCGAATCCTCGATGCCTGAACTTCAGTGTACACAAGAATAACCGTCTATGCAAAAAGTAATTACATGATGGAACCACAATTTTGACTGTTCCTCATAGCAAGGTCTCACATTGTCATTGCACTGCATGGTTGCTTGTAGCATAAATAGCACTTCTTTCGCTCAGCAGGCCCTTCTGGTCTCACAGAGACCGTTCTGACATGTCTCCTGTTGCAATCTCTACAGCAGGGGTATCCAAACCGGTCCTGGAGGGCCAGATCCCTGCCAGATTTTTAAAATTACTACATGTATCTCAATGGGGATATCCAAAAAATCTGGAATGGATCCGGCCCTCCAGGACCGGTTTGGAGACCCCTGCTCTACAGTCTCTGGCAATTGCTCCTAAAAAAGTGATGGACATCAGTTTAATATCCATTCTGAGCAGCCACCTGTAGATCCAGTCCAAGCCACACTGATTTTGGGCCTTGATCTAACTTCCTCTCACTGGGTTCCATCCCAGCAGCACACAGCTGCTTCCGGAAGGTGGATTTGGGGACAGACGATCCTACTCTTTACCCGCAAACTCAGGTTTCGGTGTCTGCAGGTTCCTCACTCATGCCTGGTAGAACCCTTCAACTCCACATGACAACAGACAGTGTGAGCTGAAATTCCTTTACTTTCCTCTTGAAACTGCAGATTATTTTCTCTTGCACTGCTAGATGGGGTACTACCACTTGCCTTTTTATTTGAGGCTTCATTTTTTTCTTATTCACTAAATTGTGGCCTCTCTGTCACTCTTAGAAACTGTAACGTATTATATTTTCTCATACTGTGTAAATATATACGTAATGCATCACTAGGGTCCATATAATGAGCTCACTGACCCTGTTTGCATCGCCATGTACCGTTAAACAGGTGCACAAACATGGAAGATGCACCCTATTGAAATCAAAGTACTGTCCCCAGGGCAGACATGAACTTACAACTGCCCTAAAGTTTAAACATTCGTAAAATAGGGAGCAGCTCAGGGTTTCACTATGCAGGCAGCACCCACCTGCACTTCAAAGAGGGGGCAGAGATTCCCCTGAAGAGGTGTGCAGTGAGTGACTTACCCGCCTGCAGGGAAATATATCGGGGGGTATATGCACCGCCTCCCTCCAAGCCGCATTTAGAGGGTGCGCAGACTGTGTGCTTCCTGATGTAACTGAGTAGTAGTAGTAAAGTAACTGAGCTTATAAAGCGCCTGGTTACACTAGCCAGTGTGTCCCCGCGCTGTACCGCTGAGGAACCCATCCTGGCCTGTTCCTGTGAGGCGCCCACTCCTGGGCACCCCAAGGTGAAGCCAGGCATCCTTAGCGATTAGGGCCGGTGTGGAGATTAAGCAAGCTATTTCCCAGAGTTGCAGAGTGGGACCCATGATTAGAGTAGGCACTGTGGCGAGAATTATCGGGTCTGTAGACATTGAGCCCAAGATCCTGCTGCAACGGGAATTGAACCGTGGTCCCGGGTCAGATCTCTGCATCAGGGTCTGCCACACTGCCACACAGTGAGCCACACTTCTCCGCATGGCCTCCTTGCTCGCATCCATGCTCCATGGAGCAGAGGCAAAGTGTTCCCTCATTTGCATGGGGGCCATGCCCCCTTGTATATGAGGGAACACCCTCCAGAGATAGAGCTGGCACTGTATGTACGCCTGCCTACACTATAAGAGAGGGCGGCACAAGCATCTGCCTCTCTTTCTGTAACACTACAGTGCCCCAGGGGTGCACACGCTTGTTGTGCCCCCAGAGCACTGTTTGTATTACAGGCTAAGGAGCACTGAGATAGTTTTTTAGGTGGCCAGCTATCCCCTCACCAGAAGCCAGAGATGTTTAAACAAGAGACCTTTGCAAAATACATTTATAGTCCGAATTAAATTGTAAAAATGAGCAAAAGCTGTTAGAGGAAAACCCGAACACTTCTAACATCCAGATCAATTTAAAGCTAAATAATCTCTACATCTACACGAAAATGTTTCATGGATAATTTAGTTTTATAAATAGCGGGCTATGCTCCTCCCTGGAACATCGTATTATAATAATAATTATAGATTGTGCAGCGCAATATTCAAAGCAGCAATTAAGTGAACAGTGGATGTTTGTGACTTTCCATATGTTACAAGCGTTAATTTGGCTGGAGAAGAACTATTTTTGCACAGGAATATTTTTATCTCTTTGAATTTTGCTACATGGTTAATGAAAAAACATAGTTGGAAACAGGTGTTGAGTGATATCAAGGCTTTTCGTTGGTTGAAAGATGTTGATTTTATTTAATTTGGAATTGAGTTTTGCGTTCTGGAGTTTAAAGCTTCATTGAACTGCCAAATTAAAGAACTAAAAAACACATTGAAGATAATGTAAACTCAATTTTTAAGTATATCTGTTTTCAGTGCTGCAAAATGTGCTAAAAAAAAGCATTTAAGAGAACTGGACTAGGGGTACTATTTTACTAACTCTTACCCGTTCTAGATGTTTGAGACCAATTCACAAAGGCAAATCAAAGTGCATAAAACAGAATTACGTTAGTGTAACTTAAAATACTGAAATAAATATGTAAATCAAACTCTGTATTATTATAAATGCACATTGATTTTGCAGCCCATCACTCGCTTCATCTTTTCCACAAAGTTTCTTTTGTTGATCCTATTTCTTTTTCAAAAACAGTTGATTGACCTGTTTATTTTTCACGTGAGTTGGTTTAAGTCATGTCAAACCTTTCCTAGAGGCACCAAAACCATCATTTACACATGTGCTGTTGTTCATATCTCTTTAATAATCTCACCATACCCCTATCAATCAGTGGTGTATTTCAGAAAGTAGTTTGAACATACATGTATGGAGTGTCAGTACTGGGTCATATTAATGCTAGAAATCTGAATTTTATGAAGGCTGTTGCCTACAAACAATAAGGCCACTGATTACTTGTTACATTTTAGTCATTTATACAGTCTCAACTGGCATGTATAATGATTGAAAGCAGTGGTCCTATTTGTTTATGGAAAGGAGCGTCGACGTTTCGACCCGTCTTGGGGTACAGGGGTAACTGAGATCCTCGACCTGCGGGTCTTCCTCAGGCCGTGTGTGACACAACCTTCATACCGTGGTTTTTAAAGCTGTGGACCTATAATAAATTAAGGCAATGTTCAGGGGGTTGCATGGATATATTGTTGTAAAAAGAGGGACACTAACCTCAAATGTTTGCTTACCCAAAATTCCTTTTTAATGGGATGATCACGGTCCTCCTACACCTGGATGGACGTTAAAAGTATTTGACCACAGTCCAACTCCTACAATTAATAAGGTGTAGTCGATATGTTAAGTATCAATTCTTAGTCTACATAGGTATCGGTGAAGTTTTCTCTCACACAAAAGCGTACAGGCTTACCAATTTAGTGGTCGTGTGCGTTCCACACAATT
This sequence comes from Lissotriton vulgaris, assembly GCF_964263255.1. NCBI lineage: Eukaryota > Metazoa > Chordata > Amphibia > Caudata > Salamandridae > Lissotriton > Lissotriton vulgaris. The sequence continues at coordinate 157,802,282 of NC_141690.1, forward strand.
AATCAAGTGGTGACACCAGAGGTAGTAGATACAGCTCACAGACAAAGCACCGTCCGTTGCTGCAAGGGAACACATAGTAGGTGTGTTTACCGCGGTGCCATTCTAAGGTTATAGGTAATTTGCAAAGAAAAGCCATGGTGTTTCATACCTTTAGGTGTTCTCATATGGACATCACTTGTTAGGGTGTTGATTAATGAGATATGCTGCTCAGTCCAGACGCCGAAAAATGCTGCAAGGGTATACCTTTATCACTAACACGCTGCACCGTAATTTAAAAACGACATTTAGGTAACACTCGTCCTGTATACCCTTGCAGCATTTTGAATTAGCAAATAAGGAAAAATAAGAAATCGCTAAAAAATAGCGATTTTGTACATACATTCCATTTTGCAATTTCTAAATAGCGATTCGTTAATAATCGCTATTTAGAAATCGCTAAATCGAATCTTGATACATCTGCCCCATACTTCTTATATATATTGTGTGGTGAAATAGTTCATGGATGCTCAGTGAACACAGGCAGTGTTACAAAAAACATGGTAAGTGCCCAAAAGGTTGTATATCATAATGTCAGGGCCAGAACAACAGGTACCAGAAATATCATGAAGGTAAGATTATTTAAGTATGCATAGATTTACTATACTTAACTCCACATTCATGAACTTTGACATTATTATATATTTGTATATGCACATATATGATATACGTATATAGCTATCTACGTCTATTTAGATGGAGAAATAGATAGATAGATAGACAGATAGATAGATAGATAGATAGATAGATAGATAGATAGATAGATAGATAGATAGATAGATAGATAGATAGATAGATAGATAGATAGATAGATAGATAGATAGATAGATAGATAGAATAGAACGGTGGCAGCTGTATACTAAAAGCTAGCAAAACTCACCATAAGTGGCTTAATTACCACTGGAGGTGAAACTATAGACAGTTCTGTTGACTCATGCATCCACTGCAGGTGCTGTGTTTCATCCTATGGTTATAGATTCACATTCTGGTGGATCCTCTCAGGCATTCATCCCTCTAAAGTCAATACTATGAATACCATTGGGCTAGGTACCAATAAAATATATCTCTTCTGTCTGTAGTGTCAGGTGGCGTTCTTGGGGTTCAAGGCAGGATACATTATGTTGGGAGCAGGAGAGTAATCTGAATTGCATGTCAATTGTTTTATCCAGCCTATAAAAAATGCATATCTAAGTAGCTTATTCAATTGTGTAGGAATTTATGAACTCCACACCGTCAAGAGGAATTGAGGATCTTGAAATATGATATGCATCAACCCATTGTTTTTGCTGTTTCTAAACATTTGTTTATGATGTGGTGTATATGTAAGCGATTTTTATGACCACATCCACGTGCTTATGGACAAGATCTACATTTAAATATGGAACTTGTATTGAAAAGAAAGGAAGCTTTGCCAGGATGTGCATTTGTTAAGTTGCCACCAAGGGCCTCTGGCTCTTAGGAATCTGCTGCATTAGGGTTGTACTTTTTTGGAATGCAATGATAACATTTGCATGCTTTTGCTGCTGATAGATATTGCACTTTAAGAATTATGCTGCTTGAGGTTAAATGTTTTGTACTTAATTTTTATTTGTTTTTAAATGCAATACCTTTTTTCAAATGAATATTTAATATTTGTGTGTATTTATAATGCTCTTTAATGGCAGCTTGCCGAAATAAAGATGATGACATTGAAATTGGAGTTATCTGTTTATGCATAACTCTTCAGTTGCACTTAACGTACCCTGTGCTTGTTTCTCATCTGTGTAGATTTGCACAAACAGTAGTTTATGGGTGTCACAAAAATAACATCCATTAGCCACATATAAATCCAATCTAAACAGCTTGTTAGTGCATGTGTCTGACAGCTGGCAAATGAATTATTTCACAGTTATATTGGACTATATCAGCTGTCCCCAAGGTATGTATTTTGTATAAGTTGACCTACATATTATAATGCTCTGCTCTTCCTCTTTCCAAGAGTTCCGCTCATTAATGTTCATAGTGCTAACACTCATGTGCAAAGTCTGTCTGTTTTGTGTGTGCATGCATTCAGTAGCCTCGGGACAAATGTAAAGCCGATTTATCTCCAGCAAATTAATGCTCTTCTGGCTTTATAGAGGGGATCTTGTAAACCATAATGTATATATATATATATATATATATATATATATATATATATATATATATATATATATATATATATCAACACAAAAGTTTGCCACACATGAAGACGCCACCTGCAGTGAAGTTGAAAAAGCCTTTAATGGAAGACCAGCATCGTGCAGCAGCAAAGTTCCACTCCAAAATATAGGGAGCCTAACGCGTTTCAAACACTGGCGTGTTCTTGTTCACAGGCAGGCGAGAAGTGTTAGCGGATCAGCTGGGGAGCATCTGATAAATGTTCCAAGTACCGCCCTTTGTGGGCGTATGCAAAAGAGCATGTTGGTGCTTGTAGTTCCCGCAGGGTATTCCTTTCTGTTATGGCCGCTATGCACCTCATAATTAGCCATAGTATTGTCCAAGTGGGTTGGGGGGGCCCAATGCACACTGCAATCGGTGCGATGTATCAGTCAAACCACACGACCTTCGCTGCTCCGTTTGTGCTCAGAAGAAACTGAACATGGACACTGTAGAATCACAGGGGGGCGTCTTCGCGACCTTGCAGGCTGCCCTTTATCAACACGAAAGTTTATATATATTCACTGAAAAACCATAGGTTTCAGGCCTTATATAGTTAGGGATTAGCTTTTAAAAACCCCTTGAAATTCACTGAAAAAAACATAGGTTTCAGGCCTTATATAGTTAGGAATTAGCATTTAAAAAACCATTGAATGGAGGCAAAGCACACGCCCATCTGGGCTGGGTTCATTTAAATAAATGCAGGTGATTCACACTCTTGTTGCCGTGTTGTCCTTTGCTGATGGCTTGTGAACAAGGGTCATTCCGAAACGCGTCAAACCAGCTATTGTACAGCGGGATGCCATGAATGCTGCAGTCTTCACTTTAAGAGGCTCCGGGAGGGCCTTCTCACTCTGGGTAACCTTTTGTCTAATTTTAGCGGCGATGCCTAAGCCGCGAGGAGGAACCGCCGCTGAGTTGCGGACCTGGGTCGCCAGGAGCATCTGGCACATGAAGCAGGATGGTATATGCCTAAAAGTGAGTGACTTACTACAGCAGCGTCTTGATGATCTTCGCTGACCCACTGGGGATTTTAATGCTCGAATATTGGGAAACTTGGCAACACCCACTTGGGAAGTATAGGGTGTTGAGACTGCAAAGACCACAATGCTTTGTTGCATACGCCCACGGAGGCAAAGGACGCACCCATCTGGGCTGGGTTCATTTAAATAAATGCAGGTGATTCACACTCTTGTTGCCATGTTGTCCTTAGCTGATGGCTTGTTACCAAGGGTCATTCTGAAACGCGTCAAGCCAGCTTTTGTGCAGCGGGATGTCATGAATGCTGCAGTCTTCACTTTAAGAGGCTCCGGGAGGGCCTTCTCACTCTGGGTAACCTTTTGTCTAATTTTAGCGGCGATGCCTAAGCTGCGAGGAGGAACCGCCACTGAGTTGCGGACTTGGATCGCCAGGTACATCTGGCACACGAAGCAGGACGGTATATGCCTAAAAGTGAGTGACTTACTACAGCAGCGCCTTGATGATCTTTGCTGACCCACTGGGGATTTTAATTCTCGAATATTGGGACACTTGACAACACCCACTTGGGAAGTATCGGGTGTTGAGACTGCAAAGACCACAATGCTTTGTTGCATACGCCCAAGGAGGCCAAGGACACGCCCATCTGGGCTGGGTTCATTCAAATAAATGCAGGTGATTCACACTCTTGTTGCCGTGCTGTCCTTAGCTGATGGCTTGTGAAGAAGGGTCATTCCAAAATGAGTCAAGCCAGTTGTTGTGCAGCAGGATGTCATGAATGCTGCAGACTTCACTTTAAGAGGCTCCGGGAGGGCCTTCTCACTCTGGGTAACCTTTTGTCTAATTCTAGCGGCGATGCCTAAGCCGCAAGGAGGAACCGCAGCTGAGTTGTGGACCTGGGTCGCCAGGAGCATCTGGCACACGAAGCAGGACGGTATATGCCTAAAAGATGATCTTCGCTGACCCACTAGGGATTTTAATGCTCGAATATTGGGACACTTGACAACACCCATTTGGGAAGTATTGGGTGTTGAGACTGCAAAGACCACAATGTTTTGTTGCATAAGCCCACGGAGGCAAAGGACACGCCCATCTGGGCTGGGTTCATTTAAATAAATGCAGGTGATTCACACTCTTGTTGCCGTGTTTTCCTTAGCTGATGGCTTGTGAACAAGGGTCATTCCCAAACGCGTCAAGCCAGCTATTGTGCAGCGGGATGTCATGAATGCTGCAGTCTTCACTTTAAGAGTCTCCTGGAGGGCCTTCTTACTCTGGGTAACCTTTTGTCTAATATATATATATATATACCTGGGATCCTAACTGGGCATTCTGGGTGTTGCAGTCCATTGAAAGATCGCAGGACAAGCAACAGGTGTGTGAACATCGAAGGGGGCGGAACCCTTTGAACTTTCAAATGGAGGGCAGGGCGCTCACATGAGCAAAGGACAGCTTCCTGACTACCTGGGCGCTGAAGAAGGCTAACCTACGCCAAAATGCATTCGCCCGTTTCATGTAAATAAAAGGCTTCCTCGATCTTCCCCTGCTGTGGCCTCTGCCTGCTTTCTTTTTCGTGAAGGAGATGTTTGTGCATATATATATATATATATATACTCAAAGATAGCACCATCACTGTATAGTTGCTATCTCGATATCTCGAAGTAAGAGTTAGCATCTCTTCAGAATTGGTTGAGTTCACCAGTCCTGAAGAAAAGTTCTTCGTGATCATTAGCAGCCTATAAATTTGTTCTCTTACAAATGTGAAAATTAAGCATAACTGCACCTAAAGCTAGTCGATGAAAGTTCTGCATGTATTGAACAAGGGTGGGAGTTATAGAAGTGGTCCAGAAATGGGTATTTCCATAAAAAAATCGTATATAAATATTTTGTAAAATCTACCACAGACTCCTAAACAGAAACACACTTTGCATAAGGAAAATGATTTTTCCAACTATTTGATGTAAATGTGTGCAGAAGTTTTGAAACATTCTGAATTTTATCAGCCTGATTCGTGAAGCTAAATTGAGGTCGCAATAGCTGCGAAAATGCTATTACGGGCGCAGTTCCCATAATCGGAATTCACCATGAAAAAAGCGAATTTGCAAACACAGCATTGCGAAATCGCTAAAATATTCGCAGAATCCCGGCAGTAGACCATTTGCGAATCGGAAATAGCGAGAAATCACGGATTCTGTGAAAATAATAGGGAATTCGCAAATTCCTCGCAATCAGGATTCATGAAAAATCGCAATTAGCGAAAAAACCCAAAATCGCATTTTGCGAGGCGCAATTTAAGGACAACCCAAAGCAGGTGGTAACCATTAAACCCATAGTAAAAAAAAATTTGAAAAACCGTTGGCCTATCAGCAACTGGTACAGGCTTGACCAAACACACTTAAGGAGAAGCAGCATCAGCATAAGGAGCGTCACAATGCCAGGAATGTACATGATGGTCAGGCGGTGAAGGCTACAGCGAGCAGCACGGAGGAGACGCAGAATCCAGGCCAGGATCTTCCGCCAGCGGGTCACCCTGCTGGGCCAAACCAGAGAGCAAATTTATGCAAAGTACCGCCTGAATGGGGCAATGATCATCAAGCTAATTCAGGACCTTGACCCCCTGCTGCAGCACCCAACAAGGCGGACCAATGCCGTGCCAACACATGTCCAGGTATTGTGTAGCCTGCACCTCCTGGCCTCCGGGAGCTTCCAGGGGATAGTTGCGGCTGCTGGGGGGATATCCCAGCCCACCATGTCCTGCTGCCTAGGGAGTTTCCTTGACGCAATGCTGACCCAGCTACACCACCACATCAAATTTCCAACAAGCCAACAGGAATTGGATGAGACCAAGCTACAATTCTACAATGTTGCGCATTTCCCACACGTGATAGGATGCATTGACTGTACCCACATCCACATCTGCCCACCAGCTGCAACGGAGTACATGTACCGCAATCGCAAGTCCTCCCACTCCCACACCATCCAGGTGGTCTGCAATGCAAAGACATACATCACGGACATAGTGGCACAGTACCCGGGGAGTACACATGACTCATTCATATTCCGGCGCAGCGGCCTCCGCACACGACTGGCCAGGGGAGACTTCGGGGAAGGACACCTACTTGATAAGTACACTTTGCCCACAATGTCACACTGCGATGAAGTAGCTGCGCTGCAAAGGCACTCACCCTCTGCTCCTCTCAATCAGGTGACAGTGGCTACGCCCTGCGTGAATACCTCCTCACCCCATACCTCAACCCTACTACACCACAGCAACGGCGTTACAACGTAGCACACATACGCACAAGGAATTGCATTGAGAGAACCTTTGGGCTACTGAAGAGCAGATTCCGCATACTTCACAAGACAGGTGGGGCCATGTACTACAGTCCTGAAGTTTGCTGCCGCATTGTGGCTATGTGTGCTATACTACACAACATTGCTACCAAGCGCCGGATACCTGTCGACATCTCTGGCAGTGAATCGGAAGGGGACGACCGGCCACCTGCACATGCGCGCCATGCACGTGGGGAGAACCCAGCTGAAGGCCACAGACGATGCAACCACATCACAATGAACAGTTTCTAGTGCACCCTCTCCCCTCACCCAACAAATCACAATTGCATGCAAAATTTAAAAATGACACAACGCCAATGTGGGATGCTAAATTAAATATAATTGTTTGATTCACAAAAAAGGTTCCAGTTGCCATCCTTCAAATGCTAACAGTATTTCAGCATACTGCTGCGTCGAATACACTGGGCAGGCTTATGTTCAGCCTGTGCCTGTACAAGTACCATTCAGTCAGGTGCTCCTCCGCCGCGAAGCACCCGTGCGCCTCTCTGGCTCCACCTCAGCCTCCGCACATGTCCCTGCAGTGGGCCTGGGGCTGCGCCTCAGCGCCCCTACGTGTGAGGCAGAGTGGCTGCTCACACTTGATGTCCCCTCACTGGCATCATCACCCCCGACAGTGGCAGGTAGAGCAGGGTGAAGTGCGGTCACGGCAGTGGTCAGGTGCTCAAGTACCCTGGCCACATCCTCGCAGCACTGAATGAGCTGCTGCTGCTGCGCCAGGGACCGGCGCGATAGCTGAGAGGTGGCATTGCCCACAACATAGTTTGACCGTGTGTAAGCCGTCAGCCGGGTCAGTAGCTGACGGTGGCGGCGGCGGGCTGTGTTGCGCTGTGCAATCATTGCAGCTGTGTTGGCCTCCATAGCTGCAGTGATGTGGGCCATCCCCTCCCCCACACCTGCCATGGCTCCGTCATGCGGTCCATCCGGTCCCCCACACCTGCCACATTGCGGCAAATGTTGTAAAGCTGAAGCTGTATGGCCCCTTGCCGGCGTGCCTGCAGCTGGTGAATCCTGAGCATGCGACGTTCCACACTCATGCTCGGCAGCCACTGTCCATTCCCCCTCCTGTTGCTGGGAGCATTGGTCTGCAGGTGAGACCTGCCACGCCTGCTCTGCTGGCCTGACACAGTGGGTGGCCGCTGTGTCGCCGCTGTCGCAGGACCTGTTGTTGATGCTCCAGCTGATGGTGGAGTCAAGCTAGGCATTGCTGGTACGGCAGGGGCTGGAGGCACACTGGTAGTGGACCTGGCTGCAGGGGTTGTTGCTGCAGCAGAGGCTGGAGGCACACTGGTGGTGGACCTGGCTGCAGGGGTTGTTGCTGCCGCAGAGGCTGGAGGCACACTGGTGGTGGACCTGGCTGCAGGGGTTGTTGCTGCGCCAGACGCAGGAGGCACACTGGTGGTGGACTTGGCTGCAGGGGTTGTTGCTGCGACAGGGGCTGGAGGCACACTTGTGGTGGACCTGGCTGCAGGGGTTGTTGCTGCGCCAGACGCAGGAGGCTGTGTATGTAACGGCACCTCCTCGTCATCCTGTGCTTCCTCATCTATTTGCAGCCTCTCGCTGTCGCTGCTGTCTGCGCCACCTGTGAGGGGAAGTGGACGTTTATTAGTTGCATGTATCTGTCACACGTGCAGTTGCTACATGCATGCTGGGTGACATTCCCTGACTGCCTATGGCTTTGTGTACTTTTGAACCTGTCTGGCTGCATTGGGGTACTTCTACATTGTGGCCACACTACATGTCCCACAATGCTTTAGGGCAATACCTGATGTGCACCGATGGCATGACTATGGAACTTTATGGGAGGCTATATGGTCATGGCCATTCATAGGGGACAGGGTCGCAGTCACATGCCACTTACCTTGGATGTCTTGGGTGAGTCCAGACGGGTCACTCCGATGCACGCCTCAGCCTCCAGCGTGTCTTCTACTCGATCCTCCATGGGGGTGTTTAGAGGGACTGTAGGTCCTCCCCCTCCAGTGCCCAGGGACTCTCCAAGCCTCTCAGCTACCTTCTCTTTGGCACGACCTCGGAGGTCGTACCAACGTTTCTTAAGTTCATCCAGTGACCTGTCGGCCACACCCACAGAGTTCACCGCGGCCGCTATGCCCACCCAGATCCTGCGTTTCTCCTGCTTGGGCACCCTCCTTGAGTCCTTCCCGAACAGTTTGGAGTGGTTCTCCACAACCCCTTCAATTAAGTGCTCCAACTCCTGCTCGTAGAACTTTAGCTTTCTCTTGCGCCCTGTGGTGTTGCTGGGCCCAGGTACTGCCTCCTCAGACATAGCTGCAGTGTAGTTGGAAAATGGTAATCCAAGCTGAATTGCAGGAGCTGTCTCTGTGGCTGCCTCGAGGTCTGCCTCACTGTGGTGAATGGGGGTGGGAACTGGCTGCTTCCTGGTTGTGATGTCATCACTGTGCTCGAAATGCGACTTCCCATTTTCCCGATCTCGTGATTTTGCGATATCGCAAATCCGACATGGATGTAGCCGGAAATAGCGATTTTTCTGCGATTTTCGATAATCGCAAACGGTTTTTGCGGCCGCGTGTGAATCGCTTTTTTTTATCGCAAAACATCATGAATCCCATTCTGCGATTTCTCAATTGCGATTCGCAGTTAATCGCTAATTGAGAATCGCAGAATCCGGTTTTCATGAATCAGGCTGATTCTGTTACTGTTAACTGCGAGTGCTTTGTGATTGCAAACCCTGCAACAGACTTAGACCCTGATTACGAGTTTGGTGGTCTTTCTGTAGGACCGCCACCTCTGAGGTCCCAGGAAGACCACCAAGCCTATGGTGAAGCCGCCCACCTGATTCCGAGATGGAGCCATGGTTGGCGGAGTGGCAGCGGAGGTGTCATAGCGGCAGGTGTGTTTGGATCATAGGAACATTAAGCATCATAACACCATGGTGACTGCGCCTCCAGCACGTCCATGCCCAGTGTGGCATGCATCATGTTGTGCACGTACTCCAATGGTCACATTTCCATGCCTTTACGCCAAGCACTAAATTGTAATATGGCAGTCGGACCGCTGGGGGGGGGGGGGGTCTGACCGCCAACATGAATACGGCAGTCTCAGGACTGCTGTACCCTTTTTTAAGGCCCTAAATTACAGGCTTTTTACTTGCAAAAGCAATTGTCCCAGTGTACTAACTGTATTTAATAAGTTAGGAAAGTCTTTTTAACTCGCAAAGCGCCTTTGCCCAAAAAGAAATAAGGAAGGAAATGAAATGTGTGTACCTTTAATCTTTGCAATTTGGAATACAATGTATGAATGTTTTAATGCTGTGTGCCACAAATTGCGGTTGCAAACCATTGATCAGTTACCGACAGCGGACATGGGATAGTCAGTGATTTGCAATCTGGAAGCTGTCCCTATGTGACAGCTTCCGCCCTTCTGGATTATGGTGGGTGACTGAAATGGGACTAGATTGTGGTCTCGGGACCACTGTTCTCTCAGACCTGCGTTCATCTTTGTTATCAACGCAGCCCGTTACTTCAGTATAAAACAAGATAAGTTATGCAAGTGCAATTTATTAATTGGTATAATTAGTGTTCTTATTATGAATGATCTCCTACAGCAGTTTTACATGTATTTCAGTCAGACTAAAGAATTATTTTTAAAGTGCTGCTGTAGATTTTAAGGGGCAGATTTATGAGTTTTGGCGCATCTCTGCAAATCAGCAGGGATGCGCCAGAACTGATGCGTCACGCAATTCCCTCCTTGCGGCACCACAGATGCGCCGCATTTACAATGCGGCGCACCATGGTGCAAGGAAGGGCAGATGCCTGACGCATCTTGTGGTGTACGGGCGGCGCATTGCTGGAGTAGCGTCGCAAGTGCGACGCAACTCATGCAATGTACAGAGGCCACCCATACATAACGTGGTGCGTCACTCCTTACGCCTGCTTCAAGCAGGCGTAAGTATTTGACACAGCAGCCTCGTAAAACTGACTCAGTGTAATCTTGTAGATTTCACTGCGTCAGTTTTACAGGGCTTTCCTACGAGGGAACGCCCACCCTGCGACAGAACGCCCACATGAAACCTGACGCAGGTTTTATGTGGCGCAGGGGTTTACAACGTGACGCATCTGCCTAGATGTGTCACGTTGTAAATAGGTCGCAGGGATGCGCCACGTTTCCGCGCCGTTGCGTCACGCAACGGCGGCATAAACGTGGAGCATGTCCGTCATAAATCTGCCCCTAAGTGTGTCCCACTATACTCACAGGGACACATGTGGAGTACACGAGTGGATGGCATGGTTGATGAAGATTTCACTTCTGAAGCTCTGACCGCAGGCCTTTCAGATCTGTCCAAACAATACACATACTACTATATTCTGTGAATTTTCAAGATACAGTACAACGGCATCTTCCAATCTCATAGCATGCTCGTATTTGTCAATGCAAGTGGCATTTATTGCTCAATATAACTTACATACATTACTTTTATAGGACCTTATGAGTGTCAAAGTCAATTATAATATGGCTGGACAGCATTTATCAAACCAGACTATCAATTTCATTGGTACTTAAGATTGCAGTTGAAATATATTTGCTGTCTGGGTGCAGTATTTCACACTTCATGGACCAAATTTGCTTGAGGAATTTGCATTCACAATTCAATTTTGGTGTCTCTGTGAAAGTTAATTTGTGATTCCCAATGCACAAATGTTAATTGCAAATCATTGTTGACAGTTTGTATCTTAACGTACATATTGCAAACAGTTGTGAGTCAGAAAGGCAGGCATCTTCCTAATTTCAAGGTAATCTGTGCTAGGTACAGTTTGAGCTCCTGTAAGGGAGAGATGCACTTCTACCAGGTGCAATATAGCACCCACCTCTGTAATATGCAATGCACACGGGTAAGGTTCCTGAACAGTGTGCAGCAAAGAATCACTCACTGACTGCCAAAGCCAGGAACCTTAAAAAGACTCTGCAATGAACTGAACCCTACTGCCCAAGATATCTGAATTAGAATGATATTTGTACAACACACCGATTACTTGAATACCTACTGGAGAAATAGGGCCTACCTAACCTAAATGAAAAAGACATATACCAGTTAGTCTCAAAACTGCACTGCCAAGCCTGCTATGTAGATGATGGCATGTTTATAGTAATTTGAGATTCGTAAGGCGCATTAAAGTTTTGAGTTGTTGCAAAAATGTGTAATGTGTAATTCTGCACATTTTACAGAAAGAGTCCCTGTTAAAAAAGAGGGTCGCTAGTTGGCAGAGGTTTGCACCTTATCCAAGTAGGGACCCTTGCTTCTAGTCAGGCTAAGAGAGTTACACATTTTAGATATCCCATGCTCACCCCTTTGGTAGCTTGGAACGAGCCCTATGCCAAAGGCAATGTGTAAAGTATTTGCACCAGACACACAGTAACACAGTGAAAACACACAGAGTGGACACCACACCAGTTTAGACAAATAAAATATCTTTATCTAAACCAAACAAGACCAAAACGACAAAAATCCAAACTACACAATTTAAAATATGACTTATTAAACATTTCAAGCAATTCTGTCCATAGAAAACTATGGGTGTGTGATTTTTACATAAAGTTCCTCAAATGTGTAAAAATTCACTGGGCAAAACAGCTGCAGCGAGGGGGAGCATCGGAAAAGACAATGATGCATCTGTTCCTGAGTCCTTGAAGAGGCAATGCAACAGTTCTGCTGCACCCAGGAGAAGTGATGTATCAAATCTGGACTATACGAGGAAGTGATGTATCGATTCCAAGATGGTACTGGTCTGTGGGTGATGCATCTGAAAACTTGTTACACGGGTGCGCTGCGTCAGTTTCTTCAGCCACGGTCCCCAATGTTTAGATTCTTTCAGCCTTACATCTGGGCCTGCAATTGAGTCAGTAATCTCGGACTTTGGAGATCGGTGTACAGGACTCGGCGTGCAGTGGATTTCTCAACCGCTGCATCAATACTTCGGCCGCACGGCAGCGGAACATGGACATTTCTCCGGCTCGTTGGTGTTGTATCGGAAAAGCCGGCGCTGGAAGGGTGAACTAGAACAGGCACCTCCTGGTAGCTCAGAACACCTAGAAGTAGAGAATAGATCAATGTAGCTGGTTTTGAAGTCTTTGTGTCCCTGAGACTTCAAAACAAGAGGCAAACACACAAGCCCTTGGAGATTCTTCACAAGCAGGTTCACAGCAAAGCTCCAGTCTTTTTCCTCTCCCTGGTAGAAGCAGCTACTGCAGGCCAACCCAGCAAAGCAACACACAGCAAAGGGGCCATACTCCTCCTTGCATCTCTTCAGCTCTTCTACTTGGCAGAGGTTCCTCTTGATTCCAGAAGTAATCTAAAGTTCTGGGGGTTTAGGTCTAATATTTATACCCCATTTTCTCTTTGTAGTTGTGTTTCAAGAGTCCCTGAGCTCAGTAAATCCAGGTCATTCCTCCCTGGTCCAGCTTCAGTACAGGAGGAGGAGACAGCAATTCACAGAGCAGACACAGTGTATTCAGGTGCTAGTGAAAACTCAGTCCACCAGTCTAAATGCAAATAGGTCTATTCAGCCTGGGTATGAGTCACCCAGGCAGGCGGGACACACCGCAAACCCCCTTGTCACTGTCTAGAGCAGAGGTCCTCAAACTTTTGGATGCCGAGACCCCCCTGTCAACATTTCCAAGCATAAGGACCCCCTCTTGACAAAAATTTCTAAACCTCTAGGTTATGAGGAAGATGAGGACCAAATTATGCGACAGGCTTGACTAAATTGTGTGAGTAGAAAATGTAAATAATGTTCTGTGATGCTGCGTATTTTGGGGTAGCATTGCTTTATTATTTAGAATTTTCTTAAACACAGTAATACTGAGGAAAGATTTCACCCCATCAGTACCAGTTTATAACCAAAATACAGCAATTAACATCAGAAAGGTGTCTAGTCAACCTCTTTGAAGGGCCTCCCAATCCGCAGGAATACGCGCTACCACATTAGAAGCTCACCTGGCCATGGCCGGGAGCAGCAAGGGTGCATTCAAACCGTGGCGGTCTTGTGCAGAGTTAAGCAGTTTACCCATGCCCCTTTCCTCTCACACCCTTCCTTCCATCCCTCTCTTGTCTCCTCTCCCAACCCCGTATCCCTCTCTCACATTGCAGGCAGATGGTTATTAGCCCCAGGACACCTTTTGGTAACAGTAGCACACTACAAATGTAAATAATAGGCAGAAGCAGGGGATCCACTAGACCCGAACTTCGGGGGGGGGGGGGATTAACACTCCCAGCCAGGGCTTGTCCAAGCACTGGTCGCACACGGTGCAACCGTCTTTCCACCTTCTCCATGAATTCCCTCACTACCACTCACCAACAATACACCTCATCTCTCTATAGCACCTGTCTGACAAACATTTCATTTTTTTATAGCGCTACTCATAGTTTACTCACACTCAGTTCTGTGATGTGCATGGTACATCTTCTTTGTACCAGGCACTTTAACCTTCTGCACTGTGTGGGTGACAAGAGTTCCCATGTGACTGCACGGTGAGCAATGCAACAGTGTGAGAGTAGGGTAAAAGGAGTGACTGCAGGGTGAGTGAGGTGACCTTAGGAATTTGGGTTCGGCTGTAAGTGCAGAGTGGGATGAATTAGTGCATGGTTAGTGATGGCCTTGTTTGAGTGAGCTACAGATTGAGCAGCAAGGGGGGGACAGGTTAGTGAAGTGTCACATGAGTGCAGAGTGAGAAGTGTGCTCGTGTGACTGCAGGGTGGGGTACAGAGTGAACAATGCAAGCAAAGTTTTAGTGCAGAGTGATCACTGTGAGAGCAGGGTGACCGGGTGAATGTTGTGAGTGCATGGTGATCAATGGGAGTGCATTGTGATCACTGTGAGTACATTATGATCACTGTGAGTGCAGGGTGAGTGGGTGAATGTTGGGAGTGCATGGTGATCAGTGTGAGTGCATTGTGATCAGTGTGAGTGCATTGTGATCAGTGTGAGTGCATTGTGATCAGTGTGAGTGTATTATGATCACTGTGAGAGCAGGGTGAGCGGGTGAATGTTGTTAGTACATGGTGATCAGTGTGAGTGCATTGTGATCACTGTGAGTACATTATGATCACTGTGAGTGCAGGGTGAGTGGGTGAATGTTGTGAGGGCATTGTGATCAGTGTGAGTGCATTGTGATCAGTGTGAGTGCATTATGATCACTGTGAGTGCAAGGTAAGCGGGTGAATGGTGTGAGTGCATGGTGATTGGTGTGAGTGCATTGTGATCACTGTGAGTGCAGGGTGAGTGGGTGAATGTTGAGAGTGCATGGCAATCAGTGTGAGTGCACTGTGATCAGTGTGAGTGTATTGTGATCATTGAGTGCAGGGTGAGCGGGTGAATGGTGTGAGTGCATGGTGATCGGTGTGAGTGCATGGTGATCGGTGTGAGTGCATGGTGATCGGTGTGAGTGCATTGTGATCGCTGGAAGTGCAGGGTAAACGTGAAAGTGAAGGAGAGAATGAGAAGTGAGTAGTCTGAAAGCAGGGTGCATTCCCAGAAACTTGAAGCGTAGGGTTTCAGATATAAGTTAAACTATTGCTATAATGGCATTAATCAGGGTTTGAGGGTGGAGGAAATAAATAATGTGCTGATCCTGCAACAAACTTCCAGTCTAATGATTAGGGTTACCAGCTCATTATTTTGATGGCCCAGAAAAAAGCAGTCACCTACAGCTGTATTTTTTGCACTTATCTGTGAATATTTAGAACAGCAAATATAAATAGAAAGCACTTTTAATTGTATTCTAGGGATGCCTCAATGATCCATGACTAATAATTAAAGAGAATAAAGACAGAAAAGTCACATAACTAATTAATACATACTTTTTTATTTATAACTCAATTTAGTGTCAGAAGAGGTCTTTGCAGGCTCTTTAAACAACACACGGCAGACATGTTTCGTTTGGCAACCCAACTTTATATTTATTTTCATTAAATGCATTCTCACACTACAGCAGTAAGTGTAAAAATACAAATGGAAGGAATAGGCAGAGTGGGGCCCAGGGGGTACTGGAACCATAAAAAAGTAGGCTTTGGTAATCAGTTAACAAAGGCATGTAAATATGCTAATGGTCTTTAAAGTCCTGTGAAAAACTCGGGCCGGAGATGAGACTCCAGACACTGCCCAACCGAGGCCCCAGGAGCGCGAGCTGCACTGCAGCAGCCCGGGCTGAGACACAGGATGGGGGAGGAGGGGGCTGAAGCCCTGGATGCCAGGGTAGAAGTGACACTGTGAAGGCGTGACCCCCTTTGCATCGCTCCACGGCCCCCCTGGGGGTCGCGCCTCACAGTTTGAATACCCCTGGTCTAGAGTGACCGCACATCCCCAGCTCCTGTCACTCCCAAACCAGACAGTGAATACACAAACAGGCAGAGGAACACAGGGTGGTTAAACAAGAAAATGCCTACTTTCTAAAAGTTTAAGAACGAAAGGGGATAGGTCCATAAATAAATGGTGAGGGCTAGACCCTTTTTAGAAGTACAACACGTAATGCCCAGACACAATTACTTAAACAATTCCTTTAGAGGGTTAGAAAACAATTTATTATACCAACCCTCGACATAATTATTTCATGTCAATCAATTTTTACTTTTTGGATTTTCACAAATTAGCAACAGAAAACGGACTGTACACTTCAATATTTACACATCTATATATGCTTTGTACACACATAGAACTACACAATATTTACACAATAAATGAATTTTCTGCATCAAACATTACAAAAATTATAAAAACATCACAAACATCAATATCACAAACATTACAATCAACAAATGAGAGAAATCAAATTTTGGGGGAGTATAAGCAAATTAATGACTCATAAGCTAATGATTCCTGGACCAGCCGGTCCTAGTATCTTGGAGATGGTAGTTTGTTCCACCCAAAAAAAGAAGACTGCCGACGCGTTTCAAGACCAGGTGAAAAGTTACTGGTCTCTCATCAGGGCTGTTAAATCTTTGTATATACGAGATGCAAAGAGATTGTTTTACTCATCAAATTCATGGAAGCCTCTTAATTTTGATAGTGGGCTATAGCAAGTGATAAACTACATACCGAGCTTACAAATAAGCTCAGTATGTAGTTTATCACTTGCTATGCCCACTATCAAAATTAACCCTCTAAAAGAATTGTTTAAGTAATTGTGGTCTGGGCATTACGTGTTGTTGTACTTTCTAAAAGTGGCATTTTCAAACACCTAATTTAAAAACCACCTTTATTAAAGTATGTGTTATTAAATTCTGAGTTCAGAGAGCATAAACTCAATTTCTCCATCTTGTCCCAGTGGAAAGTTACATAATTAAAATATTACAGAGCAGGTCCAACGATAGCGTATGGGACAGACAGCCTTTCCACAATGTAAAACATAATACATAGTATTTCACTATCAGGACATGTAAAACACACCAGTACATATCCTAACTTTCACATATACTGTACTCTGCCCATGGTGGTACATTGGTCCTGCCCGAGGGGTGCCTTACATGTAAGCAAAAGGAACTTTAGGGCCTGGCAAGTGGGTGCATTGTCAAGATGAAATGTCAGTTTAAGACTGTGCACGCAGTCACTGCAGTGGCAGATCAGAGATACATTTGAAAGGCTACTGGTGTGAGTGGCACAATCAGTGCTGCAGGCCCACTCGTAGCATTTGATTTACAGGCTCTGGGCACACGCAGTCCACTTTAATAGGGACTTATCATGCCAAGCATGGATAACCAATCATAATCGCAATTTACACAGGGAGCACTTGCACTAAGACATTGATCAGCAGCGGCAACATGCCTGAAGCAAATAAGCCAGCAAAAGCAAGATACACTAAATAGTCAAAAATGCAAGAGGTAGAGGCAAAAAGTCAGGGGAAAACACACTAAGGATGCCACGTCATACGGTCTTGCATCATGCCTTGCTTTAATTATGTAGACTTCTGCTCTGTCACATTTGACCTTCATAAGTTGCCACTAACTTAATTACAGTTGATTGGGCTAGTGTTATATAAAGAAGAAAAAATCCCAATGTGAAGAGATTGGGCAGTGTTTTTCCAAGTGCCTATACACATATTTTAGTAGGGTGTTTATATAACATCTGAAACCTAAGGTCAGTGCTAAATTTAAATCTACCCATAAAGTATAAGAAAACAAAATCTTAGATACCTTTTCAAAATATACTTCTGAATGTCCAGGATGGAAGTAGTGTGGGTAGGAGATCATTTTTGTTAAAAAATATATTTTCAAATTGTCTTAAAATGAAACCTTTCCTAATTAATGTTGGATTAAATCAATTGAAATAGGCAGGGGAAAACGTGTGAAAAACTATAGCTGTACAATGCCTGGTTAAATGATAGTGATATAAAACAATCAACAGTCAAGTCACAAAATCCTTCTGCCTGTTTGATGTGTATGTGCTACCTGAAGAGTTTAAATATTCAAACATGGTTTAATAGTTATATTGCATTCCTTAGGGATTGCAGCTTTGAAGATTTTGGGCTCCTGTACATAAACTAGCCCATCTGCCAATGTGGGTGAGAAAATTGACAATATGGTGAAAAAGACAAAAGGAGTGGAACTACATAAACAAGTCCTTCTTAATTTGGGTGATTAATAATACAATCATTTGTTCGAATCAGCACCTATAACTGACATGATAACACACACTCTTCTACTGTACTAGTTAAGACATGACGCAGCTGACGGGAAGTGGGGCTTTCTATCACTTCCTCATAGCACTGGAGCAGTCTTTAAGGTAGATGGGGTCCTAAGACTACTCAAATCAAATCTAGTCTCTGCAGTACCCACTGGTGTGACCCCAAAATCTGTCACAATAGCTACTAATAAATGGCAGGTCCTAATTTGGGAGATTTTCATTTTAAAATGTAGTACAGCATATGTAAAAGCAAGGGAGTGTTTTATTACCTTATTCAATTAAACCACGTCGTTATGCATAATCTACTTGCCAGATTTGGACTTCTTGATTTTTGTCCAGTTTCTTTATAGTGGAAATTAGTAAATTACTAAATGAGCAACAGATTACAATACACTTTTTAGGCACAGTGAGATCAAGTGATTTGCCTAGAATCAGAGGATGTTGTACTGCAACTAGGATTCAAACTTGTTTCTCCAGTTCCAATGGTGATCTGATCTGGCTATTAGGCCACATCTCCTCTCCATATATGAATAAAAATATTTATAGAGAGAGCACTCCACCATGTCTGGCTTCTTGGTGCCAGCCATCAAAAAAGTCTAGAAAGGAGAGGCCAAGATCATTGAACACAAACATGCCTTCTGGTTTTATAGTTTTCATTTCGCTGATTGAACCACTGGAGTGGGAGTGGTTTTGATGGTACGTCTCAGAGACTACTCTCACCAAAGTCATTCCACTATGCTGTGGAACATGCCCAGAGCTCACAACCAACATATTTATGCAAAGTAGTAAAGCCAATATTAAACGTCAAGTTTCATAGTGCCATGGTTAAAACTTTCCACTGCCAATGACTAGCAGTGGAATGTGTGTGTTTGTGTATGCCCATCTCATTTAATTGCAGACCTTCTTCGGCTTGGTCTCTGCTTATGATTTACTTATAGCACTCACTACCTTACTAGAGCCTATTTCTAAGCACTCCTAATGTTTATGGTTAAGAGATTAAAAGCATAAGGAGACTGAAGCCTAAGATTGAAATTCATTACAATTCAATAAACAAGTTACTTCCTGTGTGCACTTGACTCACCAAAGGTACTCATGGCAAATACAGCATAACACAGTATTATCAAATCTATGACTCTTCTAGAAATTAAGGTCTTAGTGTACAGGGCATAATGGAATGGAACTCTCAGAATAACTCTGAACCACTGTCCACACCATGGATATGATTCACTTACCCTGTGTCCTCCTTACAGCTCTTCTCTCCAAACCCCATCCTGCTGGCATCAATGTGGACGTCTGTCATATATTTTTCGGTTCTGCAAAAATGTTTGTAAGTGCCCATGGTCTAGTCCAATTACGTTTTTAGTGCTGCCTTGAAGCTTGTGAAAGTTGCTATTTCTCTGCTATGAGAAGGGAGGAAACTCTAAAAAATGGGCCTCCAATGGAGAAGTTCTATGCATTTTGGTTTGCATTTGTATCTCTGTTTATTATTAATGTATGTTCATCTGAATAAGGAATCAAGAAGTTGGCTCCAAAAAGGCCAAAGTCAACTAAATGAATGCACCTGAATGTTGTTCTATTGTAGTCAATTTAAGACCATAGTTCGCTCTTGGCAGCCACTTGGTGGGTGGGATACATCGTCACAAAATTGGAATTGGAATTTGGCGGACATGATATCTGTCACGTTTTAATGGAGTAACCATGTCTGAATAGATCGGAATCAGGCCCTTAGAAACATTGTTTATGGATCCTTTCAGTCTGACCATGGTTGATTAAATACATGGATCGGGGAAATCACATGCACCAGAAGAAAAATATTTTCTATATGAAAATATAGTTTATTTATTTCAAATTTTCTTTACCATGAACTAGCCCCCAGGAGGATTAAAATACTTTTAACGTACAGCCCCCCCAAAGCCTTTGTTTTGCCAATAAGAAAAGTGATTACATTTTCAACACTCCAGACATAGTGAGAGGTTCATACCACAGTGCTCATCAGTTACTGACAAAAAGTAAATATTCAGGCACTTTGTTTTAAGTTGCTTTTGCCAATAGGTGATGTTTTAGGACTGCTACCTTACTTTGCGTTACAAAAATGCGAACCACTGAACTATACTGAAAACCTACTATTTAAAAACAGTAGTACTCCTATGGTCAGGAAAGTGTATGAACTCTAAAAGGAAAGGGTCCAGAATTTAAAGATTTTTTTTTCTCATTTTTTCTACCAGGTCAGCAGACTATGGCACTACTTATACAAAATTGAACTTGCAGCCTGGAATCAATACAGTCATCGGCAATTTCTATACCTGCCCGAATAACAAGAAGAAGGTAATCCTTAACTGATGACTATCTAACTATCAACTTTGCATGTCCCAATAAGTGTTTCTGATTATTTAATAGTTAATTTGCTTCAGAATCTGTGAATTTCTGAGTTTTTAGTTAGGATGTTGAAGTATGTCAATAACAGAGTAATACTTAGATTTCATTTCTCTGCTTATCAAGCATGGAAGAGGAATACCTGCGGGTACTTTGTAAGAGGGGTTATTTGATGTTAGAGACTTAGTGGTTGTTACATCGGTCTACCATCTCCAACTTTTTTGGTGTTTGTGTCGGTATTGGTTATTGTAATTTGACCACAAAACGTCATGCTTTATTACTTTATGTCTTGATTTCATGGTCTACTTCAATAGCCCATGATTATCCTTGTGCATGTGATTTGTGCCCTAACGTACATTTTGTTTTATGTTTGAATATGGATTCCTCTTCTGCTCTATTCATTCAGGTTTTTTTTCTTTTTTTGTTTATGTCTTCCCTTGTGTGTTGTGGTGGAGTGAGTAAGCTGGGAGAGGGATTTTACGCCAGAAAAATTGGCTATTCAGTTCTAGAATTTACTGGGGAAGTTAAAGTTCATAACCTTTCTGTTATATCTCATAATCCTAATATTTATTGTTCTTTTCTTAACTTTATATTATAAAGAATTACAAAAAAGAAGTATCATATTATAAAGAATTAAAAAAGAAGTATCATTATGAATCTCATAGCATTCCTGTCAGTGTTAGTCCGTGCAGAAAAGCCTATGTGTACTACAGAATAGATTTGCATGACATGATTTGAGGTGTGCGTTGCTCACTAACGCAACTATTAATTTACTTGCAATAATTTTGTTGGTTTCTGACAATTCTGGCAATTCCATTTGAGTTGTATTTTAAATGAATACATTTAGATTTTGAGTATCCATATACACATAGGAACGGTTACGGCCTGTGACTTTTATACAAAATGCCTTCAAAAAAGCTTCAATGATGAAAAAGTATGACTCAAACAATTAAAGTCAATAGGTCTGGCTTACATTTGAATGTGTGTATTCAATGGTTGCTTTGTTTCGGTAATAGACCTGTAACTCGTATTTCAGTTCATGCATTGCCCCATCTCTTGAGTCTTTTATGCATTCACATACTCCCCACTTACCAGTACCACACTAAGGAACGAACTCACCAATGAAGAGGCAGTATCAGTTTAAAACCAGGCCCATTGACTTAACCAATAGTCCCGGCTTTATGTTTCTACGTCGCTTTGACACTAACTTTGATATCTTTTTTGTAAACGTTTAGAAAGATTCTCTTGTTTGTGTGTTCACTAAAATATAGAGGATCTGTCGTATCTGAACTGTTCCTTTTCAGAATAGCTTATGATATAATATTGTTACAGAAATTAGATTATGGGAGTATGTCAGACCTTGTGAATGCAAATGCCCATGTGCAAACACTGTTCTTAAGTGGCTAAATTACAGTTTTACAATAACTATTGGTGACACATAAATGCATGTTTTAAGCATTAAAAGGTTTCAGCATGCTATATTTATATCACGTTATTGTTGCTTTCAGAAAACTCAGAAGTCTTAACAACAGGAAATAGTCCATTACTGCTTCTAATAGTGCAGATTGTTACATCTTGAGCAGTAAGAGTTGCTTCTTCTGAGCCTATTTGTACCTGATGATTTAAACTGCTTTGACATAGCAACTGCTGAGAGACTGATTAGAGATGCACTAAAACCAACAGGATGAAATCTGGATGTAATATTTGTCTTTTTCCCACTTCTGTTTTCAAAGCATGTGGGGAATACATTTTCTTTAATGTTAGCTATTTTTTTAGGGAAGGGGATACAATATGTGCTCACACTAATTTATAATATAGTTCAGTTGGTGCCTGACTGTGCCTGTAGCCAGTCCCTGTGGTTGTTAAGCTGTTATATCTTCATGACCAATAAACCTATCCTGGAACTACTTACAGTGGACCTGCTATCTTTACTATAATTCCTCAAGTAACATATGTATTTGAGACTTTGGAAAAATAATATTACTGACATTATTATGACCTTTTAATATAATATATCAGTAGGACAATGTGGAATTATATGGGTGCCATTTAGAGTGCTATTCATGGTTGAATGAGAGTGGGACAGTATTGCAAAGACTCCCCTCATGCATGGAACAAGCTTTTAATTGATTAGTAAAGAGAAGGGTGTGAATGCATTGATTGGGCATCAATAAAACATTTTAATTACAGTTTTTCATTTTTAACCTGGTCAAGGGGAGCTCTGAATAAAGTGAAGATATAAGCTATAACTCTAGGCATTTCTAACTTGGTCAGATCCCTGTTAATGTTATCCCACACTCCAAACGGAAGGTGAAGCCTACTAAAACACTTTTAGATGTACTGAGTGTGGAACAAAGCCCTATGATGAGGCCTGCAAAGAACAGAGGGTGAAGTCCATTTTTCCAAATGTGGGGGATCTTTGGTACTTTAATAGAAACCATACAAACACAAACACAACTACCAAGTTCTGAAACCCATCAAACCATATTTGGTGTATGTATTTCAATCCCTCTCTCCACATTTTGGGTGAATTTGACCAGATTATGATGTCCAGAATATCGACTACCAAAACATCATGAAGGTAAACATATATAGGATAAGCATAGATTTACTATTCTTATTTCCATATTTAGATAACTTGACGATTTCTATATTGTTAAAGGTCCTATCTACCCACAGAAGATGCAGTCACATGCGAGGCAGAGCTCGCCTTTAGTCATAAATTAATAAGCCCACCAGAAAGCAATGTGGGTCACCATCTGCAGGCAATTCTTTGTCCAGGTATCATAGAATTGCTGAGCACAGGAACATATTGAATAATAAACACCGACAACCAGGGTCCGGGCCCCTTTTTGCATTTTGAGAATCAACAATCCTAATATTGAAGCTCTGAAGCTGAAACCTACCACTGCATACTTGCTTTACTATTAATAATATTATTATTATTACTTTTGCTTGAGTCTTGCTGCCTCTAATGTGACTATGTCACATTGTTATGTGCTGTAGAAAGCTGGCTCTGTATTTGGTATACTGCCAAGTGGCTATACCTCGCACAGAGTCCGGAGTTTCTGCCAGAAATGTACAGGGTTCAGTTTACCTAAAGCGCTCCATTTGTGGTTGTGTCGGCGAGCAGCCTTTAGGCCTAACACAGAAGAGTGTAAACATTTATTGCATGCACATTGACAAATAAGGGACACACGACTCAAAAAGAAGTTCCACAACAATTTTATAAAAATAAGCTTAGTTTAAGTTTTATTTTTAGACCAAGAACTTTGCAAAGGGGTAAGTGTGTTTTTCAGGAAAAATACTTTAGCCTTTCAAAAGTTGACACTGCAATTTGCAAACAGTTCAATGGTAACCTATGGAGGAAAACAACATGAGGTTTCACAGGTAAGTACCAAACTTACAGTTCCAGTCTTCATGGGATTAGATCAGCAGAGGGCAAGGTTCACGTAAGCACAAAGTCTGCACCACCAGTGGCACAGGGGCATCCAGTTGCAGAAGTCAAATTCGAAGGTAGGCCCAATGCGGTTCAAGAGAGTCGGGGTCCTTGGAACAACACTGCTTGCTGAAAAGTAGATCAGTTGCAGGGGCCAAGCTTTGTGGGTTAGAGCAGGCACAGGGCCACAAGGCAATACCAACCAAAGAAGGGGGGCAAACCAGGGGCTGCCATCTGCGGGTTGAACTACAAAGGTGGCTGGCCTTTGAAGCTTTTCTCTTGAGCACTGTGCCCATCCTGAGGGAGGGGGGGTGAGACCTCTGCCAAGGATGTGCATTGTTTCTGGTCCCAGGAAGCAGAGGTTCTTGACCCAGGGGTCCAGAAACATGTCTGGTGGTGGCAGGCTGCCTACAGCCAGTCTGTGACTACACCAGAGTTGGTAGCGTTTTAGGAGGCCCTCTGAGTACATGCTTCAATAAATCCCACTCTGACATCAATGTGGGTTTATTGAGAGAAGTAGTTTGGTACCAAACACTCCTGGGTTCAGAAAAGCCATCATTGTGCTGGGAAACTCGAGTTATTGAGTTTTCTGTCCATGTACTCTCTATGGTTTTTCTGGCACTTACAATATCCAAAAATGGGCTTAAATATTGTAGGGGCATGTTTAATCAAGCAGATATGTCTACAACTGTGGTATGGAGGACCCTGCCTTCGGGCTGTGAGCCTGCTACAGGGGTGGCTTACCTATGCCTTATGCAGTGCTGGTTGGCATGGCAAACAGGCAATGTGCCATGTCGACTTTGTCATTCTGTCTGCACCAGGTCATGCATGCTGCAGTTCTAGTCTGCACGGCCTAGGTGAGTGGTCCCTATGGGACCCTCTTCAGTCCGAATGCTCTATGTACTCAGGTACCATTTACTAGGGACTTACAGGGGGCCTGAAGGGCCAATGTTGGAATAGTTTTAGGGAAGAAGCACTGGCACTTGGTACCTGATTGGCAGGTACCCTGTGCACTACAATCAAAACCACATTAAGTACTAGGCAAAAAGTGGGGCTAACCATGTCAAAAGAGGCACCTTCTCATATTAGCGCTACAAGTTGTCCCTCTTTCACAGACTTCATAGCGCTTTATAAACCAATTAAATACGTACATGGTGAGAGGTGCCTAGTACAAAGATATGATTGGATAATTGCTACCAGATCTTCATTACAAATGCCCAGCGAAATGGTTGCTTTGGAAGGTGTTATGATTTCCAAACTTATAAGAGAATTTATTGCAGGATGTTTCTGGCAAATACCGTCAAGGTGACCTCTGACCCAACTTGTTGACAGGTTGCTACTCATGCTTGTAATTTGGAAAAAAGAGAGGTATGGTATAAAATCTGCTAGCATTGTTTCAAACATTTAGCTAATATATTTCACTGCTTCCTCCCTGCCTTTACTTCAAACACAAGAAGAGAAATTGAAAGAGAGGCAAAACAACGACCCAGAATACTGCGACAGGCAGGACACTTCCCAGTGATGCTTCGGACAACGGCCAAGCAGTCTGACTGCATGCGTGCATGTGTGTGTTTCAGGAGCGGCTCGTGTCACGGAAAAGAGGCAGGCAGAGATGTCAGGGGGTGGATGGGAAATGACAGAGAAAAAAATAAATAATAATAATTTATCTGTCACCCACCAGCATAGCACTCTTCTGCTCCTCTCCACTGCAGGCTGGCACAGGCTCTCATACTGCCCTGCGGCCAATCCTGAAGCTGCTCTCATTCATGAGTGCTGTGAGTTTGTGCTCCCAGACAGACTGCTAGCCTGTGCCTGCGCTCCCCAACGTGGCAGTGCAGCTCGAGCTGGAGATAGCTTCAGTGTGCATAACAGTTTGGCCAGACAAACCGTCATGCACACTGATAGACGTGCCTACCACTCCCCCTCCATTACTGTCACCCCCCAGCCCCCCCACCCAATCAGCACAGAGTCTCTTACAAGAAAATTAAAACAATAACAAAAATAGTTTTTAACCGCTTCAGCGCGGTGTGAATTTTCACGCTGTGCTGAAGATTCGAAAACTGGCGTGGTCGTGACGGAACCGTTCCGTCACCAGCACAGCCCAACCGACGCTCGTGACGGAACCGTTCCATCACGAGCGTCGAAGGGGTTAACCCGTATTATCATTGTTTTATTTTTCACGTTTTTGAGAGTGCTAGCTGTTGGAGACGCTCCTCCATCATAGCGGAGGATGCGCCACTGCAGGTGTGTGTGTGCGCCTGCGCTATTACAGCTAGACACGGCTTGCATGCATGCAGGAGGCTCAGTTGCTTAACATACTTTGCCTGAGCAGGATGCAGCAAATATGGTGAGAGGTGAAAAAAGAATACAACATTGACACACTCTCCTCCTCAATTAGCAGAAGCCTTGTCTAGGGATGAGGAAAGGCAAATACGTTTAATTGAAACATTTGCATTAAAACCTGAGTTATATCAAATAAATGCATGCCTGCAAAATCACCAGCAAACTGTTAGTTGTGTGTTTTGCTTTTGTTTCAGGTTAGGGAACCCTGCAAGGGGGGGGAGCTTTGACTTAGAAAAAACAAAGTTGTGGTGACATAAATGGAACTGACAAAAGACATCTAAAGTTCAGTCAAGTCACTTCTATTAATAATCCACTTTTGGCTTTATATTGTATTCCCTTGGCGATACCATCATCCTGCTGATATTTTTACCTCCTCTACCATTGCACTTTAGTTATTTTGGGCGTTTCATTTTTTCCAATCAGATTTCACTATTAGACACTCAAAATAATTATTGACATTCGGTTTTGGGGTTTCAATGCAACCCTTTGCATTTAAACTGTGTTCAATATATGAGCTACACTCTGTGAAGAAATGTTTCATCAATCTGCTTTGGAAACTGAATAAGATTCGCATATTGCAGTAGTAAATGAGGAGTAATATGTCTCAATGACAATGTCAATAATATCGACCTACAAAAATATTAACTACAACTATACTGTCTTGATAAATACATATATATACATATACATATACATATATATATACACACACACATATGTATATATATATACGTTTGCAGTATTTCACTCGAAGCCTTCACCTGCTATTGGCAGGTGAAGTTACCTGTTATCGGCCCCTTCTGAATTAAAAGGCCACTTATAATGAGTAAAATAAAATATCCCTTGGGATCAAAACTCAAAATTACATTTCATTCATACATCCATACATTCACCTCTCACTTAGATAGTGCTACTCTATTGTCTTAGTACATATGTGGTACTTGGTTCCAAATACCCCTATCTTAGGACTTATAAAGGCGCCTGAACAGTGCAATATTACAGTCTGTACATTTATTGGTATCAAAATTTCATTAAAAATATTACAATAACATCAATGCATAAACAATACTATGACAGAAATAAATAAAATAAAATAAAAAACAGAAAGAAACACCAAATTCCGTGATTTTAGTCAATAATCATCGGTGTATCAATTCAAGGGAATCACATAATGTCCACAATCCAATTGATCAATTCTGGGACTTGGTTCCTTGAATTTGACATACTTAAGTTTTCCATGCTGTTGTAGAATTTCAATAAGCCTCAATTCCTATCGCTTGGGCTTAAAATTACATACCTATAGATTGTGTCCTGGATTGTGCAAAGGTACACTTTCACAGGTATTTCAACCCACGATATTTCTTGGGGATAGGCAGGTCCCCATGTACGGAGGATCCTGTAGTAAAAACATTTCATATGGTTGTTTTAAAATGATAAGGCATACATGGCCCCTATGAATATATCTTGACGTTTAATCTAAATATCATGCATGAGTTCAAGGGACAATCTTTAGAAGTTGAAACCCCTTCTGTCTGTCTAAGATTATGATCGAACCATCGTGTGCTGCATCTGATGGTATTTATAAAAACAACGTGATTATCAATCATAGATAAATCAATCATGATTATAAACCCGAGTCAGCCACGAAACGGTTTGTTGTTATATCCTCGTGCTGAACAATGAGCCCTGCTTTGTTAAGCAAACACAAGTAGCATACAACCGTTAAAAAATGCAACCCGTCTTCCTATATTTAAAGAGTAAACTATACCCCATTAAATATTATTGCTCGTGAATACCTGATGGAATGTGTGGCCGCGTAAATCCTGGAGTCTGTAAAAAGATTATTTCTGTAGTTGCGGCTAGTACGGTATTTATACTCACAAACAACCGCATTGGGTCTGATACGCTGCCGGTGTGTCAATCTAACTGCCGGCCTCTCACGTGGTCTCTTTTTTTTGGTCGAAGTTCTTCAACGTCATTATTGATCGCATGCAATGCTAACATAGCTAAAGTTCCTAGTCATGGGCCATGTTTTGGACTGTGCGCGGTAATTGGAGCTAAAGTTCCTTGTTTTTTAGCAAAGTGTGACAAACGCCCCCTTATTAAGGTTAAATCATCACAGTAACATTTATTGCGTTCCTTTGTGGGTGCCGAACGCATCCTGTATACCTTTCTTACTATATGCGTACCATCTCCTTAAATTTAGATTTTCTCCCCTTAGAGATATTTATTAAATGCATGATGCATGATCTCTTATTAAAGAAATATGTATAAGCCATGCCAATAGGGGGGATACGGATGTAGAAGCATACTGAAACGGGATGTTTTTATTGTGTATAGTGACATAATGTAAACTATGTCCAGTTCTCCACAAATTATGGCGTAAATGGGATGTCGATACACAAATCATGCTGCTATACACATCTGATATCGATGGATGCGAGGAGACCCTGAGGAATGTCGGCCGGACAACACCCCCAAGGACAAACCGAATCCACCAAAACCCCATGGCCTCGCATACCTATTTGGTTATTAAATTTCTCCTGGGAGGTATTATAATGAAAATTACTAAAATAACATGTTGATCCATATAGGTCATCATGTGATGCACCACTAAATGCAGTCTATGATGTACTTATTATTCTTTCCCACTCTTCTCTAGAGTTGAGTCCAGTGCGTACAGTGTCCAAAATGAATATGTACCATTGTTCACGTTTCTTCCGCTTGGTGATCATATCACCACCTCGTCTACTGCCTGTTATTCTCTCAATTATAAACCATCTTATTTCATCAAAATTGTGGCCTTCTACGTTGCAGTGTTCCGCTAGGGGGGGCGTTAGGTTTATTATTTATAATGGCAGATTTATGTTCTAACAAGCGAGTTTTAAACCCCGACCTGTTTCACCCACATAACCTTTTCTGCATGGACATATTAAAAGGTATATCAAGTTCTTGGTTCTGCAGTTATTCAGGTCTTTTGACCACATAGTGTAGTTATTGTATGTGAAGCTCTTTTCTTCTATACATAAACTACATATTCTACAATTACTGCATTTGTAGTTGCCTACCACTTTTTGGCCGATAAGGTCTAGTTGTTTTAATTTACCAGGTTCCCTGTATGTCTGAACTAAGTTATTCCTCAAATTATTGTTTCTGCAGAAGGCAAACATCGGACCGTTTAACTTTACTTGTTCATTGTCATTTAATATAGCCCAATTCGAGTTGAAGATATTTTTGACTTTGTTGCTCAGGCTAGAAAATTGACTTACAAACACAATTTTATCGGGTTCCTAGTTGTCAGATCGTTTGTTTTCAGGTTGTTCAAACATGCTGTCTCTATTATAAAACCTTGCTCTCTTAAAAGAGTGGTTAATAAGTTTCATGGGGTATCCCCTATCTTTTAGTTTGATTTTTAAGATTTTAGCATGTTTATAGAAGTCAGGGAGAGATGAACAGTTCCTCCGAAGTCGGAGGAACTGTCCAAAAGGAATGTTGTCTTTTTGTGCTCGAGGGTGGTAGCTGCTAAAATGCAGTGGTGTGTTCTTATCTTCTGGTTTAGAATATAATTCCACCTCGAGTTTACCATCAACTTGTTTGATGTTTAAATCCAAAAAGCTCACTGCTTCGCTGCTGTAATTGGCAGTGAATTTTAAATTCACATCCCCCATGTTTAACCATGCAAGGAAATCCAGCAGGGTGTTCTCAGGTCCGTCCCACAGGAACCAAACATCATTGATGAATCTGTGCCAATTTGACACGTTCTCAAAGAAGGGGGCTGCCTCGTTAAATAGAATGCACCTTTGAATATTGGTGATGATATATTGTTCCCATAGTATTCTCTATCATGTTAACAACAGACGGCAGTACAGGTCTAGATAGGATGTGATGTAACATCACGCATACGTTGGGTTTAGTTTGAGAATGTTATAGACATTAAAGAACCTGAAGTTTTTTTTTAAAAAAAGTTTGCAGATGTAAAGTGTTGGTATTCTGATTTATAAATGTATTGTTTTGTTTTGTTTAGATAATTTTATCGAATATTATTGGAAGTACGAGAGAGACAAATAATTGTGGTCTTGAAAAAGGTGTTTTTATGACATTACGCACCGAAACGCGTTGACGCACTTGTGACATACGTCAAATTCAAGGAACCAAGTCCCAGAATTGATCAATTGGATTGTGGACATTATGTGATTCCCTTGAATTGATACACCGATGATTATTGACAAAAATCACGGAATTTGGTGTTTCTTTCTGTTTTTTATTTTATTTTATTTATTTCTGTCATAGTATTGTTTATGCATTGATGTTATTGTAATATTTTTAATGGTTTTTAATGAAATTTTGATACCAATAAACGTACAGACTGTAATATTGCACTGTTCAGGGGCCTTTATAAGTCCTAAGATAGGGATATTTGGAACCAAGTACCACATATGTACTGAGACAATAGAGTAGCACTATCTAAGTGAGAGGTGAATGTATGGATGTATGAATGAAATGTATTTTTGAGTTTTGATCCCAAGGGATATTTTATTTTACTTAAGTATTTGGCACCCTGTCCCTTGGATTGCCGGGCCATTCCCTTTTATTTTCCACACTTATAATGAGTGCCATAACCAAAAGGAAATTCTGCAGCTGGGTTATCAGCATCACTGGGCGCAGTAGTTCTGCCCCTATTAACTTTATACTTATAAAGAGCACAATGCTTTGGCAATTCATCCCTTTAAGTCTTTTTCTTATGTAAGCACATTTTGTGGCAAAACCGATAACCAAGTTTTCATTGACAAACGCCTGTGAAAGTGCATGGCTTAGGAAATGAAATGCATGCTTTCAAAGTCACTGGCAAAGTTTTAGTTCTAGCATTCTTTCTGTTTGTAAGGGATCAGCAAATCAATCTGTGCTGCCAATGGCGCATTGACTTCAACAGCTCAAGTTCATTCAAGCTAAGAGGATCCGACAGAAGCTGTTCCTAGGTTCGGTCGGGTCACTTCACTGAATAATTCACTCTTGGTTTTGCAGTGTGGTCCCTTGGTACTCCTTATCTTGCTGAAGTTTTCATCTCCCTGTGTTACTCGACTGTCAGTTTCATTCTCGATACTGGCATTGTCTATAAATGCTAAATGTAATAAGATGGCACAACTTTATATACACGAAGCATTATTAGCATTTATTGCTTTTATTTTAGGTTATGTTATATATTCATTGAACCTTTCAGAGTGGCTTTTTTAATATTTACAATTATTATTCTTTATGGGAAAAGTGTAAATTTTCACAATAGAAAGAAAATCAACCAAGAAATGTTCCTTTTCAGATTGATATCTCTGCATTTGTAAAGGGGATGTATGCCAGAACATTGAATTTAAAAGTATTGTGCTGCAAAGGTTTTGGAGCCAGATATCTTCTACGAAAATATTCTGAAACAAATATATATGTATGTGTCCGTTTATGGCTAATCCTATGCTTAAAAACTGTGCTAGAAAAACAGACATTCGAGTTGAGCAGATTCAGAGTGTTGCTGGTGTTGTAGAGTGCTCTATGCAGGAGCTGCTCTCCACCTTATTGTGGCAACTACTTCTTTTTTGCATATATAAGCATATATATATATTATCAGTTTCCCAAAGCACAAACGTGTTTGTGCTGATGCACTCCACTCCAAAGAAGTCTCACCACTCCAGGATTGTGTTTGCGGAAAAGCGGGTTTATTCAACACATGGTTTCAGCATGGTGTATCAAATGATGGAAAAACACCCAACGCGTTTCGACGAAGAGCTCGTCTTGCCCACGTGTGCTTTGGGAAACTGATAATTTAAAGACAGGGCAACCTCCGACCCTGGGGTGCACCGCTGTCTTGGAGTCCCGGCAACCTCGGAGGAGGTGTGGAACTTGTATATATATATATATATATATACATATATATATATATATATGTATATATATATATATATATATATATATATATATATATATATATATAATATATATGTATATATATATATATATATATATATATATTCCAAAGCTGTTGCAGGAACCCTTTCAGGGAGCAGCCACACACGAAATGGATCCAAATCCTTGATTCCTCAGCTTGCTGTCAGGTTTTCAGCACTCGTGTCCTCACAGAAATGCTGCCAAACGCGTTTCGAGAGCACAGGCTCTCTTCGTCAGTGGCAAAGTTCATTAGCACTGAAGCTGCCCCATATGTAATGAGTCCCCGCCCCCTGGGCGTGTACAATCAGGGCGGCGTTTCTGGGATCTGTAGTCCTCTGTTCTAGGAAAGGGGCTTTTGCTTGAGGTAATGTTCGATAAAACCACAGTGAGTGTGAAAGTACATCTGTGTTGTCTGCCTGCCCTGCTTCTCAGCTGAAGACGGAGTGTGATGGGGCACCCCTGCAGAGCCCCAGCTCGTTTCGTGTCCATGGTTGTCTTCATGTGATGTCAACCTCGGTTCTGCCTGAAAGCAGCAGGCTGCATCCCCACGACCGGGACGGCGGTTACATCAAATCCAAAGCTGTTGCAGGAACCCTTTCAGGGAGCAGCCACACACGAAATGGATCCAAATCCTTGATTCCTCAGCTTGCTGTCAGGTTTTCAGCACTCGTGTCCTCACAGAAATGCTGCCAAACGCGTTTCGAGAGCACAGGCTCTCTTCGTCAGTGGCAAAATTCATTAGCACTAAAGCTGCCCCATATGTAATGAGTCCCCGCCCCCTGGGCGTGTACAATCAGGGCGGCGTTTCTGGGATCTGTAGTCCTCTGTTCTAGGAAAGGGGCTTTTGCTTGAGGTAATGTTCGATAAAACCACAGTGGGTGTGAAAGTACTCGCGGGAAACAGTTTGGGTTATTTGTTCAAGAACCAAACAGACACTGCTTAACAGACGCGTTTCGGTAGTAAACCTTCATCCATTTTTACCGAAGCGCCAAACTTGGACACAGTTAAACACAAGGTTAATGAAAAGCAAAAAGGGACTAGCGGAAATCAACCAGAACCTTAGAAAGATGAGCGCCATCTTTGAATGTCAAATACATCATGTAGTCAATGACTCAATAATGACAAACGAAAATAAAGCCCATAGATGGGCAAGTCTATATACAATAAATACGAAATAGACATGTTTCACTCAAAAATCAACATCTAGCCCTGGATGGGCATACGCTCCTAATCCTGTAGCTTGACCTGTGTCCAATAGTGACTAATAAAGATGAAAGACAAAAAGGGAGAGAGTACAGGAAGAAAAGGAGATGGAAAAAGCGGCAGGAAAGAAGAGAACAAGAAGAAAGGAGCAGAAGGTTAGAGAAGAGTACTGTTATATACATATTATACAATATTCTACAGTTTATCAAGGCATTAATTACAGTATGTACAAAAACTAATGGTCAGGGGTGACCACCCCCTAGTTCATAATTCATCAGACCATCACAACAAACTCTGTTAATCAGTATTAAGGAGCAGTAGGGTAGTTCATACTTATTCCCCCAGATGTATAGCCATTTCTTCACTACTATTCAGCCCTAGAGGGTGTTTCGTGTGCATGTCGATGATGTACCTCGACTCAAGCCTGCGAAGTCTCAGCAGTCTATCACCTCCTCTAGGGTTACTGGGAACATGATCCAGGCCAAAGTAGCTCAGTAGATCCCTGTTGCGTTGGGATTCATGGAAATTTTTCATTTCATTGCGATTGATTTAGAAGACTGTGGGACTTATTATGTTTACATAACTCACTACTAATTTTGCAGACCGTCTCCCACTTGGGTAGTGAAGGTCTATTCAGCACATTATTAGCACTGCCAGTAGACTGCAACTAATTGACATATTGTATTTGCCTCATGTTGTCATTTAATCAATGGTTTTATTGACTGTTGTGTTCTGCATAATCTTTTTTACTACTGACCGTGGCAGTATTTGTTTAATTTCTCCCACTTGGGCAACGTGTATGTGGCTCCCCTAGCCAACCTAGCAAGATCATTTGGGTTTACACCAGTGTCGTACGCTGACGACACCCAACTCCTCTTTCCCTATAAAGATCTGACACCTGCGATAAAAAAATCTTTCGCAGAGGGAATGAGAGCAATATCTGCTTGGATTTCAGCAAACTGTCTCCAATGCAATATAGGAAAAACGGAGGTCATGTTGTTTGGGCAAGCAATAACACACTGGACACCGGACTGGTGGCCCCTGGAATTAGGCCCCGTTCCTAGCCCTAAAAACACAGTGAGAAACCTAGGAGTGTTAATAGATCAAACACTTACCTACAAGGACCACGTAAACCAGGTGGCAAGCACCTGTTTCCGAGCCATCGGTATGCTAAGGAGAGTGTTTCCCTACCTGCCAGACTGCCATAGAAAAACACTAGTGCAGGCATTAATCATCAGCAGAGTGGATTACTGCAACGGCCTTCTTTTGGGAGCAAATGATGGGCAGCTAAAAAAACTGCAAGTAATCCAAAATACAGCAGCTAGGATAGTCCTCAACGCCCCCCCCAGGACTCCCTCCCTTCCCCTGCTGACCAAACTTCATTGGTTACCAGTGAGGAAACGAGTGCATTTTAAGACCTTATGCACAATTCACAAAAGTGTGATAGGCAAAGGCCCCAAATATCTGGCCAACATCTTCCTGCCTTATGCCCCTGGGCGAACCCTGCGCTCTGTGAACCAACAGCTTCTGCAGGTGCCCAGAATAAAAAAGGCCAGACAAGGAGGGCGAGCCCTGGCCCACCTTGGACCAAAGCTCTGGAACGCTCTGCCTCTTGAGATAAGGACACTGACCAATCATCTGACCTTTCGTAAGGTCTTGAAAACACATCTATTTCACATTAACTGATCTCTCTCTAAATGCACCATTCTCCTCTTCATTTAACATCTGAGGACTTACTCACTGGCAAAGCGCGGAGATACCCCTCCGGGGGTCTATTCTTGCGCTACAGAAGAATATAAAAAATAAATAAATAAAATAAAATAAAATATCAGTGCGATGTATGGTTTATTCCGATTATGGTGTGTTTATCAGGCACATTATCAATACTGCCAATAGACTGTAAATGTTGACAGCATGCACATGTCTTATCAATTTATACGTTGACATGCAGATGTGTAATGTCTTCTGTTTCGGCACATTATTATTTTTACCATGCCAAAATGGCCGCGATGTTTACTTTGTGCACATTGTCCTTTGTTTATGTTTACACAAGGGAGTGTTTGAAAACTTTATTTAATGGTTTATTTTTTTAACACTATTCACCCGTGACCAAGGCGAGTAATCGCTGAAACGCGTTGGGGGTTTAGTTCTATGAACTGTCTTTCCATGGTGGAATAAACTGAATACCCACGAACTGTGTTGGATGGTGTAATTTCATGGTGATTAATACTGGAATTTTCGAGTGCATTTCACGCTATGGCTTGAGCGTGTGGTGAAACGGAATACAGACAGGGAGCCTTTGACCCTGGCGGGCACCGCAGTCTGAGTGTCCCGGTTTCTCGAAGGAAGTGAACTGCATATATATATATATATATATATATATATATACACATATATATTTCTTTATGGGTAAAGTGATGTTATAGTTAACTACAACTCATGCCCTCACCAGGGTTTGCTAGTTTGCAACCCTGTTAATAATATAGAATAAATATAGCCTGTTCCTGCCATGGGGCCTCGTTTAGGGACTGGCGGTTGTGGGGCATCTGCCACAAAGTAGCGAAAGTCCCATTCACCAACCTTGCTGTTTACCAGCCCTATATAGAGGTGTAGAAACAGCAGGGTTTCCACACGTGGGTGCTCCACTGGCTCTGCCGGTTAAAACTGTTGCTCTGAAAGGCCACACACCACCGGGCCACTAGGTCACAAAGATGGCCACACTGCCATGTTTAGGACTGTTATTGAAATTATGTTGACTACCTTGACTCTCTATGTGTTTGTTAGCTGGAAAGCATTGGTGTTTATTATGAAAAATTGATTTTAAGAGACCATTCAGCAATGTAGTCCAGAAAAAAAATTAAAAGAGGTCTGTCATACCACATAGTGTGATAGCAGGAAGCAGGTAGCAGAAGCAAAAGAAAATCACAATAGTGCAACAAATCATCCACCAGCACCCTCATATGCCATTAGTATACATAATACTTCACATATTCCCATATGTTTGATATGGGCTCCTGACAATACTGAACCTGAAATTTTAGTAAACTGCTTTCTATCATAACCAAATGCTTTCACAGCATCAACACTACATAATGACTAATCCTAACAACACTAAATACTGACAAAACCTAACAATACTACATAATGACTAATCATGACAATACTACATACTGACTAATCTTCAGAAATGTTTGGCGATGATTGTATGAGTCCGAAATACACTCAGGTGTCATACAGAGTACTGATGTTCATACTAATGATCATAGTAGTGTTCACAGTCTCACAACAATACAATACGAAACCGGATAGCACACAACCACAACTACGCTTTGTACTATTAAAAGCTAACAAATATCAGAGCCAACATATATCACGGTCACCCCAAAATGAACACAGGAAACATTTGAATAAGAATTAACGCAATATTTAGTACATTACACCACTTTTGAAATGCAAAAGTTTAAAAATAATAAGTACACAAACCTTAAGTTACTGTTAGAAACTGCTAGAGGGTCATATTCTGAAAAGGAATCTGTGTTGCATTACTCTACATTACATATATGTACAAATACTCTCTTAAAAAACAATGGTTAAAGTGACATTAAAGATAGGTATTGTAATAATAAAAAAACTAATGCTTAAAAAACAAAAAAACACCAAATATAATTTACTAGCAGCCCGCCCCAGCGTTGCCTGGGGCAGAAAGGGGCTGGGGGCAGTACACCCGCTCCCGCCCCGACCCCCTCCCGCATCGACTCCCTCCCGCCCCGACTCACTTGCGCCCCCTCCCACCGAGACTCACTCGCGCGCCCCTCCCGCCCAGACTCACTCATGCCCCCCTCCCGCCCAGACTCACTCGCGCCCCCCTCCCGCCCAGACTCACTCGCGCGCCCCTCCCGCCCCAACATTTTCATTTGCTGCTGCCTCCTTCTTTCCTCCCCCTGCATCACAGTCTCACTTTCACTTTCCTTACCTGTTCCGCCGCTCCTCATTGCACAGCCGCTCGTCACTGCACCGCCCTCCTCCTTGTCGTCATCACGCACGTCGCGTCGCGGCCAGCGCTAGGTCCCAGCCGGCGCTACTTTCAGGGGACTACTTTGTTTACAAACGTAATTTTTTTAATTTACTTTTTTTTAAATTTATATAGCCTATGTCCATCTACACACCCTGACATTTTCATAGATGTATCGGGTGTGTAGATTGGCGCTGTGGTTCCCGAGTTTACCTGGCCAAAAGGTGCAAGTTCTCTCTTTATAATAGTAGTATAGACTAGGCTAACTATAACATGTAACCTCCCATATGTGCAGTGATATCCTTGGTGACATCAGTGACAACATCTCAAAATAACATCACTGAAGACATCACTAGCCCCATGCAATCAACCCTTTTCTGAAAACATAAGCACAGCGCAAGCCTATGGTATTCCACTTGTTCATAACTCTGATTAATGCACCTTTGGACCAAGCAGCGTGAAGCAAAAATATTGGCAATCTCTATTTTCAAAGCACATCGCGGAAGGAGATTATTCTGCTCTGCTCTCTTGCTCATATATTACATGGACTTTGGTGATGCTTGAATGAAGGTCAGCTTCTTTGATATCCTACACAACAGGTACATGTTGCACTCCCACCTATGATGAACTGGACTACACCTTGGTGAGAAAAATAAAACTGGTATTGACCAAAGCATAATCACTTCTGATTTAAAATCAGGGCGGAATCCAGTTGATAGAAGTTCACATTTTTGTACTCACTAGCAATCTTACATGATATGTCCAAGATTGACATAATGACAACCCACTGCATGAAATGAAATGGATAGCTCTTGGGCCTTCCCTCCTGCTGTGGTGGATGTCTGCTTCAGTTCCTAAACTAAATGACTAAATATTCGAACTGATGGCCTTTACATCTTATTAACAAGTTACATACAAATTACTGGACAAACTCCATACTTATTTGTTTAATCTTTTATTTTGCCTGGGCTGTTTTAAGACCACTGTAGCATTTTCTTTTTGATTTACGGATTTGTTCTTTCATGTCCTAAATGTAGAAGAACTTGATCATGATACAGAACAAAATACTGTCCATTAGGGCCGGCCTTCTCTTCACCTGTCTGGTGTGCAGCCTAGAGTCGAGAGACATTTTGACAGTTTCACATTTTTACTGATGCTTATGTGAAAATTAAGCATTTAGGTAGAGATTGGATCTGTGATGTTGTTGGCACTTCTCGAATAGGTTGCCCCCTCACAATCTAAGACAGTTCTAGAATATCCACAGAAGAAGGGTCCTCAATTATGTAGGGTTTGTGCAGCCTCCAGCAGGACCATAATAATAAAAGTTATGACTGTAATTGTGGGTGGTACCAGCAGAGTATATCATTGAGGATATTACAACTTTGTGTAAGAGAAGCAGTTACCCCTAACAGTATGTCACTTCCCAATATGTGCAGTTGTATTTCCCAGTTACTACAAAAAGATACTTAGTCATTAAAAATAATCTGATACGATTAAAAGTTGCGTTGTCTAGTACACTAATTGCATTTCACCAATTGGACAGTTATTGAGAGAAGGTTCTTTCATGAAAAATAGTGCCTGTCATCACAATCTGTGGCTCACCCAGAGCTAAGGTCAGGTAGAGACCTGATATTCAGTGAGCAGTTCATCCAATTTAAGAAAAGTCTCATCCATTTTATACGTCATTTTCATATCCCTTAATTGTTTTTGCTTTATAAAATATGGTAGAAGATACCTTGTCATTATCCCACACATCTTGTTCCCTACACAAAGTGCTGGTACTCTCCCATAAAAAAAGCATTAAATCCCCGCTAGTAAGTTATGCTACTCTCCTTTTCATGCTAAAAGATTGCTGGTTTCTTGGTAACTCATGAAACCTGCCCATTTAACACTGTTGACAATGTGTATATGCTACCCAGATGCGGTCTCCATTTGAAAACTAAAGTTAGGACCCAGTTTCCATAGATTTTTGTATAACTTTGCCACTGTTTGAATAATCTTCACACAAAAAAGTCTCATCCATCTTGGCTCCTTCCTGGAAAATGTTGGCGTGATTTGTCAAATGGGTGCTGAGAAAAGGGGGTGGGGAGTTCCCAAAACACGTTTTTCACATTCATTTTTCTTTAGAAAAAGTAGACACATTTTGGGCCTCATTTGGATGTTGGTCAGAAAGACTCTGACCGAGATCCAGGTTTGACTGCTGGCCGCCCAATAACAATGGTGTGCGGCAGACGCAAGTCCTACCCAACATCGTAATAAGGCACTTACACTCAAAACGGTTGAGTCACATTACACTGAGTTTGGTAGAAAGCTAGATCTTGGCCCAGAAAGCACAGTTTTTGTGATTTGGTGAAAATCTATTCAGCAGTTTTTTTAGAAATCAAGGCTCAAAATGTATAGATATTTCACACCATTGAGGATTAGCGGAGCCAACAGATCTTGAGATAAGATCTGATTGCCTCCCACCACATCAATAAAGATGTAATAGCAGCCATTTTAGGACTTGGGGAATCAGACCCCGATCTTGAAGAAAAAAGAAAAATATATAGGAGAGCAGGTTAGGGATGTCCTTCCCCACAGGCCTGATGGGGGTCCGAGAAGGACTCGTTGACCCAATGCCTAAAACTATTTTTTTTATCTGCAACACAAATCCACACCGCTGAAAGTAAATGTGTGGGCTCCTGCCTATTTTCTAAATGAGCCCCACCCAGCCCCCCTCTCTGAGTTTTCTTCAGGCCCTAGGGACACGATCCCCTGGATGTGCATTTTGTTGTAGGAGAGGGCCTGAGCCTTATTGGGTCTCTGGGGACCCATTTCCTGGGGCTGATAGTTATATGTAGGGAAGAGGATGTGTGGATCCCATCCCTGAGTCTTACAGAGAGACTGGGGACCCCATTTCTGATGGCTGATTTTTAAACTTTCAGGAGAGGGCATTTGGTCCATCTTCCCAAGCCACCACCAGCCCAGGAATCTTATCCCCTAGCGGCAGATGAGAGCAGTGTTTGAGGTGTCCATCCCCTGGAACACTGCTGTTTCCTGCTTGGGAGAGTTCAGGCATTATCTGCCAGCACTCTCCTGGTCACAATTGTGCTCCCATCCAGATGGGAGCACAGAAAAATGCTACTGGAGCAAAGTTTTCCAAGCCAGCTCTTGCCTACACCACAATGGGTGCGGGCTAGGGAACCCCCAAACCTTTAGGAACTTGTGGATGCCCCGGTTGGGCGCGGGGCACCCACTTGAAAATATTTTATTTTAAATTGCCAGCTCCTACCATTGGGGTGGCTGGGCAGCTGGCAGGTGCTGTGGGGGTTCTGGGGTTAACACCCCCCACCCCAGCCTTATGCTCATAAAAATCCACTGCTGCTTCTTTGGGCACGCATTAGGCGGACGCCGGAGCTCCTGCCTTATGTGGAAGCCCAATCAGAGGTTATCTGGCTAGACACAAGCAACAAGGTAGGCTGGATCAGAAACACAAGAAAGCGGATATCTGAATTAGGGCTTAAGGCCCTATGGGACAAACAAGATCCACCCTGGAAGGAATTACTTAAACCACACTATTGGGAATGGGTGAAGCAGCATGAACTCAGCAAACCCAACCTGGGAAAACGTACCATAGATTTTCGTCTCTATAAACAGACCAGGTATCTGGAGCCCTACCTCAGCATAATCCAGGCCTCTCTGTACAGGATGTCATATATTCAGTTTCGGTTTGGTACCCTACCCGTTTGTGAAGCAACAGCAAACTGGCATTGACGCGACTCAACCTCAAGCAGTTGCCCAAGCTGCAAGGCACCTGTGGAATCTGTTGCTCATGTTATGTTTGCTTGTCAGGCTTATGCCCACCCTAGATTTAAAGGTTAAAACTAATCTGCCGGCATTGGGCACACGGAACCATCAGGATGCCTTGTGCATTGTAAATCAGATCCTAGACCACATTTTGCCTGTGGAGTTGCCAAGTTCTTATGCCATACGTGGAATATTAGGAGGAAGGCCTTGACAGGAGTGCCACAGCAACCAGTAGGTTGACTTCCATACTTTCACTTTATTGTATATAATGTCCCTATAATTCTGTCTTGAGAGGGTCAAAAAGGCAACCAATATGACTGCTGGGGACAAAGATCACTTGAGGAGTCTTTAAGTGTGATAACATTGTGATGGTCTTTCTTCTCCTTCCACATTCTTTTAAGTACTTTTTAAGATCATACTGATGCGTTAATTGTTTTTAACATTGACTTTTTGAATCTTATACTTCTCTCTTGCTTTAGCTCTGATTTTGTTAAGCACATGTACTTTCCTGTACATAATCTTCTTGTAACCCTGTTTTGAGAGGGTTGAAAAGGCTACCAATAAGACTGCTAGGTATGAAGATCATTTTAGGAGACTCTAAGTGTGACAACATTGTGATGTTCTCTCTTCCCCTTTCACACTGCTTAAAGTACTTTTCAACACTGTAATGATGTGCTTACCATTTTTAACATTGACTTATTTTTATACTTTTATTTGTATTATACCATGCTTTTTTATAGCTTTTATTGTAGGAGTTGTCGAAATAAAGCTTACACAACAACAACAAAAATAAAATGTAAAAACGTGCGGGCGCCCTAGATGTGCACCGGGGCACTAAAAACATTTAACAAAAGGGTAAAAGAATGGTAATAAATGGTAGGAGCTGCCCATTTATTATTCATTGCTCTCGGCCAAGGGCACCAACAAGTTTCTTTTTTTAACGTTCTGGAGGGCAGCTTGGAGTGCAGCAGCCCCCCTGCAGCAACATTAATATAACAGAAAAAATCTCCTGGGTCATTGGATCCAGGAGTCATTATCCATTTTTTAAGCACTTCAAGCTGGAGCTGTATGCTCTTATGCTCGAGTGCAGGGACCCCTTGTGCTTGGCTTCATGACTGCAGTTGTTTTTTAAATGAAGATATCTTTCGTGATTTTTTTTAATAATGCTCTATTGAAAACATGTTGTGACAATTCCTATTAGTAAACATTGCCATGTGTGAATTTATAAAATAAACATTTGATTATGGTTAGTGGTGACTTTTTGACAAGGCCAATAGTTCTCCTTTATATATGTTGATGTGTTGACTCATTGACAAAGTCAATATGCCCATTGCTTTTTATGTGTTGGTGAATTGAACCTTTGTCAATACACAATATGGGACCCTCGGGTCTGAGCAGAGAAAACAGGAAAGGTATAGATCATGCATAATAGGCCTGATATGTCCCTAAAAGGAACCCTTTCTTAGGTAGAAATTTTTCACCCATCATAGGTGGCATGCTTCATCATTGGGATTCTCCTTGTGACAGAAAAACTTTGTCCCAACAATGGCCATAGCCCCTCTCTGAGAGGGAGGAGCTCAGGGATGTTTTGTTTCCTAGTTGTAGGATATGTAGGATATGCTAAATCTAACAATGATGAGTAATAATAATAATAATAATAATAATAATAATAATAATAATAATAATCTTTATTTAGATTTAACACAGATATCTTTAAAAGAAAATTGCAAAATTCACATTGTATACAAACTGTTAAAATAAGAAAGAAAACAAGGCGATCAATTAGACGACCGTAATAAAATAGAGATCTTCCACATCCCGTTTCATCTTCCCTTTTTTTCTTTTGGGGATGTGGAGGAAATATATTAGATGTTTTAAACAATAAAATAAGGGGGAAGCTTTAGCAGGACCTTGTGGGAGGGCAGGTCGGATATACGGACGCGGAGGCTGAATATATTGTCGAACAGGGACTTCTTTATTGTCAGATGGCACAGACTTAGGTTTAACAACAGTCTCGAGAATTCCTTCCTCTGCAAATGTCTTCTCAGTTCTTGAAGGGTACTCAGTGTTGTTCCTCCTTCTTCAGTTCGAAGACGAAGTTCCTGGGGCGATGTGGACTCCGTGGCGTTGGTTTTACCCAGAGGGCACCGAGAGGAAAGGAAAAGGAGCCTGTCAGTATATTT
The DNA here is from genome assembly GCF_964263255.1 of Lissotriton vulgaris. Classification (NCBI taxonomy): domain Eukaryota; kingdom Metazoa; phylum Chordata; class Amphibia; order Caudata; family Salamandridae; genus Lissotriton; species Lissotriton vulgaris. The sequence goes on from NC_141690.1 coordinate 157,845,743, forward strand.
GTCCTGAATATTATCCCTTTTCTTACACCTGGGAGTGCTTAGAAGTTTGGAAAAAGATGGTGAGGGATTTTAGACTGGAGGGGAACAAAAGGTTGGGGTAGGTCGTAGAATAGACTCTATGAGTGTTGTGAGGTCTAGGTCGGAAGGGAAAGTCGGGGCTAAAGATAGTATAGGATACCAATGTTCCAGACACCAGCGTGTCTCACTTAGTGCCTATAGTGCCTAAAACATCACACTTTAAACGTGCAGAATATCGTGTTTACCATAGTGCCAAAATCATTCCTTAAACATGCTGCTCAGGTCTTCCCGTGGTCACCCCTCCCCGCTTTACACTATTCCTCCCTCCACCCATAATTATACACTGTACCGCCCACCTCCCACAACAATCACCAACCAACAGCACCCAGGTCCGGTTTCACTCACCGGCCCCGCCGTAACTCTCCAGAGTCACGGCCCGCTCTCCAGCCTCCTCCGGGGGACACCACCACTCCTCCGTCCAGCGTCTTCGGCCTCCCCTGCCTCCTCGCTGTCAGGAACGCTGTCTTGACTCTCGGCGTTCAGCTCCGGCTCCCGGCTCCGAGATTCGGCGTCCTCTGTGTGGTCAGCTTCTTCCATCCTCAGCTCCGCCTTCACGACGTCCCTCAACGCCTCTTCCTGGTTGGCGTCGGTTTTCACTGGTCCGTCGTCTTCCGCTCCTCCTCTTGACTTCCGTCTTCGCTGTGGAGAGAGACGAGAAGTAGGTATCTTCCTTCGTACTTCCAGCTGGACGTGATAATCTTGGCAGCATCCTATTCTTGCAGGGGATTCTGGGCCCTGTGAGTGAGTCCCGCCAGGTACCCTCTCACAGACCATTTTTGCATAAAGTTACGATATGCTTGCTGAATTAAAAATATTAATCCTATGTTTAAATCTGTATTTTCGGGGTTCAGAGCCACAATGATAGCTTGCCTACAGGTCCGAACACCCAGCCTGTTCCATTCAGCTTTGAGTTTGCACCTGCATTGGGTATTAAGGGCTGGGCAAAGGCAAACCACGTGCAACAGAGTTTCAGCTGTCTTGCCGCACCCTCTACAGGTTAGATTTTCCACCATACGTCACCAGGGGGGCAGATCTTGCAAACATCGCCAGTCACCCATTCTAATGGCCATAAGGCTGAGTTTTAAATACAGTGAGTATGTGCAAGACAGGTAGGTGGGGGGGCTAACCGTCTGTAAGAATTTACAAGAGCCCAAGCATGACTGCGTTTGGAAAAGAGGGCTTTGTCCGTAATGAGTGAACTCATTTTCACACATTTTCTAATACCGGTTTTGAATGCTGTCTGGCTGGGTTTTAGGGCCCATAAACACTTGCCGACATTTGATAAATAGAGTCCTTAAAAAGGCGACCAAACGCACCTCCTGGATTATTCTGGGTGATTTCTAGCCAGACTAGGGATTCTAGTGTACCTAAGTCCGCTTGTCTCAGCTTTATGACAGAGGTTTAAGTATGCGCCGATGTTAGAGTCCTTATAATTTAATAAGCCCAGCTCTAATCTTATCTGAAGCGGAATTTGGCAGATGGAGGACCTTTTTATAGATTTTAGTTGTGTGTTGATTTAAGACAGTGTTCAGTTTGCCCCTAAATATCTCTATGCCGTATGATAGGGTAGGGCCAATTTTTGCTCTCAGGACTTCCAAAAGTGGCAAGAGAGTTGGGCCAGAGAGATTTTTCGTGAGCTTGGCTAGTGACACCGCAAGGGTCATAGCTTTAACTGCAATCTTGTTGCGCTGTTTAATGAGTTTACCCCTAGAGTCTAGGTGAACACCTAGATATTTGTATGAGTGACCTGTAGCAAGGCTTGTGTTGTTATATGACCACCCACCACAGACATGGCGTTTCCTAATGATGAGTAATAAAGTAATAAACTGGTTTGGTGAAGTACACAGACCACAAAAAAGAAGTATTGTAAGTGAAAGGAGTGGGTTAAAACTAGCTACCAGGTACGCAGTCCATCTTTATTAATACATCCTTGGGACAGGATTAAAAAACAAGGCCCCAGCAGGAAAAGTATATACATATACCTGTGAATTAGTGACAAACTGATAGGTCTACATGTTTCAGCCAGTTGATCCTCACTAGAGGTGTTGCAGCTTTCGTCAGGACCAGTGCATGCTGCTGCTTGCTATTAAATTATTTTCCACAAATGTGGATAACAGTGTGTAAAGTGAAAAAAAAATATCATAAAAGGTCAATTGGATTACAAATCCAGTGATCTGTAGTCTTCATTGGAGATTCACTGGTGAAAGCTTTATGAAAACAAAGTCATGAGTTAACTGCATAGGGCATCAGACAAGGCATTTGTAAGTATTATTGGACATCAGTATTCTTTCTTCATTTTGATTTGTAAGCATTAAACAGTGCTTATAAGTATTTAGACTTTGTGTCCTAACCGCATAGGTTAGTGTATATGGAAAAACATTGTTTTTTCATATTTTACCCATATATTTGGGTAAGGGCCACACCTTAACCTGGCATGCAGTTCAGGGAGGGGGCACCACTCTGAAATAAATGGGGAGGGGGGAAGGTGCGTAAAAATATGGAATATATTCATTACTCATTTTAAGTTTGATTTATTGAAGAAATAAAAGATCAGAGAGGAACCGTACAGAGTAACATAGAACGATCAAACAACTGTATCAGGGAAAGTGTTGAATGTAAGGGAGTATTAATGTGAAGTCCCTTATTACTGTTGTATCCTGGACAAGTACCCAAATTAACAGGGTTTGGGAGCTTTGTCTATACACGCCATCACCGCATCAAATTCAGGCTGATGGAGCCTAGAACAAGATGGCCAATCGAATGGGTGTGACAGAATGGATCAATAATGAGAGCAGACTGTTGTCACCGAGCATATATTTCACATCATTTAAAAACAGAATGAATATTTTAACCTGGAGGTTGTTTAAACACATTTTATCGTTGTAAAATACTGTCCAGCTCAACAATACTCATTTCATCACCCTCAGAAGTATGAAGGTTTGAGTTAGACCTTTAGAGATTTAAGGGAATTCTCTGAACTTTGCATCAAGGTCGTATAAGAGTTTGCAAAACACACTGAATTGTCTTTCTAGGACCGGACTTCTGCAGACTATATTGTCTCTTTGCAATACATTCGCAAGCAACTCAGAAATCATCCAGATGACACCAATTTGGCACTGCAAAATAAACACTAAGCATCTGGGCTATTTTAAAAGTATTGGATGCTGAGGCTGCTGTATATAAACACACCTCTGCAGGCAGTCCCTTACCCCCGGAGCTATTTTACCACATGATTCACTTAGCCTGTACTGAGTATAAAAAGCATGTCAGGACACATTTGGAGTATCTAACCAACATGTTACACACAAATTGAAAGTAGCCCTCCCCACATTTAGAAAGTCCTGGCAATATTTTACAGAAAATGAAAAACATTAATCTAAAGGGCATATCTAGTTCAAGTTCAAGTTCGTGCATTTGTATAGCGCACTACTCACCCAGAGGGTCTCAAGGCGCTAGGGGAAGGGGTATAATATTTGTCGAATAGCCAGGTTTTCAGTTCTTTTCTGAAGGACATGTGGTTCTGAGTAAGGCGAAGGTGGGTGGGGAGTGAGTTCCAGGTCTTGGCAGCCAGGAAGGAGAAGGATCTGCCACCCATGGTGGATTTCCGGATGCGCGGGACTGCGTTGAGGGCTTGATTGGACGATCTTAATTGGCGGGTGGGTTTGTAGAAGGACAGTCGAGTGTTGAGGCATTCGGGTCCTAGATTATAGAGGGAATTATAATTATAATCAATTAATATTATAATCCGACAACTACAATTTTAGTGTAAACCTGAGTGTTAAACACTGTCTCAATAACAACAGAAACTAACTTAAGATTTAAAAAGTATCACTAAATGCAATGCATTTAACTAAAGTGATAATTCAAAGGATTACAGGCAGATAATCGATGTTTTGGTTGAAATCTAGGTTTTAAATACTGTGTCTGACAAGTATTTAAAACTAATTTTAGATTAAAACATTACAATTTGTCAAAGTTTGACTCAAACCCGCTGCATTTCAATGATTTGCTTATGACCAGCACTTTCCTTTTAGAGGAGAGGATCCGCATTAAACATTGATACATTTCAATAAAAGAACAAGCATGTACAGATAATGTATAATTGTAATTGTCAAATATGTAGTGTTCCTTGACGTTTTATCTACATAATTGAAAAATTAGACCCAGGAACAGTGATGACGTGGGAAAATAAAGCAAGCTGCGCAATGAGTTGTCTGACCAGAAATAAGCATTTCAATAGCATAGCTATCAGTAGTGCATCAGGTGCAGTGCCACCAGGAACCAAAGAGCTAAGGCGTCCACTCCACTCTAACTACTGTTGTCCTTATGTTCCAAATGTAATACTGATGACTCGATTTCTTGCTGGCATTAGTTCTCAAGGCATTCTTGGTGCATAACTTATTATATTGTTTGCATTTTTTAAATGTTTTCCCGCATTTTGTAATACCGATAACAAAATACATTTTGGTTTTTCATACATATAATTCCATTGCTGCAGATAAAGTCCTCATAGCCCAACACATTCCAAGATTTTGTTTTATTTCCTAGACAAAACATGTACTATAGGGAGTGACAATAGATGGAGCAATGTGCATGTTCATGTTTTACAGATATGTTACTAAGATACTACTTATTTCACATCATTTAGCCTTGAACTCCATACATTGTTGTCCATTGATTTACAATAAAAACCCAATGCGAATGCGTGATTTACTCAATCCACAGTTCAGAAAGTAAAATGATAACACCATAATTGTCAAACAGCTAAAAAACACAAAAGCATCGATATTTTCGTTTTGTTTTATTTTCTAGTCACAATACCTGCTCCCTTGGTATTGCACCGTTACAACGCAACTTTTACAACGCACTACCATTACATCGCAACTTTTACAACGCAAATACCATTACAATGCATGCCATTACAACGCATGTCATTACATAGCAGATACTATTACAACGCATGCCATTACATCGTAAGTATAGGTAAGTATATTATTTTTATTTAATTTTATTTTACATTATTTTATTATTTTAATTAATATTAAAAATAAAATAAAATATTAATATATTAATTTAAGTAATTTTGGGTTATTTTTAGGTTTTAGGGCTGGGTTTGGTTTTTGGGGTACAGGGGTATTTTTAGGTTTTAGGGCTGGGTTTGGTTTTTGGGGTACAGGGGTATTTTTAGGTTTTAGGGCTGCGTTTGGGTTTTGGGGTACAGGGGTATTTTTAGGTTTTAGGGCTGGGTTTGGTTTTTGGGGTACAGGGGTATTTTTAGGTTTTAGGGCTGGGTTTGGGTTTTGGGGTACAGGGGTATTTTTAGGTTTTAGGGCTAGGTTTGGTTTTTGGGGTACAGGGGTATTTTTAGGTTTTAGGGCTGGGTTTGGTTTTTGGGGTACAGGGGTATTTTTAGGTTTTAGGGCTGGGTTTGGTTTTTGGGGTACAGGGGTATTTTTAGGCTTTAGGGCTAGGTTTGGTTTTTGGGGTATAGGGGTATTTTTTAGGTTTTAGGGCTGGGTTTGGTTTTTGGGGTACAGGGGTATTTTTAGGTTTTAGGGCTGGGTTTGGTTTTTGGGGTACAGGGGTATTTTTAGGTTTTAGGGCTGGGTTTGGTTTTTGGGGTACAGGGTTATTACAACTTTAAATAAATTAAATTAATTTAATTAATTTAATTAAATTTAATTAAATTAATTACAATTTTTACAATTAAAAAATTAATTGAATTACATTACTTAAATTAAATTAGTTACTTTTTTCAATTTAATTTATTATATTTAATTATTATTATTTACAATTTTTAAATTAAATACATTTCTTTAAATTAAATTATATTAAGTATTATTTTAATTTTATTTAAATTATATTTATTGTAATATATTACATTATATTATTTACTATTTTTAAATTTATTATATTTCATTAAATATATTATATTAAATATATTAAATTAATTACAATTTTAATATGAATTAAATTACTATAATTAAATTAAATTAAATTAATTACTGTTTTAACAATTTTAAAATTATATTTATTAATTAAAATTAATTACATTAACTTTATTAAATTTTTTAAAAAAAGATATACTTACCAATACTTACGATGTAATGGCATGCGTTGTAATAGTATCTGCTATGTAATGACATGCGTTGTAATGGCATGCATTGTAATGGTACCTGCGTTGTAAAAACTGCGTTGTAACGGTCTGCGTTGTAAAATAATGCGTTGTAACGACATAGATCCGCTCCCTTCATTCTTCCTTCAGTCTTACTGTATTAAGTTGTAATAAGAGAATCAATATTTGCTTTAATTGTACAAATGTATTAGGGAGGAGATTTGTGGGAAGGGTCCCCTGTCACATAAATGTATGAAATGCTACTTTTTACATAACAGGAGGTCATCAGATGCACAGAGCCACTACTTCTAGTGTACATATCTGTGTACCAGCAGTAGGCATGTTTCACAACTAGCGACGCTTGGCAACACTAAGAGTACTGTCCAGAGCATAGGCTATGGCTTGGGCAAAGTTATTTGAAAGTACAGGTACATCCAAATACACAAGCCATTTGTGAGCTATAAAGCACACAATGACAATATATACACATATTGTTACAGTAGAACCTTTGCAAATTATTTTACAGCTATAAACCTCATGACTGCTTTACAAAACAAACATAATACTTTTATTTACATGAGTCCAGGAGTGCCAGACCATCCACAAACAACTGTAATCAGGCAGTTGACCCAGCAACCCTACCCTAGATGTTCCAGCCTGGAACGGTCCTCGCTACACCCTGTGGTCCTTTTGGAGCATTTATAGAGTGCCAGGAGCATGTGTCCATGCCCCAAACATGATATTGATTCCACTATCCTTGCCCAGTCCCAGAGAAAACTAAGTAATAAATGTTTTTCTAACAGGAGGTAAGAACAAATCTTATACAACACAAAACTTCCCTTCCCCACCTTCCTTATGGTGTTTGCCCAATATAGGTGAAATATTTGTCATTCTGTCATGCTCTCTTTACAGCATTGTGTGAGGGAACAGAACCCACACATGGAAGTCAGTCAGTAGGACACACTGGTTGCTCGCCCGTGCCCGTCTAACTGACCACAACTGTACAATGGACTTCAGTTTATTAAATTCTTGACGCAAGGTGTCAGGGTGAGCCACTTAACTTCACACCCACGGGGAACACCTGAAATCCCCCTCTCCGGGGCTGTCCACGTAGTGTTGCTTAAACATGATGTAACACTATATCCCTCTCTTAACACAGAATAGAAAAACAATTAAACAAACAAACTGAATATTCATACTTTAATGTCACATGACCAACAGAAGGCAGGCAGAATGAACATAAAGCCTTTTTTCGACACCCAGAGTGGCAGTACTGGCATCTTCTCCCTCTTACTCAGCCAAAATGTTTGCATACCTTTGGACCTCAGATGATACCGGCCTCCCCTGCTCCTCTGAGTGGACACCAGGCTGTCCTCATCAGTCTCTAATGGCCTGAATGCAATGAGTCTCTATCCGATTGGAGGCAAAACCACAACTGGCAATGACGGGACTGTCGGTAGTAGATGTGACCTGACCCCTTACTGGCCGAGGTGGTACTTGTGACCCTTTTCGTGGCCCTATTGGGTCTTGTCAGGCTGCTTACAGGTGGGCAGTCCACTGCGTCACTGTCTAACAATGCATCGTTATGTGTAGTCAACGCTTCTTTGAAATGGCAGATATTCCTAATGATGGTCTCTGTTCCTTTCATTGCTGTTTTCATAGTGCCTTTGATGCCTGTGACAGTCCATGGTCCAGCTTCAAAAGTCTGGCAGAATTTCCCCACTGGTGACGATCCTTAGCCAGGACTCGATCTCCTACACAGAGTTGTGACCCATAGTATGCCGCCTGCGTGAGGCATATTCGTTGCAGCGTTCTCATCGGAATCTGAGCAATTCTGAGGATTTGGTTGATCCGCCCAGAGGGGATGGTGAGAAATGCTATCTGTCAATGTTCGACCAAAACACTGTCTGCCAGTGCACTGCCAGTGGTGGAGTAAGGTGTCAGTCGATATTCACGTAGAAATGTATAAATGGAGTTCTCCACATTCCTGGTCTTTACTACAGCAATGCGGATGACCTTCGTTAGTGTTCTTCCAACTCTCTATACCTTCCCATTGGCTTCAGGACACCTGGGTGTGATTCAGCAGTGATTTGTGTACCATGAGCGTAGATACTCGGCCCACTCATGACCATTGAAGAGTGGGCCGTTGTTGGTCCGGATTTCCCCGAACAGTCTGTGGGTAGCCATCATTTTTTTCAATATTTGGGATGTCATCTGATGCTGAGGTGGTCAGCACGATTTTCACTGCAGGATACAGGGAAAAGTCATCTACGAAGATGAGAATGTTTGAACAATCTGGGAGACTACCAAAATCCGCACTGACATGTTGTCATGGGGCAGTAGGACCTTCATCTGGGATGACTGGCGCAGGAGGTTGTGGCTGGCTAGTTGCTTGGTAAGTGGGACAGACTCTGCCAACTTCCTCTACTTGTCGATCAACCCTGAGAAACTAAACTTGGCTTCTCGGCCTGTTCATAGACTTTACTAAGTCCTGGTAGGCTCCATGAGCTAGGAGAACAGCATGTTATCTCAGACTGCTGGGGAGAACCAGTTATGGTTCTAGCATGTGACAGTCTTCGGCTGCTACTAGGAGTTCTTGCTGAGCATTGTGTAGTGATTAGAGCGTTAACTTCGCATCTTTAGTTTAATAAGCAGAGTTACAATGGATAGGTGTCCAGTCCTCACTTACTACTGCTTGGATGGTAATTTGTAAGCAGTCGTCTCACTCTGTGGCTTCCACGAGGTCTGCCAGAGACATGGGGATTGGCTTGAACCACTCGATTTATCAGTGTCCTGTGGCTCTTTGCCTTCAGAGGTAGTAACTGGCCGAGCATTTTGTGATAAGAAATCATCAGGGTTGCGAGTGCCTGGGCGGTACTCACCGTAAAGTTTAACTCCTACAACTGCAGGATCCATTTCTAAACCCTCAATGGTGGTTTGGATGCCGGAATCAATGGTTTATGGTCCACGAAAATGGTAAAAGGGTGTGCAAGCATATATATATGGAAGTGCTGACATCCCCAGTGAATTGCAATGGCTTCTCGCTCTAGTTGAGAGCATCTCTGTTGAGTTGGTTTGAGTGTCCGGCATGCATAGGTGACTAGAGCCCACTAACCACACTGCTGATGTTGAGACAGCACAGCCCCTAGCCCTGTGGGACTGTCATCCACCACTAAATGGGATTCATTTTTGGGGTGAAAATACACCAAAGCTGAGTCTGTGGACAAGGCATCCTATATGTTGCAAAACATCTGTTCTTGTTCAACTCCCCATACCAATGGGTTGGCAGACTTGGTGAGCTAGCGAAGGGGGCCTGTGATGTCTGACAGATTCTTCATGAACCATCCGCAGTAAGTCATCGTACCAAGGAAACTGCGGACACCTGACACAGAGATGGATGCTGGGGCATCTCAAATGCCCTTCACTTTCTGTGGGTCAGAGCATATCCCTCGGTCAGCGAATTGGTACCCAAAGAATCTTATGCTCCTTCTCAGGAATTCTCACTTTGAAGGGTTGAGAGTTAGGCCATGGGCTTTCAGACTTGCAAACACTGATCGGAGGTGGGTAGGGTGTTTGGGGCATGTACTAAGATGTTGTCACTCACGCTCAACACCCCAGGTAGACCAGTCAGTACCTCTATGATTATGTGCTGAAAGACTTCTGCTGCACATGATATGTTGAGATTTAACCTAGTGTGACGCCAGAGACCTACTTGTGTGGAGAAAGTGGTTTTGGGGTGGGAGTCTGGGTGTAACGGTATCTGGTTATAGCCAGACCACAGGTCCATTTTGGAGAATCACCTTGATCATGAGAGTTCTCCAAAGGGCTTCTCAGGCTTTGGAAAACTCTTTGGACTGCCCCAGGGTGGAAATGTCTCTCATGGACATGTTGGGTTCTTGAAGAATGCATTCTCAAATCTTCAAAGATGCACACCCTTGTATAAACCATGCCCTCACTTTGTCCTCTTCATCAGGCAGCGTGCACATGCTTGCCAACACTTTCATGTTGCCATGAAACCCTTCAGCTGACTTCTTCGGACATTACCATGTCTGCGGAGAAAGAAACGCTCATAGTCAGGGTTAGCATAAGGTTCAAAATGCATCAAGATGGCGTTCTTCAGTGTCATGTACGTGCATGGTGGGCCAGCTTCTGCCATTGATTTGCAGATTTTGTGCATGTCAGCTCCCCAAGGTGAAGTAGCATGGGTCTTTTCCTGTCATCATCAATGACCACAGCTTCAAAGTAGTTCTCTAAGCGTTTCACCCATGTCCTGCCATGGCTTGCTTTGGTGGGGGGCCTGTGAGAGCAAAAGGTTCCAGGACCAGGATGGAAGACATGCTGGGTCACTGCACACAGGGTCAAACATTGGTCCCCCTCACACCCCTTCCATATCCAAGCTTATGTCAACCTGGTTGGGCCCCCACACTCGTAGATCGTCTCCGCGTGTGGCCACTAGATGCAGGAGCAGTGCTGTAGGGGTAGGCCACACCAGCCTTCTCAGAGCATCCGCTACGCCTGGGTTGCCAATGGGCAATAGGTGGGCCTTCTGGCAACTGTGGATGAGGAGGTGCATGGCAGGCTTCGGGCAGTAGTGGTGGGCACCAATGCCGGGAACAGCTCAGGCCGGCCAGGCACCGGTGCAGTGTTCAGGTGGCACTGATGTACCAGGAGGGTCTGTGCTGCCTCCTCAATGCCAATGTAGAGTGGCTCATGTGGTCTTGTGCATATGGCTCGTGGCCATCCTACTGACCACTCCCGTACCATGGGCTTTAAATTATTGAAACAAAACTTATTAGCAAGGTGTCAGGGTGAACCACTTAACTGCACCCCCACGGGGAACAACCGAAATTTCCCTCCCTTGGGCATTCCAGATGGTTATTCTTAAACAAGATGCAACACTGCAGCGCAATCGCTTGTGAAAGTACTGCTTATAATAAAGAACTTGGAGCCCACCCACTGCTTACCATTTGTTGGTTTCACTGCCCCTCTTCTTTCCTGACTCCTAATTGGCCAGTGTAGGCCCAACGTCACTTCCTTAACTTTCTGTGGTGTATGGATGGACAGATTGATTCGTTTTAATTATTGTTAGTCCGGTGATTGCGTTGTTTTTCAGGTATTATTTCTTATTCATTTCACTAACCAACTTCTCCATGTTGCTGGTCTATATAACCACCCCTTCCCCTCGTCATCGCTTGCCAGTACCGTGCCCATTTTGCCCAACTGACAAAAAGCAACAAGACTCGACACTAGTGCTGGCCGCGTCATAACGCTTTTTATCACTTTATTTTTAGCCATGTTGCACAGCGGTGCATCTATACAACGTGGCTATTGACTTTGCAAATGTTTTTTTGTCTTGTAAAAAAACATGTTGTACAAATACAAAGTCTTTAATTGTGCCTGCTAAGCCAGTGTAATGAAATGCTCCCTCAAAAAGTCTAGGATCTTAAGACACAATTTATTAGTCGGGCATTGTTCAAAAATAATCTTTGCGTGATGTTAATTCTGTCCTCTAGTTTTCATCCTTCCTCGTGCATCCTCTGAAGCGCTACGGGGCTTGTGCATGGTAAAAACCGCTATACAAATGCACATAACAATAAAACTCCACAATTTGATAGAACAGGATTTAGAGGGAGAGAGATTGAGAAATCCCGCTATGCATTGAAAACGTGTTGGGCGAAGAAAATAAAGGCCAAAGAGATGCGAACCAGGCGACCTGCTCACGAGCAAAGGACAGCAATACTTGGACACCTATAGAGCCGTAAAGTAAAGAAAAGATGTATTTTAAAAACAGGTAAAGAACATGGAATTTTGAATTAAAGGTAAAAAGTACTTCATTCAAGTGTATATTAATAGGAATGTTGATAGGAAAATTGATATGCACTTTAACATTAAACAAACAGAATAGTTTTTATAATCATAAAAATAATAATACATAATGATAATAATAAATATGAAATATGCTAATACAACCTGCTTAGAATAAAAACTATACAACATACTTCTCCACAAATGTAATTTGTGGAGAAGTGGTACAGACTTTATCTTTTACTTTTTCATGGACCTTGTAATAAAAACGTTAACAATGTAGCTCCGATTACCGTCTACCTGTCAAAAAAATGGTTCATCTATAGGGGAATGTGCAATTACATGTCGTCGCCTTCGTAAGGGCTGCAAAGTGGCGTTTTCATCCCCCGGTAACCTGCTTACCTGCGGTTCGGTGCACATGAAAGATTTCGGCGACCAGTTTCTTTGTGAATTTCTATTAATGCTTATTTTTTACTACTTAATTATTCTCAATGTAATAATGCGCACTGCGGACCTTGCATAATTCACCATAATACAGGGGGTCCCGTCCAACCATTTCGTACTTACTTTGAAGACGAATTGTATCACCTGCGTTACATGATTTAAAAGTGTGCTTCCTTCTTCCTTAACCCAAAGATTTGCTTTTCTAATTTAAATTCAGGATTATGTTCCATGTGTGTGGGCACCTGCCTTTTAAAATACTTGTAGAAGGTTTCAAATGTTTCGTGTTTTTTTTTAAAGCACTTGAATCCAAAATAACACTCTTCGAGTGGAACAAAGACAGCAATTTGTAAAACAGATGAAGATGAATAAATATTGTTGATCACCCTCCTTCCCCATCCCACCTGCTAAACTCCACAAAGGACCCTGTTCACAAAGGTCATCTCTTCTGATTTTGGTTTTTAAAAGATTTTTCCAAACATGTAGTTCCAGTCACTGGTACTAATATTTATATATGTGTTCATGTACGGCCTCCTACCTCCCACCTTCCCGTAATCCGAATCGGTTGTTCCCTGTCACCCTGCCACCCTTCCTTCCGTGTCCGTGTAGCCCTCTTACATGCCATAAGAAAAAAAGCAATATGACGCAGCCAGTGATGGCTCCATCATAAGTTTTTTTTTTGTTTTTTTTGTTTTAACTATGCTACACAGTGCAACATGGCTAAAAGACATTGTTAAAATCAATAGCTCTTGCATAGGTGAGACCTATTGGCTTTGCCAGTGCTTGTTCCCCATGCAGGCTAGATGCTATTGTGGCCCCTGAACAACAAACTAAAGCGAGCCTAATAGAAGAAGGCCTGCTTCAAAGTTTGAAACAAAATGTTCTCCAGGGAAAGATAAAACAGGGCAGATTCAACTTCTGGTGCCAACCGTGCCATGTAGTGGTATTAAACTTGTTAGGCAGGTCAAGTATGCTTTTCAATCTATAATCTGATGTTGTAGCAGGAGTACACTGCTCACAAAAAGCAGATGCTGGGGAATTAGGGCCTCTCTGCCACCTCCCTCTAAGATCCTATTATGCCCTTTCTATTAAGCAGCCTCTAACTCTGTTATCATAACTTTCCTTTTTAATCCCCGATTTTAAATGTATAGCTGTTGGAGTTCTACTTGCATTTGTTTTATCACCCTTTTGCCCCTGCCTGCACTCTATAAAACTTTCAAAATTACAGAGAATTATTTTTTTTCTCAACATTGATTTCAAGCGAGACATGTGCCGCAGCTGATTGCCAAATAGAAGTAAAACCACTTTAACATTCAACACAGACATCAGAGTGTACAGGGCTTTCTTCCCAAGATCCGCTTCCTGATTGCTGCTGCACGAATTTTCAGACGAAACTAATGAAAAGTGAAATGTAAATTTTTGAGGGACTTGAAGGGTGATTTAGAATTCTCCAGTGCTGCTGAAATATGTAAATCTCACTGCATCCAGTTTTCCTGTTTTGCTTAATAGCTTGCATATAAAAGTGAATTAATTTATTTTGTATTTGTGTCCTTCAAGAAAAAAGCAAGAGTGTTGTGTGAATTGATGAGGTCTCGTTTATGGACTGTTTTCACCGTTAAACATTATGTATGTATGTGGTGCATGTAAGAAATTGGGTTACCGGTTGAGGGGAGTGAAACCCTACTCAAGCCTTGTCAGAGTGCAGTCACCATCAAACCCCAAGTTAACCTTTGGACAACCCTCGGGTAGCTTGGCACAGAGCAGTCAGACTTCACTTAGAGGCAGCTTATAAAGTGTATACTCAGCACTTCAAACTAGTATTAACGTGAAAGTACAACACAAGGTGAACCCACACTGAGTTAGAAAAGAAGAGTACATTTTAATAAAGAAAACAAGACCAGGACAACAGAAATCCAATCAGTAGAGCCAGAGAAATGCAATTTTAGAGGTTTCAGTGATTATAAATATATATATATCTGTTACTCTGGAACCCTTTTAACAATCAAAGTTGTCAGATAAGTAGTTTGTTTTCATAGAACGTCAACAACATGTCAATCCCCTTTGTAATGCGGGGTCTCATCAAGCCCAAATTACAAGGGGGGGGGGCACCTATGGGTACAAAACATATTTAGTGACTATTTAGTTGCAAGAATATCTAACAGTGACTATGATATGAGTTGAGAAGTCACATACCTGATGGAAGCAAGGAACGCAACCCAGTCCAGCCCCCACAGACTTTATTATATGACGTTTGAGACTTGCATTACAACACAACTACTTCATATACAACAGCCAGTTCTTCCAGCAATGTTCCGGGACATGAATGGGAGCTATCTTCGCTCCCAACCTGGCTAACATCTAGGCAGACAATCTAAACCAAAGATTTGTACTATCAGATGAAAACAGATATCGAACCAACATATCCTGCAGGAAGCGATACATAGATGACATTTTTCTTGATTTGGTCAGGCTCAGAACAGCTATTCCAGGACGTCATCACATACCTCAACCAGGTCCAAAGGCATCTCACCTTCATGTATACTACACACAGAACAGAGATTGAATTTCTAGCTTTCATTATCCAACAGGATAAGGGCAGTCTGTACACAAGTCTCTTCAGAGAGAAATACTCTACCCACCAAACAGCTAGCACCTTAGGGCTCTCAAGGGTGGGTTAGCATTTGGACAATTCTGCAGAAACTGCACTCTCAAAGAGACTGCTTCAGAGAAGCTCATATTACAAGCAAGGTTACAATCAAGAATCATATCTGCCTTGTGCACCACAAGCCATTAACTGACCCTGCAGTGTATTAATCCCTCTCTCCATTTTTTCCATTCCAACCTTGACCTGCATCCAGCTCCCACCAAGGGTACCCCATGTGAGTAGCCCTTCCCCTCTATAGGACATGTTTGTGTGCACCTGCTATGGTACTTTCCATGTTCTCTTCCTTGCTTCCATTAGGTATGTGAATCCTCAAATCATATCATAGTCACTGGTTGGCCATTCCTGTAACTTAATAGTTACTCAATATGTTTTGTACCCACTGGTATCACTGGTATCACCCATCTCAATTGGTCCTATATATATATATATATATATATACATATATATATATATATATATATATGATAATAGTCGTTGGTCATCTGTCATAATTTGAAAACTGCCTGTTGCTTTCTTTTGTATTGTATGCATATTGTATTGTTGCCCTACTTTGCTTTGTTTGGTTCCTTTCTTACATGGGATACTATACACTTTGCTTATTACTGTTCCCAAATGAAGTTTACTTTTTTTTTGCCACCACCAATGTTGGACTACTTTGTGCTGCTTTCCCTGTCTGTATCCTCCAAACAGTCTCATTGTGCGATTGTGCTTATTTATGCATCAAGTATACATTTATTATTCCGATAGGACCACTGATTTTGTTAATAAACTTTCTAATACTTCTATTTCCAAAACTGTAATTCAAAATCTGTCTTTACCATAAAAGAGGATCTTTCATTACATTTGCAAAGATACCAAACATGAACTGTTTACCTGTTCCCATTTTGAAGATATCCTTATTAAAGGTAATAAGGTAACTCCACTGTTATCCTATACGAGAGGTAGGACTTGCAACAGTGAAAAACAAATGAAATGTTTGTTTCACTATAAGTCATGTAAACTTTAAAAGTACATCCCCTAATTTTTAAATACATTGTACTCTGCCCTCTGAGCTACTTGGGGCTGACCCTAGCGGTGACTTATACGTATTAAAAAAGAAGGTTAGGACTGACAAAAGGTTTATTTTGTGAGGTTGAAATGGTAGTTTGAAACTGAATACATAGGTTGCAATGCCAGGCTTGACACATATTTTATGAGCAGCTTAAGTGGGTGGAACAATAACTGCTGCAGGCCCAATAGTAACATTTAATTTACAGGCCCTGCGTACATGTAGTTCCATTTTACTAGGAACTTGTAATTAAATTAAATGTGCCATTTGAGGATAAGCCAATGTTGCCATATTTTAAGGAGTGAGAACACACACTTTAGCACTACTTAGCAATGGTAAAGTTTACAGAGTGCCGAGGCCAACAAAAGCATGATCAAGAAAATATGGAGGATGGGTAAAGGGTTTAGGGGAAGACCATGCTAGAGGTTAGAGGTCTAATAGTACTCATATAGCACAAACCTAGCTAAGAAGCCTTGTACATGGCTAAAGGCATAGCGTAAACTAAGAGTGTTTGCTGAGGAGCGGAAAAGAGCTATTGAAAAGGGCTATTGAATTCTGAGTGCGAAAAATGGGACTACCTTGATATTTTAGATGTAATATTTTTTAAAATATGTGTTTTCTACTCAATTCTAAATTTAAGGAGGCTTCTAGCGGGTCTGATGGATATGAGGCTGATGTTCTTAACCCTGGATGTGTTGAAAAAGAGACATGCTTCCTGTTTTGTTAAGTTAGTCATGTATTGTGGTGTAGTTCCTATATTCCCAATAGGCTCTGCGAATTGGAATAATATATCCTAAAGATATGACATAGGACTGAGGTCAGTATGTCTCTATCGAATATACTAAACTTAATTGTGAGTGCCAGCTAGCTCAGAGGTCACTAGAAACTTTCTCGAATCCACAAGAAGGAATTAGTTTCTGACAACCGCATAAACATTACAACTTTGTTACCCTAGGACTGGGACAAATACCTTCAGAGTCATGTAAACATTAGATAACTATTTTACTCAGTCAATCGTGCATGCTTCGTTTCTACAGAGTTGCAGAGAAATAGCGAGACAGGCGTTTTCAATAAAAGGTTTATTGAACAGTCTTCTTTCTCAAGCAAGAGAGATGAACTGCTACAATCGTTAGACAGACTGCAAATTAATGCATACAGCAAGAATAGTATTATAAAATAATACTTTAATAGCATTGTTTAGTGTTAAGACATATAAAAATACATACATACATAACACAGGCTAAAATACTCAATTGATGCTTCTAAAATAAGCCTACCCCCAATGTACCTAACCTAAGTCTAGTACGAGGGAAGTAGTAAATGCTGTTTAGCATAGGTTTTAGTTCTGCCAAGAATTGCCAAGGGTTTCTCTAGGTTCTAATCAGCCCCATACCTTTAGAATGAAGAGGGTTGGTATCTCTGTCTCAGACTCGATTTCCCAACACTGCGCAAGGGGAGTCAGAAATACTGGAGCTGGATTCTCGGCAGAGGAGGACAGCTTCTTGTCAGTGCGTCAGCTGGAGAGTCGGCTTCTTTCGGCACTTGCTGTAGCGAGCTGCATCGGGCAAGTAGGTAGTCGAACTGCACCGAACCACACCATGCTTTGCAATAGCAAGTGAAGGTATATTTATACCTTGAAGGTGTTTAGGAATGCCAGCTTTGACATAAAGTCGGGCCTATGAACGTCATGGATGAACCCCTAAGGAATCGTTGTTCATGTATAATAATGAGTTTCTTGGAGAAGGGGAAGTCATTTCTGCTTAAGAGTCTGGTTTTCCAAGAAATCTTTGTGACATTTGATGAAAGGATGGAAGTAGACATACCTGTATTTGGGCAGTATGGGCTATGCCTAAATTAGGGCTTGATTTATATGACTATATAAGGGCAACGTGAATTGTACCTTATAAGGGCATGACTCTGGAAAATCTGTTCGGAATCTAAAACGCCATTCAACAGTATTTCTCTCCACCCTGGCTGTGTTCTGGCTGAGGGCGTTTTGAGAGCCACTGGGAATGGGAGATTGTGAGCTTATTGGGAAGACTGGAAGGGGAAGTCAATGGAGTTCAGTTTGGGGGCTTATGATCAAGGTGTGCTGTGGTATCTAGGATAACCTTGAGTTGGGAAGTGGAGCAAGATGTTGCCAACATCAAGATGCAGTAGTAAAAATGCTTGGACAGTGGATCTGAAACCCCTTTCTGAGAGAGTGGTTTCATTTTCTTTAGTATAGAGGCCTGATGCATGGATTAGTGAGGTCAATGTAGAGGGTGAATCAAGTGGCCCAGTGGTGAAAAATAGTTTGGGATTACATTTGTTGAGGTTGATATTATTGAGCCAGGCTTGTGCTAACACCTTCGCACTCCGTACAACAATGGTGGAGAATTGATTACGATCCCTTCCTCCCTCCGGGTGGCTCCCCCCTTTAACTCACTGGCACATTACTACACACGACCCTCCGATTTTCAAATCACCGTTCTTACCCTAGCTCCCACGGTGGATGTTACAATAAGACATGTGAATTGATCTTTTTATTCTAAGCATTTCACCTTTGTTACATATGGGCACTGCTTCTATTCACACATGTGGTTTTAGTTCTTAATTTGTGAGTGGCTCAGACAAGCCCCTCCTTGCCTCCACAGCTTTGGCGATTGCTACAGCGTCCCTATCGATATTTATTCCACCGGATGGTGAATATAGATTCGTATGTTCAGAAAGGTATGTGGACCTCTGAGTTGGTCGCCCCGGCATTGCTGCAACTTATGCTGCACACTATCTATTATTAAAATTCCCTCTTACATTACTTTTAGACTACAATCCTTTGATGTGAGTTTGAGGTGTCGGCTGACACCTCCTGGAATAGGAACGCAATTAATGCGCTGCATAATTCAAGTTAATAGGTAAGCATGAAGCTGCCACTGCTTACTTTGCTTTTCCAGAAATAAGTGTACACACCCCTCACTGATTTAATCATTATTCTACAGGCTGCCATCCCCCCTTTTCGTGTCCTGATGAAGACCTGCCTCTGATGCCCATAATTCTGAACTACTCTTGTGGTCGAAACATCGACGTTACTGTCATAACCAGTTCATGCAAATCCTCAATCAGATCAAGAAAATAATATATCCTGTTGGTTTATGCAATTTACTGTGAACCTACACACTAAATATTATTCCTTTTGTATATATGTGTTACTCATTTCACTCTTGTATAGCACCTTGTCACTGATCACGACCAGTCACCAATTGTATCACCAATCACTTGTTTAATCGTCTTTTATGCCTTATGTATTGGACAGCTGTCTATTAATTTGTATATAAATAGCATAAGTAAAGAAATCTATTTTCCGAAATAAGGCTTTGTTTTTTACTGGGTGTGTCGCTTTACCATATGAATAATAGCAGAATTTCATGTAATGTATTAAATGCGTGACGCAAATCAGCATACATAATTTTCCCGACAGAACCATTGTTTTCCTCCAAGGAAGGGCAAGTGCAGAGCTAGCACAGGCAGGTTAGCACGCTGGTGCTCCTGGACAGAAAATGCAGACCCTCCAGCTGTCAAGCAGGGCAACAGGCCAGTCCCCCAGCAGTGGTTCCTCCTGGCAGTCCGGCAGCCTGCCGGCCCCAAGTAAGCACCAAGCAGTACTCACTTTACATGGGGTCACAGTCCCAATACTTATAGCACATGTCTTCTTTGTTCTGCCCTGACACAGGGCTTGGGACCCAGTTCAAACCAGTTCTGGGGCCACTTAACAAGTGCACAGCATCTTTCTTTGCCAGTGTAGGCTCTGGCCCCAGACACACACCACAGGGGGGTGGAGCCAGCATTGTGGAAGGTAGGCACAGTCCTATTCAGGCCCAGGTGCTACTCCTCCCAGTACTCCAATTCAGATTGGCCTATTCATCCTAGTGCTGACTCACCCAGCCCTTCCAGATCCACTGCACCTCCCCAGCCCCTGTCACTCCAGAGCCAGACATGCAATACACATCAGGCAGGCACAAAGACACATAGCACACAGAAATGCCCACTTCTAAAAGTGGCATTTCTAAAATAGTGATAATAAATCTGCGAACACCATTATGCAGCATTTATTACCACTATTCCAAACATAGCAAACTTGACCACTCTACTCTTCTCAGGTCAGAAATTACCACTGAAGCACCTATCAGGGAATCACTTGTGAGAAACTAAAATGGCTGTTTGTCACTACCAGGACATGGCACACAGTTAAGGAGTATGTCCTACCTTTTACCTACAGCGCACCCTGCCCAAAGGGCTAGCTAGGGCTTACCTTAGTGGTGACTGATATGTAGTAAAAGGGGAGTCACAGACATGGCAACCACTTTATGTGCCACGTCACAGCAGCAGTAAACTGTGCGTGCAGGCCCTGCAATGGCAGAGGCCTGAGACAGGAATGAAAGGATACTTTGGTGGGTGGTGCAAGCAGCGCTGCAAGCCCACCAGTAGCATTTAATTTACTGGCCCTGGGTATATGAGATACCACTTTACAGGGGACTGATAGGTAAACTAATAACACCAAACAGGTGTAGACCAATCTTACCACGTTTTACCATAGAGAGCACATGCACTTTACACTGGACAGCAGTGATAAAGTGCCCAGAGTACTAAAACCACCAACACCAGGTCAGAAAAAATACCAGGAGGAAGGCAAAAAGTTCAGGGATGACCCTGCAAAAAGGGCCAAGTCCAACAGGAACTGATTGTGTTTTCATTACATGTTGGTGAATGTTGACTGGCCCTTGTAGTTTGTCGATATAGGAGTCCACTATGGGTTAGAAAATAAAAGATCACTATTGGCTAAAACAACCGCTTCAAGACAGATTGTTGAGAATGTGTCCTACATATACCACTTACTACAAAATTTGGCCATGATTTTTAAAAGAAGAGGAAATCTGTGAAACATCCACTTACACTGGTGATTTGCAAAAATGTACACATTTAAGGAGCTTCACAAAGGTCAAGTACACCAGAAAATCTGCAGATTTCTATACATGCAACATCACTTTGGGTAAGACAGCAGCCCACCAGCATGCCAGTCCGCCAATGTTACAGAACTTCCACCTCAGCCTTCTTGTGAAGGATTTTCTGCTCAATTTAGCTATTACACTTGGCTTGCCAGTGATCAGTTAGGCCAAAAGGCTTCTTGCCAGTTTGTCAAAGCTCTACTGCTTGGCAGGCTACCATGTCCTAATACACTGCTTGCATTTTTTTTGTTCCAGAAACAAATCCGCAAAGCATGGATTTATTTCTGTAAAACAAAAGGAAATGGCCCAGACACATAGACATTTTTCTCTCTGTGAGTTGTGGACATTTCACATCTTTTCTTGCATGGGACCACCATACCTGATATATTCCTAAAGTGAGTGGGCATGTAAGAAATCTGGGTATTACTTGGAAGGGGGTGAGAAGAACCCACTTCAAATAATAATCACAATTGTTGTCAGGGTGAAGCAGACAGGCTTACCTTGGAGGTAATTTGTAAAGTATTTATGCAGCACTCAATAGTAATAAAGCAAAAACATAACACATGAACAATTCTACTACTTTAGCTAAATAGAGTACATTGTAATGAATAAAATGACACTAGAATGACAAACATCCAAGAAGTACAACCAGGAATATAGATTTTTTAAGTTTTAATGAAAAATAATGCCAAAAAGCACAAAGCGCAAACTTCAATTATCTGGTCGCGATAGACTCAAAAGTCAAAAGTTGAGGCAGATCCCGATGGAGCATGGGTTAGATACAGGGACAGTTTGTCTTGGTGGATTGTTTATCTTTAGACTTAAAAACTTTTATGCAGAAATAAGTTGTCACTGAAAAATGACTGGTGGGGAAAGTTTGATCCAACACAGGCCTAGATGGAGGTGGCTTGCAGAAGAGCGCGTTACCGGCGCAATCGTCGATGAAGCCAAGAAAGCTGGGAGCAGCGGTCTGTGCCCAGGAAGACCTCGACATTGATGAGTTGCTGCTCTGTGTTAGTTCAGAGGAAGCCATTTAGACTTGGAAAACAGATTTCCTTCAGCGAGGCTAATCAGCACGCTGAGGTCAATCGGTGATGTGATGCAGAAGGCTGCTACTTCCATGACGATATCCAGTCTCCATCATTTCTCCACACAAAACTTTGGTTAAACGTTTCAAAGTCCCACTTGTTGCTGTTTGGGGACAGGAGGAGTACTTGCTAACACCAGCCAAGTATAAAGGACCTGGGAGGTACCACTGGGGGGATTAAGACTCACTCCGTCAGAGGGCAGCAGTAGGGTGCTGTGCATATTTAGGAAAAGAGCCTCTGGAAGCTTTTTGTGTCCCTGTGGCTCAAACAGGACCCCTTTGAAGACCCTGTGTTTTAGGTAATCAGGTTCAGTCTTCCTTCTGGTTCTTCAGACAGCAGGTCAGTTCTCCTTCTGAGCTTTACAGGTCCAGGAGTATTATAATGAAAGGTCTTCGGGGTCCAATTTTATGCCCAGTGCCGGCCTATGATTGGAAAGCAAGCATTTGCCACCCCTAAACTATTTCTGGTCAGTTACTCAACCCCCACTAGATTTGGAGAAAATCTGACTAGAAAGACAAAGGGAGGGCAGATCTAGGTGTGAGCTTCATCTGCCAGTGTCAAAGTGGGCATCCTTTAACCGCATCGCTGCGGCGGTTATATTTCCGCTGCAATGCTTTTTTCTAAAAGCCGCGTTAGTTGACGAGCTCAGCTCGTCATCAGCACACGACCACCGTGGCTGATGACGAGCTGAGCTCGTCATCAGCATCGAAGGGGTTAATGCTCAGGAAAGTCAAAGTCAGAGGAACTTATTAAGTATACAAATCACTTGAACAGTCTCATGAGCTAGCGTTCAGATCCGAAAAACATTATTAATGGTGGAATAGCCACGTTTTTAGTTCTCTCCGGAAAAGCTTGTGATCGGAAATGGAAAAAAGCTGAGACGGGAGCTTATTCCAGAGGTCAGGGGCAAGAAAGGAAAATGATCATCCCTCATTTCTTGCAGTGCAAATTCATCGCGGGGTAAGGAGATGTTTTGTGCTGGATCTTGAGAGTCTTCCAGGCTGATACTAGTTTCATATTTTCACTAAGCAACTAGGTCCGGTTCAGTGTATGCTCTAGTGTGTGAGACATAACATTTTAAAACAAACTCTCTTTTTTACCGGGGGCCAGTGGAGAGTAAGGGGCTAGGTATAGGCCAGAAATCATCCTTTTGAGCAAGGAAGGAGTCCCCCTCTCCACACCCAGGGCTCTTTGTCGACTGTCTTGGAGAAATGCATATCTCACTACATAGGAGCCATCAGGGGTCAGGTCACAGCTAGATTTTGCCAGGAAAGCCTTTTGGTTTTTGGCAGTAAAATGACAACTTTCTAACAGATGCAAAAGTAAACAATTGATTGATGGAATGCTGGACAATGCAAACATTCACCCCCAGTCACAAGGATGCCCAGACGTGGGTCCCGTGCTCTCTATTCAACTGGAGTCAAGCTATCCTGGCTGATGAGGGCTGAAAGCCCGAAACCGGTCCTAGAATTCTTCTTTCCAGTCCAGGGAGGACCTGGCCTGGCAGTTCGGGCTGGACTGTTCCCATTGGGTGCAGGGTCAAGATTTGCTATGGCTGGATCCAAACTGGAATGGCATGGGGGGCAAACAAATAATGGATTTTGGCCCAGATCTCTGTACTGGGGTGAATGTATGACAATGTTCTGCATTCTGTCCATCATTTGTTCTTTTTGCAACTTTCTAACAGAGTAAATTCCAAAATAGTAATATAAAATCATTAAGTTGGATTTTAAATTACTAATAAAATTAGTTCTTGAATCATTTTTCTAGCTACTGTTAAACTGAATGTGACATTTATTAAAGATAGTAGTGTAAACCCATGTGATCCTATGAGAGGGTGAGCTTTCCCACTGTGAAAAATTACTTTAAGGATTCTTTACTGCCAGGACATGTAAAGCATGAAATATAAGTGGCCTACAATTTAAATACCATGCACCATGCGCAATGGGCATTAGAGCCTACCTTAGGGTTGAACTATAAATATTAAAAAAGAAGCTTTAGGCCATGTTTGCATCATCCTAGTACTGATGCGAGGCATTGATGTGCATAGGTCTTATGTGACATGATGCATCTTCTCCATGTGGTGCAACTGCCCTAGGATGCCAGCCAGACATGGGGTGCAGCAAGTCTCACTCTCCACCCCAGAAGAGTATCAAACATGGTGGTGGATTTTGTCAATTTGGAGTGGTAGGTAGTACCAGCTTGTCATCCAATGGCACATCTGGAAGGTGGTCGAATCAGACTTAGGTCTGTGGCTCAAAAGGTAAGAAGTGATTGAGGCTACCCAGTTTGGAACATTTTACACCAGATTAGCTGGAAGGACTTCATTTTTGGACAGTTCCCTCACTGCTGAGGAGCAGTTGTGGCACCTTTTTTAGTGGACATTAACCACAGTTGGTGGTTATAATGGGCTGCACTCAATCTGGTGATATTTATTTTGAGATATTAGATTTGGTTGATGACAAATGGCATTCCCTTTTAAAATAATTCCTCTTTATTAATAGAAATTAATACGGTCATTACCCCACAAATCTTTGTGTCAAGTTGCATGTGCCTCAGCACATGTACTTCGAATGTTTATTTTTTCAAGAATGTTGCTCTATTGCATCACAAGAGCATCAGATAGACAAAAGGAATACATAGAATGGGTGTATGTTTCCTTCTCATTATAACTTACATTCGTGTATTCAATCTATTACTTTTAACTACAATACGGATATTACATTTATCGGGTGAAAAAACAGTTTTTGTTCCAAAATTCATTTTGCTATGGCAATATGGAATTCTGACACTTTCTTGTGCTGTATGTGGTCCTCTTTGCCTTCTTTAAACAAGCCTTGTCACCAATGCAATTTGTGCACTTTAGATCCTCCTCTGGTAACTACTTCCATGCAGAGGGGATTAAGCGAGTGATGCTCCAGTGAAGAGGTGTTCCTCCCACAGCCTCCGATGTAGCAGCTAGCAGAAATGTAACATCACGGTGCATGCTTTAGCTCAAGCTAAGTACATACTTTCATCATCCGATGCCTAATGCCTTTGATCTGCACACTAGCTAAAGCTCTAAAAGCAATTTAAAAATGGATAACATGGGCGGCTTCTAAGATCTGTGTTCTGTTTCGTCTTGCGCGCATAGAGCAGGAAGAAATACTACATAAGCAGTGAGCGGCGGCGCGTTGTCATAGGAAGCTCCTCGAGGATTGAGAATTTCTTTCTTTCTGCTCCTAACAAGGACAGACTGGATCATGGGCCATTGCATTTAGAGGCTGACCGTAAGGGCTTTGTTGATTTTTAATTTTCATCCATTGATTTTTAGCATCCAGAGAGCACTTGAGATGTAATAGTCTTCTGTGTTGGTCTTTGCTTGCAAATTGAAAGCTAAGATAAATGGTTTGGAGGATAATACCTGTAGACAGGCCCTTGCTGGATGCCGGTGAAGGTTAGTCAAGCTTTCATGGATTAGAAATGATGTGGATTGGGATCAGGGCGTTCTCTCCAATCAGATTTGTTGGAGGCAATTGCTAATTGTATTTACTTTGTGTTGACACCGCTAGATGGCCGATAGGGCCCCTAGAAGCCAACATGCAGGTGCTCCATCGGGAAAGTCTTTGTCATGTCAATTCACAGGTAAATAGCTGAAAATGCGCATGCATATTATTATTATTATTATTACACCCAGGTCACAGAAAATATTTTCTTCTGAGCTGTACATTTGCGGATCCTTGAATTTACTGAGTCAGTTCAGGATTCTAGGGAGATTCGAGGATTATCACCTTGCTTGCTGATTGGGTATCACTCAATAGGACTGGCCAGGAGGGGAGGCTGTAGGTTTATTTCATGGGGAGGGTTTAAAGGGCTGTCTGATGTAGCAGTTTTTTTTCCTGGCAGAATGATCCAAGCACCCCAAATGATCTACCAGTTTCCTCGATCCTTTTAGGTTCAAGAGTGTCCTTGTAGTTCCGTTTAGCTGACATCACACATTTCACCCTTTCAGCTGCATTTTAGTGTATTTATCCCTAGGATTGACTTGCCTACAGGAGACCCACGGGACATGCAGCAATTTATGTTTCTGCCATTTTATCTCTTCAATATAGGAGGAGGAGTCAGCATCTTACCTGCAGGCTCCACGACCGCCCTTTTAAATTTGCCTAAAAGGACTTAAAGATACTGACAAGAACTGGTTAAAATTGGCCACCACATTTCCGTTTTCAATTCTATCCACATATTCTCATAACGCAGAGCTCCCTTACCATCAGGAATAATTCAGAGAGTTTATGCAACCACGGTAAAGCAGGTAAGAAAAGTAAACATGCAGCCTTTAACAACACATACATGCTGGACATGAATTTGTTTAAGACTGTTCATGCCTCTCTGCATTTGTCAAAAAGACACACAGATACAAAGCGCTACGATGTCAAAAATGTTATAAAAAGGCGCACAAACAAGCAGATGCACCAGAGACCTGTGTGGGTGTAAGCAACAAGAAGCCAAGGAGATCCATGTGCGTGTATGTGCTTCTTATGCCTTTGACACACAAACACACACTTTAAATCCCAGCAAGATAACTTCTCAATGAAAGTGTGTGTGTGTGTGTGTGTGTGTGTGTGTGTGTGTGTGTGTGTGTGTGTGTGTGTGTGTGTGTGTGTGTGTGTGTGTGTGTGTGTGTGTGTGTGTGTGTGTGTGTGTGTGTGTGTGTGTGTGTGTGTGTGTGTGTGTGTGTGTGTGTGTGTGTGTGTGTGTGTGTGTGTGTGTGTGTGTGTGTGTGTGTGTGTGTGTGCAAATGTCTCATTTAACACTTAGATAGCCTCTCTCATGAAGAGAAAACAAACATGCCTTCACAAATGTGTTAGCAAAAGCACGCATACGTACAGTGCTTAATTTGTACATAAATATGTGCCAAGGACCTCGTCACGAGGCCACTGCAGCTTGTACCACTCATTGCCCTTCAGCACTGCCATTGAGAGTACCAACACAACTACTTACCATCACAGTACTGCAAATGGGATCTAGACCACCAAGGCTATAACAATCGGGGCATCATGTAGGAGTCATTTATATGTATATTAAATGAATAAACAACTGTTGTTGCACTTATTTGTAAATTAGGCAAACAGTGCCACCATGTGCCAGAGTGCCGGTGCTGACAACTAAGTGCCAGTGCTGAGCACTGGATATTACTGGCTCAAATTAAGCACTGCACATACATACACAACAGCTCTCTGTGTTTATTTTTGTGTAGATGTAATCTGTGTGTATGTACCTTTACGAGTCATCTTGCAATCGTTTTTTCATTTTCTACAAACTTATATATGGATTGTTAAGGGGTAACAAGCCTTATTTGATATGAAAAAGAAAATACATTTTTTAGATACAACGAATTAGAGACATTCTTTAGTTCTTGCAAAGTAAAGTTAAGGACAGTGCCTGAGTTTATTCACTCAGGTACTGCGACTGTTCCACAGGCCAAATTATGAAGCGACTGCCACCATGGTGGTCGCATTGGCCACCTTTTACATTGTAGGGAGGCACAATAGGTGCCCCCAACACCCAAAGAAATGTACCAGGGGGCAAGGGAGGGACCGCTACGGCCCCCAATGTCCATCCTTGCCGGCTTTTTCAAGGCGGGGAAACCGCCATGGAAAGACTGTCGGGGAGGGACATCCTAATCCCTATGGCGGTGCTTGGTAGGCACCGCCACCAATGCAGGGATTAGGAGGCCCTCCGCCGCACGGTCAGACTCAAGGAGCCCGTCGGATGGGTGGGGGTCGGAGTTTCCATACTGAACAGCCAGTCATCATAATGTGGCATGCTGGGAATGGCCTTCCGATGGCGTTGAGACCGCCACCAACAACTTCTCGGTGGCAGTCTTGCCATCATCGTAATGACCCCCAAAGTTTAGAGCACAATGAAAAGATGGGAAGAGCAAAATATAAACACTATACCAGAAATTAAAGAAGTCCCTCATACCGTCTGGCATATGAATGCAACACCTAGCTTAAGACAACAATTCTTGGCAGATCATGGATAAATCTGCTATTTTATGGAGACTTCATGCTGTATGCTGGCGATACATGATCGTTAAGGCACATTTCATGAATATCACAGAAATACCTGCCATGCTGAATGAAAGGGCTATAACTAAATCATCTGGCACGTGATGACAATCAGTTGCAAATTATGACTCCTTATGATAACCCTGGTAGATGATGGCACATGACAGCTAACTTATCTCACTTTTTTTAAATATGTATTATTGGTTTTGTGTTTGGGTGATATAGACTCTGGTTAAATTGATAGTTTACTCATAGACATCATAAAAACTATCATGACATTTTCTTTTCACAAAAGTAGTGGTCATTGCGCTATTGACAATACAGTTTCGAAATATCTGGAGTAGGGATAGATAGAGGAAAAGAACAGAAAAACAGCTGGAACTAAACCATCAAAACATTTGTTAGTTTTGCCTTATGTTCCCTAAATGCCAACTTCTCCCTCAGCCCAGCCATAGTGCACTATTGGTAGCGTTGACATTGCCTCCCTGTTGAGGACCTCCTGGTCAATGTTCCAATGCTGCGCAGTGATGCTGCTGTATTCTTGGGCTGATTCAAACGAGTCAGTAGATGGAATGTATCATGAGGTTGGTATCTTTTCAGGTATTTGTACAAGTATTGAGTCCCAGCTCATTTTTTTTTAAATATCCTTTATTGAAAATACAGAAGAAAAGAACACTCGTAAGATACATCTTACTCATTTCTACACCTCAGGGATGTCTGTCATGGTTGTGGGCACATCACATTACATAGCATTGAATTGCTTCATATATCACGTCAGTGGTTCGTTACAGATGTCCCAGCCATGTTGGCGCAACAAAGGAGAAGGCATAACAAGAAAAACAGAGAAGGGGATAAAAAGCTGGGGGATTGAAGGGAAAGGGGTGTTGTGGTCACTGATTTCGAGAATGTGGTGCGTGTGTCTCGTGGAGGGTGCATCAATGCATAGGAGGCTCGTGGAGGTTATCAGAGCGCAGTTGCGGGTGTGGGTCCTGTGTTAGGGAGGGTAGTGGGTCGGCGGGGG
This sequence comes from Lissotriton vulgaris, assembly GCF_964263255.1. NCBI lineage: Eukaryota > Metazoa > Chordata > Amphibia > Caudata > Salamandridae > Lissotriton > Lissotriton vulgaris. The sequence goes on from NC_141690.1 coordinate 157,875,036, forward strand.
TGGGTGCCAGGTGTGTGGAAAGCGTTGGGCAGGATATCCACCTAGGCGGCAGTATGGGATGCCGGCTGCCAACACATCAACTGTGCCATCGGGGCGATCGTGTGCGGTTCTGTCGGTGCTGTCAAGGTCATGGCCTACGTGTCCTCCTCTCCGCCCCGTGCCTCTTGGTCTCTCCTAGAGGGGGAGTCATTTTGGGGGTTCCTTACTAGTTGGCATTCCTTGTGAAAGGAGCTTAGCGTTGCATCCCACAGTGTCGCGATCGGGAACTGTCTCAGTCCCGCCGTTTTCCTCACTGTGGAGGGTGATGCTTTCGCCCAATTGTCTAGGGAGGTGCTCCAGTGTTCCGTTAGGGGTGGAGTGGTCCGCTTCCAGTGTTTTCGTGATCAGCCTTTTGGCTGTGAGGAGGCTGAGGTCCCAGAAACGAGAAGGTACTTTATTTTGTTTGGTCCGCTGAATAGGCCCAGGAGGTTAGCCTCCCATGTGTGTGGTATCGGCATGGCTGTGCATTTTTCTAGAATCTGTTGCACCGTCTGCCAGTATGCCTGAATCTGTGGGCATTGCCACAGCATATGTAACAGGTCCGCTCCCACCAGTGCACATCTAGGGCAATTGAGTCCCAGCTCATGGCTGTTCCAGTTGCCTATTAGTTTGTCTACACAATCTCTACTTCTGCTTCGACCAAGTGTCTGATTCCTGTCAACCAGGCAGATACAGTTGGGGTCCAGCGGCTTTTCACCTGCAGTTTATCTCTTGGCTAACAAATGTGTGCATTAGAATATGAGATGATGCATGTGAAATAGTTCTTGACCAGTATGAGACAACACCAGGCTATCCATCAACATAGGGTCTGAGTCAAGACCTGTGAAGCTGTAACTGGCATATGATATGAGGATGATATGGGGAATATGATGTCAAAAGCCAGCATATGACGGCAATCTGTGGCACCTGATGCCGGGTCTTGACATTCAAAGGCATCATCTGGAATTAGAACCAGATGAGTGTCATGGAGATTCCTGATCTCATCTATGAAGGCAGTCCCTGAAATATAAGTGCAATGCCTGGCATGAAAATACAATACAAGACATTTGATGTGTGGTATATGTTTATGTTTATGTTTATGGGATTTGTAAAGCGTGCGACTACCCTCAGCGCTGTTTGGAGCAGATAGCGGGAGTGGAAACTAGTCTTGTGGAAAGAGCCAGGTCTTATATGATGGAACTACCTCACATATAATGACAATAAGTTACGTTTGATGTAAATGATGGGATACCTGGCATATGGCGCGAGCATATGAGTAATTGAGGGTGAATATGGACACAGGAAACAGTTCTGTGGATGCATTATGCTGTCCGCAGATAGGGGGACTAAGTTGAGGTGCGTGGAGCTGTTACTTGCCTATAACGGTGACGTACCATATATGGCGGTGATACTGATCCTATCATATGTGTGCACTATCTGGCATATGATAATAATGTGTGGCAAATGATGGCCATCTCAATTACTCCCGACATTATGTAAATATCCAGAAAGGAGGTCTTCTGCCCAAACACAATTAAGTGTTTTGACAATAATGCTCGCCCCTTTAGGAGTTGGTGCATTGTCAACAGCATCTGTCTTGGCTCATTAAACTTTAGACTGCTGTAGTCCATCATGTCGCCTACCACATCCAAGATAGCCAATGGGATGGTAGAACCTGGGGATAGAAACCTATCCCTGGGAGTCTGATACCCCATCTACAGAAGACACTATAAAAGGAGAGTACCTAATGAAAACGACAATCTGATATTGCAGGAAAAAATATCTGTACACCCAAATGAAAAGAAACAATTCTTTTCATCAACATGAAAAACGGACATGTGGTGACAGGAAAATTGCAAATTTTCTGGGGACAAAATTAATGGCTTTACTAAAATGTCAAGCTAATGATATTTGTGGACAACGCCCTAAATTCAAAATAATGTTTAAGTGTGCCACAGGCCAGAGAGAACAGCTCTATGATAATATGTCGTACCCAGTTATACTGTCGTAACTTACTCCAACACCTTCCTAGTTCTCATTTTGCAATTTAACACGACATATTATAAACGGAAATGCTGCACCATGATTGTTTTAATTCTGTTTTAGAACAGGAGACAGGTAATTTATATATCCTACATTGAACATGGATAAGGAAGCATGCGTGTATGTCGACGCTTATCAGAAGCAAGGGAAGTGACAGCTTTTTAAACGGCAGAGGGAAGCTGACAGGCAAATGACTTTTGAACCAGACTCATAAAGGGTGGCCATTAAAAACAACCGCACACTATACAAAGCCATTTTGTAGGGAAAAGTTCGTTCCCATTTTAATAAAATAAATGCAACAGCTGTAATAGAATGAAGTTCAGTCTAAGCCCCGGCCATTCATTCTTCGGTGCAGATGTACCGACAAACGACATTTATTTCACCTTTGCGTGTGCAGAGTGATACAACATTGTTGGCAAAGCGCATTTAGATCAAAGTCTTGGCATAAGACGTCAGACGCACAGAGGACTCTTCTGTCAAATGATGGGATAATGATGCCACGATTTAAATGCTTTTTCGGTTTCCTTTCATTACACTTACACTTACCTGCAGCAACACACATTAGTTTGAATTACAAACCCACAATCATCCCCCTTTTCATTCGTAGGTTTTTTCTTTTGTTTACTTTCCTTCCTCACAGGATCATTTTTAATGATGTTTTGCTTCATATTATGTGTTACTTTCTTTCTCCAGGATGTTTTTACTGTCATGGTTTTTCTTCAAGATAGGAAGTTCACTTTCCAATCATTCTTCAAGTCTCAGGCTGATATGCCCTCCATCCTGGTTATGATAGTGATTGAAAACACCGAAATGACTCTCGTTACCACCAAAGGTGTATTTTAGTTTCTTAATACCCCCACCGGGTAAATACTCATATCACCTGGAGCCGTTTTAGTGCATCCTTTTGAGTTCCATGCTTAGGGAAGGGAAATAAGCCAATAAAAACGTTGAATTATAGCGCACACATGCACAATAGGTTTTTTAGCGCTGTTAAATACTGTTTTATGGAGATTTTTAAGGGATGCCAATGGATAAAACGGTCTATGCCATCAGGTTGATATGTTGTTCAAGATAAATCCTAGGTTTTTAATTTTTTCCATGGAGATTAGCAAGAGACCCAGGAAAAGGGACCAGAAATCAGGGATCAAAAATATAGGTTCATAATGAAACACTGATAAACCTTTCAGGTAACTTTCTAACAACCAATATTTTAAGATAGATCAAAAAGTTCTGTTGAGTGGAGATGTGATACTTCATTAGGTTTGAGGCGCATCACGAACTGCGCGCCATTGACATGCAAAATACAATGGGCACAATGCAACACTGTCACCACCGAGATCATACAGCGATTGAATGAAAGCTAAAGGGAGGGTCTCCGAGGAATGGCCTGTAGCGTTTAGAAGTCAATTGAATAGGGAGAATAAAAATGGTTTGATATCGGTCTATAAGGAAAGATGTTAACCAACTGAGAGTGGAGCCAGTAATAACACAGAATCCAAACTCAGTCGTTAGGATGAAGTGATTAATGGTGTTAAAGGTATCCAACAGGTCTAAATGAACAGAGACACACAGCTGCCAGCCACCTTCAATCTCAGATCACATAGAGTGGCAAGCATCCCCAGCTCCAGGTTCATGCGTGCCAGAAAGCCAGTTTCGTTAGAGCCTTTAATACCATCTTGTTCACAGTGAGCCTTGAGTTGGCATGTGGATTATGTATCTAAGCCAAATAATTCAGTTGATGAATAGTTTCCCAATGATCTGGTCAAAATTAAGTCTTTCAGTACACTTCTGTTAATAAAGGAGTATGTTCAAGGCCATAACCTGAAAATCATTATGGTGACAATGATTGCAAGGGGTGCCATAAGGAGGGGTGGAGAACAGACTCATTCATGGTAGCTCCTCTGTCAAACTTTGAAAATCAGAGATAAAAAGCACACAGTGCTGGACATAGAGAAGAGCGCCCAACCACATAAAATAAATAAGTAGCTATTGCAGATATATTATCTCACAGAACTAAGAAGTTAAGGGTGTGGTTTATCAACCGAGGAAGAGTAAAATTAAAAAATTATCTACATTATATGCTGTTTCTTTAAATCCTGGATCCATTCTTTATAACGGAGCAGGGCTTTCTGAAAAGAGTGTTTGTTAGCCAGGTGATAATTTGAGATTGTGAGGTTCTCTGGAGAACCATTTATTTTCATCTGATTTCTTCATCTGTTATCCTTTAATTTTATTATTCATATTGTGGTCAAGGAATGTTCATATTTTGTGTTTCACTAGCTATGGATTATAATGAGAGTTTGTGCTGTTACGTAAAAGTCTGAGAAATGGGCAAGATGGATGCAGATTTTAATTAATTAAATTTTAGCACTTTTTGAACAAATTTCTCATTATGGTTTTTTCAAAAGTAACTGACCTCTAATCAGTCTGTCCAAATACATTTGAGATGAATGTCCGCTTTCAAGTGCAAAACTGTTTCTGTATTTCCCCACAAAAAATCCTGGCAGGTTTCCCTTGACAAAATATTGTTGAGAAAACTAAGGCAGCAATTGTTTTCGTGGATTATTAGATGTTGAATATGATTAAAATATTATGAGTTCTTTTTAGCACAGGTTTTTGCAGATAGTATTATTCTTTGTGTGAAATTCAAATCTGTATTCCTTTGAATTTGGCACCTGGCTTAATGATCTGTCCAATGAAGCCATACATTCTTGAAAACTTTTTTATGACGAAAACCAAATAAGTGACTTTTGCATTTAAGGCCTTACACCATATACCAGTCCATAAAAGAAGATATGATAAAGTTGCTAGACATGTTCACTCAAAAATAAAAAAGATATATATATACAAATATATCTATATACACACAAAGACCAAGAACTCAACCATGGGATTGCATGACAGCATCACTTTCCTTTTGTTCTAAAATTCTTACCCTATGACCATCTAAACTACACATCCATGCTAAAAGAGTAATATGTTCAACCCGAGGTGATTTTGAAAGTGATGGTTGATCAGATGAGAGAGCAATGGGAGATATAATGCCACATTATGCCAACTAGATCTTACACTGTCGTTGCAAGGCTCTGACATATTTAGGTCAGAGTGGTTTAGCCTGTAAGGCCTCTGGTTGAGGGTCCAGACCAAGGTGAATTGAAGCCTGAAAAAAGTCCCTGCAATCATACACTTGAAAGAGTGCTGGTTACCAATGCCATCAGTAGCTTAACTAGACTACAGAACCCGGTATGCCATATAAATGTCTAACATCAGCAACACAACTTGGTCCCTAATGTAGTCATTTGTTTATATTGCTCACTTGGGTACTGTAGACACATCATTGAATGAGGTAAAAGTAGTCCTGAACATTTAAGCAAGTGCTTGATATTTAGTCTTAGCTAACCGATAAGCGAGTAACACCAGAAAAAAGCATATGATGACGTTTACATTAAAAAGATAGACGGTGCAAAATGGTGTAGTGACTACTGAGACAAAAGAGTGAAGTAAAATGTGCATATAGAATAAAGAACACAACTTTTTTTGTAAATCGACAGTTATGTCTAGAGGACTACAAACTCATATTGTTTACACGGTCAACTCCAATTTTTTACAGGGGCATACTCATGACATTAAGGTGATGCTACTTGTATAAGTCACCTTTCTGCTGAAAATAATAATAATAGATCAGCTTATAAAACAACGTTTATTTTTTAAGTGTAGTACCAAGAGGCTACAGGTGCGCATGCCCATAATCATCAAAGGTGGAATGAGTGACACACAGGGATGATACAGTGTCAACACCAAACTTACATAAGGAATACTACAGTGATAATATGCATTACAACTTAAAAAGTGTGGAACTATGTTTACTCAAATTAGGCATGAGTGTAAAAATATATGTTTGACCTGACACCCTTGAGTTCAGTTGCAGCTGGTATTTGAAGGCAGTGGTGGGTCAGGTCACGGGGTGGGGGAAGGAGGGAATTTATAAAAAATTTAAATACCAACTTACCTGTCTGCCGCAGCCGTCCGCCGTTGCCGCCGCCTCCTCCTCTGGGTCTGCTTCCGCCCACTTACAGGGCAGGAAGCACCCGGTTCCCAGCCTCGCGATAGCCATTCACAAAGCTGCAATGCCGCATTGTAATTGGTCTGAGAGGCAAGGATCGGCGCTCAGCCAGAGAATGGGAGGCTGAGCATGGTCTCCCTCCAGGCTGTAACGCAGCCTACATGAAGAACATGTAAAGTGCGCATGATGGTTTGAGCGGCTTGAGACGGACGGTCAAAGCGTCCTGTGCACTTGGGGTGGGCAAACAACTCCTCCCCAGAGCAGCCCCGCCCCATCCCAGCTGGGCAAGGCAAAAAAGTAAAATGATAATAACTATGGGTTATTATTGTTTTATTTTTTCTACCTGCTCAGTGGGGCAACGATCCACCGCTTTACCGGAGGAGCTGCCATTGCTTGGGTAGTAAGCCTCCAAACCTTTTGACTTTATCCTTCCTGTTTGGCTGAATTTGTTTTTGATTGCTTTAGGATTCTGTGCACTCTTCACTGCATGGTTTCTTTACTTATAAGTCCCTAGTAAAGCAGTACACCATATAGCCAGATCTGTTCAATTAAATGCTACTTGTGTGCCTGCAGCACGTATAGTCCCAACCACTTAAGAAGCCTCTTAAAACAAATCTCAGGCCTGCTCTCGCAGCCTGTATGCAGTTTAAAACGTTCTTTCGACTTGGCAAAATAAACCCCTTGCAAGCTTACAAAATTCCTAATTCACATAAGTCACCCCATGCAAGGCCTCATACAGTCCATATGACAGTGTGTGTTGTATTTAAAAAGTTGAACGTGCCCTGTTAGGTTTTACATGTTTTGGTAGTGAAAAACTCACACATTTGTTTCACTACTATGAGGCCTACTCGTCCCATAGGATAATATTGGGTTACCTTATTGCAATTATTTTGTGATACTTTTGCTTGAGAGCAAATAGAAAGGTCATATTTGGTGTCTAAAGAACAGTAATTTAAGGTCCTCTTCAATGGTAAAGTCAGATTTTAAGTCACAATTCTGAAAATGGCATATTTAGAAAGCTGGCATTTTCTTATCCTAACCATTTGGTACCTGCAGTCTGTTCCTGGGTTACATGACTAGGTGCAGTTGGCCTTTGTGTATTCCTCCCAGACAGCCACACAATAGAGGGCCTGGGTGTTGGCACAATGGGCCATTCAAGCAGGATGGAGGGGCGGAGATATGCCCAACTCTACTTGTACCACTTGCACTTCTAAGACACTGCTTTAGCACACACAATGAACTTCACACTAGGTTATTGTGCCCCCTGGCAGCATGGGAGCTAAACAGGGAGGCAGGAAATTGTGGACTCTTTGTGAGGGGTAAACCCAGGAAGCTTCTTAGACTTTGAAGCTGGTACTGTGAATACCACTCATCTGTAGACTCCATCACCTGTCAAAACTACAAAAGAAGGACTAACCTGCTGCCAAAGGACTGCTCTGCTGCTTGAGGCTTGCCCTGTTGTCTGAAAGGAAGACTGGACCTGCTTTTTTTTATCTCAGTCTACCTGAGTGACTCCAAGGGCTAGTTAGCTAGCCTCGTTTTCTGAGCTACAGGGACACAACACGCTCCAGAACCCTCTCTGCAATTGCCCAGCTGATCTTCAACTTGACTTGCCTGAGTTTTGCTGGCCTTGGCTGGGGTAAATTCTTAATCCCTAAGAGGTGTCTCCCAGGTCTTAGACCCTTAGTGTGGCAATAGCTGAGCTCCTCCTGGAAGAAAAGGAGAAATGCTGAAGTTTTGGGCTCTCTGCAATTGTGAAAAATCCTGTTCGTGCCAAGATCTTGCCACCCACACTGTCCGCCAAAGCAAAGCTCTGTAAAATGATACTTTCCGTTACAGCTACTGGCAGAAATGGGAGATCTGTACGTCAAGCTACAGCATGGAAGGCCCATGTGTCCTTCAATGCGAAGATCCAGCAACAACTGTCCACAAAGCCAGACAGGATCTTCATGCTACAATGATAACTGTCCTCGATGCCCAGCCTGCTCTTCACGTTCCAAGTGGCGACTATCCGCAACTCTCTGCCTCCACCTGGCAGCCTCCTCCACTGTAAAGTGAAATCTTCATGCTGGGTTTTAAGAAGGCAAATTTTAAAGCTGGACTAATCTGGTCGCTGTATCCAGCACGCACTCCGACATGGTCAACCTGAACTCCTGATTTTCTCCAGTCTCTCATGACCAGAGAACCATAAGTGGCGTTTTGTGCTTTTAGACGCTATACTTACCATAACACTTTGAAATAGCATATCTACTGTTTTAAAAGTTGGATTTTTTGTTGTTCTGGTGTCAAATAATACAATTTACTCTAATTTTCTAAATTGGTTTGGGATTTTTCTTGTCCTGTCTTTTTATTTTATTACTGTTTAAGTTCTGCATAAATACTTCACACATTACCTCTAAATTAAGGCTGACTGCTTCTGTGCCGAGCTATAAGGTGGTAAATCACAGGTTAATTTAGTGACTTTTTGTGGCTCAACCTGACAGTGTTGTGGCTGTTGCATTAGAAAGGCCCACACCACCCTAAGCCAACAACCCTATTTCTTACAATCTCCCTCATCAGCCATGTTTACTTGCTTGTGCAAACATGGCCCACGGGAAGTGCCAGTCTATGACATGGAGCCTCTTTTGTATCTTGTCTGCTGTGGTGTGAAAAACTAAGAACTTCCCCAGCCAAAACTAATGAAATGTCTGCAACGATTTGAAGGACGCTCTTACTCATTCCCAAGATCTTAGACTAGGCACTTGCATGTCCTTAATGTAAGCGAAAGATACATGACTATACTCAAAACATGTGTCTTAAGGTATAAAATAGGGGATACATTTGCATCTTGCCTCCTGTTTACGAGCTTGCTCTCCTATATGTTGCTATGAGAACCTGGGATTCACAAATTATTTCTGTTTCTTTTTGTCAATAAAGACTTTCTGACTCAGATTGTCCTGCAAGGAGGTCTCTTTGACACAGTATAATACACTAATTAAGGGTACATAGTAAAGTGAAAAGGTACAGGTTGATTATCTAAACTACTGTGAGAATAAATCTAGACATAGTATTGAAGTGCATTAAATTATTAATTCATATTAATAAAAAAGTATCCATGAATATTAAGTTGTTATGTTGCTTCCTTGTCAGGCGCCGGGACGCTCCTTTGCTGGAGCAGCTGTGCGCGTAATAAATGCTCGTAACATAACATAACTTTGTTTTACTACACCAATAAAATGTGTAAATTCACATAATTCATGCATGCAGAATTATAGCCACTGGATAGACATTGTGGTTGTGAAAAAGTAGTTGAAAAGGCCAGACACAGACAGCTCAGTCAGCTGTTTGTGCGAGACATCTGTCTCCACCTGACAACAATGTGTGCCATCCACCACTCAGCAGACTCATTCCAAGAGGTGTCCAACAGGCTGCATGCTCAAAGCACCTCTGTGAGAGCAGTTACTAGGGTCTTAAATAACCCTGCACATTTTGAGCATCATCCCACATCAACCATACATATCTTGGCAGCTGAATCCTTGAATAGCAGTGTGTGTGTCTATACTGTCCCATGAACCGGCCCCATGAAGCATTCTAATTTTGAGGTTTTTTTCAGTGGAGACTGTAATGTTACATTCAACACAACATTAATATGTTGTGTAGTCAGATATAGGGATTACAGCATCACTTCACAACCAAAGCACACTCACAAAATCCAATAGAAGACACTACGCAGAACATCCCACACGCACTCTTTCACCCCACTTCACAGACACACTGACAGCCCCATCCTATGCAAAGAAATTTGTATAAATAAACACTAGAACCCTTGAGACAGAATATTGCACCCTATTCATGTACACCCAGAAGGCATTTACTTGAACACCTCATAGGTACAACATGGTTAAACAGGACAGATAGCCTGTAAAATGCATTTTACATTAATTCATGCAGCTGCGCACAGGTCTTGCTTTGAAAACTCAGACATGCATAAGCAGCCAGTTGAGCTTGGCAACCACACTGCCCTGGTATCAATACATCCACATTTCATTGGTTTCTTGAGTTAGATCCTGCTCCACAAACCAGTGATGGACTAGAACATTGCAATGAAACATATTACCTTAAAGAGACTCATTCTTTAATTTGAGGTGGAAACTTGGAAAACATAAGGTCATTCAGTGCTATGTGACAATGAGAAGTACAGGTTGTGCACTATATCAAGGCCACTAACATAACTTTTGGACCTGCATCAAACCCAAAGGGTGCCTACCAGAATCTGTGCTTGCAGAGTACAGGGGTGCCCATGTTTAATGATGGTTGTTTATTTTCACTGATGATATTGCCAGTTTCTCCACCTTGACCCACACAATATGCAAAGTAACCCTCCCAGAGTGTCACTCCATGATGTTTGTGCAGCACTACTAGTGTGGTCAGTAATTACTGATATTTTGAACTAGGAAGAAGCGCTGTGGACTCTTTCTCATATTGTTGCATATGACCGCACTTGATACCTTTTTTGTTGTGCAAATGTTCTGTATTGAGAGGGGACTGCTAGTAGAAAACATTTGTTGTTGAAAACATTTGTTCTCTCCTATTGACACATCCCTTCTTTATAACCTCTTGAGCTCTTCGACTAGTCTCAATTACTTTCCTCCAATGTTTGAGTGGGCATTTGATTTATCACATCTCACCCCCATTGCTTCACAGCATACAATAGTTTTTAGTTTAAGACATCTTTGTGCGTTTGAATGCATGTGTATAGCTAAGATGGTAGCCTTTAAACTACATTCTAAACTCTGGTGACACATTGTTGGAAAGTGGGTTATTAGTAGTGGTAAATATGCATATACCACTGGCAATAAGACCACTAACACACTTTAGGGCTCAGAATAGGTCTTAGAAAATTATTCCGATGCTCAACCCTTGGAAGCTTGGCAGCGAGCAGGCAGGCTTAACTTCAAAGACAGGTGTGTAAAGCATTTAAAATCACCAATTCAGTGAATAATTAGGACACAACACACAATAAAAATCCAACACCAATTTATAAAAATAGGATATATTTTACTCTTTCAAATGACACCAAAACTAAAATAATACAATTTAGGGACCCAGAGATATGAATTATTTAAAGATTAAACACTTTCTAGTGCCTAGAAACCAATAGTGCTGAAATAGTTCTGGACATTTGGTCTCCTCTGACCAGGACAAAGTCAAAGTTGGAGCCCTGACCGGATATACTAAGAGGGAGGCCCCGGTCAAGATTTTACCTTCACACTTTCTCATCAGATGTTGTGCAGCCTCCTCCAGCAGTCTGGATTCAATGAGTGTTCTCCGGATAGCCTTTCTGTGAGAGTTCAGTCACCCTCTGAAGCTTTTTCACAAAAGTTCACCAAGCTTTCCCAAACTTCGTGAACTTCTTCCTGGAGTTCCTCTTGAGGGTCCAAAGAGTCCAAAACACAAGCCAAGGGTCTTTGAAAGGTTGGGACCCCAATTCCCACAATGCACCTGGAAAGCAGCCTTAAAATCCACTGGATACACTCCAGGCAGGGGACTCTTGGTGGAGTTGATGTAGGTGAGCTCTGTTAACCTTTAGCTTGCAGGGAGCCCACTCTTTATTCCTCTTGAAACAAGGTACCTCCAAAGGGCTTTAGTTCCAGATAATGCAGCAGGTGCAGTCAGTCAGAATGCAGGGCCTGATGTTGCAAATCGAGTTTCCAGCTTGGCGTCCACTCTTTATTCTTCTTGAAGCACAGTACAGCCACAGTGCTGTAGTTCCAGATAATGCAGCAGGCACAGTCTCCCAGACAGCACCATTTCTCCTAAATTCAACAAGGTTGATTTTCCAGGAGAGAGAAAATAATTGGCTAAACAAACCTTCAGGATGGTTCATCTCGATATTGTCCCTCCCCTGCCATCTGCTCACTCCTTCCTCAATCCTACCATCTGGCTGAGTACAAAGAGTAGGCGTGTAAATTAAACTTGCTTTTTCTGCCTGTCTCTTCCTTCTATTGAAGATTATTGTTTGCAACCCTTCCCCCTCCTCTGGCAATCCTATGTAGCAGAACCTGGCACTCCCAGAATGGCTATATAAGGCTGATAACTTCTTAGCTGTACATTTTAGGATAAAATCAGCAATAGCATATTGTTGGATTTATCAATACCATTCTAGGAAGTCCTTGAATGATATTTTATGACATACTTGACGTTAGTTATTATTTAATAACGCCTTACCATGTTAGCTTATGTGGCTGGTGATTTCAATGGGGAAAATGACTTGGACAATTGTTCCAACATCACGGCTTAGAAAACAGCTTTTATTAGGACACTGCTTATATATACAAAACCCAACACCCCTGGGACACCTAGAGGAGACTTTAGGAGTTCTGACTATGTAACAATATTGTAGATCCTCCCTCCACAGTGCTCCTAGCATAAAAGTCGATTTTGGGAAGGACATTACTGCAATGTGGGGAGTGAAATGTGCAATTTCACTAATTCTCAAGGCATGTAAAACCATTTTATAAGGATCCTCCTTATAGGTACCTAACCCCCCACCCCTGGGACACCTAGGGAAGACCCTGGGGGTACCTATTATGCCAAAACATTGTAGTTTATTAATTTTTATGTGCCACATACATCAAAGTCAAGTGTGGACACAATTTGCATTTTACTCAACACAGGGCTGCTTTTGAACTGACCTCAGGCTTCAGCAGCACACACATGCAAGTGCAGACAGGGCTGCTGGCCTCTACACTGCCAGGCTCTATTATAAACTACTGACTTAAAGGCAATTTCAATCCCCCCTGCCCTAATATGTACTAGGGCCTTATAGGAGAGGTCATGCCAATCATACGGGAACCCTAGCCCACAGTGTAACCTAGTATATGTAGGTGTTTTTACTGTATTCTAAGTGTCTTCTTCAGCATAGTGCTGGCCCTGGGCCTTGTTAGACAGAGCCCAGGGTCAGTCATAACACCCACACTGTGCCCACTCCAGGATGGTATGCAGACCTTCTTCTATAAGTATTACAAATGACAGCCAACATGCGTTGCAGTTTTGTGGTCGATGTTGGCCGCAGTTTTATTACCATTTATATGCATACTCAGTTCAAATTCTTTTATTCGGTTAGACAATTAGTTAACCATAAAAAGTACATCATAATTTAAAAATACATATTTACATAAATGCGGAACAAGAAATGCTATTACAATATTACAGTACAATTTTAAAAAAGCCTATAACGTTACAGAAAAAATATCAGAAGGGAAAAATACACTTTCAGTCAACTACCAGCACAATGTTTCAAAGTGTTAGATCCTCATTCCTTATTGTTTTACGTGTTATTATACATGATTTCAAATACATTGCCAGGCTTTTAGCCTCGTGTTGTGAATTTGGCTGTTGCAGTGCAAGAAGCGCTGGTCGACAGGTCCTCAACCCCATCTGTCGCAACACGGGCAAAACCCAGCGTTTGCGGGGTATTGCGTAATAGTAACAGAAAAAAGCTACATGCATGGTGGATTGGGAAGAGACCTTGTCGCATGGGCATTTCTCTAAGTTGTGGGACCAATTTAATGGGTTTGGGAAGGTTATCAGTCGGAAAAACAAATTAAAACGAAACCTGGTTATAAGGTATTTTTCGTAGTTAGTCAAATAATAAGTGAGGTAAGGCTGTAAGCCTGGAGAAACTTGTACCATCATAACGTGGGCATTTGATTGCTTGGGTAATTCGCCGCTCAAACGAAGTTCCCTAAGGTGGTTAAGACAATGGCACTTAAAGGTTTTCCTACTTAGCTCACTGATTAATGACGGCTCTGTTACGTATTGATTAAGATCCAGATCTTCCAAGAAGTTGACAACGTAAGCCAGCCATGGGATCTTTTTCCAAGAGGACAGCCCCAGGCAATCCGAGATCAGGGCCCGAGTAAGGTGACATTCAGGCTTAGACCAGATACGATGCCATAGGAGCATTGGTTGACATTTGATGTAATCAGCTAGGTAGTCAATCCCAAGCTCGGTATGGCATCCGTATGTGGGGGCACTCTGGGGAAGGGCCAACAGGTATTTTACAAAGCCATTTTGAATTTTTTGGAGTTCGGCCGTATTTACATAACCCCATACGCCAGCCCCATATGTAGCAATGCTCTGGCACTTAGCTTGATGGATTTTAAGTAGTGCGGGGGGAGATGGCTTACCCAGTTTTCTAGAAAATGAAATCAGGGCAGATGTAGCACGCTGGTATAGCAGTTTTCTAGTTACCAGTGCCCTTTTCCACGTTAGCTGGTCATCTATTAATATACCCAAATAAGGGTATTCCCTGACTCGTTCTAATTTTGAATGCTCGATAGTGAGATACTTCGAGCTTGTCACCTTGGGCCCCGTTTTCATAACAAAGGTCTTGGTCTTATTTACCTTTAACCCCAGGGAAAGCATATAGTTGCAGTATTTGTCTAGTTGCTTCTGTAATTGAACCAGGGATCTAGCAAAGATAACTGAATCATCAGCGTAGAGCAATGCTGGGATAGGACGATGGTTAATGGTAGGTAGGTCCTGGCTCCCTTCAAGCATGGCTGCTTCCAAACCATTCGTATATAAGTTAAACAAGAAGGGAGCCAGGACGCAACCCTGCCTAACTCCACGTGTTATTTGAAAGGAAGATGTTAATTCGCCACCTGTTCCAAACCTTACGCGAGCCGAAGCTTCAGAATAAAGCTCGCGCAAGAATTTGATTAGCGGCGGGTCAACCCCCAAATTCTCCAGGATGGGCCATAGCTTGGCATGGATTACACAGTCAAACGCCGCACTAAGGTCGACGTAAACCATGTATAGGTTTCCCCGTTTGGCTCCCACATACTTTCCTATTAGAAGTGCTAAATTTAAAGCCTGTTCAACAGTGCCCAGTCCCTCCCGGAATCCATACTGGAGGTCGGTGATGATGTTATTCTCCGCCGCCCAATCCTGTAAACGGTCAAGGATTAGGCGACCCGCGACTTTTCCCAATGAATCCAGGAGGGAGATGGGCCTGTAGCAGGCAGGGTCATTTCTATCCCCTTTTTTAAAAATAGGAAGAAGTATGGAGGAAGACCAAGAATCCAGAAGGCCAGTGCTAAGAACTGCTGTCATTAGCTGGGTGATAATTGGAGACCATAGGTCGATGTTAGAGACAAATATGTCTAATGGGACGCCGTCCGGGCCAGGAGCCTTTCCAGTTTTTGAGGAGGATAGTGCGCTTATAACCTCCCCCAGGGTAAAGGATAGGTCAATTGGGTACACTCCTTTTCTTGGGGATCTAGATTCTTGATTGAATTGTGCCGCACTGTCCGGGGGGAGATCACTAAAGATCTTAGAAAAGTGAGTCACCCACTCGTCCGCGGACACTGCTACGTCTAGGTATTGATGGGATTTGGCCTCAAGCAAGAAAGGAGATTTTACAACTTGCCAGAACTGAGAGCTGTCCTTTGTTTGGCAGCTCTCATGTAGCTGTGCCCATAGTTTTTCCTTAATCTCTTTTTTACATCTGATTTGGGCCTGCTTATATTCAGATCTTAGCTTAGCTATTTTGGCGTTGTCTCTGACTGGATTATGGAGTTCTTTCTTTAGGGCATTTAGTGCTTTTCGACATGCCGTGTTGAACCATTTTGGACCTGGATGGGTACCTGATTTGTGGGTTCGGACTAGTTCACTCTGGATAGTTTTGAGGATTTCCCCAAAACTGGAAATGATTTTCTCAGGGGTAGAATCCTCATCAAGGCAGGAATTTATCCAGGGGAGTGCTTTGGTTACAATTTTAGTTGTTGTTATTTGGGGGTCTACCCGGGACCATTTCACCGAATAACTATTGGTTCTGTCCATAATTAATGCATTTTGAGTCAGTAAACTCTTCAGTGTAGGCTGATGATTATTAGTAAATAACTTCAGTACAATGCTGTTGGAAAAATGATCACCAGATACTTCTGTACCTGTAGTAAACTGTAAAAGTGTACCCTTTAAAGAATATGAACACAAAATAAAATCTATAGTACTAAAGCAGCCCCTACCGTGGAAAGTGGGTTTGAATTCCACTTGGGGGTAAACAAGTTCATTGGCATACAACAATTCTAAAAAACATTACACTTTCGTTAATGGAATCTCCTACCGGGGAGTGGATAAAATGTGTCAGTGGGCAGTCGTTTTCGTCTGAAAGGCCACAATCAGTTGTCCTGTATTTTGGGCACAGTTGTACATTGAAATCGCCACCCCATATTACATTACACATTGTGGGTGAATGTTTAGCGCGTTGTTCGCTTATAGACATGGTAATCTCTGACACAGTTTTCATACAGTCTATCGGAGATAGATTATTATAAAAATTAATTATGCAGTATGATGTACCATTTTTAAAAATAATCAAAAGAATTTGGTAATTCGGTGTAGCACATTTTATAAAAGTTTTTCTTACTTCAAGTTTGTTTGAAATATATATGACAAGGCCCCCCATCGGTCTACCATGAGTTGATGGGCAGGCCGGTGTATGAAACGTTAGGTAACCCTGTATGTGCAGTGGATCAGTTGTCCAAGTCTCTTGCAAACAGATTATCTGGTGTGTGGTAACAAAGTCCAACCAAGGAGTAGATAAGATCTTAGTTCGGAGACCTGCCACGTTCCAGAACAATATTGATACTAAGTGGAACAACTCTGCTTCATTAATAGGTACAGGGCTTCTTATCTGTGCAGGAGAATCCAAGGATGCACGATTGACGTTGTTGGGGGGGGAAAATAAAGAAACTCCATTGTTGGGGTTAGTAGCGTTGGTTACATTAATGGTACACCGGGACAGGACTGGATTGTGAGAAGCTTCCGCCTCAGTATTATTTGTATCTATTGCGGTTGCGTCTACTGTGGGAGGTAAGAGCATCATTCTAGCCTGCGGACTTCGGGATTGAGGGAGATTTGCTAGGGTTGAGGATGGTAGATCAGATAAAGGTGTGATTACATTTTCCAGTCCCTGAACTGTTGATGGTCAGTCCACCATCTCCAGGCAGTCAAACCTGTTGTAGGTGGAGACGCCCCTCCAATCCGGGAATGACGTAGTTTCCCTGCCTCCTTGTCCTTGCCATGTTGACCAGTTCATTTTGTTGTTCCAGTTGCCAACCTGAGTCCAGTTCCATTCGTGTCCTGGTGGTAGGGACTTGGCTGGTGGGTAGAAGAAAGCTAATCTTTTTGTTGAAATTCCTTCAGGGGAAGTTTGAGGCCCCCATGAGGAAATAAGTTCCACGGTTTGAGGGTCTTCAAAGTTTATTATTATACAGTCCCCTGGGATCAGTTTTGGCTCCTTCCCTACCCATGGAACTCTACGGACTGATACAACTCTGTTGTTTGCGTAGGGGGGAAGTGGACGATTCAGTGACAACCAGTGAAGCACCTTGTTTTTTAGAGACCATCCGGGCTCATCGGAGTTAGTATGTAACTCTGGGACCCCAGTCATAATAATGACATAGGGCGTTGCTTCTGGTGGAAGATAAGCTGGGCGTGCACCATTGCGTCTGGTATTATATGCTGCGTTCTTTGTAGCAGGTGTCTTGTTGGGTACAGTCGTCTTTTTAGGGGCTGGTGTCTTTGCTGGAATTGGGGTGGGTGGATGGTTGGTGGGTTGGCCCTCTGGTACAGATGGAACAGGAAGGGAAGAAGAAGCAGAGGTAGTAGGCTTGTTTGCAGGTGGATTGACTGATAATTGCTGCGAATTAGCATGTGCTGTATTAACTGATTTCTGTTGGGTCACTGTTTTTTGTTGGACCACCGTTGAAGCGTTAACCGCTTTGGGTGCTTTGTGTGCTTGAGGAAGATTTATTCCCCCAGCAGCTTTTAGTTTTGGATTACAAGTTGGAGCTGCGGGAAGTGGATGCATAGGAAGTAAATTCTTCTTGGGTTTAAGATCAGAAGTTAGTGTGGCTAAAGATTTTTCGATTTTAGCTAGTGATACCATGAAAGGTTGAAGGTGGTGCTTTATTAGGGCCTCAATTGAAGTTAGCAGATGGGTATCATGAGTGGTTACGTCCTGCCTAGTGCACGTATTGCCACTCGGAATCAGGTTATGGGTGTCAGGTGAAAGGTTTATGATTTCTGGAGCAGGAATATCAATCGGCTGTTGAGGCGTGGCCGAGTGGTTTAAAACTGCCGAAGAGGAAGAATTTTTGTCTGTTTGTGTCAGAGGATCCTGTCGTGTATTGCTAGTATTTTGAGGGGAGTTCTTATTTCCTTTTCTTTTTCCCTTGCTTTTTTTCGGGATAGCACCTTCTCTCTGGCCCCTCGTGGAGGGGGATGGAATGTCCTCATCTGGGGGGTTTATAAACAGGATCGGGGTTCGCTCAAGTGATGGGGGGAGATGGGATACAGAGGTTTGAGATAGTTGAGTTGTGGATAGATCAATAGACACAGACAAGTCTACAGTCCCAGGGACCGTTGGGGTCTCTTGTAGTGTGCCAAAGACGAGAGGACGTTGAGGGGTTACGGCGGTTGCGAGTAGTCCCAGTGAGGAACGTCTTGCTGCCGCTAAGTCCTGCGAGACCCTCCTTTCTAAAAGGAGGACTCCTTGGTTGATAGCATTGTTCGCCTTGGCGATGAATTGGTCAATTGGCCCTTTGATCTGAGCAGCATGTGTGAGCTTGGTATTTCTAGTGATTCTAGGTGACATTGTAACAGATTCAAGGAGGGCACAGTAAATGAATACAATGAAACAACACCTAGATGTTGATATTACTATAGAACCACTACGTTAAATAAAATAAAATGTCAAGGGGTTAGCCCAGTCCAGTCTTACACGGGCTTGAACGGGATTAAACGGGCCCGCCCTTGGCCCGGGCTTCGCCCGGCGTCCCGCGAGACGGGGGTCTCACGCTATTTCAGCGCCTCCGGGCGCGCAGATGACGCGGCGTGCGCCGCACTGGGTGCTGGGAAGTGTAGTTTTCCCGCCTTCGACCGCGCTCCCCACGGCAAGCGGCTCCAGCTGGCAACGGAGTCAGGCTGCGGGGGGCGGGAGGCTCAACTGGTGGTTTCAGGTCTTCTTGGCTGTTTGGGCAAGCGTCAAGGTGCTTAGAGCCGAGGGCTTTGCACACACAATGGTACAGAGGATTCCCCCCCTCGACCGGGGTCTCACGCTATTTCAGCGCCTCCGGGCGCGCAGATGACGCGGCGTGCGCCGCACTGGGTGCTGGGAAGTGTAGTTTTCCCCCCTTCGACCGCGCTCCCCACGGCAAGCGGCTCCAGCTGGCAACGGAGTCAGGCTGCGGGGGGCGGGAGGCTCAACTGGTGGCTTCAGGTCTTCTTGGCTGTTTGGGCAAGCGTCAAGGTGCTTAGAGCCGAGGGCTTCGCACACAGAATGGTACAGAGGATTCCCCCCCTCGACCGGGGTCTCACGCTATTTCAGCGCCTCCGGGCGCGCAGATGACGCGGCGTGCGCCGCACTGGGTGCTGGGAAGTGTAGTTTTCCCGCCTTCGACCGCGCTCCCCACGGCAAGCGGCTCCAGCTGGCAACGGAGTCAGGCTGCGGGGGGCGGGAGGCTCAACTGGTGGTTTCAGGTCTTCTTGGCTGTTTGGGCAAGCGTCAAGGTGCTTAGAGCCGAGGGCTTCGCACACACAATGGTACAGAGGATTCCATGCATACTCATTTTCCTCACAATCCCCTGGTCATATTTTTATGGCCAGGGCCATAAATCATTATCATGAACGGTCATAAATTGGGTGTCATAAATCTTGTGGGTTGCTTGTCATAAATCATGTGTCATAAATCATTTGTTTGTCATAAATCTTTTGCACATCCAAAAATCGTAAATCACCCTGACAGTTCGTTATTCCACTCTTTTGCAGGCATATCTCCTCTCGTGCCACTTTTGGGGTCAAAAATTGTTCTGTTGGTTTCCATGCCCCTTTGCGTGTGGGGGTAGCCTCTGGCCGGAATTAGGCCGCAACTCGCTACCTTGCTAGTCTCTTTTTGTGCCGTGCCATCTGGTGGGGTCTGGACTGTGAGCCCCCGTTTCCATCTGCTACCCCCTTTTGTCAGGCCTACTCACCCTGCCGTAAGGCATCCTAAAGTGAGTGGCCCTCC
Source organism: Lissotriton vulgaris (assembly GCF_964263255.1). Lineage (NCBI taxonomy): Eukaryota > Metazoa > Chordata > Amphibia > Caudata > Salamandridae > Lissotriton > Lissotriton vulgaris. Next base: position 157,895,216 of record NC_141690.1, read on the forward strand.
TTCTACACACCGCCATAACCAACCATTGTATCCCTCCTATCCGCCACGCCGTCAGGGAGACTCACATCTTCCTGCATGCCCCCGTGCGCTGTCAGTTTTTTATTTTTTTAGGAGTAACCTGCTAACGTCAATGCGCCTCACAAGTTGCTCCAAAACACCTGCATCCCTTCCTCCGACAAGTGAACCCCATCCCACCCATAAAGCTCCGGGTGGCCCGGGTGGATAAGGCCATGCTTGATGCTCTTCAAGCCGTTGGTCTTCCAAAACTTGCTTACTGCGATATTCAGCTTCCTCTTTTAGTTCTTAACTGCCTTATGTGACTCTGCCCCTTGCCACACCAGCTTGCTGATCAACTCAGACCAGATGATGGTGGGGCTACCGAAGTACCGCGCTGCTTTTGTTAGTTCCTTCTGGAAGGCCTGGAGTAGCTCTTCCCTCCCCAAACAGGCCAGGTCGTTCCCGCCAGGATGTATTACCAGGACGTCTGGGTGGCAGGCTGTGTCCACCTGTAGCGCCTCGAGTACCGCTGGCAGCTGGTCCCATTTCATCCCTGGGGCGACCCCACTATCGAACGCATATGTGATTGGCCCGCCCATCAGCTTATGGCCTCCCCGCTGCCACCATGCCTGCATCCGGGAAATAAATGAGTGACCCTCCAACCATACCAGCCGGGGGCACTTTCCTGCTGAGGCAATAATCACAATGTCAGGCGACCATCTACTCCTGAGGTCATGCCCCCTCGCTATCCCCCCATGTCTCAGCGTTGCTGGGATGCCTACAGCAGCTGGGGTCTCATGTAAGTCATGTATGCCTTAGACCGCCATCTGCTGATATCCTTGATCCCTGCCTCGGTCAACCCATGCTGAGCTGCTGTGGTCGCTGCCCCAATCCTAAATTAATGTGAGCCACAGGAGGCCAGCGGGAGGCCACCGGGAGGCCGCCGGGAGCCATGGACTACTCTGGGCTTGGCGCATTACTACAGTGAACTGAAATTTACTTAAGAGACACCCATCTCTACGCTTGAACAGGGGTCTTCCCCAGCTGATCATAGTGGCATGTAAGCTAGTAGGCGGCATAATGGTCAGTATATGGGTCCTTGATACACTCCAGCAACACTACAGGCCCGTTGCCATCCTGATCAGTTTTTACCTTCTCAGCCGCAGTTCCACCTCCGCCACACCGGGTCTGATGTCGGATGCCAAATATATTATAGAGCTATAAAAAAAATAAGAATCTTACCATGTGAAGAGACTGTGAGACCCAAAGAAATCTCAAGAACAACTTACAAAGGGATCACCCAATTGGAAGACGAATATAATAGGAATACCTAACCCCAATACAGGAACATATCAGTAGAATTCTTCCTGAGCCCATTATATTTGCGCTTTTATATCCCCTGGATACCTGGGTTGTTTTATTGGAAGTGGTCCTGAAGAAGGTGGCCTTGTGCCGCCGAAACGCGCGTCGACCAAGTGCGGGGTCTCACATTGATCTTGGAGACCTGTATTCATGATTTTACTTCCTTGTTACAAATGGTGTGGTGATGTATGTAGATAGAGTGAGAATGTTGAGAATGTTGTGAATGTGTGCATATGTTGGTAATTTTTTTTTTCTTCTACCAGGGGTTTAATGAATTATGTATACATTTGTATATATTTAGTCTTGTACATAGTCATGTATTGTATGTACCTTTTTATGCTTTCTTCTGTCTACATTATTTTAAAAAAAAATTGTTTTTGCTTAAAAAAAATTGTAATTTTGTATTTCGTGAAGAACTGATAAAGAAATGTCAATCTATGCAAATTAATGTTAACCAAAGAATTTATATTTTTTTTTAAATGAAATAAATCATATATCTTTTGAAAGAATGTAAATTATTGTTGAGCCTTTGTTACCAATACTTGATTACAATCTGAAACACAATTTAATTAAATGTATGTGGTAGGTAAGGGTATTCTGTTTTTTCTGTTATGCTGGAGATGACCGCACACTGTGGGCAGTGGCGTAGCTAGGGGAGGGAGGGGCGGTCCACCGCATGCAGCACTAATTTGGGGGCGGCGGCCTTTGTAGTTTATTTGGGGACTGGGACACTCTCTGGCACTACGACTCTGATTCCCTCTCTTTCTGTCTTGCTCCTCACTTACTGAAAACCGTGACTTGAAGAAACGGTTCACAACCTCTTTTTCCTTCTTTCTTTTAGTTGCTTCCCTGTGAAATGGATCCAAAAAAGAAAAATACTCTTGCGGGAAATGCCCTTTTCCTGACATTTTTCTATTCCAAAGTGCAGCCTCGGGATGGAGAGAAATAAAAGGTTTTAAATATGAAAAATAAATACATAACTAAATAGCGCAAGACAGAGTGGTTGCAAAGTGGCCAGATTGGTTTTATTCACATCCAAATACATCAGCCTCACTTTACAGACTTTGCAGTGAAGCGCTACTTTTGTTTTCTCGTCTTTCTTTGAACAGCATTGTTGTCCCCAGGTGGGGAAGTGCACCATTCCTGGATGTATTGCAATACCTGGTTGTTGGGTGGATTAGAAAACAAAACGTGTACCATGGCTCCGTGTTTATGGATGTGATCTTTTTAAACCATACTGCTTACGTTTTGTAAGGATATAAGCAATGGACTTAGAAACTGTCCCTTTCAGGACCCTGCAGTCATGTCCTTAACTTATCAGGTAAAATCACTCCCTGATTTCTGAATAGTGAGTGAGAGATCGTTAAGGTAACCATGTTGTTTCTGCTTACATTTCACATGCTTTTCTTAATCTTGCATTCCCTATGAGTGTTTGCTTTGACTTTTTTTTTTTAGGCAACATATTACTCTTATCCAGTGCATACTTTGAATTGAGCCACATCCAAGTGTTTATAGCGGGCACAATTAGGTTGTAGCTGAAGGCAGTGCAAGTTTTTCTCAGTTGGGCAGTGTTGTGTTCAGTGGGGGAGAGGATGTGGCACTATGGCCAGAGCTGTCGAATTTGGAACTGGGGAACTGGGTTCAGCCTTAATTATCAGTCCACCAGACCACTCTACTGAGGGAGCATATTCCCATGCTAGACCTTAAAAGGCCCCACTAGACCTAAGAAAGCCTGATGTCTTAGCACAAGCAGGTGTACCCTAGTGGTGTCAATGGTTGGTTAACCGTGAAGGCCTGTCCACCACAATCCATACTGAAGTTCATCTCCAGTCTTGCGGGCACACCCTAGAGCAACAGTGATCCTGTCACTGTGACTCTGTCACTGAGGTCACATGAACCTTGAGCAGGTTAGGGCGGTGCGAACGGTGTGACCGCACTAGGTACCTATTTCAGGTGGGTGCGTAGTGTTTGCAAGTATGTTATGGTTTTTAAAAAACTTGCTACCTCCTTCCTGGCCTCCAGCAATTTTCAGCAACAATAAAAATGTCATGATAACTTCGGTGATTAATGTTCTTCCTACAGAGAGATTGTAGTTTTGTTGAGTGGAAGAGTTGACTCCTAGAAAAGTAGCACAGAGGGTTAATGTGCCTGCTGCAAAGAACGTGTACAATGCAGATCACAAAGTGCACATAATGTTAACTAGGTTAGTAGGTTACTGCTTTTGTCAGAGAGATCCTTTTGTTACTTGCAATTTATAAGTTAAAATCCTAACATAGAACAGTGAGCTATTAATCTATACTGCCTACTAGTATGGTTTTCATGAGGCTTCTACACCTTGTAGTCCTTTGTTTTATGTAACATTTCCTATACAGTGATTTACACATGTATAAATGATTATCTCTGTGTTGTGTGTGATATAAAGTGCTCTGACACCATACACTGGAATGAGTGGCGCTGTAAATCAAATTAAATACGTTTGAGAAAGAGTGTGGTTATGGAGACTTGAGCATGGTTGCTGGGCGGGCTTCGGGAGAGCCTGTAGGACGCGCGTGCCGATCGCAGTCAGGCAGACTGACGGATATGTTTGGAGGTATTAGGAAGAATCACACCAGTATGGTTGGGCGAGTGGCCCCGGGGTGCTGTGCACGACCCTCTGGGGCTGCGAGTTCAGATGGTTGGCCCTTGCTTGCACTGGTTGGTGTACCGGTGTGGAGCTGGCATTCCGGTGATACAGAGAAATATCTGTGCCCGAGGTTTGACAGTGGGGTGAGATTCAAAATTCGAGTCAAGACTTAGTCTCACATGGTCATGGGGCTGTGGATGCCATGGGCGGCAGTCTGTGGGATGGCCCAAAGCGCCACGGGCCCTAGCTACGCCTCTGGCTGTGGGTATTCAATATTTGCTCACGGCACGTGTATTAAGGCAGATATGGTAGCAACAATTGTGTTAGGCTTCTTCAAACACAGACACAGTCTACAAATTACCCGTGAAGTTCACGACCAGACATATCCATTCACGCCAGGAAATTCAAGCACCCGCTGTGAATCTCTCCTTTACAGCCTCAAAGCCTGGGCTTGAATCGTGGTCTCCAGAATGCAAGGAAAGCCCACCTGCTAACCAACCTCGCCACTTTACATGTGCCGGAACTTCGGGCTGTTGACGCGGGCCGAGACTCGACCCTGCCCTCGGCCATGCCGTATGAGGGGGGGCATGCATCAACTCGCAGTTTCGTGAGCTTCGCTGTTGAGAGAGGCAGTGCAACTTTACCTCGCAGCCCCAAGAGTTCGCCCTGGTGCTCCGTTGACTCCGCACCTCCGCTGCCTCCGTCAATTACTCGACCGGTCCTGGACGCCGCGGTACATGACACAATGCTTTGACCCTGGAGCTCCGTCGACTTAACCACTATGCAGACGCTGAGTTACCGACTCCTTATGGAAGGCGTGGTACTCCGCTCCAACACCAGTCAATGCGAGTGGAGCTCAGAGAATTCTCCTGACACAGCACGGCACAGTTGGTTGGGTGAACTCCTGGCCGGACCTCTCTGCTTGGCCCGACTGGCGACGAATCGGGTAAGCTTCCACTTGAAAATCCTGCTGTGGTGCTGACCAGCTCCACGATGCAATAATGAGCTGTAGTATGGGGAGCGGCGCCTTATAAACCCCTGCGATTTTCCCATCCGAGCAGGCGGTTGTTGGCTATTGGGGGGTTCAATCATCACCTGACCCCCCATTGGCCAGGTGACTCGCTGCCTCTCTGGCGCACATATTGGCGCGAAGGAAGCACCCCACTTGCTTCGGGGGCTTACCCGCGGCCCACACCAGATTCTTCCATGGCTCCAACATCCATTATGGCGCTGGCCCTCGAGGCCCCCTTCGGGCGGCCTCTGCAAGAGTCAGTTACCACCAGTACCAGTCAGCAATAATATGGGTGTGCCCAGGGCACTTTGCAACACATATACTGTGAAAGGCCAAATAGTTGTTGCCTTACATTCAAGCCGTGGAGCAGCCGTATAGTGTAAAGTGCAAACTGCTGCTGGACTTGGCTGACAGTCCATGGAATGTTCGATGGCGCCAGGAGTAATTGACGTATGTGCTTTGTCCTCTGTTCTGATAGGGCACAAAGGCTTCTGTTCTACTTCCTGCTTCCTTTCCTTCCTTGGCACTCCACCCCAGTTGTTCATTTGTCTTACCTCTTTGCCCCTCTTAACCCATAGCTCAGAAAACAGCCAGCTTATACAAAATCGAGAGAGATGCATGCACGCATAGCGCTCCATACTGCTCGCCACATACCCCAGGATTCCGTACAATACGCAGATACGTGTAGCTTCGCCAATCAGAGGCCACCGTGTTGCAGTGTGACACGGTCAAGTCAAGTGAGGTGCTGCCGGCCGCTTGGGCCTTGTTTACAGGCGATGCTTTCTCTGTGGCCTTCTGGGCCAGCAAGTGCAACGCCGGGACTTGGACGGCGCTGAATGCAGCCAGTGTGTGAGACAGAGACCATAAATTACAGTCTGTGAGTGCCTTTGTGGTTTGTCCCCGAAGACAGCACGGCTGTGTTCTGGACACATCCAAACGGGCCTATGATGCCAGGCTCCATTTCTCCGCTGGGGCTTTCTTTTCCTGCATGTCCTCCGCTCGCTTCTCAAAGCGCCGCTTCAGAATTGACGCCACTGCCCGCGCGGACGCTATATATGTGCAGTGAGTCTAACCTTGCTGCCGCTGGGTGAAACGTAATTCCACGGCAGTAAATCTGAGGCAATAAACTCCCTTCTCACACACAGGCTTTTCTTTTTCGCATTGTTGCCTTGGAGCAGTCGGTGTAGTTCTTCGGAGAAAAGTTATTGTATTCCCTTTAGTTTTTCTGCACAATATATTTCCCTGTTTCTGTGATATTAGCAGCCCGGCATTTTCTCGACTTTTTTTTGCAGCCGCGTTGTATTTGCTGTAGCTGCAGGCGCCGTCACTCATCCCAGCTCACTGGCATTAATACAGAGAGCATATAATATTCAATTATATTATTTAATAATAATGTAGTTAACGTTATATCTTGTGAGATAGTTCAGAAGGTAAATATGGAAGCTACAGAGAATAGGATGCAAAATATGTTAACAGAAGGCCACAATTTGGACTTCCAATGGGCCCACAACGTGTGTGATGTTTCTAAAGTTGTTAAAAGGAGTACCATTGACTTTGAAGGGAGCAGCACGTCACTGAACGAGATCTGACTTGCCTTAGTCAGGCCTCATTTTAGGTACCCAAGGAATCTGAGGCACAGGAAGACAAAGTGATTATCCCAGGTCATGCAATCTAATTAAATGAAGTTCTTCAATCGAGATGAAGGGTTTAGAAGAACAGAGACAACACCGAGTGGAAGTGAACTCAACAGTAGCCAAGCATACAGATAGAAATGAACAACTGCATGTGGAAAAACACAGGTTTCCAAGAAATCTAACCCCGACACATCCCGCCTCAAAACAATCCCTGCATTTTTTACATTTTCTTGTATATTTTGACTAATGGCAGTAATGCAACTGCATGTTCATGGAATGAAATTCTGCTTCTTATTGGCAAATGGCACTTTTTCAAGATGAGCAAGCGTAAACAGAACCACAAAATGGATTCCGTGAAGTCAACATGAAGGCACACGTGTCTTTCTCCCTAGAGACCTGTTGTACCATGATAATAACGACAAATGTAGTTTAATTTACTTTCTATTCCATATAAAATGTTAAGCTTTGTGGTCGTGTCAATATCTAAATTCTGCATATGATGCCCTAGACCCATGAAGACAGGCTCATTGCTATTTGCTGTTTTTATTTTTAAATGCAAATTAGATTCGGATTGTAGTTCATCCAGATGGTTAAAATTAACATAGAAAAAAGAGCATCATATGTTTTTCATCTAAGTTATAAAGGGGAACCAGAAGCTGATAAGAAAGAATAGATTAGGTGTTTAATTAGTTTCAAGCTCCTCGGCCACATTATTCCCAGCTCATGTAATGTTTAATCACTGAGCACTATTAAGAAACCGACATTTCATTTTATGGAATCTGTATTCCTTCTTAATGGGAAACCGCGTATAAATGTTTGCTGCTCACTGCAGGCTCCTGATGGAAACCGTCCTGGTAGCGCTGTTTGTTATTCACTGCGATTCTTCGCCCTTGTGCAGAACAAAAACATGACTAAATTAAAAAAATAGGATTTATTTCATATGTAAAAATGTTGTAAATTCCCAAACATTTTCCAGGTGTTTCCAGTAAATCCTGTTCGAGAGAAAGGCTGCATGGAATTCCTCAACGCACTTTTTAATAGTGGTTTGAAGTTGCAATATTTAAAGAAATGAAATTCACAGACATCTCCAAGAAAGCTGGCCAAAAAAAATCCATCTGTTGGCCATTGTTCTGATTTAGAGTGTGAGCTACAGTCTGGTATTACAGAAGGGACGGAGCATCCTTTTAAGACACACGGATTGGAGGACCGCTGTTCCAGAGCCTGCACACTGTGGGTAGGATACATTGCTTAATTTGAGCAGGTGGTTTCTAGTGCTTGGCATAGGCACTTAATTGTTAACACCAGGACTTTTGACAGTCAGCCACATGGTGGCGCTGTATATGCAATCCAGAAATGAGTACAATAACAGTTGTTTATTACTTCGATATACAGTAAAAATGACTACTACCTGCCACCCATGTCGTCCTTATAGCACTGGGCATGGAATAGTCTCAATTGTCACACTTGTAGGAGGTGATGGTTAGTAGTTATGTGGGTCCGGTTATTTGCAGCTGTAGAAGGGGCAAAGGGTGTTGCAAGCTGCAGTTGCCTCCTGACAAGGGCCTTGCACTTATGTTGTTACAAATTAAGCATTGGTAGGGTATTTCCTGCTTTGCACATGGTGTTTTTCATGCAACGCACAATATTACCACTTACCTTGGCTTACCACATGTCCCCTTAATAGTGCATGGCCTGTGCTCCCCCCTAGCCCCTCTCCCTTAAAATTAGACTGGGGGTTTCTGATGCAGAAATGAGGTGCACGTGGCTCTGCACCAGAAAAAGTTGCAAAAGACAATTTGTGATTTTTTGAATGAATCCCATATAATGTCGAAATATTCAACAAGTAGTAAGAAGTAACAAGTAACAAGAAGTATTTGCTCTCTGTTCACTAAAATATTTGTACAGCGAGGGACTCTCGACAGAGATCAGGGTGCACACACGGTCTGAGGATATTAATCATCTTTATTCCTAGACGGCATTGGAGCATTTTGGCTCTTTTAAATGCCACCAGCACATCTGTTCTTTGGAAAGACCCACAACTTTTTTGAACCATTCATACTAATTCATTAAATTAATGATCTTATCTAGCATCACGGTCAACACATGAGGCTCCTATATTTATTTTACTGCTGTGTACTATCATCCATTTTCCTTCTTTGTGTTATGCTCTAAAGTTGAACACCAGTTCACTCTATCCTACCATATGCTCTGTAAAACCATCCTCTGTTAGTAAAATCAGTAATTAAGTGTCTTGCATAGGGTCCATTATATCTACTGCAACACTGTGTGTAAGCATAATGTGCACATTTTGACAAGTATGTCTAGATAATACGTACTCCTAACCACACAGGCAAGGATTTACTATTCCTAACACCACATCTACATATTTCCAAGATATATACACCACCAAGGTATGTACATGTGGAGTTAGGTATAGAAAATGGATACAAACTTACCTTTCGATATTTTCTCCCTCAGCATTGCAGTCTTGATATGTTGACTATTCAATATTTTGTACTTTGTTTTCTTGACCCACACCATGAAGATGCCAATCCTAATGTAAGGCTTTGGTCATTTTGTCACTCATTGGATTTGCCATAGTATTGTCTTCTTTGTAGTTAAGTTTTGGCATTGGGAATAGTGCATTTAAACTGGGAGTCTGACATGATTATCAAATGTCTTGTTACAACTGGGGTCTCTAGTTGGCAAAGGTAGGTACCTTTGCCAAAGGGACCCTTGCTTCTAGTCCGGGTAAAGGGGATACACACTTTAGATAACCTCAGCTCACCCCCTTGGTAGCTTGGAATGAGCAGACAGGCTTATCCCCAAGGCAATGTGTAAAGAATTTGTACTCAAAACACACAGTAATAACACCACAAACGGACACCACAGAAAAATAAAGTATCTTTATCTAAACTCAACAAGACAAAAACAACAAAAATCCAACATACAAATTAAAATAGCACTTAAAACAGTTATTGCAAAAATAAAGCTTGCAGAAACCAAATAGCTCCACCTGGGGCTGTTACAAAGTTGTGACAGCAATAAATCCAAAGTACGGTGCTGACTGCGAGGTGCACGGCATCAAGCACAGAGTCACACGCATTCCCAAAAAACAGTACATTGAAGCACAAAGTCTATGTAGATGCATGGCATCATGGAGGTGAGGCGTCAGTGCAGAGGTCAAGGCTGGCTCCCTGGCTGCCATGGGGAATGCGAGGTGTCGCATCCATGAGGAGGCGACGTATGAAATCCAGGACAGGGTCAGTTGGTTGTGTCTGTGGTGAGGCGTCAGTTCCGGTGACGATGCAAAGTTGGCGAGTTCGTGGAGTCACCCTGGGCAGTTATCAGGGCTAACACAACAAACAGAGAAAGGAGGATCAAAAGGAAACAGCGTTCAAAGACCTACTACTGGTTCACTTCTCCAGCTACACAATATGAACAACACAAAGAACCTAGGAGGTCTATAAGCCAAATATTTTGGCCCGACTGACTTATGATTCACTATGTCAGTGGGTGCTACGGTCACCATTGCGCTAAATTCTAAGGAACAAGAAAAAAGAAGAAAGGAGCAAAAGTGCAGTGAACTAAGGACACAGCACACGGGGATAATTCAAAAACTGGTCAACATGATCCAGATCATCTCATCATGGATTACCATCAAACAGACCAGGTGATCAGTCATATCATTTGGCCATCCAACCTGTGGCCTGGCAAGTCCCTTGATCATCGAGACCCTTTGCCACACAGTAAGTTGTTGATACTGGATCAGGTCCACAGTTGGCTATGAGCCACCAATTATTAGCAAGTTAGTGATGGTAGACACAGATAGTGAAAACACAGTGCAGCTAACAAAAAATGGTGAGATAAGATAGGGTGATATGCCTTAACAAAATATTTTAATAGAAGACAAGGCACATCCCCTAATTAAAAAACGGGAACAGCACAAAAGACAGTGTCAAACAAATAACAGTCACAATATGGGCCAACATGTTTCTGCCTAACGGGCAAAACGTCCCTTGGCTTTCATCAGGGCCACTGCTCTTAACTTGTTGCTACTGTTAATAATAGTGCAAACTAAATAATACACCAAATAAATCAGTGAAAAGAATAACTGTTTTGAACGATATAACCTGTACCTACAGTTATGTACACATCCTCCTTGTCAGTGGATCTCAAAAGATAATCTACGGGAAAATAATTCTCCTATTAATACAATGTATTGCATAATTCACAAATACAAACACATATGCTCTCATTACATCCTTTATAACCAAAGAAACAGATAAATATAAATGTTTTTTCTCACCCAGAATGGCAGGGGACTGGACCTCACCTCACCTGGACCGTGCTCAGGTATAGGAGGCCCACTCTAAAGGTTAAAAATGCAAACATGGTGGAAGACATCAAAACTCCCCTCATAGAGTAGGGTTCTGAAAATGCCTAGCTACACTTCCTGCTTTTTGCGTCATCTCTATCCTCAATTTGATTTAATGACAGAGCAACCCCCACACTCTGGAGGGCACCCAAATGACATGCATCCAAACGCTACATGTCAGCCATCCCCAATGCACCCTTCTCAACTTAACTAAGTTATCTCATACAGTGGTAGATACTGCAAGCACTATATTATGCTTATGAAACATACTAAAAATGTTAGATATTAGTATTCATGGATTAAAGCTGGTATTTTTTACTTCAAAGATATTTATTATTACAATGCTTTTATCTCTTTTGATGTTCTAAAGGAGAATTATTTTTACCTTCCTCTGAGTTACTCAAACAATTTTAGATTCATTTCCCAATTTTATACGTTCTAGTGCTAAATCAGATTTATCAATTTATATTCAAACTCTTTCTACCTTGCCTCACACTGTTTTAATATTATATTAAAAAATGATTACATTTAAGGGTGATAATATTAATATGATTATTACATTTTGGAATAATGAGCTTTCTTTATCTTTAACTTATGAAACTTGGAAATCTATTTGGCTTAATAGCATTTTAGGATAGTTCCCTGTTTCACTCTTATCAAACAAATTCATATATTTTATATAATTGTTTATGGTCTCCATTGAAATTATTTAAAACCAAACTCCTCCCGACTTCAAACTGTTGACATTGTAATTTACATGCTGGTTCATTAAGACATATGCTTTTTGGTTGTCCTTCTATATTGACATTTTGGAAATTTTGAACTGAAGTCTGGGATGTTATAAAAACAATTCTTAATATTCATGATGATTTATCATTGAACTTGCTCATTTGTAAGGCTGTTATTCTTTCTCATAAATTATTTGACTTAGAAGGTAAACTTTTTAATTTCTTATAATCAACAGCTTTAAAATCCATTACCTCATGTTGGAAAGATGTTTCGTTATTATCTGTTCATGTTTGGTGGTCATGGGTTATTTTTACTGGAAGAGGAGCTCATTTATCCTTGAATGGTGTTATTCATAATTGTAATTCTTTTAATTAATTACATTTAATAAATAAAAACTGCACAAGAATATAAATAAAAAACGTAACTTATAAAAATACATGTTAAGAATGGGCTATGTACCCCACTCCCACTGTGCAAATCCAGAGACTGTCTGCAGCTCGGGTCAAACATCAGCACTAAACAGAGGTCGGGCTGAAAATAAAATCCAATTAGAGAATAACCACAAAGCCCATAATTCCCTGGGGAAAAAGCAAGGTTAAAGTAATATTATAGTTCAGTTTGGTAATTTCATCTCAACATGTGTTAAAAGATATTGAAATTAGACGTTCCCTGAAAACGCACAGTCAAAGTACAGTATGGTTATCAACCAAAGCCTACAATTTGAAATGTTATTAGTAGAGTCGTCAATGATATAATTTACCATGTCATGAGTGATATAATATGTGAACTCATAAGCAGTGCATGATGTGTAAACAAGTTATCAAGGTCACTGAACTGTAGCAGGTGAGTTTCAATGGTGTTTAAGTTTTGTTTTATGACCATAAATGCACTTTAATGGTGGGGTCTTTCTGTGAGTTTCAGTTTTTTTTTTACGTTTGTGAAGGTAAAATAAAAAAGTTAAGTAAAAAGGCACTTTGTCTTTTGATATTTTTCAGCAAATTTCAATGTTTTTGTTTTACCTGACTTCAGACAGTCAGATAGTTTTGCGAGTTTCAAAAAATGTGAGATTGTGTTAAGACTCTGTTGCTATACAAAAAAGTTGTGCTGTTTCCTAGTAGGTTTTCCAAATTCGCCTCTTTCTTCTGATAACTGAAAACATGGATTATTTGTCAAGCAAAGCAGGCACATTTGTTTTTTTAAACAATTTCTTTAAGGCAAAATAAATATTCCAAAATGGTTTCTTCTCTGGAATTATCAGAACAGATCCCGATGGCCTGACCTTTGTCAAAAAGTATAATCTTTGTATTAGTGTTGTAACACTGGTTTTGTTCTCTGGGTGCTTGTTCACCTTTTGCAGACAGTCCAAGTGAATACTTTTCTCACAACATTTGTATTTTCCATACATTTTTTTAAAGTGCTAAATTTAAAAAAGCAGTTATCTGCAAGACTTCGCATCAATATTGAGCTTTCACACGCCTTGTGGAAGATTATCTGCTGACGCTTGGATTCCAACATCCCAATTTGAAGGGGGTTGCAAAATACAACCTGCAATATTAATGTTCATCAGGCTGAAGATTGATGACATCCTGTCAATATATAAATAGGCAGGTGCTTTTCGGCAAATACGTTACATAGCAAAATACAGCCATGTTACACTTTGTTCGCCATTCTGGGACATTGTTTTTATTGTTTTATGGTTCAAACTCTAATAATATTCATTCAAGTGAAACCAGTCACACAGTATTGTGTGTTTCTGCTTAGAATACTGTTCTAGGTATGCATCTCTAATAATACACAGGGATCTTATGCTACACTTTCAAATCTGTAAATGGAAATATTTACATTGTTTTGGTTCTACAATTCTATGTTATAGAATGCAATTAGGCAGAATTATGGATGTTTTTTAGTTAATAAATGACGCTGCCCTTTCTTTCAACAAGAAGAAAAGGGGTTCAAACATGTATGCAAATGTATCCTTTGTGAAAAACTTTTGAGGATTAACCACATTTTCCCAACCCTCCCTAGCAGGGCCAGACTGGGAACCCAAAGCAGCCCCGGCAATTTTCTCAGACCAGCCCCTGAGGGAGCACTGCCTAGCCCCGGGAGGCGGGAAACGTTTGCTGCTTTTGTTACTGGGGACCAATATTGTAGGACCACTGCAAAACTGGCCATCAGTAACAAAACCAGTCCCCACTGCCCCAAAACCGGCTCCCACCGCTCCGAACCCTCCCCAACCCTTCCAGCCTCCTACAGAAACGCCTGAATCCTGTTACGGCCAGTCCGGCCCTGCTCCTTAAGGAGCAAAAGTGCATAAGAGTGACTACAGTTGAAGCACTGATGCCATTCTCTTTAAAGTTTGGCCTTCATTCTTAAGGATACAACGATATTTCGACATGCTGGCATTCATAATAAATCAGGCTTTACTTCTCATAAATGAAGAAAGAAGTAAAAGACTTCACCTCCAGCTCCCTCCTGAATTTCCTTGCTGGGAATTCTGACTCCAGTCACTTGCGTGCCGCTGGGAGCTGGAAACGTGACGCATCGAGAAGAAGCGTGTCGCCGCTGCAGCTGAAATCATCGCAACGCCGGAGAAGCGAGCCTTCTTCGCATCTCCCTGGAAGTTAATATTTCTTTTGTAGAAAGAAGCAGCGAAAAGTGGGCTAAACTTTTCAATGAGTTTATATTGCAATCGTCACTTCAGTAATATACTACATCCACAAGTAACAATCAATGCGCCAACATGTTTGTTAGGAACAAGCATACAATCTCATCCAGTGGATTTTCAGAGCTACGAAATATCCAGTAGAAATAAACTAAGGATAAGGGTGGTCCAAGATTTTTTCTAATGCATTATGGGTACTCTGTGTTCATTACATCATGATAACTGTGACCCATGGTAGTGTGCGCTTATGCCCCCTGCAGCAAAGGCGTGCATTTGTTTGCTCCCTGCATGTCCTCCTTTTGGAACCTCTAATTGTAGACTGTATCCCTGAAAAGGGGGGGAATTGCCCATTCCATTATTATTTGTAATGGCTAAATTCTGCCTTTTGTAAAGGAATTTAAACCCTTTAGGGAGTTAAGATTATAATGACATTCATGTAATGACAAAGAAAAATATATGCAGTATGTAAATTCATGAGTTATTTCTGTATGCCAACTACAATGCGGAGTCACAATGTGCAGAGCTCTATGTTTAAACATTTCCTGCTAAATGGGTATATCTTTGAAATTGGTTTGCATTAAGGTTGAAACATTCCTGGAGCCCTATTATGTATAGAGCACACGTGTCCTGTTTGCGCCCAGCACACCTTAAAACACGTGCACCAGGTGCAAACAGGGAACGTGCGCCCTATTAAATGGAATGCGCTGCCCCCAGGGCAGCTGTGAACTCGTGCTGCCCCCAGGGCAGCACATTCAGGTAAAAAATGTAGCAGCTTTGCAGCCTCTGCACCCAGGTCTATAATATGGCTGGGGTCCAGAGGCAAAGGGATTCCCTCATTTGCATGAGGCCCAACCCCAATGCAAATGAGGGAACACCCTCTTGAGAAAACACCGGCACTGTACATGCGCCAGCACTTGTGTGGCCCCGTTTGACATACCAAAGTGTCCTGGGGGCGCGCAAAACAGGCACAAATGCCTGTTGCGCCCATGGGATACTTTCTGTAATACTGCTCCTGATCTACAAAGGGTACACAGTGGATGCTTTCACTTGTAGCAAAATTGTTGAAGAAATGAAGGCACAAGATAGATAGATGATGATTCTGTCCTCTGTGCAATCTTCTGCCCAAAAGTGCAGCTTTTCTCATGCAGTGTGTTAGATCTGGGGGTCTCTATTTGGCAATGGTTATCACCTTGGTCCAAATAGGGAGCCTTACTTCTAAGTCAGTATAAGGGGATTACACTCCTTAATAACCCCTGCTCACCCCCTTGGTAGCTTGGCACGAGCAGACAGGCTTATCTCAGAGGCAGTGTGTTAAGCATTTGTTAATTTACACAGTAATACAGTGATAACACTACAGATGGACAAAACACAGGTTTTATAAAAATAAGTATTCTTTATATAGACTTAAACACAAGACCACAAACAACAAAAATCCATAATACTACACTTAAGATTACTTAAAAGATGGTTCAAGTTGCTTAGTTCAAGTTGTTGGTAAATGCGACAAAGTTCTCAACAAAGTACCTCGATGCGTAACGCAAAGTGAACAAAAGGCTTGCAAAAGGGGAGATGTGTCGGTTCCGTGACCCGGGGAACGGTTGTGTCCTTCCTCAATGGTTGCGCAGAGTAGGGGACTCGTCGTGAGCCTTACCGATGCGGAGGTGATGCGTAGATTCTCGGCTTGCGGGCCCGTTGCGGTGCGCAAGATGGCGCCGCAATGCGACGATACAGTTGCGATGCGAGAAGATGGTGCCCTTGATGCGGCGATGCGATGACGATGCGATGACGCCCTGGAAGCCTTGCGACGACTCTGCACTTTGGAGCCGCGACAGGCCCTGCGACGCGCTTCTCCAGTGATGCGAGGGCGACTCTCTCGATGGCGTCACGCTTCTTCGGTGATGCGACAGCAGGCAGGCTTTGATGAACACACGCTTCCAGGGAGATGCGATGAATGCTCGCTTCTCCGGCGTTGCGATGATTTCAGCTGCGGCGGCGACATGCTTCTTTTCGATGCGTCGCGTTTCCAGCTCCCAGCGGCACGCAAGTGACTGGAGTCAGATTTTCCCAGCAAGGAAATTCAGGAGGGAGTTGGAGGTGAAGTCTTTTGTCCCTGAGACTTCAGCAGGAGGCAAGCACAGTTCAAGCCCTTGGAGAATATTCTTTAGATGAAAGTCCTTACAAAGTTCCTTCTCCTTACCCTTGGCAATGAAGCAACCACTGCAGGCCAGGCCAGCATACAGCACACTGGCAGAGGGGCAGTCCAAACTCCTGCAGCTTCCTTGGTTTTTCTCCTTGGCAGAAAGGTTTCTTGTTCCAGAAGAGGTCTAATTTCTTGGGATCAGGGTCCCAATATTTATACCCCAAAATCCTTTGTTCTCTGAAGGCAGAGAGACATCTACCTAGTCCAAACCAGTTCCTGAGCACTTTGTTTACACGACTCTCTTCTTCCTTTCACTGTGCAGGACAGAGACATCAGCCGCCCCACAGGAGGTGGAGCCAGAACAGGGAAGGGAAGATACAGCTCTGGAGCACTCTGTTGACATGATTCCTCCTCTCCTTTCACAGTGCAGGGCAGAGACATCAGACAAGCCACAGGGGGTGAAGCCAGCATTTTAGAGGGAAGGCCCAGCCCTATTCAGGTCCCAGGTGAAACTCCTCCCTCCCATCTAGATGCAGATCTCTCTATTCACCACCGGGCTGTCCCAGCCTGTCTCCTGGAATTTCCCAGCCCTGTCACTCACAAACCCAGACAAGGAATACACAACCCAGCAGAGGCAGGCTCAAATGGTTAGGCAAGCAAATACCTACTTTCTAAAAGCGGTATTTGCAAACACAGAATATTCAAAAAAACTTTACTAAAAGATGTATTTTATTATTCTGAGTTCAGGCATTCTAAATTTGAATTTCTACCATGTTCCCTGAGTCAGTTAGGATTATAAGAATGTAATATTCGAACTGCCCTTTCTGGCCTATGAGAACAGGTAGCCTTCCATAGTGAAACACGAAAATGGCTGTAATTCACTTTTAGAACATGCTACACACATCAGAGCATGTGCTATTTTATACTTACAATGCACCTTGCCCTTGGGCCTACCATAGGGGTGTCTAATATGAAGCAAAGGGAAGGTTTAGGGACTGGCAAGTGGGTGCACTTGGCCAAGTCGACATGGCAGTGCTACACTGCACACAGGTCTTGCAATGGCAGGCCTGAGACACACTTTACAAGCTGCTTCTGTGGGTGGCAGAACCAGTGCTGCAAGCCCACCAGCAGCATTTGATTTACAAACCCTGGGCACACATGGCGTACTGTACTAGGGGGTGACAGATAAATCAAATAACCCAATCATGGAATCCAATCAGTATGTCAATTTAACATAGGGAGCACCTGCACTGTGGCACTGATTAGCAGTAGCACAGTGCCCAAAGCATAAATCCAGCAAAAACATATCAAAACAGAGAAGGCAATCCGTCAAAATGGAAGGGAGACTCACGCCAATGATGTTAGGTCTAACACAGTGTATTGGGGTCGCTGAACTATATTTGTTTTACTCCTTTCATGCTGAATGCCTTTATACTCAGAGTTTCTAGTACTGACCTGGAGAGAGAGCTAAGGCCCACCAGTGGTATTTGCTTGGTGTCTGCAATGTTCTCATTATGCAGGTGGATCTCTGATGGGTCTAGGCATGGAATTTGCGAGTTTGGTACTGAATCTTAATGGACCATTCTCAGGCTTCTGATTCAATGCCTGAAGAACTAGCAAGCCCCTCATTACTGTAAGCTGGCAATAGGGATGGCATACTAAATGAGCGTTTACTAGAGGTCTAAGAGGTGGGCCATTATACAATTAGCAGTTCCATGTAGAAGGTGGGCTGTTGATTGTGAATTTAAGATCTGAGAGTTATCAACAATTTCCTCAGGCCTGTGTGACACATATCTCTACATTTCAGATGTTCCCAAACTGTAGATCTTTAGGACCTTAATACCGTTCATTCAAAGTTCCTAACACAAAGTCTGGTCATCCAACTAAATTTAGTGAAATATGCAGTTGTTGACATAATGATGCTCTTTTATCAATCACAGACGTTTTGTATAGTTTTGTGAAACACATGCATAACCCTTCCTTTTAACAAGTTTTGGATAGTAGCTGTGCCTTGAATCTGAAGTTCATATTGATCAACAGTGAATGTGTACAAGGCAGTGTCCTATAAAAATATTTAGGGACTTATTTAGGGGCTGGTTTAGACTTTAGCGGCTGAATTATTCCCTCACAAACAGATATCCTGTCTGTCTAATTACAGGGTCATTATATCTTAATGCACTTTTAGTTGTAACAAGGCAGATGGAATATCTGTCACCTGAGTGACAGAGTCCCGTCTGCCAAACTCTTAGCCAGGTGCTTAGAGTTTAGAAGACAGGATACTCTGTTTAAATGTTGCAGATATACTGTCCTCCATATCATAAGTGCCATGAGCCATAATGCACTTGTAATATAGCACACATCACATCCCCCACATTTTTGATGGAGCAGAGCATCCTTTCTGTCAAACTTTACACAAAGCCCTTTGTCTAAGAAGCCCCACAGTTAGCCATTCTTTCTATAGCCATGCCTGCTGCCTCTTTGCAAGTCCCAGAGGAAATATCCCTGATTCCCATGCTTGGACACAATAACGTCACCCATATTTCTGGTCTCTAATGGTAGTGCATTCCTTTGTGAATATGAGATGCTATTTCAAATTGAGTTATGGCACTTGAAGCACGATTGGAGCACAGAAGAATGTTTTGAGAACTGATATGCTCAGTTAGTGAAAATCCACATTGTTCTGTGGGAAAAATCACATTTGCAGAGAGAGCCAAGTGGGTTTGGGAAAAGGCCCCAAAGTACAGTGTCAGCCTCGCCCTCTAACATCAGGACAATAATGGATTTATTGTACTAGAAGAGTTGACAAGTACTTTATTCTGTTGAATGCATTTATTTTCATTCACATTTTACTTAAGCTTGAAGTAGGCCGCCAGCTTCAGAGGACTTTATAGTGTTTAAAAGCTGTAACACCGTTAAAGTGAAATGTTTCAAATCCTCAACCTGAAAAATAAATGTTTCTACAAATATTTTCAGAATATCTACGGATTCATTTAGAGTTTGGAGGAAACGGAAATTCCTCATATTTTTTAATAAAACTCCTAAGTATAGTGTGTAATTCACCAGCTTAATTTCAAGTTTTTAATCGATATTCTAGCCTCACAGGGAAGCAATGGGGAAAGCTCTAAATAAAAAGCTAAGTTGTCAAACGTGTGCAAAAGGATTGGTTTTAACTGTACATTAAAATACTTTTTTCTGATGATGCCGCTTGCATTTCATTTTTGATATCCTGGATGTCGGCCACCAGGAACTTAATATCCACAATCAGGTCAATCTTTTATATTATGGGAGTCATCCATCTGCAGAGAGGTGCAGGTCTGCCTGGTGCTATGCAGGTTGCACACTGAAGCAGCATGACATTTTGATCAGAGTGCAAGACCACTTGGAGGGGATAAAACCAGAGTAGAGGCAGCCTCGCCCGCGTGTCCTGTTTATGGCGAACCCACAGGAAGAAGTTGAAGCAGAATGGTATTGTGATAATCAACCGCTCTGCAGATCCCCAAGATCATTCCTAGGATTACTAGTAAAACAGTTTCGAATGCCTCTGGGATCTCCTGTAGCATCTAGAGCAAGAGAGTAATCTCCACATAGAAGGCTGAGAGCATCATCAAGGACTTTGCTATAGCTGCCCCTGTATTTATGCCTACTAAAAACCTTTGCTGGTGAGATGCTAGTTAGTTATTATATGTTGTATACCTATTTTATCATAGTTTTAATGTATACATTTATACATTATTTGAGGAGCTCATACAAGTCCTATATACCAACATGAAGACATGTAGAATTGAACTGTGGATAAACAAACGTGACTATGTAGTTAGCCTAAAGTTGATTGCAATCTGGGTTAATCGAACACATGCCCCATAGAATTAGCAGTCTAAAGCATTAGACTTCTCAGACAACATCTCGAGGGCTTAACTCTTTATCTACTAACAGAAAACGGGTCACTTCCTCTATTAAATTGAATAAGTACTTTCTGGACACATACAGCTCCAAAATTTTCCAAGTCACTATTAAAATTCCCAACTATGAAAGGGAAGTTGTTCTATTGAGAGTATGGTCTGAGTCATCTTTCGTGTATGGTACTGTTGAACCTAGCCCTTTTTGCAGGGCTATCCCCAAACTTTTTGCCATCCTCCATCTATTTTTCTGACTTTCTTTTCGTTGGCTTTAGGACTCTGGGCACTTTACCACTGCTAATCAGTGCTAAAGTGCATGTGCTGTCTCCTCTAAAACATGGTATAATTGGTTTGCACCTTATTGGAATATTTGCTTTACTTGTAAGTCCCTTGTAAAGTGGTATACCATATATCCAGATCCTGTAAATTAAATGCTACTAGTTTGCCTGCCGCACTGCTTGTGCCACCCAGTGACGTAGCCTTTCAAAACTGTCTCAGGCCTGCTATTGCAGGGCCTGCTTGCACAGTTTATGTTTATGTTTTGGCAATTTGTATAGCGCGCAATTACCCAGTTTATAGCCACTACACATAGGTCATCCCTAAGGTAGGCCCTAGGTAGCCCTATGGGCAGGGTGCTGTGTAAGTAAAAGCTAAGACATGTGCCTTTATGTGTGGCATATCCTGGTGGTGACAAACACCCTATTTTGTTTCTCACTCCTGTGCGGCCTACTCCTCTCATAGGCTATTACAGAGAATTCCCTCATATACTTTAAAGTGGTAAATCCTGATCGGAAAGGAGTAGCATTGCCATGTTTGGTCTGTTTAGAATGGTAGTGATAAATCCTGCTTACTAGTTTAGTTGGATTTTTCATTACCATTTTAAGAATGGCACTTTCAGAAAGTGGGCATTTCCTTGAGCTTATGACTCTCTGTGCTTTTCAGCCTGACCCCAATCCACGTATGACCTGGGTGACAGCTACACTTTGTGCATCCTTTCAACACACAGGAAGGGTTGGATGTGACAGAGTTACATCTGCATACTGATGGTGTTCCTGGGCTGGGAGAGAGAGTGGCCATTCACACTTTCCATTTGTTTAGGCTGTGTCCTGCCCTCACACTAAGGGCTGATTTATCCCCCACTAATGTCTCAAGCCAGGTCTTTGTTGAAAAGGATTGTTGTGCACTTCTAAAGGTTCTTTTGAAGTTCCCCCTTGAACAAAGACAATTTTGAGTATCAGTACAGGAATTCTGACACCATGATTTCAGATACTGCCTAGACTTGTAACCAGATGCTGCTGGCTCTACATAGTGGACCAGAGGATTGCTGTGCTGCCAGGAGGTCTACCATTAGGACTACCTACATTGTCGTGCTGGCTTGCTGCCTGTTGGGCTGTTGAAGGGCCTGCCACTCTGCTAAGGATCAGTATGTGCTGGCCTGCCTGCCTGCCATTCCCTGTGTGCCCCAGTATTTTCATAGGGCATGTTGGCTTGCCCCTGTTCATCAGAGTCTCAGCCTCCTGGCGGTGGGACTCTGAACTGAACTGATTTTCAAGTTCCCAAAAAAAGCCCAGCTCGCGGTGAGTGCTATTTCCTGCTCCTCGCTTTTTTGAGTGGCTTGCGCTTCAATTTTTTCTGTTTAAGAACTCTGCTTCATTTAGCTGAGATTCGAGTGTGGTGCTCTTTTTCAGATCCTTGCACTATTTATCCAGGAGCAGCACTCCACTTTGAGGGAGTATTCTGGGTTGCTAAAACTGGCATGATTAGGAAGTGCAGGTGGTGTTTAAACCATGCATGTGCACCTGTTTTCACCAGTCTACATCTCTGCCCCTGTAGAGTCGATGTGCCGCTCCTGCATGCCACCCCCCCCCGCGCGCCAACCCTAAAAAAGGGAGAACCACGACAGCCGGCACAAGTACCGAGCGAGAGCTTCGCTGGTCGTCACAGCCCTTTTGCCGTACCTTGAGAACCTCCCTCATCGCGGCCCATGAGGCCGAAGGTTGCAACGATCACCTGTTGCTGCCTGCCGCTGCCTTTTACTAGGAGGGATAGCAGATCCCTGGAAATGTGGGGACAGCACTACTTGCACCAGGATTGTGGAGGGCGATTTGGGCCAGAGGGGAGTTTGGCCCAGGCTGTATGATAACGACAAGTGCCTTGTCTGCATGTAGTGGCTGCTCTACGTGCTTGCGGACCGCTACCCTTGCTTCCTCTGCATGTGGGGAAACCCGCGAGGCCCCCAGTTGCAATCTGTTCAATCATATACCTTCTATGAAATCCTGTGATCAATATCTCTAGTTATTTGGATTCTCTCTCTGTGTAAAGCTCTTTGCCATCCTATCTTGACATTCATGACTGCACTAAAAGCCAAATAAATATATACATACACAACACATAAATAAATACTTAAATGGCTGTTCAGCTGAATAGAAACAGACTTCTCCCTTGTCTATACCAGCATAGCAAGACTTTTATTTTACCCACAATGAATACCACTCGGATTACTTGAGATTCAGTCTGCATGCATGACGAATGCTACAGTCCTAGCTGTGTGTTTGGTTAACCATTCAGTCATAACCATGCATTTTTCTGAACAACTATACACATTCCTAGGTACCAAAAATATAGCTCTGGAAGTAGTTGTCTTGCATTAATTTTCTAATTTACACGTTCAGATTACATCACATATATACCAGCATTCCAGCCGTACAAGAGTCACACAGTCGCAGTTGCTGCCTGGAAGCAGCAGTGAGGCGGGTGGGGAAGAAGGGGGATCACTATTAAAAAGAAATCACTTACCTCCCGGCCAGCCAGCTGTCTGTCCACCTTCCGCCTCTCCTGTGTCCTCTTCCTGGCTTCTTGTAAGAGGCAGGAAGCACCAGGACTCCCATGCTCCCTGCAGCCAATCACAACGCTGCAATGCAGCATTGTGATTGGTCTAAGTGCTGTGACACAGCGCTCAGCCAGGGGCTGTAGGGGTGGGCATGTTCTACATGCAGGCTGTAATGCAGCCTGCATAGAGAAGAGGGAAAGTGTACATGACTGGTTTGGGCAGCCCCAGAGGGCCGGCCAAACAGTTGTTGCACACTTAGGAGGTTTGTGTGTCTGTGTTGTCGGTCTCTTAGTCCTGGCGCCGGGAAACCCTTTGTGGGTATCTGCGCGCATTATAAATGCAAAAAATAAAATAAATAATAAAAATAAATAAATAAAATTTGTACCACTCCTCCCCTGCTCTTCAGCCCCGCCCGCCCCCTCACGCATGCTGCTGCAGCAGGAGGTCAAAATAAAATTATAATAACATTGGTTAGTATCATTTTCTTTCCCTTTGTTTTGTTGCTCTGAGGCCGTGGGGTGACGCACCTCCGCCTTAGTGGAGGATCCACCACTGGACTCACGTGAGGTTGTCACTCATGAGGTCTGGAAGGAGGAAGTGACATTGTGTGGTTTAATGGTTAAAGAACTGAAACTGGTGCCATCTAAGGGTCCAATACATCTCAACCTCTTATAAGAGACTGTAACCATGAACATGATGTCATTTACTTATTTATCTTAATATGTAAATATCAGAAGCTGCCCTTGCCTATTGGAATATGAGTGAATATATGTGTTCCTCCAGTAAGGATGTTAATGCTCAGAGAATGAGTTCATCCAGTAAGGATGTTAATGCTCAGAGCATAAGGGGTGGAAGCTATTAGCCATTCAGCTGTCTGTAGCTTGACACCAGAGAATTGTGTTTTGCATAGTTTACAGCAATGCTTTAAATTAAAAGCTTGCCTTGTCTCATCCAATTAACGCAAACACCTCATTTCTTAACTGCTCTGTGAATCCTTCTTACGCAGTAAAAGTGATGTTATGGCTCTGTTTTGCTGACAACCCCAAAGCATTAATTTGAAAACAGTAATATTTCAAGGATAGGTCCTATAATGTGGTCCCTTAAACGACATGTTACGGGTTGTAATTAAGCACAGTACACTGCGGATACAGTGGTGTAACACAAAATGATTCCTCCCCCTGCAAAATGTAATAAGGGGGCCCAAAATCAACCCAAATCTATATATAATAACAATCTTAGCTGCATGTGCAGATGTATTTTATTTATTTATTTTTGCTAGGGGGGGGGTTGTAATGATTTTAAATAATCAAGCAATAAACTGAAACTGAAACAACCCAAATCTAAAAGATATTCATTGGCCTTGGGCAGAACAGGGGTCCCTGAAGGGTTGGAGGCACACTGAAGAGTTGGGGGACCCCTTGAGCCGCAGGGGCTGCAGGTGGTTGGGTTACACGGCAGTTCGGGCAGGGAAAATGTAAGGTACAAATTTATGAAAAGTTGAAATCTCCTCAAGGTTGCTGTTTGTTACATGCTTAGACATGATTGTAGTATGACAAGAAGGAGAACTGTAAACACTTAGAACTGGATTAAGATGTTTGTGGTAGTGCAAAGCCCTCCAGTTTCTACAGGAAAGGCTGAATCTCGGGGTGAATCAACTGGTGGGTGATACGTCGAGGAATGTCCCACCAATAGATTCTCCTCAAGATTCAGCATACAGAAGTTCATGCAGACATCTGAGGATTTTCCATTGCACCCATCTCTAAGTCGAACCCATGTGGTCCGAAACGCAAATTTGAAGTGCACTATTCACTAACAAAAGGTGGAAGATTTGCCCACCGTGTAGTTTGCAATTGGAAATCAGGGCTGACTCTAGGGAAGTGCGACTGGTGTGACCGCATTGGGCGCTGACTGTGGGTGGGGGCGTCGTGTTTGCAAGTATTTTATGGTTTGAAAAGCACTTGCTATTGTGGTCCTGGCCTCTAGCCATTATCCGGCAACAATAAAAAATGTCAAGATAACTCAGGTGATTAATATTCTTCCTAGAGAGAGATGGGAGCTTTGTCTAGTGGAAGTTTTGACACATGGTAAGACAGTGGGTTAATATGCCTGCTGCAAAGAAAGTACACCATGCAGACCGCAAAGTGCATATAATGTAAATAGGTCAGTGGGCTACTGGTTATGTCTGAGAGATCCTTTTTTACTTGCAGTTAATAAGTTAACATCCTAACATAGAAAAGTGAGCTATTAGCCGTCAATCATAGATCTTCATGCAAACTACTAAGTATAGATTAGAGAGTTATGATTTTTTTCCCCAGTCTTTCATTATCCAAATATTGGAAAAAAGGTTCATTTGGATAGAAATCAATTCTGATTTTTAAAGGAAACCCCCAACTATGGTGTTATGTTTTAAATTCTGAGTTTGTGCTTCTCCAGACCAAGCACTTTTAAACTATACTGTCTTGGATGACGTGCCTCATACAGCTTGTAGTCCCCTGTCTTACAAAGCCTTTCCCATACACTGACTTAAAAACCGAGGATTGATTGTCTCTGTGTACCGTGTGCGATGTAAAGTGCTCTGACATCCTATACTATATGAATGGTACTATAAAAGGAATTAAATGCTGCTGAGAGAGAGTGGTTATGGAGACTTGAGGGGCACTGTTAAAAGATGGTAGTGAGGGAATCCGTGGCGGACGGGGTCATTGGGGGGCGTTAACAAACATTGTCAAACTGGGCGCCACCAGCTCTAAAGCCATCCCTGATAGGAATGCCAATTGCGATGCGACCTATGCACAAATAGGTTGCATCACAAATTGTAGATTCACAGGACATGGCAAAACAACTAGCGTAATAAATATTAATCAGGCAGGTTGCAATATGTCACCTCCATTACTGGCTGTTCACATGGGCTCACATCGGTGGAGCAGGCGGTGGTCCTCTGGCCCAGCAACTCTTACCCATTATGCCTCCAGAAAAAACTGTGGGCATCATGCCCATGATGTGTTAACTTTATCAAGCATAGTTTATTTACATCAATGCATGTACACACTTTATACCACTTTAGGTATATGTTTACACTTTCTTAAAGTGCATGAATAAATTATGTATGGTGTCTTATGTTTTTGTTAGATATTTACATATATTTCTGAATATTACTGATGTTTTCACCTTGTACCTGGCTGCTGTATACGTTGCTTTTATTACTCCTGAATTCCGATCCATTTGCACTCTACTGTTTCCCTTCAGTCTAAACATTTGCACAGTACATGTCTTCCTTCCTTCAAATGCCCAGTGAGCGCTGGGCACAGTGGTACACTATCTGCACCACTTACGCCTGAACCATCTGAGTTAGATGTGCAGGTAAGTTTAGGGAATGCATGTGAAGATGCTTGTTGCTACCCATTAACTTACTACTGTAACAGTGAAGATCCGTATAGATTGCATTTGAATTGAAATGTTTAAAGATTCTTGCTGGTGCTAATGTGGCTCCAAAGTGTGATTCGCTGACTGTCCGAGGCATCCGCATACATGGATGACAATGTTGGTTTGTGGGACTCTTATGCAGAGGGAAGCATATTTGAAAGACTATAGGGAAGGTGCTTTCAGGTGTTGCACAGAAAACTGGTTTCAAGAGGTGATGAGGAGGAAGTCTAGAGTAGAAATGGACCTTCAGTGTAGAGGCTCATAGGACGCTGGTGTGGACCTATGAAAAATTTAAATTGATACTTGTATAGCGCACTACTCACCCGCAAGGGTCTCAAGGCGCTTGTACGAATACCACTGTGGAACCCATCCTGGCTTTCCCTGTGAGGCATCCACTCCTGGGCACCCCCAAGGTGGAGGCCAGGCATCCTTAGCATTGTGGGGGCCTTTGTGGAGATGAAGCAAGCTATTGCCCAGAGTTACAGAGTGGGACTCCATGATTAGAATAGGCACCGAGGCGAGAATTATCAGGTCCGTGGAATTTTGAGCCCAAGACCCGCCGAGGCGGGAAATTGAACCCTGGTCCCGGGCTAGACCTCTGCATCAGGGTCTGCCGCTCTAATCATTGTGGATGTGAGGCACACCAGGGATGGATCGTGCTTCGATCAAGGGCTTTCCATGGTCAAAGGTGGATAGTCAGCATCTGAAGAAATGGACAGAAGGTGGATGCTTGTATGCAGGACTGAGGAGTGGCTTTTGTATGTGTAAGTGGCAGATTTCAGTGACTGAGTTGCAACCTGCCCATGGTAGACCAACCAAAAGTATGGCTAAGAGAAAAGGAGGAATGTTCAGATACATTTGCATTTGTAAGCTGAGGTAAGAGTTTCGCAACTGAGGACTTGTCATCAGCTGTGGCCGGTGCAAGTAAGGGTAGGGGGGCGGGACGGTGCTCGAGGGGGTGGAGTCAACAGACAACGGAATGGGATTTATTTATTTATTTAATTTTCCCTATTCCTTTGTCTGTCGGCACCCCCCTCCCGCCCCATCCTACCACTCTTACCTGCACCGCCTGCCCCTGCTTGTCATGGGGGTAACGTAAGTGTATGGAATCAGGTGTGTCTTCTTGCTGTTGTCTGTTCATTTGCAATAGCAGTGCATTAGATACATGGCTTTTCCGTGATCACATATGCTCCTGTGAGGCTGAATTTTGAGTGCATGCATCATGTATAGTAGCAGGGCTCCATATTGGTTGAGATTGTGTATGTATACTGATACCAGTAGGATCTATTTTAGATTGCCGGGGGTCTGACATGGACAAGATGGTGGTTGCGAAACAGCTCTCAGTCCGTGGGGAAGTGTTCTGCAATCATTCCAGAAGAGGAAGCAGTCGCTTTAAATGTATAAGTGTCGAGGGATGGAGACAGGACTGCCTTGAACAGTTCTGCGACATTTAACCAAGGGATTGCTGATTAGTCCTTCCTGAGCACTGCCATTTGGTTAATGGTGGTGGAAAGGAGATGAATCAGCAGAGACAGAGGTAGTGGAAGAGAAATTTCTGCGGAAGAGCCTGGTTCCTTTCTTTTCCTGTAAGTGCTGGAGGACAGATGAGACTTGGCTGCATAGCGTCATACTTACTGTTTAGATGTTATGAGTTCTCCTCCTTGGAGCAAGCATCATCACTTCCTACTATGTGGAGACATCAGTTTGCATAAAGAACCTGTCTGAACTTCAGAGGAAAAAATAGACTAGGAAAAGCAACCAGACCAAAGCAGTTTCTAAACCCAAACAGTGGATCCACAGTATTCCTGTCCGAAAATACCATGTAAATGCAGGGCCCAAGCGTCCCCACCCTATTCCAGGTTGAGCTTCTGCCTGAGGTTGAATACCGATGTGTTCCAGGACTGGTACCACTGATAGCTGGTGTTCCCAGGGCCGGGGGCATCACCTGGTTTCTGCACCCCTTGCTGGAAGAAGCTGTGTGTCTGCCCGGGAGCCCGAGAGCTGTCTGCCTCCTGAGAGCGGGGAGGAGTGTGTCTTGTCTTGTAGGAGTCTACCTGCCTGTGGAGGACAACTCAAATGCCATTCCTGGTGTTAAGAGAAACCCACACAGATCAGAGAAGATGAGGGAGAGTGCAGAGAAGGCCAGTGAAGCATTCAGGGTATCCAGGTTCCCGGCCCCACTGCCGAGTCAATTCCAGCTGGCTAGAGGCCATATCCAACTTGGGAGCATCACCCTCATAGTTCTGTCATGACTTTTTCACGAAATTGTATTTATGAGTTTCCACATAACAATTACAGACAGAAGGGGGCCTATAAAGCAGCAATTACATTTTCATTGCTATCCAGCCTGTAGGGGCCATCGAGCCCTAGGGGCCATCGAGCCCAGTGGTAACACCCGCTGTCGCTACTGAGGTAGGGGATTCCTTATGCCACTGAATGTGTGTAGGAAATGCAACACTGGGTTGAGTTGGTCTTGTGGTCCTGTGATTCAGGATGCTGCAGGATGCTTGTGTGATTTTCTGCATCCATATGAGTCTGCAGCAGACATGCAGGACCATATGGATGCATGACATTGTCATTTATGGGCTGTGAAATCTGAAGGACATTGTTGCCTTAGGCTTATGAAGGAAGCACCAAAAGTAAAGATTAGACTCGGAGCCCCCAAACAGAGGTTCTGAAAACTGCTTTCATTCGTGGCCCAAGGGTAACGTTATGGTTCGGGTGATTCCGCAGCTGTTTGCTGTCAGTGCTGCCTCCCAACTACCGCACACGGAAAAGTTAAAGTTAAAATACAAGTTTATCATACATCATCCGTGTGTGCATCAGGCTTCGATGCATGCAAAACGTGTACCTTATATTTTGTGAATTACACATAAGGCACACTCAGTTTAAAATATTTTTCACGAAGGAAGACAAACCTATCCAAGGATAAAAACTTTATGAACTTGCCACATATTTAGTAAGGTGTCCATCAGCATACCTATACATTGATTTAGGATCTAGATGCTCCAACCTGCTGCATTTTTTAGACAAAGCTTTCACACTCCAGTTGAACCCTTACACTCAGATCTTGGAAACGTTCTGTGAGTGACAGAGGCTTGCATGAGACAGGCCTTCTCATTGTTCTCCTTTCATGTAGGTGGATGGATGATTGATCAATCACAATCCATCAAGGCTCTGCAAGGTAACTTAACATATATATGTATATTTGTAAAGCACACTGTTGGACTTGGCCCTTTTTGCAGGGTCATCCCTGAACTTTTTGCCTTCCTCCTGTACTTTGTCTGACCTGTTTTTGTTAGTTTTATGACTCTGGGCACTTTGCCACTGCTGATTAGTGCTAAAGTGCATATGCTCTCCCTATGGTAAGTTAATGTGTGGATTAGTGATTCCATGATTGGCTGGTTTGGTTTACTTGTCAGACCCTAGTACAGTGTACTGAGTGTGCCTAGGGTTTGTAAACCAAATGCTGCTGGTGGGCTTGCAGCACTGGTTGTGCCACCCACAGAAGCAGCCTGTAAAAATGTGTCTCAGGTCTGCCATCGCAGAGCCTGTGTGCAGTCTAGTACTGCCATGTTGACTGGGCACGTGCACCCACTTCCCAGTCCCTAAACCTTCCCTTTTCTTCATGTCAGACACCCCTATGGTACGCCCAAGGGCAGGGTGCATTGTAAGTATAAGGTAGGACAAGCCCTGATGTGTGTGTCATGTCCTAATAGTGAATTACAGCCATTTCCGTTTTTCACTATTGCAAGGCTACCTATTTCCCATAGGCCAGATTGGGCAGTTTGATTATTACATTTTATAATCCTAACTGACTCGGGGAACTAGGTAGAAATTCGAGTTTAGTATGCCTGAACTCAGAATGATAAAATACATCTTTTAGTGAAGTTGGTTTTAACATCTGTGTTTGAAAATACCACTTTTAGAAATTAGGTATTTTCTTGTTCAACTATCCAAGCCTGCCTCTTCTAGGTTGTGTATTCCTTGTCTGGAGTTTGAGTAACAGGGGCTGGGGGATTCCAGGAGACAGGGTGAGTCAGTCCAGTGGTGAATAGAGAGATCGGTATCTAGGTGGGAGGGTGGAGTTGCACCTGAATTGGGCTGTGCCTTCCCTCCACAATGCTGACTCCACCTCCTGTAGTGTGTCTGATATCTCTGCCCTGCACTGTGAAAGGAAAGAAGGAGTCATTTAAATAGAGTGCTCCAGGACTGACCAGAACTGGTTTGTAGTAGGAAAAGGCTGCACTGCTTTCAGAGAACAACGAGAAACTGTGTATAAAAGAGGGGGCACAAATCCCACAGAATTAGATCACTTTTGAACAACAAGAAGAAAGCTTTGCTGAGGAGTAGAACCAGAGAGACTGAGGAGAGACTATCCCTAAGCTAAGTGCTGCTTGAGGGATTGGCCTGCAGTGGTTGCCTGACTGTCAAAGAAAGGAGAGAGGAACTTTGTGTGTTCTTTCATCAACTTGTAAGGATCTCCAAGGGCTTGAGAGAAGAGCTTTCCTCCTGATGAAATCTCAGGGACAACAGACTTCATCCACCTGCTCCCCAAGACTTCTTTGGAAGTGCCTGCAGCTGTGCTGGACTTTCTGAGGAACTGCTTGTCGCAAGGAGCTGGAAGCGCGACTCAAGAACAGGAAGCGTGTCGCCGAACTGCCGCTGCTGCTTCACAACAGGAAGCACATCGCATAGCCGGAGGAGAGTATCGATGTTGCAGTAGACACCGCCGCATCACCGGGAAGCATGTCACAGAAGAATCGTTAAGTCATCGCAGGGCCACCGAAGCGCCTCGCATCGCCAGGGGAGAGGATCTATGTTGCAGCAGTCGCCGCCACATCACTGGGAGGCATGTCGCAGGGCTTGTCGTGGCTTATCACTGGAGAAGAGGATCGACGTCGCATCAAACATGGTCGCATCTCCGGGAAGCGTGTGAATAGAATTGACGTTGCAGCAAACGCTTCCCGGAGAAGAGGATCGGCGTCGCATCACGTGCGGCCGCATCTCCGGGAAGCGTGTGAAGAGAATCAATGTTGCAGCAAACGCTGACACATCACCGGGAAGAGTGTCGCAGGGCCTCTCGCGGCTCGCATCGTTGTGGAAGCAACTCGCATCGCCTGGGAAGAGGATCGACGTTGCAGCAGTCGCCGCCGCTTCAGTGGGAAGCGCGTCGCAGGGCATGTCGCGGCTCGCATCATGTAAAGCATCTTGCATCGCCGGAGAAGAGGATCGACGTTGCCACATCACCGGGAAACGTGTCGCATCAAGAAGAAAGCGCCATCTTTGTTTCTTTGCACCAGATTTTCAACACATCACCGTCCTTGCGTGTAAGGAACTACCGCATCAGTTTCCCTGCAACACTTTCATTGCCCTGCGTTACGCATCTCAAGGCACATTGACTCAAAGTGTCGCATTTTAAGATCTAAAGATAACTAAGCTAAGTCTCCCATTTTAAGTACAGTAGTGTGGATTTTTGTTGTTTGTGGTCTTGTGTTAAATCTATATAAAGAATACTTATTTTTAGTATACAACTGTGTGGTGTCCATCTGTAGTGTTGTCACTTGATTACTGTATGTGTTCACAAATGCTTTACACACTGCCTCTGAGATAAGCCTGTCTGCTCGTGCCAAGCTACCAAGGGGGGGAGCAGGGGTAATTTTAGGAGTGTACTCCCTTACCCTGACTAGACGCAGGGGTCCCTATTTGTCACAGGTACATACCTATGCCAACTAGAGACCCCCACATCTAACACACACATTCTGTTGTGAGTATCTTGTTGCTGAATGAAAAATCTTTAGTGTTAGTCAAGTCAATGAACTCATGTTTTGACCTCGGGAGAATGAAAGGCTGCAGGACCAGGATTCAAAGCTGTGAATGCTGCTGTAGATGCATTAGTCCACTGACCAATCCGTGCTTAGATACTATCACCATGTGAGCTCATTCAACAATGCATTCTGGGAAAAGTAGTCCTGTTTCACTTCGATTAATTGAGTCGATTGAGTCAAAGTTTTAGATTATAACGACTGATTTGAGGAAACATTCGGTGGGAACATAGTTGTCTGGTGACATGTAGTTCTCTGCCAACCTTATCTAGTACTCGTCTGAGCCTAGCCTTCAATCCAGCTGGAATACGGGCCTCCGACGTATACCCTTACCCGCGGAGACAATCCAATCGAACCCACAGACTTGAACGACAACCTTGTGCACTTCTAAAATGGCTTCTACCGAAATCTCTAGAACACTGCCTGCTTGATTCATTTCTAATTTCCACTTTTTATTCAGCTAAAACAACTCCACTGCAAGTTTGAAATTCATGCCCCAACATCACTTTGTCTCATTGAGCACCCGGATGAACTTCATTATTCCCCATGTTGATATGAAACATAGCAGGGAAGAGCTCAAATGTGCTGACCAGGGAATGTGCATTAATAACTAATTCCTTTATTTATTATCACTCCTCTCCGGTGACGTGAGTATACGGCTTCACTGCTCTTGATAGGCATTAATAGTTGTCCAAGCCCGTTCCTGACATTTGTCCACTGATATTGTGTTTATAGTAATTCACTTATATATACTGAGCCTGTATGAGTAAATGGAGCTATCTACTCAGTACTTAATTTGTGACAGTGACTTCCGGTGGTCGGCACAGCACTTATTTGTTAACACAGCGTTTGTGACAGTTTGCCACAAGGTGGCGCTGCATGGCTAATTTGGAGATGACTACAACAACAGTTAATTATTAGTTTAATATACATTAAAATGTCTATTATCTGCTGCCCCAGCCATTGTAATACTTTGTGTGCCTGAAATAGTCCGAATTGTCACACTTGCAGGATTGTGATGGTTAGTAGTAGTGTTGTTAATGTCATTGGCAGCATAGCTCGGGCGATGTGTGTTGCCAGCTGCAGGGGCCTCCTGATAAGGGGCCTGGCAGTTATTTAAAATTTTTTTTTTTACAAATTAAGCACCGCATTTGCTCCTAGTAGTCACCAGCGAGAGTGATGCACAGACGTTGCTGCATCTCCCGGCTCCGCACTCCTCTTTGTTGTTAGGATCACAATCATATGAAAGGATTTGAATGGATTTTAATCCGTTTGGATTTTTATAACATTTCTCTTTTTGAGAATATAGAGAGAACACCTCCCGCCTGACCTGCTCTGCCTGCTTTGTAATTTTTCATGATCATTTGAGCAGGACGCGGTCCCCCGGAGAACGCTTCGCTAACACCTTGTCAAGGAGGCATTTTAAACATTGTTAAACTCCCAGAGCAGAACCGGAGCGTGAAATCCACACTCGAGCGGTTAAAAGTCACAGGGATCCGGAGGGGATGCTTCTCTGAAAGAGCACAGGTAAAACGCCTCCAAGAAGCAGTATCATTCCAGTGTCGCCATATTACTGCTCGAGATTCAAAATCATATGTAGACGACACTTGCTCCTAACACGCGTTATGGCTGTCCCCCATTCGTGTATAATGCTACTTGCAAAGGTTAGGCCAGCTGTCTAGTCAAAATGTTTTATTTTTCTAAAAAGCAGCGATAATTTTTTATTTTTTTTAATTGAGGTTGGTGTAGTATCTCAGCATCTACCCGAGTCTGTTGACACTTCTCCAAATCGCGGGCTTGCTCGAGCGCGCGCGGTTAAGGTGATTGCGCACTCTGCAGCGAGCTGGCCCTCGGAGGGACACATCAAGGGAAGAGGTCATTCAGCTGTACCTGAAATCGGATTTCTATTCTGACGTTGTCCCCGAGGTGTGTGGCACAGTCTCTCCTCAAGAAGCACTGGCGCTCAGTACACAGACAGGTGACAAGGGCGCGAGGGACACAGAAGTGATTGGAATGCGAGCAGCGCCTGGGGAAATTAAGCGAGGCACACCTGGAGTCTACAGCGCTCTCTTTTAACTGATTTTAGATGAGTACAGCACTCTGGAGGTAGCAGTGACCTCGTGGGCTCCTGCTATCCATACAGACCGGCAGCGCTTGAAAAGGGGCATGTGATATGCATTAAATATGCCCAAAATGTCCTAATATTGTCATATGCAAGTCCGTCTAAATATTAAGACACAAAGCTGCATAATAATTCATTATTTTCTAATAATAGTACTTATTTTACTGTTCTGGTATCTTTGTGCACCATGCATCTCCATTTGGCAACCTCAGAAGTTGGGTTACTGGATAAGGGTGAAACCCTTATCAAGTAGCAACCACAATTCTCCTCAGGGTGAAGTTACAAACAAACCCTAAATGAACCTGTGCTCAAACCTCGGGTAGCTTGGCACAGAGAAGTCAGGCTTAACTCAAAGGCAATGCGTAAAGTATTTGTGCAACACTTCAAACAGTAATACCGGAAAAGCACACCACAAAAGGAGCCCACGACAGGACTAGAAAAACAGAGTGATTTGAAACAAATAAAACAGGACCAAAACAACAAAAATTTAATTAGTAGAGCCAGAGATATTTAATTTAAAATTTATAAAGAAAATAGCACCAAAAGGTGTAAAGCATTAACTCTGGATATCTAGGTTGCACCGGACCGGGGCAAAGTCCCAAGTACAGGCTGAATGGAGTGTGAGCCGAATATCGGGACCCACTGAAATCCTGGATTGTTATGTTATGTTATGTTAAAGTATTTATCAAGCGCACGTTCACTGGACGGTTTCTTGGTGCTGGAGTGGAAGTAAGGTAGCAGCAGAGGGGAGAAGCCTAGTTGTTATATGCGTGGGAAAACAACCAGGTCTTTAGCTGTTTCCTGAATAGTGCACAGGAAGTGACAGACCTCAACTCCACAGTGAGCGAGTTCTAGAACTCGGGGGCTAAGACTGCAAATCGGGAGCCACCATGTTTCTTACTTTTAAAAGTGGGAGTGACTAACAGATTCAGATAGGAGGATCGCAGGTTACGAGTACATAGAATCTTGGAAGAGATGAAGGCTGGACTGTTGCAGTGGAGAGCTTTGAAAATAGTGCATACCGACTTAAATGCACAAAGCATGGCCACGGGGAGCCAATGGAGGCTTTTCATCAGTGGTCTGACATGATGCCATTAAGGTTGGTGAAAGATCGGTATAGCAGCCTGAATTGGCATAGTCCAGTCAGGAGATGACCAAAGCCAAGATAACTAAGTTCTGGGCTTCCAGAGACAGAAATCTGCTGATCTTCGTAATTCTACGCAGTTGAAGATAATCAGCAGAGACCACTGAGCTGATCTGAGCCTTCATGGATTGCGATCATTGTGTGGATGCATGTCAAAGATGTGTCACACGCTGAAGTGAAGTGTCAAATCTGAGATGCGGCTTGACTGCAGTGCAAAGTCCTGTTGCATCGACGTTGAGGATGCCATCAATGGGGGCTTGCCATGTGAAGTCCAGAGGCAGTAATGAGTCGAGCAGTCAGGGCAATGCGTCAGTTACGAGGTGCTGTGAGGTTCCACTGCGGAGTCTGGCATTGCCATTCAGACTGCTGTCGACAAGGGATGGGAGGGTCCGCACTGAGGAAGAGTCACGCAGTGGCGGTTTCAAAGGCGATGCGGGAGATGGCTGTGATGGGAGTCTTTGAGACGGGTCAATCCACCCAGCAGCGGAGATATGTCAGTTCTGCTCTGGGTTGTGGCATGCAGCTGAGGAGATGTGTCAGTTCCTCTGGATCCACAGAGGCTACCAGAGCACCTTAACCCCACTTTCAAGGGCCCAGAACAGTAGTGGCACCACTTGGAAGGGTAGACTCACAGATGACAGAGTCCAGGTGCAGATACACGATTGTTGGAAGCCCTTTATGTCCTTGGGGCTTCCGATCAGGAGGCCACCCAACTAGCTCTTGGAGTCACTCTGGGTTCAAGAGATGCAGGTCCAGTCCTTCACACCAAGGGGACATGGCAGCAGGTCAGCACAGCAAAGCAGGAGTATTGCAGAGTGGCACTGCTTCAGCAGCACAGCAGACCTTCTTCCGGGAGGAGTATCCACAGGTCCAGAAGTGTACTGAAGTGGTGTTGTCTGAGGTCCAGTATTTATACCCAGTTGTGCCTTTGAAGTGGAGGAGAAGCTTCTAGGGGTTTCCACTGGAAGTCCAGCAACATTCCACCTACCCTGCCATGGCTCCAGACTAACTACAGGGGGTATGGAACCCTTTGTGTGGAAATAGGAAACAACCTATTCAGGTATAAGTAGGGCGTTGCCCTGCCCCTGCCTCCCATCCAGGCACACCTAAGCTCCCTACTGTGTGTGGCTGCCTAAGAGGAATATCAGCTAGTCATGTGACCAGAGACAGTCTGCTGATTCTACACGGATAAGGCGGAAAAATGCCAACTTTCTAAAAGTGGTATTTTCAGAATTACAGTTTAAAATCAGACTTCACTGTACTTTAGGATTTTAAATTGTGATTCCAGACACCAAACAGGAACTGGTTTTCTCTTCCCATCTGGAAATTACACTTATAATAAGGCAACTCCAATGTTATCCTTTGGGCAAGATAGGCCTTGCAATAGTGAAAAACAAATGTAAGAGATTTTCACTACCAGGGTATGTAAAACTTAAAAGTAAATGTCCTACTTTTTAAATACACTGTACCCTCCCCTTGGAGCTGTCCAAGGCCTACCCTAGGTGTGACTTATATGTATTAAAAAGGAAGGGTTGGGCCTGGCAAAAGGGTTATTTTGCCAGGTCAACATGGCAGGTTTAAACTGCACACACATAGCCCTGCAGTGGCAGGCCTGAGACATGTCTAAAGGGCTCTACTAATTGGATATAAGCCAATGTTACCATGTTTTAAACATTGAGCACAAGCAATTTAGAAGTGGTTAGTGGTGGTAAAGTCTGCAGAGTCTCAAGGCCAGCAAAAATAAAGTCAGCAAAAACAGGCGGTCTGAAGGCAAAAAGTTAGGGGGAAACCCCGAACAGGAAACATGTAACACTTATTTAGCACAAGGACAGGAATACCAAAAATGACTAAGAGGAACTAAATATAATGTTGTAGGTCATTTTTAGGTTCCTGCTTTAAAAAATATCACACACAGAAAGAGAACTACTTGGAGATTGAGTGTTATATTGCACTCTGATAAATAATTTTTCTGAATATACCTGGATAGATTTTGCACAAACCTACAGCAAAAAGCATGCTGTTCTTGTTAGAAACTAGGTAGCAAAATCAAGAAATAAACTAAATGTATTGTAAGATGGCAAATCTTTAGATGAAAACAGAAGCCAAAACAAGTACTCTTGTATTGTTGCGTTTTTTTTAAAACAAAAAAAGAAAATCACTATTGTGGAGGTTGTAGTGAATGAAGTCAGGGCTCTTTGCCGATTGGGCATTTTGTTTGTTTCACCAGCACAGCAAACTTTATTTTGTTGTAAAATAATCTCCCAAAGCGGGAGTTTGCATGAAGACACCAGGTGCGCAGGGAGAATTTCCCCTCCACATGGGACTATTGATGAATTTGCAGGCTCAGGGTAAGCAAACTTCGAACATCAGTCCCAGGCAGGGTTGCCCTGCCCCACAAAAAATGCATGTGACGATCACTATAAGCATGCAGTCTACTGTTGGATGGGCAACCACCTCATGCATTTTCATGAGCAGAGTCACATAATCCTCCACTGGGGAAACTGTGCTTCTCCTATAAATGGAACTGGCAAACGGTGTGGTGGGGAAAGAGCCTCCCCAATATACGGCAGGGTGTTTCCTTTTACAAACTTCAGATAAGGCCCTTAGGGCCAGATGTAGGTAAGTATTTTTTTACCGACTCATAAATACCGAATTTTACTGATTCGGTATTTATGAATTGGTAAAATTGAAGGAGGGAGATTTAGGTAAATTCGGTAATTGAATTACCGAATCTGTAAAAATCGGTATTTACCGAATCGGTAAATACCGATTCGGTAATGCCCATTGATTCCTATGGGCCTTGAAGCCCATAGGAATCAATGGGCATTACCGAATCGGTATTTAATGATTCGGTAAATACCGAATCCTGCAAGGGTGCAGGGGGTGTCACTTTGACACCCTCTAGCACCCCAAATACAGGGATGTGTGCCATGTGGCGCACAGACATGCCCTAAGGGCATGTCTGTCTGTCACATGGCATAGGTGTGCATGCACACATGTGCATGCACACCTGGATTCGGTATTTTACCACCCAATTGGATTGGGTGGTAAAATACCGAATCTGTAAGGCCTTTGGGACTCAGAAGAGTCCCACCTACATCAGGCAGTTACTGAATCGGTAAAAATACCGATTCGGTATTTTACCGATTCAGTAAATTTACCGATTTGGTAAATTTATCGATTCAGTAAAATTGGCCACCTACATCACAAATACCAATTTACCGGTCGGTAACGGCCGAAATCGGCCGGTACCGGTCGGTAAATGGCCTCCTACATCTGGCCCTTAATTTCATCTCTGACCTTTCAAAACTGGAAAACATGCCTTTGTTCCTATTCTCATTGCACAAACACAGCAAAAAATGAGAGAAGTCAGTATGCACCAGCTCTTGATCGGAGACACAGATATTGACTAGAGCAACCACTTTGATATATGTTGCCTCTTACTCAAGCAGATATATTATCCGCTACTACATAATTCACGTAAACTGACATTGTGTGTTGGTATACATCAAATTGCTTTGTCAGTCTTGCTGTGATCTACAGCAACACTTACACCTCAGATGTAAGCACTTACCTCTCTGCCAAGCCTTTTCATTAAGTAGTCCTGACACTTCCAGCATTGCATTTCACGGATGATGACAAAAGCCCTCCCATTTCTTATCTTTTTTTTCAGGCTGAGTGTCCCATACCCTGCTTCAATGTAAGTCTTGTAATCCTTATTCTTCAGTCTTGTTTCAATTTGGATATCTAATTTTGAAGTCATGGATAAAACAATAGGGCGTCAACAATAGCCAGATGTTCTGTTTTTCATCTCAGGATATAAATACAAGAAATCACATCTCTAACGTATAGTCATGCTGAAAGTACAGTTTAGTTAATGAAACATCATCTACACTCCTACTAAATAACCTAGAAATTATGACCTCTATGCTTGTGAGAAGCTAGGAATTACAAAATCTAAAAACTTTGAGTAATTTTTTTAAACATTTTTTAACTACGCAAAAATGAAAATCTGGAGGAGTTTACAAAAATAAATGTGCAAACGGCCGTGGCATAGCAATGGATGGCGGGGCAGGGCGGCTGTTGCAGGAATCGCCAGCACCCCGCCCCGCTCTTACATATGGCCGCCCGGCAGCAAATGCAGGGACCGCCACAGGGACAGCACAACATCTAGCTATGCCACTGCAAACAGGGCTCTGTGCAAGTTGGAAAAAAAGGTTATTCTGACAGGTTTTCAAGCAGGTTTTTAGGCTGCTGCAGTCAGGATACACATGATAGGCCTAAAACCATGATTTACATGCAATCCCTTTGGAAGGCACAATAGGTGCTGCAGTCCACAGGTGGCACTTAACTTCCAGGCCCTCAGTGCATTTTCTATACCGTATAATAGGGACCTTTAGGCAAGTTCAATATGTAAATCAGGTATAAACTAATGTAACCATGTCTACAGGGAGAGCACAGGCACTTTACTCCAATGTAGAAGTGATAAAGTGCACAAAGTTCTGAGGGCAGTGAAACTGGAAATTGAGGGGAAATCACTCGATGCACTTAATGGTCATTATGAATATTTATTTGACTTTGATACATTAACTTCAAATATATTCATGCTTATTCTGCTGCACCGAAGCAAGCCTCCTTAACCCCTTTACTGCGGGGTGTTTTCCCCCTACTGTGCGGGGGAGGGGAGCCGCGAGCAGCGCAGCTGTGCTTGTGACGAGCTCAGCTCGTCATGAGGCTCAGTGGAGCTGCACTCATGACGAGCTGAGCTCGTCACGACCACACCCGTTTTGGAACGTTCAGCACAGAGAGGAAATTATCCCCGCGTGCGAACGTTCCAATGGCCGTGACGAGCTCAGCTCGTCATGAGTGCAGCTCAATCTTGCCTCATGACGAGCTCAGCTCGTCATGAGCACTCAACGGGTGAACATCTCCTTTTAAACAAGTAAGTTAGAAATTGATTACAAGGTAGTTAAGTTGTTAGGAACATAAATATTTGTGTGCCATTGTCTTTTGTATTTATCATTCAATGTGTGTGATTAAGATTTCAAAATATTCAATATTATAGTGAGGAAACTCAAGGTTCAGGTATAGATACTTCTGTCAGGATTATAAATCTCAGTTTCTTATAGCTGGTAAAAAATGCGCGTGTAAAATGACTTTCTGTGGCTTCGTTAGAGGAGGTCAGGCTGGTTTATACAGGTGACATGAATGAGAAACCTTGCCAGATAAATCTGTCTGAAATGTAATAAAGTGTATCTAGTTGTGTTACTGCTTTTTTTGCAAAACTAATTGATAAATGGTAGCAACATCAGAATCTCAGGAGAGCATGACTGTGCCTATTAATAGTCTTTCTTAATGTGTGCAGACAAGCTGGATCTGTGCATCACTAGTCAATCTCTGATTTAGATTTCCTGCAGATTAAATGGTCTAATATGCATATAATATATTCACTGGCATTTCTTAGTATCCACACGACATTGTAGCATTATATGGTAAGAGTGCTGTGATGGCCAGCATTTGTTATTATTTGCAGTGATCTGCCTCATGGTTGTGGATTAGTGGCAATTATTCGAATTGACCCTGATCTCCATGCCTGCACTGGCTTCTGCATAATTAGGGTATGGGGTCATTTGGGAAGAGCTCCTACTATGGATGGTTCTTCTGTTGCTTTCACTGGCACAACTTGCCAGGAAGTTTAATTAATTGAAAAGTGAATGCATGGAACCTCATCTTATGAATGTATGTGATGTTTGTATATCAGAAACCTACTTAGACTGTGTCAGATATCAGAAGAAATCACATTGCCCTCAAAATCATAGTACCCTACATTTATAACAGATAGTCATCACAATATAGGGGGATATTAATTTAAATAAAACAAGTGCACTGTCTTTATCAAGGGTCACCACAACATATAAGGTAAGCCTATTGGCTTTATCAAAGGTACACCACTTAAAAGACAAACGATCCACATGTTGTAAACCACCCTCATTTCACTGCAATCAGGAATAACCATGTGTAAATGCAATAATTGTCATCAAAGCATCCCAACAAATACTGGCAGCATAAAGGGTTAATAAAGCACCCAAAATAAATACTAAATGTATCTGTATCTTTTTTATACACTGTCAGGCCACATAAAGTGCAGACATAGAACCAATCACTAGAGGGAATTACATACCCAGCTGATGAATAAAAGTTCCAGCATTGAGAGTGCTTTAAGAATAGGTGAAAAGCAGGGAAGGTCATGGATTATTTGACCCCCAGAAACGTGTAGCCAGTTTCCCAATTCACTTCTGAGGGACTGCTGCAATCCCTGCAACCTCCCCAACCCCCAACCCCTCACTAGCATGCTTTCCTTTGTTGGCTGTGCCCCTGAACCCCTGGGCCACCACAAAACAAGAGAAATGTGTCAAAGTTCAGCCCCGCAACGCATTATGGGCTGCTCCTCCAGCTGGAGCATGAATATTATATTAGCAGCCCTCCCGCTGCTTTTGGGAGAGCCACTATCTTTCCTTTTTGGTATGCGGGGCTCCTGCCCCGTGTCTTCTTACATTTTTTTAATGGGTACCTGGTCCTACCCAGACACCCAGGTTCTCTACTTTGTTGGGTGCCACATGAGGAGCTTACTCCTGAATTGCCCGTCTGACTCCCCGCATGACTGGCTCTATCCTTCCAGGAGCCAACCTCTTCAGTCTTCCTGCCTGTTTCTTATGGGCAGTGTGCATGGATTGTGGTGGTAGCCTCACCCTCTAACCATGTGCATATGGGCAGGAGCCAGCCCACCGCCACTGGGAGGGGTCGTGGCAGTGCTCTGCCATGATCCTTCTGTGTTGGGGGTCCCAATGGGCACCCTTTGACCTATACCAGCCCCGGGGGTTGAGTTCCCCGGACCTCAGGAGCTCTGTGGAGGGGGCCCTTTTTATGCCTTCCTGGGCTCATATCTAAATAATGAGCTTGTGTCAATCTCTGGGCTGTGGCCCTTCCTGGGGAAGTTTGAAGAAAATACAGCAGAGTGCCATACGCTTTTTTAGTGGGGGGGGGGGGGGTCAAATGTTGAATTCTATATTGGGCCAT
This sequence comes from Lissotriton vulgaris, assembly GCF_964263255.1. Lineage (NCBI taxonomy): Eukaryota > Metazoa > Chordata > Amphibia > Caudata > Salamandridae > Lissotriton > Lissotriton vulgaris. The sequence goes on from NC_141690.1 coordinate 157,938,070, forward strand.
AACTCGGACCCCGATGGATCATTTTCAAAGTTCTTAGGCTTATTTTAATCATGTAGGAAGGTCTATCCACCTGGAGCAGTCTTAGCAGACCTCCTCACCTCCAAGACAGTACATTCTGCAGGGAGAGGGATTTACTGGCTCCTTGCACCAGCTTTCCTCCTTTCCTTTGCCTCTGGTGCTCTTCTCCAGTTGCTTTGGTGCAGAAATCCAGATTTCCCCCAACTAGTACTCAAGGGGAGTAAGGGATCCAAAAGTATTGGTTACATGTGCGTGCCTTATTAGATGACATCGTAAAAATCCTTAATTGGCACCAATTGAAATCATTGAAGCTCAGGGAAGTTTTGGATAGATAAAACCCAAAAACTTCTAGCACGTCCTCACTTGGTGAGCATACCCAAAGGAAGGGACCATAAACTCATTCCCTCCTCTACTAGCCCCTAAATCCATTGAGGCCATCTGTTGAGGCATGCACATGTAACCATTACTTTTGGATGGCCTCCTCTTTCATGTTGGTCCTGAGGAAGACCCCAGTTGATGCAGTAAGTTACACAGTTTCAATCAAGGGGTGGAAACAATGGTTCTTTAATAGAAAACTTTGACTACCATCATCTGGTCAGGGGGAATTTTATGTCAATGCCCTGTTAAGTGCAGACTCTGCAGTCAATGGACTGCAGTCAAGTGGTTATCTAAAGAATTGTGTAAATCTGATTGAGAAACTGTTGCTGCTTTTAAAATTATCACTATTGTCTCACTGCATGAGCACTTTATGTACCACTATTATATCAGCACATCCTGATCCTGAGAAGTGCTGCTGCAAAATTCTTTGTTACCTTAATAGCAGTCTTGTTTTAATGAATTGGGCAATACTAACATTGAGCTTGGTGGTCTTTATTTCTCTATTTAATGTATTCCATATGGAACAATACAGAGAATAGATTAATGCTCTCTCCACAAATGCTTAAATGTTTTTGTAAATAATTCTGACAGAATCTTATATGTTTATACTCACAACAATGAGAGTAAAGTGCTCACAGGGAAACCGGAGCCTAATTTAGAGTTTGGCTCATTTATTAAGTGTCATTGCCATGGCGGGGTCCTTAACTCCCACCACGGCAAGAGTACTCCGCCCATCAAGTTGTCGGTGGGTCCAGTAAACATCTCTTGTCCTTACAGGAACAGCCATGACTCTGGTTCTTGTGAATTAATCTAAAGTTTGATGAATGACTCCATCAGCATGACAGAGCCATACACCAAACAGCCTTTTTTTTTAATTATTTTCAAAAACGAAATTCCAAAGTGGGATTTTGTTTTTGAAAATAAAATAAAACTCAATGACCACCTTGCCATGGAAGTCTTTCTACCATGATGTGGAGGTCAGTGAAAATTTGCCTTTTTTTCTGCCCCCTATCCATAGGGCGGACGGACAAATGGCAAAACCTCTGATGGCCTTTACTCTTTTAGCCTGTGGGAGGTGTATGGGTGGTGGAGACGGAGTACTTTCTATTGTCAACATACTGAAGGTTTACCCAACTATAAATGAGGTTTGCAGATTTCCAGTTTGGCAGAAAGGGTAGTCCATCACCATTGCAACAGATTACCCTCACGCCAAACTCTAAATTTGAGGGCCCAGGAGATCCAAATGGAGGAAGTGATAGGCAAAAGGGTATTTAGGAAAGTAGGAGGGGAGACAAATAAAGCTAGGATGATCAAAATATGGGAGTGTAAGAGTCAAACATCAATGATAGATGAAAGAGTGCATCTGAAATGAAAATTCAACAGAGGTTGAAAGGCAATTACTTGAAGGCACATAGTCCAGCACAATATGTTTTCAGCCTTGGGTACTGGGAGAGAAAATAGGCCTGGGCACCTAAATAAAAGTGGACCCCATTCGTAAATTAGATAGCTGAGAAAGTGGCACCTGTTTGCAAATTGGGGAAGTTTTGAATTCAACAGGCTAGAATAAGTGTTTTGCAAGGTATGCAAAAGAGTGCATGGGACTGTACTTTTTATAAACAGTATTTGTCCTGATATTCGGGAAATCCTCAGTAAAAACTTGGCCTAGCAGACCATAAGACAGGCCCAAAACAGCCCAGAAACCTGCCCACGCACTGAACTGCTGCACCAGTCCATCAGGAACCACCGGATTGCCATACAGGCCTGTCCGAGCCTGTCAAAGGTTCTCTTGTTCCTTGGTGTCACGCGTGCTGCTGTCGGCTAGAGCCCTGCTCTTTCTTGCAAGCTGTTACCGACCCTTGTCGCAGCGCATGAAGGGCGGAAGGAATCGTTTCACGACGGCCACTTAAAGCAGCAAATTGAGAGCTCTGGGCTTGCCGTCCTTGAATCCTCCAGTGACCTGGGAGAGAACTTTAATTAGACAAAAAGTAAATGTCTTTAGATTCAGCTGGAAATAAATCTGCTTTAGAACTCATGCGTTTCCATATTAGAATAATATGCGTTGCGGCTCTTCTAGGCCTTTATTGCTCAAGCTGGTGCCGAAAGATACAGCTCGGCTGCTTTTAATAATAACACGGAGCTAATCAGGGTTATTAATATTAAAGAAGCGCCCGATGAGAGGCAGAGACGAGTTAACAAACTTGATCTTTGAGAATGTGGGTACGCAGAGCGCGGTATATATTTTCTGCCGTTAGAAACATTCCGAATTCGAAAGACAGAGTTGGTGCCAAGCATATTAATTTAGTTAATGATTGATTCATTATTTCTTCTTCAACTAACTCTCCTCGCTTACACGACAGGGACAAACCAGCTTCAGAGGTCAGCTTGGGGATGGGGCTGATCTCGGTTTTAAACTCACGGGGGGAAAGAAAATAGCACTGTATTGCCCTGGAAGAAATTCAAACAAAACGGCTTGCACCCTTCCTTGTGCTGTTATATTATAGCCCTAGAGCCCGACGTAGCGGGCTCTACCAGCCATTAAAGGCCCGCTCCACCGTTAAAGGCATGAGCCGAGCAGGATTTTAATGTCCGGTAGAGCCCCCCACAAATGGTTTTAAGGCTTTTAGAACATTCTGCCCCAAGAGGGCGGAATGTTCTAATTTATAAAACAATGGCCTCACAGAGCTCGAGGGGGTAGAAATCACCTTGGGCTCCATGAGGCATTTGCTAAACATTGGAACGTTGATGCTTTGGGATTCTACGGCTATTAGAAGCCTGGAGCACTCCACTGTTTTCAATTGAGCTTTCAACATTCCAATGCTCTAATGTAGCTTTATAGCCCGCTGCTGAGGGTTATACCGGTAGTTAAAGGCCCTGAACCTGAGCTGTGAGTGCCTTTAACGAGGTAGAGGGCCTATAACAACTTATTCCGCTGAGGTAGAAGGGCTATAAGAATATTAGAACATTCCACCCACTTAGGGTAGAATGTTTTAAATTAAAAATGGAGCAACAGAAAGTCAAACATTGGCATGTTGGAGCAGAAGACTTATACCTGCCATTATTAGTCCTTCTCCACCTCATTGTCTTCCACGGTGCTCCCGATATTTCCAGTGTTTAAAAACGCATAACAAGTGCTTGTTAGTTTTATTTTATATATTTATAAGGCATGCACTACAATGGTTTGTGTCTAGGCGCCCCTCTGGCATAGTTAAAAATAAATTTCAAAATATAATCCGGATATTTTTATCTGCCTAATGAATTAGACTGTGTCCTAGCCAGAAAATAGGTTTTAACATCTTTCCTGAACATCATGAGAGGTGGTTTGATATTTATCTCCAATAGAAGGGTCTTCCATTTTCTTGACCCGATTACCCAACATCTTTGCTTCGCTTTGCAGTACATTCAAACTGGACCAACTATCAGAAGTCCTTTATTTGAAGATCTGAGAGACTAGATATACTTGGGGCTAACCAATAAATCCATTTAAAAGTTAAGCATAAGATCTAAAAGAAGCTGTGTTATTCCACTGGTAAGCAGTTCAAGGACCTAATAGCACCTCAGTCCTCTTGATGCTAATATTGAAATTGGGTGCAGCATATTGATAATTTTGAATCCTGATTTTGATCTTGGGTGCCCCCACAGTTTGCATTTCGAATACTTAGTGCTCTGACAGTCATCCTGTGATAATATGAGGTTTGCTTGTTGGAGCTGCTTAAGGCAAACACTGATTGATATGACCAAAGAGACAATATGTGCGTTAATAGTTATTTGACATCCCGTATGATCCCAAATTATATGGCAACCTAGAAAAAGATGTGGTTAAACCAAAAGGTTCTTAGTAATTGGTAAGTCTTTATGTCTACTGATAAGGAATAGCTCCCTACTTGCTTAATTGAGAGGGGAGTGCTGTATCTCATCTAGTTCACCTGTTCTAATCCTGATTTCAAAGCACGGAAGTCATACTTTTGCCATCTTTATGTGTGTGGATAATTTGCATAAGAATGGTAAAAACACCTTTTAGTCTTGATAATTCTGAAGAGTGGTTTATAAAGATATTGAAGAGGAAGGGAGATGCAGGGATCCTTGTGGGATCCTGGATTTCACACTTACCATTGCCAATTGGAACAACCACATTGGGACATTGGGGTCCTGTCTGACAAAAAACAATTTACGCGACCTTAATGGGCTATCATTGACAACTAGGAAAAAAAGTAGTAATAACTACTAGTAATTTCTAGACAATGGTGTCAAATACAGTTAATACACTGATCAGGATAATTGCAGATAATTCCCCCTACTACCCATCAAGTATCAAGTAGTATTTGTATTTGTAAAGCGCACTACTCACTCGTGAGGGTCTCAAGGCGTTAAGGGGGTGGGGGAAGTAGCTGCTGGTCGAACAGCCAGGTCTTGAGAAGTCTCCTGAAGGTTAGCAGGTCCTGAGTATGCTGAAGGAGGATGGGGAGGGTATTCCATGTCTTTGCAGTGAGGTGAGAGAATGATCTGCCGCTGGTGGTCGTTTGTCGGATGCGTGGGGCGGTGGCGAGGGTGAGGTCGGCGGAGCGAAGCTAGCGGTTCGGGGTGTAGAAGGACAGTTGTTTGTTGATGTATGCAAGTCCGGCGTTGTGGAGTGCTTTGTGTGAGTGAGGAGTTTAAAGGTGATCCTCTTGTTGATCGGGAGTCAGTGCAGGTCTCTTAGGTGGGTGATGATGTGACGAGGGAGTCCGAGGATGAGGCATGCGGAGGCGTTCTGTGTTTGTTGGAGTCTCTTCTGGAGTGTGGTCATGGTTCCAGCATAGAGGGCGTTGCCGTAGTCCAGCCTGCTGCTGACGAGTGCTTGGGTGACTGTTCCCCTCGTTTCGGTGGGTATCCATCTGTAGATCTTGAGGAGCATTCGGAGGGTGTTGAAGCAGGAGGAGGAAATAGTGTTGACTTGCTGGGTCATAGAGAGCGTTGAGTCCAGGATGAAACCCAGATTACGCGCATGGTTTGTGGGTTTCGGGGGTGCTCCCAGCGCGGTCGGCCACCAGGAGTCGTCCCATGCTGAGTTGGTGGCGCCGAGGATGAGGACCTCCGTTTTGTCTGCATTCAGTTTCAGTCGGCTGGTCTTCATCCAATCTGCGATGGCCTTCATTCCCTCGTGGAGGTTGGATTTGGCGATGTCCGTGTCTTTGGTGAGGGAGAGGATCATCTGTGTGTCATCGGCCAATGAGACGATGTTGAGGTGGTGCTCTCGGACGATGCTGGCGAGCGGTTCCATGTAGATGTTGAACAGGGTTGGGCTGAGGGATGATCCTTGGGTATGCCGCAGGTGATCATGGTGGCTTCGGATCGGAAGGGGGGAGGCGGACTCTCTGGGTTCTCCCGGTGAGGAAGGAGGTGATCCAGTCCAGGGTTTTGCCTCGGATCCCTGCGTCATGGAGGCGTGTGCGCAGGGTGTGGTGGCCAGCGGTGTCGAAGGCGGCCGAGAGGTCCAGGAGGATGAGGGCCGCGGTTTTGCCACTGTCCAGTATGGTCCTGATGTAGTCAGTGGCGGCGATGAGGGCGGTCTCGGTGCTGTGGTTGCCGCGGAAGCCGGATTTGGAGGACTCCAGGGCGCTGTTCTCCTGCAGGAAGTGGGTCAGTTGTCTGTCTTATCAATTACTTTTGCCGGGAACGGGAGCAGGGAGATGGGTCGGAAGTTCTTGAGGTCCTTTGGGTCCATCTTAGGTTTCTTGAGGAGAGCGTTGATCTCGGCGTATTTCCAGCTTTCTGGGAAGGTGGCGGTCTCGAAGGAGCTGTTGATGATCTTTCTGCGCTGGGGTGCGATGATGGAGCTTGCCTTATTGAAGATGTGGTGGGGCAGGGGTTGGAAGGTGAGCCGGAGTGGATGGTGTTCATGATTTTGATGGTGTCTTCGTCGTTGACGTTGTTCCAGGAGGGCGAGAACCACTCTTTCTCTCTCTTGTTGCATATTGAAGCCGATTGATGGCTGTCTGACAAGATACTTGATCGAATAAGACTGCCATTGGTAGACTAGCACTAGCCCCATAATCTTAGATTGTTCTGGGAGGCCAGAGAGGGTCCATTAGAGGTTTATATCCACAGGTTATGAGGGACAAGACAGTCTCTGGACTTGTTCAATAGGAAACTGGATTGATGGGGTCATAAAAAATTTGCCTCCTTGCATCCTCTACACGGCCTCCTCTGGAATTATCACATAAGGGATACAGTATTAAGTACATTTTATTTATAAAAGTTATTTAACATTTGTTTTGTGTACAGAAGGAGTTAAACCTGGTAATAGACAATTAACAGTAGAAAAAGGCTGCATTGTAAGAAAAAGGTATTGACAGTAGCATAACTTAAAACTATTGGGCACTCCACAATATATGGTGCTCAATTCCAATATCATGTGAAATACATTTTCCAGTTAACCTTAACAATTTTAAAAGTGAAACCTCAACTTTCAGTGTGTTATTAATTAAAATGCCAGGACAGCTATGTAGTTCTGTATATATCTGGTGGTAAATTTCACTGAAATGGAACAGCTATGTAAAGACAGCGGAGGCACAGCTTTGGGTTATGCTGAGCTTTCTTTTCACTACTTTCTTGCCAGCCCTCAAACTCTGTATGGTTGCTTACTAAATGATTGATAGGGAGCAGGTACAAGAAAGTTTGAGAAAACATGGGACTGTCTTATCTGACAAAAGTAACTCCATTACCCCTGAACAATTTGGCACTGCACGAAATTGGGCTATTAGTTCTGAAGGATGTGTGTCCTCCACAAATAATAGAAAAGTATTTTAATTATACCCACACTACTAAATAGGGAGTCAATCACTGTTAATTGCCCTTTTGTGTGATGAGGCCTTTGGTGCGGGGGAGCAGAGTAAATAACTACAAGGGCGACAAAGTCCTGGAATCTGATTATGTGCTGAGCCAGAGAAATATTACTGGTCATAGAGTCCCATAAGATGTTGATGTGGGTTATTGGGGACTGCAAATTTGAAGTGCTGGAAGCGCAGTGAGGAGAAACAATGATTCGTTTGTTTTCATTTGAAAGTAATTGAAAGGACAAGTTACTACTGTCTGTACGGATTCCATCAGGGATCCCTAAATAGTGCTGCACACAGCGCGGCTACCTGAGAAGACAATTCTATTGAGTCTCATTAAAAGAATAGGTAAGATCCTACACACAGGACTAGTTATATCTATCCAGTGGACACTTTCTCAATCCACAAATTGCACCTCCCACATATGCCCCCCATCCCTCCCGTCATATGACTCCATCTACCCCTGAGCTCCCTGATCCAGTATTTATATTGTTTTGTTAAATTATTTTCCTGTAACTCTACCCTTGACTTTTAGTCTTGAGGAAGACCCATTTGATGTTTTAAGAAAACATGACTAAGAAGGGTTGAAACATTGATGAGATATATATATGATGTGCCCAGCATTTACTCTGAACACAGCAGAAAGCACCCACAATTAACATACCTTACCAATGTCATACAGATTTTCAAGAAATAAAGCGGGCCGATACCGATTCAATTGCTTTATGTCATTAAATGTATTGTCTTTGTTGCTTTGTTTATCACTTGATCACACTGCACGATCACTTCACCATTTTGTCACCGTCAGGGGCAGGCTTGCTCTGCTTGACTTTTTCTGTTAACCTCAATAAATGAATGACAACATAAAAAGGTAAATCAGACCCATGTGTGTTGGAAATCATTTATTGATATGTCAAAGTTAAAAGACAGAGTATAAATTGTTTGAAGAAGTATTATTTTCCGCCGAACAGAACCCATTGTAGATATACTCTATGCTCATATTACAAGGCCTGCCCCAAGTCAGTAATAATCCTTGCAGGATCCCTCTGCAGCAGGCTACCTTTGCACAGATACCAGGCTGCCCACATCAGTAGCTTCACATGCACAATGCACACATGTGTGTAGTCATGTTAACTTGTAACCAGCCCAGTGCCTCTTACCCTAGCTATGCAACAGTAGCCTTATATTAGAAGAACTATCGCAGGCCTGTTACCTCATTAGAACCGCCACTGCACAATGCATCCCCGGCACAGGCCCTACCATCCCTCATGGATGGCAGTCTCAACGATGGCGCCGGTCTCTGCATAGCAGCCTCATAGCTCTTTAAATGTGTGTATCTCTGGTTCTATTAATTGGATTTTTGTCATTTTGGTATTTGTTTGTTTATTAAAAAATACTCTATTCTTATCATATTATTATCTGGTGTAGGATTATCCTTTTTGTTTGGTGTTTTCACTTTATAACTGCTTGAGGTGTTGCACAAATATTTTACACATTGCGCCTGAATGAAGCCTTACTGCTCTGTGTCAAGCTACCAGGAGGTTGAGCACTGGTTACTTTGGGGTTTGCTTGGGCATTACTCTGCCAAGGATTATGGTTGCTGCTTGACTAGGGCTACAACCCCAGTCCGCCAGTAACCCAATTTCTTACTGCATCCATCAAAACATTCTCTCCCACTTCTTGGTGCAAAAGCCATTATATTATGTTTTTAGAAACTGTTGAATGTTTTCCTGGTACTAGAGTTTAAAACCAAAATAAGGATGACTTTGTATGGTCTTATATATTGAAGTAAAGCTTTAAGGCATTAATCTCCCTATAATGGCATCAGGAAGGAGTGGCAAACCCCATGTTTTCACTTGACAGAAGCATGAGGAAAGAAGGTCTTTCGTCTTAACAGGGGATGCGCCTCAACAGCTAACAGTTGGATGAAGGCTGCTGGGATGCATTTTAATGAAAATAACTCTCCTGTCTGGGGTTTTTGGTGGTGTGACTAGGACATTGACACCCATGTGTCCTCACATTGAGGACATGTGGATACTGAACCAGATTAATACAGTAAAACCATTTTATTAGATATTCTACGACTGCCTGGAGTGACCACAGGTTATATCTTGTATTAGCAGGTTGTGGGGAAGCCAAGCACGTGTATGAATGACTGAAGGAACGTTTGTAAAGCGCGTGGTTACCCAAGGGCATCCCAGCGCTGAGACGCCAAGTAAGCTACGAGAAAAATTTATGGAAAAAAAAGGTTTTCAAGAGTTTTATGAACTTAAGATGGTCAGGTTCAGAGCGTATGTAGCAAGGAATACTGTTGCAGAGTCTGGCAGCATTATATGAAAATAGTCCGCCTCCACTGCGTGAACGTTTGATCTTAGGTACACAGATTAAACTTTTTTTTCCCTGACCTGAGGGCTCTGTTGGGTTCATAAGGTTGACTCCAGGTTCGAATCAGAGGCGGGCCGTTTCCTGACAGTGACTTGTGGGTGATACAAAGGGCTTTAAATTGCACTCTTTCCTGGACGGGCAGCCAATGTAAAGTGGCGAGGGCCGGCCTAGCAGAAGAACGTTTGGGAATGTTCAGCAGCATATGTGCCGCACAATTCTGTACGATTTGTAATCTTTTAATGGTAGCCAGGGCGGCTCCCAGTTATAGCGGATTAGCGTAAACAAGCCGCGAACGTGTGAGGGCCTGCACCAGTAGTTGTCTTCTTAGGAATCCATAACAGCTTGCTGCCACTATACGAGATTGCTCGCTAAAATCTAGATTGTAATCAATCCTGACTCCTAGACTCTTAACTCGTTTTTTTGGGGTAGGGGGGACCTTGGCAATTAGGCCACAGGTGATCAAGATTTGGGGGGCGGATTTCCCAAAGAGCAAGAGTTCAGTCTTGGATCCGTTAGCTTCAACAAGTATGCCATGCTCTGACTCCCTGGCAAAGTGCTAAGCCAATAGTGGAAATGACAGGTCTCAGTTCCTTGTAAATCTCTGTAGATATAACATTAAATATCCTAGTGTTCTTCAATGCTGGGGTCCTTTTGTTCTTAAACTATATATGATACAGTCTTAAAAGCTGTGGAGTAAGGACAAAATACCTTTTGATTTCATAGTTAATGTAAAACTAAGGTTTTTTGTCCAGATCTCTGGCGATTCTAGTGTATCCAGTTTCTCTCTTTCTAAAGCAACATTTTGTATTTTATTATTTGCATTTATTTGTATTTCTTTCTTGCATCTGCCCTTTTGTGCGGCACTTCAATCCTTTTTTGGCATTGCGATTTGTGCTCTAGAGGATTGTTGCAACTAGTGATGAATAAACGGATTAGAAAACAACTGTAAGTTTTTTTAAAAGCAAAAAGTACATAGAGGTGGTGATAGTGTATGTATGTATCTGCTCTTAAATTACACTTTCATGCGTTCGAAAAAAGTGAACAAGCATTGGCAATGCCAAAAGGCATGGCATTGGTAAGCTTTTAAAGCTTTTTACATTGTTATGTAATGTACAAAACAAAACTGGTCCAAAAAATAAATAAATAAAGGATTTTCCCAATAACCCTAGAGCCCAGCCAGGGCAGTGAAGCAGACTCCCTTTCATGCGATTATATACATGGGATGAGACATAATGCCACAATCACAGTATAACAAAGCAAATGGATGAAATTGGCTCACCCGACTGCCCCATGCTGTGGTGGGTGGAAGCAAAATGCGAGTGACAGATGAACAGGCCAATGGATAAAGAAGGCTGATGAAAAGCCCTATTTGCAGTGGTGTAGCTAGGCGTTCTGCCGCCCAGGGTGGTTTCCGCGTTTGCCTCCTGGCGGCCGCATGAAGAATCAAGGGGCGGAGGGTGCTAGCGAGTCTCCCGATGGACGTTGCGCAACCGCAGGTAAGGGTTTGGAGGGCTGAGGCCCTCAAAACGCATGCCACCTGGGACAGACTGCCCACCCCCCTCCCCCCTGCTATGCCACTGCCTGTTTGTATGCATATACATTTGTATTTTTCTTGCAATTATGTTTTTGGAGGTGGGGGTAATTTTAGGCTAGTAAGACATTGAATGCTGTCTCTGAGCCAGCCCTACAAATATTATTATCATTAATGTAATCAAAATAGATGCAGAGAGGAAAAGACACACCTACATAGCAAACATACATGAATATCGGTAATAGCAAGTGTGTGAAATAATTGTCATACTTGTTAATGTATACCTGTAGTGATGTTGACTAAAAATATTTCAGTAAAGACAACTTGGAAGTAGAAAATAAGAAATACAGATTGCCACAAACCCTTAAATGCACTACATATATGATGCTTCATGACACTGCTACAAAAATGTCACAATAAATGGAAATAGAAGAATGAATGACTGGTAGCACACTTTAAATATCTAGTTAACTGCCACATATTCTAAAGAAGAATGAGATTAAAAAAGCCGTACAACATTGGCACTGAATCAAAAGAGGTACATCTTGTTGTATATGCCGAAAGCACAGCGAATGATGCTTTGAAACAATTGAATTCATAATAAGCCTCCAAAAATATGAATAGATGAAAAGCAGCATCAAACTATTGAAGTAGACGTCTTTCACACTTGAAAATTTCAATTAAAAACCAGGGACCTGGCATATAAATGTGAGGTGTAAGCATTGTGGGAAACAAATACAATGTTCTATGTAAATTTAACATCCAGATTCAGCACATGTATAAAATATTTAAAAATAATAGGACTACGAGACACTTCAAAAAGTGAAAGTGGTCACATAACAAAATGTCATCATTTATAAATGTATGAAATTCTGTTAATTAATAGAAATCTACGATGTACAAGTATTGAATAAACGATTCCCCATGAAAACAATGTTCCAAAAAGTATCCTAGTGTTTTACACGCCTCGAAGTATGAAGAAAATGTGTGAAATCCAGACAGTGTGTAAATAATCCCCAATAAAAACAATGTTATGAAAAGATAAACTTACCCAAGAACTCATTCCGAACTCTAGAAAGAATGTTATCACTCTAGGGCACGCCAAACTCTGGAAAATGTGTGGATAACCCTTGTGAAAATACAAGTAAAGTTTTCAAAACAAGAACAAAAGTAAAATTAAGTGGGTTAACAGTTATTAGTTGTTCACATGACAGTAAAGCATGTTATACTCACAAGCAAAAAACAACAGTTCACCAGCAGGATGTAAAACATATAAATAAATACTTACTTAAAGAAACACGCACTGGTAAAGGCATTGGGCCTCGCCTATGCAAGATCTACTGAATTTGCCCCTGTCTTTTAGCCATGTTTAGGAGCAGGACTGCTTCTATGCGGCATAGCTAAAAGTTGATATAAAAGTGATATGGAGGTTATTGACACAGACAATCGGGGGCTGAGGGGTGTTAGGGAAGCTAGGGGTTGTGGGAATGAGAGGGAAAGGAAGCTGATTCCAAAATGCAGCTGCCTGGAATGAGAAACGCCGGCCTCCCATCCGTGTCCGTTTGACCCTAGGGACTATCAGCAGGTTTTTGTGGTTGGATCTGAGCGAACGGGGAGTCTGATGGTGAGTAAATAGAGGGCGTAATAGGGGCGGGCCATTATCAGTGGTTGACTTATGGGCCATACACATGGCCTTGAATCAGACCCTTTCCTGCACTAGCAGCCAATGAAGGGATCGCAATGCCGCCCTAGCAGAGCTACATCCAGGGACATCCATCAGCAGACGGGCCGCACAGTTCTGCATGGTCTGTAAGATTTTGATGGTGCCTAGCGGTGCACCCAAATACACCGCATTCTCGTAGTCCAAGTGGGATAAAATAAGTGCCTGGACAATAAGGCGTCTAGCCTCTGGCGGAAGAAGTGCCAGGACCTTCCTTAAAAGTCTGAGAAGACCAAACCATGTCGCAGCAACCTTGCGCGCCAGTACTTGAAAACCCAGACTAGGGTCTAACCAAACACCCAGGCTTTTGATTTGATTCTTATGGGTGGGGGGAGGGCCAAGATGCTCAGGCCACCAAGGATCAAGATTGATGGGGGCCTTGTATCCTAGCAACATGATTTCGGTTTTTGAACCATTGAGTTTTAGGAAGGAGGAGTCCATCCATGCAAGAACCTTGGTAAGACAGGGGGACAGATTGTTTATCCCTGTGTCAGCCGCATCCGCTCGTGAGAGAGAGACAACCAGCTGCGTGTCATCGACGTAGGTGATCAACTGAACTCCCCAGGGAAGAACCACATCAGCCAGAGGCCTCATGTAGATATTACACATACTGGGGCTCAGTGAAGATCCCTGGGAAATGCCATATTGCAGGGGAAGCTGTTTAGAGGTTGCTACTTCTTCAAACACGGCGAAGGTTCTATCAGCAAGAAAGGACTGCAACCATTTAAGGGCTGTCCCTGATACTCCGATCTCCCTCAAACACTGAATCATGAAAAGGTGATGAACGGTGTCGAAGGCTACGCTGAGGTCCAACAGGACCACCGCAGGGCAGCCTCCTGCATCAACAGTTTTCCTGGCTTCCTCGACCACGCTGACCAAGGCAGTCTCTGTTCCCTGCCTACTTCTAAAGCCCGTCTGGGTGGGATGCAAGGCTTCATTGTTCTCAATGAATGAGGATAATGAAGAGTTAATGTGTTTCTCAGCAATCTTACCAAGCCCAGGTAACAAAGATATGGGGCGATAGATTGACCAGTCTTCAAGATCTAAGTTTTTATTTTTTAACAGTGCCTTGACTCTAGCCTGCTTCCACAGTGGCGGAACCAAGCCAGCAGCAAGGGAAGAGTTGATAACGTCCCTAATAACTGGGGAGACAGTCGCAGAGGCTAATTTAAGGACAGATGGGGGCGCAACCTCTGCGGGGAAGCCAGATTTAAGATTCCCAAGTAGACTTTCTACAGTGGCTAAGTCAAGCAACGGGAAGGACTCAAGCACTGCAGGAAATGCAGGTGCTATCGGTGGGGGGGGCAGAGTCCATAGAGTGAAAAGCTGAGTGGATATTGGCCACCTTAGAGGCAAAGAAATTGGCCAACTCATCACAGCGTTTCTGGGGATCAGATGATCCATTAGGAGGACTAGAGGGGCGACCAATGATTTAAAAATCTTAAAAATTTCCCTTAGGGAATTGGCGGCGGCGGCCATCTTATCTTGGTAGTAAGAGGATTGGGCAATTTTTATTTGGCTTTTATATGCCCGTACTGCCGAAGCAACAAGGATGGATGGGGGAGGGAAAAGAAGCAATATAGACACAGGTTGGGAGGGGAAAAAGCAACACGGACAATGGGGTGGAGAGAGGCAAAAAGCAACAATGACAACAGGGGAAGAAGAAAACGTAAAAAATATTACCTCAATCATAGCATGATCAGTGGAAGGGCATCAACCAAACCGAAGCAATCAGTACTTCGTCTAGGCTCCAGCCAAAAGAAGAAGAAGTGAGGCCTGCACGCACTAGCCAATTAGAGGGCAGCAAATAAGAGTGACAGTGAAGCCAACGAATGGTAAGCAATGGGAAGGCTGCAAGCCTCTTGTTGTATACAATATCTCCTTGCAAGAGAGAGCGCATGCAGTACTTGCTCTATTGCACACAAGACCTAAAAACAAATAAACTACAGTTACTTTATGATAGAACAAAGAAAATAGCTCTTCTCACTAAAGGCTAGAGCATATAAACCTGGCTATTCAAAGAATGGCACAGGTAAATGCTGTCACTCAAATGTCACTTCCAACAATTAATGAAACAGGATATGAATTACTCTAAACACTATGAAGAACATAACCACTAACATAGTAAATATATCAGACATGTGTGGCTGTGCAGTGTTTTTTTACACTGCACGTTTAGTTTAAAGGAGTTTGTAGAGCGCTTGGTAACACCTCCCGGTGTGTCCCCGCGCTATGGAGAGAGAATGCAGCAGCAGAGGAAAAAAAAAGAAGAAGGAACCAGTTCACACAGCAAAGAGGCAAGTTTTCAGCTTCTTCCTGAATACGATTTCATTACTCTCCAGCCTGATATCTAGAGGCAGGAGGTTCCATTGCTTGGCAGCTAAGGTGCGGAATGATCTGCCACCCATTTTAGCTTTTTTGGGGCAGGTAGTTTTGAGTAGACCCATTCCTTTGGATCTAAGAGATCTGTTAGGTTCATACACAGACACCAAATCAGACATATATGCCAGAGCTCTGTGATGAATTATTTTATGGCACCAGAGCATAGCTTTAAAAACAATCCTCTTACTGATCGGTAGCCAGTGGAGGGCTGCTAGAGTGGGACGTGAAGGAGCTCGACGGGGAAGCCTAAGCACCAGGCGAGCTGCCGAGTTTTGTAGAACCTGTAGCTTTTTTATGTTTTTCACTGATGTCCCCATGAGTAGTACATTGCCGTAATCAATACGGGACGTTATTAATGCCTGCGTCATGGTACGCCTGGAGTTAATGGGTAACAGGTCGAGGGTGCGGTTGAGGGTTTTCATCACCCCAAAACATTTGCCCACAGTCTTCTTTACGTGGCTGTCAAAGGACAGTTTATTGTCCACCCATACACCTAAGTTCTTCGCCTCTCGTGCAGGCGAGGGCAGAGGACCCAGACAGCTGGGCCACCACTCTGTCGTCCATTTGACCTCATTGCCTCCCATAATGAGGACCTCTGTTTTTGTCCCATTAAGTTTCAGACAGTGTTCATTCATCCACATAGCCAGTTTGGACATACAGGCGTTGAAGTTATCAGCTTCCTTAGAAGGAGCATGGGTCAGCGATATGAGGAGTTGCGTGTCGTCGGCGTAGGAGACAAGCTCCACGCCGAACGACTGCACCACTTCTGCCAGAGGGGCCATGTAGAGACACGTAACAAATGGCAAACAAAGGCTGACCAAAAGCCTCCTTTCTCCAAGCATGCATATCTATTGTAATGCATTCATTATACTGAAAACACGAGGATAGCTGATGGCTTAAGATGTCTCTCAACCAGACCTAATAATTGAATGTTAAAATGGTAGATAATTCACACAGATTAGTTCCCCATTTTGCATCCGAAGGTGCCCTTTTTACTTCTGGATTTGTTTTTCTCCTGGAGATGTCCCACATTCGTTCTCTGCCCCGCGGTAGTGGGATTCCTATAGAAGGAACAAAGCTGCTCATAAAGAACCGCTGCAAATGAAAACACAAAATTAGCTGTAAACTGTATGGATATTTATAACCATGGGCACAGCTTATAGCTGAATAAAACTTGTTTTCATTATGTAGAAAAAATATAAAGCTTTTTTTTTAGAAATGTAACAAACTGTTGACCCTATGCCTCCACATGTGCACTTAGGGGTTAAGGCATTTGTCAGGAAAGATTTGTGGGTCACACTTTCCATTTTCGTACACTAAAATATTTTCTTAAGCAGGTGACAATCCTCATAATTGATAGAGATATCTGCCTATAATTCTAGAGATGTATATTGGCTATTAATATAAAGAATATTATTCACCAATGAAGGCATGGCACTAGGATGTGACAATAACCTAGTTATGATATGTTGGTTGATTGAACCCCATACATTTTCCTGTAGGCAGGGCCCACAGGAGGACACCATGAGAGTAGAAGGTGAGGTTACAAGAGAGAAGACAAAGGGGAAAGAGGTTGCTGGCTACCAAATAGAGCCAAGAGAAGCAGAATGTGGGAATCTGACTCTCTCTGGGTAAACTCACAATTCCTATCCATAAAAATCAACAGGTCTCAAAAAAACAATCTGTCTCTTATATCAGGCTCTCACACCAGTAATAAACATGTTTAGTGTCAGCTACTTGATATTGCAGGTCTGTAGCGATAGAGAATGCATTTAAATTGAAGGGCATTTTAGATAGTCCAGTGGCTGACCACTGTATACCAGGGTTCCAACATGTGTTATAGACTGAAGGTCCAAAACGTGTTTGTTTGTAGGGTTTGTAGCAGGGCAGATGACCTTTCTAGCAGAGAGTGACAGTGGTTTCTCCTTCCTCGTCCTGCACCCTCTCACCTTCTTTGTGAACAGATGGTTCCACTTTCTCTTTCTTTCCTTGTTTCACTAGATGCTATATATATATGTATATATATATATATGCAGCAAGGGTATTTAACTTATTCACCAATAATAGATACATTAAGTTGCACATTTTATATTTTCATGAAAGGTAAACAAAACATAAATATTCTAATTTCAGTCAGTGCCCATTTTCCATTGTCTGGTTCTGTTGACAAAAGAAACAAACCACTGACGCTTCACCTTCACAATTTATATATATATATTATGATGACCAATAATCATTCTTGCTCAATGAATATGCTCCACATTCTAATAAAATATGCCGAAAAAGAATGTGGTGAGCTCAGCATTGAGAGTGAAACGCTGATAACAAAATTGAAAGAAAAATATACCGAAAGCGAGTTCACTACTGAAATGACTAAGATGGAAAAAAGATTGGAAAAAGTGGAAGAAGAAATAAAGGCCAAAAAGCAAAGGAAATTCGTAAGAGAAGAAATTGATTATAAAAAGGGACAAATCCTCACCTTTGCCAAAAAATTTGAAGCACTACGGGTGTCAACAAAAACACCCCAAAAAACTAACCCACCTGCAAATGAGTCAGCGGCGCAAGACGAAACATTGATGGAAGGTATCACCACACTGGATCAATCAGATGGTGAAAGTGTGGAGAGCGATGTCTCAGTAAGCACGGAACCGCAAAATTTAAAAGACCGAATTTTAAACGAGGTGGTGCTGCTTGCCAGGGAACGCCAAACACCGCCAAGAGGTCGTGGCAGAGGCGCAAGAGGAGGCAAAGGAGCAAGAGGAGGATTATCAATTTCAGCGCAATCAGCAAGCCCGGTGGGAGTTCAAACAAGGGGCAAAAAGGCGAAAAAATGAAGAGTCAAGACAACAAGACAGTGGTAAACCTTTCATCTCATATTTTATCTTCTGAACAGTTGTATGTCCTGTCACGTGGATTGCCTTTTTGTCCCACAGCAAAATTTAACTTTACCGAAACACGCATTGACCTGTTCAAGTTTACTAGAAAGCTAAAGCTCAGAAAATGGTTTGCCTTCCGGCCACTGCTTAAACAGGACAAGAATGACAATGCGAGTACACTTTGCATCAATGATGCAGAAACATTACAGTTGGTACAAGAATTGGCAGGCTGTGAAGATGTATTAGACAATCCAGTCCTTAATTTGTTGGACAGTGACATTGACATTGGGGTGAGCAGTGTGAGTAATTTTAAACCAAAATCCCTATTTGTTCCACAAATTAATAGCAACTGCATTGAATGTTTTGAAACAGGAATGATCAATGAGATGAGAAAATTGACAAACGGGTTTCACATGTAAATTTTAACTTGAACAAAAAACAGTACTTGGCGTTAAAAGAGTTGCAGGACTGGTCGGATGTGGTAATTAAAAACTCCGACAAAGGAGGCAATGTGGTCATTTGGCCTCTTGATATGTATTTAAAAGAGGGTCTCATGCAGTTAAGTAACAATGAAAATTATAAAGCATCTAACATGCATGAATATAACTCATCCAAAGAAATGTATTTCTGCAAGCTTGGTGACTGGAGAGATAGAGGAGTCTTGGAGGAAGATGAGTATAATTTTTTGATGTGCAAATACTCTCGCATTCCTGCGCTCTATTTACTCCCGAAGTTGCATAAGAACTTTGAAGTGCCCCCGGGGAGACCCATTGTTTCCTCCAATGGTAGCCTGCTGGAAAATACCTCCAGGTATATTGATTATTTCTTACAGCCGCTTGTCCAGTCACTTCCCTCTTTCATCAGAGACACTTCTGACTTTTTGAAAGTCATTAGTGACTTAGTATGGAAAGATGAATACTGGCTTATCAGCTTCAACGTCACAAGTCTTTATACTTGAATACCCCATGACTCAGGCGTCGACGCTTGTAAGCACTTTTTGGGAAAAAGATCTGTTTCTCATCTGCTCCACACACACATGTTACTCGACATGATTGAGATTTGTTTAAAGAATAATTTCTTTATCTTTAACAAACAGATGTATCAGCAAACCCGGGGAACTTCGATGGGCAGTTGCTTCGCCCCCAGTTTCGCAGGGTTGTACCTGGGCTGGTGGGAGGAGCAGGTGGTGAACAACATCTCCCACTTCACTGACCACGTAGTTCTCTGGGTACGCTACATCGATGATATTTTCTGTGTGTGGAGTGGAACTTTGAACCAAGCTAATGATTTTGAGAAAATCCTTAATGATAACTCATTGAATCTACAATTTACTAGCCACATGAGTACCAAAAAGTTGGAATTTCTAGATGTGACTCTAGAAATTATCAATGGGTCATTAACTAGCTCTCTTTTTCGTAAACCCACGGCAGGGAACAGTTTGCTCCATGCCAAGAGTTGCCACCCTCCTAAATTAATACGGAGCATCCCATTGGGAGAACTTATCAGAGCCAAACGCAATTGCAGTGCTCAGGAGAATTTTGAGGCAGAGAAAATTACAATGTGTGAAAGGTTCAGGGAAAGGGGGTACAGTAGCAAGGTTATCATGCAGGCTGTTACCAAGGTTGATACCATGAAAAGGACCGAACTGTTAGTGCCAAAAACACGCAAGGAGTCTGAACAGATCAGGTTTATCACTAATTTTGACAGCCAAACCTGGCAACTGAGGAGAAGTTTAGACAAACGCTGGAACATCCTCAGACTTGATCATGACCTCAATGAGGTACTCAGTGAGAATCCTTCCCTTACTTTTAGGAAAGCGAAATCCCTAAAGGATTCTCTCAGCAGTGCCACGCTACAGGAACCGGCCAAATGTTCCCAAGTGGTTGGATTTTTTCCCTGCACCAAATGCAAAGCATGCAAAAATAGTCATAAATGTAAGAGCCTGAGAATTTGCAAAGACCAGGCTGAGCATAAAATCACGAAAATGCTAGGCTGCAACACTGAGTATGCAGTGTATGCACTTAAATGCCCATGCGAGAAGTTCTACATTGGGATGACAACTAAAAAAGCAAAACTGCGGGCACTAGAACATCTTCGTGCCATCAAAAATGCAAATCCACAATATCCTGTGGCTAGGCATTTTGCAGTTGTGCATCAGCAGAACACCAACCTGGTCCAATTTTATGTGATTGATTGTGTAACCAGAAATGAAAGAGGTGGTAACAGGTTACTAGAGCTACGCAAACTGGAATCCAAATACATCATCCGGTACAACACCACGCAGCCCTGTGGGCATAATATAGGGGAAGAACTATCAGTGCACTTACAAACATAAATTGATATATCATGTTTGCTTTCCTGTAATTTCCATTCTGTCTGTTTTTAATATGCACATTTTTCTACGTGACACAATATCAAGATATAGCAAATCTCTGATGCATGGTTTCTGAACTTTGAATTTTTCAGGTATGCTGAATATACACGCTACAATTGGAACTAACTAGCCCACTGGGGCAAGACACCAGAAAGCATGAGTCATGGATTATGTTTCTCCGCATAAGGAAGTTGAGGATTATGCCCACTGGGGCTAGACGCCTTCTTTTACTGAATTTATGAACTTTGACATTTTTGTTCATTCAGGAAATTACTCAAGTTTGAATAGCACGCATCAAAATAACTAAAATGCAGGTTTTATTTTCTATGAAATAATTTGCCCGGCAAATGTCGCTTTATTGTTTAGTGTGAAAGCAGTTTTTTTCACCTTATTTCCAAAAAGAATTGTGTGGAATATTATTTGCAACCCTGTAAGACGTTATCAAAAACCATGCATGCAACAAAGTAACTTTTTCATGTTTATTGGTGATCACATGCACAAGAAACCATGTCTGTATCACTTTAAATAAGGAATGGCCACCAAAACACTTCACCCGTGAGCAAGAGGCGCAAGCTTCGAAACGCGTAGGGTTTTGTCCGTGTGCCAATAAATATTTAGCACTTTGAACGAACATTTGGGCCCCGGCTCTGGTGTGTGGCTGATTTATTAGCTTGAAAACTACCTGGAGTGTGCTGATAATTGGGGAGTGGCGATCCCGCCGGGAAGCCCGCTCCGGGGAGAGGCTCAAGCAAACGCCAAACAAGTGTTTGAAATATATATATATATATATATATATATATTATTTATATACTGAAACTCACCAATTATAATTATCAAGTAACTATAACTTGTGCTTTTAGGTAACTATAACTCGCTCCCCTGCACAGTGCGCAAGTTCTAGTTACCTTAGGGCATGAGTTACAGTTACTTGAGATAGCTATAACTTGTGAATTTCAGTGTGTTTTTTAGTTTAAAACATTACATTGTCTACGAAATTCTCTCTTAACTATAAAGCTTTTTTAACCTTTGTTTTTTAGGGGAGTTCTAGATTGTTTTTAATGTATATTTTATTGCCGTAAGTAAAGCCCACAGCCATGACCTACGCCCAACCCTCCCCCGCAGGCAACCAACCCCAAGCCACAGATGGTTCCATGTTCTTGGTATTGAGACCACCGGCTAGGAAAGGGGATTCAACATGGGTCCAGGAGTTTTGCAGACCATTCTCTTGATACAAGTCTATTTACCATCAGTACCATTTTAGGGGGGGCCTAATCCACCATCTCTGTACTGAAAACGCAGGATTCTAAAAGATGAGCCCAATTGGGACCATAAGTTTTACTGGGTCCACAGACTATTGATGCTGAACTCATAGGGGTTATGCTTGTCAAGGTGCTTGAACCCTGATAGGAGATTGCAGACCCAGCAACATGAATTCTCCTCTTTGTTTTTTGATTTTCCAACCATACGACGGCCCCTTTGGGGACACCTCGACTAGCCACGGTGGTCAGACTTTGTTTAACATGGAGTGTAAAATAGGTCTTGATATTCTTACAGAGACTTCAAGCACTGATAAGAGAACTTGGGTATGGCATGTCTATCTAAAGAAATATGATGAATATTGTATACTACAGCAATGTTTAGCAGAGGAAACCAAGACACCTTTTTATGGATAGGAATGTAAAAACAGCAAGTGAGTAAAAATCTACTACAATAATTCAAGTTAGCAAAGCATCTAGTTTTATGTTAAATAGTAAGGCATTATGTACTCTAAATTTACAGAGTTGTGGAACTTTGTTGAGCAGCGATTTCTCACCAATCTACAACATCCAGAACTTCAAATTTATAGCAGAACTGAATAAAAAGAGAGCATAACAAAGATTGGACAAATGTTTGAATAGATCCAAGGAAAAGCTTTTCAGGCAATAAATCAAAACTATTAAATACCTCGTACAATGCAGTAGAGGGGTACTGGGTAAACTATTTTAAGGTAAACGTTACCTCTGCTTGATTGTATCTTTAATTGGTCTTTTCAACTTATTGAGTTAAATGCGTGGAAGAACATCAATCAAAAAGTACTGAAGATGGATGGGGAAAAAGCTCTCAATAGCAAAATTTCCAATCGACATGGCTGGTAGGTTTTTATGGCAGACATTGTGCTACAGATAAAATGGACATGATAGAAAATGATAAAGTTGAGTTGAACTCCCTTGGATTTTTAACTGAGGTGGGTGAAGAGGCTTCTTAAGCAACAACTACAGCCCTTGTCAAGGTGATCCCCAAAAGTAGCTAGATTAACCTGTGCCTAATCCTCTGGTAGCTTGACACAAAAGCAGCCAGGCTAAACTTAGAAGCAAAGTGTAGAGTATTTACGCAGTACTCATGCAGTAATAAAGTAAAAACACAACACGCAAAAAAATCCTACACCAATTAGGAAGATTGACTGAAATGTAATAGATAACTTTAGACCAAAACTACAAAAACTGAAGATAATGCATTTTAAATATTTAGATAAAAGTAGCACCAAAAGACACAAGGTGTCACCTGAGGGCTTCTGGTTGCTCTGGCCCGGGACAATATCACACATTCGGACCGACCATGATGGAGCACTGGCCAGGCACAGGAAAAAGTATGGTCCCTGAGAGTTGTACCTTATGTCCTTGGTGTGAGAACTCAGACTGTTTTTGAGGTCTATTCATGCATGGAATGATACAACTTAGGGCCCTATTAGGATAGTGGACGGACCTGCGTCCGTCCGCCACCCCAGAGGAGGAGGGACCGTCCGCAGGGGCATCGGTGGTCCCTCCGTACAAATTAGGATGTGACCGCCACCCTGGCTTTTCCGCCGCAGTCGGAAGGCGACCGCGGCGGAAAAGCGGCGGACGTAAAAATGACCCCCCAGCCATCCTAATCTGGCTGGGGGTCATTTGTATGTCCGCTGCGGTGAATCCGCATACTCCGGGCCGGCGGTGGCTTCCGCCGGCCTGGAGTATGCGGATTCACCGCAATCCTAATGAGGCCCTAAATTACTGAGTATCAGCCTCAAGTGTTTCCTATTCTCATGACACAAAGATGTTCATTAATCAAGGCTATTTAATTCGTCTGAAATAGTATTTATTCTTGAAAAACAGTAATATATATTCTGTGAGGCCAAAACGTGTTTCACAACACATGTTGCTTCGTCAGACCTAGAAAATAAATGATTTATTGCAAGTGCTGATTTATAATAACACATAGCAAGCTTTTATATCATTCAAAAATAAAATAAAGTGAAATGGTCAACGAGAAGTCGGAAAGGTTTTTATTCACCACATAGTGTTGCTTTGTTTGCGTCATCCAGCGTTGATTCTGATGAAGCATCAGCAGTGCGGAGAGGCTATGCAGGGCTTTGCATTGGTTGGCATCAATTCTGATGAATTTGGCAGCAGTGTGGTGAGGCTTTATGGGGCCTGATGGCGCTTGGCTTCAGTTCCAATTAATCTGTGTGGTGCGACTTTGCAGAACTTTGCGTCAGATATGATGGAACCTTCAGTTAAGCCAGGAGAAGTTCTCTATAATGCCAGGTAAGCAGGCCCGGAATGGCCGTTGCGGGCACCGGGCAATCCCCCGGTCGGCCGCATGGGTGGGGGCCGGTTTTGGGCCGCAGGGGGCCGCTTTTGTTACAGGGCCGATTTTTGCAGCATAGCTGCAAAAACGGCCCTGTAACAAAATCGGCCGAAAACCGGCCCTGGCAGTGAGTGCGGTCGCACCCCCAACACCCCCCTGGGGGGAGGGGGGGCCGGCCGAGCACTTTGCCAGGGCCGGTTTCGGTTCCCAGTCCGGCCCTGCAGGTAAGGGTCCAGAACCTAGAAAGGCACCTCTTAGGATCAGGGACTCACTCCAGCAGAGGCTAGCAGGGCTCAGGCAGATTCAGCTACCGGACGTCTGTTGGATAGTTGCAGAGAGGCATCTGGAGCTTGTAGTATACCTGTAGCTCATCACAGGAGGTCAGCCAATTGACCTTTGGAGTCACGTCAGTAGACCTGGGTTCAAGGAGAAGGTCCTTGCTCCTTGATGGTGCAATGCAGACCTCAAGCCACAGGGTAGTTCTCTAAAGAACAAGTCAGTCCTCAAGCAACAGAGCAGTTCTCTGGTAGCAGCAGGGCAGTCTTCCGAGTAACAAGGCAGACCTCAAGCAGCAAGGCAGTCCTCTGAAGTAGAAGATAGCCCTTCTGAGGTTTTCCACTGTTCCAGTTCTTTACTGAAGAGTTGGTCTGAGGGTCCAATAGTTATACCTCATGCCAGCCTTTAAAGTGGGAGAAGCGTCTAGATGTCATCCCACATCTGGTTCTGGAATTTCCTTCTTAACCTGCCAGGCTCCAGGGGGTCTAGGTTGGTAATGGACTGGTGTCCAGCTGTTTGTCAGTGGGATGAGGTAGCTCTTTTGAAATATGAGTAGAGGCTGGGAACAGCTTCAGCCCTCCCATCCTGGCAGGATAGTCCATCCTACCAACACATAGTCTTCCTTTGTTTCACAGTTTGGGAGGAATACACCAAGGCCAACTGCCAACTACCTCCAGTCATGTGCCCCAAGACACAGGCTGCAGGCACCAAATGGTTAGGGCAAGAACCTATCAACTTTCCAAAAGTGAAATGTTCATAATAGTGACTTAAAATTCGCCTTTATCACTTTTAAAATGCAACTCCACCTGTCGGAAGGGATGTTTGGGGCCTACCATAGTGGTGACGTGTATTGAAAAGGAAGGTTTAGGTCTGGCAAAGGGTGTTGGATTTTCAAAGAGGGGTTTAAATCACAAATAGGGATCCCGGTTTTATGGTATTCTTTTTTTTTTTTTCAATTTCATCTGTATTTATCCATATTTATTTTTTGCTAATTTTATCTGTATTTATCCATATTTATTTTTGGTTTTGTGGAAATATTAAGCTGAAATCAGTATATTTCCACATTTATTTTAACCAAATAATATGCGCTAATGCTTGAATGTTTGCCAGGTTTCAGTGCAGTGAACACCAGCAGAAGATGAATCAGTGCATTTATTTTAAAATATGCACATTTCTGTATCAACCATGTGCATAACTACTGCTGTTAAAGCCTCTTTACTAAAATTCCATAATTTTTTTAACCCCCTTATTTATCAGTCCACACATCTATTGGCCTGGCAGTCATGGCAGTCAGTATTTAGAATTACTCAAAAAGCAACCCAATTTCCGTTTTTATCCACATTTAATAATAAATACAGACAAGAAAACGAATGTTTTCTGTCTGTATTTATCTGTAAAAATCAGTAAAAACCGAATACAGGGAGCCTTAATTACAACTAATTTGAGTGTAAACATGTCATACCTACCTGTTCCCATTCAAATGTTATCACTTAATAAATGTAATAAGTAACCCAATGGTACCCAATGGGAGTGATAGGCATTATAGTTGTGACAAACAATGCAGGAGTTTTTCACTACTACGACAACTGTAGAAGAAGAGCTACTCCAAAGTTGAATGAATGAATGAATGCAATCAAATAAAAAGCCAACCTGTACAAGTGTGGCAGCAATAAGTAAAGAAATAGCAATATAACGCTATTTAATACAAACTCAACAGTTAGCAAGTTAGGCAGTGTGAAGAAGCAGGTACTGCAAAGCCCATGCTCAAACATATGAAACAAAGCCATCTCCTACATGAGTTCCAGGTACGTGTTTGGAATCACACTAGCGAACATCAGTCTCAGAATCATGTTTCATGAGATGTAGGATATGCCCGTATATAAAATTTAGTGGGAGCAAGAAGATACATTTAATTAAAGCAGTTTGAAAAAGTTCATTTCTGCCTCAAAAAACGCAAATAGCGACAATGGAACTACAACCCATTGAAAGGTTATGGAAAAAAACTGTCAGTTTCTAAATATCGTGAAACTTTGATAAATGGGTATGAAAGATGTAAACTAATTAAAGTGTTTTGCAGCATTACTTACAATTAATTTAATTTACAGCTACCCTATAACCCTTTCTTAATTCTAGTATATGAAATTAAGCCTGATTAAATAGATAACTAATTACGTCAACGAAAATAATTACTCTGACTTAGATTGAGTGCGACTAGGAAAATGAAGGGCATTGGGAGCAAAATAAATAAGGCAGGAGGAAGGTCATGTTTTATTTTTGAACAGACACATTAAAAACAGACTCGTAATATGATGAAGTCTAATCAGAAAAAAAATGTTGTAGTTTTGCCATCAGATCATTTATTTACAGACATTTACTGGCTATGTTTTTAAAAGCCTGACTAGAGTTTTGATTCTCTACAGTAATACCTTATAGAGAATATAGATGGATTGTAATAATCAAGTTTGCATTCTTTTGCCACTGACCAAGTAGCACCTAAAATTCTAAATATTTTAAGATGAATCTGATCATGGTTAGTTCTAAAGTTAATTGTAAGCATTAAACAATTAGCCTTTGTGCAGAGGGAAACCCTGATTCACAAAAGTAGGTTCGGTTCTGTGGATTGATTACATAGATTTAAATACAATAAAAATAATATTGGGAATTGGCATTGCAAATGTTGTGAACACTTACAAATCCATATTTTTGTGAGCATTCACAAACATGTGCAATGCCTTTTACCAATTGCTCATTTAACTTTTAAACATACACCTACTTCTAGTAGATGTGCGCTGCCCACTAAGTCTAGGAATGAGCCCCAAGTAGCTATGTTTTTTACATGTGCTGAATGCAGATATCTCTTTCCAATAAAAAAGAACACAAGCGAAAAAATGAATATGATATTTAATGTTTACTATTATGCTGAACAAAACTTATCTGCGCTTCTCTGTAATCAGATAAGTAGATGTTCTCTAATAAAATCAGCTATGAAAAACTAATATTTGTTGCAATCTTTTCATATCTTCCTACAAACGTTTAGAATCTTTGAGTAAGAAACTAATCTTTTTAGAAAACTTCACCCTTCGACCAAGGGACCTTAATAGCACTCCAATCATAGAATTCCTTCTATCTTCCATATGCCTACATATCCTCAAACTCCAAACAATGGCTCCAGAGGCTCCATCATGAAAACTTTTTGACCAGGCAGAAACTTGACCACAGTAGCCTTCTGGTCATACTACTGTTTCTTAACCTCCTGACTGGCTTCCAGATTTTCCATTGCCATCTTCCAGAAGCACTTCATTTGGGTGCCAGGGTGGGGGGCATCATTAAGGTGACTGCTTCCTGAGGGGCTTTTTAAGGAGTTTGCTCCCAACCCTCCTCCACCATGCTGAGAGGCCCTCAGAAGGGTGCCCATACAAAGTTCAAAGGGGCTGAATTCAACCCACTTCTGCTGTACCTTCCTGTATGCAAAGAACAGGTACAGCAAGTGGAAGTCCCACTTCCACCTCAAGGCCTCTGACAGGTTCATGATCATGCCTTAAAAGGTCTTGTTGAAACTCTAAACAAGCCTATTAGTTTGGGGATGATAGGGTGTGGAGCACTTGTATGTTACCCCAGTCAGATACTACCTTCTTTGGCAACCTCACACGGGTAAATATCACCATCTATGCCCTGATCTCTGTGGGCGCAGTCACTGACGTATAGCTTCTGGGTGTCATGGTTGCCCAAAACTTCGATAAACATGTTGCTCAGGACTGGCTTGGGTCTAGAGGCCCTACAATGTTGATGCTCACTCTATCGAAAGGTGTGCCAATGGCGGGAATAGGAACCAGGCGAGTCTTGCAATTCCCTCCTGAGTAACCACTGACAGGTGGGACATGACCTGCAGCATTTAAGGCCATCTTCATCCAGAGGTAATAAAAGTGGGGGACTAGCTTGCCAAAGCACTTGTTCTGCCCTAGAAGACCTAACATGGGAACCTCGTGAGCCAGCTCCAGTAGGAAAAATATGTAGCTCTGTGGGAGGCTATCAACACATGGGTTGCACCAGGCTCAGGAACGTTGGGCTCGCTATACAGGGGATCATTCTCCCAGTAAATCAGGTGATGACCAGAAGTGTAGCCAGCTGCCTCAGCCCCAGCCTACAGTCGTAGACCTTCCAGAGTTGGATACTCATGTTGTGCTCTGCGGAACTCCTCTCTGGTGGGACCTCCTACCTTTGCCAATCCTCACACAGCTCTTCAGCTCTCCATCCAGGCAGGGTACTTTGGGATCTAGCAAGGATCTTTTTGAAGTCTCTGATTTCACTGAATCTTCCAACAGGAGGCAAGCACACAAGCCCTTCGAGATCTTTTCAAGCAGGATATCACAGCATGGCAAAAAGAGTCAGTCCTTTCCCTCTGAAGACAGATAGAAGCAATTGCAGTCCAACCCACCCCTCGCACAACAGAAAGGCTAGCTCTCCTCACACCGCTTTTGAGCCCTTCTTCTTGACAGGGTCTCTTATTTTCAAAAGTGATCTAAAGTCCCAGGGTTTAAGGTCTCATACTTATACCCCATTTTCCCATTATAGTCTTTGTTTCAGAGTCTCTGAGCTCAATGCACACCCGTTCTGTCCTCCATGGTCCAGCTTGACCACGGAGTGTGGAGACAGAATTGCGCAATTGAGACACAGCCTATTCAGGTGCTAGGGAAACTTCACCCACCACTCCAAATCCAGACAAGGTCTATTCAGGCTGGCAGGGCAGGACACACCTCAACCCCCCTTGTGGTTGTCTAGAGTGAATGTACATCCCCAGCTCCTGTCACTCCAAAACCTGACTGTAAATACACAAACAGGCAGAGGAACACAGAACGGTAAAGTAGGAAAATGCCCACTTTCTAAAAGTGGAATTTTTAAACACACAATTTAAAATCCACCTGTACTAAAAGGTGCGTTATTACATTCTGAATTCAGAGAGCCAAAACTCAATTTCTCTATCTTGTCCCAATGAAAAGGTACACTAGTAAGATGTTACAAGGCATCTCCAATTTTAACCTATGGGATAGACAGCCTTTCAATATTGAAGAACAAAATAAAATACAGAGTATTTCATTATCAGGACATGTAACGCACACTAGTACATGTCCTATCTTTCACATACACTGCACCCTGCACACAGGGCTACCTTGGACCTGCCTGATGGGGTGCCTTACATGTATGAAAGGAAAGGTTAGGGCCTGGCAAGTGGGTGCACTTGCCAGGTCGACATGGCAGTTTATAACTGTGTGGGCAGACACTGCAGTGGCAAGTCTGAGAAACCTTGGAAAGGCTACTTGTGTAGGTGGCACGACCAGAGCTGGAAGCCCATTTGTAGCATTTGATTTACAGGCCCTGGGCATACACAGTGTACAATGACCAGGGACTCAGAAAAATAGGAGGCAAAAGCTAACATGTTTGGGTATAAACCTGTCAAATGGACCAGGTCTAAAAGGGGAGGATGGGAATCCTGCCCAGTGGAACTATTTTGGGGACCTATGGAGAACTCCTTACTTG
The DNA here is from genome assembly GCF_964263255.1 of Lissotriton vulgaris. Lineage (NCBI taxonomy): Eukaryota > Metazoa > Chordata > Amphibia > Caudata > Salamandridae > Lissotriton > Lissotriton vulgaris. The sequence goes on from NC_141690.1 coordinate 157,967,960, forward strand.
TATTTTTATCTATACCCTCTTTCTTCTGGTGGAGACCCTGCCTACTATTGTAGGGATCCTACCCAAATACCTTCTTGCGGACCCTAGCACTGAGGCAGTGGTCTGCCTCTTTGGCAAGCACTCTCGGGTAAGTAAACCTACTATCAATTAGGTGTTGGTGCCACCAAATTTTACAGCCCCTGGTAATATTTCACTTCACTGCCCATCACCCTACCATCCTGTGTTTTGCAAAAGGAATCCACACAATCCTTCCAGGACCGATGGGGCAGCTTCTGACTGTCCCTAAACTCCTTCTGGCACTTTTCTGGGGTGAAGACATTCTTTCTGACAAGGGTGTCCTTCATGGTGGATACCTCATCCTGCCACCTTGAAGATAATGAGGTGGATGCAGTCTCGTCTCATGAAGCATACTTTATTCAGTAAGCATACAGCCAATGACGTGACACGTCTACCCAGCTCAGATCCCAACAGTTTACAGGGCTCAGTAACGGAACACGAGCTGACCAGAGATACAGTGCACCTGACAAAATACTTTAAAAACCAACATATTACTGCATATCATTAACAGGAGCACGTGAACAGGAGCGGGATGCACTAAAACACTTCATGCATGCTGGTGTGAACAATTCAAAAGATGCAGTCCATTATACCCCCTTCAGTAGGGTGTCACACCATTCACTAGGTATGTGTCTCCAGTGAATGAACCCATCCCGAATCTTCCTCAGGGACCATATACATCTCCAGAGCAACCGTATAGGCTTAAACCACTTGTCTATATCATCTCCCACAACAAAGTTAGGCACCACATCCTTTGGAATATGAACCCCCTTGTCTCCAAAGGGCAGTGCAGGTATGATTCAACCACTATTGTTGGACTCCAAGTGTTTAGCTTCGATGTACAGCTTCTGAGACCTACTTCATGACAATTCTCCTCTCCTCTACGGTTAGACTCTTTTCCTCCAAGGCTCTCCCAGCCTTTTCCCTTGACAAGGCTCTCTAAACCTCATACTTCTCCTTCTCCGCTTCTATGGCCTGCTTATTTTCCTCCATATTAGGTTTGGCCATCTGCAGCCTAAAGTGCCTGTCAGCTTTCCTGTCTGCTAGCTCCTCTGTGTACAGACCTTGGGACAATACACTGCTCTCCTTTCTAGCAGGGCGCTCCATTCCACTCACCTGAATGCTACATCTCAGGACTGGTATACAGGTCCTTTTCTTGCCTTTCCATATCAACCCTTCTATTGCTGTAACTAGTGCCAGGGGCACTATTACCTAGGCCCGCAGGATCCAGAGTCATCGCCAAAGAGGCCCAAAAGAAGGGGCATGGGATGCAAAATCCAGTGTTGAAGATACTTTGTGCACTGGCGAATCCGAAGAAGCTGCAGGGCAGTGACGCTGACTCCTGCGCCTACGTCAACAATGCACTCGATGAGGGATTTGTGATGCGTAGGACTGCATCCAGGATGTGTTGTGCAGCAACTTTTCTGAGGAGTGTGCGGGCTGCAATGCGCGGTTCACCATCGGGCATCCATCTGAGCTTCTCTGTGGCAGTTCTGATGTATCACACTCTGATCACTCAGGATCAAAGCTGGCCTATCAGAGTGGCTTCAGACGCACTTCTAAGGACCCTTGACTGTAGGTGGCACCACATGGGAGTTAGGACCCACCACAGACAGAGTTCAGGTGCTAGGTTCAAGGGGATTGTCCCTGAGGCTCTGATCGGGAGGTCAGCCAACTAGCCCTTGGAGTCACTCTGATGGTCCTGGGTTCATGATGCAGGTCTAGACCTTTCAACTCAGACAGCAGGGCAGCAGAGTAGCAGTCCATCTTGTTGAGCAGTAGAGCGTTCTTTCACAGGTCCAGAGATGTACTGAGGAGTTGGATCAGTGGGTCTAATATTTATACCTGGTGCCCGATATGAAGTAGGAGAAGGTTCTGGAGGTTTCTATCCCCAGAGGTGCTTGGAATTTCTGCCTTACTAACCTGGTCCCAGTTAGTTTGGGGTCACAAAAGACTAGTGTCGGACTCTTTGTGAGAGTGCTAAGGCAGAGGCTTAGTGATGTACAGGTGAGGTAGTCAGCAGCTCCTCCCCCTCATCAAGTCAGAGATGGCCTATCCTGTCCACACCTATTCTCTTTTGTCTCACTGTCTGGGATCACTACACAAACATCGACTGCCAGCTACACCTAGTCATGTGACCCAGGAGCAGGCTCCAGGCACCAAATGGTTAGGACAAGAAAATGCCAACGTTCTAAAAGTGGTAGTTTCAGAATAGCAACTTAAAAAAAAAGAGTTTCTTTGCCAGGTCGAAATGACAGTTTAAAACTGCACAAGCATGCTGCCATGGCTGTAGGCTCAATTGTAGCATTTAATTTACAGACCCTGAGTATGTGTAGTACCAATGTACTAGACACTTACAAGTAAAGTAAATGTGCCAATTGGGTGTAAGCCATTGTTACCATCTTTAAAGTAGAGATCACAGGCACTTTAGCACCAGATAGCAGTGGTAAAGAGTGCAGAGTACTAATCCTAGCAAAAACGGGATCAGTAAAAACAGGGGGAAACTCACACCAACAATGTCAGGCCCAACAGTTGATCTCATACTTCTGTTTTTGATGAAGACATAAGATATCAAAATTGTGCAATCATAGACAGTACTTTGAATGTGCCATTCCAGTTGATCGACAGGTTTTTTCAGCTACTTATCTATTCAGTGCAGTAATGGCAGCAGAACAGTTATTTTCCAGCTAGGACATTGCTTACAAAATGGATCTGTAATTGTGCTGCAACATAAAAGTGCAATATATTATTCTTTCATTGTAGTGCTCTGTTCAGCATTACTTTAATTAGAGGGTTTCAACTAATTGTAGGGGATTTTTCCTGCCCTTGACATAAATTTGCAATAACAGACGGCTGGGGCTAGTTAGGCAACGTCTTTCCTACAGACATAATGACAGATGGAAAAATTATTTAAACATTACATTTCAAATATTAATACTAATTAATTATGAAAAAAACAAAAATCATGTTTTCCCTATAAGGCAAATCAATCACAATTAGTATGATGAAATCATTTGAATGAATGAAATAACTAATTTGACCTTATTCAACCAAATGATTGCTGTTAAGAACTGCTCAGTCGTCGGCAGTGTATAGCAAGCTTGTAGTAAACAAGCATTTGCAATGCAAATGGTCTCGCCTTTGGGACCTTATATGTATTTAGCTATGCAGCACATTAGCCTGGGTGCTGAAACATCTACTGTTCTTTAACATGGAGGGAAAGTAAGCACCAAAGTACGTGAAACGGCAGATATGGGAACACATGGAGAGAAAAATTGCCTTTCAGCGGGAAATGGTATAGTCCAAATCTCTGTTTTTAATATAAAAGCAGGGCCTTCGGTGATCAAATCACTGAAAATACAAGGTTTGAAAAACATAGTATTGTCTACGGGTGTTTGTGGAAGACAATTTATATGGACTGGAAACTAGATAATGCTAAAGGGATTCTGGTATTTTACTGACCTCTGCTAAAGTATATACTAAAGTATATACAAGAGAGCTTGAATGCTAGACCTAAAAATGTTTTTTATTTGCTGGAGTTGAATGAACTTTTTGATTTATTGACAGCGAGGGGCCCGAACTACCTTGCTATGGTTTTAAAGCATCAACACAGATTTTAACGTGTTTTAGATTAAATACTGTGCACTTCCTGTTTGCGTCCCTAACTGTGGTACTTGGTTTGAAAATGTTATTGAATGCCCTAGCACAATTATAATTATAATGCACAGAGCACTGAGCACTTTGCACACTGCAACGCTAGGCAAGACCTAAAAAGTGAACCACGTAAGTGATATGACATTCTGCTGTTACTACTGTTGTCTTGAAGCAGTGGTTACCTTCTCTCTGAAAGTGTTCGGGCACATATTTATAGATATGAAAACGTGAATTGTCAGGATCTGAATCTAGAGTTGGGAGGTGAAAAATAACAAGCATTGGCAGAACCAACGGATCTTTAAAAAGACTGAGGAAGCCAAATAGTAGAGCTTTTTGGCTCTGTCAGTTTTTTTGGTATCTTGTACATATCATGTACATAGGATTGTGCAGACCTGTGCAGCATGGTGAAAAGTAAAAAAAAAAGCAATATGATACGGCCAGTGTTGAGTACGCTATAACACTTTTTTTTAAAACTTTCATCCATGTTGCACAGCAGATGCGCTGCTGTACAACATCACTTACAAAGCCAACAGATCTCAAATAGGCGAGCTCTAACTTTGCAAATGCTTGTTTTACTGGTGATGGAAACTGAAGCGGATGTGCATGTTCTGATGAGAGGACTGCTTTCCTCGCAGACTCATACAGCAAGGGCTTGGAGGATTTAAACACTTTAACCCGGACATGGCAAAGGAAGTCCATCATTATATAATGTTGAGCTGTGACACTCGCACAACAGTGACTAAGCAAGGTGTACCTGTGCTGAGGAAAGGGTGTCATTGTGCAGAGCCTACCTAATGTATGTAAATGTTGTTATTGAGGTAGTCTTCCGCCGCCCCACATGATCCTTGGCTTTTAGGCGTTTAATACGACCTGTAGCACCCATAACCAGCACTGTCAGAAGCGTGCATCTCAGAGAGAGGTAATGTGCCCTGCACTACAGATACCAATTGCCTCTTTGTTAGCGAGCATGTGCCTGGACAAGCGTCTGTCTTAACATCAGAGAATGAGTCTGAATCCTAAACCTTAAAGAGGGGGGAGCAGCCTGTTCCTGAGGAGAAGGATTCTGCACCTTAGAGACATTGCATGTACCCTGCACATTAGAAAGGGATTCTACACCCAGAACTTCAGTGAGGGAGATTACAACTCAGAGAAGGAGCCTGTGGCCTGCATTTGAAGGAAGGATGTGGCACTTGCACACCACATAGGAAGCATGTATTCTGTGCCCGCAAATGTTTTAAGGAATGCGTCACACACAATATAGAGGAAGAGTGTGCCCTAAGAGACAGGTTGCACTTTAGAGAGAGGACAAGTGCCCTGCAGTTCAGTGAGGGAGACCTGTATCCTGCAGCCCAGAGACGCCAGCATTTCAGAGAGGCAAGAGAGGGAACATGTGGCTTGCATCTCTGAGAGAGAACATGAGCTTGGCTCCTGAAATATAACCTGTAGCTCAAAGAGGAATCGTGCATCCTAGAGAGAAAAGACAGGCTTTTGACGCTGAAACACAACTTGCACCTCAAGCGAGAAAGAAACTGGCAGTGGCTCTGTACCGGAAGGAGAGAGATAGAGTGTGTGTGAGAGGGGGGAGAGACAAAAAGAGTACATGGGAGCTAAAAGTGTGTGTGCGAAAGAGACTTTCCTCTGCATACCTTTGGAACAGGTTGCAGCTTGGCGAGGGAAGGTGGTCAGTAAGCAAGAGCCTGTTTCTTCTTTTACAAGGGTACTTAAACAGCACTGTGCAGGCCTGTTTGAAGGAACTGACAACACACTTTTTTCCTTAACTGCTTGTTATTTGTTATTTTATTGAGATCCCAAATAGCGTGGTAGGTACACGCCTACTCCCCGTGTTGAACCCAACATATTCCATCTTTTGAAATATGCTATAAATGTGACCAATTAGTGTGCCTTTTTTATTGTTACCTCAAAAAATTCAGCCTACATTTAAAGACGTTGTTAACCTCTTTACAACTTTAGCAATTGTGTTGCAGAGTAAGCGTAGGTTGGTTGGAACACAGGGGGGAGGGGTCAATATAGGCTGAAAGACAGTCAGATACTGAGTGATCAGAATCGGTGGCCGAGAGGTTCGTTTTCAACTCTGCGCAGTGTATCTGGAAGCAAGCGATGGGAAATAGCGTCATGGACACAGAAAGGGGACTATTTGTTAACTAATGAATAAACAAGCGATCGCAGGTGAGCACAGTCCCGGGCACACGTAGTGGGGGTATAACAATAGTGTGGAAGTCTTGTTCAAATTACAATTGCAGTGGTCGACACCAGTATAAAGTTGAAAAGTTATTTAATGAAGCAACAACTGAATTGAAACAAACAACCAGCCGACACGTGTTTCGTTACTAGGAGTGGCCCACGGATGCTGTGCGCCGATCCCTGGATGGAAGCGTCCTAAGAATTGTAAATAAGAACGTCTAGTGTCTGGAGGAGGACAGGGCTCAGGTGCCAGGTGGCGACGGGAGATGGGTAGCTGGAGGAGAATAGATGTGGTGATACACGAGGTTAATGCGTGCTGGAAGGTGGATGCGCCTGCCAGGTGGCTAGGTGGAGGCCTGGAATACCTGTCCTCCTCCAGACAATGGACGTTCTTATTCACAATTCTTGGGACGCGTCCACCCATGGATCGGCACACCCACCTCATGACTCCCACGTACTACAGGGCAGTACACGCCAGCGGCCTCTACCTCCCGCCCACATCATTATTCTTCACACGGCACGCACATCGTGCCGAGCTTCGACGAGGAACATCGCCTCCTCCTTTTCTTTCGATTCCACCGCATACCGCCGGCGAGGTTGGAATTATCACCGGCTCTATTGAGCCTGCTTTCCTAATCCCTACAAATGCTACACAGCCCTCAAGAGTCACAGGACCACTCCTAGTGACGAAACCTGTGTCGCCTGGTTGTTTGTTTCAATTTAGTTGTTACTTCATTAAATAACTTTTCAACTTTATACTGGTGTCCACCACTGCAATTGTAATTCGAACAAGACTTACACACTATTGTTGTACCCCCACTACGTGTGCCCGGGAACTGTGCTCATTTCCCAGTGTGGGTCCTTCACTCACACACCTCCGGGAGTTATTATGTAATTTACCCGACCTGGCAGCACCGTATCTACTCAGGTTCTCATAAAACACCACACGTACTAGTCTGAGCGGCACACTTCCTGACAGCACTAAAAATCCAACCCCCAGCCTTCAAGCGATCGCAAGTGTCCCGGCAGCATGTATATCAACAAAGCACGTTGCACTTTTGGCATGCATGCGTACTATGTAAGGCACTAATTTTTAAAACAAGCATTTGCAATGCAATAAACTCGCATTTACCCGAATCCTATTACATTTTAAAAGGGAGTACGGGTGGGCAAAAAGCCACGAACTGTGGTGGTGGTGGTGGTGGGCAGAGAATTCAAGGACTGCGGGAGGGGATGTATGGGTACCAAATAATGTTGACAGTAAAGGGGCCAGTAGCAATGGAAGGAAATAAATGATGACATGGCCGTCAGGAGGAGGGACTAACAAGCCTAAAACCAATGGGAAGGATGCATTTAGGACCTAAGCCAATACAAAAGATGGGCGGAGAGTGGCCGGAGCTTACACGGAGCTTCCACGCTCTAATACATGCTGCATGCCTCGCAAAGCGAGCAGTGCATGCGCTGCAACGCTAGCGAGACCTAAAAAGTGCACGCTGTAAAGAAGCCATATACACTTCATATTGTTTTATTGTAAAACATGTATATAGACGTGAAATAATAACCTACATCTCTCCTCATTCGTCAAAGTCCTAACTTCTATGGACACATAAATTAATGAGAACCGTGATATTTGCATCATTCTTAGTCTCTCATCCTCTTTCTTTTAGTGGCATTATAACTTTCTTATAACTGATAGAGCCATTTAGTAAAGTCTCAAATAATGATTAAAGTCAGCTTTCTAATGTTAAATATGTAGTAAAAGTGTCATTTTAACTATAATTCAATGTCAAATGTATGTTTTGTTACATTTGAAACGTCTTTTCTTCGATTATATCTTTCAAATTGAAAAAAAAGTAATCAACAATATTACTTAAAAAACATTAAGTTAACAAGAGTATAGATAGTGGCTTGTAACTTGAGTTGGCCCTAGAAGGTTTCATGTCATGTAATGTCAGGGGAATTTATGTAAAGTTCAAAGCAATAGTTAGTTGACATGGTCCAGAGAACTGGATGGCCTATCTTTTACATGGACTCTCTTGGTCAGGAAGAGGGCGCCATAGCAATAGATGCCTTGCATAGATTGATCAGCATTTCCTGCCCCAATTTTGAAGCAATTGTACACAATCTTCATGGATTTACCGCCGACACTAGTCATTTTAGCTCACGCATGAACTCCTTTACATTGTTACCATGCAAGGCAAAGAGAGTGCTATGAACTCAGTTGTCCAGATTCTTCAGTCCATTACAGTAGTTCGTATACCGTATTTGAAACTTATCGCAAACGTATGATGCCAGGATTATGCTGGAGTAAGCTATATATCTAAAACAGATGACAAGTAAAGTGACATGCACAGTTTTTTGGGGGGAGGGGAGTTTTATATAGCGCAAACTCGACCCAAAGGTATCACTGCGCTTTACATGCGCACCAGTTCAGTGGCGTAACATAGGCCCCCGCAGCATCCGCAGTGTGGGGGGCCAAGCTCCAAGGGGCCCCCTCACCACAATACTGGAGCGCTCCTGAGTGAGTCCGAAGGGAGCCCCTTCACGTACCTTGCAGGGGGCCCCCCTCAAGTTTCGTTATGCCAGTGCACCAGTTACAATACAGACGGACACATTCATTTTGGTAGGCCTGAAGAAATTAAGTGATTTGCCCAGAATCACAGGCTGTTGAGCTTCTAAGACTCGAACCCGTCCCCAGCTTCGAGGTCTACCGCTCTAGCCATTAATAGAACCTGAATTACCACATCTAATGCGAAAAGCGGAAGTGTGCAGAACATTCACACTACAAAGGAAACCAGGTTTTAATTTGCAAAGTTGCTTTTGGACAGGGGATTGCATTGCCTGGGTAATTTGGTAATGGTTGGTGTCTGTTTTTGTGCTGTAGTAAAAGAAAACTGCAGCCTCATCCCTCATTTTACTGACCATAAAACACTACAGTATTGACACCAAGCGGCACCAGACACACATGGTCTGACAGGACATGTCTGAGGGCGCAGATTTGTGTTTTTTAAAACGTATAAGCAATGGAAATAAATAAATAAATATAGCGTTTGGTGTGCAAGTTATGGTTTCTAAGACTGTCCTGTGAGTTGTGGATTGCAGTTCTAATCATAACGTGTGAATTTTAGTGGGTTTTCAATTTTACCATTACTACCGTGGTTATTATATATATATTGTATAATAATATATGTGTATAAAGCACAATTACAAAGACATAACCTGGCAAATAATTTAAGCTCTAAAACAGCCTTCATGGTTTTTGTCTGTTGACAAATAAACACCTTGGGCACTGGTACATTTAGCAGAATGCACACTTTTCCTCTCCTCTGAGAAATCTCACAGAGAACAAATAACTAATAACCGAATCAGGCGCATAATGATCTCTTCCATGAATAAATCATCCACACTGCAGCAATATGCAATATTTCATCGTGGGAGAAGTGAACAAACAAAAATGAAAGCAGACACACGTTGTTTGAATAAGTAGTTGTAAGCAATTGGGTTACTGGTTGAGGGGGGTGAAGCCCTTCTCAAGCAGCAACCACAATTCCTGTCATGGTGAAGTCCCAAGAAAACCTCAGATTAACCTGTTCTCAACCCTCTGGTAGCTTTGCACAGAGTAGTAAGGCTTAAATTAGAGGTAATGTGTACAATATTTATTTAGCACTTCAAACAGTAATAAAGTGAAAACACCACACACACAAGACCAAAATGGCCAAAATGCAATCAGTAGAACTGGAGATATGCAATTTTAAAGATTTTGTTGAAAATAGTGTCAAAAATCGCGAAGCACTACCTGTGGATATCTGGTCACATTGGACCGGGACCAAGTCAAAAGTTCAGGCTGCCCGTAATGGAGCACAGGCCAGCTACAGGGACCAAGTTGGACCTGCTGCTTATGAGTACCCTAAATTCTGGTTGGGGAGAGTTGCGAGGACACTCATCGAGGATCCGTTGCACAAATGTAGAAAAACATTGGTTCCGAAGTGCTGCGAGACTGCAATGCAAAGTCATGCATTATGGTTGTGGATTCTGTTGATGAGGAGCTAGCGATGCAAAGTTCGGCATCGTGGATGCGCTGCTTAGCCTGGGCGATGTGTCAGTTCAGAGGAGCTGTGATGATGAGTCCGGTATCATCGTAGAGGCTGCTGTCAACAAGGCCTTGCAATGCTATGGCCTGCTTTGAGGATGCATTGTGCAGCTGTGTTCAAATTATGTTGTGGGCAGCAAGGGTGATGCGGAGTCCTTGTGACAGAAAAATCCACGCAACAGAGACAATGTGCCGCTTCTGCTAGGGAATGCTTTGGTTCTGCTGCACCCACAGATGGGCTGAGAGAGCACCTTCAGGCCCACTTCCAAGTATCCAGGACTGGCATGGCACCACTTGGCAGGGTGAGACTCACAGTTGCAGATTCCAGGTGCAAATAACAAGAGTCTTGGCACTTGGAGTCTCTGGTGATCCTGGGTACAGTTTGCAGGTCCAGTCTTTCCCACCCAGGCAGAAGGGCAGCAGGGCAATACAGCAGGGCAGTCGATCCTTCAGGGAGGCGGTCTAGTAGAGTGGCGGTCTGTCATGCAGCAGTTTAGCAGTCCTGTCCTGTCCTGTCTGGCAGAATTTCTCATAGGGATCGTGTATCACAGCTCGACAAGATGTCGAATCAATCACCTGTCCTCCCCGTCTGTCCCCTTCCAGGTCCTATACTTTGCCTTAAACCCTTCTCCCACTGTGTCCTTCCCTGGGATCCTGATATACAGGCCCCCGGGCCCCAGGTCCGGTTTCAGTCTCGGACTTCTAAAGACTTTGGAACCTTACATGGATAGACCCAACCTTACAGTTCTAGGGGACTTCAATTTCCATTTGGAGAATTCAAATTCCTCTGAAAATGTACACCTGCTGGACGCCCTCGCCTCCTGTGGACTTCCTCAGGTAGTGGGCAGTCCGACCCACCTAGCTGGGCACACGCTGGATGGGGTATTTACCAACGACCCCCGGCTTCAGATTGGCTCTCCCCTTCCCCTTTCCTGATCGGATCATCTAGCCGTTCCCCTCGATCTTGTTCTTCCCCTTTCCACTGTGCCCCAGTTGGACAACATCAAGTGGGAATCGAGGAGGAACTTCAGGGCAACGATACACTCTCCCCCTTCGTGTTCAAAATCAAGCCTCTTTTAAGAAGTGGTGCCGATGCCGCCACCCTTGACCTGTCAAATACTTTGGCAGGTGCCATTGAATCTCTAGCACCGGTTAAGCAACACTACTGTGCCAGGAAACGACCTTCTGCCCCCTGGTTCTCTGACTCCCTTAGGGTCCTCAGACAGGGATGTAGGAAACAAGAAAGACTTTGGAGGCTACACCTGAACCCTATAGAGAAGGACAAACACAAAAGACTTCTCAAGGGCTATAAATCCGCCGTTCTGACAGAAAAGAAGGCGTATTTTGCCAAATTGACTGCCTCACTCAGCTCCCCCAGGGACCTGTTCAAAATAGTTGACACCCTGTCCCTCCGTCAGTCACCCGACCCCATAGTCGTCTCCCAAGAACTGTGTGATCAGATCTCCACCTTCTTCCATACCAAGATCACGGACATTTACACAGACTTGGAAGCTCTCAACCTTAGCCCTGGGAGTCTTGTCTCGACCGTCGCACCCCCTTTGGAAAGCAGATGCCTGAATCCTGCTGCCTCCTCACTCACTTTCCCCCCCTCACTCCCGAGCTTCTTAGTCCTTTTCTGGACAAACTTAAGTCTAGATCCCCTCTTGACCCCGGTCCTTTGAAAATCTTCAAAGAGTGCAGGGAGGTAATTCTACCCCCCTTGCTGAGGTCATGAACCTGGCAATCTCGGAAGGCGTCTATCCTCTTCCCTGGAAATTGGCCATTGTTAAGCCCTTGCTGAAGAAACCTTCCCTGGATCCCGGGACATTGAAAAATTTCCGCCCCATTTCTCTCCTCCCAGCCCCTTCCAAGCTACTAGAGGCACATCTGAATCATCATCTGATTGCCTTTCTGGACAGCTCCAGCTCTCTGGATCCCTCACAGCACGACTTCCGGAAGGCTCACAGCACTGAGTCGGCGCTCACAGTGGTTGTCGACAGTATCCGCACTAAGGTCGACAGTGGCCAGACTGCCTTACTGGTGCTGTTAGACTTTACTGCGGCCTTCGACACCCTGTCCTATTCCATCCTAGCTAATCGGCTCAGTGAGGTGGGAGTAGCCGGTCCGGCTCTCAGCCTTCTAACATCCTTCCTTGACCAGCGGAAGCAAAGGGTGAAGCTGAGCGACTTTCTTTTTCGCCCGTCAAGCCTGTGAAGTGTGGGGTACCCCAGGGCTTTTCCCTGAGCCCCACGCTCTTTAATATCTCCGTGGCCCCACTCACCAGGCTTGTAAGATCCTTTGGGCTGGAAGTTCTCTCCTATGCCGATGACACACAGATTGTGGTTTCCATATCACAATCGGTGAACATAGCGGCTTTAAATTTCAAAAACTGTATGGAGGCAGTCGCAGCTTGGATGGTTCAGAACTTCCTCAAGCTGAACGGGGAGAAAACGGAGGTCCTCATTTTTGGAGGCAAACATGAGACCTGGTCAATGGACTGGTGGCCTGCTGCCCTCGGAACCTGTCCCACTCCCGCCACCTCGGCCCGAAACCTAGGTGTTATCTTGGATACCACCCTCACTCTTGATAAGCAGGTAAATAGCACAATTACCACCTGTTGTGGTGCGCTAAGAATCCTTAGAAAAATCTCCCATTATCTCTCCCCTGAAGCATGAAAACAGGTCGCAGTGGCCTCCCGGCTGGACTACTGCAATGCACTATACCTAGGCATTAACAAGTCCTCGGAAGCTTGTTTCCGGTCCAGGGAAGGCATGGCTTGGCAGTTCGGGCTGGACTGTTCCCATGAGGCACAGGGTCAGACTGATTTGCATATAGCCATGTCTGAACTGGGGTGGCAGAGTGGGCTAAAGAACGGTGATGGATTAAACCCAGATCTTTTGACTGGGTGTGAGTGTTTGATTGGTTCAGATGCTCCGTCCATTACCACCCCCTTTTGTACCGCTTTTGGGCGCCATAAGTGTGGGAGGGTATGCTGAGACGTGAGTCCCTTGCTCACTTTGCCACTGGATTCAAGCAAGCCGGGCTGAAGACGGCTGGAATGCCAGAAGCCGGTCCTCGGAAGCTTGTTTCCGGTCCAGGGAAGGCATGGCTTGGCAGTTCGGCTAGACTGTTCCCATGGGGCACAGGGTCAGACTGATTTGCATATAGCCATGTCTGAACTGGGGTGGCAGAGTGGGCTAAAGAACGGTGATGGATTAAACCCAGATCTTTTGACTGGGTGTGAGTGTTTGATTGGTTCAGATGCTCCGTCTATTACCACCTCCTTTTGTACCGCTTTAGGCATTAACAACGGCTTGGTCCAACGCCTTCAGATTGTGCAAAACGCAGCGGCCCGCTTTGTTGTAGATGCCCCGAAGCGTGCGTCAGGCACTTCCATCTGAAAGAACCTTCCAGGACAGGATTACCTTTAAGGCCCTCTGCCTTACGCACCACGCCCTAAATTGGACTGGGCCAGAAGACATTCGTCCCCTCATGTCTTTCTATATCCCCGGCAGGGCACTTCGCTCTACCGACAAAAATCTTCTGACAGTTCCCCGAGTCCGCAAGGCCAGATGGGGTGGAAGGGCCTTCTACTCCCTCGCACCCAAACTATGGAACACGCTCCCTGATGACCTCAAGAAACTTGTCTCTTACCCCCTCTTCCGTAAATCACTCAAGACCTGGCTTTTCCGAGAAGCTTACCTATGATTTGCACATCACCTGTTTATATTGCCATACCATCTTTCAGCACCTTGATGCCTTTGGGTTTAGTTGCGCTTTACAAATTCAAATTCATTCATTCATTCATTCATAGGTTCAGATGTGTACTGAAGAGGTGATGCCTGAGGTCCATATTTATACTTGGTGCCTCTGTTGAAGTGGAGGAAGCTTCTAGAGGTTCCCTTTAAAGTGCACAGGTTCCCTGCCTGCACTACCCGGATTCCATACTACATACAGGGAGTATGCAACCCTTTGTGTGAAACCAGGACATAGCCTGTGCACAGCTTTGCCCTCCCATCCTACCAATGATGGCCCATTCAGGTACACCTAAGCTCTCTGTTATGTGTGGCTGTCTAGGTGGAAAACACAACTCTCAACTGCCAACTACATCCAGTCATCTGACTCAGCGACAGGCTGAAGGCACTAAATGGCTAAGGAAGGAAAATTCCAATTTTCTAAAAGTGGCACTTTCAAAATTGTAAATTGAAATCCAACTTTCCCATCAGAGAGGATTACAGTTCCGAAGGCACCAAACATAAACTGGTACCTGCTCCCATTTGGAAGTTATCACTTATCACATGCAATAAGGTAACTTCAATGCTATCCTATGGGAGAGGCAAGCCTTGCAGTAGTGAAAAGAGATTTTCACTATTTGGACATGTAAAACTTGAAATTACATGCCCAACTAATTTATCTAAATGAGTTGAAGTACTTTTATTCTTTAATTATTGAATACAGTCGGTCATCTGGCAAATTAATAATTAAATATTAATTTCATAATTAATTTGTTATGTGCTAATTTTTTAGTACATCTTTAAAAGTAACTTAAGGTGGGTTTTGTCATGACAATTGGAATATTCACAAGTGTAATAGGTTTTGAGTAACATGCAAGGACATGCTAACCAAGGTGTGAGCTCAAATACAAAATACTCGCAGGTTACCAATGTCATTCGGTTTCTGAGTACTTGTGAGAAAAAACTAAGCAACAAGTACCTCTGCATGCCAACACCATTTAACACTCATGAGATGAAAACTATAACAAGTACTAAACCAAACTCATTAATGAAGAAGGAGCAATGGAAGATCGTTCTTTATAAATGCTCTTTAAGATGGTTTAGGACTACCAAGCATTGAATCAACCCTATAGCTGACCATCCAATCCCACACTCCACAAAACAGTGAAAAGTCAACAACCTCTTCTTCAGTTAAATAATACAAAAGTTAATGACAGCACATCAACAACTGCAAGCCTATTTCTTCTCTTGCTGCATCCCACAGTGGTAACCTTGAAACTGCTGTATTTTGCAGACCTCGCCAACATCTTCAACTCCCTCAAAGCCACGTCCTATGAACATGATGTCTTGCTCTTAGTCGTCATCAAGACCCTCTCTGGAGAAGCCCTCTCACTCATATCACCATCACCAATAGCTCCTCTCCTGACAGCATCTCCTCAGAATCTTTATAGACAGAGCAGATCTTCTAGTTCTTGTAGAAAGTCGCACATTAACCACTTAAACTTCATTGGTACAATCAACAAACAAGCAGTATATACACAGTTCCAAGATCACATTACTGTCAGCCAATGCACTACTACCAATCCAGGATTCACTGGCAATGTCCTCCATTGCTTCTTTTCTGGCATTTCACCCAATTCTTCCTCATTCACATGGGGTTCTACAGATCCAGGACATGTAAGAAGCTTCACGCCATCTCTGGATACCCCCACAGACCCATTTTGTCGTCTTTGAACTATGCGTGGAGCTCCTTGAATCTCTGCCACTGATCAGAATAAAAATCTATCAATAAGCCAGTTGCACCCAATTCTACATGAAAGAGTTCTCTGCTCCAGGCATGAAGTTCCTCTGGTACTGTAGCACTTTATTATCTAGGTTTTGCTGTCAAGCACCCGCTTGAAATTTGATGGATTCAAACTCCAACAGTTGAGTAACACCAAATTCACTCTTGACAGGGACCTCACCCTCAGGGTACAGATAACCAAGAAAATAAGACATCTTGGTACCAGCTCCTAGAAAAAGGTGGGCGTAATCCTCCCAGAAAATAATTTTACAATTGCAGTTCAAGCTATTTTACTTTTGTATTTGAATGGTACTATCTCCCAATTCTGTAGCCACAAAGACTTCACTGCCCCCACCTTCATAGTATCCTATTTACTGCAGTATGCCTCATCCTGGGCTTGATGTATTATGACCAAATCACTCCCTGCCTAATGGAACTCTTCTAGTTGTCCTTGCCAGACCACACTACTTACAAAGTCAGCTGCATCTTCTTCAAAGATGACTAGTATCCTGCCAATCTCTGACTGACAATCTCACTATCTCCGGTGGCTATCGGCAAACTCGCAGCCAGAATACCATCAGACTGGAAGCAAAGGTGCAAGAAAGAAAAAAACTTGGTAACATCAGGATCTTGTATGAATTCCCTGCATCTATCCCAAACACCCCCAACTTTCTTTAATTTAATAAAGAACTTGTGACACACTTCTTTCATGAATACTACATCCTGACACAGTAATAGTTCACCCCCTCCCAGAGCCTAGCGCCTCCACCATTGAACATTCTCTGAGTATATCTATCTATCTAACATTCTCTGAGTATATCTATCCTGTACAGTGCTTCACTGTCATTTGGCTCAAGTTGAGCTATACAAATACCATACCCCAAAACACACACACATATATGGATACATACAAAACTATGTCAGTACCTCAGCATCTGAAATATGGGCAATATCAAAAACTGTGAGTAGGACAATAATCAACTACTAGACTATGCTTGTGCAACAAAAATGCCTCATTACTCTACCTATAAATACAGTAATGTAAGAAAGTAGGCGACATGTACATAAGTTAGAAATTGCAAGTTCCTAATTGCGATTGCATGAGAATCTCAGTTAGGAAATAGAAATTTCAAATGTACGAAACTCTATTGAGTTTCATTTGCGATTCCCAGTGGGTCACAAATAGACCTACTTCATTCATGAGGTAGGTTGCAATATGCAACCCATTAGGAATCGTTAAAAACACAGTGGGGTGGCCTGCTAGGGACAGCAGACCCCATGTCTGTTTTAAATAAAACAAAGTTTATTGCAGCCCCTTGTCCTTAAAGGAAAATGGGATGCATTTCAAAAAGACCACTGCCTGCTCTTATAAAATGTTTTCACATGTATTCACATAGGGAAATGGGTCCCCTTGTGATCCCTTCCAGATTGTGAATGGGTTTCCACCAAATTCGATTTGCTGGTAAAAAATGAATGTTTTGGACCGCATTTCGGTCGCAAAACATGGCGCTATTAGGAAGGGACCCACTTAACATGCCCCTTCCTAATACTGTATTGCAAAACCCAAATTGTGATTTGGTAACAAGTTACCGGATCATTATTTGGGCTATGTACATGCCCTATTTACGTTCACATACTGGATAATTCTGCAAAAAGGTGGCCCAAAATTAATAATTGGTATGGATGGCAGTGAACAAAAAGTAATATAGTCACAAACCTGTTAGGACCAGACAAATGTTTCAGTAATTTATACCTGAGCTTAACAACTGATAGCTATGGCAAAGTGCAGACAGGTTAAACATCATTAAAGACAAAAGTATAGTTAATTTAACATGTCTAGAACAGAATTTATTTTTCTTTGAAAGCCACATTTACCAGTAGACTAGGGGAATTGCATTGAGAGCCTGCTTCTCCCCCAGCTATGCTTGCTTGCATAGGGGGCTGTGGGAGGAGCAGGTCCTCATGAGGCAATTCAAAAATACAATAGATCAGTATGTACCCTCTGGTTGCGTTATAATGATGATCTGTTCTTGATCTGGAAGGGTTCTGAGACACATGCTCTCCAGTTTATTGAGCAGATCAATGACAACCAGTTGAACCTCCAATTTACGGGAAGTATTAGCAAATGTTCAGTGTGCTTTCTTGACGTAGAGGTTTACATTAAGGATGACAGTATTGCTACCAGACTATATCGCAAACCCACTGCTGGCAACTCACTGCTGCATGCTCCAAGCCATCACCCGCATCATTTGTTTCAGAGCATCCCCTATGGGGAGATGCTATGGGTGAGGTGTATTTGCAGCAGTGAGGATGATTGCCTAATAGCTCAGCGAGCTAGCAAACAGATTTCTAGAAAGAGGATATACTCAGGAGGTCATTGACAGGGCCATGAATAAAACCAGGCTCGTTACCAGAGATCAGGCACTTGCTACTAGGAATAGTGAACAAGAAATAGGCTCAGATCACTTGGAACCATCTTTAAGAGTTATTTAACCTACAACAAGCAGCATAGAGCTCTTAGAAAAATACTAAATAAAAACTGGAACCTGGTGCGCAGTGATCCTATTGTGGGTAAATATTTGGCCAAAAAAACAGAACTAACATTCAGAAAAGCTAGGCCAATGGGAAATAGCCTTATAAAAAATAAACCCAGAAACTAGATCCCCTACCAACTGGCTTACCACGCATAAAGGATTCATTAAATGCCTGACGTGCAAAGCTTGTAAATTTGCAAACAACAAAACAAATTATACTACCCCATTTAAGCTAGATCCGGTATCTATCAGTAAGAGACCGACTTGCAAGACGGAGTTTGCTGTTTATGTGCTGGAGTGTCCATGTGGTTTAAGATATATTGGCAGCACAAAACTCCCAGTACACAAAAGGATACTCCAGCACATAAGGGCAATTACAAATAAGGATCAAGCCTATCCAGGAGCTAGGCACTTTGAGGTGAGCCATGACAGCAATCCATCACACCTACGTTATTTTGTAATTTACTCTATTCCCCCTCTGAGAAGGGGATGCAATCGTGAGGCCTAACTCCATCTGCTTGAAACGAGATATATGTTGGAGCTCGATACAAAGACACCTGCAGGGCTTAATTCGAGTGAAGACTTTTACACTTGCTTATAGGGTGCATATTAGTGGCAATCCAATATCTGATGTACTGCAGTAACGCCAGCTCTAATGTTTGAAAATGACATTTTGCATATGCACAGATAAATAATGTTTCCCTTGTTTGGCATTCACAATCTAAACTTTTTAAATTACATGAATTTGTTATTTAATATTTTTTTGCACTTTATGGGACTGCACACTTTTTTTGAACCTTCTATTTCAAGTGGGTGACACGCTTTCTTGCAGAGCACAATTGTTGTCTGTTTTTAACATGAAGTGATTATCCGCCCACTGGGGCAGGGGCGGTCGACCTCGAATTTGGGGAACTGGGTTCGATTATCAGCAATGCCGCTGAACATCCTGTGATTCTGGGCAAATCACTTAATCTCCCCGTGCCTAACAGAAATGAATGTGTCATCATGTAATGCAGCTGGTTCTATGTAAAGAGCTCTGATCCCGGATTCGGGTCAAGTTTGCGCTATATAAAACTCTGTAAAATAATTTGGAAGTCTAGATATGCCAATCAGGAAATTAGCCAATGTTTACATGCTTTAGAAGTCAGAGCATATACACAAGGCTCTGCACAGCACTGCCTAAGTGTGCAGAATCTAAATACCAGCCATAAAACTACAGCAAAGAATAGGTGTGACCATGCAAATGGAAGCATTTCCTCACAAGTAACAAAAAATACTCACCATTTTTGCACTAAATATTTATAATTACAACAAGAAACCGTCCACATTACTAAGGACTACAGTATAGTTCAGAATTTAAATTATTTATTTTAGTTATGTTTAGTTAAGGTATCCTTGTAGTTCAAAGTTTGTCGCAGGATTAAACCTTCCTGCAGAAGGGCGCCTTGCACCTTCTAGAAATCAGAGGATTCATAAAGCACACTTCATATATAATAGCCTACATATAAAGCCCCCTTGGTGTAGTTAATAACAGTATAGACACATTTCTAAAACTGTATCCCAAGAGTGTGCATGACTTGCCAACCTTGTTCACTATTTCTAACAGATACTAACATTATCTTAATGACCAGAGAGCAGCACACTGATGCAGATATGTCACCAGTGACAGTGAATATGGTAATTAGGGACCTCCCTTTTAATTAAGGCGAAGTGTGCCTTTTTTCTAAATGTAAATGTAAATGTGGGTGTACTTGTAAAGCGCACTGTGATTCCATGGAGTATCCTGGCGCTGAAGACCGCTGGGGAACCCGTCCTGGTTTTCTCTGTGAGATGGTCCCTTTCTGAGTACCTCCAAGGTGAAACCAGGCATCCCCGGCGTCTGTGGGGGGCCGTTGTAGAGATGAGGCAAGCTTAATGCCCAGAGTTGCCGAGTGTGTTCCATGGTTAGAGTATCTATTTTAAGCAACAAGGGGACCCCAATTGGTATCAGCGAGGGACCTCGGGGAGCTTAATCATATAAACACAACAGTGGTCCCTGGCAGGGAGAGGAATGCTGATTGAAAATGAATATAGACCCAGTCAGTTCTATATTATTGAAGACATACCCAGCCGGGCAGAGGTCTTCAAGGTTTATATTTAAATCAAAAAATACACAAAACAAAATAACACCTTCAACAATTCACGTACGTGGGGCACAAGCCTGTACCCAACCACGACCGTGCACAAACAAGGACATACACAAAGGGCTTGCAAGGCAAAATCAACAGTCTCTGTAGAGTTCAAATTTTGGACAGAGAATTACTTGTAGGTACCATTACATAGTTTTGTATTGTAAATTTCACAGGTATATGGTACACAGTGGGTCGACGACGTTTCGGACCCCCTTGCTAAATGATGGGGTCCATCATCAGGACAAAGCAATGGTTGCCTTTTTTAGTTACTAGCCTCTTTAGCCAGGACAGCAGTGTGCAGGCTCATGTAAGAGCGTGCAGGCGATGGGAACAGTAGGATACTCTGTTCCGGGATTTTGGATTCATCAGTAATTCAGTTTACGAGGGGCCAGGGCGGGAGAGGTTAGTTCCTTGTGTCCGCGTTTGCCAGTAAAATAGTTTCCGAGGGTCCAATGGCGGGAATTGGTTTGTATCTCGGGTCCGCTCGTGCCTTAAAAGCCGGATAATACCGGGAGCGCCGTGTCGCGCTTGGGTCCTGGAACCAGGGGGGCCGGGTCAGTCGGCGAGGCTTGCTTTCCTGGTTCCACGTACGTGAATTGTTGAAGGTGTTATTTTGTTTTGTGTATTTTTTGATTTAAATATAAACCTTGAAGACCTCTGCCCGGCTGGGTATGTCTTCAATAATATAGAACTGACTGGGTCTATATTCATTTTCAATCAGCATTCCTCTCCCTGCCAGGGACCACTGTTGTGTTTATACCATGGTTAGAGTAGGCACCGAGGCGAGAATTATCGAGTCCGTTTTGAACCTGGTCCACGACCCTGCCGCGTTGGGAATTGAACCCTGGTCCCCGGCCGTTCTCTGCTTGCGGGTCTGCCGCCTTTAACCAGTGAGCCACACCACTCCACAAAGAATGTGTCATTGCCAAGCAATGTGCGTGAAGAAACTCTATGTTGGAAAATTAAAGGCCTAAACTGGGCAAGATTGTGGAAATTACACAGGAGGCAGATGAATGATGTTTAGGTCTTTCTGTGAAAGCCTATATTCTTCCACCAATAGATGACAATCCCTTCAAAGTTTTGTCTGTGAAAGTGTCTTCCCTCCTCATAAATCCACGTGAACAATGATTGGCACTCTCTGCTGTCCAATCAGGAAGACTCACGCTAAATTGTAATCCAGGTTTTCACTCAGTCTGTTGAATATATAAATGTGACTGCATTACTGCTAGTGGCTTACTAATGCATATATGAATATGTTTATGCTTGCCAGCGCCAGGTGATTCTTTCGATCTTTCTGTCAGCCGATTGGGGCTGATACAGATTTTGTGAGAGAAAGGAGGAGGCCTTCCCTCCCACTGACCTCTGGTTGGTTGCAGCATGACCTGCAGCAGTGCAGATGCTCCTCTGAGGCACAGAGCTCGTGTGGCATGGGTTACAGAAAAGACACACCTCACAGACAAAGGTTAGCTCAGCAGAGCAGGATCAACAGACACATACACACTCACCTGTCACATCATGGGCAGCAGCACCGCAGCATTTGCTAAAATATAGTTGATGCAACACACAGGACAGCTGTTTAAGTTTCACTTACCGATTAATGCATCTTGGATATCATATTGTATAACCTCAAAAAGCACAAACACGTTGACAAGACCGCAGGGAGAGCAAGCAGCTTGTATGGGATGCAGAGTAGAGGAAGACAAATAACCATCAGGAGGGATTGGCAACGCCAAAATGTCTACTGTTGGCTGCCAGCCTTTTGGATTTGTCAAAGCTTGTTTTGTCATGGTAATTGCAAACCTTTACTGGTGGGCAATCTGCAGAGTCATCAGCAATCCCAAAGAAAAATGAGCTAAAAATAAAAACATGTTTGGTCTCAAAAAGCCCACTCTGTGATGATAGTCCCTGGCACTAAGGAGAATCATTTTGTTTGCCTGCACTCCTTGAAAAAAGGCAGAATACTGTGACTTACAGTGATCTGAGCTAGTGACTGAAGTGGGCTGAACCATTGCCCCATGTCCAATGGTGATGTGGGCAGAGGAAACAAGTCAATAACACAATAACAGCCCCATAGATGAAGAGGGATGGCTGAAAGCATCTATAATAAGCACATTAAACATACCATTTTAGTAAAATCAAAGGGTCTTGGCTAGTGCCAAGCCTGAAAAGGGTGGGTATTTTACCACTGAACAGTGTTCATACCACTAATGGCATCCTTTCTGGAGTAACATACCTATTATTCTTGATTTTACATCTGCATTGCTGTATTGAATTTCTGACGTCCCCATCTGGAGCACTGTATCCCATACAGGTGCCCGCGTGGGTTATGGTTTCTATTCTGTAAGATCTGACATAAAATGGTGTATTTTGTGGCAGAGGCATCATCTGGACTATGAAGTCCAGTTCTGGAGGACTCACAGGTTGAATTGTGCCTGGTTTTGGAGGGCATATTTTAATAGTAGTTCGATTCATTATGCCTCATCTAATGTAATTTTATGCAATTCTCAGTGCCATATGGTTGGCACATTGTGTCCAACTCCGAGTGCCAACTTTGTCAAGTTATGGGAACATCTTCTGGGAGGCATCTGTGAAGCATTATAGTCAGTTCTCAAGAAATTGTCTTGCTTTTCATGTTAAATGAAGGGACATCTCTGGTATGTAGACCTCACCTTCAGCACTGCATTCCATTCAAAAAGACATTTATGGAGTGATGCACCAACTTCCTGCAGGCCTTACATTTCACAAAAAGTCAGAGAACACTGGCACTTTCCCTCATCCTTAAAAGTTTCTGTTACCTTGTATTTCCATCGACCCCTCTATGACATTTTCCTTACTTTAAACAATAGGAGAACCCAGTAACCTCCTTTGCACTTTCTGGGGTGCTTAATTTGAGCTGGTGATTGCCGGTGCTTGGCACTGGCACTTCATTCTCAGCACTAGCATATATGACAGTCCAACACATGGTGGAGCTGCCTGTCAAATTTTGACATGAGCAAAACAGTTATTTAATAACTAAATGTATAACTCCTGCTGCCCAACCTATTTTCTTTTAGCTTTGGGTGGCCTGGAATAGTCTGAAGTGTCACAATTGTAGTTAAAGTTAGTACAGTCATTGCCAGCGCTTGCAGGGGCATTGGGCAGTGGAAACTGCAGTGGCCTCATGAGATTGACCTTGGCACTTCCTCCCCAAATTAAGGGGCCTATTAGGATGGCGGACGGCGGACGGTAGAGGGACCGTCTGCAGGGGCAGCGGCGTTCCCTCCGTGCCAACTAGGATGTGACCACCACCCTGGCGGTCACATCCCGTATATTTTACATTGCGGCCGCAATGTAAAATATGCATGTGTAGCCTTGGCATGCACAACTTGGCAGGCACTGTGTGGTGCCTGCCACCCTGTGCATGCCAAAGCAGGGGGTACCATACGTGCACCCTCCACCCCCCAACACCCTGGGGGCTCGCAATGGGCCCACAAACATGAAGGACCACATGCTTTTCCACAGCGGAAAAGCCGCCGCGGAAAAGCATGTTTTCTGCCCCATCCTAAAATGGCTGGCGTTGTCTGATAGACACCGCCACCATATAAGAGCTTTTCCGCCACGGTCGGAAGGCGACCGCGGCGGAAAAGCGGCGGACGCTTTTCCCGTCCGCCGCTGACCCCCCAGCCATCCTAATGTGGCAGAGGGTCTTTGAAGGCACAGCAGCGGTGAATCCGCATCCTCCGGGCCGGCGGTGGCTTCCGCCGGCCCGGAGGATGCGGATTCACAGCAATCCTAATCAACCCCACAGTACTAATCCAAACCCCTTTACTTTGATGCCCGGTCTTTCATTTGGTTCTGTAAAAAAAGCTAATTAAACACAAGCATTGACAAAGCCAATGGAAAAGAGTGAATAGTGTTGGCTGCCAGCCTTTTGTTTATGTCAATGTTCGCTTAGTTTTGTTAAGGTTTTTTTAAACTTTATTGTTGAGGGAACTGCTGGGCACCCACCTATATAAACAATATTGTTTAAAAACAAAACTACTACAATGGTGACACAAATCACACATTACCACAGTAGCCTCTTCCATTGAAGGGAAGTACTTTGTGTAAAGGTGTGCTCCCTGTGAAAGAGTAGAATGCCATCACTGACAGTGGCTGTGGTGCGCTGACCCATAGACCAATGGGTGAAGGAGGCTGGATGAAAGTGTATATATATATATATACACCGTATTTGGTTTAATCTGCTGTGAGTGCTGATTTTTGCCGGTTTTTTAACCTGCGGAGCTCGAATATATATATATATATATATATATATATCCAGCGCCTCAAGACCCTCACGGGTGAGTATAAACCCCTGATTGATATATATATATATATATATATATATATAATTTTAGTAAATTTAAAAGGCCTTGGCTAATGCCGAACCTCAAAATAAGTGGATCTTGTCAACTATGGTTGCTATATCCTTAAACAAATATGGAGGTCAATAGCTGTAACCCTGTCCCCCCACATTCAACCCTTTGTCCCCACGTTTAGTAATGTCCCTGCCAAACATTTGCCTAAAAGCAACCCCAGGCTTTGTACACTATTCTCATTGATTCTTTATTAATGTAACATATGTCCTTTTGCACGTGTTCTGATCACATCTGCCACTGTTCATTTCATTAGAAAGGCCCTCTCCCGGTCGCAAAGATCTCGCAAAATGGCCTTGCTATTGGCTACTTTCTTTTTAACTCAAGTGACCCAAGGAGTACCCACACCGCCCCCTGTAACCAAATGAGTATCACTAGCTCTCCTGCAAACCAGGAGGCGGTCAGATCCCACTCCAGTACAGATGCCCCGTGGAAATTGATCAGAGGTGATCATTCACTTCTCCGCCATTCCCACAATTGAACGGGCCAGTAGCGTACCAGCTGGCTGCAAACTTTGAGTGACTTGGCACATTTAAGCACAATCTAGTGTGGAGTTTGAATTTAATGGATGCATCAAATAACAGGAAAATAAAAACTGAAAATTCACCCGATAAGTCACACTTCATCACTCGCCACTGACAATGCCATTGATAACAGCCCTGTGGTTCAGGCTGCTACCTAAACAAGAAGCTCCATGCAGCACGCATCCCACTTAAAAAGACTACACAAAATATCTCATTTCACACAACCAGCATAACACTCGCAGGTCCAAAGGAACACATTGCAAATGGGTAGGACGAGAGAGCTGGGAACTTTCTCTTTGCACCCTGGAAATAGATTTAAGCCCTCCCATGACAAAAGACAATCTTTGACCTTTTCCAGAGTGTAAAGGGTGAAAAGAGTTTGTAAATACTGACAAACATGCCACTCTGGAGGTGCACAAACCTGTCCACTCTACGCCCCATGAAAAGCAGGCCTTTTCAGAATGCAAGTCAGACTCACATCCACTAATTGGTTAGTGAGTTGAGAGCCATTGAACTTCCGAGATTTCAAGATCTGTAGGATTTCGATGGCTGGACAAAGCCCTGACAGTTGTTGCTGCAGCAGGCTTAACCTCTTGAATTGTGCAAAGCCTCCTTTTTGTAGCCTTTACGGATGGAATGCTAAACGATTGTCTTTTCAGTCCAGTAATTTGACAAATTAGCAGACCTGGTTTTGTAATTAAAAGATTTGCTTCTGCAGAAGCTCTGCTGACTGTGGAATAATGAAGCCGGGGCCACCGAGTGTTCTGTGCGTGGTCACATCTCAGTGCACAGGCACGCTTTTAATTATCGGTGTACAGCTGTGTGTCCTATGACATCACCAGCTCGCTGTCTAGTTAAGGGAGACATCTCAGTCGCCCACGTCGCTTTCATCCCTTTCAGTGGCTCGAATGCTGCGGTTGGATTGGCCTGTTCTGGTTTACCGCGTGTTTCAGTCTGGTGTACATGCATCCCCTTCAGTTAAAACTGCAAACATATTGTGTTCGTCATTTGTAGAATTGAATGTGCCCGACAATCTTCAGTGCTCATGACAAGGTCAACTCGTCATGGGTTTTACCTGCCCTGTGCTTATGACGAGTTGACCTTGTCATGAACAATCGGGATCCTGAAAATCCAGCGCAGGAGGAGGAAACCCCTTAGCACCCAAGGTGTTTTTAAAAACATAGTTAGCCTTACTGGCTGGAATTCTATGGGGTTTATCAAACATGTCTTGCTTTTAACACCTGTTTTGTCCGATACTGTTAGGGCATGTATGTGTTTATAGGTAGATATATTCATACCTGCCAACTCTCACAGTGCCACCATGTGACACACAATATCGGCTTCCATCACACGGTCTCCCGGTGAGGAGCCGATATATCACGGAGGCCGAGAAAACGAGCTGAAAACCACTCTAAATAGTGATTTCCCCACTCCTATTTCGAGACTTTGAACTGCTGACGTACATTAAGGGGTGTTACAACAACCCAGGACATCGGCATCAACCTCAGGAAGCTTTTTTTTGGGGGGGGGAGGAAGGGGCTTGTGAGTAGGGTGGAGTCCAAAAGTGCTTCGTAGGTACTTCTAGGCCTGAGGCCCCGCCCTTCAAAGCCCCACCCCCTCCTCACATGGTGAGATTGTTCTTTTAGTTAACAGGTATGTATATTTAATTTATATGTCTCTCTAAGTACATCAAAATGGCGAGTCCATGGCATTTGGAGGTTATGGTGATTCCTGCATTATTAGCAAGTATGCACATTTTGAACATTTACGCCACTTGTTCTACTTTTTTATTTTTTAACCAATGCAGATTCATACAGTATGTTGGTTGGACATAATCTTTTCACTTGTATTACAAGCAGTGACATAGCAAGGTTGCCATGGGTTACAAAAATACAGCGATAATTTCGATGCAAGGGTCCACCAGTAGTGGCCGGTGGTGGAAATGCTGTTGGGCGCTGATGTGGGGCGGGGGAGGGGCAGGGTGGGGGTAGTAAACTACGAATTACGCCCGATTAGAGGTAAGCAAACATATAAATAAATAAAATAATTTCGTTGCGCGCACTGCATCGCCAAATGCGATGCAGCGCGCGCAACAAAATGTGTTTTATTTATTTATATGCTTACTTACCTCTATTCGGCCAGAATCCGTAGTTTACTACCCCCCCCACCAAGCCCCTTCCCCTCCCCACATCAGTGCCTGGCAGCACTCCCACCACGGGCCGCTACTGAGGTCCACACAGACCTGCAGGCCCTGGTGCAACAACACCTGCTGCACTATGGATAGCTACGCTACAAGTCTGGTGGAGATTGGGTGCTATTTCCTTCCATCTTTGCAGACTAAACTACATTTTCAAATTCTTCCTTTTGGAGTACCCTGTGCCACCTGCCACTTTTTGGATTATGAAACAGTTGCAAGAAGCAACTCTTCTTGCATATTACAGTATAATAAATACATGTATTATTAAAATCCCTTTCCGTAACTAAGTACTAGGAAGGGAATTCCAAAGTCACCGTTTCAGTTGTTATGTTGTTTGTGCCGTTAGATACAACAGCATTTCCTAGTAACACGTTCACCAATATCACAATGCTACATTTGTTCATTACAATGATGGAACTCACAATTTTCTTCTTCCATAAATGAATGAGGTAAATGAGGAAACACCAGTACCATGTTGTGCATGTCGATACTTTTCTCAAAAGCAGTTTTTGAAGATATTCACCCTTTTAAAGGAAGATCAAGAGGTTTGAATAGCAGTACTCCATCCGTCAGGGTGGTAGAGGACTTTACGTCCACCGCACTGATGGACTGCCAACGTCCAAATTTAGAGATCAGTATTGACCCCGTGATGATCTTTCTATCTTGACAGGAACCATGGTGATGCCATTTCCAGCCAAGGCATAAGAAGTTTGTTTAAGGCCCCCCAAAGTTAGAGTTTGTTATTGGACAACAAAAAACGAATGACCACTACACCTTGGATGTTGTTTCATCCTAGGGTATGGCGGTCATCATTTATTTTCTGTCCCTAACTGTCAGTTTTTTGTAATGGTGATTGACCAGAAAAAACTGTAGACTGTACAATCTAAATAGAGTGGGTGGTGTGTTGGCTTTACTCTGACAGCTACTGCGTTGGACTGTTGGTGGTAGCTTTCAAATGACAGAGCCATCGGGGGTTACGTCAGTGGAAAGCTGATGGTCTGCCCTCCTCTAAATGAGGCAAGCAGACCATCAATTTGGTCGACAGGGTACGCAGTTGCATTTTCAGAGGGAGTTATACGGGTCTAGGAGAAGGGTTTTTAGTCAGGTTTGAGAAAAGGGTGCACAGCTAAGTATTTGCGCAAGAATGATATGTGAATTCAATTAGAATCTGAGGTGCAAAGAGGTTGAGGGGATAAGCCCTATGACCCCCCCAATGTAGTGACAGCCCAGGCTGACACTGTGTACAGTACAAGACAAGAACCTATGCACTCTCTAATTATTGAACAATAGTGTCAATGTAGACATATGGGACAATGGACACAAAGCCTTTCATAATCAAACAAGTAAAACAAAAAGTAATAATTGGTTTTCTTGGAATCGGTCGTTGGAAAAGGTGTCTTTAATGTTCAACAGCACCCGCCGACACGTGTTTCGTCGCATGAGGGACAGTCTTCCCGCGACTCCTCAGGGCTAAGAAGAAAAGAAGTGTCGTTGGGAAAGTCGCTCTGTCTGTGATACTTCCGACCCAACAGGGCCAAAGACTGTTGATTGGTAGTGGTAGGTCGAGATACTCTTGGTCACTTATATCCGAGGTTCAGGAGATAGTGGGTGAATTCAATTGCGTGGGACACTCCAGTAGCGCTGAATAAGCAATAGTAGAATTTTTCTAAGAATTTGCTAATGCTGTCTCCACAATGAAATGGGCAACGAAGGACAAGCGGTGATCCTTCTGAGGAAATGCCTTGTGTGATCAGACGGGTACATCTATCACTGGTTCCTCTTTCCGTGTACCAAGTAGTGTCGGCCTGTTCTGTTGAACATTAAAGACACCTTTTCCAACGACCGATTCCAAGAAAACCAATTATTATTTTTTGTTTTACTTGTTTGATTATGAAAGGCTTTGTGTCCATTGTCCCATATGTCTACATTGACACTATTGTTCAATAATTAGAGTGTGCATAGGTTCTTGTCTTGCATTTCAGATGGAGTACCAATGCCGTCTAACTCTAAATAAAGCCCTAAGTCTGAGGATGAATTTTATCTTTGCATGAAATGAAGTTGGAAAACTGGAATTAGAAGGAATCCTGTGGATTCCAAGGGGCACCAAGACCGAAAAGCGTCATGGTAATCCTAAGAATTACATTGGTGACTTGGACTGCAGGATTGGCAGGAACCATGCCCCCCACCTGAGACTTGTGTTCAAATAATTAATAAATAAGCAGAGCTATCTACATTTCAGATTCAACCGTATTTGTGGTTGCTCTCTGAAGTATGATAGTAAATTGTACCTCATACTGTAGATGGCACTCATACAAACCAACTAATAGTGATTTACAGTAATCTTACAATATCTCCTCCATTTCAACATTGATAAGAATAACATAGGAAGTAGTGGACATCAGCACAGCATTTTTGGAAAAATGCCCTAATAAGACCATATTCACTGCTAAAAGAAAGAGAGCATAAAAAGAACACCGCTAAAGCTGCACCACCTGGTGTGATATACAGGGATTGACTGGCTAACCCATCCAAAATTTCCCTGGTGGGGGGTGGAGGGGAGCAATTAGAGACCTTTTTATGTAGGCCCATGGCTACGGCTACTGCTGGGCCTTTAGCACTGTACCTCTCCATGAGGTACAGTGCTAAACGAAAGAGAAGAATGTGCCGGAGAAAGACAAAGAAAGAAAAGAGACTACCAAAAAACTCCTTACTCAGATGCCCCTCCTTTTAAACCCATCTAAGATGTAGGATCCTTAACAGCTAAATATCAGGGGCAGCTCTTCCTTAATGACAGAAGAGCATCGCCCCACTCGGTGACAGCAGAGTAACCCAGGGCGTAGCGTGTGTAGCGGGGCTAGGTTGAGGTCCACGGAGTTGCAAACAAACTTTGTGGAACTCCGTGGAACTCGGTTACGCCGCCCGCCTCCACCCGCCTATTAAGAAGGAAGTTAACAGTAATTAAAAATAAACTTAAAACCACTTACCTCTTCAACGCGGCATCCCCGGGCTGCCCTCTTCCTCTTCCTCGCCGTACCAGTAATGCTTAAGAAAACTGTGCATGCGCACGCGTCTGCGCATTTCTCACAAGAAATGTGTATGCACGCGCGCATTCACAATTTTTTTAAGCATTATCGTTACGGCGAGGAAGAGGAGGAGAGCAGCCCGGGGGCGCCGCAGTAAAGAGGTAAGTGGTTTTAAGTTTATTTTTAATTACTGTTAGCTTACTACTTATTAGGGGGGTGGAGGCGGGGGCTGGCCAACTCCGCTCTACTATGGAGTGTGCGGAGATTTGCCTTCTCTGCGTTCTCCACGGAACGCGGAGAAGGCAAATCTCTGCACACACCGCGTGTGGAGCGCAGGTCTCCGCCCGGGGTTACAGCAGAGTTAAATATGTGAAAAATGAAATTATAATAAACCAATGTTATTATTGTTTAGATTTTTCTTCTTACCTGCAGGCTGCCAGCAAGGGCTGGGCCATGCACTCTATGTGCGACAGCAGTGGGGAGGAGGGGTGGTGGGCGCTACTAAGTGCACAAGACGGTTTGGCCAGCCAAACCGTCATGCACACTTAGCATTTCTCCACCGAGCTGTACAAAAAAGCCACAGGATCCCAGGCACCATCTGAGCAGGAAATCAGGCTGCTCAGACCAATGCCAGCGCTTCTCTCATGCTGGCAATAGTATTGAATAGTAGCTGTGCCAGTTTTGCTCACAGGACCACAGATGAGCTGGCAGGTCACCTTAAGTCCCACTTCCAAGGGTCCAGAACTAGGGTGGGACCACTTGGGAGGGTAAGACTCACAGCTGGCAGAGTCCAGATGCTGGGTTCAAGATTGAAGAAGCCTGTTCTGTCCCTGAAGCTCCTTATCAGGAGGCCAGCCAACTAGCCCTTAAAGTCACTCTGGTGGTCCGGGTTTCAAGGCATGGGTCCAGTCCTTTTCTCTGAGGCAGGAGGACAGCAGAGTGGCAGTCCAATGTACAGCAAAGTAGCACAGCATTCATTCTTCAGAGTCTTCAACGGGTCCAGATGTGTACTGAAGAGTTGGAGTCTGGGGTCCAATATTTATATCTGGTGTCCACTTTGAAGTAGAAGACGTTTCTGGTAGTTTCCAACCCCCAGAGGTATTTGGAATTTTCTGCTTCCCTGCTTGTCTGGGGTCAGTAAAGACTAGTGACAAACCCTTTGTGAGTACATTCAGGCAGAGCCTTTGTGATGTGTGGTAGGTGACAGCTCCTTCCCCTTGTTATGTCAGAGTGGTCTCTCCTGCCAACAACGGTCTTCTTTGTGTCTGACTGTCTGGGAGCAATCCACCAAGACCGGCTGCTAGCTACACCTACTCATGTGACCCAAGCCGGGCCAGACTGGGAACACAAATCGGCCCTGGCCATAATTCGGACCAGCTGTGGGGGTGGAAGGGTTCATAGAAAGCACTACAGCTGCTTTTGGTACATGGGGCAAATAATTAATTTACTCTCTTAATTTCTATGCAGGTAAGTACTTAATCAATAATAACTCAGATCGGATGAAAAAAGACAGAGTCCGTGGTGTTAGAGTTTCTAAGGGTTTTATTCCTCATAAAGGAATGGTCAAGACCAGGATATCATGTTCTGACCACCACAGGGGTGTCAGAAGGGATAGAGCGCTCTCGTTTATTGACAATACATAGCTTATATACTTGATTTATACCATAAGAATCAATGTAAGAGGCGTAACAGCTGAGAGAAGACAAGATAACAGTATACACGTGTTACTAGTACGTGATCAAGAGGCGTAAACTAGGCGTGAATCAGAGGTGTGTGCTAGAAACGTCACTGATAGGTGACGCAAGTGGGTGGCACCAAGGGGTGGTGCTAACAGAATTGTTGCAGTGTCAGCAGAAATCGGAAGCTTGGATGCGCGCGCAGCTGCATGACGTGTGATTGACGGGGTGCAGGGGACTTGACATTTACACTGACGGAAAGAGACAGAAGTCTGGCATGTCAGATCAACTTGTACTTCTATCATATCTGATATCTGATGTTTAGGAACTATACTATCTGGGCGGAAAGGTCTCTAGGGCAGAAGCTATTCTATGCTAACTGTGGATGCGTGTATAAGCGCCTAAGTGTCTACATGTGAAGCGTGGGGCATGGGGCCTTCCATGGAAGCATGGCAACAGAGGCTATGAATTACTTGCATTGAGACAGGTCGGCCCTTTGGCTCTGCAGCTGGAGAGGATGTTTACAGGATCTAGTAGGCAGGAATGCATTCTCGAGGAGCGGAACAGATAACTCGAAGGTTATAGTCAGTCTTGGCAGAAAGCAGGCTTGAGCTGAGCGCGAGGGGCCGCGCTGAAAGTAAGTCAGAGTTCACGGGTACAGAGGTAGCCTGGGCAGAGGCTGCCAGAGTCAGGAGCCACAAAAGAGGCTCGATGGCAGAAATTCAGGGCCTACTCTGAAAAGTGTACTACAAAGAGACGGTGGCATAGCATACTTAGGAACGGACTACATAATCCATTCAGGGTGGATCTGAAAGAGGACAGGTTAACGGTGGACGCAAATGTATTTGCGTCTTCATAGCTGGCACAGGAGGGAAGTTACATGCACTTTAAGCTGGTACATGGAGTCGGTGGGGTACGCGCTAGGGAACATAACATGACCAAAAATTTAATTTTCCTCATTCCCTCCTTGTTCCCTATGGACCCTTCATGAAATATCGATCCTCATAAATCGATCAGTTTGTTCATGTAGCATCATTTGTTCTTCTTTCTTTCGTTTACGTTTTGAGAGGAAACTGGAGTGTTCAATACAAGAAGTGGCACACAGTCCACAAATCGCTGGCCCACACTGCAGGCACAGGCAGCAACTGAATACTAGGACTAGGCCAATGCCTAGGAAGGATAGGATCTTCCATCCCCAAGCTGTTAACGTTGTCCAGAACCAACCGGACCAAGTCCAGGTGCCTGGATTCTGATGTATCTGATTTGCAATTTTATGAAGACGGGTGATAGCTTGATATACAGATGGTGCGTTTTGTGGTATGAAAACGCAGCAACTTGACCCGATGACCTTACAGGCTCCACCTCTATCTGCCAAGATGACGTCAATTACAAGACGGTTCTGAAGGACAACAACCCGCATGGCGGACTGCTCTTCTGTTAGGTTACCTAAGGCGGAGGCAGTTTCATTCACTACTGCTTCAAGTGTTCTAGTTAATCTGCGTATTAATTTACTATTCTGTACAGGGCCTAAAAAGAAAAAGAATCCTTTATTAAAATCGGTGTACTGTTCCCATGCCGTTTCTGTGTAGTCGACAAGTGGGATATCTCTTCTGGGTCTATTCTTTACTAGATTGGTATTTCTATGGTAATCAGGAGGAGCTAGAAAAACAGGTGGCAGAAGGAATGCAATGTAACAGGTACCATCCCAATCTGGAGGTAGACGAATGTATGCGGTATGACCACAAACAAAATATGAGTGACTGATAGCTTTAAAAGACGATTTTCCATGATCACTGAATTCGACCACGGTAGTGCATTTACTATGACCTAAGTGTACTGAACCTTTCTTTTTGATGCATAATTCACCAGTGACTGGCAATACTGACATAATTGGTAGAACTGGTGTGGCTTCGGATTCGACAGTAAGAATCATAAGGCTAATTGTATAATTACCTAATCCATATACTTCATTTTCTAGATCAGTTCCTATTCTGGTGGGGAGTCCCTCCTTATCTGGGTAACAGACGTCTAGCAGGACCAAGTTCAGATTTCCCCAAACCCAGCCCCCATTGAAAACAGCAATGTCGGGATCTAAAGAATTAATTATTTTAAACCATGCTCTGCAGGAGCCATTGTGAGTGAACGGATATGGAAAGAGAGGCAGAGCTCCCTTGTAGTTCTGGTAGGGAGGGAGTCGGCCACATATCCAGCAATTTGTAGCATTGTTAGTTTGATGAGAATGATGTAACATACTAATGAATGTGTTGTTGCGCAGCGCAAGTCTGTAGGAAAGCTCGTGAGGAGGTAGCTCACTAAAAGTGTGTTCAGCGGATACATTGTAAGCAGATTGTTCACGCTTGAAAATAGGGTAATAGATAGGCAATAGGATGCTAGTAATGATAATTAAAACACTGAGAATAAACATGATTATTAGTGTCACTATGCAGTGACTACGAAGTGATTTACAATATGTACGTTTCTTTGCTTCTCTCTCTCTATCTCTATCTCGATCTAGGGGATACATGTCAGAAACTATTTAACCGATTCACCTAGGGGAGGACTTAAACAATTAAACTGTCTGACTTGCTAGATCGTAATTTCATGCGATAATTTTCTTGAGGAGTCTTTTCTCTTTCAGATTCTGTAAAGTCTTTTTGTTTGACACAGTCTTTGGTGGGGGTGGACGAGTCTTGCTCAGGTTTCAGTCCGGAAATTTTTTTTATATGACTCGTATGGACCCACCCCTTTCTTCCCTCGATTTTCACTGCCGTCCTTGTTGTTAGAAGAACGGTCTTCGGAGACTTCCAGCGGGGCTCCAGCGGACTTTTCCTGTCAAAATTTCGGACGAGTACAGTATCACCAGGACGGACGTCGTGTGGCTTTACATCAGTGTTGTCAGGGAAGGCTGCGGCAACCTGTGAACGACATGATTGGAGTGCAGACATCAAGGAGGCAAGGTAATCTGTCAACATGTTAGAATCAACATCAGTAATCTTTTTTGGAATGGGCGTCCCCCACATATTCGGTGGTCTTCCAAAGACCACCTCGTACGGAGATAGCCCTGATCTCGAATGGGCAACCATTCTCATATAGAATAGTGCCACTGGCAGGGCGACTATCCAGTCGACCCCTTTCTCCTTACATATTTTGGCAAGGCGGATCTTTAGTGTCTGGTTATGCCTCTCAACAAGGCCTGCGGCTTCTGGATGTCGGACACAATGGAACTTCCACTGGTATCCCAGTAATAAGGAAACTTCTTTCATTAATGCAGATGAGAATGGCTGGCCGTTATCTGAGTACACGACACGAGGCAGGCCGTATCGTGGGAAGAATTCACGAACCAACTGCTTGGCAGTGGTCGGAGCAGTGTAATCTGGGACTGGGTATGCTTCGGTCCAGCGGGACAGAGCACAGACAACTACGAGAACATATTTAAATCCTCGACAACGGTCCATCTGGATATAATCCATCTGGAGGACTTCAAAAGGGTGATCGGGAGGATGAAATCCACCTTGCTCTACAGGGACGCTTTTACCTGGATTGAACTGACAACAGATCATGCAAGTACGCACTTTCTGTTTTGCTGCTGCTCGTAAGTGTTTATTGTTCCAGAGATTTTGCAAACTGTCTAGCATTGCCTTCTCTCCTAGATGTGCAGGACTATGTGCTGTATTTATCATGACTTGAACCATAGAGTCAGGGAGAAACCATGTAGATTTTCCCTTCGTCATCCAACCTTGATCTGTCTGGATCCCTCCTAGTTCAATCCATTTCTTTATTTCTTCTGGAGTAGCATGTGTCTGAATGTCAATAACATCTAGTGTGGGATCCCTGACTGTCATACAGTTTGTCGGATCTGTTGTCTTTGTCGTATCAGTTGTCTGAGTGTGAGTCAGTGCTGTATGTTTTGCTGTCTGATCTGCCAGGTCGTTACCCTGGGAAACAGAATCTGTGACTTTAGTATGTGCTTTACACTTCATGACGGATATGGCTGAAGGCAGATGTATTGCTTCTAACAGTGCTTGAATGAGAGGACCATGTTGTATCTTGGCACCATGAGAGGTCAAAAAACCTCGTTCTTGCCACAGCATGCCGAAGTCGTGTACGACTCCGAACGCATAACGGGAATCTGTGTATATGTTGACATTTCTGTTCTTGGCTAGAATACAGGCTCGGGTCAGAGCGACGAGCTCTGCCGCTTGAGCAGACAGTGTATCAATACGATGTGTTTCTTTAACTTCAGTTTCAGTGGTCACTGCATATGCGGCCACTAACTCTCCTGTACTTGTTCTCATGCATGAACCATCTACATAAAGTGTCAGGTCTGGGTTTGTCAATGGAACATCGGTTAAATCTCGTCGGGGCTTTGTTACTGCATTAATGATCTCTATACAATCATGCGGAGCTGGATCTGTCATATCTGTAGGTAACAGTGTTGCTGGGTTCAGGATACTGCAGCGTCTGATTTCTATGTGTGGCTGGAATAATGTCAACTCGTAACCTGTCAGTCGTGCTATAGTCAAGTGTTGAGTTTGGGTTCTGTTTAAAAGAACCTCTACAGAATGTGGGACTTGTACTGTTAACTGGTGACCTAGAACAATTGAATCGCTTTGTCTGATTGCTAACGCTGTTGCTGCTACTGACTTTAAGCACGCAGGGAGTGCCTGGGCTACGGAATCCAATGTACTTGAAAAATAAGCGCAAGGCTTATGTGAACCTGCTTGATCTTGAGTGAGGACAGACAATGCTGTACCGTCACGTTCTGTAACAAAAAGTGTAAACGGTTTGCTGTAACATGGTGTCGCTAAAACTGGTGCTTGGCATAATGCTTTCTTTAATTCCTCAAAGGCTTGTGTATGTTCCTGAGTCCAAGGGAGGGCAGGCGAAGTTGCTGCCTCCTGTGTCGTTAACTGGATGAGTGGTTTAGCTAGAAATGCATATTGAGGAATCCATTGTCTGCAGTATGAGGTGAGGCCTATGAAGGCCCGCACTTCCTTTTGTGTCTGTGGTCGTGGCATATTTACAATTAACTGAATGCGATCGGGAGTGAGCTGTCTCCCCACTTTGGACAGCAAGTGACCTAAGTACACAACTTGCTGAACACAGAATTGTAGCTTCGAAGGAGACACCTTGTGTCCCTTGTCGGCCAGGAAATGCAAAACTGTTAACGATGCTTGTTCACATTCGGGCTCACTTCGTGCGGTGATCAGTAGATCATCGACGTATTGCAGTAAAGTGGTGTTAACTGGCATTTGAATACAATCTAGTTGTCTTTTCAGTGCTTGACTATAGATGCTGGGGCTTTCTGTAAATCCTTGAGGTGCGCGGGAAAATTTGAAACTTCGTCCGTTTAAACTGAATCCGAAGAGATATTGGCTCTCCGGATCAATAGGTACACTGAAGAAAGCGTTCTTGAGATCTATTACAGTAAAGAACGTTGCTTCTGAATCAATAGCAGTCAATAGGGAAGAGATATCGGGGACCACAGGATACTGTGGTACAATACATTTGTTCAGCTCTCGAAGATCAATCACCAGCCGATATACTGGCGGTGCATTGCGGTCTGTACGTTTAAGAATTGGAATGATGGGTGAATTACAGATATTGGAGTCGGTCTCTACGACCACCCCCTGGGCAATAAGCTCTTCAATGATTTTCAGTAAAGCCACTACAGCATCGGGTGGTAACTTGTATTGTCTGATTCTGGGTAGAACAACTCCTGTCTTGAGTGTAACACGATATGGAGTGATATGCATACAACCTACATCAGCTGGGCCTTTTGCCCATAAGTGATCTGGTACATTTTTCAATCTGACATCAAAATCACGTAAAACATAATGACCCTTGAAATCCCGTAGAAAGAGTCTGACTCCCTCCGGGGAACAGCATATTATAGCTCCTAGAGCCTTCAGTGTTTTAATTCCTAACAGATTTTCTGGACATGATTTCGTAAGTAACAAATCTGTAACTCGGGATAATGGACCTACAGCTAATGGTACTGGTTCCGATACTTCATTTACAATAGGCTGTCCTGAAAAACCAAGGGATACATTCTGTGAGCCTGAGAGGGGTGCCCCTGGGACTTCATTGTGACTGATTGTAGTGCGACTTGCCCCTGTGTTGATTAAAAACTTTCTGTCTTTTCCCAATACGTGACTGTGTACATAAGGACCTTCTTGATCTACGGGAATTTCAATAAGAGGCAAACCACTTCCCCTCTCTAGGCTGTTTCATGTGTATCGGGGGTAATCTGGATATGCAGATTGGGCATACTGGTACATCTGTTGTGAGACTTGCTGAGTCGCGGCAATGGGCTGTGGCTGCGGTACTGCTACTGTCTGTGCTGGGTGGGGTGGAGCATGCATAGGTTGTGTATTCTGCATTGGCTGTTCGTTCTGTGAGGTCTGTTGATGACCATGTTCATGTCTAGGCGGATGCGGTCTTTCTTTAGTTTTACCTGTCGCGATGTTGTGTTTCAGGACTGGACATTCATGTACGTAATGACCTGGCTGCTTGCAGTAATTACATGTCCCTTTAACGGGAGCTGCAGAATGATTAGTCTGGGCCCCACCTTTTCTTTGACCGTCGGCTGGGACCGTCTGAGCTACTAACATTTTCATTTTCGTGTCTTTCATACGTTTCTGTTCCTGATCTTGTTCTTCCCTAATTCTGTTCTGGTGATATTGTAACATTTGTAACATCTGGGATGGCGTATTTGCTTGCCAAGTACTTTCAACTTTGTACACTCTATTTTTAACTAATGGTAGGGAATTCTCGACTAATTTTGATACAAAAAGGTGTGGATATGACTCGCTACTAGGTTGCAGGCCACTATTTATAATGAAACATTTCTCGAATCTGGAATAGAAGTCACTAGTATCTTCATCTTGTTTCTGTTTACAGGACGAGATTGCGTCCCAATCTTCCTTTCTAGTTGTCAATAATCTTGGCAAAACCTGTACTATCAAACCTGGTAATGCTTTAGTCCTATCCCCAAGGCCTAACCCTGGGATCCGTTTACTTTCTTCGTCTTCTATTTCTGCCCATGCTATCTTAGACTCTCCCACCTCCCAATCTTTTTCCTTTAATTTCTCGTAAATGCCCGTGGGCAACAGTACTTTTAACATTTTCATAATATCATCATACGTGTAATCTCCCATCAGTAACATGTCTTTGAGCTCTCTGTGAAAACCTGCAGGGTCTTTATCGTGACACGAGACTAATTTCTTCATTTCTAACAGTTCTAACTTAGTCAGTGGTGTGTGAACATACACACGTTTCAGGACGTTATCCGTACCCATAACTGGGTGTACTTCTCGTAAGGGATTCTGACTTTCAATGCCACTACCGCATTGCATGTAATACGTTTTCCTCTCTGGAGGCGGCGGGGGAACATATTCAGAGCTTATGAAGGTGTTATACTTACGTCGTTGTTCTAGAATTATTTGTATTAACTTGGTACTGAAACCTCTCCATCTATCCATGAGTAGTGCTTCTAATGTTTCGTGTAAGGGACCTGGATCAGAATGATGGTTTCTGAACTTGATGAGGAGGTGCTGAATCATGTATACACCCGCTATTTTCTGCTCTTCTGGGGAAAGGTTCAAGAATGTCTGCACTAACGTATCATCATTATATATGTCTGTGTTTTCGGCCCATAACACGGCTGACCGGGCTAGTTCCTGTTCATCCATAGAATTGAGTACATGGTACCCCACTCGGTCTCGAAGCCTTTTATCAGTTTCCTGGAACTGATGTTCAGAAGAATTCGGGTTTGTTAAAGCAGAGAAAAGAACTCTCTTGCTTTCCGGACGAATACCTTTCCTAAGGTAATTTCCCTTACCTACATACGCTATAGTATCTGTAGACCTTCCTGGTGCTTCATGTTCTTCTTCCTCCTCGGAGGAAGCTTTATCATTTTCTTCCCGATGTGCAGTTAATACTGCCTTTCTAATTTTCTGGGACATACTGGCTATGCAAGCCCCCCTATCATGTTTTCCTTCGGCTATATTTTGACCCCACTTGTTTAATGCGTCTAATTCACTTTGATCTGTCTCGGGCCTGTCTCGTTCTCTTATTACACAATTTATGAAAAATCGTAATATCTGTGCTTGAATGTCAACTTTCTGTTTATGCATGGCATCTTTGACACTGTCAGGGTCTTTCCCTGTCTGTATAAACTCATATAGTCTGTTGAGACGTTCCTTCATTCCTACATAGCATAGCAAGCTATCAGTGGCAGATCTTAACCGTAGGGATGCTAATATCATTAGATCGTTTCTTCCGGGTACTGGATCATATCTGCAAACTGACATGTTTTCTTTAAATGCGTCAAGACGCGACAAGTGGGGAGACTGTACTGAGTGGGGAGACTGAAAAGGATTCTGTGTGTCCCTTAAATGGAATCTGTGTGTTGGTGGCGGGGTCTGAGGACCCGCAGTCGCACCTCCTGAGGCGGATGCTTGGGCATTATCTCTCCGTGGAGTCTGTATCTGAACTTGAATTTGTCGTTTAGTAAGATCAGGTAGGACTTGTTTCGGTAAGTCAGTCTTGAGTGCGGGAAGTGGCGGAGCTGGCGGAACAGGGGAGGTCTGTCGCGGTACCGGCGGAACATGATCTGGGGGCGCAGTGCCACCCCCATCCCTGTCAGTAGGCAGGGGACGAACAGGCAGATTGGTGTAAGCTGGTGCTACATCCTCTAAATATGAATTTAGGAATATGTCTTTAGTAGTTTTATGCATTACTTTAGTTGGAACTAATGGTGTCGGTAAGTTTTTCGGTATTTCTGATAGGGCTTCAGATGTGCCATCTGCTGCAAGATACATACCGTTTACAAGGTTATTTCGGGCACGGTCTATTTGTTCTGTTTTTACTCGGATCCCTTCAGTAACTAATTCGTTTTCTTGGTCTTTCTCTGATTCTTTAAGTCTGTCTTCTCTACGGAGTGCTTTGTCAGCACGCTTACGTGATTCCTTACGCCAAAATTCTATGGCGTCCTTCTGAGATTGTCTAGCTTTCTTTTTCCATAATGCTTCTTCTACCCTCATGATGCACTCGGCATCCCATGTTCCGGTAACAGGCCATCTGTGTCTTTCGTCTAGGTGTTTGGTGTAATCGGCCCATAAATCTAGATATAATATGGCATCTATGCCATGCTTGTTGTACATAAAATTGCCTGGAGTGTCCCTAGGGGGAATAGGAATTTCTTCCTCCAGTATCCCTTTCCTAGTTCCTATCTGCTTTAACTTGTTGAAAAACTGCATTTTGCTTACTTATTACTGAATGCTTAATCCTTATACCTGAGTACTCTTGACAGCTAGGTTATACGAGGAACACAATAATACACATTTAAACAGTCACATTCATACCACAACATTAATCACATAAGAACATTGAAGACATAGATGACTACCCCCCTATACTGGATGTACTGCTCAACAGTACAGATACACTGGTGTAACAGTGCAGAAATTCGGAATACTAGATATACTGCTAAACAGTACAGATGCACTGCCTAAAAACAGTGCAGACCGGACTTGCGTACCCAAACCCGTCTAGATACAACCCGGCAATGGTACTCACCGGGAAGCACGGACACAGAAGGCCTCGGAAAACTTCGACTGGACTCGACTCGGTACTTCGGAATACTTCGGAAAACTTCGGAAAACTTCGGAAACCTGGTGGGCCTCTTAACACCTCGGACCTTGCTTCTTTCGGCTAGGCTCTGGTCGGGATCCTCCGCACTCCTCACCGCCTCGTCTGGGCACTGGTCGCAGTCTTCGTCACCTCCTTGAGTCAGAGGGAGATGCAGGAAATCCTGCCGGTACGCGTAGGTTCCGTCTAACTGACGGCAGGGGACAGAGCTTGCAACGCACCAACCGGCGCGTGAGGTGGGGGAGGGGTCCCTATTCGGGCGCCAAAATGACGTAAATAATTAATTTACTCTCTTAATTTCTATGCAGGTAAGTACTTAATCAATAATAACTCAGATCGGATGAAAAAAGACAGAGTCCGTGGTGTTAGAGTTTCTAAGGGTTTTATTCCTCATAAAGGAATGGTCAAGACCAGGATATCA
The DNA here is from genome assembly GCF_964263255.1 of Lissotriton vulgaris. Taxonomy (NCBI): domain Eukaryota; kingdom Metazoa; phylum Chordata; class Amphibia; order Caudata; family Salamandridae; genus Lissotriton; species Lissotriton vulgaris. The sequence goes on from NC_141690.1 coordinate 158,010,074, forward strand.
TGTTCTGACCACCACAGGGGTGTCAGAAGGGATAGAGCGCTCTCGTTTATTGACAATACATAGCTTATATACTTGATTTATACCATAAGAATCAATGTAAGAGGCGTAACAGCTGAGAGAAGACAAGATAACAGTATACACGTGTTACTAGTACGTGATCAAGAGGCGTAAACTAGGCGTGAATCAGAGGTGTGTGCTAGAAACGTCACTGATAGGTGACGCAAGTGGGTGGCACCAAGGGGTGGTGCTAACAGAATTGTTGCAGTGTCAGCAGAAATCGGAAGCTTGGATGCGCGCGCAGCTGCATGACGTGTGATTGACGGGGTGCAGGGGACTTGACATTTACACTGACGGAAAGAGACAGAAGTCTGGCATGTCAGATCAACTTGTACTTCTATCATATCTGATATCTGATGTTTAGGAACTATACTATCTGGGCGGAAAGGTCTCTAGGGCAGAAGCTATTCTATGCTAACTGTGGATGCGTGTATAAGCGCCTAAGTGTCTACATGTGAAGCGTGGGGCATGGGGCCTTCCATGGAAGCATGGCAACAGAGGCTATGAATTACTTGCATTGAGACAGGTCGGCCCTTTGGCTCTGCAGCTGGAGAGGATGTTTACAGGATCTAGTAGGCAGGAATGCATTCTCGAGGAGCGGAACAGATAACTCGAAGGTTATAGTCAGTCTTGGCAGAAAGCAGGCTTGAGCTGAGCGCGAGGGGCCGCGCTGAAAGTAAGTCAGAGTTCACGGGTACAGAGGTAGCCTGGGCAGAGGCTGCCAGAGTCAGGAGCCACAAAAGAGGCTCGATGGCAGAAATTCAGGGCCTACTCTGAAAAGTGTACTACAAAGAGACGGTGGCATAGCATACTTAGGAACGGACTACATAATCCATTCAGGGTGGATCTGAAAGAGGACAGGTTAACGGTGGACACAAATGTATTTGCGTCTTCATAGCTGGCACAGGAGGGAAGTTACATGCACTTTAAGCTGGTACATGGAGTCGGTGGGGTACGCGCTAGGGAACATAACATGACCAAAAATTTAATTTTCCTCAGGGCAGATATTGCAAAACCGGCCCTGGTAACAAAAGCGCCCCCCCCCACCCTGGTGGTCCACAGGGAAAATGCCCGGAACCCGCTACTGCCAGTTTGGCCCTGGACCCAGACAGGCTGCAGGCACCAAATGGTTAGGACAAAAACATGCCAACTTTCTAAAAGTGCAAAAACAACAAGGTGATGGATAAAATGATTGAAATAATCTCAGTCACTGGCAATCCATTGTTTTTCATTTACTAGGCTACCTCACTTTAGGCTGAGCCATATGCAATTCAGTCTCGACCCTGTTCCTCACGGGAACAGTCCAGCCATAACTGCCAGACCAGATCCTCCCTGAATTGGAACACCAGCAACCCATGACAGGTTTTGCCTTATTAGGGCTCTTTAGCCAGGTATAGCTTAGGGACCTGGCTCACAATTAGGGATGGACTGTTCCCATTGGACCACAGTCAAGACTGATTTGGATATAGCTCAGTTCTAGCAATTCATCCATCACTTTTTGTATACTTTAGTGTGTCACCCTAGGTGGCATGGGTAGGCTCAGACGTGGGTCCTGTGCACACTGTGTAACTTAACTTAGCTGTACCTGGCTGATGAGCCATAACAAGGGCAAAACTGATTCTGGGTTGCTTGTATTCCGGTTCAGGGCGGACCTGGCTTGTCAGTTCAGGCTGGACTGTCAGGGGATATTTTAGATGATGGCAGTAATGATGGGGAGTCCCTACCAGAAAATGCCCCTGCCAACTTGAAAGTTCATATGGAGTTATTTTAAATGATTTGGGGTAGCTCTACTTTGTATCCAGTTTAATCACACATTCTTGGTCAGTGGAATGGGTACATTCTCCTACCAATACTGAATTTTAATCAGCACTCTACCCTCTTTTAAAGCCTTCAAAAAGAACGTAAAGGCCTTTCTGTACCAACTCTACTGCTCCTCGTGTAACAGCAGAGCTCATCAAACCACTGCTAATGAGCTTATTGTACTATTGTGTACGTTCACCTCTGTGATTGTATTCTCCCCACTCCAGAGACTCGTCCCATCCTTTCTTCAAAATGCACAATTATGCTTCCATGGATCCTTACTACCTATAAAGTGCATTGAAACCCATTTAGGGCTGGTCATGCAATATAAAATTACTCAGTAAATAAATAAATAAATAAACTTAAAAACAGTTTTCAACCTCCCTGTATTCACAACAGTGCTCTCTTAAACTTACCTTCTGCACCACAAGAGGGGTACACAAATCATTTTACAATAATAGAGAAAGTTAAGTACCATTGTATCTTCTGTGAGGAGGGCAGTGGCAAGATAGAGACCATAGGGGTAGGGTAGTCTTTGTCTCAAATTGAATATGTTTTCCAGTGTTTCATTTGTAAACAAATAATTGCCAGGGCCCTCCTCAGGAGGCCACTGCAGCTTTCACCACCCTTTGCCCCTGCCAGTGTTGCCAATGACATACCTACATAACTACTCAACATTACACAAACACAAGATTGACATTTCAGACTGTTCGAGGTCCCCAAAGCTATTCAAATGGCTTAGGCGGTAGATATTAGTTGTTTTTAATGTGTAATGAATTAATAAACAACTATTTTTCTGCTCATCTTTAAAAGACACAAACAGCACCACCTTGTGGCAGATGTCATAAATGCTGGTGTTGACAATTTAGTGCCGTTGCCGAGCACCAGAAACCACTGGCTCAAATTAAGCACTGTATTTTTGCCAGAGAAAGTTGAATTGCAGACTGTCCTTCTCCATCAATGGGCAATAGTTACACCAGATCCATGTATTTCTTAAATGATACAAGGGTGCAGAATAGAGTTTTTCTCTCACTCAACCTTTTTCTCCTAGACCTAATATTATTTTTTTTAAATAGAGAGGACTTATGGAGGAGGAGTACTGGGAGTTGCTTTACATGGTATCATGAGAGATAGTGCAAGATCCTGTGCATGGGGTTGTCCTTAATCTCTTCTTGTTGAGGAAGGGAAGCAAGAATTATTTTCTGGTGCTAAATCTCTAGTTGTTGAATAGTTTTGTTATAAGCAGACATTTTCAAGATGGAAAGTGCTCATTGTCTGAGACGCTCCTTTCAGAACTTTGGATAGGATGCTGAAAATAGACTTGTCTTTTGGCTCACTTTCATCATGCTAACAGGCAGTTTCTTTATTTAGGATCAGGGCACAAAAAATACCAGTTTAAATCTCTGCTTTTCAGTCTTTCCTCAGCCCATCACTTGGTAGTTCTACACAAGTGCCATGGCAAAGAGAAGGTTGCGTATCAGGGCAGCTTGTTGCTCAGGTCAGTATCCAAAGCTTTTAGAGCTATCTGTAAATCATTCCATACTTACTGGACGTGACATCATTGGTGTGGTTTTCCTCAAACATTTTGCCATCCATCCTCTTGTTTTTGCTGGCTTTAGGACTCTGCACGCTTTTCCATTGCTAATCAGTGCTAATGTGCTTGTGCTCTCTCTGTTAAACATGGTGAAACTGGCTGACACCCAATTTGCATATTTCATTTACTTGCAAGCCACTAGTAAAGTTGTACTACACATACCCAAGGCCTGTAAAACAAATGCTATTAGTGGGCCTGCAGCACTTAATGTGCCACCCACTTAAGTAGCCTTTAAAAAATGTCATAGTCCTTCCAATGCAGCCTGTGTGTAAAGTTTTAAACTGCCATTTCAACCTGGCAAAGTAAACCTTTTCCCAGGCCTAAACCATCCTTTTTAATAAGTATAAGTCACCCGTATGGTAGACCTTAAACAACCCATAGGGTAGGGTGCAGTGTATTTAAGAAGTTGGACATGCACTTTTGACTATCACATGTTGTGGTAGTGAAACATTCTTCAATTAGTTTTACATTACTGCAATGCCTACCTCTCCCGTAAGATAACATAGGGTTAACTCAATAATTAAGGGCTAATTTTCAATTGGGAGCCAGCAGGAATGTTGAGTTTGATGTATAAAGAATTATAATTTAAATCCCCTTTTAATGGTAAAGTCAGATTATAAATCACAATTCTGAAAATTACAACTTTAGAAAGTTGAGATTTTCTTGTCTTAAACATTTAGTGCCTGCATCCTGGGTCACATGACTGGGTGTAACTGGCAGTTGGTCTATGTATATTGCTCCCAGACCATGAAACAAAAGGGAATAGATGTTGGCAAGATGCTCCATCTCTGACTCCATGACAGGGAGGCGCTGTCACCTACCACACTTGCACATCACAAAGGCTCTACCTGAGCACACTCACAAAGGGTTTGACACTAGTCTTTTGTGACTCCTGGCAAGCTGGGGCCAGGCCAGAGAGGCAGGAATTTCCAAGCACCTATGGAGATGGAAACATCTTGAAATGTCTTTTATTTCAAAGTGGGCATCAGATACAAATAAACCCAAGTCTTCAATATAGCTTTTAACCTGTGGAAAACTAGAAGGACTGATGTGTGCTCTGCAACAAGGACCACTGCTTTGTTGCCCTGCTGCCCTACTGCCTGAGTGAAAAGACTGAACCTGCATTTTAATCCACGACCACCAGAGTGACTGCAAGGGCTCGTTGGCCGGCCTCCTGATCAGAGCCTGAAAGAAAGTAAACATTCCAATCACCTTGGACCCAGTACATGGACTCTGACTGCTGTAAGCCCTACCCCAATGTGGTGCCACCCCGGTAATGAACCCTTGGAAGTCGGCGTGAAGGTGCTCTGCCAGCCAAATTGTGGCCCTATGGATAGAACTGACAGAGTGTGAGCAGGCTCCATTTTGGAACAGCTTTAGCGCGACACATCCCTGATGCCGTCCCTCGCATTGCAACCTGCTGTCTTCTCAGAATTGCTGTGGTACATCCTCAGCATCCTAGACATTGATGCAGGACTTCGTATTACCGCCCCCCAGCTTCTTTGAAACTCCATGTGTGCAAAGCATCTTTGATGCAGGATTTTGTATTGAAGCCCCTCGACGACAGCATTCTCAACAACCATGCAGGATATTGTAAAGTAAAGTCTTGTAGGCAGGTAGAGTTCTTCAAGTCTTCTTTATTAACAGGTAAGAAGAAGGCAATACAGCGACATGAAGCACATCCTCCGCTTTCCCTTCCAGTAACCGACTCCCTCCCACAGCATTCTCCCTGACCCACATTCCACGCATTCCACACGAGACATACACACACGCGCATGCATACACATACACGCGCCATACACACAAGACATACATGCGCACAACACATGACACGATACCACACACCCTCCTCCTCAAACAGCTTAAGTATCCACAAACAAAATCATCCTAAACTGAAATCAGAAAACCGGACAGGCAACTTCCTTACCCTTCCACTACGGCGAGGGCATTCATCATCAACGCCCAAATTAGAGGAAGAAGGTCCAGCATCGCCAGCATCCCCAACATCATTACTAGACTCACAATCGGTGCTACAGCTACCTGCATTGCTAGATGGCGCTAACTCCTTTACAAGACCAAAATCATCACCTAACAAATAACCGCTACAAGACCCGCCATCATAATGTGCACCTGCCACACCACTCCTCTCATTACAAAAAGTCAATTGGCGAAAATTCCACCTTTTACCGTCTTCTAATTCAACAGCACTACCAAAAACCTTTATTACCCTCAGGGGTTTAGACCACACACTTTCACCTTTCAATACTTTCCTAGGGTTCTTCACCCTAACCATCTGACCGATTCTAACTAAGGGCCAAGCGCGTCTATTACCATGATACTGCTGATTACGATCTTGGTACTTCTTAACCTCAGATCTGACTTCTTCATCAATATTCTTAGTGTTGCATTGCATCTTATCGTTTCTTTTCCTCAACCACCAAGGTACCAGCCCAGAGAAAGGTTTTCTACCTCTCAAAATCTCAAAAGGTGTTTTCCCTGTAGCTGAATGGGGAGTAACACGATAAGCAGTCAGCCTCTCTTGCAAAGCCTTCCTCCAAGGCAAACCTGCGCTCAGTGCCAATTCAATCGCTTCCTTAACCACTCTGTTGAAGCGTTCAACTTGGCCGTTTCCTTCTGGGTGATATAATGATGATTTAATGTGTTTGATACCCATCACCAGTAAAAATTCTTCCATCTTCTGTGACACAAATTGGGGACCATTGTCTGAAACTAATATTTCAGGGACACCCTCTCTCGAGAATACGTCCTCTAGAAATTCAATAACCACATCTGTTGACATCCCACTTACCATTCTTACCTCGGGCCATTTGGAATAATAGTCAACTAGTACAATGGCATAACAGTCCATAGACGCCACAGCAGAAAAGGGCCCCATAAAGTCAATAGCGACCTTTTGCCACGGATATTCGGGTAACTCCACCATAGTTAATGGTACCTTCAATGGTTTAACCACCTTATCACTAGTACTACAGAACTTGCAATCCCTTACCAATCGGTCCACCATGGAATCTACACCTGGCCACCAAAACCACTCTTTGACCCTCCTTTTTGAACTGGACATACCACCATGCCCTAAGTGGCTTTTCTCAGCAATATCTTTCCTTAAACCAATGGGAGGAACAATCCTGTCGCCTCTTAGAATAATATCATTGACAATACACAATTCATCTCTAATTTTAGAAAACGCAACACATTCACCACATAAATTGGATTCCCTTGGCCAACCCTCAACTATAAAACGTTTGACCTCCTTCAAAACTACATCCTTCTCCATCTCATTCATCCAAGACGTTTCAGAAATACCACTCATGGCATCCTGAGTACTTACAAGAAATACATCCTTAGCAGTAAATGCTACTTCACAATCAGTATTGGTTTTGACCTCCTTAGAATCCACATTGGGTAGTCTGGATAAACCATCCGCTACTACGTTATCTCTACCCGGAATGTATTCTATGTCGAAACTAAACATTTGCAGCTTTGAAGCTAAACGATTTAACCTTGGAGTTAAATTTTTTCCTCCCTCAGGTCTTAAAATGTTCACCAATGGTTTGTGATCAGTGCAGATTTTAAACTTCCTCCCCCACACGTACATTCGAAATCTTTCAGCTGCCCATGAAGCAGCCAACAATTCTTTCTCTATTACGGAATAATTCCGCTCCGCTTGGGTTAAAGTGTGTGAAGCATATGCTACCACCCATTTTTCAGACTTGACTCGTTGGGAAAACACAGCACCAATTCCATAACCAGATGCATCCACAGATAGCACACATTCAGCCGTTGGTAAAAAGGGTTTCAGACAAGGAGTAGTAACTATCTCCTTCTTCACTTTCTCAAAACATGTCTTTTGTTGCTCACCCCATGTAAATACTACGCCTCTTTTTAATAATGATCTCAAAGGCTCAACCTTTGAAGCATAGTTCTCAATAAAACGTGAATAAAACTCTGTGAGCCCAAGGAATGACATCAATTGTTCTTTGCTAGTAGGCTCCGGAACAGCTAAAATAGCATCTACATGACTGATTTTAGGTCGAATGCCATCCTTAGATATTACATGTCCTAAGTATTCAACTTCAGATTTCCCAAATACACATTTCTCATTTTTGATAGTTAGCCCACTTCTTCTCAATGCATCTAAAACCTCAAATAAACTCTTGTCGTGACATTCTTTGTCTTTCCCATATATCAAAATGTCGTCTTGAAACACCTTGGCATTTTCAATGCCCTGTAAAACTCTGCACATTTCCCTTTGGAATACAGCAGATGCACTAGCGAGACCAAATGGCATCCGTTTATACCTAAACATTCCTTCTGTAGTGATGAAGGCAGTGCAATGTTTAGAATCGTCCTCTAACACAATTTGGTGGTATGCACTGGTTAAGTCTATCTTGGAAAACCAAGATGAGCCACCAACAGAAGACGTAAGTTCCTGCAGATTAGGAAGAGGAAATGTGTCTACCCAAATAGCTTCATTTAAACACCTTAGGTCCACACACAGTCGTAAATCGCCATTAGATTTAAGCGAAATTACGACTGGCGAAACCCAATCTGAGCTTTCAACAGGTTCGACAATACCATCACTACACAGTTTCTTAAGTATCTCACCTAACTTCTCTCTATAACTGATGGGCACATTCCTAAGTTTTTGTCGAATAGGACATGCACCTTCTCTTAATATTATTTTGTGCTTGAACCCAACCATTTTGCCGATCCCATTTGAAAATACATCAGGAAATTTTTCTTGTAGGTTTGAGTAAGCATTATTCTCAACGCACTCATCTTGAATAGAGTACACAGGACACTCACGTCTGGGGTCGATTTTCATGCCCAAATCAAAAATGTGTGGCCACCCCAAAATAGTCGCACCTTTGTCAGCCACATAAATTTTACCCTGGCACGAATTACAGCCAAAGGTTATTTTAGCACTTATGAACCCTTCTAAAGGTATTTTATGCCCAGTGTAACTACCAGGACGTACATCAGGACCTAATAATGGTCTGGTAGGCCAAAGGGATTTAAACAAATCCATGCCCATGATGGTGTACCATGCACAAGAATCTACCATGACCTTTACTTCCAAACCATCAATATTGACAAGGCATGATGGTAGTTTTTTTACCTTATTTGTCCCTTTAACTGATTCGTCCTGTATACTACATACATCACCTACAACGTGGAACACATCATCTTGATTATTAGCATGGACACAATTAATGTCATCTTGCTCATCATTTTGCAAATAGTTAACTTTCGCTTTGAAATTTCGACAGACTCTAGTAAAATGTCCCTTTTTTTTACAGTTAGTGCATATTTTGTCGAGAGCCGGACACCACTTATAGTTTGCTAGATGAGTCGAAGACCCACATCTAAAACACGCAAACTTTTTTAGTTCATTAGCTTTCTCATAAGTTTTTTCATTTCCCTTTTTACTAGAATAAGATGAATAACTAGTCATCTTACTATCAGTCTTGGGTTTATAACTATCAACTTTATTCACTGCATTGATTGATGTAGAATCAATATCATTTTTCTCATTTCTAACCTCACGAATGCATTGGTCAGAAATTTCTACACCTCTAGCAACCTCAATAGCATTTTTTAATGAAGTACTTCCAGACGACCATAATTTCTCCTGAATTTTTTTAGATTTGGTCTTCATAAGGATCTGGTCTCGCAAAACCTGATCGTATGTGATAGTTTCAAATTCACACGTGACTGCTAAACCCCTTAAAGCTGAAACAAACTGGTCAATTGACTCATCACTTTTTTGAGCCCTTGAATAAAACTTAAACCTTTCCATCACTATGTTAATTTTTCTTCCAAACCTTTCCTGCATTTGTTTGACAGCACATTGATAAGTACCCATATCTCCAGCATTTTCAATTTTCGGTAAATTTTTGAACTCCCTTAAACCTACAGCACCTAACCTATGTTTAAGTAATGATACCTTCCTATCTTGAGAAGATTCCTCTTCAGCTAACACTTCAACATAAGCCTCAAACATATCAATCCATAGATCCCATGCAATAGGAGGTTCACCAGACTCCGCCAAAAAAAATGGTGGTGGAAGAATTGAAGACATTGCACTTATTATGTAAATTAATACAATTTAACACATAGAAAGATGAAATAAATAATTTAAAAAAAATTCCTCTGTAAATGCTTGTGCAAAAAGTTCACCAAAGTCCAAGCTAATATGTAATTTCCTTGAACAAAGAGTTCACCAAAGTTTCAATAGAGTAGAATTAGTATAGGTAATTTAAAAAAAAAAAAAAAAATGTAGGAATAAGTCATATAATGTTACCAATAACGTAGAATCAACTGGTATGGCAAGCGTAGAATTTGCTCATAAACGTAGAAATTCATATCCATTTGAAAAGAATATATCAACATCTGAACGCGTTGCACTTTGTAGACATCAAACTCGCGTATATTTCATTAATCTGTGCACAACGTAGTGAAGCGTTTCTCTGTTAAAGTGGTTGCCGCGTTGCTAGGGTTCCATTGTTGATGAAATTACCGCGTTGCCAGGATACATGCAAAATTGCTGCACGCATGCGTAGTACGTGATGACAATATCACGTTAAGATGACGCTAGTCACGCGAAGGCATCAGGAACGGAAAGTCAGAAGGTTCACAGTAACACTCCGCACGCGCAGGCTGGTTGTTCACGCGGCAAGTTTAAAAGATGCACGATGTGTTGCTGAAGATCGTTGCAAGGTAAACTTCACTTTCTTTCGGTATACCAGATAATTGCACAGTCATAAATATAACTACTCACAGTTGATGGTTGATGAGTAATTCTTCAATTAAGATGGAGTTGTAAATAATTGTAGAAACTCCAACAGAAACGAAGAAAAAAAATTTTTTTTTTTTTTAGAAAAATCAATGTCGCTGCTGCCGTATCCCGCTCGTCGCCACGTATTGTAAAGTAAAGTCTTGTAGGCAGGTAGAGTTCTTCAAGTCTTCTTTAATAACAGGTAAGAAGAAGGCAATACAGCGACATGAAGCACATCCTCCGCTTTCCCTTCCAGTAACCGACTCCCTCCCACAGCATTCTCCCTGACCCACATTCCACGCATTCCACACGAGACATACACACACGCGCATGCATACACATACACGCGCCATACACACAAGACATACACGCGCACAACACATGACACGATACCACACAGGACTTTGAACCTTATGCACATCACGCCTTTGATGCTAGATCTTACAATGCTCAGTAAACAAGTATTTAAGGTACTTTGTTAAGCTAGCATAACTTGGTTGCTGTATCTGGCCCATGCTCCATCACGGTCCACCTAAACTTGTGACTTTGTGATGGTCTGGTGCGACTGGATAACTACAGTAGATCCTTTATGTCTGTAGGCACTTTTTTTTACTTAAACTTTACAATTGCACATATCCAGTTCTACTGATTGGATTTTTGTTGTTTTGGTCTCAAATAGTTTGTTAAATTTTACATTGTTTTTCGGAATTGGTGTAGGATTTTTCTTGTCTTGTGTTTTTATGTTATTATTGTTTAAAGGAGGTCATTAATACTTTACACATTACCTCTAAATTAAGTCTCATTACCAGAGCAGGATTCTCAAAATGTGGGTTGTGACCCTCTGGTGGGTTTGCCAGCAGCCTGTTGGTGGTAGGTGAAGTTCGAGCAAAAAAAAAAGATGTCTTTAAAGGATTTTGGGCCTTCAAATAAAGAGGTCAAATGTCAGTTAGGAGTCAGGCTGCTTTACTATTTTAACATGGGGATTGCTGCTTCGTTTTTTTAAAGTGTTATGTCTCAATCTTGCTGGAGTAGAGGTGAAGAAAAGGCTGCAGTATGATGGTTTTTTGCAACACACACAAAAATGTAAATACCTGTAAATGAACTATATGCTTTCATCAGCTAGGAAAGCAAAAATGAAGTATGTTTTGTTTTTATTTCAGAAGTGTGTTGGATATTTTAATAGGATCATAACAATCACGACTTTTCTTTGTGATGCGCAAATGATAAATATTCACTGAAACCCCATTTTCCACACATTATCATTTGTGTGCTATATAGTTTTATCAGCTAAACTGAATGTCTGCGCACATTTAGTAACCATTTATTGGAAAATATGCTGTGTGTAAATGACATTGTGTAACCACATGATGTTGTAGGTACATTAGAAAACCGCCCTGCCTCATGTCAATTAAATAGAGGTGGGTCGGTCACAAAAGATTGTTGTTCTAAAAGCTAGGTCATGGTTCTAACACTGTACTAGGGGGTTGAGAACAAGTTCATTTGGGGCTTGCTTGTGTTTCATCTTTACAGAAATTGTAGTTGGTGCTTGAGTAGAGTTTCAACCCCCTTAACCAGTAACCTAGTTTGCTAAAATGCTTCTTCAAGTCTTTTCCCAGCTATGTTCCTATTCAGTAGGGCTACCATATGACTATGTGTTCGAGAATCATCTGCAGCTGTTGGCCTGAAATATTTCAGGTTATCATGGAATGCCTGTGACTTTTGCTGGAAGTACTATTGGTTATTAGAAATTCCTAGGCTCCCTCTGCACAGTTGAGTTGCAGTATGCCTGGTCAGTCTAGGGTAGCTGGTGTGTGGGCCAACTGGTTAATCTTATTTCTGCCTCTCCAGTGGAGGTGATTAAGATTGTTTTTATTTTTAGAAGTGGCAAAGCTTCACATGATTCAAAATACATGCAGTCTGGCAAATTAGCTGATCGCATATTAGTTAAGGGTGATCAAGATCAAGCCACATATAATATGGAGGAAGCCATATATAAAACAAAAGGTAAAAGGAAAAGATGCCTTGGTATGAAAATCTGGGACCCTGTTCGGCAATGGATTCAGGGGGAGTTGATTTGATTATTATAATCTGCCATTGTGTATATCATATGATGCATTTTTTCTTTTCTTTTCTTTAACCCTGGAATATGCTCTTTTATTTTCTCGGTATCCCCTTTTTACTTCTCTTTTTGACTGTTTAAGCTTATTTATTTCTGTTTTTGATGTATTTGCTTTGCTGAATAGTCAAAGTCAAAGTCAATTTTTATTGTATAAAATTATTAAAAATCATTACAAAATGCATCTAGATCATCATAAGACATAAAACACTTTTTAAAATGTTGGCAATTAAAACTGTTTGTCAAGTGGCAAAGTATGAGTCAAATATTTCAGTTTGGTGGTATAGTTCCAAGGTCAGCTTGCTGTAAGAGAGATTGGGCTTTCTGAATAAATCCTGTATGGCTTGCAAAAAAAGTGCAAAACAATAAAAAGATTAAAAAAAAAAAAAGGGTGATCAAGTTAGTAAAAATGTCTTGGTGTCTGTCATTACACTCTATTTGTCTAAAAATTCCTCTTACCCCAAAATATGCTGGGCTTTGGAATATTAAGTTGGTCTTGGATTTTCTTTTCGGATGGCATCACTACAATTCCATCTCTTAAAACAGTTATCAACAAAGCTAACTATTGTTGTGTTTGATTTCTTTTTGATGAGTGTCAGATGTTAGAACCTATAAGCTGATAACAGATCAGGGGGCGGATATACAGAGACTTTATCAGCCTCTATATTTTCTGAATGTTTTCTGCATTGTTCATAGTTGTGTAGTTGTGTTTCTCTGGTGCTATGAAGCACAAACGGTCGATTTCAATCGCTATAAGGTTTCTCAGTCATTAATATTAAGACATCTATTGTACCGTTTTTTATCTACTGTATCAAGATATTGGTATGGATTTTTGCAAGAATTTGTGATTGATGTTTCCATGTTTTGGGCCTAATCATGGGCGTGGGAAGTTCTAAGAGGTCCAAAGTGTTAACTTTATAAAAGCAGCAGACTGGTTGCTAAAAGACTAACTTTATTATATAAACCGATCGTTCATGTGTCCTTGACACACTTTAAACTTTGTCATGGTCTTGGAATAAATTGTGAAGTCTTCTCAACTATCGTAATAGGAGGGTTAGACTCTATTAAAGGCATGGAAGCAAATAGTATCCCTACCAGTTAATCGCTCGTGTTTTTGTCACATTTTAATCTAAATACTCTAAATACACATCACGTTACAGTTTCTTTCAGTCCACTTGCTTGAAGGATCTTCATTATGACACGTTTTGACTGCTGGTAGATTGAGTTTTTCTTCAAGTTAAAAGGAAAAAAAAGTTGGAGACAGTGCTTAATTTGAGCCAGTGGTTTTCGGTGCTCAGCACCAGCACTTAATCATCAACACCAGCGCTTTTCATAAGCACCAATTAAGGACTCATTAATTGATATGGAGATTATGATGTGCCCAGAATTATACGAAGTAGAGCCAACGCTGAGACTGGAACCTGGTTCCCGAGCTCGGAAGTCAGTCAATCAATCAATCAATCAATCAAGACACTTATATAGCGCACTATATACCCATTAGGGTCTCAAGGCGCTGGAGGGGGGGGAGCTACTGATCAAAGAGCCAGGTTCTGAGCAGTCTTCTGAAGGCCAGTAGGTCTGCCATAGTTTTGTGAGGAGGGTGTTCCAGGTCTTGGCGGCGAGGTGGGAGAAGGATCTGCCGCCGGCAGTCGTTCTTTGGATGCGAGGGACTGTGGCGAGGGCGAGGCCTACGGAGTGGAGCTGGCAGGTAGGGGTGTTGAAGCTGAGTCGTCTGTTGAGGTATGCTGGGCCGGTGTTGTGGAGGGCTTTGTGCGAGTGGAGGAGGAGCTTGAAGGTGACCCTCTTGTTAAAGGGGAGCCAGTGCAGGTCTCTTAGGTGGGGGGTGATGTGGCTGTGGCAGGGGATGTCGAGCATCAGTCGTGCCGAGGTGTTGTAGATGCGTTGCAGCCGTCTAAGGAGCTTGGTCGATGTTCCAGCGTAGAGGGCGTTTCCGTAGTCTAGCCTGCTGGTGACAAGGGCCTGGGTGACTGTTTTTCTCGTTTCGGTGGGGATCCACTTGAAGATCCTGCGGAGCTTTCGGAGGGTGTTGAAGCAGGATGAGGAGACGGCGTTGACCTGCTTAGTCATGGAGAGGGTGGCGTTGAGGATGATCCCTAGGTTGGGTGCGTGGTCGGTGGGTGTTGGTGCTGTTCCCAGTGTTATCGGCCACAAGGAGTCTTCCTAGGCTGAGGGGGTGGGGCCGAGGATGAGGACCTCCGTCTTGTCTGCATTCAGCTTCAGTCGGCTGTTCTTTATCCATTCAGCGACGTCCTTCATTCCTGCGTGGAGGTTGGTTTTGGCGGTGTGGGGTTTTAAGTGAGGAAGATGATCAGTTGGGTGTCGTCGGCGTAGGAGATGATGTTGAGGTTGTGCTGTCGGGCGACGTGGGCGAGGGCTGCCATGTAGATGTTGAGCATCGTCGGGCTGAGGTAAGAGCCCTGGACCTCTAGCCATTATGCCACATCCTCTCCCCACTTTCATGGTTAGCAGTCGGTTCTGTTTTACGCATTGCTGACAGGAGAAATGGGCGGGTGCAAGCTGCCTCATGATGAGAGCCTTGGCACACTTTTTTTTTACGGGAGAGGATTTTGCTGCTTTATGAAAGGCTTAGATGTTATGACATTATGAGTTCATCAAGGCTCAACACCCAGTATGCTGTCATTAAGTTAATGATGACAACTGCTGGGCCCAAGTTGGATTTTCTTTGTTACTGTTTTTCTTTGCTGCCAGAGACTCTCAATAAAAAGGTTCTGTAGCCATCTTTGCCTCTGTGTCTTTAAGAGAAACGAAACCTCCTGTAACGAAAAGGGAGAATAATTGACATATTATAAGCAGTACGGTAAGTCTGAAGCTGCGTTGATGATCTGCACGTCGAATACATTTCATAGGTGCAGTGCTATCAACATGCTGTCGCTTCTTCAGACTGCGAATTAATCAATTATTAATGAAATTATTCAGATGTTTTGTAAAGTGCTGCATTGTGATGAGAGCCACGTTGTAGCACTGTTTCAGAATTAATATTAGCTGTTTCTGCTCTGTGTTGTATTTCACCTTTATACTGACTAATTGAAGTGTTGAGTGTGTGTTCTAGAATCGAGTATTAATAATGGAGTGTTGGGGTGTGGAAGCGATGTTGTAGTATGAAAGAGTTATAAATAAGGTTCTTGGGGCAATTTTGCCTTCCAGCTGACCTGTATTCTTGAGGGGCAATCTCCATTAAAGAAACTCTACCTTCAGTGACTTTGATCATTTTATATGAACATGAAGACATATCATTTAGACTTGTGGCTTGCTGACTATCAATATATTTCAAGGTTTTCTCACTGAATGATCCAGGGCTGCTAGAGAACAGGAAAGTCCAGCTGGACTTATCTCTGATACCACAGACACCCCAAGGGGTAAATGCTGATTGTGAATATATCCACATCTTAGGTTGGTTATGCTCCCTGGCTTCCAGTGACATTCCTTCCTTCCTCCTGAACTGTAACAAAGTCACACTGCAGGCTGTGACTGAGAGGCATAGGGGGCCATGCACATCTTAAAATGCATCTGGCAGCCTAACACACAGTTATTTTGTTATGTTAATTTAATTGCGCTAGAATCACCCCGAGGGGTATCTTATTCTTGGCGCAACCAAGAGACAAGGCAACAATAGCAGCTAGATCAGAACAAGATTGTCTCAAGGACTTTCCTTAAACGAAAATGATCCGAACAGATCCGAATATGCTGTGGCAATTTGTTCCAGTAATATTGAGCCAGATAAGAAAAGGACCAGGACGGCCTTTTTGACACGAAGAATGATTAACAATGGTTTATCACACTATCGCAAAAGTCTCAGCGGGCTGTAGTGTCTACGTTTAGTAGCTAAGTAACCAGGGCACACAGTCACACCTCCCTTGACATGATTTGGTTCCACACTACTGTAAAAGCACCTGTTGATGCAACAGCCCTCAGTTCCACCTCCGAAATTCCATCGGAAAAACGCCCCCTCCCACCCCCACACTGCATAGTAAATAAACCCATCTCCCATGCCTCTTTAGTGTCCTAACCAGATTAAAGACCCTCTACTTGAATTTTTACCTATTTCTAATGTATCTTTCCCCTCACCCTACTATTGGCCTATGACCCACCATATTATGGTGATCATGGAGCTCCAAATTCTAGATCAAGAGAAAGACACACAAAATGAATGTTATGAATAAATAGTCATGCTTATGAAGGGAGCAAAAAACGGTGAGATCAGCCTAAATCAGAAATAGTGCTCATAAACATTATGTACATGTGACTGCTACACATGTGTACATTGTTTTCTAATCAATACATTGACAGGTACACATTAGTAATGACAAAAGAAGAAATAAAAACTCCATCATGTAAGGGGTAGAGACACACTAGATATAAATCCAAGACCAATTGCATAAACCTGATGAAAGACGACTTCAGTAAAGAATTAAGACCTGCATTGCACTTGCTGAACCTTTTTAAACTGGGTCCTGAAAAATATTATTGTAATGGTGGGAGAGAACTGATGTACAGGAACATTCATTTACAGAGCACTCTCTGCCACTATCATGGACAATGAGTGCGGTTTTTGTCGATCGTGAGACTAGGAGCCGTGGGATGGAATATATTCCCAAGGTTTTTGTTTACCAGATATCATGAGGTTCTTTTCTGTGTGATCACAGTGACATTGCACCTTGCTGGACAACTTAGATATCACTTTTACAGAGACGACACAGTATATCGTTCTTTCACAGTTCTCATGAGATGCGTCCTCATTCCCTCACTTTGTTAAACAACTCTATATGGCAAACTTTCGTCTTTGTTATCCTTCTGTCTTCTCTTTCGTATTATTATTAGGCTGTGAACGTGGACCACTTTGAATAGAGCTGGAATGGACTGAGAGTGGTTTGACCTTTCCTTGATCAATGGGATACAGTTCTGCCAGTGCCAAGGTGCACAACCTTCCCCAGCTTAATATGCTAGCACAGATCACTGTATTGTAGTGTAGGTAAAGGTTTTCCACTTCTGGGCACCAGTTTGTTGTGCGCAGTCCCATCAATTTATAGTCCACAATAACTTCTTTGGACTCTGGGAATGTTCTTTATGGAAGCTTTTCAATTGCATTGAAGAGTGCTTAATGTGGCTGTTTTAATCTGAAGACAAGTTTCTTGCATCAAGCTACAAATGGCTGTCCAAGGACTACGGGTATGCTAATTTTGTCATGACATTTTGTGAAATTCCATTCAATTTTTCAAACTACTCTTTCATAGCAAAATGTGATTTCCCAGTATCTTGTGTGACTTTTTTTAAGCAAGCATGCTCCTCGCATTATAAGTCGTGCCAGCTACTGAGAGGTGAGTGATTCAAGCAGAAAATGTCTATTGGTCCCCTGTTGCTATTGAAAATCAGGCTTCCTAAACTAGTATTCACTATTGACATTGAGATACATACATATATACATAAATAAAGAAACCATTTGTAGTTCTAATTACATTTTTACTGTTATTTTGCTCCATTTATGTGCTTATTCCCTGTATGTACCCATGCAGCAGTGAACCTTGTTTTCTTATCATGTGTGCTCAATTGTAAAGCAAAAAATACATCTATAAAATAATTTGATAAGCAAAGAAAAAGAGCCCAAATAATTTTTCTTACCAATCACAATTTGTCAGTTTATTTTACGTTGGTTCCAATTTACACACATCATTTAAAACACTGTAACGATATGTTGTTTGGGTTTGTGATGATGCTTGTTTTAGATTTCAGGTACTGGCAGGTACTAACCAACTAGAAACGAATCAAAATGCAGCATTCTGGAATTGCTCAGCTGCCTGATTTAGAATCATACATTTTTTTAAGGCAATTCCAAAAACATTTGCCCAGACTCAGAATCACTTTTCTGCACTAATCCCTCAATTTCCAGTTATGTGTTTGTACATAAAAAACAAAAAAACTAGAACAAAGGTGAGAAATGAGTATTTAATACCTTCTTTCTTTATGGTAAACCTTAAAACACTTTTTTTAACATTCTCAGGGAAAACTAATAGATTTTTTCTTGAAAACACTTAAAGAAAAAGTTCAAGTCAACACTTTTTTTATATTGATTGGCGCACAAGACAAACATCTCAGAATCATTCAGTATTTTATTTTTTTCTAATGGAACTTTTGTCCCTTTTACTTACTTTAACACTTTTAAATTGACAACTTGCAACCTTCAGCTTTCTCCTTCCTTATCTCTCTGACAGCTTTCAAGTGCAAGACAGGCACATGTTACTTTGGGCAACATGTATCAGACAATTTTGCATTCACAAACTGGGCAAATTGGTCATTTTGGACATTTGAGAATGCAAAATAGCCTTTTAAGCTGTATGAAGGACTTTGTAGTCGCAATTTTACGTAAACACAAAATTAGCAATTCCATAAAATACCAACAACAAATAGGGAATCGCAGTTACCTTAAGCACTTTTACCAAGTGTATGCCTTTACCACGCATGCCTTTGCGTTGTAATGGCATACATGGTAAAGGCATATGCGTGGTAAAAGTTTGCAATGTAATAGCAACGCGTTGTAACAACACTTGCGTTATAATTGTATGTGATGTAATGGCATGGGATGTATCGTCATATATTCGCCATTTAGCGCACCCATGCCCAGAGGCCATGCATGCACTTTACATGTGCACATTTCTTGTTTTGAGGTGCCTCAGGCGGTCCTTAGGCCTGCGGGCACCCTTGACTGTGCATTACCTAATTTGCTATTACCAATTACGTAAAGCCAAATTAGCTAATACAAAACCATTCGCACCTATGGGCCTATAGGCACCAAATGTGATGCAGTGTGCGCAACGAAATTCGTTTTATGTATTTAAATGTTTACTTACCTGTAAAACTCCGTAATCCATACATTATTTCCCCCCACCCTGCCCCTCCTCCTGCCCACGTCACCGCCCTATAGAAACACCTACTGCCGACCGCTACTGGTAGCTATAGAAAATAAGTCAATAAAATGTATTGCCGCTGACTCATACCTGGAATGTAGTCATAATATCTAGTAAAACATACGGACTACCTCTCATTCTTGAATAATCAATGTCTCACATTCTGCAGTTGCTTCCCAGCGTGATTAGATAAACCAAGTGTTTGGCTTCAGTGAGGCATGAAATGCTTTACTTCCTACCAGTGAAAACATCCTTCAAAACACTGTACATCATGTAGCAAAAACCTCTCCATGCAAAACTGGTAAATACCCAGAGGCTGTCAGGTCTTCACCATTTATCTGCAGTGACAGCATCTCTTCTGAACAAGCTCAGACTGTTAGACTGTACACTTGTCCTTAATTGGAACTTTCATAATCTCTTGTCATCTCTTGGATCGCATCCTCTTTTCAAGTCTCGACTATGTCATAAATTGCTACCCATCTTCACATAGAGAATAGCTACTAACAGACAGGTTGCGGTAGACATGAGATGCATAGCTCCTTTTCATTCGTTCATTGATTAACTCATTTTACATACGGGAAACTGTTAGAACTGGGGGTCTCTAGCTGGCAGAGGTAGGTACCACTCTCCAAATAGGGACCCTTGCTTCTAGTCAGGGTAAGGAGGAAACCTTCTGAGATAACCCCTGCTCACCCCCTTGGCAGCTTGGCACGAGCAGTTAAGGCTTTATCAAAAATAAAGTGTAAAGTATTTGTACCAACACTCACAGTAACACAGTGAAAACACCATTAACTGACTCCACACAGTTTAGAAAAATGAAGGTATTTAATCTAAACTACACAACGACAAAAATCCAACATACACAGTTCAAGAATTTGGTTGCAAAAGAGTTCTTAAGGTTGAGTTAAAATAATCCACAGTTGCGTGAAAATAGTTCACAGTTGCGTCACGTTTAGACAACAGTACCTTTACATGCGACAAATTTCCAAAACAGAAGCTGGTGCTGTGGAAAACAAGCGATGCGTCACTCCTGAGACCTTGGGGAGGCGATGCGACAACCCGGCTGGATACAGCGGCGGGTTGCGATGAATCCGTTCTGTATGGGGAGGGAGGCGATACCTTGTATGGATTCCGGCGCAGAGGTTCCGTAGGAAAAAGCTCGCAAATGCACAATGCGATGATTTTTGGGGACTGCGACAATCTCCGGGACGACGATGCGTGGCTCAGCAGCGATTTCCTCTTGCAGCTCCTCGATGCGATGGCTCTGCGACGATTCTCACAGCGACGTGATGCAGTCCGCAATCAAACGATGTGATGATCTCACCCACTGCCGACAGGCTCTGTGATGATACTCGCACCAAAAGTAATCTTCCCGCACTGGACTGGTGCATTCCGCAAGCAAAGGATGCGACGACTCTGGCAGCAGCAACAGGCTCTGCGACGATCTCAGCCTTCGCGGGGGCGGGAATTTCCTGGCATTGACAGGGATGGGCTCCGCAAGCGAGCGATGTCTTAAGCTTTGCAGAAAGTTCTTAAAATCTTGGTTTCCAGCTTCCCAACACAGGTACAACTTCCAGAGGCACCACAACTAGCCCAAGCACTCTGGGAAGGACAGAACTCTCTCAGTAGAGGTCAGGGAAGCTGGGGGTGAAGTCCTTTTGTTCCTGGAACTTCTTAACTGGGAGCTAGCTCTTCTCAGGCCCTTGGAGATTCCTTCAAGTAAGGGGACACAGCACAACGCAAAGTCCTTCCCCTCTCCTAGGCAGCAAAGCAACTGCAAGTCAGTCCAGCAAAGCAACAGCAGGACAGTCTTCCTTCTTCAGTCTTCCAGCTTTCTCCTTGGCAGAGGTTCCTTCTTGATTCCAGGATGAACAAATTTTCTGTGGTCAGGAGTCCTGTACTTATACGCCTAAAAGTCTTTGATTTCTTTGTGCAGGAGGGCTCTGAGCCGGTCTGAACCAGTTCTGGGTGTTCCTTGAGCACTTTGTTTTCCTGACCTCTCCTTTCCTTTCAGCAAAAGGGGCAGGGTCGTCAGCCTCCCAGCAGGAGGTGAGGCCAGCATTGTGGAAGGCAGGCACAGCCCTATTCAGGCCCAGGTGCTATCCCCTCCCACCACTCAAGATGCAGATGCAGTCATTCAGCCTAGGGCTGACTCAGCCAGCCTCTGTCCCTCTCAAACCAGACAGTCAATTCACAAACAGGCCAAGGCACACAGAAAGGTCAGACAAGAGAACAGCAACTTTCTAAAAGTGCTGTTCTCAAACACAGGATTTAAAAACAACCTTTCCTAAAAGGCGTGTTATTAAATTCTGAGTTCAGGGATACCATCTTTTATGTCCTATCTTGCTCCTATGCGAAGATATGCTGGTAGCCACTGGAGCCAGCATTCCCCATGATAGCCTATGGGGCAAGATAGCCTTACAATAGAGAAAAACGAAAATGGCTGTAATTCACTACAAGAGCATGTCACCTGCACAAGTACATGCTCTATCTTTCACATGCACTGCACCCTGCCCAAGGGGGTACCTCAGGCCTTCCATAGGGGTGACCAATGTGTACAGAAAGGGAAGGGTTAGACCTGGTCAGTGGGGACACTGGGCCGGAGGACATGGCAGTTAGCAGACTGCACACAGGCACTGTGGTGGCAGACCTGAGACACCATTTTAGGGCTACTCATGTGGGTGGCACAATCTGTGCTGCAAGTCCACTAGTAGCATTTTTTATCACCAGCCCTGGCACACTCAGTGCACGCACTTTACTAGGGACTTCTTGGTGACACAAATATGCCAATCATGGACAACCAATCACAATAACAATTTACACAGGGAGCACTTGCACTTTGACACTGAACAGCAGTGGCAAAGTGCCCAAAGCATCTAAACCAGCAAAAATGAAATCCAGCATAGCATCAAAAATGCAGGAGGTAGAGGCAAAAAGATAGGGGGTAACCACGCCAAAGATGCCAGCTGAGGAAATGGGAAGCCAAATGAAGTCAATCTATACATTTTTAAAGAATTTACATCACATTAGCTCTCAGCCCTAGAGGGCTTGTAAATCCATGATCACAAGTAGCCGGAAAACGCTATACTTTGCCCTGGGAAACAGCACGTACCATGCAATTGGAACTCCGTAGTGCTTTTGCAATGCAGGAACTACAATGAACTTGTCGTTACCACGCGTTCCTTTACCACGCAAGTCATTACAAGACCTGCTTTAGGGAATGCGTTATTAGACAGGTGATAGATTTTAAGTCCAACACCTTCCCAACTGTTGTACAGACTGCAGTTGGAATAGTAAAGTTTTCTAATCCAACGTCCACTGCTTCCCTAAGACAAGTCATTGTAACGACTTGCGTGGTAAATGAGCACATGGTAATAATGCGTTTGTGTACAGACCACGTTGTAAAAGCATGCTTGCTAAAAGCATGAGTGGTTCCATCATAAAACATTTTTCCCTCAGGGATTTTACAAGGTAAAACTTGGCAGAATTTGTGCAGGGGAATACTAAATGGACTCGGAGATTTCAGCTCGGAATAAAGGAAAACCTGCAGTATTAGTGCATTTTCCATCATTACAAAGTGCACGAGTTAAGAATAAGAGATAAAACTCATTCTTGTAAATACTACACCTTTTCTTATTACAAAATTGCTCCAATAGGAGCAATAGGAACTGCCAAGCCAAATTCCCTCTGACAAGGGAACACAAGCAAGCTTCAGTGCCTTTTCCTAAGAGTGATAAGGGAGTCCAGGCACAGGTCCTAGGCCACCTTTGCCACAGCACTCAAACTGTACTGCACTGATGAGACCCTAGGAGACCAAAGCCAGTATGGGGTTGCTCGGAGGGGGGAAGTTTGGCAATTTGTGCCAGGCTGTACCTCTTGGAGCAAAACCAAAGCTGCTTTGCATATGTCGGCCCCTTGTCTGGAATGGCATAGGATGGGCTGGAATGCTGTCCCAGAAAATAACATAGGCTGAGACTTTTTGCAAGCATTCTGTCTATTGCCTTTGTGTTTACCTCAGTCTGGTATTACCCCCTCAAATAATGGCCCTCTTGTTTTTAGGCCAATAGTGAACAGGTGATATGAGACTGTGGCATATTCCTTTTGTTGAAGAAGCTGGCTTAGTAAGATCTGTTGCCTTCCTTAAAATATGGGACTTAATTTAGTTCAAAATGATGCAATGGGAATATGACAATGAGTCAGAATGAAAACGGATGGCACAATTAATGAATGTTAATTAATGTTGTTTTGTAAATATGGTGCAGCATGTGTGGGCATAAGTGCTAAGTTTGTAAAATATGAGTAAATCTGTGCATCATTAACATACCTGTGACTTTTGTAGATGCGTGCATATTTTGAGCACTACCATAGTTGTTGGTCGGTTATTGATTAAAGCAATTGCTATGGGATGTTCTTGTGCTCCAGAGATGGCGATCCTCTTTATGGCTCAATATGAGGACAAGTACATCAACAGCAATAATCCCCTCAACAGCAAAAAACACCATATGGTTGAGATTTATCAAAGAAGTCTTTTGCATATGGACATTAGATAAAGGCACATTGAATTAATTCCACCAGTGGTTGAATAACCGAACATGGGACATCAAGTTCACAATAGCTGTATTACTTTCCTTGATGTAGAATTCAGAGCATCTGAGCAAAAATTGATTAAATATTTGTAGCATAAACCGACCAACAAGAACAGTGCATACATTGCACCAGTTACCATCCATGCAGTCTAAAAGATAATTTGCCATATGGACAATTTTTGTGAATTAGACAAAATTATACAAAAAGAGGAACATTACTTCCATCATGCCACAATTCTATCAATAAATTTAAATAGAAAGGATGTCCTCTGAAACTGGTTAAAAAATGTGTAAAAAGAGATTGGTATAGCCCCGTGAGACTCTGTTGGAGAAAAAAGAAAAAAGCATCTGTGTATTTACCTTTTGTCCAAAAACCAATCACTTCAAAAGGATTATCTAACAAAATTGGCATATTTTATCCAAGCTAGACAGTACATTGAAAAGGCCCTTATTTGCCCTAAAGAAAATACATAGCATTGGGAAACAATTGGTGCGAGCATACGCTCCACCCTCAATGATAAAAAGCATATTACAAGATTATTGGAATTTACCCTCTTACAAGCATATCACAATTGTAGCACATGTGTAGTATCTGACAAAACCCATTGAAGCTTCTGAGTTCACACTGGATAACATGAAATGGACACATACATCATTTTCAAACTGTAAAACAAAGAACATAATCTACAGGATTGTGTGCCCATGTCAAAAACGTTATGTTGGATAACCCAAGAAATTCGACAACGAATAATGCAGTACAAATCCAGGATTCCCCGTAAAGTAATGCCAGAGCCCACTTGTAAATCGTGATTTTAAAGGGACTTCTTTATAAGTTATTCATCTTGATTCCAGCGGTGGAGACTTGGAACATAATTTAACAAGAAGAGAGGAAAACCTATGTTTATGATTCAACACAATGATTGTTGGTCTCAATTAAATGTCTGAACTCTAAAAACATATGACCATCAGTCAGACTTGTATATATGCAAAAGATCATTTAAAATGGAGAGAATTCCAGCTCCCATCATTGCATTATAAGAAGACTACATGTGAAATAGACATTTTTCAAAACGTTTGACATCCAGCCATGCATGCATGTTTTTAAGACTCAGTGAAATACAAAGTTGGGACAACAAGTTCCATCGTCTGAGTATATGAAGATCGTATGTAGCTGCGGCATCAGCTAATGCTGAAGGAAGCGAGCAATATGCCTCAAGCCAAACAATGTTTTTAAGTCATCCTCTGATAGTTGGGTATGCTATATCTCAGACGCTTGCGGAAACGGTCCGGCAAGCCATTCCCGAAGAGATCGACTCCACCGCTTCAGTTCAATTAGACTGAGTGGGAGTAAGATACAAACTTATAGCACCAAAACTTACAACTTCAGTGGGATCCTTAATTTGAGTATTCAGTCATCATGACCACAGCGTCCATCTTGTTCCCACTGGAGAAATTTGACTTATTTCCGAATCTTCATCAGAAGGTAAAACTGTTTTCTATGATGCTTTACTAAGCTTTACCCAGCCATCCCTGCATGGTGGTCTGAAAAGTCATCCATGACGTAGTCAATGGTGCACCATAGACTAATGCAAACTTTTGATATCCCCTTGTTTCCATTGGACATTGTTTCAAAATTCACATAAAAAATTCTCTTCACTGATTTTTGTAAAAAAAAAAGCTAAATGTTTCTTCTTGTTAGTAAATTGGTGTGTGCTGTTTCTAATTTTTAACATTGTTTTATCATTGCTAAAATATTTTAGACTCATTTTTTCTTGAGCCATAACTACGAAGGGTAAGCACCTTTTTCCTTCTTCCTAGGCAGGGTAAGGGGGATACACTTCTAAAAAAAGTCCTGCTCACCCCCTTGGTAGCTTGGCACGAGCAGACAGGCATATATACAGTAATACAGTGAAAACACTATAAATGGACACCACACCAGTTTAGAAAAATAAGTACTCTTTATCTAAACCAAAAAATACCAAAACAACACAAATCCAAAATACAGTAATCAAAATATGACTTTTAAAAGGTAGAAATAGTTCTGT
The DNA here is from genome assembly GCF_964263255.1 of Lissotriton vulgaris. Classification (NCBI taxonomy): domain Eukaryota; kingdom Metazoa; phylum Chordata; class Amphibia; order Caudata; family Salamandridae; genus Lissotriton; species Lissotriton vulgaris. The sequence goes on from NC_141690.1 coordinate 158,036,012, forward strand.
TCATCAAAAAAAGGTGGATGCGACAATTTCAGCACAAAGTACCTTGGATGCGTCAAAAACACAAGCCAAAATGGGTCCCAGGGAAGGTAATGCATCGATTACTTACACACAGGGAAGGTGATGCATTGGGTCCTGGCTCTGGGGGAGGTGATGTGTCGGTTCCTTACTACTGCGCAGGGGAGGTGATGCGTCGGTTTCCTATCAGAGAGGAGATGATGTGTCAGTTTCTTACTGAGTGGGGTTTATAGGTCAGCTTATTACTGCGTCCCCCAGCTATCCGACAGACCTGGTGCCTCGATGCGATGAGTGACGATCCGGGCCGATGCGATGCGTGAATATCCAGGATGGATTGCGACGATTCCAGACACGTACCCTCGATGCGTCAGTTCTTATTTAGCAGAGCATGCATCAAAGTCGGTGCAGTAATCGCAGATGTCAGAGATCGTTGCCCAGAACTCCTCGCACAGCAGACACTTCAGCCGCAGGGAGGCGCTGCATCTATTCTTCGGTGGCAGCAATGCGTTGGAAATTTCGCTTGCACCGCTGCTTTATATCAGAACCAGGCGATGCTTCAATTTTCACAGATCTTTACTATTTTGCAATTCTCAGCCCCAGAAACAACCTACTGAGGCCCAGAACCCTTGCAGGCACCTCTTGGCAGGTCCAACCTCCCCGCAAAGGAGTTCAGGGGGACTGAGGGTAAAGTCTTTGCTTCACTGAGAGTTCAGAGCAGGAGGCAAGCTCTACTTTAAGCCCTTGGAGATCTTCCTCAAGCAGGGGTCACAGCACACAGCAACGTCCTTGTCCTTTTCTTGGCAGAAACAGCCACTGCAGGCCAACCCCAAACAGCACACAGCAAAATGCAGTACTTCTCCTCAGTTTCTCCAGCTCTTCTCCTTGGCAATGGTTCCGCTTGAATCACAGAAGTGATATAAAAGTCTGGGGTCTGGGCCCTACATTTTATAGCACAAATTCCTTTGTTCTCTGATATCTGAGAAGCTCTTTGCCCAGCCAAAACCAGTTCTGTCTTCACTGGTGCAGCTTCCCGGCTGGAGGTGAAGACAACATTGTCCAAGGAAGACCAGGGTAATTCAGACGTGAAAGAAATCTCCTTCCCCTACTCTGAATGCATCCCAGGTTTATTCAGCCCAGCCCTGCTCAACCTGGAATGGCAGGACACACCTCAACCCCCCCAGTGGCTGTCTTAACAGTATGCACATCCCAGCCCCTGTCACTCCAAAGCCAGACAGTCAATACACAAACCAGCAGAGGCACACAGGATGGCTAAGCAAGAAAATACCTACTTTCTAAAAGTCGTGTTTTGAAACACAGAATGTAAAAATCATCCTTTCAAAAAAAGACATCTTTAGGTTCTGAGTTCAGGCATACTAAACGTTATCTTCCCATCTTGTTCCAGTGGAAAGTTATATTTATAAGATGTTATAAATAAACTCCCATTCTATCCTATGGGACCGATAGCCTTTCAATAGCGAAAAATAAAATTGGCAGTATTTCACTATCAGGACATGCCACACACATCAGGACATGTCCTACCTTTCACATACACTGCACCCTGCCCACAGCGGTACCTTGGGCCTACTTTAGCGGTGACTCAGATGTAAAAAAAGGGAAGGTCGGGACTGGCAAGTGGGTGCACTTGCCAGGTCGACATAGCAGTACCAAACTGTGAACAGACACTGCAGTGGCAGGTCTAAATTACATCTACCGGGTGCTTTTGTGGGTGGCACAATCAGTGCTGAAGGCCCACTAGAACCATTTGATTTACAGGCCATGGGCACACACAGTGCACTGTTCTCAGGACTTACCAGTAAATCAAATATACCAATCATGGAATCATCAATTCATAACAACAATTTACAGAGAGAGCACTTACACTTTGGCACTGAACGGCAGTGGCAAAGTGCCCAAAGCAACTAGACCAGGAAAAACAACGTCCAACACATAGCTAAAACATAGGAGGCAAAGACAAAAATACAGGGGAACCCCATGCCAATGATGCCAGGTCTAACACATGTTTTTACTCTCTAGGTCAGGGGTCTCCAACTCTTTCTGTATTAAGAGCTACTTAAGTTCAAAGAAAATCCTGACGAGCTACTAATAATATTATAGATGTAATAGTAACCGCATCAGACAAGATTACATTAGTGGCCACCATATGCAAGATTACCAGCAGTGAACACCACTGTGCATCAGGCACGGTTCCCAACAGTAATGTAAAAAATACTTTGTTAATGTGTAATGCCTTTACATAGTTAATTTAAAAGTGATAGCTGCAATGCCCCTGGCACCAAGTTAATAATATTGGTAATGTTGTCCCCAACACCTTTTACATTTTATCACTCAAATATCAGTTTTAAGTATATTTTGGATTTTCAACTATTTTTCTCAAGCATCAGCGTATGAATCTCTAAAATACACACATTTTCATCTTCAATACACGGTATACATATTTTGATTCAAACAAGAAAAAGCTTGTAATTTAGGTCAGTGACCTGCAAACAGGCGAGCTACTTAAAGGTAGCAGGAGAACTACAAGTAGTTCACAAGAAACTTGTTTGAAAAGCCTGCTCTGGATACACCATTTTGAAACTTTGTGGTACTGAACTAACTTCTTCTCCCCACTTAATAGTTCAGTATACTAAAAGTTCTCATTACCATGTACCTAGTTGAGACAAGTGGAAAGTGGCGTAATGAAACTCCGCCCCCCCCCCAGCAAAGTACATGGAGGGAGGCCCCTCCCCATCCCACCACCTACCACTTTTGTTGAGGGCCCGCCCTGCCCCCCACACCGCATGGCATGCAGCGGCTTATGTTACACCACTGCAGTCCCACAAAACCTGACCAAATTTGACTTCCGAGACAATACTATGAACTAGCACTGGCATTTTGCCAGCATGACGATACACTCTTTGCAAAGGGCCTACACGATGAGATCATGGAACCATCATTTGTCTTTACCCATAAGCTTCTCCCTCGGTTGAATCCAGTACAATTTGCAAACTGAGGAGTAACCTGAGGAATCTGCCTCGTACGTGTGGAAAACTAGTATCCTGTTATGGCTTCCTGAGATGCATTTTACAACACATACAAACCCTCACTTTGTAGATCTAGCAAGGAAACTCTGGTCTGCATGAAATCTGTTTCTTTACTGGCAGTTTGCGGCATTTTGGGTTTTGCAAGTTCATTATCTTAGTCAGCAAATAGTTGAATAAGCTATCCATTGAAATGACTGAAATGTCTAAGTAAACATCTCTCATTCATCAAAGTTTTATAAAGCAGAAAGCAGTCCAGCGCCTAGAGGCATAAGATGTGTGTATTTTTGCTATTTTTATTCTCCCTTTCACTGTCATTGTGTCTCTTACCAGAATGGGTGCATGGCAGAAGACCCGTGGGACAAAGCCATGGATTTCAGTAAGGCTGCCTCAGCTTATCTTCTTTACGTCTTAAATGAGTAGTACTTAGTTGGGTAGAAATCAGTGCTTAATTTAAGCCGGTGGTCTCTGGTGCTCAACACCCTCACTTTTAAACACCAACACTGGCGCTTTTCGTGAGCATCAGTAAAGGAAACATTAATCTATGGGGAGATTAAGTGATTTGCCCAGAATCACTGGACTTTGAGTCGACACCGAGACTCTATTATGGTTCCCCAGCTCCGAACCAGCAGGTCTGTCCATTACTTCTTCCAACTTTCATGGTTAGTACTTTGGTTGTGTTTTAGGCGGTGCTAACTGGAGAATTTGGATGGTGCAAGCTGCCTTCTAATGACAGCCCCAGCACTTATTCTTTTACAAATTAATCACTGTTAGAAATATTACCTGTGGCTGCAGAACCAATAGAAATTTCATGTTGGGGGTATCATTTGCATTGGTAATGATTATAAGCCTGCTTTGTCATACATCAAATTTTTCATACACAGAAGTAAAAGCACAAAATCAATGCAATTTAGCTCTGACATTGCAAAAACTGAAATGCAACATGAAGTTCAATTGTTATTGTGATTCCACCACAGTATCTTCTGAACGAAGAATCAAAGATGAAGGTGTTATTTGCCTCAGTTGAAATTATAGTATTCAGACTCAGTAGATCAAACTGCACCTTACTATAAATATTATAGTCATAACTTGGAATCACATCCAAGCATTCATAAATGGAAGTGATCACAAATTATAGGTAACTGCAAATGATGACATAGAATAATGTGTTTTTAGATAGCGCTTAATACCACATATCTGCAATTTCTAAACATTGTCACTAGTAGGTCTCACTGTTAAGTATTAACTTACTGGGCTATCCTGCCAGCAGTGTAGTACTTCTCCTTAGCCCAAGATCGAGAAGGTTTTACTCTTAGCTGGACTCGGAAGCAGTGGCGGCTTCTCAGCTATGGCGGAGGAGCGTTGCCCCACTGCTATATCAAGAGCGCATAAAATAAAATCATAATTACAGGATGTTATTATTATCTTATGTTTCTGTGCTGCATTCTGAGTCGGGCAGGGCTTGGGTCTGGGATGCCAGAGCAGAATAAGGAGTGGTTTTCACTCCTCTAAGTGCGCATGACCGTTTGGCTGGCACTTTTGGGCTGGATAAACCATCATGCACACTTAGCATGTTCTCCATGAGGCTGTGTTACACAGCCTCATGGAGAACATGCTCAGCCTCCCAGGCACTGCCTAATCACGACGCTGTTCATACAGCGTCGCGATTGGCTGTGAGAGTCCAGAAGCCTGGCTACTTTCAGTGCTTGCAGTCGATCTGAGGAGGATTGAGGAGAGGAGTGTAGTCACACAGCATGGCGGAAAAGGTAAGTTAATTTTTTTATTTATTTTTAACCCATTTCCCCCACCCACCATCCCTGTTCCAAGGCAGCCGCCACTGCTTGGAAGGCATACACCTTTATCAATGAATTATTTCTGCAATTAGTATTGGGAGTTATTTCAAGTGAAAAATTATCGAACATTCTTTAACGCGGTTGTGTCTTTCTTTCTTTCTTTCTTTCTTTCCTTCTTTCTTTCTTTCTTTCTTTCTTTCTTTCTTTCTTTCTTTCTTTCTTTCTTTCTTTCTTTCTTCTTGTTCCCATTTTACCTTTCTTCCTTTCTTTCTCTTTTTATTTCGTTTTTCCACCGCTTCTCCCTTCATCCTGACTTCCAACCTTTCTACTTTGTGTCCTTTATTTCTTTTTTCTTATTTCATGAATTTTATTTGCATGATTGTTTACCCTCTTCCTTAATTTCCATCCTGTCCTTCTCCTGCCCTGTCTTCCTTTCCCACCTGCGCTCTTTCCATCCTCATCCTCTCTCTTCCTCAGTTCTTACTATCTTTTCCTTTGCTTTCCTCTCCCTTTCTTTTCCTCTCCCTTTCTTTTCTCTCTCCCTTCTACCTTGCTTAGGATTTTTGTTTTTTTATTCTGTACATTTTTACCCTGTACCATTTTTCTATGTCCCTGGTTCGTTTTTTCATTTTTGCACTTATTTTCTCCTTCTTGGCGCCATTCATATATACCAATGTATTAATATAAGGTAATCCCATTAGTATTAATTTATGGGGCTCTAATTTGGGTCCCATACTTAGGAAGGGCAGCTCAGGCCCTGAAATGGAGACAGCTGCTCATATTAAGGAAATAGACCCCTGTTGAAGGGACCAGGCTGGAGCTTCTTTTAAGACTGAGTAGGATGAAGTACATGTGCCACTTCTGACATACTGCTTTACACCTAAGCTGGGTCCTCAGCGCTCTGTCATTTCCGGGTAATGAGATGTTTCTGCTGTTCTCTGATCTTGCAATATATAATTATGGCTCCTGTGAGCACTAGCATTTATTATTGCGAATGAGAGATTGAAATATTGTAAATGCTAGTTCACAAAGGCAGCAGATTTGATTTGCGTTCAAAATAAAGCATTTTATTGCTGGTGTTCAATTGATTTTTATTCAAAACTCAGCCAGCTTTCCATTGCATTCACCAGGGAGTAAAAACAGTAACAAAAGAAAGGGAATGGGTGCAATGAGAAAATGTGGAAAAACAAACAAAATTCCTTTTGTCGCGACTATTCATTAAGCAAGGGAGTTTGCGTTGTTGATACTGGGTAGCATGCCTCCATTATCATACTAACACCTTCATGATTGAAGCTCGTTATTTTCCTCAAGTGTCTTGGGAGATTGCTGTCCCCACATTCTATAACAATACCATCAGAGTGCGGTCCCATCATCCATTTTTACAACAGTGGTGTAGCAAGGGGGGTGGCGTGGTTCGCCAGGGGCGGCACGAGTTTCGGGGCGCTGCCCCCGCTCTTACATGCAGCCATCCTGGGGCGGCAAAAGCAGAGACCACCACTGGCGGCAAAAGGTCTACGCCTTTGGTTTACACACTCCGTGTCTTGAACTCAGACAACCATATGAGACACATTCTCTTTCAACATGAACAACCAGGGCTCGAGTCGGGGTACCACGCGGGTGGATGGCGTCCACCCACTTATTTTACCGTAGGGACGCCGTCCCTCCTGCCATCAGCTGGACTAATCTCTTTGGCCTCTCTGGGACGAGATCGAGACCTGCATGTGTAAGAAAATCCCCACTGATGCATGCGTGTACGTTTAAAGCCAGCCCGTCTGACACTCCCAGAGCTGGCTTCTAAGATACAATCGCTTCTAAGGGTAGGGCAAGAGGAGGCAATGATCCCGATGGGGCAAGCCACCTTTCGTAACGTCACTTCCTGTTGTGACATCACTTCCGGTGACAGCGTCCCCCCACTTCTTTTTTTAGGACTTGTGCCCTGTGAACAACGTTTTGTTCCAGAGATATTTTTAGGTTTCCATTGTTGATGTTGGCTCCTTGGTTTTCACCATATTCCATGGGTCTTTATCGGTGATGAAGTGCTGACGTCCTTTATTGGTCTTACACCCTGATAAATCCACCACAGGAGTTTAATGTTTTGAGCCCTTATATCGTACAACTAAATAGTGGTTACATCGCTTGTGTGAGGTTCTTGTTAAGCAGGCAGCATGGGGGGTGCGTGACATGCCCTGGTTGAATTACTTTACTGCATGATGTTTTCGATCTGGCATTGGAAACTGGAAGCGATAGAATATATACTTTGTGCTCTTTCCTACAGGCATGGCCGGACAGGGAACCGAAACCGGCCCTGGCAAAGAGCGTGGCCAGGAGTGGCCCTTGTTTTCTTATCATGTGTGCTGAATTGTAATGCAAAAACAATACATCTAAAACATAGTTTGATAAGCAAAGAAAAAGAGCCCAAATTAATTTGTTTACCAATCACAATTTGTCAGTTTATTTTACGTTGGTTCCAATTTACACACATCAATTAAAACACTGTAACAGTATGTTGTTTGGGTTTGTGATGATGCTTGTTTTAGATTTCAGTTACTGGCAGGTACTGACCACCTAGAAACTAATCAAAATGCAGCATTCTGGAATTGCTCAGCTGCCTGATTTAGAATCATACATTTTTTTAAGGCAATTCCCAAAAAATGTGTTCAGACACAAAAACTTTTCTGCACTATTTCCAGTTATGTGTGTGTACATAAAAAAACAAAAAAAACTAGAACAAAGGTGAGAAATTAGTATTCAATGCCTTCTTTCTTTATGGTAAATCTTAAAACACTTTTTTCAACATTCTCAGAGAAAACTAATGTATTTTTTCTTGAAAAAACTGAAAGAAAAAGTTCAAGTGAACCTTTTTTATATTGATTGGCGCACAAGACATATATCTCAGAATCATTCAGTATTTTATTTTTTTCTAATGGAACTTTTGTCCCTTTTACTTACTTTAACACTTTTAAATTGACAACTTGCAACCTTCAGCTTTCTCCCTCCTTACCTCTCTGACAGCTGTCAAGTGCAAGACAGGCACATGTTACTTTGGGCAACATGTTTCAGACAATTTTGCAGGTCCTGGTTAAGCCGTTGGTTTTGGCAGGAAAATCTCAGAGAGAGAAAATTTGAATCTCATACCCAGGGAAGTCACCTCTAGCAGTTTGGATGGGATATTAGGTAGCCCCTCATCTTTGGTCACTCCAAACCAGTTCTAGAGGCAGCTTTCCTCCCACTGGGTATGGTACCTACCTGACTTGGAGGACAAAGGATAGGCCTCTTCTGGTCTAATCTGACACCTGCTTGTGACAGGGGAGACACGCTTGAAGTAATTTAATTTCTTGAGCCCAACTGCTCTTCCTGCCAGGGGAATAAAAATAGCTCCTAAACCAAGGCCCTTGTCTCTGGTCTGAGAACAGTTTTACACCTCATCAGGGCTATTCACCAGCTGAATGACAACTGGAGTCTAATGCAAATTAACCTCTGGGAGCTTCAGAGAGGGAAAAGGTAGCTTTCTAAAATGCAATTTTCTCAATGTTTATAAAAATATGACTTCACAATTAAGTTGGGCTATATAGTCATTTACTCTGGTAACCAGGCAGAAAACCGAAGGGTGGGCGCTCAACTAAAGTATTGGGCAATGTGTCAATACTCGAATAAGTAGAATTTGGTGCTCTAAGAGGAAGAAGGTTGGTTACCAATTCAACCTCATACGTTCCCTCAATTGAAGGAATACAACAAGAACAAAATGTCTACCCGAGCACATTCAAAATTATTATTTCATGGTCCAAAATATTTCATTCAATCTTCATATGTTGTTCCAAATTCAGATTCTTTATTCAGGTCTTCTGTACACGCAATTCAATAAGATCATTATTCCAAGACACAGCTTAATGCATTGATATAATCACAAAAAAGAGCCACCACGTGTTTCGTCATGTGCTGCAGCACACAAAAGACTTCTCCGGGGCTGCAAACCCAAAGGAAAAATAAACAATTACACAATAAATCTATACTAGAGAAAAAATAGAGAAAAAATATTCAACCCCTGTGAGTAAACCTAGAAAAGTGTCCGTCACCATGAAGGAGCAGAACCAGCACCATGCCTAATTCGTTTCAGAAGGAGTCAGGAAACGATAGAAAATAATGATTCTCTGAACCCATTAGCAATCTATGAGACATCACCTGCTAAATACACCAATATACACTATTTAATCTGGAAAGATCTCCTTGAAAATCTTTTTTCGACAGTTTCTTGACTCCTTCTGAAACTAAACCTTTGCCAAGGAGACAAGCTGAAGAGCTGTGAGGAGGAGTACTGCCCCTTTTCTGTGTGGTGTGTGGGGTTGGCTTGCAGTTGCTGCTTCTGCTAAGGAAAGGACAACGGCTGGAACTTTGCTGTAAACCTGCTTGAAGAAGATCTCCAAGGGCCTGTGTGTGCTGGCCTCCTGTTCTGAATTCTCGGGGACAAAAACAAATTCATCCCCAGCTTCCCTTAACTCTTCTGCGGAGAGTTCTGACCTGCCAGGAGGTGCCTGTTACAGTTTTGGGCCTCTGGAGGTTGTGCCTGCTGTCGGGAGCTAGAAGAAACCTGAAGAACTGAGAAAATTGACACCTTGCTCTTCTTGTGGCTGTTTTTCCCAACGCAGCACCGCTGTGCGAGAAGCATCTCTATGCATCGCCGCGCCACTGCTGAGATGCTCAGCGCCTGTCGTGGCTGCAAAAACCAACGTATCGTGGATCTCAGCTGTGATGCTGGTCACCGCCGTATCGATCGCCGACACATCCTGGATTTCCACTCATGGCACCTGTGCGGCAACTTTTCCTCACGCACCACCCGCCTGCTAGAACCGTCTTGGAGTGGACGCATCACTTCCCCCATACAGTACCGATTAGATGGATCACTTACCCCAGGGACTTAGGAAGTGACGCATCTCTTTGTTTCTCAATGCTTACCGTCTCTGCAGCTGTTGGCCTTCTGAATCTTTTTTTTTCTTTTTTAAATCTGTTTCTATTAGATTTTTCCCATGTATGCAGTTATTCAAGCTGTTACATTCGTAGTTACTTATTACAGAGTATTTCTGATGGATGCCTCGATATTATGTATACACTTAACAGTTTCATTAGTGAGTCGCCATTAGGTTTTCAGTCATGACGCGCTTTGTATATCATCGTCTACAGATAACAGGCTACAGCATAAATTATGGTGTAACTCAACTCTTAAGTGGTTATCGAGGCGTGTGCCATGAAAAAATGCTTAAATTATGTAATGTCTAATGCATTATTAACTATGGAGACTGGTTGTAACAAAACATGACAAATCATTACATAATCAGGTATAATCTAAACAACAAAATAATACTTGCTCCCGGTCGCCTCAGTTGGCTCTTCCGCTCTGTGTGCTGTCTCGTTACCATGGCTCTCGCTGCCTCGCCTATTGTTTCTAGGGCACAGCTGTAGCTTGGTATGGGGGCGGTGTGTCTTTGTTGTGAATGAGAGTTAGTGCGGTCAGTATCGTGTCCCAGCTAGCAGCAAGAGGGTCCTTGCGGATACCCAGCATGTCTTCTCGGTAGAGTGCAAGGCTTTCTGCTTTAGCCCAGGTAAGAGTCTCCACATTATTTTGTAAGAGGGTCAGGGGCTTTCCACCACATGGTGATCAGTCTTTTCGCCACTGCCATCCCTAGGACTAAGAACCTAGAAGTGACTTTGTTGTTGCGATGTCTACGGTACAAGTGTAGTATATATGTGTACCCTTCGAGCAGGAGGACACAATACGTGCATTGCGACAAGGTGTCCACATCTGCTTTCCAGTAGTCAAGCAGAACGGGGCACCCTCAAAGCATATGCAGTAGGTCCGCGTCGGCTAGCGAGCATCTGGGGCATGTGGCATCTTGTGCTTGAAGTATTGATTAATCTTCATGGGTGTGAGGTATGCTCTGTGTGTGATGTAGAATTGGATTTGGTGTAGGCATGCTTTTCTGGGGACTTGTATTGGGCTTGCCAGCACTGAGGACCATTCTATGCTCATGAATTGGCGGCCTATGTCTATTTCCCAGTGGTGTTGGAGCGGCATTAAGTTGCTTGCTCTTTAGTGCCTTAACGAGGCACCAAACCATTTGGTTAAGTGTCCCCCGCTGTTCCATAATATGCACGTACCGCACTGTAAGGTGTGTCACTGGTTCAGTAGATATGTTGCCCCATTTGGTGGAAAGGGCGGCCAGGACGGAGCGATGAAGTAGAAACTGACCAGGGGGCAACTTATCCTCCTCTACTATGGTTGTGTATTGGATCAGAGTATCTTCACGATACAAGTCTCCCATGCCCTGAACTCCTGCTTCTCTCCAGCTCTGCAATTCCGTGGCTGTGGTGATTATGGTGCCTCTGGGTGTTCCCTCCAGTGGCAAGGAAGGTGCATAGGGAGTGACTGTGTGAGTGATATATTAGCCTTGTGAATTTTGACGCTTCTACATGTACTTTGGGTAGAATCGTTCATCAATAGTTTTCCATGGACCCAGTCACTTGAAACCTTTGAAAATTTATATTCTTATTACAAGTATGTTGGGTTTTTGTCTTTTTGGTCTTATTGAGTTTAGATAAAGATACTTTATTTTTCTAAACTGGTGTGGTGTCCATTTGTGTGGTTATCATTGTATTACTGTGTGTTTTGAGTACTAATACTTTACACATTGCCTTACTTTAATCCAAACTTGGTTTTAACTGATAATTTTTAATTTTTGTAATAATTTTAACCATTGTAATTTTATGAAAAATGAAATTAACATGTTATAATTCAGTAACCAGATCAATTGATGTTTTAAAAATTGTATTTGTATTGTATTTTGTCCTTTTATGATTTTAACAAAAATCGAATAAAGAGTATTTTGACTGACTGACATTGCCTTTGGGATGTCTGTCTGCTCGTGCCAAGCTACCCAGGGTGTGAGCAGGAGTTATCTAAAGTGTGTATCCCTCTGATCCTGATTAGAAGTAAGGGTCCCTATTTGGACAAAGGTACCTACCTCTGCCAACTAGAGACCCCCATTACTAACACAGACTACTTACTGGGAAAGAACATTTATTAGGAAAGTGCTACCAATATTTCAATCTGGTGGCATGCTTTCAATCATAAGTACCCAAATGACTGTGCTATAGCTCCCCCACCCACCCCCACGAACTCAAAAAAACACTCTTCAGTTTCTTGCTCTTAGGGAACACCTGTGTAAAGATCAGAGGAACTATAATCTTGAACAAAAATCTGGAAGATTAATGTGGAAGACTAATGTAACGATTAAACAGCTGCCAAAGGTGAAACAAGAAGAAACTATTATTAGCTCCACAGTCCTAGTGCCTGGCGCAGATACAGAAGGGCAGTGTGGCTAGTTACAGTCAGGTGCCTGGGTACAGTAATCTAGAGCCACCCATGCAGTGTAATCATTAGAGTTTGCAAAAATGAGAAAGATGCACATCTTTAAACAGTACACTATATCCTTTTTTACTCTCCAGTTTTAAAGATTGAATGATCTTCCATTTGTGTTTACCAATTTTAATTTTTACATTAAGATGTATAAAATCATTTACAAAAGAGCTGCAAGCCAGAAGTATCCAAAATGAAAGTATATTTCAACTTTAGAAGACAGAATAAGGCACATTATGTCAGAATAAGTATTCTGATGGGTCATGGACAATAGAAAAATCCCTACAGATTGGTTAGTTCATGCAGGAAATGCCTAAAAATGTTATAATGTTTCAGTCATGTGTGTTGTAAGAGCATATTTCCTTGTAATTTAAGGCACATAAAATATGTAGCTTAAAATATCTGCCATCGTGTACTATTTACAGCTGTGATCTAAAGAAAGGAGAGTGAATAGTGCCACTTCAAAACCAGCACTCAAGCTCTGGGTGGTGTCAAAGAAGTTCACACAATAGCTGAACATTTAAAGTTACAAAGCTGTACATTTTTGGCTGGCGCCCTCACCACAAATCATTTCAGTTCAATAGGAAAATACAACACAACACAAATGGAAACATTTGAAGAATTCTTGATATAATTAACTGCCTTAAATACAAAAGCACCTTATTTCCATTTTGATAGTGTAATTTTTAAGCTTTTATAAATCTGAGTTTAATGCTCCTTTTATGTAGCATTATAATAGAGGCAATTATATTAAAACAATGCAGTCTATAAGTACCTTAAAAGGAAAAATCCACACTCCTGCCTGAGACTGAAATATTGAGGGTGATTTACTAAATAGACCGATGAGAATTAAAAGACCAGTAGGTACCATGTCTCTAGTGTGTGTAGAAAAATGTAAAAACATCCCCCAGTCTTTCAGGCGCATTCCTTTTCTGTGTTTCATAAACAAGATCCAAAAATTGAGGGGGAGGGGATTTCCTAAGAAACAAACAAAATGCAGTCAAGCTCTCATGACATGGACGTACAGGTGGGATTTCATTTTTGATGACAGGTTCCTGCCTGTCGTGAACAACATTTTTGACAAAACTCCACACCTTATTGGGGAAGATCTTTAAATATGGCTGGTTGATTTACACTGGGACAGCAGGTTTAGGGCCTCCAGAGTCACATCAGCTAGCATCCATCATTTCAAGACCTGAATCAGGTCTTCAGACATTTATCACTATTCTCTTATTCTCTGGATTGTTTGCTTTGTCGAAAGTGCAGCACGAGCACTTGATGAGGGTAAACCCAGAACCAATGAGGTTGACTCTACAACTGTATTCTTTGATAAATTAATACATGGCACACAGTTACAATTCAGAGATAATACACAGGACATTTGTAAAAAGAGCAAGAGATACGGGCATATAGTCACTACTGAGGCAGCCAAGGCTTCTTAACAATACTGGTGTGTTTCATCACACCTCAGGGCTGTTTACAGGCAGGACCTTCGATGAAAATGTAATAACAAGTAAAGCCTATAGATGCATTATTATTTCTAGAACAGGGCCATCTTCAGGCATATCCTGACAAATCAGTATAGGCAGTCAATAAAGTGCCATTCATAGATAGTTTTGTGGCATGTATACACCAAATGATGACCATAAACATGCTAATGAATTTCTTTACTTTCTCTAAGTACCACACATACCAGCCAATGCCATGATATGCCTTTGTATTTGATGTGCCAAGGAAAGCAATGATGAGCTCCCATTACCCCATGTTACAGTGAGCAGTGCTGCCCATCAGGCGCCCATGTCCCATGCAAATACATCACATGCCCTACAAACCCAAAGTGCTAACCAATGCCACTGTGCGAACTATGTGAAACAATGTACCAACCTATACCCCCAAGTATCTTAGGTAGCCCTTAAAAAGTGGATGTTGCTGCATACCTATGTTCCACATGCACCAGTGAATGCCACTATGTGCCCCAGGTTCCCCCTGCACCTATAAATGCCATCATGTGGATATGTACTGGCCAAGTCCATGATTTGCCCTAGGTATCCAACATGACAGTCAATACCATTAAAATGTAGGTACCCCCAACAAGCCAATACCACCTTGTACAAGAGAACCCTTGCCTTGTCCCCATACACTAATCAGATGCATGTACATGCATGCAGAGAGCAACACACACACAATCTCTAACATACACAGGCAGACACACACACGTTTTTCATACATATGAACAAACAATACATTTAAATATAAACTGGCCACACTGTTCATCTGATGAGTGTGCCTCTCCTGGGCATGCTAGTTCTCATATTTTGCCCAGCTCTTGCACAATGCAAGCTTCACAGCATGAAGCAAGGAGAGGTGGCAGCTGCCTGAAAGCTTCCAAACTATGCCTCCACCTAGTTCTCCGCCTTCTCACCTTCTTGGCTGAGTATGGAGGTGGGCTCAACCAAGGAGGTGAGACTTTGAAGATCTGCTTTGACATGTCAAAGTGTAATCGAGGATTCATTAAACATTCTTCGTCGCAGCAAACCTCTTTTTCTCCAATCTTACACACTCACTGTGGTGGAGGGGCCAGCGCCCTGGTCGGTTTCGATGCAGCTATGAACAATGAGCGGGATTTGTAGGTGGTAGTCAGTAAATAAACCAATGTGTTGGGCCCTTGCTAAGGCCATCTGCCTAATTGCTGACTATAATAATGGCCATCAACGTGATGGGTTCCTAATGGGTCAGCACTGACTTCCATAGACAATGCCCTTCTAGTTAAAGGTATCGACCACTTTTCATATATAAATACCCAGTCTAGCCCCTACCATGATTTGGAAGCTCTTGTTGCTGCTCTGCAGATGAGCTAAAATGCATCAACTAAGATAACAAATCCCACTAAAGAACTGTGTGGGCTAGAGGGCACACATTTTAAACGGTATTAATATATAGCTATGGAAATGAGGATTAAGGTAGGGCAAAAACACAAAGAAATGTGCCTTGCTCCCCTAAACTCCTGTCTAAAATTGAGAATTCCTACCTAAGTGTTAAATGGTGAACACTTAAGTATTCAACAGGCGTTAAACGTTTCCTTTAACTTAATGACTTTTTGGGAGCAAGTGGATGGATGGGTACCTGATAACATGAAAGTTATTTTGATTGGTAACAAAGATTGTTGTGGTTATTTTTGCTCTAGTACGGATTAACTTTTTAATTTGAAATTTCTCATTAGTGTATTCCATGGTCTATAAAAGGCATCTCTCTGGTTGTCAGAGAGTTGTCACATGAGGATTCAGGGCGTAATGAACAGCAGTGCAAAGCTAATTTGTTTCATGTTTTGAAAATCCCAAGAAACAGCCCCAGCTGGATAGGAAAAAAATACATTTCAGCAGCGATAGGATTTTTTCTGGACAGTTGTTTATCCTTGGACTGCCAGACACCAAAAGGGCAAGTCTTTTTTCCCATTGTGCGTGCCTATTGTAATGTGGTCTGATCCTGTCTTTACTTAGGTATTTTATATATTCAATTTTAAAAACCACGGACTATACCCTGGCATAGGGAGCACAAATCTTTATATGTGTACAGTTTTGCACTAAAAAGCATTGAGAAAACATAGAAGGCCCAATTCACAAAGATTTTGCTATGAGTAGATGGGACTTTTTCTTGCGATAATACAGGTTTACTCTTGAAATTCAGGATTAAGAGAACCTTTTTAGATCAGACCCATAAAGTCCAGTCTGCTCGCAGGGAATGTTAGTGCTCTGGTATAAAAACCATAGAATTGGAAAGCATGCTGCTCTAGAAGAAGTCGCATATATTGGGAGAAAATATTACATTTGTTTCTTGCTTTAGACTGGAGTAGTATGAGAGGCTCAGGTAGGATGGGAGGAGTAGATTAAGTGTATTGGCTTTATAGTACACAACCAATGAGGACAGGTAATCTTCATCCATAGCATTTAGGGCCTGATTATGTGCAGGTACTGGGGTGCATGCACACAGGGGGGAATAACGTGTCTCTCTGCATGCACCCCAGGGCTCAAAGGCAAGGTCCCCCTTTGTTTCCTCTCTGCCTTAATTTTCATGGAGGAGGAACCACCATGAAAACCGTGGAGGAGAGGAAACTTGTGATATGCTTGGTGTGACTGCTGCGGTCCCGCCAAGCATACTGAGGCCTCAAAATCGCTGCACCATTGCCAGGGATTGGATCCCTGGTGTTAGAATTGTGCAACGGTGGTCTGACCACGGTAGTGGTAATAAGGCAGTTTGAAGACCACCACCACAGCGCTCCCGCGAGTCTGACGGTCAGAGGACCGTTAGACTTGTAATCAGGCGCTAAGTGTTACCCAGTAGACCATTTTACAAAAAGGGTAGGCAGGGGAAATGATGTTTTGGGTGTCTTCGTATAGTCCAGTATTGATACATAAGATATTTTGCACATCTTTGCTGTCAACTTCATGTTTAGTTAAAATGAATCAATCATTCATACCTTAATTTCAAGGCAGTGAGATACAGTGACCAGCAATGAAATAAGACAAAACATTAATGTGCCCCCTGCAATACAAGCGTTGCCTTTTTCCATTTAAGAGGGAGCCGTTTATTTCATAAATACTACATAACTTTAGCTCTCCCACTCATCATTTCTAGAAAGTGTACATTAATGTTTTCCTGAAGCTTGCTTTCAAACCCAATTGAATAATTCGAAATATAGAACTCTAACATCTTCACCTCTGTAAATCGATGAAGACAGCCCATGTGTCTGAGTTTGATAGACTGCTGGATGAAAAAGTGTGAATTACTCGTAACATATTCCTGATTTACAGATGAGTTATGTAAAATTGACTGTAGTTTGAGGCAAGAATATATCCTTGAGAAGAGTTTCAGGAAAGATAATTAGTAATCATCCTATCTCACTGGATCAACCAGTTTATAGGGCATCGTTTAAGATGCACGCCACCCATCAAAGTTTGCTGTAAAGTTCAGGAATATCACTCTATGGGCTTTTTTGTTATGTGTTGAACTTGGCAAGTGTTTATCTACACTTCTGTCATTACAGAGTATATCATGTTCAACCTTTGTTTGAGTATGTCTAAGTATCAAAAGAAGTTAATTTGGGGGCATGCAGGTAACAAACATAATGCATTTTGAAGTTATTTTAGTTATGTATTCTGTTGTGTCTGATACTATGAAGAGTACACAGGTTTTTTACCATTTGTGTTGGTAGTGTTGTGTCCTGTGCTCTGCTGTTCAGCACAAGAGTCAGTATTTGACAACCATTTGTCTCGAACGGTTTAAATGACCTCATGATTACAGGGAGGTTTCAGAGAAGTGTGTAGATCCCATAATTCCTGATGTTTGTTTGAGCACACAAGTATTGTCAGCAAAGATTTACTGACCTGATAACAGTGGAGTCAGTCATCTTATTCCTCAAAATGGTTCAAAAGGCGCTGCCTTGTGTTACTCTAGATTTGCCAAGCCATGCAGGGCCACACAGGCTGGCCTTGCACGGCTTGATCAATCTCATTGTAGGGTTTGTGCTTCCCTGCGTCACCTGGCGTGGGTCAGGGAGATGCAAAACCTATAATAAATATGTCCAGATCATTCTGATTGGCTCAGGGAGCCTTTTTTACTTTGGACAATCTCACATTCACTGCAGTCAGACTCCTGTGGGAGCGAGCACTTTGACTGGCTGCCAGTAACATCAGAACAATGTTGCGGACAGCCATTACAGGACCCAGGGACTTTGCCCTCTGTCCTGAACTTTAAAAACAAAAATCATATAAGGGGGATGGGTAGGGATACACTACCCCCCAGGCCCAATGGGGGTACTCAGAGGGGCCACCCGGTAAATTAAGAAATAATTCATCAATTATTGCTGCAATACCGCTGGAGTTCCGCATGATCGCCGCAAAATGAACCACAATGGCAGCCTGCATTGTTTAATTAAGGGGCATATTTGGCCCGGGTACCCAATCCCCTGCGGCCCAATTTATTAATATGGGGATGGGGTGCACAGCCCTGAAAGCAAGAAAAAGTCATGACAACTCAGCAATTAGGACATACATTTGCATGCATGTCAAGGCAGGATAACATTCTCGGAATCTTCATTGCTTGCATTTCTGCTTAGTGGGTATATTATCACAACACCTTGAACATTGAGTATGAGGGATAAAGTTCACTACACAAATATCATATTTGTTATTTTTCCAGTTGGCGACACCGATATCCAACTAGAATAAACAATTGCGGCCTAAACAGGGGTTGCGACATAGCCACATGAGTACTGTAATTATAGTTCCACAAGCACTTCTGGGTTTAGTCAGCGGAGCACTCAGCTGACACAACGAGGCCACTTCAAGTAGGAATTCTAGCTCAGCTGATTCCTGCGTACCAACACGAGGAATGTCGAGCTCTACACCAAAATGGACAGCCTGTTGACACTTACCCACAGGTAATGGGGAATTAGTGTACTTGGTGGTGATTTGGCAGATGACGTACCCAAGGCAAATCTAGGACAGGGAGAGCTAGGTGGGGCTGCAAATGTGCACAGTGCTTATATGCCTGCATATACGTATACACTGTCTTGCCTCAATGGTGGAAATGTTTACCCTTTTAACTATTCTTGTACTGTTAATTACTCTAATCTGTTTCATCCTACTGATAATCACAGTGCACATATTTTACACTAAGATTAACAACTCTATCAAATAATATTGAAAAGTTGTGGCAATTGTTTCTTGTGTGCTTTTTTGGGTATGCTTGAGAGACTAAGCAAAAAGGTTCTAGATCTGTTACCATGATTTCCTTGGGAATCAGAGTTGTCAAGTTTTAAGGTTGCACACACATCTGTGGTTCTGTAGGGTTGAAGGTACAGATGGTGCACTGTGGCTTGCAGGGACATAGGCCAACGTATCCCGAGGGGGTGCGTGGAATCAGTCTGGCACAATCCTGACATATATGTTGCCCAAAAAATGCACAGTTTTACAGAGGGAGGTACAAACAGTACGACATGGCACTGCCAATGTTAGTTTATTTTATTTTCCTTACATTTATTTTTTTCAGTGCTTGAATCAACTGGCTAATATGCATCTACTATCAATTGAGTCCTTAGAGAATTCTTATTTTTTGCAGAGGTTTATGCCGAGGGTTCCCATTGTCAAGTTGGATTGTACTTGTATGTTTTAAGGCTTAGTGTTAAAGCAGAGCAGCCGCATATTTTTTATATTAAAGGGAACTCATGACAAGATTGAATACAAGCCTTAGGAGATATGTGTAAATACAAGGATTGCCAAATTTCAAGTTTATTAAATGAGTCAATTGCACCTACGTGTCAGCTGGTGAATGGCATTGAACTTGTGTGCAGATGACATCTGATTTGGTGTTGATCAAGTTGAGAAAGCCATCACATCTCACTTCAAAAGCTAGGAGGGCCTCTTTTCATGTTATGGGTGACAGTCAAGGTTTATCATCCACACTGTTTAGTAGTTTGAGCCGGGTGTGGCAATTACTGTGCATAAAAAGATGTATTTTCATGTTTGAAATCCAACAGAATCTTTGTCTATACTTCCCTGTTCTCCTTCTGATCGGGTCACACATTGCAGGAGCTCTTTCTTATGGTTTTGATAATAGTAGGACCTAGCATTCTTGAAAATATTTCAGTCTCTTCACATTTCAGAAGAAACAGTGAGACATCTGAAAGGATTGATTGTGGCTGTACTTGTGAAGCCTGCATCTTTTGTGCACTCAGCATATTTTATATATTGGACATTGTATTTGAACTATTGGATTCAAAAGACCAATTTGAACGTAAATCGAAAAGATACATCATAATTCATATGGCTCAATGAACACTTTTTTCTTCATTGTCTAGACAGGATGTCTCTGGAGCTGCAGTGTTTTAGCGAGGGCTTTGCTGTGACCGAGAACGGCTTCTGATCACAGAAATTCAGGGACCAAAAATGTCCTTTCTTTACTGAGCCTGCCTTTCAGACCAAACATATCGGACCATATGTATCAAGATACCAATTAGCGATTCTGTTATAGCGATTTTTAAGAAACCGCTATTTCAGAATCGCTAATTGGTATGTATCAAGAAAATCACAATTTTTTGCGATTTCTTGATATTCCTTAATTGCGAATTCGCAAATTGCGAATTCACAATTAAGGAATACTTTCCCATTCATTTCTATGGGCCTCCTGGCCCATAGGAAGGAATGGGAATTTATTCTCAATTTGCGATTCGCAATTTGCCAATCGCATATTGAGAATAATTTCAAGGGTGCAGGGGTGTCCAAAGGACACCCTGTTGCACCACTGAAATAAGTATGGGTGCACATGTGGTGCACATACATGCCCTAAGGGCATGTATGTGCGTCACATGGCACTTTGAAAAATGCGAAAATGGGCATTTTTCAAGAAATTCGCAAATTACCACCAACTTGAAGTTGGTGGTAATTTGCAATTCCTTAGGATCAATTAGCAATTGTTTTTTAGCTTCATACATTGCATTTAAGGAATCTCAAAATTTGCGATTCCTTAAATGCAATTGCAAAATAAGGAATCGCAAATTTTGCAATTCTTTATTTTGCACGGGAATTTCATTCATACATCCAATTTAGCAAATTCGCATTCGCAAACGCCGAAATTTGCGAATGCGACTTTGTATGATACATATGGCCCTTAGTGTAATTCAACAGAAAATGTGATGGGTGATGCTACGTGAGGCAGGTACACTCAGGTTTCTCTTGTTTAAGCTGCCTCTCTGAAGTCATCGACATTCCTGGCAGCGTATTGCCCTTTTAGTATTCATGCAGCACATGGCCTCAGTAATTATAAATTAATTAGCTGTCATCAACAAAAGAACATACCATAACACAAGGATAGCTTTATATTCAGCGAAAACAGATTGTGCTTCGCCATATGCTGCAAAATGCCTGCACGTTTCCTACAAAAATAGCAACAAATATTTCGGTTACTTCAATATCCTGTTTTTTCCCCTCCCTGTTCGTGACATTCTGATGTAGAAATTGTGAATTAAAAAAAGGAAATGATCTAAGCGTGAAACAGCTCCTTGAGGAGGAAAAGAAGGCGCATTAGGAGAGAAACACTGTTTCACATCTTAAAGGCCATGTGTTAGCTGCCTGTCTTTGTCCCTGTCATAATCAAAAGTGGAATGCCGCTTCTGAAATGACTGCTCGGGCCATATCGAGACAATGAACACTTTCTGAGCAGATAAAGGGGGCTTTTTTCAGACAGATAATTTATCCAATGGAAAGTTCTCGATAAAACAAGAACAGCAGAACACATTTTGAAGTTATCTCTTAGATGAAAGTGGCAGTCGTGTTGAATGGCTGCAGAATGCTAACTGCCTCTGTAAACTGTGCTGGAGTCAAGTACCATAACTACCGTGTAAGAGGCTGCCGTTGTAAGGTATCCGCTCAGGTTTTGTACTGAATTCCAAAAAGTGCGAAATGCAATAGGGAATAATACATACCTGTTCTTATTCAGGGTATTCAGGGTATCACCATTACCACACTGGTCTGCCCGATCACTTTTCTGCTGGTAGTACCTTAAGGAAATTACCAGTGCCAAAATTCAGACTAACCGGAAAACTGGGATCCGATGAGAGCACTGTCGACATTTGTCAATGCACTTCACAGGAGTGGTACAGTTTTTTCATTTTTATTTGAGCACCAAGGGTCTTATTCATAAAGGTAAACTTGCGTATAAATTTAAGTTTACAATAAAATTTAATTTTTTACACCAGCCAGGAATCTAGTATGCAAAGAGATTCCTGATGAAAGTAACAGTTTTTTTGATTGGATATATCTCTGCCACAAGTGGGGAGAAATCCATTCTCGTGATTCCCACTCAAGCAGTGGGAAATAGGTGTTCCTTGGGTGGGGATGGACTAACCACACATTTGTTAAAGATTATAGGCCTCATTTATGAAAAGTGACGCATCGCTGCCTGAAAACAGCGATGCGTCACTTTTCACTGCGCACTCCTTACGACATTCCTGATGCGTCATATTTAATGTATGATGCATCATGTCGCAAGGAGTTACAGATACGTCAGATTAAGGGTGGGCGTAAAATCCGTTTCGCGGGCGAATTTGCGGATTTTCCGCGATTTCGTGATCCGCAAATCTCGCGAAATCGCGGTAAAATCCGCGAATCAGCGGGGACGAATTTTCCGCCAAGCAAGGGTTACAGCAGCAGGTGCAAAAGTTGAACCTAATTTCTTTGTAACCTTTTACAAAAGGGTTACAAACAAATTAACTTCAACTTGGACACCTGCTGCTAATTGCTTCCTGGCGCCTCGTTGCCTACTTGCAACTATTCTCTGACCCTGTTCTGATCCTTGAAGCAGGGTCAGAGAATAGTTACAAGTAGGCAACGAGGCACCTGTCCAAGGAATTAAACCTCATCAGGAAGCACTTACAGATATAAAAAACAGGAAGAAGGGAGAGGATGGCAAATACACCCATTTTGAGTTGTCAGGAGGGGTTAAACTAAAAGAGACCCTTACAGCACAATGTTCATATGCATTTTGCTAAAAATAAAAAGCTGTATGTTCGGTAGGGGCAACTCAGGAATCTGGCCCTTCAGAGATCCGGCCTCTCTTTCTTTCTCTCGTTCGCTCTCTCCCTCTCTCTTTCCCTCTCTTTCTCTCTCTTTTTATCTATCTATCTATCTATCTATCTATCTATCTATCTATCTATCTATCTATCTATCTATCTCTCTCTCTCTCCCTCTCCCATAAACGACTGCATGGGTAACTTCGCTATGCAAGCGGCTCGCGAAGACGCAAAAATCCCCGCGAACACGCAAAAAACCCCGCGAACACGCAAAAAACCCTGCGAACACGCAAAAAACAAAAATCCGCAAATTCGCACAAATTCGCGAATTTTGCGGATCGCGAATTTGCAAATCCGCAAATTCACGGATCGCAAATTCGCAAAATTCGCCCATGCTTACGTCAGATACAGATTACAGATACGTCTGTAAGTGCAAAAGTGACGCATTGCTGGAGTGTGTCACAAAAGTGACGCAACTCCAGCAATGTATCCTTTCACATGGGGCCAGCCCCATGTGAAAGGGCTTGCGTCACAGCGTCCTAAAAGTGACGCAGTGAAATGTCATAGATTTCACTGCGTCACTATTACGAGGCTTTTTTGCGGTGGAACGCCCCCTCTGCATACATTATACCTGACACAGGTATAATGTGGCGCAGGGGTTTAAAAAGTGACGCATCTACCTAGATGCGTCACTTTTTAAATATGGCGCAACGAGGCGCATTTTTTACACCGCTGATGCGTCACAAAAAGTGACGCACTGGCGGCGCACAACTGACGCAAGGCCTTCATAAATAAGGCCCCATGAGTGTTGGGAAAGGCCATTGGCCTCAGGGATAAATGTTTTCCCCACAGAGAAAGAAAAGAGTGTGTGTTGTTATTGAGGTTTGTGTTCACCTTGTGGACTCTACGATATGGAGAACTCTTCTCAGGGGGAACAGAACCAGAGTGCAAGTGTCCTCAGCTTACTATTGGGAATATTGGGAATACCAAACAGTACGAAATCTTAACCCACATGTAGACGGCAATGTACGAATGCAGATATACTACTGTTTACTTAACTGCTCAGCTTAACCTCTCATTCAGTTTATTCCCTCACCACCTCTCTTCCTCCTCAGTCTTTTCTCTCATAAATATGCTTTTGCAAATCTTTGAATACTGATTTCCGATGGCAGCATCTGACCATTCTTTAAGTCTCTTGCCTTTTTTTTGCCATAGTCTACGAGGAATATTTGGTCTTGCAACTGTTTTCCAAAAACCCACAAATTCCTCCAAGTGTTAGTAGAGATCTGCAAATCTCCAACAACCGCTGTGATATTAATCCCCTCAACCGTACATACTGAAGTCTGCCAAAGAATACTTGCTTCATTTGAATGCATTTGTCTTTATTTTAGAGGACTTCAAGTATGATTTTGTACCCAGGACCTACTAGGTGTGGATGTAATGACTTTTAAATGACATTGAATGATTTGGTTTCAAAAATATACTTTGAATTGTGGAATTTGTAGTAGACCAGAGTAAAGAAAAGACGGGGAAGCTTCTACAGAAAGTGTGATCTGCGGTGAGAAAGCTCTCAACATACCCGTCAGCTGCGTATCAGTGGTAGAACATTAAAACAATCATTTTGAAAAGAATGGTGCTGAATATCCTGAATAACGGGATACAGCGTCCATAGGCAGTTTGGTTTCACAAGAAGATCAACCATTGCAAAAATCAGTTTTTGAACAGAACTTCGAAAAAATAGATTAAGGCAGGGTTGTAAAGGTGATCAATTTAAGTTTGAGGCAAACTTTTAAGCCAAATGAAAGAACATGTTTGTTAGCAATTAGACAAATAAGACCCTGCTTTATATACTGAGTTAAGAACTGGCAGGGGTACAGAAGATGGAGTCTGGTGGCAAGTGTAGTCCATTCTGAGCAAAAGGACGCAAGATTTTAGCAATAATATGCTGCTTTCCTTGAAAATCATGTTTTAAGATACAGTGGAATGAATAAGGTTCATATTTCACCAGCAAACATTTTTGTTATATTATTTTAATTTGTTCTGTGGCGGAAACAGAGGAACAATTATCTAGAGCAGTGGTTCTTAACCTACAGTCCGTGGACTCCTGGGTGTCTGCAAGGCCTACTTTGGAGTTTTAGACTGCTTGGAAAAATAAATATTATTAACAGATTAATAAAGGTTATATAAATAAAGAATCAAAATGTTAACTTTAAAAATATTCTGTAAATATGAAGGAATTTGAATTTGGAGTAATTATCCTGAAGCAAGTACAAGTGCATCAAACAAAATGTAGTATGAACAATGAATAGCCTCTATTGAATTTAGAAAAGCTCCAACCTTCCAATTAAAATTCAAATGTTTATTAGTTTTGCAAATTAAATTAAATGTTCCATCACTTGTGTATTTGTTTGATGAATGCTTGTTTCCATATTTTTTCTATTGTTTTGTAGTCAAAATCATTGAAAATGGTTAGGCCAAGGACCCCGGCTTCCAATAATGATTCAGTGGGTGTCCCATGGTTCCAGTAATAAATAAGTGGGGATCCAATGAAACCAAAAGGTTTAGAAGCACTAATCAAGAGGAAGCCTAAATAAAGATATGGTTTCTATAAATAGATGCATGGCATGCCTTAATCCCTACTACACTGATTAACAATGGCGTTGACTATGATTATTCGCACTACATGATATTATTTCAACTTGATGGATTTATTTATCTACATTCTTATCAGTTAGGTGCACCGACATGTAAGCAAGAGGTAGAAGAGGTTTAGTGGGAAAATGTAGACTGCAAAACATATAGTGCAAAAAAGTAGACTCCAAAATGTACACCAACAACTTTTCTGTGCTACATTAACACCTCCCAACACATGTATGAACCAGTATTTACTTTCTTACTCCATCCAAACTCCCTTCCCAAATATTTTAGGGCTGCATTATTTCACTATCCTAGCTCCAGAGTCATCATATTTGTCAGTGAGGGCTACATAGTGAGATTAGGTTCAGCGAGATATTTATGTAAGGTTGGGATTTTGGCAGTCTTTGTTTTATAGTATTTTTTTTGCAAACAAGGTATTTTTTGTCTTTCTTTACAGATAATACTAATAGGACATTTTCACACAATATGGTTGTTTTTGACTTATCTTTAACTTGACTGTAGAGGTGCTTTGACTTTATACTAGAGTACTTTAGGTGAGAGCCATTTATAAATTAAAAGTCACAGAGAAGTGATAAAACAGGTACTCCATTAAGTATGTGTGGTATTTTGCATGGCATTTTGCATAGCAATATGTGAGTGTCTTAATATGTATGTGTGGTTTGAGTTGTAGAGGGATTGTGCTCTGTGGGTTGGGCATGTGTGCCGATGCTTATGTAGAGGTCAGCGTGGCGGGGGGAGGTGTTTCAAATGTTCGCTTGAAGCCATACATTACAATTTGTGTGTTGTGTGGTATTTTACGAAGTGGTGTTAGTCTACTGAGGTGTAAAGGGCTTAGGTTAAGCAGGTGAGTGCCCCTGTGATTATGGTCTATCCAGACTGAAGTGGGAAGACCGTAATGTTGAGGTTGAAGGCATTATTGTGGTCTTTGAGTTGTTTGAATGTCATTACAGTGATGGTGAGATCAATGTAGATTGGAATGGATGTTTTAATTGCCCATTTTGTCGCGGGGTAATGAAATATAAAGACAACAAACTGTTCTTGTATGGGACTACATTCACTCTTTTGGTTCAAATAATGAAAATATCAAAGCATTTACTATGTATGCCTACGTGCCGACATTTTACACCAGGAAAGTGGGAAATTTTGAGAACAAAATCAGAATCTATTTTCCCTTATTGACTTCGATGAAGCTGGGGCAATTTCAGACAGAAGAAAGCTAAAATAAAGCAATTTTAGGCTTCAAAAATCATGAGCCTCCAAACTGAATTGGATGTTGTGGCATGTATGTGTATGAATGACGTCGATGTTACCTAATTGTGTTTTTTTTTCAAACAATCTTGTGATGTCCACTTCCATGTAGAAAAGAGGCATATATGTGGGAGCATATACTTTATCAAGTGCTTCCTAAAAAATGTAGATCCCAAAAAAAGAACGAATTAACGTTTACGTCTTTAGAACGTTAGCACCTGCCTGGCTTCATTAAAAAATAAACAGACTTTCAAACGTCTTTCAAAAATAGCTCCATTCTTTCATCTGCGCAGCACATGAGGTTTACATATTCATACATTTCAGGTCCTGTACTTTCAAATTTACATCAAAGCTAAACTGTCACTTGGCAAAGAAATGAGTTTGTATTCCGTGACTACTCTGACACCTTGTTTAACCACAGCGTATCAACGGTATAATTTGAATGTTGTGTAAAACACAAATCGCGGCTTGCCCTGGGGCGACACTCATATCTGCTGTTATTTGCTGACAAGAGGCCAACATGTGGACACTAAAGACATTTCACATTTGGCCCTCGGTCAGATTGAAGCGCAGCGGTGGTAACAGCGACGCCCTGCCAATGACACTCTTCAATGGCGCATCTAATCACCCACCAAATGCCAGCTCCTGCGCTTCCTGCTGTAGAGCATTAGGGGCAATCGCTCTTGTTGTTACAAGATATCATTAAATGCTTTGAATCGGGGGCTGATCTCTGGCATCAAAGGAGATACAAAGAGGTCATATATATATATATATATGTGTGTAATTATTATTATTATTTTTTTTGCTTTAATGTAGTTTGCAGCTATATTCTGCACTGCATGAATTCCTGTTGCATTTCGAACAGGCGCAGAGAAATCCTGATAAATGTATGCACTTTTTTAGACTTTCTGTGTGTTGCTGTAGGAAGCTATTAAAAAAACTGTGAGATACATTTCTATATTTTCCTCCTGAGGTCGTAGAATTTATGAAAACATAAATTCAGGGCAGCAGGGGACATGATCCCTACCGAGTCACTTGGAAATAAATATTGTTTTTTCCTTCAGAAGGCCAGTGAGTAAGGCATGGCCACAATCAATCCAACATGTCAACAAAGCTTGTACCTGGGTTGCAAAGATCCTCTCTTGAGGTGACAGGCTTAATATTGCACAGCTGCTATTTGTAATAGTATTTTTACATGAATTTCAAGATTTAGGGATGTATAAAACATAAATGTGTCTGCTTTATCTGAGGTCATAATCTTTGGAGGAGGGCTTAATTTCATCGGTTTATCTGTCCATTATGTAGATTTTACATTACTGCCATCAGCGGAGAGTAGGAGAATTCAATTTTAGTGTGGATTTTATCTGAGATGGCCACGGCCAGGGTGTCGGAAGGGCATGGTGGAAGTAAGTCTAGGTGTCGTGGGATATCCATACTTAGATTTTGATGAAAGCCTATGTGTGGTTTCACAAATAAATTGTCTAGAGGTTAAACCTATAAATAGAGCCAGAATAGATCCCTGCGGAGTTGCCCAGGGCGAGGCTCTCTTCAGAGGTGAAAAGCTGATGTAGCAATGGGGAACATGCCAATGCACCCTCAGGTGGCACGCATATAACTTAGAAATACACTCTTGAGTAGGTGAACACAGGATGTATGAGAGTATTCCAGGTGTTCTTGCCCAGCATGAGCAGTTCATACAGTCATTTCATACCATAGCATTCCAGGACTAGTTTTACATTTATTGTTTAAAGAATTATGCAAATGCATTGTCTTGTAATATCAGTGCTTTGTGTGAGTTTGTTTTAACAGTCAGAAGGATTCCACACCATGTTTTCTACTTAAATCTGCACTGAGATTCAGGTTGGTTTTGACTTGGCAAGGGCTTTGCGATTATGATTTGATTAGTAACAATTTGCTAGATGTAATCATGCACAAACCATCTATCTAATTAGGTGCATTTGTTTGTGCCATTACCATTTAGCACTTTAATACTCACCTAATTGTCTGATTTAATGTGCATTCAAGCATAAATTATCTCACTGAATATTAATGTGGACATTTTGTATCACAACTTTAATATAGAAAGTCATGCTATGTCACGCGACATTTAGGCAATAAAAAATAAAAATTATTTAAAATTCAATTCACTGTATTCCCTAGTAAACGTAAAATTATACTTGCTTAATTTAAAAATGTTTTGATATCTTTGAAAACACTGTATGAGTACAATACCATTCACTGTGTTTAAAGACATCTCAGCCGGCCTTTGCAGAAAATAAAAACAGCATCTAAAGAAGAACAATGATGAAAAGACATGAAAGAACCATGTGTTCTAACCTGTGACAACCAGCTTGTTGCACTTTTGGACCTCTGGAGTTTGGACTTCTTTTGTGGTGTGAAACCTCTTAAGGGAGTCACCTCCATTACTGTAACCTGTAAGGTCAGCTGCTGTGTGCAGTTGGGGTAGAGGGCTATGAAAAGTTTGCACATACAGAGATGCACACGCACACAGGTTCACATGTGCATGGTAAGAAAGACTGTTGCATGACTCAGCCTGGCATCTGCACAAAGGTAGCCCTATGGCAGATGGCGCTTATACTCACATAAACTGATTGGATATGATTGGAAACTTCTCCGTTCTGCTCTGGGTACAGTGAAACGTGCAAAGATTTCACAGTGGTCTATATATTTAGAATCTTTAAGATACTTTATGATTTAGCATATTGTCATTGAGCCAACCTTTATGAGATTCCTACTTTGAGCTGCCTTGCTGTATGAATTAATTGTTCAGCTGTCAGCAGAACAAACCTGAGTTTCGGTGGGGGTGACTTGAGGTTCGTTAAATTCTTAAACCATTTTTGTGGTTCGAGTTTAGAAACTTTTGGCCACTGTGAGAAATGTGGTTGTTAGTTGACTGGGGTGTGAGCCCTGGTCAAGAAACAACCACAATCCTTGTCAGGGTGCGGCACAAGGCAACCGTAAATTAAGCTGTGCTCAACACTTCTGTAGCTTGGCACAGAGCAGTCAGTCAAACATCTGTATTTCGGCAAACTTGCCATAAAAACATGAAAACATCACAGTGTAAATTTCGATAAATACATTTGGGCATGAAAGGCAATTGTAGTCGTCAAAACGTTTAAAAAGCTTGAATTTTTAAAATATTAAAAAGCAGAAACAATGATAGACTTAAGCATTCGATCAGAGGTTTACATACTCATAGCAATTTCTAATCTAAATTGCTTTTCTAATAAAGTTTATGACTGAAAAACATGTGTCTGCCGTACTTAATCTTGGTAAAAGTTCCATTGCTTTCTGGAAACGGTTAATCTCTGCCTTACACAGCAAAGGAACCAAAAAGATACTCCTTAGTCCCGAATATAGAGGGCAACATAAAATAAAGTGGCTTGTACTCTGCTTTGGGACTTTATTACACAGAGATGGTGGTAAATCCTGCTGACACGCGTTGTGTAGGAAAAGCTACTTTAAAAAGGATTAGGTTTAATCTAAAATATGTTGAAAGAAGACGATATTGTGCATTTTCAATCCACCCAAATATGGTTCAATAAATTTAACAGTTGAAATTTGCAGGTAATGCTCGACTGTTTTCATGTTTGAGGCACCACTTAGCCTCACTTCCATTTATGAAAGGCAGATTTTATGTACATGAGCCAAGATATCTTGTTTGTGTTATCCAAAGATAAGCAATCTAACATGCATACTCTCATCACAATTGCTTCCAGGTTTGCCAACAGTTATTCCATAATGGGAGTGGCGCAATTGTCATCTGGTTCCTTGTGTAGGATAGTTGAAGCAAAAGAGAGGTTACCCCACTAGTTCCAGGGAACAGGGTACATTAAACAAAAAGCCTTAGAAAAATCCCCGGAGACTACTATGCGCCACTTATATCCACTTGTATAAAATTGTGAATACGGTTTTTAGGGCAGCCATACACAGTGGGACCAATAAATTGTGGAATAATACTATGTAATGTATGTTCTGCTTTCAATGCTTCTTAATTTAATCCCGAATTTTAAATATAGAAAAATGATTTTTTTTTTAAATGAGATTGTGTATTTGAATAAAATATTGTCAGCAATTCATTCTACTGTGTGATTGTATTGCGGAATAAATTAAGCCCTATTTTGGTATGGAATGTATGTTGTAAGTAGTGGATCTAAGTGACGCATAGTGGTCTCCAGGGATTCTTCTAAGGCTTTTTGTTCCCTCCGTAGGATAGGCCAAACCTTACGTTGCATATAAAGTTTGTGGAATTTTTCGTAATTGCGAGAATTCTGCTTGGGAAACTATTTTCCTGCATTGGAGCACAGCGAAACCAAGATAAATCCAGTTTAGTATCAAAAATAACTCCCAGGTTTACTGCATTTTGCACTGGCACTGGAAGTAGACCCAGATCATCTGGCCACGATGACGAGTTTCAGAAGGTGGTGTCCTTTTCAAAGAGCAAGACCTTATTTTTTTCAGAATTCAATTTCAGGCCTTTTCTCTACATCCAGCAAGTGATATGGGCCATGCAGTATGAAAGTTGTTTGCTTCCTTAATGATGTCAGAAGACATAGACACCACAATCTACATATCGTTGGCGTAGGAGAACACTGCAAGACCATAGCTTCTGATAAGATAGATCGGCGGTAACATAGATGTTAAAAAGTGTAGGGCTGGTTGAGGAGTCCATCTCTACTCGCTGTTGTCTGCCATTTAAGGACGAGCCCAGCAGAACCAAAGCAGAGTCCTGAAAGCCCAACCGCTGGAGCCTGTTTATAAGGATCGAATGATGGACTGTATCGAAGGCCGCGGAAACAGCTAATAAAATCAATGCGTCTTTACCTCCCTTGCCAGTCGCAATGTAGATAAAAAATCTGTTAAATTGTATCTACTGTAGGAATAAGCAAGTTTGTAATTATGTATGGCAGGAAACCTAAATACACAACCTTACAGAATCCAATCAGATCTATTTTCATGCAGTATACACCCCGTATCCCCAGGATTGCCTCACACTTCTGAGTGAGATGCCTTTTACCAAAAAAGAAATGTGTTAGTGTTGGACCTGACATCCTTAGCTTGGTTTCACCCCAGCTTGTTGCCTTCAATCCTCCCGTGTTTGCTGACTTTGCACACGTTATCACTGCTAGCTAGTAGTAGAGTGCCTGTACTCTCTCTCTAAAACATGGTAACATTGGCTTTCACCAAACTGGTGCATGTAAGTACCTAGTAATATGGTACTACACATACCCAGGCCTGTAAACTAAAAATTACTAATGGGCCTGCAGCATTCATTGTGCTACCCAGCTAAGTAACCTTTGAAACATATCTATGGCCTACATTACAGCCTGTGTTTGCAGGTTTAAACTGCCATTTTGACCTGGCATAATAAACGTTTTGCCAGATGTTTTAACTTCTATGTATTTTTGATACATACAAGTCACTACTAGAGAAGGCCCTAAACAGCACATAGGACAGGTTACTTGAGTTTAAAAAGTTTGAAAAGGAGTCCAGCTTTACTTAGAGGCAATGTATAAAGTATTTATGCAGTACACCATCAGTAATAAAATGAAAAAACAACACAAGAAAAATCTCAACCAATGTAGAAAAATAGAGGAGATTTTAGTAAATAAAATGATACCAGAATGACAACAATGCAATCGGTAGAACCAGAGACATGCAATTTTATCTGAAACTAGCAACAAGAGACTAACAGGCACATGCATCTAGGTAGGATTTTGCAAGTCCTTAATTGTGAATATTAAGGAATCGCAATTAAGGACTCGCAAAATCCTATGCATGTAGGAATCGCTATAAAAATAGCGATTCCTACACATTCATTATTTGTGAATCGCAAATTGCGAGTCGCAAATAATGAATGGCTTCCCATTCATTCCTATGGGCCTACAGGCCCACAGGAATGAATGGGAAATTGCATGCGCAATTTTCAAAGTTTTCACTATTTACCATCTGGTATGATTTCGCGGTAAATAGCGGCCAAAATAGCGAAATTGCTACTTTAAAAGGCATCTTGCATTGCATTTAAGGAATTCCTTAAATGCAATCACAACTTGAAAAATCGCAAAATATTGCGATTTCCTAAATTGCGAGTGGCAACTTGTTTCATGCATCGCAAAAGCTAATTTTGCGATCGCAAACGGACGATTTTTGAGAATCACACCATTTGTGATCGCAAAAAGCTTTGATGCATGTACCTGAGAGAGCGCCATTCATGGTTATCTGGGGAAAGTCACAAGTTCAGACCAACTACAATGAAGTTTGGGTTGTGTAATAAAGTGGGATACACACAGGATTGTGTTCATTAGGTAATATTTAATCAGCCCCAGCCAACAGTCAGCTAACAACTGACAAACATGGAATACAAGATATGGGAACCTTGGTGACATGTGGTTCCAAACTCTAGGTTCCAACATGGAACCAGAAAACCCAGGAAGACAGGTCATCACACTTCTTCCTCTTAAACATAAACAGGTTAAGATGTCCAGCAATGAAGTAGGCAACAGAAAGAAAAGTAAAACAAAGAAGAAACTACCTAGACATAATCACGCAAGTGAACAGGAGGCCTGCATACTCTCACACTCTTGCGAGAACAAATAGAACGCAGATCAGGAACAGTAACAATATCATCACATTTCCCTTTTCCTCCAAAATGAGAAACACGACTATTGTTCCAGATACGACCATCCTCCGTCTTTACAGCATTTTTGAAAATTTTCACAATGGTTCTAGGAACAGAAAACTTCGACCAGTTTTGACAGCCCACAGGAGCCCTGATCTTTACTACCTCCCCCACCACGAACTTGGAATCCTTAGCAGAATTTCTCCTATCCACATAAATTTTCCTTTTCCTCTGAAGTTCCAATTCCCTTTCTCTCCATGCACCCACCCCATTATTTTTTACACCCTTGTCTGCAGCCATCCAGGCAGGACACAAACAAGTGTTAGGTGCTCTTCCCTTGAAAAGTTCAAACGGAGTCTTTCCTGTGGTAGAGTGAGGAGAGAAACGATATGCTGAAATTCTGTTCTGTAACTCCTTTCTCCAGTCCAAATTGTTGACCCTTGCCAACTGAATGCTTTCCTTCAAAGTTTTGTTGAGTCTCTCCAAAGCACCATTTGCTTCTGGGTGATACAAAGAAATCCTCTTGTGGATTATGCCACACTTACTGAGATACTCCTCGATTTTCCCAGAACAAAATTGTGGCCCATTGTCAGAAAGGATGGAGTTCGGAAAACTCTCACGTTTAAAGACGGACTCCAAAAAGGAAATAACAGACTCACTTGTAATCTCCCTTACCAAACTAACCTCAACCCATCTAGAATACAAATCCAATAGAACCAACATAAAAGGAGTCTGATGCTCACCATGTAAAGGCCCCACAATATCAACTGCAACTTCATCCCAGGGGGACCTAGGCAACCTCCTGCAAACCATAGGAGAAGACCTCGTCCTCAAAACTTTATCACTTGCCTGACAAGAAGAGCAATCCCTAACGGCACGTTCCACCAACAAATCGATACCTGGCCACCAGAAGTCCATTCGTATGCGTTCTTTCGTCTTGGAAATACCCAAGTGACCCTCATGAGACATGTCCACCAGAACACTTCTGAGATTAACAGGAGGAACTAACCTAGTACCTCTCATGAGTAAACCATCCACCACTGCCAACTCATCAGCAATCAAAGACCACGGTTTCTTTAAAGAACGAGTCCTACCACCTTCCAACAATTTGATGACTTCCTTCAATTCCACATCCTTACCCAGCTCTTCTCTCCAAGCATCTTCCTTCACTGCCCCCAAGGTAACGTCACACACCTTTAATTCACCCTCAAAATCGTCAGCCAAAACTTCCTCAACATTTTCTACAACATCCACCAACCTAGACAGACAATCTGCCGAGACATTAGTTTTTCCTGGGATATATTCAAACTTGAACATAAACTCCTGCAAAGAAATTACCCATCTCCTTATTCTTGCTGAGATGGAGTCTAACCCCTTCTTCTCAAACACTTCCTTTAGTGGTTTGTGATCAGACCTGACGGTAAAGGAGGAACCCCAAACAAACTTCCTAAATTTATTCACAGCCCAATATATACCTAGCGCCTCTTTCTCTATGACAGAGTAATTCAACTCCGCCCCCTTCAAACATCTCGAAGCACAAGCTATTAGGACCTCCTTGTCTTTCCTCAGCTGTAACAACAAAGCACCCAGACCCTTACTGCTAGCATCTGTTACAATAAAGGTCGGATCACCAGGAACAAACGCCTGCAAATTTGGTGCATTCCTCAGATCCATCTTCACCTGATCAAACTCTTTGCTACACTCCTCAGTCCAATTAAACACAGAATTTTTACACATGATCTTCCTCAGATTAACAGTCTTATCTGCAAAATTTCTGACAAACTTGTTGTAAAATTCTGCCATGCCCAAAAATGATGAAACCTCTTCTTTTGAACATGGTTCCTTCAATTTCTCAATTGTTTCAACAAGATCCTTTTTTGGACATATGCCCTTCCTTGAGATGTGGTGGCCCAAATAATCTAGCTCATTGACACCAAACTTGCACTTGTTCTGACGCAGAGTTAAACCAACTTCTAACATTTTCTGCAACACAAGGCAAACCCTCTCATCATGTTCCTGTTCGTTCTTACCAGAAATGAGAACATCATCCTGATAACACCTTACCCCCGGTATTCCTTTGAACAGATCCTCCATAATTCTCTGGAATACCGAGGCTGCCGAAACCAGCCCAAAAGGCATTCTTAAGAACTTGAATGCACCCATTGGTGTAATAAAACTAGTAAGCTCTTGACACTCTTCTTTTAGCGGAACTTGGTGATAAGCCGAAGCCATATCTAAGGTGGTGAAATAGCATGCCCCATCTAACGTAGAAACCAACTCCTCTATGTTTGGCAAAGGATACTTGTCAACTATTACCTCTTTATTTAAAGCACGAAGGTCAACACACAGCCGAATCTCATTATTAGGCTTCCTCGCGACCACAATTGGTGCGAGCCACTCAGTTGCTTCTACAGGTTGTATAACCCCAGTTGACAACAACTTCTCAATCTCTTTACCCACAGCATCCTTTACACAAATTGGAATGCGCCTTACTTTAGCAGCAACAGGCACCGCTCCCAACTTCAGTTTGATGTTGTGATTGTAACCCTTTATACAACCTAGTTTTTCACTGAACAACTCTTTATAGTTCTTTATAAACTTGTTCTCAACATTGTCTACAGCCTGTACTTGAATAACTGGATGAGCATTCGGATTTAGACTCACACCCAACCTTGCCTGATGAGACCAACTCAACAAGTTGTCTCCCCTGTTTACCACATAAACTTTTGCTTCTGTATACCTCCCTTTATATTCAATGCAGTCAAAAAAGTAACCCATTATTTTTATGGGATGTTCTTGATAACCTGTTGGTCTTATATCCGGTTTACACAAAGTTTTTTCCTTTCCAAACACATTTTCAAACACCTCATTTGAAATAAAAGTAACATGTGAGCATGAATCAAATTTCATTAACACACTTGCTTCCCCAATCAACACATAATCAGAAGGATGTTCTACAACATCATCATTAATCTGAAAGCTAACCAACTTAGTCTCAGTCTTCATATCTCTCCCAACTCTTGTTCTACAATTCCTACCAATGTGTCCCTTTCTGCCACACACATTGCAATTGAACCTAAGGGCAGGACACTCTCTCGCATTTGCCATATGCCCATATCTCCCACATCTATAACAGGTTCCTTGAAAAGGAGTTGTGAATTTCTTACTTGTCTGTATTTTAGAAATATCACCGTCAACCTCCCCTTTCACCCTTTCCTCCTCACACACCTCTTTTTTTTCTTCTCATCCACTCTCTTCACAGCTTGACACACTACTTCTTGTGTTGAAGAACTACTTGGCTTTTCATCCTTTTTCTCCTTGCTTAGTTCCCCAACGCATTTTAACATGTGCTCAACCCTTTTTGCAATACCTACTACTTCTTCAAGTGCAGGTTCATCCTTTAGCCACAACTCTTCCCTTATCTTATCACTCACGCATCTCAAAACAAACTGATCCCTAATTCGTTCTTCCACTAAACCACCAAACTTGCAACTTGAAGCCAACTTTCTTAGTGCAGTAATGTACTCCTCCACACTCTCTTCCTTACCCTGCTCTCGTAACCCGAAATAGTACCTCTCCATGATTGTGCTCACTTTAGGAAGATAATGTAAATCCAACTGCCTAGCACACACCTCATACTCATTCAATCCTCTTTGTTCTGCTTGAGGAATGACTGGAAGAGTCTCCAAAATCTCTTGGCCTTCTCCGCCCAAACAATGCATCAATAAAGCATGCTTCCTTTCACCACTCAAATTTGCACCACACACCCTTGCGTAATTTTCAAATATCTTTTTCCATTTTTTCCACCTAATGAGTGGTTCTCCTGGTTCCATCAGGAAGAAAGGAGGTGCAGTTACATTCTGCATTTTGCTGCCCCAATACCACTCAAAACCCTTACACTTGTTCCACTTTTAAACCTTTACCAACAAAGTACCACCTCCCTTCCCTCAAAAAGGTGTGCCCATCACCGTCGACAGGCTTCAAGTTCCTCAATGAAGAATCAGTCTACCAATCTCTTCCGACTTTTCTCTTCCTCCCGTTTTCACTCGTTTTCCGTACAATGGATCCTTCTGTCCTCCTTCACCTTTGAAGATGATATGCTTATAATGTCACACACCAAACCGCTGCTTCACTTGTTGCAATCCATTTTTCCTTTTTCCAAAACCAAGTCAAAATGGCCGCCACAACATTAGATGCCTCTTTCTTTGGCTATTTGAGCTTGTTTTCTTTTTTCTCCCAACTTAAAATGGCCGCCAAGAAACAATTGCATCACTTTCTATGGGCAATCTCTCTTGTTTTTTTCCATTCTTGAAACACGCCCAATCAAAGATGTCCGCCACCTTTTCCTCAAACAAATGGTCTTGTTTCTTAGGGAGATCACCCTCGAAAATCGACGTCAGTTACAAACTCAGTTTTTTTTCCTTTTTCCTTCCAAAAATCATGATAAAAGACTACCTTTGCCGATTTTCTTCGCGTTTTCGATTTTCTCAAGGTCCTTCACCGCG
This sequence comes from Lissotriton vulgaris, assembly GCF_964263255.1. NCBI lineage: Eukaryota > Metazoa > Chordata > Amphibia > Caudata > Salamandridae > Lissotriton > Lissotriton vulgaris. The sequence continues at coordinate 158,073,881 of NC_141690.1, forward strand.
TTTCCCTCGCTGGGCCACAGCTGCACCTTGAAGATGTTGATTGATCTTCCTTCACCGACACAGCTGTCACGTGAGATTTTCTCTTTATGTTCAGCTATTCACCTGTTGTTGAGGCTATCTTGCACGAGTAGATCCCATCCAGTAACGTCGCCAGTGTAATAAAGTGGGATACACACAGGATTGTGTTCATTAGGTAATATTTAATCAGCCCCAGCCAACAGTCAGCTAACAACTGACAAACATGGAATACAAGATATGGGAACCTTGGTGACATGTGGTTCCAAACTCTAGGTTCCAACATGGAACCAGAAAACCCAGGAAGACAGGTCATCACAGGTTGCATAAAGGGACCAGATTAATCCCACTGAAAGATTACTGTCTCAGGTCCAGACTGAAGAGTTCCGTTTGTATTGGAGGAGAATCGCACTAAGAGCTGGTCATTGCTGGAGCTTCACGTTGATATTTGTCATGAATATAGCATGTTACATCGCATACTATCACAACACGCACTTTAACATAGCGGTCGTTACAACGACCGGGTTGTTAATTCGCATACCCTTACATCGCAAGTCATTACACCGTCTTGCTGGAGGGGGCGCGCTGAACCTCGGAATAGTATTATTTACTATTCCAACTCCAGTTTGCACAACAATAGGGAAGGTGTAGGATTTCATATCCAATACCTTAGCGCCCCCTACTGCAAGTCGTCCTAATGACTTGCGATGTAGAGGGATTGCATACCAACAATGTGGTCATTGTAACAACCGTGTTGTAATGGTACTTCGTTGTAAAAACAGCATTGTAAACGCTGGTCCCCATTTGTCATGGGCCATCATTGCTGGAGCTCAAAGTGCAGGTCTTGCATTGCTGGTTGTTTGCGGATGGGAGAGTTTCAGCATGAAACGACCGGTTCACAGTAATGAAGAGCCCAAACCTCCAGATGTCCACCTTCTTCATATGGAGGAGTACTCACTAATGCCAACCAAGGGTTCTGCCAGAGGATCACACAAGGCTTTTGCTGGGCTATGGTATTAAATTACAGGATTTCAACAAGACAACATCCTCAGGGCCAAGTGCCAAGGTCACTGTTTCCTCCTCAGGTTCGTTGAAATGCAGGCCTACCGAAGGAGGGTTGATATATCTTTCCACATTACCCTATCCTACTTTGCACTCCCCCCTCCCAGGCAGCTGTGAGGTGATGTGTCTACTGTTCCGAGGCTGCAACCAATCCTGGTGCACCTCAGGTAGGGCTGCTGTGGCTGTGCCAGGAACGCTCCCTGCTCCACACACCAGGGTGGTCTCTCATTTGGGCTTAGGGAAATATTACACGCCTGCCTGGAACTCGCCCTCAGATCAGAACTGAAAGTGAGACTCAACAGACACAATCTGTATCATTGATCTTGGGGCATCTCACTTCCCCAGATGGGCCGTCATGTAAAGATGATGGGTGCCCCTTTTGGAGTCCCAGGGAAGAGCAGTCATCTTGGCACCCTACTAGCCCACTTTCAAGGTGGATAGAAAAAAGTCAAACAATCCATCCAAAGGACCACCGGGCAAAAATTGATTTGCATACTGAGAAACATTGTTTTATCAATAAAGCAGTTCCTATCTTGTGATGTTTGCTGTCATGATTGTATTGCATTCTATTTCTAGATGTTTGAACACTGCACAATATTGACCTTGAATAAACATTAAAAAACGAGAGCATCTTGGTGGTAGATTATTACAATCTTGTCTGTGACTACATTGAAGGCAGTGCTATTCTTCCCATGTCCATTCATTTCTCCATGCATTCATGAAACCTGTCCATGACTTCGAGAGGGAAGGCATTCATCACCCCAAGTCAAGCGGAAAGAAAATGGCGTAGCATAGTGGCCTTAAAGAGCTATCCAGTAAAGAGAAAATAACTGTTTGCTGTACCCAGCCCTACATCACTAACAATCCCCAGCACAAGGCATTCTGGAATGTTCTTTTAGTTGATTTTGTCGGATGGGTTTTGAGATCTACTGTGGACATTATTCACTTTATTTATTTTTTGTTGCAGTTTTATATAGAGCAAACTCGACCTGAAGGTATTGGAGCGCTTTACATGAGGAACAGTTAAGTCACACAAGGACACATTCATTTTGTGGTAGGCATGAGAAGATTAGAAGATTTGCCCAGAATCACAGGATGTTGAGCCAACGCCGAGTCTCGAGCCTTGTTCCGCAGCTGCAAAGTTGGCAACTCTGGCCGTTATGCCACATCCTCTTCCTCCCTTGACGGCCCTCCCCTTTAAATCCAGGTGAGGAGGAGAGGTTTCGCTATATGGGGAGAAAACGGTGGAATAGAGAGAAGTGTGACAATCAAGAAGCAATGAGTCATGGTTGAGCGAAGGCGGTGTTTGGATGTGTCCTCTCTGTGGCGTCATCTATAAATGCCAAGGACACTTTTATTATAGTTTCAGGTGGTGCACTAGTTACCGTGATACCTTTTTGAGAAGACTGTGAGGTGAAATATTCAAATACTTTCATTTGTGCTTCTGTTTCCATTGAAGTTTGGACGTAAAAATACGATGGTAAAAACAAGAACGGCAGTTTTAGAAAGAAATAGATTTTCCAGAAGACACGAACTCGAATTGACTTTCCTTCATTCTCTTGCATTCTCCCCGCGCATTTCTACTATTAACTAAAAGGAAAGGCGAGATGGCGGGAACTAAATGACATAACTTCGTGAAGCTCCAGGCTCTACCCTCGGCCCTGACTTTTCTAAAATGCCAATGACTTTTCTGTTCGTTTGTCACATCGCCTTGACTCATAAAAGTGACGCCGGTCACTCTAATTCTGGCACCTTTTCCTGACTGGGTGTTTGCCACTGGCATTGTTCGGCTTCTGGAGACGCACACGTCTGAATGAATGAAATGTCTTTGAGTGTCCTTCCCGGGTTGCCATGACTACCCCCGCAACAGCTGAGAGGTCAAGTGATGTTATGCTGGTACACAAAGTGCTTTAGGAATCCAATACTGGGAGGTGACTAATGCAATGCACCTGTGACCACTGCATGGGCTGGGGGTAGAAATATGTACACACAAAAAGCAGGAAAGCAAAATATGTCCTTCGTTCTACAGCAATGGATGCAACATTTTAATACAACCTCGGCGTAGGCAGCAGATATGGATGCTGTTCTACATAGGACCGGCTTGCATTAGAGACCGGCCACATGCAGAAGTAGAGTAAGCACTTTTTTGTACCCTAATATTAGCTTGCCTGGTGTAGCATATGTCATCGTCAGCTGCACTTACTGGAGACGTGATGTATGGGGGATCTCAGCCCACACCTCAACTTGACGTGTAACATTGCATGTTTGCCCAATCCTCCAAGGCAGAAGCAGCCTTTAGGGCAATTCTTTACACAAAATTGTACCAGAACTCACTTATCTTTCGTATTTTGAGTATACATTTTTCCAGTTAAAAGCTGTGACTACTTTGAAGGTACGGCATTTTCACCTAGTGTTAACATTCCTATAGCTTGCTTCACTGAAGGATTTAGGCTCGTTTTACAAGCCACACTTAGGGCCAGATGTAGGTAAATCTAATTTACCACTTCTAAAATACCGAATCATACCGATTCGGTATTTAAGAAGTGGTAAATTTGAGGGGGGGAAATGTAGGTATTTCTGAATCGGTAAATACCGAATCGGTAAGATTCGGTATTTACCGATTCTGTAAATACCGAATCGGTATCCCCCATTGATTCCTATATGCCTTGAAGCCCATAGGAATCAATGTGGAATACCGAATCGGTATTTACCGATTCGGTAAATTCCAAATGTTGCAAGGGTGCAGGGGGTGTCACTTTGACACCCTCTAGCACCCCAATTCCGGACTTGTGTGCCATGTGGCACACAGACATGCCCTAAGGGCATGTCTGTGTGTCACATTGCACAGGTGTGCATGCACAGATGTGCATGCACACCTGTATTCGTTATTTTACCACCCAATAGGATTGGGTGGTAAAATACCGATTCTAAAGGGCCTTTGGGACTCAGAAGAGTCCCACCTACATGTAGATTTACCGAATCGGTAAATATACCGATTCGGTATTTTACCGATTCTGTAAATTCCAAATGTTGCAAGGGTGCAGGGGGTGTCACTTTGACACCCTCTAGCACCCCAATTCCGGACTTGTGTGCCATGTGGCACACAGACATGCCCTAAGGGCATGTCTGTGTGTCACATTGCACAGGTGTGCATGCACAGATGTGCATGCACACCTGTATTCGTTATTTTACCACCCAATAGGATTGGGTGGTAAAATACCGATTCTAAAGGGCCTTTGGGACTCAGAAGAGTCCCACCTACATGTAGATTTACCGAATCGGTAAATATACCGATTCGGTATTTTACCGATTCTGTAAATTTACCGATTCGGTAAATTTACAGAATCGGTAAAATATAGGCCACCTACATCTGGAAACCCTAATACCGGTCGGTAACGGCCGAATTCGGCCGTTACCGACCGGTATTAGGGCTCCTACATCTGGCCCTTAGATAGGATAGTTATTTGCAATTGTTTGCAACATTCTTGGAAAGCTATAGAAGATCTGTCTTTTATGTTGTCTAGATAAGGTTTCTCCAATGAGTAGCTCGTGAGGTACTGGTATCTCTCCAGGTTCCTGTAAGTGGCTCACCTGTGTGCATCCCAGCCCTCTAAACTAGAAGCTTTTGCTTCGCTGAGTTATTATATGCATACCAAAATTGAAAGGTGTGTATTTGAGTAAAAAATGTGTGTATTTGTAGAACTCTTAAGCTGACGTTAGAGAAAAAATAGTTGAATTTCCAAAATGCATTTACAGATGATATTTGAGTGATCAATCGTTTGGTGTTTGAAAGACGCATTACTAATATTATTACTTTAGTGCGGGGGATGTTGGATCTATGATTGTTATGTATTACTCAGTAGAGCCATTCCAAATTGAGAAATCATTTTTTACTTTAGTGCTGACAACCTTGCTTGATGCACTGAGGTGATCACTTGTGCTAATTTTGCAAAGTGTGGCCAGTAGGGTAAAATTGTCTGACGTGTCTCGATAACAACACTAAGGGGCATATTCACAAGGCATTACCTCCGATTTATCTCCACCTTAACCCATCAAAAGTGGAGATAGAACTAACAACCCATTCACAAGCTGGTGCAAACAGCAGACATCGTCAGTATTCCTGCGATAACTGCCCCAAAACCTAACACCACGGCGGACACCACCAACTAACCCTAATGAGATGCAGAGTAGGCGTTCCCGTGCACAAACCCACGAAAACACAACAACACCACTTTCACAACAAACTGACAGATCTGTTGGGGAACCAAAAACAGGCGATAAGCTGCGGTAGCTGCAGATATTTAACACCTGCCTCAAGCAGGTGTAAAGACGGACAACTACGGCAGTAGGCAACTGAGCCCAGCACACAGCCATACCTGAAGAACAAACAATGCCATGCAGCTACTCATCATGCAGCTCGGAGCCCCAACAGGGCCACAACACGCACTGCCACCACCCCCAGGACTCAGACTGGCCCCCCCAGACCACCACAGATGCAGCGCAGAGTAAGACAGCGGACCTACCGAAAACGCACCACTCTCACAGACCTAACGCCCGCGGAAGTCATTGCCCACTACAGACTCAAAAGGACAACATTCACCGCATTATGACCTACATCGCCCACAGGCTGATGGTTCCAACCCAGCAGAGAACCAACATCCCTCCGCAGACAAAGCTGCTGGCTGTGCTGCACCTGTTGGCCTCTGGTACCTTCCAACCAACAACTGCCAGAGTCAGAGGAGTCTCACAGCCAGACCTATCAAAGTTCATCACACCTATCCAAGATGCCACCCTCAGCTTCATACCCCAGTACCTTCACTTCCCCAACACTGCGCAGGAACAGCTGAAGACAAAGCAAGGCTTCTAAGCCATAGTTAGATTCCCGGCTGTGTTGGGAGCAATTGACTGCACACATGTCTCTCTTGTGCCCCCTGCGGATACTGCACACCACTACCACAACTGAAAGCACACACATTGCATCAATGTGCAGGCAATAGTGAACCACCGGGGACTCTTCACCAATGTCGTCGCAAACAACCCAGGCGGTGTGCATGATTCCTTCATCTTCCGACAGTCCATCATCAACCAGCGCTTCTATGATGGCACATACTACTTGTTGGTAAGTACCAAATCAACACACCACACATCCCAAAGCCTCCTACGGACAAAGCACAACTGTGGAGATGCACATGTGACCAAACCACATTCTACATGTAAAACTACACGACCACCTACCAGACACAACCACACCACTCCATGGTCATCCTGGGCTACCCCGGCACCCAATACAGACATTTCATGGCACCACAGCCACACATCAGCTGAACGTGTGGCGATGCGGAATGCAGCCATGACACATTAGAGGCATTGCTCTGCCCACATGACCCTACCCTAGTGTCCCGCAGGTCAGTGTCCTGTGGCAGTGGGCCCATGTCGGCCGCTGTGCATCCGAGGCCACTAGCCCTGTGCGAATTGAGTCATCCCCCCATGTAGTTCTGACATTGCATTTCTGAGTGCCTGATGCCTGCTGAAGTTGTTGCCAGCATCAGCTACTCCCTGAGGGCTGGCTTACACTCACCCCACACACAGCCAGCACAGGCACCACTGGATTGGTGGACCTGCCATCACATCCTGCCGAACCAATTATTGACTCTTTTCTCCCTGCACTGTCACAGGTGATCAAGGAAATGCACTCTTCCCCTGGATGATGACACCTCTCCGAGACCCGGCCACTCCTGCCCAGAGGCAGTACAATGCGGCCCACATATGCACCAGGGGCATTGTTGAACGCACATTTCGCGTGTTGAAGTCAGATTTCAGGTGCCTGGCGGCACAGGTGGGAAGCTCCTGTACAGCCCGGAATTCGTGTGCAAGCTAATCATTGCATGTTGTGTGTTGCACAACATCTGATCTGTGTTCGCACCGGGGCCCCATGGATCCCAGTTCCAGAGGTACCAGCCGGTAATGGTGGTGATGGGGCAGGTGGCCGATATCCCACTGCAGCAGCGACAGGAATGGCCTGTAGGAATACCATCATTGACACTTAGTTCTCATGAGCACGTCACATTGTGACCGCCCATGGCAATCATACGACTGTAGAAGATGTCCAACTGCACTGCATGTGTGAATAAAACATATTTGAAGGGTACAGGTTGTACTTGTACATTGTCATGTTACATTTCCCTGTGATTTCAGATGTGATTTGCCAGGTTGTGCACATTTGCGGAACCAGTTGTGTCCTGTGTTAAAATGTGGAGGGGTTACTGTTTGTACCGGGATGTTGTCAATGTCGAGATGCACTTCTGCTTCTGTGCGTATGCTGCACGGTGGGTGTGTTGCTGCTGCGGCTCTGATGTGTCTCTTTCATGTGGTATGCCTGTTGGTTCTGTTCTTCCACAGTGCTCTGATGTTGTGGTGTATATGTTGTCCTCTGCAGTTGGCCAGGGTACATCCGTGGTACTCTGCTGTTGATGAATTTTGTTTTGGGCATTTTCCTATGCTGTTCTTGTGTTTTATCCTGCATCGCATGTGACTATTGGTGCCCTCGCGCTGGTTGTCACTGTTTTCTTATCTCGCTTTTGCCCATCGCAGGTTTTTTCACATTGGGGTATGTGTTTTTATCTCTGTTGAGGTGGTTGTGTCGCGGGCATTGGCCACGGTTTCGGCAAACTATTGCATGCTACCGCCGTGTTGTGAATTCCACGTTGTCATGGAGTTGTTTTCCCCGCGATAGGCTGTGATGTTGAAAGTTGCATTACGCTACTCTTGCGGTAGTTATCATACATTCTTGTGAATATACCCCTAATAGTATTAATAGTTCAGGAGGATTTTCATTGAACATAAGTAGCTCTTATTAAATAAAAGGTTGGAGACCCCTGGTCTAGATGGATACAGAAATCTCTCATTAGGCTTTTCAAGCAATGCTGTAGGTGCAGATTAGTGGCTAGTTAAAATAACTTTTCGACAATGGTGTGTACTTTAATGTATTGTCTGTATCATAGGAATACTGCTCTGCATTCTTCAGGAGAAAGAATGATTTTGAATCAGCCTTTCTGTGGGTGAAATCCCTGCCCTACTTCCCAAACTGATTTTAGTCAGTTCTTCCCCTCCTCTGGGTTTGTCTCCAACCTGTCTAGGGTGGAAAAGGCAAGGGTATGCCTGGTGCCACGTTCCATTGAGTGTGCTGCAGGCAAGGTACTTTAAAGTGTAATCAGACCAGGGCACAACTTCCCCATTCACCCTATTAGGAAGACCCTCCCACTCCACACCTAGGTCTCTTTTCTACATATGCCTGGAAGGAATACCCAAAACACCACAGAAAAGGCACTCACAGTTCTGTGACCCAGGACACTAAGTTCAGCAAAAATAAGATGTGAAGACAAAACGTCTGGTGGAATACCACGCGAAGAATGTCAGGTCTAACGTTAATATTGTGGTATGTGCTGTGGAACGTAGTTTCCATTTGATCTTATCCTGCTACTTATATATAAATATATACTAAGTTAAATATTAACAATGCTTTGTACAATCAACTCTTGGACAGATATTGGTAATTTTATTGAACTTTTCTTACTGTGTTGTACTTTATGTAGTCTCGCTCTACACCATCTCTTCAGTTAAGCCTTTGAATCTTAAGCTCCGTCTATTCTGAAAGTCAAGGGCAGTGGCGGCTGCTGCCACTAAAACTTGGGGAGGCAGCACAGAGGGGATACTAAAAAATAAAATAAGCACTTACCTGCCGCTGCAGGACGCTGCCTTGGTGCTCCTCTGCTCTCCTCTTCAACCAATCCAGATGCTGCTCTCATGCTATTACTCAGTATGAGAGAAGCACCTGGATTGGTGGACTGAAATGCCGCTCAGTTAGGGACAAGGAGCCTGTGCCTCTTCTCCCACCCAGCTTGCAAGACAGTAGGCTTGGAGAAATGTAAGTCTGCATGTTGGTTTGGCCATCCTAAGATGGCTGGCCAAACCCACATGTGCACTTACACTGCACTTACCACTCCTCCCTGGCTGATGCAGAGCATGGCCCTGCCCTTCCCTGGACTCGACTGAGTAAAGGAAAAAAATGATAATACAATGGTTTAATATCATTTTTTTTTCATTTGCTGCCTTTTAGCAGTGGCAAAAAGAACACATGATGGTCAGAATGCTAATCAATGTCAAACATTCACCCCAGTACAGAGATCTGGTCCTAAATCCATCGTTATTTTGCTCACCATGCCATTCCAGTTCCAAGCCAGCCATATGAAATCAGTCATGACTCTGCTCCCTGTGGGAATAGTCCAGCCCTAACTCTCAGGTCAGGTCGTCGCTAGACTGGAAACAAGCATTCTGGGACCAGCTTACACCCCTCATCAGCCTGACTAACATGACTTCAGTGGCATGGAGAGCACGGGACCCACGTCTTGGCATAACCGCCCTATTCGAGGTGACAAATGCAAAAAGAATAATTGATGTGTAGAAAAAGGGTAGGGCTGATGGCCTGTTTCAAGATTGCCCGGCGTTAACCGCCTCTATACCACTCTAGTTACCAAACAAAGAGGCAGGCGCTGGAGACTGGAAGGCAGGAAACAGAAGTTTTTATTCCAACGGATCAGAACACATCAGATCAGACAACAAGGTATCGTCTCGAGGTGCTCTAACAGCCTCTCTGAGGTCTGGCCTCTTATACCCTGGTTTATGACGTGTGAGCATTCTTTATTGCATAAAAAAACTCTGTGAACTCACAAAAAGACATCCCCGTAATCCTCGTGTCAGACCCACCCCCACATGTATCCACAATAGAGGTCCTCACCCTGCTGATAATAAGAGGGGGCTATCACGCAGCTGAGTGTTCCGCCGATTCTTAGGATGTGTGCGCCTGATCGTATCCCAGGGGGTGGGGAGGCCAGGATCAATAGTGGGCCCTTTGAAGAGGAGCGACTCCATACAATAGGGGGCAGTAAACTGTATCTCCCGGCTAGGCGATGGCCTCGGACCTGTGTGGACAATCGGACTCGGGGGAAGGGGTCATCAAAGGAGAGGTATTCATGCCGCGTGGACAATCAAGCGCGGAGGGAGAGTTTACCAACAGAGGGGTATTCATGAAAGGAAAGGAGGTGTTGGTCAGGCGCGAGCGTGACTCCCAAGGACAGAGTCATGCAGAAGAAGAAGGTTTATGACTTGCCCATGTGAGGGAGGGGGGGAAAGCCAGGGTGCGCGGAGGATGCTCGCAGGGTCAGGGGAGCACGCTGGCGATCGATCGTGGACAGGGAGACCATGATACCTAAAATGGCTGTCGTGCATGTTGTACGTGGGTGAAAAGCTGGCGCAGATGATGTTCAGCTCGTGTATTAAAATTCCTGAGTCCTCCCTTTTAACATGTCTCGCCAACTTGTCAGTTCGGATTTATCCCCATAAGGCCACGTATTTCTACTTCATAGAGGGGACTCATGCGCTCATTTCTGAAGTCCAAAGTCTTTGAGCACATACAGTTAGTAACGAGTGCACACAAGGATGGCAGGCATTGGATACTTAAGCAACACACACATAGTATCACAATTGGTATCAATAAAAAGGTAAACAACCTCCAACCCCAGTCCTTCAAAGTGTCCCAGAACCAGCTCCCAAGCGACCATCCTTCTTGTTCTTGGTGAACCTCCGAGGAAAGTCTGTGGAGGTTTTCAATTGCTTTGTAGACTGAGGGCGAGTTATCTGGCACGTAGGTGCAACAGCTAGATCCGATGATGCGGCATGCTCCTCCTCGATCGGCTAGAACCACATCTAGAACAAGGCGGTTTTGAAGGGCCACAAGGCGGACCGCCTGAAGCTCAGCCGTGTTGTTAGCGAGGATGCCAGCCGTGATGTTGATCGTTGTTTCTACTGCCTGGGTCAGGTGTCGGATAGCGCGACTGTTCGCCATTGGGCCCCACAGAGGAACAAGTCCCTTTGCTGCATCCAGGAACTGTGCTCCAGTGGAGTCGGCTTGTCCAATGTCATTTGCGCGCCTCTGCCGGTGATGGTTAGCAGGGGCTACATACGTGGGAGGGAGAACGAAGGCGATGTAGCAGGTACCCTTCCAACCTTTCGGGAGCCAGGTGTAAGCTTTGGTGCCACAAACAAAGTACATATTTGGAGAAGCAACAAAGGAAGGGGGATCAACTGAGTCCAATGTTCTGGTGATGCGGCAAGAACTGTGACCCACCAGCTGCGTTCCCCGGCCTTCGAGGCACACAAGACCTGTGACATTGATAACGGACAGGGCCACAGTCAGAGTGGCGGCAGTCTGTTTCTGCAGATGAGAGAAGGTGGGTCTAGCTGGATTGTGGAGCACTTGCACTTCGACACGTTCTTTGGCTGGGATGTTCATAAGGAAGGCGGCACCCGAGGGCACAGGACACAGGGGCGCAGAGGTCCTTCCGGTTTTGTTCAGCCAAAACCCATAGTAGAAGTGTGATACTGTCTGGCCGGAAGAGGCGTTGTCCTTGTGGCTCTCTTGCATGAGGATCAGCCAGGCGAGGCAGGAGCCGTGAACTGAGAAAGGAGAAGGGATGAAGGGGATGGAGTGTCCAGTGGCATGCGGGAGCAACCCGCAGATCCAGCAGTTCGTGGCATTTGCAGCAAGGTTGTGTTGGTGCAACAGTTGCACGAAGGAATTGTTCCAGAATTCCCTGCGCCTTTCTCGGAGCTGAGGCGACAGGGAGATCAGGTGATGCTCTTTCATGGGGGTCGGTTGTGCAGTGGGCAGCAATGCCTGATGAGCGGGTGTGCTTTCCTCCAGAATCCAGAAGAAGGTCATGAGGAGGAGGCAGAAGAGGAAGACAATGAAGAGGGCGATTGTCTTTGATTTGTGCAAATTGTCAGTCTTTGGGTTTCTATAGTGGGTATTTCCGGTTGCTTCCATCATCTTCTTATCTGGCGCTTCCATCATCTTCTTATCTGGCGCTTCCATCATCTTCAAGGTGCTCGGTAATGGGCAGAACCACAGACTTCGTTTAGCTTCTCTCCGGGTAACCCTTAGTTGTGCTTAGGTCACCGTTCTGAGATTTAACTTAGTCCGTGGCCTACTTAGCCGAAGCTCCCTCCTTTCGACGCAGGAAATACCCTTCTCTGGATGGCACAGTTGGATCAGGGAATTTTGCAAGTTCAAGTGCCTCGGTATCGGGATAACAGTTCAATGCTGGCCGGTCTTTGTTCAGGAGCTCTTCTTGGGTGTTGACGTTTTCTGTCGTGGCCAGGGTCGGGGAGACCTTCCTGCAGTGGTGCGCGTGCAGCCAGTGCCTCTTCCCCTCCACTCGAAGCGCCGTCCGGGTGGTGATCAGTACTTGCCAGGGGCCCGTCCACCGGGGTTCCAGACTCTTGGCCCGTTGAAAGTTCCGGACTAATACGTAGTCCCCCGGTTGGATGTCGTGGCCTGGGCCCCTGGAAGCATCGGGGATGGCCTGCTGCACCTGTTGATGAATGACAGACAACGTTTTAGTTAACTTGCCCAAATAATCAGACAGTAGGACGTCCGGGACGTCATGAATGGAGGTCGGTTTGGGGGCAGTCCAGAGGTTCATCGGTCGCCCGAATACAACCTCGTAGGGGGTCAAATGGTGTTTGGTGGGAGTGGAGCGCATCGATAGCAATGCCAGTGGGAGGGCATCTGGCCACTTAAGTCCAGTGGTGGCCACTATTTTTGACAGTTTCAGCTTCAATGTGGCATTATGTCGCTCCACCAAACCGGCGGATTGGGGGTGGAAGACTGCATGAAACCTCTGCTTCACCCCCAACCCTTTCAAGATTAGTTGGATGACCTCAGCTATGAAGTGGGGACCATTGTCGCTCCATAAAATTCGACAAAGGCCATAGCGAGGGAAAAACTCTTTCAGTAGTACTTTGGCAGTAGTCATGGCAGTGTTGTCACGGGTTGGATAGGCCTCTACCCATTTGCTGAAGGCACATACGATGACTAGTACATACTTCAAGCCTTGGCATCTCTCTAGCTGGATGTAATCCATCTGGAGGACCTCAAAGGGGTGATCGGGGATCCCAAACCCTCCCCGGGGCACCACAGTTCCTTTCCCGGGGTTGTGTTGCAAACAGATAAGGCACTGCTGGACCAGGCGTTTGGCTGAGTCGGGGATTTTGTCGTTGTACCAGACTTTGGAAATGAGTTCGATCATGGGTGCAGATCCTATGTGTGCGGGGGAATGTGCCATAGTCAGTATCGGGATCAGGTATGAGTCAGGCAGCAGCCATCTGTTTGCATCTTTTGTCCGCCAGCAGCCCTCATCGTCCTTCAAACCCACCCGTGCCCACTCGGTCAGTTCGTGAGGGGTGCTGGCCGACTGGATGTCTCTAATCATTTTCCTAGCATCAGTCCATTTCTCTGCTTGTGACCTGGTCACATACATGCGTGTCACCGTCTTATTCTCAGCTGTGGTTCGTGCAGTGATGTCGGCCAGTGCGTTCCCTTGTCCGACTAAGTCTGTCACCTTCTTGTGTGCCTGGCATTTGATCACTGCTAATCGTTTGGGGAGGAGAACTGCTTCAATCAAAGCAGAAACCAGATCTCTGTGAAGGATGGGTGTGCCGTGGGACGTCAGGAATCCCCTTTCCCTCCACAGGAGCCCAAAATGGTGAACCACCCCGAAGGCATACTGGCTGTCTGTGTATATGTTCGCGGTGGTTCCTGTTGCTATGATGCATGCTCGTGTGAGGGCTATCAGCTCTGCCGCCTGTGCAGATCGTTGTGTGATGCGGGCTGTCTCAACTACTGTTCGGGCTGTCGTTACCGCATAGGCAGCTGAAGTGGTGCCATCTGGGAGTTTGATGCATGAGCCGTCTACCCATAGCTCTCCATCAGGGTCTGTAAAAGCAGTGTCTCGGAGGTCAACTCTACTCCTAGTCTGTTCGTCCGTGAGGGTCACACAGTCGTGTATGGGAGGCACGTCGGGGTCATTTCTAGGCAGGGGCAACAGTGTGGCAGGATTCAAAGTCGTGCATCTCTTTAGTGTATTGTGGGGTGCAAGTAGCGTCAATTCGTACCCTGTCAGTCGTGCGCTAGTCAGGTGTTGAGTCTTGGTTTGGTTCAAAAGGGTGTCGACCGCATGGGGTACTAACACGGTGAGGGAGTTTGAAAGTATGATTCCCTCGCTCTGACGGATAGAGACAGCAGCGGCAGCTACTGCTCGAAGGCAGGCAGGCAAAGCTCTGGCTACAGGGTCAAGAGTGGCAGAGAAGTAGGCACAAGGGCGCTGCTTAGGACCAATAGACTGTGTTAACAATGGGTAGGATAGGGCTGTTGCAGACATTGCTAACCACTTCTTCGACCACTCCTGCATCTACCAGAGACTGAATGATCGCTACCAGTGCCTTCTCGTCCTCGGGCGATATCCGATACTGTGGGAGTTTCGGGAGCATGGCGTCCTGTCTTACAGTTATATGAATGGGGTCAATCATCATTCGTCCCACATCAGAGTCATTTTTGGCCCATAGGTACGGGGGCAGGGCGTCGAGCAAGGACAGATCACAGTCAGTCAGGGAGTACATGTGTCGTGTTGGGCAAGATTTAGGCACGCTCGGGTTGTCGTGCAGGATGACTCGGACTCCATCTGGGGAACACCTGATAGTAGCTCGAAAATGTTTCAGTAAATCAATGCCCATAATGGCGTCAGGGGAGTTGGAGGAGAGCAAAAATGTTGTGGCAGTGGTGTTGTTATCTAGGTCAAAGGAAATAGGTACGGACAGGGGGTTAGTGGAGGGCGTCCCATCGAAACCTATCGATGTAATGTGTGAGCCAGACAAGGGTGCCCTTGGAATCAGTCGTTTCGATAACACACTACGTGTCGCCCCAGTGTCTACCAAAAATAGAGACTCTGTACCCAGGACCTTAGCAGTGACGTAAGGACCTTGCTGGTCAACACAGAGCTCGACTGGATCCCTCCCTTGCCCCTGGCAGTCCTATGCAAAATCGGGGGCATTCTCACCATCGGATAGTTGATACTGGTTCTGTCGGGGACGGTCAAATGTGTTCGATCTCCCTGGTCTGTCATTGTTGGTGTCGTTTGTGTACCCTCGTCCTTGTCCCCTATTTCTCGGCCCACCCGCTACGTCCTTGGGGTCCCTATTTCTGTTCATCTCTAACAGAACCGGACACTGGGATTTCCAATGACCGAATCCTTTGCAGAAGGCACACTGGTCCCGCTAATGTCTCTACGTCCAATGTGGGGTGTCGGGGTGTGGTCTTTGGGAGGTGGATTTCTAGGGGTGGTCGATTGGTAGTTCCCCCTGTGGGGTTCCCGTCCGACCGCTATACCTTGTATCTGGGCTATCATCACCCTCTCTTTCAAATCTTTCTTCTTTTTCTCGGATGCCCTATCACTCTCATTCTTCTGGTGCTCGTAATACTGAGCCATCTGAAGGATAGCTGCGGGTTTGGAGGCCCCCCAACTACTCTCACTCGTCTGCAGCTTTTGGGAGACCTCTTGCGATAGACCCTTTACATAATTTTGCACAAACAGGTGTTGTCCGGTTGCGGTGGTCATGTCTTGGCCACTGTAGTCGGAGAACACTGTCTCGAATCGGGAGAAGTATTCCGATACATCTTCCTGGGGTTTCTGACGACAGGCCGTGACTACCGACCAATCTACCTTTTTCTCTGGGATCAGTGTCTTTAACTTCTGAACTAATTTGTCTGGGAGTTCTAATATGTCCTTTACTGGTTTCCTTCCGGGCTCTCGCTGTCTATCTAGCTACCTGAGTTGCTTCCAGGTATGTCCGAACAGATCCGTGTGGTCAGCCTTCCGGATTTGCTTCCACACGTCAGCTGGCAGGCATAACCCGAAAAACAAGTCAATGTCCGCTAAAGTCATTATCGTCGAACCCAAGGCTGTGCCTAATTCGGTATAGAATGCTGTCGGGTTCTTTCTTAAATCGGGCAGAGTTTGTCTAAAGGTTAAGATATCTTGTCGGTCCCATGGTTGGTAAACCCAATTGTACACAACCCTCCCCTTTGCATCTGCATGGTTAATATCGTCGTTTGTTCCCTGACCATGTGGCGGAACCCAGTAAGGGGCCGCCTCTCTGATGGGCATCATAGTGTTGGCTACTTCTACTGAGGACTCAGTTGTTTCAGGGACTGTAACCTTGACTTCTGGTTTCTGTTCCGTGAGGTGGCGGAAGACCTCAAGCATTTGCATGAAGAGGTCCGCCGCATCACGTTCAGTCCCATCTCCAACATCAATCTTTCTATATAGCGCTGTCAGTTTAGCGGGGCCCTTACTGTGATACCTATCCTCATATGCGTTCAGGGTGTGGTAGCTGAATCGTAAAATGAAATGCCGTCTGTGGCTGTCGGCATGTGAATTATACATGTTCATTGTATATTCTTCGCTCTCCTTCCGTTCTACTAGCGTCTTTGCTATTTTGTCAATCCCATCCCGCTCATCTTTACTCAACCTATTTGGTCTGGCTGGTGGTTGCTTGCTAGCCTCGGGGTCATCTGGCGGTGTTGCTAATGTGGCTGGTGCGGAGGCCGTGAGGGCTGGTGCACTAGCGCTAAGGTCGCTCTCGTTCGCACTCAGGGCTTGCAGGTGTTGTTGGCAGGGGGCATATGGAGGGGGCATGTAGATGATTGGGGGACCTAGCAGTAACTCATCGTTCGCCCGTTGTTTGGAGGGCAATTCAGGGTAGAGCGTAGAGGGGGTCCTAACAGGACATTGACCTGTCAACCCTGATTCTTGTTTTTGTGTAGCTTCCTTTCTTTCTTTTATTTCTTCTTCTAGTTGCTTAGCGGCTAGGTGGGCTGCCTTTCGTAATTCTTTCCCTATTTTTGCTTCTTCTCTTTTTCTTCGTTGTTCCGTTTCTTTGCGCCACATGCCGATACTATCGAGCATAGTGGGCGTAGTCTTATTTTTCTGGAGCGCTATTTCCAATGTTTTTATTTTATGATCATCAAAGGAACCTATCAGTGGCCACTGACTTTCGGGGTTCTTCTTTGTATATTTATGCCATAACTTAGTATAAGCTATAGTGACTAGTCCATGCTTAGTGAACATGTCCTTATTAGGGGTGCCCTCCAGTGGAGCTGGATGGTTCATCTCTAATAAGCGGTCCGGGCTAAACAGGCTACCAATCAGTGGGGAGAAGATAGGCATGACGGGTTACAACGGGGACAAAGGTCTGCACTACCTATCTTATCACGGCGTGCAAAGACTAAACAGAATATTTCTATTCTCCGTTGTTTGCAGGCGGTGAATACCTCAAAAGAACTAATACCGAACACTTAATGTACGGTCAATCAAACAATCAGTGGGGAGAATAAGTAGGTACGACGGGTTAAAAGTTTGCGTTACCTACTTTTTCTCTACCTGCAAAGAGAGACCTTGTTCTTCCCTGTTTGCAGACAGAGAATCTCCAGACAACAATCCGCGAACAACAGTTCGGGAAAACAGTGGGGGAGGAAGATAGGCACGACGGATTACAACGGGGACAAAAGTCTGCGTTACCTATCCTTCACTGCTTGCAAAGGGAGAGCCTGTTGTTTCTCCGTTTGCAGACGGTGAATCTCCAGAAGAACCAACAAAAGAGTAATACTAGTATTATCCAAATCAAACAATCATTTCGTAATTTTGTCGCGTTTACACGACTTTACCCGGACCGCATGGACAGTTTCCTGTCTTCCGAATCCAGCGCCCGATCGTCCTCTATTCTTCGTGATGTTCGCGGCACTCCTGATGGTTCCCAGTCAGGACCGTAGATCACTCGAGAGAGGTCTGTTCAGAACTAGTGAAGTTCGGATGATCGGCTGTCAGACGAGGGTCTATCGGACAGGAGCTCTCCCGATCGTTGCAGTCGTTCACTCTGTCGTCGGGACCTCTCCCACTGGATCCACGTGTCGCTGATGGGCCCCACGTTGGGCGCCAATTGTAGAAAAAGGGTAGGGCTGATGACCTGTTTCAAGATTGCCCGGCGTTAACCGCCTCTATACCACTCTAGTTACCAAACAAAGAGGCAGGCGCTGGAGACTGGAAGGCAGGAAACAGAAGTTTTTATTCCGACGGATCAGAACACATCAGATCAGACAACAAGGTATCGTCTCGAGGTGCTCTAACAGCCTCTCTGAGGTCTGGCCTCTTATACCCTGGTTTATGACGTGTGAGCATTCTTTATTGCATAAAAAAAACTCTGTGAACTCACAAAAAGACATCCCCGTAATCCTCGTGTCAGACCCACCCCCACATGTATCCACAATAGAGGTCCTCACCCTGCTGATAATAAGAGGGGGCTATCACGCAGCTGAGTGTTCCGCCGATTCTTAGGATGTGTGCGCCTGATCGTATCCCAGGGGGTGGGGAGGCCAGGATCAATAGTGGGCCCTTTGAAGAGGAGCGACTCCATACAATAGGGGGCAGTAAACTGTATCTCCCGGCTAGGCGATGGCCTCGGAACTGTGTGGACAATCGGACTCGGGGGAAGGGGTCATCAAAGGAGAGGTATTCATGCCGCGTGGACAATCAAGCGCGGAGGGAGAGTTTACCAACAGAGGGGTATTCATGAAAGGAAAGGAGGTGTTGGTCAGGCGCGAGCGTGACTCCCAAGGACAGAGTCATGCAGAAGAAGAAGGTTTATGACTTGCCCATGTGAGGGAGGGGGGGGGAAAGCCAGGGTGCGCGGAGGATGCTCGCAGGGTCAGGGGAGCACGCTGGCGATCGATCGTGGACAGGGAGACCATGATACCTAAAATGGCTGTCGTGCATGTTGTACGTGGGTGAAAAGCTGGCGCAGATGATGTTCAGCTCGTGTATTAAAATTCCACAGATGGGCAGAATGCTGATCAATGTCAAATATTCACCCCAGCACAGGGATCGGACCTAAATCCATCATTTTTTTGCTCCCCATGACATTCCAGTTTAAACCCCGCCATATTCAAATCAGTTATGACACTGCTCCCCATGGAAACAGTCCAGCCCGAACTGTCAGGCCTGGTCCTCCCTGGGCCAGAAACAAAAATCCTGGAGCAGTTTCAGGGTTTCGCCCCTCATCAACTAGGGTAGCGTGAATCCAGTGGCATGGGGAGCACGGGCTCAATGTCTGGGCATACTAGTCCCACTCAGGGTGGCAAATTCAAAAAGAACAATTGATCGACACAACGGTACTCAATGTCAAACGTTCACTCCAGTACAGAGAGCTGGGCCTTAATCCATCATTTTCTTTCTTCAAATGCCATTCCAGTTTAAACCCAGTCATATGAATCAGTCTTGACCCTGCTCCTTTTTGCTTTCAGCGATGGGGCAATGCTCCTCTGCCAGAACAGAGCAGCTTAGGTGATCCCTACTTTCTGCTGAAGTCTGTGAACCTTAAATGCTAGTTACTGTGCGCAGTGAGCTTTCTGTTATTTAGAGAGAACTTTTGCTCCTGTAATTCCCCACTCAGGGTAGTCTCACTAGACACTTGGCCATATCCAAGAAAGAAGAACTCTGCTGTCCACTGGTAGGATCTGGAAGCAAGCCGAGGGCACTACTCGGTTTCAGAGGATGGGTGAGAAAATGTACTGGCTAAGTCCCAGTGTAAATGTGTTCCAACCTCCACCGTTGGACGATCTCACATGACCCAGTTTAAGCCAGCCATTAGCTATGCAGCATATGAACGGGGCGCGTTGGGTCTCCCAAAGACTCCTTCACCTCTCCACTTATCAGAGCCATTTCCACCGACCAGAGGAGGCCCAGTAAATGGAGTACCAGTCACTATGCCTTTTTATTGAATGTCCAGGTGGGGAGGATCTGCGCTTTGTCAGCCGTTATCACTCTGAACTTTTTGCAGAGTGGAAAAATATACGAAACGCCTCAGCAGGTGGCACGTTTGAGGTAATTCGGCCCTGAGTTAATAATTAATAATTAAGGTTCTTGGAAATCATGGCGAAGACTGCACCTCACTCTCAGTGAGACAGGATATAGCTAACAGGAGTGTATTGTGTAATTGTTAAGTCATTCAGAATCCCAGACAGCCAATTCTGGTGGAATTCAGACGATGGAAGTGATATAAAAAAAACATCAAGGTTTATGCTTTACAGATGCAAATCTAGCCCGTCTCAGGTAGAAGCCACAGGAAATGTAACTTGTTTATTTCCCACGAAAATGGTGGTGGATTAAATTATGCTGCCGTATGGCTGCAGCAAGTGTACATCACTCGAAAGCTGATTCAATGTCTGCATAAAAAAACAGAAAGTAGCTTGTAATGTTTATGAATGAGACGTTCTGGCCTCAAGTGAATAAAGAACTTTAACAGTTAAGATACCCTTGTTTAAAGTAAATTAACTATATTACCTTAATCGATAGGGGTGCCTGCGAAAATGGCTAATTTTATTCAAGGCGCATTAGTGCCAGTCCTTTCCCAAAGCTCCTTCGGCCGTCGTTCACGTCCACCTGGGCCTTTGGGTAGTAGGGGCAGCGATGCAGGGTCGCTTCATGGGAGGAGAAAACAACCTTGAGCCGCCTGCCTGCCTGTCAGACGAAGTCGGCTGACAGCGTTTGTTGAGTGATCAGAGAAAACACAGCAGCCCTGCACTTTCGCCTGGACTGGTTCAGTTAAATGAACCTGTTCCCAGTAATAGCCAAAATGGCAACAGGTGAAATAGAGCCCACGGTATGGCTCCCTTTATGCAATAATGCACAATATTTAAGAAGTGCACAAAGTCTGAATTTGCCATTAATGTTATTTTGTACTATACTTTTAGGAAAATAGTTATTATGTATTGTGTGGATTTTTTAAGGAATCTCCTGTTTGTTTAACTGAATACAGAAATTCAACATGTCCTTGTACATGTCAAATATTCATTGTATTTAAATAGCCAAAGAAATAGTCAAAGCCACTGGAATTATGCAGCAGGGTGAACTAAATTATTTGGCAAGAAACAAAAGCATATTCTGTTATTACAATATTTCGCTACTTGGTCCCTTAAACCCACTCTACCTCCATATCCCTCATTCCTGTCATCACTATTGAAGTGCACCCCATGCACAGAAAATGGATAGAAAACCCCAAACCACTCATGTAATATGCTAGCCCCCCCACTTCAAAAAGGTTTTTATTTGGCCTGATTGCTAGCGGGACCCGAGGGTATCAGAGCGCTTCACAGCATGTACAATTATGAGCAAACAAGATCTGAGGGGGAAACGAGAGCAGAGAAGAAAACAAAACAAAAACACCTACAGTAACCCCACTCAGGGGAAGTTTGGAAACAGTTGCGTAACATGTCTCCAGGTGGAGGGGATTCACGAGGTGGAATAGTAATCCTTCCTCAAGTCCTTTCTGGGTTACTCTTTACGGTCATAACATTCACAGCTCCACCTCTCTTAACCTCTTCCCTGCTGATGATGGAACCGCTCTGTCATCAGCTGCGGTGGCGCTGTGCTGATGACGGAGCGGTTCCGTCATGACCCGCCCGCCGCTCATGCGCGGCGCGAATTCCGTGCCTGCGCTGTGCGTTCTATTGAGTGGGCGGGGCCATGATGGAACCGCTCCGTCATAAGCACAGCGCAACCGACGCTGGTGACGGAGTGGTTCCGTCACCAGCATGCGCCTGCCGCTCTTCCGCCCCACCCCCTTAGCACTGCGGCGGAATAGCCGCCGCAGTGAAGGGGTTAACACTGAACATTAATATAGAAAAACTTTCAGTCCACAGGATATAAATATTTTTCTAGTCAAACTCCAATGACGTGAGCAGACACCTGCATGGGAGCGATGACAGCTGGATGCGACTTCTAATGTGAGAGCAGGAGCAGCTATTGGCCTGCTTTCAAAATGCCAGTGCAAGCCCCGGGTCGTCTCCCCATTACCATGTGTACGGAGGGAAGAAGGCTGGCAGACTGCTGCGCCTTCCCGCTGAGATGTACCCCCTTTCTGCCGCTGTGTAACAAATGTCCCGGAAGCAGCTTCAGTTCATCTCATCTGCTCCCTGGTGTAGCCCGAGCCGTGAAAGACTGCTTGTGGGGCCTGAGTGCGCTACCGCTGTGATTTGTCCATATCTGAGGAGGTTTAAAGATGCTTTTAGGACCAAATTGTACGAATACCGTTTTTTTAAAGAAATCTTTTGCTCCTGCCTCTGTTGCCTTGTTTCCATTTTTAGCTGGTCACGTTAATGGCTTTTCACAATGGTTCATTTGAAAACAGTAGCCTTTCCCACATGCTGTTCCACTCTTTTTCCTTCCACCAATCAACGCAGGACAGCTGCTGTCGTCCTCCGGGGCAGTTCCCTTCCCGATGAAGAGATGAAGCATCCATTGAGATGTCTGCCCTCTACCTCCTGGGGTTTGCTTGCTCCCTGACACTGATCACGGTCACATTTTTCACTTTGCTGGATGAGGCTGTGCATTTACGAGGAGCAGAAATCCAACCACGTGGGCCACCCTCACAAGGTTTGAGGATGCTTTACACTCTGTTGCTGACCTGCAATGAATGAGGGACCTTCTATCTAAAAAATAAATAAAAATCATACCTTCTGGTTCACAATAATATTTCCCACTTAAAGGTGCCAGCATGACTACCATCAGTGCTGTCAATGAAAAAATGTTACTCCGGGTTCCATGAATTGGGGTCAAGGTGTGGTAGAGGAAAGGGAGTGACGTCACAAGGGCCTAAGCTTGAATGAAAAGCAGACTCTGACAGGCAATGTATCATTTCTTTTTTTTTTATCTGCTGTGAAGGAATTGCCAACAATAACATATGTTGCAGTAAATCTGAGCTAGTTTACTTAAATGGCCAGAAAGAGACTTTGTTTTACAATATTTTAAAGGGTTAAGACACCTGCTGCAGAGATTTTGTTGTGACTAGCAATTTTGAGGGAATTATAATAGGGTAAGATAACACTAGTGCTTAACAGAGTTCTAGGAGAGAGCTGTGTTTTGACCAGTCCCTGTTTTGACTCATAAAGTAGCCCGGAGTGTTACTATGCTTGCTGCAAACCACATCATGTAACATTTAGATCACAGCTTTATATTTTATTTAGCTAGGTACGTGGGTTACTGCTTTTGACACTGAAATAATGTTGGGGCATATTACCAACAACTAGCGATAATTTTTGTCTCTAACTTGTTTAGAGACAAAAATTATCGCCGCACATCGGCGATTTTTATCGCAGACAAACCTTGCTATTAACAAGGTTTATCGCAAATGCGATAAAAAACGGCCGAAATGCATGAATATCGCTGAAAAGTCAGCGATATTCATGCATTATCCAGCAAATGCTCTTAGCCATGTTATCCACCTCCCATTGGATAACATGGCTAAGAACTGCTCAGGGCAGGTGTTAGCTTTTGGAGATATTCGCGCTTAGCGCGAATATCTCCAAAAGTTGGTAATAGGAGATAGCGATGTTAGGGACTGTTTCCAGTCGCTAACATCTTGGCACGCCCACTTTGCATGTCATTAGTGATAAATATCACTGACATGCAAAGCAAGGCCCAAGATGGTCGCTATCTCCTATTAGCTGTCACTAACTGGTGTTAGCGACAGCTTGGTAATAGGGAGATAATTTTATCTCCGCTTTCTTGGCTTTTAAAGCCAAAAAAGCGGAGATAAACCCCCTTGATAATATGCCCCGTTGTTACTTCAAGTTCATATGTTGCGATCCTTTTAATATAGCACAGCGATCTATTTTCTGGTATCAAAGAGCAGCAGGGAAACTGAAAGTCATGGGTTTAGATAATTATTGTTTTTAAAAAAATCTGTCGTTATTCTAATAATGCAAAGAAGTGTTCCATTGGGAAGTAATATAGTCTTGTTAGTACAGACAAGCATAGTTACTGTGTACGTTTTATATCTTGACTTTGTGTTTCTCCATACCATTCACTCTTAATATATAATGACTACAAGTATGGACGGTACGCGATTTCCACACCTTACAACCCTCATTGTTGAATGTAGCATTGCCTGCACATTACTTTTTACACTTGTATTATTTATTGTGCCTATGTTCATGATGTAAAGATCTATGACACCCTACAGTGGGGTGGATAGAACTGTAAAAGAATAACAAAAAATAATAATAATTGTAGGTGCCATTTAAATAATTGTTTTGTATTTACTCATACACACAGATAAATTGCACATTCTTACAGTGCATGCACATCTCTTAGATAGCGGGGTGAACAAAGTCAAAAACCTGCCTCTAAGGCATCGTTTCTTCTACTTGTGAAATAGTAAGCTATGTCTTTGTTTCCTTCCATTGCATTGACATCTAGGTAAAAGGCACCAGACTTCTCCCAGCCAGGGCAATACTTGAACAATACTGATGGCCCTTTAAATCAGGCATTTATTTTGCTGGGCTTGAGGTGAAAATAAGATAGCCCCACCCCTGCTCGCAGATTGCTGCTCCAAACCGAATAGAGACAGTGTGCAGAGTAGACACTGCTGAATTATGTCCTGATGTCGGAAAATGACACCAGTACAAATTCAACATCTTTCCCTGGGTCGACCAGATCCCAGAACCGGCCCAGAAATAGCTGTTGCAACTGGGATCCGGCAAGACCCCCCTACTTTTCAGCACTGACTGCTACGACCTCACGCTATTGTTGAGTCTTTTGGCTTGTAGGGTGAGCCACTATACACCAGTAATCAGCATGCCCGAAACCATAGCAACCCACATGAACTCCTCTGTAGTGTTTACAGCAATGAATATGAATAGCCATCAGGTGGAGATGAATGTTTTCAAAGACACGGGGGAAATCTTGTTTGCTTTGCAACAATAAATATTCTGCTTTGATTGCAGTGTGGATGCGTGCACATCCACCACCAAAGACAATAAAGGCAGGCTCGGTGGATAGTGCGATGAAACCCGCAAGTGCGCATTACCAGCACAATGTGTATATGTTAACACTACATCACGCTAGCTACTCTCAAACATTGCAATAAATTATAATCATATCTGAATGTTTGCTTCTCGCATTTAATTATTTGTGAAAAATCAAATATATGCATTTTCCATTATGAAAGCTATGTTGAAGCTCAAGGCGACATCAAGCCCTGTTAACTGTGAGTGACCATAAGTTCAGCAATAGAATATTTAGAAAAGATGAAGCATGGCAATTTGTCTCTTTTTTTTGTGTGCAAATTCTCTAATTACATAAGAATTTACCTGGAATACCCACGAGGCACAATTAGCAGTCACTTTTATCGTTGATCTGAGATTAATTAAATTGAAAGTGTGTTTGACTGTATTTTTATTCTTTAATGAACATAAACGATGATACACAATTTTAATGGCATTTCCTCGTTTCCAGTTACGCAATACAAAAATAAATGAGTCCTACAGCATATGTACAGTACGTCTTCTTGGAAGTAGCTCAATGACATATAAGAAATCCAAAGTATACATCTTGTCATATTTCCTGGTCGAAAGTCATCTACACTGCGTTACTTTTTCTCAAATAAATAGTCATGATATCTCCAAGGTGTTCGATATATCGAATTCCACGTCCCGCTCACTCCACTCCCACCTCTGCCACCCAACTTCTGTTTTGTCAGACCCTCTTTCCCAAAGCCTAATTATTCTTAATGGTCTTCATGTGTAGACTCCAAACAGTATCTCTGCAGCGAGCTTTTTCAAGAATTTGCCCACCACACTTCCTCGACCGGTGTTAATCTGCCACTTAGTGTGAATATCGAGTACTCAAATATAGCTCATGTATTCATTTTAATGAGCCAACTTTCATAGGTGGAAATATTGTTAGATTTCCATAAGCGTAAATACCCATATGAGTCAGCACTAATACCATGGCCAACCACATTCTATGGTAGATCTTAATGGACGGTAAGACTGACATGTCAAGCAAAATCGCAAGCCGATATTTCAGTGCTGAGTGTGTATCAAGTATCGTTTTCATATCTGACCATACCGTATCCCAGTAAAGTTTAATCCATGGACATTCCACCACAACATGTGGTGTCCGGTTCCACCCGTGTAGAATCTTGCAATAAGATAGTTTCAAATGAATCACACTTAAGAATTTATCAAGATTGTCCAATAATCCTAACCAGTCCTCTTCAGTAAACTGAATCTCAAGGTGCACCTCGAACCCTTGCTTAAGGGCTCTCTAAGTAGGGTAGGATGAAACGATCTCAGTTATAGTTGAATAAAGTTCTGACATCATGACCGATAACTAACCCTTTCCATGTATCTAAGTAGTGTACAAGTAATGATGTCTGAAGTGGCGTGTACTTGTCTCTAAGTATAGGTTGAAGGCAGCGTACCAGTTCTCAAGTATTGGCAATACTGGGATTGTGGCATTAAATATTCTCCGACTTTTTACAAAGTTTATAGAGTGCATTCTTCTATGATAGAGTCTAACTTAATGATCCCTTAGTTAATCCAGGATGGCAAGTGTAATTCCACTTAGTCTACTTGTATGGGTTTGTTGTGGCAGATGAGTGCCGCAGCATGTGTTTGTGCCGAGTTCTTATGTAATGAGGGTGCCCTCCTCTATGTGTATCGAGAGGCATCCAGTATAGGATTCCCCTCCTGGTCTGTATAGTAGTGACCCATGGAGTAAGTACCCAGGGCATTTGTTGAATATCTTCCTACTATAACCCATGTAGCATTCTTCCCTCCCACTGCTTCCTCTTTCCCCATGCATCACTTCTTGTTCCTGGCATGTACCTCTCTTTGATTCATTCTCTTTCCTGTGTGTGTGTGCCGCTCTTCATTTCTCTCAAATGCCATCCCATTTCTTCCTCACCCTTTTCCCGTGTGTGTCACTCCTTGTTTTCCCTGCATGGTCTTTCCTCCTGGCTGCTTCTCTGTGCTATGGAACCATTTAAACGTCTTTTTAAAAAAATGGTTTCAAGTGGATGGCAAGAGAGTGTTTATTAATTAAGTCTCTCTTGCACTCCCATTTTTTTCATAGAAATGGTAGGTGGTCTGTGTTGATTGTCTTCTTCGGTTCTTTGTGAAGTAAAGCTTGGGTGGTAAGGGATCCTTCATTATACTACTTTGTTTCCTTCTGTGTGATGCAGACAATAGAAGAACTATAATGAAGACTCCTTTGCAACTGACTTTTATTTTGCATTGAAATAAAAACAGGATTGTGGGGAAAATTAGAGGTCCCTCAATATTGATTGGCTTTTGCTTCTTATATGTCAGTCTTTGATCTGGTAATGCGGTCTTTCCTTGTGTTAGCCCATCAAACACAGACTTGTTGGGGTTATTAATGCTTGTTAATCTATGTTACTAGTGCTTCTTAATCTATGTATCAATGCTGGTTACTACTGGAGTTTACCAGTGAAGTGCCTTGAGATTTATGCTAAGGCCAAACCCAGTTGCAAGAATCTAGAGGTCAATTTATTATTGTCTCTTATTTAGAATTAAGTCTAAATAAGTCTACAGTAAGGGTAAGCCTAACAAAATAACACCAATCTTTCTAAGGCAGTTTAAAGTCTATCCCCTTTGCCAACTATAAATTAGGTATGTGCTTATAAGATCATCTTAGGCGATTGGAAAAGACTTCACTTACTCGAATAGCATCTCCAATGCCCAATTATGATCTCAGATTATTAATTGCATGCTGAAGTGCCCGGTAACAACCTCAAATGCCCTTGAATGCTCAGGCACAATCATCATATGTGCAAACAGAACCATCACATGTGTAACCCCAACCATCATGTGCTCAGTTATACCACCAACTGAAGGACCACTTCAACCTTTAATTGAAAATGACGATCACACATACCCAATATATGTTCCTAAACACATGCATATAGTGGTATATTCTCAGGTAGGGGAGATACATATTTGTAGGGATAGCCACCTATGTACAGGGTAGTGTCATGTGACACTAGATATATACAATATGCTCACTTTTAGCAGTCCCATAAAAGTTCTATATACATATCTTTAGCCCATTAATTCGCGTACAGTCGCATATCCACAAGCTATAGGCCAGTTTAAGAAAGACATAGGCCCATATTCTCGGTGGTGTTGAATATCCAAAGGTGCAGAACCATATGCTAAGGTTTAGACGTGTAACAGTTCCATGAGTGATATCCTCTGGCCTTGGCAAGTGTAGCAGCCCATATGCCTAATTATAGGTCGATGTGCTAAGATGTAGCCCAAACACTTTGTGTTCTCCCACGTGCACTGATATATCCTGGTACTCTAGAATAGAGTAACATAGGCTAATTGGTGACCATTGCAGAGATAAAACCCCATGTGCTCCGTATACCAGGTATGGTCTCTTTTATTTCCAAATACTCTGTGAAGGCGTAAATTCACAAATAGCCCCCTATGCTTGGATATAGCAACCCTGAATGATCACTGGAGCCCAGTGGCGTAATTAAACGTGAGCACCCCCGCAAAGTACATGGAGAGGGGTCCCCAGGATCCAGACCCAGTCAGAAACTCTCAGACCAGGGGCTCACCACCCATGTACTGTGCCAGATTAGGCTCCCTGGACCTCAGGGGCCCTTTCACCACTGGGGCTGTGAGGGCTATTGTTAGGCCACCGCTTGAGCCTCATATGGACAGATACCCTTGCCAGATGATCCTCTTACAATCTTGTCTCCCTTTGCCTTATAACAGCTTCTTCCTAATTGAGGTGAAGCTGGGTAGGAGTGGGGTCTATAGGGTTGATGGACAAGTCTGTTGCTATTGTCAATTTGCAAGGATTCTGAAGCCATCCTTAGATTTTTGACTTACTGGTGCAAATGGTGGATAGGGTTGTGGGTTTTTGAGTGGGAATAAGGGTGAGAATGGATTGAGTAGTGAGAGTAGAAATACATACTGTTGAACTTGGCCCTTTATGCAGGGTCATGCCTAAACTTTTTACCTTCCTCCTAGCTTTTTTTCTAAGATGGTGTTGGTAGTTTTAGGACTCTGGGCACTTTAGCATTGGTTAGCAGTGCAGAGTGCGTGTGTTCTCTGCCCTCCATAGGCTAACATTGGGAACTCCCCCCTTATGGGATAACGCCTAAATTAAACAAAATAAGTATGGCATGTTTGGTATACGTGGAATGGAAATAATAAATGCTGCACAATGGTGTGCGCATATTTATTTTCAATATTGTAGAAATGCCACTTTTAGAAGTTGGCATTTCTGTGTGCTGTGAGCCTGCCTGCATGTTTGTTTCTAGAAGTGACCGGGGCTGATGAGGAGTGGGTGGCTCCAGGGAGGCAGGATCAGGGTGAATGGGATATCTGCAATTGGAGTAGTGGGAGAAGAAATTCCCTGTCCCTGAATAGGTCTGTGCCTGCCCTGTGCAATGCTAGCTCCGTCCCCTACTAACACCCCTCCCAGTGCTAGTTGGGACTGGAACTTCCAAGACCCTTCCATAAACCCCTACTCCCAGACCCTTCCAGAAGCTTCTGCCCCCTTCTAGATGCAGGGCAGAGAGGTGTATAAATACAGGGGCTGTAACCCCATGTGGTTGTGTTCCTGTGCTGACTTGGAGGGGACACTCTGCCAGGAGGAACCGTGCGGGACCCTGCGTGCCTGCCCCTGTGCCCAACTCTGCCCCTCTACCCTCTACTGACCAAGGAGAGACTCTGCAGGAGTAAAGGCTGCTGTACTTGTAGGATTGCCTCTTTGTTGTGCCTGACTGTTCCCCGGAACTGCTGTTCTGCCTGGTTGTGCTGTCCCCCGGTCTGATGACCTTTTCCCAGCCTTGCCTCAACATTTTTGGGTCCTAGCACCTTGTCAGCGCTATATCTTAATTTCCTGTACTTCAAGAATGGGAGGAGCATGCACATCCCGCAGCGCAAGGCTGCAATGCGCTGAGAGGGAATCCCAGCATGTGGGATTTCCCCGGGTTGCCTGCGGAAGAGCGGAAGCCCACCCCGCATATGGACACTTTTTAAACTAAAGCCGGAGCCCACTCCGCATTTCTGCCACATTTATGCTTTTCAAACCATCGGAGCCCACCCCCTGTTGGTGCCGGATTTTGGCGCTCCTGATTTGCAACGGGAGCCTTCCCGCGTTTTGCTAGGAAGAGCTGGTGTTTTTAAACACATCGCAGGTGCCTACCCTGCATCTGTGCCGCATGTGGACGCATTCTAAACTGAAGGTGAACAGACGTGGTTGGATGAGGAGTCTGCCCCGGAAGCGTTGGAAGCTACCTCCCCTGGCTACTGTCTACTGCGCTTAGACAGACATTAACAAAGAGGGGGAGGGATAGCCCTCATTCATAAAGCTGAGTTAGAATGCACCCTAGCAAAAGTCACTATATTGCACAGTGAAAGCGGCTTATTTACCATCAAATTTGGACCAAGAAATATCATTAACGGTCTGTTGATGTATCGTTCTCCTGGAGCAGCTGGACAATTCGATAGTCATCTTCTAGATTATATCACGCAGCCAGCTCTCCGTTACAAAAAGTTTATAACTTTAGGTGATTTAAACCTCCATTTTGAGGATAGGGAGTGTAAGGAGGCACAGGAGGTGGCCACGGCATTGGCGTCGTTAGGACTGAATCTACAATCTACCGCCCCATCACACCAACATGGCCATCTCCTGGACCCCATCTTCGCCAACTGGGAGGGCATCACTGCCTCCCCTCCGGTGAAAATAATTTGGTCAGACCATTTTGTCATCCCGTTCCTGGTTGATAATACACCCACAGATAATAGTATCCTTAAACCCCCTTCCCTTAAACGAAGAAACTGGAAGAAGTTTGACCAAGAAGCCTTCAGGCATGCTCTCCAAAACAATCCACCCCCGCTAAGTAACTCTCTTCAAGAAGTCTACGAAAACTATGAAAATTGGCTGTCCAATGCCCTGGATGAGATAGCCCCTTGGACATCCACCCCCCCGCCAGGCAGTCCAAAACTGCTCCACGGTTTTCTGAAAAATTAAAACTAGCTAAAGCCAGATGTAAAACTCTAGAGCGCAACTGGAGAAAACATTACAATCTCGAGGATAAAACACTATATAAGACTGAACTAAATAAATACCATAAACTAGTGAGATCCATGGGGTCCCTCAGGGCTCGAGTCTGAGCCCCACCCTATTTAATATCTATATGGAACCCCTGGCTCGCACAGTAGAGACTTATGGGGTGGGCATTGTCAGCTACGCTGATGACACCCAATTGATGTTCAAACTTACGCCCGACCACAGCGAAGATGCCACCAATTTCTCCAACTGCCTCTCTTCCGTGGCAGCTTGGATGAACAACAATTGCCTTTGCCTTAATGGCGACAAAACTGAGCTGTTGGTGGTAGGAAAATCTTCTTCCGCATGGTCTCACATGTGGTGGCCTGCGGAACTGGGCAGTTCGCCTTGTTCTGTGGCTTCGGTGCGTAACCTGGGCATAACATTGGACTCTAACCTTTCATACAAACCTCATGTTAACAAAGTCACAGCAAGATGCTTCAGCGTACTGAAGGTCCTTCGGAAGGCACTAGACCTTCTTCCCATGGACTCCAGAAAGACCATTGTCCATGCCCTAGTTACTGGACTATGGTATAGTATCTGGACTATGGGAACGCCTTGCTACTGGGTTTGAGCGAGAAGGGTATCCACCAACTCCAGTGCGCTCAGACTGCCGCTGCGCGCCTTGTGCTCAA
This sequence comes from Lissotriton vulgaris, assembly GCF_964263255.1. Classification (NCBI taxonomy): domain Eukaryota; kingdom Metazoa; phylum Chordata; class Amphibia; order Caudata; family Salamandridae; genus Lissotriton; species Lissotriton vulgaris. The sequence continues at coordinate 158,105,475 of NC_141690.1, forward strand.
GCTTCCTCGAAGAGCCTCAGGGAGACTGGCCTTGTCCAAACTCCATTGGCTCCCCATCAAGGAGCGAATTAAATTCAAGGCCTTATGCTTTGCCCACCGTATAGCCCATGGCACCGGTCCAGGTTATCTGCACTGCCTACTCACTATACATCGGCCTACCAGGAATCTAAGATCTTCTGGTACGATGCTGTTCAAAATCCCTAAGATCACGAGAGCCAAGATGGGTGGTTCCTCGTTCAGATACTTGGCTGCCAAGGGCTGGAATGAACTCCCTCTCGAGATGCGTATGGAACCCTCTGAAATTAGATTTCGAGGAAAACTGAAAACTTTCCTCTTCCCCCGCATCTAATCTCCTCCCCCTCCCTTGCCCATGTCCGTTCTACCTGTGTTTATCCCTCTGAGCTCCTTTGCGGTTTTCAGCGCGGGGACACTCTGTTTTTGAGTAACCAGGCGCTTTATAAATGGCTTCTATTCTATTCTATTCTATAAGGTGGGAGCCCACCCCGCACTTCTAATTGCCCTTAAGGAATCACCGCCCTGACCCGAGAGAGGAGCGCTGGAAAAAGGAAGTTAGGCAACCCGGTGCCTGGATGTGGGTGGGGCTCCCTTGGTGACAAGAGAGCCCAGCGTCTTGCCCAGAAGCCAGGCGGGTGCCTACCCCGCACAGGCAGAACACCCAAAAGACAAAGGAGACTTTGCTCCATAAGTGGGGGCTCCCCGTGAGCTGAGGAGAGCCCCGCGAGTGTGGCTGAGTCTGCCGTCGCAGAGGAGAAGAGTCCGGAGTCTTGCAAGCCTTCCACCGACATCCCGGTCCCAGGAGGGGGACCGGGTGACATGAGGAGCGGCCTGGAGGCGACCTGTTGGTGCGCAGGCTCCCGTGATCTGGAGGGAGAGATCCGCGGAGGTCAGAGGAAGCTGAGAGCGAGTCCAGTTGCGACTTCATCTGCCCAGCCCCAAAGAGTGGTGAGTGGGGCTGGGCTCTGGCTGCTGGGAGGTGGGGGCCACCTTCCACGTGTTTTGCGGGGCCAGTGTTGGTGAAACTGCACAGCGGCGCTGCAGTTGCGGACCACCACACTGTGTTGGGATCATTTTAATTTAGAGCCCCAGGGAGGGGGGCTCCAATATGCCAGTGTCTGTGCGGCTCCAGCTGCCCACGGGAAAGGAGGCAGCTACGCTGAGGAGGCCATATTGTTGTCAAGTCCTGGAGTGGGACTCCCCCGGCCCGTAGTGGTGGAGGGCCACGGTACTAACCTTGGGCACTTTTAAATTCAGAGTCCAGAAGAGGGACTCCAACGGGTCATACTCTTTTGGGCCACACAGCGGCACAGCAGTTGCGGGCCCCTGCAACGTTGGGCATGATATTGTTTCTAAAATCCCAGTGGGGGCATTTTTGATTACCAAGTCCTAGAGGGGGGCTCCAACTTGACCAGTACTGATTTCATTGCCACAGCTGCACCGCAGGAGCAGTCAGCTGCATTGTGGGCATTCCTTTTTAGAAAGTCCCATAGTGGGGCTCCCCAGGCGCAGTGGCGCCAAAGGCTAATCTGCAATGTTGGTGGAATTTGTAATGTGCACAGCTTCTCCCTACTGTTTCCACTGGCATGATGTACCTGATGATGCCATGATGGATGCATAATGTGTTTCTATGCCTAATGATGATGCCTGATATCATGCTGTGATGTTCTAGGTTCATGCCTGATTACGTTTTTATGCTTCATGCTAATGTGTCCCGTGCCTAAGGTCAGGTTATGATGTGCTAAGGTTATGCCTGCGCTGTTCATGCTAATGAGATTTTTGTTAAGGTGATGATGCTAAATTCATTTCTTCTACCAGTAGCGACTGGATGTTATTACTGATTGGTTGCATTTACTGTTTATGCTTGTGATGGTTCTGGCAGTGACCCGATTGGCGCTGCCGTGTATATTAAAGTTGAACCCCGGTAAAACTGAGCTCCTCCTTCCTGGGCTCAGCCAAGTTTACTGGGGTCCACAGTTCTGGCCGCCAGAGTTTGGACCCCACCCCTGAAAAAACAGTAAAGAGTTTGGGTGTCATTATTGACACCGAACTCACCCTCAGAGCTCAAGTTGGAGCGGTGGTTTCCTCCTGTATGTATCAACTCCGGAGGATCCGCAAAGTCCGTTACCTTCTTCCCCCTGCGGCACTCACCCAAACTGTCATCTCATTGGTACTCTCCCGCTTGGATTTTTCTAATGCCATCTACCACGGCCTACCGCAGTATCTTATACAACGCCTCCAAGTTGTCCAGAACCAGGCGGCCCGCCTGATTCATGGCACCCCCAGATGGCAATCAGCTAAGCCTTTGCTTACGTGCCTTCATTGGCTCTCAGTCGATCGTAGGGTTGCCTTCAAGGTGGCATGCCTCACTTTTAAAGCACTTCACTGCCCTGACCCCGTTTTCTTAAAATCCCTCATTCGCCCTCACTGTTTAAAAACACACAAGCTTCGATCAGCCCACCGAGATCTGCTGATCACCCCCAAGAGCAAAACCAAGAGATTCGGCGGTCGCCGCTTCTCTCACCTGGCTCCCGCACTTTGGAACCTTCTCCCTCTCCCCATCAAATCCTCCCTTTCCCTCCTGACCTTTAGGAAAATGCTGAAAACCCACCTCTTGCCCACCTCTGGTTAGATCTCGCTAACTCTGCTCCCTCCTCATCTATTCTGTCTATCAGCGCCAGGAAGCTTCGGTGTCAGCGCGCTTTATAAAAAGCACTTAACATAACATAACATAACATATAGTCCCCTGTGTAGTGTAGTTCCTATTTTCCCAATAGGCTCTGCGCATTGGAATAACATAAACAGCAGTGTAGACGTAGGACTGAGGTCATCTAGGTCTCTACTGACTATGTTAAACTTAGAGGTCACTGGAAACTTTCTTGAATGAATAGGGAGGGATGAACTTCCCTGGCTCAGACAAGAAGGGATTCAGTTTCCGACAACCGCATAAACATGACAACTTTGCTCCCTCAGAATAAGAGTGTATCTCTAGAGTCGTGTGAAAACAATAGGCAGCTATTTCCGTCAGTCAGCAGTGCATACTTAGTTTCACCAGAATGCAGAGAAATAGAGAGACGGGCGATTTCAATAAAAGGTGTTATTTATTGAGCAGTCTTCTTCCTCATGCAAGAGAAATGAATTGTCACAATTGTAATACTTAAAGTAAAGTAAAGTGCGTACAGTAAAAGTAGTATTATGAAATATTACTGTAAAAGCATTGATATGGTTTCTTAGCCATATGATACTTTAAAATGGATAAAATATATACATACACAAATACATTGACTAACGTACTCAACTGGTGCTTCTAACTAAGCCTACCCCGGTGTACCTGACCTAAGCCTAATACATGGGAACGGATGAATAAGTAGCAGTTTAAGTTAAGTTGGTTAAGATAGTTTTGCCAAGAATCTGCATCAAGAATTCCCTCAAGGGTTTAGTCAGCTGCGTACCTTGATAATAGAATGTGGGAGGTCTGGTATCTCTTTCCTCAGGACTTGATATCCCAGCCACCCGCAAGAGTAGGCTGGAAACACCGGAGCTGGATTTTCTCGGCTGGAGAAAAAGACAGCGTCTCTCTCAGTGCGTCAAACAGGAGGGGCGGCTTCCATGGGCTCTCGTATCAGCTGGGCTCTCGGGCAAGTAGATGGCCGCTCTGCTCCAAACCACCGTGTGTTTGCTTAAGGCAACTGTTGGTATTTTATACCTGGAAGGTGCCAGGTTTGACGTAAGGTTGGACATAAGACGTCACTAAGAACTTACAGTTCTTTCTGGACTTCAGGAGTTCTTGTTCAAATCAAAACAAAAGCAGGGGGGATTTTCCCGGGCTGCTGGAGGCTTGGCTTGTTTAAAGAACGTGTTGTGCTTTCTAGGAGTCGATGGGAGTAGCCGTGCTGTGCTTTGGACTGCATAGGCTATTACTGAATATGGATCTAATTCTTATGCCTTTATCTGGGATATTATTGATTGTAACCTCACAAGGGCATAAATCTGGAATATTGAATTAGGGTCCTAGATATAAACACGACACCTGTAAATTGTGACCTGGTGCCAGTTGGCACAGTGTATGTATATCTGTGATTATATTCTAGTGTGTTTTTATAATACAAAGGCTATTTTTTTACAACCTTGTGTGGAGTCTCTTTTGTAGTGTGCCTAGTTTGTCGCCGCTGTGTGTGTGTGTTGAGCAAACGCTTTACACATTGCCTCTGGGATAAGCCTGACTGCTCGTGCCAAGCTACCAACAGGGTAAGCAGGGGTTATCCTCAGGGTGTAGCTCCCTCGCCCTGACTAGAACGGGGGTTTCTGCCTGGCATTGTCGCTTGCCCTCGCCTACCGGGAAACCCCGTTTCTAACACATACGATTACATACCTGGTGGATGTGGTCAATTGGTTTTGTCCAGGGCATTGACCCTCCCTGACTGTAACAAACATCATTTACTGCAAGGGGTAGTTCTTGAATTCTTTGGCCATTCTTGGAGGACATCAAGGTTCCTATTAGCCCTGTGGGGCAGAGGAAATCGTTTGGAAAATAGCTCTACCCTTTCTTGTAAAGACTAATCTGAACCCTAATTCGAAGAAAGAAACCCTCTTGTTTCACGAGAGGGAGATACTTATGGGTAAGTATTTACTTATATTAAGAGAGGTGGAATATCAAACTGCACAGGAAAAATTGAAAACAGTGGACGTCATAATTCCGTAGGACTACCTTTACTTGTCCAGAATAGAACAAAAACTCAAAACAATATGAATTAAATTTCTGGTTAGGTATACTATCTCTTTTTTACAAACCTTAATTGTACGCAAGTCATTCTCAGAAAGAGAGCAGAGGATGGTAAATATTATAGATGATTCAACATTTCATTCTGGAAAGCCTGGAGAAAAGAGGACACTGAAAAAGAAAACTAGCTTCAAGAAATCAACTGCAATAACAATCTCAGTAGATGAGGGTTCTTTTTTTATTTTTATGTTATACTAGAGAAAAGAGTACTATTAATCCGTACTTTGTTATCTTTTCTTGTTTCTTACTAAAAAGGTAAACACATAGCAATAAACTTATTGTACAGGCCAAGGTTCATCACCTTAGAATAACAAGGATTTCTGCCAAGGGAATATGTGTTTTTAAGTTTAGACTAAAAAAGGGTCAAATAAAAGATGACAAGAACAAATGTAGACAGTGAAGGAAGTTTTAAAATCTGAGACATAGCTGATGGCTTAAAACATTTTTTTTACAAGGGCTGTTTCTCCTTAACAAATCCCAGTCTTCACAACATTACAAAGATGAATGTCAGAAGTCAATCAAATCAGACCATTTGCAATGCAGACGCTGTTCCCTTAAATTCCAAGACAGTTTAATTTCTTATAAAAAATAAGCGAGGTTACGTTACTTTGTGAAATTCTGTTCACTTCTTTCCTTATGAGGTGCAGCGCTTCTAGAAAACCTGTATCCAGATGCCCCTCTTTTGATAACCTTCTATACTGTCGGTCTTTTACAACTCCTAAGAAGTTAATGGCCTCAATAACTCTGCATTATGAATAATGACTTTTCTCTAGTGCTGTTCTATGGATCTTATCCAAGAAGCAGTACAACCTCTGCTAAATAATTTTCATTCTGCCATGTGACAATATCAATTTTATTTGGACTCAGTATTGCAGTTTCCTGCAGGGCCTTATCACAGAGGTAAATACCACAATTGTAGTTATGACCCGTTACAAAACACCAGCGGCAGTATTCATTTTTACTACTGGTAGTAGATTTGTTCCAGTATGCAGAAATAAATGGTTGAATTGAAGCCAAACCCCTGCTGTGCTGACTCATTATCTGTGTATTGATGGTGTACTGATCATATGTAATTAAAATTTCCTGTACTACAAAATGTTATACTTTTTTACCGTTACAGTTTTTACATAATTTAAGAGCAGCTTAGAGCTGATTTTATTGTTGGTCATAAATACTGCCAAGTTTAGGTAGCCTTGCTTCTGTGTCAGGAAAGCAGACGGTATTGCAGTTACCACCGTCTGTAATTGTACTGGTAGAAGTAAAAAATTAGTAGTTAAGAAGTAAATAAGTATTATTTTAGAAGTAAATAAGTAGTATTTAAGGTACTACTTGGGCCAAGTAATTTTTGTCAACCGTGTTTCAAACATTTGATTTATTTGCCCTTATTCATGTCACATTTTTGCATAAAAATATCCTGATGAATTGATTGCAACGTCTTTAAAGATGTTTTAACTTCTTCCTGTTTATCTCGATGAGGTCACTAAAGCACTGCATAGCTCCCTGTTGTAAGTGCCTAATAAATGGCATTAATGTAGCAGAGTGAAAGTTAAGATTTTTCTGCTTCCTATGGATCAAAAAAAATCCCTGACCAAATGATAGCTGTTCTTTTTATGTAATTTACAGTCTGTTTCCCCAATCTTAATGTGCTTTTTTCTTTCATTAAAAAGTGGGAGTATGTTCAACCAAGCACTATAGATTGCTTTTGTGACTGATCTTAATGGAGTTGCTACTAAATCTTTTTTTTTATTTCACTAAGATTAGAACACGTTAATTATAATCAAGAAAATCAGGCTAATTGATTTCATTTCAGTGTAGTACATCATTCCCCAGCCAGCCGAGCACTTGGGTAAATGCTTGCTGCGGACAGTGATCAAGCACAGCCACTTTTCCGAATCACTGATTCTGTTATATAGAACGTGCACCGTGATGTTACTGAGACTAATTGTGCCCTGAGCACTCTTAATTACAGGCCAGAGATGGAATGCCAGTGCTGCTAAATTTACCTTATAAAGTAGGTTTCCTTCTTCAAATTTCTCAGTAGCTAAAGTGGTATATCAAAACAATTTCCAAATTTACAGCGTGCCCCTCTAACCTAGGATAAACATTAATTGACAGCAGGAACAAATAAGAATTGCCAAGGCAAGCAGATGCCAAATGCAGATTTTTATAAGGTAGGTGGAGTGGTAGTTACATTAGGAGTGATGTGGCAAATTCATTCCCAAGAGTTGCAATAATTGATCCAGGGCAAATGATTGCTAACCTAAGCGATGCCCATGAAAGGTCTGATTCCAATGCACTTGATGGCCAGGACTGGCAAAGCTGCATGCTGGTACAGCATGGGTCTTCTGTGACCCATTTGTTAATACTTCTTCCTTTCTTAGCTAGAAGACTAACTGTCCAGGCTCTTATCTTCTACTGCCTCTATTATGGCAATGTTCTTTTACTTGGTTCACCTCGACATGTGATAAAGAGCCTGCAGACCACGCAGAATGCTGCTGCTCAGCTCCTCATGAATATCCCCAGACTTCAATCTGTAAAAAGGGACTAGAAGGACCACCATTGCCTTCCAATTGAGCACGGGTCCAGTTTAAGTCCCTCTGCATTCTGCACAAGTCACTCCACAAGAAAGGTCCTGTCCTACTTAGACTGCTTGCCACTCCCTACATCCCCGGAAGGTCTCTCAAATCTTCCTCAGCACACTTATTGCAGGTCCCCAAGTTTAGCAGATCTCGCTGGGGTGTTAGTTTATATTACTATCAGGTCCCCAGACTTTGGAACACTCTTCCCCTCAAAATGCACCTGATTTCTAATGAGCTCTCATTCCATAAGCTCCTGAATGCATGACTTTATAGTAATTTGTCCTGTCTAGAAACTCATTTTAATATGCTGACAGCTCTTGTGTTGGGAGGCCTTTGGATAGCCACACGTCGTGTAAGACACGCAGAATCTGATACTCAACCTGGTCATAAAGTCTTGCAAATTCCAGGATCATCTGAGATTCTCAAACCAGGCAAATTGGATTGGTATCAAAAATACCACCATAGCTCCAACAACCACAGCAAAGGTACCTCAATGTGGGAGGCAAGTACAGTTTAATTTTTAATTGGCTTCATTGGTGAGAAGCAAGTGAGACTCTGCACACACATCACAACTCAACACAATGCTCAACAATTCTTTATTGCTGCGAGTACCACAATTAACCATGAATAGTCTTCATCCTTTATTCTCCAAGTGCTGCATTCACTTTGGTGGCACAATTACATTTTAAATACTAATTTATGGTTTTATTGCCTGCTGTTTGGATGCCCAAGCATGTCATACTATCAAGGCACTGTGTTATTCCCTAATCGTATTGGCACATGGTTTTGTTTTAGTTTGATCTAAAGAAAACAAGTTGGATAAACATCTATTTTTGGTCACACATTAAAGATGTCCTGGCACATAGACTGTCTTAAAGAGCAATCGCCCTTTGTTAAAAAGTATCAACTCTGTAGTATTTTGCTGTGCACTTGTTTTCAGTTCACCCCTTTCAGCAGAAACTTAATCTTCTGTCTCAATTGCAAAACATCGTATTTGAGGTTAACTTTGCAAAGGCAATCCATTCAGCAATGGGTGCCTTTTAAATAAATATTATTATAATAATACTCAAACTATTAATAACTATTTTTATTGTTATTATCATCATTCTTACTTGATTAACAATAATAGTAATAGAACCAACTTTTATGCGATTGTAATAATAAACCAATCTTTTAATTCGCATGTATGATATGTATTTTTTATCTTTCATGCAGTCAGTTGTAGGCTAATATCAAATATAATAAACCACTAATCAATAAACAAAAAAAACGATTTTATTAATATTAGTGTGCAGAATGTGGACATCAGCAGACAAAGTAGACCCCTTTGGGGGCAGGGAAGAATTGCCCAATACAATATGAATGCTTGAATATATTTTTTGTTGCTGCTTTTTGTCATTTTAAAAAAATGATTTCTAAGAGGGCCCTGCAGCTTCCCAGACCTATTACCAGGCACCCCTGCTGCTCGCAGTGTTCTGCATTTCGCACACGCACTGCTAGTAGCCGCAAGCTCTAAAAATAGCCTTTTCATCTATTCCAAGAAGGCTTTTATTTTTTGTAAAACCTCATTACAAATATGCTTGAAAAATATTCATCTGTGCATGCTCATGTGCATGCATGCATCTGTTTCAGTGAGAAGGTTTTAGAAACATTTACAGGGGAAAAGAGCAATGGCAAAGCCACCTCCTCTGTAGTCAGTGCCAGTCATCTTGGCTTTGCTAAAGCTTGTTTATAGTTAGATAAATGCACTGTTTCATTAGGAGGCATCTGCTGACGTTGTTCTTTTTTCATGTTCTGCTTCTCATAGTGCGTTAGAACTTAATAAAAGACAACAATCAACAATCCACCTGAAAGAAGAAACTACCTCTACCTTGTAGCTGCTGTTGGAATGCCATACACATCCTGTGTAACTAGCCAGGGCCTGATTCACAAAGGTAAACTTACACTTCTGTGTATGTGTATTATTTTTGCTGTTCACAAACTATGAGTTAATGCTAAGGGTATGACTGCGGAGACTCTGCGGGCGGGCTGAGACCTACCCACATAAAAAGACAGCAATGTCCTATCTGATGAATTTACACATAAAAAGAGATACCTGCCCTATCAATTTATGTGTGGAGTTCTCCGCCCCGACTGCGGACTCTCCACAGTCATAAACCTAATACTAACTCATTGTTTGTGAATAGCAAAACCATAGTAAACTTACACAGATATGTAGGTTTACCTTATCAGTGGAGTGGTGTGGCTCACTGGTTAGAGGCGGCAGACCCGGAAGCAGAGAACGGCCCGGGACCAGGGTTCAATTCCCGACGTGGCAGGGTCGTGGACCAGAGTCAGCGGACTCGATAATTCTCGCCTCGGTGCCTACTCAAACCAGGGATCACACTCGGCAACTCTGGACATTAGCTTGCCTCATCTCTACAATGGCCCCCCACATTCGCCGGGGATGCCTGGTTTCACTTTGGAGATACCCAGTAGGGACCATCTCACAGGGATAGCCAGGACAGGTTCCCCGGCGGTCTACAGCGCCACGACGCCTCAGGGCAGCAGTGCGCTTTACAAGACACATACATACATACCTTTGCTGAATTAGGGTCCCAGTTTGTAATGTGTGCTGCAGTGATATACCAATACAGCTCTAAAAGTATCAAAGCAAAATGTATTCATTATGTTAATTATCTTTGTTAGAAAATGTGGATTGCCAATTAATTTGAAAGTGCTTGAAATTAAAAAAAGAATGGCCTTCATTCGCAAGAAAGTTTTGTCTGGAACTTTTCTTAAATCACTTGTGAGCTTTATGTGGAACAATCTCAAGGAACCAAAGACCTGATTGCAACTGTTGGGGTAATCCTGTTTCTAGCATAAAATACTGCCTATACCTGCAACAGGATTAAGAGGGAGGTGCAAACTGCACTCTCCATAGTTGTTTATGCACCCAATGTTTACTATAGGAAATCTGATGCAGATAGGAAGTGGAGCAAAATGCACAAAAAGCCTTTTTGCACACCCCTGGGCAGATGAATTTACTAGCAATTTTTGCATAATTCCAAATTTTGGAGCATCAAACTTGGATCGGGCTATAAATAGCGCACATTTTAAGTAACAGACAACACCAAAGGAGATTTAGATTTTGCACAATTTGCACACACATTTTACTCAAAGGCTGTAACATAAATCAATTTTTACTTATTTTGAAAGCGCGTTCAATTAAATATTTGGCCCTGAGTGGCAAGACTGTTTTGTCTGGAACTTTTCCAATATCAGTCATGTGCCTTATTTAGGACAAGCTCAAAGATCCTGAGAGCCTGTTTACAACATTGGGCTTTCGTTCTTTCTGGTGTAAACTGCTGAGTGTGCCTGAAACGGGATTAAAGGTTAGGTGCACATTGCGCTCAACATTGGAGTTTTACCCTCCTAATGTTGATCAGATGTAACCATTTAAGTAGCGTTCACCACTAAAGGATAATTAGATGATGTGCGATTTGTATCAACGTTTTCACCACAGGGTGTAATCACTAAAAAGAAGTCTGCCCCTATACCCAATAATACTTTTAATCTCTTATATCACCTCATCACTAACAAATGTATTGTTTCTCAATTTGATTGAAAGCATCAGAACAGCAAGGAGGCCACCACAGAAAACTCCAATTAAAGAGAGTCTGAGGAAAGGAGGAGTTAAGAAGAAGGGGGAAGATGCAGTCAGTTAAATAAATCATAGTAAAACCATGACCTGGAATTAGTCATAAGCAGTGTCAGGTCCTGTGTTCAGAAAGGTGAAGTTGTCAGATGGCTCCAGGTCACCAATAATTCAGTGCTGGACCACCAGGGTAAAGTTAAGAACTTAATGCATTCTGGGACTTTTAGTCCTGGTGAACTTCAAACTGCTCCACCGACTGCAGTTTTGTGCACCTTCCCGCATGCAGGCTCTGTCTAAAGTAATTCAAAGCACACATACCATACTAAACAGATAACTAGTTCAATCGAGTGCGACCGCCACCTACATTCATCTTCTAAAGTAATTCAAATGCATAACAATGACATGATGAGTTGAGCCCACAATGCTTCTCTCAAAGTGTCCTGCTGATGAAGGTCAGAAAACCAACGCTGACAAGAGCCGCAACGTCCATTTCATTCAAACTGATTCCTGTCCAGGTAGGCTGAAAAGTCACAGTGTGTATTCTAGAAGCAATTAGGCCATCTCAGCACAGGCAGCTTGGACCCTTTGGACTTGCTGGAATCAAAGGTACATGTCATTCCTCGCACCTCGTTCTCCTGCCTCAAAGAGCCCAAGCGGCTTTGCTTTGCTCACCAATGCTCCTTTGAAGGAGAGATAACATGCACGCAGAAGGAATTAATTGTTTAAAAGCCTCTTGCCGGGTCTCAACTTGATGGGCGAGATATTGTGTCAAAAATTATGTTAATCCTTGAAAGAACTCTTCAATGTGTCACTTAATGAGCAACAACTCTCTACCAGGAGAATCTGACATTCACAAAGCTTGTATGCCAATCATCCATTAAGTGAGATACCAGCTCAAGGAATCCCGCAGCACAATCTTTGAGGTAATATCTGGAAATAAATGAAGGCCTGAATATGTAGTATAAAAATCTTGGGGCATATTTTATTTACAAGGAGTTAATGTCACCAGAACGTCACCTTTTCCGATGTTCTGGTGGTTTACACTGCGAAGTTAAGCCACTTATTGTGGCGTAACGCCGCCTGGTATATAATTCCTTCTGTTCACTCTGCACTAACGGTGAAAGGGACGTGTAATTGGTGTTGCACTGGGCATTCCGCCATGACACCCATTGCTTTTTGATACTGTCCCATATTTACAAGGTATGGTCAGCACCAAAACTATCGCCAGAGAATACCTGGTCTTCAACAGGGGATACGGGGAGAAGAGTTTAATTTCTCCTTGTATTTTTCTTTTCATTCTACAGCAAACATCGAAACAGCAGTTCGCTTGTAAAGATTGTTTATGTGCAGGAAGGTGTGCCTTTTTGCCCATAATCACCCCTGCATCGCAGGCACCCTTGCAACATGGCGAAAGGATGCCTGTGCTGGTGCTAGGCAGCTTCTTTAGCACCAGTGCTAGGGGAATGCAGGAGTGTGCCGCATTCTTGTAAACACAGCGCAACGCTGCATTTTGAAACTGACAGAGCGCGGTGTTACCAATTTTGGCGTAAACAGCGGTCCACCAGTTTGCATGTAGTTAAGTATGATTGGGTTACGCCTTCACCGAGTTTCCTGCTTTTTCAACATTTAACTCGGTGTATTTCCTGCCCCTCGCCCCAGGCCCTCCCACCTGCAGACGTCAATTCCTCACTCTAGTATTAGATGGTGCTGAAAGAGAATGTGTTGATTTCCTGAAAGTTCACTTCAAAAACATTTAACATTTACTTTACAACCATTTACCCCGCAACTGGTTGGATGTTGGTGATCACTCGTTTCTCGCAACAATTTAAAATGACAGTGTAATCTCCGGTTTTCACATAAAAGTCACTGTATAGCGACTTTGCCATCTATAGGTAGTAACAATAGAATTCACGAGAATTTCAGAAAGTTTGCAACTTTGTACTCCCATGAAAACGTTTTATGGTTACCGGTTTTCTCTAGGTGTGCTTTCTAATCCTGTTATTCGCAGGATGACATTATGATACTTTCACATATATTCCTCGTAATTACATCAAATTGCCTTTGAAACTGACACCAGGGGCCATGTCTTGGCGCACTGGCTCACCACAGACCGAACGCCTATTTTTTTTGGGGCTCTGAAGCGCCAAAAATGAATATAAATACCTTGGAATTTCTCTGAGTTACTGCTTAAAGTTTAGGCAGAGCAAGTCAGAAATGATGAACAGAGATGACCTCTTTCTGGTTCCAACTTGTTCTGCGTAAATTTCATGCATTAACTCAATGTTGTATGTATTAATTTTTTAATCCTTCCAACTCAAAAAACACAGGTGCTCAGCTCATCATGATACAGCTTCTGGTTCTCAGCGTGGACCACTTGCTATGCCTTATCTGCACAGTTAAGGCTTAGGGGGGTACTGTCAGAAATAGAGAATGTACAAAGAAAGCATAGAGAATATTCAAGCATTCTTCCAAATACTTGTTTTTTGTGTGTGTTTCTTTTTAGCAAGGCGGAATAAAAGGGCAGATAAGGACAACAAATATACTTGGTTGGGCTTCAATAGACATTTGACCAATGACTCAAGTTGTTATGAAAATTAGAAGATGTGGAATCTGGCACCTTTGTTAGACTCAATAAGAGGCTGTCATGCAAACGCCTTGAGGTAAAGAAAAAACTTCAGCCAGGAGATGCTGCTGCATCCAAATGCTTGTTTTATCCAAGAATATTTCCTATCGGAGGGCAATTCAGAAAAAATGTCAACCCAGCAGAAGCAAGACATTCTTTTTGTCTGAAGAGGGCTCAACAACCCAAGCACCACTGCTGCATGATAAGGGGTCTCAAAGCTAAAGAAACCCCATCTGCTGATAGTAATAGTAACAACTGGCAGAGTAGACTGATCTAAGATGGATTCCAAAATTCTTTTGAACACTCACTAGTCAAAGAGAGGTTAAAGAAAGGTAAGCACACTTAGAGTGGTTCAACAAGATCTCTTTTTGTGTATTTGGTCTTTCAAATTGGGTTCGGATTGAAGATGTATCACTCCACCATATATTTGTAAATCATTGCTTTCAAATTACATCAATTTCATTTAAGATTTTCTTACAGTGACCAAGGAAGTGGCAGCTTTTACTCCAGTTTTAGCATCCATAAACCATGAAGCCAGTTCCCAGACCTATTGGTTTTTGACACATTGTGTAGAGAATAAAATGACTTTGACATTTATAAGACATTTTTCCTGGTCCCCGGTTTGTCTAGCTGTTCTGATGACTCATTCTGGTTGCGCTTGTCTAGAGAAGCTCTTCTCCACAGGTTCCATGTTTATCTACTAGTGCTCGTAGGCATGAGGGCTCATCAGCAACCCTACCCTATGGTTCCACCAACATTCCTAATATTTAAAAGTTCTTGTGAATGATATTTAGGGATAAGCAGACCAGCCCTGTGCGATATTTAATCTACATACATTCTAGGAAATCAACAATGCTATTCATCTGGTATAGTCGATTTCCTCAAAATGTTGTTACATGGTCTGTGGCTAAAGTGATATCCTAGCCTTGGAATGGAAGTTGTAACAATTCAATAGTAAAATTATATTTTTGGGGGACTCACTATGCATTACAGTATATAGGACATGAAGTAGGAAGTACATTTTGGCCTGCCAAATTAATGCCACATATTATGAATCTTCAAGATGGCTATCAAGAGCCTTTTTGGTAAAAGCACACGCCCCACCCTGAGTTTTCTGTAGCAGACAATTAAAAATATCAGCACTCTGACTGACAGGTGATTGTCTATAGGATTATGCAACTAGTGTGTCGCTTAGAGACACATCAAACAAAAACACAAGGTACAATTTCCTTCCAATATAGTTATCAAAGATGCCAATAGTCATCCTTACAAATGTCATAAACATGTCTGCATTGTTTTTTTTTCTGACAGACAAAGCACAAAATGTAATCGAGGGCTAGAAAATGCATACATGTTGCATCATATGAGAAACTGGGTTGTTGGTTAGGGGGCGTGGGGGAGAAACCCTACTCAAGCAGCATCTGCCATTCTTGTCAGGATAAACCAAAAAAAGTCACTGAATTACCTGTGCGTAACCCTCTAGTAACTTGCCACAATCACAGTCAGGTTTAACTTAGAGGTAATATGTAAAGTACTTATGCAGCACACAAACAGTAATAAAGTGAGAAAACAACATAAGAAAAAGTCCGCATTAATTTGAAAAATAGATTACATTCCAATAAATAAACCAACACCAAATAGAGTAAAACATAATAAATTGACACCAAAAGACAAAAATGTAATCAGTTTAACCAGAGATATGAAATTTCAAAGATTTCAGGTAAATAAAGCTCCTTAAAGCACAAAGCACCACTAGCAATTATTTGGTCCTGCAAGACTGAGTAAAAGTCACAAGTTCAGGCCAACTGCAATGGAGCATGGGCTGGATATGGGGTCCAGGTTAGTCCTGCTGAAAAAGTTACCCTCTAAAGTTCAGCACGAAGAGACCCAATTGTGGTGGAGGAGGCCACCGGGAGAGCATTGCAGATGGCCATTGCTGTAGCGCAAACTGTAAGCCAGGCGTTTCAGATGGTCACGATGTAGTATGAAGATCTGGTCAGGTTTCACGGATGGTCATTGCTGGAGATTCACATTTGACGGTCATCCCGAGCTGCCGATGCTGTAGGGCGAAGTTCAGATCTCGAGCTGCTAGTCTTTGCTGGTGGTTGCTGTACCAGAGCTTTGCATTTGCAGTCAGCACCGACGGCAAGATTTTGGCAAAAACAGGCCCATTCATGGTAGCAGAAAGACTAAAACCTCTGGACTACTACTTTTCTTTTAGGAGGAGTTCAACCGATGCTGCACCAGGGATCCAGGACATAGGAGCCAGCTCTTGAGGATCAGGAACCTACTTCAGGAGAGGCTAACAGTGCATCAGGACAGCTGGGCAGTTGCAGAGAGGAGTTTGTTGTGTCCTTGTAGCTCAGAACAGAGGGTCAGTCAGCTGACTCTTGTAGTCACTTCAGCCTAGGATGAAGGGTGTAGGTCCAGTCTTCATTCTTGGACAGTAGGGCAGGCCTCAGGCAGGTCCAGTGCAGCAGGTACGCTGGGCAGTCCTTCTGCCGTAGCCACAAGCCCATGAGCGTACCAGACAATGGGTCCGAGGGTCCCTTTTTTTAACTATGTGCCCACTTTGAAGTAGAAGAAGCTTCTGGAGTATGGCTTATCAAGAAGTGTCTGGAATGTCCTGCCTCCATGTCCTGGTCCCAGTCTGTATGGGAGCAGAATAAGCTTGAAAGAAGTTCTTTGTGAATGTACTGGGTCATTGCCTTTGAAGTGTAAGTGGGGCAGATGAGAGCTCTGCCCCCATCAAGCATGCCAACACCCAGATCCCCTATTGTGATACTGTCTGAGAGGAATGTGCAAGGCCAATGCCAACTACACCTAGTCTTGTGACCCAGGAACAGGTTGGAGGCACCCATTGGTTAGGACAAGAAAATGCCAATGTTCTCAAACTTTTCAGAATTGTGAATTTAATTCAACTTTTCCATCAAAGAGGATTTTAAATTGCAATTCCTCAGTCACCAAACATAACATTCCTACGTGCTCCCAAACAAACGTTATCGCTTAATGTTTGTAATAAGGTAGCCCAATGTTATCTCATGGGAGAAGTAATCCTCACAGTAGTGAAAAATACATTTGTGAATATTTCACTACCATGACATGTAAAATTTAAAACGCATTCCCAATTTTTATATACACTGCACCCTGCCCTCTGAGCGGTTTAGGGCCTACTCTATGGTTAGCTCCTATGTATTAAAAAGGAAGGTTTTGTCAAGAAGAAATGTCAGTTCAAAACTGCGAACAGTCTCCATTGGCAGACTTGAGGCGTGGTAAAAAGGATCACTTAAGTGGGTGGCACAACAAGTGCTGCAGGCCCACTAGTGACATTTAATTTACAGGCCCTGGGTACATATAGTACCACTTTTCTAGGGACTTACAATTAAAGTAAATATGACAAATGGGTGTAAGCCAATCAAAAACAGGTTCAGAAAACAGGAGAGATGAAGGCAAAATTTTTGTGGGTGACCCTGTAGAGAGGGCCCAATCCAACACATCACAAGAAAGATTACTGTTAGAAACGATTTCATTAATCGGTCTAGATGGAGTACAAAAATAATACATCACAGATTGCCTCTAGTAAAACATGTTAAGGTTATATTTGATGGTTTTAATGTGACATGGAGGCATCACTTAGGTCAGTCATGCATAACTGGCAAATGTTAGTGGTTTATGGTTTTAAAATGGTTGTTTTTTTATCATTATGTATATATTCATATACAGAAAGAAGTTTACAGTGCTAGAATGAAAATATATGATGGCAAAAAATCATCAATCAACCTGGTTGCTCTGCAAATTGAGAGACAAAATGTATACAAGAAAGGCATATTTCTTCAGAAGTCAAATGGACCAAGCCATTATTGTCCCTAAAAACTTTTTAACATTGTGAAACATAGATATCCTCTCTTATGTTTATATATAGAAAACCTGGAGGAAAAGAATACAAAATGCCCTGCAGTTGTTGATGAAAAGACCCGAAAGAGCAAATGGTTTCTATCCACAAAATTGCATGAAAATCACTCCACAGTTCAATTCCAAAAAGCAGGATGCACTGCAAAAAACATCAGAGAAAGTAACGATAGTTAACTCATTAAGACCATTTCATTGACATGATACCCACTTCTATATTAAGAGATAAACCCATCTCTTGACCAGTACTGGACAAGTTTTATCCACTGTTCATTGACTAAATGTGAGGTCCTTTATTAAACTCTAGTATTGTGTTCTATGTTCCTACAGTGCTCTCTGATATACAATCTTTTTTAATCAATTGTTTTGATGTTTCATATGATTTTTCTCCTGTGTGCATTCCAGTGTAAAATGCAATATCTTCTATTGCACTGTGACAAAACTGAAAAATGTGCCAGAGGTTGATTGTGGTTTTCTGTTCAACAATCTATTCAAAACCCAATTCAAAACCCACAGAAGAAAAGGGATTTATTTATTTTAAAAACTGGATGAATAAAATTGTTTGGTTTTAATAGGTAAGTGTGACCAGAGTCAGGACATTTTTCAGTCCTTTATTAAAGTTCATTCTTTAGCAAAAATGCAACAGATGCATTTATAATTTATTCAAGGCTGCTGACTAATGATATATACAGTCTGGCTCTAGAGCTGAATGTAGTACGAAAACAGCTATCCTCAAATTGTTGATGATGTACTAAGTTTATTGGACATGGGTAACCTGCTTTTACTCTTGTTACTTAAGCTATCAGTATAATTTGATACAATGTAGTGCAGAATCCACTCCATGAAGGAAAAGGCATAAATGGCACTATATTTAGGTGGGGATAGGATATTGTTTGACTGATTGAGGGTGGGGTGAAATCCGACTCAAGCAGCAACCACAATTCCTGTCTGTGTGAAACACAAGAAAATCCCAAATTAACCTGTGCTTTACCCTCTGGTAGCTAGGCACAAAAGCAGTCAGGTTTAACCTAGAGACAATGTGTAAATTATTTATGAAACCCTTCAAACAGTATTAATGTGAAAACACAACACAAGAAAAATTCCACTCCAATTTAGAAAAAATAGAGTAAAATGTAATCAACTATTTGACACCAAAATGACAATAGTCCAATCAGTAAAACTGAAAAAAGTGCCTAGAAACATAAAGCGCGAATTGTGGTTATCTGGTTGTGCCAGACCAGGAAAAAGTCACACTTTCAGGCTGACCACGATAAAGCACAGGTCGGATACAGGGCCCCAGTTAGGCCTGCTTAACAAAGTACCTGCATTGAGGTTGCGTCGCGCAGCAGCGGTTCCGAGGATCTGCAAGGCTGCGATGCGGAGTCCTGCGTCATTATTGAGAATGCAGTTGACAAGGGGCTTGGGATGCGATGGCGTGCATCAAGGATGCATCATGCAGCAGTGGTTCCGGGATGATTGCCGGTTGCGATGCAAGTTTGGTGTTAGACCTGGCATCCTTAGCGTGGGTTCCCCTTGTATTTTTGCCTTTGCTTCCAGTGTTTCTACTGTGTGTTGGACTTCGTTTTTCCTGGCCTTGATGCCTTGGGCACTTTGCCACTACTGTTCAGTTCCAAAGTGCAAGAGCATCCTCTGTTAATTGTTGTTAAGGATTAGCGTGCCCACAATTTGCTTATTTGATTTACATCTAAGTCCCTAGTACAGTGCATCATATGTGCCCAGGGCATGTAAACCAAATGCTGCTAGTGGGCTTGCAGCACAGATTGTGCCACCCCCACAAGCAGCCTTTCAAAACGGTGCTTGCCTGTGTGCAGTTCGTATTGCCATATTGACCTGGCAAGTGCACCCACTTGTCAGGCCCTTACCTTCCCTTTTCTTACATGTGTGTCGCCCCTAAGGTAGGCTCATGGCACCACTGTGGGCTAGGTGCATTTTATATGAAAGGTAGGACATGCCCTGATTTGCGTGGCATGTCCTGATGGTGAAATGCTGCCAATTTATTTCGTTTTTCGCTATTGAAAGGCCATCTGTCCCATAGGATAGAATGGGGAGTTTACTAATGACAACTTTTAAGTATAACTGCCCATTGGAACAAGATGGGAAAATGAAGTTTAGTATGCCTGAACTCAGATTCTAAATATGCATCTTTCAACAAGAATGATTTTTACATTCTAGGCTTCAAAATACCACTTTTAGAAACTAGGTTTTTTCTTGTTTAGCCATCCAGTGTGCCTCTGGTAGGGTTGCATCTGCCTGGCTTTGAAGTGACAGAGGCTGGGTTTGTGCATTCTGTTCAGACAGCTATTTGGGGGGTGAGGTGTGTCCTGACTTTCCAGGGTGAGTTAGGGCTGGACTGAATAGACATGGGCTGCATTCAGAGTAGGAGGAGGAGATTTCTATCACACCTGAAAGGCCCTGGTCTGCTGTGGGCAATGCTGTCTCCACCTCCTGCCTGGAAGCTGGGCCAAAGAGGACAGAACTGGGCTTGCTGAGCACAGATATTCTCTGCCTCCAGAGAACAAAGGATGTTTTATTATAAAAAAGTGGGTTAAAGACCCCTGAATGTTAGATCACTTTTGGACTTCAAGAGGAAACTCTGCCAAGGAGAAGAGCTGAAAGAAGCTGCAGCAGGAGTACTGCCACTTTACTGTCTGGGGTTGGCCTACAGTAGCTGTTTCTGCCAAGGAGAGGAACTGTGTGGATATCCTGCTTGATGAAGTATCTCCAACAGCCTGCGGTAGAGCTTGCCCCCTGTTCAAAAGTCTCAGGAACAGCAAAGACTTCAGCATCCTTCTGGGCACCATCTCTTGCACAGCTGGTTTCAGTTGCCGCAGAAGAAAAGAGCAGCCGACTTTGTCACTGAGTTCATCGCTGGTTCCATGTCCTGAAAGCACCACAGAAGGCACCGCCGCACCGCATCTTTGGTCTCAATGATGCTAGTGGACGATCGTCACCGAGCTGTTGCTTGCACTGCTCTCTGCACCGCCTCACTTCACTCTACTTGGACGTCACTGATATCGCCCCTGCCCAACACGAACATCAACTGACTCCGTTGCCTGCACTGTGACCTGCCAGCACCTCATTGAGCATCGCCTCACTCTGCATCATAAGCCTTAGTCTCAATGATGCCGTTGGGGGTTTGTCACCGAGCTGCTGCCTGCACTGTGCCGTGAGGGCACCGTACGCGGCATTGCTTCCACTTCACATCGCAACCGCAAAGGTTGCCCCGACCAACTCGTACCAACGACATGGCCAGCAACAAGAAAGATTCCTGTCTACAAGTCTGTTGACGCTTTTGCTGGCCCGTACCGATCGGCTGGAACTGTTCGCCTCTGTCGTTTTCAGCATCGCTGTAGCCCTGGACGGAGCTACCGACTCCGAAGAACTGTGTTTTCGAGATATTTCTGCAATTTAAAGGTTATCCTGCAAAGTAACTATTTTTCCAGTAATGTTTGTTGGATGTTTGTCGTATTTGGTCTTGTAAGTTTAGTTGAGGTTTTACGTATTTTTCTAAACTGGTGTGGTGTCCATTTGTAGTGTTTTCACTGTGTTACTATATGTGTGCACAAATGCTTTACACACTGCCTCCTAGATATGCCAAGCTACCAAGGGGGTGAGTAGGTGTTATTTTATTTTAGAAGTGTATCCCCTTTACCCTGACTAGGGATAAGGGCCCCTACTTGGAGAAAGGTGCAAAGTCTATCCATGGTTAGCAGAGATAAAGTTTTCAGAGTCCTAAAGCCAGCAAAAACAAAGTCAGCAAAAACAGGAGGCTGGAAGGCAAAATGTTGTGGGAAACCCACACTAAGGATGCCAGGACCAACAGGTGGCTATTATTTTGACTGGAGAAATAAATCCCTCAACTATAAAAGAGAAATAATCTCTTAGACCCTCCACCTTTAGGCCACGGAGAGCCTCAGGGCTCAATTTCATCTCCAACACACTTGAGGCTGTACTTGAAACCTCTGACTACACTTCTCAAACAATCAAATATTTTACTTTATCTCTCAGCTCATGATACACAGTAATACCTCAAATTCTCCTACTCATTCAACATATTCCTTCTAGGACAGACGCTAGAAAACATTCAATCGCGGATGTCTTTTCACTGTCTGGAATTAAGCCCACTTAAGACACAGTTCAGCTCACTCCCCATTTCTGGCCTCGTCCCTGTCCAGTCATAGCTGGATTTACTAAATACACTGAACTGCAAACCACAAATCATTGTATGGGCACAATATCTGAGTTTACCTGCACACATAAATCCCAAAGAAAGTGTAATACCAACTGATAGTTCTTGGGAGATATAAATCCTTACCTAATTCCAGAATCTGACTTTGAAATCCAGACTCTGCTCCTAGATCGGCTCCAAGAGAGACTGCACCTGACAAGGTAAGGTTTCCATTCTAAAATGAGCATGCTAACTAACTCATCATACAACGTTTACATGTATTATTGCTGGCACAGATGTTTTGTTTTTATACCTGATCCACTGTAAACAAAAACTGATTATGTATCATTAAATACTGAAAATTCTCAGTGAACTTGTCATTCTATTATTGACATTGCTTGAATACCACCTGTTGATTTTCGAGTAACTTGGCGTCATAGATATGGCACGCTCTATAAAATTAAAAATAAATACATCAATAAGGCAATCGCATATTTGTCTAAAAAATGCATTTAATTTGAAAATTTGAAGCACTTGCTGGGCAAGTAATGCAAGTATTACGCCTTCCTCTAAATCTTTCTGTGATGCTGAGCCATAATGTTTAGAAGGAACATTTTGTCGGTAGCTGTAAGCTTCACACATCAAATACTTTTTTCCTCGAACATTTTAAATCAGAATTGCAATTTATTGAAACACAAATTGGCAGCGGCCAGCCTCCAGCCCGCGATCTTGCTTCCCATCACTATAATTTGTAGCGGATTAAAATGTAATTACTGGCAAATGTCTGCAGCCCTCTTTGTTTCATGACGCCTCGTGAATGGTGGAGGATGGCTCGTGCGTCTATGTAAAACTTTCAGGATGGTTCGAAATTGATGGCGAGGAACATCGTGGTCCCATTAAAATGTCAGTTTCAGCCGCATTCGGTGAATGTAGGGCACTGCAGAGGTGAACAGGGAGGCCAGTTCCACGGAGAGCGGGCGGCTGCCTTGGAAAAAAATACACACTTCAAACGAAATGAATGCCCACCGTTTGTGTAAGATCTCCTTGGTGGCAGGTGGGACGTCTGCCAAATATATATTGCTTTGTAACTAGGGAATACATTTGTCAAGCCTGTAGTGGGCTCCTTGCGCGTGGGCCCCTGCGGCTTAGGTCTCGCGCTGCCCGTTAGCATGCACGTCAGTTTGACAGTTGGCAGATAGTTCGCCGCCATTTTATGTTGCCCCGCTTATGGCCAAACATGCTTTGGGAACTAAATAAAGACTCTAATTAAATTAATACGTTGTGCCTTCGAGTTATTACAAATCCCTCAGCAGATTTTTCGCGTGAGTTGCTTCCATTCACAATTGTTTTCTTTTCTAGTCTGTCCTTCTTTTGCCGTTTATCCCCACATTCGGATGAGAAAGGGGTAGAAAAAAGCACCGTTCTATATGTCAAACGAGATCTCACATCATCTGAATGGATGATCCGGACACGCACAAAAGAACGTACAATTGTCAAAGGGCAACAATTATATTTTTCCTTTTTCAGTCTTTGGAGGATTTTGTATTTGTTATAACGCTGAGCAAAATATTTATAGCAGTGCTTTAAATGGAAAACGAGAAGTCCCAAGTCAAAAAGGAAGATCATCCTGGAGTGATTCTGAAGTCATTCTATGACTTCAGCCAGGCAATTCCTGCAATTAACTGGGGATGTCATCCGAAGCCATCCTGAAGTCTGCCCATAGGCAAAAATATTTAAATGGTATGACTATCTAGAGTCATCAGAGAAACTACTCCAGGATTAGGGTCCGATTACTTCAGTGGAAAAGATGTGATGAGCTTGAACTACTGCCGGATGATCCCATGCTGATTACAGGATTAGGGTGGATTATTCCAGGATGGGTCCCTGATTACTTCAGTGGAAAACATGTGATGACCTTGTACTACTCCAGAATGATCCCATGATGATTTCAGATTAGGCTGGATTACTCCAGGATGATCCTTTGAGTATTTCAGGATGGGGCTGTATTATTAAAGAATCATTTTGTGATGACTTCAGAATGAGGCTGCATTATGCATGGATGATCCGAGGATAACTTTAGAATGTGACTGGAACCGTACTATTGATTAATTCATAATGGGTATGTATTACCGCAGGATGGGTTCTGGCTGTATTACTGCATGGCGGTGCCAATATGCAGAAGTATTATTCTAGGATGACCTCCAGTAGTAATACTTGTTTTCCATTCACAAGATGTTAAGAAATACAGTTTTATTACTTTGTTAGCAGAGCAAATAATGGTTGCAAAGCCAATAGGTTTTGCCTTTTTGACCATGTGACTTGCCAATGTCTTTTGTCGATGGTCTGTAGTATCGGTTAAAATGAAAAAGCATTGGCAAAGCCAAATGGTCTGGCCTGTGCAAGAGCTATTGTCTTTGCCGATATGTTTTTGCCATATTGTACACGAGCGTGGCTGTTCAGCACGGCTAAAAGATAGTGGGGTAAAGAAGAGTTGCATGTTGAAAAGTGCAATGTGATGAAGTAGCATAGATTCTAGCGACAGTGTGTCATGGAGTTGTGTAGAACAGAGTGGCGTTAAGTGTTGCGTAGACTAGATTACTGTGGAGTGGCATAAAGTGGAGTTGTGTTGGAGAGTGGAGTAAAGTGTTGTAAAATCGTATTGTTAATATATCTGGAAGAGTAATGTGTAAACCTTTGCCATACACAAGAAGTTAGGAAATCAGTCGTTTTTTAGGTCGTTTGCAGAACAGATCACTCTAACAAGCATTGGTAAACGCATTAGGTTTCACCTATGTGATCAATAATAGGCTGGTATTTTGTTGTGAATTGTAGGTTGCTGAGTAGTTGTACAATATAAGTTACAGAAACTGTTAAAGTGTTATGACTCATTTATGTACAAAAAGGCAAAATACTGTGCTGTTACTAGTGGTTTAGTGCTGGTAAGCAATAGCAAACTTTTGAAAGAGGGAAATAACAGAATTAATTGATGTAATAGCAATATTATATGTTTAGTAAAGTTCTGACAAATTTTGGCCCGGTGCACTGCACCATTTAAATCATGCCCCTAATGCCTGTAAGGTAACATCACTTGTGACTGCTTATTTAGTAGTTAAACATAGCAATATTTGATGTTAGAGGAGTTCTGACAATTTTTAGGCCCGGTACCACTGGACCTGCTGCACCATTTAAATCATGACCCTTTTGCTGGTAAGGTAGCTGCACTTGTGACTGCCTGTTTAGTAGTAACATATTGCAATATTTGGTGTTTGGAGGGGTTCCTAGAGCTTTGGAACCTGGTGTCACTACACCTGCTGCACCACTGAAATGATGACCCTGTTGCCTGCAAGCTAACTGCCCTTGTGGTTGCCTGTTTAGGAATAACATATAGCAATAATTGGTGTTTAGTAGGGTGCCTGAAGCTTTTGGTTCTGATGACATTGCACCTGCTGCACTATTGAAATCGTGGCCCTAGTGCTTGCTAGATAACTGCACGTGTGACTGCCTGTTCAGTAATAAAATATAGCAATATTTGGTGTATAGTGGAGTTATGACAACTTTTGGCCCTGGTGCCACTGCACCTGCTGCACTATTTAAATCAAGCCCCTTTCACATGCAAGGTAACTGCAATTGTGACTGCCTATTTAGTTTTAAATGTTAGCAATTCTCTGGGTTTAGTGGAGTCCCTGGAGCTTTTGGCACCGGTGCCACTGCACCTGCTGCACCATTCAAATCAAGTCCCTTCTTTAACTGCAAGGTAACTGCAATTGTGGCTGCCTTTTTAGTAGTAAAATATAGTATAGTTCTTATGTATTAACTTTATTTTTAACATCCAGTGTTTATTACATCATTTAGAATATGATCATAATGATCAAATGGGTTGAGTTGAAAAAAAATCAATCACATAATGCCTACGAAGTGGAAAGAAAAGCACTGGGGGCATGAATAGGAAATGCCACAAACATTGTAAGGATGAAGCATCTGGTTTACACAACTAAATAATAACAAGCATTGGCATAGCCAATAGGTCTCGCCTTTGGAAACTTTTAAATGTTTAGCAAGATATATTGACTTTACCAATGTCTTTAAGCTGTGTTGTACAGATTCTGCTGCAGGCTGAAAAGTTATAATAAAGAAGTGGCAGAAGCATTTTTGGTACCTTAGATATGACCAAAAAAACATTATGTACAACTGAACGACCATATTAAAAAAGTATCAAAAATAAAGTCTGGAGGGTTTTTTTTTGTCCTTTCAATGCTGGCAACTTGTATCTGCCTGTCCCAATGGTTGCCTGTTGTGGGTTTTTTTCTTTATGGAGGGGGCATAAATAACAGGAGGGTGAAGGTAAGTCAGTTAGTGAGAGAGTCAGTCAGTGAGTCAGAGAGAGCGCTAGTCAGAGAGAGAGCGAGTCAGAGAAGACAGCTAGTCAGAGAAGACAGCGAGTCAGAGCAGACAGCGAGTCAGAGCAGACAGTGAGTCAGAGCAGACAGCGAGTCAGAGCAGACAGCGAGTCAGAGCAGACAGCGAGTCAGAGCAGACAGCGAGACAGCGAGTCAGTGAGAGAGAGCGAGTCAGTCAGGGAGAGAGAGCGAGTCAGTCAGTGAGAGAGAGCGAGTCAGTCAGTGAGAGAGAGCGAGTCAGTCAGTGAGTCTCCACTCTCGCGCTCTCCACTCTCGCGCGCGCTCCACTCTCTCGCGCGCGCTCCACATATGCTCTCTTTCGCGCGGGCGCTCCACGCTCACGCTCTCTCGCGCGCTCTCACGCTCCACTTGCGCGCTCTCGCTTCACTTTCACACTCTCTGGTGTGTGTCTCTCTCTCTCTCTCGCTCTCCATTCTCTCTCGCTCTCCATTCTCTCTCGCTCTCCATTCTCTCTCGCTCTCCATTCTCTCTCGCTCTCCATTCTCTCTCGCTCTCCATTCTCTCTCTCTGGCTCCACTCTCTCTCTCTCGCTCCAATTTCGCCCGCTCGCTCCACTCTCGCCCGCTCGCTTCACTTTCACACTCTCTCGCCTCTCTCTCTCTCGCCTCGCTCTCTCTCTCTCTCTCTCTCTCTCTCCATTCTCTCTCTCTCTCTCCATTCTCTCTCTCTCTCTCCATTCTCTCTCTCTCTCTCTCCATTCTCTCTCGCTCCACACTCTCTCGCTCCACACTCTCTCTCGCTCCACACACTCTCTCGCTCCACGCACTCTCTCGCTCCACACTCTCTCTCGCTCCACACTCTCTCTCGCTCCACTCTCTCTCTCGCTCCACCCTCTCTCAGAGCAGACAGCGAGACAGCGAGTCAGTGAGAGAGAGCGAGTCAGTCAGGGAGAGAGAGCGAGTCAGTCAGTGAGAGAGAGCGAGTCAGTCAGTGAGAGAGAGCGAGTCAGTCAGTGAGTCTCCACTCTCGCGCTCTCCACTCTCGCGCGCGCTCCACTCTCTCGCGCGCGCTCCACTCATGCTCTCTTTCGCGCGGGCGCTCCACGCTCACGCTCTCTCGCGCGCTCTCACGCTCCACTTGCGCGCTCTCGCTTCACTTTCACACTCTCTGGTGTGTGTCTCTCTCTCTCTCTGGCTCTCCATTCTCTCTGGCTCTCCATTCTCTCTGGCTCTCCATTCTCTCTCGCTCTCCATTCTCTCTGGCTCTCCATTCTCTCTGGCTCTCCATTCTCTCTCGCTCTCCATTCTCTCTCTCTGGCTCCACTCTCTCTCTCTCGCTCCAATCTCGCCCGCTCGCTCCACTCTCGCCCGCTCGCTTCACTTTCACATTCTCTCGCCTCTCTCTCACTCGCCTCTCTCTCTCTCTCTCTCTCTCTCTCTCTCTCTCTCTCTCTCTCTCCATTCTCTCTCCATTCTCTCTCTCTCTCTCCATTCTCTCTCTCTCTCTCTCTCTCCATTCTCTCTCGCTCCACACTCTCTCTCGCTCCACACTCTCTCTCGCTCCACACACTCTCTCGCTCCACACACTCTCTCGCTCCACACTCTCTCTCGCTCCACTCTCTCTCTCTCTCCACCCTCTCTCTCTCGCTCCACCCTCTCTCTCGCTCCACCCTCTCTCTCTCGCTCCACCCTCTCTC
Organism: Lissotriton vulgaris; assembly: GCF_964263255.1. Classification (NCBI taxonomy): domain Eukaryota; kingdom Metazoa; phylum Chordata; class Amphibia; order Caudata; family Salamandridae; genus Lissotriton; species Lissotriton vulgaris. The sequence goes on from NC_141690.1 coordinate 158,133,261, forward strand.
TCGCTCCACCCTCTTTCTCGCTCCACCCTCTCTCTCGCTCCACCCTCTCTCTCTCGCTCCACCCTCGCTCTCTCGCTCCCCCTCTCTCTCTCGCTACACCCTCTCTCTCTCGCTTCACCCTCTCTCTCTCGCTACACCCTCTCTCTCTCGCTCCACCCTCTCTCTCGCTCCACCCTCTTTCTCGCTCCACCCTCTCTCTCGCTCCACCCTCTCTCTCTCGCTCCACCCTCGCTCTCTCGCTCCCCCTCTCTCTCTCGCTACACCCTCTCTCTCTCGCTTCACCCTCTCTCTCTCGCTACACCCTCTCTCTCTCGCTACACCCTCTCTCTCTCGCTACACCCTCTCTCTCTCGCTCCACTCACTCTCTCTCGCTCCACTCACTCTCTCTCGCTCCACTCACTCTCTCTCGCTCCACACACTCTCTCTCGCTCCACTCACTCTCTCTCGCTCCACTCACTCTCTCTCGCTCCACTCACTCTCTCCCGCTCCACTCACTCTCACTCTCGGTGACAGTATGGAAAGCTTTACCTGTTTGGTGGCAACAAAGAGGAAATAGGTAGGAGCTAAGCTTCAGATGTGTGTTAAAAAAAGAGAAAGTTAGAGCGATTGGCATTGTATATCTTTCTTACCTATGTGTTATGGGTTGAAGTGGATGTATGTTTTGTGTAGTGGAATTGTGTTGTGGTGGAATAATGTTTGTTATTTTGTAATTATTGAGTGTGGAATGGATGTGTGTGGAGTTGAATAGTGCAGCATGGAACAGTGTGATATAGAGTGAAATTATGTTGAGTGCAATTATGTGGCATGATGTGGAGTGTTTTATGTGGATTGTTATGTGTTATAGAGTGTATTTATGTGGTAATGAGAAGTGTGTAATTAGGTGGAGTTGAATTATGTGGTGTTGAATGGTATGTGGATTGTAATTATGTTGCGTGTTGTGGCTGTATGGATTGGTGTTGTATTGAGTGGTGTTGTATGGCTCGGAGTGGAGTAAAGTGGAGTGCAGCTGTGAAGCATTGTGTGGAGTGCAGTTGGTTGAAGTAGTATTGCATGGAGCGGAGGCGCATTGTGTGGCGAGGAGTGGGTTGCATGGGTGGCACTGCATTGTTATTGCTACGTGAAGTAGTGTAGTTGTGTAGAGGGGGTGACATTGTGCCGAATGCAGTTGCGTGGAGTTGTGTAGAGTAGAGTAAAGCAGAGTGACTGGTGTAAAGCAGAGTGGTGGTAAGCTACGAGCACTGGTCTCAAGTGTTCTAGCTAAAAGGAACAAATAGTGCCACAAACTGTCTAAGTAACATCACATGTAATAAGGAAAGTCCCTAAAAATAGGCGTCGTTCAAAGCCAATATTCAGAATACTAAATTTCTCGCAGAGACAGCGCAAGCGCTGCCTCGGCAAGACCTAAAAACGATATCAGAGCGGTAACCACAGACAAAAGGGTACTGAAGGAATGAGAAGATTGAAGAGAACTGGTAACAGCAGAAATTGGAGTGCGAGAATGGAGGATGAAGATAATTAAAAGTGGAAAGGGAATGAAAGGGAAAAAGCAGCCCCCAAGAAGGAAGCGTGAAAAGGGAGAGAAAGGAAAGTGGGCAAGAAAGATGAAAAGTAGTTTCAGAGGGGACAGTTGAAAGAAAGCGCACGCAGAACAGAGCACGAAAGACTGGAACATAGGAAAGGAGCATGGTGAAATAGGAAGGAAGACTAAAAATTAGTGCGGGAGATGGAGAAGGGACGTTTGCCTCCGTTTTATAATATGTATGTATGGAAATAAAATAACATTCAGGGAGGACAGGCCTATATCATTGCTAGGCTTCACATAATGCATCGCTCTGCTGCCAGACACACAATCGAGATTCATTCACTGTGACAGGGCTCTGTGCCATTAATAATATGTTTTACCTTACTAGTTAACTGTCTCAGGGAAAAAATATAAAAACGTCACCAGGAAAGGAAAAATAGGCAGAGAGAATTATGACGTTTTCATATTTTTTCCCTGAGCAAATTAACTAATAAGGTAAAATACATCAAATGTCAGACAAACGCTGTGGAATGGAGACATTAAAGGTTGATTAATGCTCTTTACATGCTTTGCGGGGGTTTATGTGGGGAGCCATATTCTCCCAAAAGCCCAGAAATCCCTTTTGAAAATAATCCTCAGAAGCGGTCTGCTTTGTGTCATGAGCCATCCAATCGCCAGTTTTTAATAGGCAACTAAAAACAGCTCATCCGATCTTTGCAACTTTTATGCAGGAGTACCTCAAGCATAACTTGGTTTGCAACTATTAAGTGATTTGCCCAGAATCACAGGATCCGACGCTAGGACTCCATGCCAGGCCCCCGTTTGAAATTCAGCAGTTGTGACCGTAAGACAATACCAGTTATGGTATGGCTATACAAAATTATTAACAACAAAAGAGCGCCTACTGCTGTGAATTTCAAAACGACATGATGCCTTAGTGAGGAAACACACAGTGACTAGACTAAATTGAATGTGCGGTCAAAAAACAGAAAAAAGGGGAAAGAGAAAAAACTATTTTCTAAAAGAACCCTCACTCACCCTAGTGGTGACATGCTTCATCATGGGGTTCGTCACAGGAGGGACCGACTATCCCCCCTGTGTGCTTCGACGCCTGCGATTGCAGCGGAGCAGGTGTTACAAAAGCGTGATATGTCTGATCAGTGAAAAATAAGTGATGTGGTAAAAGATCACAGCTGGACCCCAATGACTTTATTAAAGGGCCAGATGTTCACATTAAAAACAGTGAGGTCACTTGGAGGTTTGTATTAGAACCCTAGTGACCCGGTGTGAGTGGTCAACATGTTTCTGCTGTATATTGCTTTCTAAGCTCAGCTTTCATCAGGACCAATATTATAATAGAAAAAAACGTCCTACGGGGGTCCACGCACGCTAAGGCGTGCCCTCACCGTTAGAACTCACGGTTTTACCCGCAGTCAGTGCTCCTGCTATTTGCCTGGATGCAATCTGTGAAACAATTAGAAGAAACACATGCAAATTAGATGTATCCGTATCAGTTAATCGACCTGTTATTCAAAACTTGTTTCAAGCTAGGGATTTCTGACTCATATTCAGTCATTTGATAGTGTTTAAGCTATAATTAAGCTAGATAACTGCACATCTCAATTAGATGCATGTAGTTCCTTGGAGTTAATTTATACGCTAAAAACACCGGATGTACAACCCATAAAATTCCAGTCCCTATAACCCCCCTGTCAGAGGCCGCAGAGACGGAAAAACAGACAAAACTCAGGAGAACCATTGGTCAATTACAATGCACTTACTCTGTTTGGGAAGTTAGCGTGCCACAGGGACTCACAGTGTGGCCCTATCTTCACGTAGCGTTCTGTCTGACAAAAAACAAACAAAACGGAGCGGGTTGTCACGCATCAGTACATCCATGTAACTGCATGTTTCTCACAGCCATAATATTTAACGCGTTCTATAAAGAAGCACTTGCTTACTTCGTGCAGGACGACTCGCCGCCTGGAACCTAGTAGTACATTCCACTGATGTCCGGATCTTACCCTTAATGGCGCTTCTTTCGTATTTAAAGCTACGTAGTTGGTACGCGGCTACATCATCAGTCACGTGACAGGAAAGTAAACATTGCCCAAAGGGTTATGCTTAGGCTTTTATAATGGTTTAAATAATTTTCAGTCGTTATGCCTCTGATTGTCAGATCGTCCGATCTGTGTACAGTACTTTATCGGGCCATAATCAATGAGAAAGAGCACTACTGCGATAGCTCTCTACAAGGTAAAGATACACTTCCAGTGATGTTTGAAGAAAGACTAGACCGCTAACCTTTATTCATATTAGATCGTGTTCTCATCTAGATAATTAATAGATCTGGGACACTGACTCAGTGTAGCGATATAATGAAGTGAGTGACACAAAATTGCGACCAAGAATAGAACTTAACTTATGATCGCAATCAGGACTAGCGTCTCAAAATTAAGCGTCCTATGAAGGAAGGTGATAACACAGTTGTGCATGAGTCGAAAAACTCTTCAGGCAGATGTGTATAACTGTGAGACAAGAAAACAGGGAAAAACGGGATATATTGGTGGGTATTATTTCAGTACACTACCCCACGGAATGTCGTCATTAAGTCCCACCTGGTGAGACGATAGACGGTATACCCATCTCTGTTCTTGCTCAAATAATCTTTGCTCATTACCTTGTTGTAGGTGTTCAATCACTGTCCAATGGATGTTGTCGTGGCAATGTTTATGTTCTAAAAAATGTGTGGTCATTTTAGTATTACTTTTGCCACACCTTATACTACTCCTATGTTCACATATGCGGAGTTTGACCATCCTTTTCGTCATCCCCACATATTTCAAACCACAGGGGCAGGTTATCAAATAGACAACGTTGTTTGTGTTGCAGTTAGTATGGCTTCTCTGTTCCCAGGTCTTGTTGGGTTCCAACTCTAAGGTTTTTGAACTTGTGGTGAAGGGGCACACGCTGCAACTACCACACGGGTAGTGACCCACTACAGGTGGTAAACCCCAGGCATTCAGGACACTTCTGACAGATTCCTGTGCCTTCCGGGGGCGGGTGTGGACCAAAGCATCTTTAAGACTTTTCGCTCTCTTGTACGAGAACAAAGGTTTATCCCAGTTACAATTATTGGATGTGAGGATCCTCCAATGTTTATTAATACTGCGGCTTACTACATTTGATGCTGTATTATATGTAGTGACGCATGTCAGTGGTGCCTCACTATCCTCTTTGTGTATGGTCTCTTCGAAAAGGGAATCGCGGTTCTGATTGTGAGCCCTTTTGTAACTTCTTGTTAGAAGATGTTCAGGATAGCCCCGGTTATGCATTTTAACAGTCAGGTTCTTGGATTGCTCTTTATAATCTTTTACATCAGAGCAGTTCCTCCAAATGCGGAGGTACTGCCCAAACGGTAGATTCTCCCTCAGTGGTTGGGGGTGGAAGCTGGTATAGTGTAGAAGATTATTCTTGCTGGTTGGTTTGTAGTAGGTTTTGGTTTTCAACTAGTTTGCTACCCGTGTGATGGTAACATCCAAAAACACTACAGTTGACTCACTAAATTCATGAGTGAATTTAAGGTTCGAATCACGATCATTAATCCAGGTGAAAAAGGAACCTAGTGTCTCTTCACTCCCTTTCCAGACCAACAGCACATCGTCTATGTACCTTTGCCATAGAATGATGTTATCAAAGAACGGATTGTCAGGTGGTAAGATGTGCATTTTTTCAAAATTAAAGACATACAAACCGGCCACACTGGGGGCAAATGTGCTGCCCATTGAAGTACCAGTGGCTTGTAAGTATAACTGGTCCTCATACTGGAAAAAGTTCCTTTTGCGGGCTAAAGTAGCACAATCGACCACAAAGGATTTTAATGTCTTGTGATCCCACACGCTGGTTTCTAAGGTGTGGGCAATTACTTCAATGGTCGCATCTTGCGGAATGCAAGTATAAAGGCTCTCAATGTCTAATGTTGCCAAGAAACATTGACCCTCAGGTAAGATAACTGTTTCCAGCATAGCGAGTAGAGTTTTTTTTGAAAAGCAGACGACTGATCCAACACAGAGAGTACAGGGTGATACTAACTTTAGACTCAAGTCTACTTTCACCCCCCCTCCGCACAGTGTGGCCCGTTTGTATGTCTTTAATTTTGAAAAAATGCACATCTTACCACCTGACAATCCGTTCTTTGATAACGTCTCTCTCGCATCCCCAACCCCACCCAAAAAATACCACCTAAATGCAGCAATGGTTTCTCTTTCCCTCTGAGCCCGATCCATTCTAAACACACTCCGGTGCAGAAACACGTTACTCTTCTCTCTCCACGGCCACGGACTGTACAACTCAACTTCCGCTTCCGGTCGAGCTGGGAACGGCTGCGGTATGGTTGCCAGTATCCTACCAAAACGAGCCCAAATGTAGCGCTGTGTGCTGCTTTGAGGCTGGAGGGGCTGGGGCATTCATGCAGCCAGGAACTCAACGCCTGAGCTCCGAAATTCAACAGTCAGCCTGCATACACATCAGAATCAGTGTGCAAAGGCTCAGGACAATACAGACATGCCAACAGTAGTATATTAATCCAAAAAGGCTGATAAGATTTAAAGTAAGATTTATTACATAACACCAACCCTCCCAATTCAGGCGGGAGACTACCGATTTGAAGGCTAGTCTCCCGCCTCCAATTCCTGCATCTAGAAACCGGATGCCAGCACAAATTAGGTTACCTGCTGCTTTAATGTGCGTCTTCATGCGAAGAAGTTATTTAGCAGAACAATCTTATCAAACAGCCTTGTTCTCTGATATATTCCTTGCTTCCTCTACTGACCCGTCACCATTGCTCCCAACTGTGCTGAGATAAGTTATAACACCCGTTTGAAGGTTAGGAAGTGCTATAAATTGTCTGTTTCGTGCACCTGCCCTGCTTTTTAAACAAGCATTGGCAATGCAGCAGGTCTCGCATTTATATGAGTTTTAGCTATTGACATTACAAATGACAATGCCTTTAATTTTGGTTTTTAAAACATAAAAAAGGCATTGTCATTTGCAATGTCAATAGCTCAAACTCGCATAAATGCGAGACCTATTGTATTGAAAATGCTTGTTTTCTCTTTTGCTGAAGGTCAGATGAGGAAAGATGCAGATGAGGAAAATATGCGCTGGGGCCCCAAAGTGCCACTGGTGCCAGAGAGGGGTCGGGACAGAGAGCAGGGAGGAAACGTAGCAGAAACCTAGGGCATTGTGAAGGTGAATGTGACAGAAAGTGCAGCAGGCAGAGAGCATGTGAGGGACAGTGCACAATGAACCCTGAGGGTGTAAAGGGTAGAGCCAGAGAGCCTTGGGGCATAGAGGAGAGGAGGAAGAGACCCCAAGGGTAGAACAGGCACGGAGGACAGGTGGAGGGCTGACAGGGACACTGAGCAGAGGCAGAGAGCACATGATGGGGCTGTACAGTGAACCCCAAGGGTATAAAGGGTGAAGGCTGAGAGCTGTGTGGCAGAGTGGAGAGGTGGAACAGACCCCAAAGGTAGAACTGGCATGGAGGACAGGGGGAGGGCAGACGCGACAGGGACAGTAATTAGAGGCAGAGAGCACATGGAAGGACAGTGCACAGTGAACCCTGAGGGTATAAAGGGTGGAGGCAGAGAGGAGAGGTGGAAGACATCCCAAGGGTAGAGCAGGCATGGAGGACAGACAGGACAGGCACAGTGAGCAGAGAGAGAAGATGCAAGAGAGTCTGAGGGCAGAATAAACAAGGAGGAACAGGGAGGAGCGGGCAGGGAGCAGAGGGCAGAGATTGAAGGAGACTGATGGGTAAGGGTGAATGTGACAGAAGGCAAGTAGCAGAGGGCGCACAAAGGATAAAGGGCAGGTAGCACAAGGGCAGTGAGCACAAGAGTACTGTCAGAAGTGAGGATAGGGCAGAGGGCACAAGAGTACTGAAAGACGTCAGGATAGGGCTGGGAGCACAAGAGTACAGTCCGAAGTTAGGATACAGCAGAGAGCACAAGAGTACAGTCAGAAGCCAGGATAGGGCAGAGAGCACAGAAAAGTGAGAGACAGAAGTGAATGTGGGCGGAGAGAGAGAGGACAAAGGACAGAAGACTGTGGGTAGACAGGGTGGAGGCAGTATCGGAGCACAGGACGTACAGAGATGAGTGGGGGCAGATGTGACAACAGAAGAGGGCACAATAATTGGGGCAGAGAGCCCCTCATTGTTCACCCGCTCCTGCCCGGGTTATCTACAGCCACTCACTGCTTACCAGCCCCTACCCTGGGGTATGTACCGCACCTCACTGCTCACCAGCTCCTGTTCCCGGGTATCTACAGCTCCTCACTGCTCTCCAGCTCCTGCCTCCTGGGCTTTGCAGTGTTTGATGGCTGAAGGGGAAACCCAAGGCGGGAAGAGCTTGGGAGGGAGGAGAGAATGCCTATGTGTAATAATGATAGCTATGTATTCAGGTGGCTTTACAATTTGAGCTAGCATATATAAAAATCAACTGTTTGCAAATAAACTTAATTTGTGTTTTATTATCTGTATAGCACCCAGGCCATCTAGCATCGAAGTCTCCACTAATGCGTGCACTGTAGGATTATTTGCTGAGTTGAAACTGCAGTAATGTGTAAATGGTAATCATTATGCAGTAAAAGGGAGATTCTGAATTCTTCCAAAGGGTTGGACGTCCCTAAAAATGAATAAACTAAAATGTTAGACATGTTCCTGAAGCAATCAACAAATCATCCGCAAATTATCATGAGCAAGTCTTTTTAATTAGAAAACTGTCGTGCTAGTCAAGCAATTCGACAGTCAGTTTCAAACAATCCTAAAATCACCATTAGCAATGTATCTTGTGAAGTAATCAGATACTCAGTTTCAAGTCATCCTCAAATCACCAGGAACAGTCACAACTTGTGGAGTCATCAGATAATCATTTGCATGTCATCCTGAAATCGTCAGGGTTAATCACATCTTGTGAAGTCATCAGATACTCATTTTTAAGTCATCTTCAAATCATCAGGCTCAGGTTTCTAAACTCTGCTGATGACTTTAAGAGCTTGATGAAGTCTGATGATGTGAAAATTACTCCTAGAGTAGTTGGATGATCATCCAAGGACTCTGGGATGGCTTCTAAAGTAATCCTGTTTGACCAGGGGTGCCGGTACTCACAAATTGATTGGGGTGAACTTGGGAGGGGCGTGTCTGGGGGGCGTGGCTTCAAGGCAGCCTTGAACACTATCAGCATTTTCTTCTTCAATGTAAAGTGCCCTTGGCCAAGTTCTGCTCATTGCTGCAGGGTGTAATTTGAGTTTGTTATAATTATATATAGCGTGAACTTAGCCCGAGGGCATTAACGTGAGAAGCAGAAGTTTTAAAGAGAAAGCAGACTTTTGTTTTATGGCAGACGGAGATGTAAGTGATTTGCCTTGGATCACAGGATGTTCAGCCCACCCTGGAATTTCACCTGTGCCAAAAAAACAAAAAGTATGCTTTCATGTAGAACTTTTATTTCTCATGTAAAGCACGTTAATGCCCTCCTGACAAGTTTGTGCTTTATATAACTTTAAAAATGGACCAATGTGCCTTGTACACACGAGCTGAACTTGGCCGAAGGGCGTGAGGCGCTCTGATAGACAATGGCGATGCAACCTTTCCCTATAACTGACAGCACACCAGGTCCAATGTCGAGAGCTCTAGCTAGCTAAACCACAGGTGTCTTCATGTTCTGTTGCGGTGTCAGGGTGTGAGCAGGGCCGGCCTGTTTTAACACCTCATTGCCCCTTTCTTCGTGCTCCTTTCACCGTCTCACCCCTGCTGACACACACACCAACAGACGCATCCCCGTTTGGCAGCTAAGCTATCGGTGATTTAGGTGAGCTGGGGAGGTCCCGAGGTGTTTGGGTTCAGGGGGCAGTAACTGCTCATCCAAGGACTGACCAGTCAGCTCAAAAAGGACACCCTGCTGCCTCATTTCCGTCTCCATTAGCAAGGGCGCCAAATTTCTCCCCACCTAAGGCGCTATCCTAACAAATGCCCGCTCTGAGTGTAGTATGCACTAGGCATTACATGGATCAGAATAAAGGAGACTCCTATTCAAATAATTTTAGAAAACATTTTTTTTAAGTATTTTTGCTATTCAAGCACATAGAGCGATTTTCAAGTACACTTAGTTATATACAGCACATAATCAAATACTTAGAGTGACAACCCGAAAAAACTTGGTGCACAGTATATACAAGTGAAGTGAGGCAACTCAAGTGAAGCTGTGAGCAGCGACGAACGGCGCAAAGTGAGCAAAGTGAAATATTTACAGTGAATAGCTCAGACAGTGACATAAAATCAGTGACTTTCTATAGTACAGTTTGTAATTTCAATTGGAGTCACAACAGAATGCGCCTGTACTTTACGCTGGGAGGTCGACGACGTTTCGGTCCTTAAGCAATGCGGACCATCTTCAGGACGGGGTTCTCTCGTTACAAGTGCTGTGGGGTGAGAACAGATGAGTTTAAGCACCTGGGAAATGAATGGCAGACGGGTAATGGGAGGGGGAGTGGACGTGGAGGGGAGGCCGGTTTGGGTGGGGGGGGGAATATTTTAAAAGGTAAGAATTTACTGGTTCGTGGCCTGGACGGGGGGGAATGGGGTGGTGGGTGGTGGGGGGCGAAAGAAAACAGGAAGGGAAGGCATAGATCGGCGTGAAGTACGAAGGTCGCTAGGTACACTCAAATGGCCTGGGAGATCGTATATGGGACAGGCTATTATTGGTAGTTGGGCTATGGCACGGATGATAGTCATGATGTATTAGGTGGATTGCCATAGAAATTAAGCAGGGAGTAAAAAACCTCATCTGTGGGTAAGGGGGGGGGGTTGTGGTAAACAGACCTGAAATGGTCTTACCTGAAGGCGAAAGGGTATCGGCCGAGATCGGAGGGATCCAGCAGGTAATGTGTGGCCGCCCAGGGACTGCAAACAGAGGGAAAGGGGGTGAATATACCGACCTGGAATGAGGTAGGGTAACGCCATCAATAGAGTATAGATAATTACCTGAATCAATTATCCGGTAGGACGGGGCGTCACAAGGTAATCAATGGAATATTTGAGTATCTGCGGTCAAGGACCTGTAAGGAGAACGGATCAGTGAGGGCCGGTCTGGATATTTTGTAACGGGGGAAGGGAGCGGCAATTTGTCCCTTATACTGATACCTTCATTCGCGACACTACTGACTTAATAAATACCATTGAGGATACCCCCTTTGACACTACATCTCAATTATTAGTCAGTATGGATATTGAATCCCTCTATACTAACATCCCACATGATGAGGGCCTCCGAGTGATCCGGACACTTCTCCTGGCGAGACCACAACCTACCAAAATACCCACTGATTTCATCATGGCATTATTGCCATCGCCCTACAAAACAATTACTTTTTATACAATGACACCTTTTTCCTACAAGTTAAAGGCGTTGCCATGGGCGCTTGCTTTGCTCCAAATTTCGCGATTTTATTCGTACACGACCTGGAGAAATTCTGATCCTGAATCCTGTCAACCCACATCACTCCCATATACTTTTATAGCGTTGTTACATAGACGATGTTCTATTGATCCGGAATGGAGACAACCTTGTGTTAAACAATTTCACTATATGGCTCAATCAAGCCCAGGAGCATCTAAAATTTACCAGTGAGAACAAAACCATTTGAGTGTACCTAGCGACCTACGTACTTCACGCCGATCTATGCCTTCCCTTCCCATTTTCTTTCCCCCCTGCCCCCCACTCCATTTCCCCCCCGTCCAGGCCACGAACCAGTAAATTCTTACCTTTTTAAACATTTCCCCCCCACCCAAACCGGCCTCCCCTCCACGTCCACTCCTCCTCCCATTACCCGTGTGCCATTTATTTCCCAGGTGCTTAAACTCCTCTGTTCTCACCCCACAGCACTTGTAACGAGACAAATCCGTCCTGAAAATGGTCTGCATTGCTTAAGGATCGAAACGTCGTCGACCTCCCAGCGCAAACTACAGGCCCATTCTGTTGTGACTCCAATTGAAATTACAAACTGTACTATAGAAAGTCACTGATTTTATATCACTGTCTGAGCTATTCACTGTAAATATTTCACTTTGCTCACGTTGCGCAGTTCGTCGCTGCTCACGCCTTCACTTGAGTTGCCGCACTTCACTTGTGTATACTGTGCACCAAGTTTTTTTCAGGTTGTCACTGTAAGTATTTGATTATGTGCTGTATATAACTAAGTGTCCTTGAAAATCGCTCTATGTGCTTGAATAGTAAAAATACTTAAAAATGTATTTTTCTAAAATTATTTGAATAGGTGTCTCCTTTATTCTGATCCATGTAATGCCTGGTGCATACAAAATAAATTGTCCTTACACTTATACCTTTTGGGATATTGTTTTACTTCTATACCTAGCACCCTAATCCCGATTGGTTTAATGGGTCACACTCCTGTTTCCCTTACAAAAAAAAACACTCTGAGTGTAGGGCTGCAGCCACAACCTAGTGCCAGAATCCACTCGACATTAACTTTCACGCACCCCTAACCCAGACACTGACCACAGCACTAGGAGTACCGGTACTCTCTTAACACAAAGAGAAGTCCCGGAACTCAATGGAAGAACACGGATAAGTGCCGGTACTCAGTACTGGTGAGTACCGCCCGTTTAAAGCACTGATTTATAGAATTCTTTATATAAATGGGTGATCAGATTTTGAGAAAGAAAAACCGGGACAGGCCAGACATAAAAGTAGGACTAAAGACTTTATTCTTTATTTTATGTCTGGCCTGTCCACGCACAAACACACAGACATACTGTATTAATATATGCCACATGTTTACAAGTTTCACGTACATGACATTAGCTGTGCTATGAGTACCTGGAATCGGGTGTTTCCCCGTGAGGCTGAAAGGGTAGGAGCCGGTTCACTGCGCTGCCTGAAAGAAACAAACACTTTACTTAACAAGAGCATGCCTTTCAATTCTCCTTTCTGGATGGCTTCACTTTTGTCCCAAAAACTGGGTAATTTTTTTAAAATTAGTGAAAGCGTTGAGACACCCAATGAGTCCTTTGAAGGCCTGGACTATCCGGGGAAATCCAGGACGTTTGGTCACCCTATCTGTATAAAATGTGTCTTTTCCTATATTTGATCTGTTAAGAAGCTCATTGGTACAATGTAAAGACATACTTGAAGCATCAAAGGGGCAATGATTTGCAGCGCTTTCTGAAAAATAACATTTTGCCATCTGGAGCACTCACCACATACTAAAAGAAAGCCATTTTCAGCTATTTGGCACCAACTCATGAGTTGTGTTGTCTATGCTCCCTACAGCAACTTCGAACCAGAATGAGTGATTCAGTGAGCGCTCTCAAGTGTGAAGTACTATGCTTAGATCAGGAGCATGCACCCAATCAAAAAATGCACTGCAGCAGGGTCGGATTGATAAAGCGGGCACTCAGGCAATGGGCGAGGGGCCGGTGTCGGAGTTGCAGCTGTGGGCTGGTCATTTGGGCTGTGTCTGTGCTGTTCACATGGTGTTGGCGGCCCAGTGGGAGCCTGAGCGGCCTTTCCGGAGGCAGACAGGTATCCAATACCTCCCTGTTTCCAACGGGGCGGAGGTGTCATTCCCAGTCTCTTGCTGGGCTGGCCCGTTAATGTATGCGGATTGAGAAGGGGGCCTGAATAGAAGTGGCCTCACTTATATTCAGGTGCATTTCACAACTGTGAACTAATCTGTGCACAAAAAATCCTGGCAACATTTGCATTTTGTTTTATCACACAGAGAAGTTAGGAAAACATGCCTCTTTTAGAGAACTGCCCCCCACCCAAACATAAAACCTAAAACACAGAAGCGGTATTTTGCATGAAAAAGCAGTCCGCAAATGTGGGCCACTTTTTATATAGGATGTCCGGGCTTATTTTTGATCCCAAATAATCCCTGCATTGCAGTTCCCTCGGTATATGGTACATGACAAAATTACCAAATTTGCTAAAGAATGTGACACCACAGGTATGGAGCCACTTTATGTTTGAAAACCCATTCCCCTCCAAACTCCTAACAATACCATTCAGCACCTCCTGCAGCGTGGGACAAGAGGCACAGATTCTGTGAGCTAATATTTTGTACAGCAAATATTTGAACTTCTGGCTGTGCTGCATAGAAAGGGTCAATGAAGCAGCACAACACCATCCTCTTCAGGAGTGGGAAATGGCCAATAAAATTCAACGTTGTCTTCAGAACAAATAGGGTATATTTATATGCTCAAAAACCTAAAGTGTCTAAAATGCAATTAAGATAATCATCCAAAAAGTTGCAGCGCATTATGCATCCATCTCAATAGATATCACTATAGAGTTGAGAAAAAGATGCAAATATAACTTGATAGTGTTACATTTGCATGACTTTTGTTTACATTTGCTTGCATGTTTGTATGCATATGTTATTTGTAAAGGGTTAACCTAGCCACAAGTCAGCAGAGAACCGGGCAGAGTCAAAGAGAAGGATACAGTCAGCTAATGATTGCAGTGGTCACTGTCCTTTAAAGACCTGCACCTCCCATTTTTTCCTAAATTGGAGCAAGGTTGGTGCAGTCCTGATGGATGGATGGAGGGGTGTTGTTTCAGTTCCTGTCGTGCTAAAGTGTGGGATGTCGAAGGTGGAGGAAATCTCAAGTGCAGTTGTGTATTGTGAGCATATTGGGGAATGTTTATATTATTATTGTTAAGTAGTTGTTAAGTAGAGCCATTAATGGTATCCATGTAAAGGTTGAAGATGATGGGAGAAGGTAAAACCCTGACAACTCCACAGGTGATAGGAATCATCCAGAAGCTGCAACTAGTTTTGGTTGAAAAGATAGAAGGAGAACCCGAGAAGGACATTGCTAGTGAATCCCATTCAGGACTTCATGGTGCAGATACAGTTGGGATGGTGGACGATGTGATAGATGGCTGGGAGGTCCAGCATGATCAGTAGGCAGTGGTCATGTTCATTTGTAATCAAGTGGGCACTGTCTGTGATATGTAAGGGAAATGTCTCTATGCTGCAGCGTGATCTGAAGCTAGAATGGTCTACGTACAGGAGATAGTTGGTGCTGATGTGCTTGATATAGATTTTGTGATGGTATTCCCAAAAAACAGGCCAATTTGTTTACGTGCAAAGTTCTCCACCACGACTGCGAAGTCTCAGCAGTCGTAAACTTACTATTAATTCATTGTTTGTGAATACCTAAATAAATATAAACTTACAAAAAAGTATAAGTTTACCTTTGTGAATCAAGTCCACAGTGTTTATACCCAGAGGCCACGGTGAAGAGGTAAACTAGAACATTTGGAATACTGTAACTTTCCTACTATGCTGCCTTATTTTAAGTAGGAGAGACCATTTGACTATAGGAAATCTGTGCAATAGTGGGCCATGTTGAAATGCCAGTCTAAGTACAACCACATCAGTTCTCTCCTAGCAGCTATACATTAGCTGCCCATAGAGGCAGACAGTATGTTCAAACCTGCATATATGACAAACACGATTCTTCATTTGGCTATACTATTGGACATGGCCCCTTTTGGCTAAAGTTCCATCAACTTTTTGTTTTCCCCCTAGACATTTTTTCTGACATAGTGTTGCCAACTTAGAGGCTTTGGGCACTTTGCCACTGCTGATCAGTGTTAAAGTGCAAGTGCTCCCTGTGTAAAATATAATTGTAATTGGTTGTCCATTATTGGTATGTTTGCCTTACTAGTAAAGTCCCTAGTAAAGTGCACTATGTGTGCCAGGGCTAGTAGTGCAAATGCTACTAGTGGGCCTGCAGCACTAATTGTGATACCCACACAAGTAGCTGTAAAGAGGGAACTCAGGCCTGCCATTGCAGTGCCTGTGTGCAGTTTGTTAAACTGACATGTTCTGACAAGTGCACCCACTCATAGGACAGAATGGGGATGCTATTTAATATGTTTTCCAGCCTATCTTCTCAAAAGCTTAAGATGGAGAGGTGAGGTTTAGTATGCCTGAACTCACAATGTAATAACATCTTTTTATAAATGCGGTTTTTGCATTGTGTGTTTAGAAGCCATTCTTTTGGAAGTGGCTGGGTTTTTGTGCTCTGACATTTCTGTGTGTCTCTGCCTGGTTGTGGATTGACTGTAATTTGAAATTGATAGGATCTGGGGAATGTCCTGACTCAGGGGAGGAGGTGAGACAGCAACAGGCTGACCTGTATCAGGCGTGTAGGGGGAAGAGTAGCCCCTAGAGGTGAAGAGCCTGGGTTGCTGCCATAAAACAATGGTCCCATCTCCTGCTGAGTGATTGAGAATCCAGGCCCCCGCTAATCAAAGGAAGAAGGTGTCACTGGCAGAGAGGCACCCAGAACTGGTTTGAACAGGGGTCAGTACCCCCCTGAATACAAAGACTTCAAAGACATTTAGGGGTATAACTATGAGAGCCGAAGCCCCTGAACTTTGGAGAAATGGATTGATCAAGTTTGAACAAGACTGAAGCTACTTCGTGGTCAAAAGGAACCTTAGCCAAGGAAGAAATAATTGAAGAGACTGTAGGAAAGGACTGACCCTTGCTTTGTGTTCTGGGGCTGGCCTCCAGTTTGTTGTTTTAACCAAGGGAGAGGCTACAGGGACTTTGCTGTGTGCTGTGTCGCCCTGCTTGAAAGGACTTTGCTGTGCTGGGTCCTTACGTAACTTAACCCCAAGGCCTGAGGTGAGTTGGCTCCTTGTTGTGGAAACTCAGGAACACAAAAGTTTCCAAAAGAATCTCAGTGACGATGTGTGCTTTTTGCAGTCTGAGCCTTCGTGAGGATTGTCCTGTGATTGTGTGTACCTAGCGTCCAAGTGAGTCTCAGAGGCGCTGTGTTCATGTGCTTTGTGCAGCCTGAGACCTTCGCGAGGACTGCCATGTGACTCTGCACACCAGAAGTTCAAGTGAGTCTCAGCAACGCTGTGTGCGTGTGCTTTTTGCAGCCTGAGACCCGCTGAAGAATTGCCCTGTGATTGTGGGCACCAGAAGTCAAGTGTGTCTTAGTGATGCTGCGTGCATGTGCTTCGTGCAGCCTGAGCCCCTCGGAAGAATTGGCATGTGATTTTTGGGGCACCAGGAGGTCAAGGGAGTCTCAGCGACGCTGTGTGCATGTGCTTCATGCAGCCTGAGACCTTCATGAGGATTGCCCTGTGACCGTGCACACCAGAGGCTCAAGGGAGTCTCAGCAACGCTGTGTGCATGTGTGCTGTTGCAGCCTGAGATCTTCGTTATCATCGGCCCAGAATCAACCAAGCCTCATTTGAGGCCCAAGTCGTGAGAGGTGGAGAGGAGAGTGAGGTCACATCTCCCAGGTAAGGTGTGGCGGGGTGTGCCTGGGGCGTTGTGCGAGCTCAGAGAGGGACGCTTTCGGCGACTCCCCTTCTGGCAGCGTGAACCTCTGTGCCAGCTCATGTCGCAGCCTGTATGTGCCAAGGAGTGGCAGTACCGGGCCGGAGCAGGGAGCTGCACTGTGGTTTAAACCAGATCTGTGTTGGGGACATATGGTAACGGAAACTGACCGCAAGTCAGTCAGAGGGGCGGAGAGAACGTTTAAAGCACCGTGATCGGTGCCGGAGTGTATTACACATTGCATTTGTTAGCAGAACGAACTACCTGAGTGTTGCATTATGCACTGCATTACTTCGGCATAACAAACTGCCTGATTGTTGTATTACACATTGCATTAGTTTGCAGAACGAACTACCTGATTGTTGCATTACACATTACATTAATTCTGCATAACAAACTGCCTGATTGTTGTATTACGCATTGCATTAGTGTGCAGAATGAACTACCTTATTGTTGCATTACGCATTGCATTAATTCTGCATAACGAACTGCCTGATTGCAGTATTACTCAATTCATTAGTGTGCAGACTGAACTACCTGATTGTTGCATTGCGCACTGTATTATTTCTTCATAACGATCTGCTGGATGGTTGGTTACGCATTGCATTAGTTTGCATCGCGAACTGCATTAGTCTTACATTTTAAAGTGCCTGATTCAAGCATTACGAACTGCATACCCTTGCATTAGGACTGCATAGGAACACTTAGAAGTGCTCATTAATATGGCCAGAACATACAAGAGCTGGCTGACCTAATAACTGGCAAGGAGGTACATTACAAATACGCATATGTTGGATTTTTTTTGTGTGGTCTCATCATATATCTTTTTCTATAAACGTACACTTGTTTTTTTATGAAACACGTGTGGAGTCCTTTTGTGGTGTCACCATTGGGCCACTGGGAGCGTGGTTGCAAATACTTTACACATTTGCCTTGAAGATAAGCCTGGCTGCTCGTGCCAAGATACCAAGGGGGTGAGCAGGGGTTATCTGAGAAGGTGTCCTTCCTTTCCCTGACGTGGAAACAAGGGTCCCTACTTTTCCTAAGGTACCTACCTCAGCCAACTAGGGATCCCGGGTCTAACATACCCCAAATATGTTTTAAACAAACTTGCCATATCTGGGGGAAGCAAAGACTTAAGAGGGATGTCATCTCTTTCCCTCAACCTTGAAAGTCGAAAAAAAGTCTCAAGATGAGATATGCATTGTCAGGTAGAACTCCAAAAATCTCTATCCAAGTTTCAAATGACAGCCCTCTTCAATTTGTCCAAGACATTAACTAAAGCAGTGTCAATGAGCTACCTACTGCAAATAAACTCTTCCACTATACTCACATGCCCACATGAAACCAACACATACTTTCCCTGCAGATTTACCTTAAACTAATATCTTGAAAATCTGGAATGAATCTGATATTCTTGGACTTATGACGGACACCCCTACCTTAGAGCATCATATTTTTATTTCACTTTATTCTTTTATGAGGAACCACCCTCTTAGGAGCCACACCACCAAGATCAGGCATTTCCTAAGTGACAGTGATCTGTGTTGGTCGTGAGCCCACAATTAACACAGCACTTTAGATACATTGATAAAGCCACTAAACAGATTGGTCTACGTGATCACGCATTTATACAGACTTTCCCATCAAAACTAGGTTTGAGCAGGGGGTGTGTACCTCCCCTGAACTTGCCTAAATTGACCAAATACATTGGCTGCCAAAGTACTGAACGCATGTGACGTCTCCCTGATCTAAGATTGGGTTGTTACATGAATATTACTTTAAGATTTTTCTTTCATTATGTTAATGGATGATGTCATACTTCTTCAGCCCTGAATTACTTGACATGCTATTTAGGTAGTTAAATATTTTATAAGTTACTCACAAAAGAAACAATCGAGTGGCTTTTCCTTAAAATTATACAAAAACATAAGGTGGAAAATGTCTATATTTTTTTAAATGCAGCAAGACCTTTTTAACTGCGAATATCTTGCCAATGCCAGCTTTCCGGCGCTCTCTTGCAAGAGAAGTCTTGAGCTACGCGAAATATAATCAGCCCTCACTCGGCGTTCTATCAGTCAACATCCCTTATTAATCCTACCAGTGATTGGCAGCTGTTAATTATTAAAAGGTACAAAAAATACAGTAATACAATCTTGACCACTCTAGGAATACATAGAATGCTATTGCTTGATAGTAGGACATTGAAATGCTTAATCATTTGCATCTTGTCTTGAGAATCCATCACTGAATTGGACAATGGATTACTGTGCGGAGCCTCCTACTCTCCCTCTTTTCATTACTGAACATCTTTAATGATAGGGAGTGATTAGTATGCCAAGACCTCAGGCAGGCGGCTCATAATCCACGTCTTGTCTTATTAAATTAATCTTCTCTCCAGTACCCAAGTGCTGCGTTACCCTGGATCTCACTTTCCAATCAGTCGGGCTGCCGCTCTTTAGAGTAGTCAAGAGGAGCCGCGTGTTAAATTTGCGATACAGTGAATGTTCTTCCCACGTGCTTTACAGATGCCTACAAAAGCTGTTGCCAAGACCCTTAAACAATACAAGCATTTGTATGTCACAATATTTTTGACAAAGATATACTCTGAAGAATTGTTCACAAAAATATTGTCCATTGGGTGTAGATTTTCTACTAACAACCTCATGGGAATGATATTTCTATAAACAATATTTTGGGCACATTATATTCTCAGGCAGCATTTTGGTACCATATCTATACAAGCCTAATCTGAGATATTGAGAGGTCACAATTTATTGTCAATTTGGATCTGGCAGATCTCATGCTTCTCGATAGCATTTACTAGAATGGTAGCTCTGAAAATGCGATAGTGATCTGGGAGCCTTTTCCAGCACAACAACTAGAAAATGGCACCATTAATTTACTACTGATGCATACTGTCTACAACGCAGATAGCCAACAAAGGTCCAGCAGGAGGAGACCCACGTCACGCTTTCAGGGTAACTACTGGGCAAGCAAATTACTCATATTTAGGTTCATTGAATGCAAAATGATCTTGTGTGGCACCCTAAATATCTGGCATGGTTCTGGCAGTTCAGGACCTACATTAACCACCCTGTTCCATATTATCTCCTGAATCGTGATCCTTTGTTAGTTGCAACTTTTCAGAAACTCTGACATGTTCAACCTTCAAATTTTCATACATTTTTCCTAATTTATTTTCTAACAGTTGGAGTCTGTATGAATTTGAAAGTTTTAGCATTTAGAAATTACTCCATCTATGAAAGTAATTTTATTTAGTACAATAAAAGGTATCAAAATCTAGACACTCTCGATTTCGCTGTACGTGTTATATATTTTTGTCAAGTTCAGAGAAGGGTGCTATTCTATGTTGAAATGCAATAGTTTGGAATCTCGCCCAGGTTACATGTTCTGTGCATATGTTTGCATCAGCACAACATTGTAGGTGGGTAACTTTTTGGGCCTTTTATCGCAGATGATTTAGACAAAAACTTTGCCTTTACCAAGTTGGCGCCAGCTTAATTTTAGCACCAGAAATATCTTAAAATGTATTTTTGTGCCAAGCTATAGCTGGTTAAATGTGGAATTCCGAAATAGGTACACATCAACATAAACGCTTTATATAAATGCTGGAGTGCGTCCGTTTATGAATTGTTTTAGGTATAGTCTTTACTATTAATCCCGGGATCTGAATGCACAAAGTCTATATTTATAAATTGAAATATTACATTCGTGTACAGTATGAATTGGAGTTTAAATGGTAACGAGTACACCAAAAGCAATACAACAGTAATGTAACACTGTGTAATAGTAAAACCAAGGCCTCTGGTTATACGCACAACATATTTGTAAATACTAAATGAATTCAAACATCAGAACATTCCCCAAAGCAGAACACAACATCACAACAATGTGCTACAGTAACATTTGTAGGGTTATGCTATGCTTTCAAACGTGTAATGATTGCGATCACTATCTGATCGTGATCAACAAACCGCAAAATGGAGGAACAGAGGGCCATATGTATCAAGATACCCATTTGCGATCCCCAAATAGCGATTTTTAAGAAATCGCTATTTGAGAATCGCAAATGGGTATGTATGTACAAAATCAAATTTTTTTGCGATTTCTTAGAATTCCTTAATTGCGATTAGCAAATTGCGAATCGCAATTAAGAAATACTTTCCCATTCATTTCTATGGGCCAGGAAGCCCATAGCAATGAATGGGAATTCTCAATTTGCGATTCGCAATTTGCAAATCGCAAATTGAAAATAATTTCAAGGGTGTAGGGGTGACCAAAGGACACCCTGTTGCACCCCTGAAATATGCATGGGTGCACATGTGGAGCACATACATGCCCTAAGGGCCCTAAGGGCATGTATGTGTGTCACATGGCACTTTGAAAGAGCTAAAATTTGCATTTTTCAAGGAATTCGCAAAATACCACCAACTAGAAGTTGGTGGTAATTTGCGATTCCTTAAGGGCATTTTTCTAATTTTTTTTGCTACATACATTGCATTTAAGGAATCGCAAAACTTGCGATTCCTTAAATACAATTGCAAAATAAAGAATCGCAAATTTTGCGATTCCTTATTTTGCACCAGATTTTGCTTAATATATTCCATTTAGCAAATTCGCATTTGCAAAGGCCAAAATTCTACGAATTTCGGCCTTTGCGAATGCGAATTTGCTTGATACATATGGCCCCTAATCCTCCCACCCAAAGTGTTACAAGCCAGTAACATTTACTATTCATATCCCTACTTTTTGCCTTCATCTTGCAATGTGGACAGGCATCCATTTAAATAGTAATCTATAGCAGTGTAGCTGAGAGCTTGCGAAACAAGTGATAGTGTCTTAAAGTTCTAAAAATGATTTACTCGGTTCACGAATGTGGGTCAATCTCCTTGATTTAGCGATAGTGATATTTGCATCTAAAATCAGGATATCCTGCTACCAGGTTGTGCTAGAGACTACTGCTCAATCACTCCACAAGCAGGGAGGGCCACCTTCGTTTATGAAGAGGTCAAACCACTCTATGATTCACAGAATTGAGTGTAAGCATTTCTATCTCCATCCCTGTCTGTGCAATGCGGGGTCCCTCAAGGGTCGGCGCTTAGTCCCACCCTTTTTAACATCTATGTGACCCCCCTTGCCAGACTCATTAGATCTTTTGGGATGGAGGTAGTCTCCTACGCGGACGACACACAGATCCTCGTGTCTCTCTCCCAGTCAATTGAGCTGACCGCCTCCAGATTTAGATCCTGTATGGAGGCCGTCGGCCAGTGGATGATATACAACTCACTCAAATTGAATGGGGAGAAGACCGAGGTGATGGTGTTCGGTGGAAGGGAAGATATCTGGTCCATGGAGTGGTGGCCCGACTCGCTTGGTCTGTGCCCCAAACCTACCTCTTCAGCCAAAAACCTTGGGGTGATGATTGACCCTACCCTGGACATGCGCCAGCAAGTCAACAGGACGGTATCGACCTGTTGGGGCATAATTCATGTTCTCAGGAAAATAAGGAACTATCTTTCCCAGCCGTCAAGAAGACAACTTGCTGTCGCCCTTTTGGGATCGCGCCTGGACTACTGCAATGCGCTGTATGCTGGACTGAATAAGAGTCAGATGCAGCGCTTGCAGGTAGTACAGAATGCGGCAGCTAGATTTGTCCTTGATTTTCCCCGTCGCTCTTCGGCTACGCTGGCCAGGAAGCAGTTGCATTGGCTTCCGATTAAGGAGCGGATTGTCTTCAAGTCCATGTGTATGGTCTATAAAGCCTTGGCCAAAAGCAGCCCCACAGGGATCAGAGCCATCCTGACATACTACAACCCTGGTAGGAGCCTCCGCTCCTCCAATCACTCTTTCCTCCACATCCCCCGTACTCGGAAAGCCAGATGGGGTGGTAAGGCTTTCTCCCTGCTGGCCCCTAAATGGTGGAACGATCTTCCATTAGAACTTAGGTCCCTCCCCTCCCTCCAAACTTTCAGAGCAGCCCTTAAAACTCACCTCTTTGTTCAAGCGTACATGTAAGTGTATTACTGCCCGCTTTTTGATCTTTTTTGCTAGGCGCCTTGACACCTTCGGGTTTTAGTTTGCGCGGTATAAGTTGCATAATAAATAAATAAAAGCACACAGGGGTTAATGACTTCTCTCAGTCCCCACCAGCCTTTTTTTATATGGCTAGCGGGATAGCCAACTGGTGCTGGACTGCGATAAAAAGAACAGGGTCAATGAAAAAAGGAAAATACCAGAAGGTGGGGCAGAGAAAGAAAGTGTGCTTACAAGGCGAGCCACCGCTCCACTTACATTTACTCATCACAGATGTTGTCTTGGGTAGCCCACTCCAGGTTTCTGGTAAGGGGTCGAAGGGGCACCAGGGCTCTATGCCCATATCTCCAAACTGATTGGTGGGCTAGGTTCTAACACACATTTACTCTGTGCACACATTCTGCTGATCGTGATCAATTTTGAAAAACATTATGCTCTTTCTGTTCATGACCATCCCAAACTAATAATAATAATAACCACTAAGGGGCCTCCAAAATCTCCAAGCCTCTCATCTTTACCTGGAGAGGCAGTAGGTAGCTTCCTTGAGTGAAGGCATTGTACCTCACACATTATAATCATGGAGCCACCAGCCAGGGCTTTGCAAAGAAGGGTCAAATGTGGCTACTCTCATGAGGCTGCCATTTAGGGAGACTAGTGGAGAGTCTCCCCTCCAATAGTACACTGATGGGAGTTCCCATTCATGAGCAGTCTTATGAGTTTCCCTGGGATCAGCCATTAGAGAAAAGAAATATGACCAAAATGGCCCTGCAGCAAAGCTTACCTGGAAGTTCCCTCCTTCACTTTATTATCCCAGTTTGGAAGAAATGCATTTTTCTACTGTGTGTTTATCTGAAATTGTTTAATTGAATGTTTTCATGAACATGTGGGTTCTTTAAAATGTGTTATGATGAAATGACTTGGTGCCAAAACAATGAATCATCATGTGTTAATTTTACTTTCAAATGACTCACATGTTATTCCCTTCTAATTGATTACATGGGGATGGGTAGTCTTCCGTCACATACTAACAGTGTATCACTGTCCCACCACAGGACCTTGCTCAAACCTCACTCAGCCTATTGGAAATTCGTAGAAATCATATTGTATAAAGTCCATGTGTCTGATTTGTTAAAACATGGAAACCTTCAACAATATGTTTACCACCTTACACGGATGTAGAGATCCAAATTTAAGGAATTATGAACGCTTTCCAAGATTACTTCTGGAAACCTGCAACACAACTAGGTTCAAAGGAGTACTCCTTAGAAATATTTGTGATATTGTATCTACGTTCATGATAAATGCTGTATGCATGTACACTTATGCATAGGCTGCAGATGTATATGCAAAAATACCTATGCATTTTTGACCTTACATATTTTTTTCTCATTCTTCTGCATGGAGAAAACATTGTTCTTTGAGGTGAAACATCTTGATTTTCGTCTCACCAGTTTGACGAATAGTCTGTTGAGATCTTAACCTGCAGAGGGATCTAACTCTTCGTTTGACAGGAGTCCAGGGTCGGGCTCGCCCGTAGGGCAATCAGGCAGTGCCCGATGGGCTGGTCTCACATATTAGTGCTTGGGCTGTTTTTTTTAGCAGTTTGTGGGCCTGTTTTATGGGCAGGTGGTCCGTTTATTCTGCTGATTTCACTGATAATACCACAAGCATTGCCTGCAGCAAGCACAAAAGCATGCAGTTCCTATACTTTGCAAAATACCCATACACTGTGCAGCAGAGGCGCAACTAGAGCTGAATTTCGGGGGGGGGGGGCTAAGGAAAAATTTCGGGGGGGCTGAACCTTTAATCAGGAGGCAGAGTTGAGCTGCAGGGGCTCTTAGAAGGGGGTGAAACAACTGCAAGGCCTAATTAACATTCAAATGGTCTTTTAAAGACCTCTGAAACGTGTGTGCCTGGGATCTGTTTCATCCCGGGCTGCCACACACTACGGGGTGGGGCTGAAGCCCAGTGAGTCAAATGGGTGTTGCACGCCTTCTGTGCAGTTCAAAACGGACCTAATTTGCAATGTGGGCCACTTTTTCAGCTATCTTGTTCGCTAATTGCGGCCACTCTTCTTTCGGTGCACAAGCTTAATTTGTGCCCCAGTACGGCCCTGCGGCAGTCTGTAGGTCTGTTAAAGGGTCAGGGAGAAGTTTATTAACACTTACAAAGCCTCAGATTTTTTGGGGTGTTTCAATACCTTGTAGGGCATGGCTTTCCTAAAACACCTACTCCCCAACCTTGGTCGGGAGGGTACTTACCCACGCTCAATACACCGCTGTACAGGGGGAACGATATTCTGAATAGATAAATCAAGTTACAAGTGCAGATCTCTTTAAGTGGATTTACTAATGGCTTTGCATATATGTCCCCTTTCATGTTTGAGCGGGGTACCATTTTGAGTAGCACTAATTGAGTCCTGGAGTAATTTCTTTCCAAACCTTGGTTGTTGAGAGGCTTTTAATTACAGCTGTTCACTAAGATGCTGGAGTGTGTACATTTTAGTGTGAGCCGCCACTCGCGCATTGGTATGAAAGTAAATCACATTTATTGGCCACCAGACCGTTTACCGTGCCATAAACTACCCGAGCTGTTTGTAAATTAGCATTCCACCTGGGTGGAGGGGGTGATTATAGTGTGGTTTTAGGGGGCTTGTCTGCAGCGGCCTGCGGCGTCAGACCAGTGCTCCTTTTCGGATCCCACTGGAAGGCGCACAAAGGCCCACTTCTGGTGAGCATGGATTATGCTGAGAGCTTTTAATTAACTTTTAATGATGTGAGAGCGCTCTTCATAACTCCTGATGTACAGTATTACAATGCTGCCTTTGTGAAGCTCCGGGCTTAGTGTTCTATTTTTTAAGTGCTCACATATTCCTTGAGCAAAAAACTATTGAAAGGAGCTACAGGTCAGAAAGTTAATGTAATATTATGTTTCATTAAAAGTGGTGGCGCATGTACCAGGTAATAGAAGGAAGTCTTTAGTATCAGGGACCAGTGTTTATTTTAAAGAATGATATAGCGCCTTCAAGAATCGTTCACACATCACAAGTTGGGTTACCTGTATCTGACATTAAGCACTCCTTCAGGAAGGACTCAACTTGGCCTAATACCATACCCGAGTTGTAGCAGGAAAATAAAAATAAAAAGAATATTTGTTCTTTTGGTGTAGATGCAACAATGGTTTGCTGGGCCTGTAACCGGTAAAACTGGGAATTTGTTGGCTAAGCACAGAATTAAGTGACGTGAGCTTGGTGTGCTGCAACAGGGTTCAAAGGGTAAGGGAAAAAGGTTAATAACAGAGAAGGGAGAAAAACCAAAGGTGATGATGGACGGAGCATTGACAATACAAACACTCACCCCCAGTCAAATGATCTGGGTTTAATCCATCACCGTTCTTTAGCTCACTCCGCCACCCCAGTTCAGACATGGCCATATGCAAATCAGTCTGACCCTGTGCTTCATGGGAACAGTCCAGCCCGAACTGCCAAGCCATGTCTTCCCAGTACCGGTTTCTGGCATTACAGCCGTCTTCAGCCAGGCTTGCTTGACTTCAGGAGCAAAGTGAGCAAGGGACTCACGTCTGAGCATACCCTGCCAACTTAGGGCGAACAAAGAAAAACCAAAGGTGATGATGGACGGAGCGTTGACAATACAAACACTCACCCCCAGTCAAATGATCTGGGTTTAATCCATCACCAATCTTTAGCTCACTCCGCCACCCCAGTTCAGACATGGCCATATGCAAATCAGTCTGACCCTGTGCCTCATGGGAACAGTCCAGCCCGAACTGCCAAGCCATGTCTTCCCAGTACCGGTTTCTGGCATTACAGCCGTCTTCAGCCAGGCTTGCTTGACTCCAGGAGCAAAGTGAGCAAGGGACTCACGTCTGAGCATACCCTGCCAACTTAGGGCGAACAAAGAAAAACCAAAGGTGTTGACGGACGGAGCGTTGACAATGCAAACACTCACCCCCAGTCAACTGATCTGGGTTTAATCCATCACCGTTCTTTAGCTCACTCCGCCACCCCAGTTCAGACATGGCCATATGCAAATCAGTCTGACCCTGTGCCTCATGCGAACAGTCCAGCCTGAAAAAATAGAAGTACATTGCGAAATTATATTGAAAATCCTTAAATCAAAATGGAAATCCCCCGGCAAAGCATAAGACTGAGTCAGAAAAGTTAAACAGAACAGAACAGATCAGAGACCACATCGAGTCTCACTAGTACGGTACCACTAGTCTTGTGAGATCTTACGAAGCAATGCTTGTGCTTCATCAATATCGGTGAACATGTAGAGTTTGCCTTTAACAAGAACTTTTAACTTTGATTGCTGGGCAATCATGGCTTGAATACCCTTATCTTTAAATAGTTTTCAAATTCCTTTCTCCTCCTGGCCACCGCAGCGAACATGTCTTAGAAAATCCTACATTTCGTGGTAGCATTTGCTGCAAATTGCCTTTGTTTAAAGGCCTCGGAGAGGATTATCTCTTTGACACGAACATCCGCAAAATTCACCAGAATAGTTCGAGGAAGTGTAGAGTTTGTAAGGGGCTGCGCTGGAACTCGATGGGCACGAGTAATCATAAGATCTCCTTTGTATTCCGGTATAACCTCGTGAAGGAAGAAAGAAGTGATTCATTGTTTCATATCTGATCCCTCAATTTTCTCAGGAACTCCAACAATTCTGAGATTTGATCTCCTATTATAATTTGCCAAGTCGTCAAGCTTAGATTCAAGTGATTTTGAGTTTAAAGTCAGTAACATCACTGATAACATCTCAAATGGCACCTCTGATTACAACTTAGTCAGTTACAACTATAAATACCTAGATAATGCATAGATATACATTTATTTTTTGTTTGTGTATACACACATATATAATTGTATATATAATGTCGGACTTGGTTTGTTCTCCAGAGTCACCCCCAAAACTTTTGCCATACTCCCTCCTGTATTCTGAACCTGTTTTTGTTGGCTTTTAGGACTCAACACTTTACAAATGCTAACCAGTGCTAAACTGCTCGTGCTCCCTCCTTTAAATATGCAAAATTTGGCTTGCACCTAATTGGCACATTTAATTTACCTATAAGTCCCTAATAAACTGATGCTACATATCTAGGGCTTGTAAATTAAATGCTACTAGTGGGCCTGAAGCGCTAATTCTGCTACCCTCGAAAGTAGCCTTTTAAAACTTGCACCAGGACTGCTATTGCAGCCCATGTGCAGTTTTAAACTGTCATTTCGACATGGTAATTTCAATATTTTTAACTTGAAAGATACAAGCGCACTCCTTTTTCAATACTGTTTGTGCCATTTTTTGACAATTTCAAATGTTCAGCGTGCACTCAATTAGCGGTCTGTCCTGGGACCACGTGGGTAAATACTAAACAAGAAATTGAAGCGGGTAAGCCTCAGACTTGAGTGCACTGCAAATGCCCGATAGGCGTATTCAAAACTCCACAGATGTAGTCAAAATTTAGTCCTTTTATTATAGGTTTCTTCAACATATTTCTCAATTGTACTGGTTGCGTAGTAGACAGTTAAAAGTATAAATGCTTTTACATGGCAGCTGTGTATCAACCTCTTGCTGTCGTATGCCCATACTTTTAAACACATCTTTCAGTGACTTCTTTTT
This sequence comes from Lissotriton vulgaris, assembly GCF_964263255.1. Lineage (NCBI taxonomy): Eukaryota > Metazoa > Chordata > Amphibia > Caudata > Salamandridae > Lissotriton > Lissotriton vulgaris. Next base: position 158,161,872 of record NC_141690.1, read on the forward strand.
CCCAATGCATTTCGAGCTTTTGTTATAGCTCTTCGTCAGGGGATCACTATAAATTTAAGAAAACGTGAATGTTAGAATTTAACATGGCCCAACCATATAACATAATTAATTTTGAGAAATCTTTAAACTGTTCAACAGTATCCCGCTATGCGCCATGGCGCTACGAATTTACACATGAAAAAACAAACATCATAGTGCATTTCCTTGACTATTGTTAACTATTTTATATCATAATCTGCTGTAAATCGAGTTAACACGCGTGCATTTCTTCTCCCTACCTTCAATCATGCCCGCCTCCTGTTTTCCAAACTGTCATCATTACTTGACTAACCAACATCGTGTGTCTTAATAGGTGTAACACGGGGCTCCTCCCCCCTATATGTTAACCAATGTGCGGTGAAACGATTGGTAGACCACACGAAAAACTACAATCTCCATAATACCATCTAATGACCCACAGTTCACCCGCCCCTCAATGCACATGATTTAGTTCAAACATGTTAAAAAATTCTATGAGCAATATAAACTCGTATATCCCACCCTCCCTTGTTGGATTTCACTACTGTCAATCAGAAAATCCCAACTTAATAACATCGGTATCCCCGCTTATAGCAAGCGATATGGTCACTACAAATCAAAGTCCAACTTGTTGAATTGCCGGCTGTCGAATGAACGGTGCGAATTAGCAGTCTTTGAATGGTGTTCGAATGCTTGTTTCATCCTTGGTAATCGTGGGTGCAAGCTTGGTTTAGGACAAGGGTATATCAATAACTTGAAAGATACAAGCGCACTCCTTTTTCAATACTGTTTGTGCCATTTTTTGACAATTTCAAATGTTCAGCGTGCACTCAATTAGCGGTCTGTCCTGGGACCACGTGGGTAAATACTAAACAAGAAATTGAAGCGGGTAAGCCTCAGACTTGAGTACGCCTATCGGGCATTTGCAGTGCACTCAAGTCTGAGGCTTACCCGCTTCAATTTCTTGTTTAGTATTTACCCACGTGGTCCCAGGACAGACCGCTAATTGAGTGCACGCTGAACATTTGAAATTGTCAAAAAATGGCACAAACAGTATTGAAAAAGGAGTGCGCTTGTATCTTTCAAGTTATTGATATACCCTTGTCCTAAACCAAGCTTGCACCCACGATTACCAAGGATGAAACAAGCATTCGAACACCATTCAAAGACTGCTAATTCGCACCGTTCATTCGACAGCCGGCAATTCAACAAGTTGGACTTTGATTTGTAGTGACCATATCGCTTGCTATAAGCGGGGATACCGATGTTATTAAGTTGGGATTTTCTGATTGACAGTAGTGAAATCCAACAAGGGAGGGTGGGATATACGAGTTTATATTGCTCATAGAATTTTTTAACATGTTTGAACTAAATCATGTGCATTGAGGGGCGGGTGAACTGTGGGTCATTAGATGGTATTATGGAGATTGTAGTTTTTCTTGTGGTCTACCAATCGTTTCACCGCACATTGGTTACCATATAGGGGGGAGGAGCCCCGTGTTACACCTATTAAGACACACGATGTTGGTTAGTCAAGTAATGATGACAGTTTGGAAAACAGGAGGCGGGCATGATTGAAGGTAGGGAGAAGAAATGCACGCGTGTTAACTCGATTTACAGCAGATTATGATATAAAATAGTTAACAATAGTCAAGGAAATGCACTATGATGTTTGTTTTTTCATGTGTAAATTCGTAGCGCCATGGCGCATAGCGGGATACTGTTGAACAGTTTAAAGATTTCTCAAAATTAATTATGTTATATGGTTGGGCCATGTTAAATTCTAACATTCACGTTTTCTTAAATTTATAGTGATCCCCTGACGAAGAGCTATAACAAAAGCTCGAAATGCATTGGGAAAAAGAAGTCACTGAAAGATGTGTTTAAAAGTATGGGCATACGACAGCAAGAGGTTGATACACAGCTGCCATGTAAAAGCATTTATACTTTTAACTGTCTACTACGCAACCAGTACAATTGAGAAATATGTTGAAGAAACCTATAATAAAAGGACTAAATTTTGAATACATCTGTGGAGTTTTGAATACGCCTATCGGGCATTTGCAGTGCACTCAAGTCTGAGGCTTACCCGCTTCAATTTCTTGTTTAATTTCAATATTTTGCCAGGCCTAAAACCTTCCTTTTTAACACATATATGTCACCCATAAGTTAGATGTTGGAAATGGTCCTTTCTAGATTGCTTTCCCTTGACTTATTGCTTTTGTCCCTCCCGGTTATCTGCTAATCTATGTGCTAGCCTTAGCACATTCAGTACCAAAGCATTGTGCTTGTCATATTCATACTGGTCATTGGTGTATATATGACTGGCTGATTTGAGTTAGCTGTAAGTCCCTTGTCTAAGGATAAGACATATAGCTAGGGTATGTAACTCAAATGCTCTTCCGTGGGCCTGCAGCACTTGTTGTGCCACTTACGGAAGTAGCTCTTCAAATGTGCCATATGTTTGCTCTGGCAGGGCCTGTGTGTGTGGGTTACTGTTACTCGGCTTGGCATTTAAAAAGCTACTTGCCAAGGTACTGCATGTCTCTTGCTGCATCAGCGTACTCCGGGGGGGGGGGGGGGGGGGGAATGGTAGGGCCTACTTCTTAGATTGGACTGACATGAGAGATTTGTGGAAAGGCTATTTAGCTGTATTCCCCTTGTGCAGAAGAGTGACAGTATAGTGTTTGAGATCAGTGAGTTGGTAATGGTAAATCCTCTCCAGTGGTAAAATTGAGTTTTACATTACAAACATGGAAATTACACTTGGGGTAAGAGGGCATTTCTGTGCTTTTAACTCTGTTTGCCTGTTAGCTTGTCTTCAATCCACATCTGGGTTATGGGGGGACTACTGCTGCTGTGCATCCTGATAAGACCGCCATAAACTAGGGGATAGAGAACACTGACTCAGAGGGCCCTTCCTGGGATGGATAGGTGGGGGTGGAATTGGTACCTGCATTCCAAGGGGCAGAGACTTGGCCCCACTATAGGTATTGATCAAGCCTTCCAGGGTAGGAAGGCAGACAGGATCGAATTTGAAGTGGGCCCGTGCATTTCAAAGGTGGCCTTTTGAACTGATCTCATCTTCAAAGGCCATTATGGGTATAATTACTGGGGCTCTACCCTTAGGAGTTTGAGACGCATGAGGGATTGGTACCATACTACATTAGTTCAACGCTGGGACATTGACAAGAGGAACTATTGGGGCAGGAGGGACTGCAACTGGATTATCCACAGACTTGTGGTGACCTGGTGGTTGTCGTGCTCTAGGAAAGGGACTATTATTTGGTGTATTTTACCTGCATGTTGCTGAACCGCAGCTAATTATCAATCATAATAGCCTCGATCCCTAAGCTGGCCTCCTGTCCACGAGGTCCCAGGGGCAGAAAGATTTCCACGTGATCGTAAGGTGCTGCGGAAATGGGTGGAACTGATCGTTGGTTGGGACAAGGACTGTCCCGACATGTTCAATTATTGCACTGTGCTGAGGTGAGTGCTCATAATGATCAGCAGCCCTCCTGGGGTGCTATAGCATGAGGAGTTTGAAGATTGTTGGTGATCTTTGTGGAGTCCGAGGACCCGAACTTACAACCAGAAACCTGTGCTAGCTTGCACACCGTAGCGTGTTATGTCTGAGTGGTGTTGGGGGAAGTTTGCAGAGTCTGCGGGACCCGTGCTGGCATCCCAGACTGTCGCCGACCTCCAGATCAGGATGACAACAGTGCCTGACATCGCTGCCTCAGTCCGAGCTAACTGGCTCCCTCTCCCCAGACCCATGCCACAAGGCACTTTGTTGTTGAGACTACCATGACTGCACTTGTCGGGTCTTGTTGTGCCTTGTGGCCATGCAGTGCTGGCTGCCAGGAGCAACTACAGCTTGCACCCCACCAGAGGAGAAACCATTCTCCGAATTGGAAGTGCGCCATATTCCGGTGTCACAATCTTTTGCCTGTGGGGGAAGTGATCCCGCACTTGTAAAGGTGCAGTTGGGTGCCTGAGGACCTCATCTGGACGGACGAGAACATGTAACTGTTTCCTTCCATTTTAGGTGGTCCCGACAATCTAATCAAAATGTCACCAGTGGGGACAGTGGGTATCATTTGCTGATGTAGTTTGAGTAGCTAAGGGTCTGGGTCACAAGACGAGGTCAAAGCCTGTGGTTGGGGTATGCGACATTAAGAGTGTTGTGTTTTTATACTAATGTGTTAGCGTGAAAGTAGAATACCTCTGAGCCGCCTGCATATATGGTTCTGTTGCTTTTGATGTGGGAGGGATTGCTTGGATCGTGAGCACCTCGGGGAATTATGCACATGGGTTTATGATACTTGTGAGGCTGTGGGGATAATGGGGCAATATAATACCTACAACTAGTACATATATGTTCATGGCCTTCTGCTGCTAATGGAAGAGTTTGAGAATTACATTTAACTGTAAAGTATATATCCAATGAGTATTTTCATTTCAATGTGTGTGTAATACAAAGACCAGTGTTTTATACATGCAGTGTGGAGTTTTTTTGTAGCATATACAGTATGTTGTGAGGGTGGGGTTTGTGTAAACACTTTACACTTTGACCCTGAGGATGAGCCTGACTGCTTGGTGCCAAGCTAATGAAGGAGTGCCCAGGTTATCGAACACGTGTTTCGTACTCATTCTATCTAAGACAGTGGATTCTGCCAGGCTTCAAAGTGTCCCAGCCAGCCAGAATCCGCTGGGTCTAATAGTAACCAGCCCATAGGTCAGGATGCAGTGTATTTAAAACATTGGAGATATACTTTTAGGTTTTACATGTCCTGGTAATGCAAAACTCTTAAACTCGTTTTTCACTACTATGAGGCCTACCTCTCCCATGGAATAACATTTGGATACCTCATTAAATATAATAAGTGATAACTTTTGTTTGGGAGCAGGTAGAAATGTCAAGCTTTGTGTTTAAGGAATTATAATTTTTAAATTTGATTTAATGGTTTAGTCAGATTTTAAGCAAAATTCTCATAATGCCACTTTTAGTAAGTTGCCATTTTCTTGTTTGAACCATTTGGTGCCTGCAGCCTATTCCTGGATCACATGACTAGATGTAGTTGGCTTTTTGCCTTTGTGCATTTGTCACAGACAGCCACACAGTAGTGGGTCTAGGTGTTGACAACATGGGCTATCGTGACCTGAATAATGGGGCAACGCTGCCTCCTACCACATTGACTCTTCAAAGGAGCTGCTTCAGCATCCACACAGCTTCACACTAGCCTTTTGTCGCTTCAGACATCCTGGGACCAGGGCCGGGAGGAAGGAAATTCCAGAACCAGATGTGGGGGGAATTCTAGAATTTCCCCCACTTCAAAGCAGGCAGTAGGTGTAAATATTGGACCCCGAGACCAACTCTTTAGTACACTCCCCGACCTGTAGAAGCCCACAAAGGATTGCATTGCACTCCAGAGGCTTGCCCTGCTGCTTGAGGTGTGCCTTATTGTACAGATGACTGCCCTGTTGCTTGAGGCCTGCCTTGCTGCTTGAAGGAGAGAGGGCAATTTCCTTGAACCCATGACTAACCCATCTCCCAAGCAATTCTGTTGGAAAGGTAAAAATAGGGTGTTTGTTTAGAGGACACTTGGATTGGCTTGGTATATTCTTTGAAACAGAGTGATGTTAGGGTATGCTAATAGCAATTTGTAAAACCCTAACTATACTCAGAGGTCTCTTGGTGCCCTAAATGTATCTAGAAATAATTTCAGAAAAGATCAGGGTTGATTGTCTGCTATAGAAAGGGGAGTGCGAGTCAGTGCTTTGAGAATATTGGCTGTATTCAATCTTTTCTAGGGCGAGTGCCTATTGTGCTCTATAAACATGATACTGTGTCCCTATGAATTTCATCAAACATTGCTTTGCAACCCTACTTTCAAATTCCACTAAATATTGAATTGGAATACATAAATAATTCACACGGCCTACAGCAACTAAAGCCAGAACGTGTCTATCCTTAAAATTATATATGGCATCTGGAAACCATGGCTAGCGTTGTCAGCAGGGAGGGAAATAAAGCAGTTGTGTTGTGGCAGGCTCTTGTGCATATCTAATCAGAGTGAGGCAGTGCGACTTGTTATGTTCCCATCATGTGCAACAGTGAATAGATCATTCAATTCACAAAAGATAACCTGATATGGCAGGCGTGAGCATTTTCAACCTTTGCCTGTGCATGTTCCACTGAAACATACGAACTTCATGAGATTTGCAGCCATGGGAGTGGACATTCCCTGTAGCATTGCTACCAAATTGTTTCAGAGAATGATTGTCTTATCTGAACTCCATTGTTTAGGTTTCCCTCTTAGTTTACTCCCAGAATCACATTGTCATGTTTATCTGCTTGCTGCTCAGGCGCTGCCCTATCATTCCTGCCAATAAACCTTGATCCCTGATAGAGAGAGCACTTGTTAGCAGAGCACAGTCAGTGATATATACTTGTTGAGTCTGAAAGAAAAGATTTAGAGTACTCTAGGCCACCTGAAAGGGCTTATATTATTAAGTTTTGTAATATTCCACTAGGAGACGACTCTTTAGTTGAAAAGATTACAATGACAATGAAATGTATGTTTTGATTAATAAAGTGAAGAACAGTAAAAAAAAGTGACAGTGTGGGAGTAATTACAGACAATAAAGATAATTATTATTTTGAAAACTTCTGCGGGGAGCAGTGCTAATGCCATTTGCATAGTGAGCACTGTGGCACATGCAAAGAGCAGTGCAAAGTTTGTGTCGAAGAACTTGTTTCTCTAGGTAGACAGTCAAAATATCGAGTTGTTAATGTCGATGTACCATAATATCGAGTCCAAAATATCGATGGTAAGAAATTTCGAAAACACAAATATCGTCGTTGAAAATATCGATTTATGTGTGTGTCAAAAATATCGAAGACATGAATTTCGAAATCAGTAATATCGATGCTGAAAATATCGATTGTCAAAAATATCGATATGTAAAAGTGATGTTTTAAAGTATGTTAAGTAATAATTTATTTAAATGTTGTTTATATATAAGATAATTTTTATATTAAAATTTATTATTTTTAGTTAGAAGTCTAGGAGCGGGATGTAGAGTTTATAGGGGATAAGGGTGGGTAGTGTATTAAAAAAGTATAGTGTAAATATGGAATAATAAATTTCGCATTTGAAGTAAATTTATAAATTTGCGAAATTTTAATTAAAATATTTTTTAATGCGAAATTTTATATAAAATTATTGATTATTGTTAAATGATTAGTTCTTTGATTTTGGAGAATTATTATTAAATTGTGTCAATATATCAAAATATTAATTTTTAAAATAAATTATTGTATATTAATGTTAGGAGCGGGATGTAGAGTTTATAGGGGATAAGGGTGGGTAGTGTTTTAAAAAAGTATATTGAAATTCTTAAATTTTAATTTTCGCATTTCCTTCAGATTTCACAATTTCGAATTGTAAAATTTTTTTGGGGGAGTAGTCGAAATTAGATTGAAATTTAGGGAGTACATTAAACATTATGAATAAATGTTTTGTATGTACAAAAAAAAATTATAAATATTAAAATATTAAATTACATTTTTATAATATTTGTACTATAAATTTAGGAGCGGGATGTAGAGTTTATAGGGGATAAGGGTGGGTAGTGTTTCAAAATTATATAGGGTAATTATAAAAATTAAATTTTCGCAATTTCATATAAATTTGCGAAATTTATAAAATTAAAATAAATTTTTCGATTTTAGCGAAATGATATCGATTTATTCGAATATAGTACTTATTTTTTAAGTTTGCTGTTGTTAATGTACTACAATATATTTGTAATTATACTATTTTCATATAATTTCTAAACATATTTGACTATTTATGATATGAGTGGGATGTATATTTTCAAGGGGATAAGGGTGGGTAGTGTATAAACAAAGTATACTCTAATCATACAAGTACAAATTTCGCATAGTATTTTTTTAAATTTTTTAATCTAAATTTTAGATAAATATTATTTAAATACGAAATTATGAACAATATTAGGTTGTTGTTATACATTGAGGTATTTTGTGTATGTAGTAAAATGATTCACAAATATATAATGTAGTAGATATTAAATAAAATAATGTATCTTATTTTTAGGAGTGGGATGTAGAGTTTATAGTAGATCAGGGTGGGTAGTTTTATCAAAGGTACATTTTGTGCGTTCAGGGTCAGTTTTTCGTTTGTGGGTAAAGGAATTTTGTGAGGTTTCAGAGTTAGTTTTCAGTTTGTGAGTAAAGGGGTATATTTAGGTTTCTGTGTCAGTTTTTAGTTTGTTGGTGAAGGTGTTTTGTCAGGTTTCAGGGTCAGTTTTTAGTTTGTCGGTAAAGGGGTATTTTTAGGTTTCAGGGTCAGTTTTTAGTTTGTCAGTGAAGGTGTTTTGTCAGGTTTCAGGGTCAGTTTTTAGTTTGTCGGTAAAGGGGTATTTTTAGGTTTCAGGGTCAGTTTTTAGTTTGTCGGTAAAGGGGTATTTTTAGGTTTCAGGGTCAGTTTTTAGTTTGTGGGTAAAGGTGTTTTGTAAGGTTTCAGGGTCAGTTTTTAGTTTGTGGGTAAAGGGGTATTTTTAGGTTTCTGGGTCAGTTTTTAGTTTGTTGGTGAAGGGGTTTTGTCAGGTTTCAGGGTCAGTTTTTAGTTTGTGGGTAAAGGAGTTTTGTGAGGTTTCAGAGTCAGTTTTCAGTTTGTGGGTTAAGGAGTATTTTTAGGTTTCTGGGTCAGTTTTTAGTTTGTGGGTAAAGGAGTTTTGTGAGGTTTCAGAGTCAGTTTTCAGTTTGTGGGTTAAGGAGTATTTTTAGGTTTCTGGGTCAGTTTTTAGTTTGTGGGTAAAGGAGTTTTGTGAGGTTTCAGAGTCAGTTTTCAGTTTGTGGGTTAAGGAGTATTTTTAGGTTTCAGGGTCAGTTTTTAGTTTGTGGGTAAAGGTGTTTTGTAAGGTTTCAGGGTCAGTTTTTAGTTTGTGGGTAAAGGGGTATTTTTAGGTTTCTGGGTCAGTTTTTAGTTTGTTGGTGAAGGGGTTTTGTCAGGTTTCAGGGTCAGTTTTTAGTTTGTGGGTAAAGGAGTTTTGTGAGGTTTCAGAGTCAGTTTTCAGTTTGTGGGTTAAGGAGTATTTTTAGGTTTCTGGGTCAGTTTTTAGTTTGTGGGTAAAGGAGTTTTGTGAGGTTTCAGAGTCAGTTTTCAGTTTGTGGTTAAAGGGGTATTTTTAGGTTTCTGTGTCAGTTTTTAGTTTGTTGGTGAAGGGGTTTTGTCAGGTTTCAGGGTCAGTTTTTAGTTTGTGGGTAAAGGGGTATTTTTAGGTTTCAGGGTCAGTTTTTAGTTTGTGGGTAAAGGTGTTTTGTTAGGTTTCAGGGTCAGTTTTTAGTTTGTGGGTAAAGGGGTATTTTTAGGTTTCAGGGTCAGTTTTTGAGTTTGTGGGTAAAGGTGTTTTGTAAGGTTTCAGGGTCAGTTTTTAGTTTGTGGGTAAAGGGGTATTTTTAGGTTTCTGGGTCAGTTTTTAGTTTGTTGGTGAAGGTGTTTTGTCAGGTTTCAGGGTCAGTTTTTAGTTTGTGGGTAAAGGAGTTTTGTGAGGTTTCAGAGTCAGTTTTCACTTTGTGGGTTAAGGAGTATTTTTAAGTTTCAGGGTTAGTTTTTTATTATAGGGGTACAGGGTAAACATAAATTAAGATTCTATTTACATTACAATTATTATAATAAATTACATTTAATGATATTACATTATTCATTTTTTTACATTTGATTTTTTCTACTAATTTATTATTATTTTATGTCCTGCAGTTATTTAAATTAATTGTTAATTGGAGTTGGAAGAGTAAATTTAATATGTTCTGTGTCCTGCACTTACTCTAATTAAATGGTGATTGCATTTCGAATTGTAAATTAATCACGGTTTTTGAGAAGCAATTACCTAAAGTAAATGGTTATTGGAGTCGGAATATTAAAAAAATTCATTATGTGTCTTTCAAATATTGATATTATATGTATATGGGTGTATGAATAATAATTTTTATAACTTCAGTGTATAGTATGTTATTTATTTACATGTGGTATATAGAAATAGATAGAACATTACAGTTATAATACATTTGCAAAAATACATAAACATGATTTTGTTATAGGTAATACAAAATAATCACACCACTTTTATTTCATGTTAATTTTTTTATTCAACACTTGAAATATACGAACAGATATACATTTTATTACGCTATCTTTGGTATACATATAAACAAAAATGGAGGATAATGTCCTTTTTATAATCACATTTTACAAGAAATTTCGTGACAAGTACTTTTAATTTGTATAGAAAAAATTGTTAGTTCACATAATGCTATGTATGATATTATACATACATTATACTATTATTGTTTCTTAATAAAACATCAACATGTGTAATGAAAAACATAATTCACAAATTGTTAATACATATAGTGATATACTGATGATGATATTAACATATGAACACTTTTAAAATTATAATATAATATAAATATCCTAATTTGAACATGTACATCATCATAAATCATTCTTTTAACATTACAATATTGTTATGTATGATTATTATTATTAATAAATATGTATTAATAATAACAATTTTCACATATTAGTCATATTGTAAACAATTAAATCTGATAAACAAATACAATATTACACATTTGGTTATATAATAATTTTAATAAATATTACATTAAATATTTTTATATTTTCATACTTAATGTAATAAATATTAAAAGTATGTAATATATAATTTATATACAGGCAAAAACAATATCTATTCACAATATAATATACAATTTTTTTAACATTACACATAATTTCGAGCCATATATATAACAATAATCGACATTTATAGTAGTACTTTTCACAGTTACATATAATTTGGATCGTTAATTTTGTAACCACTCTTTGTCTTTTTGCGTTATTTTGGTAAAGGGAAAGTCGCGGTTGGAAGCAGATTCACTTTTGAGTAGGTACCAATCTACTTTTATATTGTTAAAGTATTGTAAATTATAATTAAAGGTTATATTTTGTTATTTTGGGGTTGGAAATTAAAGTATGGCTATTTACATATAATGGAGTGGAATTAATACGTATTTTCGGTCACGAATTTTTGAGACATTTAAAATCGTTGGAGTTAATGAGTATGTGGTATAATGTAATTAAATTATAAAAACATAGGAATTTTATGTTTATATTTTCTGGAATACTCGTTAGTGTTATGTCGGTGGGATTCTTTAGCTGTTTTTTTTTTCGTATTTTGAAACAGCTATTTCCGTTTCCGATATTTTTTTTTTTTAAGGGAAAGGAAGTGTGTTTCAGTTGTTAGAACGGAGATGATTTACATTCTTCCTTTATATTTTGAGTTCTGTGAAATATTTATCACACTTTAAGATAACAGTCGTTATTTTAAATGGCATTTAAATAGTCGTTTACTTTGGATGATGGATAGTGTTTGCAGAGTTAAAGAAAACATAATTAATGATTGGTTGGATTAAGTCTTTGATATTTACACATTGTATTGTCGGTAAAGGATTATCTTTATGATGTTCTATTTAAAGGTAAGTTACAAAATTATTTATTTTATTTGGATGGAAGCAGTTTTTAAAAACAAATATTGTGATATAATAATATATTTATTTAGTCTTTTTAGAATAGTGTTAAAAAATAAATTAGACTAAATAAATATATTTTTATTATATTAAAATATGTGTTTTTTTAGATTAAGGATGTTGTTTGATCTCTATCAATTAATTTATTTATAGCAATTAATTCAATGTTTTGGCTATCATTTTTAAATATTCCAGTCCTCTTGTTGTAGGATATAGTTGGACTTGCTGTTGAAGGTATAAATACATTTGAGCAGTTTGTCTAGAGAGTTTTGGTTTCAGTTGTATGACTGATTGCTGCATACGTAGTTCCTGAAAGCTTTGCTTTTTTGTATAGCTGAGACTAGCTTGTGTAATGTGGGTGTTGTACGTCCAGTAGAAGAGAGGAAGGCATTGTGCCAACCTTCAACAGCATTGTTCGTTTTTGCTTCTTGGTTGAGTGTTGGTAGATAGACATTCCACCAGGGAATTGCAAATTTTGGCTGGCGTCTGTGGCCTGACCTATGTAGTCTTCCTACCCAGTTGTCCTCAAAGTAATCTAAAAGTGGGGCGAGTCTTTGCTCATTTTGGGTGTAGAAAGGACTTTCAATTAACAAATTATAATGTTCGGCCACATCAGTTACTGGTACATATGCCAGAGCAATGAGATGTTTAATTTGGTATGCAAAACTTATATTTGTTGCATACTCAACACTAAGGGCAGATTTTTGTAAATGTCTCCAGAGACATTGATTGAAATGAAAATAACATCCTTGAATGGATGTGTGTGGGTAAGTTTTCAAGATAGAATTAATCATAGCTTGCTCGAAGTCTATGATGATTTTCATTGGGAAGTAGTCAGCACTTTGTTCCTTTATTTTTTGTAAGATTTCTGAGTAAGTAGTGGCTTGTTTGTTTGGTAATAAACAATATATGAAGGGGATACAGGTATTATGATATTGCCCATGAATTGTGTATAACTGGTAGAAAGGTTTTGGGCATATAGAAAAAGTTCCATCCATCATCCAAGTAGTACTTTCTGTTAATTTTTTAATATTGTTATTAGTTGCAAACATTATTATTCTTTTGTCCTTGCTATGATTATCATAAAATATAAATGGCTCGTCATTATGAGTAATTACAAGCTCTGGCGGAATTATGACTTCTTCAAAAGTTTTAGGCGTTGGTATATTGGGTCTACTTGCTTTTTTTGTTCTTGCTATTGTTCTTTTAATGGTAGCAATAGATGGTAGCTGACCTCTTGCTTCTTTGGGAACTTTAGGTAGTAATTCTTTCAGAATTACGTTGGTAGGTAGTTCTGATCTGGTACTTAATTCCTTGATATTTTCAAGAGTGGATCTCACTTCTATTTCCGAGATGTTTGGTGGGTGATTATGTTCTGTGGTATTTATAACACTAGTTTCCCTTGTTGTAGCACGGCCATAGCATTTATTGGAGTAATATTTTGTACACTTCCAATTCACTTTAAGGTCTTTTTGTTTCTCCTGAGTATAAATGTAGCCCATATAGCATAACAAAAATTTGCCTTTCTGAGATGTAATAAATCTTGCATCATCAGTCATTCTTGATTTCTGGTATCTAGAAAAGTTAATATATAAATATTAATATAATCTGACATGTATAAAAGTTTTTAAATAAAGCTAGTATTCTTCTAGTAATTTACTTACCACCACTAATGTTCTATTTATCGAAAGTAGATGCTTGTTCAGTTAGATGTTGTTCTTCTATTGCCACGGTCTGTTGACAAATCATTAAGTATGTTATAGGAAAAGTTACAATTTTTTTCTTGGTCACTTTTGTTTTACGTTATAACGTCTCTAAAAATTGTTTTGTTTATTTGAATTTAAAAAGAGACATTTCCAATATTATACTAACAGATGCATAAAAAGAGTCATTTTCATTTCTAGTACATTCTATAGAGTTTATAAAGACTAGTAATGTTTTATTTATGATCTTACCAAGAGAATTATAGTAGTAGCAGAATGTGTGTTCTTTGATGTGAATTATCTGTTTTCTGTACCTTTGAGTTCTGTGTAGAGAGAAAGTTGATGAAAATTACTAATGCGTTTATATGTAATGTAAATAATACACATTTGTTATAAAGCATTGTTACTTAATTGCTAAAAAGAACCGGGGATGATACATGTATTATGAGTAAAAGCACTAAAAAACATATTTAAGAACAGGAAGATTATAGTAACAGATGCATAACAAGAGGAATTTTTTTTTATTACTTTTCATAGAGGTTATAAAGGCTAGTTATGTTTTATTTATGATCTTACCAAGAGAATTATAGTAGTAGCAGAATGTTTGTTCTTTGATGTGAATTATGTCTTTTCTGTACCTTTGAGTTCTGTTTAGAGAGAAAGTTGATGAAAATTACTAATGCGTTTATATGTTATATAAAAAAAAAACATTTCTTATAAAGCATTGTTACTTAATTGCTAAAAAGAAACGAGGATGACATATGTATTATGAGTAAAAGCACATTAAAACATATTTAAGAACAGGAAGAATATATTATTAAAACAGCATTGTAACGTTTATTCCTCAAAAAATTTAGTCTTCACACTATGTATTAATATGTATAGGCTAAGAAACAAAGTATAGAGTTTTAAATTAGGCCAATAATTGGCAAAGAACGTTAAGTAAATGTTAAACATATGTAGATACCTTTTTTAAATTTAAAGTGTCCTGTATCTTGAAGTTGAAGTATAACTTGATTTGTTTGTAGAGTCTGTTTAAAGGTAAAGTACATAGAGAAACAACAAATTAGGTTACAAATCTTCGTCTATAATTAATAGACAAAAAAATTAGAGTTTATTAACAGGGCTATATGATTACTTACTTGTAGTTTTATGACGAATTTTCTTGAAGAGAAGAATATAGATGGTGCTCCCAAAATTGGCAGTATGTGGTCACGAAGAATATTGCCTGCAACTTGTATGGCTGTTTGTGATTGGTTTATATAGTCTATGTGTAATTAAGTTTGCCATCTGATTGGTCAGATATGTAAAGACGAGTTACTATTGGTTAGTTTGAATTTTTTTTACGTAAAACATTTAAGATATATCTTTGTAAATAGTTTATGTTGAGGAATTGAAATGATATATTTATGTAAAATAAAAGTCTTGTAATAAATAAAGATTATGTAAAATGAGTACTAAGTATTAAATAAGTAGGTTTACAAAGAGTTTATATACAAATTTCGTTAGTTTGCGAAAACACAATATTGTACACTAAATGTGACTTAATAATTTCTAAAAACATTAGTGAAGTAATTAGAAATGTGTGTATTACTTAGACAATAGATTTATTGGTGTTATAAATAAAAAAAGAGTATAATTTAGCTATCGATATTTTGATATTGACGAAAATAGTGCTATCGAAATTTTTGTATTCGATATTATTGTAGTGTGGTATATGTAGTATTGAGTGTCGATATTATGGTATTCGAAAATAATGCTAACGATATTTCTGTAGACGATATTTTTGTGCATCGATATAGATTGCTCGATATTATTGTAGTTTTCATGTTAAGTATAGGGTGTCGATATTAGTGTTATCGATATTAGAGACTCGATGTTATAGTAGGTCGATTTTTTAGAAATCGATAATCTGTCAGTGATTCGTTTCTCCAATGAATACATAGATTGCTATTCATAATTTGTGAACTTTTCTTTTGTCGGTTTACTTTTAACATACACAGTTGTGTAACCTAGTATTCCTCCATAAAGGAAAATGAATTAATGGCTGTTGCTTGTAGTTGACTCCTGTGAGTGTTAAGTTGCGGGGGCATTCTGTGTTGTCTTACTCCATGCCTTCCCTCTTGCAGACACCTTCTAAGAATTCTGCTCAGTTTTCCTGTCTCCTGGGTAGCAGGCACACTCAAGCACTTGCAGCCAGATTCATCAACACAAATTGCGATCGCAATAGCTGCGAATGAGCTATTGCGATCGCAATACCAAGAATCTCAATTCATGAAACCAAACCTGACCCAAATGCGAAATCGCAAAACATAAATTGCGACTTCACAAAGATAATCGCAGAATCAAGGTGGAACCCCCTATGCGAATCGGAAATTGCGAGTTCCCAATGATTCTGCGATTCCAATTGCGAATTCGCAAAATAATCGCAAATCAAATGTATGAAATATCGCAAATAGCGAAAATCCTCAAAATCTGTTCCGTTACCAGCGGCAAGGACATGCTGCTGTGACTGGAAGTGCCCTCGCTGGCATCATCCCCCCACCTGCTTCACCATGGCCAGTCGGATGCCGACTCTGCACAGCTGCTGTCACCTGTTCAAGGGCCCTGGCGACGTCCTGGCAACATTGGACCATCTGCACCTGCATTGCAAGGGAACGGTGGGAAAGTTGTGAGGTGGCATTTCCAATGATGTGATTGGACCTGGTGTAGGCTGACAGGCAGGTCAGCAGCTGGCAGTGGCGGCGGCAGGTGATATCCTGCTGGGATACCAGGATCTGGCTGTTCTCACGTACAGCTGCGGTCATGCTCTGCATGCATTCTGTGAGCTGGCCCATATTTTGCGCCGTTTTATGCAGCTGCAGGTGGATGGCTGCCAAGTGACGTGCCGGCTTCTGATGTACTGCGAGCATGCGGCGTTCAATGGCCAGGCCAGGATCCCGAACATGTACCCCCCTGCCCGCGCGTGTTGAGGCGTCACGCTGCTGGCACGTCAGTCCGCTGGACTGGGATCTTACTGTGGCTGTGCGCCTTGTCTGCCTCCTGGCTGCTGGTGGTGTGGCCTGTACCACTGCCATGGGTGTCACTTGGGATGGTTGCAGGGCACCTGTGGCTGCACGGGTGGCCCTGTCCACATGGGGAGGTGGTGGTACTGCTGCTGGTGGCTGAGATGGTCCTGGTTGTGGTGCAGGATGGCCCTCACCCTCGCTGGGTTGTTCAGACGCACCTGCGATGTAAAAGGGTGCATGATTACTGATATGTATCTTGCACATGAGATGTTGCTACATGCATGCAGGCTTGCATTCCCTGATTGGCTTTAGGAATTACTTTAAATTGACAGGTCTGGCTGTGTGGGGCTATCCGGGAATTTTGGTCACACTACAAGTCCCACAATGCAATAGGGCATATCAGGTGTGCATGGCCTGCATTACTGGGGTTATCAAATAGCTAGCTCAGGAGTCATGGGCATTGTTAGGGGACGGGGTCGCAGTCGCATCGAACTTACCTTGGGATTGTTGGGTGGGTCGGGAGGAGTCCAGCTGGGTAACCCCCACGCAGGCTTCAGGATTTAGGGTGTCCTCCACAAGGTCTTCCAGTGGAGTGTTGGGTGCAACAGTGGGCTCTCCTCCACCGGTGGTGAATCACTCCCAAAGCCTCTCAGCGATTCGCTCTTTGGCACGCCCTCTGAGGTCATACCACCTCTTTTTTAATTCGTCAATCGAGCGCTGAGTCACCCCGACTGAATTGACCTTTGCGCGGATGCGCAGCCAGATGCGGCGCTTGTCCGCCTCAGGCACCCTCCGGGAGTCCTTACCAAAAAGGCGAGCATGGTCCTTACAGACTCCCTCAAAGAGGAACTCCAGTTCCTGCTCAGAGAATTTTATCTTCCTCTTTCTTCCTGGGGCACTGCTCCCTGCTGCTTCCTGGGACATTTTGAGAGTTGTTAGTGTCCTGGTGTGGTGCTGCAAGAAGTCTGTAGTGGAGCTCTACCCAGTACTGCTTCCACTTTCAGGCTCAGTGATCAGAATGAGGGAGGCAACAGCCTACTTGATGGTTGTGATGTCATCATTGGACTCGAAATGCGACTTCCCGTTTTTGCGATCTTGCAGTTAGCGAGATCACAAATTGCGATTTCGGTTATTGCGAGTTCGCAATTTTTACATGGTCAACGGGCGAATCTGCGATTTTTCTGTGATTTAGCGATAATCGCTATCGGTAATTGCGGCCGATTGCGATTCGCTTTTTGAAATCGCTTTTGTTGATGCATCCCATTCTGCGAATTCTAAATTGCGATTCGGTATTTTTCGCAATTTAAAATTTCGCAGAATATGGGATGGATGCATCTGGGTGATAGTGAACTAGTAGAGTGGGAGTCGATATTCTTAAATATTATCCCTCGAGGCGTCCTTAGATTTCACCTTTTTCCCATCATTTCAGTTTAGTCCTCTTGAGGCCCATAACACCAGGAGAGAATGGCACGTGAGCATGTGGTGGTGGGAGGGGGCAGACATCTATCATTTAATAGGTAAAGGGGGTGCACCACCCGCCTGGAAAACACAAAATAAATTTAAATGCCTGACAATAATTGACAGCTACCATAACCTGTTGTACAGCATTTATTCAAAAACATATGTTAGCTTTAGTTAAGTAATACCAATGCATTTCATTAAAAGTAACATTTTCTACTGGATGGTTAAATGGTGTATGTATCGGATTTCTGACTCTGCCATCTGCATGCCTTTTTTAGCCTGTAAAGATGAAGCTTCCTGAACTATGTTTTATGCTGTTTCAGTTGCTTTGCTAAAGTTTTCGGTCTGCTTTATGCTTACCCCCATTGGGAACTAGTGGCTTCCTCTCCATTGGTCAGACTCAAAGGGCTTCTTGGAGCTTGTGACTCACTGACAGCATCTTACTCAAGAAAGGATATTATTTGGAAAGTATGATATTGGAGGAGAGTTAATAAACACTTGCATTTCATATCATATCACACTTCTCCGACTCCTAAGCAGTCTAAATAATGATGCTCAATTTACCAACTATGGAAACGTGGAAGTTTGAGCTGGCTTCGTCAAGTTTTGAAGCTTATCCTGCAGATTCCAGTAGGTGTCCATGGCAAGTCATGACTGAGGTCTTGCGCTCTCGTGCGTCTATGATCATAAAACTGAAAACATCTCTGATTTCATAAAGAAGTTTTAGAAACATAAGTGAAAATCTTTATTTGCATTGTTAGTTAAAATCATTGCAATCAGCAGCGGCTCCTCCCCTATGGTCGAGGAGCATCGCCTCACCCGCCCGCAAGCCTCAAAATTTGAAAACTAAAATGATAATATAACCTGTTTCATCCATTGAATGATGCTTGGGGGTTGGCCATCGTGGAGCAAGGCAGAAGGGAGAGTGGTGACCATGCCGTTTTGGCCGGCCGTTTAAGGGTAGGAGACAACAATCACAGGTACGCAGTCTACCTGGGAACGCAAATCGAGGGTGCTCAGTCTAATCTGGATTCTGTTCTCATGCATGAGAGTAGCGTAGGGATTGGCCGCAGGAAGGCTGGAAGCCTGGAAGCCTGTGCTGCAGCGAAGAAGAAACAAAAGAGGGGCATTTTGGCGGGCACGATGCAACAGGTATGCTCTTTTTATTTTACTGTTTTTGGTCCGTTGTCTCCCACCTTATTTATCCCCGCCCGCCACTCCAACAGCACCCCTGCCACTTCTGATTGCAATTAAAAAGTGGATGAAAGAGGACGACAAATTTACGTCAATTCATCCAGACATTTGTTACAACCATCAAACCAGATAAGAACTAAGATTATACAGACCATGGCGTCGACAAAAAAAATCTTATGCAACTAAAAACTAAAATACATACAACAACAACTTCAAGGCACCAAGCAGACACAAATGATTTTCATCTGAATAATCCTTCGTGGTAAAATTAAAGTTGAACAGAGCCACTCTAGACTAGAGCAGCAAAAACATCTGATTTAAAGATGGCTCTCCCTTGAGTTGCAGCAGCTTAAACTGAACAAAAATGTAGAAGGGAAAAAGTGCTTATCAATACGGAAGGTTGAATAATCACCTCTTGTTGATGGGCCACTCGGCAATTGCTAGTCAATTTGTGCAAAGTCGCAAAATAGACATAAATATAGCCAGTTCAGACCAGTGCAGTGTAAACATTAAACTTAAAACGTTCCACCCGTTCGTCACGACAACTAACATTATGCAAAACCTTGGCAAATCGAGAGTTCATATCACCACAAAAGGTTTGGTTGTCTTCTCATGTCCCTTTTAAACAGAAGAAAGCGGTTGTCGGCAGGTCCTAATGTTGTTTTGGAAACATTTTACAGAAGCGACTACTGATCCACAAATCCATAATCATGGATATTCCTGGCATAACCTACTCTTTAATAAATAAGGATGTAAAGTCTAAGGTACAATTCTCCGTGGGCCAGATGCATCAACAAAGCATTTTGCGATTTCCTAATTCTGAATCCTTCCTTTTCGCAATAATAAAATCACAAAAGGAAATGCATGAAATTGTGTTTATCAATTTCTGCGATGCAATATCTGCGATATTGTCTAGCAACTCGCCATAAATTGAAGGCATAAACAATGTTACTATTAAACTGTTTTTCGTACAGTAACATGTGGGTACACATAAATAGTGTAAAAGCAAGGCAGGTAAAAGTCGGTGAAGTTATTGCTAAAATAACAGTAAATCTATTACAACACTGACTAGCTATATATATATATATAGCAAACCTTTTGTTCATTACGCCTAAAAAATTATTGTAAAATACATTAAGGCTACGTAAAAACTTACTTAGTACATCAATGAACAACATTAATGACACTGCTGACTTCTCAAGTATCAAAAAAGTAACTAGCAAAGATATGTAAAATTATTAAAAAGATAGAGAAAACCTATGCAAACCGCAAATGTGCTAAAATGACAAAAATATACAAGCAACCATTTAAAAACCTTTAAATAGTAAAATAGCTTATATATAACAATTCAATGAAAAATTGATTTTAAAAAAATAAATAATCAATTAATATCAAATTTTTAGAAAAACACGAAAATTCATATACATATATATATATATATATATATATATCAAACTTCACAGTTTGCCTGTCGTGAGACGACCAAACACCAGGTAGGTTTCAATATGTCATTCATTTATTCTGCGAGGGCAAGCATTGCTTCAAAAGAACATGGCACCAAAATGCGTCCTTTCTTGTCCTTCCTTACGCGTTTCGTGCATGGAGCGCACTTCTTCAGAATAGGGGACACTAGTGGAATGAAACCGGCATTATTCTGCATCACATCTCTGTTTTCATTAACCTCCCTCCTGGGCGTGGCCAGTACTCTGGCCTGCTGGGTGATGTAGTTTCTTACTCCAGTGAGTCACCAGGTTTCACTTGAGTTCTAACAAAGTTCTAAACCCAAGTGGGGTGTGCATCGTATGCTCGTTGCTTGCTTGTCAGTTCTTCTCGCACAATTGACCTTTCCTGTCTCCAGGCTCCAATGCCGCTTGACATAAGAGCGAGACTGCGTAGACGCAGCAGGGTCATCTCGCGGCTCAGGCGGGGCTGCCAATATCAAACTTCACAGTTTGCCTGTTGTGAGACGACCAAACACCAGGTAGGTTTTAATATGTAATTCATTTATTCTGCGAGGGCAAGCATTGCTTCAAAACAACATGGCACCAAAATGCGTCCTTTCTTGTCCTTCCTTACGCGTTTCGTGCATGGAGCGCACTTCTTCAGAGGATGGGAGACACTAGTGGAATGAAACCGGCATTATTCTGCATCACATCTCCGTTTTCATTAACCGCCCTCCTGGGCGTGGCCAGTACTCTGGCCAGCTGGGTGATGTAGTTTCTTACTCCAGTGAGTCGCCAGGTTTCACTCGAGTTCTAACAAAGTTCTAAACTCAAGTGGGGTGTGCACCGTATGCTCGTTGCTTGCTTGTCAGTTCTTCTAGCACCATTGACCCTTCCTGTCTCCAGGCTCCAATGCCACTTGACATAAGAGCAAGACTGCGTAGACGCAGCAGGGTCATCTCGCGGCTCAGGCGGGGCCGCCAATATCAAACTTCACAGTTTGCCTGTTGTGAGACGACCAAACACCAGGTAGGTTTCAATTTGTCATTCATTTATTCTGAGAGGGCAAGCATTGCTTCAAAAGAACATGGCAACAAAATGCGTCCTTTCTTGTCCTTCCTTACGCGTTTCGTGCATGGAGCGCACTTCTTCAGAGGATGGGGGACACTAGCGGAATGAAACCGGCATTATTCTGCATCACATCTCCGTTTTCATTAACTGCCCTCCTAGGCGTGGCCAGTACTCTGGCCTGCTGGGTGATGTAGTTTCTTACTCCAGTGAGTCGCCAGGTTTCACTCGAGTTCTAACAAAGTTCTAAACCCAAGTGGGGTGTGCACCGTATGCTCGTTGCTTGCTTGTCAGTTCTTCTCGCACAATTGACCCTTCCTGTCTCCAGGCTCCAATGCCGCTTGACATAATATATATATTTATTGTCTTTTTCACTTAAAAAATCAAAGGTTACAGGGACGTTATAGTTATGAAATAGAATAAAAAAATCTTTATAAATTCACCAAAAAAACAAAGGCTACAGAGATGTTATAGTTACGCTCACAATTCACTCATATAAAACTATAGGAATTCAGTAGTTATAGTTACCTGAGCATACCCATCCCACTCGGGTGACATATGCAAAAACCACAGTTGATGGACAGAATGCAGAACAATGTCATATATTCACCCCAGTACAGAGATCTGGGCCTAAATCCATCGTTTTTTTGAACTGTGGTGGTGTGGAGTACATAAAAACGATGGATTTAGGCCCTGATCTCTGTACTGGGGTGAATGTATGACATTGTTCTGCATTCTGTCCATCAACTGTGGTTTTTGCATTTGTCATTCCAGGGTAGGATGGCAGACAGGATCGAATTTAAAGAGGGCCCGTGCATTTCAAAGGTGGCCTTTTGAACTGATCTCATCTTCAAAGGCCATTATGGGTATAACTACTGGGGCTCTCCCCTCAGGAGTTTGAGGCGCATGAGGGATTGGTACCATCTACATTAGTTCAATGCTGGGACATTGACAAGAGGAACTATTGGAGCAGGAGGGACTGCAACTGGATTATCCACAGATTTGTGGTGACCTGGTGGTTGTTGTGCTCTAGGAAAGGGACTATTACTTGGTGTATTTTATCTGAATGTTGCTGTACTGCAGCTAATTATCAATCATCATGGCCTGGATCCCTAAGCTGGCCTCCTGTCCACGAGGTCCCAGGGACAGAAAGATCTCCCCGTTTCCACGTGTTTGTAAGGTGCTGCGGAAATGGGTGGAACTGATCGTTGGTTGGGACAAGGACAGTCCCGAGATGTTTAATTATTGCACTGTGCTGAGGAGAGTGCTCATAATGATCTGCAGCCAACCTGGGGTGCCATAGCGTGAGGAGTTTGGAGATTGTGGGGGATCTTTGTGGAGTCCAAGGACCCGAACTTACAACCAGAAACCTCTGCTAGCTTGCGCACCATAGCGTGTTGTGTCTGAGTGGTGTTGGGGGAAGTTTGCAGAGTCTGCGGGACCCGTGCTGGCATCACAGACTGTCTCTGACCTCCAGATCAGGATGACGACAGTGCCTGACATCGCGGCCTCAGTTCGAGCTAACTGGCTCCCTCTCTCCAGACCCCTGTCACAAGGCACTCTGTTGTTGAGACTACCATGACTGGACTTGCCGGGTCTTGTTGTGCCTTGTGGGCATGCAGTGCTGGCTGCCTGGAGCAACTACAGCTTGCACCCCACCAGAGGAGAAACCATTCTCCAAATTGGAAGTGCGCCATCTTCCGGTGTCACAGTCTTTTGCCTATGGGAGAAGTGATCCCGCACTTGTAAAGGTGCAGTTGGGTGCCTGAGGACCTCATCTGGATGGACGAGA
This sequence comes from Lissotriton vulgaris, assembly GCF_964263255.1. Taxonomy (NCBI): domain Eukaryota; kingdom Metazoa; phylum Chordata; class Amphibia; order Caudata; family Salamandridae; genus Lissotriton; species Lissotriton vulgaris. The sequence continues at coordinate 158,185,178 of NC_141690.1, forward strand.
ATATGTAACTGTTTCCTTCCATTTTAGGTGGTCCCGACAATCTAATCAAAGTGTCACCAGTGGGTACAGTGGGTATCATTTGCTGATGTAGTTTGAGTAGCTAAGGATCTGGGTCACAAGACGAGGTCAAAGCCTGTGGTTGAGGTATGCGATATTAACAGTGTGGTGTTTTTATGCTAATGTGTTAGCGTGAAAGTAGAATACCTCTGAGCGGCCTGCATATATGGTTCTGTTGCTTTTGATGTGAGAGGGATTGCTTGGATCGTGAACACCTCAGGGAAGTATGCACATGGGTTTATGATACTTACGAGGCTGTGGGGATAATTGGGCAATATTATACCTACAACTAGTACATATATGTTCATGCCCTTCTGCTGCTAATGGAAGAGTTTGACAATTCCATTTAACTGTAAAGTATATATCCAATGAGTAATACAAAGACCAGTGTTTTATACATGCAGTGTGGAGTTTTTTGTAGCATATACAGTATGTTGTGAGGGTGGGGGTTGTGCAAACACTTTACACTTTGACCCTGAGGATGAGCCTGACTGCTTGGTGCCAAGCTAACGAAGGAGTGCCCAGGTTATCGAACAAGTGTTTCGTACTCATTCTTTCTAAGACGGTGGATTCTGCCAGGCTTCAAAGTGTCCCAGCCAGCCAGCCAGCCAGAATCCGCTGGATCTAATAGTAAACAGCCCATGGGTCAGGATGCAGTGTATTTAAAACATTAGAGATATACTTTTAGGTTTTACATGTCCTGATAATCCAAAACTCTTAAACTCGTTTTTCACTACTATGAGGCCTACCTCTCCCATAGAATAACATTTGGATACCTTATTAAATACAATAAGTGAGACCTTTTGTTTAGGAGCAGGTTTAAATTTCAAGCTTTGTGTTTAAGGAATTATAATTTTAAAATTTGATTTAATGGTTAAGTCAGATTTTAAGCACAATTCTCATAATGCCACTTTTAGTAATTTGCCAATTTCTTATTTGAACCATTTGGCAGCCTTTTCCTGGATCACATGACTAGATGTAGTTGGCTTTTGGCCTTTGTACATTCGTCACGTACAGTCACACAGTAGTGGGTCTAGGTGTTCACAACATGGGCTATCCTGACCTGAATAGTGGGGCAACGCTGTCTCCTACCACACTTACCCTTCAAAGGAGCTGCTTCAGCACCCACACAGCTTCACACTAGCCTTTTGTCGCTACAGACATCCTGGGACCAGGGCCGGGAGAAAGGAAATTCCAGAACCAGATGTGGGGGGAATTCTAGAATTTCCCCCACTTCAAAGCAGGCAGCAGGTGTAAATATTGGACCCCCAGACCAACTCTTTAGTGCACTCCCGGCCCTCTAGAAGCCCATAAAGGATTGCATTGCACTCCAGAGGCTTGCCCTGCTGCTTGAGGTGTGCCTTATTGTTCAGATGACTGCCCTGCTGCTTGAGGCCTGCCTTGCCGCTCGAAGGAGAGAGGGCCATCTCCTTGAACCCATGACTACCAGCGGTGACTGCTCTCTCCAGCAATTCTGTTGGAAAGGGGAAGGAAAAAATAGGGTGTTTGTTTAGAGGACACTTGGATTGGCTTGGTATATTTTTTTAAACAGAGTGATGTTAGGGTTTGCTAATAGCAATTTGTAAAGCGCTAACTATACGCAGAGGTCTCTTGGTGCCCTAAATGTATCTAGAAATAATTTCAGAAAAGATCAGGGTTGATTGGCTGCTATAGAAAGAGGAGTGCGAGTCAGTGCTTTGAGAATATTGGCTGTATTCAATCTTTTCTAGGGCGAGTGCCTATTGTGCTCTATAAACATGATACTGTGTCCCTATGAATTTCATCAAACATTGCTTTGCAACCTTACTTTCAAATTCCACTAAATATTGAATTGGAATATATAAATAATTCACACGGCCTACAGCAACTAAAGCCCGAACGTGTCTATCCTTAAAATTATATATGGCATCTGGAAACCATGGCTAGCGTTGTCAGCAGAGAGGGAAATAAAGCAGTTGTGTTGAGGCAGGCTCTTGTGCATATCTAATCAGTGAGGCAGTGCGACTTGTTATGTTCCCATCATGTGCAACAGTGAATAAGATCATTCAATTCACAAAAGATAACCTGATATGGCAGGCGTGAGCATTTTCGCCCTTTGCCTGTGCATGTTCCACTGAAACACGCTAAGTTCATGAGATTTGCAGCCATGGGAGTGGACATTCCCTGTGGCATTGCTACCAAGTTGTTTCAGAGAATGATTGTCTAATCTGATGTCCATTGCCCCTCTTTGTTTACTCCCAGAATCACATTGTCATGTTTATCTGCTTGCTGCTCACGCGCTGCCCTATCATTCCTGCCGATAAACCTTGATCCCTGATAGAGAGAGCACTTGTTAGCAGAGCACATTCAGTGAAAATACTTGTTGAGTCTGAAAGAAAATATGTAGAGTACTCTAAGCCACCTGAAAGGGCTTATATTATTAAGTTTTGTAATATTCCACTAGGAGGCGACTCTTTAGTTGAAAAGATTACAATGACAATAAAATGTATGCTTTGATTAATAAAGTGAAGAACAGAAAAAAAAGAGACAATGTGGGAGTAATTACAGACAATGAAGAACATAATTATTTTGAAAACTTCTGCAGGGAGCAGTGCTAATGCCATTTGCATAGTGAGCACTGTGGCACATGCAAAGGGCAGTGCAAAGTTTGTGTTGAAGAACTTGTTTCTCTAATGAATAATTAGATTGCTACTCATAATTTGTGAACTTTTCTTTTGTCGGTTTACTTTACACATACACAGTTGTGTAACCTAGTGTTCCTCCACAAAGGAAAATTAATTAATGGCTGTTGCTCGTAGTTGACTCCTGTGAGTGTTAAGTTGCGGGGGCATTTTGTGTTGTCTTACTCCATGCCTTCCCTCTTGCAGACACCTTCTAAGAATTCTGCTCAGTTTTCCTGTCTCCCGGGTAGCAGGCACACTCAAGCACTTGTAGCCAGATTGATAAACACATATTGCGATCGCAATAGCTGCAAATGAGCTATTGCGATCGCAATACCAAGAATCTCAATTCATGAAACCAAACCTGACCCAAATGCGAAATCGCAAAACATAAATTGCGACTTCGCAAAGATAATCGCAGAATCAAGGTGGAACCCCCAATGCGAATCGGATCGGAATCGGAGTTCCCAATGATTCTGCGATTCCAATTGCGAATTCGCAAAATAATCGCAAATGAAATGCATAAAATATCGCAAATAGCGAAAATCCTCAGAATCCGTTCCGTTACCAGCGGCAAGGACATGCTGCTGTGACTGGAAGTGCCCTCACTGGCATCATCCCCCCCACCTGCTTCACCATGGCCAGTCGGTTGCAGACTCTGCACAGCTGCTGTCACCTGTTCAAGGGCCCTGGCGACGACCTGGCAACATTGGACCATCTGCACCTGCATTGCAAGGGAGTGGCGGGAAAGTTGTGAGGTGGCATTTCCAATGATGTGATTGGACCTGGTGTAGGCTGACAGGCGGGTCAGCAGCTGGCAGTGGCGGCGGCGGGTGATATCCTGCTGGGATACCAGGATCTGGCTGTTCTCACGTACAGCTGCGGTCATGCCCTGCATGCATTCTGTGAGCTGGCCCACATTTTGCCCCGTTTTATGCAGCTGGAGGTGGATGGCTGCCAAGTGACGCGCCTGCTTCTGATGTACTGCGAGCATGCGGCGTTCAATGGCCAGGATCCCGTACATGTACCCCCCTGCCTGCGCTTGTTGAGGAGTCACGCTGCTGGCGCATCAGTCCGCTGGACTGGGATCTTACTGTGGCTGTGTGCCTTGTCTGCCTCCTGGCTGCTGGTGGTGTGGCCTGTGCCACTGCCATGGGTGTCACTTGGGATGGTTGCTGGGCACCTGTGGCTGCAGGGGTGGCCCTGTCCACATGTTGAGGTGGTGGTACTGCTGCTGGTGGCTGAGATGGTCCTGGTCCTGGTGCAGGTTGGCCCTCACCCTCGCTGGGTTGTTCAGACGCACCTGTGATGTAAAAGGGTGCATGATTACTGATATGTATCTTGCACATGAGATGTTGCTACATGCATGCAGGCTTGCATTCCCTGATTGGGTTTAGGAATTACTTTAAATTGACAGGTCTGGCTGGGTGGGGCTACCCGGGAATTTTGGTCACACTACAATTCTCATAATGCAATAGGGCATATCAGGTGTGCATGGCCTGCATTACTGGGGTTATCAAATAGCTAGCTCAGGAGTCATGGGCATTGTTAGGGGACGGGGTCGCAGTCGCATCGCACTTACCTTGGGATTGTTGGGTGGTTCGGGAGGAGTCCAGCTGGGTAACCCCCACGCAGGCTTCAGGATTTAGGGTGTCCTCCACAAGGTCTTCCAGTGGAGTGTTGGGTGCAGCAGTGGGCTCTCCTCCACCGGTGGTAAGTCGTTCCCGAAGCCTCTCAGCGATTCGCTCTTTGGCACGCCCTCTGAGGTCATACCACCTCTTTTTTAATTTGTCAATCGAGCGCTGGGTCACCCCGACTGAATTGACCTTTGCGTGGATGCGCAGCCAGATGCGGCGCTTGTCCGCCTCAGGCACCCTCCGGGAGTCTTACCAAAAAGGCTAGCATGGTCCTTACAGACTCCCTCAAAGAGGAACTCCAGTTCCTGCTCAGAGAATTTTATCTTCATCTTTCTTCCTGGGGCACTGCTCCCTGCTGCTTCCTGGGACATTTTGAGAGTTGTTAGTGTCCTGGTGTGGTGCTGCAAGTAGTCTGTAGTGGAGCTCTACCCAGTACTGCTTCCACTTTCAGGCTCAGTGATCAGAATGAGGGAGGGAACAGCCTACTTGCTGGTTGTGATGTCATCATTGGGCTCGATATGTGACTTCCCGTTTTTGCGATCTCGCAGTTAGCAATTTCTACATGGTCAACGGCCGAATCTGCGATTTTTATGGGATTTAGCGATAACCGCTATCGGCAATTGCGGCCGATTGCGATTCGCTTTTTGAAATCGCTTTTGTTGATGCATCCCATTCTGCGAATTCTAAATTGCAATTCGGTATTTTTCACAATTTAAAATTTCGCAGAATATGGGATTGATGCATCTGGGTGATAGTGAACTAGTAGAGTGGGAGTCGATATTCTTAAATATTATCCCTCGAGGCGTCCTTAGATTTCACCTTTTTCCCATCATTTCAGTTTAGTCATCTTTAGGCCCATAACACCCGGAGAGAATGGCACGTGAGCATGTGGTGGTGGGAGGGGGCAGACATCTATCATTTAATAGGTAAAGGGGGTGCACCACCCGCCTGGAAAACACAAAATAATTTTAAATGCCTGACAATAATTGACAGCTACCATAACCTGTTGTACAGCGTTTATTCAAAAACATATGTTAGCTTTAGTTAAGTAATACCAATGCATTTCCTTAAAAGTAACATTTTCTACTGGATGGTTAAATGGTGTATGTATCGGATTTCTGACTCTGCCATCTGCATGCCTTTTTTAGCCTGTAAAGATGAAGCCTCCTGAACTATGTTTTATGCTGTTTCAGTTGCTTTGCTAAAGTTTTCGGTCTGCTTTATGCTTACCCCCAGTGGGAACTGGTGGCTTCCTCTCCATTGGTCAGACTCAAAGGGCTCCTTGGAGCTTGTGACTCACTGACATCATCTTACTCAAGAAATGATATTATTTGGAAAGTATGATATTGGAGGGGAGTTAATAAACACTTGCATTTCATATCATATCACAATTCTCCGACTCCTAAGCAGTCTAAATAATGATACTCAATATACCAACTATGGAAACGTGGAAGTTTGAGCTGGCTTCGCCAAGTTTTGGAGCTTATCCTGCAGATTCCAGTAGGTGTCTATGGCAAGTCATGACTGAGGTCTTGCGCTCTCATGCGTCTATGATCATTAAACTGAAAACATTTCTGATTTCATAAAGAAGTTTTAGAAACATAAGTGAAAATCTTTATTTGCATTGTTAGTTAAAATCATTGCAATCAGCAGCGGCTCCTCCCCTATGGTCGAGGAGCATCGCCTCACCCGCCCGCAAGCCTCAAAATTTGAAAACTAAAATGATAATATAACCTGTTTCGTCCATTGAATGATGCTTGGGGGTTGGCCATCGTGGAGCAAGGCAGAAGGGAGAGTGGTGACCATGCCGTTTTGGCCGGCCGTTTAAGGGTAGGAGACAACAATCACAGGTACGCAGTCTACCTGGGAACGCAAATCGAGGGTGCTCAGTCTAATCTGGATTCTGTTCTCATGCATGAGAGTAGCGTAGGGATTGGCCGCAGGGAAGGCTGGAAGCCTGTGCTGCAGCGAAGAAGAAACAAAAGAGGGGCATTTTGGCGGGCACGATGCAACAGGTATGCTCTTTTTATTTTACTGTTTTTGGTCCGTTGTCTCCCACCTTATTTATCCCCGCCCGCCACTCCTACAGCACCCCTGCCACTTCTGATTGCAATTAAAAAGTGGATGAAAGAGGACGACAAATTTACGTCAATTCATCCAGACATTTGTTACAACCATCAAACCAGATAAGAACTAAGATTATACAGACCATGGCGTCGACAAAAAAAATCTTATGCAACTAAAAACTAAAATACATACAACAACAACTTCAAGGCACCAAGCAGACACAAATGATTTTCATCTGAATAATCCTTCGTGGTAAAATTAAAGTTGAACAGAGCCACTCTAGACTAGAGCAGCAAAAACATCTGATTTAAAGATGGCTCTCCCTTGAGTTGCAGCAGCTTAAACTGAACAAAAATGTAGAAGGGAAAAAGTGCTTATCAATACGGAAGGTTGAATAATCACCTCTTGTTGATGGGCCACTCGGCAATTGCTAGTCAATTTGTGCAAAGTCGCAAAATAGACATAAATATAGCCAGTTCAGACCAGTGCAGTGTAAACATTAAACTTAAAACGTTCCACCCGTTCGTCACGACAACTAACATTATGCAAAACCTTGGCAAATCGAGAGTTCATATCACCACAAAAGGTTTGGTTGTCTTCTCATGTCCCTTTTAAACAGAAGAAAGCGGTTGTCGGCAGGTCCTAATGTTGTTTTGGAAACATTTTACAGAAGCGACTACAGATCCACAAATCCATAATCATGGATATTCCTGGCATAACCTACTCTTTAATAAATAAGGATGTAAAGTCTAAGGTACAATTCTCCGTGGGCCAGATGCATCAACAAAGCATTTTGCGATTTCCTAATTCTGAATCCTTCCTTTTCGCAATAATAAAATCACAAAAGGAAATGCATGAAATTGTGTTTATCAATTTCTGCGATTTCTAGGGGTTCGCAAACGACCTACCTCATGTATTTTAATGAGGTAGGTCGCAATTTACGACCCCCTAGGAAATGCAACAATCACGGGGATGGTGGCCTGCAAGGGGTCAGCAGACCACCATGTCTGTGATTGCTTTTAAATAAAGCAATCTTTTTTTTTTGTAAAGCAGCCCGTTTTCTTAAAGGAAAACGAGCTGCTTTACAAAAGAGAAAATAAAAACTTTTCCTTTCATTTTTTAACAGCAGGCAGTGGTCCATAGTACCACTGCCTGCTTTTAGGCTTACCACCTATTCAAAGCAGGTGGTAAAATGCGAATATTGTGCGACCGCATTTTGGTCGCAAAACATTCATGCATACCGATGCAATTCCGTATTAGGAAGGGATGCCCTAAACAAGCCCCTTCCTAATAGCAAATCACACACGCATTTTGCGATTCAGTAACAGGTTACCAAATCCCAAATAGGGTTTGCTGCATCAGAATCGGCCATTTGCGAAGGCAAAAAATGCTTGCTGCATCTGGTCCTGTGTGTATTTGCATCAAGGGATCTCCATCACCCAAACGGGTGTGTTGGGGGCTTAGTGTGAGCAATTTGTTCAAGTATTCACTCTGCTGAGTATTAATCAGTGGAGAAAGGTAAAGCCCACCTACATTTTGCAAATGTGGCCCTTGGTTGAAGCTGTGAAGAACATGAATAAACTGTTAAAATATTGGGAATTTTTATTAGTTATATCTGTTAAATTAATAGTGATGCTGAGGGTAATGGGACACATACAGCTTGAAACCCAGACAGTAATCTGGGTTGTTTTTTTCCTGATTCCAGCCTTTCGCGTTACTGTCAGGATGTATTCATTTAATTATTGTAGCTCCTGATACAGCACTCAAGACCCTAAGCGCTTGATGTCAGAGCGATTTATAAAACTGTACTGGTTGAGGGGGTTGAAACCCTTCTGAAGCAGGAATAATTGTTGGGGTGAAGTCACAAGAAACCCCAAATTAACCTGTTCTTTATCTTTGGTGGCTTGGCACAAAAGCAGTCAGACTTAACTTAGAGGCAATGTGTAAAGTATGTGTGCAGCACTTCAAAGAGTAATAAAGTGAAAACACAACACATGAAAAATTCCTCACCAATTTTGAAAAAAAGTCAAATGAAATTAAATAATTTCAAATCAAAACCACAAACCAATCAGAAAACCAGACATGCAATTTTAAAGATTTAAGCAAAAACAACACTAGATATTAGGGGTGGGTGATAGATTCCATCCTGCTGGCGGAGGTCACAGAGTTTTGCCCACTCTGGGTTACACTTATAATGCAGAGTGCTGACAAAACTCTGCCAACCACTGTGTGGCAGAGGTTTTACTCATGCACTGCTCCCCTACATTAAGTTAGTAAGCATGAGTGAGAATTGGCATCCCCTAGCATGATTTATGGGCGCTAGTACGGTACCCGACAAGAGCTTCTTAATACCGTCGGTCACGGCCGGTTGCAGGCAGTCACAGCCGTTTTCAGTGAGAAAGCTTCCACTCAAGCAGAAAATGTATTCGAGCAGCAGCAAAGAAGCAGCACTCGCTTGTGCACTGCATGGTGCAGTTTGTGCTGATTTTCCAGCACGGTATAGACTGCTGGTGCTAAAAATCATCATGACATGCCAAATCCTCCTGCCGGCAAAATTCAGTGGAATCTAGCAGTGTCTTCACATAACTTCTTGGAATTCCATGGAGTGAAACTCTGTGAGTTCCTCCCACCCTACTGAAAACCACAAAGAGCCAACTCTGGTTATCTGGTCACGCCGCACCAGGACAAAATCACAAGTTTGGGTCGACCACAATGGAGCACAGTTGGTTCCAGGGACCTATTTAAGCCGGCTGAACAAGAGTATCATAAATCCTGGTTGCTGAGCATTGCAGAATCCCACGGCAAGGTTGCATTCCCAGGATCTGCAAACCTGTGGTATGAGGTTCTGCATCCTTGTTGAGGATGCCATTGACGAGGGGCTTGTGCTGCAAAGTCTTGCGTCCTGAAGCATCGTGCTCTGGCCTGTTCTGAAAACACTGCAGGGCTTGCGATGCAGAATCCTGTGTCGTCATCGAGGATGTCATCTACGAGGTTCTTGCGATGTGAAGGACTGTGCCACGGATGCATTGCGCCATGGTGGCTCATGGAAGGCTTGCGGATAGCAGTACAGAGCCTTACGCTACATGTGAACCATGCATCCCCCAATGCGGAATCTGGTGAGGTGATGAGGTGATGCATTGCACAACGGGTTCTAATACAGAGTTTCTAATCTGCAATGTGTTGCGCTGCAGCTTCGAGGTGATGGTTCTGCTGAGACCAAAGTTGGACTGGCAGAGAACCTTCAGACCCACTTGAAATGTCCAGGACTGGGGTGGATTCATTTGGGAGGGTAGAGGTCATAGCAGGCGGAGCCCAGGTGATGGATTTCTAGAAAACTAGCCCTTGGAGTCACTCTGGTAATCCTGGACTCAAGAAGCAGGTCCAGTCCTACACTCAGGCAGCAGGGCAGTAGGGTACCAAAGACAGCAGAGTGGCAGTCCTTCTTGCAGACTAGCACAACAGTCCTTCTTCTGAGATTCCACACAGGTCCAGGTGTGTACTGAAGAGCCATGTCTTAGGGTTCATTATTTATACCTGGTATTTACTTTGAAGTAGGGGAAGGTTCCGGAGGTTTCTACCCCCCTGATTTGGCAGTCATACCCTCCATCTCTGCCCTTACCCCTAGCTTGTCTGAGGTCACACAGGACCAGTGTGTAACCCTTTGTGAAAGTGCTAAGGCAGAGGCTTTCGGATGTGTAAGTGTGGTAGGTGACCTACTCATCAACCAAGAGATTGATCCATCCCGCCAACAACTATGGCCCTTTGTCTCACTGTTTGGGAGAAATACACAAAGACCAACTGCAAGCTACAACTAATCATATGACCCAGGAAACAGGATGCAGGCACCAAAAGGGTAGGAAAATGCCACTTTCTAAAAGAATCTCACAAATGCTAAAACTGATATCACTTCACACATTCATTTAAATCCATGATCATATAACCCAATTCTTATGATCACCATTTATTTACTCATTCTTATTAAAAAAACGTTTTGGTATAACATTCTCATATTTAGAAAAATACAGACAGCTTAATATGTTTTATTATACAGAGCAAACACAGTCAACAAACATAAAAGGCAGTTTCTTTTTGGGGGGAGGGATGCAATATAACACCCACGTGAAATATATACAAAAAAGAACATACAACAAATCATAGAAAAACCCTTATTCCAAATGTTTCTCAAGCCCAAGTTCAGATTTGTACACTGTCCCAGGAGCTTCCATTGTTTTCTTTAGTTCATAGCTCCTTATTAAATGGGTCAAAACCAAACCATGCCACATGGAGCTCAGGAGAAAAAAAAACTTCAATACTGAGTGTAGTAGAGTTCTCTTGTGTGTACTGAAATTCTTTTTTTTAAAGTAAAGCACTGACTGGACATTGATCTTATTAGCTGGTAGTAGTGTGTGCGCTGTATTCTAAATGTCTAAACTCACCTCACCTCTTTGAGTAAGCCTTGGACTGCTCTCTCTCACTACCCAGAGAGAGTAAAGTGCAGCAGAGGAGTACTTGGATATCCAGTTTTAGGTCCACTAGCACTGAGGCACCGGGAAACCAGCAGGGAACACTCTAGTTGATGCAATAGGAGCATAGTAACCCCAGAGTGCTCTGGTGCCCAAGAAACCAGGTCTAACAAGTTACAAAAAGTTTAATTGCTGCTGTCTAAAGGTGGAAAAAGCTAATCATTATATTAAAAAAGTTAAAACATGAAATGAAAGCAGAAACCAAATCAATGATTGGCCCACCAGTCTTAACACTGAAGTGAACACACTTTTTAGGTATGTGGGCTCATGTGTTTAAGCAAAAGTAATTGCTCACAGTGAAGAGTCCCAGTAGCTCTGAGGGATTAAGCAGTGTTTCTCAAGTCAGCTATGATGTAATGTGGTAATAACTGCATAAATCTGTGTTTATTAGTACAATTGTTCTAAATAATATGTTATTGTGTCACATTTATTTTCACCAGCATGATAAGAATATATGGCACATGAAGGACCACATAGCTAGGTTGTAACAAACATAGAAAACACTTTGACCTATAGCGCTTGGAAAACCTACAAAAGGAAGTATTAATAATTAGGAATATACAAGTACAAGGCTTTCTGATTACTAAAAACAGTATAGATCTAGGTTCCGACATGAAAGGTTCAGTGTGAAGTGAGCTTGACAGTTATCCTGGACCTTCAACAGTTGTTACTTTTTTAGACAAAATTCACCAGCTCTTCAGAGGAAGGAAAACCCAAAACTGACAAGGAAACAACAACATCAATGCCAATCCAAATGAAAAACAAACATTGAAACTGTCAAATCTGCCTTTGCTGTCAATGTTTGTGTTCTGACTGAGAGTGAAAAAGTATCTTAGAATTAGGTCTATCCTTCTGTCTGGATAATAATTAAGACTTTGGCGAGGCGACAATTGATAATGGCAATAAACTTTTATAATGATAAGGACATCAAAATTGAGTGACTATTCCAAAATAACTACCAAGCCCAAAAAAGCATTGGCTGCCATAGATCCCTCATCTATACTACAAAGAAATGTGTTGGTTAGTTTTGAAGTTGTGTGTACACTACACAGCCTTTCAAATGAGAAAGAAGAGAATGCGACTGCAGTCTCAGATGCAGACATTAGAGAAATTATGCTACAAAAACTATGATTTCCACCGATGAGTGGGGCCAGTGTCTTGAAATGTAAGTCCATTTATTTACCTTCAACGCCATAGAATGCATTGGACACATTCCATAAGGTGTCAGTGATTGAGTTGAAGGAACATCAGAAAAGTAAAAGTCATTGTATGAACAATTTATCATAATCTACATGGAAATCACTCAGAGACTTCTGCTCCGGTGATTCTATTACTATGAACCCCTTTGAGGGGGAACAATTTGATTATGTCTCGAAACTTTAATATCGAGGACGTTCATAGACATTTGAATAATGCTAGTTTTGATACCCCAGTCCCATGCAGACAAATTGAGAAATTATCAAGGGATAACATATCACGATCTATTGACTGGCTGAAGGAGCAAAGGATTATTAGAAATAGAAGAATACCAATATTTAATATGTGAATTTCCCAGATTACAAACCTTTTATCTTCTATAAAAGATACATAATATAGAAACCCTCCACTGTTCCTTCCACTGGCAGCCTATTGGAAGTAACTTGAGCATATGCCTATTACAATTTGAAAAACATTAACCCCATTTCCTCCAAAATAGCACCACTTTAAAAAAAAAAGAAAATGTCATGATATGAATTGAAAACCTGACTTTTCGATAATGACATTAGATATAAACAGCCAGTTTACCAGCATTAGATACCAAATGATATCCAAATTTGTATCCACTTTTAGTGGACCCTTCCTATAATTTAGGTATAACACACCCAAGTGCTATCATCTATTAATAGAGTCTGCCTTTAAAATATATTTTTTGTTTCCAGAAACCCTTTATAGGTAATGCATAAAAACAGCTATGGGTACCTTTTTTGCCCCCAGCTATGCCAATTTTTGCATGGGCTGGTGAGAGGAGCAGATGATACGGTTTTGTAATCTGGAACTCCACACAGCACATAGCATGTTATGGTTGAGGTATGCTAAAGACCACTTTTTTTATTTGGAGTGAAAGTGAAATTCCAGCAAATAAATCTGTGAGATATTTGAACACAAATAACTTGATCCTCAAATTTACTATAAATATACATTCCACTTGAATAAAGTACTTGGTTGTTAGAGTTGAAATACCATTGAAACATCACGGTTTTGTAATTCCTTTGCTGGGAACATCATCATACATGCCCTTAGTAGGCACCCACCAAACTTAAAATTGGGTATTCCAAACACAGAGAGAATACATGCTAGAAAAAATTGTAGCTTGGACGATAACTTTTAAAATGAGAAATCAGTTATTCTAATTTGCTTTAAAGTTTGAGGCAACCCCTCATCGAGTTTAAACAAGAATCATTAGGTACCTCAACCTAGTCATATTAGAAGATGAGAGAATGGCAGATATTTCCCATACCTCAGTAAGATATGTCTTCACCAATAATTAAACAATCTCCAATGTATATAGCTTTATTAAGGAAACACTGGGAAGCACTTAAAAGTAATCCTGTGATTGGAAAGTCCTCCCAGATAACCCGAAGGTAACCTATCATAGAGCAAAAATATTAAAGGACAATTTGTTTAAGAGTCATTTTGCAGATAACTTGATTGCAGAACACAGAGGGTTTCTTCATCACAATGATTGCAAAGCTTGTAGAAACAGCAAGAATATCATGCAATACAAAGGGCCTAGTAATCAAACCAAAAGCATCACAAAATTCATGATTTGCACTATAAATCATGTTATTTTTCTTTTGACAAATAATTTTCCTAATTCACACTTAGGTAGTACAATATTTGCAGCAATGGAAAGAATATTAGAACACCTCAGAGCCCTTAAAAATGTGAACAAAGCTTACCTTACGGCAAGACATTTTGCTGAATACCACATTTGCATGTGTGATCTTGCAGTGTTGTGCCACAAAGCATGTCACAAGACATCCCCAGTGTGGTGAAAGGACACTACAATTGAGAGGAATAACATTTAGGTACATTATTGAATTAGAGACCCTGTTCCCAGAGGGTTTGAATTTGATGAAAAGTTAACAGTACATTTATAATAGGAAATTTGTCATTACTGCCTTTAATTATTGCATTACCACATCATGACCAGTTAGGTATTTTACCTGTTTTTTATTATCATTTTGTTGTTGTGTTTATATTAGGGTGTTCAAGTGTATCAATCCCAGAAGTGACTGAGAGACTGCAATATGGAAATGTGAAAATGTTTACCTCTTTGCACAGCAAAAATATTCAATTTATGATTTGAAAACTAGTATGATATTTGCATAGGGGTGTCAGGTTGTGAAGATATTTTTTTAACACCCATATAACCATTGTGATCAAGACACAGAAAAAGATTAGGTCGTTGTCATTTGTTGTCTAATAAATGTAGGTCAACTTGAATACATTTCTGTACCATGCCAAGATATGATATCATATTATTGATGTTGGAGAATATATAGAGACAGGTTTGAGACCGGATAACATACCCTTAGTCACACATATGCATGATAAGCACTATGTCACTGATAGTTAGGGGATCAGTCATAACACCACAACATTATTGGATTGCACACTGATTTATCAAGCATTTATTATGTTATAATATGGCCACCACAGATCGGTTTTTATCAGCACTTAACCGAACCACACTGGATACATTTTTTCAAACTTAGTCTGTATATTCTGCTGAATGTTTGATTACAAAATGAGTTTCCAAATAATATTGATTGGTATTGCAGAGATATGTGGAAAAGTATGTTTTTCATTTTTAGTACAATCTAGCAAAATTACATTAAGGCCAAAAACTACTGAAAATCATAAGTTATGTTTATGAACGCAATCCATAACTCACACACCAAGTGCAATGCTCCTGACCTCACCATAAGGAAACTGATGCAATTGCAAATGTAAGAAATCATCTTACCAATTAAATTACACATCACATAATCCTTATAACATTAACAGAGACTACCATGAATGTAGTAACATTAATTGGTTTAATTAAGTGTTATTCTTTAATAACATTTTACTTTTAGGTGTTATTATTTATGATTATAAATATAGTGAGGTCATAAGCATTGCATTTGGTGCATGAGTCATTGTTTCCATGGCTATTATGTGAGGTATGGATTGTGCTCTTAACCATAACTTGCAAATTACACACATTTTGTCAGTTTCATTTTGCAGCTACAACTGCACTTAATTTGTGTTTAAGTGATTTTTTTGCCTATATATTTTTATTGTGGTATGAATTAGCAATTACAAATTAAAATCTTAACTGTCCCACATTCTCCCCTCCCCCTCTAGCTAATTTTGAAGTTTGTTTAACGATATATTGAGGTGCTCTAACTAAAGCAGACCATAACTTCACTTAAAACTTATTTATTTCAGTGATTGTTTTTGGTCATATCCCACATCCAAGTGTTCCCTGTGCCCAAATCACAGCTGTAGGAGTTAGATACAGGGCATGCACCAAAGCCTATTTAGGCAGCCAACATCCGCCACTGACTCCCAGTCAAAAAAAAATCACCTTCAAGCTCCTCACACAAGCCTACAAAGCCCTACATGATGCGGGACAACCTCGCATTCTATGTAAACACCAGCGACCTCCACTCTGCCCAACTGGCACTGGCTACCGTCTCACTTATCCGTAGTACCAGAGCAGGAGGAAAATCCTTCTCCTACCTTGCAGCTAAGACCTGAAACACCCTGCCTCTCCACCTTAGACAATCACTGTTGCTGCCTCAATTTAGGAAGGACGGCATGTCCTGGTTCTTTGACTGAACCACAGTGCCTCAAAGAACCTGCAGCTCCCCTTTCCCAGTGCCTTGAGACCCTTACGGGTAAGTAGTCATGCTTTAAAAGCCATTGATTGATCACAGGGAACTAAAAAATATAAAAAATATTTCATGGTTGCCTGTGCAATATGGATTTTATTGTCATAATGACAGCCAGCAAACCACTATGCTGAGCTTTAACAATGTCTGGGTTGCTAGGATTAAGAGGCGTGGAAGACAAAATTATGCAACAAAGTTTTCTAAATTATGTGAAAAAGAATGCAAATTTTGTGGCACATTCTCTGGAAGTATTATTTTCATCTATTAGAGGTAGAAATATTATTGTTGGTGAAGTAAATTTAGAATTATGTAGTACACATTGCAGCCAAAGCATTGAATCTTAAGCTATTTTTTATCAACATTTTGTTCAAGAAAGATAATCACAATTTAACATTCTAATTTCAATCAACGCCCATTGTTAACAAATAACAAAAAATGTATACAATGGTTTCCACATACAGGGCCACAGGAATTATGCTACTGAGGAGGATCAAATTATGCGGCAGAGTTGACTACATTATGTGGGATAAAATGACAAATTATGCGGTGTTATGTGGCACATATTGTTGTAGTATTATTTCATTATTTGAACATTTTTACACACGTAAACACTGTTTGGGAAAAGGTTTCACTTCTCAAGTAGCAGTTTAATACCCAAATACTCAACTGAAATATGGCAGTCAACCTAAGCAAAGGGCCTCTCACTGTCCAGCAACACATGTAGCCACATTTTAAATACTTTTGATCCATTTGAACTAGAAACATTTTTTTGTTGTCAAAATCGGCAAATCATGAAGCAGGTGATGGATTATGCAGCACATGTGGCAAGTCCAATAATTATGCAGAAAGCGCAGTACCTTCAGGACAGGATTATTAGAGTGGCCTTCAGCCTTGTGCTTTAAGTCACCAGAACCTCTCAATGGCAATATTGGACCAAATTACACAGTTCCCTTTATGTATTCTATAAATGGAATGATTTATTTGGGCTAACATAATGCTTATGAAACAACTAAACTGCTTTTCGGCCACACTTAAAATCTGTGATAATGCCAAAAATAAACATAAGTGAACTCCAGGTAATTTGGCTATGGAAGTGGGCATGCATAAGATAGCTACATCTAAAAATACACCCACTCTGTCATTGCTAAATCGACATTTTACCTACAAGAAACACTCAAAAATGGGCATTAGCCTAATGCAATTAGCGATACTGTACATAATTAATTGGGCTCTCTGTGAAGAAAATATGCACATTAGATTAATTGCCGAGAAAAGCAACATGTCTGTTGTCAGCTTGGAGTCAGCAATTCATCTAGTAAATTGACTAGCACACTTTAATATTAGCATTACCTAATGTATGTACTTTCTAAGTACATAATCAATGATGACATTCATCACTTTAAAGTAAACCCAGTGCACTTAAAGAGTTTTTATTTGATTCAATGGTCGCAGAGAAACAAATGAATGATTATTTTATAATTATTTGTAGCCCTATATCGAAGTCATTTTCAGTCGTGTGGCGGATGGCTATATTAATAAAACACTTCCTCTACATCTGGTTCCTTCACTTTATTAATGGCTTACAACACTTTAGCAGAATTAATTCTTTCAATACCGGTTTTATAAATAGTGGCATCAGGAGTGGCTCCTACAGGTAAGAGCAGTGTGGTGGGGAGGGGTGGGGGAGTCGTATGTTGACTCCACCCCCACCCCACCCAACTGCTCTGAATTGCACGGCCGCTCCTGAGTGGCATCAGGCCAGAAAGAGGAAATTCTCACCTGTCTGTACATCATTCCATTCTTCTCCTGCTCAATCTTTTCCAAAAGTGTTTTGTTGAACAGAGATTGCTCTGAACTACAATTTAAACAACTTTTATTGTCACACTCAACTGCTAAGGTGATCTATTCATGTTATGTTATTAAAATGTATAAAGCGTACGAATACCAAACGGTGTCTTGGCGCTAGCAGTCCTGAGTGAGCTGGAACCTCTATTTGTTAAATAGCTAGGTTTAGAGAGCTTTCCTGAAGGATGTCAAAGAAGGGAGACTTCTGATGGAAATGGGGAGGCTATTCCAGAGCTTTGTAGCCCCCACTGTGAAACTTCTGCCACCCCAGTTGGACTTACAAAATTTGGGAGGGAGCATCTGTTTCGCCTCTTCCGAACAGAGGCATCTATTTGGAGAAACCAGTGCTGTGACCGCCTCAAGAACTGAGGACTGGAACGCATACTGCCTTATGTGTAATGCATAACACTTTGAACTTAATACGACTTTTAACTGGAAGCCAGTGCAGTTTCTGAAGATGCTTTCCCACTGATTGAAATTTGGGGATCCCTAACAGAAGCCTTGCTGCAGCATTCTGAATCATCTAATCGTCTGTATCTTATGTGTTGGAAATGGCCCTTTTTGCAGGATTTTCCCCAAACTTTTTGCTTCTTCCTCCCTTGTTTTTCCTGACCTGTGGTTGTTGGTTATAGAACTCTCGGCACTTTGCCACTGCTGATCAGTGCTGAAGTGCATATGCTCTCCCTGTAAATTGATATGATGATTGGTTATGCATGATTGACATATTTGTTTTACCAGTACGTCCCTAGTAAAGTGCACTGAGTGTGCCAGGGAAAGTGTTTCAAATGCTACTAGTGGGCCTGCAGCACTGATTGTGCCACCCACATGAGTAGCCCTAAAATGGTGTCTCAGGCCTGCCACCGCAGTGCCTGTGCGCAGTCTGTGAACTGCCATGTTGTCCTGGCCAGTGTACTCACTGACCCGGCCTGACCCTTCCTTTTTCTAACACATTGGACACCCCTATTGATAGAACTGGGGGTCTCTAGTTGGCAGAGGTAGGTACCACTGTCCAAATAGGGGCCCTTGCTTCTAGTCAGGGTGAGGAGGAAACACTCTTTAGATAACCTCTGCTCACCCCCTTGGTAGCTTGGCACAAGCAGTCAGGCTTATCAAATAGCAATGTGTAAAGTATTTGTACCAACACTCACTGTAACACAGTGAAAACACCACAAACTGACTCCACAACAGTTTAGAAAAATAAAGGTATTTTATCTAAACTACACAAGACCAAAACGACAAAAATCCAACATACACAGATCAAGAATATGGTTGCAAAAGAGTTCTTAAGGTTGCGATAAAATAATCCACAGTTGCGTGAAAAGTTCACAGTTGCGTCACGCTTAACCAACAATACCTTTTAAATAATACAAAGTTCCAAAGTGGAAGCTGGTGCGGTGGAAAACAAGAGATGCGTTGCTCCTGAGACCCTGGGGAGGCGATGCGACAACCCCGCTGCAGCAGCGGGTGTGTTGCAACGAATCCGGTCTTTAGGGGGAGGAAGGCGTACTTTTATGGATTTCGGTGCGTAGGTTCCGTACGAAGTTTTCTCTCGCAAAGGCACGATGCAATGATCTTTGGAGTTGCGAGGATCGCCGGGGCGACGATGCGCGGACCAGCGGTGATCTCTCTCTCGCAGCTACTCGATGCGATTGCTTCTGCGATGTCAATAGCAGCGATGTGATGCGGTCCTCAAGCAAGTGGTGCGGCGATCTCACCCAGCGATGACAGGCTCTGCGATGACACTCGCATCAGTGGTAGTCTTCCTGCACCGGTTTGGTGCGTCCCGCAACCGAAGGATGCGACGGTTCTGGCAGCGGCAACAGGCACTGCGCCGATCTCGGCCTTTGTACTGGCGGGAATTTCCTCGCACTGCCGGGGATGCGCGCTCCGCAAGCGAGTGATGCAACAAGACTTGCAGAAAGTCTTTAAAAGCTTGGTTTCAAGCTTCCCAACACAGGTACAACTTCCAGAGTCACCACAACTGGCCCAAGCACTCTAGGAAGGACAGAACACTCTCAGTAGAGTTCAGGGAAGTTGGGGGTGAAGTCCTTTTGTTCCCGGGACTTCATAACAGGGAGCCAGCTCTCTCTCAGGCCCTTGGAGATTCCTTCAAGCAAGGGGACACAGCATAAAGCAAAGTCCTTCCCCTCTCCTTGGCAGCAAAGCAAGAGCAGGTCAGTCCAGCAGAGCAACAGCAGGACAGTCTTCCTTCTTCAGTTTCAGCTTTCTCCTTGGCAGAGGTTCCTTCTTGATTCCAGGATGATCTAATTTTCTGTTGTCAAGGGTCCTGTACTTATACCCCTAAAAGTCTTTGTTCTCTTTGTGCAAGTGGGCCCTGAGCCCGGTCTGAACCAGTTCTGGGTGTTCCTTGAGCACTTTGTTTTCCTGGCTTCTCCTTTCCTTTCAGAGTGAGGGGCAGGGTCGTCAGCCGCCCAGCAGGAGGTGGAGCCGGCATTGTGGAATGCAGGCACAGCCCTATTCAGGCCCAGGTGCTATCTCCTCCCACCACTTAAGTTGCAAATGCAGTCTTTAAGCCTAGGGCTGACTCAGCCAGCCTCCTGGGGAATCCCAGCCCCTGTCACTCTCAAATCAGACAGTCAATTCACAAACAGGCCTAGGCACATAGAAAGGTCAGACAAGAGAACAGCAACTTTCTAAAAGTGCTGTTCTCATACACAGGATTTAAAAACAACCTTTCCTAAAAGATGTGTTATTAAATTCTGAGTTCAGGGATACTAGACTTTTATGTCCTATCTTGCTCCTATGGGAAGATATGTTGGTAGCCACTGTAGCCAGCATCCCCCATGATAGCCTATGGGGCAAGACAGCCTTACAATAGTGAAAAACGAAAATGGCTGTAATTCACTACCAGAGCATGTCACCTGCACACGTACATGCTCTACCTTTCACATACACTGCACCCTGCCCAGGGGGGTACCTTGGGCCTTCCATAGGGATGACCAATGTGCACAGAAAGGGAAGGGTTAGGCCGGGTCAGTGGGGACACTGACCAGGAGGACATGGCAGTTCACAGACTGCACACAGGCACTGCGGTGACAGGCCTGAGACACCATTTTAGGGCTACTCATGTGGGTGTCACAATCAGTGCTGCAGGCCCACTCGTAGTATTTGTATCACCAGACCTGGCACACTCAGTGCACTTTACTAAGGACTTCTTGGTGATACAAATATGCCAATTATGTGTATCCAATCACAATAACAATTTATACAGAAAGCATATGCACTTTAGCACTGATCAGCAGTGGTAAAGTGTGCAGAGTCCTATTGCCAAGAGCCACAGGTCAGGAAAAATAAGGGAGGAAGAAGCAAAAAGTTTGGGGATAACCATGCAAGAAGAGCCAATTCCAACACCTATGGTAGGCCCAAGGTACCCCCCTGGATAGGGTGCAGTGTAGGTGAAATGTAGGACATGTACTAGTGTGGTTGACATGTTCTCTTAGTGAAATACTGCAAATTTCGTTTTTCACTATTGAACGGCCATCCTACCCACAGGATAGAATGGGGACTGCTGGGTCCCAGGTGTACCCGCATATCTCACCTTCGGAGCAAGATGTGAAGCTGAAGGCTGGTATCCCTGAACTCAGAATTTGATAACGCATCTTTTAGAAAAGATGGTTTTTAAATTCTGTGTTTGAAAATAGCACTTTTAGAAAGTGGCTATTTTCCTGTTCAACCTTTCTGTGTGCCTGTGCCTGTTTGTAAATTGACTGTCTGGTTTGTGAGTGGCAGGGGCTGGGGGTGGCTTCAGGGGACTGGGTGAGTCAGCACTAGGCTGAGTATGCCCATCTGCATGTAGAGTGGTGGGGAGGAGTTGCACCTAGGCCTGAATAGGACTCTGCTCACCTTCCACAATGCTGGCTCCACCTTCTGCGGTGTGTCTGATGGCCCTGGCCCACACTCACAAAGGAAGAAGACATATCCTGGGAGAGGGCACCTAGAACTGGTTTGGACTGGATCCTGGACTCCTCACACAAGTAAGAACAAAGACTTTTGTGCTAAACAGGAGATCCTCCGAATGCAGTACTGAGCCTGCATGTTTTAGTATTTATTTCCACACTGGTTACGTTTGCAATTACTGCAGCACTCAGATCGGGTGCGGTGCCCTGCAGCTGAACCACGCTGCTAACAATTCCCACACAATTCCTCCAGCTGGAGAAAACAAACTGGTCCCACTCCACAGGTCGTTTTTGCAATTTTTCTTTTATTTTCTTACATTCTCTTAGATTGCGGCAAAGGGCAGATGTTAAGATCTACGCGTTTCGGTATATCCAAATACCTTGCGTGAGCGTGATCGTGAGCAAGGTATTTGGATATATATCGAAATGCGTAGGGGATACAATTCATACTGTTTTGCAAAATGTATGAAATAGGGTGTGAAGGTGCTTTAGGCAGACCACAATGGCCAAAAGAAGAAAGAAGATACAGGAATATATTACTGCCCACAGAAATTATCTGCACCATTCTCAATGATTCCAGGGAAGGTCTGCTTTATTAAGTGAATTGCTTCAGTGATAAACAGTAAGCCATAATCCAAAGAATTGATCACTTCTCCGTGTAATACATGTCTTGATGTTCACAAAAGGAAAATGTCTGATATCTCGATGGATGACTAACTTCAATATCAAGATTTGTAGCTCGCTAAAGAGTGACCAAGTACTAGTCATGGTCCAGCATTGGATGGCGGATCACACAGATAAATTAAGGGCCATATTCAGACTGAGACAGATGTTATACTTTGTCAGACCATGGTAAATATCCTTTCTACAGTATTACAAGTGGGGTAGGCTATAATGCACTTCAATATGCAAACAAAATATCCACAATGTCTTGATGGAGTATCTAATCAGCCATACTCTAAATAAGTCATGTTCTGTACATCCTGCCCACTGTTTCACCAATTCAGAGACAAGACACAGGGCTGCACTTACATCTGAAAGAACATTGATGTGTTGGGCAAAGACAGAGTTACGAAAAGCTGTTGTTACACTGTACTTTTGAAATCTGCTGCACAAACAGGGATGGTGAGAAAAGAGGGGTGGGGTAGCCATATTTGTGAGTGATTCATGGGAGATCTCCACTACAGAGCTGAGAAATATGGGCTTGATTGAAGGTCTGAATTTCTGTATAAAACCGGTTCCATCACCTCCTTTGCTGGACTTTTGATGTACAGACCACCAGACTGCCCACCCAGTCTAACCCCAGATCTATGCAACTTCATTGCCCGAAGTCACTGCAGTATTCCAACTATACGGTGCTAGGAGATTTTAACCTACATATCAATGATCCCGGCTGCACTCATGCTACTCAGCTCACCATGTCACTTAATGGAGCGAATCTTACACAGCATGTAAAATCCCCCACTCACTGGGCAGGCCATACCTTAGACTTATTGTTCTCAAACATGCAGTCCTTGGTAGCCGAGACCCCGCATCAATTGGTCTGAACTGACCACTGCTTGGTCCCTTTCTCATTCAGTTTGGAAAAAGTACAACCAGGTGGAGAAATCCGCAATATGCCTAAAAGAAATTGTAAGAAGCTAACAGCAGAGACCCTTGGTCCAGTACTGCGGGAGAGTAAATTGCAACTAACTAGCGACCTAATGCAGACACGCTCGCATTGATCAGGTGGATCTCTGCCGACCTGGACACCAACGCGCCATCCAGATTAGTTAGAATCTTGGGAAAATCTTCATCTGCCCCCTGGTTGTCTAAGAATCTCAGAGTGGAAAAAAGTAGATGTAAAAAAAAAGGTGCGCCTTTGTAGAAAAGATTATAGCCCAATGGCCAAACTGGCACATAAGAAAGCTCTAATAGAGTTCCACAAATAGATGACGGTGGCAAGAAGGGACTACTTTGTGAAGTGTATTAACAGCAGAAATCTTTAGAATAGTCAGCTCCTTCACCAAGCCTGCAGAGCTTAAGAGCAAGATACAGCAGTCCCCCTCATTGTGTATGAAGTTATCAGACTTTTTTGAGAATAAAATCCTGAAAGCCAATGACACATTCATGACAGAGGTGGAGACAGCTAAAACAGAAGTACTGGGAATCCAAATATAGAGGATACTTTTTCGGAATTCCTCCCTATGTCCTAACAGGACCCCTGGCGGATATCCTGAGATGTAAGGTCGGGGTCCCCAGAGGATCCATTCCCCCAAAAGAACTTAAGCTGAATGCAGAGAAGACAGAGGTCTTGTTCTTCGGTAAGGCATCTCCTCCGTCAGCTGAACTTTGGTGGCCGGCGGAAATGGGCCTGCCACCTACCCAGGAACATGGCAAAAAACCTGGGCGTAAAATGGGAAACAGATATTTTGTTCGATCCCAAGTATGTCACATAGCAGCCTCATGCTTCGGTAAGTTGAGAAGTTTGAGGACATTTCTACATCTATTGCCAGAGGACTGCCGCAGAGTCATAGTCCGTGTCACAGTGACATCTTGGCTAGACTATGCAAAGTGTCTATACCGGATTACCCGCCTATCTGACTAAGAGATTGCAGATGGTACAAAATGCGGCTGCAAGATTAATTAGACGAGTACCGCATCTCTCCGCATATAAGACAGCTCCATTGGCTACTGGTAATGAAAAGGAAACAAAGCCCTGACCATGGCCTTTCGGGCACTGCATGGCAGAAATCCTAGCTACCTTAAACATCGGTTATGCCTCTACCAACAAAAATGATCATTGAACTCTCAGCACCTGCTCTGTGAACCTCACTATGCATGGTCACGCATAGGAGGCGGATCCTTCACGGTGGTGATGGCAAGATTGTGGAAATCCTTGCCTACCAACATGTGCCTGATCCAATCTGAACTTGAGTTCAGAAAGATCTTGACGTCTTGGCTTTTTAGCCAAAGCTAGAATTTTGGTTATCCACCTCTCCTGCTTGCCTGCTAAAGCGCAGGGACACCTCTGTTTGAGGTGGCTCTTGCAATCAAATACAGATATTATTATTATTATTATTATTATTATTATTATTATTATTATTATTATTATTATTATTATTATTATTATTATTATTAATATTATTATTATTATTATTATTATTACTAAAATGCAACACCAGTCCATGTTCTGATTTTGCAGGGCTTCTGCACCAACATGAGAACTCTGAGCAGTGTCTGACTTTTTAACAAACCTTCAAAACGCATCATGTACTACCCCATACAAGGTTTTTATCTAATGAAACCGCACAGTCCAGTGTTGAAAAATTGTAATTTTGAATTGCAGAAAGTTCTGCTCCAAGAGCACAGCTTATGGCAAAAATCTAGGAATGCCACACTCCCTCCTCCGGTCCCATAGCTAGCTGCCCTAGTCAATGGTCGGTGAGGTTATATTATGTGATAGGAGCTCACTTGGGTGTTTAGCCCAGATCGCTTTGCATTCTGGCACTTGTTCTTTCGGTGGTTTTGATTGAAAGTAATTTTGGAGACCCAGATTACAAAGTACTGACAGATAAAAAAGAATGGCTAAAGATACTGTGTACTTCATTGGACTATTTGATATCTGTATAATTTTGCTTCCCCTCCTTAGCTACATATATTACCACCCTTGCACTGACAGTACCCAGCAAGCCCACCCTCCCTGCACCTTCTGTAGACACATGCTGGTACCATTTGGAAGCAGGAAAGAGGGAGGTTTTCAAATATAAATTGCAGGATAAAGAAGTATATTATAGCCATTTTTGGCCATAAAAAGTGTGATTCTCTCACCTGAATTGGGTGTATTGGAATATATATGGTCGAACCTAGTCCCCCCACTCCATAATTGTTGAGAACCTTATGCGCTCGGCTAACCAGTTCCTCCCTACAATGACCCTCTCTGCAAAGACTGCACTATCTCACTTGTCCCTTGCGCTAACCAACACAAGGGCATAGGAGTCAATACCTTTCTGGAGAGGAGACACCAGATCCCACAAATAGTCATTTTCGCAAGTAATTCTGGATAGCACCCACACATTTACTTGCATAGGCACACACACTTTCCTGTCAGAGTTATTGCAGTAAGGGCTAATCTTCTCACATCTGTGCCCCATAGTGTGAGAAGAATCATAATTCCCGAACACTCACAACAAATAATTAAAATTATAACAACACTTAAAAGGCAGGTTATTCAATGCAACTTTAATCTACATATATTACCTTCCTTGTCCATTATATATCTTTATATGTATTACTTTGCTTCTAATTCAGCATATCCAGTGCACTACTATCTCACCCTAAATCTCTTGCATCACTGTGACTCATCTCAAACCTCATTCTACAACTCTTTCCAATGCACTACCCTACTTCTCACCCTATACCTCTCTAAATATACCCTCCACCTCCACTCTCTCATTCATCCCAAATCCCATACCACTACTATGATCCCCAAAATAACGCTTTCTCGACTCTTCTCTCCTCTACCTACCTAAGTACTTTGCTTACTTCTCCCCTGAGGCGGAAGCCGGGGGTTCTAATCGCTGTATATATTTTAAATAGCCCGTTTTTAACATACCACTATTGTAAGCGCTTCTCGAGTGCAAGATTAGCATTGCACCGAGGCGCGCTCCACTCACCCTTTTCATCCCGGCGTGGCCGACAAGGGGCTGACGACGCGGGCAAAGGCGCCATCTTGGAGGGAGAAAGGGTTGGCGGTCCAGTTGCAGGACGCCTCCCGGATATTTAAGGAGTGGTGCCTGGTAAACGGTGTACTTTGTTTACTTCTCCCCTGAGGCGGAAGCCGGGGGTTCTAATCTCTATCCCTAAACTGTGGTGAATTTGTGGTGATATTTTTAGAACGCTGTATATATTTTAAATAGCCCGTTTTTAACATACCACTATTGTAAGCGCTTCTCGAGTGCAAGATTAGCATTGCACCGAGGCGCGCTCCACTCACCCTTTCATCCCGGCGTGGCCGACTAGGGGCTGACGACGAGGGGTAAAGGCGCCATCTTGGAGGGAGAAAGGGTTGGCGGTCCAGTTGCAGGACGCCTCCCACCCTCCTCTAGAGAGTATAAAATGATGATGCCTTTCCGTCCACGCAGCGGGCGGGCGCAGCGGGCGCGCCGATGGCGCGCCGAAGGCGCGCCAAAGGCAAGCTCGTCTGCGCCCGTCCGCGCCGGACACGGGCCTAGGGCCACCACCCCTGGTTCCCCTGAAATAACCCGCCTTCCTCCCTATACACCCTCAATGCTGACCGACCTACGTCCACGACCTATGGATAGATGTACCAGATATAGTCTGGATTCTACATTACACACCACCTTTTTAGAATGTAAGCACTGTCAGGCTTCCATTCCCTTTTTAAACAAACCTGAGGAAAGTTATAATCAAAGACAGGCGACACGAAAAACTATATTAGCCCTCATTAATGTCCGCTCTCTGGCAAAACACAGGCAAGAAATAGCTGACCTTCTTCTAGACAGGAACATTGATATAATGTTCCTGACTGAGACCTGGATGGATAAATCATCAGACCCAGATCTTGTGATAGCCGTCCCTAATGGATTCAAAGCTTATAGACAGGACAGACAAAGCAAAAGAGGAGGTGGGATAGCCATAATCGCCCGAGACACATGCAAAATTCGAACCTCACCAATACCCACTATGACATGTGAGGCGCTACAGTTTGCATATTTACCTGTCCCCGTCATATAACTTTAGAGGCATGCTATTGTATAGACGACCTGAAATCCGTTCTGGATTTCTCACAGAGGTTGCCACTATCTTGGAATCCCTTGCAACCGAGAAGTCTATAACAGTGTTGGGAGACTTTAACTTCCATCTGGACAGTAATGGGGATAAAGACACCTTGACCCTTCTGTCAGAGATGGAGGTTTTTGGGCTCTCGCAGCTGGTGGCTGGACCTACCCATGCTGCAGGGCATACTCTAGACGGTATTTTTACCAATCTGGAAGGTCTGCAAATTACCGATGTCCTCCCTATGACTTGGACTGACCACCACTTGGTCTTAGGAACAATAAAGACTAACGAAGCACCTATTCCTAAAGCATCCCCCCTTAGACGTGAACCTTTCAAAGTTTGGAAAGATATTAACATTCCGAACCTTAAGGTATCATTAGACAACTCTAAACCAACACTGTCCACTGATCCAGAAATAGCAACAAAGCAATATCAAGCTTGGCTGGATCACGCCACTAACAAATTAGTACCGGTTAAACTCATATCTAGAAACAGGAACTCCCCTTCAGCGCCTTGGTATTCTGAGGAACTAAGAAAACATAAACAGCTTTGTAGAAACAAAGAAAGGCACTGGAGGAAAAACTATGACGATGAAAGTAAACATAACTATAAAGAACTCCTAACCCAGTACAAATCCTTGATCATGGAGGCCAAAAAAAAGTACTTCAAGGATCAAATTGAAAGCGCAAAAAACTCCAATAAAAGGCTCTATGAGATAACCAAGCAGTTGGCAGGAAATGCCCCTGACCTTAACCCTCCAACATCACAAAGCTTTTGTGACTCATTAGCATCTTACTTTTTTACAAAAGTGAATGATATTTATTCTGCATTCACTTCTTCTGCCAATCATAGCACTAACGAAATAAATATGCCACCTACTTGTAACATCTTTCCACAGTTTGTGGAAATCTCAGAGAACCAAGTTCAAGACATCATCAGTTCTATTAAATCTGGCTCAGCACTGGACCCATGCCCTTTGAAAACCCTCCGTCCATTAATGGACACCTTGATTCCAGTTATAACTCAAATTTACAACCTGATGTTTTGCACAGGAACTTACCCGATTCCTTAAAAAAAAACTTTACTGAAGCCCCTTCTGAAAAAATCTGGCATAGATAAAACAGAGCTAAAAAATTACAGGCCTATTGCCAACCTCCCTTTTCTGGCCAAAGTGGCAGAAAAGGCCATGAACATCCAACTTGCAGCATTTATCGAGCAGCACCATCTTCTCGACGAAACCCAATTTGGATTTCGCAAGTTTCATGGAACAGAAACGGCTCTAATCAAGGCGGCGGATGATATCAGAACAATCCGTGATCAAGGAGGCTCAGCACTGCTGGTGCTTCTAGACCTATCTGCAGCTTTCGACACGGTCGACCACAAGATCCTGGTCAACCGTGTTGAAAAGATGGGCGTGCTGGGCCTAGCCAAGGATCTACTGGCATCATTCTTGACGGATAGATCACAAGCAGTAACCCTAGGACCATTCGAATCAGCAGAGTTGTCCTTGCCATGTGGGGTACCTCAAGGTTCATCCCTAAGTCCGACACTATTTAACATCTATGTGTCGGACCTTGCTAAAACCATCAAAGCCCACGGGATGAACCTTACCTCATATGCGGACGACACTCAGCTGATTCTAACCGTCAAGAATGATGGGGAAACTGTAGCGGAGAGTTTTAAAACAGGTATGCTGGCCATCGGACAGTGGATGTCAGCAAACTGTTTAAAATTGAACTCCGAAAAAACCGAGGTGGTAACTTTCGGCCACCTTAGTCCCATCTGTTTGGTGGCCACCATCCTTTGGAGTTCTGCCTAAACCAACACCCAAGGTGAGGAACTTAGGCGTTATCTTCGATGACAACCTGAATTTCATGGCACATGCTAACCAGACGGCCTCTACGGCGTTCTACAAACTACGACTGGTAAAAAAGGTCCTTCCATTTCTCCCAAAGAGCGCAGGCAAGACACTGGTAAGCGCGCTAGTCCTGTCTGCATTAGATTACTGCAACGGCTTGTTAGCCAATGCTCAAATCAGGGTCATCAAGAAAATGCAGACAGTACAGAACGCAGCGGCCAGACTTCTCTCGGGAATCCCTAGATTCAAACCTATAGCTGACACCTTAAGAAGCTATCACTGGCTCCCCATCAAGAATAGAATTAAATTCAAGGCCTTGTGCATAGTTCATAAATCACTGCACCAACAAGCCCCTCAATTCCTGAGAGACAACCTCATTCCATACAATCCTTCCCGACCTCTCCGTTCAGCCAAATTGAACAACCTGGTGGTACTCCGTACTAAATTGGTCACCTGGGGAGATCGACGTTTCCTGGTGGCTGCCCCGAAATTATGGAATACTCTCCCCCAATCCATTAGATCTAGCCCAAACCTCCTGTCATTTAGAAAGCAATTGAAAACCTGGTTGTTTAACCTCTAAGAGCATGAAGTAGAGCATAGGAGATGTCTGCAACAGTACAGCGCCGAGACGCCTGCGGGCAATTGTTCGCGCTTTATTAAATATCAAAAATAAATAAATACCCCCCCCTTGCATCATCTAATGTCTTTCTAGACGCTTCCCCCCTCTACCCATCCTTGCTTTTTTTACCACTATGTGTACTAAGCAAAGATACTTTTTTATGCATTGTGACTTAGAAGTGCATTGCATTACAAGTCACCGACATGAACAATGCCTGAGACTTGGAAATCCTTTGAAATCCACGTTGTGTTACCCACTAACTCTTTCAAGCTTAAATATTTCTAAAATAATTGTCAATAAATGATTCCAGTCTCCACTTGGAGCAAGCAGACATTGTTTCTCGTTGCAATTTCTATATTATAATAACCAATTCCCTTTCGGAAGGGACCTTTGTTCTAACATTAAAAGTAGTCAAGGCATTCATTTGTCATTCACACATTTACCTACTTTCGATGAGAGGTACATCTACGGGTGTGTAAAAGTGTGCATGTCATCATAAAATTGATATGGTGTATGTCCTCTGTGTTATTAGTGCTTAAGTTAATGATGACAAAAGTATATTTCTTATGGGTACATGCAGAGAATTGTTTGATCCTAGCTAGCTTTTCTAACATTACTGATATGCTAAAAAAAAACACAAGTAGATTCCATGGCACATACATCTCTAACAAGTTTCTGATTCATTGTGTGCATTGTAGAAAACGTATGTGATGTCAGCTATGTTCTGTGGATTATGCAAACAGAGACCGACCATGATCCTGTAAAGAGGTCCCACAGGTACACTTACCTATTCCATTTATATAGTCATAAAATAACTTGTGTCCAAATTAGAACATTTAGATTATATTTCCTTTCGAGCCAAAGTAATTCACTGTTCATTATGCGGTATACATTTTGGACTACTGTTCTCTGCATAAATAAACTTTGCCTCACTCACTTTCTCATTTTTCTGCTTAAAATAGTTTTCCTATTTGGGTTAGCATCTTTCCTTTCTCTATTCAATCAGTTAAACTGAATACCAATCCGAGTTTATTCCACTAATTTTAGGTTAAGGTGGTAATGTACTTAAGAACAAATTTGCAACGCCTTTTTTGGCCATAGAGAAACATTGACTGGTGTAGATGGGCGCCACGAATGACTTCTACTAGTCGGATGTCCCAGAAAAATATGAGGTTGTGGGCTTATCATTTTGGATAGGATCGTAACAAATTTTACTGTTTTGTGCCTTAATGTTTTATGAATGAGGCAAATTCGCCTGGCACCCCCTCTGTATGTATGTATACATATACATGTATTGGATCATCACAAGAGATTGCATATGCATTACTGTGCTGTTTTTGAAGGATTTTCATGTGACTGCAACAAAATAGACTGATATATTTTCTTTGGGGGAGGGGCGTTGAAACTGTTTTGAAGCAATAAGGACCAATAATAAGAAACTCAAAAAATAAAAAAAATAAAAACTCTGATTACATGGCACTCGATCACATATGTTCCTGGAAATTAAAATAGCTAATATGAATCATATAATTTCGCAATTGAATCATGTTGCATAAATACACTTTGGATATCAGTCTCATGAGAGCAGAATTATGATATAGGGATTTTAATTTTACTAGCTGCTGCACTTATTTGAGAAAAAAGTTTTGGACATATGGAATCTGTTCTGAAATCATTGTCCGGTATATGTTTTTCTACCACAATATTTATGAAATAAATTTGAGTTTCTAATATACTATTTTGTACAAGACATTTACTACAATGAATACATTGTATATTATTTTATGTTATATGGTGTTAAGTAATTTACAATAAATTGCTGATTGCATCCTATTGAATGCACATTTAGAGACAATAAAAATAACGATCCCTCCCACAATAAGTCATACCTGTCAGACAGAAAGGTACATTCCAAAACAATATTTCTATATATAATTATATATGATAAGAAGATCTAAAGAGGTGGACATAAGCAAAAAGTGGTCCACATCTTTAGATAGTTCTTCCCTAGCATCACCCGTCCAAATCGGTACAGCCGAAACCAATATGACCAACATATATAAAACGAAATCTCATGTTATACAATGTAGAACCTCGGTATTTTCCCCACTCGTATCCTGAATTAGTGTCATCACAGATGACTGAAATTTTCCCAAATTACTTTCTATTTTATTTAGAGTAGATTTTTTTTATTGTGACTTTTTCCCTTGATTCACTGTTGGTCAAGTGAAACAGTTATTCAAGTTGGTGTTCATTGTTATTTGGATAAGTAGATTTCTGTTTATGGCACTTTACAGATGTTGTTCTGTCAATCTGGATTTGCATTTTATGACTGTATATTCAATTTTAGTTGATCCCAAGAATATATGTTTATCTGCCTCTCTATTTCAGAGTTCTTAAACTAAATGCATCCCAAGCAGTACGGATTGCACTCAAACAACTTAAATATCGCCTAGAGGACATGAGGGAGTTGGGAGACCTCAGCAGTCATTTATCTGCTGTCAAATTCTATATATCAAAACCAGTTCATTGCAATTTAGCTCCCTGTATGACTCAGGAAACAGTCTTGCATTTCCATTGGCTACATTACACTTTCTTGTAAGGAATAAAGACTGAAAATGCAAATGAGAGGAACCTCTGACACTTCTATAAATGTTCTTTCATTGTCTGCATTGATTGTTTTCATACAGAACCCATATTCAGCAAATCATTTCGTGCCATAAATATTCATACTTAACGATCACTGAACCACTTTTATGCAGTCTGGCAAATCAAAACAAATGAATGACGGTCTGTCATTGTTGCATTGTAGGCTCTTCCCACTGACTGCGACTTTCCCTTCTCATTGAATTCAGAGCTCTGCATTTTTGTACCAGAAAGGCAGGGCTAAGGGAACAGGGATGGCGGTGAGGAGGAAGCTACTGTAGGCACGAACAGGGTCGAACAGGGGCAGCCTGGGCAGAAATGCTCAAACCAGCGCCTCACTGTTTGTATCTCTCTTTCCATCAATTCTTTCTCTCTCCTTCACTTTCTCTTTCTCCTCTCTGACTGGATCAGTTTCTCGCACCTTTCGCACTCCTTCCCTCTCTTTCTCTCGCTCTCTTTCTCTCCCTCTCTTGAAACCTTCCCATGTTTGCTGTCTTGGGGAGCTGGGTCAAATCACAAAGGCACCTGGAGCGATCTGGGGCTTTGCAAACTGGCCTCCAGGGGCACTCCAGCCCGACAGAATTGCCTAGTGGATTAGAAGGCCGGTCCATCCATGAGCATGAATGTCATTTACGAGCTATCAGCTGCCACAATAAAAAAAGGACAACTACTTTGGAGTTCATGGGAGGTCTCAGATTAGTTTGATATACACAATTAGTGTACTCACCCCAGGTCCCACATGATGGTATGCAATTTTAATTCCTTTTTCCCATTGGAATGGATTTTGTGCACAAGCCTTCTCTTGCAGGAGCCAACAAAGATCTAAGTGATATATGCTAAGTGACACCATAACTTATGGAACAGTCATCATTAGGGTTTACTGGGGCATCTGCTAGACTTGGCATTGTTGGTGTGGAAACTTCTCCACACTTCTAAGGCATGACTGGGTAGGTACACTGAACCTCAGACACCACCATTTCAGTACACTTCTGCACCTGTAGATACTCTGCCAAGAAGAAGGACTGATGTGCTGCTGAAAGGACTGCCATTCTGCTGGACTGCTGCTCTGAAAGAACTGCTGTCCTGTGCTGACCTGCTTACTACTGTGCTCTTTCCTGGTTGAAAAGGACTGGCCCTGCATCTTTTGAACCAAGATCCCCTAGTGACTCAAAGGGCTAGTTGCCTTGTCTCCTGATCGTAAGCCTCATGGATATAACAGGCTTCCAACTACCTTGAACCTGCACATGAACAATGCCATCTGTGAGTCTACCCTGCCAAGTGGTGCCACCCCAGTCCTGGACCTTTGGAAGTCGGCCTATGGTGCTCTGCTAGCCTCTGTGGATTCAGCTAAACCAACGCATCTCCTCTGCTGCACGGCACAACCCCAAATAGAACCAATGCATCTCTGCTGCAGCTAACACAAGCAAAGCAATTTTCAGAGAACTCTTGGCAAAGGGAAGGAGGAGGAAACATCCACAAAAGACAACATTCCTAAGCAGTCTCAAAACCATATTATTGATAGGAATTCAGTTGTTTTTTTTTTGTTGTTTTTTTTTTGGAAAATCTTTATTTGTAGAAAAAAAGTACATACATCCCGGAGTCCAGGCAGCATTATAGCAATACTCAAATCGTGCACAAAACCTTACACAGGAACATTCAGGTTTAATTTTCAAATAAGATATCCTAAAACAATAAATAGACCAGATATCAAAAAAAAGGAAAAAAAGGAGGAGAGGTGAGAAAGAGAAGAAACAAGAAAAAAGAAAAGAACCTAGGCTGAGGACAGGCGACGTAGTCTGGGCTCGCATCACTGGGAGCGATCGGGGGCTACACACCCTATCTTTCTAACAATCCAATGACAATCCAATGAGTGACCGCATTGCAGATGGGGAGTAATAGAGCAGGATAACAAGCATGGAACCACGGGAAGGGGGCACTATGGAGACAAACGAGCTTCGGGCGTCACCGCCTCGGGGGGTACACAAATGTCACCTCGATATGAATTCCACGCTCCCCACACAGACCCCCACATTCTAGGCTTGCCTCTGGCCACATACACAGTTTTCTCACGAAGCATGCACCAGTCCATGCTGGTTTCCCACAGTCTGATCGTGGGGGGAGCGGGTGCCCCCCACCTCTGAGCAATGTCTCTCTTAGCTATCATGTTGCCCAGGGTGACCCAGCGGGTCTGGGCAACATTGTAATCATTTGGGCCCCAAATGTTGAGAAGACAGCGCCGGGCCTCCGCAGGTAAGGTCACGCCAGTCACATCTCTCATCACCTCATGCACCCGGTTCCAGAATCGAGCCACCCCAGGACATTCCCAAATAATGTGCATGAAAGTCGCAAGCATTCCACATCCTCTCCGGCACATGCCATCCTGCGAAAGCCCCATGTGTATAAGCCTAGAGCCCGTTACATAGACCCTGTGGAGAATCTTCAGTTGAACGAGTCGAAGCCTTGCCGAGATGGCCACCTCCCTAGGGGAAGAGACCGCTGACTGCCACTCTTCATCATCCACCTCAATCCCATCGTTCACCCAAAGCTCTCTCAATTTCACCAGCAAGTCAGTCCGCACGTTGATAAGCTTCTTATAAGTCAGGGAGATGGCACTGTCTGGGATGTGTCCGTCCAGCACTCTATCCTCCAGTGGAGACGATTCAGGTACTGCCTCCCCCACCGTTATACAGGACGAGAGAGCGTGGCGGAGCTGTGCATACCGGAAATACTCCGTCGCACCCAATTGGAACTCGGCCTGTAGTGCCTCAAAAGATTTGACCACCCCACCGGCCATTACATCCCCCACCTTCGATATCCCAATAACATCCCACCTGTCAAACCCTTTGGTATGCCACAGTTTCCCTAGCAGGTCGGAGTCATATAGCGGAGTGGCCATGGTAAGCCTGCCCTGCCAGCCCAGAGTTTTGGTAACCGCCCTCCACAGCCGTACCACCGTTTTGGTGGGCCCCGTCAACTTCCGATCCAGAGACCTCGAATACAACGCTCTATAATAGTTCCCATCATTCATAAGCCATCGGTCCATGGCATAGCCAGGGCCGACTGCTGGGCCGTATAGGCCGTGATTGACTGCTGCCAGCTGGGACGCCCAATAGTAGCGACGCATATCGGGTAAGGCAATGCCACCATCGTACCACGGTATGGTCAATTTCGTCAGGGATATCCGTGGCCTACCGTCCCACAATAAAGTGCGCTGCAAGTTCTCAATTTCCCCGAAATATTTAGCGGGCACCGGATCCTGAGTATTCTGCAGCGCGTAGAGGAATCGCGGCAAAGACATCATTTTAAACAATGCCGCCCTGCCCAGTAAGGAAATCGGTAACTTCTTCCAACTCTCCACATCTCGACGCAGCCTCACCAAAGGAGGAAGCAAGTTGTGTGTGTACCGTGCCCGGGGATCCTTTGATACATAGATACCCAGATACTTAAAGCCCTGTTGGGCAACCTGTATTGTACAGCCGCGGGGAAGGCGCGGAGTATCACCACACAACGTGTAGAGAGAGGATTTGGACCAGTTAATAACCAGGCCCGAGTAGCCACCGAAGGTGCCCAGCAGGTCAAACACCACTATAAGGGAGCGGCAAGGGGAGGTGAGATACAAGAGGATATCGTCAGCATATAGCGACACCCGGTCCTCAAATCCCGGAGACCACGTAATCCCTGCGACATCAGGATGAACCTGGATCCACGCCGCCAACGGTTCAAGCGCCAACGCGAATAGTAGAGGTGACAGCGGGCATCCCTGTCTGGTGCCTCTGCGTAACGCGAAGGAGGCAGACATTCGGCCATTCACAGTCACATTAGCTAACGGGGCAGAGTAGAGGAGCCGGACCCAGCCGATGTAGGCAGGTCCGAGCCCAAGCTTGGCAAGCACGGCCCACAGGTAATTCCACTCCAGAGAGTCGAAAGCCATGGTGGCGTCAAGCGAAGCAAGTACCGCAGGTTCAGTAATCAGCTGTGCCCGCGCCATGGCCGCGTGGAGCCTGCGAAGATTGAGGGCCGTGTTGCGGTGTGGTATGAATCCGGACTGATCCGGATGAACCAGATCCGAAATCACCCCCACCAGACGGTTAGCTAGTAGTTTAGCCAGAATTTTGGGTTCGGCGTTCAGCAGGGAGATGGGCCTATAGGAGCGGCATAGGTCACGTGGCTTCCCCTCCTTGTGTATGACCACTATGGTGGCAAGTCTTTGGTCGAGCGGGAGCTCACCCGCCTCGCGGGCTTCAAGGAACATGTCTAGTAGGGGCGCGGCCACCGTATCGGCCTTAAGCTTGTACAATTCCACAGGAATGCCGTTGGGCCCCGGCGCTTTGCCGGAGCGCAACGACCGAATCGCCAGCGCCACCTCATCGACCGCTATATCCCGGTCCATGTCTTCCCGCTTGACATCTGATAGACAGGGAAGCTTGATACCCTCCAAAAAGGAGGTCGAAGCAGATTCCGGTAGGGAAGCCACAGACGTATAAACCGCCTCAAAGTATTCCGCAAACGACCCAACAATGGCGGCCGGGTCCGTCACGACCAGGCCGTCCTCACCCTGTATCTCTGGAACCACTCGAGAGGCAAGTTCTCTCCTATCCAGCCACGCCAGAAGTTTGCCGGCCTTGTCCCCAGAGTCATATATCCTGCCTTGCCGCTCCCTGCTCACCGCCTTCGCCGCGTCGGTGGCAGTGGCCCTAAGTTCCGTTTGTTTCAGGGAAAGGGCATGGAGCAGGTCCGGAGTCGGCCCCAAGGCCAGCTGGGAATTCAAATCAAAAATTTCAGACTCCAACCGCACCATGTCCTCGTCCCGCCTCCTACGCGCTTCCGCAATCAAAGAGAAGGCCTCGCCGCGGAGTACGGTTTTAAAGGCCTCCCAAAGGGAGACAGCCGAGTCAACTGAACCGGAGTTTTCGGCGAAGTACCTCTCTATAGATTTAGCTAAGAGGTCCCGGGTCTTAGGATTACGAAAGTACCAGGGGTTGATAGGGGCTACCCTCGATGTCGCGATAATGTGAAAATCAAAGGACACCCAAACCGGGGAGTGATCCGAGATGCCCCTGGCCATCAAGCGGGCAGTGGAAACCGACTGTGCCTGGGCCGTGGGGGTTAGGACATAGTCAATACGAGAAAGGCTACCGTGGGCACCCGAATGGAAAGTATACTGACGCAGGGCGGGGTGCAGTAGGCGCCAGCAGTCAATCAGCCCCATGGAGCCAATAAAGTCCGGGAGCCAGGACTGTGAAGTACGTAGGTCTCTGGACGGGAAGCGATCTAAGTCCCCCGATACCACTGAGTTAAAGTCCCCCCCCAGGATCAACAAGCCATCCGGGAGATTCAAAATGGCGCTACCCAGGTCCTGAAAAGTAGTCGCCTGTAGCCCCGGGGGGATGTAGACCGAAACCAAAACCAGGGTGCGCCCCTCCCATTTACCCACCACCGCCACATATCGGCCTCTCTCGTCAACAAGGGTAGACTCCACCTCCAGTGGAAGGGACATGCGCACCATGATGCCCACCCCCCTGGAGCCCGTAGAGAACCCAGAATGGGCCACCATCTTAAACCCTCTCCTGTTCAATGCCTTACACGTATTTCCTACAAGATGGGTTTCCTGCAGGAGAACAACGTCTGGCGAACAACGTTTAAGCATTTGTATCACAACACCCCGTTTTATTCGATCCCCCAACCCGTTCACGTTCCAACTCAGCAAGTTCAGAGATTTACCCCCCATCATCAAGGACGCTCCACCCCATCGACCCCACCCGTAATGGTGCCCGCAGAGCAAATACAGCAGAACAATAAGACCTCAGCCAGAACAAAGGAAGAAACAATAAAGAGAATAGAAAAAACACACCCCAACTACCCCCCACCCTGCACCCCTGCATTAGACTAATAGCCACCCCCGTCACCCTCCATATGACTAACAGAGATATCCGAAGCAGAAGCAACAGTTTCCAAAGTTGGTGCCACTCGCAGCAGCCCCCCCCAGAAAAAGTCAGAAGTCTATTCGTTCATTCCTGGGAACCTGATCCTCCAGTAGCCTCCTCCGTCTGGTCAGCCGGGTCGGTCCGTTGTTGGGATAGGGTATCAAGCCAGTCCCCTGCCGCTTCCGGGAAGTCGAAAAACAAAGTTTGATGACCGTGTTCAATCCGAAGTTTAGCAGGATAGAGCATAGAGTAGCGCATCCCCAACTCTCTAAGTCTCCTCTTTACCCCAGCAAAGCTCTGGCGACGTTTCTGAACCGCTTGGGTAAAGTCAGGAAAGAAGTTTACGTCTGAGTTCTGGAAGCGCAGCGGGCCAGCGGTCCTCGATGCCTGTAGAATGGCGTCACGGTCCCTATAATTGAACAGTCTCGCAATGATGGGGCGAGGGGAAGCGCCCGTCTTCGGTGGGCCACCCGGTATTCTGTGGGCCCTCTCCACCGAGAAAAACTTGCTCAATCCTCCCGGTGCTAGATTCTTGACCACAAGTTCCTCAACAAAGAGTTCAGCTGAGTCCTCCTCGGCTTTTTCGGGCACTCCAGTGATGCGGACGTTCTGGCGTCGCGCACGGCCCTCGAACTCATCCAGCCGGCGTGCCAGCAGTCCATTAGCCATCTTCAAGTCGCGGACCTCGGTCTGCACGTCAGACATATCATTGACTAGGCTCGATGTTTTAAGGTCTAGCGACTTCACCCGATCATTAGTCTTGCCAAGATCAGTTCTGATAAGATTCAGCTCAATCTTTAGGGTGTCCACCTTGCCGGACAGCGCTTCGTGAAGAGTGTGCATCTCATTCTTCACCCCAGCAATCGCACCCACCACGTCCCGAAGCGTGAATTCAGGATCCTCGGGGGACTCGTCCCTTATCGGGTCCTTAGATCGGCCCGCCAGTCCCGGCGATCCCTTCGAGTGGGAGAATCGTTCAGGAATGGTAGATTGGGACTGATTCGGCTTCCTACTGACTCTCGGAGGCTTGCTTTGTCCGAGTCCCCCTTGCCCGCCATGTTGGCACACCAGGGCAAAGTAGTCCAGAGGGGTGAAGAAGGCGTGAAGCGCGCCCACAGTCGGCACGATAAGTTCCCGAAGGCCACCAAAGGAGGTTACAGCTTAGAGCGTAGAATCCAGTTGCACCAGCCAGGTCAAGAAAGCCTAGGCAGAACGTTCCGTGGAGGGTCACCACTCGTACCCCTCGACGTCCGCCAGTGACGCAGGCGGGGCCACCAAAGTATCGACGAGCTAACTCAGTCCAGGAATGTCGGATTTTCGTTCTGGAAGCGGGCGCCGCATCATCCCCGGCTCAGCAATAGATACCCACTACCGTGGGACAGGATAGGTGGCAGGATCTTTGCGGAGGATCGGGAGGTCTTCGGAGCTCCGAGCTCACGCGGCCATCTTGGTTGCCCGCGAAGCTCCTCCCCCGGGAATTCAGTTGTTAGTGGACATTTCTAAAGTCCACTTTTCACAGAGGAAGCAAAGACAATCAGTGCCCTAAAAAAGAGTCTTGAAATTGCTGAAACCTTTTTCAGTCCCTTTATATCTAGCTGGCAGCAGCAGTGACAGATAACTGAGACAGTTTGCAAAATTAGTCAGTAGCTTTATTGTGTCTTGGTATTGTGCGCTGGGCAGAGATGCTTAAATTCATCCCATTGCTTGCTTGGAAGCTGGTGCTGTGATCTAGGACAGCACCAGATATGATCTGATGTTGTTAAGTAGCGAATACTATTGGAATAGGTTTGAACTCTTCAAGGTTGTATTTTTGTTTTAGAGGATAGATTTCCATGCCCCACATTATAGTAGTCCGCACATGAAAGGGTCTTGACAAGAACAAGAGTGGACCCACACACCCAAAAATGCATTTTCTCCCCACAAATTTCATTGTGTTTGATGAACGGGCCAATAATAGGGGAATTCGGTGTTCGTGTCCAGCTCCAGTTACTAACCTACCTGTTTGTGTTTCTTAATATGCTGCAGCCCAGCAACAAAATATCATATTGTACTCCTCAGCTGCTCGAAGCCTTATGCTCACATCTTCAGATCTATTATTTTAGCAGTCGCGGTCTGTGCAGGTAAGTGCGGCGGAGGGGTTGGAAGTCGACATACGACGGGCTAGTGAACATAAAATAAATAAATAAATAAAACCACTTTCCTTGCGCTCGCCACATCGCCGACTCGGCAATGGTGTTGAGCGCAAGGTAAGTGGTATTATTTATTTATTTATTTTATGTTCACTATCCTGTCGTATGTTTACTTCCACCCCCACCCCTGCCCCACCCCACCACGCTTACCTGCACGGACCGTGACTGACTGATGTTGAGGGTCATCAGGAAGAGAGGTATTGTGGTTTCTTTAATAGAACAATGGTTTGGCAGCTGTAGTCAGATGCATATATGCTGGTCTGAGTTTGATATAATTTGGACCAGCGAAATGCTATGGTGGCGAGAGTAAATAATTTCTAGCACCTGGCAGCACCACCCATGTGTTTCCACAATCGAAGGAAAAGATTATGATGGGAAGATGTATAACATTTACTTAGGTTGGTTCTATTTCACCATATTAATATAAATTGTCATGATTAATGCTGATACTTTTTAAATAGTAGCTGGTCCATATTATTACTGGTGAGTTATCTGTGTGTCCAAGATGTCTGGAAATACTGATTCAAAAGTGATTGTCACAAGACTTAGTCAGCATCGAAGCCAAGGCTAGGAATACAATAACCAGATGTATTTTTGTTGCCAACATGAAAAATCTGCAAATAAGTTATGCTATCCAATGAAGTATAGAAAACAAATTCAGTGTCGAATTTAAATTGCAGAGACTTTTTAGGCTGTTTTTCCATATTTTACAGTCAATGTTACAGTTACAGAATATTGGCCAAATTAAGGTAAAAGAGAATTTAATATTGCCCTAAGAGCAGGGCAGAGGAATCCACTTGAAGGTGCTATTTTTTCAGTTATTCTTGATAATTAAAATATCTAGTTACTAATTATGGCTACTGTTGGCTATTTCCAATTTAAAAGCATGCAATTGGATCTAAGATTTTTTTCTACGTCGGCTTGCAGCCAACACTAAAGCACCGCTACAACCAGATTATTCATTTCTCAAGTTCTAAGGAAATTAAAAAGCAAACGGTAATTAAAGTATTAAATCATATGACAAAAAAAATATTCTTTTTTTCAGTATTCCACCAAAGATTTTCCCATAATAGTTGCTCTAAGATTGAGTTCATGCTATGTGTCTTGCTACCTGAGGCTTTGCCAGCTCTATGAGGTGACTTTTTGTATTTGTTATTTTCTGTCATTACTGGTTACTGTGATTCACAGTACAACACAAAGAGCAACGCTAACCGAAGTCCAAGCAAGGGCAGTTTTTCAGCATAATTATAAGTCAGAGTGGCCGTAAACATTTTCGAGACTAATCGTTTATCCTCATTTGAATGTACTCAATAAATCTAAACCAAATGTATTCATTTAGTTAATTATACAGAATTCTGTAAATGCATCGGAATGTATTTTGGGTCACTAACTGCAAAATACTCATGGCCCAATTCACAAAGATAAACTTAGACCTGAGGTCTAAGTTGAAGTCTAAACTTAGACTTCTGGGACCGTATAACACAAAGTGCCCCGGGGGCACAATGGGCATTTGCACCCTCTTTGCGTGACCCTCAGGGCCTTTGGTATCACAGAAAGGGACGCACACGCTTGTGCGTCCCCTTCTGTAATACTGATTGCACAAGTACACAAAAGGCCCAGTGCTATCTTCAGGGGCCATTCCCTCATTTGCATGGGGGCGAGCTGCACGCAACTGAAGGAATCCCTTTGCCTCTGCCCCCATGCAGTAGTACAGACGTGAGCGCAGAGGCAAAGAAGCTCTCAGGCAGCGACGGACAGTGCGTCACCCTTTAGGTGGCGCACTGTCAGTGTAACCTCCTGACACCAGCCCTCTGGAGGGGGAAAAGGGGTCATATGGAGCCTCCAGACATCTCCTTGCAGGCGGGTGCAGTCACTGACTGCACCCGCCTGAAAAGGGATCCCTAATCCCCTTTAAAAGTGCAGACAGGTGGCCACCTGCACTGTGAAAACACAGAGGGGGTTTAAAGCAGCTCAGGGACATCTTAAAGATTTGGGCGGCCTGGGCCAAACATATTTTGGGGGCCCTATTCAGAACAGCTTTGAATTTGTGATCCAATTTCAGCTTTTTCATACCTCTTTGGCCAGGTCATTGGCAGTACACAGGCAAATTCCTCCAAATTCTAAATGTAACACAGCAGCAGCTCACTAATATTACTGCAAATAACTTCTGTGACACCCTCCCATTTCTCATAAGTGATGTCCTGTTTTGATCTAAAAAAAAAAACCCACTCTTTTATGGATATTGCATGGAACGAAAACACAGCATTTCTCTGCAAAATGCGTTGAATGGACTCACACATCACCCTGAATAAGAATAAATGAAAAGAAATGGTATTTAAAATAGTCTGTTTATGAATTATTAAAGGTCATCAGGACAAGACTCTCTGCCAAACAAAGCTGGCTGTATCAGGGGCCCTAAAATACTGGGGCCCTTGGCCAGAGCTCACTTTGCCCATGCCTTAAAATGTCTCTGAGGCAGCCGCTCTGTTTTTCACATAAATGTGCTGTGCCCATGGCAGCGTGCGTTTGCGACCGCCCTCGGGCAGCGTGCGCTTGCGACCGCCCTAGGGCAGCGCATTTTCCTTCATTGCGCTGAGCGCACCGTTTAAAGGTGCAGCAAGCACAATGAAGGGTAATGCACCGCATGTATGGTGCAGCCCCAGGTCTAAACTTAGGAGTTAAATTTTCCTGTGTAACAATGTCCCTTTGTTCCAAATCAAAATGACATCATACCCTGTGGCAGCCATTAGAAATGTTTTGTGGCTTAATCCTCAAAAGCAACATCTCATTTATGGTTGAGGCCTGCAGCTACAGTTATTTTATATCTGCCATAATTGATAAAATCTTGAACAATTGTTTGTTAAAATAACCCTAACATTTCTTTGATTCCTGTTTAAATTAAATGGAAAACAAAAGAAAAGGAAATGTATAAGGCATAGGTCACTAAATTGACTACTAAACGGCTTCATGGTCTAGGATTTAGGGAGGTTAATGGAAAAGAAAACAGGTGAACTGAAGTGGAGTCAGGGATTAACAGAAAAAGTGGGCTTCAAGAGCATTTTTGGAAGGGAGATTTTCAGAAATGCACACCTGGTCAAGATATGTTAAAGAGAGGGTTGGGGGACGGCATATGTAGTTTGAAATTCGCATACTATTGTTGCTCCTTTCAGTGGGGCATTGAAAGAAAGTAAACTTGCAGGGTTTCACAACGAGATCTGGAAACGTGTCCAAGCAAACATTAACCAAGTAAGAAGGAGGGGGATACACATTATTTTGGGCGATGTTATTCTGCTCATTTGCACCTAAATGGCCAAGAAGGCATCTGAGAAAATATTTTTCAGATTTGACTTGATCAAATATGGAATCTGTTTCGACATATATGTCGAACTGCAGTATTACAAGAAAAGATAAGTGAGCCCTTAAAGTTATAAAAAAAAATGTCAAGGCGTAGTAGAGAAATGTGGCGATGTAGAGGAATGAGGGATGAGGTCAAGCCCCTTTGTAAGGCCACAAAACTGGAATTGACTTGCAGTATTCTTTCATGTAGTGGAGATGTACCTTTTCCTTATAATACACCGGTATTCTATCATTCTCACCAGATATTCCACCTTCATTGGTTGGCATCTTAATCCCTCTGCCATGTCATGAAATCCTCAGGTGGTAGGTGGGCAAATTGATTAGCTTAATTTACAGGAAAGCAGGACAGAAAATCCTCTGGCAGAGCATTCAGTCTCCTAGCAACACAATCTAAAGCCTTGCACAGGGCAGAAGTTCCACCAGTGTGAACTTCTGTTTCTTCTCAATTGTGTCTACCATTGCAAGGTGGCAATGCCACTACAAATGGTGGTTAAGACCCATTTTAATCAAGAGTGACTGGCCCCCATCAAGTGTGACAGAGTTAATACTATGAAAAACCAACATGGACATAACTACACATCTCCCTTTCTTATAAACAAAACAAATAGCCAGTCCCTTGCATATAACATACAGGTACAATCATTCACAACTACGCCTCCATCATGTCTATCTTAAATATTCACCCAAAAATAAATTGTTACACACTCCAGTACTCATGTAGACACACACGAATAACAAATAACAGTCACAGGAACTCTGACAGGGAAAACATGAGGCTCCTCACACCTTGTGTCAAACAAAGAAACAAAACAGCAACTAGGTTGTGACTATCGTTGCATAACGGTCCAAGAAATGCAAGTCTTGCATCCTCTTCTAACTTGAGGCCCTTTGGCCAAATGTGGG
Source organism: Lissotriton vulgaris (assembly GCF_964263255.1). Taxonomy (NCBI): domain Eukaryota; kingdom Metazoa; phylum Chordata; class Amphibia; order Caudata; family Salamandridae; genus Lissotriton; species Lissotriton vulgaris. The sequence goes on from NC_141690.1 coordinate 158,230,083, forward strand.
CACTCTCACAATGATGCACACAGGACATGTAGTCATAGATGCCCGTTCACATGACAGCCAGGGCACGGAAATCACAGGCTTCCTTTGAAAAGGGGTTTCCCTATCATCCCTAAGTCCACACATTTAAGGCACAAAACAAAAATGGAAGTTTTAATCACACATCACCTTAACTCAAAGCTCCCTTGACCAGACTCCAACACACAATCTGTCCTCACAATAACACTCATACACAAAGTCCCTGAATTCCAGATCACACTATTAAACTATGCAGGTAAAAAAATACAACAAACCCTCACACTTTCTCCATCTTCCACAAGCAATACACACAACCCCAGAAATACAACACATTGCATCACACACTCATACACAAAAAGTGAAGCCCAGTACCTCCAACCCACCCCACACCAGGTCACACCCGCTGGCCAGACCAACATGACCAAGTGCCAGGCAGAAGAAAGCACTTAATCTGCACCCAGGGCCAAGTTGGGACGTCTTCCAAACACATATTGACACCCTCCAGTAGACGTAAAATTAAAAAACATTGGCATAGCAATCAAACACTAGAGTACAACTAGTGACACCTGACCACGTCAGCAGGTAATGAAGTAGTCATCTACAACACACTAGAGCTTCATCAAAAATAAACATATTCTTCTTTCTGTACCAAACACTTGTCAAATCTTCCAATTTGTACAGACGTATGACTGATTCCAGAGAACATACTCAGGCTAAACTTGTGGCTATCAGACACAATGCCACTGGGTACTACACTTACATTTGCACTCCATCAGGTGCTTTCCCTTGCAACCAGGATATGGTACTTCTCTTCTCCCACGACATGGGCTACTCCCCATGCAACTTCTAACAACAGGGTCCTGCTCTTCCCCAACTCAGCACACCACTGGAGATTCTCCCATGCAACTTTTCACAACAGACAAACATACTTGTCCACATATTCACTACAAGGGGCATTTCCCAATGCAACCTCTCACAACAGAGTGCTACTCTTCTCCAATTGCGCATACCAGGGGGTCCCCTCCATGCAGCTTCTCATTACAGGCTACCACTCTTCCCCACCTGCACATACCATGGGGTTCTATCAACAGGGTAGTGCTCCTTCTCCAGTTCACACAGACACACAAGTGTACTGCACAGATTTCTCTTGCAAGTTGTTACTGCAATTTTCCATATCCTTGGAACTTGAATGTGCACAATCAGTGCATATCTACACAACAACACACAGATGTTTACTATTCCATCTTTCAATCATTGCAATCTAGACCTAGGGCCTGATTTAGATCTTGGCAGACGGGTTATTCCGCCACAACAGTGAGGGATATTCCGTCCACCGAAATATAAATCCCATAGGATATATTAGGATTTTAAATTTTGGGAGTAACCCGTCCAGAAAGATCTAAATCAGGCCCTAAATCATGAGTCAACAGGAAATGCTCACACAGTACTCCAAAAGCAATGTACAGGTGCATACTTTAAACTTCCCAACCTGTCTTGCCATACTAAGCATTTAGGGGACCACAAGCATAACATAATATGCAATCCCAAAACAACAGAAGTCAACGTTCATGGAAATGTATTAACCCCTTGTGTGCTCCCGTCGGCCGTTGGCCGACGGGAGCACTACCTCGCTAGTGCTGCCGTCGGCCAACGGCCGACGCGGCCCCGCCCATTTTGCGGAAGTGCCGCACTGCTGTGAAATCGCGGCCGCGGCATAGGGGTTAACCAAACACATCCATTACCAATAAGATGTATTTGGCACATGTCTATAAGCAAGAATCACCAACCACACACAGTTGGTGGAAAACAAAGCCCAAATTTAACAGAAGCTTGTAGAATAATATGAACTCCATGAATACTAAATAACCGCGTTGAAAAGGTTACTAAAGGTCAGTTTGTAAAATGCCTAATAACCCAGCTGAATAAGTAATGATAGGTCAGTTTGGAAAATACCTATAAAGTGGTTTCAACCTCCTATTACTTCAGTACACCCTCAAACAACAGAGACTCATTTCTGTCTCTAATGTCCTTAGTGATAGTCCGACTTCTCTTACTAAATTGATCCAACAGCTTTGGGTAGTCTTTCTTCAATACTTCTAGACCTGTCTCAGTCAAGATATCAGCTTATTACCCTCCTTCGTGATGTCCAAGTCTACATAACCTACCTCCACTCCGACACCCAGGTCTGGAATACAAGACAAGCAGGTTGTTCTACTATGTCCCCAAACACTATGCAGACTCCTTCCAGCACTGACTAACTCACACTAGCACAGAAAGTCCCCATTTTCTTTGTGCTGGGTATTATTGCAAGTCCTCTGTCCATCAAACTCAGTCAGGCCTCATGCGCGCACAAAGGTTCTTGCTTGTCACATGGCACACGCCTCTCTAGTGATGCAGCCGGTCCATTAGTGATGTATGAGCACAGCACATGTGACACCTGACTTCAATGGAACGATGTGTAACTGTTGCAGTACACTAATGCCAAGCAGGTACACAGGACCTTCCAAAGGCATGGGCTATCCTGTGCCATAGTCACCTTGTTAGAAATTGAATTTCTGGTTGGCTATTTTATGCACCTAAGCCAGGCAGAACCCATCACTCTAGTCATGGCAAGTAAGTTACACACCAAAGATAACCTGTGCTCACCATCCGCTAGCTTGGCGCAGTGTGGGAGTGCTCATCATCAGAGGCAATATGTAAAGCTTTTGTGCAACACACTCACAGAGAAACATAATGAATACACCACTAAAGAGACTCTACACAGAATTACATAAAAATATATATGGTATATTATACATAAAACTAAAACAAAGCGATATAAAACATAAATACAATGCAGATAATGCCATTACTGAACTAGTACTTGTTATCCTGACTGTGCAAGAATCAACACAGCATGTATAATATCAGGGAATGAAATGCAGCAGTTTGTTTAAAGCAACAAAGCACACGAATCACCATAGATTACCAGATAGCCATAAATACTTTGCAGGAAATGCAGTCTTATTTAGTGGTCACCACATGAAATCCCCACTTAACTACAGAGCATAAGACCTAGCGAATCTCTGCTTTTACCAGCCGTATTACAAAAGATTTTGGGTGTCTCCTCTAAAACACATGTATTTATAATTCAGGATTAGGCTGCAGGAGCCCATGTTTGCCTACTCATCGTGATGTGGTAATTCTGGCCAAACTGGCAGCCTCCTTCGAGGCTTCCCCCGTAATGGCAGAGAAGCCAAAATATGGCCCACAAAGTGCGTTGCAACGTGGAGGGTGGGCTCACCCACTGTAGAATTTGGAGGGACAACTCGCTGGTCCCCCCGCGTGCAGAGAAGGTATAGGCAGCTGCCCATTAGCGTACGGTGCAGCTGCCAACAATACAGTGAAGTTCAGATGCACACCAGTTGGCCCGAGGTGCAGCATTGTGTCTCGTCGGATGAAAGAGCAAAGTAAGACGGAGCAATCCGTACTGCTCCCTTTCTTCTAGCACCTGTTTGTGTGTAATTGCCCTAGGTCATGGCGACTGGCCATAATCTAGTGCCAGATGCAGTTTCCCACAGGGTCGGTACATAACTCTTGGGGAAGATTTCTTCGGCAACAAGGCCCCACTCATGCCGAGGTCCCCTCTTTGCCAGGAGACACTCTGGCTTCCAAGGCTGGGGTTTCTCAAGTGCCAACGAAGGTAAAAGCGCACTTCTACCTGTGGTATTTCTGGCAGGATATGGTGCAGCGCTCAACACATTGAACTGGCAAAACAATGGAGAGCTCAACAAGCGCTCGCCAGCGAAGTAGGGGAACAGCTGATCTGTGATCGGGAAAAGCAGCTGCAAAGCTCTCATACGCAGCAGAATTGCATTTCCTCACAAAGACTGCTCTGGCTACTTGCTGCAAGCACCCAGGATGGGTTGAGGCAAGCCCAGCGGTCAATGGTGTGAGGGAAGTCCTTCAAGGCCTTGAGACTCCTTTTCCATCAAGCCCCTGGCGAGCACTAGCAGGGCACCAGAGCAGAGAACAGGCAGCAGGCCAGCACATACATGCAGTTTTGCGAACTGACAGTCTCTCCAGCAGCCTAGCAGGCAGGCAGGCCAGCAGAACAAAGCAAGTAGCCCCAATCGCAGTCCCTCCTGGCAGCACAGCAGTCCTCTAGCAATGTGCAGATTGTAGAGCCAGCAGTGTCTGATTTCAAGTTCCAGGAAGTGTTTAAAAACATGGGGTCAGACCACTGTACTCAAGTGGGGAGTAAATCAGACCTTTATGTGAGGGCAGGAGACAACCTATACAAATGTAAAGCATGAACATCATCTTCATCTCTCAGCCCAGGAAGACCATCAGTATGCAGATTAATCCCTGTAACACCCAGCTTCTTGTATTATGGCTATCTGGACATTTTGCACCAAATGTAGCTGTCTCTTAGGCCTAGATGTGGATTGGAGTCAGGCTGCACAGCAGAAAGAGTCAAAGGCATAGTTTTTAGATGTGGCATTTCTGAAAATAGTAATGCAAAATCCAACTACACAAGTAAGCAAGATTTAACGCTACCATTCTGCACAAACCAACGCTACTCCTTTCTGCTCAGGGATCACCACTTAAAAGTACATAATGGAATTCCCAACGCAAGCCTATGACAGGAGTAGGCCTCACAGCAGTGAGATAAAAAGGCTGTTTTTCACTATCAGGACATTGCACACATAAAGGCACAATACCTATCTTTTACCTACACAGCACCCTGCCCATAGGGCTACCTAGGGCCTACCTTAGGGGTGACCTGTATGTAATAAAAGGGGAGTTTAAGGCTTGTCAAGTAGTTTTATATGGCAAGTTAGGGTGTCGGTAAACTGCACACATAGGCCTGAGACTGGTTTGAAAGGCTACACCAGTGGGTGGCACAGGCAGTGCTGCAGGCCCACTAGTAGTATGTAATGTACAGGTCCTGGGTATATGGGATACCACGGTACAAGGGACCTACGTATCAATTTTTCAAACTGGTGTAAATCAATCATACCCTGTTTAAAAGAGAGCACATGCACTTAAGCACTAATTAGCAGGAGTGAAGTGCCTAGAGTCCTAAAGCAAACAAAAATGAGATAAAAAAATAGGAGGAGGAAGGAAAATAATTTGGGGATAGCCCTGGAAAAAGGGCCAGGCCCAACTCATCTCAACTGGGAAATCTTACTACGCACTCACCAATGCTTCTCCTTACATGACTGTCACCATTGAATGTATAACTGTCGAGAGCTCCTGGGGTCGTTTCAGAGTCATGCTTATGTAATGGAGATTTACCACTGTCTCAATAGAACTGTCTCCACAGCGCTGTCCTTATAACATTGTCTCCAGGCCATTGCCTCTAAGTTAAGGACCATTCACGTCAGAGCACGTCATCTCAGTTCAAAACTTCTATCAGCTGTCTCTTTGTCTCTGCCAGACCTCGTCCACCGACCTCTCTGGGCTCATTGTGCCCAGCAGATCGAGCGGGCACCACTTACCTGTGAATTTGAGGGTGGGTGACCCCAAAATAGCCCTCCGTGGTCACGGAGCCATCATCCTTCTCACATTTCAGACATCAGGTTAGACATACAGGAAATAGGGGCACACAGGATACTACAGGTGTCTATGTTGATTGTACCCGAGCATGAAGTCACAACTAGATTGTGCACAGAAATGTGAGTAAAAGCTGGCGTTTTGTGCACTTATTCCTGGATTCTATCTGCTATGACGTTTGCTTCAAACAAGCACATTCAGTTTCACAAAAGACAACATTTTACTAGGCTAGCACCTATGTTTGGGTACCACTTTCTGAATTCAGGTTTCTGTTGTTTTTATGTGCTATCATGCAAAAAAGGAGCTCTAACGCCCACTATGCATTAACCCTCCCCCCCCGCCCCCCCGCACCGCCCACGCACTTATTTTAGGGTCGTGAACAGTCGACACAATAACCTCAAGCAGTGACATTAAAACCACTCAACTATTTTTATTAGACCCCGAGTGTTAATGCTTTTAAATCACTACACGTAAACTGTACCTTTATTCGTGAAGACATTGATGATGAACTAGAAAAGGTCTGTTTTTTTCATCAGGGAAGATAATAATTTTTTCAGCCTTCAAATTCGGCCGCCCGTTGGTGGAGCGTTCATATGCGGTCTCTAACGCACCTAGCAATTTATTTCATAATGACGCAGCCTTCCCTTCACCGAGTCACACCTACAGAAGCGGAAAGGTTATCTGTCACCTTATGCTGGCCTGCCAAGCTGAGCGGGCACGCGCACGCTCCCACACCGCTCCTCCACAACTAACCAAATAATTCAGAATAAATCCGGCTTTCATGTGTTAGTTAAATGACTGTCAGCTCTCGGATGGGTGATAGAAGAGTCGATGACATCGGCATTCTTCCTTCAGATATGCAGGCTAACAAGAATGCGAATTTAGCACTGAGCTTTTACTAAAAAATGCGATGGCTACTCTTTCCACATAGCTGTTTTCGGTATGTGCTCCATTAGAAGATTAAACAAAACCCACAATTAGAATGAAACATTCCTTTTATTCATGTCGGCGGGGTACTTTCTTTGGACAAACCTTTCTGTCCTGTCCCATAGGGAATGCATAGTGATGTATGGATAGAACTCCTGCTCTTCAGGCAATGCCAACGAAGAAGGCGTAATTTGTTAGCACTGACTCTACAAAGCACAAGCATTCCCTCGACAAACAAACTCTGATCAAAAGTGTCGGTTTAAAACTTTTACAGGGATACGCTCCCGACGGGAATGCCCTTTCAAGACTGCAGAAAAGGTCGGACTGACCTATAGGACAATAACGCAGTGCCCACAGGGCTGGTTTGACAGGTCAGCGTGTTGTCCGTTATTTTTTTGTCTGTTTGTGAACCTGTTTTATGGTCTGTTGGGCCAGTTTTTAGTGGTGATTTCCCTGATATTAAAACAAATATTTCCTGCTACAGACCTGCAGTCTTTCATACCTTGTTAATCATGTATACATAAGGTTATCAGACGTCCCGGATATGTCAGGGCAGTCCCGTTTTTAAGTTGAGCATTCGAGACCTCTTGCATACTTTAGTATATACTTATATGTGTATGTACTTTGTGAGCTCTGAAGATCAGCCCTAGGACTTGTCTGCTTCCTTTTAGGGACTTTTTTTTCTGTTCAACTGCCTCTATTTAACTGTCTTGATAGAAAACGAACAGCAGAGGTCAGTAAAATACCAGAATTGCTTTCTGCTGAGGAACTTTCTTTTTTAACATTTTTCTGGCTACTGTCTCTATTTACCTTTCTTGATAGATAACGACCAGCAGAGGTCAGTAAAATACCAGAATCACTTTAGCATTCTCTAGATTCCAGTCCATAGAAATTGTCTTCCACAAGCACCAGTAGGCAATAATATTTTTTTCAAATCTTGTATTTTCAGTGATATGACTACCAACGGCCCTGATTTTATTTTAAAAACAGAGCTTTGGACTATACCATTTCCAGCTGAAAGGCAATATTTCTCTCCATGTGTTCCCATACCAGGCATGTCACGCAGTTTGGTGCTTACTTTCCCTCCATGTTAAAGAACAGTAGATGTTTCAGCACCCAGGCTAATGTGCTGCGTAGCTAAATACATATAAGGTCCCAAAGGTGAGACCGATTGCATTGCAAATGCTTGTTTCATCAGCTGTCTAGCAGATTTCGGCAAATTTGGCTCCTGTCCCGGTTTTAATTAGAGGGTTGACTATAAACAGTGGAATGCACGTTTTTATGTGTTCCAAAGCTGGGATAGTTAGCAGCTGTTACAAGAATGCAATTTAGCTAACAGATAAAATACTGAGTTTAAAAATTGCATATTGTTTATTTTCTTAGTGCCTCTTCTGTATTTCTATATTGATGAGTGCTGTCATTCTGTGACCCTCGGTTGATGTGAAATTGCAGTCCTCCTGCTATTTTTGCAAAGTGTCCTGGTTTTTGTTTTTCAAAAAGTGGTCACCCTACTTACATATCATATCTTTGTAAGGTAAAAGCTCCCACAATTTGACAACATGGTCTACATTTTAGTGTCTGATTCTATAATAAGGGCCAATGGTCATGCTTTATTGAAGTTCATCGATACTGACACAGGTGAGGTACAAGACCCCACTCAACCAACAACCCATTTTCTCACATAGGCTACACCTTAAGACCCTATGTGTCTCAAGTACTAACCTGTTGTAATGTCCAATCCCTTCCCCCATGTGCTATGTTTTCTAGCTTTCAGTATTTCAGTTTGCAGAGTGCCCCATTCTGTGTATGCACAAGACCCCTAACACCTGTCTATGACATTTGATGACTTTGCTTCACTCTATGTTCTGCTCTAGGAATTTGTGACAGTGGAAGTGTGTTTCATGGGATAACAATTCAATGTGTTGTACCACTGATGTGATTGTCCAAGTCTCAAAGCACAGTCCATGAACAGGAGGTGTTACAGGATTTCAGTCTAGCTCTGTAACTAACCACTGGGGAGGGTTCTTCACTTGATAGCTAGTCATGTCTGGGAGTCTTAGTTCATTCCATATGCGTCAATCCAAATCTGACCTCAAGCAAGTCCCAGGGAGGGGCTGCATGTTGATTCCACAAGGTACTCTGTTAAGGTCCAGGCATGAAGCCACTGTGTGATGGTCTAATAGTAGTGACAATAACATTACAAATAAGTCCCATCATCTAGTCCCCACTCCTCTCCGCATCACCCCTAGCCTTTCCCAGCCTCCCCTCGCTCTGGTTTCATGTGGACAGGCCATGCAATCTGGAAATCCGGGAATGCAATCAAATGGGCACCAACAATTGCACTGTGCATTTTCTCTGGTGTTGTAGTGCACTGCCTTTGCCATACTCACTACGCACCACTTGCCCACCATAATGACCATGTATTCTTCTTCGTGATAGTAGCTCCCGGTCACATGCCAAACCCAAGTGGCTGCCTGGTTCTGGACATGGTTCATACTCCCTCTTTCTCTGTGGTACTTGACCCAATGGAGAGGGGACAACACTGGGCCGGGTCCGGCTTGGTGGTGCTGTGGTGGGCCTGGGCCATGTGTCGGGACTGGCACTCTACTGGAAATAAAAACTTGTCTGCGAAAGTCTCCTGTAAGGCACAGTAGTTCTGTGTCGGTCTAGACTGCACCTCCAGATGTCAAACCATAACTGTTAGACTGAGAACTGCAGCATCATAAGAAAGTGCCATCTCACACTAGCACCTATGAAACCTGCAGGCTTCTCTAACAGGGCATGTCACTGGTGTTCAACAGCACCTGGCATAACTGCCAAAGGTCACGCATGGAATCAAAAGTGATGTTTCATCACCACCTCTTCCTTGTATGCTTTCTGTTTAAACGGAATGGGTGACATTGAGACCACCATTAACATGGTGCCCACTTTTTGATCACGCCATACAACCCCTGCTGGGCAGGGAGAAGAGGAGACAGTAGGATACAGGAGGTACAGTTTGTATATTGTAGGACGGGTACCAGGTACCCCTTGGCTATCAGGTAACTTCGAGCTGATTGGGGCAGGCGCCGTGCAAAGTAGCTGCCGAGGGGACAGGTGCGACGAAGAAAGAAGTATTTGAAAGTGTATATTTATCCAGCCTTTTATTTACTTGATACACGCGGCCAATCCAGGGCCATTCCTGCAGGTACAAACGTGGTGACTGAAAATCATTTTTGAGCACCTGTTTAAATTCGCTCGTTGTTTTGGTTAGAGTGGAGCTCTTACTTGTGAAACATCTAGTGAAAAATGTAATTCATTTTTGATCATCAAAGTAAAATTGTAATTTGAGCTTTAACATTATGGAAATGCTATGAAAAAGCTTTGGGCTTCCAGTGTTAATTTCATATTATTTTTCTTCTGTGTGTTTTCAGGAGCATTACATGAATTACGAGAGATGACAGAACTGAAGTGTCTTTACAGAAGTACAGTCACTTGTACAATATAGCCCTCTGGGTTCTGATGTCCAAGTAATATTATACCTACCCAAACCAATATTTTGTACTTCGCATCTAGGTCAGTAGACTTAGTAGCCAACATCCCTACTTATGAAAGTACAGGGCGGTACTTATGGTCCTTAAACATCAGGAGTCGGTGCTGTACATGCTGGCTGATATGACACAAATATAACACGTGATAAGTAAAGTATAAATTGGCGAAAAAATATAACAGAAGTACATTTTGAAAAAGAAGAAAATAAAATTATATGGCACATTTTCTTGGCTAAAAGTCAGACTCGATTTTTCATGTGACAGAAGTGATGTGCATTATTTTATCATGTGTTTATATTTAATTTGTTGCCTTTTTAGCAATTATTGCGCATTGCAGTTTACGTCCTTGTATGTGTGATTAGATTTGTAGATAATGCACTTTTCTTTTCTTGGTTTGGAAGCTTGGATTATTTGTTCTGATAGAAAAACGAGGTTTGTTTGCTTGGGAAGTGTTCATGCAGGAAGTGGGTGGTGCCAATGGGGTGACGTCAATGGCAAAAGCGGACTGTGGCAGTGGTGGAAGTGGGGGCCGGTAATAGTGGAATTTTGTCATGACATTGATGAAAGTTGGCTTTTGGAATAAGGGGATGTTTTGTTCTTAGCCTTTATCTTGCACTGTTTGCCCTTATGTGAACATATAGAGAAGACAATTATTAGAAACGCGTGAAATATTATTACAAACGTGAAAGGACTCTAAAGAGATTAGTTATGAGTGAATATTAGTAATTGGCAAAAAAAGGAGTATTACAATATGAGGAGAAATATTCAAATAGCAGATTATTTTAATCCCACAATACAATTGATCAAACCCATTATTTTAACTGTAATGTAGAGATGTGTACGATTTTGGGTGGGGCAACCCATAAGGAGATCATAAATATGATGCCTAAAATGGCATGAAACCAATGTTGTACAATTTTTGGAGTTGTCATTAGAGATTGAAGCAGAGAGCACTTTTTGAAACAGTGTAAGTGAAATAAAATATGTACAAAGATTCCTGTGTTTTAGTTAATCGCTGTCATTTTTACTTTTATTGGGAGCTCACCAAGCCATCTCGGTTGTACTCTGGGATAGTGAGTACTTGCACTTGCATATGTCCATTCCAAGCACTGTTTAATAGTAAATAGAGTTATTTAGTTAGGAAATTGTTGAGATTTTTCTAACAAAAATGCTATTTAATTATTGGCATTTCAATGAAAGGACCCTTTTGAGTTTAGAATGCCACACTCCAAGAGCCTCTGAATTGGAGTTGCAGGGCTGTACAAAATATAATGTGAAGAAAGATTCAAAGATTTAAATATTCACTTAAAAACACACAAAGTACAGTTATCGGTATGAATTTAAAAAGATAAACCACTGAAATTTTTCAGTTTTGGTTAGCTCAGCATAACCGCCGTTCAAACCATAAGTTGCTGCGTAATGCAATGCTCATGCCCTCATCCTTGAGGTAATAGGTGGAATTATTACTGTAATAAAGGAGTTTACAGGCAAGATTATATATCAGGTTACCATTAACTTTATTAGTCACTAGACTCTGAATATAGTATATTATAGGCTTTGGTAAGTGGTACTTAAGGATGTTGTGCTTTAAGGTGTTGTTACTCTTTGGTATAACTCAGGGCACAAGTCCTAAAAAAAGAAGTGGAGGGGTGCTGACGTCACAAAAGGAAATGACGTCACGAAAGGTGGCTTGCACCATCAGACTCATTACCTTCCCTCACTCACCCCTCAGATGCGATTGCATTTAGAGAAGCCAGCGCGTGAGCAGCGTTCTGAATGGGCTCCGATCTCACCCCAGAGAGGCCAAAGAGTGAATGTGTGGCTCCATTTTCTCCAGTTATCGAGCTACCTGTAAAATAAGTGGGGGGACGCCGTGCACCGCGTGGTACCCCGACTCGAGTCATGGTATCACTATTGTGAGGTCGTAAGCATTACATTTGGTGTCCTTCTCCTCTTATGTGTTCTGCCAGCACTCAGCATTGTGTTACACTTACATATGCTACAAATATTTTCAATCATTTTAAACACATATTCCTACAAATTTTCCATCCAGCTTACTCACTGGTCTACTTGGCTTGGTGTTGCCTTCCTCAGCGATGGTAGACGGAACGTCAATAATGGATCATGGGGCCAATAGGGTGGCTGCAAAACATGACATCACCAGGGTTTGCAAACCCTTCTTGTGCTAGCCCACATTGTATTCTATTATAAAGTCCATGGTAGATTGTGTGCCAATCAATTACATTTCCTCTCAGTGCCAGAATGATTCAAGTGTGTCTTAATGCTTAAAAACCTCACACAATGGCTCATCTACTGAGCTCTTTAATCCTGAAAACAGCTTCTTTTATTATTATACAAAGTGTTGCTCGGTATGCCAAATTTAACTTCTCATAACGGCCTCCATAAATATGGAAAATGGTTTCACCTCCAATAAAATGTAAGTATCAAAATGTACTGAAAAATCTATAAACAATTACCAGCCCAAAATGATGCTTCTCCGGATAATTAAACAAGACTAGAACCAAGTGGAAGGGTGGAAGTGTGTCCAAGGAGTCTATAAACCTGTCCATAAAGAATCTCTTTAGCCAATAATAGGCTGGGATTTGTAAATTGTCTGAAGAATAATAAAGTCTGGGTCATTGAGTTTTTGCAGAACATTGTCATTGAATGTACTTCTTTGTCAGTGCAACTTAAATAGTACAAAGTGTATGCCTCCGCGAGAAAACTGACCGTGGACATACTTGAAATAATGTTGATTATGCATGCTAAAGTGGAATCTGATCTTGTAGGCTCGGCCAGAAGAAAATGTTTGATTGTTTTCCTGTGACATCTATTGCACATTTTCATATTGAAAATACTGTGATAATCATCATCAATTGCATGTTCTCTGCCTTGATCGAATCTTATATGTGTATATTGCGCGGACATATTTCAGACTCTGCACATTCTGTGCAAATGCCCTGGGGTCTGACTGCCTAGAGGGAAAACAAATTATAAACTGAGAAGGTGCCACAACTATTATCCTGGGCAGATATTGAAATTAGGCCAGGCTCCATATTACAGAGTAATGCCCAGGGGCAAATATACCCTGGGAGCAGGTGTCACCAAGGTTCCCAGGGATCTTCCAGGGGGCGGGAGAGGAGTCATTGAATCATTTCTAAATGAATGGTAAGAAGTTACTAATGTTTGGTTGAGGTGACAAACATTTAGCCGGCTTAGATGTGGCTTGATATGGATGTTCTGCTGAGGTCACAATTGCTCACCCAACTAGATGGCCTAGAACAGTGGCATGCGCATGAATGTGCCAGAAGTTGTTTCTAATGTGTACTGTTTACAATTTACAATGTCTTTTTATAACTTGTCATGGGTTAGCAGCTGAAGTGTAGAGTGCAAGATGTAGCCAATGTCATGTTCAATGTGTGCTATTGGTGTAGGGTCAGTACTTGGCAGCGGGTTATGGTAGCATCCTGTGGGTGAAGATGGCTTAAGGCTTGTGTAAGGATAAGGATGTTTAACCAAGATGCATTAGGAGGCTATAGCAGCAGGAAGCTAAGAGGCAATGCTGATCCTAATTAAATAAGGACCACAGCATTCTCCGTGGCATAACAATAATTCTACCGATTATAACTTTCCAACAATGCTCTTTTGTTAAATTTCAGTAGGGCGTTTTATTTAAAGACAGGCTATTTGCAGTAGTTTTCTTTCAAATGTTACTATCATTTTGTTGAAGCTGTGTGTATACAATGCGATGTACAGACAATGGACAGCATTATTACCTAGGTTTATGGTATGAATTTGTATATTTTTTCGGTGCAATATTTTAATAGTGTATTCAGTGTATTGTAACATGAGTGAAAGAAGAGGGCAGAGTTTGGGAATAACCACGTCGTCCTTATCTGTCTCCTATATCCGTTTATCTACACATTTTATATGTTCTGTTTTTTTTTACATTGTTTTTATCTATACCATCCGTTGATACAAGAGAGATATAAAACAATTCACAGTTATAATTCAGGGTTCCTAAATCAAGTGCCATCTACTATCTTACGAAATCATTGACTTGCCTACATTATTCAATGTACAAATTCCTGCATTAACTCAAGTGCATTTGGTAGAACGTGGTATTTAAGCTGCTCATAAAAAATGCATCACTCTGGGCTATGCATAGCAGAGACATTTACCTGAATTATGAAAATGACAGACCTTCTTGGCGATTGTTTACTCTTTTCTTCACATCCCCCAAGAAAAACTGCCTTCCCTAAATTGACACATTGCAAAATGACTGCATGTCTAGTGGTAGGCTGTTTGTCTATTTTCACAAGTATCTGTTTGTATTCCTTCATATGGGAACATATTTGGTTCACTTTACCTAACACTCACTCAGTAAAATGTCAGTGTTCTGTACACTATGTATCAATCTTCAACCTAATGTACAAAGAGGGATACTTCCCGAGAGGCTGGAAACAGGTTTCCATCCTGCTATTATTAAAACAAAGAAACAATGTGGATGCCAAGGATCCGAACAACTTCAGGCCCATTTCCAGACTTCCCCTTTCAGCAAAAATAATAGAGAGAAACATGAACATCCAACTCAACCAGTTTCTCAGACTATCTGAAACATTGGACCCTACCCTTAGAGAGGGTCATAGCATGGAAACTGCACTAGTCAAATCCACGGAAGAGATCAGAGCCACTCTTGATCAGGGTGGCAGGGCCGCCCTGATCATGATGGACCTTTGGGCGGCATTTGACACGGTCCACCATGGTTTGCTGGTGGACCGCTTAGAAGAGAAAGGAGTTAAAGGTACGGCCCAAAAACTCCTGGAATCCTTTCTCTCAAAAAGAACCCAAACTGTCAAACTGGACACATTTGAGGCAGATGCTTTCTCCTTACCTTGTGGAGTCCCACAGGGGTCCTCATTGAGCCAGACGCTTTTTAATATTTATGTGTCCTCACTGGACCCCCTCATAGAATCCTATGGTTTTAGTTTCACATCCTACGCCGACGACACCCAGATAGTAGTGGCTATACAACCAGAACTGCTACAAAACACTGCATCCAGACTACAGGACTGTATGAACGCGGTAGGAAACTGGATGGCACAGAACTGTCTAAAGCTAAACTCCAGTAAGACTGAGGTTGTGCTCTTTGGCAATAACCCTACTTTTTGGACTCCAAACTGCTGGCAAAACTCACTAGGACCATTGCCAGACCCGACCGGGAAGGTGAATAACCTGGGAATCTGGATTGGTGACACATTTAGTTTCAAGTATCAGGTGAATTCAGTGGCATCCTTCACTTTGTTCACCTTCAGAACATGTAAAAAAAATAATGCCTCTACTTCCTAAAGACGCACAACAAACAGTGGTCACAGCATTAGTACTGTCCAGACTTGACTATTGCAACAGTCTTTATCTCAAGCTACAAGAAGGATCAATGAATAAATTACAGGAACTCCTAAATTTGCATCTATTACAGGATCAATCAAAAAACTTCACTGGCTGCCAGTCAGGAAGTGTACCCAGTTCAAGGCCCTATGCTTGGTCTTCAAGGCGCTGCAGGGAAATGGACCTGAATTCCTAAACAACACTTTCGTTGGTACTCACCAGAAAGTCACTCCGATCATCTGATGCCAAATTGGTGAAAATGCCCCGGACGACAAAAGCTAATTGGGGTGGCAGAAGTTTTATTGCCAACGCAGCCAGGGCTTGGAACTCCCTCCCACCTTATCTGAGACACATGACCAACTTGATTGCCTTTAGGAAGGTTTTAAAAACTTGGCTCTTTACAAATTAGGCCGTATAACACACAATCGGTGGGCCTCTGGTAGGTTTCGTCACTTCAGCGCAAGGACACCCGCGGGTAACAGCTGTGCTTTACAAATGCAATTAACATTAACATATCAAGAGGGGGAAGTAGAAGCGTTCTGGGGGCCCCACTCAGCTTCTGGATATATAGCACTAAATCAAAATGGAGTGTTCTGTACACTTCACTGTATATGGTGTCTAACACCTGGTAAATGCAGTCGTTTGTTTAGAGATGCAGATACGGAAGAGAAACACATACTCACAAAGTTACCAATCTTTGAGCAATTACTTAATTGCATGGTTCATCCCTTGTGAACATGCACTCCTATTCATATTGGGGTTACTCAGAATTGCAGACCGATCCTCAACTATGCTAAAACCTGTGCATTTAAAATCGGTATGTCTGCAGGCAAAACGTCGTCTATTCCATCTGTGTGATCGGAGTCCATTTAGAAAGACTAGTTGTGCACCTCTGTCACACATACTTATGACTTTCACGCAGAAAAAGATCTGTAGTTCTAGCCCTAGTTGTCCAAATATGTCCACAGACACTTTTTGTCTGCTAGATGTAAGTAGTGCTTAAAAACAATTGTCACCTTGGCTTGTTTACCTGCTAATTATCAATTGGCCTACTACAGATTTGTTCCAGGCAGCCCTGAAGAGCTGGCCATTTTCCTTTTGCTTTTCTTTCTTGATCAAATGTTGAGGCCTTGTGAACATTTCAAATGAAACCAGAGCCAGCATTAGTGCTGGTGGCGCCCCGTGTGACAGTGTTTGTTGCTGGTACCCTAATGACCACCTCCACCACAGATTCCCTCACCACCCTTTAACAGTGCCAATCAAATCTCCATTTGTGCATTCAGTTCTTTGATGACAGTTAAAAATACACTGTTCCATATCACGATTTTTCCTTATAAATAGCAAGTAGCAAAAAGATGT
Organism: Lissotriton vulgaris; assembly: GCF_964263255.1. Classification (NCBI taxonomy): domain Eukaryota; kingdom Metazoa; phylum Chordata; class Amphibia; order Caudata; family Salamandridae; genus Lissotriton; species Lissotriton vulgaris. The sequence goes on from NC_141690.1 coordinate 158,246,840, forward strand.
CTCTTAGAAAAGCAGCAACCAACTAACCTATTTACATTATATGCACTTTTTGATCTGCATGGTACACGTTCTTCAAAGCAGGCATATTAATTCTCTGTGCAAATTTATGATCAGTAAATACCTCAACTAGACAAAACTCTGATGTCTCTCAAGGAAGAACATTAATCACCAGAATTATCTTGAGATTTTTATTGTTGCCTGGAAATTGCTGGAGGCAAGGGACACCACAGCAGGTGTTTCTAAATGTAAAATAAACTTGCAAACGCAGCGCCCCATGAAGTTAGCACCCGGTGCGGTGGCACTGGTCGCACCGCCCTGGAGCTGACCCTGAATGTAACAATGTGTTTGGGGTGTTAAGTAGTACTTTTAATTGTGATAGTTTTATTTTCATTATGCCTACATGTTAGAAATTGGGTTACTGATTGATTAGGGTGTGAGCCCTGGTCAAGCAGTAAACAATGCTAGTCAGGGTAAGGCACAAACAAACCCCAAATTAACCTGTGCTCACCCCCCGTAGCTTGGCACATAGCAGTCAGACTTATCTTCGAGGCAATGTGTCATGTATTTGCGCAACACGTCAAACAGTAAAATAGTGAGAACACCACACAAACATTATCCCACGGCAGGTTAGAAACATAGAGAAAAATGTAATAAATACAACACAACCAAACACAACAAAAATCTAATCAGTTGAACCGGAGTTATGAATTTTGAAAGAATAAAATACAATGTAGCGCCTAGAAGGATTAAGCACCAACTGCGGCTATCTGATTGTGCTGGATCGGGTCAAAGTCAAAAGTTCAAGCTGACCATGATGGAGCAATTGAAATTAGTCCTGCTGAAGTTGTACTTTCTCAGGTTTTGTGGCCAAAGTCCAGTTCGCACTGGAGAGGGTTGCAGGAAACAAGGAGAGCATCGCTGGCGGTGGGCTGCGTGGCGCGAAGAGCAGGTGGGGCGTCTTGGACAGACGGGATGGAGCTTCACGTTGGCAGTCCTCTGCAGCAATCTGGGCTAGCTGTGTGAGGGGATGGGCTGGTGGTGGCTCCTACTGATTTTGAGTGTTAACAGCCCAGTTCCAGTGTGAACGGCCTGTTTGTGGTCACAAAGAGCCCAAAAGCTTGCATGTAAGAGCTCAAAAGCCACATCAATGGTCCAGAACCTGAGAGGAACCTTTATGGGGTCAGGAAGCTGCTGAAGATCGGTCCAGGAGCTGTTGAGAAGCTTGTTTGTCCTGTGAGGCTCAGATCAGGAGGTCAGCAGACTAGCCCTTCGAGTCTCTCTGGAGTCCTGGATGGGTTGCAGGTCCAGTTCTTCCTCCCAGGCAACAGGGCAGCAGGCAGCAGGTCAGCACAGCAAGGCAGCAGCTCATTCAAAGTTGCAGTCCAGCAGAGTGGCAGTACTTTCAGCAGCACAGCATCCCTTTTTCATGGCAGAGTATCCACAGGTTCAGAAGTGTACTGAAGACTGTGTCTGGGGGTCCTTTGTTTATACCCTGATGCTGTGGTTCTGGTAGGTAGGAGAAGCTTCTCCAGACAGTGTCTTTGAAATGCATAATATTCCCTACCTCCCTTGCACTGTCTCCAATCAGGCTTAAATGACAATGCAGGATAGTTAAGCCCTTTGTGTGGAAACAAGATACAGCATATTCAGGTGTAAGTGAGGCTGGGCCAGCACTCCCTCTCATCCTGCCACTGATTCAACATCCAGTCACACCTAAGCTCCCATTATGTGTGGCTCTCTAGGAGGAATACACTAACCTCAACTGCCAACTACACCCAGTCATGTGACCAGAGACAGGCTGCAGGCACCAAATGGCTAAGGAAAGAAATGACAACTTTGTGAAAGTGGCATTGTCAGAATTGTCATTTAAAATCCAACCTCACCACAAGTTGACATTTTAAATTAGGATTCCAAGGACACCAAACATGATCCAGTTATCTCTTCTCATTTGGAAATTACACCTATAAAAATATAATAAGGCAACTCTAATGTTATCATATGGGAGAGATAAGCCTTGCAGTAGTGAAGAAGGAATTGAAGAGTCTTTCACAACCATGACATGTAAAATTTAAACGTACACGTCCAACCTTTTAGATACACTGCCCTGTGGACTGTCTAGGGTCTACTCTAGGGGTGATTTATATGTATTAAAAAAGAAGGTTTGGGCCTGGCAAAAAGATTATTTTTCCAGGCCCCAATGGCAGTTTAAAACTGCACACACAGGCTCTGCAATGGCATGCCTGAGACATGTTTAAAGGGGTACTAAATTGGAAGGCACAATCAGTGGTGCAGGCCCAATAGTAGCATTCAATTTACAGGCCTGGGCATATGTAGTGCATGTTACTAGGAACGTTTTAAGTAAATTAAATATGCCCATTGGGTATAAGACTATATTACCATGATTCGAGTGGAGAGTACACATACTTTAACACTGGTTAGCAGTAGTAAAGTACTCATAGTCCTAAGGTCAACAAAGACAAATTCAGCAAGATTAGGAGGAAGGCAAAAGGTTTGCGGATGACTCAGCAGAAAAGGCCAGGTCTGACAGTACATAAGTGAATACTCTCCTTTTTCAGCATTTAATAAACGGCATGGTCTGTATCGATCCTCCCAGTCAGGTATTCTGGCTTGTTTTTCCTGCAAGAAAGAGAAAAGAAACCCATCAGTCCTGCTGCGCTCCGACACCCATGCTATGTCCTATTCCAGCCGGCTGCCCTTTCCTATCTAACCCATTTGCCTGGAAGTAAACAATGGAGGTTATTACTGTTTCCCATTGACCATGGTTGAAACTCCGTATTCCCAGCTCACAGTCTGTGATAGGCTAGGCTATCTTTTATCCTGCCTCCTTTCTCCATTGGCTAATCTGGCCAGTCTGTAGGATGGAGCCTCTGTTTTGAACAGTCTCTTTCCCTTTTTGTCTTCTGGCTCCTACATTCGTCTCATGGTCTGTCAGCGTGGAAGTTTATCCCACAGTGTTGTTGTATGCCTGCCACTTTCCTTGCTTGACCACCACCATGTTCTGCCAGTACTCCATTGTGGCCTAAACAGCACTGACCGACGAAGCTTATGGAATCAGGGTTCACAACTGCAGCACTCACAGTCATGATTGTCCCTGATCAGGCTCCCCTCAGGGGACCCATTCACCACTAGCACTGCCAATTGTGGCATTGGTGCACTAATGTCTATGCCCACAGGCACACCCTGAATACCCTCCAGGCTATATCCCTTTTACAGCCATTGGCAAGCAGCACCTCCTATTATTAACCATGTTTATGTTATGGATCAGATGCTACTCTTCAAACCCATCTAATTATAAAGTTCAAACGCCAAACAAAAAATGACTAATGATTTCCACACAGACCATAGTTCAGCTGCATTTATTCATCGCTACAAACTTTTGAAATTCGGAAACAAGGCATCCTAAAAGTACTTTTTCTAGCTTTTGTTTGTTTTCTTACACATGCTGAGGGTTCAAGAAATACAGTTAACAATCTATTTATATATGTATCTATCTATGTATCTCCCCTTAAAATATTTCAGGCGAAAAGATGCATTGGTTAAAATTTAAAGAATAATATAATTGAAACTAAACAGTTTTAGTGAGCAATATACCCAGAATTCCCTCAATGCACTATTCATAATTTCATATATAATGTCATAGATGGTATCAAGAATGGCATCATCAAACTCATGTCAGGTGATATTACTAACATTATAGGATCCAGAGGAATTAAACGCTAGCCATACCTAGTATACACAGGTCACACAAAGTCTGTCTAAAGTCCTGAGCCCAGATTCTACCTCAGTGGTGATCAAAAAAGCACCTAGAGGCCATATCATTAATCCCAATGTGTAAGACACCTTACCCATAGCACTCTTAACTCATCATAAGCCTTTCAAGCTCTTTCTACACAAATACCCTTGTTTTCAAGTAGGACACAGTGTAGGTGCTTAAGCCACTATGGTAGCTTTTTTTAATTCAACTGATGATGCCATATGTGATGTCATCAATAGCATCATGCATGAAGTCACAACCTTTCCACTGTAAGAGTTATTGTTGGGTTACTCATGATAACCTGTGAATCTGAATGTTTTATGAATCTGATTGATTTAAGGCTTTGAATTGTAACCATGAAGTCATTTCATTTCTTGTGTGGCTGAGAATCTCTAGCAAAGTTAGTCTCTGAATAATGTTTATAATTTATGTTTTTTCATAGTCACTCTTTCTATCTTTAACAATTTTTGGTAAATAATTAAATTTGTTAATAATGATTTGTATTTCAGATAATTCTTGTGAGCTCGTCTCTCAATGACCGGGATCAGACCCTTTTCAGCAGTATTGATGAAGGATCTTCGTTCCAAAAGCAATCAATTACTTTTGCAGTGGAGATACTCATTTTCCATCCAAAAGAAGAAGACAAAGTGCTGGCTTACAGCAAAGATGCAAAGGTAAAGCTCACTTGACAACAAATTAGGAACTCTCTTCTATTCTTCTGTAAACTTGCAGATCGTGTTCATAATACCAATGTTGCAATATGTACAGCGCCGCTAAAAATGAGGCTCAGAAATCATGCTTTATAGACACCACACATGACATTAACAGAAATAAAAAACATAATTGCGTTATTTAGATGTATAGTTATTTGGTTATAGCCTTAGAGCCCGACGTAGCGGGCTCTACTGGCCATTAAAGGCCCGCTCCAGCATTAAAGGACCTTTAACAAGGGCGCAGGCCTTTAATGCCAAGATAGCTTGCAGGAGAATGGGCACTGAACATCCCATTTATTAAGTATTTTTTGCAGCAAGTGTCAAACTTTTGAAAGCCAGTCACAGTCTGAACTTAATTAAGCAAGGGTACAACTCTTTGTCAGAAACTAATGTAAAATTTGATTGCCATTCGAGTTAATGTTTACAAATGTCTGCATTCAAGATTTATGTATTTTGTTTAAATTCACTCAGATTCTGACAAAACTTACATCAATGCCCACATCGATGATAAACGTTTACTAGCTTCTTGGTCATAGTTTTGAATTATTTTAAATACATTACCACTAACAGAAGAACAATTAAGAGAGTGCCACTCAATGAGTGAGTGAGACTTTTATGGAAAGCAAACCCCAAGTCAACCCAAGACACATTAGATAAAGGCTAACACTTAGGTAATGTATTATTCCCCGTCTGTAAATATCTCCTGATTGAAATAGAATTGAGGCAATTGCAGAATCATAATCCAATTCTTTGTGTGACGTGTAGATCCATTGCATTTCTAACATAGGTTGTACAAGATTTTTGCATAAGTGTATTTTTTTAGCAATTTCATCCTATTTCATCAACTTTATTCTCAGTGCATATCACGCACGAGATGCTGTTCAAGGAAAGGTGTGATTTTGTGCAAATACCCAGACACTGTCCCACATACCCATCCATGCCAATCTAGGAAAATATGCCTCAAAGTGCACGACTGCAACCCATGGTTTAATAAATGTTTTTGGGGAAACTTGGCGCGTTTAAGAGGGAAGTGGTGTGGCTCGTCTGCTACTTTCAATAGGAACTCCTCAAAATCACTTTTTTAGAAAGATGGCAGCCCCCTCACTCTGAGAATTGTTAAAGCACCACTCAGTGTGCGCCAAATCTCAGCTTCAGTGACGGAGACAAATTGCTCCATCTCATCTGTTAAAAGCTGAATAGTGCCCATAATAGCCGTTTGGGATAAAAGTATTAGTAATCTTATAACAATAGGTCTTGCCTCTGGGACCTTATAGGTGTTTAGCCATGCAGCACGTTATCCTGGGTGCTGTGCTGCCAGGGATTGAAGCAAAAACCATCTGTCCATCAACTGTGTTTTTTGCCAGGGATTGAAGAGCTATACTGTTACTAGACACTAGGTCATTCAATGTGATTCAGGAATACATGCTTCCCTCAGGAAACATTTATGGGCACACTCTAAGGCTTTTTAACGCACAGACAGAAAGACAAGTGCCTCGATGCAAGTCAACAGCACTGTAACATTATGTGTGTGACTGCATCGCTAGAGTAATGAACAGCATATGAAAAAAAGCAGTGAAGAACTTTCCAGTGGCGGAGACGTCACATCCCTCCTCCCTAAGGCCTTTATTCACCAGGTATCCTTCTCCAGCGCTGTCCATTCAAAACACTGCTCACACCATCCATTGACCAGCAAGCCCACAGCCCTGCCCTCTGTCCCAGCCCACTGACTATTGGAGCACTGGACGTAGCAACAACAACAAAATGCTCCCATTTGTCGGGTATAGGGGAAATAACAAACAAACAGGGACTGTGTTGGCGTCACTTAATCTCATGGGCACCTAAAAACAAAAAAAAATAACCTGACCTTGTGTACTGTGACTGTCACTTTTGTAAAGCACTTCAAACAGTCGGCGTTGCGCTCTATAAAAACGTCCCCAAAAGTTGACCTGACATTCTGTAATGTAACTAGCGCTCATGTAAAGCGCTCCAACACTTTCGGGTCACTCGAGTTCACATTATAAAATAAAAAATGCCTCATGGTCCCTGGGGAGATGCCGTGAATGTGCTTTGAAATTAGAGCTCTGAGTGGAGGAGTATGACAGGAAGAGTCAGCGGGCGGGCATGCAGCGACATGGGAGGAGGTGGGAGGGATGAATGCTCCTCCTATTTGTAAGGTAGGCGGGAATGAATGAATAAACAGGGGCGGCGTCAGCATCACTTAATCTCTGCGTACCTAAAAAACAGCAAAATTAACCTGCCCTTGTTTATTGTAACTGCGCTTTTGTAAAGCGCTTCAATATCTTTGGGTCAGTGAAGTTCGTGCTCTTTAAGAATGCCCCCAAGAATGTATCTGACCTTGTGTAATGTAACTAACCCTCATGTAACACACTCCAACAATTTCAGCTTGTTTGAGTTCACATTATATAAACAAGCATCAGAGAAAATGCATCAGGAGTTGCCCCAGCCTTGCCCTATACAGCGCTACAAGGTTGGGATGCTGAAGGTCTGGTGACTGAGGCTAACTAAATCAACAAGAATCAATGCTGGAGGGGTGTGTGGCAAATCCTCGCACGTTGAAGTCAGAGAAAATTAAAGAGGCTATTTTAAAATCAGCCGGGTCTAGTGGCGCAGTGGACTAATGCATCCACTGTAGGGGCCCGTGTTCGACCTCATGGTCACAGGTTCTAATCCCGCCTGGTCCACTCAGCCTTTCATCCATCTGAGGTCGATAAAATGAGTACATTGAGTTTGGGTAACAATATACATCTATTATTCAGCGCCTAGAGACCCTTGGGTGATACATGCGCTTTACAAATACACATGTTATGTTATGTTATCTGACATTTCATGTTGACATATTAATGGGACAGCGAGATTAATTGATGGGCGCTGAAGCTGAACCACCCAAGAAGGGCAAACAGCGACACGAGCAGGAAACAAAGAGAAAAATAGTCTCCCAAATGAACACATAATCACAGAAGTGTAATGTTAACATTAATTGGGTGTTCCTCTGTGGGAGGAAACCAAACACAAAAAGAAGGGACAAAGAGTAAGGATTAACCACTAGCAAGCAAGTATTTTTTGATGACAATCAAAGGAACAAATAAAAAGGCAATGGGCGGGCTGTAACTGCACAAAGTGAATACAGCAGTCTCGAAGACACAGAGCATGCGCTGCCTAGGCGCGACCTAAAAAACAAAGCTGTCAGTACTTTGCAAAGCTGGTATTAGGGTATGACTAAGGACTGCATAGCTCGTGGCCATTGTAACTCATCTACTAGCCTATAAAGCTCTGATTATTCTTTCTGAGAAAGAAACAGTTTTTGCTAATGTAACACCAGCTTGGCCAGCCTCCGGAAGTTAGTTGTATTGCATGTGTTATTCCATGGAGTAAGCTAAAAGGTTCACCGGTCAGTTGTCAATTGCTGAATAAATTGGCCACATAGTATTACTATAGATTCTTAGCCAGCTGCCCAGATCTACACTGCTTGTGAAAGACCCTAACCAAAGATAGCAAAATAATATTGCCTATAAATGAGCCATATTATGTTGTATATGTTGCCTTGTTACACTGTCACACAATGAGGTCCTTCATTACTGCATAAATCTAAAGGCCTTTATTTAAACCATATACCTCCAACAAAAAGTAGTTTCTGCACAGTGGTAAACGTGATGTAATTTCCCAGTAGAGCAAAAAACGATCTTATTCTAATGCTGGGATTTTGGCAAAGTCCTTTGCCTGGATGAAACAGGATGTTCTTCAGAAGAAGGCTCTCTATTGTTCCAGTGGCTTGCAATAAATCAAGAATAGCAAAGTATGGCGCAGACTCTGGACCACTCCTGAGCTCTCACATTATGCCGCGGGTTTTGTGGATGTGATCAAAGCTGATGGCTTTCACAAGATGTGCTGGCTTAAATCATTGAAATCTATATTGTTTGAGCTGGGGTTGAGTTCTTTATGGCAGGACCCTGCTGGGACATCTTTCCCTTCTAAGCGTGTCTTAAAAGATATTTTTTGGGAATGGATTGTTACTAAAACTTTAAATGCTTCAAGCTCTGGGTCCATGTCTTCGCATTTTCTTGAAGCTAAAATGTATCCAGTCTTGGAACCATATTGGGATACCATCTCCAAACCAGGTGACAGGAAGCTCCTATTCCAACTGAGAGCTGGTGCACTTCCTATAAAAATATTGACAGCTAAATGGGGTTCAGGTGGAAGTAGCACCTGCCCAGCTTGTGGGTTGGGGGATGAGTCTCTGGGTCACTTTCTGTTTTCATGCGGATCATATGCTATTCCAAGACGAGTATGGTTAGCTCCTATGTGCAGGAACCTTGGGACATCAAGTAGTTCAGCAGCTATGCGAATTATTTGTACGACTCAAGTTTCTTGGATCCTGATAGCTACAGCAAAATACCTGGGTTGGGCATGGATGTTCAGGCAGAGACTGCTAGTTAAATACCTATTCTCTGCCCGATAATTTAGACAGAGACTGCTAGTTAAATAACTATTCTCTGTGTGACAAATTAGCCCTCATGAATTTGACATTACTGCTTTTTATCTATCATGGACCATGTATCAAGATAGAGACTGCTAGTTAATCAACTATTCTCTGTCTTGATAATTGTTTTTTTGCATTTGTATAATTGCTTTTAGACTCCAGCGTTTCTCATCTTGGAAAGTATTTTTATCAAATGTTTTAATTCTTCTTTTAACTGAATGAATTTTTATATGTAATCTATAGTGTTGCGTCATTGTGCTGGATTGTAAATTTAATTTGTTTTTATATTCTTGTGTATAATATGCTTTTATGAGTAACAACTCGAATAAAGCACTTTTTGACTTGACTTGCAAAGTATGTTTACATTATTTTAACTCCCTTTCTTTTTAAGCATTTCTAGAGGCTGTTTACTTTTTGTCTGCAAAGAAATATGGCCTGTGTTAAATAAAACACTCTTGTTAATTGCTACCTGTCATTTGTGTAGCTTGTTTATACTTTGCTGTAGTCTCGCACATCTCTTTCCTTAAACCTCGTTCCATGCCTAATGGAGACAAAGGAAGGCACCTTTCAATTCTCAGAATTATTGATACTCATTTCTGTGACAAATCATTATTGCAATTTAATTTTGTCTAGTTTTGGCACAGACTTCATTTGTTGTGTTAATTGCTTCATGTTACTAATTCTTCAAAAAAGTCCCATATGAAGAAGTACAGAGAGGGTGTGGGCTTTGGGTCAGCCCCTTCAGCAATTGATTCTCATCTGCTATTCATGTTTTGCCATTGCTTGGATGGCTGTCAACAAGTATGTGGCATTTTGAGGATGTTTACATTGTCCCATTGGGTTTCTTTTAGGTTTTAATGATGGGATCAAGTGTCCTCTTGCTAGACTGCAAGTGCAACTTCACGCTAAGCTTCTGCTTCTAAAATGAGCTGGATTATTCTTTCATGATTTGATTTACTTTGCAGACATAATAACAGTGGAATATCTCATTTATGGCTTTAATGTTCTGGTTGTGCATTCTGCTTACATGCCTCCACCTGTCACGGTTCTGGTCAATAATTGAAACTGCATGTTCATTTGGTTTACTGAATTGATGGATATATAGCGTTTTGTTCATAAGCTAAAAACATTTACACACTCTTTTGTAAAGATGCCAAAGGAAATACTGTCTGCAAAAGTATCAACTATACACAAGTTTGCAATGCCTTTTAAGTTCTCAACTTACAAAGCATACTTCATTTTCCAAGTTCTTCTTTTAGCACTCTTGAGGGTACAGCTTGCCTCTGCTATTACAGTCTGACCAGCAAAGGAGCCCTACTCCCAGCTTCCATAATGTTCTATCCCAAGATTGGTGCTTCATTATGGGACTTTCTATGGAGGACATATGTTGCCAACACACATAGTCACCTGAATATTACTGAACTTTCCCTTAAAAAACAAAAGAGACTAATTGGATTTTTCAATGCTTGTATGAGATTGTATCGACTTCAGATATATGGTACTATCATTTTTCATGTTGTTATGATTTTTTAATTTTACCAACAACTTTGATGAATTTTGTTTATGGTCCATGGGTACTGATTTTCTGCAGGCAATCTTCCTTGTGAAGGAAACCAGCATAAGAATGCTGGGTGGTAACTGAATCCTTATAAGTGTTGGCAGCGACATAAAGCACAGGAATGTGTGCATCTTTTGCGTGCCAATATTGTGAATGGGCTGTGTTAAACACAAGGGCTTTGTCTCCAAGGCATGTTGACTACAGTGGAGAGTCTCCTTTCAATGTTAAACTCATGGAGAATGTACACCTCCCCCGATTTGTAACTCATCTTGGGTAAGTAAATGGAAGGCTTTTCAGAACTACACATGAATGTGTGGTATTACTTTGAAACATGTGAGGAAACTAACACTTCTTAGAGACTACCTTGGGACTGATGGGCAGAAGGTGCTAGAAAATTCCTGAGCTCGAACTTGATGTTGGATGGGGACTAAATGTATGTGACTTTGGTATAAAAAAGTAAATTGCATTATATACCCTGAGATAGCAATGCTCTTGATAGAAATATTTTGGTAAGAACAGTGAAGGTGAAGGCACGCCAGTGAAGGATTACATATTGTGGAGTAGAACGTTTGCATCAACTTGCAAATTTGGGCACCTAATGAATGCATACATAAGAGGCCAACTTCTGATATACTGCAATATTAAAAAAAGTGTGTGATGCCACCAAAGTCACTTTTACTGGATGGTGGAACTTTCTCTGTCATCATCACAGAATTGATAGAGCATCTGCCACATCTATACAACAACTCCTCCAGAAGGGTGAATTTTGGTCACTTCTCACCAATTACTTATTCATCCACTCAGCATGGATTCAGGACAGTAATTCTGTTTTTCAACCACCATGAAATTTGCATTTATTTTTCATAGCATTTCATTGTTATTTACTTGCCACTATTATCCATTTGCATAATGATTCTGATAATCAATAATAATTGCCTTTGGTAAGGTTGTCTACCTTTGTCCTTATGATTCCTTTTCTTATCTCTTCCCTCTCCCTCCCTTTATTATTTCTTCCCCTTTTTCTTTCTTTTCTTTCATCACCTTTCCCTCAAATCACAAAATATAAAAGGCTGTTTTAATAAGGTATCATTTCTTAAGTGTTCTTAATTGGTATGTAGATCTAAAATACAGTTTCTTTTACTATTTGTAAAGGTTCAACTGTACTGTACATTCTTGGTTAGTATGTTTATTCTTTATCGTAACCATCAGACATGTTCTCTCAAGCTGTACCTTTTCCCTGAATCCCTTTAGTAGTTGGTAATTCCCATTCATTCCTATGGGCCTGGAGACCCGTAGGAGTGAATGTGAATTACCGAATCGGTAAATACCAATTCGGTAAAATAGGGAAACATTCAAGGGTGGCAGGGTGTCACATTGACACCCTGTTGCACCCCTGAATAGTGCTTGTGTGCACATGTGGCAGACATACATGCCCTAAGGCCATGTATGTCTGCCACATGGCACTGTTGAAAATGCACAGATTTGCATTTTCAAAGGTATTCAGTATTTACCACCAACTAATAGTTAGTGGTAAATAACGAATCCTTACAGCACATAAGCACTCTTTAAAGTGCTTCCTACATGCCGAATCGGTAAATAATGATTAGGTAAATACCGAATCGGTATTTACCGAATCATCCCCTACATCAGAAATGGCTCAATACCAGTCGGTAAGCCTGAAATGTACCGAATTTCGGGTTTACCGACCGGTAATGGGCCACCTACATCGGGCCCCTGGTGACATGCGTATATGAGTTTAAGAAAAGCTTGGCAAGGGATACAGATGGGGGTGTGTGTCCACTAATTCTAAGAGTGAAATTGTAGAGGCGAAAGGGATGGAATTCAAGAGTCAAAGCTGCAGGGGAGATAGGTTGTATAGCAAGAAATAAGACTTGCTCTGAAACAAAGGAACTGTGAAATGAGTGCAGTAAGAGAGGGCACATCATAAGAAGTTGAAGTAGCAAGATCCAAGGGAAGAAAATGAGTGATACATACAAAAGTGTGTGATGAAGTAGTCCTACTGCTGGGAAACAAATATGTTGGGAATCTTCGTGTTTGGGATGTTTGGATGGAATCAAGTTCATAATGATGTTTGATTCTCGTTCTCATCTGACAATTATTTCAGAGCAAGTTAATGAGGATTACTACAAAGACAGAGTAAGCCTGTGCAAATAAGGACATACAACAAGGGGGCAATGGTTTGCATTCAATCAATATGAATGTATACTTTCTTGCTTCCTTGTAGCTTGAAGGAATTCAACCAAAGGTGTAGTGGGTGTCTCTGTAAAGCACAGCAACATTAGTGGATGCCCTCAGGAAAGGTAGTTGAGTCTACCTGCATCTCACTCCTCAAACACAGATGCGAGTTCATGTGGTGGAAGATGGGTTTTCAGAATTCGAAAAGTGGTTTCTTTAAGTGATTAACAAGGAATTTGTCTCAAATCATATGTGCATAGATTTAAACCCAGGAAATCAGCCATAACAGTTATCCCAACAGTTAGAAGGCTGCCCATCAATGTGTTGGGCGCAGATGAAATGGAAATGTGTCCTGGCGAGAGTGACTGACGGAGGTGTTATTAAATGAAAGTGGAATTTCTAACTGGCTGTAGAGTGGAGCTCACTTTATCATCTCAAAACAATTGAGGTGGTGGATACACATTTTACCAAAGGGATGTTAAATTCAAGACTGGATTTGAGAACAAATCTCCAGCAGAGAGTGCTAGGTGGATTCAGGACAGTAATTCTGTTTTTCAACCGCCATGAAACTTTCATTTATTTTTCATAGCATTTAATTGTTATTTACTCCTTACTATTATCCATTTGTATAATGATTCTGATAATCAAAAATAATTGCCTTTGGTAAGGTTGTCTAGTCTACCTTTGTCCTGATGATTCCTTTACTCATCTCTTCCCTCTTCCTCCCTTTATTATTTCTTCCCCTTTCTTTTTCTTTCTTTTCTTTCATCACCCTTCCCTCGAATCACAAAATATAATAGATGGCAGACAAAGTGCATTCTCCCCCCCTCCACACTGCATGCTTTACATGGACCCAATTCAACATCAAACTCTGGAGTCGTGCTTGATTTTCTGCAGTGTGCTTGTTTATTAAAATTAAGTTCACAGGTCAATTACTTCATTGACCCAACATTCTCTTTATTTATTCGTAAAAATATTCCATCACAGTATTTAAGAGTAAACTTGCACTTATATACAAATATACACACATTTACCGCCCATTCTCCAATGGGCCTTTCATTTGACTTCAGGGTTGCGCCAGCAGGCCACAATCCAGATCACCTGCTCCCTTAACGTTAACCCCCTTCCGGTCAACAGAGCCGCAGGTGAGGAATGCGCCCACTTGGGCAACCAGCGGCCTCCGGGGTAGGGCTGAAGAGCCAAGGCCACCAGCAGGTCAGCCCCAGCTCTCCCGCCAGCCCAGAGTCCATAATGATTTATCAAACCTGTTCAGAGGTAAAAACTGTCACTAGACAAGAAGTTCCCGTGGTATTCTTGTCCGGAACCCCGCTACTGCCCTAACCGAACTCCTTATTAATAGGGATGGGTGGGTGGGTGTCTTCTCTAGGAGGCGTCCGACTCCTGGGCGGTCAGCGGACAAAGAGGGGGCCTCTAAGCTGGTCGCGGGCTTTTATGCCTCGCGCCCTACCACTACTTCCGGGGCGCTCCGCCGTCCCTTGTTCCTATTGGTCCTGGCGCCGTGTCCACTTCCGGGTCGCCTGACTCGGAAGTGAACCTACTCCGGGTCGGCCCTTTGGCTGCCACTAACGACGCCATTCCCCGAGGGGGTTGGCGCCTTGCATAGATGGCAGACAAAGTGCATTCTCCCCCCTCCACACTGCATGCTTTACATGGACCCAATTCAACATCAAACTCTGGAGTCGTGCTTGATTTTCTGCAGTGTGCTTGTTTATTAAAATTAAGTTCACTGGTCAATTACTTCATTGACCCAACATTCTCTTTATTTATTCGTAAAAATATTCCATCACAGTATTTAAGAGTAAACTTGCACTTATATACAAATATACACACATTTACCGCCCATTCTCCAATGGGCCTTTCATTTGACTTCAGGGTTGCGCCAGCAGGCCACAATCCAGATCACCTGCTCCCTTAACGTTAACCCCCTTCCGGTCAACAGAGCCGCAGGTGAGGAATGCGCCCACTTGGGCAACCAGCGGCCTCCGGGGTAGGGCTGAAGAGCCAAGGCCACCAGCAGGTCAGCCCCAGCTCTCCCGCCAGCCCAGAGTCCATAATGATTTATCAAACCTGTTCAGAGGTAAAAACTGTCACTAGACAAGAAGTTCCCGTGGTATTCTTGTCCGGAACCCCGCCACAGTGCGAGGAGCTTACTGGCGGACTCGACCTCCCCCCCCTGCGCTCAAGGGCTTCGGAGATGGCCCCTAGGACTGTTTCTATAAATATCTCAATACCCGCCTCCGACAGGTGCACTCCGTCCTCCGCGTATAACTCCGGCCTGTCTGTCTGTATCAACTTGTGACGAACCGTTCTAATACTAGATTTTTGTAGGATTTCCGCCACCGACTGGTTCAACCTTTTAATAGATCTGTTCACTGCTTTCATAGGTGCGCCCCGTGCCCACACGAGCCTCGGAATGACTTCCGACCATAGTACTATGGCTTCCGGAAAAATGCTTTTGACTGCTGCTAGAGTGGAGAACAGGGACTCCTTCACTTCTCTCCTTCCGCCCGGAATCATATCGTTGCCCCCGCAGTGCAACACGAAGACGTCCTGGAAAGGCATGCCTCTGGCCAAAGCCATTTTAACATCCCTCGGGACGTCCGCTAGGCGCTGCCCGCCTATTCCCACCCAAAATGGTCGCAACCTCGCATCATGGTCACCCTGTCCCTGAGTGTCTTTTCCAAGTGCACCCCGGCCCTGCGAATGAAGGAGTGGCCACACCAACATATTTGGATTCTCTTAGGGGAGGTACCTAAAGTAAACATAAGAGATACAATGAGACCGAGTCTAAACAAAGGGGACGGAAAGCTAATGATACAGATTTGTTAAACTAATTGCGGGCGGACATAACGTTCGTAACATGCTGATTTCCAGCGACCCAATCTCTTGATTACCTGTTCGGGTAGGCCCAAGCCAGCAGCTGTTGTCGCTGCTCCAATTCGGAATGAATGGAATGTAAAATCGGCCGGATCAACTCCGATCTTAGCCAGGGTCATTTTTACTACTCGTGTGAACTGGAACCTGGTGAGGGGTAGACCACTCTCGTGAATTAACAATCTATCATCCGTTCCCTGAGGCCTGACTTGGAGGAATACCCTCAGCAAGTTGACTGGACAGAAGGGCTCTCCCTCTACTCCACCTAGTTGTAACCAGATCCCTTTGCCCAAGGGGTCCGTCTTCGATCTCCGAACTCTAAGCCTCAGGACACCTTTGGACTCAATTATATCCGAGCATCTTAGACCCCCTTCCCTATCCGTCTTGGACGCCGGGAGTAACTCTGAGATTCGTAACGCCCGCAAAAAGCTAAGGTATAGGCCACCCGGAATAATTGCGTCTCATACGGGGAAAAACAAACGAGCGGTAGCGCCTCTAAGATTTTTATCAATTTCCCTACGTCTATCGGTCTCCTGGAATCTTTTTCCCCAGGTGTCAAGCGCTCCCAACCTCTCATTGCTCTTCTAACCCTCTGATCCTTGGTCGGATCAGACACCCCCTGTAGGCCTGCATAAAATGCTAACGCCGACAACTGTCTTTTCATGAATGCTACCGACTTCTCCTTCTCTTTTTGCTGTACAATGAAGCCTAACACGCTCTGAGGAGCAAAGATGTCCACTACGCCCACACCCTTCAGGTATGCCATATAACAATCCCACGACTTTTGATACATACTCTTAGTCTTGGGGGCCAAGGATGCAGATATCAACTCGGCAGCTGTGGGGCACCAAACTTCCATAGCTCCGCTGGGAAGGCTGACATTGACGTCTCCGCTTGGGGCCAATGCTCCCGGAATTCTGTTAACTTAAAACGAGACAATGCATCAGCCGCTTTGTTTTCCACACCTGGAACATGTTTAGCAGTGAATTGGACATTATGGCTCAGGCACTGCAAAACTAATTCTTTCAACAGCCTGAGTACCCAAGTACAGGTAGCCCTCTGGTTATTAATTACCATGACTACAGACATGTTGTCCGACCAGAACACTATACTCCTGTTTGCCAGCAAATCCCCCCACAAGTGCAAGGCTACCACTATGGGGAACAACTCAAGAAAGGAAATGTTATTAGTCAAACCTCGCTCTATCCAATCGTCTGGCCAGCGCTGCATGCACCATTTTTGGCCGAATATAGCTCCGAAGCCAATACTCCCTGCAGCATCAGTGAAAAGCTCCAGATCAGTATTAGAGGAGCAGGCTGCTCGCCACAACACTGTGCCATTGAAATCTTGCAAAAAACTTCTCCAAATCAGAAGATCCTCTCTTACCTCGGCTGAAAGCCTCACCCTGTGGTGTTTAGCCCGCAGCCCGGACATTGCCCTCGCTATACTCCTGGAGAAGGCCCTGCCCATTGGTATGACCCGCAGGGCAAAGTTCAGTTGACCCAAAAGAACTTGCAGCTGATGTAAGGTTACCTTCCTAGCTCCCAGGCAGCTATCAATAGCGGCCCTAAAGGCATCTACCTTAGCCTCTGGCAACCTGAACATCCCTGCCGTTGTATCAATTTCTATGCCCAGGAAGGTCAAACACGTGGTCGGGCCTTCGGTTTTTTCCGCTGCCAGAGGTACCCCCAGCGCCCCAGCCAAGCGCTGGAAGCCCAGAAGGGCCTTCCTGCACGACTGGGAACCCTCAGGACCCATGAATAGAAAATCATCCAGATAGTGCACTACTGAATGTGACTTGTCCGAGGTCAGAAACTGCTCCACCGCCCATTCCAGAAACCTTGCAAATGTCTCGAAAACTGCACATGCAATGGAACACCCCATAGGCATGCATAAATCTACGAAGTAGCTACCATCAAATGTGAAGCCCAAGAACCTGGTATCTTCAGGGTGAACAGGCAATAACCTAAAGGCCGATTCAATATCCGCTTTAGCCATTAATGCTCCTTTCCGAAATGCCTGCAATTTTTCAATAGCCGTGTCAAACTTGGTATACTTCACCGTGCATAGATCTGGGTCTAGCTTAGCGTTGACCGATAACCCTGGAGGACTTGATAGGTTATGAATCAGACGGAATTTACCTTCCTCTTTTTTCGGAACTAAACCCAACGGGGAGCAAACCAGATTATGGGTAGGTGGCTCTTTGAAAGGACCCCCGACCCGACCCAATGATACCTCCTTTATGATTTTTTCTCGCGCTGCCTCCATATTTCGTAACACTGAGCTTTGATTACGGGGCGGGACATTAGAAGGGGGGGCTGAAGACGGGATACGGAAGCCAATTGTAAAACCATGGAGTAGGAACTGAGCTTCCTCGAGGTTATCGTATTTACTGAGGAGGTGTGTCAGGATATGCCGTTTAATGGGAGTTGGTAGCTTTGTCGGAAGTTTTAGTTGGTTTTCCCTTTGGGGTGACGTGGCTGGACTGCTCTTTGGGGTTTCCTGTTTTCTTAAAACATCTGACCTCAGGATGTGAGGTTCCACCGCAATATGAACAGCAGTGTTTGAATCTACACGATACCCCCCTGGTACACTCATTTCTATTAAACTGCCAGCAGGCCTGTTTTTTCTCACCGACACCTTTGTCACTCCGAAAGGACTGACTCTGAGTAGGGGGAGCAGGGTTAGGCGTTGAAGGGGCGGAATAGAACACTGTGTGCCACAAATTGATCTCACGCTGGTCCCATGATATACCCGGGTGTACTGCTTTCATCTGTCTAAACATTTTATCATATTTCAGCCACCCCTGGCCCGGAAACTCTGTTGCCGCGCCATGTATCAAGGATATATAGCTCATCATTTGTGGGCCTAGCACCAGATTTTTTTCTAACATAACAGCGGCATATATCGCAAATCCCGTGATCCAATTTTTCATCGACCACTCTGCCCACGATTTCTTTTGGTTGTTATTATTATATGAAACTTGTAACGCGCTCAGCTTACCCGGGGGCATCCCGGCGCGACAGACCAAGGAAGGGGAGACTCGATTACTCACTACTGTGGAAACAAATAGGTTTTAAGGAGTTTCCTAAATAGTAGGATCTTGGGCTCTGAGCGAATCTTAAGGGGCAGAGAGTTCCACAGAGATGCCACCTGTACCGAGAAACGCCTGCCCCCAGTCCTGGCTCTCCTAACTCTCGCAGATTGCAAAAGATGTTGCTGGTCTGAGCGCAAAGGGCGTGGAGGTTTATAAGGACGGGCCAAATTAAAAAGGATGGGGGGGCCTTTGCCATGTAGAATTTTATGGGCCGTACACAGCGCCTTGAATTTCACCCGCTCCTTAACCGGGAGCCAGTGAAGCGCTTTGAGAGCCGGGGCAGCGGACTGCCTTCTGGGGATCTCCATCAAGACTCTGGCAGCTGCGTTTTGCACCTGTTGGAGAGTTTTAAAGGTCGCTTCAGGGGCACCAAGAAACAGGGCATTTCCAAAGTCGAGCCTCGAAAGGATTAAACCACGCATCAAAAGCTTCTTAGCTGGATCCGGAAGCAGTGGTAACACCTTTCGGGCTGACTTCAGTAGACCGAAGCAAACCCCCGCGGTCTTCCTGGCGTGGGTCCTAAAGGACAGATCTTCCTCCAACCATACTCCCAAGGACTTGATCTCCTTCTTGGGAGATGGTGGATCGCCAAGAGACCGGGGCCAACAGCTGGCAATAATGGAGGGACTGGAGTTGCCCAAGAGCATCAGCTCAGTTTTTCCTCCATTGAGCTTTAGAGCCGAGTTGGACATCCATTGGTAGACATTGGCCAGGCAGTCATGTAACACGTTAGGTTGTTCCGCCAGCTGAGTAAGACCCACCACCAGCTGAGTATCATCAGCATAGCTGATGATCTTCAGCCCCGAAGGGGCTACCACTCTTTCAAGTGGAGTCATATATGCATTAAACAAAGTAGGGCTCAGCGATGAGCCCTGCGGGACTCCACATTGAAGAGGGAATAGGGAAGACTGTTCTGCCCCTTCCCAGAATTGGTAGAAACGGTTGGAGAGGAAGGATCCCAACCATTTCAGGGCCGTCCCTGAGACACCTACCTCTGACAGGCGTTGGAGGAGCACCTGATGACTCACGGTGTCAAAGGCAGCACTCAAGTCCAGGAGGATCATTGCCACTGATCCTCCAGTATCAAGAGTGCTCCTTGCTTCCTCCACAACCGCCAGCAGGGCTGTGTCCGTTCCCTGGCCGGGACGGAAACCAGTCTGGGAGTCTCCCAACAGGTGGTTGGACTCAAGATAGTACGAAAGCTGACGGTTAACCAGCTTCTCTGCGATTTTAGAAAACCCCGGCAGAAGCGAAATTGGCCTAAAGTTGGTCAAATTGGCGGGATCCAAGCCTGGTTTTTTCAGTAAGGCTTTTACTACTGCCCTTTTCCATCTCTGAGGAACTATGCCATGAGAGAGAGAAAGGTTAATAAGGTCGGTTAGCGGAGCTGACAGAGTGTTAGTCACAAGTTTAAGATGTTTCATAGGCACTGGATCACTCGGAGAACCACTCTTCATCTCCAACAAGACCTTTGTGACCTCCTCTTCCGAGAAGGGGCCAAAGGAGACAAGTTCAGTCAGACAGCTTATTGGACCAGCAGCCGGCTCAGAGATTTGAGGCATAGCGGGCAGAGAGGATAGGATTGTATCTATTTTTGAATGGAAGAAACTAGCCAGTTCTTCACATTTATCTTTAGGATTAGCATGCACGACTGGCGGGACCGGGGCTTTCAAAAGTTCTTTAAAAATTTTAAACGATTCTCTTGGAGAATTACTTGCCCTCTCAATCCTATCACTAAAGAAATTCTTTTTGACCTCCTTCAATGCACTTTTGTATTTCCTCATCTCTCTTTTATAATTAGCCCGGCTTTCTTCCGTCTGCACTCTCCTCCAGGCACGTTCAAGCCTTTTGCAAGAAGTTCTACAACTCCTAAGTTCCGGAGTGTACCAGGGGGCAGAGGCGATTCTTCTCTCCCTGATAAGCCTCCTTTTTTTAGGAATCAATAGATCAAGAGAGTTAGTGAGCCAATTAGCCAGGTGTTGATCAGCAATATTGGGGTCATCTACAGGGTCAGGGCGAGTTATAGCTAGCTCTTCAACCCAACTGTCAACCGGCAGCTTCGACCAGAGTCGTTCCACAGTATGTTGTCTAGGCACGGGATCTCCCCGGTTCTTCAACAACCAACTGAAAGGAATAAGGTGGTGATCCGTCCAGGGAAGGGCCAACATCTGGAGGGCTTGCAGGTTGGCAGTATTAGCAAAAACAGCATCAAGCTGATGACCTCTATTGTGAGTAGCTCCCAGATGAGCGAGGTGAAGGTCGAGAGCACCAAATGAGCTCAATAAATCTCTTGCTACTACATCATTGGGGTCATCAAAGTGAAGATTAAAATCCCCAAGAAGTACAAAGTTGCATGAGGCAGCGGCTAATGGAATAATGGCCTCAATGAGAGAGTCCACAAAATTCCCCAGCGTAGCAGGAGGCCGATACAAAAGGAGGCCGGAGATGGAAACGGAAGAAGATATGCCAAGGGAGAAATGACAGCTTTCAGTGTTGGTAATACCGCAGTCTACAGCCTTGCACACGAAAGTATCTCTATACACGATGGCCACTCCACCCCCTCTCCCATGTTGTATTCTCCTTCTTTCCCGCCCTTGGGCTTTCCCGCCGCCACCCCTGCATTGATAAGGTCAAACACTTCTACATATTCACCTCTGAGTATTCTTTCCTTCATATCTGCTGGCACGTGCCAAGTGATCCCCGTGGATGGCGATAAGGTCATTGAGGACGAACCAAACATTAACGGGCTGAATGCTAGCAAAGGGTGACCCGTTGGTTGCCCCCCAGCCCCCCCTTGCATCTGGCCATTAGAGGGACCAGCCACATCAACCACGGTGTTCGCCATTGAGCCCTCTGCTGGGCCCCCCAAACTAGAGTAAGCATTCATCATTAAGGGGGACCCATTTGTCGGGTAGGCCATGGCAGGAAGCATTGAGCTTATGGGGCCGTTACCTATCGCTTGACCATGCGACCCATATAATTGCATCCCTGGTAATTGGGCGACCCCCCCGGGCTGGACCCAAACTTGAGACACTCCGCTACCCGGCTGAGCCACCACTGGCGGTAACATACCCTGCGGACCGGACCCCCCCACAGAAGTGACGGGGAACCCTCCTATTTGCGTGGGCCTAGCCACTTCGTGCTGCCCTTCAGTATCATCTGCGTCTTTATCCGCGCCTGAATTCAAGTCAATTGTCTCTGGCACTTCCCCCTCACCTGGTGATGCTGGTCGCGAATCCGCCGGCCTAGGCCGCTTGCCCTTTGCCGCACTTTTAAGCTTTTCTGGGGTACGCTTCGCTCTTTTGCCTCTCCCCCTTTCTTCCTGAGAATTCGCATCTGCTCTAGCCCCGTCTCTCATATTCTTTAGTACCCAATCCATGCCTTTTTCTCTCGTAAACTCCAGCAGCTCCGTAAAGGCGAGGTATTCGTCATTTTTGGCCGCGGGTTCTTTGTCCTTCGGTGCCTTCTTCGGCGGCATCCTGCACTTAAAGAAAACAACGTTAAAACTTATCATAGATATTAGACGCCTTTAGGCCCACCGCGCCGCGGTTGAGCCTGGACCCAGGGAATCAGATTGAGCTGAATGCGCCAGCGCTCTCCCCCCCCTGGACATGTGGACCCGATCCCGAGCCCCCACCCTGGTCAACCTCAGAATTAATTCAGTCCCTTAGGGGTCCCATTCGCCGCGACTGCCACACAACTGCTCGGCTAGATCCTGCGTGCGCGTGACTCACGATGCCTGCGATCCCCCCAACAACAAATGTGTAAATCAAGAAAATAAGCAAGAAAAACTTAACGCAATCCATAACACACTGCACGGCCCGCTAACCTAGATCAAGAGTCGGATTAACTCTCGGTGTACCCTCCTACGCGATGGTCCCGCGATGTCTACTCTAGGAGGCGTCCGACTCCTGGGCGGTCAGCGGACAAAGAGGGGGCCTCTAAGCTGGTCGCGGGCTTTTATGCCTCGCGCCCTACCACTACTTCCGGGGCGCTCCGCCGTCCCTTGTTCCTATTGGTCCTGGCGCCGTGTCCACTTCCGGGTCGCCTGACTCGGAAGTGAACCTACTCCGGGTCGGCCCTTTGGCTGCCACTAACGACGCCATTCCCCGAGGGGGTTGGCGCCTTGCAAAGGCTGTTTAAATAAGGTATCATTTCTTAAGTTTTCTTTATTGGTCTGTAGATCTAAAATACAATGAGGTGGTGGATAAACATTTTACCAAAGGGATGTTAAATGCAAGACTGGATTTGAGAACAAATCTCCAGCAGAGAGTGCTAGGTTGTCGAGATTTACAAGGCCTATGGAGGCTGTGAAATAGTTAGAAAATGCTGGGAAAACTGATGACCAGAGAATCTGAAATTTGGACACAGTGTGCATTAGTACCACAACGTCTGGTGATATCGTAGTGAGTATGCAGGGTGATTTACTAATGTCAAGAGATCCATGGAGGTGGCACGACTAGGAAAAGATTGACAAGGATACTGACTTACCTCCCGGATTATGTATAAGGTTCCCCTTTACCGCTGTTGTTGCCAAGAGTATTACTCAATAACTTTCCATGATATATATCTTCTCATGTTTGTTGCTGTTGCATATATGTATCTCTTCCTAGTAGAAATGTTGTGTTTGTGCTAGGTTTCCCTTGCATTTGTTCCTGTTTTTAGACATGCTTCACTCTGTTGTGTTTTTTGTGAAAAGAAAGAGGCCTGTGGTCTCTTCAGGCTCTCCCCTCATGTGTCATTCCAGAATCCTGTGTGATGGGAAGGTCGAATCTAAAGGAGATGTTTGCTTTATTACAAATGTATTAAACTAAGACCTACTTACCCAATCTTTGTTACATAACCTTAAAAGGCATAATGTGGAATACTGTGGTTTTCCGGGTTTCTGTAATTATGGGTGCGGGAATATGATGCAGTGTCCCTAGCTAATTTGGAATGAAGGCCCTAATTACTTGTTTCAGTTATATGTCAATATTTCGAGCAACTAAAGTGTCACATTACCCTGCTGCACATTTCAGTATTTGATGCACTGCCAAGATGTAAAGAATTTCATGCTTTCATTCTTTTACCAGGCAAAAATAATTCCCTGGTTGTTTTTCAGACTCCCCTGAGACTAGAGATACAAATTATTCTCCAACCACATTCTTGCTTTTTAGGGAGCAATTTGAGATGCTCAACGTATGCGCTAGAATATTTGCTTTTGGAAAATCTAAACTGCACATTTCTCGAGGGATGTGTTCCTTTCTCCGCCACGAGGGATGACATCTGTGATCTTATCATAGTAATTGAATCATTGTGCCTTTCAGTACAACCTATAAAGGAAGGTCTCTAACAAGCAGAGCTTTGTGTGTGTGTTGTACATGGAAAAATAATCAATTAATGAACGTCTGTGTGTGTAGATCCTTTTTCAATTCGTGGGTGAAAAACACATACTTCAGGTACTAATGCTAAAATGTTAAAATGACAGCAGTTAATTGATAAGGAAAAGAACAAAACAACATAGGTGTAAATAGTGTGCTCAATCCTAAATCCAAGAGTTTAAATGCACCATTGGGGCTGCATTTATAAAGCAAGCATTGGTAAAGCCGGTAGGGTTTGAAAGGACGACCTATTGTTAGGAGAAAGTGGGCTATTAGTTGAGATGGTTATAGTGTCCACAACAAGTAGAAATATCACTTTTCTTCTTAGGAACAGTAAAGGTTTCAGTAATTTAAACTGAGCTCAACCCCTGGTAGCCATGGCACAGAGCAGACGTGCTTAAATTAAGACAATGTGTAAAGCATTCAACAGTATCAAAATAGTGAAAAGGTTAAAAAGATAAAACAATAAAAATCCCACTCCAGTTTATAAAAATAGAGAATACTTTAACAAAATGACAAAAAAACATATTCATTTTGTAAGTTTAAATTTAGAAATAGTGACAAAAAGCGTTAAGTGCCAATTACTGTCATCTGTTTGTGCTTGACCGATACCTAGGTGTGATTTAACAGTGACATGTTTGAGAGCGGCTCTCATACAGAAACAAGGTTTGTCCTGTTTCTCAGGCATGTACCTTCCCAAATCAAAAATAGAATATATTTTATTAAATATAATTACATCAAAATGATAAATGACAAAAATCCAATAAGTAGAACCAGAGTTATGATTTTTCATAGTTTAGGCCCTAAAATAGTGCCAAAAAGCATTAAGTTCCAATCTAGGTCATCAGGTTGTACTTCACCGGGACAAGTGTAAGGTTAAGGTGCACCACGATGTACCACAGGTCAGATACAGGGTCCAGGTTTCATTCCAGTAAAAAAAATAACTTTGGACTTTGATCTTGATTTATAATTTGGGGGAGGCCAGCTCTTTGTTTGGGCTACAGAGTTCATTACTCCATTGCCCTGACATAAGTGCTGCCGGCCAAAATTAGAAATGTTTGCTACCCAGTGGACATTTCTAGAATTGGCATGAACCACCATCATGGTGGTTTCTGTCAGAGCATTGTAAGTTTTCTTTAAGGATCCATCAAAGCGACAGAGCAACAGAGCCATAGGGCAAGCTTATGAGGTTTTTTTGTTTTTTAACCTTTTCGATGCGTCAGACGGCCCCTGGCCGTCCAACGTCACGGTGGGCATGTGCGTCGGACAGCCGGGGCCGACTGATCTGTGCACGCCTCGGATTCGGCCACCTCGGCGGAATATCCGAAGCGGCTAAAAGGAAAACCCTTATGCATGATTTTCTTTTTGAAGATTAAAAAGCAATGCTCCCCTCGCCATGGAAGTTTCCTTCCATTGCGCGGGGGTACTGAGCACTTTTCAATACCACTTGCTAGCAGGCCTTTCCTGGCTGTGATGGACATTGAAAATTTTTTGTATATCATCCATCTAAATTAGCTGGATGGACTTACAGCTAAACCTCCAAAGGCCTTTACTTCAGCAGGCCGCTGGAGCAGTTTGAATAACGAGGAGTAAAAGAATCCTCCACCGTCGTGAAACTTATGGTCCGGCTTACTCTAAATCAGGTGGGTTGACCATTATGTTGATGGGGAGGGAACTACATTGTCATTGCGATGGAGTTCCCTCTCTGCAAACATATAAATTAGACCCTTACAGGCATATGCATCAACATTCGGTAATACACGTCGGTAATAGCGAAAAATAACGAATCGCTATTAAGGACATGCAAACCGCGATGCATCAAACAAATCTTCAAAATTTACCGATTCGGTAAAAATCGCTAATAAATAGCGAAAGTACACCCGCCTGAGTAGCAAATACCGAGTTAGCTAATACCGAATCGGTATTAGTGAATCCGGTATTAGCGAAATCGGTAATAGCGAAAACGGGCAATGTACGCGACGCTCCGGATGCGGCACGATGACATCACAACCAGGAAGTAGGACAGCCACGCTGCATTCTGCGTTCGGAGTTGCACGGAGGAGGAGGCAGAGCACAGGAGCTGAGGACCAAGAGTGAACCTGTAGCGAGCAGGAAAAGGCAGTGTGGAGAACATGGAGAAGGAGGCCCCCCAGCAGGGAAAGGACACACACCGAAAGCGCAAGAGGAAGTTCTCTGATAAGGAGCTGGAAATCCTCATCGAGTGTGTCACCAGCAACAATGACAGGCTGTTTGGCAAATTGTCCCTGAAGGTGCCAGAGGCTGAAAAGCGCAAGATGTGGGTGCGCATCAAGGACAAGGTAAATGCCTGCGGAGTCACCCACCGCAGCATCGACGACCTAAAAAAACGGTGGTATGACCTAAGGAAGAGGGCCAAGGAGAAGATTGCGCAGAGGGTCAAGGATGCTGATGGCACAGGAGGGGGCACATCCAACGTGCCGCCAAACACTGTCCTGGAGGATCTAGTGGAGTCCACCATAGAACGGGTAGCTGTTGTGGGGGTCACACGTCTGGACACCTCTGGTGCTGCGGAAGGAGAACAAGGTAAGAAGCATGGCAGCGTTACAATGCAGCGTGTAGTAAGTCCCTGCCCAAACCCCCATGCCAGACCCAGTGCCCATGTAGTGTTGCCCTAAACACATACCCTCACCAAACTGTTGCACCATGGGAGTTGTAGTACATACATGAATGGGTGCATGCCAGAGCACGGAGATTAATACTGCAGCTAAAGGCCAATTGTCAGACATAAAATGTAATTTATTGTGAGATGCCACTGCTATGTCAACACAATAGACCATGATAATAACTATGCACTGTTTCACACACAGATGCATCCCCCTACGATTCAGACGACAGTGCCCGCCTCGTCATCTCAGAGACGCCAGTGTTGTCTGAAGCCGAGTGCTCACATAGAGCTGAAGACATGTCCTCCCCTTCACCACCACGGCGGTCGACACCTCCACCATCCCTGCAGTCCAAGGCACCACCACCACCACCAGCCACAACCATGCCGTCCAAGACACCACCACCACCAACCTCGCAGGCCAAGACAACACCACCACCAACACAACCACCACCAGTGCGGGCCACTCCGCAGAGCCGCAGAGCTGTAGTTCCCTCCCTGCCCCTGATGGAATCTGATCACAGTTCAGCACCCCCAAATGTTCCACGCCAGGCTGTCGTGACTCCAACCAGCCAAACATCATCACGACAGCGCATCAGGCAGAGGGCTGTGAACCCGGCTCGTGGTGCTGCAAGACCAGTCGATCTGTCCGGAGGGTACGGAGTTGTGGAGGCCCGGATGCTGCGTGTCCAGCGCCTGCAGGGGAGACACATGGGTGCCATGAAACTCTCCATGACAAAGCTATGCAACAAACTTAGCAAGATGACAGACGCTATGCATGAGCACACCACTGCCGTAGCTGCCGGCAGCAATGACATAAAGCTGTGCCTGCAAGAACTCACACGTGCCGTGGTGGCAGGCCAACAGAGTGAGCGGCGTCGCCACAGGCAGATCATGCTTGCAGTGACTACAACCAACAAGGCCATCGAAAAGCTCTGCAACACCACGGCTGTGCTGTCCCGCAGGTCCGTGTCCCTGCAAGTGGACCTAGGTCATTACTGTGGGGATGTGGCAAAGGCCCTTGAGAGGGTGACCACCGCAGTGGAGCAAATGCAGCCTGGGTCAGCCAGTGTCAGCATGCTGGGGGCGGAAGAGGGGAGTGAGGCAGCCTCCAGTGTCAGCAGCGTCTCCCTTTCAGACACCAGCGGGAGGAGGCGCAGTGGCCGCAGTGCAACTGCCACAGACTCCCATCGAGTAGAAGTCGAGGAGTCACATGACAAGAGACTGGGGGTACGCGGAAAACGCAAGTGAACATGTGACTGAGTTACACTGTCCTTGGTGACGTAACCATGGCCAGACCAAAGTGCCGCACGCATCACCCGTACTGAGGACGTGCTATTTGATTTTGACTTTTACTGCAGCAGCAGCATGTTTTAGTTTTGTTTGTCTGCACCACTCAGGTGTCCATGCCCATTAAACCCTTGCAAATGGAGCCCTGTTGTCAAGTCTCTCTGTTACCTGTCTCAGAAATGATTCCGTGTGATGTATGTCCGCCTCCGTTGCCCTTCAGCTGTGTTGGGCACATGCGCCTGTCGGTGTTGGGGGGGTAGTTGCTGTGCACGCAGTTCATCCTCTCCGTCCACCTCTATGGGTATCCCCCTGCGTGTGGCGATGTTGTGCAGGATGGCACAGACAGCAATGATCTGGCAGCAGGTCACTGGGTCGTACTGCAAGGCACCTCCAGTCTTGTGCAGTATACGGAAGCGGCTCTTGAGGATGCCGAATGTACGCTCAACCACATTCCTTGTGCTGATGTGTGCTCTGTTGTAGCGCTGCTCTTGTGGTGTTGCTGGGTTCAGGTAGGGAGTGAGTAGATATTCACGCAATGCGTATGCGCTGTCACCTGCAGGATGGGGAGAGAATGGACATCAGCATGATTGTACATATACATGTGGGGATGGAGGGGGTGGAGAGTACGAAGATGCATCAATATGTACCTAGTAGGTGTCCCTCTCCAAATTCACCGTTGATCAGGCGCCTGTGGAGGCCACAGTGACGGAATATATAGGCGTCGTGTGTGCTCCCGGGGAATTGGGCAACAAGGTCCGTAATTATGTACTTGGCATTGCACACCACCTGCACATTTAGAGAGTGATAGGACTTCCGGTTGCGGTAAATGTATTCGGTGGTTGATGGAGGACAGATGGGGACATGAGTGCAGTCAACACACCCTATGACATGGGGGAATTGTGCCACCTGGTAGAATTCCCGTTTGGTGCGGGTCAGCTGCTGGGGGGTTGTGGGGAAGGTGATGTGGCGATTAATTAATGTCAGCATGGCCTCTAGGAACCGGTGGAAGAAGCGTGATAAAGCGCTTTGCGACACGCCTCCAGTCTCAGCTATTACCCCCTGGAAGCTTCCAGACGCAAGCAGGTGCAGGCAGCATAGGACCTGCACATGGGCTGGTATTGCGTGGGTCCTACGGGTCTCGTGCTGCAGTAATGGGACCAGGTCTGCTATTAGGCGCATTATCATGGCACGGTTCAGTCTATACTTGTCGTAGACCTGTTCCTCGGTCTGCCCCAGCAAGGTGATGCGCACCCTGAAGATCCTGTCCTGGATCATCCTCCTGCGCTGGCCCTGGGCGTTGATCCTCCTCCTCCTAGCAAGCACGTACAGGGCAGCCATTTTGGAAGACATGTGGGGTTTCCCAGGCCTTTTTGAGGGGTTGCTGATTGTGTGCACCTGCAGTAGGGGGTTGGAAATTTTTTTCTGTCCTTCCGTTTAATTTACCTCCTGGTTGTGATTCCCCTTATTTTGCTCAGGCTAAATAGCGATTTTGGGGTTTTTCGGTATTAGCGAGTTTTCATGCATACCATTGCGATTCGTTATTACCGATTCGGTATTTCCGATGGCCGCTTTGGGGGTCGGTAATTCCGATTGTCTGTTTAGCGATTCGGTATTTTACCGCGGGGGGTTATTAGCGATTTTTTATTTTTTTCCGATTATTTGTTTGATGCATAGCATTTTCTGGATTTGCGTTCGGTATCGGCCTGTTTTACCGATTCGCTGTTTTACCAGGAGGTATTTTCGTTGATGCATCTGCCAGTTAGTCTCTAGAATGGAAGTAAACAAATATCAGAGGGGCAAGGCAGCAGGCTCAGCAGAGGTCCCAGAAAAACGGTTGACTTTTGGTAGAAAAGCACAGAAACCAGTCTTAATTAAAATGAAATTGTGTTTGGAAATTATCCACTTTTTTGGTAGTCATAGAATAACCACTTTACATCTGCCTTCACATTTTTAGTTACCAGGACAACAAACCATCAATCAGCCATTCACTTATCATTGGGTTCCAAGCTCCCAAAGGGCTCCATGTGGAGCTCTTTGTTGTAGGGTTTTTGTAGTATAATATTGAAGGTTACCAACTCAGTCAACAGGTCAGGTTTTTTTCTTTTTTGTTACTTGTTTTTGCAAGGATTTTACACATAGAGCTCAGCTCACAGTGGAGCAGGCCAACAAAGAGCAGGGAGGGTATCACAGATGATCGTAGCTGTAGCGTGAAGTGCAGGCCAGGCCTCGCAGGTGGTAATCGTTGTAGTGCAACTATCCATAACACTCTCCCTGCTTCTCTCGGCCTCCTTCACCGCAAATGGAAGTCTTCATGCTGGACTTTAGAAGGTAACCTTTTATTTATTTTTTATGATCAGTTTTATTGCTTTTATTAATTAAGTAACATAAACAAGAAAACATTTAGCTTGAGCCTCTTGGACCACAATATAAATTTAGCAAATGAAGTAGCTTACTAAAAGCTACACATGTAGGCATCAAAGATATACATCACAACCGCTGAAACAGAGGCACACAGTACTGTAACATTTGAGTATACCATGAGCAGTAGGACTCCTTGATTTACACCTCCAAGATTTGCCTTATACACCCGTTTTTCAAGAACTGCACAGGAATCCAAACCTCAAATCCACTCCTTCAGAGATAGGACTGCTCATCCCAACAGTGTCTGGCCAGATCTCATTTGGCTACCATATATGCTGTCGCTAGGAGTGCTCGGATAGCCCTGGAGTCCCCCAGAGAGTTGATTATCCCCAGTAACTCTATTTGGGGAAGAGGTTCCAGTGGGACACTCTGCACCCGACCCATGTGTCCAACAATCAGTGCTCAATATGCTACACCCATGGGCACATCTAGATAGTGTGATAACAGGTACCCAGGTCTGTTGGACCTGGCCCTTTCTGCAGGGTCATCCCCAAACATTTTGCCTTCCTCCTCCCTTTTTTCTGACCTCTTTTGCGTTGAATTTAGGACTCTGGACACTTTATCACTGCTAACCAGTGCTAAAGTGTATGTGTTCACTCCCTAAAATATGATGTAATTGGTTTACACCTATTTGGCATATTTAATTTTCTTGTAAGACCCACGGAAAGAGAGCACTATATGTGTAATGGGCCTGGAAATAAAATGCTACTAGTGGACCTGGAGCACTGAATGTGCCACCCACTTCATTAGCCTTTAAACATGGGTCAGACCTGCCACTTCAGAGCCTATGAGAACTGTTTTAAACTGCCATTTCGACATGGTAAATACTTGCTAGGCCTAACACTTGCTTTTTATTACCTGTAAGTCACTCCCAAGGTAGGCCCTTATGGGCAGGGTGCAGTGGATCAAAAAGGTAGGGCATGTACTTTTGAGTTCTACACTTCCTTGTAAGAAAAAACTGCTACATTTGTTTTTACTACTGCAGGGCATAGCTCTCCCGTAGGTTAGCATGGGGATTGCCTTAAAACATCTTTTAAGTGTATTTTCCCACTGGGAGCAGATTGAAAATTAGAGTTCGGTGTCTCTGAACTCACAATTTTAAAAACACTTATTTTAGTAAAGTTGTTTTTTAAACTACGGGTCTGAAAATACCACTTTCAGAAAGTTGCCATTTTCTTACTTCAACCTTTCTGTGACTCTGCCTGTCTCTGAATACATGGCTGGTTTATGGTGACAGCTGGGATGTGTGCATTCCCTCTAGACAGTCACACAAAGGGAGCTGGGGGTGTAACATTTACATCCTGATGGCCCATCACCAGGTTGATAGACCTTCCTAAGGTAGATTGGTAATAAGGAGGATCTCCCCACACAAAGAGCTACATACCCCCCCTGTAGTGTGTCTGGAGCCAGAGCAGGAGAGGCAGGGACCTTCTAATCTGCCAAGGCCTCTTTGATGTCTCTCCAATTTCAAAGACACATTAGGCTATAAGTACTGGTAATCCGATACCATGATTTTGGAACTCTACTGGAACCAAGGACATTCTGTCAGAAAGAAGGACTACTGGCTCCCAGGAAGGACTGCCACTCTGCAACTGCATTGATGTGTTGGCCTACTGCTTGCTGTTATGTAGCGAGAACGGCCACTTTGCTACTTGGTTTACTGTGTTGGGCCTGCTGCTTGCTGCTTCTTTCCTGGAGTGAGAAGGACCAAACCTTTTCACTACATCCTTGAACCAAGATTCATCAATCAATCAATCAATCAGGTATTTGTGAAGCACACTACTACCCGTGAGGGTCACAAGGTGCTGGGGGGTTGTCGGGAAGCCCTGAGTCATCCGATAAGGCCAGGTCTTGAGGCTCTTCCTGATTGCTTGCAGTGTGAGGGTTCATCTGATGTCAGGTCTTGGCCGCGATCTAAGAGAAAGCTCTTCCTCCCATTCTGGCTCTCTGTATGAAAGGAATTTTGGCCAATTTGACGTTGGTGGAGCGGAGGTTTCTCTTCGGAGTGTGGAAGGAGATTCATTCTTTGAGGTACCAGTGTTGTGGAGGGATCTGTAGGCATGAGTGAGCAGCTTGAAGGTCACTCTCTTTTTGACAGGGAGTGAGTGGAGGCTTTGTAGGTGCTGGGTGATGCGATGCCAAAGACGAGTCTGGCTGTGGCGTTCTGGAGAGTCTGGAGTTTGTTCATTCCGGCATAGAGGGCATTTCTGTAGTCCAGTCTGCTTGTTATGAGTGCATGGGTGATGGGTCATGGTCTTCCTGGCTTCTGGGGGCCTTGCAGAGTATGCAGAGGGTGTTGAAGCACGTGGAAGATATAGCATTGATCTGTGGGTTCATGGTGAGCGGTGGTGGAGTATGATGCCAAGGTTGCAGTCAGGGTCTGTGGGTGTGGGTGTGGGAGCGTGTGCCCACCAGGTGTCGTCCCACGCAGAGGGGGTGGATCCGAGGACAAGGACTTCTGACTTCTCTGAGTTGAGCTTCAGACAGCTGCTGCTCATCCAGGATGCGACGGGCAGGAGTCTGACTCTTTGAGTTCTGTCGGCAAGGAAGGAGAAGATCTAGTCTAGGGCAGTTCCCTGTATTCCGCCATTGTGAAGTCTGGCGGCTAGTGTGCAGTGGGAGATAGTGTCGAAGGCTTCTGAGCGGTCCAGTAGGATGAGTGCTGCTGTGTGGCCTTGTACTGAGAGGAAGGAGTCCCAGTGTCTGTGTAGGTTAATGTTAAAACAGTCAAAGCAAATAATTAACAACACATTGAATGAGTCCACATTGTTTTAATCACAACGAGACTGGGTATATTAAATATACACACGAGTAAGTCAATAAGTACACTTGGTTGTACAGTGCCCCAAGAGGGATAGGGAAGGTGAATGTAAGTGATCAGGTGAGGATGGGGTAGTGAGGAAGAATGAGTGACAGTAAAATCAAATGGATCAATTGCACTGTATCTATTAGTCATATACAGTACGAAGGACCAACAGTTCATGATAGTTGGGTTAGGGGATCATACTTCACATAGAACAATAAATGAAGCAATTGATGGCGTGAAGTTGATAGACTAGTGGGCGGTTGTCGACGTTTCAATCCTCTAAGTAGTGCAGGGATTAGTTGAGCCCTTGCTGTGGGGTCTTCATCAGGACAAAGAAGGGGGGCAGGCAACCTGGTATGCGATATAGAATGGCGGGGTCGCAAGTCTTCAATAAGTGGGATCCTATCCTACACGTAGTATCAAGTGGTAATTGTCAAGGTATTCACTGAGTCAATGCGAGCGGTAACCGTGGTTCCCGGGGGTGGAAAGCCACGTCAAAGTCCGGCCATAATTCAGGGATCCGGAAGTGTTGGGAAGTGCCGATTCAATAGTGCAACGGACGCCGCTCGCAGTCGGAAGGCTGTGTGGCCTTGGTCAAGAAGAGTGCGGATATCGTCAGTGGCAGCTAGGAGGGCGGTCTCGGTGCTGTAGTTGCTGTGGAATCCAGATTGAAAAGGTTCGAGGATCAAGTTAGAATCTATGAAGTTCGTAAGCTGGTTGTTGACAATCTTTTTGGTGACTTTGGGAGGGGAGAGATGGGTTTATAGTTTCTGAGGTTCGTCGGGTCGGCGGAGGGCTTCTTGAGGAGGGGTTTGACTTTTGAGCATTTCCAGTCGTTAGGGAAGGTGCCTGTTTTGAGGGAGCAGTTGACAGTACATTATAGTTCAGGTGCTATGGTGAAGGAAGAAGTGTGTCATGCAGGGGTCAGTGGGGGCTCCTGAGTGGTGCCCTCAGAACAAGTGATATCCAATAGATTCCACCAGGTTATAGTCACAGATGAACATGAGAGTCACTATCCTGTTGCTTTGGTTCCCTTTGAGTGTGGGGGGGGGGCTCAGGTTCTCTAAGGGAAGCTGTGAGTTCTCCCATGCCTGATGGTTGTCTGTTAGGCAATGATCTGGACCACTGTGTGGAAGGGAGTATAGCTCTGGTCACACCTGGAAATGTTAGCGTTACCTGAATGGGTCTGCATAACCCCACAGTACATGGCTTCCCAAGAAGGCAGTCAAGGGGGCCCGAAGC
This sequence comes from Lissotriton vulgaris, assembly GCF_964263255.1. Taxonomy (NCBI): domain Eukaryota; kingdom Metazoa; phylum Chordata; class Amphibia; order Caudata; family Salamandridae; genus Lissotriton; species Lissotriton vulgaris. Next base: position 158,281,332 of record NC_141690.1, read on the forward strand.
CTGGAAAAATGGCCCGGGCCACTACCAAAAAGAAGATGGACAAGAGGCATGGGAACCCAGTCCTGAAAGTCCCACAGTCCAATATTGACGGAGCACCTGAAAAGTCAACCCTGGAGGCCAAAACTGCAATAGGCAACTGTTTTATCCTGGTTTTGGTAGACCATGCCACCAGATATTCCGAGGCCCTACATGTATGATCTGTAACTGCAAGTGGCAGGGGCATGGATGGGGATTTTTACCCAACTGGGAGGTGATGTCTGACAGGAGCACCAACTTCATGTCTGCATGTATGAATTCCATGTGAGATGAGTGTGGGTAACCTGCCAGTTCTCTACACCCTATCACCTTCAGGCAAACAGGCTTATTGAGAGATTCAACAAGACCATCAAAGGCATAATTCTGAGCTTCACCACACAAAACGAAAGGGGTAGGAGGAATATAAGTCCCACTTCGACCTCCAATAACAAACTAGACACACACAGAGAAGTGGGACTCATACAACTAGATCGCTATGATCTAATAGGTGCCGGGGCAGATACCTATTAGATCATAGCGATCTGGTTGTATGAGTCCCACTTTTCTGTGTGTGTCTATAATTATGAACTGGCCTGAGCCCATGAGGTGGAAGTGGAACTTCCTCTTGACATACATGTTGTTTGCCTACAGGGATGTGCCACCGAAAGGAGTTGGGTTTAGCCCCTTTTAGATCTTCTATGTCCACACCATTACGGGACCTCATAGTTTTGTGAAGGAGGTGTGGGAGCAAGCTTCCAAGAAGCAGTGCAGGACATAGCCACATGCTGGCTCTCCGTAACCAGATGCCGTGCTTCTTGAATTAAGGCTAAAGAGAATCTGGACGCTAACAAGGAAGCAATGAAACTCTGGTATGACCAGAAGACCACTCTGGTAGAGTTTCTGCCTGGGCAGAAAGTGTGGGTAATGGACCGAGTAGAACTCAGGGCCTTCCAAGACCATTGGTCAGGGCCTTATGAGGAGAAGGAGAGAAAGGGAGAGGTCATTTATTTGGTGGAGCGCAAGACCTTCAGGAACACCTTAATGGTACTCGGTATGAATCGCATCAAGCCACACTTTAAGCGGTTCGAAGTCACCATGCTCCTGGTGAAACACAATGGGGAGGTTGAGGAGAGCGAGCCTCTCCCAGACCTCCTGTTTTCCAAGGAGCACGATGAGTCAGTGGAGAGCATCAACCTCTCCTCTACCCAGGGCCTACAACCAAGCAGAGGAACTAACGACAGTTTCTGGGGCAGTTTGCCTCCCTGCTCACCCTCACTCTTGGGCTTACACATTTGTGTACCCACAATATTGATACAGGGGACAGAATGCCTGTAAAGAACACAATGTACAGATTATATGACAAGGTGAGGGCATACATAAGGAGGAAGTCTCCAAGATGCTTGACTTAGGGGTGACTGCTCACTGCAATAGTCCCTGGCCCAGCCCAATAGTTCTGGTACCCAAATCCACCCCTTCGGATGAGACTCTAGAGCTCAGGTTCTGCGTGGACTATAAGGAGCGCAATGTAGTTAACATAACCGATGCTCACACCATCCCCAAACTGATGAGCTCATCACGGGCTGGGAGCTGCCAAATTCCTCAGTACTTTTGACTTAAATTCAGGGTACTGGCAGACTGCCCTGATTGAGGAAGATAAAGAGAGGTCCTCATTTTCTAACTTAGAGGCCCACTTCCAATGCAGGGTGTTAACCTTTTGGTTGAAAAATGCTCCTGCCACCTACCAGAGGTCAGTCAACAGGGTCCTGGCTGGAATGGATGTGTTCTGTGCCACCTACCTGGACAACATAGCTGTCTTCAGCTCCAGCTTGAAGGAACTCCTGTTTCACCTTCTGAAGGTGCTTCGGGCTCTGCAACAGGCATGCTTGACTATCAAAGCAAGCAAGTGCCAGATAGGGCAGGGTACTGTGGTATGTCTTGGACACCTGGTTAGTGGGGGCAAGGCACAGCCCCTCCATGTCAAGATAGAGACTGCCCTGGCACTGGAGATGCCCAAAACTCAGACTGAAGTGAGTGCCTTCCTGGGCCTGGATATTATAGGAGGGTTGTTAAGGACTATGGCATCACTGTTGACCCTAAACTGAGCTGGCTTCCAAGAAACAGCCGAAGAAGGTGAGATAGTTAGAGACCTGGCAGAAAGCTGTTGACATCTTCAATGAGGCCATGTGCACAGCACCTGTGCTTACGACCCCTGACTTCTTCCAAGAGGTCATATTGTAGGCAGATGCTTCAAAGCATGGCATATGGGCTGTACTATCTCATTTAAATTAGGCGGGCTTAGACCGACCGATAGCCTTCATTAGCAGATGGTTACTCTTCAGGGATCAGAAGTGGAGTGCTATTAAATGAGTAGCATTTTCTGTGGTCTAGGCACTGAAGAAGCTGAGACCATACTTGTTAGGGACTCACTTTTGGATTCCAACAGACCACAGGCCCCTCGGAAGGCTCATGTAGATGAGGGTTGACGATCCTGTTAATGAAAAACTCACAAATTAATTTTCATTATTGCAAGATATATCTCTTCTATAGCATAACACGGGGTTAATGTATTACATTTAATAAATGACAACTCTTGCTTGGGAGCAAGTGGACTGTCATGTTTGGTATCTGATAAATTGTGATATCAAACAATCTTTAAGTATAAATTTGGATTTTAATTTACAATTCTGAAAATGTGACTTTTTGAATGTTATCATTTTCTTGTCCTAACCATGTGTTATCTCAGTCCTTTTTCCTGGGTCACACGACTAGGTATAGGTGGCAGTTGGTCTTTGTGTATTCCTCCCAGAAAGCCACACAGTAGAGGGCCTAGATGTTGGCTGGATAGGCCATCCACAGCAGGATAGGGGCAGAGCTATGCACAGCCTTACTTTCCCTTCAAAGACGCTGCCTCAGCTCACACAAAGAACTTCCCACTAGGCTATTATAACTCCAGACATCCTGGGACCAGGGGAGGGGGAACATTTCAGGCCTTTCTGTGTACTCCTAAAGTAACCCATTCGTTTTGAATGAAATATATACCTTTCAATGCTACCTTTGCAGATGGCTGCACCACCACTTCTCCAAAATCACCCCCCTCCCAGGGATTGTGGATTATACTTTTTACTATCAGTGGACAGCCCTTTCAGATTACATATGACCCCTTTCAGATAATTGTTGAGGACTATGTTTCTTAGCATCAGGCTGGCTTGCTTCTTATCCTCTGGCATTGTGGTCTCAAAACCAACCGTCTATATGAATTAATGAATTTCTTTATGCCTAAAAAGATTAAATCTTTTGAACAGGAGCTATTGTTAGTTTCATAATATTTTATGATTATTACGTCTAACTATTTTATTCAATGGTATGATTATAAAAGATCAACCTGTAATACTTGATGGAATTCCCAAGGAGAAATCGCTATTTCCTGGTTTTTACAGCTCTGTTTTCTTACCCATTGCGAAATGCAGAACTGGGAAAGTCAAGGTAATTCTGCACCCAGTAAATGCCACGTCAAGCAACAAAAATATTTATTGGATGCAGTACTACCTCCCAAAAATCATACTGCTCTGAAAGAGTGATATGGACCAGAAGTGGGGTTTCAGTAGGATATTACCTATAATGGTTTCATTGATGATTTGGATGTGCTATGATGCTTAATAAGACATCAGTGTTAATTATGAGAACACACCAATAGCCGCTGTTCATCAAAATAGGAGATAATGTTTATTTTCTAGACTTTGTGGTTAAAATGCTGGTGTACTGCTCAGCTTTGTTTTCCATGCATGCTAAATGCAGATTTAAATTTTGACAAACAACCAGGTGTTACACAAAGGGTGGAAGATGCTATGGTCGAACAATCCATGATTTATTTAAAGGGATATGTGTGGATTAATTGAGAATCTTTGCTAAGTATTCATTGTTTATCCTTTCACTTCATTACATACCATCAGTCAGTTTCTGCTTAGAAGTAACCTGAAGAACTTATATCAAGCAAGGTTATATGTAAGATTTGACACGCAAATGCTCTAAACACAGGACTTCCTAAGAACTGCTGACAGCCCTCCATTCTGCTGCCAACCTCCTCTTTAAAATACGAAAATCCCAAAACATCACCCCAGTCTATCATCATTGAACTGACTGCCTCTACAGACATGAAGCACATTAAAGATTGCTTATGTCACTTGCAAGGCTTTACAGCTGAACAGCCCATGGTAGATGGCAAACAAACTGACAGTAGCTGGAAGAGGTACAGACATAATCATGAATAGAACCCATTCTCTTCACTTTTCCAAGTAAATGAAAAACTCCACAATAAACCACACCAATTATCTGAAACCCTCACCCAAAAAAGACTCACTTCCCCACTTTGCATTGTTCTAGAACAGCATGAACAAACACTTAATGACTACCTGCTGACTAGAGGCCCTTGTAAACCAATTTGTGGGTGTTATCCATTCCTGGTGAGCTTGCTTTCCTTGTGGCTGTAAACACGTTCTCACTACCTGCTTGCACTTCTTTGTCTTACTGTGTTTTGCGAACTGGACACTTCAGCGGCCCCTCGCCTCAGCCGACAGGCACATTCAGCATGCTTGGTGACTGGTCTGACTCTATGGACCTCTGCAACTCATGGCATTCATGGCACCCATCTCTAAGGTCATATACACATCAATCTGCAGCTCACAATACAGAATCGCGAATTGACCTGCTATGGCTCCTGGCGACTGATCTCCTATCACCGCAGTCCATCCGGATTATCCAGCGTGGCATATCTAACCATCCCCCCTCCTTACTGGTTGAGTTGCCCAGCAGCAGTGCTCAATCTGGAGATTGAGTGTGTGGCATCTAAAGGCCCCTTAGTCCTTCATAGAGGAGGAGCTCCAAGCCTTTTTATCGAACACATGAGGGCTCAGTATCCTTAGCAACAACTCTGTGGGCATCAAGCAGACCCTTCATGAGAGGGCTGCTTAAAGGTTATGTGAGGCGACAAGAATCTCTACAAGTAGTGCAGGTGACAGACCTAGAGGCATACATTCTTGGTTAGGAGCACCAAACCCATGGCCCTGGTGCAGAGGATGCACAGTGCCTCCTGGAAAAAGCACGGACCGAGCTGCGACAGGTCTCCCTTGAAGAGGGAAAGCAGTGCGGGAGAGACTCAACCCAAAGGGTCTCTGAGTCCGGGGACAAGTTGGTAAACTATTGTATTGGCTGGTGACCTGTAATATTTCCACAAGAAAATTAACCGTTGTCAGAGACTCAGCTGGCAAGCTCCAGGATATTCTGCCAATGATCGCTCAGGTATTTGCGTCATTCTATTGATAACTACATGCACAATGTTCAACACTCCCATCGAAGACTGAGAGACCAATTCTTTGGGACATTCTGATTCCCTCAATCCCACATGCCCTGGCTCATGAGTTAGACCAACCTTTAATGAAGGAAAGGGTCAACCAAGCCATATCTGGACTCCAATTGGGGAAAATTTCGGGTCTGTACGACTACCCCATTGAATACTATAACCGGTACAATATCATGCTGACACCCCACCTTCTGACCTTCGATGCAGAGACGTTAGGACGTGGATCATTCCCTCCCAAGCTGGACTGTGCCACGTTTGTTATTATTCCTAAGAAGGACCTTCCTACAGACTGGTGCTCCTCCTACTCCCCAATCTCGCTTATTAATGCAGACATTAAGATCTTTTTTAAAGTCCTGGCGACTCCGCTGACCGGACCATGTCCCACCTCATTCATCAAGACCAATGTGGGTTCATACCAGGCAGGAGTACTCGTCATTGTATTAGTCGAGTGCAGATGCCTCTCTCCCAGACATATAGACTAGACAGTGCCCTAGCCCTCCTACTGGTAGACTTTTGTAAGGCTTTTTAGACTGTCTCCTGGGACTTCCTGGATGCGGTTCTCCTGTAAGCAGGCTTAGTACCACTATTTCACAAAATGGTGCATCTCCAGAATAACAAGCCCACGGCTCAGGTCCGTGTGAATGGTGTTCTATCCACCCCCTTCCCGATCCGTAGAGGCACACACCAGGACTGTCCCCGCTCCTCATTACTGTATGCCCTAGCTATTGAACTGCTGGCGTGCCTCATACGCTGTGAAGTTGTGGATACTGGGCTGCAGATGAGGGAGTGGACTCAAGGACTGGATAGCACTGTATGCTGATGACATTTTCCTTTTTCTCGGCGAGCCCCAGACCTATGGTCCCCGGTGTCTGGAGATCCTTTATCTCTATGGAGAGGCCTCCGGTCTTCAGGTTAACGCATCTAAATCCTTGTTGGTGGAGGTGACTGGGGACGCTGCGGTGTTGTTAGTGCCCTGATATACATTTTCTGTAGAACTTGTTTAAGTACCGGGGGATTCACATATCATATCTCCCGGACTTGGACTGGGCCCTAAGTTTTCAGCAATTAGCCTCATACCTTGACCATGACTTGTGTATCTGTAGCAACTTGCCCCGTAACCCTATGGGATGCATGACAATATTTAAGATGTGTCTCCCTTGTTATTGCATCTCTTAGCAAATTTCCTGTATCCAATCCCCCACGGGTGGTTCTACTCCCTGACCTCCAAACTTACATAATTTGTATGGGTCAGTACGTGCCTCTGGGTGGTGTTTAACGCAGCGCGGAAATCGCCTTTTTATGGGAGTCTTAGGGTGTCAGACTTCTACAGGTACTATCTAGCGGCACAGCTGGTGCCCATCAATGAATGGTTTGCAAGAGGCTGGTATGAACCCGCATATCACTTGGGTTTTCACCTCATTGGCTTTGAGAGACTCCTTGACTTTGTTTATGAGTGCAGCATGCACCCAGAGATGCCTCTTGCACTCAAGTGGTGGTGCATTGTTGTAGAGTGGTGTGGCACTTTATTCAGTGGGATCCCCACTTGACATGATTGACCACCACCCGTACCTTAAACCCCCTCTGGCAGCGCATTTAAGTTCTCAGGTCTTGAGAGCTTTTCCCATTGGACAGATAGGAATTACATACTTAGGAGATGTCTTTTCAGGAACTGCCGCTCAGGTTAGATGCGTACGCTGTGGCATGGGAATGCCGTGCGTTGCGCTCCTTCTGGGATGATGTAGGGCGGGAGATCTAGATGATTCCTGGATGCTCAATTGACCTGAATGGGTTTTTATAGAGGTGGCCTGTCTGGTAGCCAAAAGAGATGTTGCCTGAATCTGGATGTAACCTACAACCCCCTCGATCCAGCTGTGTTGCAAGGGAGTTGATTGGCGCGCACAGCATGAAAAAACGATTTATGAAGCACATAGCTGTCCTCATAAACATAATAAATTGTGGGGGAAGTGGAGGATTTAATATTGATGACCATCATGTGGGGAATGCTTTTTGAAATAACTGTTTCATGTATTGCTGTAACCCGGAATTGCTCTGCTCTTAAAGATTGTACTGCTTTGAATGTTGCTTTCTTGGTAACACAATAAAATTTGGTTATTAAAAAAAAAATAGGGATGCAGGGTAGGTGATTTGTGACCCACCCGGACCTTGTGGGAGACACCCCTTGGTGTCAAATTAGGAAGATTTTTTTTCACAGCACTTCTGTACTATCGTGATGCTCAGGGCAGCCCCAGTGACATTTCTCTGTAGTACCATGGTACTGCAGCGCTGTAAAAAACACAAAAGGCCAAAGGCCATGCACGGTGGGCAGGTGGACGCCTGCGGATGGTTGGACCAACCCCACACTGCTCATGGCCTCTGGCAGTTCGGAATGGAGGATTGCCAATCTGTGGGGGGTTGCGTGCAAGGCCTGTAGTCAACACCATGCAAAGCATAGCAGACTTGTTGGGCGCAGGGCCTGGCTGTGGCACAGGTAGGGCTAGTTAGCTCTGAAATACAATAATACTTTAAGTTAAAAAAAAATCACTGAAAAAACAAGGGCTAAAGTGACATTATACTTAGTAATAGTTATAACAACTTACTTTACATTTAAAAAACAATTTGAGAATTCAGTGAAAAAAAAGGTGAAAGTAATATAATTAGGTGAAATGTCAGTTAAAACATTGCAAACCACTGAAATGCACCAGTTCTAATTAACTGAAGTAACTATAACTCGTGGACTCACCATCCACTGCTTGATATCATGTGCCGGCGTCTCCGTTAAGGCTGAGGAGCGTCGCCCCACTGCTTTTAAGCAGTGTCAACAAAGGAAAAAGTTATCATCATACTATTTTTTCCTTGTTGAGGCAGCTTTTCGGGTGGGATGGGCGAGGCTGCTTTGCAGACAGAGCAGGGGAAGGGAGGATTGGTTTGCACTCCCTGAAGTACGCATGAATGTTTGGCCGGCCCTCTGGGGCTGGCTAAACATTCATACGCACTTTGCATGTTCTCCCCTCAGGCTGCAATACTGCCTTGGTGGAGAACATGCCCTGGCCCCATTCCCAGGCTGAGCTCCGAACTACGGCGCTCAGGCCAATCACAACCTTGCATTGCAGCTCTGTGATTGACTTAGGGGAGCCTGGGTGCTTACTAATCATGACGCTGCATTGCAGTGTTGTGTTTGGCTCAGGGGAGGCTGGGTGCTTCCTTGGTGCGCTCTTCCGGAGATGGCGATGGACAGAGCGGCGAGACGTGGCGAAGAGGTACTTTTTTTATTCTTTACCTCCCGCCCTCCACCATCCCACCCACAATATGTGTCAGCCGCCGCTGTTAATATCGTACATATTACATCACTCATGGCTGGTTCTATGACATCATTGATAGCATCAGTGCTACATTCCTAAATGACATCATTGATTACAACACTGTGCATGGTGAGGGCATAAGTTATTCTTCAGGTTAATTATAACTTGGTGAATTTCAGTGTGTGTTTTTACGGCAGCACTACCTCGCTGGTGCTGCCGTCGGCCAATGGCCGACGCGACCGCGCCCGTTTTTTAAAACGGCCGCACTGCTGCAAAAAAGCGGAAGCCGCCAACGGGTTAAAAAATACGCTTTAACTGACATTTTCACCTACGTAAAACATAATTTTAACCTTTTTTCCGGTGAATGGATTTTATTGCTTACCTGCACAGTGGGCCATTGATCTTCTGTGACATTCTGATTCGATTTAATTCACTTTGAAAGGTTGACATTCTAGAATTAATCTTTCATTCATTGAGCCATACAAAGCATTTATTATTTGAAATAATGTTACTCGCATGATTATAGAATTCTGAGACATTTTACATATATAACTATATATATTCTAATACTGCACATCTGAAAGGCGCTCTCTATTTCTGCTTTGCACTTAGACTCAAACAATGTAAACATGGTCCAAGAAACAACTGCTTTTATTCATGTGCAAATGCTAAACCTCTGCCCCAGGGAATTTGTTTTTCTCACATGAATGTTGATAGCAATATTTTCAAGCTTATAAAGTCGATAAACTGTGAGTTTGATATGTTAATTAAAGCAGATTAAATTGTAGAAGTGAACTTTATACCTCTCTTTTTCAAATGAATCTATTTATTTGGGCATAAAGTGATAGATTTTATCATTAACAAGACTTTTTCGGGTGGCCAACTGCTTTGGTCATGTTCCGAAAATAGGTCTTTACCTTTTCTGATATTTACATTGCTAATATGTCAAAATATTAGGCATTGTAATTGTGTGCCTTGTTGTTCATATTTGGAATTCAAGGCTTGTCAAATTCTAATTCATTGATGCAGACCTGGCTTGGCAGTTCGGGCTGGACTGTTCCCATGAGGCACAGGGTCAAGACTGATTTACATATAGCTGGGTCTGAACTGAGGTGATGAAGTGAGCTAAAGAATGATGGTGGATTCAACCCTGATCTGTGACTGGGGGTGAGTGGCTGAAAGGTTTCTGTGCTCCATCCATCAGCTCCTTGTGTTTGCTGTGTTCGCCCTAAGTTGGCAGGGTATGCTCAGAAGGGGATCCCTTGCTCACTTGGCCACTGGATTTAAGCTAGCCTGCCTGATGAAGGGTGTTACCCAGAAACTGGTCCCAGGATGCTTGCTTCTGGTTCAGGGAAGACCTGGCTTGGCAGTTCAGGCTGGACTATTCCCATGAGGCACAGGGTCAAGACTAAGTTGCACATAACATGTTCTGAACTGAGGTGGCGAAGTGAGCTAAAGAATGATGGTGGATTCAACCCAGATCTGTGACTGGGGGTGAGTGTCTGAAAAGTTTCAGGGTTCCGTCCATCATCTCCTTGTGTTTGCTTTGTTCGCTCTAAGTTGGCACGGTATGCCCAGACGTGGATCTCTTGCTCACTTTGCCATTGGATTCAAGCTAGCCTGGCTGATGAAGGTTGTTACCCAGAAACCGGTCCCAGGATGCTTGTTTCCAGTTCAGGGATGACCTGGCTTGGCAGTTCGGGCTGGACTGTTCCCATGAGGCACAGGGTCAAGACTGATTGGCATATAGCTGGGTCTGAACTGAGGTGGCGAAGTGAGCTAAAGAATGATGATGGATTCAACCCAGATCTGTGACTGGGGGTGAGTGTCTGAAAAGTTTCAGTGCTACGTCCTTCATATCCTTATGTTTGCCAACATTCTAACAGCACCAACCTGCTCAGGTTTCAACCCAAGAATACAGGAAGTGAAAGAAAAAATGCCTGGTCAGGAGAAAAGGGTTTGGTGGGAGAGCAATAAAAGAGATTCTCTGAAGGCCTGCATAGGGCACGCTATAGCACTTCTGTTTTGTATTTGCTCTGAGGCAATATGGAGGTAGGGAGGCAGTAGACAACAGGGAGTAAGGGCGTGAACATGGAGGGCAGAACAGAGGTAGGCAACACAGAGTGGGGGCAGGAGGTAACTAGATGGACAATGGAGAGTGGGATTGAGGGACTGTGAAAAGCAGATGGGCAAAAGAGGATGGAAGGGAGTCACTGAGGGCAAGCCACTATTTAGTTAACTCTCATAAATAAGTGCAGGGGTTTAAAAATATGTGCTGGAGCATAAAATACTGGCACAAATTAAGCACTGTCAGTAACTGTATGCTTCACAAGCACATTAGCAATTTTCCTTAAAAGTCTTTTCCTAACTTTCCTCTGGCTAATTCCATGCAGGACATAGTTCCAATCATAGCAAAGGAGTAATCATCTCAAAGGTGGAAGGTAGGTCGTAAACATGCTTAAGATCCACATGTCTTAGTGTACTTTTTAGAACGCTGAGGGGAGTCAGTGTGTCCTGTGCCCTGCTTTGGTAGTGAAAAACCTTCATTAATTGAGGAACAACATGCTTTTCACACACATGGGCGCCAGTGCCACTAAACTTGCTGCAATTATGAGAGCTACTCCCCTGGTGCCTTATTTTTTATTTTAACACAGATCACTGTGATAGGAGGATAAACAAGAGAGATTACTAATCCTAGCCTTATTCATGACTATTAAAATCAATCTCCTATTTGCTCTGGTGTATCCGAGAATATCTGACATCTGCCCTTTGTGTTGTGCTAATAATCAAGACAGACAAACTGTAGAACTCGACCTAAAATACTCTTTGCTGTTCCCTGCACGGCTGTGAGTGTTGGCAAAGGGGATGACACAGTTTTTCGACTCACCTGCAGATGTCTTGGACTGGCTGGAGGATCCCAGGATGTGGACGGGGGTCAGACCTTTGGCAGAGTCGGAAGTACGCGAGGCTACCTGACGGTGACGTGCCCGCGGAGGGCATGGCAAAACTCGAGCATCCGACGCGGCCGCCATCACCGCTCCCAATCTAGAACAAAGGAAGATGGAAAGGCAAGAAGCGATCAATGTTGTTGCCACGCTTGGGGCACCACAGCAGGACCCTGAGCACCAGCGTAGCCCATCCAGGTCATCTGATTCCGGCTCCTCCATGCCCTCAAGACTAGGAGACCCAGAAGACTCCCTTCCGCCAGATGTCAGCCACAGACAGCGGATGACATTATATGATGTTGAACAAAAATAACACATAACATTGTGTATGGACTCAGGCAAGTACCTGGCTCAAAACAAATGTGTTATGCCTGATATTGAGACTGCCTTTTTTCCTTGCCCTCACCCTCACCCCCATTCCCCTCCTTTTTTCTTCCCCCGCCCTTATTCTTCCCTCCCAGCTGTACTCACCTTGCGGGTGTGGCGGTGCCTCCCCCTTCATTGCCGCAGTCAACAACCAGCCAACGGCACACAAATAGGTCATACGCAGTCCGACAGCTTGCCTGCCGGCACTGATTGGTTGTGTGAGCATTTAGTCACAAACACAACATCGAGGATTGGCACAGCACACACCAGACATCTCACGCTAACCCACCCGCAAACACTTATGATATAGTTACCGCCTCCAGTTAGGAGCTCCAGTTTGGATGAGAACCCAGTTGGGAATTGCTGCAGATAGTTATGCAAAGTTCAGTTCACAGATACCCACTGTTATTACAATCCCGGAATTGGAGCACACTCCCACCGCTTGTAATCTATGGCGCCTTACCCTCCAATTGCCTATTTAGTTTCCCCAAGAAAGGGCAATGGTACAAGTAAATGTGGTAACATGGAACGTGCGCAGTATACACTCCCTGGTGCGCAGGTACTCGATCTACTCAACTGCAGGCATTGTGCTACTCCAAGAAACACATATGTCCCAGGTGGAGCTTGTGCGCTTGCGCAGTAAATGGAGGGGCCAAATATATGGCACGACCTATAAGGCGCATGCTTGCAGCGTCCTTATCTGGGTAAGAGCTGGGATCCCCTTTGCTCAGGAGCGCACATTAATCGGCCTGGAGGGCTGATACACATTAGTTAGCGGGAGACTTAATGGTCAGCCGCTGCTCCTTAGTTCTATCTACGCCCCAAATGTGGGCCAGGTGACATTTTTGGAGAATCTCACGAAGGTACTAACAGGGTGGAGCGGAGTGCCCTGGCTCCTTGGGAGGGGGGGGGACTTCGACTCCGTGCTTAGCAAAGACCTAGACAGATTATTGCCACCCTTGTCCAAGACAACAGCGGCGTCCAATGCAAAGGCCCTCACAAGCTGGCTGACACACTTGGCAATTACTGACATATGGCACGCCCCCAACCCCAATGACAGGGTCTACTCATACTATTTGGCGATTCGCGGCCTGCATGTACGTTTAATACGAATAGTGAGATCTTCGGCGCTACTTCCTTTGGTGCATAAGATAGAATATTTAGGCCGGACGCACTCCAATCACAATCCACAACTACTACAACTAACTTGGGATGTCGAAGGCCCCCCTGCCCCTATGTGGAGGCTTCAACACGCGGCACTAGAGGACTCTGCATTCCGCTCTTCGCTGGGTATGGCCCTACTTGCATACTTCGAGATAACCGAAGATACAGCGGGGATGCATTGGTGGAGTGGGAGGCCTTCAAGGTTACCACGAGGGGGCAATGTATGGGCATGACCTGGAACATACGCAGGCAAATCCCTTCTAGCTTAAGTAAAATAGATAATCAGCTGCTGCGGCTTGAAATAGACGAGGAAGGTAAAGGTAGGGATAGGCAGCACCTGGACACGCTACGCACGCAGCATGTGGAGTTATTGGAACGTTTTCGCTGCCACAACTACACAGCACACACTGCGAGTGCTCACACAGCAGCGGACAGGGCAGGGCAACCCTTAGCTTGGCTAATTCACCAAGAGCGTACTCGCAAACCAGCACGGGAGGGCTAGTGCACATGCAGTGCGACATTCATGAGGCACTGACACAACATTACAGACAATTGTATCAGTCTCAATACAGATGCAAAACACAGGCTCTGACTTCTTTCTTAGACCGCATACAACTTCCTGAGTTAGAGGCAGCACAGAGGGTCATACTTGACGTGCTGATCACACTAGAGGAATTTGGGGACACCATATTGTCTCTGGCCATAGGTAAGACCCCCAGGGCCGGATGGCTTTCCGGCGGAATACTAGAAAGAATGCAAACTGTCAATATGTCCAAAGCTGCTTGCCCTCTATGCAGCTGTAGTAGATATAGGACTGCTCCCTCCATCGCTGTGTGAGGCACACCTGGTCTGGTTGCTCAAGTCCAGCTGAGACACAACTACATGGGCTCTTACAGACCTCTGGCACTTCTTAACACTGACTATAAACTGCTAATGAAGATACTGGCCGACAGATTGGCACAGGTGGTCTCAAATCTGGTGTCATGCAGATCAAAACGGTTTAGTGCCAGCCCGCAACACCTAGCTCAGCCCACACCGTTTTTTTCCAAGTGGCCGCATACTCCACGATAACATGGCAGAGGGAGGGTTGTCTCGTGCTAGATCTGGAAGAAGGTTTTGATTCTCTTGAGTGGAACTATATGTTTTCTACTCTGGAAAGATATAAACTTGAGCCTGCCTTTCTGTAAATAGTCAGGCTACTTTACATGAACCCAATGGCAAGAGTAAAGATGGGCTCTTACACTTCGCAAGAGATTTCAGTGCGACGAGGGATGAGACAGGGCTGTCGGTTATCGCCCCTTCTTTTCGCGCTCGCAATGGAGCTACTCCCGGAATCGATGAGGGCACACACACAAGTGGGCATATTTTTAGCATGCATAAGATTTTGCTGTATGCGGACGATCTATTAATCTGTCTCCATGATATCAGTAATGTACCGGCAACTTAGCTTGCATCTTGCAAGAGTTTGCGGACATATCGGGACTGAAGGCAACGCCCTCAGCGCAGACATTCCAAACCCGATCGAAGGTGCCCCTGGGGGACAGGGGCCTCTGACTGTCACAGAGCTGCAACAGTGGCAAGGGGCGGACATACAGACCCTGGGAGACCTCTACCAGGACGGCACACTGCTTTCCTATGAGACCTTGATGGAGGAGGATGGACTCCATGCGGGTCAATTCCTCCTTCATCGGTCCCTATTGCCACGCTTACAGCTCGATGGGGTGAGCTGGCAACAGAATTACCAGTACACCTTACCATACAGTATTTGCATGTAATGGGACAAGGTAGGCATTTGAAGCAGTGGTTCGCAGTGTCACTGCGCGAACATGCAGCAGTCAAGTTAGACCCCCCTCCGGCACAGGTGGGAGGGAGACCTGAACAGGCAATTCTCAGACAAGGAATGGGGGCAAGTGTTGGCCAGCCCACGTAATATCCCTAGGAACATGCGATTTAGGCAAGTCTAATTTTACATTACACACAGAGAGTATTACACACCAGCCAAACTCAACAGAAACTGGTGCGTATGCTGTGGAGCTGCACCAGCCTAACTACATACTGGAGGTGGGAAGCAGAAGCAATACATCACAGCACTGAGAGGGTAATCCCCTTTGAATGGCCTGCGTATTTACTACATCAGTTTTGCAAGACATGTACCTCCAAGGTTACTTCTAGGTTTCTAGATCTGGGCATTCTAACAGCCAAAAGGCTAATCACAAAGTGCTGGAAAGTGTCCGAACCCACCCCACATCCAAGCTTGGCGACACTCCACACTTGAGTGAGTTAGAGCAGAAAACATAGCAATTAGCCCCGAAGAGACCATAAGACTTAGGAAAACACCAATTGCCGCGCATTGGGAAGCGATACGTTTAGCGTTGCAGACATATGAGCACCCACTTATCCAGCCTACGCTGGCACCTGCTCCAGACGAGTAGCACTGTACATGTTAGAAGGGTCCCAGAGTCAACCACAGCTGCCACCCCGACACCAGCCATTATATACAGATGCCCCAGAAAGGTACATTGATAAGGAACGGACGGTCAAGGCAAAGGGAATAGGCTCAATAAGCAACAAGCTCGCAAACGCGCACTGGCGGGTTGATGTGCTCCGGCTCCACTCTAAGTTCTGCTCCCTTTACTTCCCCTTGATATCGCAACCACAGCTTACACAAAAGATATTTGTGTAAACTATCCTTAAAGACTGGGCACTAAGAAGAGGCACTGATTTAATATGATTCATTCGGAACTATCGTATCTACATAACTATTGTATATGTGATCGCCATGCAACTGTTGTCTGAATATATCTAATAGGCATCACCTAAGAACTATACATATAATCTTTGTAATGCTAATGGCTGTTGTCACTGTTGCAATAAAACAAAACAATAAAAGAGATTTTTTTTTAATGGCAGAGAAACTGTATGGTGATGAAATAAAGTGGCATTAATGCAAAGTCCGTTGGAATTCAGGTCATAGTGGACCGCTCATTTTAGACTTGAAAAGTGAGACAGCTTTTGCTTCAATGACCTAGGAGCAATGGACAATGTCTAATACAAGGGGTTATATTATTAAATATTATTTATAAGAAATGATTTATTGCTGCATCAAAAATACCTCAGGGCGCATGAGGCTCCATGGTGTAAGGTCCCAAGGATGTGTCAGAAATACTGAATCACCTGTGGGTAAGATGCTGCAAGGCATTTGGCCCAAAAGTGGCACATTACTTTAGTTGGTCATAAGATTGATGCACCTAAAGCAATGTGTCAGAAATCAGAGGTGATGTGTCAGTTTTGACTGACACAAGTAGCCTCATGTGTGTAGACCAATGTAATATTAGAGTGAGAAAAGGTGAAAAACTTACCCTGCACTCTATTACATTGCTTCTGGATGTCACATATGTAAGTGGGAATAGTGTACTTATGTGTGCCACTATGCCTATGTATGTGTGACATATCACATATCATGTGAAAGTACTATGTGAGTGCACACAAGTCTGTCATGTGATTATTTGATGGAGAAAGGTCGAATAAAGAAAGATTAAACGTAAAACCGAATCGGAGAGAACTCTAAAGCAGTTTCTGTTAAATATTAGGTGGTATGTTTTAGAAAGAAGGTGTTAGGTAGGATTGAAAATCTGGAAAATGTACACCTCCTTGTTTATTTTATTTGAAATTGAAGAGAGACATGTGAGGTTTCTCATTATTCAGGAGAAGCAAGGATAAAAAGGCATCTTTTTGTTTAAAGAAAAAAGTTAGAAAGTATTACCGATAGGGTAAAAAGAACTATAAGGACAGTCATCATTTTGATAGAATCAAGTCGACCCCACCAGGATAGAGAAAAAAGGGCCCCGTTTGGAATTCAGAGACGTTCATTTGGTTACAACTGCATTCAAGTTTAAAGAAATTGTTTCTTTAATAGGATTTGTAAACCAACTGCCTAAATATTTGATTTTAGAAGGACCTCAGGAAAAATTAATATGAATGAAATCTTGCTCAAAGCAGAAAACATTGAAAGGGAGAATTGCACCTTTGTCTGAATTAAGGTTGCAACCTGAAAGAATAGCTAATTCATCAACTTCTGAAAAGAAAGCTGACAAAGAGGAGATTGAGTTGGACAAAAACAATAAAATATAAGTAACAAATACTCAATAAAACATCATCTGCATATACACACATTTCTACATGCTTAGCTCCATTTACAACAAAAATGTATATCAGGATGCTGTCTTTTTTTGGGGGGAAGAGATTCCGATGCAAGAGTAAAATGTAAAGGAGAGAGGGGACAACCCTGACAAACTCCTCTATATAGTAGGAAGGAAGGATGAGATTAAGCCATTAACAAAAATTAAGGCATTCGTTTCTGTATATAAAAGGGGAACCATCTCTATAAGTTTGGGACCAAAACCAAACCAAGAGTTTGAAATAATAAACTCCAAGCTATACAGTCAAACATGTTTTCAGCATCTATTGAAATAGTTGCTAATGATTGTTTATAAGCTTTGGATTTAATTAAAATATAAAAACTATAGCCTGGTGTAATCTGCAAGATGCTGACCTTTGATGAACTCTTATTGTTCCTTTCCTATAATAAAGGGCAGTAAGGGATCAAGGCGAAAAGCAAGAATGAGAATCCCAGACTTAAAATAACCCTGCAACAATTTAGCAGTCACACAAAGATATACACAATAGAAGACAGGTAGGATGGGTGGCCTGAAGATAAACAAATGTAGAAAATAATACCAATTCCAGACCACACGGAGATAACATGTGCTAGTTATGTGTGTTGGGCTGAGGAAATGCAGGGCTTGGATTTGGAGTCTAAAAAAAAGGAAAGGCAACACATTGAAACATGATAACATAAGAATAAGCAATGACAAGTCTTTTGATCAGTAGCCAAAATACCAAAAAGTCATTTTAGAGCTTCCAAAGACTGGATTGAATTAAGCAGCTGAGCAGGACATACCAAGACATTTTGCCTGCTGTAGTGGCATTTCCTGAGCACTGCTCTTGTGGACACCATCTTCATATTATTTGCACAGCTCCCCTTGGCGTCCTTGATTCCATTTCAAGCGACTCTCCTAGCAGTTGGTTCTTGACCTGTGTTTTCCAGCTCCTAGTCTTCATTCTTGTGAGTCAATTGCACCTTGAGATCCTCTTTTGGGACCACTGTGTTTTTCACACTCATTAAATGTAAACTTTACATTGCAATGCACTTAATCTGTTGTTTGTGGTATTCAGTCAGTGACAGTGCTGGGAACTCACAGGAAATTTTCACATCATTCTTTTTGACTTTGAGGTACTGATCTCTATGTCCTAAGCTTTATTTCAGTGGTTCCTTCCTGTAATGTAGACATGGTACATCCATTATTAGTTCCCTTGATAGCCCACAAACTTTGAATTAATACCATCTTTTCCATCTTTCTCTATTCTCTAGAACACGTAGGCTCTCCATTAATCACTATGCCTTGGTGACTACCTTAGAAATAACCTTCCAGGTAGAAATGCCAACATTATAATAATCAGCCTAGGTCATTTCTATAGTTCCGAAAGTCTGCACTGTCTATTTACATTTGTAAACCCAGCACTGCTACACTCACCTAATTCATTTATTGTTTATATACCTAAAAAACAGCATTTATTGTTGCTATTTAATGTTATGTTATGTTATACTTTTTTATATAGCGCGCAGCTGCCCCAGCGAAGGGGCGTCCCGGCGCTTATCAAGAGGAAAGAAGAGGACAGACGCAGCAGAAGTGTATGAAGGAATATTATAACAGCGCTATCTAGCAGAAGAGATGAGTTTTAATTGCTTTTCTGAAAGCCAGGAGATCATTCAGCCCACGTATCTGCGGTCGTAAAGCGTTCCAGAGTTTTGCAGCCATATGTCGGAAGGAGCGTCCTTCCATCCGGGAACGCTTTATTCGAGGAACCATTGCCAGGTTCTGTCCTTCCGATCTTAGAGTTCGCCGGGGAGTATACTTGGTTAGAAGAGGGCATAGCATGGGAGGAGAGGCAGTTTTCAGGATTTTAAATGCAAGGCATAAGGTCTTGAATTGAATCCTCTTTTCCACAGGGAACCAGTGGAGTTTGGTGAGGGTGCTTGCCGCCGACTGGAAGCGGGGGAGCCCTGTTAGGGCTCTAGCAGCTGCATTCTGCACACGCTGCAGTCGCCCCTTCTCCATCTGGTTGGCCCCTAGGAGCAAGGAGTTTGCATAATCCAGCCGTGAGAGAATGGCAGACTGCACCACGAGCTGACGTGTGGGGGGGGGGCAAGAAATTTCAATATTGGCTTGAGATTTCGCAGAATTCCAAAGCAAGTTGCAGCAACTTTCTTTGTATGGTAGACAAAATTCAATGAGGAGTCAATCCAGACTCCAAGGTTTTTTACTTCGCTTTTTGGCTCAGGGGGATTGCCAAGAATGTCCGGCCACCATTTATCACCCCAGGCTGAGGCTTCTTTACCTACCAACAGGACTTCAGTTTTTTCAGCGTTAAGCTGTAGGTAGTTAGCTGTCATCCATGTGGTTACTGCGGTAAGGCCCTGTCTGAAGTTATGTGCCTTTACCCCGGATTCATCACTCAACATCACCACCAGCTGAGTGTCGTCCACGTATGAGACTATAGACAGTTCCCATCATTTAGCGACCTCAGCCAGTGGTTGAACGTAGAGATTAAAAAGCGTCGGACTGAGCGCAGACCCCTGGGGCACACCCTGCTCAACTACTTGTTCTTTGGACAGAAACGGAGGGGTGGAGACCCGAAAGGATCTATCAGTCAGAAATGATTTAAGCCATGCCAGGGCCTGTCCAGTAATCCCTGCCTCCTCCAGAAGGTACAGCAGGACCTTTTGTGAGACAGTGTCGAAGGCAGCACTGAGGTCTAATAAAATAAGTGCTGCCGTCTGCCCGGAGTCCAAAATGGTCCGGAGGTGTTCCGTCACACTAAGGAGTGCAGCTTCGGTGCTGTGGCCAGCACGAAAGCCGTGCTGGGAGGCATCCAGAGTATAGTTGGAGCAGAGAAAGTTTGTCAGGGTGATGTTGACATGGGACTCAGCCACCTTCTCTGGCCAGGGTAGCAGTGAAATTGGCCTAAAACTCTCCGGCCTAGTGGAGTCCAAAGTAGGTTTTTTAATGATGGGGGACACCCATGCCTGCTTCCATCTAGTGGGTGGTGTGGCTGTAGCGATTGAAGAGTTAATGATATTTCTTAGGGGATTGAGAACCAGAGTATCTGCTTCTCTGAATTGCGTGGGTTTTAGAGGGTCTGCCGGAGAGCATGATTTAATTTTCCCTTAGAGTCTGAGAAATTCCTCTTGGATCAGCTCGGGTATGGCCATAAGTTTATGAGTTGTCTTCTTATTGGTTGGATTAAGGGTAGGTGTATCTGGAAAAGTAGTGTATATTTTTGGACTTTGTCTATGAAGAAGGAGGCCAAATTCTCGCAAAGTGCGTGAGAAGCAGTAGTCCCCTCAACCGCTTTTTTGGCACTCAGATCCTTAAGAATTTTTTTTAAATGACCTTAGAGGGATTCTGACTGTTGTTAATCTCAATGGCGTAATATGCCGCACGGGTCCTACAAATATGTCTATGATAATTTTTTTGTGTACGGACATATTGGGTCTTTAGCTCTGGGGCGTAGGCCTTCCTCCATTTACGCTCAGCAGCTTTACATTCTTTCCTAAGAGAAGTGAGCTCCTCATTAAACCACGGGCTGGACTCCTGGGAGCGTGCTCTGATCCAGTCTGCTGGAATCAGCGTATCCAGGGCCTGGTTTAGGCAGTTATAGAAATTTTCATATCCCTGTTTGGTGTTTTCACTGTTTTTAGGAGGGTTGGCTTTAAGTAGGGTATAAAAGTCTTCAAGTCGTAGCTTACTCCAAGGGCGCTTTCTCACCCTTTGGGTCAGAATCGAGCTAGGTGTGTCATGAGTAGGTAAGGACATAATCACCAGCATGTGGTCATTCCAGGTCATGGGAATTGGCACGTTTGCCGTTGCTTCTTCTAGGTTGGTAAAAATAGGGTCTAAGAGATGGCCTCCTTTATGGGTAGGGCCCTATACCAGCTGGGAAAGCTGAAAAGCGGCTAGGTCGGCAAGCAGGCCGAGAAACTTATTGTCCGTAATAAGACACCAAAGATGTTAAAATTGTCGGTTCCAAATACCGAGGAGCAACTTTTGTCTCTAGAAGAGCTTTAACAAAGCTACTGTCCTGCCCTGGAGGTCTATAAATCAGGATTCCAGATAGAGTAAGGTGGGGGTTTATTTTGATACTGTAGCGAGCGCATTCACTTCCCGCAATAATCAGTTTAGTGAACAGGCATGCATAATGAGATTTAGCCATCACCGCAATGCCTTCCCCCCTGGTTTGCCTATTCAACAGGTAGATAGAATATCCTACAGGGGTAGCCAGGTTAGCAACTGCGTTCTTATCCTCTTGTATCCAAGTCTCCATGAGGAACAGGATATCAAGGGAATATTCTTTGACAAGGTCATGGACTTCCATATAGTGTTTCGCTAGAGATCTTATGTTAAGCTGTGCTACCAAAATATGTTGCTGGTGGCAGGCAGAGTTGAGAGATGGAAGAATGCTGGGTCTCGGAAGAGTGAATCCACAGGTACATTTTGAGGTGCATCGTAAATGATAGGGTGATGTCCTAACGCATGGGGCTGTCGAGATGTTAAGATCTAGAAGGAATTCCCTTGAATAGGTGTATCTTTCCACTTCCCTTCTGCCAGGGTCCCTGGCGAGAGGCGACGTACTGGCGCGGACGGGTGCAGACGGGCTTGGGCGCGTCTTCGGCGTGCCATTGGCGTGCCCGCTGCGCGCGTCCGCTGCGCGCTGTGATGGACATCCTACTTAAGTGGTAACAGGGGCCCTAACTGGTGCAGGATGCACTGCAGAAGTCTGTTCACTTCCGGTGTGCTCCTGTGTACAACTTCCCTCCACAACAAACTGACCAAGTCAGCGGTGGAACGGGGAAGCGACGGTGAGTGAGTTTTAAAAAGTTGGCGAGTGAAACATACGTTTAAAATCACAAATGCTACACAGCAATATCACAGCAATATCTCAGAAATGCACAAATATTCAATCAAGCTTTATGCGCGCATCTCCTTACTCTTAATGTCAGCTGGGAGAGCAGGCTACTGCTGTTTAAATAGTGCTGGGCCCCTAACTGGTGCAGGATGCACAGCGGAAGTCTGGTCACTTCCGGTGTGCTCCTGTGTACAACTTCCCTCCACAACAAACTGACCGAGTCAGCAGTTGAACGGGGAAGCGACGGTGAGTGAGTTTTAAAAAGTTGGCGAGTGAAACATAAGTTTAAAATCAAAAATGCTACACAGCAATATCACAGCAATATCTCAGAAATGCACAAATATTCAATCAAGCGCTGCGTGCGTGTCTCCTTACTCTTAATGTCAGCTGGGAGTGCGGGCTACTACTGCTGTTTAAATAGTGCCGGGCCCCTAACTGGTGCAGGATGCACAGCGGAAGTCTGGTCACTTTCGGTGTGCTCCTGTGTACAACTTCCCTCCACAACAAACTGACCGAGTCAGCGGTAGAACGTGGAAGCGACGGTGAGTGAGTTTTAAAAAGTCGGCGAGTGAAACATAAGTTTAAAATCACAAATGCTGTACAGCAATATCACAGCAATATCTCAGAAATGCACAAATATTCAATCAAGCGCTGCGCGCGCGTCTCCTTACTCTTAATGTCAGCTGGGAGAGCGGGCTACTGCTGTTTAAATAGTGCCGGGCCCCTAACTGGTGCAGGATGCACAGCGGAAGTCTGGTCACTTCCGGTGTGCTCCTGTGTACAACTTCCCTCCACAACAAACTGACCGAGTCAGCGGTGGAACGGGGAAGCGACGGTGAGTGAGTTTTAAAAAGTTGGCGAGTGAAACATAAGTTTAAAATCACAAGTGCTACACAGCAATATCACAGCAATATCTCAGAAATGCACAAATATTCAAACAAGCGCTGCGCGCGCATCTCCTTACTCTTAATGTAATACTGTTTGATCACTGTGGGCAATGTGCAGTTAAATTGCTGAGGGTAGAAATATATCCAAATGTTATTTGCATGTGGATAGTTTGTTTTAGCGGTACAAAAGGGGGTGGTGACGGACGGAGTATCTGAACCAATCAAACACTCACATCCAGTCAACAGATCTGGTTTAATCCATCACCGTTCTTTAGCCCACTCTGCCACCCCAGTTCAGACATGGCCATATGCAAATCAGTCTGACCCTGTGTCTCATGGGAACAGTCCAGCCCGAACTGCCGAATGCCAGAAACCGGTCCTAGGAAGCTTGTTTCCGGTCCAGGGAAGGCATTGCTTGTCACATAAGATGTTTATGTTCACCGCGATCCAACCAACGCGGAAGAGTAACGCCGGGAAAGTTTGCTGTCGGACAGAAAAGCCACGAGCGAAATCTACCCGGTGTTAGAAAAGAATATCGAGATACACCGGCCCCCCAGGAATCAGGTGTGGGACTCATCACCACAGAAAACAATTTAGGATGGGTGCAATAAATCAATATTCAGTGAAAATTGAAAAATAAATTTAAAAAACTTGATATACTTAACCCTACTGTGTGGAATCCTCTGTCGTTAAGAGGAGCAAAAGGTGTTCCCAAGGGGATGGTCCCAGTGACCCACTGGTATCACACTTTCATTGTACTCATCACCACAGAACAGAAATTGATCCTAAGGGATGACAAATAGGGTGAAGTAAAAGATACATGACCGACCTGTAGGGGCCAACCGGATTTTATTTTATTTTATCAACCGGTGACAGAAAATTAGGCAACATTTAGTCAAGTTTGCCCACACCAACGACTAACCTAACAGCTTGGGAAATTGTGAAATATATACCACCCCATTCAAAAGTTGAATCTAACAAGTAGTTCACCAATGTGCGTTTGCACAGGTGACACATTGGATATGGAGAAATAAATAGCTATTGCCCTGAAGAAGGAGGCTAGAATCAGCTAAAGCCTCCGAAATGCGTTGACGCTTTGCACACTTGTTAAATTTGGTAGTGGTCAACAAATAATTGGGTATAGGGAAGGGAAGCCCTACCCTGTGTTGCCCACAGAGGGTCTAAATTAACAACGATAAGACAAAGTTTACTGTCTTTCCCTTTTCTCCTGTGCTATTTCACTAAAAGTTTTTTATTGTAATTCTGTTCCCTTGTTTTTAAAAAAATGAAATGAATATATTATATTGATTGTACACTCATTAGAATGTTTTTTATTATGCGAATAAATAGTCTGTTTTGATATAATTAGTGCTTTTCTTTGCAAGTGTTTCACAGGATGGAGCGAATCGTTTGAATCTCATGTGGGGATTCTGACCGGAGTGAGTGAATGAGCTTGACATTATTTGATTCTCCCAAAAGGAAAAATCTTTTTTTACTTCATAATAACTAGGTGCTCTATTTCCTTTTGGTTTATACTGAGCCCCTCTCTTTTGTTTAAGGTCCTATTTTTATTCCTGGTGCCTGCTTTAAGGTGGTAGAAGTTTCTGAAGTGTTTCCCCTACATATGTGTCTGGAATTTCATGCCTCCCTGCCGTGGTCCCACTCTGTTTTCAGGCACAATAGGCTAGTGTGAAGTTGTTTGTGTGAGAGCAGAACACAGCCTAGTGAAGTGCAATTGGGGCTGTGCAGATCTCCACCACCCCTCCTGCCTGAGATGGCCCATCCAGGTACACCTAGTTCCCTATTGTGTGTCAGTCTGGGAGAAATACACAAAGGCCAAGTGCATCCAGTTATGTCACCCAGGAACAGGCTGCAGGGACCAATGGTTTGAAAAAGAAAACTAATTGTTATCCTATGGGAGAGATTAGCCTCACAGTAGTGAACAATTAATTTGTCAGGTTTCCACTACCAGGTCATCTAGGAATTTAAAGTGCATGTCCAACTTTTTAATTACAATGCATCCTGACCTATGGACTGTCTAAGCATCTATAGGGATGACTCGTATGTATTAAAATTTGAGTTTTAGGCCTGGAAAAGAGGTATATTGGCAAGTAGAATATACAGTTTAAAACTACATTCATGTTACAATGGAGGACCTGGGAAACATTTTGGGTGCTACTTCAGTGGGCTGCAGGTCCACTAGTAGCACTTAAGATACCAGCCCTGGGTATACGGTATACCATTTACTAGGGACTTGTGAGTAAATTACATATGCCAATCAAGTGTAAGCTAAGTTTACCATGTTTTAGGGAGAGAGCACAGGCACTTTAGCAGTGTTAAAATGCAGAAAGTCCTAAAAGCCAATGAAAACAGGAGTGATGAATGCAAAAAGATTCGCTGTGAGCCTGCAGAGAGGGCCAAATCCAATTACTGCTATGAGTTAAGGCTAATGAAATTAAATGTGCATACATTGGTGAACAAGATATTCAGATTCTAAAGAGAATAAATGTAACTCAAAATGTTGAAATGCATGTTATTGTGAACATTTTCTATCACCAATATTAGCCCCTGTGTTATGCTTATTAACACACCAGCTGGGAGAAAGGGAGGCACACAAGAGACTGATCTGATCAGACATGTTTGATCACTGCATCCATCCTGTGATGTTCATCCCTGCCGTGCCACTCTATTTATTTTCCCTCTTTGTGTTGTGACTAGAGAACCTGGTTACCTGCACTCAATCATTTGTGTAGTCCACCCAGAGGTTTTCACTGTTTGATCACCCACTTTTTAGACTTTTACTGTGAGTGTCTCTCACTTCTCAAGTCTCATTCACAGTAATCGCATGTAATTGAACTGCACATGGTTACCACCAGTGTCCTTTAAGATAAGGCTGTTTCAACGCAGATAGGGTAGAGGTACTGGTCTGGTTACACATAAACATGTGTTCACACGCATCTACGGGCTGCACGTATGATTTTACATGTGCAACCCAGTAATTGTGCACAAGTAGCCTGGCACAGAAGAGACCCTGCCAGGGCAGGTACTGACCTGGGCAGGATTTATAATAGTAGCGGGTATTCATATAAAGGTCAATAGGGTTTACTGGATTAGCTGTAGTATCACTGTATTATGCACAAAGGTGGAATCTTCCCTAAAGTGCAGTTTCGCTTCACTTAGACCTACACAGTCCAGCGAGGTGTCGAAATGTGGTGAAACATGAACGCCAAGTTTAAATATGCAAGTCCCAATAATCTAATAAATATTTAATTTGCTTGTAGTCCGTAAAAATGGTGCTACATGTATCCAGGGCCTTTACATGAAATGCTACTAGTGGGTCTGCGGCACTGATTCTGCCACCCACTTAGATAGCCTTTTAAACCTTTCCCAGACCTGCCATTGCATCCTGCGCATGCAGTTTTAAACTTCCATTTCGACCTGCCAAAATAAACATTTTGCCAGGCCTAAACCTTTCTTTTTACTACACGTATATCACCCCTAGAGTAGGCCCTGCATAGCCCATAGGGCAGGGTGCATTGTACTTAAACATTTGGACATGTATTTTTAAGTTTTACATTTTACAGTAGTGTCCCGGTGCTTAAACATCAGTATTGGAGGCCAAGAAGAGAACTTAGCTGGAGTCCCCTATACACTAAATACTATAGAGGTATGCTTTCAGCACTTTTTTAAAACTGCCTTCCTCAATCATTAATCTCAGATGTCTAGGCAACTGGTTTAAAAGGCCCGTGGCCAGGACCATAAAATTGGTACCCCCTCTACGCTGCATTTTAAAGCAGGGTACTGTCAGCAGCCCAGTCTGACTGGAGAGCAGCATTCTACCAGGTCTGTAAGCCTTAATCCTTTAGTTCAAATATGAAAGACCCCTGTCGTGGAGGACTTGGTGTATTAAGGTTAATGCTTAGAACAGTACTCACTTGTGCACTGGAAGCTCATGAAACTTCTCGCGAAAAAGTGATACAGGTGATTGCTTTGCTAGCTTGTACCATAAGCAGACTGCCATATTTTGCAGTGCCTGTAAATGCTGTTTTAAATTAATTCTGGGATACTTAGGTATAGTACATTTACATAACCCAGCCATGGCAATATCTATGCCCTAACCACTGTGACCTGTGCTTCCTGAGGGATCCGGTGCAAAAACTTCCTAGGGAGGGGAAGAATCCAGAGATAGGATTTAACCACTGATGAGATCTGGGCATTGAAGGATAGATTCGAATCAAACTAAACACCTAAATTACTGGCCACCTCTGTGTGGGGGCAGTCAAGGCGGAACATTACTCGGTCAGGCACCGGTCCATCCCGGTAGAGGATTTGGCCTAAACCTCAGGACTTCGGTTTTATCCGGGTTGCACTGAAGTTTGTTCTTCTTGACCCACTCAAGTAGCGCTTTTAAGAAGAGTGCAAAAGTTTCTTTGACCCGGACTGAGTCTTCTCCATATATCAGTAGGAGCACTGTATCGTCCACATAAGAAATAATATTAATGCTTAACGATTCCACCAAATATGCCAGAGGAGACAGGTAAATGCTGAACAGGGTGGGGCTCAGGGCTGAGCCCTGTGGCACCCCCAACCTCAACTGTTTGACTTTGGAAGAGAATGGTTACATCTATACCACCTTCTCTCTTTCCAACAGAAAATATCCCAACCAAGCAAGGGCCACGTTCCATACCCAGGTGTCTCTTTAGCAAGATGCTATGGTCCACAATCTCAGATACTGTTGACACATCCACCAGCATCAATGCCACATTGAGCCCAACATCCAAACTCAACCTAGTAAGTTCCGCCAATTCTATCCGAGCTGTTTCTGTGCTGTGTCGAGTGCAAAAGCCAGACTGGTATGGCTGTAACAGCTTACTATTGGCAAGGAACTCCGCGTTAGCGCAGCAGAGTTTTGTTTCTCCTCAAACTTTGCCCAGGCCTAATTAACACATAGCTCACAAAGGTGTATTTCATTTTTCGATATTTTCTGTTTCAGGTAAGCCCCTTGAAGTACCTATTAACGGTGTATTTGACTCTTTGTGAGTAGAAATCGGTAGAAAATAGGAAAAGATAGTAAGAAAAAAGTAACAAACGCGACCCTCGTCAAATGGCAGTGCTGCTGGGTCTATTGTGCCCAGGCTGAGGCTATCAGCAGATATTAAAAGGCCAAGCGCCCCTTCTATTTTGTTTTGAATGTGTAAATTGCGTTACACGAATATGTGCTTGTTTAATACCCGGCCTCGCCAGGCGGCTGAGCACAGCTCTCGCCTCTCCCCGCTGCTGCAATCAGACCGTCTCAGGACGTAGAGCATTTCCATGAAAAGAAGGAGCTGAAAAACACGATTTACATTAGCGGTGTGGGAAGATTGCTATCAAACAAATTAAAGGAGGAAGAATCATTCCACTCAGCTGGCTTTTTATAGCTTGTTGTCATCGCCGCGATTGCCACTAGCGCAGCGCATTAAATCCTGTCATATTGCAGAACGAATCAGAATACACGATTTATTTTTTTGTGGAGGGTGCCCCCGCCATTTTCAAAGAAACAATTAAAATCACCCACCTTTCATGTCGCGTATTAAAAGCAAATTAAAATGTGCAGAAATGATGGATGCTCATTACCGTGACAGGCTGGTCGAGAATCCCGCAAAAGCCAGAGTTAGTTAAAGGCACTGTGGACTTAGAGGCTGTGCAGTTTGCCTTGTGTTATGCAGATAGTAACACTCGTTTAAAGTGAAGCTTGAAGGGTAAGGACTGTATGTGTAGCGGAAGTATGACTGAAGGATGTACCGCCCCCACCTGGTGGAAGAGGGACCATCATGCTTGGCAGGTAGAGATGGCTCCCGGCAGGTACTTAACTTTGTTTAAAGCTCAAAGCTTGTAGTTTGTTATTGGAAAACAAACAAGCATTTACAATGCAATGGTCTCGGCATTATTAAAGGTAGAGCTATTGGCATTGCTCATGACTTTTTTTTAAATCATAAATAAATGGCATTGTCATTTACAATGCCAATAGCTTAATCGCTCGCAAATGCATGACCTATTGCATTTACACCCACACAGAGCCACACACAAAGCCACCCACACACACATACAGAGCAACCCACACACACATACAGAGCCACCTACACAGAGCCACCCTCACACAGCCAGAGCCACCCACACATAGAGCCATCTACAAAACAAGATTCAGGCACACAAACACACTTATATGGCACAACGTAAAGGAAAGGCGTCCCCTGCAGTGGCCTGGTAAGCAATGCCTTGGACTCAGCACTTTTTTATTTACAAATTAAGCACTGAATTACTAATAGGTTGTGGGTGAAGTGGGATCTGAGAGGAATAAAAACAGTAACTGTAGTGCCTTTTTAATAGAACACTTTGGAGCATTTTCCTGCATATTAAATATCTGATGTTAGTTAAGCTTAGTAGCTATAATGGCGCTCCATGTACTGACCCCTGTAAGCATAGAAGGCTGAACTGATTTTGAGGAGATGTGAACCCGTAACTTTCTTCCTGCCTCTTCTATGACATTGTGACCCTGCCTGCCTGTGTCACGAAGTCACGTTGTTCTTGTGTGGTCAGTGTGTCCACGACTGTCTGATGTTGCCTACTTCTGACTGTTGCTGTGAGTCTGCCCTTCCATCTTCCTGTCTTTTCTCTGACTGTGTGACCCTGTCAGCCTCTCACTGAGTCAGATTGTTGTTTTGTCAGCCTGCATGTCCCATGACTGCCTGACAGAAAGACAGGAATGAAGGAGGGGTGAAGAGACTGAAAAGAGAGAAAAAGGGAGACAGGGAGAGAGAAAAGCGCAAAACGAAGTGAGAGACAGAGGAAGTGGGAGGAAGGGTAAACGAGAGAAAGATGCGGGGTAGGGGAGAGGGGGAATAATTTAACAAGATGGGTAGAAAGAGGGGAAGTGGGGGCGCTGCTAAAGAGAGCGTGATTGATGGGGAGCAAGAGAGAGGTGGGAGAAGGAGGCAGCTCCGAGGCAGAGAAAGTAGTGCGAAGAACATGGCTACGGACAGAGAAACAGTGATGGAGGTGTGGGCGAGAGAAAGGATTTGGCCCAGGGGGCGACAGACTAAGGATGATGCAGAAGACGGCGGAGAGAGAAGGAGAGGGAAAATATAACACAAAAGAAGGAATGGAGAGGGAGTCAGAAAGAGCGAGAGTGGAGGAGAAAGATGTTGGATAGAGAGACAAATAAAGGATGAGAGAGGGATGGTGGAAAGGGAGAGAGAGAGAAACTGGGGTATTGGGGTATTCACACAGCAATACTCAGCAATGTAGACACCCTACCACACAGCAGTACTGCCATGCGGCGCTACACAACACACAAAGGATGACAGACACACCAACACACTATTTGGTGCACATAGAAACACACAACAAACATACTATCACAGAAACACGTGCTCACAGAGCTACACATGATAGACAATGCCACTCAAACCAAAACTTAGAAATCATCATTAGTACAAAGAGACCTTCACACAACACTCACACAGGCGCACCAACACACAAGATAACTGACACAATGCACACACACAGCATTACTGAGCAACACGAACACACTAACACAACAGTACAGCTATACGGATCTAC
Organism: Lissotriton vulgaris; assembly: GCF_964263255.1. Classification (NCBI taxonomy): domain Eukaryota; kingdom Metazoa; phylum Chordata; class Amphibia; order Caudata; family Salamandridae; genus Lissotriton; species Lissotriton vulgaris. The sequence continues at coordinate 158,311,993 of NC_141690.1, forward strand.
ATAACCTCATGGGTGCATATAGAGAGCATGACACGGAACACAGGCCTCTGATACATGCACACACAGCGTCACACGCGCACCAGCACAGCTACACCATCACTAGTACAGAGTCACACAAACAACTTTAAAGACACTGACACTCGTACACAAACATGATTGGCCGTTACACAAAGCACACACTGCATTATAGAGCTTCGTTTCGTTTATTGTTTAATAAATAAAAGCCATAACAACATGCAGGCAAAAAACAATAGAAAGCAATAATGACGATAAAATCGCTTGGCTTGACAACAGATTACAAGATTACCTCCAAAAGGCACTGTGTATATGTTTACAGCATTATTGATTAACGCTGACCCACAAGCAAACAGATGTACTGCCACACTGAACTACACAACATGCAAAGCATCAAGGTCTCACCACGTACAGACACACACACCCCGCACACAATGCATCACGTGCACATGCAAGCACACACGGCCAAAAGTACCGCTGACGCAGACCCCCCCCCATAGGACGATATCACTGGTACTAAAGCAGCAATGCACTCAGCATAACACGTGCTCAGTGTCTCTGACAACAATCCACTCACAGTGTCAAGGGTACACACACGTGTAGCTACACAGCATCATTGACTCACGCTACTGAGCACACAAAGTGTCACAGTTACGCCAACACACTCACAGAGACACTGGTACAGGCACACACGCAGTCACATGACAAATACAGCGTCGCTGACACGTGCACACGGAGCTGTACAACATTCCTAAACATGTACCCTACATAGACACACACACAACGCAAAGTAACACAGACAAGCCATCATACCTGTGGCGTCACACATAGAACAACCAACACACGGATTGACTGACAGAGAAGACGGAGAGATACACAACACTAAAAGTGCCACTGACAAAGACATACGCCACTGATACAGAACACCGATATACTCGCAACATCGCTGTCAGACAGAGCCACACACTGCTTAATTTGCACATCCAATGAGAGAGATAGAGAACACAAACACCTTCACTGATACAGACAAACCCAGATACATCACTGACAAAGAAACGCGTACACGCTCTCCTCACTAATACATAGAACAGTGCAATACACCTACACAAGTGTCACGGACACACCTACAGACAGCATCTCATACACTAACACACGTCATTGACACACAGCTACACAACATAGTGCTACTGAAACTGATACAACAATATGCTTCCAGCGTAACACACAATAACAGAACTCGCATGGTATTATACCTGAGCAGTAACACAGGCGCAGCATCCCCGACAAAGACACACAACACAGTACATTACACACAACCACAGTTACAGAACAGGACACAACAGAACAGCCTCTTTGATACAAACACACCTGCACACTCACTGTATCGCTAACGTGCCACAAACTGCACACAGAGCAGAACAGAGGAAAACAAGCACACTAACACATCCTCGAGTGACACAAGGCACAAAACACCAGCTGCATCTCCGACGGTAAGGCAGTCGCCATTCATACCTCTTCCCTGACAGCAACAGACACACCAAAGTATCACAGACTGCAACACTAACAAAACACACATAGCATTCCTATCATTAACACGCACGCACAGTAACAGACATGCTAGCGCACATACATTGCTACGAAGACACAGACTCACACATAGACAGCAACAAGCCAAATGCTTCAAATAAATCAACACCTATTAGGGACGTTGGGTTATATTTTGGGGGGAGGGGGCGGCAAGGCACGGGGTACTTATTGGATCAGCGACCGCTTACCTCGTTTCTCCGTCGCCAAATGTCTATATATCACGTCTTCTGCAAGGCACCAGACCCTTCGAGCTCAGGGTAAGTCTGGACCCCTCCCACCCCCCTAAACAGCACAGGTGTCCCCCTTTCTCTGCCCGTGGCTCGACTGTAGCGAGACGACTGCAGGGGCGAGGGCTGCACAGGACTAGGAAATTGAAAAGCACGCTGTCAGCAACCACGAGAAAAGTGCCAAATGATTACATGGGGAGACCCTTTCCTTATCTCTGAAAGGCTGGCTACACTGTAAGATTCAGGGAAAGACATCTCGAGGCTGAGAGGGGGAGGTACCTCCTCCGAGCGGCGGAGGATGGAGGAAGGCAGCTCGCCGTGAAGCCCAGAGCCCCGGACCGCCATCCGCCGATACTGCAGCGGCCGCACTGTTCCAGCACTGGGGGCCCACACAGGCTGAACTGTGCACCCCGCTCCTTGCCTGCAGCACCCCAACATTCCACTACCACGTTTTTGGGGAGCGGACTTGCATGCGAGCCTGTAGGTGCTCGGAGGGACAGCTGCAAAATGGCGGCTGGAAGCTTCTACATTTTTCGGAATTGGGGGCGTGGTTTTGTGGTTCTGAGTGACAGACAACGTCACTGTCTAAAGAACGCAAAAAATCACGCCCCCAAATCTAAAAAAGACGGGGCTTCTTTGGAGGGAGGGCTCTCTCCTCCAATGGCTGTCCTCTGTTTAGGAAGCCAGCCAATGGTGGAGAGACAGAGCAGGGAGGCGGGTTCTGAAGACCTACTAAGTAACATTAATTCTCGGACTTCCGGTCTACCGATAGGATATTACCGAGACCTAAAAATAAGTGTCCCTTACACACTGGGGTTTTTCTCATGGCAGGTGTAATTTATTTTGTTTCCTGGTTTGGACAGCCAAGCTTTCCTTGAAGGCCCTGAACATGAAAATTGAAAGTGAAAAGTGAAAGTGAAAAAGTTTTTATTGTTTCAGTTAATGAACATGAAAATTGTGTTTCGGAACTTCGACCTCAAATATGGCAGACGGTTTCAGGCAGGGTCTTGGGTTCGACTGGTGCGAGGCACTAGGGCACAGAGGCTTGATTATTGCTGTATTTTGAAATTCAAACAGCCTCTAGAGGTCCATTTCCTCCTTTGCACTAGGGTCCAGGACACAATGGCTATGCCATTGGTCAAAGGTTCTTTGACGGATAGTTCAGCGTGCCAGCGCTCTAAGGGTTTCCAGTGTTGTAAAGAGTGTAGGCTCTGCTGTTGACAACATAGTGCTTCCCCTGACACTACATAGAACAGAGAAACCACAAGTTTCATGGACATTGTGATGATGTACACGTTATAGTAGTTGGGATGGGAGGAGTCCAGGGGTTGGAGGAAGAGGAGGAGCAGTGACAGGAAAAGGGCAGTTAGAGTAGGGACAGGGTCAGGAGGAGATGCAGGAATAAAGCTCTTCTAAATACCTATACATTGTCAGTCGTTATTGCTGCCACGACATGACAGACATGACATCCATTGTTTAGTAGCGGCTGTTCCACATCCAACAAATTCTAACTAAGGAATTACGACTTTACCTGACTTTATAATCGGATCTATAGGTGAATGAAACATTCCAGTGTTAGTGACCCTTTGCAAGGCCTCGTTGAACTCATTGAAGATCAAGGGCCAGATGTACTTGCGGTTTTTGCAGGCGCAAATGGGTTTTAGACCCTTTTGCGACCGCAAAAAACGTTTGGCCCATGTACTAATCCTATTTTGTGAGTCGCAAATCAATTTGAGACTCACAAAATACGATTAGCGACTCGCTATTAGGAAGGGGCGTTCCAAGGGCGTTCCTTCCTAACAGCGACTCCTGAAGCTATGTAGGACTGTTTTGCTACCGCAATTGCGGTCACAAAACAGTTGCAGTTTACCACCCTTCACAGAAGGGTGGTTAACCACTCGCAAACAGGAAGGGGTCCAGAGGGGACCCCTTTCCTTTTGTGAGTGGCCCCCAAAATATTTTTTAAGGGCAGGCAGTGGCCCAAAGGACCCATGCCTGCCCTTAAAAAACGTAATTACTTTATTTTTATTTTTTAAATGCATCCCGTTTTCCGTTAAGGAAAATAGGCTGCATTAAAAAAAATGCTTTATTTAAAAGCAGTCCCAGACATCGTTGTCTGCTGACCCCATCAGGCCACCATCCCTGGGAGTGCCAGCCATTCCAATGGGGTTGCAAATTGTGACAGTCTCATTAATATGCATGAGGCATTAGATGTGGCCATGCAAGTGTCCCAAAATATTGTGTGATGTTGGTGCCCTTCATGGATTGTAATATTAGTGGCTCTCTTTTAGAAGGGAGTTTGCCAGTGTTGAAGGGTAAAAAGCAAGGAGGGCTTGTCAAAAATTAAGCAATGCAGCATTTTCATTGATTCTTGAAATGATAAAGAGCGGAAGTTTAGTGTGGTAGAGTTGTAGAAAAATGTACCACTTCCCATAAACAATCAAATCATTATAAAGTAGCAAGAATGTACTAAACCTTGGACCCTATGGGTGCATAACCGAGTTGGTTTGGTGGGATAAAAATAACGAAGTTTAGAATGCTACCAGATGCCGGTTACCCATTATGAAAAATAGAATTTACCATAAAAATATACAATGCATAGGTCTAATCCTGACCTTCTTGGTTTGGATACACTGCCTGGCTCTGCAAGGTTGTTCTCATTGGCCCGATCACAGCCGTTAGTTTTGCAGGGTCCCTAGTGGACACCGCGGCCTAGCACGACCGGCGCAGTTGCGGCCCCGTCTGCTAAACTAGTGCGACAGGGGCAGAGCAAAGCTCCCCCTAACCCTCCTACCATGGTGTGCAGTCACAGTGACAGAAACATAGGGGATGCAGTACCTGAAGCAACCCCCACTCTGATCAGGCAGCCCCACCTTGGATGCCCAGCACCCCCCTCCCCCCACCCACCAACATCCCAGCTCACCTCCTGCCCTGGCTTCCGGCCACTGGTGGAAGCACTGGGCCTCATTTATGAGGCTGTGCGTCACTTTTACGCCGCCGGTGCATCACTTTTTGTGACGCACCAGTGGCGTAAAAATTGCGCCTTGTTGCGCCATATTTACACAGTGGCGCATCTAGGTAGATGCGTCACTTTCTAAACCCCTGCGCCACATTATACTTGCGCCAGGTATAATGTATGCAAGGGGGGCGTATTGACGTAAGGAAGGGTCGTAGAAGTGACGCAGTGAAATCTGTGAGATTTCACTGCGTCTCTTTTAGGACCCCGTTGCGTCAAAATCTTGCGCCTGCCTCACAGCAGGCATAAGACTGACGCAGGCCCTTTCACATGGGGCTTGCCCCATGTGAAAGGACGCATTGCTGGAGTTGCGTCACTTTTGTGACACACTGCAGCAATGCGTCACTTTTGCGCTAACAGATACCTCAGAAATACTGACGTATCTGTAACTCCTTGCGACATGATGCGTCATACATTAAATATGACGCATCAGGAATGTCGCAAGGAGTGCGCACTGAGAAGTGACGCATCGCTGCTTTCACGCAGCGATGCGTCATTTCTCATAAATGAGGCCCACTGTATTTACACAAGAGCACGTGACCGGGCAGCTGAAAGGAAAACAAGATGTCGGACATGCCCAACTGACAATATTTTGAAAATATAAAGCAAAAGCCACAGCAAACTGTGGTCAGGAATTTAGGAGCTCATTGTTACAACAACTAGCATAGGTTAAGATGACGAGTGAAATATTGCTAGGATGGAGTTTTGCTTTCTTCGCTGCAGGGCTTAAAAGCGAGTGCGTTTGACACCTCTCGAATGGAAACAATGAAAATAAAGCGATGCTCCACGTCGCAGCATGGAGCGCTTTGAAGCAGGCTCTGTAAGCACAGCGGATGACACCTGTATCACAGAGCTACCAACTGGACGTAAGGTTCAGTCCAAAATGATCGATTTATTTTTCTTCAAAGGTGAGTGCAGCTGTTAAAGACGAACAGCTGGTTACATACATCCGTCAGGGAAGTCCTTTGTATGTAAAGTCCACGTTCAAACCACAGGGGATGCTAGTGCCAATGAATTCTTTTAATATGAGGTTGAAATGCTGAGTGGACTGGCCGGGATTCGAACCTGTGACAACGAGGTCAAAATCAAACCGCTGCAAGGGATGCATTAGTCTACGGAGCCTCCAGACAACAATAGGCAACTGCTTTGCTTTAACTCTAAAAACATGTCTGAAGAACAATTTAAAATAGAATGTGGGGGTGCGCTGCCACCTACGAAGCGAAACGCCACCAACAGTTGGTTCGAAAGCTCCAGAACCTTTGCTAGAGAGCCTGAGTGACTTACCACATTGCAAGACAATAGTTTTACAACATAAGACGAATCAGTACCAGACCTTCTTATCTCCAAAGTGGACGTCACTACTGGGGAAATGCATAATTTGGCACAAGGCTATGCCACGAAATGGTGTCTGAGGCAGGGTCTTGTAGTTATACGCTGTTCATAACTGTTCCATTATCATGCTCTTCAGGGACACCCGCGTGTCCCCAACACAGTATTGTATGCCTGGGAGGGATTTCAGAAACGATGCGTGGAGTAAGTTCAACATGGTTTGTTTCATTTCCATGCTTTGCGAACCAGACAGAAACAGCTGCTGCCTGGGAAATGGCGCGGCAAAAGACACACAATATGGACGTTTTTATGGGTGTCTGGGGGACAGAAAACATACCGAGGGTCATGCAAAAGCCAAACGATTACACCAATGTATGTGTAGTAAATTGCATCACGATGCAACACAACCCGTTTCTGCACTTAACAACATCCTTAGGAGAAAACTAAGCATCGCACCTGTCACAAAGAGCATATAAACATTGACCTGCAAAGCAAGTTCATGTCATCATAAGGTAATAGCCTAATGCCATGCAGTGGCGGCTGGCAACATTAATAAATGCTGCTGAGCACTCACCATAAATGCTGCTGGCCGCCGGGCCCTCATTCCGGTGCTCCTCTCCCTAAACCCATCCTGGGGGTGACAAGGAGCAGGAAGGAAAGGGAAGGACTTCCTTCAAAGTGCAGCTTGAATACAACCAATCATGGAGCTGCTCTCAATATGAGAGCAGCTCCAGGATTGGTTGGAGCAGGCTAACCCTGCACTCATTTTGAGACTGGGGACCTGTGCCAGCAATCCCTTGGCTGTTTCTCAGCCCTGGGATTGCTAGGTCTGAAATGTGCATGTTGGATACGTAGGCTGTTGACAGCTGGCCAATCTGACATGCGCACTGAGCCCTGGGAGACTTCCTGCAATCTGCAGGAATCTGCCCCGCCCCCGCTCCCTCATACTCCAGCAGCATGGGCCGGTGGCACACAGAATAATACAATTGTAATGACCATTTAATTATTCTGTATTTTTACCGGTCCGCCAGCAAATGGGGCAACGCTCTTTCGCCCAAGAAGAGAAACTGCAGCTGGCTCTATCCTCACTCTCTTCCTGTGGAGATCATGAGCAGACTCTGGGATCTCTCTATCAGAGTCAGTTCAACTTTTCACTTTGGTGAAGAACAAATTGCACTCAGTGGGGTCTAGCAGAGGCCGCCCCCAAAGGGGGCCTCGAGGGTCGGCGCCAAGCCCCAGGCGATACTGGTTCTTCTTGCCAAGGAGGAGGAAAGCTCCCGGGCCCCCCACCCACTGCGCCACCAGAGAGGCTCCGCCCCCCCTGGCCAATGGGGCTCAAGCGTAATAGAAACCCCCCAATGGGGGGAGACCAGGCACAAGTTGCCAAACGCCTGGGGTAGGGGATATAAGTACTGCTCCCCCAGGTAAGCTCCTATATTTTGGAGCGGGGGAGCAGCATCAGCAAACATTTTTGCCCACCCCCCCACACCAACGGCACAGCTATGTCGCAGTACGAAGGAACAGGCAAGACGTTGGCGAAAAACTACGGGGATAATGGTTGGTACGGAGGCACACCAGAGTGCGTTGTGCTGGAATAGGACCACTCACCTTGGGATGCCGCTCGGCTGGGTGAGTTGGCCTAAGGGCGGCGTTAGATTTGGGGGTCTCTAGTTGCCACAGGTAGGTACTTGTGACAAATAGGGACCCTTGCCTCTAGTCAGGATAAGGGGATTACGCTCCTAAAATAACCCCTGCTCACCCCCTTGGTAGCTTGGCACGAGCAGACAGGCTTATCTCAGAGGCAGTGTGTTAAGCATTTTTGACCACATACAGTAACTCAGTGACAACACCACAGATGGACACCACACAAGGTTTTTATATAAAAAATAAGTAGACTTTATATAGATTTACCACAAGACCATTAACAATAAAAATACACAGTACTGTTACTTTAAGATGGTAAATTAAGCTTAGTTTAGTTCAGTTCTTAGATGTGACACTCTGCGTCAATGTACCTTAGGTTGCATTGCGCTTCCACGACAAGCAATGTCGCAGCGAGGGAAATGCGGCAAAGTTCAGGTGCAAAGAAATAAAGACGTGAAGATCTTCCAGATGCGCACACTTCTCGGGGATGCGAAAAGTTCTCAGTTCGATGCGTGGACTGCAGCGTCGACACCCTTGTTCTGCGATGCGACGGCAGCAGCTCTGGAGGCGACACTCTTCTCTCATGATGCGAGAAGCTTCCGCACGATGCAACAACTACAGCGGTGACATCCAAGATGCGATGGCAGCAGCTCTGACGGCGGCGCGCTCCTCGGGGATGTGAGGTGCTCTTCTTCGATGCAGTGCAGTGCGACAGTTCCAGCGGCGACACCCTCCTTTGGAGTTGCGACAGCAGGCACAGCGACAGCAACACACTCCGATCTCGTTGCGAGATTCTTCTCGTGATGCGGTGCAATGCAACAGCTACAGCGGCGACACCCTCCTTCGGAGTTGCAACGGCAGCAGCAGCGACGGCGACACGCTTCCTCTTCATTGCGGCACACTTCTCTCCGATGCGGTGCAGTGCGACAGTTCCAGCAGCGACACCCTCCTTCAGAGTTGCGACGGCAGGCCCAGCGACAGGCTACTTCTCGTTGAGTCGTGCTTCCAGCTCCTTGCGACATGCAGTTCCTCAGAAGGCCCAAAACAGCAGCAGCCTCTTCCAAATGAACTCTGGGGATCTGGGGGTTGAAGTCTGTTGTCCCTGAGACTTCAGCAGGAGGTAAGCTCTTTTCCAAGCCCTTGGAGATCTTTCACAAGTTGAAAGCAAAGTACACAAAGTTCCTTTCTCCTTCCTTTGGCAGTAAGGCAACAACTGCAGGATAAATCCCCTAAGCAGCACTTCAGCTTGGGAATAGTCGCTCCTGAGTTTTTTCAGGTTCTTCTCCTCAGTAAAGGTTTCTTCCTGTAGTCCAAAATGATCTAATTTCATGGGATCAGGGTCCCAATATTTATACCCCAAAATACTTTGTTCTCTGAGGGGAGAGGGGCCTTTGCCCAGTCCAAACCAGTTCCTGAGCACTCTGTTTACCAGACTTCTCATTTCCTTTCACAGTGCAGGACGGAAACATCAGACGCCTCACATGAGGTGGAACCAGCATTGTGGAAGGCAAGTACAGTCCTGGAGCACTTGTTGACAGGACTCCTTCTCTTCTTTCAGTGTGCAGGGCAGAGACATCAGCCGCACCCCAGGAGGTGGAGCCAGCATTGTGGAAGGCAGGCACAGCCCTATTCAAGGTTCAGGTGCAACTCCTCCCTCCCATCTAGATGCATATCTCTCTATTCACCACTGGGCTGACTCATCCTGTCTCTTGGAATCCCCCAGTCCTGTCACTCACAAATCCAGACAAAGGAATACACAACTTAGCAGAGGCAGGCTTTGGATAGTTAGACAAGCTAATACCTGCTTTCCAAAGTGGTATTTCCAACCACAGAATATTAAAATAAACTTTGCTAAAAAAATGTATTTTATTATTCTGAGTTCTGGCATACTAAACTCGAATTTCTACCATGTTCTCTGAGTCTGTTAGGATTATAAACAGGTAATAATCTAACAGTCCATTCTGGCCTATGGAGAACAGGTAGCCTTGCAATAGTGAAAAACAAAAATGGCTGTAATTCGCTATTAGGACATGCCACACGCATAAGGACTTGTCCTACCTTATACTTACAATGCACCCTGTCCTTGTGCCTACCATAGGGGTGACTGATATGAAGAAAAGGGAAGGTTTAGGGACTGGCAAGTGGGTGCACTTGCCCAGTCAGCATGACAGTACCAGACTGCACGTAGGCTCTGCAATGGCAGACCGTAGACACATTTTACAAGGCTGCTTCTGTGGGTGGCACAACAAGTGCTGCAGGTCCACCAGCAGCATTTGGATTACACGCTCTGGGCACACCAGCGCACTGTTCTAGGGTCTGACAAGTAAACCAAACATCCAATCACGGAATTACTAATCCATACATCAATTTACAACAGGGAGCATTCACACTGTGGCACTGGACAGCAGTGGCACAGTGCCCATAGCATATAACACCAGCAAAAATACATGAGGCAACAGCAAAAATGGAAGTGAGACCCACGCCAATGGTGCCAGGTCTAACAGGCGGTGTGTAGGATCACTCACTATGGGATGCCTTAAGGCTGGGTGAGTTGGCCTACCACAAGGGGGTAGCAAATGGAGGCGGCGCTCGCTGCCCAGCCCCCGCCGGATGGCAGGGCACAACAAGAATCGGCAAGGTAGCAAGTTTGGGCCTAACTCCAGGACAGAAGCTACACCACCTGCGCAAAGAGAGGGCAAACCCAACGAACCGAAGCAACGACCTAGTAGGGCCAAGAGAGAATGCAAGCCTGCAAATAACCTGTACAACGAACTGTCAGTCTAATCTGCTATTGTGCAATGTGCATATGATTTACGCAAATGCAATGTATAATGAGATGCAAACAAGGCACGGCACAAAGATGACAGCTCACCAATAATGATTTATGGCATAATGCCCAAAAGTATGCAATATATATACGTGTATTCCTAATAAAACTGCGGCCAACAAATGACCACCACAAGACAAAAGTGTACGTTGGCTTATTTTTGATAAGGAATACAAGGATGGAAAGTTGGGAGTGGGTAAAGTGCAGAGGTTATTGACCTTGACATGGAGCCCCATTTTAAATTGAAACTTCTTCATTGGTCATAACAACTAAAATTCAAGTTAAGGATCACTATGAAGTCTTTCCAAACGTGGTATACCATGTTGGCAAACATATACATACTAGTCCTAATAAAGTCCCTATACAGGATGAAACATTTGTAAGCTGGTGGCCATATGGAAAACACATTGGGATGAATATAAATTTACAACTCAGTTCCAAGCGCATTGTGATGTATAGTAATGCATGTAAGTCTCATTATATATAGACATAAAGTTCATAGTGAAGGACATCTGTCTTATGTTTTTTGACTTTAGTTATCCCTGCAGCTATTTCTGGCTAAGGCTGACTGCACTTGTGCATTGTTTTTTTTAGAGGGGTGACCATCTTAGGTGTAAGCTAAGCACGAGCTATTTTATTAATGTCTCTTGTGTTAGGCGAGATGTGTTCATTCAGGAGATGAGGTATCTCATCCTATGATACCCAGTCTGTCTCGGTCGTCCCGCATCTTGATTCTGTGTTGCAGTAGCAGGTATAAATGCAGTTAGACCTTGTTTCATGGATCAGTACGTGCCTGCGTGCACATAAACCGGGGAAATTCCTGGAAGCATGCAACGTGTGCTGGATGCACACGGCACCAGTCTTATGTAAGTCAGGCAGAAATGTTGGTGCCAAAGTGCTTGTAAAATTAATTTTATCTTGCTCCATCTTGTTTATTGATGGTTTTTGAGTGAGAAGGATAGTGGCCCGGGTGCATTTCACTAATGAATTAGGAAGCCCGCAGGGAAAGTCGATGTTTTCGTATATGGTGTGATATCAATTTTCATGCACCAGTGTATCTGTGGTATTGAATGATATCTTAGTTGCATCCTACTCTGTCCTTTCCTTATAGACGAGTATAAATGATGGCTCTCCCTATTTCTTAGGGCACATAGAAGGACACCTTAAAAGGGTGAAAAAAAGGTAGGAGGACCCCACTCTACTTGGTAGAGGACGGTGGGGAAAATGTCATTAAAGAAAGAACAAACGTCCGGGTTCGTAGGACAGGATGTTGTCTCTTGGTATGGAACCAATGGGTGTCACTTATGTGGTCAAGGGTGTACTTAACCCTGGGGAAGGCAAAAATTATATATATACACACTTATTTCAACAGGTTCAATGAAAATTGGACAAAAGGTTCTACTGAATAACAACTGTTATTGTTTAAAATAATTTTAGAAAAGTTGCACGTACGTGGGTTTATTAGAAACAGGTTAAGGACAGTGAAAATGTCATGGGCTATTAATTCAGATGTATGTAGTCGAATTAGTACATTCACTTGTTAGGTGCAAACATGTATGGAAAATTTTTTAAAAAAATTCAAAACATATCAACTCAAACGTTTGGTCATAGTATTTAGATTTTATTACACATTACACAATTAAAAAACACATTAAAAACATTTATCCATAAATATGATCATCACAATGTTAAAAAATTACAGAATCAAAGGTCGACGCGGCGTTTCGGCTTTTTTCTAGTATGCCTTCATCAGGACTGATTCTAGACAGTTAAAATCATAAAACACAAAGTTACCAAACGAGTAGAATACATAAAATAATTTTATGTATTCTACTCGTTTGGTAACTTTGTGTTTTATGATTTTAACTGTCTAGAATCAGTCCTGATGAAGGCATACTAGAAAAAAGCCGAAACGCCGCGTCGACCTTTGATTCTGTAATTTTTTAACATTGTGATGATCATATTTATGGATAAATGTTTTTAATGTGTTTTTTAATTGTGTAATGTGTAATAAAATCTAAATACTATGACCAAACGTTTGAGTTGATATGTTTTGAATTTTTTTAAAAAATTTTCCATACATGTTTGCACCTAACAAGTGAATGTACTAATTCGACTACATACATCTGAATTAATAGCCCATGACATTTTCACTGTCCTTAACCTGTTTCTAATAAACCCACGTACGTGCAACTTTTCTAAAATTATTTTAAACAATAACAGTTGTTATTCAGTAGAACCTTTTGTCCAATTTTCATTGAACCTGTTGAAATAAGTGTGTATATATATAATTTTTGCCTTCCCCAGGGTTAAGTACACCCTTGACCACATAAGTGACACCCATTGGTTCCATACCAAGAGACAACATCCTGTCCTACGAACCCGGACGTTTGTTCTTTCTTTAATCACCTTAAAAGGGTGCCAATATTGGGAGGGTGGGGTGGGGGTGGAGGGGAGAGCAAACCACACCGTTTTGTGTGAAAAAGGCCGCTTTATTAGAACGGATGCACATCACAATTGAAACTACCTTGGCAAAATGCCTTACAAAACTAAGCCTCACTAAGTATAACAACTTGCCTAACCCCATCTTCCTTCCCCACCCCTAATACATATCTCGAACCCGCCCCCACCCAACATTGCAACATTACAAACTTTAATTCAAATCAATATACATATAATCATAAAAATGCAAACATCTCTTATCCAAACTCCCCTGCCTGACCCTTCTCAACTTATGATCACCCCACCTCGGCCGGAAAAAACGCCAACCATCAACCTGCCTAAACAATCACTATCTATGACCCAACTTTAGCTAAACCACAAAAATACAGCCAAAACCTTTCAAAATTCGAATAAACCCCGCTCCGCACTTGCTCTAAGCGGCAGTACAAAAACCTACCCTGCACACGTGAAAAACCAACAAAGAGGCCGATTTTAGAAAATGGATAAAAAGAATAGCTTAACTAAAGAAAATTAAACAAACAAAATGGGAAAAATCTATTAAAAACAGAGGAAGGGAGGGAGGGAAACATTTTCTATCTAAAGCTCCCAGCCACCAGGTCACCAAAGACAACATGGTGGCTGGGAGCAGTAGCCCAACGTATTTAAACGTTGGGCTACAATTGGGCTACAAAAAGAAAGCCCAAAACAAAATGCCTGCTATGCTCCGCCTGACCCCACCCCCCCTCACCCCTTCCAAACAGCCCCGGGGGGGGGGGGGGACTCCCTGCGTTCACCCACACCACAAGCTCCCTTCTCTTTTGTTTATTATGTGTCAATTCAAGATGGAGAATGCCCTTATCTTTTGTAATAGAGCGGACATGGAAGAAGGGTCCGGAGCCTGTTCCCAGGGTTACTCTTTTAAGAGCCATCATGGTTCTCCCTTAGATCACTGCAACTTGCACTTTGACATGTCACCAAAAAAGATGTGAGCTCGATACAGAAAACCTACAACCGTGTTGCAGGAATAATTGTGGGTATCTTTTGCTATATCTTTTTGGGCCCCGCAGTAAGAAAACATCATTGCGCTGCATGTCGAATTTAGGGCTCTGAACCTAGAACACAGAAGTTTCAAGCAAGAATGTACAGACCACTGGATGACACATTTCCAATGGTATGTCCCCTGGAGAAATATCAGATTAAGGAATTTAAAGCTTTTGGCCATCCTGCAAGTTAAGAGAAATGTACTGGGAGACAAATGAAATACATATTTTTTAAAGTTCTTTTAGAGTACTATGCTACTTGCAATGAGAGTTGGAGTACTTTACAGATAATAATCTTACTTAAAGGACCAGGGGCACAATTAACACAATTAAATCAAAAACATCACAAATGTTCCTGATAGTAGCATTTATACATTTAGGTGTTGCTCAAAAAGAATTGTGCTTAGGTTTTTCCTGAAGGTGGTCAGCTTGTCTTCACGTCTGAAGTGCGGGCATACCCACATTTTTGTGTGGTTTGGTTTGATTTAAATATTTTTCTTTCGAGTGGAGGGAACTTTGCTTCCTTGTGCTCTTTCGCTTTCAGAAGTATATAGTATGGAGTGTAGGTAGGATTTTAGGCCTAACCTTATGGTTTTACAATTTAGGCATGCTGTTTTAACTTGTATCCTGTCTGCAGGGGTAAGAACATAGTCTAATTGGATTGCTAGCTGAATGGAGGATAGTTTTTATTGGTACTCATGTCGTCTTTGAAGCATCTGTGAGAAGGGCATTGCCATAGTCAATCTTTGGGATGACAATGGGTTTACAACTGACAGGAATTCTTGATTTGAGAGTATGGGTTTGTGGCGTTTTAGAGTTTAGTGCTCCCTGGGCCAATTTGGTGATGTGATCAGTTTACGGGTTAGTGGACAGATTTGAGTCTCTCCAGAAACCAGGCAATTTTACTTCCTTCGTCAGAGTGGGTGTGCAATTTTCAGAATTTCGTTCATTTGGCCAGTCGGTGTCAGCTTTTGATGGTAAGGTTCTGCTAAGTAGCATACATTCTGTCTTGTCTTTGTTTTAGGGAGTTTGCTGACATTCATTATTGAACTGTTAGTTTTTGGTGGAGATGGTATCCTTGTATTACATGACTCTTGTGTACAGTTGTGTATAATGCTTACATTGATTTATGAACATGTGTTTTAGCAATCCTTCAAGTGGTTCAAAATAAAGGTGGAAAAGTCTGGGACAGGCAGTATTTTGGAAGTGTGGGTGTTCATTTTTCACCAGTTAGTTTCAGTTTTTTTTAATGAATGAAACAAACCAACGATTTCTGCTTCAGAGAAACCCTTGCGCTTGTCAAGAGTGTCCATTAGTCGCTGCTTGTCAATAGTGACAAAGATTTATTTGAGCGTCTATATTGGACTAGAGCAACAGTCCTTTTTACATCAGTGTAAATAGTGCTTTGTGCAAATTTGTGTTGCATCAAGGGGGCATTACTGAAGTGTAATTTGGGAGACTTAGTGAAAGTACTCATAGATGTTGATGTAGAGCCTGAGTAACTAATATAGGCAGACCTGGCATTGGGTCACAAAATAATGCCTCCATTAAGCTAGTGAGCGAAAAAAGAAATGTTTTGATTTCTCCAAACAATCTGCACACTGCATGTGGGGGTTATGAGTTTACACTATACATATATATTTATATCGTCCAAAGTGCCCTGAAGCAATAGGAGGTCATGCGACCGAGCCTCACCATGCGGCTCCTTAATGCAGCCTGCCTTCCTGCTCTTTCATAAATTCAATTGCCAACGCGTTTCGAGGAACAAACCCCTTCTTCTCGGGCATGCCAGTAATGAAAACACTTGAGCCTCGCACTCTTTTCACTCTGCAGCTTTATTGAATTGCATCATTACCCCCAGTGGGCGTGTGCTCGGTACAAGTCTTTGATGTCTGCTGGGACATAGAGTCCTGAGTGCGAGCATTATTGTTCTCTTTGAGTAAGTTCAAATGTTTTTTACATTATTAAGGCGCATTTTAATCCTGTAGTAGGTTATGAGCATTTCGGCAGACAATTTAGCATATTTAGGCACTGTGCTGGTACTGTCTTGATTCGTGCGAAACAACAGCCTCACCCTGCTGGTATATGGAATTCTCCTCCAGTTTTCGCGGCGATGGTGCTCCTCCTCATACTGAAAATGATTGCCCACTGGGGCTTGGAAGCATCAGGAATATGTATTTTCCATCAGGCGCCATGACCGCGTACAAAGGGTCAGCTATAAACATTTTGTACAGGATATGACCTCTTGTTTATTAGCGCACATGGGCATGGACTTTGATTGTAGAAATGTAACAGCATTTTGAGCCCACTGGGGCTTTGAGGCAACAGATGAATTGGTTTATACATATTGTCTGTAGCTATGGGAACAACTTGCGCAATACCAACCAATGAAAACGCTTGGGACATAACTATCGCGCTTAAAACCAATGAAATCTGGTCTTATGTTATTGTGAATTACGATATTCGCTAGAACAACGGTTTCGATTATTTATAAAACTATCGAATCTCCATGCCCAGAAATGTCATTCGGTTGTTTGGTATGAGATTGCTACCATTATGTCGCATTCATGACGATTTGAAACAATTTTTGTTCAAATAGGTTATGTCGTATGCATATTGTATTAACATACATTGCACAAATGATATGAATTGTGATTATTTGCAATGACGTACACAATCGATTTTATAACATATGCGACTATTATGCTTACTCCATTCAAATATGTCTGCCACTTTTTCATTGTACACATGGGTGTGTTTTATCTTTCACGTATTTAAGATGGCGTCTAAAGTAACTTGGCGAGCGTGAACAAGCCGTAATGGCGAAACGTGTCGTTTTTTTACCGGCCGAATAAATTATCACTTGCAAGGCAATCCGGGTGTCCGAGTGCTATCCTTACTTGGTGGTGTTGTGGAGTGAATATATATATATATATATATATATATATATATATATATATATATATATATATATATATATATATATATATATATATATATATTTTGTTACAGCAAATGCGCACCTGCGCTTCTCAACAGGCACACGCAGCACTCCTTGGCCATCCAGCCTGCACGCCTCTCATGTCCTGGAGCTCACCTTTTCTCCTTACTTCTTCCACATGCGGTATACAGCGCGGAGAGGCCGTTCTGGTGAGCTCCAGGACATGAGAGGCATGCAGGCTGGATGGCCAAGGAGTGCTGCGTGTGCCTGTTGAGAAGCGCAGGTGCGCATTTGCTGTAACAAAATTCCTCACGGCTGCCCCTGGCCGTGCAACAGAGCACCATCACCGGCTGCAGTTTGTTACTGGTATACAGCGCGGAGAGGCCGTTCCTAGCACGAAGCAAGGTTCCTGGTGCAGCGCTTCTACAGAGAACAATTGCCCTGGATTTCGCCAATTCTCCCCCTACTTAAGGGTACATAAACTTTGGCAAATAACTTTTCAAAATTTCAGGCCACCTAATGAAGGTATTTTACGTGGACTCTCACTCAGGACTACAACAACCATCCTTCCTGATGGTGACGAGATGACTTAGCCACGCCCACTTAGGGCGGTCTTGTGCCAGTGAAATAAAGCTGGTGCTAAATAAGCCGAGAGCCTTGCCTGTTTTATTGAAACAAGCCCCATGAAGAAGAGGCGGCCAGCCTCGAAACGCGTCGGGCGCATGTGGAAGAAGTAAGGAGAAAAGGTGAGCTCCAGGACATGAGAGGCATGCAGGCTGGATGGCCAAGGAGTGCTGCGTGTGCCTGTTGAGAAGCGCAGGTGCGCATTTGCTGTAACAAAATATATATATATATATATATTCATCTGTTAGGCAGGGAAACAAATGAAAAAATTGATGCCGCATGCAAGAGCAGTGCCGACTCTCATTGTAGGCGTGGAGTCGCAGGAAAGGCGGGGGGATTGGGGCTTCCCCCACAGCCCCAACAAGAACATCTTGGGTGGCCTTAGCTGGCAAGGCCCGGGAGGAGGAGGTCCCCGGGGCCCATTCTTCCCCTTCATATCAGGTGCTCGAGTTGAAGCTCCACTTATGTAAAGGACAAATGATCCTAACTTCTTGGGCTTGGCAAAGGCAAAGCAAATGTGTTGCCTCTGCAATTCCTCATCAAAAAACAATCTGAAATCCTCAATGAAGGAGATGCATCGTTGATCTACTGGAGCGCATTCAGCTCTGCAGTGACTGTGGAGAGTGGGTTCTTTCTTGTTGCCTCCTGGTGAGAGGAGAGTGAAGGTTCTCCTTTCAATTATGCTGAATATGCAAATCCCAAAATCATCTGCAAGCTCCACCATTTGGACTCGCTCTGTTTTCCATAATAGTATGATGGACAGCTTATCAAAAGGCCTTAGAGCGCATTTCCCACCAATTTTGCTGATGAATTCTTGATGCAGAGGAATATGAGAACATCGCCACCAAACAAAGAAGCACATACTTCATTTAGTTAATAGGAAGTACCCCTGTTTGATGGAGAAGGCAAAGCAAGTGTGTTTTCTCTGCAATTCCACCTTGAAAAACAATCTGAAATCCTTGATGCTAATGAATGTACTGTTGATCTATCGGAGAGCAATTTCTTCTCTAGTGACTGTGAGTACTGGGTTCTTTCTTGTCATCCCCTGATGAGAGAAGAGTCCACGGATCTGCCTTCAAATTACTCCAAGTACACAAATGCGCAAAATCACTTAAGAACTCTGTCCATTTGGCCCGCACCATCCACCTTAGTGGTTGGCAAAAGTCTTCCTGCCTTTTCCCTGGTTGATGGGCATCTTACCAAAAGGCCCCCATCCCGAGTTGTTGGCAGCCAGACCCTGCCACCAACCCAATGGCTTTGGGTAGGCTGCAAGTTGGGGTGTTTCGGGGGGAGGGGGGGTTGGCAACAGCGCCTGGTCATTTATCAGGCCCTGCAGCTAACCCTTCACATGGCTAATGACCGCTTGCGGAGCCCGTTGGATTAACATACGATAATTAAATATTACTTTGCTTTTGAAAGAACATAGAAATTCACTGAAGAAACCAAAGGTTACAGAGACATTATCGTTAGGAAATAGAATTTTAAAAACCTTAGAAATTCACTGAAAAAAACAAAGGTTGCAGGGACGTTATAGTTAGGTTCTTATTTTACACACACAAAACCATTGAAATTCAGTAGTTATAGTTCGAGTTATCTGAAGAAACTATAACTCGTGCCCTACAAATATTGATGAGAAAAGTGTGCAAGGCGGGGGCACGAGTTACAATTACCTTAGGGCATGAGTTATAGTTTCTTCAGATTACTCTAACAATAACTGCTGAATTTCTATGGTTTTGTATGTGTAAAATGTGAACCTAACTATCACATCCCTGTAACCTTTGTTTTCATCAGTGTATGTATGTGTTTTAATAGCTAAATACATCATTATCAAACACGTATTAATGTATGTATGTGGGAAAGTGGATTATTAGTTGAGGTGAATGGTAGCCCACTACAAGTAATATTATCACTTCTCTTTTTAGGTTTAGTAAGGGTTTTAGTAATGTAATCCTAAGGTCACCCCCTGGCAGCTAGTGTATTTTAGAAGTACCAAAAGAGTCAAAAAGTCAAAAGGACCATGCTATAAATCTTCCACTCCAATGAATAAATATAGAGTTAAAAATCCAATGAGGAGAACCAGAGACACGATTTTTAATTTTTTTATATAAAAAGTGCACCAAAAAGGGTTAAACACCAACCACAGGCTTTAAACAGACATGGGTAAGATTTAAGGGTGACCACAACAGGTCACTGGTCGGACACAGAGAGTAGGATCATCTGCGTTGGAAGTTTTACCTTTTGAATTAGTCTCTGAACTAGAAATCAAAGTTCCTCAGCAGGGAAAAGGAGCAGGCTGTCGCCTCGATGGGTTGTGCGAGTCCGGATAGCCATCAGACAAAGTCCTGGTGAAGCCACTGACTGTTGGTGGGAAAGAACAGAGCAGAAGAAATACAAAATGTAGGTCCAAGGGAGGTCCCTCGCTGGCCAGATACTTTTGGTGCTTTCTTCTTGTGGAGATTTCTAACTTCAGGCTTAGTCACTTTTTTTGGAGTTCAGATTGCTCCAGTAGGGCAAGGCTGCAGGCTGTAGCCAACCAGGGCTCCAGATGGCTGAATACCTTCTATGTGACATCCCGCTGAATGAGATTTTCTGCTCTGGGAAAGCTTTGCGAGGAAACAACCTGAAACATTAGCCCAGCAGCAATGCACCTTAACTGGCTTGACATGGCAGATTGGTCCCATTTTTCCATTGATTCGCTTAGCGGAAACCCTTTAAAAGTTTTTAAGTCCCATAGCTTAGGGTTAGGCATGAGGAATATACTCTAACACTTATCTACGGGCCCCATCCCCTTAGGGACTCCACTGGGAGGCCAGGACTCACTCCAGTAGAGCCATCAGCAAGGTCCAGGGGAAGTCCAGATGTTGCTAGTCAGCTAGTCTCAGCAAGACAAGAAAGTGGGCTTCTTGGAGATTTGTGATCCTGTAGTTTCACACGAGATCAGCCAAATGCCCCTTGGGATCCACTTCTCAGTCATAGATACAAGTGGGAGCAGGCCAAGCTCTTGGGAGTCTCCTCACAGGTCACAACCGCAGGTGCAGTCCTTCTTCTTTCTTCCACAGGCTCAGAGGTGATCGTGCAGTCCTTCTTCTTTCTTCCACAGGCTCAGAGGTGATCTGAAGGGTGACACATTAATGCCCAATGCCAGTTAGTGGATGAATGAAACTCCTGGCTGCTCTCTAACCAATGGGGCAAAGGTTCACAGGGGTGACCCTACACACCTTTGCAACACTTCCTGTGTTTTACTGTAATCTATCCCACAATGCCCCTCTTTATGTAAATCCAACATGGCAAACCTTTTCTTCCCCTGGTCAGAGCTCCCTGTACCCATCCAGATGTGTGGCTATGATAATGGGCAAACTCTCGCCTTCGGTCACTCAAAACAGGTTCTGGTGGCTGCTCCCCTCCTACTGGGATTTGCACCTTGCTGACAAGCAGGACAATGAAGGGGACAGCCCAGGTGTTAACTCCATCTGCTTGTGAAGGGGTAGGCCTGCTTTGAAGATATTTAAGTTCCAGAAGGCCATTGCTGTCAGGGAGAAAAACATATCCCCACACCGATTCCTTTGTCCACTCTCTGGGAGCAAGACTCATTTGGCTCATGAAGGTAAATGCCAAATTTCTAAAAGTAAAAATAGTAAAACGAATAATCAAAAATCTGACTTGACCGTTAGGTTGTATTTAAATTTATCATTAAATGAGTTATTGAATAATTTTCTAGCTGTTTCCAAACTGAAGTTAGTGAGTTATAACTCACAAAGGTGTGAATTATAGTTACTTTAGCGCGCAAGTTACAGGTACTTAAGATAACTAGAACTGTTAAATTTGAGTGGTTTTGTTAGTTTAAAGGGACATGCTTTAACTGACATTATGGGATAAGTAACAGGTCACTTCCCCAATGACAGTGTTCCACTCCACACACATGGACTGTCCATAGTAATCTGTCAGTATGATGCGACATTCAGCATACACCTGACTGCATATGCCCATTCAGGGCTTAATAACTTGTCAATTAATTGTGGCATGGCATTAGTACATAATAGAATACCGTTATCATGTGGGATGAGCCCATTCAGGGCACAATGGTATCGAAGGTATAAGCCATATCACATGGTCCAATATCTGTTGATTTTATTTTAATTTTTATCTACATTTACGTTGTAGAAAATTCACCTTGTAAAGCACATATTACATAAACAAATTGATAGCCGACCAGTATGGGTACTGATTTTAAGCCCAGTGCGAAACAATCACTGTAATTTATTACGATTGGTACAAATGATGGAACAGCCATCTGCCTGCTTTGTATTTTGTTTTCTATTGCTTAAATGAATTGTAAATCATGTAATGGCGCAAGACCTTATACATGCCGTTTTTTTTGGGAAAGGCTAAGATGGCCACCATGAAAATGTAGCCAGAGCATTACCTTAAAGAATTGTCTTGTATTAATGTTGACTGTTTACAGCCTCGGTGTGGGCTCAACCTTTGTTTGGCCTATATGTGTATAAATATTAGCGGCGGGCAGAGTACTCCGCTCCGCTGGCGGAGCTTGCCGATTTTTGCCTACTCCTTGTTCCGCTGGGAACGCAGTTTAGGCAAAACGTAGACTCCACATCGAAGTGGAGTTCTGAGCCCTGGGCCCCACATTTAGCTCCCTGTCTCCACACCCCTAATAAATATTTTTGCCCGGAGACGCCACAAATAAAGGTAAGTGTTTTTGTATTTTTTAATCTTGTTTATTTAAAAATATATATATTTATTTTGGGGGGTGGTGGAGGCACGGAGCAGAGCGGAGTTCCATGGAGTTTTTGCCCAATTCTGTGGAACTCCGTGTTGGGGAACTACGCCAGCTTCGCTTGGGCCTGATACATATGTGAAAAATGGTGACGATCACAATAGCTTCGACAAAGGTGAGAAGCTTGATGTGTTTGTCTTTGTTGGTATAAAATTAAGATCAAAGAAACCTCTGAGTGCGCAACAAATGTGTTCCCTTCAGGGAAACTTCGTGGCAAAGTCCTCATGAGTCCACCCTCACGTCCTTGAGGTACCCGTTGTGTTAGACTGTGTTTTGAGTACTATAATTTGATTGAGATGTTGTTATGGTCATGTGTGTTGCACCCTAGGTTTGTCAAATTCTTCCTAAGGGGTTAAGAAGTTGTTAAATTGGCAAGAGTCTTTCCTAAGCAGTAAGGGTCATGTATATTGCAGCCTAACTTGGTAAAGTCCTTCTTAGGGGTTAAGTATTAAGGTGTGTACAGTAGAGGGGTGAGTAGTCCCTGGTCCTGTTGAGTCCTTCCTAATGGGTTAAAGATTAAGTGTGTGCAGAGTTACCTGTGATAGTGCGCAGTAGGAGGTGCAGTAGTTTTATTTACCTGTCGTGATAATTTATAAGTGTAATTGTTCTTTCATGTCTTGGTAATTTATACGTTTGAATATTTATAGGACTTATTAATTGTGGTATTTTCCATCTTAAGTCCTGACTTATTGATTGTTGTATTTTCCATCTTATGTCCTGTGGTATTTTCATTATTTCACTAAGGGGAGAAGATGTGTTGTAATCTTATGTTATAATGCATCCTCTCCAATTGTATCTCAGTTCCCTGCTGCTCAGCCAGTGTGTGTGTGATGAAAATGGAATGTTGACATGTGCCTGAACTGTATGAGGGGCTGTTGGAGAGAGGAGGCTCAGCAGTGAAGATGTTGCTCCTGGTGGGGAATTTACCTATAACCTGTAACTTAAGATATAACTTGTACAATAAATCTACATCCTATAGTCGGATGTATGACGTTACAAAGCAATCTTTTACCACGCATGCTTTTACAACGCGGTTTGCACATCGCAATCCATTACAACGCATAGCGCTTTGGGGTGCTGGATAGTGAATAGTTTAATTTTCTATTGCAACTCCAGCCCCCGGGGACACTAGGGAAGGTGTTGGATAGAAAATTAAACGTATTCCCTATCCTAGAGCCCCCCCAGCGCAATGCGTTGTAATGGTTTGCGTTGTAATGCCTGCATTGTAATGGTAGTGCGTTGTAAAAGTTTTGTTGTAAAGGTTGTTCACCCCCATAGTCTACTTGACTGGCCACCTGACTACCTACTTACAAGAAGGTGTATTTACAACACATTGTTTTATGTCGTTTCAAATTATTACAACACAATTTCCCTTGAAGGCACTAAGGAATGTCCTTATTTGTTGTAATAAGGATATGCAATGCCTAATTTCTGACCTGAAAACATTGGCCCCTTTCCCTCCTGAGCCAAGAACGAGAGGACTCGTTTGGATGATTAGACTGGATTTCTAGTGAACGCTTGCCCCTTCCCCCTCCATATCGTGCTCTGCCTGTTGTTTGGTGGAATGTACCATCATATTTTGCAGGCTAGACTATTGCAATTGTCTGACTTTGTTTGAGACTGTCAAAGGAATTTACTACCTGACTGAAACACCTGCAGAACTGTGCTTCTCTGCTGATCAAAGGGGTATTCTAGGAAAGAGGGACACAATGAGACACCAACTTGGAGGGCCAGTTAGTACCGATAGCTTTCTGAAAGACGCACAGAACTTTAATAAGGATGTGCTCTCATAACGGGGGGTGGGATAACTCAAGATGAGAAAAGAAAAGTCTGCTGCACCATTTAGAAGGCTAAGGAAGCGAGCTCGGTATATCTAGGCACTCTCAAGAAGATGACATTAGAGTAATCAATTACAAAGACAATTACCAGCTGCACCTCCTCTTTCTGAGGGAGGTGAGGGATCACCCACTAAGAGTGCAGGAGGTCAAAGCAAGGTGAGGTCATTCTGTTAACCTGAACAATAAGCAAGATAATGGGGTCAAATACAGAAACTCAGATTGTGGCCAGAACCAGCAGACTTGTGGTCGCCAAGCAGCCTAAATGTTCACGCCACCAAGCATAAAGATGTCAATTTTTATGTACGCTGAGTTTGAATGTGTTTCAAGTAATTCAGGCCGCAGAAGCAGACAGGAGGACATGAAATCTACAATGAGAGGCCAGAAAACTGACCTCTAGTTACAGAATAAGGCGAGTGTCACGTGCTTAAGCAGAGTGCTTAATTTGTAAAAAAGCATGAGTGCTGTGGACCTCGTCAGGAGGCTACCGCAATTTGCACTACCCATTGCCACTGGACTTACACAACTACTAACCATCAAACTGCTATAAGTGTGACAATTCAGACTGTTCGAGGCTACCAAAGCTGTGAGAATGGCTTGGGTGGCAAGTATTAGTTGTTTTAATGTATATTGCATTAACAAACAACTGTTTTTCTGCTCATCTTTAAATTGCACAAACAGCGCCCCAGTGTGGCAGCTGTCATAAATGCAGGTTCCGGCAATTAATTGCCGGTGCTGGCAATTAAGTGCTGGTGCCCTGCACTGGAAAGCACCAGCTCAAATTAAGCACTGCATAAGCATATAATTTGAAGACAAAAGCAAAGGTACAGAGATACTGAAGATTATGGAGCTGATGGATAGGAGCAGGGGCCCCTCACCTTTACTGTGTTGAGAAATAAAATTAAACAAAAGTGGGAAAGCCGGCAAAAAAAGAATGATAGTTTAAAGTAGAATGTTTTATACTCCATGCAACACAAAACTGCATTGTTATGTATATAGAAATATAAGCCCAAGAATAATGTGAATGCAGCAAGATATTAAATACATTCAGTTTCATTCTGTAATAATTACTGGCAGGTATGACAAGAAGTATGAATTACACTGGCAAGGAAAAAAGAAAAGGGAATCTGGAACCAGGCTCCTTTTTTCGTCACAAGATGAATGTACTAATTTTTAGGAACCATTCTCTTTGTAATAAAAATATATTGTTGTGCACAGTAATCACTGCACAAATTGAATGGTATATAAACAACATAAATTGTTTTCAAACTCTCATGGAAAACGGCAATTCACTTATGTTGGAAAACAATAACTTAATCCAAAAACACATTTACATGAGAAAGACTATCCTACAGCCTTGCCGACATTGTTTCATTAGTTGTGAATGGTCTTAAAAAGTATCCAGAAGGCAAATAAATTGACTTATAAATCTACTTCGATTCTGGCACAACAGAATTGTTAGACAACTGAGTGAAAAGGTGCTTTCATAGATTAGATCACTTCCTGAAAGAAAACAAAATAAGTTGTTTATTATTATTCTGTTAGCTCCATACTTTTCTTTCATGGCGCTTCGATAGCTAAATACCCACCCATTTGTTGATTGGTGTGATACCACCTGATGAAAATATCACCCATTGGTGTTAATAGAAAACCTACATCCTAAGGGACGAGGTTTTGTAAACTTTATTTAGGATTTGTTTCTATCGGTATTCTGACCGAGGGGTTCATCAAGTGTTACTTGATCTCACAATTCTGCTTGAAAATAATACAAACATTCTTTGGAGAAATTTGAAATTGTACATTTGTTCGTAGTCTAAATTTACTGTACTTGGCTATAATCCAGATATATTATTTCTAAACGTACTTGCCTGTTGCGGTTTGATATCAGCATTATATTGTGGCTGAAAAGTCATCGATCTCATACACTTATGACCAGTCAATTGGTATAAAGAAAAAGAAGTACAGGGCCCTATAGTATTTACTTAGGAACTGCTACTGTTGAATCGCAGGGTTGCAGAATAGACAGGGTGCCTAGTCTGAATTCCTCCACTTGCTTCTTTTTTCTACTACCAACACCTGTCTCTTTATCTTAGTCTAGCCGGTTCTTTTTCTTCTCTGCTTTCTCCCTTTGTCACTTGCAGAGGCTGCTCCTGTAGGGGGCTCGAGAACCGGCGCCATAACCAGCGCCGTGCCCCCCCCCCCCCCCGGCAAACTAGTGGGGGCAGCGTTTGGCGTGAAAAAGACAAAGAGGCCAGAAGAGGCTCCCCTTCCCCCCGTGGCAGCTTCCGGGATAGCGCCAACACCCCCAGCCTATGGGGAGGCAGGGCGGGATACAAACCCCCCAAGGGAAGGGGGGGACTCCTTGGAGGCGAAGGTGAGTCGGAGGGTACATAACCACTGCTCCCCCTGGCAAGCTCCTATCTCACAGAGCGGGGGGAGCAGCAACAACGGCGGAGCCCAATCTTGTCCCACCCACCCACACCTAAGGAACAGCAATGTCGCAGAGCTGAGGAAGAAGCAAGGCGTGGCGAAGAACTACGCCGGTAGCGGTTGGTACGGAGGCACACTGGAGGGCGGTGTGCCAGAATAGGTCCACTCACCTTCAGATGCCGCACGGCTGGGTGAGTTGGCCTAAGGACAGGTAGGCAGGACCACCCACTCTGGGATTACTCACGGCTGGGTAACGTGGCCTACCGATTGGGGGGGGTAGCAGACGGAGACGGCACTCGCAGCCCAGCCCCCGTCGGACAGCAGGGCACAACAAAGTCGGACAAGGTAGCTAGATGGCCTAACACCGGGAAAGAAGCTACTCCCTACCCGCGCAAACAGGGCGCAAAAAATCCAACCTACCAAAGGAAAAGACCCAGAAGGGCCAAGAGACAATACCAAGGAAGTTTTGGATGACATAGCATGATTGATGCAAAGTATATACATGTTTCCTTCTATTTCTAATAAAACTGCGGCCAACAAATGACCACCACAAGACAAACGTGTGCGTTGGCTTTCTTTCATGATAAGGAATACAGTATGGGGGTATATACAACAGACAAGACGGAGTGGGGCAGAGTGCGAGGGTTATGTTTTCCTATTTATAGCACATTTTTTCATCCTTTTTTGTCTGTCTCTCCCTTATTGTGAGCCAAATCCTGATGATGAAAAATATTGCCAGTTGCCCAAAAATGACTGCAGGTTCCCTACATCTGAAACCACAAGCTCAAATTAAGTACTGACCGCAACTCTTCCCTTTGAGAGGACGAAGACGAGAAAGGATGTCAGCTGCCTACTTTTTCTTTTCCAAACTAGGAGTTAAAACAATTCTGTTTCTGTTGTATACATTTTATATCTTGATAATAGTAATGTAAAAGCATTTGGGACTATGCAGGGATCATGCACTGGAAAATAACCGAAGTTGTCAGAAAAAAACTTCTAGACAACAGAAATGACCTGGGTCTCTCTAGTGCAGGTGTTTAATCCAACTGATCAAATGGTGACAGTGAGATTTCACAGATAGGCTTCCCTTCATTTTCATCTTCACTGAGGACTATGGCCTGTATTTTGCTTCTGTTTTAGTGGATGAGGGTTTCAGCCACACTCAGGTCTGCAGTCACTTAACAGGGAATACTTTTTTTCATCAAAAGTACCCAGATTTCTGCATATATTCATATGTATTCTAAGATTCTACAGAGCACCTTCTGATACTGAAAAAGGTATCTTGGCGCTGCAGGTCCAGGAAAGAGCTAGTGCTGAAGCAGAGCCTAGATGTTAGTAGAGGTTATTAGTTAATGGGAGGTGAAATTCTTCTCAAACAATAACCACAAGTCAGGGTGATAAAGCAAGAATAAGGGGACCCCCTCTATGATAGTTTTAGGTCAGGGAAAAGAGGGGAAAAGAATACGTACAACTTTATAAATATTTCCCTCATAAGCCATCATACCTTTACATCTGGCATTGTTCCCGTATTTTTTAGTTCATTTCAAAAGTACATTAGTGACAAAATAAGATCATCTGATAGTTTTATTTTAATTTTATCAAAACATTTCATTTCTTTTTATCAAAAATATTTATTATCTTTTTATCATATTATTTCTTTAAGTGTTTGGTAAAAACATCACCATAAATAATCCTTGGTACATACAATCATTGGTACATTTCTTTTTAAACCATGATCATTGCGAATCAAATATGACATTAACTTGCATTACAAACATATATAGCAAAACACCCCTGGATAAAATTAAGCAAAACCACTCATACTACAATCATACCACTTCATCCAATCTCACATCAACTACAGTCATGCAATATCTGTACACTGTAGAGTTTGTCTATGACAAGGGAGAATCTCTGCCAGAAAACGAATCTCAATGCAAAGCATGAGACTCGGCACTAGGTCGACGCTCGTTTCGGTGGGTTTAAAGCTGTTGAAACCACCTTCCTCGGGACCTTTCCAGATACAACACTTTCATTTCCCAGGGGACATCTAGCCAAAGGATTAAAGTTCACTCCACTAAGTTCTATGTTTCTGAGCAACAGGAGAGTCCGATGTTCAGAGATATGCTGTCAGCACTCCAAAGTTGATGTTATAATGAGGCACTGAGTTAATTTATAGGTTTTCCTCTCACAATATAGAAGTGGGCCGGCAAGTACAATTATCAGCTTATTAGTTTTTTCTCTTTATTTGAGATAGTGTCTCTTTTCCGAATTGAGGTATATATTATGGAGATCCTTTGATCCAAAAAAAGGGATAGCACCACAATGCCATCCTTTAGACAGTGGATTATATCTGTGTCGGCCGCCCAATGACACACAGCTAAGTCAAGACTTGAGATGATCTTTTTTTGTCACTAGTGTACTTTTAAAATGAACTAAAAAAATACGGGAACTATGCCAGATGTAAAGGTATGATCGTCTATGAGGGAAATATTTATATTGTCACAAGTCAGGGTGAACCTCAAAAAGTCACTAAATTAATGGTGCGTAATCCACTGGTAGCCTGGCCCAAAAGCTGCCAGGCTTAAGTTAGAGGTGCCGGGATTCCTCGGAAGAAGCTGTGCGCTCTATAAATGCCATTAACTGTACTGAATTTAATGTGTGAAGTGTTTATGTAGCACACAAACAGTAATAAAGTGAGAGCACAAAACAGGAAAACCCCCACAACAATTTAGAAGAATAGAATAAGGTTTATTAAATAAAATGAGACCAAATCAACAAAAATCCAACCAGTAGAATGGAAGATATGCAAATTTAAAGAAAGTACAGTGCCTAAAAGAACAAAGAGCCACTTTCGGATATCTGGCTGTGGGAGCCCGGGTGAAAGTCACAAGCTCATGCTGACAGTGATGGAGTGCGGGCCAGATACACCGACTAGATGAGTCCAGCTGAAAAAGTTACCTTCTCAAAGACTGGCTAAAAGAGTCCATTTCGTGGTGGAGGAGGCCGTGAGGAGGAAAAAGAGCTTTGTAGATAGTTGTCATTACAGTGTGAAAATAGGAGGTGTGAAGGCCAAAATTTTGAAGGTGATTTCCCAGAGAGGGCCAGGGCCAACAAGTGGAAATACTGATAATAACATGATTACCCCCGCTTGGGCAATTAAGAGTGATTTGTGGGGGAAAAATCCTAGCACGAGTGGCTGCTCAAGCTCTCTGATCAAGTTTTGTTGCATTTAGCGCAATTTCTTAGTCCAAAATGTATGCTTGCGTGCACTTTGGAGCATTTTGGGCTAAGAAAATAGTGTTAAATCCAGAATTACTCTTCTCACTTACTCTTACTTTTGATCTGTTCAGTGAACCTGAAATGTTGGTTTTCATAATGAATTAAGACTGCAAGATTTGCTAGTAAGTTCAATTAATGTTCAAAGACAAAGCTGTTTTATATTTTACTGTCATAACGAGGCAAAGTATGCCTCTTATATTTGTGATTGTCTGGCTGATGAGGGCTACTAGCCCAGAACCGGTCCCAGGATGCTTGTTTCCTGTCTCAGGGAAGACATGGCTTGCCAGTTCGGGCTGGACTCTTCCCATGAGGTACAGGGTCAAGATTGATTTGCATATAGCTGTGTCTGAACTGGGGTGGCAGGAGCCTGCTAAGAGCTCCTGGTGCTTGGGATCCCTCTAGAGGGTTTTATCCCTGTCAGCACCCTCTGCTCCGCGGAACCGAATTCGTAAGAGTAACAGGAGTAACCAGTAACTTTTACTTCCTTATACCTGTCCGGTGGAAGGCTGGAGCAGCCCGTCGCAGCCTGGGTCAGCTGGAGACATCACCTCTCCCAACGGACGTCTGCTGAACACGGGAACCAGATGCCCCGAGCCTCGATGCCCTGAGCCTGCGGAGAGTCGGCACTCTGATGCGTCGCTTTGAGGCTCCCCCAGCACGATTGTGATCACGCAAAGGGCTCTTGCCATCGTCGAGTCCTGTGCCCGGTTGTGGAGCGACCTGAAGCTGACCCCCTCCCCCACCCCTGTATCGGAGCAGTGGATCTACCGATGGGCTCCGGCGCTGGTCGAGCCTCGAGCCTCTGGAGGATCGCTGCCCAGAAGCCCTGGACTTTGTAGTTGGTGACCAGCGCCGGATACTTAGCAAATAAAGAAGAACAGCATCAAAACCGGCGTGCGTTCCACCGAATCGCGCAATACCGAAAATGGCCGCTGCAGTGGAACGCATAACTCCAACTCCGACTCTGAAGCCGGGAAACCACTATCTCGGATGCCCCCGCGAGGAGTTCTGACTACCGCCGTGTACGATCGGCTGCACCGGAGAGTGGCCCCCCTCCTTATTGTTTCAAGATTAACCCTGGTATGACTTCCGCTATCTCCCTTATCACTTAATAAAAATTCGATTCAGACCGTGGCAATGCAATTGAGGAACTGACTCTGCTGTCACAACTACCGCCGTGTACGATCGGCTGCACCGGAGAGTGGCCCCCCTCCCACCCGCTCCAAGGCGCAGGCGGCTGATTGCGGTGCCTGAACGTCTGGTATGACTTCCGTTAACTCCCTTATCACTTATTAAAAAATGTGATTCAGACATCGGCAATGCAATTGAGGATCTGATTCTGCTGTCACGACTACCGCCGTGTACGATCGGCTGCACCGGAGAGTGGCCCCCCTCCCACCCGCTCCAAGGCGCAGGCTGCTGATTGCGGTGCCTGAACGTCGGCGGACCCCCCCTTCCCGCCCGCACCACAGCATAGGAGGTTGGATGCAGAACCAGGAAGGACGCCGGTTGAGTGGAACCAGCTCCCGGAAGCACCGGGAAACGGATGGGAAGTTATAGAGGCGCCTGGGATCTGCTGATCTGCTGATCTGGGCTCTGGGACCAAACAAGAGCTGAAGGACCAAACAAGAGCTGAAGGACCGACATGAGCCGCCCCCACCCGGGAGCGGATATGTGTCATTGAGCCCCCACCTCCCAGGGAAATACAGGTTTGGAACATCGATTGGAGGCATAAGGTATTTATCCCACCCCACCCGCCTGTGCACATTTTTTTAGTCCACCTCTTTTGTACAAAATGGCTGGGGCCATTAAACTGCTCACATTCGCAAGCTACCTCCTTGAGCAACATGGGGCCATAAATCTGTAGAAATAAATCCGCGCTAGTACCTTTGATGTCCACGAGGCTCCACAGCTCTAACTCCCCCACTTTTCCTCACCAGCAAGCAATGAGCAATGCCTGCCTGAATAGAAAGTGAAATGGTCCTGCTCTGAGCCCAAAGTAACAACAACAGACAAAGGACCAATATTTCTATCTCCCCCATCGGTTCGGCCATCTTAGCTTGTCTATCTTGGGGAGACCATCATGGTCTAGTCATTTCTACCATCGACCTTAAAGACCTAAGACCTCTTAGACTTTCAGACTACTTCTTTTTAGCGGTTGCACAATTTACACAGCTGGACGTTTTTTCACGGCGGATTTAGATAGTTTGCTTCTTCACAGTGATATGTATTATTTTATTCCTGATTGTATCCAGCACACTTCACTTTTTCTGCACCAATTGCAATTGCTACCCATATATTAATGCCTCGTACAGTAGCATTATATTCTATATATTCCTAACTGTATCTTGCACGTCCCACTTTATCGTCACCGGTAATGCACCGTTTGCTACCTCATATATTTTTCTTTTGCTGCTCGCTAATGCCACCTGCTGTGCCATTTAATCTGTGTCATTTAATCTATGTGTGCAACTGTATTCCATCACTGTACCTTACATATTTTTGACAGTTATTTTATTTTATCTTATTCAAGTTTTTTTTTTTCTCAGGGCTATATTTCATATGTTATACCTCATATATATTTCATATGTTATACCTCATATATTTTTCGTTGCCGTTCACTAATGTCACTTGTTGATTCATATAAGTTATGTGTGCAATGGTATTCTGTCACAGACTCCGTACCCTACATATTTACATAGATATTATTACGGCTTGCTCAGGGTTTTATTCCAGTATTTGTCAGTATTATACTGCTACTTGTTCAGCACTTGTTTATAACCTACATCGAATTCACCCCTATTCCTAAATGTACTGTCGATTTTTCTCACATAGTCTTGTCACTGATGTAACCTGCACTCACATTGTCCCTTCCCATATACACTGATTACTATCGCATATGTGTTAACTGCTCACATTATTCTGCTCCCTCATATCCTTAGTGCGCACCCTATACTTGTGCAACTCGCACCCACCTCAAGTGTTAATCTCGTATGCACCGAGTACTACCTCAATTACCATGGCAACTCACTAGTGTCAGTTGTTCTTGCACGCACCAACTACTACCTCAAATACCTTGGCAGCTCACTAGTGTCTCTCCCAATTATCTCACTATTTTCGTCTGCGGCTGTACTCTGCGCATAGCATTACTGTGAACGCAATAGTATCACTTTAGGCCCTCGCAACTGTCTAGGACAGTGCACCCTCCCTCCTACACCCTCCCTCCTACACCTACCTAGACTGTTTAGGACAGTGCACCCTCCCTCCTACACCCTCCTTCCTACACCCTCCCTCCTACACCTACCTAGACTGTCCTCCCATCATGGAACCCGTCGGCAAACACACATATAAAATCAACTACCCACCAGCACTCACTAAAAAAAGCCGCTAAACTCTTTAAACACAACTTCCTGAGGTCCCACCCTGAAACTCCGTGTGCAGACACCTACTTCTCACCAGTCAATGGTTCACTGAACATTGATATTATCTTCCACACCACAAGCAGAGCCCAATGGAGAAACACGTTCCGCACCTTACTCTCCGTCTCCACCTCCAGGAACTTCGCGCATGGCCTAAAACTTACCATCACTCCATCACAACTCTTCCCTGGCAGAACAACCATCACTATATACAATAACGGGATTATCTTAATTCAATCCACAGACTAGAACCTGGAACTACTAGGCAACCTGTTCCCCACGTTCAAACAGCACCTCACCAGTCATCGGACCCCCACTCATAGCATCCGCAGGCCTATCACCCCTGAACTCACAGCCCCCTACCACAACCCTCATAACCTAGCTCAACCACAAAACGGCACGCACCTTCCCTCCACCCCCGACACCTTAGACATTCACCCACCTAATGTAGCTATCTCGCACTCCACATTTACAGACATAGATCCCTCACCCACACATTCCAGCGGTACCCCCTCCCCCCCCTACAACCTCACCCTGTCACCCTCCCATACCACACCCATTCCCGTCACCCCTGACACCGCAGCCTCAAACCACACTCATACTAACCCACCCCAACCCCAAAACAACATGCACCTCTCCTTTACTCCCGACACCCCAGTCACTCACCCACCTACCGTATCTACCTTACTCCCGTCGAGCACAGACATAGATTACTTACCCTCTTACACCAACCACCTCTCCCCTTCCCCCCACACACCAGCCCTGATCCCCTTTGCCACCCCTGATACCACAGCTCCCACTCAAAAAGACATGCACAACCCCTCTACTCCCGGCACCTTAGGCATTCTCCCACCTACCGTAGCTACCCCACATCCCTCAAGCACAGACATAGATCTCTCTCCCTCTTACAACAACCACCCCACCCCTTCCACCTACACACCAGCCCTCATCCCCGTTCCTCTCACCCCTGATACCACAGCTCCCACCCGCAACCCGCCTATCCTAGATCAACATCAGACCGACACACACAAAGGCAAACCCCACCCTTTATCCCCACCCATTCTCAGCCCCCACTTCCTCCCACTAACTAATCACACAGAACACGCCACCTCCATCAGCTCAACTCGACCCTCTCTAAATAGAACCATCTACAATCCCACTACCCCCCCAGTCTTACCCCCCATCACCCAACCTCCACCCCCTTCACCACTAATAAACGCCCATCCTCCACCATGCACTCTACGCCCACCACCAATACTCTCATCCACACCACCAACCTCTCCCCTATGTCATCCACGCCTGACCCTCCCATCCCCACCTCCAACACATGTCCCACAGTGGACCACATTTCGGCCTCCCTCCTCCAACTCAAAGAAGACATGTACAGCATCAAACAACAACTACTCTGTCTATCACACTCCAGCCACCCCCCACCCAACACCCTCCAACAGATCAAACAAGACATTCACATCATCAAACAATTACTCAGCACACACCCCAGACACCACTCACGCGTCTCCACCATCACCTCCCCTCCCAACTGGTCCTCCACCCGGGCGGCGAACTCTCGCACTCGACTCCCACCGCACTGGACCTCAATCCCTGTTCACAATCGTGAAAAACCGCCCCCATCGCTCCTGCAACCCTCTTTCGGACCTAGACACAATCACCCTCCTCCGCTCCTATGACCCAGCTCCCCTTAGCAACACACCCGACACACTCACTGCCATACCTACGATTCACTCCAATCCCCTTAGACCCCCCACACTGAACAACAGAGTCGCTATCCATAGTAACCTGAGTCCCACTCACTGCCATACCTACGATTCACTCCAATCCCCTTAGACCCCCCACACTGAACAACAGAGTCGCTATCCATAGTAACCTGAGTAAAGTCCCCCTCGCCCTAGAGCACCCTTCCACCCTCGACACACCCCGTCTCAAATGCACTCTCCTAAACTGCAGATCAGCCGCTAGACACTCCGCCGCTATCGCCGATCTCATCCTAAAATTGGATCTGGACTTAATCATCATGACTGAAACATGGCTAACAGAATCTTCTACACCTATAATGGACATTCTGGTTCCTCCCAACTACCTCATCACTAGACTTGACAGGTCTGGCAATAAAAAAGGTGGCAGAATCGCATGTATATACAGGAGCAACCTCTCTGTCTTGAAAGTATCTTCACCTTCCCCGCCCTCCCCATCGTCCTGTGAATACATCAGCCTAGATATTATCAGTGAGGGCAAACCGATCTGCACTCTTCACGGCGTTTACCACCCACCCAGTGACAACCTCACCTTCTCCCAACAAATCATGGACATGATCTCAACCAACTCCGGGCGGCAACTCACACAAATATACCTTGGGGACTTCAACCTCCACTGGAACGATCATAATGATGCGGTGGTAAAAGGTCTGGAGAATTTCCTCAACGCCCTTGACCTTACACGAATTTGCAACAGTCCAACACACAAGAAAGGCTCTATCCTTGACCTTATCATCTCCAAAGAGGCCGCTATCCAACTCGAATCTATCCAACCCTGTGACTGGTCGGACCATCATATTATCACGTTCTTCATCAATGAAAAAGTTAAATTTAACCCTATTCAATCCGCCAGGCCCAAAGTCTGGAAAAGAGACATGAAAAAACTAAACTCAAACTCTCTGCCCTCCAACAGCTACAACTTACTACTTCCTCCGGCTGGCGTTAAGGACGTCCAATCCTTGACTGATCACTATCTTAACAATATGACCGCAATAATTAATGAAGTCGCGCCCTTGCAGCTAAAAAAAGCCACCACAAAAATCTCCAATCCCTGGTATGACGGGAGTCTCAATGACGATAGACGTGCCATGAGATTGGCAGAGCGCTCCTGGAGATCAGCTCCCTCTGCACTGAACCTAAAAAACCTGAAGAAAAAGAGAAATGCCTACTTCAGGAAAATAAAACGATCAAAATCAGACTTCTTCAGCCGTCAGCTCGACCAAGCCAAAAACCGTCCGAGAAGGCTGTTTGAGCTTATCCGATCACAAACCAAAGAACAACCCCAACCCCTCAACACTATGTGCAAAGCCCCTTCCTGCGAAGACTTCGCCTCTTTCTTTAACCAAAAAACGGACAACATAAAGAATGATCTCCTCATGGACGCAAGCCTCTATCCCAAACCCCACTGCATAACACCCACTAAACCAAAACACAATGCAACCTGGTCAACCTTTGTCACCTACACGGAAGAAGAAATTGGCAAACTGCTCAGCACTCTGAAACCATCCAATCACCTCACGGACCCCCTTCCTGCTAACGCTGTAAAAGTCCTTACCCCGTCGCTCCTTCCACTCTGGACCAAAATCATTAACAGCTCACTTCAACAAGGGTTCATTCCCGACTCCCTCAAAGTTGGACAAGTAACACCTTTGCTAAAGAAACCTGCAGCCGACCCCTCTGACCTAAACAACTACCGTCCCATTACCAACATTCCGACTCTTGCCAAACTGCTGGAAAAATGCGCACAAATACAATTGACTAAACATATTAATCAATTTGATCTCCTCATCCTCAACTCTCATCAATCAGGCTTCCGAGCCAATCACAGTACGGAAACTGCCATGATTCAAATTAATCGACGACGCCCTCCAAATCCTAGATCATAACGATACCTGCCTCCTCATCCTCCTTGATCTCTCCTCCGCATTTGACACCGTCAAACATGAGAACCTACTCGAACTATTAAACACAAGAATGGGCCTATCTGGAACTGTGCTTAAATGGTTCACTTCTTTTCTGCATAACAGGTCTCAGAAATTCAAGAGCAACAACCTGATGTCCGCACCAAGACCTGTATCGCTAGGCGTACCACAAGGATCCTCCTTATCCCCAACTTTGTTCAACCTAGTTATGGAACCTCTCACCACCTTGCTGCAGGAATCCAATGTACATTTCCACATGTATGCTGATGACACCCAACTCTATCTCAAACTACAATCACCCAAGGACATCACGCTCTTGAACTCAACGATCAGAAGCACCCAATCTTGGTTGGCTGCTAATCATCTCAAACTCAATGCCCTTAAAACAGAGTTCCTCCTGATCGCACCTCCCGCGAAGATCACTACCGCGCAAATGTGGCTTAAAGACCTAACGGCACTCAATGTTCAACCCACCATCGTGGACTCAGCGAAATCTTTGGGCATAACACTTGACACCAATCTCAGCATGCAGGAACACATCAACAAAGCAACTAAGGGAGCAAACTACTAAATCAACACCCTCAGGAAACTTAAACCTTTCCTTCCAGCCAAAGACTTCCAAACTGCGGTACAATCACTAGTCATACCTCGAATAGAATACGGCAGCACCGCCCTCTGCGGTCTCCCCCTAGCTACTACGGCACCCATAAGAGCCTCTCTAAACGCCGCAGCGAGACTTATCACTGGATCAAAAAAACACTCACACATTTCCCCTGACTTCAAATCACTGAACTGGCTGCCGTTTGAAGCCAGAATACACCTGAAAATCGCTTGTTTGACCCACAAGGCTGTACACCTGAGCTCACCTAGATACCTCGCTCAGAAGCTGACGATTTCTGGAGGCTCCAGGAACACTAGAGGCACAAACAATCTTTTGCTAAAGCCTAAAAGATTCCGCAAGGAAAAAACCTATAAACGCTCTTTCTCAGGAATGGCCCCCAGGATTTGGAACTCGCTCCCCCCTGAAACAAGGCTCATCACCTCTACCATACTTTTCAAGAGAGAAGTAAAAGCAATCCTCATGGCTAAATACACTTGAACGACTATTGGGGAAAAACTACAAAGACTCGATACTCATCTGGACTACTTGTTCGAACCCTTGTATTTTATGTTGACTTTGAAATTGTTTTACTTGATTGTCTTATGATATCACTTCGATGTACTGCTAACATGACTGATGTATCTGCGTATACATGCTCCCCTCCTCTGTAAAGCGCTCTGATATCTGTGAAGATCTTGTTCGCGCTATATAAAACTTTCAACATAAATAAATAAATAAATAAATGATGATGGATTCAACCCAGATCTGTGACAGGGGGTGAGTGTCTGAAAGGTTTCAGTGCTACATCCATCATCTCCATGTGTTTGCTTAGCTACTGTGTCCTGTATTCAATAAAATAGCCTAAGCCCCTTTAGTATTTTATCAATTTGTTCAATAAGTGGCTTTCTTATCAGTGTATGGATTAATGCACTACACAAAATGATCCCTAATACAACTTGTGGCATGCTACCTCCATGCTGCTTGTTTCTTATACTAGATTCCCTAAAACAATCACTGTAATGGTGGAGGAGCATCTCCCAAGGCAAACAAGAAAAATAAAATGATATTAAAATGTTTTATTTTTGCCAGAACCAGCCAGGTTGTGCAGGGCCATCCTTAGCCTTTCGGAAAACAGAAGAGAGTGCGGGAGAAACAAGGATAGTAATGGTGTTAGTGCACTCTGCAGTTACAGGCAAAAGGAAGCTTCATACTGTGCTGAAGGGGAAGGTTGTATCTTTCACAAGCAGACACTACCACCATTACTATTCCTCTATCACTGTCTTTACCCAGCCTACACCTCTCCCGGCCCTCAACTCTCCCTCCCCACTCCTCATCTTGTTTGCTCTATTTTTTTCCCATACCTCTCTGTGGATGCTCCTTTCCTTGCCCCTCCCTTTCCCTAGCTATACATGCTTGCACTTCTCCCTCCATACCTCGTTGTATATTTTTCCTGCTCCTCTTACTTCCTGTGTTGTACTTCGTTCTTTCTCCAGGGTCACCCCAGATTTTTCCCTTCCTTTGCTGAACCTGTTTAGTGTTGGCTTTTATGACACTGTGCACTTCTCCCCTGCTAACCAGCGGTAACGTGTTTTTGCTCTCTCCCTAAAACATGGTAAAATTGGCCTGCACCTGATTGGTTAATTTAATTTACTTGTGAGTCCCTTGTAAATTTCACTACATGTACCTAGGGCCTGTAAATTAAATGCTACTTAGTGTGAGGCAACACTCATTGTGCCACCTTCTAAAATAACTGCATGCTTGACACTACAGCCTGTGTGTGCAGTTTTAAATGAAATACGAAATATATAAGCTTGCAATAGTAGCTCAGGACAGGATAATACATTCGTAAGCATAGGCAACTCTTGGGGTTCACTTAGGTTGTGTTCGTGGTTAAGATATCATGTTTTCACTCTGAGGGTATTTGAGGATTACAGGGGTTTATTTTTGGAGACTGTTTGAAAAGAGAAGTTTGACAAACAAGGCACAAGGAAGTAGGGACAGACACGCACGGTTAGAAGCGTCTTTTGTTTGTAAATTAATGTTATTTCCCGTGTTTAATATGGGTGACGATGTCTTATTTAAAGTCCTCGAGGTTTCAAGGTTGAAAAGAAAGTGTAGTTAATATTCTTCTTATGAACATCACGTAATGTTTGGTTGACATCTTTTACAATATAGATACCCCTGACGAAGGTTATAGACTGAAATGTATTGGGTGAATTTACATGTGACGAAGGAATCAAATGTTTCAACAAGCTCGTGAATAGGCTGAATGGGCTACTCTTGAGTGAATAAACACGCATGAGTTTAATGGAACAGAGCACTTTTTTCCGTGATGGACAAACTTTGAAAAACATCATGGAATAAAGAGGATGAACATAAGGCTGTGCAATTCTTCGTAGACTCTCAAACAGCACGTCTCAATTTGCGTATGCAGTTTTAAACTGCCATTTCCACCTGTTTAATAAATAAACATTTCGCCAGGCCTAAACCTACATTCTTATAATTCACCCCTAAAGTAGGCCATAAAGGCTCATTGGGCAGGGTGCATGGTATTTAAAAGTAGAACATGTGTGTTTAAATTTTACATTCCTTTTCAGTGAACAGCTCCTCAAGTTGTTTTTTATTAGCATAAGGTCTCTCTCTCCATAGACTGCATTGCCCTATTACACTTAATTCAGATTGGAAGCAGATAGAGGAATGATGTTTATGGTCAAATGCGTTGTAATTTAAAATCCTCTTTAATGGTAAAGATAGATATTAAGTTACCATTCTGATAATGCCACTTTTAGACGGTTTACATTTTTCTGTCCTAAACCAAATATGCCTGTCTGCCAGTTTCCTGGGTCACATGAATGGCTCTTATGTTGGGGTTGTGTGTTGCTTCCAGTCAGTGAGACAAAGGGACTCTAAGTGTGAAGAGAGAGGGACTTCCTAGCAAGATGACTTCGGAGGAGCTGTCACCAGTACTGATTACATTTTAAAGGGCCCTGCCTGAAGCACATGCATAGGAACCTGAAACCAAGCCTGCCCTTGTCTTTCCAACCTGGACAGGTTAGAGCCAAGACCAGGAGAAGGGGAAGATCTGGCCAGAACCAGTTTTGGCAGTAAGTCAGAGAATTCTCCCATACAAGTGCTGGCACCAGGTATAAAAACAGGACCAGTTATCAGAATGCTTCTGCACTTGTGGGATATTGAGAAGAAGGACTGCCTCTCACTTCTTCCTGGCTGCATGTTTGTCTGCATGTACCTCTGTTTGCCCCTACCCTTATCTTCCTTTATCTGTACGCATGCATTATGTAAGCTTTGACAATGCCAGTAGGTCTGGTTTATAACTCATACTGCAAGCCAGATACATTGGCTTTGCCAATGTTTCTTCAATTTGGCAATATCATATGACACTGAGCTCAGTATGGTGTTTCTCTCAATTCAGCATAGAGTACAAAATAGAGGCTTCACAACTGATGTACTTTGCATTTTTTAAAACTTTTTTTTCACCTTACAAGACATTCTTTATTTATAATTGCACTTTCATGGGTCCTACTGCAGCTCCTAGTTATGCAAATTTGTTTTTTGTTACCTGGATGATATGTCAATGATCGAAGATGGACTTAGGAAATGCAGTTGTTGAACATCAAGAAACTAAATAGACAAAGATCTATACTGCAGTGTTTACCCATTTAGTTGTCAAGGAATAGATAGTTTTGGAGGTTTAGGTTCTTATAAGACTAACAAACATGCTTTAACTTTGTTCAGTAAAACTACTTGCAGGGAAAGAACATTTTCTAAGGTGCAACGGTGTGGATGTGGTGCTTGGCGGCTTCATTGTGCCCTAGGGGGCCTTATTGTGTACTAGCACTTGAGTAGCAGGGCCATAACGTATTAAATATTATGCTGCCCTGCTCACTCCTCATGGAATGTAGTGCAGCAACTTTGGGTGCTGTGCTGCTTTGCAAATCTGCATGCACATCAATCAATCAATCAGTGGATTTGTAGAGCGCACTACTTACCCGCGAGGGTCTCAAGGCGCTGGAGGGGAGCAGCTGCTAGTGGTCGAAGAGCCAGGTCTTGAGTAGTCTCCTGAAGGTCTGTGGGTCTTCAGTTTGTCGTAGGAAGAGAGGGAGGGTGTTCCAGGTCTTGGCGGCGCGGTGGGAGAAGGACCTGTCCCCGGAGGTGGTTCTGTGGATGCATGGGACTGCGGCCTGAGACAGGTCGGAGGAGCGGAGTTTCCTGTTGGGTACGTAGAATGAGAGTCGGCTGTTGAGGTAGGCTGGGCCGGTGTTGTGGAGTGCCTTGTGTGCGTGGGTCAGGATTTTGAAGGAGATTCTTCTGTCGACGGGGAGCCAGTGCAGGCTTCTCAGGTGGGGGGTGATGTGGTAACGGCGCGGGACGTCGAGGATGAGGCGTGCAGAGGTGTTCTGAATTCTTTGAAGTCTGTTGATGAGCTTGGACGGGGCTCCGGCGTAGAGGGCGTTTCCGTAGTCGAGTCTGCTGCTCACGAGGGCGTGGGTGACGTTTTACTGAGTGTCTGTCGGGATCCATCTGTAGATCTTGCGGAGCATG
This sequence comes from Lissotriton vulgaris, assembly GCF_964263255.1. Lineage (NCBI taxonomy): Eukaryota > Metazoa > Chordata > Amphibia > Caudata > Salamandridae > Lissotriton > Lissotriton vulgaris. The sequence goes on from NC_141690.1 coordinate 158,354,298, forward strand.
CGGAGGGTGTAGAAGCAGGTGGATGAGACTGCGTTGACTTGGTTGGTCATGCTGAGTTTTGAGTCGAGGATGAATCCTAGGTTGCGTGCATGGTCGGTTGGTGCCGGGGGGAGCCCAGTGATGCGGACCACCAGGAGTTGTCCCAGGCAGAGGGGTTGGGCCCAAGGATCAGGATCTCCGTCTTGTACGTGTTCAGTTTGAGCCGGCTTTCTTCCATCCAGTCTGCAACGGCCTTCATACCACGGTGGAGGTTGGATTTGGCGGTGCGGGGTCCTTGGTGAGGGAGAGGATCAGCTGGGTGTCGTCGGCGTAGGAGATTATGTTGAGGTTGTGTTGTCTGGCGATGCGTGCGAGAGGTGCCATGTAGATGTTGAATAGCGTCGGGCTGAGGGAGGATCCTTGCGGGACACCGCAGACGGTCTTTCATTCCGCCTGTTAGCGGCACAAAACTGGAATAAGCTACCGCTTGGACTAAGGTTGGAGCAATCAGAGACCAGGTTTAGGAGCCTTCTGAAAACTCATCTGTTTTCTCAATAGCCTCCCCTTGACAGCGAACATATGATTCCTTCTACTGCCTTGCTTCAAACTCTTCTCCACAGCGCGGGGACACGCCGTATGGCGTAACCAGGCGCTTTATAAGCCCCTTTATTATTATTATTATTTATTATTTCTGATCCGGGAGTGGAACGGGGCGAGGCGGACTCTTTGGGTTCTATCTAAGAGGAAGGAGGAGGTCCAGTCCAGGGCCTTGTCTCTGATCCCAGAGTAGTAGAGACCTGTGTGCAGTGTCTGGTGCTAGACGGTGTCGAAGGCGGCAGAGAGGTCCAGGAGGATGAGGGCTGCTGTCTCACCATTATCGAGTTGGGTTCTGATGTCGTTTGTGGCGGCGATGAGGGTGGTCTGGTGCTGTGGTTCTTGTGGAAGCCTGACTGGGAGGGGTCGAGGATGCTGATGTTTTCCAGGTAGCGGGTGAGTTGGGTGTTGTCTGTCTTCTCGATGACCTTAGCTGGGAATGGAAGCAGCGAGATGGGCCGAAAGTTCTTGAGGTTGCTCGGGTCCGCCTTGGGTTTTTTCAGTAGGGCGTTAATCTCGGCGTGCTTCCAGCTCTCAGGGAAGGTCGCAGTCTCGAAGGAGAGGTTGATGATGTTACGCAGGTGGGGTTCGATGGAGCTGTTGGCTTTGTTGACGATGTGGTGGCGAAGAGTGTTGGATGGGACGCCTGAGTGGATGGTGTTCATGGTCTTGATAGTGTCCTCAGTGTTCACGTTGGTCCATGTGGCGAGGAGGTCATGGTCGGCTGGGTTTGGTGGGTACGGTGTGGTGGGGTCAGCAGGGATTATCCGAGGGTTGAAGCTGTGGTGTGTGTCGGTGATCTTGCTGTGGAAGAAGGTAGCGAGGGCGTCACACAGGATTTGTGAAGGCAGGATGTCGTTGGTGCAGGAGCTGGGGTTTGAGAGTTCCTTCACGATGTTGAAGAGCTCCTTGCTGTTGTATGCGTTGTTGTCGAGACGGTCTTGAAGGAGGTCTTCTTGGTGGTGATGGTTGCGGATGGCATCTTTGTGGGCTGCGCGGCTGTCGGGCGTCTTCTCATTGTGGCAGATGTTTTCCAGTCTCCGACAGGTGCGCATGGAGGCTAGGAGTTCCGGGGTGAACCAGCTGACTCTCTAGCTGGTGTCTCTGTTGGTGTGCTGTCTCAATGGGGCTAAGGTGTTGGCGCAGTCTTCCATCCAGAGTCTGCGGGTGCGGGCCCCTCATCGGGGTCGGTGGGGTTGGTCGGTGGCTTGAGTGCGAGGTGTGTTTGTAGTAATTGCACATTGCACATAATTGCATGCACCCAGCAAGTACAAGAGAAGCGTGGCTTACTGGTTAGAAGCGGCAGACCCTGAAGCAGAGATAGTAATAAACATCAACCTTGTAGAAAAACATTTTGGATCAAAAAGCTAACCATTTACAACCACATAGCTCAAAATAAAAACTAGAATTATGTTGTTTTCTATAGACTGCAAAATGAGAGCTACAGTCGAGATAAATAACAGAAAGAAAGTTTTAAGATTGATGAAGACTAAATTAGAAACTAAACTTAGACTTTTCTGAGAATGAAAAAGGAGGAAATTGTAGTACAAAACAACAGTAAATGCTATAGTCTCCATTTACATTTTGTGCTGAACTAACACACTCTAATACCAGATCCTATTTCTCAGCTTCCCCGTTAGCTTATACTTGGTAGAACATACATACTCTGGGTTCAATTACGGGTCTGGCGAGCCCACTGTCCCCCAGACTTGTGGGTGTGCGATGGTGGCAGTCTTCCAACCGCCCTATTACAATTAGGACGTTCGGCCCACCATTAATCTGCCACAGCTGCCAGGGAACTGCCGTTCTCTGGCGGTAGTGCAGCGGTGTAGAGGCAGCATTAAGCTTGTCAAGACTGCCGCAGTCCAGCTAAGCATATTACAAGGTTCCTCTCCGCCACGGTTTTCATTGAGGTTCCTCCTCCATGAAAACCGTGGCTGGGAGGAAAGAAAGTGGGCCCTACAGGGTCCCCTGTTGCCTCTGGGCCATGGGGTCTATGCAGGGGGGCACTACATGTGTCCCTCTGTGTGCATGTACCCCAGTTTATGAATGGCATGGACTTTACAGTCCATGCCGTGCAGTAACTGATTTTGGTTTTCCCATTGTGGTGCCCATTTTCTGAGGCACTGCTGAAACACGACACGAGCAACACTAGTAATCTGGTGGACAGCCCAACCACGGGTTTGGCAGTGCGTTGGCAGGGCAGACCCGGTGGCACACCGCCAAACTCGTAATTAGACCCTCTGTGTATTCGAATTAATAATATCTTAGACAATCCTTTTCTTAGAAGCACATATTCAAATATTTAATTTCAACCCACAGTACATGAAGTTCATGTACCACATACCCATGGGCTTTAATAGGTAGCCAGTTTCTGAATTTTGTAAGTCTATTATCTTCAAAGATACCAAGAAAAAAGGAATTTGTTATTTTTTATATTAGGGGCATGTCTGAGGGCAATTATTATGATTTTGTCTAAACTTAGATCTAACGTTTGTGTTCTCTGTCAAAGCTGCTCATTGTTTACACATGCTCGTACATTGATTTTCAGCCTAAGAAATAAACTTGGTGACTTTTCTTTCCTGATAATTAGATCTTACTCCAACATCACGTGTGTGTTAAGTGCTTGCTTGTTGTTCATTACTTTGTTAACTCTTTTGCTGCTAGGCCTTTTCCTCCCCCGGTGCTAAGCTGTTTTTGGCTATTTGGGGTCGTTAGCTTTTAGGCCGCCCGTAACTTTTTGTCCACATAAGGTATCCTTGCCAAGTTTGCGTCCTTTTTTCCCAACATCCTGGAGATTCTAAAGGTACCTAGGGTTTGTAGATTCCCCTGGAGGGGACAGAGAAAATAACCAAAATACAGCTAAATTTGTTTTTTTGGGGGAAAAATGCTGCAGAAGAAAGTGTCTGTATTTTACTGCAAATGGCATCAACAAAGGGTTTCTGGTACTAAAATCACATCTTCTTAGCTTTCAGGAACAGGTAGACTTGAATCAGAAAAACCACATTTTCAGCACAGTTTTGACATTTTACAGGTACATGGTCCATTTTTGTGCTTTCAACCTCCTTCCAGTTAGTGGTAGAAGTGGGTGTGAAACCCATGGTGGAGCCCAGAAAGCTATACATTTCCTGAAAAGTAGACTGAATTCTGAATTCAGCAACGGTTCATATGTGTAGATCCTTCAAGATTTATATATTTATATAAAATATATAATATATAATAAAGATGAAGAAAACAACCATTTGTGTCTACGTATTCATCTGTAACGTCTTTCAACTATGGCATATTTTTTAAAGCAATATACAGTTGAGGGATATATAGGGCTTGTAGGTTCTCCAAGTACCCAGAGCCAGTAAGTGAGAAGCACCTTCAGTGTTTTTTCACTGTGTACTGGGTATACCGCAAAACATTTGTTAAAATATAAACAGTGAAAAATAGGTATCAAGGAAACCTATGTATTTCCGAAATGGGCACAAGATATGGAGCTTATTCAAATTACTCAAAATGCTGATTTTTGGAGGCCTGTTGAGGATGGAGCCCAGGGCGGGAGCACCCGCCCCTGGGCTGGTCATAGCTTCTGAACCCTGCATTCAGGGGAGGCCTCCCCGGGCTTACTGGACCCCATCTCGCACACTTGGACACACAGCGGACTACAAGACGGGGTCTCCCACCCCAGGGCCCTCCAGAGCCATGGCCCGGGGCCTGGTCTGTGCTTCTGAGTCCAGCCAAGCAGAGGAAGCCTCTTCTGGACTGTGGGACCCCGTCCCAGGCCCCTTGCAACATGGCAGGCAGGAGGACGGAGCCCTGGATAAAGGCTCCCACCCCATGGCCTGCACGGGCCCCAGGGCCTTGTTCAGATCCTCTGAACATGGACAAGCAGGGACAGCATCTACTTTATGACACTGGAGGCTGAGGAAGGGAGCTCAGGGCCCTGGTGGTCTCGCAGACCCATGCCTCCCAGCTCCCTGACCATGTAAATCCCCATCCTGTTCGCTCTGTGCCTTAAAAGCCCTGACCGGGGCCACAGTCTGGTGTTTCCAACCAAGCAGCCCACAGTCACCGAATAGGCCCAACTATGTCCGATCAACGAGAGTCCGGCCTGGACCATCCCTGGCAAGGCCTCCTCGTCTGTGACCTTGGAGACCATTACCCACCACTGCACATTTCGAGGGCCGGTGCATGCAGCCTAGGCCCTGCCCGAGCTCTGATAGTGGGCGCAACCATGAACTCCCTCCCTACTGGAGAAGGTGGGAAAGGGCACCCGGGCTTGCCGCTTCCCCTTTGCCAGTCCCCGCTTATTCTTAGAAGAACAGTAAGCCTTGCATCCGGCCTGTGGACGTTACCTCCTGAACGGCACAATACATCATTGATGGCAGCTCCCATTCAAGACCAGGCTCAAGCATCTGCTGAGGGCTTTTTGGAGCTCTCCTGGGCTTGTGTTCCAGCTTGTCGCCCCAGGGACTGGACCTTCATGCAGGGCTGGTCTCTACTCTTTACCCCAAACCCGGTTGGGGCACAAGAGAGTCCTCCTCGGTCAGCAACGACCCTGCCCTGGCTAGTGAACGTCACCACTATACCGTGGGCTCAGGGTGCTGCCTTGGGTGTGTCTTCCTGGAAGGTGGGCCTGGGCAGCCAAGGAGGGTTAAGCCAAGCCCATTCCACGCCCTTTCCTCACGGGTTTGCACAGGAAGCCCATTTTACATGACTATTAGGACCCCGTAGCGGAAACAAAAGTCATAGTTAGGTCAGCAGGCTGGCCCACTGGCCATCTGGTTGGCCAACCCACCAGGCCATCTGGTCAGCTAGCCCAGATGGCCCGAGTTGACCCAGTGACCAGATGGCCTTAGATGACCCGATCAACCCAGTCCCCGGACCCCAGACTCAGAGCAGTCCACCGACGACAAGAGTTGCTGTGCACTCTGAGGTCAGCTCCAACTATCTGGTCATTCTGCTGAACTTCAAAGGATAGTGAACCTGACCCTACACCTGGCAGCAAAGGGCAGCAGGGGAAGGCCCCCGTGATGGGTGACACTTGGTGGAGGCCTGCAACCCCTCCATGTACCTCCTGCCGGCCTGGCAGCAGAGGGACCCCCGGGGGCAGGTACCCATGGATAGAGAAAAAAAGTTTAGCTCAGAGGATGACTTTCAATAGATAGCCGCAAGGTAGCTGCTCTGCTACTTACAAAACCCTGAACCAGAATGAGGTGGTCTACGAATGTTTTAGCATGAGTTGCCGCAAAAACATGGGATGCGAGTATGGAGGTGACTCCCTTCTGTCTATGCTTCCCATCCCAAAACAAGCAGTTCTACACACAAGAGGCCCGCTATCCAAAGCCAACCGAAGCTCTATGGCACTGTGGTATAGTAGCAATTTAGGGGGGGTTCTGACTTTTATGTGTTCAGTCATAATCCCACAGTTTTTAGCTTTGCCCCATTGTCTTCTCAGCCAAGCACATACAACAAACCCCTGCAGCATCAAGACCCCCCAATAGGGCGGCAGCCCGAGCCATTCCAGTGAGCTAGGGGTTACCCCAACACCTGACCTGGTCAGAGGCGCCAGAAGGGGAGAGCTGGGTTGGTTCCCCAATCCCGCTTGCCCCTGCCGAGAGGAGCCGGAGGTCCACTCACAGCCCTGGTTCCTTCTCATCCAGGCTGCCTACCACAGAAGAAGGGCCTCTTCTCGGTCGCAAACCACCCCAGGGGCTGCACGGCCTTTGGGGATGGTCGTGCTGGCTGAATATGGGTTCCATCTCAGGAGGGTTTTGCGTGCTGCTCTCGGAGGGCTGGGGCCACCACCACTCCCATGCATACAGACCGGGTGGAGGAGCCTGCTCCACGACCCGTCCTTGCCCAAGCACCTCAGATGCCTCAGACTGCTCCACCAGCCAGTGCTCATGATGCGAGGGCTGCGTCCTGTGCTTACGGTGTATTTCCCGTCTGGGAGGTAGACAAGGGTTTTAGGATGGCATCGTCAGTCGTTTGGGCCACTCTGCCATTAATGATATTTCCACAGGTTCACATACAGAAACCTTGTTATGACTAGAAAGTCAAGTTTGATTGTCTTCTCAGCGCTCTGCCAGGACTATTGCCGACCCGGGCGAGGCCGATCTGAGGACCTCAGTAAACCATCCAATCGATAGTAGTGATGGGCGGTGTGTACAAAGGGCAGAGACTTAATCAACGTAAGCTTATGACCCGCACTTACTGGGAATTCCTTGTTCATGGAAATTAATTGCAATCCCTAATCCATATCATAATGGGGGTCAGCGGGTTGCCCACACCTGTCGGCAAAAGGAAGACACATGCTGATCCATTCAGTATAGTGGCGTGCAGCCCTGGCATCACAGACCATGTTATTGCTGGATCTCATGTGGCTAAATGCCAACCACTGGGGGTGGCATAACTAGTTAAAATGGAGGAGTCTCCTTTGTTATTGGAATTAACCAGACAAATCACTCCACTAACTTAGAAATACCATGCACCACTACCCACAGAACCAAGAAAGAGCTATCAGTCTTTCAATGCTTTCCGTGTCTGGGACAGGTGAGGTTTACCATGTTGAGTCATAATAAGCCACAGGCTCCACTATGGGTTTTGCCCTTCCATCAATTTCTTTAAGTTTCAGGTTTGCAACCATACTCCCCACCCAGCATCCAAAAACTTTGGTTTTCCAGAAGCTGCATGGTGGGTCATGGGATTACGCAGCTGGATCACTAGTCAGCATCGTTTATAGTAGGAACTACAACAGTATTTCACCACTAGCGGCACAATACTCCTGCCCCCGGCTGTTCCTCTTAATCATGGCCCAGGTTTTGTTTAGAAAACCAACAAAATAGAACCACAGTCCTATTCCAATATTCCTAGCTAAAGTTTTCAGGCGACCGGAATGCTTTGAACACTCAATTTTTTCACAGTAAACTCTTCGGACCACCAGGACACTCAGTCAAGAGCATCAAAGGGGTGCTGATAATCCACCGGACCTCCAGGAGCCCTGCCTGTGCTTGAGAAAGCAAATGCGCCCTTATCGGAACTTCCGGGGCAGCCCAGCCATCTGGTTGCCCCATTGGATAAAACAGAGTGTGACCAGATGTCCTGGCTCGGGGAACAAAAAGGCTTCCGCTTGTCCTTGGAGGGTACGGGGAACCTGAGCCTCTGGTGTTCAGTGTGATTATTACGATTTTGTGGTGCTAGTAAATGTTTGACATGTAGTATGAAATGTTTTTCAAGTAGTATGATTTACGCACCCTGATCTGAGTACCCCTAAAGGTGGTTTTATGATGATGAGGTTGTCTTGCATATTTTGGTTATGCTAGTGAGATTTTGTTCCACCCAGTGCTCTATGCCCCTAATGTTAGTGATGGTTCTCAGGAGATTCGGGTCAAATATTAGTCTGTACGATGCGGTTGGTGCCGAATGTGATTTTTGCTTCAGGCTGATGCTAAGTACAAGGATCACCAGTGGATACCGGGTGTTCGTTTATGATCTGTTTTACTTTCACAAAATTTGCTTTGTGATGGTTCTGACAGTGGTCCAGTTGGCCCTGTCATATGTAAACAACTCCCTTTGTAAATATCATCTAGTGCCAGGGGCATCATGTATACTTAGATGAAGGGACCAACAAATACCAGCTGAACCACAGAGACTTCCAAGCCCCCATCTTTTTCTGCTTGCGATCTGTGCCTAATCACTTCACCTCCTGGACGGCACATTAGTTCAGCTATCTTCACTCGACGTCTGGAATATGTGTCCCCTCTACGTCCTTTTACTTCTCCTCACCACAGCTTTCCCAGTAACACCCTTCTCTTATCCCCCCACCCTCCTCCTCCTCTTTTTCCCAATATGGCCACCACTCGAGTTAAGGCTGGAATTAACTGCTACAAAATCATTTTTCCTCCTGACCAGACAAAAGCTTCAGTAAAACGATTGAAGCATAACACTATTGAACGTTTCCCTGAATCCCTTTTTGTTGATCAATTCTACAATGGTCGGTTTGGGAGGCTCAAAAACGATCTCATTTTCTTCACTTACAACACCCCCTCTTGGACCACCACCTTATATAATTCCCTTAATCTCACTTCCTCCTCCTCTATCCCTCATGGGAAGCAACTATAAATGTCCCCATCTTCGTGTTTGAACGGCTCCCTTACTATCTTGCTCTATAAAAATGGTACTGTCATGATCCAAGGCCAAGACACCTGGTTCTCTCTCTTTGGCCACCTCTTCCCCTCCCTACTCCCCTCTTCTGCGACCGGGTCGTCCCCTGACTCTCCATCTAGCTCCACCCATTTCTCCCTTTCTCCTCCCCTGACCCCTCCACACTCGAATAGGCTGCACTCCTGAGAAGCACAGGTCGGCCATCAACCCTCCCCCTCTCCTGTGCCTTCCTCTTACATTCCTCCCCTACCTTTGTCACTTCAGCTTTACCTCTAGCTAATTTGCTCCTTGTCCAATCTGCACCGTCCCGGCACTCCAATCGCTTCTCCTGCCACCTATTCCTACCTGCCACCCCCTTTTTTAGTCCACCGCTCTTCCAACCTTCTTCCCCAGTTAACTTTCTTTATGCTCCCCTTATTCCTCCCTCTCCCCCTATTATTTACCCCCCCTCCCGTCGCTATTTACCCCGATTTTTCCACAAACCCATTGCATCTTTCTCCTTCCACCCACACCTTCAGCAATGCTATGCTACCCTCTCTCCCTCCTTGGTAACCCTTTCCATTTCCCTCCCTCGGGCCCAGCAGAACCATTTCCTTTATTCAACTTCCCTTTTCTCCCACCCCCCTCACACAGTCCTCCCCTATCCTTCTAACCCACCGATTTGAGCCGCACCCATCTCCCCCTAAATTTGTCCCTAATTCTTTTCCCTCTTGCAACCCCAACAAAGACAACCCGCTCTGCACCTCTGATACACCAACTCCCGCTCTCAATCGCCACTTATCCCCACCTATGAACCCTAGATCCCAACTCTCCACCTGTCCTCCTCCTGTCCTGTCTTCACCCCCAATTCCATCCCCTCCTGTTTCCATCGAGCCACACAACCTTCCTTGCTCTGCCCTACTCTATCTGGAAATTAACCTAGGCTCTCTCATCCCCTCCATCTCCCAGCTTATGGCTACCATTTCACTTTTGAGCTCCAAGATCTCCACTTTTCCTTACACCGCTACTCCTTTGGAAAATGCTCACCTTCTCACGAGATGCACCTACCCCACCACCCCAGTATAGCCAAGCATAACCAGTCGTTTACAACCATTGTTAATCCACACAAGCCCTTGAACGCCACCCATCCTCAACCTGCTTCTCCGAGTAACCCAACTATCTACACTATTCGGACCATTTCTTCTGTCAGAGCCAAGCATCCACCTAAACCCGCCTGTGCACCCCCATCTAAGTACAATATCCCTATCACTCTTCATAGCCCAGGTGCCCCAGTCAACAAAACAGTCTTGACAGAGCTGCGCTGTCTGCTCCACAACTGCAAGAAAACACAAACTTGAAATCTCCGAAACCATCACCTTTTACAATATTGACATGCTCTTCCTCACAGAGATCTGGTTCAACGACACCTCTCACTCCATGTTTGACCTCCTATTACCCACAGGCTATTCGAGTTTTAGAAATGACAGAACTGAAAAAGTTGGGGGAGGAGTTGCAGTCTTCTTTAGAAACTCCGTTCAACTTAAGGCTTTTCCTATCAGCTCTTTCCGCACTTTTGAATGCCTATCTCTTGAGCTTCAACTACACCACCGCTCACCCCTCAGATTCCATGCCGTTTACCGCCCGCCTGGCAGCGGCCCTGCATTTATGGAGGAAATCCCTGACTTCATCAGCGACCAATACTCACATAGTGACAATCAGACCTTCGTGGGTGACTTCAATATCCACTGGGGCTTACTGCAAGACTCGTCTGCGAATTTGCTGGCCACCTTCCTCTCTGCAAAATGATTTTATCCAACACTGCACAGAATCAACACACTCCAAGGGCTCAATCCTGGACCTTGTTATCTCTAAAGCAGGCATGCTTTCTATCGCTACCCCTATTCATGTAGACTGGTCTGACCACTTCCTCATCCCATTCTCTCTTCACCTTGCACACTCTACAGTCCTTGCAGTGGAAATCAATAACGTCGCTCCACTCCAAAGCAAAAAGAAAAGACCCATTCCCTCAGCACCTTGGTTCATCAAATCCCTCTATGAAGAAAGGAAGCACCTAAGACTCCTGGAGAAACAATGGTGGCAAGCACCCTCCACCGATAATTTGACCACGCTTCGTTCAGCAAGATCCAAGTACCACAAGCACATTTTCCTTGGGAAAGCGTCGCACTTCCAGAACCCTCCTTGATTCAGCCAAAAATAGACCCAAAAAACTATTTGATCTCATTAGGAATACTAACTGCTCTCCCCCAACCTCCAAGCTGGAGGATTCTACAAAGAAAGCAATTGATTTTGCTGTATTCTTTGACGAAAAAGTGAAATCACTGGTGGAGCAGTTTGCTTATCCTATCCCTCCAGAGGAGCGCAAATCACTGGCAGAACCTTGACCCCATCTCTGAAGATGCCCTCCTCAACAATTTCATTCACGAAACAAAGCCCTCCAACCATTCTCTTGACCCCATCCCTTGTGCCATTGCCATTGACTTCTATACCCATTCTCTTCCCTATTGGACCACTCTAGTCAACCTCTCCCTCTGTCAAGGATCCCTTCCTGTCCCCTTCAAAACTGGGCAGGTCACCCCTCTGCTTAAAAAACCCACTGCTGATGCGAATGACCTCAACAACTTCCACCCCATCACTAGCCTATCCTTTCTTGCGAAGATCACAGAAAGATGTGTAGCGAAACAACTCTCTCGTCATATCAAGGACAATGATCTTCTTGACAATTTTCAGTCTGGCTTCATCCAAAACTGCAGCACTGAAACAGCCCTGCTGCAAGTGATTGATGACGCGCTACGGATACTCGATTCAGGAGGGTCTTGTCTTCTAATTCTCCTTGACCTTTCTGCAGCCTTTGACATTGTCAATCACAACACTCTCCTCAACACTCTTCAACAGAGAATGGGCATGGAGGGCACTGTGCTTTAATGGTTTGCTTCCTTCCTCTCTGATAGATCCCAAATGATCAAAATATCAAATAGTCTTTCACCTCCTTCGGCGGTAGGTAAAGGTGTTCCTCAAGGCTCTATACTTGCACCCACACTGTTCAATCTCTATTTAGAACCACTGGGACATCTCCTAAGTAAATCCGGTGTCCACTATCATCTCTACGCAGACGACACTCAAATCTACCTCAAAGTTGCCTCCACTCACGATCTCTCCGTCCTAAGGTCTACTCTGGACTCCATTCAAAACTGGATGTCAACACATCAACTGATTCTGAATCTCTCCAAAACTGAATTCCTCCTCCTCTCCTCCTCACTCTCTCCGTCCCCGGTGCAATCATGGATGGATCAGTTGAATCTACTTAACAATAAACCCATCATTGTTGATAGCGCAAAATCCCTGGGTGTCACACTCGACAAAAAACTCAATCTAATCTCCCACATCAACTCGATTGCAAAGTCTGCTCGATACCAACTGTGCCTTCTTTGGGGAATTTGTCGCTTCTTCCCGGAGCAAGACCTTAAAACTCTTGTCCAATCGCTGGTCCACTCCAGACTGGACTACTGCAATTCTCTTCTCACTGGCCTCCCCAAATCCCACTTGTCCCCCCTTAAAGCTTTTCTCCATTCAGCAGCTCCCTTCATTTATGGGGCCAAAAGAAGCGACCACATCACACCCATGCTATCCACCCTCCACTGGCTTCCCATTGAGGCAAGATCTATCTACAAGACTGCCTGTATCACCCACAAAGCCTTACACTCCTCCTCTCCTTGCTACCTGGTGAATAAACTGAAACTCTCTGAAGGCTCTAGACCATCACGTAATGCCGAAAATTTACTGCTTGAACCTCCCACTTACAAGTAGGAAAGATCGATGGCCCAATCCTTTTCAGGCAACGCGTTGAGAATCTGGACCTCACTTCCGCCTCAGCTCCGGACCACCACCTCCTCCCAGGTCTTCAAAACTGACCTCAAAGTTCTCCTCCTTCAAATACACTTCCAAATGTAATTCACACTGTCTCTATTAGCTGAAGGAAGACCCTCCATTATAGAGAATCCTTTTCTCCATGACTATGGAAGTGCCTTCCCAGTGTGTTCTGCCAGCTATTGCAGTATTATCCTTCTATCTGTGTTTGGTACTCGTTTGTAACATGCACACAATACTTTTCTCTTGTAACACACTGTTTGCTACCTCTTACATTTTGTTTGCTTTAGATACTTGCACAAGTGCCACCATTGCTTACGTAACGTTTGTTCTTTTGCTTGAGTGTCTGCCATTTATTGCAGTATTATACCTCTACTTGTACTTTGTACGCTGTTGTAACCTGCACACATGTCACTTTTTCCTCCTGAAATGCACCGTTTGCTACCTCTTGTCTTTTGTTTGCTCACAATTGTCATTTTTACCTCATCTAACTTAAAGTTTGCTTTTGTAATTTGTTCACTTGTAATGTTCTTCTCATGTATCAGTTCTGCTCCTAGTGTGAAGCGCCCTGACATATTCCGGTAAAGTCTGCGCTATATAAAAATGCATTAAATAAATAAATAAATAAATAAATAAATAAAATAAGAGCCCAAGCTGGGCCTCAGGCATGAGGCTATGAGGGGGGGCCTGAGGGAGCTCTGACACACAGCCAGCAGGCACCTTAACACGCAGGCGAAGCAGGGGAGGCCTCCCCGGACCCGATTGAACCCTGTCCCGGGCTCTTGATAGCAGGCCGGAGGACAGAACCCAGGGCAGGAGTATCTGCCCCATGGCCTGGCGGGGCCTGGGGGCCCAGTTGGAGCTCCTGGACACGGCCACGCAAGATAAGTCACATCGGGCCCGCAGGTGCCAGTCCTAGGTGCTTTGGGTCAAAGCTTCTGATCCCCGCCAAGCAGGAGAAGACTCCCTGGGTCTGATTGACCCTCATCCCAGGACCTCGGCACATCGGAAGCCTGGAACACATATTCCAGGGTCGTAATGCCTGGGGCTCAGCCAGGCCTCAGGCCCGTTCAGAGCTCCAGGACCCGGCCACACAGAGAAGGCCTCCATGGGCCTACGGGATCCTTTTCCCGGGAGCTTAGCTATGCGTTGGGCCCTAGGATAGAGCCCAGCATAGGGGCTCACATCCCAGAGGCCTCGAGGGGAGTCTTCCACAGTATGGCTGGCTGGAGGGCGGTGCCCATGAAGGAGGCACCAACCCGAGAGCCCGCTGGTGGCCCAATCAGGGCTGCTGAGCCTGGCCAAGCAGAGGAAGCCTTTCCGGTCCTGGACAATTGGTAATAACACTTGTGCTCCCCTAGATTTTGGACCATAGCTCAGCCGGCATCTAGGGAAACCTAGTCAACCTGTACATTCTTTAAAGCTAAATACCTAGGCCCTTATTTATGAGGTCTTGCGTCAGTTTAGCGCCGCCGGTGCGTCACTTTTTGTGACGCACCAGCGGCGTAAAATATGCGCCTTATTGCGCCATATTTAAAAAGTGACGCATCTATGTAGATGCGTCACTTTTTAAACCCCTGCGCCACATTATTTCCTGCGTCAGGTATAATGTATGCAGAGGGGCGTTCCACCGCAAAAAGCCTCGTAATAGTGACGCAGTGAAATCTATGAGATTTCACTGCGTCACTTTTAGGATGCTGTTGCGTCAAAATCTTGCGCCTGCCTCACAGCAGGCGTAAGACTGACGCAAGCCCTTTCACATGGGGCTTTCCCCATGTGAAAGGACGCATTGCTGGAGTTGCGTCACTTTTGTGACACACTCCAGCAATGCGTCACTTTTGCGCTTACAGATACGTCAGAAATACTGACGTATCTGTAAGTCCTTGCGACATGTGCGTCATACATTAAATATGACGCATCATTGGTGTCGCAAGGAGTGCGCACTGAGAAGTGACGCATCGCTGTTTTCACGCAGCGATGCATCACTTTTCATAAATGAGGCCCCTAGGGCTATCCAGAGTGGACTGATTTGCGTGGCTGTCACCACGTTTTATTGCCCAGATTCCCTTGCAAACCTTAAACCGTGACAACAAAAATAAATTCCTCACATTTCTGTGATGGAAAGTTCTGAACACTGTAGGGAGCCACAAACTTCCTTTCACCCAGCATTCCCCCAGGTCTCCTGATAAAAATGGTACCTCACTTGTGTGGGTAGACCTAGTGCTCGTGACAGGAAATGGCCCAAAACACAACATGGACGCAGCTCATTTTTAAACCAAAAAGAATGTTTTTTCCAATGAGCCGATCGGCTCATTTCATTTTCACTTTCTTTTTTTAAATTTTTTTTTGGGGAAAACCTTTATTTGCCGAAAAAAGTACACCGCTATTCAGCCATACATCCCGGAGGCCAGGCAGCATTCTATCAATACTCAGAATCGTGCACAAAACATTACACAGGAATAGTCAGGTTTAATTTTCAAAGAAGATATCATGGAACAATAAATAAACCAAATACCAAAAGAAAGGAGAAAAGGAAGAGAAACGAGAAAGGAAAGGAACAAGAAAGAAGAGACTAGGCTGAGGAGAAGCAACGTTTTCTGGGCACGTATCACTGGGAGTGATCGGGGGTACACACCCTATCTTCGAAACAATCCAATGAGTGACAGCATCGCAGATGCGGAGTAACAGAACAAGATAACAAGTATGGAACCACTGGAAGGGGGACTCTACGGAGACAGACGGGCTTCGGGCGTTGCCGCCTCAGGGGGAACACAGATGTCTCCTCGATACGAGTTCCACGCTCCCCACACAGACCCCCACATCCTGGGCTTGCCCTGGGCCACATACACAGTTTTCTCGCGGAGCATACACCAATCCATGTTGGTTTGCCACAGTCCGATCGTGGGGGGAGCAGGCGCTCCCCACCTCTGGGCAATGTCTCTCTTGGCTATCATGTTGCCCAGGGTGACCCAGCGGGTTTGGGCAACATTGTAATCATTCGGGCCCCAGATGTTGAGAAGACCGCGTCGGGCCTCCGCAGGCAAGGTCACACCAGTCACATCTCTCATCACCTCATGCACCCGATTCCAAAATCGAGCCACCCCAGGACATTCCCAAATCATGTGCATGAAAGTCGCAAGCATGCCACATCCTCTCCGGCACATTCCATCCTGTGAAAGCCCCATGTGTATGAGCCTAGAGCCCGTGACATAGACCCTGTGGAGAATCTTCAGTTGAACGAGTCGAAGCCTTGCCGAGATGGCCACCTCCCTAGGGGAAGAAACCGCTGACTGCCACTCTTCATCATCCACCTCAATCCCATCATTCACCCAAAGCTCTCTCAGTTTCATCAGCAAGTCAGTCCGCACATTGATAAGTTTCTTATAAGTCAGGGAGATGGCACTATCTGGCATGTGTCCGTCCAGCACTCTATCCTCCAGTGGAGACGATTCAGGTACTGCCTCCCCCACCGTTATACAGGACGAGAGAGCGTGGCGGAGTTGAGCATACCGGAAGTATTCCGACGCGCCCAGTTGGAATTCGGCCTGTAGTGCCTCAAAGGACTTAACCTCCCCTCTAGCCATGACATCTCCCACCTTCGATATCCCAATAACATCCCACCTGTCAAATCCTTTGGTATGCCACAGTTTCCCTAACAGGTCGGAGTCATATAGCGGAGTGGCCATGGTGAGCCTGCCCTGCCAGCCCAGAGTTCTGGTAACCGCCCTCCACAGCCGTACTGCCGTCTTGGTGGGCCCCGTCAACTTCCGATCCAGAGACCTCGAATACAACGCCCTATAATAGTTCCCATCATTCATAAGCCACCGGTCCATGGCATAGCCAGGACCGACTGCCGGGCCATAGAGGCCGTGATTGACCGCTGCAAGCTGGGACGCCCAATAGTAACGGCGCATGTCGGGTAAGGCGATGCCGCCATCGTACCACGGTATGGTCAATTTCGTCAGGGAAATCCGTGGCCTACCATCCCACAGCAGGGTACGCTGCAAGTTCTCAATCTCCCCAAAGTATTTAGCGGGCACCGGATCCTGAGTGTTCTGCAGCGCGTAGAGGAACCGCGGCAAAGACATCATTTTAAACAATGCCGCCCGGCCCAGTAAGGAAATCGGTAACTTCTTCCAACCCTCCACATCTCGACGCAGCCTCACCAAAGGAGGAAGCAAATTGTGTGTGTAACGTGCCCGGGGATCCTTCGATACATAGATACCCAGATACTTGAAGCCCTGTTGGGCAACTTGTATTGTACAGCCGCGGGGAAGGCGCGGAGTGTCACCACACAACGTGTAGAGAGAGGATTTGAACCAATTAATAACCAGGCCCGAGTAGCCACCAAAAGTGCCCAGCAGGTCAAACACCACTATAAGGGAACGGCATGGGGAGGTGAGATACAAGAGGATGTCGTCGGCATATAGCGACACCCGATCCTCGAATCCCGGTGACCACGTAATCCCTGCGACGTCCGGATGAACCCGGATCCACGCCGCCAACGGTTCAAGCGCCAACGCGAATAGGAGAGGTGACAGTGGGCACCCCTGTCTGGTGCCTCTGCGTAACGCGAAGGAAGCAGACACTCGGCCATTCACAGTCACATTAGCTAACGGAGCTGAGTAGAGGAGCCGGACCCAGCCGATGTAATCGGGCCCGAACCCAAACTTGGCAAGCACGGCCCACAGGTAGTTCCACTCCAGAGAGTCGAAAGCCATGGTGGCGTCGAGCGAAGCGAGCACCGTCGGTTCAGTAAGCAGCTGCGCCCGCGCCATGACCGCGTGGAGCCTGCGAAGATTGAGGGCCGTGTTGCAGTGCGGTATGAATCCGGATTGGTCCGGATGAACCAGATCCGAAATCACCCCCACCAGACGATTAGCTAGTAGTTTCGCCAGAATTTTGGGCTCGGCGTTAAGCAAGGAGATGGGCCTGTAGGAGCGGCATAGATCACGCGGCTTCCCCTCCTTGTGTATGACCACTATGGTGGCAAGTCGTTGGTCAAGCGGGAGTTCACCAACCTCGCGGGCTTCAAGGAACATGTCTAGTAGGGGCGCGGCCACTGTATCGGCCTTAAGCTTGTACAATTCCACAGGAACGCCGTTGGGCCCCGGCGCCTTGCCGGAGCGCAACGACCGGATCGCCAGCGCCACCTCATCGACCGCAATATCCCAGTCCATGTCGTCCCGCTCGACATCCGATAAACAGGGAAGCTCGATGCCCTCCAAAAAGGAGGTCGAAGCAGATTCCGGCAGGACTGCCACTGACGTATAAACCGCCTCAAAATATTCCGCAAACGACCCAGCAATAGCGGCCGGGTCCGTCACGACCAGGTCGTCCTCGCCCAGTATCTCTGGAACCACTCGAGAGGCAAGTTCTCTCCTGTCCAGCCACACCAGAAGTTTGCCGGCCTTATCCCCAGAGTCATATATCCTGCCTTGCTGTTCCCTGCTCACCGCCTTCGCCGCGTCAGTGGCAATGGCCCTAAGTTCCGCTTGTTTCAGGGAAAGAGCATGGAGCAGGTCCGGAGTCGGCCCCAAGGCCAACTGGGAATTCAAATCAAGAACATCAGACTCCAACCGTACCAAGTCCTCATCACGTCGCCTACGCGCTTCCGCAATCAAGGAGAAGGCCTCGCCGCGGAGCACGGTTTTAAAGGCCTCCCAAAGGGAGACGGCCGAGTCAACAGAGCCGGAGTTCTCGACGAAGTACCTCTCTATAGACTTCGCCAGGAGGTCCCGTGTCTTAGGATTACGAAAGTACCACGGATTGATAGGGGCAACCCTCGATGTCGCGATAATGTGAAAGTCAAACGATACCCAAACCGGGGAGTGATCCGAGATGCCCCTGGCCAGCAGGCGAGCAGTGGAGACCGACTGTGCCTGGGCTGCAGGGGATAGGACATAGTCGATACGGGAGAGGCTACCGTGGGCACCCGAGTGGAAAGTATACTGACGCAGGGCTGGGTGCAATAGGCGCCAGAAATCAATCAGCCCCATGGAGCCAATAAAGTCCGGGAGCCAAGACTGCGAAGTACGTAGGTCTCTGGATGGGAAGCGATCTAGGTCCCCTGATACCACTGAGTTAAAGTCACCCCCCAGGATCAACAAGCCATCAGGGAGATTCAAAATGGCACTACCCAGGTCCTGAAAAGTAGTCGTCTGCAGCCCCGGGGGGATGTAGACCGAAACCAAAACCAGGGTGCCCCCCTCCCATCTACCCACCACCGCCACATATCGGCCTCTCTCGTCAACAAGGGTAGACTCCACCTCCAGCGGAAGGGACATGCGCACCATGATACCCACCCCCCTGGAGCCCGTGGAGAACCCCGAATGAGCCACCATCTTAAACCCTCTCCTGTTCAATGCCTTACACGTATTTCCTACAAGATGGGTTTCCTGCAGGAGAACAACATCTGGAGAACAACGTTTAAGCATTTGTAACACAACACCCCGTTTTATTCGATCCCCCAACCCGTTCACGTTCCAACTCAGCAAGTTCAGCGATTTACCCCCCATCATCAAGGACGCTCCACCACATCAACCCCACCCGGAATGGTGCTCGCAAAGCAAATACATCAGAACAGTGAGACCCCAGCCAGAACAAAGGAAGAAAGAATAGAGAGAATAGAAAAAACACACCCCAACTACCCCCCACCCTGCACCCCTGCATTAGACTAATAGCCACCCCAACTAGCAGTGTGCCTGTCGCCCCTTAAACTAACCTACAAGAAGCCCCTTAGAGGAGAAAGGAGGCATCCTATCCCCCCCGTCACCCTCCATATGACTAACAGAGATATCAGAAGCAAATGCAGCAGTTTCTAGAGTCGGCGCCACTCGCAGCAACCCCCCCCAGAGAAAGTCAGAAGTCCATTCGTTCATTCCTGGGAACCTGGCCCTCCAGTAGCCTCCTCCGTCTGATCACCCGGGTCGGTCCGTTGTTGGGACAGGGTATCCAGCCAGTCCCCTGCCGCATCCGGAAGGTCGAAAAACAAAGTTCGATGACCGTGTTCAATTCGAAGTTTAGCAGGATAGAGCATAGAGTAGCGCATCCCCAACTCTCTAAGTCTCCTCTTTACCCCAGCGAAACTCTGGCGACGTTTCTGAACTGCTTGAGTAAAGTCAGGAAAAAAGTTTACGTCCGAGTTCTGAAAGCGCAGCGGGCCAGCGGTCCTCGATGCCTGTAAAATGGCGTCACGGTCCCTATAATTGAACAGTCTCGCAATGATGGGGCGAGGGGAAGCGCCCATCTTCGGTGGGCCGCCCGGTATTCTGTGGGCCCTTTCAACCGAAAAAAACTTGCTCAATCCACCCGGTGCTAGATTCTTGACCACTAGTTCTTCAACAAAGAGTTCAGCTGATTCCTCCTCGGCTTTCTCCGGCACTCCAGTGATGCGAACGTTCTGGCGTCGCGCCCGGCCCTCAAACTCATCCAGCCGGCGTGCCAGCAGCCCGTTAGCCACTTTCAGGTCGCGGACCTCGGTCTGCACATCAGACATATCATTGACCAAGCTCGATGTTTTAAGGTCCAGCGACTTCACCCGATCGTTCGTCTTACCAAGATCAGCTCTGATAAGATTCAGTTCAATTTTTAGGGTGTCCACCTTGCCGGACAGCGCTTCGTGGAGAGTGTGCATCTCAGTCTTCACCCCAGCAATCGCACCCATCACATCCCGAAGCGTGAAGTCAGGATCCTCGGGGGACTCGTCCCTTAACGGGTCCTTAGAGCGGCCCGCCAATCCCGGCGATCCCTTAGCATGGGAGAACCGTTCCGGAATAGTAGATTGGGACTGATTCGGCTTCCTACGAACTCTCGGAGGCTTGCCTTTGTCCGAGTCCCCCTTGCCCGCCATGTTGGCAAACCCGGGCAAAGTAGTCCAGAGGGGTGAAGAAAACGTCAGGCGCGCCAACAGTAGGCACGATGAGACACCGAAGGCCACCAAAGGAGGTTACAGCTTAGAGCGTAGAATCCAGTCACACCAGCCGGGTCAAGGAAGCCTAGGCAGACCGTCCCGTGGAGAGCCACCACTCGTATACCTCGACGTCTGCCAGTGACGCAGGCGGGCCACCAGAGTCACGACGAGCTAACTCGGTCCAGGAATGTCGGATTTTCGTTCTGGAAATGGGCGCCGCATCAGCCCCGGCTCAACAATTGATACCCACAACCGTGGGACAGGATGGGTGGCAGGATCTTTGCGGAGGATCGGGAGGTCTTCGGAGCTCCGAGCTCTCGTGGCCATCTTGGTTGCCCGCGAAGCTCCTCCCTTCATTTTCACTTTCAATGTAATGACATCAGCACGTCATGGGAGCCAATCGACATTACACTAAGAAAAAAAAAAATACCTCGGGCGGCAGGGGAAGTTCTTCCCCTGCTCCGGAGGCCGAAAGATAACAAAATAAATCCCTCTGCTGGAAACAACAGAGGGATTTCCTGGACGTGTGCAGGAGGCGGAACGGATCCGTCCTCACAGAATAAGTACTGATAAATAAAGAATATTGCAGCCCAATTCAGGCCTCATTATTTTTGTGATAACACCAAGTTATTGTGTTTAATTCAGTGTGCTTTATTATATTTAATTTGATTCATGGTATGTTTCTTTGATTGCTTTCTATGTAACTCTGTGGACTATATTCACTGATGCAATTTTCTTTCTTCGGAATGGTGTCAGAGCTACATGAGGAAGAAGTAAACATATATCTCCCTTCTCACTATGCTTATGTACTCAGTTATGTATTTTACCTACTGATTAGTTCGAACTGCACATTGAGTTGTATCTATGCAAAGCTGTCATGGTAAAGTCTAACTTTAATTTACAGTTTAAAAAATCACGTGTGACTGATGTTTTCCCCAAAAAGAGAAGGCATGCTCTATGGCTTTTCAAGTGTCATCATTTATTTTTATGATGGCATTTCTTTTATTTCTTAAAGATGTATTTTTTTATTTTTTTATTATTAGTGCTTTAAATACACAACATGGTAGCACTGCGCCAGCAGCTTGTACCACAGTGTTGGCAATCATAACTGCAAGCCTTGGAAAAGCAGAATCATTCATGAGGTATGACAGGAATACTGGACAGTTGCTTTCTGGGCGAATTCTAGCAATAGCAGTGAGGGAGGGAATAAACAAGAAAGTGAACAAGGGCAGGCAAATCTGAACAATTGCATTTAGGAAGACAGGCAGGAAATTGAGCGTCATAACAGCATTTATCATATTTAGGAAGCGAATGGTAAGGAGGCGTTACCGCTGGTTATCATACTGAAGAGATTTGGGAGGTTGGCAGTGGTGCAGGGTACAGCAATGCCAGAACACAAAAAGTGGGAAGAGCCCCATTTAAGGAAGGAGGGAGTCTTCCTCAGTAGCTGCCTGCAAGTAAAATAACAGGTTGTCCTATTTGGGAGAAATGGCGGGAAACATCCTTTACGACGCAACTTTTACCGCGCAGTGCCTTTACAACGCAGGTTTTTCAACGCAAGTCATTACAACGAATTGCTCTGGGGGGGCGCTGGAGGATAGGTAATAGTTTAAATTACTATCCAACACCTTCCCTACTATCCATGGGGTCTGGAGTTGGAATAGTAAATTAAACTATTCACTATCCAGCACCCCCCAATGCAAGTCGTTGTAACGACTTGCGTTGAAAAACCTGCGTTGTAAAGGCATGCGTGGGAAAAGCATGCGTTGTAACAACGTACATCCGAAATGGTGGTCCTTTCTATTTGAGGCACAAGTGATAAAATGGGCTACAAAAATGTGGTCTAACAGTCATGCATTGATGAATAGCAAAACACTATCTCTAATCTATGGTACACATAAAAACATTTACTTATGTATGTGATCAAGTGGTACAAATCATATTTAAGTATGAAGACACTTAATTTCGCTGCACTTTCTATTTGATTTCCAAAGCTTCGCACAATGAAACTCTGTACTAAACCTCAACCAGGGTTAAAGGTTTTCTAAACATAAGCCCCCAATCGACACGATATTAATGCCTATTGCTGATGGACTTGTACCCCCTCCCCCCCCTAAGATATTTGTAATAAATAACACTTGCAGAGTTCTCAGTCAAGTAGTAGCTTCAGAGCTTATAATATTCTCAGAGTTAACAACCCGAAAATCTTTAAAGTGTTATGTCACCATGTACTGAATCATTATAGTGATTTCACACACTTGAGTCTTCTGACACTCCAAGCTGGCCTCTGATTGGATAAGATGGCATCAATGTTTCAAGTACATACTTAACATCAGTTCTCTCCAAAGTACGATTTCTGCACTTAGACAAATTTCTAGCAATATCATGCTCAACTCAGATATCCAGAGAAGCACCTGCAGCTGGCTTCATCTGGCTAATCGAGATATAGAACACTGACCTTACTTTCTCTCCAGTTGTTTGCATTTCATAAACGCACTTGGCTCCAAAGTCATGGATGGCCTTAAGCATACTCTTTGTGCTGCTCTCAAACCTTGGGTGTCCCTTGATCCTTCAGTTGTGTATTTCAATCAACTCTCACTGTAGTTTGGGTATATTTCCTTTTAATACTATGGCTGAGTTTTGGCTGCTCCAGGGTCAAGAATATTGACAAGATGCATATTGAAGTTTCATGGAAGATCTTCTAACAGGGATGTGCAGGGCAGTCTGACCTGCATGTAATTGCACATTTGTAAAGCATAAACATACCACCCCCTAAGGGTATCAAGAAGCTGGGGCCCATCGGGGAGATTAACTGAGCAATTGCCCTGTGTCACATGGTGCCGAGCTGAGCTGCCGCTGCGGATTGAACCGTGAGCCCCATGCTTCCGAGTCGGACACTGCACCACACATCTCCCATGTGGATGAGTCTGACAATTGGTTGGAAGGTCTTGCATGAATGTCCAAAAGGTTATGCCCAATGTGCTCCTCAACTCCTTCATGAGCATCCAAGTATAAACAGGAGGGGGAACATCCAGCTTTTTAATGCCTTCCTGTAGGCCAGATGATATGTCCATTTCCTTAATGCATGTGTCAAGAGGTCAAAGCTTGGTCTTCAATTGAAAGTGGTGTCATCCAGCCAACATTTCTTGGTCCAGGGGATGAAAAGAAGTAAATCCATTTATTGATTGTGGGTCTTCCTTGGTAAGTCAGTTCTAGGTTTGTGTGACAGGATTAGGGGGCTTATGCCATTGATTGCTCTAGATCAGGGTTCTCCAAAGTGTGTCCTGAAAGGCTGGATCTGTGCCAGACTTTTAGCCTATTCCCATTTAATGAAATGTACTTATCTTAAAAATCTGGCACGCATCCGGCCCTCCGGGACTGGAATCCTACTCTAGATGCACTGCATTATGCTTTGAATGAGATCCAACTGGCTACTGCAAGCTCGTGGAGTGCTTGTAAGGCAAGTTAAGGGTCACCTGATCACCATGTTCTTGGTTTGTTGTGTCCAGGAGAGTGGGAAAGGGAATGTTGTAATATGGCTGTTGCTGGCATAATTTAGATGGAAGCGTGTGAGAGTAGGCCGGACCTTTTCCTGCTGTAGAACAAGGGATTGTCAGTCTGTGGTAGGGATAGGAGAAATACCAGGTGAATACCATGTATTTTGCTAGACTGAAAAACAGGGGATATCTTCTTGACACTACAGGTGGTGAAAAGGTTTCACTGCTGTAGACTTGATACTTCTTAAAGAAGTAGGGGTCCAGGGCCATCTTACCAGACTCTTGCAGTGCTTGCATTCTAGGTGGGTGAACCAGCATCAGCTTCTTGAATGGAAATGCAGCATGATGCTTTGAATATTGATGGATTGTCCGCCATTTTAGATTTTATAGAAATTGAATTTGACCCATCTAGGTTGACATTATGAATTTCCTCACATTTAGCATGCTCGTTTGTGCCTTTGCCAGTGGGACAAAATAGGTAAACATTTATGAGGAATGAAGCTGCATGCTGCCTGGTAGGAATAAAACACACAGTTCTGTTGTCCTTTGTGAAGTTCAAGAAACCAATAGTTGCGAGGCGCTTTATCAAGGCAATATTGAAGTGACCATTGTTACCAGTGACAATACTTTCCTGTCATTCTCAGCTGGATAATGAAGTAAGATATGGTCAGCAGGTTTCAAGACATCCTTGATGTTAATCTTGAGGAATCTGTCATAAATCTGCCTCTTATATGACCTTAGTCCAGCTCTGTGCATGGCACACCATTCATCTGTCATTTTGAGCTACTTTGTGCTCTATAACATGACCTCTATTTCAATTTAGAGGTGCAGTTTTTTAAAACCACCTTCATCAGTGACTGTCTGAGAGATGGTGTTAATTTCAGTTATGACCTTCAGCTGGCAGTGGTTTTCTGCATTTGCATCATTACTGCCTATTAGAACATTGGAATGTTGGGAGCTCCATTGCAGAGAATGGAGTGCTCCCTGCTTCTACGGGCCGGTAAAAGCCCGCAGAGCAACATCCCAATGTTCTACAAAGGCTTCTCGAAGTTCGAGGGGATATATATCCCCTCGAGCTTCGAGAACCCTTTCTTTAATTTGTTAGAACATTCCACCCTCTATTGGCAGAATGTTCTAATAGCCTTATAGCCTTTCGTATCAGGGCTATACGGCTATTAAAGTCCCGCTGTTTCGTTAAAGTCCCTCGCCTTCGGCTCGGGCCTTTAACGATTCAGCGGGTCTTTAATAGCCGGTATAGCCCGCTACGGAGGGCTATAAGGATATATTGTATTCCCTTCCATGGGCAGTGCCTATTTACAAGTGGCAGTGAGACTGAAATGTGGCTTCTGCTGCCAATGGTATTCAGAGGTGTTTTTCAGTCTCAGCCCTAATTTACAACAGGAGGTGGATCGTGATGTTATTTATTTTTATTTTTTGCAAGGTTTTTTTTGTGCAAACTCGACCCAAAGGTATCAGAGTGCTTAACATGAGCACCAGTTGCATTAAATATGGAGACATTCATTTTTAGGCACAGGAGATTACATGATTTGCCCAGAGTCACAGAATGTTTGAGCCTCCCGCCAGAGTCATCACCCTTAGCGTAATGAAGCCTAATGTTTCCAACAGTTCTTTGGATTCTGGATGAGATAACAGATCCAGGAAGGACCAGTATTGTTTCCATCATACTGGCATTAACGTTCCCCTCCCTCGCCCCCAATGCTGATAAAGTTGATAAGGTGTCAGTCAAAACTTGCTTCAGATCCTTAGATTAAAATGTGTACTTAAGTTGCGGGAAACGTTGACATCTCTTTCTGGTTTCACAATCAATAAATATCTGGCTAGTTTAGAGATAGCTTTGTTGCCAATATGATACGCTTTTTTCATTTGAATTAAGCCTGAAGTGTGATCCATCAGGGGCTGCCTTAGGCATGTGCAAGCTGTGCACCTGCACAGGGCCACAAAACCCCAGGGGCCACCACGCCAATATATATCCTTAATATAATAATCCTCTGAGGATGGATAGGATACATATTTGTGTGCTGGCCCCTGGCAGGGATTTGACGGCCTCCGGCTCTGTACCACTTCCAAACACCCTGAATCCCCCCTCTTCACTGGCCTTCGCACTCAACCCCGCCCGGACACCCTCTTCCGGGCCCCCTACCTACACTCTCTGCCCAGGGCCGCCATGAGCCTTGAGCCGCCACTTGATCCATGTCCAGAAACAATTGTTTATCGGAAATAAGTCTGTTCAAAAGCATCTACCACACAGTAAAGCTACAATGCTCATCAGCCAAGTTCTTTTTACGGACAGAAGTTTGAGGAAGAAGAGTCCAACATTCCTGCTCTTCTCATAAATGGATGTGGGAGGGAGAGGACTCCAACATTCCTGCTCTTTCCATTGCTAGATGCGGGAGGCGGAGGACTCCATTATTCCTGCTCTTTCCATTGGAAGATGTGGGAGGAGGCGGATTTCAGCATTCCTGCTCTTTCCATTGGTAAATGTGGGAGGCGGAGGACTTCAGCATTCCTGCTCTTTCCATTGGTAAATGTGGGAGACGGAGGACTTCAGTATTCCTGCTCTTTCCATTGGTAGATGTGGGAGACGGAGGACTTCAGCATTCCTGCTCTTTCCATTGGTAGATGTGGGAGGCGGCGGACTTCAGCATTCTTGCTCTTTCCATTGGTAAATGTGGGAGGCGGAGGACTTCAGCATTCCTGCTCTTTCCATTGGTAGATGTGGGAGGCGGAGGACTTCAGCATTCCGGCACTTTCCATTGGTAAATGTGGGAGATGGAGGACTTCAGCATTCCTGCTCTTTCCATTGGTAAATGTGGGAGACGGAGGACCTCAGCATTCCTGCTCTTTCCATTGGTAAATGTGGGAGACGGAGGACCTCAGCATTCCTGCTCTTTCCATTGGTAGATGTGGGAGGCGGAGGACTTCAGCATTTCTGCTTTTTCCATTGGAAGATGTGGAGGGCGGAGGACTTCAGCATTCCTGCTTTTTCCGATGGTACATGTGGGAGGCGGAGGACTGCAACATTCCTGCTCTTTCCATTGGTAGATGTGAGAGGCGGAGGACTTCAACATTCCTGCTCTTTCCATTGGTAGATGTGGGAGGCGGAAGACTTCAACATTCCTGCTCTTTCCATTGGTAGATGTGGTAGGCGGAGGACTTCAACATTCCTGCTCTTTCCATCGGTTGATGTGGGAGGGGGAGGACTTCAACATTCATGCTCTTTCCATTGGTAGATGTGGGAGGCGGAGGACTTCAGCATTCCTGCTCTTTCCATCGGTTGATGTGGGAGTGGGAGGACTTCAACATTCATACTCTTTCCATTGGTACATGTGGGAGGGGGAGGCATTCAGCATCTCTGCTCTTTTAAGGATAAATATTAATTACTCTAGAGTAATCCGAGTAATTTCTGTAATTACGTATTACGTTTGTGATGTAAAATATCCAAAATTACTCAATTACATCAATATGAGTAATGAAGAGTAATTTGGATTACTGGATTCTCCTGGCCTCCTGCCTGAACCACAATATAATGTTCTCATTATGTCAAAACGTAATAAAAATTATTTATTAAAAAAAGAGTAATTTGGATCAGAAATTCTACTGCAGAAGCACAGGAACAATGAAGTAAGAGAGAGCGCTAAGAAAATATTCCTAAATGATGTACCCTTCACGGTATACACCTGTTACAACGCATTCGTTACTCCGCACTACCATTACAACGCGACTTTTACAACGCATACCATTACAACGCATTGCGCTGGGGGGCGCTCTAGGATAGGGAATAAGTATAATTTACTATCCAACACCTTCCCTAGGGTCCACGGGGACTGGAGTTAGAATAGTAAATTATACTTACCACTATCCAGCACCTCAAAGCGCTATGCGTTGTAATGGTATGCGTTGTAATGGTCGCGTTGTAACGGTAGGTAGTTGTAATAGTATGCGTTGTAACATGGTACATCCACGCTTCACACGTAAAAAGGCATAGCTACAAGTAATTAATACAAGTGGGGTAATTACAGTTACTTTTGCTAAAGAGAATTATGCCCTTTATGCCCACCCCTTGTAAATGTTCCATGGACATTCTCCATGGGTAGAACTGAAGGAGTTGAGTGTAGCAGGTTTAAAATCCAATTGGCCAGGTCTGGTATGGATAGAGGTAGAAGGGTGGAATTTACACATTTCTGTCCGTGGCCAATGGTCATCATTAAGTGATCTACCTCTGGGTGCTTTTCTGAGCTTCCTGGTTCAGGGACAGACTGAGGGCCTCAGGTTCTTTTATTCCTGCGTCAGATAAGGCAGGTTTTTTTATGACTGTGTCAAATCCACTTGACATGAGGGGAAGCAGAGGACATTATCAGCACAAGAGCTAAATGTTCTCTTTTATCAAGCTGAGAGCATTACATCTCTCGCTTCTTTAGCTCACCCATCTTGGCAGACTTATCGACAACGTCCTCGGATAAGAGAGCCTGCTACATTCGCATACACTGTGGGGGGCCGCGGAAGGAAGCACAGTACGTCAAACAGCATATACCACATTCTAACCAACCAGTCTCATATGTACACAATGCTATCATTTTCCTTGAGAACCAGTGCAGGATTAAACCCTGTGGAGGTCTCTAGGCAGTCATAATTTCAGGGCCCCCTTGCAAATTGTCTCCTAATACTCAATGCACTGGACTTTTTGCAAACTGACGGCACCCAGAAGATGAGCTATTAAGAGATAAACTGTTATGTGAATCTGATGTCTCTGTTTTATGTACTTTAAGTTGTTAATGGGTACGTTACATTAACCAATATTTTCTCTATAGAGCTCTAATGCAAAGTTTTAGTTTCTATGAGATGATTCGTTTTTTACTCTTTTAGAAATAATACATAAGAAAGCTTGATTGTAATTTTCTTTCAAGATCAAATGAATATTTTTTTGATCCGTTGTCGATGGGTCCCTCAAAGGAGTGGGCCCATAGGCTGGTGCCTACTTTGCCTATTTGGTAATCCAGGACTGCTGAGAATGGAAAAGGGGTTATCAATACCTGCACAATTGCTTCTGGACCCAACACCCTCTTTTTTTTCCAGAAAACAGCCGTATTTTTAACCTAAGTTTCCCGACTGACCCAGGCTGCTACCTAAGCATTTTTTTGTATGGTTTTCTACAGTAACTATCAAATTTCCTATAATCTTTAATACATAATTAGCTAGAGTAAATCGCTGCAGTGATACGACGCTAATAGTGCCTGTAAAACGCGCTCTCTTTTCCCCATCCCTAAACTACATGCTTGAGAACCTTGAGTATAGTCATTGTGTTTTGTAGTAATAATGCCTTGTATGTTCTTTAAATAGAACGCGTTGTTTTGTACGTTGAGATTTTTATTATTGTTTCAAAATACAGAAAAAAAGTTGAATTCTTCATGGATGTGTTTGTCAGTACACACAAACCTGTTCATAATTTTCTGTTCAAAACTGGTTGTTTGTGCATGTATTTCTGTCAGGTTTGCATATTCTTGAAAAGAGTTTAATAATTGAGTCCATAACAGCAGGTGTTTTGACAGATGTCCTTCCTAATATTTTTTTTCTCCATATTTCTGTTTTCAAAGCTATATGCCTCTGTTGATCTGGGAAAGAAATGGATTATTTTGCAAGAACAAGTAACAAAAGACCGTATCTTCTGGTAAGAACCATTCATCCCTTCTTACAGTATTTTTTTCAAAGAAAGATACCAAAGTTTTCAAATATGTTTTACAGATTTCTACAGTTAAAATATGTGCCATATATTAGTATATTTTGTTTTTACTTTAATGTGGATTGTGTTGATGTGGTTATTTTGATGGTTTTTAGTGCTACCTTGCCCCCTTTTGTGGTAGTCTCATGCTTAATATATATATATGAATATTAATTGAATAATGACAATGGGCCCGATTCACATAAGTAATCTGAGACAAAATCCTAACTTTACGACTTTCGGTATTCACAAAGTGCATTTAGGTGTAGTAAATTAGGAATCCTAACTTTACTACTCCTAAATGCCCTTTGTAAACACCGAAAGTCGTAAGTTAGGATTTTGTCTCAGTTAAACCTAAGTTTTGAAAACATAAAAACACAGAGTGAACAAATGAATAAAAACACTGTAGGACGGGAAAGGTAGGACGGTGTAATTCCCAGGAGAGTGGGGGAGGTAGGAATGACCGCTTTAGGAGGAGCCTTAGAAACATATACACTCAAATATCATGATTAGGGGTAGTAGCTATATTTTGTGGAGTAGATGCAGTGGTTCCAGGACCCAGATGTATGAGAGATCAACTGAACCCCAAGTATACCTCCATTTTACTGCCAAACCAGAGGATGGGATTACTCAACTGAATCAGGGCTCATTGCTACTGGTACAGGGAATGTGCCACACATTCCTTGTCCTAATATATATATATAAATTTAAAAAAATCTACTGAAAGGGAAGTTGAGAGTTAAGTGCTGTGAGATAGAATTAATCAGGAATTAAGGTAGGTGGAGCCCCTCTTTATATCTCCCAGGGAGTAGGCAGAGCCTTAGTTAGAGACTGAGTATAAATATTTGTTTTTTGAGTTTACGCTAGGAATAAGTAAGGTAAATTATGTTTGTGTAACAAAGCAAACCTCATAATGTAAGGTCTGGGACGAGGAAGACAGACTCATTTTTCCAACACCAACAACTGATTTATATTACATTATACACATTACATATAGTTGCATAAAATAATGTAACCCTATATCCACCTTTTATAATGAAGCTTACCAGAAAGGACACAATAGGCTTTTTCAACCTTGATATGACTGCCATCCAGATTTTTGGCCTTTGAATCTTCTTTCATTTTATTAACTACTAACAATGTAGGTTGTTTTGACATAATTCAGTTCATGAATACTTAACCTATTTTTTCATTTTGTTGTCTAACAAATGACGTTTGCCAGTTTTACATTTGGACACAATTCATATATTTTAGGAGATGTTTCACCTTTTAAACTGAGGTCACTGCAAGCAGTCTCATCTGATGCAATCGTCATTCCTGTTCACTATTAACTCATCAAATCTCACCTCCCATGCTATACTTTGGCCACTCACTTCAAGGGCCAGTTAATGCAGCGTCTGTGGTTCTCACTCCCCAGGGGGCCTAATGACTACATAATGAACATGTAGACTCTGGCCTCCCGATGCGCATCTAAGAGCACTTGGACCACAGGTGATATAGAAATAGAAATGTTTCAGCTCTTTTCTCTTACAGCTCAAACTGTAATTTAAACATTTCACAGCCTGGTTCACTGTGTGGAGAATTATTTGAGACTGAAAATGGGATAATTCCTTGTGCACCGTAAAATGCAGTCCTTCCCACGTTTTAAGTGCTTACTGTACATTTAGTTGTTACCATGCAGTTAAACCTACATTTTGAATTTTGCTTGATCAGTCTGACTGACAGGTTCTGAGAAATGTGAAGTTATTGATCTCTAGGCAATGCAAAGCCCTAGGATTATGTTTGACTTTCACGCCGTACATTAATGCAAGGTTGAGTCAAAAAGGACCCAATGATATAGCACATTTAGTCCCAGCTGCTCATCTCCCACACTTCATAAGTGCATGTTTCATTCGATTTAATTCATTCAAATTAAGTATAAAATAATCCTTCTCAAGTACAGCGAATAGGACTGTTAATGTTGGGTTAATAATATACGGAAGCCTGCAATCCCTGTCTCTAATTTCCTTGATACAGTTGAGTCTTAACATTTCCAGTCACTTCCAATAAGAAAATTATATGAAGAAGAACTTTATAAAATTATTACAGCTGAGCTATGGCGTAAAAAGTAGGGGTGGGTAGAACTCACGGAGTTTCACTACATGAAATTCCACAGTTACATAATGACTCCGTGGGATTCCAAGGAGTTTTTTTTTTAAAGTATTTATATAGCGCAGCTGATACCTTGCAGGTTTCCTGGCGCTGGAGAATACTCTTAACTGAGGAGAACTAGAACGAGTAGCAGGCGGGAGGAGTTAGGGAAATAACCAGGTCTTGATACGTTTCCGAAAGGGAAGGAGTTGAGAAATTTGGCGGATGTCGATGGGCAGACTGTTCCATAATTTAGCCGCTGCGACCCTGAAGGATCTGCCCCCAGTTCTGACTTTGTTGTATCTGGGCACTTTTACCAGACAGGCTGAGGCCGATCGCAGGGCTCTGTTAGGAGTTAGGAGTTCCGCAAGTAGGCAGAATTTGGAATGTCACCCTGCTGCCACTGATGTTTAGTGCGGGGAGCTTGTTCTGCGCTGCAAAATGAGTGCGAGGGGCACCACGAATGCCAGAGAGTGCTGCTTCTTTCCTGCCACTCGAGTAGAATTTCTACCCGAGTGGCAGCTTTTTCAATATGAACGGTCGCAACTGTCCGGTACTGCCAGCATTGAGAAAATTTCACCCGGTGCCTTACTAGCACCCATAAATCATGCGCAACTGTTGGTAGAGTTTTGCTGGAACTCCACAGAACAAGCGTAAAGCAGAGTGGATAAAACTCTGCGAGCTCCGCCAGCAGAGCTCAATTTATCACCTACCCCTAGTATTAAGCCCTCCAGACAGAACCAGCAGCCACGTTGATAGGCAGGTCACAGAAAAAAATTACAGCTGCAGTTTAAGCAAAGCAAGAACAACCTTTTATTTTTCAGTTCATTTTCAAAAATGAACAGTGATCAGCAGAAAGGCGGTATTTTTATTGCAACATGGTTATTTTTTGCACTCTAACGGTCATTACAGGAAAGATGCACATTCTGAGGGGCAGTATTTCTTAAATGTGACTGACTTCAAACTGATTACAGTATATTTTTGCAACAAATGCTCTTTTTGGTGCATTTAACTTTGCACTACAGACAGCTTTAATTTTTCATGTCTGTAACCTTACTATCTTATTGAAATAAAGATGAAGTACTTTATGTGTTTTGCGGGAAGGGTCAAGTTGTGATCATCTACATATATTAAAACGAAAATATGTCTGTCTGTTTGTCTTTTATGCATTACTACACCATTCATCCTTTCGGCATGAAACTTTGGCGACAAAAAAAAAAATACTTTTTAAATTTGTTAAAAGTTGTTGAGTACCCTCCCGCAAAGGTTTCTGTCAAGAACAAAAAAAAATGTGTTAAATATCTCCCCCCCCCCCCGGCCCCCCAGGGCGCGCTAAACAGCTGAGTGGGCAGGGTGCAGTGTATTTAAAAAGTTGGACATGTACTAAGGTTTTGCATGTCATGGTAGTGAAACACATTTAAATATATTAACCACTACTGCAAGGCTTTCTCTCTCATAGTATAACATTGTGTTACCTTATTATATTTAATAACTGATAACTCTCAATTGGGAGCAGATGAGAAGGTCGAAATTGGTGTCTAAAGAATTGTAATTTAAAGGCCTCTTTAATGTTAAAGTTGGGTTTTAAATCACAGTACTGAAAGTGCCACTTTATAAAGTTAGCATTTTCTTATCTTCTCCATTTGGTGCCTGCAGCTTGTTTATTGGGTCACATGACCAGGTGTAGCTGGCAGTTTGTCTTAGCTATTGCTCCCACACCATGAAACAAAGGGCCATAGGTGTTAGTAGGATGGATCTTCTCTGATTGGATGCGGTAGAGGTGCTGTCACCCGCCACACTTGCACATTACAAAGGCTCTGCCTGAGCACACTCACAAAGGGTTTTGTTAGAAATTGGGATATTGGTTGACAGTGGTATGAGCCCTTCAAGCAGCAACCACAAACCTAGTCTGGGTAAGGCACAAGCAAACCTCAAATTAACCTGCGCTCACCCCCTGGTAGCCTGGTACAGAGCAGTCAGGTTTAACATGTAGGCAATGTATAAAGTGTTTATGCCACTTTTCAAACAGTAAAACAGTGAAAACACCACACAAAAAGATCCCAGACCACGTTTAGAATGTGATTTTTCATGAATTAAAGAAGACTAAAATGGTACAATCCAATCAGGAAAACTGGAGATATTGATTTTTAAAGTTTTAAGTTGAAATGGTGCTTAAAAAGCGCAAACTGTCAACAAGGGA
This sequence comes from Lissotriton vulgaris, assembly GCF_964263255.1. Lineage (NCBI taxonomy): Eukaryota > Metazoa > Chordata > Amphibia > Caudata > Salamandridae > Lissotriton > Lissotriton vulgaris. Next base: position 158,388,365 of record NC_141690.1, read on the forward strand.
TATCTGGTCCAGTCGGACTGGGACAAAATCACAAGTTTTGGCCGACCGCGATGGAGCACAGGCCGGCTCAGAGACCCAGTCACGCTTGCTAAACAGAGTACCTTAAATACTGGCTGGAAGTGTTGCTGGGATCCACGTCGAAGAAGCATCGCGCAGCTGAAGTGATGCATCGCTTCCGAGATGTGCCAAGGCTGTGGTGGAGAGTCTGGCATCATCGGCGAGGCTGCCGATAATGAGTGATGCAAGGAACTTGGTCAAAAATATAGTGCACCTTTGGTGATGCATTGGTTCCAAAGACTGTGAGAGTGATGCAGGCCTTCTGCGCTGGGCCCAATCCACACAGCAGCAGTGATGCACCGGTTCTGCTCAAGGATTCACAGCTCTGCCGAAGAGATTGTCAGTTGTGATCAGGAATGCACCCTTAGCCCACTTCCAAGGGTCCAGGACTGGGGTGGCACTACTTGGCAGGGTGGACTCCCAGATGGCAAAGTCGAGGTGCGAGTGCTTGGAAGCCTGTAATGTCCCTGAGGCTTCAGACCAGGAGACCAGCCAGCTATGCCTTGGGGTCACACTGGATTCTGGGATCAAGAGATACAGTTCCAGTCCTCCTCTCACAAGCAAGAGGGTAGCAGGCAGCAGGTCAGCACAGCAAAGCAGGAGTCCAGCAGAGTAGTAGTCCAGCAGAGTGGCAGTCCTTTCAGCAGCACAGCAGTCCTTCTTCCTGACAGAGTATCCACAGGTCCAGAAGTGTACTGAAGTGGTTCTGTCTGCGGTCCAGTGCTTATTCCAAGTGGTGCCTTTGAAGTGGGGGAGACTTAAAAGACATGCCTTCCAGGTGCACATATGTTCTCCCTTCCTGCCCTGGTTCTGGTCACACTACAGGGGTTTGCAGCCCATTGTAGGGGCGAGGAGGTGCCTTGCTCTCCCTCCCTTCCTGCCAGGATGGCCCATCAAGTCACACATAAGCTCCAATTGTGTGTGGCTGAGTAGGAGGAATACACAAAGCCCAACTGCCAACTACAACCAGTCATGTGATCAGAGACAGGCAACAGACACCAAATGGCTACAGCAGGAAAATGGCAACTTCTAAAAGTAGCATCTTCAAAAATGTAAAGAAAAATCTGACTTCACCATAAGCTAGGTTTTTAAATTATGATTCCAAATACACCAACCTTGAACCAGTTATATCTTCCCATTTGAAAATGACACCTAACATGGAATAAGCTAATCCCAATATTCTCCTATGGGAGATATAGGTCTTGCAGTAGTGAAAAACGAATTTAAGAGTTGTTTACTAACAGGACATGTAAAATTTCAAGGTAAATGTTCATCCTTTTAAATTAACTGCACCCTGCCCTCTGGGCTGGCCAGGGCATACCCTAAGGGTGAACATTATGTAATAAAAACGAAGGTTTGGGACTGGCAAAATGTTTATTTTGCTAGGTCGAGATGGCAGGTTTACCTGCCTACACAGGCTCTGTAATGGCAGACATGAGATATGTTTAATGAGCTATGTAAATGGGTGGCACAATCAGTGCTGTAGGCTCTCTTGTAGTATTTACTTTACAGGTTCTGGGCACATGGACTTAAAAGTAAATTAAATATGGCAATTGGGTATTAGGCAATTCTACCTTGTTTAATGGAAAGAGCACAAGCACTTTAGCAAAGGTTAGCAGCGGTAAAGTGGGCAGAATCCTAAGGCCAGCAAAACGAAGCCCGGCAAAAACAGTAGGTCTGAAGGCAAAAGGTAGGGAAAACCATGCCAAGGATGCCAGGTCTAACAGTTTGTCATAGGCCTTTTTATGACTCAAGGCATTCTGGGGCCAGGGCAGAGAAGAAGGAAATTTCAAACACCTCTGGGAACCTTCTCCTACTTCTGAGTGGGCACAGGTATAAATATAGGATCCTCAGACCTACCTCTTCAGTACACATCTGAACTTGGAAGGACTGATGTGCTCCTTTGTTGCAAAAGAGAATGCCACTCTGCCTCCCTGATGCCCTCCTGTCAAAGTGAGAAGGACTGGCTCTGCATCTTGAACCCAGGACCATGAGAATGATCCAAGGTCAGTTGGCTGTCCTCCTGATTGGAGCCCCAAGGATAGAATAAACTCCAACAAACTTGAATCCAACACCTGGACTATACCAGTCCTGGACCCTTGGAAGTGGGCTTGAAACTGCTGTACCAGCTCAGCTGTGGTTCCAGCAGTACTGACGCAGCACAGCGCATCAGCTTGCAGAACTCCACATCAGGGCCACTGTACGATGCATCCCCTTTGCAGGACTTTGCATTGCAAGCCCTTCATCACTGGCATCCTGTACGACAACACTGGACCTCGCATTGCAGCTTTCCGGAACTGCCACTTCTTGATGCATCTCCACACCCTGATCTCGCTTCCCTCTTCAATGTAATGCATCCTCTTTGCAGGACCTAGCATCATTCCACAGCCAGGCTCTAAGGTTCTTGTTCATCAGGCCTAACCGGGCTCCTGTCGCCGGCCTGTGCTCTTTCGTGGTCGGCCTGAACTTGTGACTTTGCCCCAGTCTACCGTGACCAGATGACCACAGTCGGTGCTTTGTCATGTTTGCTGGTATTTTCACTTAAATCTTTAAAATTGCAAATCTCCTGGTCTACTGAGTGAATCTTTGTCATTTTGGTCTTAAATTATTCAATTAAAAAATACTCTGTTTTTCTAAATTGGTGTGGGATATTTCGTGTGTTGTGTTTCGCTTTATTACTATATGAATTGCCGCATAAATATTTTACACATTGCTTCAAAGTTAGTCTGACTGCTCTGTGCCAAAGTACCAGAAGTTTGAGCACAGGTTAATTTGGGTTTTGCTTGTGTTTCACACTGATAGAGATTGTGGTTGCTGCTTGAGCAGGGTTTCAAACCCCTCATCTTGAAACCTGATTTTCTACTCCCATGCTGTCAATTTGCTCAGCTCTAGGCTTTATATTAACGATTGAAAGCATTGAGAGTCCCTGAAAATTTTCCCAATATTCTGTATTTTTCTGCATGTAAACTCCAAAGTTCCATAGCCTTATAAAGGAACTCGACCTTGAGCCTTGTTCCAGTATATGTCACATACTACTTTAGTGGCTTGTAATATCCTTATAATATAGGGTCAAGGTACTTTAATTCCACACATTTTATCATGGCTTCTTTCTGGTTGCCTGGTATAGCCAGACTCTGTCATCCCAGAATATGTGTCAGGGAATTCTTATCACTGTTCCAATCATTCACCACTCATATTTCATGCCTGAACAGGCTGACCTCTCAACTTGTGGATACCTAACACATGTTAAAATTTCTCTAGTCTTTTTTTATTGTTGAGCATCTAGCTCCTACGTAATGGTGGCGGAATCCCAAGGTCTCCCAGTGCCAGTGATCATGAGAACAGAAATCTCCACACTAACCCTTTTTGTTTTCTTTAACTTCTTCACTGCGGCGGCTACTCCGCCGCAGTGCTAAGGGGGCGGGGCGGCCGCGCGGCGGCCGCATGCTGGTGACGGAACCGCTCCGTCACCAGCGTCGGTTGCGCTTTGCTTATGACGGAGCGGTTCCGTCATGGCCCGCCCCGCTCAATGGAACGCTCAGCGCAGGCGCGGAATTCGCGCCGCGCAGGCGCTCCGAGCGGGCCATGACGGAACCGCTTCGTCATCAGCACAGCGCCACGGCAGCTGATGACGGAGCGGTTCCGTCATCAGCAGGCCAGGGGTTAAAAAAATCGCAGAGCAGTCCAAACACTCGAACATCAGATTTCAATCCAGGAGATAATCTGTGCCAATGTACCAAAGCTCATATACCAATGCCTTCAGAAGACCACTGTCTACTGTTAACACTTAGCCAGTCAATGACCTGGACTTCTCCTTCACAGGTGCTTCCACATCCTCTTAATTCCTGACCTTGGGCACCCAAACATTTGGCCTGGTTTCAGCTGAGATTGGATTTCCCAAGCCAATCCTGTTTCACACGATTATAAAATTGACTGAAGAAGAGTATGATATGGTCAAAATGCACTGCAGGAAATTGTCTCAAGCAAAAATTGTGAATGGCTGCATATCATCGCTGAGAAGTATTTCTTTGCCACCATGAAAAAGATTTGTGTTTCGGGTTGAATGTATATGAAGCATGGTGGACAGAAACATAGGAATACAACTTTTGTGCATGAAGTAAATGCAAATAATGTGGTACTCCTTGTTGTGCATAGGGTAACATCGCACAGAGGAAGCCGAATGTATATATTCAGTATTTCAATTACAGTGCATCTGTCCCTGCAGCACACTATAATGGCATCACAAGGTTTACAAAGTAGGATTTTAATTATTTACCAGCATAGATATGCCTTTATGAGGCTCTTAATTGGAATGTATTTTCACACTATGACTAATGACATCATTTGCAGTACTGAATTATTTCAGACTTGGGCACAGAAAATGTGTTCTAATGTTGTGAAACATTAGGGCATTTATCATATAATTAGTACAACGCCTATATCCTGCTACATTTCCAGAATAGGAAAACCAGAGTACAATTCAAAATGTGACCAGATTTGGATTTATGAGTGGAGGTGTGCCAGGGGGGCAAGACCTTTGAGATAAAAGTGTTGTAACACCATGGGCAAGACGTCTGGTGTAGATTACATAGCTTGATAATTTAGTTTGTGAGAAGATCTATGCAAATTTGGTAATAATATTATGCTAGCTATCACAAATGGGGTTCTCATTTATTCAAGGTAGCATAGCCAAATGCCATTTCAACTTGAAGTGCAAGAAAGCAAAAGAAGTGACCACTTTGAGATCAAAGAACAATTTCCACTCCATTCAGAAATCTCTAGATTTGTTAAGGTTATCGACTGTTTGACAGTGGCATATAACACCACCCATTTCTGAGTGTATATTTAGCTGCCTGAAAAATATCATGTTATCAATTCTTTGAAAAAGTACAATAATATGTAGGTATTGGGTAAAAAATCAATGATAGATTGAACTAATCAGGACAGAGGCACACATCTGAAATTGTTTGTGGCTCAATCAATTATTCAAAAGAATGTCATATTTCATAAAGAGATACCTGTGGGGCCCTGCTAGGCACACCCCTCCCCAAGAAAACCACTGGCATGGCCTAACTTCATATTAAAAGAATAAATAAATGTTATGAGGGGCAGGGTGATGGGTAGATGGTGAATAGAGGGAAATTGTTAACGGAGTGACATATTACCCATATGCAGTGGATTGCATGGGTTGGTGAAGTTTTCAAGCAAATATTAACTATTTGTCTAAACATGAGATGCATCACAACATTAAACACTCACAAAGGGTTTGACACTGGTCTTTTGTGACACCCGACATTCTGTGGCTACGGCAGGGAGGCAGGAAATTCCAAACACCTCCTGGGGTGGAAACCTCCGGACTCTTCTTCTACTTGAAAGTGGGGGTGAATGCAGGTGGGTGCCACAGTGAGGTTCAGTCAAAGGTCGCATCGGTTCATAAAGTGGCGCATCTGTGGATTCTAGAAAAACGAAGAGGTGCTAAGGCCACTGCATAGGTGTGCACAGAAATGTATCTGCATCTTTAGATAGCCAGGTTCACACATTGCAATCAGGACCGTTATATCTTCCTACCCTGTGGCTTTATTACACTTGGATATGCGTTCTTTCCCACCCACTACTACTTGTGCCACATCCCCATTTTTCTAGATATAAAAAGAATAAAAAAAACAACGAAAACATGCAAATTGCACTCATGCCTGCAATCAATTTTACACTGGTTCTAAGTAATTTTGTATCCATACAGGGCAATTTACCATTGACATTTGCTCTGACGGCCAGTGCCAAACTATTTTGTTGGTGTAAATGACAGTTAAAACCTGGAGCAAAAATGCCTACAATTGCTGCAATTTATGTAATTTGATCACAACTTTCTATTGAAGAATAGGGGAGCAGCACAGACCACTGACACTGGATTTGTGAAAAAGATCGCTTTTACTAATACAGGTACATATCACATTTACAAACCCTAGGCCTTTTCGCCTTATAAAGCTAAAACTTAATTATACAAATATGCATTAGCCCCCACCTCTAAAAGTCCCTCCCCTTCTCAAAACTTAACATGCACCTCTCTACCTCTTCCTGTGCTGATCTACGTACAGGTGCACATCACATAAATAACCCTGGGCCTTTCGCCTTACAGAACTAAAACCTCACTTTACAAAAATGTTACCTATGTTAAACTACCCCTAGCCCCTAAAAGTCCCTTTTGCCCAAAACGTAATCTGCAAATCTCTACCTCCTCCTGTGCTGATCTTCAGCAGTTGAGACTTTAAACCTCAAATGCATTTTTCCTGCAACTATTAACCTCTTACTTAGGGGGTCATTAGGATCGCGGACGGACTAGAGTCCGTCCGCGACCCATGAGGAGGAGGGAACGTCCGCAGGGGCTGCGGCGTCCCCTCCGAGTAGATTAGGATGTGACCGCCAAGGTGGCGGTCACATCCTCTATCTTTAACATTGCGGCGTGTGCAGCTTCAAGCTGCACCTCCCGCAAGGTTAAAAATGCATGCATCGCATTTGCATGCACAAAGCAGCAGGCACTGCGCAGTGCCTGCCGCTTTGTGCACGCAAATGCAGGGGGGTACCATAGTTACCCCCCATGTGCACCCCCCACCCCCTTCACCCAGGGGGCCCGCAACGGGCCCCCCAAGTGAAAGTCCATAATCTTTTCCACGGTCGGAAAAGCCGCCGTGGAAAAGCATGTATTCACCACCAGCCTAATATGGTGGCTGGCGGTGTCTGATAGACATCGCCAGCCATGTTAGAGCTTTTCCGCCGCGGTCGGAAGGCGACCACGGCGGAAAAGCTGCGGACGGAATTCCAGCGCAAAAACCGCTATCATAATCGGCCCCTAAGTCAACTTTCTAGGGAACCGTAAACTTCCTGCTTCATCCAGGTGTGAGCTTGCCTAACCATTCCCCATTCACTTTCAGCCTGGATTGCCGCTGTCAGAAACAATAAACTTGGCCAACCGATGACAAGTTCTCGCCACTCTCTCGTAGATATGAACTCCATCCATTCAATGTGGCATCCAGACCACTGCCTTTGCATCTCTTTTAAATAATCCTTAATCACTCTCATCAAAGACACCCCTTTTTCAACAACTAGGTCATTCTCCGCTAAATGTAGCAACAAAATATCAGGGCACTTCCCTCCTACTATCAGCTTATTCAAACAGGGGAACAGTTCTTGCCATCACATGCCCCGTTTGCCATGCCAGCGCACTTGGAAACCTTTGGGGTCAAGACCAAGATTGGCACTGTGTCTGCTCTTCCTCGCCTGCTTTTCTGCCCATTTAACCAACACGTGCTAATCAGACGACCTCTGTGCCTGGAACCGACTTTGGAAAACAACAATAACAAGTGAAATGTACTAACAATCCCCTTCCTGTACATAGCTCTGAAAACAATCAAATGCCCATTTACCCAGGCCCATGATATCTATCCTGCTCCAACTCCTACTACCCACCTCTGTCGCCATGTCTATGCGCAACAAATGTGTCACAAAACTTTCACATCCTCTCCCACCTGGGAAAGCCCCTTTTGCAGGACAGCCAATAGCTGCAATGCCGTCCCATGGCAGCCATTATTATGCCTGAAAAGCTGACCTATACCTTCTGGACATCTCGCCTGCAGAAAGGTGGCCCATTGCACTGGGCAAAACTAGCCACAGGGTACCTGCGCAGCAAGACGAATCTACCCTGACACCTCTGATCCATTTTCGACTTATGTAGCCAAACTTGTAACCCCGCCTCACACGGTCAGACTTTGCCCCAATTGACCCTACACGTCTACCTTTCCCCCAAGAGCTCAGACACCCTAAAAACCCAAAAGAACATCCATGAGCTCAATGTTGAGAACAAAACCTGCACATCCTTGCCTGTGCATATTGCATACAGGCTTCTGAGTACCTCACAAAATAGGCCCCACACTACAGGCCTTCTCTTTGTCCCAATACGCCAGCCTTTCTGGACCATCCCTCTAACATCCTGGTTCCCATCTCCCCTACTTAGGGGCATAGCAGCAAAAAATCTTCCCATGAACATAATGCCTGCCAGTTTACCTGCGATTGTGATTCCGGACTGCCCTATATCAATCAATTTCAAAATGAGCTTGACTATTTCTTTCGTCCAAACCCAGCATCCCATCTCCTCAATGCCCCACAATCTAAAAGTTCCCTCCAAGCTGGACTATTAGTCCTTCTCATCGGCAGGGCCAGCGACTCTAACAGCAGCTGGAGCATCTTCTGTTGCCTACTAACCATAGCTCCCGTGGCATCCTGGTCCTCACTCTGTATGCCACTGTTTCCAGCACATGGTATCTCTTGCACTGTGAATGAGATAAGGTATCCAAAATGTCATTATCCACACCTGCCACATGTCGAACTCTAAACAAAATGTCAAACTGCAAAAAACATCAATAAAAAATCCAGCAGCAACTTCAGCACTTGGGCATCCCTCGATGAGTGCTGATTAACAACCTGCACCACAGCCATGTTGTCAATGCAGAATAAAACATACCTTTGCGCCAACTACTCTACCAACAGGTACACTGCCACTACAAGTGGAAAAAAGGGCCATATTCCATACCCCAAGCTTCCATTCTGAGATCCATTCCTCTGAGCACCATTTCCCTTGTCAATATAGGCTGAAACCTATCCCCCCCACAGCTTCCGAGTAAACCTATGCATCCCACTCAAAGTCTACCATGGCCATCAGCGGCACTCCTTAGAAAGATTCTGAAAAGAAATGCCACATTCTCAAATCCTGTTTTGTCCCTGCTAAAAATATGACCTGGTGACGTGGCAACTGTAGCCCTGACAGTGACATTCCCACCTCCTACAAAATATCCTGCTTGCTCTCACCACCCTACACACAAAATTCAAATGCCCCAAAAGCACTTGCACATCTTTCAAGGTAACTGTGTGTTTTGCTAACATGGCATCCAACAGCAATTGTATCGTCACTTTTTTCTCCACTGGTAAGCGGGCTTCAATTCCTACTGGGTCAATTTCAATGTCCAAAAATTACAGTACCGTACTGGGTCGGACTGTCTTCTCCGGTGTCAGTGTCCCCCCAGATCCCCCATTATCTCCTGAAAACTCACTATCATCTGATGGCAGTCCGTGGAACTTCGGTTTCCTACATAAAAGGAATCATCAAGATAGTATGTCATGGGCCTGTTAGGAATGGGGGTCTCTAATTGGCAGAGCTATGCACCTTTGTTCCAGTAAGGACCGTGCTTCTAGTCAAGATAAAGGGATTATACACTTTAGATAAGCCCTGCTCACCCCCTTGGTAGCTTGACACGAGCAGACAGGCTTATCCCAAAGGCAATGTGTAAATTATTTGTACCCAAACACACAGTTACACAGTAAAAACCACCAATGGACACCATACCAGTTTAGAAAAATAGAGTATCTTTAACTAAACCAAACAAGACCAAAAAAACTAAAATTGAGCACACATGTATTAAGATATCACTTCTAAAACAGTTACTTCAAAAATATCACTTAGAAACAAATAGCTCCATTTGTGGCAGTTATAACATCATGTGTGGCTCACTGGTTAGAGGCGGCAGACCCGAGAGCAGAGGACGGCCCGGGACCAGGGTTCGATTCCCGGCGCGGCAGGTTTCTGGACCAGGGTCAGCGGACTCGATAATTCTCTCGCCTCGGTGCCCACTCTGATCAGCGTTCACACTCGGCAACTCTGGGCATTAGCTTGCCTCATCTTCACTAACGGCCCCACCAGACCGCCGGGGATGCCTGGTCTCACCCTGGAGATACCCATTAAGGGACCATCTCTCAGGGAAGCCAGGAAGGGTTTCGCAGCGGTCGAAGCGCCTTGGGACCCTCCGGGTAAGTAGTGCGCTATATAAATGCCTATACATTTACATACATACATACAGGCAAAAGTCCAAAGTACGGCGCATACCGCGAGGTGTGCGGGCCGGGCATGGAGCCACAAGAACCCCTAAACAACAGCATCTTGGAAACAAAGTCCGTAGACGATGCATGGCATTGTGGAGGTGAGGCATCAGTGCTGAGGCGAGACCAGTTCCTAGTTGCCACTGGGGAGTCAAGGCTTTGAGTCTGTGTAGAGGCAAGGTGTGGAATAGAGGACAGAGGAAGTTAGGTGGTGTCTGCAGTGAGGCGTCGGTTCTAGTGAGGTGATGCAGCGTTGAAGAGTTTGTGAAGTCAGTCTCGTCGGTTAGCGGCACTGCAATAACGTGATGCTAGTGCTGGCGGTGATGTCGTCGCTACGAGCGCTGGCCTTGGGAAGGGCAATAACCTCAGGTGTGGGCAGGCTTTGAAGGGTGTCGGAGCTGCGGTGCATTGTGCTCTTCAAGAGTTGTGCCCCTGGCCTCTGTGTAGGCCACGCGTCAGTGGTGGCATCGCTGACGACATCAGAGTTGTTTCTCTTGCTTTGCAGCAACAACCACACAAATCACAGTGCCCAGTAACTGAAATTGGCCCCTTTTGTATGCAGTAGTCCACAGAGGTGTCTAGGTGCTAGTCAGTGGTTGCAAGTGAAGTCTTTGTGGCCCTGAGACTTCAGAACAGGAGGCAAGCACACACAAACCCTTAGAGATTCTTTTTCAAGCTGGTTCATAGCAAAGTGCCAGTCTTTGTCTTCTCCTTGGCAGAAGCAGCCACTGCAGGCAAATCCAGCAAAGCACACACGGCAAAGGGGCAGTACTTCTACTCTCAGCTCTCTTCACCTTGACAGAGGTTCCTCTTAGTCCAGAAGTGATCTGATTCGCTGGGGTTTAGGGTCGAATACTTCTACCCCATTTCTCTTTGTAGAAAGGGTCTATGAGCCAAGTCCAAACCAGTTCTGGCCTCACTGGTGCTGCTTGACCACAGGAGGTGGAGACAGCATTGTATAAAGCAGACACAGCCTATTCATGTGCAAGTGAAACTGCTCCCACCACTCTAAATGCAGCCAAGATCTATTCAGCCCAGCTATGAGTTCACCTAGGAAAGGCAGGATACACCTCAACCCCCATTGTGGCTGTATAGAGTGAATACACATCCTGTCACTTCAAAATCAGACAGTCAATACACAAACAGCAGATGCACATGAACGGTTAAACAAGAAAATGCCTACTTTCTAAAAGTCACAAACAATCAACAAGAGAGTAAGGGTATAAATATTTACTCTCGTACCCCTACTAATAATATTCATAAACAACAGAAGAGTGAAAGGACAAAAGGCGACCTCAAACAAATCATGTGAGGGTTAAATAGAAGGGAAAGAAAGGTGGAAACACAACACAAATAATAAGATGTTTAAGAACCCTCACTCACCAGCCTGGTGGTGACATGCTTCATCACTGGGTTCCCACTGGAAGGACCTAATGTCCTTCCAGTGTGCTACAACGCCTGTTTACAGCGGAGCTGGTTCTTGTGTGTGTTGAAGTGGTGAAAAAACCAAATTGTGCTAAGTGAGTGCAAAGAGGTGTTAAATATAAAAAGTGCGAAGTCATGACTGTCAACTATTTTATTAATAGTCCAACCAGCACTGATTAAAAACAAATAATGAGTGGACTCATAGGGTTAGTCTCATCTATTAAAGACCCCTAGTCCTCAGTGAATTCTAAACGAATTTGGTCGACATGTTTCTGCTTTAGGAGCCCGAGCCGCTCAGCTTTCTTCAGGACCAGTTAGTGTGATCCTCCGGTGGTATGCACGACCTAAGGTGCACCCTGCCGTGAGGATATTAGTGTTAAAAAGAAGAAAAAAGAAATTTTCAGTTCTACTCACGGCCAAAAGCCGTTCAGACCCGCTCAGCAATTTGCTGGGGCTAAATACAAGAGGAAGACGACATTCACTCTACATGGGTTGGCGCGGCAGGGGGTTATTTTCACGTCGCATATTTTGAAGCTGACGACTCCCCGCAGACTACCTAGTCTGTCACCACCGCGGTCATCTCTCCATTATATTGCGCTCACCAGAGGACGTAGAAGCCTCCAAAAATGCTCCGCAATTTCCCCCACCCCCTCCCAGATGCTGCAGCACATTAATAGTTTTCCTGCCCACCACCCTCAACCTGCCGGCCTCATTCGGGTCCCCGGCCAATAATGTAGAGCAGGAAACCTCCCTCTCTCCTGCACCGCTGGCTGCCTTGACGCCCACACAGGGATTCATTTTGGCACAGATTTGGTCCCTGGGGCCCTCTTGAACACTTACAGGGGCGGGGCTACAAACACTGCGCGAGTGGGCTGCCCTTGCTCAGGCTTTGCTTCCCACCCTGCCTCCATGCTCTTAAGGTCACTCTCCAAAGATGAGTGTCCCCGTTCCCTTACATTGCAGTCCTGAACAGCGGGATTCCGGTACAGCAGAGAGCAGGCCATAACCACTGTTGTGACTCGCCCGAGGCCCAATGTCTCGACTGGCCTCCACCGGCCGCATCCTACGCCGGCAAATCAATCAGACCTGCTTCGTCTATTAGACAGTGCCTCTGCGACTTTACCTCAGAAGACATTTTGCTAGCACAGAAATAAGCGGAACGCTAGCTACCATCAGAACGCTAACTACCAAATCACAACAACGCTAAAAAAACGCTCTGTGAACTGCTACCACTATAAAATGGTGGTTAGTTCCCAAAAAGATGCCACATTTATCTCCGAGGGATACATTGTAGCCCAATTCAAGCCCATAACCCACATCAGGGTTTGGGCTGCGCCATTCCCCACACTATCCCAGGGGGAGGGCAGACCACCCTGTGCTCGGCTGCCCCTCAAGACCCCAATGGAGTACTGGATGGAAATGTGTCCTTTTCATTCAATCTGGCTCCTGTTGTGACTGAGAGATAAAATGGGTTCTAAACCCGTTATCATGAGACGAAACTGGCAGCATTTAATGATAGAGTCGCAAATAATTAACTATTTTTCACTTGTGATAATATGCTCTCCAACCAAATATCCACATTGATAAACAAAGTCATATTAAAAGAAGGGTATTTGCTTTGTACATTTAATTATTAGATAGAAATTGACTTTATAGAAAAAAAGATATTTAATTTCAGCTTCTTTGTTAGATTCAATGAATTTTCTTTAATAGAAACAACCGATAGGTTTTTGAAAGCGTGTAAATTTCAGTGAATATCTTCGATGCCCTCTTGAAAGGTCTTTGCCACTGTTTCTTCTGTCGAGCTCCAGCGTTCTTGGCTCCGGATTGGAACGGGTCCTCGTGCTCACAGCCAGGGCCCTGCATCTGCCTGGAGCAATCATTGAAATGTGCTTTTGGCACATTTACTCACGCGCAGCCTCTTGCCAGCGCTGCTGGTAAGTGATCTGCATTGTTCATTTTTTGCTCAGCGATGGAAGAATATACTCTGTAATGGTTTTGAACCGCGATTATTCTTTATAACATGAAAAATTCCCAATTTTAGGGTTGAAGTCCGTGTCAATTGCACTATTCATGGCGAAAGGATTGTATTTAATACTTTTAGAGGCTTCAACCATTGGCTTCTTTTGCTTTGGAACGTCCAGCCACTGGCTTGGGACACTGTCAATCACATCTTGAATCAGCCCATAGGAAAATGGTACTCTCATTGTTTCTCAATTGGCTGTTGGAGAATGAACTTTCGCCTTTGGGATGCATGATGGTTTATTTACTATTGGAATCAGTCAGAGGTTCTTCTTGTGAAAACACCAACTTGTTGGAAGAAAGATAGTTGACAGAGAAATCATGACTAAACTTCACCGTCATATTCGGTGGAACTCGAACTTTGTTTTGTTTGCATGTTTTAGTGGCGTAGCTAGAAGTACAGCCCCCTAGGGCGACCCCCAAGTGTGCCACATGGGAGCAAGTAAGGGGGGGTGGGGAAGGTGATGGACGACGAACGACTTGTTCTCGGGACCAGGGGATGGTGGTAGTCGACAGACATGACTCCCGCCATCTCCCAAAAAACAGAGCCGTCTGGGAAGGACTGCAACCCTACCCCCCCTAGCTACACCACTGGTATGTTTCCTAACTTTTCTTTTACAAATGCAGTGTGTTATAGCAATACATTATGGTTCCATGAGTGGAATATACAATTATTTATTTTTATGAGATATTTGCATAGAATAGGCACTGTGTAACAAGTTTACATAAGTATGCACAGAGGCATGACGCTCAGCAATGGGCACGTGCTTTACGGAGGTACAAAATAAAGCTTAATCTTAATACACACTATGCTGCACTCATTTTCCAGTCTGGGCCAGAATTTTGCGCCATCCTGTTTTCACAAAGAAATATCCAATGAATACTCACTCTAGCATCATGCATTCACATATGGTAACGATAGCACCAGCAGCTGCATAACTTCCAGCAAATGCATAACGTCCAGACGTAGGTTGTACTGGCCATGTGATGTGAGATACCGCTGAGTGTTTGCCTCCATTAGAAAGATTTGTTAAATGTACTTTTACACATTGGATTGTTCATACATTTTTGTGAAATAACTGAAATCAGCAGATATGCACATTCAAGAACTTCTTGCCAGTGCCAGTATTGCTAATGAAAAAACATAAAGTGAGCTTACTGGCTCCAATATTTCATTGGGTTCATAGGCCAATAAGTTTGCAAAAGATGGGTTCACCCACAGCTCCTACATATTCATGAGAGGATCTGCACTGAAGTTATGCCTTTCTAAATATCGAAAGCCAACTTAGTGTATAAGTCGACCAGGTGTGTGCACAAAACTCAAGTGCATAGTTATGCATTGGATAATCTAAACAGGGAGATAGAAGCTGCCCTCCATCACTATAATTTACAGGAATTGATCTCATCTAAGCACATTACGGAACATTCACCAAACAGAGAGAAATCACTTGGGTGAGCCTATTTCAGGCATTGGCTGCATGGGGTATGTATGCATCGCGGTTTCGGCCAGCCCATTGCATGGGGAGTATGTTTACAAAGGCAGTTTGCAGAACTCAGTCATCAAAAAGTAGTTCTTCTCTGTAGTGGCATCTTCATAGACCCACATATAGTGATATTAATTAGGGGATGGTTTGTTATTGCAGTCAAACTCTCTGAAGCAGAGTGCTGGCAGCAGCACAGAGCCTTTTTCAAAGATTGTGCTTCAACTAGAGCATTAGAATAGGTCTGGTGATATGCATTTGGCAAAACACACCTGGATCTTGCTATTCACAAAATGGTGTATTGTGAGATTGCTAAGCAGCATGGAGCATCGGTTTCTGTGCTGTTTGAACTCTCAACTTTGGCAGTGGGACATTGTCTTATGGTTCCCTTGCCAGTCACAAAATGATGAACTGTCAAGTGCACTGGAAGATGGTGCTCAATATAGAAGTACAAGTAGCACAGGAACCCAAGCTCCATGTTGCTCCACAGCCTCTCTATACTCCATGTGTGGCTCCATGTGTGGAGAGGTGTGGCTCAATGGTTAGAGCGGCAGACCCTGATGCAAAGGGTCTAGCCTGGGACCAGGGCTCAATTCCCACCTGGGCGGGTCTTGGGCTCAATATCCACAGACCTGATAATTCTCGCCTTGGTGCCCATTCTAATCATGGGTCCCACTCTGCAACTCTGGGCAATAGCTTGCTTAATCTCCACAACGGCCCCAACAGCGCTAGGATGCCTGGCTTCACCTTGGGGGTGCCCAGGAGTGGGCACTTCACAGGGAAAAGCCAGGAAGGGTTCCACAGCGGTGTGCGTACAAGCACCTGAGATACCCCTTCGGGGGTCGATTGGGTGCGCTATACAAATACTACTACATTTACATTTACACAACTGGTGCCTAGGCCCCTGCACAATTTGTTGGCTGCAGGGGCCTAGGCTCAATCCTAGAGAGCTGCTTCACACGTCACACATCTCTGACTATACCTGATGCTCACTGTCATAGAATTCTTGTCTCTTTGACTCTCTTGTATGTTCCTGGATGAGTCCTTAATATTGGTTACCTTCCATGTCCAATACAATGACTGATCTAAAATGTACATATGCTAAATGTTCAATGATAGCAACTAAAAGCAATGTATCCAGTGGCGCGGATAATGGAGACACAGCAGTTGCTTATGCTATCAGTGAGACAGAGATGCACCAGCTATACTGTAATGCTGAAAGGCATCATATTATTAGATAGGCTTTGTGCTTCAATCCTCTTGTGTGTTCAAAAATCATTTGTGCATGCCTGTGTTTACATACACTAAGCACACCAGAGCCATAGCTATTTGCTTTGCCAGTGTCTGCTATTGTTGGTAGTAGATATCAGCTGTCTGACAAAATGCTTACTGATCTCATTATTAAACGTTCATTGCTTCTAATTCTCTAATCTGTTTACAGGGCTGTCGCTGGAGTTGACACAGATCCTACATTGGTTCATATGGAAGTACAGGACTCCAGTGGAGGTAGGAGCATCTTGATACATTTAGCAAGGATTGCTGAGACACATTTATAAAGAATTTTCGTTTTGAGGAACTCTGTTTAAAACAACATAACTTTTTTTTAAATATGCATTAACATGTTTATGTGCACTGTAGTGGCATTTTGGTTATCAGGTGTTATGTTATGTTGGCTACTCTGAGCAAACCAATACCTTGGCCATTGATGAAATGCATCACTTAAATAAAAACCATCAATACGACACACTCCCCCTACACACAATGCAATAATCAGATTGCACCTCTTTTTGCATCTATCCAATAAGATCTGACTCTTCAAAGAAGCACCAAGGACTCTCAATGATCACCTACCAGATATGGAACTTTCCATACATTGTCACAACTCTAAAGATAAGAGACCTGACTGCACTCCCCTCCAAGTGATTCAAACACAAACCTTCTCGTCCTTTGAATCCCTGACTGTCCCCCCTCCCTCCAAAATGACACACTCGCATCATCCCGAGGCCCTGCTCGTTGGTGGGGGAAGTTGCAGTTGGGGTTGGACCTTGTGAACACTGTGGCCGAAATCGGCCCGAGGGAACCACAATCCCCAGCGTCCTTTGCGGCAGGAAGCTGCTCTGACCCACGCCAGGAGGCGCATTAATTCAAGGCTACCGCCCGCGTCGCGGGATCGCGCGCGGGTCGGCGCCGGGAGTAGCCCGGGACAAGGGCGGGACCATCTAAGGCCATCGTAGGCCAGAGAAGGCCGGGCCGGGGCACCCCCCTTGGAACCGAACTAAGAAAAGAAGGGAAAGGACCTAAGGTACAGACACCCTTTGACTATCTCAACTTCCATATAGGTCTCTCCCAAGTGTCATCGTAGCAGAACCGGTGAACTATTTATTGGGGAGGTGATATTTTTTCAGTATCCATTATCAAAAGCTAGTTTGCTATGAATTGTAAGGGGGGCATTAGAAAATCTTTCAACCAGAGTAATTCGCTTAGGGGAACAATGGATTATTACATTAAGAGCTTTGTTCTACCTATTGCCTGCGAATTAGAGAGAATAGAGCGTTCGCCAGCTATGGATAGTTCCCTGAGTATGTGTTTGTCTCCGCAGATTGCCGATGCAACCCAACCAATATCACTACTGGAGGAACTAAATAATATGTGTAGATCCACGTAGGCTCCTGTGGAATCAGGAGATCTCCAATCTAGTGCTCCTATTTCCCCTACAGCAATGACCAGCCCTAGGACTAGTTGCTCACTTCAACTTATCCAAATCTCACAGGGTACTCCCCCTGTAACACGCCCAATAGTAAACTCACAATCGGCTGTTGCTAACCAGGTCTCCTCTACTAAAAGGAAGAGAGATGGGGTCAGACAAATGGGGAGGCAGGCCAAGCAACAAACACTAACTACAAATCCCCCACTTCCTAACACTCCTAGCACTGTAACATCAAAAGTATCCACCAATGCCTCTTTACTGGCCTTGCTTGAAAATATGATAAAGTCAATAATTTCTCCGTTAATTGACAAAATGACTAGCTTAGGGGATAGACTCTCGGGGGTTGAGGAAGCAATTAAGGCAAATTCTCTACTTTTAAGAACCAAGGCATGACCCTCTCATCCATTGTGTCCAGCCCCCACAGAAATGCCCAATACTACCGTACGAAGTAAGACCACCCATAATCAATCAGTAACCCCGCATAGTAAAAACATAAACTCCTCGAAGGCAGTCACAACTTTACGGAGTTCCCACCCTAGAGAAGGGCCTAACAAAGAAATGTCACTTCAAAAGGGAATAGTGGTCAATTGTGACAATATGTCACAAAAAACCAATCATCTATATTTGCCACCAGAGGCCGCTCCCATTGTGTGCGTCCTCTCAGGTGTACCAGAACTCCCAATGGGGAAACACGAAAGCCACCAGGATTTAAGAAACAAGGTAGTGTTCTGGCTATCTAAAAATAGACCTCTCCCACCCAACATTGATGGTACCATACTAAGTGTCAGAAGGGTGGACTGGGTAGGACCTCTCCCAAAACATATTGCGGGCAATCTGGTACTTGTTAAATTTAGGAATAAACATGTCGTCTCATACCTTCAATCTCAACAGCCACACTTAGGAGATGGGCCTATATCCATCTGGAGTCTAACTGATTTCTACCCCAGAACATTTTACGCTCTGTCGCATTGCCAAAAAGAACATAACAATCACTGGATGGGCAGAACTGGACGTGTATCGAGTGGGCGCTTTATCTCCACGCTTAATTAACTTATCGTACTCCCCCGCTCTCAATGATCAGTTGATTTATCTTATTGATTTAATCCTTTTTTAACACACACTACTTCTTACAAAATGAAACGTATTGATGTATTTGTTTTTATTTATGTACTGTTGTTGCCTTTAAGATTTTTCATAATTTTTAAATCGAAATTTACCTTTTATGTTTCTGTGATTGTATTGTACATGCTTTTATGAATTGTTTTTACATTTCGAATAAAGCTATTGTCTGACAGACTTTGGAAAATTAGCCACATCTTCACTGATTACAGCAATAAATCCATGACAGAGGAAATGTTCTCCCCACTTGATCACATATTCCTTGTTGATTTGAATAGTCACTAGAATGATGGGAACCACTGAGCATTCACCCTGCTGCAAGCCTTTTTTCATGAACACGTCTTACATGTCCTGTCAGCAAAAAACTCCTAAAGTCGTTTTTTACTGTGGTAAGGCCTAGGTCTCCCATTGACTATCACTGGATTATCTTATTACATTTAGTAAGTGCTAACTTTGGATATAGGGATATGCTGTTTGGGTTCAAATAATTAGTAATTTAAAATCCTCTTAGATGGTAAAGTCTGATCTTAAGTCCAATTCTGAAAATGCCAATTTTAGAAAGGTGGCATTTTCTAGTTCTAACCATGTGTGCCTTCTGCAATCATCCTGGGTCACATGGCCATGAATGGCACTGCTGTTGATATTTGTGTATTCTTCCCAGGCAGTGACATATAGGGGTACCAGCTATAGGCAGGAGAAGCAATCTTGTCAGCATATAGGGGGTGAAGCTCTATCCTGCCCACTTACACTACAAAGGGCTTGTCTGCAGAACACACAGAGGAGCATGACAACAGCCTTTTGTCACCCCAGACAGTTTGGAACCTGGTCAGTGGAGGGAATAATCTTCCAGAACCAGAGGTGTGGGTAGGTCAGGATGTCCCTCCACCACCAAGGCTGGCACCAGGAATATATTGGATCCCAGATCCACCCTTAAATAGACTTCTGGACCTGTGGAAAATTTAGATGAAGGACTGCCATCTCAGGGGGAGGACGGGGCGCCAGGCTCCGACCAAGGTAAACATTGGTCTGATAAAAGTGCTTTGTTTCAAGTGGAACAAATCAGTAAGTTGCTCTGTAATGGCCACCACTAGCACGTTTTGTCATTTATATACAGGCTGGGAGTAGGTGTCAAAAGTAAAGGGACCTCAAATATTCCTTAAACATCCCATCTTGTAAACCTTATAAGATTGGTCTATACCTGTTTGGCATATTTAGTTTACCTGTAAGACCCTTTACAGTGGTATCCCATATACCCAGGGCCTGTAAATTAAATGCTACTGGTGGGCTTGCAGCGCTGTTTGCGCCACCCACCTAAGTAGCCTTTCAAACCTTTTTCAGTCCTCTGCCACTGCAGGGTCTGCACATGCAGTTTACTGCAGCTGTGATGTGGCATATAAAGTGGTTGCCATATCTGCAACTCCACTTTTACTATTTATGAGTCACCCCTAAGGTAGGCCCTAGCTATCCCTATGGAAGGGTGCAGTGTGGGTAAAAGATAGGACATGTGCCCTAACTGTGTGGCATGTCCTGGTAGTGACAAAAAGCCTATTTAGTTTCTCACAACTGTGAGCTGCCCTCTCATAGGTTTGCATTGGGGATTCTCTGATATGTACCTCAATGGTAATTACTGATCTGAGAGGCGTAGCGTGACCATGTTTGGTATGTTTGGAATCGTAGTGATAATTCCTGCTTATTGGTAAAAGTAGATTTATTATTACTATTTTAGAAATGCCATTTTAAGAAGTGGGTATGTCTCTGTGCTTAGGTGTCTATGTGCCTCTGCTGGTTTGTGAATTGACTGTCTGGTTTTGGAGTGACATGGGACAGGTGTGACCTGCCTTTCCTGTATGAGTCAGGGCTGGGCTGAAAAGACCTGGGCTGCATATAGAGTGGTGGGAGGAGATTTGCCTTGCACCTGAAAAGGCCTGGTCTGCCCTGAACAATGATGTATCCACTTCCTGCCAGGAAACTACCAGTGAGGACAGAATGGGTTTGGACGGGTCTCAGAGTCCTCTGCCAGAAGAGAACAAAGACATTGTGTACTATATGAAAAGAGGCTGTGACCCCATGTAAAAAAAAAGACACTACATGAACTTCTACCTGAAAGGCTACTGGACTGCCAGAAGGAACTGCCGGGGCACTGCTACACAGGGCGGAGGACCCCTGGTGCTGGTCTGCCTGCCTGCACCTAGCTGGTGTGCCCCAGTGCTCTGCAAACAGCACGTAGTGAGCGCTTTTGCCCTTGCTCCTTCCTGTAGGGTGTAGCACTGGGTGAGTGTTGATATTTGTCCTGTTGTCCACGGAGTGCGTATTGCTCAGGAGGGGTGCTTTCCCTTGCCCTGTAGTTTGGGCATCGCCGCACTCTTGCCGTGTGGCCAGACAACAGAAGGGGGAGAGCTGAGGGATTGAAGTGCTGTCCCTCCCACTTCTTGCATCATCGCTGCAGGTGGGGCTCTGCTACGTGGCCCCAGGCTGCCACCCAACGCAGAGAGCAGTGAGGAATCCCGGTTTGGGAGGTCCTCGGTATCGAATAGTCAGTCCCCCGACACAGTAGGGCGGGGCCAAAGAGGGCAGAGCCAACTGAGACTTCGCTCCATATTCTGCTGGCCGCTACACTTGGTACAGAGAAGAACAGGTGCACCACGTGGTTGCGGGCAGCTGCAGATCCCCGAGTCAGGACGGAGGGCCCTGGGCTCAACTGAGGCTATTGCCAGTGCAGGAGGAGAGCCGGCCCCTACAAAGTCAGCCTCCCCCAAGAGGAAGGCCGCAAGACAGCTGCTTGAAGCCTCCAGCCTAGCACAGATTGTCAGAGGGCGGGTGGGTTTGTACTCACCGCCGGCCGGCACGAGGAGGGGACCTAGTGAGATTCTCCTCACTGGCCAAGGTGGTACCTGATTTCCTGCCGCAGTTGCCCCTTGGTACAACCGGGGGGCGCTGCCATTGTTAGTGTTAACTTTGATGGACACCGAGTGGGGTCTCCCCAACAAAGGGGTAATTTCTTGGGAGAAAATACAGCGTTGCTTCTGTTGGGGGCAAGGCCGGCTCCCTTGGCCTATGCCCTTACTCCTGGAAGGAAGATTACAGGGTGAGCCCGGGACATGCCACAGACACAAAATTACCACATTCCCTAAAGTAGGCGGGCAGGTAGCCCAGGAGCCTACATAGGGGAAGACAGTAGCTGCATTGGGTGGCAAGAGTGTAGGTGCTGCTCATAGTTGTGGTGAACCAATGTCTGGGTTGCACCCTATGTACAGTGCAATAATGGCAGTATGCGTACTGTTGGCATGAAGTTACTAAGGTGTGCACTCTACGGGTGTGGACTATAGTGCAGTACTACTTTTGTTTATGCATAGGGTTTTATTCTAAGTGTAACCCTACCAGTAGTTACTGGTCGCCCTAACTGTGATGGTGGTGACAGTGACCCGATTGGCCAAGTGGTTTATGCAATCGTTGTGATTTCATTGATAGTGGCCCGATTGACCAAGTGATTTATGTACTCCTTGTGAAGTCATACCAAGTGCCTAGTGGCACAGTAATGTATATGATTGCGATCTAATAAGTTTTTATGGATAATACAAAGGACATTTTTGTATAACTTTGTGTGGAATTTCTTTTTGTGGTGTGCCTAGTGTGTCACTGGTGTGTGTTGCACAAACGCTTTACACATTGCCTCTGGAGTAAGCCTGACTGCTCTGCCAAGCTACCAAGGGTGTGAGCAGGGATTATCTTCAGTGTGTAACTTCCTTGCCCTGACTAGAGTGGTGGGTTCTACCTAGCTTAGGTGCATAACCTAGCTATCCAGAAACCCAATTTCTAATTCCCACACTCTATTGCGGTCAGGCTTAACTTTTGACTTTGCCCCGTTCTCGCTTGACCAGATACCCACAGTTGGTGCTTTAATCTTTTATATGCTAATTTTCACTAAAAGCTTTAAACATTCATATCACCGGTTCTACTGATTGGATTTAATTTGTTTTTGTGCTGTTTTTTTATCACATTTTATTCTATTTTTCTAAACTTCGCTAAACAATTGTTGTATTGTGATTTTACTTTGTTACTGTTACTTCTAAATTAAGCCTGACTGCTTTTGTGGCCAGCTACTAGAGGGTTAAGCACAGTTTAATGTAGTGGCATTTGGTGGTTCAACCTAGAAAGTATTGTGTTTATTATTTTAGTGGGTCTTCTACCCCTCTTCTTAAAAGAGATTGCTAATTTTGGACTATTAATTCTTTGTGATGTAGTGTTCTGGAAGGAGGTGCAACTTTAAACTCTTTCCCAAATTGGAGCAGCATTAGGGTAGTCCTGCTGGATATGGGGATGTTGTCTCATATCATGGATGTATAGATTTAAATGATCTACTGCCTTTTTTCTTTTTTACAATTCTTATTCTGCTGATTGAGGGTGTCTTGTTTGCATTTTTCCCAGAACCACCATACATGGTGAGGTTGACTGCTAGATAAGTTGGGGGTGCTGGTAGTGATGACTTTCTGAATGATGCAGCTGCTTTTGAAGATGGTTCTGGCCGGCAAGGCGTGCCAATGTCATTCCATTAGGATAGGGATAATATGACTATTTGTTTTCAATCATTGGATGATAGGTGTCTGAGAGGCCATGGAGTTTTGCATTAGCACCACTAAGATGCAACAGTCCAAGGACCTGAACTGCAGTTCTGTAGTCGATGTCTAGAAGAAATTGTTTGACTTTTTTTAGAAGAGAAAGCTGGTATTGGGTCTTCTTTGCTTTATTGGCAATGCGTTCCTTGAGGGTGAGATTGGTTTACAGGATAAATCCATGTGATTTGGAATTTTTTGCATGTTAGGGTTCGACGCTGTCAAGGCTCAAGTCATCGAACCTGGTTTGCAATAATAGTTCCTATACTTCCTCATTAGATGTAGGAGCACTCACTCCTCTTTCCCACAGTAGAAGTATAGTTACATCTGAGGAGTAGATATCTGTGTGTTTTCAGAGTAAAAAGCTACCTTCAAAATTACCACTTCCTTTTGATGGACCACCTGCACTTTATACCAGCACCCTCAAGGGTACCCACAATCCTTCCACTTACCTGTTGTACTCGTGAATGTTATGAGTGAGTAAATGTATTTTATAAACATATAATTCTACAGATTCTGATTTTATTAATCAGAATGTGGTGTTTACACTTTTAAATTACACTCTATGTGCACAGTCAGGGAAAACTTACATTTAACTCTTGAATTGTTGTCAATAGCTATTGGCTAAGATGCACTCCCACTAACAAATCCTGGCCATAAAGACCTTGCACACTTAGATGGGCAAAGGCAGCTGACGTTCAGCTTTCTTGCAAAAGACTTTCTCATCCAATATGTCTTCTACATTCCTAACAAGCATTTGCAATGCAATAGGTCTCGTAGTAGTTAAGTTAGAGTTTTTGGTATTGCTTGGCATAGTTTTTGGTTACTATATTTTGTTAATAGAAGTAGATATATTGCTAGTACTATTATAGTTGTAAATGTATGCTCACCCCATTTCTGGAAATGCTTGTCTTGCCCAATTGCTGGGAGCAGGACTCACTATAGGGCGGTGGGACTGGTGCAGCCACACCTGGCGTTGACCTTGGTGGAGAGCGCTGTGTTTAAAAATTATTTTTGGTTTTACAGCACATGATCTTCCTTGTGCATCAGGTAATAAAAATTATCAAGATAACTCTGATGATTAATGTGCCTAATAGTGAGAGTTCTGAATTTTGTCTAGTTGCCGTTTTGCCTCATCCATACATGCCAATAGACCCGATTCAAGCGGGAGACTCACGATTTTAAAGCCAAACATGGATTACTTGTGGATTATTGGCTTTGTCAATGGTTGTTAGCTGCATATGATAAATAAGCACCAAACACGGCCTGATTATATATAACTTTGAAAATGCTTAAGATCTGACATGAGACTCTAAAACAACTATAAGGAGTCTCTTTGAAGTTACATTAAAGGGGAAGGGTGGCACTGCTGCAGAGTTAAGATTTTTTTTTCACCGAGGGTGAGGGCAAAAATTAAGAACAGCAGGTGCTGAGCACGGGCAGGACCCGGCCCACTTAAAGCCCAGGTAACTCTATGCTAAAAAACAGTACGTCAGAGAGAGAGAGAGGCTATGGAAAGTGGTGGTGAGGGAGTTCATGGAGGAGGATATTGGGGAGGACAGCGTCAAAAAATAACTGCGTAATGGCCACCCCAAGAGCTCGAGCCGGTTACATGTCCTTTTGTTTTGGTTAAATTGATATCTCCAAAGTGCTCACATACTCGTTCAACGTGAAAGTGTTATCAAAGTTATCTAAATAAAAGAAATCGACAAATTAAAACGGGGCAGGAGAAAAAAAAATGGGTGTTAACAGTTAATAACCCCCCCTCCAAGAAATGAAGAAAAAAAAAAGCTCAAGAGGGCACGCATTCTGTGCACGCTCTCTAACGAAACCAGAGGACATTTCAGATTGTTCCTAATAAATGTGCGGGAGAAAAAAAATCATATTCTATGTCCTTCTTAAGCCCCGTTGTTGTAAAATCCGCGTGAATTTGGGAGACGTCATAGTCTTCGCTCGGTGTTCACTACCCGGCTGAAACCGGCGAGTCGGAAAGAGGACAGAAATGCCCTTCATGCGAGGCAACATAAAGTGACCAGAGGGAGTGGGCGCGGAGTCGCTTCCCACACACGGGAGCTCAGGGCTGCTCCTGCTCGCGCGCGCCTCATCCCTCTCTGTCCGACCGGAAGTGACGCGCCTTCACCTGCTGCTGCCGCCTTAGGCTATCCTGTTGTTGGAGTTGGCAGCGGCCGCTTGGGAGCGAGTACGCGGATCCGTCGCCTGCCCCTGCTTCTCGTTCCAGCCGCCGCCTTTAGGATGGGGATCCCAGCCCATCTGCTTCCCTTGGCGGCTTTGCTGCTGGTTGGAGTCGGTGAGTCCGAGCGCTCATGGGGTGACCTGGGAGGAGCCGCGGGCGGTTGGTGCTGGTGCGCAATCCCGCACAAAGCGAGTGGCGCTGCCGACGAGGAAGGTGGTACATACAGTGGTCTAACTCCAGACCCGTTTACCGATGTGGTGCCCCACGGCCGACGCTCCCCATAACTTTTTTTTTTTTTAACTGCACCCATCCCTCGCTGCACCCGGCCATGAAGGCAGCTGTAAAGTTAATGTCTGTGTTCCCCTCGCCCCCGTCAGCCACGCTTTCCTCATCCCGCTCGTCCTCCCTGCTATCCTCAATACCCAGAGCCGATCCCCACGGCTCAGGGCTGCGCCGCTCCTAGTTGCCGGTTGTTATGGTGCCCCTGCAGGTGTCCCAGGGCTTGGCCGTCGCTGGTCATGTTTTTTCCTTCCTGTGTTTGTTCTGGTGGCTGCTTATCTGTTCTGTAGTTTCGCCTTTGGTTTCTGGTTGCAGCCAGGCTCGGCCAGTGGGTGCAACAGTCCCTGGGCGGGCGGCTCTCAGAGGATGTTACTGGCGCATTGTTTATCCTCATCCGTGGCGTGATTGTGAGTCAAGGGAGGGTCTGCTGCTTTTAGAAAGCAAACTTAGTGTGGACACTGGTGAGGTCTCATAGCTGTGTTGCGAGACCAGTTGTGTTGTCTGATCCACACCCGTTTTTTGTTAGCCAATATAATTTCTTACCTTACCCCGACAAAAGCACACAGTTAAACTCCAGGGCTATTTTGCTTTTAAGAGGAGCTTTAAAACTTATAATACTGCGAGCTTTTGAAAATAGCACCCGGACGTAAAATGTATAAATCTGCAATGACTGCTGAAGCGCACGGTCTTGTGAACGCACACAGTAAAATGTACGAGCTTTTAAAATGCACCCGGACGTACCATAGACAACAAAAGCATTGCAAATTACTTTGCCTAAAACTAATAATACTGCGAGCTTTTGAAATAAAACTTATAATACTGCGAGCTTTTGAAAAAAGCACCCGGACGTAAAATGTATAAATCTGCAATGACTGCTGAAGCGCACGGTCTTGTGAACGCACACAGTAAAATGTACGAGCTTTTAAAAATGCACCCGGACGTAAAATGTATAAATCTGCAATGACTGCTGAAGCGCACGGTCTTGTGAACGCACACAGTAAAATGTACGAGCTTTTAAAAATGCACCCAGACGTAAAATGTGTCAAATCTGCAATGACTGCTAAAGCGCACGGTCTTGTGAACGCACACAGTAAAATGTATCAACTTTGTAATGACTGCTGAAGCGCCCGGTCTTGTGGACGCACACAGTGAAATGTATCAAATGTGTAATCACTGCTGAAGCGCGTGGTCTTGTGCGCGTGGCCAACGGAAATCGCCTCCAGAGAGGCAAAGCGCGCGACAGACCCTGTCTCCTGGGAAGCATGGTCCCTGACATAAGATCTCGGCGAGTACAGCGCTGACGCGCTGTATCGCTACGAGACCTAAAAAACCATCTGTATTACTTGCTAACACGCTTTCACAATTTTTTTTATTTTGTTTGTGTATATTGTATTTCATATCCCTATAGATGGCAAACATTATTCCTATCCTCTGAGTTTCTCTCCATAGATCTAACGTATCACATTTACATATTACAATAACTTCCAAGTTGATTACTCAAAATAACAGCTCTACACATACCTAGACAGGAGACGTGTCATGTCAGGTCCTTAACATATGTTTGATTGCTATAAAAGCAAATATACACCTTAAAAAAATCTGTCTGCTCTTCTTTACAATGATATATTCAAAGATGAGGCACTTTCAAGAGTGATCAGTGTGCCAAGCGATGCTCTACTTAGTCCTCAGATGGAGTCAAATTATATCCTCAATTACTCCTCTACTCTCGAACTGTGGTGGCCCAACTTTTCCCGATACATAACAAGGGCACCTATATTTCAAGATTGAAGGAATGCACTCTGCCCCTCACTGACCCTATAACATCGCTCATCCTCAAAACACCCGGCTCCTCCCGCAGGGAGTTATTCCCCACACCATGGACCTTGCAGTCCAGGTGCGAGGAGGGAACCCAATGATGAAGCATGTCTCATTCGGGTGAGTGAGAGTTCTTGTCCTAAAGGAGTCCTCCTTTGACAGCTCACACATATACACCCACATATGTGAGTTCTAAGATTGAAGGATGCCCACAATGTAAATTAGTACTTGTATAGCGCACTACTCACCCGCAAGGGTCTCAAGGCGCTTGTACGAATACCACTGTGGAACCCATCCTGGCTTTCCCTGTGAGGCGTCCACTCCTGGGCACCCCCAAGGTGGAGGCCAGGCATCCTTAGCGTTGTGGGGGCAGTTGTGGAGATTAAGCAAGTTATTGCCAGAGTTGCACTCCATGATTGGAATAGGCACCGAGGCGAGAATTATCTGGTCCGAGGAAATTGAGCCCAAGACCCGCCGAGGCAGGAATTGAACCCTGGTCCCGGGCCAGACCTCTGCATCAGGGTCTGCTGCTCTAATCATTGAGCCACCCTTCTCCACAATATTTTATTGTGTCAAGCCTCATGATGATTACATGTTCCTAAATTGCCGCCTCCCTCCCAACTACAACCTAACACAAGTGTCTGACCTATTGCTGTGTTCTGCACCCCCACACTGCCTCCCTAGCTTCACACTGTACAAGTGTGTGCACACACACACACATGCATCCATTCATACTCAGTTGGCGGACTGTTTTGACAGCGTTTTCAATTTGCATTCAAGCGGCTAAGCGGCTGGAATAAATTTCAGTTGTCTGCATAGGGACATGGAATTAATTTCAGTTCTCAACATTGGAACAGTAATATGTCACAGTTTGGTCCAATTAGAGGTCTCCTCTGTGTTACAGAGACTAGAATACATCCTTCTGGTTACTGTGAATATTACTTGTGCTCTTTTCTTGCGACCCTTCTTCTCTTGTGCCTTTCCCTCTACCCTCAACACCTTCCCTTTTGCTGATTCAAACAGCACTCTGCAGCCGCCTACAACCAGCATGTGGTTTGTTATAAAAATCAACAATAAATCCATAAATAATTCGCTTATCTCGTGATTGTTTGCTTTTTCAGTCATTTCTTCGAGTGAAAATAGTCATGGAGGTGAATGTAACACCTTGAAGCATTTAACAAATCGTATAACATCCTTGAAAGTAGTGTGTTATTTGTATAGATCCACCCTAGCCAAAAGGAGCCCTGCACAGAGTCAAAGGCTGGGACTCTGCCAGTGTTTGATTGGGAGGGTAGGTGGCTTCTTTGAGCTACAGTGGACTGTTGCTCCATCATGATGAGGTGCTCTTTAAAGAGTTGTGTCTTCAACTATTTCTTAAAATGGAGCAGGGTTTAAGAATGACTTACATAACTATCTCCAAGAACTGGTTTCTTATTAACTGATTCAGGAGTGTGCATTCTGCAACACCAGGAGAATGGATGCCTGAGCATAGTCGCAGGACTACAAGCAGACCTGCCAACTCACACGGTGCCACCATGTGTCACACAATATCGTCTCCTTTCACACATCACCCGGTGAGGAGCTGATTTCACATGGTTGGAACACAATTAGCCGGAAACCCCTGCAGCCAGCAGGTATCCAGCTAGTTGGAGGTTTAATGCAGCCGATGTCCATTAGAAGGTGTAAAACCTTATAATGATACGGAGAGGATGTGGTCCGTTGGCTAGACTGCCGACTCAGGTGCTGGAAACCAAGGTTCGAGCCTTGGGGTTGCGTCCACATCCTGAGATTCTGGGAAAATCACTTAATCTCCCTGTGCCTGAATGTGTCCTTGTGTAACGTAACCGGTGCTCATATAAAGCGCTCCAATACCTTTAGGTCGAGTTCGCGCTATATAAATCTGCATTGAAAAAAAAAAAACCTCCCCAGTGACATCGGCGGCAGCCTTAAGCGATTTTAAGTTATTGTGTTTGCTTTCATGGCAATTGCCAAAATAAAGCTTATAATTATTTTTATTATTGTTTTTATTTGGTTTTTGGAAGCAGTGGAGGTTTGCTGTAGGAGGTGGGCCGTGGATTTAGAAGTGTCTAGAGCTGTTCTCAACACTAAGCCCCTCCCCTTCATGGCTACGTCCCCTCCTCACACAGAGAAATAAATTCACAAATTGGCAGGTCTGCTACGACCACAGATGGCAAAGGCTTCACCAGGTGGGACATGCCGCCCTCTTGAGCATCCTAGACCGCTATTATATAAAGAAGTTTACGTTTATGGACTCAGCATCCAAAGTACAAACATCTAACATGCATTTCATTGCTAAATAATGAAAGTCATTCGAGACAAAAGGCTCTTAATAAAAGAAAATGTTAGGTCGATTAAATCAGAGCACATCATGTCCCTTTCATCCATCTCTCATTAGAAACAGCAAGGCAGCAACCAGCACTCTCACATCCATTACTGATAATTGCAGATGATAGTCAGCTGAATGTCCCTAATATCATAATCATTTTCAGCTTACTTCTGATATTTCTGCTTTAATGGCGCTCCCTCCCAAGCTTTTTGTCAGTTTATATTTTCCAGAAATAGTATTCATTCATCCCAAATCAATACCTCCCTTAAGGTAGGAGGGTGTGCATTAAGCAAACTGCTCACATGTTAATGCATAGAGACATTTCGAAAATAAATGATGCTGCATTTTGCCAAGGCACGTTTTTTACAGTGGCGGCTCCTCTGCTAAGTCCGAGGAGCATCGCTCCACTGAACAAAGGGAAAATTTAAATGAGAATAACTATTGTTATTATAATTTTATTTTTGCTATATATTTCAGTGTTTCTCTGGCAGGGTAGGGAGAGGAGTGTGTAGTAATCTGCTTGTTAAATAATGCACCTTCCCTGCCCTTGTTCTCTCCCTGATACTCTAACAATATGATGTCATTTGGAATGTGAGGAATGTTTGTACTGGTGAGATAGCAGTTGGAGAAGATGGGCTGAGCAGCCTGGAGCCTGCTCCTGGTGGGGCTTACATTGGAACTTACTAAGATGTAACTTGAAGAATAAACTACCAACTACAAAAGCTGTTTACGAGACTTCATTGATTTCAACAGAGTGGTTTTCACTCCTGAAGTGTGCAGAACTGCTTGGCCGGCCCTCTCGGGCCGCCCCAAGCAGTCCTACATTATTTGCCTGTCCCCCACCGGCCTGCATTACACAACATGGCAAGGAACATTCAAACCCTCCCGGTCCCCATCTGAGCATAGATTGCAGACGCTCGAGCCAATTACAATGCTGTATTGCAGCGTTGTGATTTGTCTATGGGGAAGCTGGGAGGGCGGGTGCTTCCTGCTGCTGGCCAGGAGTGTAGGAAGATGTCAAAGGGACGGAGGACGAAGGAGAGGCGGTGGCAGTTTCAGGTAAGTGTTTTTTCCCTTTTTTTTGTCCCTGCCCCCCGCCTAGCAGTAGCTACTGGTTTTTATATGTGCCTGTATCTGTTTGTATACACGGTTATGTCTAATGTGTACATGTGCGGAAAATAACTTTTTGGAGAGCAATTTGGAACTGCCTTGTTTTCTTTAATTTTAAAGAAGGAATAAGACATTTGCCAGACTGCCAACTTGGGCTTATGTGAGTAACATACAGGAAAAGGTTCAGATCATATTGTTAAGCAACGTGAGGGAGAAAATATAATACTTATTAAGTCTAAACAAAAGGGGCTTTCGTCAGGAGGTAGGCAAGGCACATTCAGCCTGATTCATCATAGTGAAGTTTTGCGAGTCTGAAATAGCGATTATAAGGAATCGCTATTCCAGACTCACAAAACGGGATTCATGTAGGAATCGCAATATTTTTTGCGATTTTTTTACAGGTTCCTTATTTGCGATTAGCTAATTGCTAATCGCAAATAAGGAATGACTCCCCATTCATTCCTATGGGCCTAAAGGCCAAGGTGAAGCCAGGCATCCCAGCACTGTTGGGGCCATTGTGGAGATTAAGCAAGCTATTGCCCAGAGTTGCAGAGTGGAACCCATGATTAGAATGGGCACGAAGAGAGAATTATCAGGTCCAAGGAAATTGAGCCCAAGACCCACCGAGGCGGGAATTGAACCCTGGTCCCCGGCCAGACCTCTGATCAGTGTCTGCTGCTCTATCCATTGAGCCACACTTCTCTACCAAAGCAAGTTCAACCTGTTATTCTCAACAGAACATGACATGTTTTAGGTCACAGTGTAAATCTACTGTGCATAATTCAGATGAATCAACATAGGCAAATGACCAGCTACTATCAGTGTTTTAAAACTCTGTACTGTGAAAAACGAAGAGGTGTATCACACCTCTGCACACGAAAAGGAAGCAGCCAAACTTCAGATTTAGAAATAATATCTAGAGTGGTTTACTAAGAAATGGCTGCTACTAATCAGCATGGTGGTTATAACTTAGACCATATTCCCTGAATGGGTCAAGGACCCAAAACATGAATGGGTCAAGGAACCAAAACATATACTGCAACATGCAACTTGCTGTTCCGGTATTTAAAGGTGTACTAGACACCAGCAAATAAACTGTAGTACACTAATGTTTCATCCTGTGTCAATAGGGCTTTGAAGAGTTCCAGAAAAATCACAGGAATCCAGATAGATTAGGGCTTTTTGATGCTAAACTGGTGACATTGTAACAGTGCACAATCTGCCAGACACCCCTGGTCAGGAAAAGATGGACTTGGTGGTAGTCACTGTTGGAAGATTCCAAGATAAAGGCACTTTGACCTCACAGGTATGCATGGATTGTCCGAATTGATTTCTCTAAAGGAATGGCACTAGACAAAATCCATTTGGCGAAGATCTTGTGAACTCCCAGTCAATCCTCACATTAAATGTCAGCACATCTTCCTATTTACCCTCCGCCCTACTGTAACCCCTCGGAAGACCAACTCCCAGAAACTGAACTTCAGCCAGGACATGCTGTTCATCAAAAATTCAAGAGCTGTTTTGAAGATGTCATCCAACATAATATCTGCTCCTAATGAAAACAATGTGAAAACACAGAGCATTCTTCGAAGATAGATGTTCTTTTTGTAGAATCTCATGTTTTAACTCACATGCTGGATATCATCTCTTAACACACATGTGGACACATTTCAGCTGTGAAGAGGCATTTCAGATGTTTTTGGCATCTTTCTCCCACCCTAGCTTTATAGGTAAAATGGCTGTGTTTCAGCCTGCATTTTGTGTGGGGTCACAAAAATACACGGTGTCATACATTCTCACCATGCAAGGCCTTTGGCCGTGTGCGGCGGGCCACCTCCCACATGCACCCATTCATACACGTCAGAGAGTTGGCCACAGACCCTGGGATACTCCTGTTTGGCAGGAGATTTAAAAATACTCCTGCCAGGTGGGAGCAAACACAAGTTTCCCTCACCTGGCAGTGCAGACAGGGAAACTGTTTTGTCGCAAGGGTCATTAATGGCAAAGGGAAGGGAGACGTGCAGCCTCCCTCCCTTTTAATGTAAATACTGGGCCTTCGGGATGGGGTCCCCTTGGTCTTTAAAAGGGCCAGGGAGGGGGGCCACACTACCCCACTCCCTCACATCTTAACTTTGGACCTGAAGGATGGGCTCTTCGGGCTCGAAAACAGCCTGCAAGGGGGTCATGTGCCCTCCTCCACTTAAAACATACCTTAGACCCCAGGGATGTGTCCCGGGGCAAACAAATAGCTGGAGAGTGTAACATGATCCCCCCTCCTACCCAAAAAAGAAAATGTGCTGCCCCACCTGGCCCTGGCCCACCTCAGGGGGTGTGGTGGGGCGTTTAAAAAGGAAATGTGGAGCCTGTGCTTTTTTTTATTGTGCCATTGATTCACAGATTATCCATAAATCCCTAGCAAAATTTAAATCCCTACCCTGCCCCTTAGCTCTTCTTGTTTTTTCCTGAGTCCTAAGATGGCTGTCCCCACTTCCTGGTTGAGGTGGTGGCTACCAATCAGATCTCAGGAGGAGGATCTCAGCTTGGGATCTGTCAGCTCTGAGGATCCTCAGTGGAGTAAAATATACAATTTGTCTTCACCTTCATTTTTCCTAAACTACTGAACGTGGATTCATAGACTATATGCAGTTTTGCAGCAAACTTAAAATCCCTAGCTTGCCCCTTTATGTCTTTTTAAAAATTCGAACTCAGGACTGAGAATCGAGTCCTTTAAATAGCTATACCACCACTTCCTGGTTGAGGTGATAGCAGTCAATCAGATCTCAGCTTGAGATCTGTCGGGTCTGCGGATCCTCAGCGATGTGAAATATACAATGTGTTTTCACTTTAATTGCTCATAAACTACTAAATGGATTTACACTAAAACTCAAAAAGCACTCTTTCTGGACCAAGATCTAGCTTTCTGTCAAATTTGGTGTAAATCGGTTTGGGCCGCCACTTATTTTCTAAGCCCCCGCTTGACAGATCACCCTAACTCTCCATGCGTCAACTAGTCAAAAATGTGAAACTTTTTGAGAAAGTTTCATAGTGATTTGCCAAACAAGGCCTAAGTTATTAGCAATGCAAAAAATGCATTTCCTATGGAAACTCGATCCTAACTATATCTACCCAGTGGCGACCAAGGGCAGTATGGAGTTGGTTGCATGCGGGGGGTTAGCCGCAGGCCACAGATCAGACCTTGTGGCCAAAGGCTGTGCGTAGTGTGAGGTTGGCTGCATGAGAATGCGTTGGCTACAGGCCAGGCCCCACAGCCAACTCCTCACAGTGTGCAGCCTTATTTTAAGTTAAAAAAAACCTAGAAATGCACTGAAAAAACACAAAGACTAAACGGACGTTGTGAGAAGTTGGCCTGATATGTAGTGTTTCCAATTCTGGAACCACTGGGTATCAGTCCAAACAAACCCCAAAGATGTCAGGTTGTAAGTCAACCTTGTTAGACAAGCTATCCTAGTGGTAGCATGGACTAAGCAGCCTTAAAGGCTTAACTTAAGAGGTCGTGTTAAGCGAGCTGTTTTACCACATACAATCCTGTAATCAAATGAAAGGACACCACACAAGTATATATTATAAAAATATATGTATTTATTTCTAAATTACTCCCCAGTACTCTTTATGAGGAAAGGGGCACAAGCGTTAAACCAAAAGCACTGTTACACATATAAAGTTGCACGTTTATGGATGAGGGCGGGTGGCCACTCAGACCATATATTAAAAAAGTGGTATAAGTAACACTTATCGAACAATGGTTAGGCCTAGGGCCTAGAGATTCGCTGGGAGCAGTCAGGACAAGCAATGAAGAAGTCGGGAGTAGCCCACAGGAGACGGGTGCAGCACGGAAAGTGCGGCGCGCACCAATGCACTGTCAATGGTGCGTAAAAGTCAGTTAAAGTGAATTAAAAGATACTTCCGCTGAACCTAGGAACACAAAACTTTAGACACAGACCCTAGAGGTGTGTACCAGTGTAAAGACACCGGCGTTGCAAAGTTACCTCACCCACAGGCCGTGGGTGCACAGGGTCGAAGTGGCGTCGGGTTCTGTCACGCAGGTTCTTGGTGCTTGGAGCTGTTGCAGCTGCAGGCGCTGTGAAGCAGAAGTGTCCGGTGCGATCCAAGGGTGGATCGATGTAGAAAAGTACCTGAAAGCAGAGGGGACAGAGTCTGGATCACTCAGCAGTGACCAGGGTGGAACCAGGACGGAACCAGGCAATGTCGGGCGCAATCAGGCGGTTGTCGATAGGCTTCTCTCCGCTGTCACGTGGGCTCTGGGGCATCTGCGACGTCCAGGAGCAGGTCACGATCTGTCCCACATAGGCTCTCGCCGTCAGCACCGTCGGCTTGAAGATTGTAGCAAACAGCACTTGGCAAAAGCAATCCACGCGGAACCGGGAGATTGCTTATCACTCGAACCAGGAGGGTCAGAGTGGGTGCTCCTTTTCACAGGAGCTGGTGCAGATCTGGAGCAACCAGAAAAGCAAGTCGGATTTCAAAGTTCGTCGGCACAGGCGCCACAAGCCAGCTGGCAAGTGACCGGGCCAACGCGTCGAGCGCACACAAGCAGAAGGGCCCCACGCAGCACTCGTCGAGTGTGGAGGGGTGAGCTTTGGTGCAAGTGGAGCTCGGGGCTGGGGCTTCTCAAACCCCGGTGTACAGCTTCGAGGGTCACTCGTGGGCCGCACGGTCAGCGTCTCGTGGCCTTTTCAAGATGGCGTGCCCCACGCTTCCGGTCGCCTCCACGGGTCTCAGCTCTGCAGGGACTGTGGATCGGGCAGGTAGAAGGCAGGCAAGCTTGATCTCGTCGATCTCTGTCGCTCGAGTTCCGGCGGGAACTGCAACAAAGCAAGGGTCGAGGGCTGGATGGTGCCTGTTTGCACAGGGTGGTCACTCCTTGACCACAAGGGAGATTCTTCAGTCTTCTCACGTCGTGTAGAAAGTCGAAGGGTCCAGATTTCGTTTCTTATGTTTCTTCAGGATGATCTGAGGTCCGTTGGGACTGCTCCCCCTCTTATTCGAATCTAGGGGGTTGGACATCCTGCTAGGTCCCCTCCTATGGGTGGGACCCAGGAAGGGGGTGGTTACACCCCTCTCCTTTGATCCTGGCCGCGCTGGGACAGGGGCTGGGAGGCCCCAGAACCGGTTTGGCCGGATCCTGCAAGGGGCAGCCTTGTGCTCCCCAGGCAGTGTCTGGTTTCATTGAAACCTCCCTACTCCAATCCACTATCTCCTGTCTGGGGTGGTTTGACACCGCCCTGTGACAGGAAACTCTTTGTCCAGGCCTCCTCTGCCGGGTTTCGGTCAGCAGCAGGAGGTCAGACCCGTGTCTGTGGCAGGGGCATCCATTTTGTGGATCTGAGGCTCATTTTAAATCAACCACGTTTCAGTAAAGTAACATGTCTTCTCCCTCTAGAAGGGTGGAATGCTACCCCCGTCGCCAGAACTGGCGAGGGGGTAGTATTCCAATTCGTATGACACCTTACACGACATGTTTTGATAAAGCCAAACCAAAGTTGCTATATAACCGCGAGGATTATAAGGCGCTTAAGAGTATATGGTATGGCGTTATCCCGGATCAGCTTAGGAAGTTGTTCCCGACAGCTGCAGACAGGCTCAGCTCATGCCAGAGCACCATCTCACATAAAACCACGCACTCTGCCTCCAGGATTGATGAGGCCTTCCATAGGAGTGGCTTACAGGCTATATATGTGTCCAGATATAGGTTTAGACATAGGTATACTATATCTAAGCAAGGGGTGATTACACCCACTTGCCCCAGCTGAGTGATCAGCCAGTTGTGTCAATTTAAGAACCAGCCAGGGGTGGCAAAAGCTATGCTTCAGCCCCTGGTAGGCCTTGGTGGCACCTATGCCCTGGGCACCTATAGTGCATGGTACAGGGGCTGACAAGGAGTCCATTTCCAATTGTGGTATGTACCTATAGCACATGTATTATAAATTTAGAGAGAGAACAGCAGGCTGGGGGTCTGATTAGCAGGCCCACAGCCTCAGTAAGTCGAAAACCAGTGAAGCAAAAAGCAAAAATTGGGGTGACCATAGGATAGCAGACCCTACTCTCCTACATAACCCCCCCCCCAAACGCAGGGACATTAAACTTAACCTTGACCAGATAAGTCTTCATGTTCTAAGTGGAAGTACCTGGAGAGACCATCTGCATTACCATGGTCAGTCCCTGGGCGGTGCTCCACTGTAAAGTCCATCCCCTGTAGGGAAATGGACCACCTGAGCAGTTTGGGATTTTCACCCTTCATCTGATTTAGCCACAAGAGGGGCTTATGGTCTGTCTGAATTAGGAAGTGAGTACCAAACAAGTATGGCCTCAACTTCTTCAGGGCCCAAACCACAGCAAAGGCCTCCCTCTCAATAGCTGACCAACGTTTCTCCCTGGGGGTCAGCCTTCTGCTAATAAAAGCAATGGGCTGGTCTTGACCATCTTGATTAAGTTGTGAAAGCACAGCTCCCACCCCCAACTCAGAAGCATCTGTCTGTACAATGAACTGTTTGGAGTAGTCAGGACTCTTCAGGATAGGTGCAGAGCACATGGCCTTCTTCAGGTCATCAAATGCCTTTTGACAGCTAACTGTCCACTGAACCTTTTTGGGCATCTTCTTGGATGTCAAGTCATTCAATGGTGTCACAATGGACCCATAGTTCTTTACAAATTTTCTGTAATACCCAGTCAGGCCCAAGAAGGCTCTGACTTGTGTCTGGGTAGTTGGAGGAGCCCAGTCCTGTATGGTCTGGATCTTGCTGGATTAGAAAATACCCCCAAAAGTTTTTTTCACGATTTAGGAGGGTTCGCAAATCCACCCCAATGCTCAGTGTGGCCCCCCAGTGTAAAATCACAGCAGATTTGCAAATTCTGCAAGAAAAAAATATACACATACACTCGCTTATACATTCATACACCCACTCACAACCCCACTTAAACACTCACACCCACTCACTGACACACTCAGACACTCATTCACCTACTCACAGACCCACTCAGACACTTTCACACCCACTCACAGACCCACTCAGGCACCCAAACACCCTCTCCCACACCCACTTGGATACTTTTACACCTAGTCACAGAACCACTGCGATACTCTCACATCCACTCACTGATCCACTCAAACACTCACACACCCGCTAGTAGACTCACTTAAACCCTTTCACACCAACTCACAGATCCACTGGGACACTCTTATACCCACTCAGAGACCCGCTCACAATTGAATTGAATTGAATTGAAAGGAAATTTATAATGCGCAAAACAATAACCCGCAGGTATCAAGGCGCCTAGCAAAAAAATCAGAGAATGATCAGGAAAAAGACATGAAAACCCTACTCATATGCTTGCTGAAAGAGAAGGGTTTTTAAGGCAGTGCGGAAGTTCTGTAAGGACGGGAGAGATCTCAGATCCAGAGGAAGTTCGTTCCACTACTTAGGGGCAAGAGTGGAGAAGGCTCTGCCGCCCCATTTGGCTCTTCGTACACGGGGGGCTGCCAGAAGCAGTTTCCCAGAGGAGCGCAAGTTCCTTCGGGGGACATAGTGGGAGATGATGGATCCTATTCCAGTGTCACTCTTTTTGGTGATGAAACTCAAACACCAATTCACACACCTACTCAGACACTGCCACACATTTATTCACCCACTCAGACATTCTCACACCCACTTACCGACCCACTCAGACACTCACACACTAACTCAGACACTGTCACATCCACTCACAGACCCACTCAGGCACTCTTACACCCACTCACAGACCCACTTCAACACTTTCACACCCAGCCACCGAACAACTCAGACACTCCCACACCCACTCCCACACTCACTCAGAAACTCAAACACCAATTCACACACCTACTCAGACACTGCCACACTCACTAATATAACCACTCAGACACCCATACACCCACTTACAGACCTGCTCAGACACTCACTCATCCACTAGGGGTATATCCGGATACACGTACTGAGATTGGCCACTACTGGCACCAGAATTTCAGTAAAAACCCTCAGAGAAGTTGAGAGGCTGAAAGGGAACACCCTGAATTGCCAGTGTTGACCTTCCACATAGAGTATGAAACATTTTTGAGGAGTAGGATATATTGGAATATGAAAATAGGCATCTATAAAATCTGATGCTGCCATCCATTTCTCTGAGGGCATGAAAGGAATTATCTTCTGAAGTATTTCCATCTTTAAACAAGTTGTTCTGAGATAAACATTCAGTTTCTTTAGATTGACTATTAATTTGTATTTTCCTGAGGGCTTCAAAACCAGAAAAACAGTGGTATAGAAGCCTTCCCCTTATTGATCTGCTGGGACTAGTAAGAATCTGTGTTTCCTCTCATGTCAATCCTAAAAGCCCAAGATAATGTGCCTCACAAAAAATCCTACTGACCAGAAGGGCTTTAGGGAAGGCCCATAATCTTTACTCCAAGAGGCCTCATCCCCTAGTACTTGCCTGACAAAGATGCACACGGGTTCCAAAGATCAGTGAGTCTGAGCAGACCAAAGAACAGGAAGTGTTTTGGGCTCCATCTCTCTTTTTTGCCAGTATATTGAGTGGAGTTTAAATTATGGGAGGGAAGTGGGGAGTGGTGGGTATTCCTTGACCTTTTTGATTGACTCCAGCTAGGTCACATGGTGCCTGGGAAGAGGTTAGACTCCTCATAGAGAAAGTAGTGGTATGAGAAAATGTATTGAGAAGGTACTACAGTGTACAACGCAGTCTAATATACTACCCCATCAGTAACTGTAAAAATGTATCAACACATGTTTAGGGGTCTGACATGCAGCATCATGCTTGATGCTAAATATTTATTACTGCAAAGTCATGCAGTAAATGCGCTAACTCCATGTTTTTTATGCATTACCTTGTTTACTTTTTCACCTCTCCCAAAACAAAAACAAAAAGCTTTAGGCAACCACATTCCTGTCCTTTGTTGCTTGGATATGAATTTACCTTGAAGAAATGAAATGATAAGAGGCGTTTGGTAAAACAGGAATAAGTTGGTTTAATTAAGTGCAGCAGCTGGCAGAGTCTTGATAGAATGCGCTTGAGGAAAGTCTCTGTGTGTACAAAGTTTTGGATGATTTCATATACATCTTGTGAGGTATAATAAAGTAATTTCAGAATTCCTGAAAAAAATCTCCGTCATAAATTAACAAGCTCGGGCATCAGATAAGGACAAAGATGGCTCTCGACCTTGGGGAGAGCTAGTGTGGGCCAGTATGTATGTGTCCATAGGGCCAGCATGAGGAGCATGTGATCATTATGTGTGGTGTGCATGTCGTTTCCAAATTGGCATTTCTATCTACATGCGGTATCTAGCTTTGCTGTATTTATGGGAAGGATGAGCCTTCGGCCAAAAGTGTTTATGTGGGCAAACTGCCTCAGGTCTGTTTGGGGTGTAACTATCTATCTATGGGATCGATCAGGGTTTTCCCCAGGCGCATGTTTGTCTTTTGGTTTAGAGAGGCCCCACTTGTAGCCTGTTATTAGATAGGTGTGGGTCACATGAGTTGCCTGACCATATAGCTCTGACTTGGGGGAGGTCGGGTAAATCCGACAGCAATGATGCAAGTTCACTGGAACTCTTAAAAATAATATCACTGTCACTGGTATCATTTTTATCGACAGTCTCAACATTGTCCATACAGTTGACATAACATGCATAAATATTGTCTTTACTGATATTGACATATTTATTCATTCCTAAATCATGGTGTACATCGACATTACAACTCATTCGTGCATAGATTATGACATACATTGATTTTGCTACTGCCAGTATTGTCGCTGTTGTGCAGGCATAGATTATGGCATACATTGGCATGGCATTTATGGGCATTGATATTGTTATACTGATCCAGGTTGAGGCATACGTTGACATGGCATTTTTTGGTATTGCCGTTATGGGGCTGGCATATATCATGGTACTCATTGGCACCGTATTTACCTATTCCACCAACTTACTTACTATTCTCCATTTTCTCGTTTTGCTTTTAAACCATATTTTGTAAGTGAATTCAGATGGCGAATACATTTGAAAATGTGCTAGTATTTACAAATTATATTTGCAAATGAAATCAAACATGATTATATTTTGCCTTAGAAAATTTGCTGTCAGAACCTACCCACGCATGCTTTACAGGTTCACCCCGAGTCACGATCACATAGCACATTAGATATGAGAAGTGGACATGTGTACCTGACTGTCATGTTTTCCACTCAACTTTAATTCTGCATGAGATTCTCGAAAAGGCTTATGAATTTGTAAGATGGTCAGGAACAGCACTGTTTCATTCACTTCTTTCCCACTTTGAATCTTTGAATGCATGACGTTCAAAGTCCTTGATATCACCCTAATTTCTTTGGAGGCTGGGGGTTGTGCTTAACCCTTCCAGCTAATCCCCCATATCTTTTTCCCTTCATGGTAAATTCAACAATATTGATATTTTGACATTTGCAATTTTATTTTAATAAATGTAGTGTATACTTTCCATATTCTGCTGCAAGACGTTTTTTCACAGTTAAGCTACATGAGTTGTCTGGACCATACAAAACACATTTTTGGTCTTGTCTTAAAGTAAATAAAAATATTAGCTATTTTTCTAAACTGGTGTGGTGTCCTTTTGTAGTGCTTACACTGTATTACTGTTGGTTATGTGCAAATGCTTTACACACTGCGTAAATGCAGATCCCTATCACACCAACATATAGACTATTACAAGTACAAAACTTTAAGATTCAAAATGACCACAATAATTTGACAAGATGCTTTAATGTTAGTATCTCGCTCTGAATCCAGGGAACACGTGTTTCTTCGTTTGGGACAAGACCCACGACTTCCTCAGGGCTGGGAAAAGAATACAGAAAACATAATGAAATCCCACAATTTCTCGGGCATTAACACTGTAATACAACAGTTACATATTTCATGCTTAAGCATTCCTATGAGGTGATATTCAATCACGATTCCCGCTGCTCTGAATAGGCGGTGCGCCATTTTCGCTCCAGTTGACGGACCTTAAGCTTAGAGTTTTTCAGAGCAGGTGTGAACCACTTATGTGCGTCATTGGGGCGGGAGCGAGAAAAGTTAGTGCAGGGGGCATGATCGTCAGCTGCCTGAAGTAACCAGCCTGAGAAAGCTTCTTCCATTTTATCAATGTCCTGGTCGGATGAGGGAGGGGAGGAAGATAAGGATTCAATAAAGGTGGGGATGTTGACATTCTTCCACAATCTAGTTTTACCTCCTGACTGAGGTTGGGGCTTTCTGCTGCTTACTATGGTAATGGTGAAGTTGATCAGATAATGGTCCGACCAGATGCAGGGCATGATGGAGTTGATAGCAAGAGGAATGTTTTGGGACCAGATTTGGTCTAAGCTGTGCCCTTTGTTGTGGGTAGGAAGATGAATGTGTTGAATAAGGTTCATATCCAATAACATTTCTTTAAGACTGGCTGCCTGAGGATCAGACTCAGTGGAGTCCAGCCATAGATTGAAGTCTCCTAATAATGCAATTTTGCCGTGGGAGATGGTCAGGGATGCAAGCTGTTCAGAAAAAGATGTAATAAACGTAAGCGCAGTTTGAGGGGGACGGTATAGAAGGATCAAAAGTAAAGAACCTAGATCAGTGTTCAATTTAAAAAGCAGGTTATCACATCCTGTCAGGTCTAAAGATGGTAAGGAGGAGACTTGATGAGAGCTGCGAATAATCGCAGCAACACCTCCGCCTCTTTTGCCGGCGGGTCTGTCAGCGTGCAGGATGTAATAATTTGAGGGGACAGCGGCTAGGATGTCAGGCAGGGAACCTTCGTTGAGCCAGGTTTCAGAAAGAAATAAGAAGTCTGGCTGGTCGGTCTGAAGCAGAAGGAAGATGTCAAGATGGTGTTTGACCATAGACCTAGTATTTAAGTATAGGCATTTAAGCGTTGTCGCAGAGTTATGAGTAGTAGCAGCGGGCAGAGTAGAGCAGTATTTGGGAATTTTGGCATGGATGTATTCGGGCTTCAGAATGCCGTATGTGGCCGCACGTTTTAAGGTATGGGCGGGCGGGGCAGAGCCAGCACTGTCTGGGGGTCTAAGTGGCAGCAAGGTAGAGGAGGAGTAAAAGATGTTTGGTCCAGGGGTTGTGGCCCCAGGCCCCGAACTGCCGCGGACGGGCGCAGACGGGCTTGACTTATGCGCGACTTCGGCGCGCATTCGTCGCGCCCGCTGCGCTCGTCCGCTGCGCTCCTGTATGCACATTGTTTATAAGGCCTGCCTCCCGGGAGAACTAGACCGCTGAATCCGGTCCAGCTCCACCCAAGATGGCGGCTCGCCTCACCCTCCACACAAACGGCACCAGCCGCGATGGACCAGGGCGGGTAACAGCAGAAAATAGTGTCCAGTCAGTGAGTGCAAGTTAAAATAAACAGAATAACAATTTTTATGCAATTTTTAAAATACGAGCGCACTAGCGCTAAAAGTCGCGCTACAGCGCTAACAAATGCTGCCAGGTAACTGAGATGACTAAGAAAGCAAGTCCGAGGTTCCTCGAGGGCCGGGCTGCTGCCACCAGCCGAGCGTACTGGAGTAGCCCAGGGCAAGGAAGTGTTTTAAGGCCTGCCTCCCGGGAGAACTAGACCGCTGAATCCGGTCCAGCTCCACCCAAGATGGCGGCTCGCCTCACCCTCCACACAAACGGCACCAGCCGCGATGGACCAGGGCGGGTAACAGCAGAAAATAGTGTCCAGTCAGTGAGTGCAAGTTAAAATAAACAGAATAACAATTTTTATGCAATTTTTAAAATACGAGCGCACTAGCGCTAAAAGTCGCGCTACAGCGCTAACAAATGCTGCCAGGTAACTGAGATGACTAAGAAAGCAAGTCCGAGGTTCCTCGAGGGCCGGGCTGCTGCCACCAGCCGAGCGTACTCGAGTAGCCCAGGGCAAGGAAGTGTTTTAAGGCCTGCCTCCCGGGAGAACTAGACCGCTGAATCCGGTCCAGCTCCACCCAAGATGGCGGCTCGCCTCACCCTCCACACAAACGGCACCAGCCGCGATGGACCAGGGCGGGTAACAGCAGAAAATAGTGTCCAGTCAGTGAGTGCAAGTTAAAATAAACAGAATAACAATTTTTATGCAATTTCTAAAATACGAGCGCACTAGCGCTAAAAGTCGCGCTACAGCGCTAACAAATGCTGCCAGGTAACTGAGATGACTAAGAAAGCAAGTCCGAGGTTCCTCGAGGGCCGGGCTGCTGCCACCAGCCGAGCGTACTCGAGTAGCCCAGGGCAAGGAAGTGTTTTAAGGCCTGCCTCCCGGGAGAACTAGACCGCTGAATCCGGTCCAGCTCCACCCAAGATGGCGGCTCGCCTCACCCTCCACACAAACGGCACCAGCCGCGATGGACCAGGGCGGGTAACAGCAGAAAATAGTGTCCAGTCAGTGAGTGCAAGTTAAAATAAACAGAATAACAATTTTTATGCAATTTTTAAAATACGAGCGCACTAGCGCTAAAAGTCGCGCTACAGCGCTAACAAATGCTGCCAGGTAACTGAGATGACTAAGAAAGCAAGTCCGAGGTTCCT
Organism: Lissotriton vulgaris; assembly: GCF_964263255.1. Taxonomy (NCBI): domain Eukaryota; kingdom Metazoa; phylum Chordata; class Amphibia; order Caudata; family Salamandridae; genus Lissotriton; species Lissotriton vulgaris. The sequence continues at coordinate 158,433,052 of NC_141690.1, forward strand.
CGAGGGCCGGGCTGCTGCCACCAGCCGAGCATACTCAAAGAAGCGAAACTATGGAAAAAACCAGAAGCAGGACTACGTGAAATGTGTACGTGGTGGGCGTCTCAAAGGGGCGTTTCACCCATACTGTGATTTTGTATTAGGGACAGCACCCCGGGGAGAAGGCAGAGCAGATGGCCTGAGGACTCTTAGAGAGCGGATGGGTAGGCAGAAAGGGTACTGCTACGCGACATAGGTTTCCATCAGAGTTTAAGAGAGTTTGAACTTCTTCGGGAGTCAAACGGCTGACACCTTTTTAGGTAAAGAACTTACTGAGTAGGGATGTCATCTAGCATAGAGTAGGGACAGTTTAACCTGTTTTATTTTTCTGTAAATGACGCATCATATCCACTTTGTGTCTATGATATTCAACTTGTTGATTTTCGAATTAGTTTTGATTGTTTTCTTCTGTAGACTGAGATTTCTTAGGGAATTCATGTTCCTTCTTGTACCTATATACCTGTTGAACCTTATATTGAGGTGCTTGTATTTGCAACTGACTTTGGTTTTATAATAAACCTTTAAACTTTACCAGTCGTAAGTGGTTCTTCAGAGTTGCGTCAGTCTATGGGGTTGATTTAACTTATGTGGGTTTGCCTTTTACTCAATGATAGTCAATAACCGATCCAAAAAGGGACTCAATGAGATAGGTATCTAGGTGATCAGATAAGAGATCAAAATCTCATTTCCCGCACATATCAAAGCTTGGATAGCATGTTATGAGCTCGGTGTAAGCCTAGAGTTGTCACCATAATACAGGCTCTCCCTCTATCTCATGTGTCAGTGTGCTTCGAAGGTACATATCGGGATGGAGACCAGAAGGCTAAGTGAGTGTAAAATAACAATGCCGCTTGGGTATATGGGTGTGTTCATGATCGATATGCAGTATCATGTTTTCAGCGCTGTTGAGAAACCAAAATAGGCTTTCTATATGCGGACACACAAATTACCATTGTTGCCGCTAGGAAATATCAGACTGACAGTAGTCTGGAGGTCTGGAGGTGCCTGGTGAGACCCGCTGGTCATGAAGAGGCTATCAAAAGGGGAACTAAGTGTCACAATGTGAACCCTATCGGTATAAGATGCCCTGCTTTGCGAGCCCCCAGGGATACCAAAATTGTAGCCAAATTAGATTCCTGCGTGGGAACAATGGAAATGAGTCACACATCGTGTTCTAAATTGGTGTGTGGACCGTGCTTTACGCACTAAATAGCCGTCAAAATTAGTGGCAGAATTAGAACCCTGTTAGGGAAGAGGCCAAATCATTTCAGTTACCGCTAATTAATTATAGCGCGGTTCGGGGAAAACCTTCCCGACTGGAGGGTAAACTGTTTACATCGGAAACACTGCTCTGCATAACATAAAATAAACCAATTGCGGGCCATGTGAGGACCATGCTTGGGGTGCTGAATAGCGGTCAGAAATAATGCCAGAATTAGAACCCTGCTAGGTAAGAGACCAAATCTTTTCAAGTACCGCAAATTAATTTTAGCGCGGTTCGGGGAAATACTTCCCTACTGGAGGGTAAACTGTTTACATCAGACACACTGATCTGCATAACGTAAATTGAAACAATTCGGGAACTCAGTCTCACCTCGTGTGCGGGATCATATAATGCCACGATAATTCAGGCGGGGGTGTTTAACTTACTTGGGAATCCCTGAGCTTCACTGCAAGCACCTACCCAACGCCGCTGGAACCGGGTGGAGGTGGAGGGCGGGGACAGTTCCGATTTTAAGGAGTATGAGCCATGGTCTGATTGGCTCACGAACGTGGGGGCCATTTTGTAGTGTTACGCAAAAGGTAAACAAATGGGTCTAGATCGAGCCAAAATGTACTAATCGCCATACGTAAGTGGGTTATATCAGTAAGGCACAAATCCCTCAATATCATATATAGAGGAGGGGAGAAAGGAGTATTAGAACCTTAAGTGAGTCACACCATAGGTAATTGCGTGTTGGCTAGTGTTTAGATGCCAGTGATGGAAAATGCGTCGGCCATCTTGAAGTGGTAGATTCATTACATTCTTAATGTCTTAATGTACTGGGAGGAGGAATGTAAGAATGGTTCTCAGCTCCTAGTAGTTCCCTCACGCTATGCCACAATTTGGACCACAGTACCCGCCCCAATTTGCCCCCCATGGAAACCGGCCTTTTTTAGACAGAGGTTGGGGCAGAGGGTGAGGGCGAAAGAGAGGGAACGCAACCGACAAACGGGTCCAGTGGGAGGACACGACACCCCAAGGAATGGACACTCGGAGCAAAACAAGCAAGAAATGGGTCTTGTTGTTAACCTCTCCTCACACCAGTTAACCAATGAACAAGTGACGGTCTTACAAAAAGGGCTCGGGTTTGTACCAACCCCTCAAAACTGACAACTTTCTGCAAACTGTTGAATTGCAAAAATTCTTTAGAAAAATCAGACTACATGCCTTCTTCGAGGGCAAACCACAAGAAACCACTGATGACTCAGGGTTACACAACCCTTCCAGCTTTACCTCCCATGGTGACATGGTACAGAGTGAGGTGCTCACTTTTGAGCAAGCGGTTCTAAGAGATATCAACAACTTATCTGGTATTTCCACGCATATCAATATGTCCAAGGAGGAAAGAGACATCCTGGACACACTAGCCAGTGACCCCTCCTTAACCATCAAACCGGCTGACAAAGGGGGGGCTCCAGTGATAATGGACACTCTAGACTATGATATAGAGTGCCAAAGATTCTGTGTGATAAGGCTATCACACAGAATCCCACAGAACGCCTCACAATGTCAATCGTGAGTATGGTCGAATCCGCAGAATGTCAAGGCTGGTTGAGTAAAAAAGAGGCGGATTTTCTAATACAAAAGAACCCCAGGGTACCGTATTTTTCTACGTTGCCCAAAATACACAAAGGGGTCACACCAGTCTCAGGACGACCTATCGTCTCAGGCATTGACTCTGTGTTAGAACCTCTATCGCAGTTTTCTACAGCCAATGGTGAAGCAAATCCCTTCCTAAATCCAGGACACAACACAACAGATTTGTTGCGCCTACTGAAGGACTAAAATGAGGCCCAATCTATTGACTTCCTGATAACCCTAGACGTTGAGGCCCTCTATGCAAATATCCCCCAGAGGGCCTCCCTAGATGTTATCGAGACAGTACTTGAAAAAACAGAATGGACATCTGCAACGCCCATTTCCTTTGTGTTGGAATGCGCGGGAAAAGTCCTTACTGAGAACTATTTCGAATTTAAAGGCACCTATTACCATCAGATACAGGGAACTTGCATGGGGAGCACAGTAGCTCCTAGTGTAGCGTGCCTCTACATGGCTAATTTTGAAGAGTCATATATCACTAGTGACAAACCCTTACCACAAGAATATAAAGCTATGGAAACGTTACATAGACGACATCTTAATTTTTTGGGCAGGTAATGAAGACTCCTACACAGATTTTTTTCAGGTGGATTAATAACATCAATCCATACTTGAATTTCACAATCACGGCCTCTAAAAGTTACATAGCATTCCTTGACCTGAAAATAAGTATTGAAGGGGGATCCCTTGATACCACTCTATTTAAAAAGAGTACAGACCGCAATAGTCTGCTACACTATACCAGCCACCATCCTAAGGCCCTACGATCCAACCTACCGTTTGGGCAATTCCTCAGGATACGACGTAATTGTAGCACAATGGCCAATTATAAGACTAAGTCCGCTATCCTGTCTAGGAATCTAAGAGTCAGAGGATACCCTACCAGAGAAATCAAAAAATGTAAGAAAAGGGCACAGAATAATATCAGGGACGCCTGTTAGAACCTAAAGAAAAGAACCCCCTAGCTGTCCAACCCATGACTTGAGTGACAACCTTCACACCAGCGTCTACCCAGCTGAGAAGAATTGTGAGACGCCATTGATCCATACTCAATACTGGATCACTGAATATAGACCAACCGAGGTTTGCTTTTAAGAGGTCAAAAAATATCAAAAATATCTTGATACATATCAGACCCAAGAACACAAGCGAATCCAATCGCCGAGTCACACTATGGAATCTGCCACCAGTTACTGGCCATTATCCTTGTGGTGGTTGTGCGGCATGCCCGTTCACTAAGAAATACAAAAGTATTACCCTGACAGAATCTTTCAAGTGGGAAATGAGAGGCCACACTAACTGTAATAGCACTAATTGTATCTACTTGATCATATGCCCTGGTAACTTCTGTTACATTGGCATGACGACACGTAATATGAAAACTAGAATATCTGAGCACCGCAGCAATTTCAGGTGCAAGAAAAGCAATACAAAAATGTGCAGGCACTTCCTAGAAATGAATCACACACCAGACTCTCTTCAATGGCTCGTCCTGGAGGCAAGCCAAAAGATATCCAAAGAAGGACTATTTTACAAAGAACAACGTTGGATCCACAGATTGTCTTCTGACAGTAATGGGTTAAATGAAGATAAACCTTGGACCAGCCTTTAAATAATTCACAGAATCTTTACCCACTAGTTCCTCTTCCACTAATACCCTGTTTTTTCCCCCTCTACTAGGAGCTGAGAACCCTTCTAACATTCCTCCTCCCAAAACATTAAGACATTAGGAATGTAATGAATCTACCATTTCAAGATGGCCGACGCATTTTCCATCACTGGCATCTAAACACTGGCCAACACGCAATTACCTATGGTGTGACTCACTTAAGGTGCTAATACTCCTTTCTCCCCTCCTCTATATATGATATTGAGGGATTTGTACCTTACTGATATAACCCACTTACGTATGGCGCTTAGTACATTTTGGCTCGATCTAGACCCATTTGTTTACCTTTTGCGTATCACTACAAAATGGCCCCCACGTTCGTGAGCCAATCAGACCATGGCTCATACTCCTTAAAATCGGAACTGTCCATGCCCTCAACCTCCACCCGGTTCCAGCGGCGATGGGTAGGTGCTTGCAGTGAAGCTCAGGGATTCCCAAGTAAGTTAAACACCCCCGCCTGAATTATCGTGCCATTATATGATCCCTCACACGAGGTGAGACTAAGTTCCCGAATTATTTCAATTTACGTTATGCAGATCAGTGTGTCTGATGTAAACAGTTTACCCTCCAGTCGGGAAGTATTTCCCCGAACCGCACTAAAATGAATTAGTGGTACTTGAAAAAATCTGGTCTCTTACCTAGCAGGGTTCTAATTCTGGCATTACTTCTGACGGCTATTCAGCACCCCAAGCATGGTCCTCATATGGCCCGCAATTGGTTTATTTTATGTTATGCAGAGCAGTGTTTCCGATGTAAACAGTTTACCCTCCAGTCGGGAAGGTTTTCCCCGAACCGCGCTATAATTAATTAGCGGTAACTGAAATGATTTCGCCTCTTCCCCAACAGGGTTCTAGTTCTGGCATTAATTTTGACGGCTATTCAGTGCGTGAAGCACGGTCCACACACCAATTTAGAACACGATGTGTGACTCATTTCCATTGTTCCCACGCAGGAATCTAATTTGGCTCCAATTTTGGTATCCTGGGGGCTCGCAAAGCAGGGCATCTTATACCGATAGGGTTCACATTGTGACACTTAGTTCCCCTTTTATAGCCTCTTCACGATCAGCGGGTCTCACCAGGCACCTCCAGACCTCCAGACTACTGTCAGTCTGATATTTCCTAGTGGCAACAATGGTAATTTGTGTCTCCGCATATAGAAAGCCAATTTTAGTTTCTCAACAGTGCTGAAAACATGATACTGCATATCGATCATGAACACACCCATATACCCAAGCGGTATTGTTCTTTTACACTCACTTAGCCTTCTGGTCTCCATCCCGATATGTACCTTCGAAGCACACTGACACATGAGATAGAGGGAGAGCCTGTATTATGGCGACAACTCTAGGCTTACACCGAGCTCATAACATGCTATCCAAGCTTTGATATGCAATTCCAATAATAAGACAAATCAAAATGGGTGGTTTGAGCTATAAAGTTTGCGTACTCCTTTTTCACACTAGTAGTACTGTAGCCATACAAACTTAACGTATTATACTATTGGAGTTTACACCACTAAAATGAGTATTTAAGACCACCCAGTCACTGTATATTTTGTTCGCAAGGCACTAAGACCTTTCCCTATACATAGCCTTGCGGTGGAAGATCTACCTGAAGCTTTACCCGCTGGACACTGTCGTTGTTTGACTGTTTTTAACTTTAGGTGAGTTTTGAAGCTCTGTGAGCTAACCATACCAATTTGATATTTTTAACACTTTTAATTTCAGTATTCCGCGTGCCACTCTCACTGAGTTTTCACATTTGAGAGTGTATGTTACATTTGTGCAATGGTGTTGTGACACGCCTGATTCCCACTGGCATGCGTACCGCACAAGGATTACAGTCACTGATGCATTTGTTTTCAATTTGTTTGTGATGTGCTCTCCCTCTTTCTTTAACAGGTTTTGACAGTCACAACTAGAAGAAGGGTAATATAGTATTGTTCACGGCTCCCGCCTTGTCATTGCAAATGGCAATGTCACAGGGTGGGCACCCCGGGACATTGCAGGAGCCGGCCCTGGGAGATTGCCATGGAAAGGTCCAGGAGGGGGCCCCACAGCCCCCCCTCCCAATATACTCAACAGCCCTAGGGAGGTGGCCACCCAACCCCAAAATAAAGTCCCGGGGGTCTGTCGGTCCCTGGGGCTGTGGGGGGCCACATGCCCCCGCTATATAATTTTGCCATTGTCCCCAGGACCTGCCCACCTAGGGGATCATTAAAACATTTTGTCTTTAATTTTCTCAGCAGGATTCGCCCACGCAGCACAAATTCTGCCGATTTCTTTTTTGAAAAAATGCTTGGGACCCCCTGAGCAGGCCTAGAGGGTCAGTGTGTTTCTACCCTGCCCCCTTTTCCTCGTTTTTCACTTTTTGTTTCCTTTTTCTTGTGACTCGGTTACCGAGTCACAAGATGGCTGCCAACACATTCTTCTTTGAAGTGTTGACAGCCAATCAGAATTAATCTTGTGCTCTGGAGGGTTCGCAACTCCTCCTCGGTGCTCATATATATACATTTTTTATTTGTTGAATTTCTCATCAACTACTGAACAGATTTACACCATTTAAAAAAAAGGTTGCTTTCTGGGCCAAGAGCTACCCTTTTGCCAAATTTGGTGTAATTCCGTTCAGCATTTCGGACTGTAGCCGTATCTAAAATTCCTATGGAAATGAACATGGGGAAAACGTGTTTTGAGACCCCCTTTTTTCTTGGCCCCCGCTTACCGAATCACCCCAAAACTTTTAAGACAGGGGCTGACCTGAGTGAACCATTATTTTTGAAAATGTTGTGAAGATTCGTCAAATAGCGCCAAAGATATTGGCAAAAGAAAAAACACTTTTTGAATAGCAACAAGGTCCTAACTGTCCCAGGGGAGTGGGGTTCACTCTTTTATTATTTTTATGGGGAGCTGGTATTCTTCCTCCATCCCTGAGCCATCATGAGTCCTGGAGACCCCATCCCCCAGGCTAGTATTCTCATAATGAGGGAGGGCGTGTGGTCCCCCTAGTTGTCCCGGGTACTGTATCCACTAGGGCCAAAAATCAATATTTAGAGGAAAGGGTGTGCAGCTCCGCTCGCCATGCCTCAAAGAGGTCCTGGTGACTCCATCCGCTGGGGCTGATATTTTCAAAATGGGGACGGGATGGGTGGCCTCCCCAACCCTCAAAGAGGCCATGGGGACCTCATTCCCTGGGGCCAAACATAAATATTAAGGGTAGTGGAGCAATCACCACCCCAAGTCGATGATCAGCCCTGAGGACACCATCCCCCGGGCCCGATATATTCCCTGCCCAGGAGAGTGCGAGCATGTCGGAACAAAATGAGTGTCCCAAAACACTTTTTCTCCATGCAATCTGAGTAGGGAATTTTAGACAACAAACCAAAAATAACAACTGAACAAAATGTCACCAAAGTTTGTGGAAAGCTAGATCTTTATTCAGAAAGCGAGTTTTTGTGAGTTGGTGTAAATCTCTTCTGCTGGTTTAGAGAAATGAAGGTTAAAAATAGGGATATAAAGTACCACTGATATCCTAATGTAATAGAAGTCAAAACAAAGTATTCTGGTTAGCTGGACACCCGGAACTGACAGCTGTGATTGACTGGCAGCAACATGAAGAGAAATATTGTGGCCACCATTACAGGACTCAAGGACTCAATTTCTGAGTCCTAATACATTATTTCAGAAACTATATAAGGGGGCAGAGTAGGGATACCCTGGCCCCATAGCCCACGTAGCAGTGGTGAAAATGTTGGCTGCAAATGTATCATAATAAGCTCATACTTTATGTTGAAAAACCATGGAAATTTACTAACAAACAGTTCAAGTGCAGTTATACGTAAGTAAGGTAATACGATTTCAATTTATGTTGAAAAAAACAAAACCTTAAAAAAAACAGTGAAAAAACATAATGTTAAAGGGGAGCTTATACTCTGAGCTTCTATTATACACTGCTTATGACCCTGCGTATTACATCACTAATGACATATGAAATCTATGGTGGTGCAAGTTTTACTTATACGCACAGCCTGCAGATCACAGCAGAAATTGATGTCAAGTGTTTAACTCACTGAGTCATCTTGCCTATAACATTTAAGAACAGAAAGGTAGTGAATCTCTGCATCCCAACGTGCCGATCGCAGACATAATCACCAAATGTACAGGGCCTCCAGTAGAAGTAGAGAATGGAAGATCCCTCTCAAGCTTCTAATTTTTTTATTTCTTTATATTATATAGTTGAAGCTCATAGTCTTGCACCATCGACACGCAATGCAATACTTTAATCCATTAAAAGGCATTCTAGGCTGATTCACAATTAAGGGCTCGTCCAAAAGATGCTTGTATATGTCATGTCATTGATTAGCGAATTTGTTAGTTCAACTTTATGGTAGGTCGTTTAAAGCCAGGCAATAAATTGGGATCTTCATTATAAGCGTCTTATACATTATTAATGGCACACTGTCTGTGTGTCGGATTCTTCACTAGCTCTGACTGACCTGATGTCTGCATGCTTCAGCGCTGCAGTGATGTAGAACGTATGGTACAATTTCCAAAGCAAAGATAAATTGAAGTCATGCAGCCATGCTTGACTAAAAAAGTCAATTATTGTCAAGATTTTTCCGCCTCTTGAACATTGAACGTATTTCATGGCTCAAAACTAAAGATGCCAATTTTGAGTGGTATTGAGAATGTGTCTGTTGCAATGAACTTTTCCGTAAGTCACAGGATGTCATTCGCGAGGAAACAAGTGTCAAGAGCGCATGCTAAAGTTCTTCTCAGCGAGTGTTATTTTCTCCTTTCATGAAACCTTTTACCTTTGACTGGTTTTTGCACAAGCATTGCAAGTAGTTTTTAGACTTCATTATTCATATCACTGAAAACCAAAGGAATGTATTTAACATTTCGGTCTACTTCACACATTTATCCAAGGCAATCATCAAGAAAGATGTGCAAAATATTATTCCAAATTGTGAATATCATCATTTAGGAACACTGGGCCCGATTCACAGAATGAACTTAAGACGCAATCCTAAACTTACTACTATTTTGGTATTCACAGAATGCACTTACTACTTTTGGCATTCACAGAATGAACTTACTACTTTTGGTATTCACAGAAGTTATGATTTTGACTTAAGTTTGTCTTAAGACAAACTTAAGACAGACTTAAGACAGACTTAAGACAAAATCCTAACTTCTGTGAATACCAAAAGTAGTAAGTTCATTCTGTGAATTCCAAAAGTAGTAAGTGCATTCTGTGAATACCAAAATAGTAGTAAGTTTAGGATTGAGTCTTAAGTTCATTCTGTGAATCGGGCCCGACATTTGAAAGTGGACCTAGGTATAGATACTACATGTTGGATACATGTCATCAATTGCGTCTGTGTCAACCAATGATGTTTTAATACTTTTTTATTTGAATTTTTATAAATATATAGAGTGCAATAAATACAGAATATTCAAAAAATAATTAAGTTTGTTTTCAATAAAATTCATCCATAGGTGTAAGACAATAGAGTTAATAGACACAATATAATTCAAAGTGCTTACATCCAAATGTGCAAAAACATAACCATTCAGTTATTCAAATTTCAAATTTCTTAAGACACATAGTTGTCGTATTATGAGGTACAATTTTAGGCATGGCAAGGAAATACGTCGCTGGGTGCCTTCATCAGAAAGCCATGTTTTCACGAAAAAATGTAACCTTGTCTGTGATCCTAAAGATTCTATGATGAATAGTCAATGAGGGCACTGTTTAAGATTTGGTATAATCTGTTTTATTAGGGATCAATCAGGGCGAGATATTGATAACTAATGGTCCAGTCTACTGTGGCTCTCGCTAACCAGACCCTGAAGATTATGATTCAAAGGTGCTCGAATATATTGTATATCATATATATAGGTGGAAGTTTAGACTCTTAAGTTCTTGCCGGGAATTCTAAAGAACGTGTCGATGTAAATACACACGTTGAAAGGGGATAATACCATCTTCTAGCCGGCGACACCGTACATTACTGGCTAGTATCTGGCACTATACAGCAGCCGGGTCCACAGTCAGTGCGAGGAGCACGCCATGACAGAACGTACCGACGGCACCATCCTCGACCATCCGATGGTGTGGAGGGGAAGGATGTGTCTGGATATTATTCCACACAGCAATATCTAAAGCAGTCCTATGTTAATACAAAGTTGGGACTGCTAGGCACATCACACACTCTTTTCTCAAAGCATTACAGCATTATATGCCTCTTCCAACAGTCTTGCATCCATTCCACAGTATATACATGTTGATGGAAGATGCACCACACTGTGAGTCTTCTGAGTTGAGAGCCGTGGGAATAAAAAAAAAGTCCAAGACCGGTTACTAACCTGTAAAAGTTTTGATATAGCAAAATGTATGGGTTATTGTGAGAAGGTAGTAAAGGAATTAGCAATGGGATGGAGTTTGAGCATTGTGATGAGTGTTGGAGGTAAACTAGATACTTGGAAGATAGTGAAGGAGAGGGATGTTGCTAAAGGTAGGGATAGTGATGTACGAAAATAACGAACATTGGACAACATGTTATATGCTTGGTTCCTGTTACCCTATTTATACGTCGAGGGATTGTCCCGCCTTTGTGAAAGATTGTGAAAAGTGTGGAAGGTTATGCAATTTTAGTCAGGTGTGTAGAGGCGAGAACCATGGTGAAACCATGGTTCTCGCCGACTGGACTACGGCAACGCCCTCTACGCCGGTACCACCGCCAAGCTCCAGAAGAGACTCCAGCGGATCCAGAACGCCTCAGCCAGACTCATCCTCAACATCCCACGAACCAGCCACATCTCCGGACATCTGAGAGACCTACACTGGCTCCCCGTCAACAAAAGAATCACCTTCCGCCTCCTCACCCACGCACACAAAGCCCTACACGACCAAGGCCCGAGCTACCTCAACAGCCGAATCAACTTCTACGCTCCCAAACGCCACCTCCGTTCAGCCAACCAAGCCCTCGCCACGGTCCCCCGCGTCCGAAGAGCGACCACAGGAGGAAGGTCCTTCTCCTACCTGGCCGCCAAGACCTGGAACTCCCTCCCGACCGACCTGCGCCTGACCCAAGACCACCTCTCCTTCAGGAAGAAGCTGAAGACCTGGCTGTTCGAGCAATAGCGGCACCCCCCATTCCCCCAGCGCCTTGAGACCCTACGGGTATGTAGTGCGCTCTAGAAATGTCTTTGATTGATTGATTGATTGAAACAGATGAAGAATGATATGAAGAAGTAAACTAAAAGCAATGTGGAGATGATGATGTAGAATTAATGGAGAAATTGAGGTAGAGGAGGAATTTACAATCAGACGATGTCTTAAAATGACTGGGGAATGCGCTGTGGATGTAAAAGGCTTTTTTATTCACATTTCAATTTAAGGAGAGATCAGTAGCGAGTAAGCTGTATGTGGCGAGGAAGGTGTAGAATATTTTTGGATTAATGCATGATCATCACACCTGGGGAGGAGGTTTAAGTGTATGAAGAGTATAAAATGTATTTGAGGATATGCTGGACAGACTAAAGGGATGGTACATAGTTTCAGATTAAAGGAGGGAGTGACATCTATGAAGATTATGCAACTGAATTCACTAGATAGTCTGTGGGAAGAACTGAGCAACAAAAGAACATTTGTGATTAAGGCATCATTGATTTCATGAAAGCCACTTAGTGACAATTGCCTGGACAGCCGTTTCAAATATTGTGAGTTTCCATTAAATGTGAATTTGTGGTAATTCACAGCAAAAAACTCAAATGCTTTTCCCACCAAAATTGCTAACCTAAGTGTAGTTCTAAAAGTGTTTTTATTATCAAACCATTTTAGGAACACATTCAGTTAGGTACATGGGTAGGGTTTTATTCATTTGGGAATATGGTCACTGTTTAAGGAAGAACATTGGAAACATTGATGCAAATGTGCAGTCCACTACCAAAACCTGTGGGTTTTTCATTGGGAGACATTCTTTAGAGGTAGGATTAGGATTAGCAGCAGTATTCCTAGAAATCTACATTTTCCTTAAATTTCAGAACTCAGTCAAAGATAGTTTTTTAAATAACAAAATAAAAATAAAATCTCTGGATATCAGAGCAAGAAGCATACAAAACAGCAATATATTCTTGTGCTGTGAATTTGGGGCCATATGACCTAAACGGTTTTGTCGGTTCAAATTCACAAAATAACAGGGTTTGAAACTGCATAATGCCTTTTCCAATATATTACCCTGTATGCAATTCAAAAACGTTTTTTCTGACCCTCAAAATGATGTTTCTAACCTCTACCATATCGCAATTTGGAAGGGACTTGTTTTTGGGGCTTCCTTCTAAATTGCGTGTGGGTAAAGTATGCATAATTGGTTTGTGACCACAATTCAGGTGGCAAACCATTGTCCAGTTACTGACTTCCAGGTTGGAGTGTTAACTGATTCTAATGGAAAAGAACCCCCTTTGGAAGTAGAAACAGCAGGGGAGTAGGCAATGGTTCAGGGCTGCTTTAAAAAAATATATTTTACATTTAAGTATGGTGGTCTGATGTCACTAGCCTGCCTCTATCCCTGTGATTGTAGCCAATCGCATGCAGTCACAAATTGCAACCCACCTAATGAGGATTAAATTGTCATTTTGAGACTTTCTGCACTTCCCTATTTTGAAAACTGGCATGTAAGTACATAAGGTGGTACACAAAATTAGATTGGATAAACAAAAGATGATGTACAATTTGCAAATGCTTTTTTACAAATCCAGTCTTAGTGCATTTGGTCCTAGATTCGCTGATACTAAATATTACAACATATATCGGCATGCCATTCTAAATTAACAGCCATTGTTTCACAGTAAGAAACAGTGAGATGTCTCTAAGGGCTCGATTATGAGTTTGGAAGTCCTAGGACCGCCAGTCTTGTGGTGGCGCGGTGGTGGCAGATTCATTCACAGCTGCACTGGCGGTCTGACTGCCCCAATAGGAGTTGGGTGGTAAGACTGCAGGCTAGGCCAGGAAAACACCATTCCATGGCTTCGGAGCGGAGGTCAGAGACAGTATTGTGCTTGGTAGGACCGCAGCGGTCCCGCCAAGCATATCACAAGTTTCCTCTACAGGGCCCCCTTGTGCCTCAACCGCATGCAAACAGGGGGGCATAAAATGTGCCCCACAGTGTGCATGCACATAGGTTCCGGCACGGCATGGACTTTCGAGTCAATGCCATGTAGTATCCTTGTAGTGAGGCCCCGCCTTGGGACTGCCACGCCGCCTGTCTGCCAGACTACTTAAAACTCGTAATCTGTTATGTTATCTTGTTATATTCAAGTTTTTGTAGAGCATGCAATTACCAACAAGGTGCTAAGTTTAACAGTCCTGAAATATAATATTACGCAATAGAATTAGCGTGTAACCAGGTAGATTTTAAATATTGTCCTGAAGTCCAAGTGGGGTCAAAGCCACAACTCCTTTCCTCCATTATATGTTGGGTGCGTATCCTTCCCTGTCCAGGACTGGAAACACAATTACTTTGTCTTTGATAGGAACAACTCTATGGTCTGTGTTATCATTGTGGGATAGTACAGGAGTTCTGCCAAAATGGCAGAACTTCTGTCTTCTTAGGTTTATTTTCAAAACAAATAAATCCACCAGTGCTGGTTATTTGAAGCAAATTTGTGATTTTACGTTCACAAATTATATCCTTCTGTGCCTATACCAGCGGTTAGAAAACTATTTGTGCAAAAGTCATCTGTGATCACACCTGAATCCATACAGTATACACAGAGCAATCTTGCTGGAGATAAAGGAGATAAAGGACTACACTCTCATTCAGGTTATTGCCCCACTAGAAAACTGCCTAAAAGTAAGTGCAAGGATAGGGGATTTTATATGTTTCCATCACTCTCAATCCATGCAAAGAGTTAACAGTCAGTTGGTGGAATGGGGACAAAAATACTTTACCCTTTGTTTCATTCGTTAGAGAAGATTATTCGAATATCTTGTAAGTCAATGCCATAACCACAAGTCTTTATCATCAATAGCCCCACATGAAAATCTTGTTACCCAAGTAGAAAGATGTAGATATTGCAATGTCTTGTTAATTATAGCCTGCTAATATAACAGCATGACCCACCTAACTCCATTTTAGCCTGCATTTCTTGTCCTGCAGAAGAAATATACTTAAAAACAAGCATGTAATTCCTGTTGTATTTTGAATAACAAGAGCAATTACAATTGTTTATTATTCTAATGCATTGCACTAATATTACTATGATAAACTGAAGTAAAGGATTTTCCTTCTCTGTAGCTAAAGCTAGGCTTCCCTGCCGGGCAGTAAACATACTGCGAACACTGTAAACGGAGGCTGTAGACACATCGAAATAAGACATATGGCAATTATAATACATTTTCTCCAAAGCAGACTAATTTGTCGCATCCCAGTGAATAATATCAAGCAATTAGTTTTCTATAAAAAGCCCCATTTTTGCAAGTATTCAGTGTACAGTGTTTACTTTCCAAAGATGTTCTTAACCATATTATTAGTCCATTTAGGGTTATGAGAAAAAATAATAAATGCAACACACATAAATGTTAAGGACAAGCCACCCAATATAATAGTTTATGCAATCTAATTTCACGCTAATGCTGTATGATATTTGTAACAAACATTGGCAAAGCCACTAGGTTTGGCTTATAACTGAACTTGCTTTCTTCATTGATTGGTGAATTTGAGTGCAGTATTTTAGATTAGTTCATGGAAGAATGAGTCATTTGGGGTGACGAATGGATGCATGAGCGCTAGGGGGAATGACTCAGCACCTGACTGAAGAGTGATTTGACTGCAGTGACATTTGGAGAAGTGAGAAGAGGTACTTTTAGTTATAAAGCAGACCGATTGAATTTGCCAGGGCTAGCTACCTGTGTGTGCATGTGCCTGTCTTCCCATATATCTGCTCAGCATGAAATATTAAAATAAAGATTAAGTATGGCAGGCTATGTATAGGAGGTTAGGCATTGTGGGTTATATATCGGAGGCTTAAATAGCTATAGTTGTGTTCTTTAGGTGCTTTCTCTTTCTCTATACACATGTGATGGTGTTATGAATGTATGCTGTCTGACAGTGAACTGTGCTGTTTGTACCCTATCTGCACCATCTTCAATGTGACAGAACGGACTGAATCTCTGCTCTGTCTGAACAAAAGGCATTTTCTTCGAAATGCATCAGAGTCCTACCGTGGCTCCCAAGTCAGCCCTTTTCTCATCTTGCTAACATGTTTCATTCCAAAGGAGTTTGTCCATGGAACTTCATCAGTGCTACAATTAATGAAACATGTTCATATTAACAGTACACTGATTATTTGTTATAACTTATGTGACAGCACAATCCAATACACATTTTGAGATGAAAGATTCTTTGAGTGTGATACATTTTATTCCAGCAGAAAAGGGGAAACATCGCTTACAACGCACTTTTACCACGTAGTGCCTTTACGACGCAACTTTTACAATGCAAACCATTACAACGCATTGCGCTGGGGGCGCTCTAGGATATGGAATAGGTTTAATTTACTGTCCAACACTTTCCCTACTATCCACGGAGACTGGAGTTGGAATAGTAAATTAAACTATTCACTATCCAGCGCCCCTAAGCACTATGCGTTGTAATGGTATGCGTTGTAAAACCCGCGTTGTAAAAGCATGCGATGTAAAAGCATGCGTTGTAATGTCGTACATCTGCAGAAAAGACATCTGGGGCCGTACTCAAGTACCACATGCCTAACTGTTCATCACTACACAGGGGCAGAAATACCGTAGTGTCGCTAGGAACGTCCCAACAGTACATGCAGCGAAACTCTAAGCATTCATTGGTAATGTGATAGCTCATCCTGGCACAGTTGATAAGACTGACGAGAAAAAGGCATTCTTCCCACCATGAATTCAACCTTGAAACGCAGCTGCCAGTCTGAGAACACCGCGAACATTCTGCATTATAATTGTCACAGCACATGAAAGTCGAGCTCTGCAAAATGCCATTTTACTTTTTGGTAATGCCAACGAGGGGTGGGCAGAACTCACGGAAATTGGCAATGTGGAATTCTACGGAGAGATTCTGCAAGGTTCCGCAAACTAACAGTAATAGGCATGTCGCGTTGCTCGCACTGTGATAAAGCTCGAATAGCTCCACGCAGTGCACCGACTGCAGTTACTCAAGTTGATTTTGATGCTGCCCATCAATCTGAAAAGAAGGAAAGGTTTGCAATCTCCCAGAAAACTCCATTGTCCCTCATCTGCAATGCACCTTCCAAATCTTCCCAAGCTTTGCTTCTAATTTTCTGTTTTCTTCTATCAAGGGCATGCTTGTGTATTTGGTCAGATCTTCAAAAAAGGTATCGGGCTCAACTGAAACCCATTTAATGCAAACCCTTTCATGCTCAGAGTAGTTCTACCGGTGCTTGATCTCACTTATTTTTCTGTTTTTAAATGAAAAGAAAAAACATAAAATAATTGGACTGTGGTCACCAAAAGGTAAGGAGGGCAACTTGTAACACAGCAATTTACAGACCAGATAAGTTGAGAGTAAGATCAAATCTATTATACTGCCTTTACACCTTCCAACAAATGTGTTAGGGGTAACTGCATCAGGGCCAATAATATCAGAGAAATGCAAATTGCAGGTAAGAACAATCCGATTTAGTGCATCCCCACAAGTGGAATGTACAAAAGGAGTGAAGTTGTCACCCTGATCGTTTGAAAGATCACATATATGATTACTACTATGAATGCATTTAACAATGTTATAATCCCCAGCCCAGATGACTGATGTATAGGTTTTATCAAGGTGCATTAGGTTAATAATATGCTTTTCCTGTTTTTCAATAAGAACAATTGGATGTGTTGCAAAACAAATTATAATAGAAGTTTATAAGGATCACATTAATCAGATTAGGCTGCGATAACTTCAAAATTTGGTAGCAAAGATTAGATACCAAGAACTTATCCTTCAAATTCCTAATGGCTATGGAAAACAAAACGGTGAGACCCCCTTGCCGCCTTCCAGACAGAGATAGAATAGCTGGAGAGCAATATACCCTTATAGCCCGCCGTAGAGGGCTATACCGGCTATTAAAGGCCCTCTCCAGCGTTAAAGGCCCCGAGCCGAAGGCGAGGGCCTTTAACAAGGGAGAGGGACTTTAATAGCGGTATAGCCCATCTACGAAGGGCTATAAGGCTATTAGAACATTCTGTCACTAGAGGACAGAATGTTCTAATAAAAAAACAAAGCCTTTTGGAAGCGTGAGGGGATTGGAATCCCCTTAGGCTCCCTGAAGCCTTTGTTCACAACCACACCTGTGAACAAAGAAACATTGGAATGTTGAAGCTCCAGGCTTATACCAGCCATTATAAGCCCAGAGCACTCCATTGTTTTCAATGGAGCTCCCAACATTCCAATGTTCTAATAAGATTTAAAACCCTCAACATGGAAAGGGTCGATTGACCAAGTCTCTTGACATCATATAATGTCAAGATCTTGAAAAGAGTCAAGTCAGGCTGAGTTACTCAGTCTCTGTCGCATTCCTGCAACATTCCATGATGAGATGCAAAAAGCGAATGATGACTTATCTGCTGCGCAATCTGTGGTCAGGTTTGGTGCCTTCTTGGAGCCATTTCGAGTGTCAGTAGTAGAGTCTGTATGACTAAGAACACCAGAAGGACTAGCGGGCCTACACCCTCAATTATTTTCTGAAAATTCTGATAAAAGTTCAAAGCAATTTGGAGTTGGGATTGTGGACCCGTAGATGGGCCCTCCCTTGGCCTGGGCTTGGCCCAGGTGTGGCCCGCAAAGTGGGAGTGATGTACATGCTATGTAGTGCTGGACACCACCAGGGGCCCTATGCAAAATGGGACATGCAGTCATTCCAGATTCCTCTCGACTTTTATCTCCATAGAACAAATTAGGTGTTGCGAGATCTGTGGTACAACTTATACTCTAGTATATTGAGAAACATAAAACATTGGCTTTTTACCCCTGCAAATAATGACAAGTGGTCTAGTGGCTCAGTAGCTTACCAGATGAATTTGGTCCATGAGGGCTTGTGTTTCAACCCTGTTTTTGTCACTTGCCTGAAAACTGAGCTATTATGGGAGAAACACTTACACTCCTCTACCTCAGAGCGTAGATACGTGAAATGTACTTATGTGCATCAGATTTGTAAAACTCCTGCTTATATATACAGTCAGACTTGGCCTGTGCCAGAATAGCACCCTCGACCGAAATAAATTTGTCACCCATGCTGATTTGTCCATTGGTACTGTTTTGTCCTAAGTAGGCATGTCCACCTTTAAAACCTCCGTCCCCCCCTTCCCCTCCAAGCAGGTTGTGCTATGGATTCTTAGCGCCGGGACGCCCCATTGCTGGGGCAGCTGTCGCGCTCAACAAACCCGTAATATAACATAACATAAAATGTTGTAAATTAATTTGTATCTTAGTCTCATCTGCGTCCTCCCAAAATCTGTCAACTTGCAATACCATATCATTGAGCCATTGTTGTGCACTTGCTGCAAAATGATACAGTGCACACACAGAGGGGTCCTGGGACATTCGTTTAAAAGGTTTCCTATTTTGATTATTGATTTTTTTTGTTGAGTGTCTGGGCTGCTTGATGCAATAGTAAACCACAAATCATGGCTTACAGCACTAGTCTGGCAGCCATTGCCGCATTTTCTGGGAGAGAGCCCTGGGCACAAAGAAAGTTGGTGTTCTCGCTGCGGCTGTTGAATAAAATGAGGCAGTAGGAAGCAACTTCTGTATTCACAGTCCAGCTCCTGATTGATATCATCAAAGCAGTGACTGGCCGCTGAACACAAAAATATCTCCACCTTCCCCAACCCACCTGAATCATTCACCACTTTATTTGTTGGAGGTGGTGTTGGTGTGTGCTAGCAGTGGGTGAGAGTGAAGGACAAGGAACGGGATTTATGTGGTCCTAAAGAAAGCACCCTCAGCATTTTAAAAAATGATTAAAAGCACACAGCTCTGTGCGCCTCTATGAAGATTTGCACCGTGGGCCGGGACCCAGCACGCTCATGCCAAAAGCCTCTCTTGTGGTTTTACAGTAACCAAAGAAAATGCGGTTACCTTGAAGGTAACAGGGGGAGAATGGTTATGTAGTTCTTAGGAATCTTTTTTAATCCCAAAATAGTATCTTTGTGGGAAAAAACTATTGTTATTTTTCTCCAGTGTTTCCAAGAACTGATGTTTTAGTTGACTCTCATTGTGGCCGTGTTCCACTACTGACCTTTCATTATGATTGCTGATGTTAATTTTGTGTTCATTAAGCCTTAAGTTGATGTTTTGTTCAGCTTTACCCACATACATGTTTTCACATTTTAGAAGATAAATGCAGGTTGAGGTATCACAACTGAGTATCTCTTGTGATGTATTTTTTCCCCAATTAGGGGTGAGTTACCTTATTCCTTCAACGACAGCATGAGAATCACCACAAATCTAGCAAGCAGTAAAGTGCTGGAACTTGTAGAAGATCCAGAGCCCCACGAGAGGTCAAACCTCTGATCAAGATAACTTGGGGGTATTGAAGTTTAGGGCTTTGTGGGTTGTGCATCTAATTTTCAGCAGAACTCTTGCTTCGTAGGGGAGCCAGTTGAGGGATTTCAAATCAGGGATGATATGGTTGTTTCTTTTTGATCCAGTGATGAGCCTTGCCGCAGAGTTGAGCAGGCCTTTAAGGGAGCCATTTTAGATTTAGGCAGGCCACCTAGGGTTATGCTTCCATAGTCCAGGCTGGGAAACACTAGGGCGTGGATGGCAGATTTGAAGTCCTTGGGGGTAAGAAAGGTTTTAATTTTCTTAAGATGTTAATTTGAAGGTTCGCTACTTTGGTGGCTTCTGAATGTTAAGGTTCTTGTCGAGAGCTCCTAGTGATCTCGCTTAATCAATGACCTAAGGCAGGCAGATGAAGGCTATTAGTTGCTTCATCCATTTGTTAATGACGGGTGACTGTTTGGATGGGGTGATTAGGAGGCGTTCCGTTTTGAGAATGTTTAGTTTGAGATGGTTGCATGTCAGCCAGTTGTTTTGTAGGGTTAAGTTGTGAGCTTTGATGTCTTCAGGGAAGGAGAGTTTTCAGGTACAGTCGGGAGGCATCCGCATACATGTGATTGTGGATGTCGGATGAGCTCAGAATTAACGTTAGCGCCTCCATCAACAGTTTAAAGAGACTGTGGGTGAGAGGTAGAAACCCGGTGGGACCCTTTCGGTGACAAGCAATTGAAAAGTAATGTTATATCTGCTGTGGCCACCATTGGTTTAGCTTGGCCAAAAACCATTAGAGGTTGCCCACGTTCTTGGAAATGTTGGGAGTTTGTTCTTCTTGTTTTGACATATTCATCAGGAGTGTTTATGATCTTATTTATCCTCTCCAACAGATACGTTAGTAGTTTTTTTTAATAAATTCTAACTTAATCTACCATTGTAATCTAAAAGACGAATCTATGTGTATATTGTCAATAAAATAGAAATACAAACTGTGAGACAGGACTTGAAATGATGAAAGCACATACTGGAGACAAAGTGACAACAGAATAAAATGTCCCATTTGCCCTAAAGTCTTTCCTTCACTAAGTAAAATTAATAGTGAATGAATAGTGTGTTTTGAAAGGTTAAGTATTTTTAACGATTATTAGATGCATCATGTATTAAATATTTTGATACCTTATTTTGATAAATAAAAGAATGTATTTTTAATTTGTGATTTTTGAAAATAAAAGAAAAAATAGTAATGGTAACTGAGAGATTATGGTGAGTCTCTTGTTTTTCATTTGATTTAATCCTTGCATATTGAGTATTGTTTTATATTTTAATCTGATACGTGCAATACCAGTTCACACTTGAAGGGATCCCAAGCATCCAGGGTGAAAATGATGAGCACAGTGCTCCCATGGAGCAATGCCTCCCTACTTTCAGGACATCATTTAATGATCGCCAGAGCTCACAGCTGCGACCCCTGATCATAAGTTTGCGACCCTTGGCATTTTACTTGCGACCCCTGGATTTTTATACGAGCTAAATTCTGTTAAAGTTTCTGCATTGCCAAAACGACGCGCCAATTCCTGTTTTTATTGTTCTCCATTATGTGCTACATTTCTACTAGTGATATGCTCACGTTGGGGGTGGAGTCTGTTGCTCACTCGTGGGGTCTGCTGTACTGCTTCAGAGATGGCTGCTGAGCTTGATTGACGGCAGAGCATATTAATTCCACATATGTTCAGACTTTGTATGTTATTGTGAAGACGATGGCCATGGTCCTTACCGTGATCACCTGTCGTCATTAGCACAGTAAGGCACCACAAAGGGAAGCTCACCATCCTAACACCGGTCTTAGGCGATTTTGCTTGTTGTGCACACCAATCTGCTGTGTGCGCCATCAGTACATCAGGGCCAGTGCCAAGGACAGGAAGCGAACTGAGAGGCGAACAGTATATAGTTTAATCTGTCTGTAAACGAATAGCACAATTTAAAATATAACCGGGGTATGGCTGTGTGGGGGCTGCATTCAAACTTCAGAGGAGTGTGTAAATCATTAGGACATTTTAATTTTTACAACTGCCTATAACTTTCACTAGTACTTTTAGAATAAAGGTTTTAATGGATATTGAAAATCAAGATAAAGTGTATGTATAAAAAATATAGGGCATGCAGCACATGTCTGTGAACATAGCGGCATGTATTTTGCATGCCAATGCAGACTTGTGAATTCATTGTAGTCCCCAACGGCTGATATAAATGCTCAATTGAGTTTTAGTCATGATAGCTACTAGTAGCATCACTGCACCCGTGGTGCATGTCACTCTCACTCTTAACCTGCATTTGGAATAAGTCAGAGCTCCTCGGAGTAGTAAAGAAGTAATTGTTGATTTGAATCTATTGAACCATAACTTTCAATAGAAATGCAGAGTTTGAAGGGTGATGGGCTGGGTTCCATATCCTAGATTTTCTCTGGAACCCCTGGTCGATGTATCGTTGGTTCCTGCTTAAAAGTGTAGAGGGGAGAAATATTTTGTCCAATCAGATTTCACAATCCCAATAAACCATGACTCTAAAGAATCCCCAACTCCAGGTTCTAAGTTTAGTTTATTACCAGGCCAAGAACAATTGGATATACAAACACCTCAAGATGATGGTGTAGAAATACATTGGAACCAATACAAAGCCAAACCTACAGGCAAAATGTAGTCTGTGAAGCCTACAAAGGGTGACCAGTTCTAGAATCAGGACGCAGAATATAACTGTGCCTACATCAAGAGTGTTCTTCATTGGACGTTCGTAAGTAAAGAGCATTAGTCTGTCCCTACACTACCACTAAAGTGACATCCCTACTTAGCATTTCCGCAGGCAAGTTCAGGAAAAGTTGTCAACATGTGAAGACTTCCTAAGAAGTGCACTCTCTTTGAATGGATCTAGTAGCATATAGCTACGGAGATCGTTCTAGGATGCTCCCTCTCTCTCCATCTGATCTTCTCTCCTAACACAATTCCCTGGGGCGCTGTCCCTAACCCCTACTCCAAAATCTTAGGACACAAACATAATCACATCACGCGATTGTCCCATCCAGCTAGACACCTCCTAGTAGGTAACTTTCCATAAGATTTCGATGCTCCCATCCTCTGGCTCGATGACCTTGATTCTCACTGGAGAAGGCCTGGGAAAGAACACAGTGTCTCATTATCAGCACTGCTTGTTCAAATATATCCTCTCCTCCCTAAGCTCCTAAAACAAAAGCGTTATTCTAACTAACGAAGATGATTTTCTCCACTTGCAACAGAAATGTGAGAAAGAAAAGATTCTGCATACACATGAACTTTATGAACAACTCGTTTAAGAGAGCCAGAAAAAAATACATATGAGGCCTACAGAAAATTGGGTAACATAAGAATCACCATGATACTTCGTTGTACACGCATATACATGAACATTATTATTGTGCACGTTTAAATCAGTGCATTGCACAGTCAGTGAATTAATTTCTCATTGGTCATTTATGGAACAAACATTAAGATTTCATCACTTAGAACACAATTACAATGTTAATTTCTTCACTGTATACGAAATACCTCTATTAATTAATTGTACACGTTATTACATTGCATTCGAATACGCCAATGTTAACCCAACAAAAGATTATGTGTGAAGGTGCAAACTACTCATGATTATATTGCACCCCTACAAGTGGAAGAGCACAATTGTGCTCTATTAATGGTTACTCTCAGTCTATTAACAAGCATTTACAATGCAATGGTCTCGGCATTGTTACAGTTAGAGCCATTGGCATTGCTAATGACATTTTTTTTTAATGTTTTTGTATTGAAAGCCTCTAGGCCGAGACCTAAAAAGGGGGGGGACACGTGTGCTGACAAAGCTTATGGATCTGGCTGAAGTATTCCGTTAAGTGTTTGTTAATAGTTGAGCAACTTTACGTGTGTTTGCCCCGGCTGACCTAGAAAGAAAATCCCAGGCTGAAGCAGTCATGAGATACAATAATATTGAAGCAGGTCCCCTTGTCTAAACAGTCTCGATTAGAAAAGCTAAACTTAGCTCACACATGCAAAGAAGAGTGGTTTAAAAAGAGCGATGTGATTTAAGCATGAAGTTTCTAAATTGATACAACAATGTAACCGCCGATTCTCTGAATTGCTGAGTTATAATTTGCATTTGTTATGGTGCATAAAAAAGAGAAGCATTTCCCTTACAAGAGATCTGCGGCGTATAATCACTTTCCTACAGAACCTCATTATAAAGTACCTATCTCGTGCGAGCACGGTCAGTGTGACCCATGACTCTAAATAGCGAGCCCTAAAAAATACAGAACGGAAGCCTAGCTAGCATCTGGAGATGTACAGGCTATTAAACATCTGTGATAAAGTGTGCTTTCACTCCCTGGCCATGCTGGTACTGAATTACGATGTTTGTTGTTATCCAGCTCAAAGGCAGTCATGTATCTACTTTCGAATGATGAGAGACAAGAGTGGCCCCGCTGACACTAGAACCTGCGATCATGGAGTGAAACGCAAATTAACTCTGTATATGGATGCTTGAGTCCATCCAGCCACCAGACTCGAACTGTGTTTATTCCTTAAAGTGTGCTAATAGGGCATGCTACCAGTTAGTAAATGTGCAGATTTTCTTTTTTTCTTTACCTAATGTGTTTCAAATTTTATGTCACTCCATCCCTCACTTACAATTATAACATGGGGTTGTGCTACACCCTTGCCCACACTAACCCCAGTACTGCGTAATTGGAATGGCCCGAGATCCTTTGCGAATATCCACAAAGTCATAACTCCGAGGGTGCTGTCTTTCCTTTCTTTCCCTCCCCTAACTCTCTCAGAGAATGCATACCCCATCCCCTCTAAGTGCCTGTCCCACAAGAATGCAGAGATCACTGCAAATGTTGGTGAAATTATGCACTCTTAAGTGCCGTTTTTACAGGCAAATCTAAACCGACCCCGTACCAGGTTTTGCATGTAGACTTTGAAATGCTTTATTTTGATGTATTCAAGTAAACCGACTTTGAGAATCTGCCCCTTGGTAAAGAGTCTAGGGTTGTGTAAACGCACCTGGGCTGGAAGGAACCTTTGACTTGCAGATTGCACGCAGATGCCTGCTTCAGAAACATTAATCCACTGAGCTATCTTAATTGCTGTACAAGCCAAACATTACTCCCTGTAGCAGCCCTGCGCAATAACCGCTATACCAAGACCACGTCCAAAGCTCGTTTCCTTGTCTTAAAAATAAATACCTTACGTTCTGGAAGATACTGGAGTGTAAAACGCACACGCTGAGTGAGGTAATATTTAACTTGAAGGGTCATGACAAATGCACCAGGCATGGAAAATCAGAAAAGCAGTTGCATCGTGAGCAAGATGTTCCTATTTAACATTCTGCAATCCGTGGTACGGTGTTATCTTGTGAGTGTCTGTTTCCCGCACCGGCAATGGCAGTGCCCTTCGCGAGATGGGGCAGACTGGTACTTAGGAATTCATTGTGGTGGAGAAGTGTGGCTCAATGATTAGAGCGGCAGACCCTGATGCAGAGGTCTAGCCTGGGACCAGGGTTCAATTCCCTGCCTTGGCGGGTCTTGGGCTCAAAAATTCGATGGACCTGATAATTCTCACCTCGGTGCCTATTCCAATCATGGAGTCCCACTCTGCAACTCTGGGCAATAGCTTGCTTAATCTCCACAACGGCCCCCACAATGCTAAGGATGCCTGGACTCCACCTTGGGGGTGCCCAGGAGTGGACGCCTCACAGGGAAAGCCAGGATGGGTTCCACAGCGGTATTCGTACAAGTGCCTTGAGACCCTTGCGGGTGAGTAGTGCGCTATACAAGTATCAATTTACATTTACATTTACATTGTCCATAACGGGGAGTGGTGCTACATGCTACTATGCAAAGTGAACACTTGGAGAGGGCTGATTGCTTACAGAGCACGGGAGACAGTCCAGACAGACGCTATTGTAACAAAGTGGTGCACGCGCACATATGCTTTCAGTTATCGAGGCCTGTGTCTGGCCACAATAATTGAGAAAAAAAAGACAGTGCTGCTATCAGCACCGCGCGCCCCTCTGCAGACTCCCCCTGCATTCCAGAGAGGCGCGCGACGCGATCCGGTCTGCCATGCATGCTGTGGAGACAAGACCCGGCCGCGCGCACAACGTTATCGTATGAGGAAACGCTGCGCGTGGCCAGATCTTGTCTCACTTCGGCGTTCTCAGACTGCTGAGACGCCGACTATAGTTCTCGGCGAGAATGCGCTTTCAGCGCGTTACTAGCCGAGACCTAAAAAGGAATACATATACGCCATGTACATATTATCAGTGTCAGACTGGGACAGAAAATAGGCCTGGCACCAAAATTAAAGTGGCCCCCATTAGTGAATTTGGAAGCTAAAAAATGTGTAACATGTTTGCAAATTGGGGCAGTTTTGAACTTAAGGAGAGGTTGCATTAGTATTTTGCAAGGTATTGAAGACTGTTTGGATTTGAGTTTGCTGCAGCAATGTTTGTTTTATTATCAGAATTGCTCCTGCACCCTGGGGAGGTCACAGTATCCGCTCCTCTGTAATATTCACTCTGCGCATTCCATCATTAGTTTTTCGTGGGCACTCGGGGTGCCTTCTATCCCCTACTCTCCCCCTATCACACAGTGTATCATTGTCTCACCCACTAGCCAGTGAGAACACTTGCCAAATGCCATACCCTAAATGTGGACTTCTTCCAGTTCCCTCTCACCCCCCTTCAATCGACTCCTGTATTTAGTTGTATAGGTACATTGACTGGCACCGATATAATGTCCCCAGCTGATTATTGCAATTATTTCTGTGTATGTGCTGTATGTTTGTGTAATAAATAAAAACTCAATTAAAACTGATTACAAAAATAATTGCCATTTTAGGACTATTTTTAATAATGTCAGTATTGCATTCATCGCCTACGTCTGCCTTTGCCGATGAGCAGTGAACGCGGGTGCATCTCCAACCTTCTATAACTGCTCTCCTTATGCGGTTTACTGCTGGCAGTGTACTTCACAACCTTCATAAAGGATTACCGTAGTAAAAACTGTACTGTCCTGTTCGAGGTGCCCTCTGTCCTTAATATATAATGACCGCACCGTGCCTCCAGCATTAATGCCTTGTCAGAACTATCGTTATGAGGAGAGAGAATGTGGCATAATCGTAAGAGTTAAGGACCTTGAGACTGATAAAGCAGGTTCGAGCCTCGGTGTAGGCTTAACATCCTGTGATTCTTGCAAATCACTTAGGGCCATATGTATCAACATCCAGATTTGCAAATCTCAAATAGCGATTTTTTTAGAACTCGCTATTTGAGGTTTGCAAATTGGTATGTATGTAGAAAATCATATTTTTTTTTGCGATTTCTTAAAATTCCTTAATTGCGATTAGCAAATTGCGAATCGCAATTAAAGAATAATTTCCCATTCATTACTATGGGCCAGGAGGCCCATAGGAATGAATGTAAAGGTATTCTCAATTTGCGATTCACAATTTGAGAACCGCAAATTGAGAATAATTTCAAGGGTGCATGGGTGTCCAAAGGACACCCTGTTGCACCCCTGAAATTAGCATAGGTGCACATGTGGCGCACATGCATGCTCTAAGGGCATGTATGTGCTTCACATTGCACTTTGAAAAATGCAAAAAAGTGCATTTTTCAAGGAATTAGCAAATTACCACCAACTTGAAGTTGGTGGTAATTTGCGATTCCTTAAGGCCAATTTGCATTTTTTTAATGCTTCTTGCATTTCATTTAAGGAATTGCAAAATTTGCGATTCCTGAAATACAATCGCAAAATAAGGAATCGCAAATTTTACGATTCCTTATTTTGCACTCAATTTTGCTACATATATACCAGTTAGCGAAAATGAGTTCGCAAACGCCAAAATTCTGCGAATTTCGGCGTTTGCTAACCCATTTGAGCTTCATACATATGGCCCTTAATCTTAACATGTCAAAACAATGCATGCGAATTCTTCTAATGTAAAGCACTTCAATACCTTTGGGTCGAGTCTGCGCTATATAAAATTGCACTAAAAAAAGAAATATTACGATACGTGGTGTATTTTTACCCATAGTGTTAATCGGCAATGTTTCCAGGCCTCAATTTCTGAGAAGGTAGGATCTGTGCCTTCCAGTGTCTTTTGAAGTGCAAATTCGCTGTCCCGTTTATGCAAGATTTCAAAGCAGCCTGCTGATGAACATCAAACAGTCCAGAAGGGCATTGTTTGGTTTGTAGGCAGAAAAAATGCTTCCATGAACACTAATGGATAAAGGACAGACCTTTAGCATCAGAGAGGGGTGTCCTGTTGTATTAATGACCTAACTGATGCTAATGACAACTGAGTTTGCTTTGTTGATTACACCATTTTCAGTGTCTCAAGAGTCGATCACCGCATTTAAATGGGAAAGCTTCGGGCACGCATCGATCCGTTGAAAGTAATGTGTCTGTTGCGGTGGCGAATGCAACTGACCGTTCGCGAGAAGCACTGTCACTCTGGCTTATTAGAATGGATAAACAATTCCTCGTGAGTCCATTTGACCAATGCACTGTATTCTTCAAAAAGCCTATTATACAATATCGAAAAAACATAATGCGCCATGTTTTCTTTAATATCACTAGCTGAGGAAATTGCAACGATATATAAATTAAAATAAATCAATTCACTCAAGATCAAAAATGTGCGGATAAAAATATGATTATTATTGCAAAATATATATACACTATTGTTATTAATAGCATTTGGAAGCAGAGTTTTAAATGGTCTGCCAAGACTTGAACCCACTCTTGTCTTTACACCACTCAGGTTTTCGTTACGTCGTCTGTCCGATCCAGAACTGCTCGGATAAAACCTTGGCACTTCCGTTCTCTGGCTCGATGGACCAAAATTCTCTAACAGTGCAGGACGATTATGTCTTTCTGAAGGTAAGATTTTGTTTCTATTGCTGTGTACGAAGAATCATAGCCACACCTAATGTACAGCAGAAAATGTTGTCAACTTGGTGTTTCACTACTCTCTCCTTGCATGGCAGAACATCTCCCTGGGGCATGTATAGCTGGTTGTTTGGTTGATATGCATTTTCCAGGGATTCAGATCTGTCTATACCCCTCCAATATGAAGAGCTTTTACCAGTATAAAGCCTCGTATGCAGCTAGTGCAAGTTGTCTTTCTGATCAATTAAGCAACAGGGCAAGATGGTGTGCAGAAGATTCAAAATAATAATAATTTGGTGGCAGTTCCAAGTTTCAGAGGATAAAACATACAAGTCTAGAGCAGTGATTCTTAACCTGTGTGTAGTGTCCTGCAGGACACGTTCTAGTGTTCCAGCAATGTACTGTGTCATTGGCCGCTCCCCTAGGGCTGGCTTCCACACTCACCCCACATCCATCCATCACAGGCATCAACGGTTAGGTGACCCTTACAATAAAAGGGGCTGGGCGCACCTGCCCTGGGTCAGTTGTAGGTACAGTAACCAGGGCTCGAGTCGGGGTACCACGTGGGTGGATGGCGTCCCCCCACTTATTTTACCGGGGGGACGCCGTCCCCCCTGCCAAACAGCTGGACTTCACTTTTTGGCCTCTCTGGGACGAGGAGCTCGGCACCTTTCGTGACGTCACTTCCTGTCTTGACGTCACTTCCGGTGACAGCGCCCCCTACTTCTTTTTTTACGACCTGTGCCCTGACAGTAACCCTGTGTGTGTGTTGTCTTTTATGCTGTATGCGGTCCTAGAGCCCAAGACCCTACAATAGTGACGAAGGGTCTGACACCGCGTGCTTGCAGCCAGTATCTCTGCTGTTCCTCATGGGGTGGGGAGGGCGGTATAGCACGAGGTACCCCCATACCTGCTGTTTGCTAGGCAGCAACTAATGCTGGACATTGTGAGCGAGTGAGGTTAATGGTGTCCAGCCTCCATGCTCTCCTTCTGCCTACGTGCCGTGAGCATGCCACAAGACCTTTAAGGTAGTGGCGGACCTGGGGCAGTGTCCGATTATCAGCTGGGCATGAGGTGAGCACAGTGACTGTGTGCAGCAGGCGAGGGAGAGGAATCCGCATATGTGCTGCAGCCAGCACTGTGTTCGAGGTGCACAGTTGTCACCTTTGCCTCATGTAATGTAATGTTCGCTTTTGTAACATGCCCACTTGTAATTTTCTCCTCTTGTAACGCTACTGTCCTATTGTGAAGCGCTCTGACACCTTTGGGTAAAGTCCGCGCTATATAAAAATGCATAAATAAATACATAAATAAATGCTGCCGACCCTCACTGAAAGATGCAAGGACCACTGCCCACACCTGCAGCGCCCATGTGGGTAGCGAAGCGCCACCTAACGAAGTAACTCGATGCAGCGGCCCAACTAGGGTTAACCTTGTGAAACGAGACACCGTGCATCGCCAGCCCCCGTCTGTAGCTCCAGCCCTTAGTTTGAGAGATACTGCTGTGGCAGTGAAGGAGCGACAGCAGTGTCACCTAGCAAATAGTTGATGCGTCGCATCAAAGAAAAGAATAACAGTTTGCACATAAACGGCCCCCAACAGAACAGACACCAGGATAGGTACAAGCCGCTCTGGTTGGTTTCTGAAGAAATGTGATTTTGAACTTCTAATGCGTTTGTAGTATCTGTTCCTTAGTGATCTCAAATGTTTAAGTGTGTTCAAGGTTAGGTGATGATCTCCACAGTCATTCAGCAAATCCCAGGGTGTGTCTTTCTGTATTCAGGCTTCCGTTATACCATGGTTTGGAGTCTTTGGTGGACAGTCTTTTTAGCTGAAACGGAGTGATCAGGTTTAGAATATTCTCCATGGAATACGTGTAGTGATTTGTGAGATCATGAACATCTGACATGTCTCCAGGAGGTAGAAAGATGTTATTACGTAGAGCTGTCAATTCACTGAGGTTGACACTCTGTATGTACCTTTTCCAGAGTTTAGGTTTTGTTAGTTGAGCTTTGTTTGATCTGATTCAGTGAAGAGGGATGATGCTGTGTCCTGTTTCCACACAAAGGGATGCGTACCCCCTGTCGTTATTCTGGAGCCAAGGCAGGGGATCTGCGCACTTCAAAGGCATTGCTTCAGCTACATGAGGCATCTTCAACGTTTATCCATGCAACGCTCCGCAAAGCTGGATTATTTGTACTTTTGTTGAGCGGGCCTAACTCCATCGTGCTCAGCCTGAACTTGTGACCTTGCTCCGGTCTGGCACAACCAGATATCCACAGTGTACCAATTACTCCTTTTGGTGCTATTTACTCTAAACACTTTAAAAAGAAATATCTCGGACTCTACCAATTGAATTTCTGTTGTTTTGTTTTTGTATTTATTTATTGGATTCAGCTCCATTTGTCTAACATGGTGTGGTGTCCTTTTCTGTATTGTGTTTTCACCTGTTTACTGCTTGAAGTGTTGCACAAATACTTTACACCTTGCCTCTAAGTTAAACTTGACTTCTGTGGCAAGTTACCAGGAGGTTGAACACAGGTTAATTTGGGGTTGTTTTTAGATCACCATGACTAGCATTGTGGTTGCTGCTTGACCAGGGCTCACACCTCAATCAATCAGTAACCCAATTTCTAACAGATATCCTTCTGAGTGTCCCAGGAGGATAGGCAGTGCTTAATTTGAGCCAGTGGTTTGAGTTGCTCTGCACCGGCACTTAATTGCCAATACTGGAGCTTGTGAGTCTGTCACAAGGTGGCGCTGTCTGGCTAATTTAGAAATGGCCACAACAATAGTTAATTATCAATTCTATATACATTAAAAATGACTATTACCTGCTGCCCAAGCCATTCTTATAGGTTTAGTGGCCTGAAATTGTCTGAATTGTCACTCGTGTAGGAGTGTGATGGTTAGTAGTTGTGTTGTCACTATCATTGGCAGGATGGCAGGGGCATGTGTGTGAAAGCTGCAGTGGCCTCCTGAGGAGAGTCCTGGCACTTTGTTGTTTTACTACAAATTAAACACTGCACAGGAGCACTGCAGGAGGAGTAAAAGAGTACTGTGTGCCACTGAAGAGCAGTGGTGCCTCCCCATAAGTCCCTTGAAGCTCCACCATTGATTTTTTGACACACCATATGTCTCCACGGCCACAGTCAGAGTGACCTCAAGAGAGTTTTGCTGGCATTTTAGGTCACTTTGAGCTGGAGCTTTTAATCAGGAATTTTGCCGTGAATGGACTTTGCTTAATAGGGTGTTCAAGGTTCTTAGGCAACCACCTCGATCTGGAAATAAGCCTCTAATACAGAATGTTTGGCGTTTTAAAGCTTTAACACAGGCAAATGTAAGTCAACATGAACACATATGTTTGGTACAGAACTTAAAGGTCAATTGGGTGCCTGTTTCTGGTGACATATGAGCTGTTTAATAATGATTGAAATGCTTTATAAGCAAAAGTCTTATGTGCTGGGCACAGCCTGTAAGCTGCTCCTCCGAAATGTCTGTTGGGGTTGGTGGAGTGATATGATGTTTTTGGATTAGCAAAGACGCCAATCATCTATAACTCTCCACTTTTAAACTTCTCCACAATGGTGACATTTTGTGACAAGACAGAACTACAGATGTAGTAGTAAAATCCTATTGTGCGGACATGTCTCTGCCCGATGGGGACTCCAGGCTTGTTTCAATTAGGGATATGAGGATTCTGTCTTCTAGACCAATGACACTGGCCTCCTCTCTACCTCTGGGGGACTGTAGAAGTGGTCTTACTGGGGACCCTGTAAAAGATTGAATCCAGGTGCTCTAGGAAAAGGGTACCCTAGACTCCTAAAATAACATAGGAGCCCTGCAAGTGGCCAGTGAACCTTGGAGTCTGGGGGCTGTAAGAAGGTGTTGTACTCTGTCTTGAGGACTGGGGAGTGCTACTGACCCAGATTTCTCACAAATAAACTTTTTCAATTTAAAAATTAATATGTGTAAGAATGATTTAATCTTGCAATCAATCTTTAAATATTTGCTTTGGAGGTACTTTGTATTAATTAATGATGATATTGGTATGCTGTAATTGAAAAACATTCCTTTAGACATCCTTGCGTACCAAAATTTGCTGTGACTTCTATTACCAGTGATGTCAGTGCAATGTTAAGTCTTTTTGGGAAGAGGAAGGACACATACAGGCACATGCATCAAAACCTTTTTCGATCGCAAACGGTGCAATTCGCAAAAATCATCCGTTTGCGATCGCAAAATTAGCTTTTGCGATGCATCTAGGGTCCAGGCCCTTGCAATTTGAGAATTCGCAATTAATTGCGAGTTCTCAAATTGCGATTGCATTAAGCAATCACATATGGGGCATGTGTGTGTGCAAGATGTACTCATATGCAGATTTCAGGGGTGCAACGGGGTGTCCTTTTGACACCCTGGCACCCTTGAAATTGCATTCTCAATTTGCAATTCTCTAATTGAGATTCGCAAATTGAGAATGTCTTCCCATTCCTTCCTATGGGCCTCTATCCCATATGAATGAATGGGGAGGTGTTCCTTAATTGCGATTCGCAATTTGCGAATCTCAATTAAGGAATGTTTAGAAATCGCTATTATTTAAGGAATTTCTACATGCATAGGCTTTTGCTATTCCGTAATTGCGATTCCTTAAAAATCGCAATTAAGAAATCGCAAAAGCCAACATTGATGCATGTGCCTATTAAACTTTTTTTTCCTGAATTTTCATTCACTCGATTCCTGGGCAAGTCGCAGACAACAAAAACTCACAGATTTCAGAAAATGTACTATCAATGATGCAAGCAGTTAGATATGGCCATTTTCACCACCTACGCTTAAATGTAGTGACTGCAGATAAAACATTCTTGATACAACCTATCACACACCAATCTTGATAATACACCAGAACAAAACATGTATGGCCAGATGTATTAACTTTTTTTGCGGGTTCAATTGGGTTTTAGACCTGTTTGTGACCGCAAAAAACGTGTGGCCCATGTACTAATCCTATTTTTCAACTCGCAAAATAGGATTATTGACTCACTATTAGGAAGGGGCATTCCAAGGACATCCCTTCCTAATAGCGACTCCTGAAGCCATGAATGACTGGCAGTTGCAGTTTACCACCCTTCACTGAAAGGTGGTAAACCACTCGCAAACGGGAAGGGGTCCCCAAGGGGACCCCTCCCCCTTTGTGAGTTGCTCTCAAAATATTTTTTAAGAGCACACAGTGGTACTAGGGACCACTGCCTGCCCTTCAAAAAATGAAACTGAAAAGTTTCATTTTTCTCTTTTAAATGCATCTTGCTTTCCTTTAAAGAAAACGGCCTGTATTTTAAAACAAGCATTTGCAATGCAATAGGACTCACATTTACGAGAGACCTATTGCATTGGAAACAGGACTGCGGCATGTGATAAGGCATGAACGGGAGTGCAGTGAGGGGAGTGGGGGTCCAGAACTCACAGACTGTGGGAGGGGGGCACAAGAAGAAAATAGTCTTTGAAGTAAAGGGGCCAGTAGCCATGGAAGGATACTAATGATGACATGGCCGTCATGATGAGGGACTAAAAGGCCTAAAACCAATCGAAGGCAGCATTTAGGACCCAAACCAATGAAAAAGATGGGCGGAGAGGGGGCATAGCTTCCACGAAGCTTCCACGCCATACTGAATACTGCATGCCTCGCAAAGCGAGCAGTGCATGCGTGCTCCTGCTATAGGCTCGACCTAAAAAAAACTGCTTATTAAAAAAGCAGACCCCAGCAGGCCGCCATTCGTGTGAGTGCTAGCCATTCCTAATGGGGTTGCAAATGGCACCTGCCTCATTAATATTATTGAGGCATTCAATTTGCGACCCGATTAGGAATCGCAAACAGTGTCTGAGACTGTTGTGAATCCTAATTTCTGAGTCGCAAATGTGATGCAATTTGCGATTGGCAAATTGGTCGGTCGAACATCTGACCCTTAGTTTCTAATATTAGGAAAAACAGCCAAAATATATTCCAGATCCAGAAAATCAGTCCTCACTACAGCTTTATTTTCGACAAAGTCCTTACATGTTTTAGTGACAAGACAAATCCCCATATGTAAACATCTAAATACATGGATACCCATTTCTTACTTTTTAAAGCATTTTCAAAATTAACAGAAGCCACTGGACCAAATTCAGAAAGAAATACCAAAAGCACATCACTGTTCTGCATTTCAGAATTTTTTCCTAGAGTACCTCTAAAACTACAATACTCTGAGTTTTTCCAGCAGCACGCCTGAAATATGTTTTAGAATTCCTATGTCTGAGGAAATATTCACATGCATATTTGTTCCAGTAAAAAATGAGAAAAGCTATCCTTCAGATACCTTCATATTTCCAAAGGTATCCATGCACTGTGGTGCTCAAACTGTCTTGAAATCTGACTCATTC
Source organism: Lissotriton vulgaris (assembly GCF_964263255.1). Taxonomy (NCBI): domain Eukaryota; kingdom Metazoa; phylum Chordata; class Amphibia; order Caudata; family Salamandridae; genus Lissotriton; species Lissotriton vulgaris. Next base: position 158,468,557 of record NC_141690.1, read on the forward strand.
ACATGTAATATTAAACAGCACTAGTAATACTGAGTATGTGTAAATAGATTTACAAATGCTAAATTAGATTTTGTAAAGACAAAACCTGCATTTTCAATCCTAACTATAGTTGCCTGCATCTGTAAGTTGAACTCACTCCTGCAATAACATTGTGGCTTAGGTCCTATGATACAGAAGTGTCCCCATAGTGACACTTTCGGTTTAGGTGAACGCAGAGGATACCAAAGAATTCTATTGTTTGCCAATATCATACATCTTGTATAACATGCAAAAATAAAATTAGTCCACAATATGCACTTTGGATGATTTGGTTCCCTGCTCCAATTAGAGGCATTTTAGCTTTTCATCCTGGGAAAAACAGTGTTACTTAGAATACCATGGCATTTCATAGAACATTTGTGTCAAAATACATTTCACTTGATATTTTTGTGTGTTTGTGGAATAGGGTTCTGTAAAATTAGATGTATTGTTTTTCTAACCCCCTACATATAATTGTGTAATTTTTCAAGCGTTGATGTCCCTAAAAGCATTACATGACTCCACATATAAATCAGGCAATGTTTTTCTCAGACGGGAAACAACCATAACAACACAGTCATTACAACACACTACATTTACAAAGCAGCCATTACCACGCATGTCACTACAACACATGCCATTAGAACACATGTCACTACAACGCATGCCATTACAACGCATTATAAGGGAAGTAATGGGGAATAGTAATTTTTACCCCTACACTATCCAACACTTACCCTACTGTTGCTCTAAAAGTATTATATTTTGTAATGGTGTGCGTTGTAATGGCACACTTTGTAAAATTATCTGTTTTAATGGATGTTGCAATGTAAAAACCATGTTGTAAAGACATGCGTTGTAACGTGTCCTATTCTTCTCAGACTAACAGTGCAATAATTCTTCTTTTGTTTTCTTGGGGCGTTTTATATAGCACTCAGGTACTCCGAGGAGTGTCCCGGCGCTTCAAAAACCCTCGGACGGTACAAAAGGTGAGGGCAAAATAGAGCACCTACTGAACAAAGAGCAGAGTTTTAAGGTCCTTCCGGAAAGCTTGCAGATTGCCAGTAGATCTCAAAGATAGAGGCAAGGCGTTCCACAGCTGTGGAGCCAGACGTCTGAATGAGCGCCCCCGCACCGGGCACGCCGAATCGCTGGTACTGTTGTATTTCTATCTAGGACCCTAGTTCGATATTCCCGATTCATACCCTTGTGCGGTTATAATCAATAATATCCTTGCAAAGTCATAGGAATCATATCCATATTCAGTAATAGCCCATGCAGTCCAAAGCACAGCACGGCTACTCCCATCGACTCCTAGAAAGCACAACGCGTTCTTTAAACAAACCAAGCCTCCAGCAGCCCGGGAAATTCCCCCCCCCCCCTGCTTTTGTTTTGATTTGAACAAGAACTCCTGGAGTCCAGCAAGAACTGTTAGTTCTTAGTGATGTCTTATGTCCAACCTTATGTCAAACCCGACACCTTTCAGGTATAAAATACCAACGGTTGCCTTAAACATACACACAGTGGTTTGGAGCAGAGCGGCTATCTACTCGCCCGAGAGCCCAGCTGATGCGAGAGCCCACGGAAGCCGCCCCTCCCCTTTGACACACTGGAGAAGCTACTTTTTCTCACGCCGAGAAAATCCAGCTCTGGTGTTCCCGAGTCACCCTTGCGGGTTGCTGGGAGTTCGAGTCCCGAAGAAAGAGATACCAGACCTCCCACATTCTATTACTAAGGTACGGAGCTGACTAAACCCTTAAAGAGAATTCTTGAATCAGATCCTTGGCAAAAACAATCTTAACCAACTTAACTTAAACTGCTACTTACTTACTTCTTCCCAAGTATTATGCTTAGGTCAGGTACATCGGGGTAGGCGTAGTTAGAAGCACCAGTTGAGTATGTTAGTCAATGGTTTTATGTATGTATATATATTTTATCTATTTTAAGTATCATATGGCTAAGAAACCATATCTATGCTTTTACAATATTATTTCGTAATACTACTTTTACTGTACGCACTTTACTTCATAATAAGTATTGCAATTGTGGCAATTCATTTCTCTTGCATGAAAAAGAAGACTGCTCAATAAAATAACACCTTTTTATTGAAAATGCCCGTCTCTCTATTTCTCTGCACTCTGGTGAAACTAAATGTGCACGATTGACTGAGTGAAATAGCCGTCTATTGTTTTCACACTCTTTATTCTGAGGGAGTAAAGTTGTCATGTTTACGGTTGTCAGAAACTGAATCCCTTCTTGTCTGAATCAGGGAAGTTAACCCCTCCCCTTTTCATTCGAGAAAGTTTCTAGTGACCTCTGAGCTAGCTGGCAAACCTAAATTAAGTCTAACATAGTCAGTAGAGACCTAGATGACCTCAGTCCTACGTCTACACTGCTGTCTATGTTATTCCAATGTGCAGAGCCTTTTGGGAAAATAGGAATTACACTCCATGGCACCCAACGTTTGGTAAGGGGATAATCTAACGCAAGACACTAGAGTAACTCAGTCGTGCCTGTTCACACAGAACCCTTTCTCCGTAAAAACTCCAAAAGACGTCTGGAGTGGGCGAAAGGTTAATATCCGCCGGAACTTAGTAGGGAGAGATTCCAATGTAATAGTTTTTGGTTTAGTCAACGTTGAAGGATACAGTGTTCCAAAAATATTGTGCACCTAATCTTTGTTTCCTTGAAACTTGATCTGCAACAAAAACTCTCATTTAACAATGTCAGAACATGGCAACAACAACAAAGCCGGTGATGTCACAGTAAATGTGAATCAACCAGGTGCAGATCTTACAGGGTTTAATGATAACGAACAAGATGCAATCAGCATCCCGGAAAACGTAAGCAGAACTATAACTCTTAAACTTATAAAAAATGGACTGACATCACGTGGTGGTACAGTCATATTTGTGGTAGAGGCCCATGAATATCGGCAGACAGAGGTATTCTATTCATGGATACACTTTCCAGCAGCAAACCCTATAACAAAAGAATTCCACTATTACAAAATAGAGGAACCTCCGGATATATACACTCCTTTCGAGGACGTTGAAATCCCACTAAATTACCAAGAGCACCTGCTCTGGTTTAATGGCGCCCTAAAACATAATAATCACATCACCAGGCACGGTCCACTAGGTAGACCGGGAGCAACGGGCCGGTTCTAGCCAGTTACGCAACACACCCAGACATCGAAACAATGTCAAGCAAAGAACTCCTAGTTAAACTGAAAGAATTAACAAAGGCGGTGGTAAACCTGTTCCGCTGTTACTTTATGCGGATGACGCTGTTCTTTTATCTCGAACACAGTTGGGCCTACAGCGCCTTATTGATAACTTCACGCAGTTTATACAAGCTAGGCAGCTTCGTGTGAATAAAACTAAGACATATGTAATGTCATGTGGGCAGGCAGCCAGGCAGGTAAAACATACTTTCTTCCTAGATAAAGAAAAGCTGACCTCTGTTAAATCTTTCTGTTATTTGGGAATTACATATAGTAACAGTGGGTCCTGGAATGCGGAATTTGATGCTGTAAAAATAAAAATGTTACGGTCCACTAGTAGCATCTTTCGTTTTGCCTCTAAACTTGGCTCACGAAGTATCTATGATATGATGAACATATATAATGTATGCTGTGTTTCCTCTGCTCTGTATGGGGCAGGGGTGTGGGGTCACTGTGAGGGTATTCTCTTGCAGAAGGAGGAAAATAAGTTCTTAAGGAGACTATTATGTGCTCCCCCTTCCGCCTCCATACAGCTGATCCATGACGAAGTTGGGATCGAGTACATCTCTGACTTAGCAGCAGTTCGGCCACTTTTATTGTGGCGATCTATTTGGGCTAAGCCGGAGACCCGATTCACTCAGGATATTATCGTTGACTGTATAGGTTTGGATCACTCCTCACGGGTATTATGGTTAAGATACATCCATCATTGGTATCTACTTTTGTTTAACATTAATGTGTTCCGTAAACCAGAAAAGGTTGTATCCATTTCAAAAAAAGAAATTAAGATAACGTTCCTTAATTTTCGTAAGGCTGAGCGAGACAAAGCTGTTGGAAATCTTGCTACTTTGAAATTTTACAAAGATCTAAACTTAGCTTCTGGACTGCAATCATATCTTGTATTTGTGACCCGCCCTTCCCACCAGTATGTTTTAACACGGGTCAGATTGGGTATTGTACACCACTTGGTTGCTTTTCCAAACACAAAGACTAGTTCAAACACACCCTGTCCGTGTGACGGTACTTCTCGTCAGAGTAGTTGCCATTTTTTACTTTTTTGTAAATTTTATAAGTATTTTAGGCTTAAATACCTCAAACCAATTTTTATCAAATATAACATCTGTACCACACAAACTGCATTGATATTTTTATCCTTACTAGTGAACGAGGAGATTTGTTTCTTCTTGGCTACTTTTATTTTAAAATGTACAGCTGCCAGGAAAAGTATTGTACTTTAATGTTGTTTACTGACCTGTCTGTACTTGTGCTATACAGCTGCCAGGGTTTATTCATGATGAAATTAATGTTATTATCCCTGTCTGTATATATTTGTTTTATTTTTCCTTGATTTTTATATCAATGTCTGTATTAAGGTATTTATGTAATGCCCCACAGTATTGAATGATTATTTAACAATTTTAATATACAGTTCCCAGCAAAGGCCTAGTAAGTAATTTCTACTGATTCCCAGTTAGTCCATGTAAGAACGTCGTGTATTTTATAAGAATATGTTTGACCTATAGAGGCATGAATACCTTCCACTTACTGCACTTTAGCTTTTTTCCCTTTTCTAGGAAAGATTATTTTGTGATTTTAATATTTCAATTGTGTTTTTGCTTGTATGATTTGTATGTACAAATCGAATAAAAAGCTTTTGAACTGAACAAAGGCATACAGAGAATTAGTTCAATTAGCAGCATATGTGGCGATCCGCCAGAAATTAAAGGAGACAGATATAGCAGAACAACCATTTGAACTTGCCAGAATCATAGAAAAATCCTATGAAGAACTAGGGAGAGATAGTTTGGGTGGGAATCCGGCAAAACCCCCAACTAACTGAAAATCCTGAACAAACCTTTAATAAAAATGATCTGAATATTCCAAAAAGGAGCTGGGAGGGTAATAAACAGTCCACTCCCAGGGAAAAACGATTCCAATCCAGAGGAAGGTCTCCTCAATGGAGAGAAAAATCTCCAGACCGAGGAAACAAGTCTCCCCAAAGGGAGCCCTCTGAAAAAAGATACAACCTTAGAGATAGGGATAAATTAAGAAAACCTGATAGATATCAAGATATTGATACACGTCCCTCTCGATCACTCTCACTCATTCTTTCTCGATCTTCCTCACAGAAATCGGAAAGGAGAGGACGATCAGAACACAGAGAAGAGCACGTCATGTCCAAAGACAAGGAACCTGCTCATCAAAGTACTAAATCGCAATATCCAAGAAAGAAGGTAGCAAGCATTAAGATTAAACATGCCGAGTATTCTGAGGACACAGCTGAAAAACGGAGAGTGGGCCCAGACAATGCTAGACAGCGGGGCAGAAGTGACCATAGCTCACAAGATCCTGATGAATCATCTGGAGACAGTGGACACGAATTAATACATTCAGGAGGAAACTGCAGATACCAGGGTTAGCAAACCCCATAAAATATACGAAATAACATTACGTATAGAGGGTGACAAGACGAGGAAAGTGAGGAGTCTCTTTTGGGATAACCTTTCGAAAGGCTATGACATCCTGTTAGCTGAAAAAGATTGGCCACCAGAGTTTGTCAGGGAGTGCCCTCATGGCGAAGAAATAATTATTCCTGCCTTCTCTAATCATATATCAATTCAAAAAAAATATACACTTGAAAGAAAATGGGCAGTAGCCCAAGCTCCAGCTTTATATAAAAACCATGTAGGATGGGATGAGGATTCACCCCACCACAAAATCCAGTTAAAAAATCAACCCACTGCACAAAGGCAGTACCCAGTTAAACAAGAAGCTAAAAAGCAAGTCAAGGAGATTTTAGATCAACTTGAATATCAAGGGGTGATTGAAACATGCACCTCACAAATGAACAATCCTTTGTTTCCTGTCTCCAAACCAGACGATTCATATCGTCTAGTTTTGGACTACAGACACCTTAACTCCTGTTGTAAAACATTTGCAGTACAAAACTCACACAGTGCAGCACTAATGAATAACATTGTGCGCAAAAAATATAAAACGACATTAGATATCTCTAATGGATTCTTTTGTCAAAAACATTGCACCTTAAAGCAGGTATTTGACCGCTTTCTCAATAATGGGGTCACAAAAACACTTCTGTTGACTCCCACAGGGATTCAAGAATAGCCCAGGATTATCCTCAGCAAGGGTAACAGAGTTACTACAAATCTACGATGATGAGGTATTATCCTATGTCGATGACATCTACCTCACAGATGATGACCTGGAGACTCACTTAAAAAGAGTGAACACCATAATACTTGGGTTCGCTTCAGAGGGCTACAAATTCAACGTTAAAAAGTCCCGAATTGCCCATCGAACTGTCCTATTTTTAGGATATGAATTATCAAGTGAAGGCAAGAGCCTGGCAGACAATTTCTTAGAGAAATGTTCAAGCACAAAAAACGCTGAAGAATTTACAATCAATACTAGGTTTCCTGAACTTCGGAAGATCATACATACTAAATTATGCAGAGAGAGATAAACCTCTCTATGAATTAATAAGACCTGATTTCAAACCAATAAATTGGACTCAGAAACACACAGAAATTTTAAGATCATTACAAACAGACATGTTAACTAAAACAAAATTGCAAACACGTGAAAACACACGCAATCTTGTAATCTGAGTGATCCCAGGAAGATGCGGATTCACATACCTGACCTCTAATGAGGGAGAAACGGTACCTATAGCTTACAAATCACATTTGTACACTAAGGCTGAAATGAAATTCAGCTCTACAGAAAAAAATTCTAACCGTGGTTCAAACTGCTGTAGCAAAAGAAAGAGCCCTAGCACAAGGTAAACGAATAATAATCATTACACCGATACCTGCTTTAGAAGCAGTGACAAAAGCAAGCATTCCAAATGCAAAAGCATTACATCCGAGATAGATACAATGGGTTAATTCTCAAGCTGCTACAGACGTAGTATACAAATTTGATCCTAAGTTAAAAACACAAGAATTTCTGCAATATAAATATGAATGTCCTCTGCCGACTGAAATACTGCCTCTGGAACATTACGGCTGTATAGTATATACAGATGGATCAGCACAACCCGCAGTTGGGGGTAAACAAGCATATAGTGCTGCATGCGCGATCGTTAAAGGTCGTTGGCACGGAGGGAAATTTAGACCAATGGTCACTAAAACTCAATCTCTAGGAGATTGTACAGCTCAGCGAGCTGAGCTATTAGCATTTAAGATGGCGCTTGAAAATACCGATCGCGAATTTCCCACACTAATAGTACACTATTACTGCGTACAGTCTTATAATGAATACTTGCAGAACTGGGTTCAAAATGGCTTCAAAGATGCAAAAGGTGGCACAATCAAGCATAAAACGCTTTGGGAACAAGTAGTTCTTTTACAGAAAGAACTACAAAAGACTCACGTGATACATACACTGAGTCATCAACGTGATGGCGTTCACGTTGCGGGGAATTCATTGGCTGATAAAACCGTGAAGGCAGAGGTGCAAACGGCTTCCGTAGCTGCTATCACCTAATCAAAAACAAAAATAGACAGCAATATACTGCAAGCTGTCAGTGCTACAGTCAAAAGAGACATAAATACACTCCCGAAAGGCTTTCCAGTAAAATACTCATACATAACTGATGCGAATAATGTTCCATTTGCTCAAATCCCTGGAGTGGGGGATAGAGCAATTCCAAACATGGAACACAGATTAGGACTTATTACAGCGGCACACGAAGGGCTAGCTTCTGCACATGCTGGTATTTCCGCCACAACATCATTATTAAAACAGAGATATTGGTGGCCGGGCATGAGAAAGCAAACTAAGAACTATGTTCTAGAATGCGAAATATGCCAAAGAATGAAAGTATCAACAGTAAAACGACCAGTACAGACGCCCCTTCTAATCTCAGATAAACCATTAGCATGTGTTTATCTGGACCACTGTGGTCCCTTACAAAGGGATGGTAACTATAATTACATCATGGTCACAGTGGATTCCTGCACGAGATTCATTTGGATGTGGCCCCAGCGCTCGGCTGACGCCAGAACTGTTATAAAAGATTTGCGAGTATCGACACATACGAAATTGGCATGCTACATTCTGATCAGGGTCCTACGTTTAGCTCTCGAGCTTACAAATAGGCCATGAACAGCATGGGCATCGCATTGCGGTACTCTTTTCCCTTCCATCCTGAGGGAAATGCGGTATTGGAAAGAAAAAATCGGGACATAAAGCAATCTATAACGGTGAGGGTATTAGGTTCAGGTGATGGGTGGGTCAAACATTTAACAAGTGTCCGAAGTAGTCTTAATAATCTGCCAAGAAATTCTCTAAAGGGTCTCACTCAATACGAACTATTCTTCGGGACTAGAATGCTAATTCAGGATCTTGACTGTCACACTTAAGTGGTAGAAGAAAAATGCTTTGATATCAAAGACCGTTTGGCTGTTTTACAGGATCTGAATGAAACAAGAAAAAGCCTGAGTAACATAAAATTGAAACAACAGCTGACAACCACTGAAGAAAAACCACCAGTCCCAGCAAGACCTGTCTGGATTCCAAAGATTGGGGATCTGTCAGAGAGAAGATCGCGGTGAAGAAGGAATTTGGGCCTTCTTACAGAAAAGCTGTATCTGTCTTAGCCATCAGCAGAATTAGATCAGTTGTACTACCACCCCTTGCTGGTAAAAAGGAGAACCGAGTTGTATCCATCGACCTGGTAAAACCACAATCATGTGTCCACTAATAAGTAGTAGGCCCAGTGGACTCCCAAGAAATAGCAGAATACCGAAATTTGCTACAATCCAAGAGGCTCCTGCTGAGAGACTAATCAAATTTGATAAAGCTGCAGTGAATAAAAAAGGACTATGCAATAATGCCATGGAACTTGTGCCTCTTGAAACCCAAATAGTAACATTTCGTCAAGAAACACCAATCTACAATGATGTAGCCTCTGACAATTCTAATGAAACAAAGAAAAATGCAAAAGCAAATGAAAATCCGGGAAAAATCCCAACAATTGACAGAACTGCATCCGGCTACTTCATCAACTTCAACGACTTCTCAGAAGATCCAAGTGAGCATGAAGAAACGCCTGTAACAAAAACTTTCAAAGAAAAAATAATTGAACTTTCTCTCCAACTAATAGAAATATATCTGATTTCACCATGGATTGAATTTTGGATTGTGTTAGGTGTACTTACTCTCCTGCTTTGGCTCATCATGGTTCTATGTTTGGGAAAATTCATTGATGGAAAATATAGTACAATGGACACAACAAGTCAGAACATCAACTTGGTCCTAAAGCCTCACACATCCTCCCACATCGAGAAAAGAGAACTGTCACCAGTAAACATCTCAGCCAAACCAATACCCGGTGGGGTAGCATGGGACAGAACTGATTATGACATTTTTGGCCTGGTTGAGCTCTTGAAGTATCCACACCAGTTCAAGGTTTCATTAAGTGACTTTGTGACACCAAGTACTTTCTCCGATGATTGAGACTTTGAAAATATTTAGTTATACTGTTATAACCACTTTGGTGATCACTATTTGCATAAAACTGCACAGCCTAGAAATGTTTTATCTTATAACCAATGGGAACACTGTACAACACCGCCAAAAGGCAGCTCGTAATCATTTTATGAGAAATTTCAGTACTTCTCAGAGTTTAACAACAGTGATCCAAAAACGTTTTATTTTAAAATGTTAAATAGGACAGGAATGAAAACAATGTTGACAAATACTAAATTGATTTATTCTGAACATTTTTATGACAAAATGTCTACATTTGGTTTCGAATTTTGGAAAAACAACATTGAAACAAAAACAATCTGGGGTACCAATGATTGGCAAGTACAAGGCCTAGAAGCATTATTTAGGGCCTGCATGATCCCAGAACAAATTATATTTTTGAATGACACAATTCAACAAACTACTTGTCTTGGCTTAGCTAAGATAAAAGACTTAAATACACTGTCTATTCCGAAACCCATAACTGATAGTGATAGCACTACAGATGTGGAGATAGACATAACCCATATTTTTAACCAAAACAGAACACATCCTGATTGGAAAAAGTGGTTGATCTGGCCATCAGACACAAACAACTGTCAAGATAGATTCCTGAATAAAAGACAGGGGTTAAAAATGACCAGACCAGACCCAAGATACTCCCAGAGACAACATCCAGGGATAGTTACAACATACAGTGTAGGAAAGCTATGCCTTGAGTGGCTACAGAAATCCACACTGGCTGAAATTAAGCAACACTTGATTTTACTTAAAGAAGGTGCTGACTTGCGTGATTTCATAATGGGACCACGCAAACAGCGTCAAAAACGTTTCATAGCGGCCGGTATATACGCTGCGTACAATGAAGCTTGGAAAGTAATGCAAATTGAAACAGCAGAAAAAATACGAGAAATTGATTGTATTAATTTGGAAAAATCACTTTCTGTTGTGGACAATGGGTTAACGATTCTGTATTCCAGAATATATTCATTGGACAACAATGTATCATCTGCTATTGATATAATAGAACAGGACTTACTAATGGTACAACATGGACAGTCTCAATGACGATCTATTGTACAGCTTGGTTGGACGTTGCAAAATCTGTGTTCAGGCTAAGTACCATGGCGTTTAATCAACACAACGTCATTATTCGGCATCTTTAACCATACTGATAAACAAATCAGTTTTGCACAAAAAGGAGCAGATTATACAACTCTGAGCATTGAAAAACTTGAGAGATTACCATTGACAATGTCAGAGAGACCTGTTATTGAATGGATAATACAGGGAACCATTACAATTCCGATAACACCTTTCCAGTTCAAATACTGCCAGGAGTATATACCTGCAGGCCAGTATGAAAAGTTGGGTAAAGAATACATCAAATCAACATGGGATTTACCCTAAACACACAGATGTTATAGTGAAGGGAAAAGGGATGTATTCCTTAGTGGTAACAAATGTAAAAAAGCACTAAGCGGTACACTTCTGTGTAAATGTATCAACTTGCATGGAGCCTGCGAAGGGTCTTCAAATAACCTTTCATGTCACCTGCATGGCACGCCTGCAAAACAAATAGAGCCATTTTTCAAGCAGCTTAGTAACGGGAGTTACATTTTAATAAGTGACCACAGCTGTTGTGGGATGGTGCCAGGGAAAGCTTATCTCGTAACCGTAACTTCCAGGGTCGGTTGCTGTAAGCAAGTATTGTATCCACACAGCAATCCAAACACGGTGGTTGGGTTTTGGCCTTCGTTGAATATCTCTTCTATACGAATTGATACTTTAAGCAGGATGAAGTATATTATTTTACAGACAACTGTACCTCTAACGTCATCCAAAGAAACGTATGATCTGCAAATGGCAAGGACATCGGCAGAGATACATTCTCTTTTATCGACAAATCGCCCCGCGCATTTTGCAGAAATGTTAAGACAAATCTTAAACATGTCTGATACCAGTGGCATCGCACATTTATTTAAGACAGTTTTTTCTGGACCGTTGGCACCCTTTGAAACAGTTCTGGGCATCTTCCCGAATTTTGTCCATTCTGTCTTTGGCGGCCAACCATTAATCTTGGGACTCGTGGTAGGAATTTTATTTTTGTTCCTTCTGCTCCAATATGGCAAGCCAATCCACAGACAAGACTCTAGCAACAATGGAAGAAACAATCCTAGCAATAAGATACCGAGACCGTATCACTAAGGTCCTCGGATTGGCCCGGCTAAGAGATCTAACTACAACCTGGTTTCTTGCATTCAGACCAATCTGGCAGGATTGCATCTTACCTGTGCTTCGATGTCTGCTATGCGGAGAAGAATGCGTGTTAGACATCTGTCTTACACTACCATCAGCAGTACCAAAGGATATCGATACTTTGCTAGGTCCGGTAACGACTCATGCATCATGTTGTCCCCAGCGGCTACCTATTCTGATGACGGCATTCGTTGAGACTTCACCACTACGAGTAGGTGGCAATGAGGTACGAGAGGAAAGGAGCACCATACAGGTACAACCTTCTGTGAGCATTGCTGATCCAAACATCGACGATAGCTATCACGCTCCAACCTGCACAGTCGCAGCATTTTCGAACTTGGTCGAACTTTCACCTGATGTTGTAGACCATTTTTTTGCGAGTCTGTCTGATAGGATGTTCTCTCCTGTCAACAAGAATAATTCTTAAAAACAATGATCACACAGCATTCCCTGAACTCTGAATTCGGCCTTCATTTTTGATAAACAAAGCTACTGAAAACATTTGGAACTATTTTTTCCCCTGAAAACGAAATCATTTTTTCCATTTCCAAAATATTTACCTTTTTTTTGGCACATGGTACTCTGCTTAAAGTAGAACTATTCTTAGAGAACAGAGCTTCTATTTTTAGGATACTAGAGACAATATTTTACCTCAGCCTCTAGCACATACAGCACTTTGAATAAATATGTGATGGAATGGTGTTGACCTTCTTTTCTGTATTCAGAGCCATTTCATGTGTAAATTTTCGCAAACCATTCAGCTAATATATATATGCAATTTTTTTAATGATGACACTGCTTGAAAAGCGTACAGTACCAATACTCGTGTATTTACCATATACCATTTCAAATGCGAAATATGTATTTTGGGGTGGGTTGGAAAACACACATGCATTGTTACATGTTTATTATTTCTTAGTTTTTTAGTAATGATGGACATTAATCCGTGGAGTGGGTGATGTATTTCTATCTAGGACCCTAATTCGATATTCCCGATTCATGCCCTTGTGCGGTTATAATCAATAATATCCTTGCAAAGGCATAAGCATCATATCCATATTCAGTAATAGCCCATGCAGTCCAAAGCACAGCACGGCTACTCCCATCGACTCCTAGAAAGCACAACGCGTTCTTTAAACAAACCAAGCCTTCAGCAGCCCGGGAAATTCCCCCCCTGCTTTTGTTTTGATTTGAACAAGAACTCCTGGAGTCCAGCAAGAACTGTTAGTTCTTAGTGACGTCTTATGTCCAACCTTACGTCAAACCCGGCACCTTTCAGGTATAAAATACAAACGGTTGTCTTAAGCAAACACACGGTGGTTTGGAGCAGAGCGGCTATCTACACGCCCGAGAGCCCAGCTGATGCGAGAGCCCACGGAAGCCGCCCCTACCCTTTGACGCGCTGGAGAAGCTACTTTTTCTCACGCCGAGAAAATCCAGCTCCGTTGTTCCAGAGTCACCCTTGCGGGTTGCTGGGAGATCGAGTCCTGAAGAAAGAGAAACCAGACTTCCCACATTCTATTACTAAGGTAAGGAGCTGACTAAACCCTTAAAGAGAATTCTTGAATCAGATACTTGGCAAAAACAATCCTAAACTGCTACTTACTTACTTCTTCCCAAGTATTAGGCTTAGGTCAGGTACATCGGGGTAGGCTTAGTTAGACGCACCAGTTGAGTACGTTAGTCAATGGTTTTATGTATATATATATTTTATCAATTTTAAGTATCATATGGCTAAGAAACCATATCTATGCTTTTACAGTATTATTTCGTAATACTACTTTTACTGTACGCACTTTACTTCATAATAAGTATTGCAATTGTGGCAATTCATTTCTCTTGCATGAGAAAGAAGACTGCTCAATAAAATAACACCTTTTTATTGAAAACGCCAGTCTCTCTATTTCTCTGCACTCTGGTGAAACTAAGTATGCACGATTGACTGAGTGAAATAGCCGTCTATTGTTTTCACACGACTCTAGAGATACACTCTTTATTCTGAGGGAGCAAAGTTGTCATGTTTATGCACTTGTCAGAAACTGAATCCCTTCTTGTCTGAATCAGGGAAGTTAACCCCTTCCCTTTTCATTAGAGAAAGTTTCTAGTGACCTCTGAGCTAGCTGGCAAACCTAAACTAAGTCTAACATAGTTAGTAGAGACCTAGAGGACCTCAGTCCTATGTCTACACTGCTGTTATTCCAAAGCTCAGAGCCTATTGGGAAAATAGGAACTCCACTACAGTACAGCTGCCAAGGCCAAGGTCGAAGACCTGAGCGATCTAGATGGCTGATAGAACGCTATCCGCTTTCGGATGTACGCAGCTCCTGTGCCATGAAGTGCCTTGAAGGCCACAGTGAGCGCTTTAAAAACAACGCGCTTTCTAATAGGGAGCCAGTGGAGGGTTTTAAGAAGATCGCTGGCACTGGCTCTCCGATTGACGCCAAAAACGGCACGAGCAGCAGAGTTTTGGACAACTTGCAAGTGCGTTAGAGGAAACTCCGACATGCCAAGATACAGCACATTGGCGTAATCCAGGCGTGAGCCTATCAATGCCTGCACAGTCACTTTTCTGTGATCCAGCGAGAGTAGGGGCAGGAATTTCCTGATCATGTTCAGGAGACCAAAGTCTTTGCCCGCTAGGCCTAACACCTGAGGTTTCAGAGAGAGGCCATTATCGACCTGCACTCTGAGATTTTTGGCGACTGCAGAGTCACTGGAGGGGGGAAACATCGCCACCGGCCACCAGGACTTCCACCTCGGGTCCGGAGGGCAGCCAAAAAACAACACCTCAGATTTGTCGGAGTTGCACTTGAGGTTGTTTCGCTGAAACCAGTCGAATACAGGCTCTAGACAGCCTTTGATGATCTCGCCATCAAAATCGGAGCCTCTGTCACACGAGAAGAGAAGCTGGGTGTCATCAGCATACGACATGATCTGAGCTCCATGGGCCTCAGCCAGTGCCGCCAGGGGGGCCATATAGATATTAAAAATAGTTGGGCTCAAAATTGAGCCCTGGGGCACTCCCACCTCTAGAGGCGGCATCGTTACAGAGAACGGAGGAGCCCAGATCGTTTGTTGGCGATCAGCTAGAAAAGACTCAAACCAACCGTACACCGATCCCCTTAGACCGATCTCCCTAAGTCTAGAAAAGAGACAGCCATCGGGGACGGTGTCAAACGCCGCCGAGAGATCCAGCATCACCAACATCACTTTGCCCCCGGAGTCCAAGGTCTCCTTGATGGCCTTCGTGACTTCAAGCAGAGCTGTCTCAGTACTCATGTTAGACCGGAAGCCCGACTGTGACTGGTGTAGAATATTATGTGCTTCCAGAAAGCTGGCAAGGGTTAGATGGACGTGCTTCTCCACAATTTTCGCCAAAGCAGGCAGAAGGGAAATGGGTCTGTAATTAGCATGGGCCGTGAGATCTAGATGATTATATGTATAAACCTTAAAGACACACTTTGCATTGTAAGTCCGCTAAATCAAATTATTTTTTCTGCAAATACATACTGTTTGTTGACAATTAAACTCACATTGAGCCAGTGTGAGTGTGCAAACCTCCAGCATCCGACCTCCATCTTCACAGGAACTACCATCTTTGCATTAGTCCACATTCACCTCTACAGGAAGTGAGATCACTGCATTTCCCCACATCCCTTTTTTTCCGCAAGTGACATTACAGGTTTCCAACAAAAATTTTGGGGAAAATAGGTGAAACCAGATAAGAGAATTTCATTCTTCGCCATCCATCGTTAAATGAACAGACATCACCTAGGGCCCGATGTAGGTAGGCAAATACAGGTCGGAAACGGCCGAAATTCGGTTATTTCGGCCGTTACCGACCGGTATTTGGAAAATGAGATGTAGGGGCATGTTAAATTACAGAATCGGTAATTTTACCGAATCTGTAATTTTTCCGATTCTGTAAAATAGTGAATCGGTAAAATTACTGATTCTGTAATTTAACATGTAGGTAACACTGTAATCAGTGCTACAAGGGTTTAAGAATTCGTTATTTACCACCAACTAGAAGTTGGTGGTAAATAATGAAAACCCTTCAAAAAGCATTTTTTTTGCTTTAAAAAATGTGCCATGTTGCAGACATACGTGCCCTAAGGGCATGTATGTCAGCAACATGTGCACCAATGCACAATTGAGGGGTGCAACAGGGTGTCAAAGTGACACCCTGTCCCCCTTGCAAATTCGGTAATTTTACCGAATCGGTATTTACCGATTCGGTAATTGGCATTGATTCCTATGGGCCTTGAGGCCCATAGGAATCAATGGCAATTACCGAATCGGTAAATACCAATTTGGTACTTACCAAATCATTCTGATTCAGTAATTTCAAAAGTGGAATTACCTACATCCCATTTACCTACTCTTAAATACCGAATCGGTATGATTCGGTATTTAAGAGTAGGTAAATCGAGATTACCTACATCGTGCCCTTTGTTCCTTAAAATAAAGAAACCAGACAAGTAATCTGCATCTTCTGTAATCCATATCCAAAGGAATTAACATCAACACACTCTGAGCATCCACTCCTACAGGGAGTGACATAGCATTATAGCATAAAAAGTCACCAATTTGCTGACAATATAGTACTGTGTATGAACGTCTCCTCTGCTCCAGACGCAACCACTGCCTGAACTTCATTCATACCTGGAAGTCTAGCATCTACATGAAGTACAACCCCGCCAGGACAGAATTTGATTTATTTGTCTAGAATAACAAGCAAAACATAGTACACACCCACCCCAGTGATTATAACCTTGATGGTATTAAGATCTAACTTTCACCCAATTCCCAATTGCTTGAATTCACACCAGATAAAATCCTCATTCTAAAAGACATTGCCTAACAAAAATACACAGCCTAGTCCCAGCTCTCTCTACCAGAGAAAATGAGACCATTCCTCCCAAAAAGTGACTTTAGAACTGCTGTTCAAGCCTTCATACTCTCACATCAGACTTGTGAAAAACCCCTGCTCCATGGCCTCCCAGACTTCACACTGTGCCTCCCCCCTAAGGACATCCTGCATGCTGCAGTATGTCTCATTCAGGAGAAACAAAGAAAGAAAGAAACATGATTACATCCCCCTATCCCAATGGAACTTTACTGGCTTCCCTTGTCAATATTTAAAACCAGCTGCAACATTTGCAAAGCAATCACAACTGGCACCTGTGCCTATCTAGCTGACAAGCTCACCTTTTCTGGTGTCTCTCAGTAGACCCACAGCCAGGACACGATAGAAAAGAGATGAAGAAGTGTGAAAGAACAAAACAAGGAACCAGGCTTTTTCTAACAGCGAACTCAGGATCTGGGTAACATCCTCGTATCCAGCAGGACCCCTTACCCAACCCTGCTTAAATTCAGGGAAGTGTTGAAGATGCCTCTCTTTTAAGAACATTTCATCATGATGCAGTAACAGTCTACAAACCAGCTACCTCTCAAATCACTTGTTGACTGTCATTGCCTTTGACCCTGTCCGCTCTATTGCCTTCAGTTTGGTTTGCACTACACACATTCATAAAAAGATACTAACAAGCATACATAGGGCCATAGCCAAACACCTACGACGACTACAACGCATCAAAAACGCCTCTGCCTGACTGATCGTCAACGTCCCCCGCCGCAGCCACATCACCCCCCACCTGAGAGACCTTCACTGGCTCCCCGTTGACAAGAGGATCACATTCAAGCTCCTCACCCACGCACACAAAGCACTCCACAACACCGCACTAGCCTACCTGAACAGCAGACTCAGCTTTCACACACCCACCCACCAGCTCCGCTCCACCAGCCTCGTCCTCGACGCTGTCTCCCGCATCCAACGGACGACCTCCCGCGGCAGATCCTTCTCCTACCTCGCCGCCGAGACCTGGAACACCCTCCCTACCCACATACGGCACACCCAAGACCTACTTGCCTTCAGAAGACTCCTTAAGACCTGGCTCTTAGAGCAGCAGCAGCCCCACCCCCCTCCTCCCCTCAGCGCGTTGGGACCCTCATGGGTAAGTACTCTGATTGATTGATTGATTGATTAATTGATTGATTGATAGGGAATGTGCAGAATTCACTTTGACTTTGTGCTGAATTGATGCTAAATGAAGCATGAAATTAAATTACTTAATTACCTAGTCGATATGTAGCTCCTTTAATTCCCTTTCTACATAGAATTCCCTACCTGGGTTTGACTGGTAGCAAAGTCGCAACTGCTCCCATCTGGTATTATTCCACATACGAGAAGGCTGAATGATTTGTAATGTGCTAAAACTGAGCATAATCTCCAGAAATCTACACTACTTTAACACTTGAAATATTACAACTTCTTAAGTCAGAAGAATATTAAATCTAAGACTAATTGTTCTTCAGCTTAGTCATTGTTTATTCTTGCAGCTGTGTCAAAGAGGCAAGGCCAATTTAAAATTAGTTATATCAGCTGTTCTTCTCACACAAATATCAAATACCAACTGTGTAAGACAGCAAGAATCCCTCAGAGCATGCTAGCCTCTCTTCAAGGTCATCACAAGTGTTTTGTAAAACAGCTTGCCCGATTTCTTTATAGCTGGAAATGATAATTCCATCCTTCTGCTTGTCGTTCTCTTCTTTTTCTTCTTAATAAGCCAAGAAATATTTTTCTCTTGACTTATTTATCTCTTGCCTGGAAAAAAATGAAAGGAGACCTCCAGCCATGTCCCTTTTGATATATACAACAGCTATTGGGGCAAATGAAAACTCCAGAACTACACCCCTCTCCATCTGCCTTTATGTTGTGTTTTACCATATCAGAACTGGATAACAATGCACTATTCCCCATTTATTAGGCAATATTAAATTTATCCTAACGCTATAAAAATACCATACTTTTTTTTCTATCAATTAGCATCCACTGATTAAGTCTAATGAAACATTTGGAAACTGCTATACTTTTTATAAACATAAACATAAACAGTTCACAAGTCAATAACATACTTTAAAAGACAGATATGCTTCGGAACAGAATATTCATGGAGTCATTATTATCCAAATAATGCAACATCAATGGATGTAAGAAACATCAGGCAAAGGTCTAACCGATGCCCCACTGACCACTTCCGCAAACGCCAGCTCCTCAATGCCACGTTGTCCAGATTTAGGCCCAACCACAGTAAATAAACAGCACTCATCACCACCACAGACGACATCTACATGAGTTTTGACAGAGAAGACATGGCGGGCCTCATTCTCTTCAACCTCTCTGCAGCATTTGACACGGTCTCAAACCGCACCCTTGTTAGGCAGCCTGCACGAGATGGGCATCCAAAAACCCTGTCTCCGGTCGATATGCTCCTTCTTAACAGATAGAATACAAACTGTCAGCATGGCAGCTTACTCCTCGGAAACCCACGTACTTATCTGCATAGTGCCTCGAGGTTTATCATACAACACCACTCTCTTCAACGCATCCATGATCCCTCTGGCCAACATTACCTGTGCACATGGCATCAATATCCACTTCTAAGCTGAAGATTTGCAACTCATACTTTACCAATTGGACCAGATCCCCCAACACAAGAAACAGGTTCACCCCCTGCATGACTGAGGTCACTAACTGAATGAAATCAACTGTCTCAAGCTCACAAACAAGACAGAAGGAGTGATCTTTGGCAAGGACACCTCACCATGGGACTCTAACTGATGGCCGGCAGAACTCAGACCTACATCCAGCACATATGCCAGTATACTCAGAATAAGCATCAACAGTAAACTGAAAATGGTTGCACAAGCCAACACTGTCACTGCATCATGCTTAAGTCCATAGCAAAGTGGTACTATAAGTGCCATGGGGTTGTAAATTAAATACTACCAGTGGGCCTGCAGCATTGATTGTGTCACCTACTTTAGTAGCTCTTTAAACATGAACCATGCCTGCCATTGCAGATTCTGTGTGTGGAGTTTAAACTGCCATGTCCACCTGGCAAAATAAACATTTTGCCAAGTTCAAAACTTCTTTTTCAATACATATAAGTCACTCTTAGGCTAGGCCCTGGACAGCCCAGGGGGCAGGGTGCAATGTATGTGAAAAGCAGAACATGTACTTTTACGTTTTACATGTCCTGGTAGTAAAGAACTCTTACACTCATTTTTCACTATTGCAAGGCCTATATCTCCCATAGGATAATAATGGAATTACCATATTACCTTTATTAAGTGTAATGTCCCAATGAGAAAATATAAATGGTTCATGTTTGATGTCGCTAGAATCCTAATTTTAATTCCTAACTCGTGGTGAAGTCGGATTTTAAATTACACTTCTGAAAATTACATTTTTAGAAAGCTGGCATTTTCTTGCCTTCCCATTTGGTGCCAGCAGCCTGTCCTCTGGTCACATGACTGGGTGTAGTTTATAGTTGGGCTTTGTGTATTCCTCCTTGACAGCCACACACAATGGGAACTTAGATGTGACTGAGTGGGTCATCACTGGCCATATGGGAAGGAGGAGCTGGTCCCAGGCTCAGTTACAACTGGATATGCGATGTCCTTTCCCCACACAAAGGGCTGTATACCCCCTGTAGTTAGTCTGGGGCCAGGGTAGGCAAGACAGAGTATCTATGCACTTCAAAGGCATGCCTCTAGAAGCTTATCCCCATTTCAAAGGCACAACTGCTTGTAAAATAAGGACCTCAGACACTTCAGTACACTTTCTGACCAGTGGGCACTCTGCCAGGAAGAAGGACTGCTGCACAGCTGAAGAACTGCCACTCTGCTGGACTGCACTCTACTTGACTCCTGCTTTGCTGTGCTGACCTGCTGACCCCTGTCCTCTTTCCTGGGTGGGGACTAGGCCTGCATCTCTTGAATCTAGAACACATAGTGACTCCTAGTGTTAGTTGGCTGGCCTCTTGGTCTGAAGCCTCAGGGACATAAGTAGGGGTGGGCGTAGTTCGCGAAGTAGCGCTACGCGAAGCTACGCGAAGTGCACTTTGCACTACGCGAACTTCACGTAGCACTACGCGAGCTGCGTAGTAGCATGTTCGCACTGTGCAAGATGCATTTTCAATGATTGCACAGTGAGGACAAGCATCCGGCACTGTGCAATCATTGAAAACGACATCTTGCACAGTGCGAGCTGTAGTTTTCTGCTGCTGGAGTAGATTATTACTCGAGCGGCAGCTTTCTCAACGCGAACTGGTAGTTTCTCATTGAGAGCGGTCGCGAGCATGCCCAACCACTCACAATGAGAAATCTGACCTCTCCGCGTTGAGAATCTCGCCGGGATGTCATTTTGCTTGCTCGCGGTCGCGAACATGACGTTGAGGACCGCGAACAAGCAAAAAATGACCGCTACGCTGCACTACGCATGTTCGCAATGTGCTACGTGCAGCTCGCGTAGTGCAACGTTGCGCAAACTTTGCAAATTCCGCGAGCGACTGTGACTCTACCCTGCCAATTGGTACTACCCCAGTCCGGGACGTTTTGAAGTGGGCCTACGGTGCTTGCCAGTAAAACTTATCTGCTGAGCGACGCATAGTATCTGCTGATTGACGCATTCCTGATCAGAATACACAATACACACATCGCTGCTGAATGGATTGGACCCACCGCAAACACCTGCATCGCCCACTGCAGTTCTCGGAACCGATGCATCCGCCCAGGGGTGCCGCACATCCACAGCCCAGGTCCTCGCATCTCTCATCGACAGCATCCTCGACAACAATGCCAGACTACGCATTGTCACCTCGCTGCTCCTCTGAACCAACACATTATTAGTTGTGTGCAGGATCCCCAACACTGGACATCGCATCAAAGGCCTGTCAATGGGATCCTCAACAATGACGCAACAGGACCTTGCACAACAGCCTTGCTGCATCTTCAACCCGATGCATCGCTTTGCTTGCGTGACACATCTATGGCACGGATCCAACCAATGCTCTGCACCAAGTATTTCAGTTTCTCTGTTCAGTGGGCCTAAACCGGGTCCCTGTAGTAGCCTGTATTCCATCACGGTCAGCCGAACTTGTGACCTTGTTGTGGTCCAACGTAATCAGATATCTCTCGTAGTGCTCATGTGCTTTCTGGCGCTATTTTCTCTACAAACTTTAAAATTCAACATCACCAGGTCTAATCATTGGATGTTTGTCATTTCAGTCTTGTTTAATTTATTAAAACATATCCTATTTTTCTAACACTGTTGTGGGCTCCTTTTGTGGTGTGCTTTCACAGTTGTACTGTTTGAAATGTTGCACAAATACTTTACACATTGCCTCTAAGTTAAGCTAGACTGCTCTGTGCCAAGCTAACAAAGGGGTGAACACAGGTTAATTTGGGGTTGGCTTATGCCGTACCCTGACAAGGATTGGGGTTGCTGATTGACCAGGGCTCACACCCCAGTCAATCAACAACCTAATTACTTACACTTATGTACTATTGATGATTCTGAGGTGGAAATGGTCCCTAGCCTTCTCTTTCATTGGTGTGCTTACAATTAAGCAGGTTTGCCTTTTGTACTGCATCTCTGTGTTGCATTACAGGCACTCTTTTGTTCTTATTGTACTGTACTGTAAACTGTACATTGCTTTTATGTATGTTTTCCTAAATGTAATACTCTTTTTCCATTATAACATGTGTATTTGTAAAGCGCACGTTCACCCCATCAACGGGGCATCTTGGCGCTGAAATAACAGATGTATATTGTTACCCAACTCAATGGTACTCATTTTATCGACCTCAAATTGATGAATGGCTGATTGATTTGAACCTGTGTCCACGAGGTCGACCACAGGCCCCTGCAGTGGATGCATTAGTCCACTGAGCCACCAGACCCGGATACATGTGTACGAATGAGTTGTGTGCATTGCAAGTGATAGAAAATGATATTCCCCCTTACTAAGAATAAACTGGTGTCTGTGTGCGGCTGTCGCTGCAGGGAATGCTAACATGCTGCCTGGCACAATATTTCTGACAGTAGTTGGGTTTTACGTTTCTAACGTTAACCTTCAGGGATGTGCCGCCTGCTGCCCTTCTATCAGGTTGTATCACTGTTTAGATTGAGAAGAGGAAAGCGAGCAGGATACAAATGTCTAGTTGTCTGGTAAACAGTTATAATCGGATAAAACAAATGTGTCACTTCTGTGTTTTTATTTTTAGTCAACATCGGGAAATCAGACCAAGTATTATGTGTCATACAGGCGTAATGACTTCGTACAGATACGACTTCCAAAGTATGCTCTTCCCAAGGTAAGCCCAGTGATCGCATCTCATTCTTTTTACATCGTGAATATTTATTTAGTGAATAATGCCACTTTTTGTGCACCTCCAATCTCCATGTCTAAAGCACACCCACATATAAATGAGTGTGAGCGAGGACACTGTGCCTTCTGCAGAACCAATTACAGACGTTGTAAATTTCGGGGATTAAACTGGACTATGCAGCACCTGCCGCCCATTAAATGTGTGGATTGTCAGTAAGGGAAGGCAGATGCGCCAGATGCTCCAGCTGTGATACCCATGCCCTCTACATGCCAGCGTTTCAAGATATGGAGCTTGGGGTTATATTTACTGAGAATATGCAAAGCATATCATATTAGTGGCTCCATGGTGAGATGTGGTGTCATAGTTCTTAAAGAAAATATTTACATTATTAGGAGAAGAGGGAATGGTAAATAAATATCTTTGCTTGTCCATGGAACAGACGTTCTTACCTTGAATGTTATTGCAGACTTTCCAAAATTGGATTTTAAATGTTAATTATGTGAGTAAACCTAAGAAGATCCAGTCAGAAGATTCATTCCTTACTGATCTATTATCCAATTACTTTATATTTTTAACAACTTAAAATTAAAAACATTTGCAAAATATTAGATGGAGCCAGATGTATTTAGAAAGCACCGCAGACATGGAGTGAGACCTTAGTGCAATCTTGAGGGAGGTTTCACCATTGACTATGTAATTGATCCGGATTCTAAGGCGGGAATAGGCTGATGCCGTATTTAAACCTCCTCCCCATCTTCCCATACACCCTAGAGAGTTCATCTACAGACTTTACAATAAAAGGTGGTAGAGGCCAGAGGAAATGGAGCTGGGCCAAACCCAGGGATATTGTAGTGTTAGTTGTTGCAAGTAATTATGACATTAGAATTAAGTTATTAAACACAGCACACAGATGTGTGTTGTAATTTTTGTATGTCTTTAATTGTATTGAAATATTGTATCTGCTATTTTCCATAGAATGTCCGCTAGAGTGTCAGGGGTCGCTTAGATTTCAATAGTATACTAGAACTGTACAACACTCACTGCACCGAGAAGGGGGAAATACTTTTTAAAACTGTGACAATCAATGTGTTTATTATTTTTTCATTAGTGTGTTTTTTAAAATGAAGTTTTTTTTATAAACTTGCTGCTTTGTGCTGGTTTTAAAAAAAAGAAAATCACTTTTTATAGTTTAGTAATTATCACTGAGAAGGAAGGGGGAGTGGGGAAAACTGCCATAGTGCCCGGGAGCACTTACAATGGCATACTCCTTCCACAGAGACGTGAGTCAGGTCGGCGCTCTAGAGGTTGAATTAGCTCAGATAAAGGGGAAATACTTTTTCAAACTGTGACAATCAATGTGTTAGAATTGTTTTGTAAGTAGTGTATTTTTTCAAAGGAAGTCTTTTTTTATCTGCTGCTTTGCACTGGCTTTTAAAGAGAAAATCCCATTTTAAAGTTGACTGCTTTGCACTGAGAAGGGGATATACTTTTCAAAACAGTGACAATCAATGTTTTTAAAAGGAAGTTGTTTTTTAAATCTGTTGCTTTGCAATGGTTTTTAAAGAGAAATTCCCACTTTAAAGTTGGCTGCTTTGCACTGGCAAGGGGGGTATACTTTTTAAAACTGTGACAATCGATGCATTAGAATTGTTTTTTTAGGGTGTAAGTTTTTAAAAGGAAGTCGTTTTTTAAATCTGCTGTTTTGCACTGGTTTTTAAAAAGAAAAGACCTTTTTAAAGTTGACTAATTTACACTGGGAATGAAGGGGTAGAGGGGACAACTTCCATAGAGCACGGAGCACTTGCAATAGCATACTCCTACCATAGAGACTCCAGCCAGGTCGGCGCTCTAGTGGTTGAATTGCCCTGAGCATTAAATGACGGCTGGGGTGCGGGCGCACAGGAAAGACTTGCACTGTACTGCTAAGCGGTAAATACTTTTTTAAACTGGGACAATCAAAGTTGTTAGAATTGTTTTTTTTTAAAGGAAGTTTCTTTTTGAATCTGATGCTTTGCCCTGGTTTTTAAAAAGAAAATAATGTTTTTAAGGTGGCTGCTTTGTACTGAGAAGGGGGAAACACTTTTTAAAACTGTGATAATCAATGTGTTAGAATTGTTTTTAGGTAGTGTGTTTTCTTTAAAAGAAAGACGTTGTTAACTCTGCTGCTTTACTATGGTTTTTGAAAAGAAACCCCCTTTTTAAAGTTAGCTGCTTTAACAAGGAATGGGCCATTAATAGCATGTATAGGCCAGCTACTGTGGGCTATAGGGCTATAAGAACATTCCGCCCCATCAGGGCAGAATGTTCTAATGAGTAAGACAAAGACCTCATGGAGCCTGAGGGGGTTGTAATCCCCTCGGGCTCCCTGAGGTCTTTGTTCGCAGCTTTGCTGTGAAAGACAAACATTGGAATGTTGGATCTCCAGGCTTTCACCAGCCTTTAGACGCCCGGAGCTAATCCATTGTCTCCAATGGAGCGCTCAACATTCCAGTATTCTAATATAGCCTTAGAGCCTGCCGTAGCGGACTCTATCGCCCATTAAATGCCCGCTGCAGCTTTAAAGGCAAGAGTCAAAGGTGAGGGCCTTTAACAAGGGAGAAGGCCTTTAATGGCCAGTAGAACCTGCAATGGAGGGCTCCAAGGCTATTAGAACGTTCCGCCCCTAGAGGGCAGAATGTTCTAATTAGTAAAACAACAGCCTCATGGAACCCAAGGGGGTTGAAATTACCTCGAGCTCCGTGAGGCCTTTGTTAAACAGTGGAATGTTGAGGCTCTGGGCTTCTACTGGCCATAAGAAGCCTTTGAGCACTCCATTGTTTTCAATGGAGTGCTCAACATTCCAATGTTCTAATAGGCTTTATACTACTGGTGCTCAACAGTGTTAATTGCTCAAGCTTCATTGTCCCAGGAAAGAAGGGCATCATATGCATTCTATACAGGCCATAAGGGTATTATCTGATGTTCAATTGGTAGAGAAGGTTATAAAGACATAAAGCATGGCACTAGGGGAAAGAGTTAGTTACACCTAAGCATTGCTGGCTAGCCATCCTTCAGATAAAGCAATCAATGGAATAATTATGTAAAAGAATTTGACAAAAATGGCACACATTGGATGATGGAGCCAGTCTTAAAAGGTCAGGTTGGAAAACGTACAACTCTATCAGTATTCTATATGATTGAAACTGTGAGAGAGTGTGCCTATACGTTTTTGAAATATCTAGCTCCCAGAAGAAGGTAGAGTCCAAGTGTACAATTCGCTTATGGTTCGTGACAGAATTAATACAAATGAAGGAGCTTTGAAACCTGGTGGGAGGAAATGTTGGTCACACTGAGACACTAGTAAACACAGAAATATGCCATCTAGTGTAGCTACTAACAGTACAACGCTGCCCTATTGGCAAAATAAAATTATGGCACCAACTGTTTGAAAATCTTCTAGTCATCCATGAGATTGTCAACCCATAACTAATGACACACCTTTAATGTCCACTGAGAGTACATTTCTTTAATACCACAATAACATGGTAGCCACTGTAAGTCATATCACAGACACTGTGAAGAATTTTTTTGTTTAAAATGCGTTATGCATTAACATGCCAGAACCCTCTTCATATATGCTTTGGCTAGCAATGATCATATCAGATCTCAAAATCCTATCCCATTCAGTTTTAGGCCTGTATCACTAAATGGAATCACAAGGCTTCTGTGTGAAATAAGCCCACATACATCCCACTGCATCCTGCTCTGGATACATCCACATACATCCCAGGAACTTTTTGTGCATTTGGAGGCCGTAGTATCACATTTATGTACCTTGATGACTTACATATATGCATGTTGTTGTATTGGTACTTTGATGTGGGGTTTAGAATAGTTAACCTATATTTATCTATTTATACTCAACTCCACAATATAGGGGTAGTTGGTATTCTGTAGTCAATATTTTGTAGCTCAATATTAAAGCTGTGTTAATCTAATAGGGTACCGAAGAATTAGGAGGGCACCTAAATTAAACAAGCATTTGCAATGCAAATTGATCTCGCATTTGTGAGAGTTAGAGCCTCTGGCGTTGTAAAATCAATAAAAGTATGTGAATTATTGTGGGGAGCCAGCCAGTCGCCCCAGCATACCAAGTGGGCCCAGGAACTAGACTGGTGTATGTTTAGGGAAAGGGCAGTGTATGTGGCAAGGGGATGCCCGTAGAAGTGGGGGAAGATTTGGGGGGCCTGGAATAGCCATCGTGGCGACTTGTGTACACCCCCGACAAGACAAAGGGAAGTTGACACTCAGGACTCCCCGTGATCCCAAAATTTATATACATTGTAATTTATGATTTTGTACGAATGACAATTTAAACCCTGCAATGCTGCTAAATGTTGATCACCTGATGCCAATGTTTTGTTTGTTTCCTTTTCATAATAAAAAGAATTATAAAAAAAAAAAAGTATGTGAATTGAGGTACACAGGTCATTTAAATACCTCAAGATTATTGTTAGGGTAAGCAAGAGGAAGGGAGCTGGGTGAGAGGTTGATGGTCTTTTTTGGAAATGTGCACTTCATAGTTTGAAGGAACACATATAGAATATGTGGTGCCTATATGTTTTAACGTTTTAGTAAAGTTAAAGATATTGCTTGTGTTTTTTCTTTGTGTAAGAGTGATACTATGCCTGATTAGGCAAATCTTGGTTTAGTCCATGGTAAATGATGAATCTCACCAGGGTTGCCTCTGCCGTCAATGCTTCTGAAGAGGATACAAGTGCAATCGAGATGGGGAAATGCAGCGTAACAGCTTTAAAACAGCAACATCGGTTACAGTGAGAGGTTAGGGCCATTGCCCGTACACAGCAATACTGGCACAGAAAACATGTTAGGCAGACACACTCTACACACCTGAAAATGACACAGGTTAGGTTGGAAGGTTCTACCCTCTCCCTTTACAAAAGACCTCTGTGAAGGAAATTCATTGTGCCAGAATCTTGGATTACCACTGTAGGATGACACCTGCACAAATAGCCAAAAGGCTAAGTAATTCATGTATACTATACTAAAGATACATCGTTACATAACTTGAGAGTGGCTAGAAGCTGTTCAATGGCGAATAGCCAGACTATTTCAATAAGATGTTGTGATTTTAAAGAAGAAATGATCAGTTAAACATATTTACGATATGAAAGGGACAATTCTATGGGGTGAATGATATTGCACCCAAGAAGAGAGAAGGACACGCCATACCATCAATGCTCAGTCTCGAATGCCTGCTTAGGGTAGAGATGACAAGCCCTTTTTTAGCCAAAACTACATACACTGTGTATTCCATCAAAGGTGGTATAATAGCAGCATTTTAACAGCATGATTTAGGAAATCTGACGCTCACATCCCCCATTCTTATTGGCCAAACTACACCCCTGTGCATTGTTGACCTTTCTCGTGGTCAGTGCTCTGTTGCTGTGCGGCGAGGCTTACATTTTAAACCTTGTGCAGACGCGCATCCACAGCTAAACTCCACACCAGCAAGACGTCACTGCTCGGCTGCTACGGGAAGCAAAATTATTCCGGGGCACTTTACGAACAAAAAAGACGCTTTATCTGTTACAGTGAGCGCTTCCTGCTCTCCGGTGTTGGAGGATCGCTTCAGAACTTGGAGACTGCAGGAAAGAGGGTGTGGTTTATAAGAGATTCATAACACTATTCATAAACTTAAAACGTACAACATAAGGGGTTCCTACTCGTCCCGTCCTTTTTGCTTTTATTTTGGGAAAATGAAAGAGAACAGCAAAGAGAATGCAAACTTTTTAAAACATCAAAAAAGTCGCACATTGAAGAGCTAATGGATTATAAAGTTGTGGGTGGGCCGTACATGACCACAAACTTTCACAGAACTCGGTTAAACTGCACCGCTCCTCTGAAAGTGAACGGGGTCACTGCATCTAGATTGGCAAAGGCAACTTCTCAATAAGGAGTGAAGTTGTTTTCGTAGCTGGTGGGGTGTTTTTTAGGGAAGGCTGCATGAGTAAACCTTGAATCACTGTACACTGCAGCGGTGCCTATGGCTAACACTCGTCTGTGGGAGCACGCACAGGTCTTTATAGAGCAGTGCACAACCTAACGTAAGAGAACTGGAGTGGGGCACCCGCACCGAGGTGGGGAGGTCTCGCCCATTTATGCATGAAACCGGAACTCCCACAAGAAGCAGTGGCTTCAAAAACCATAATATACACCAATGATGTCATACAGGTGGGTTGTTTTTCAAAATTAACAGGAAATACATACTTCACGTTGTAAAATGTGGATTTCACCAAATAAAAATCCCAGAAAATGAATTATCCAGACAAAAAAGTCAGTGTTCTCTTAGCACTACGACAGGACTTTGACTAATGTAGCTATTGATTCATGAAAGTCGCAGGGGTATCGGAACTAAACTCGCACACGTTTTCACCCCTGACAGCGATAGTTTTGCCCCGGCCCCCTTGCCAACACCTTGCTAAAATCAACAGCCTCCTATGTCTTGTTGAGGTGTTATTAAAAAAAGATGATAGCATTAAAACAAGAACTTACCTCTTTTAATGCACCGTGCGTGGATGTTGTGAGGGCAGGAAGGGAGGGGCTCTGGAAGAGAGAGCCAGGCGCTTTACATTGAAAGTGAAAGTGTGTACACTTTTGTGTAATAAAGGGAATACACTTCCCATGCACTTACGGGGGAGCTCAGGGAAAGCAAGAGATATGAAGGGGTTAAGGGTGGGAGAGTGACTCTGTGAGGTAACAGCAATAAACCCCTTTAAGGGGCTTGTCATTAAGCGAAGAGGTGGCTTAATATTTAAAGCTGCTGTCTTTGGAGCGGGAGACTAGGCTTTGATCCTTGCCGTGGGCTGTATCACTTAATGATAAATAAATAAACCGCAATCTCGGAGGGGGGTAAGGAGAGACAAATAAATTAATCAGAAGACATGTGGAGGGTCGAGACAGATAAAAGTTTTTTTTAAACGCGGTTGAGACAGGCAAATCATGTAGCATCTGAAACAAACTGCAGAGAATCAAAAGGAGGAGGTGGCTCAACATATAACGCTGCCGACTTTAGAGCTGGAGAACAGGGTATGAGCCTCAGCTGCTTGCCTAGAAGTGAATAAAAATATATGGTAATATTGAAACGCTAACAATATCATGGGTTGACTTCAACTAATGTGCTACCCTGAAAGTAAAAAAAAAATCAAGGCGCAAGCTGTAATATTTCAACACAAACAATATCACAGCTTGTAACACGCTTCCCTGAAAGTAAAACAAAAGCAAGTCACATTTAAAACAAGCTCGGGCAGCAGGAGGAGGCGCGGCACAGGGGGGAGGAAGGGGGCCTGCACTTGCGGGAGCGATAATTGCTGCCATATGGTGGCGCGCGCTCCCGGAGGTAGATCGCCTCACTTGCACGCTTTGCCATTGATGGCAATGGAACGTGGCACGTTTTTGGCTGAAACGCCAAAGCGACTGGAAAAGGTATTTTTGCCTATGCAGCGCATGCGCGCTGCATAAGCGAGACCTTAAACATGTAGGTGCAATAATAGTTGGTGTGTGTGTACATGTTTGTGTGAGTTGCCACTCACATACATTTGCTAGCAGTCTGGAAGCGCTTGAAATGGAAACTTTATTTTTTTGTCAATAGGGTTATGTACTTCTTTATAGTCTCCCACTTAGAACTATATACTTTTCTTGAATACGTGGGTGTGGTTTACCCAGAAGATGAGGCCAAGCTTTACTAGTTTTTAACTTACTGTAAACTGCTTCCTGAGGCAAGAGTTTTCAGACTGATCTGTGCACAGCAAACGTGAGCTAATGAATGTTTAGCGAATTTTGTTAAGCACTATTTGTTATTCATAGTCTAATCTCATGTACACTTGTCCGTAAGTTGAAAATGAAGTGTGTGTTTCAGTGTGAGTTCTAATTGGCCCAAATATTCTGATATGCCACATAGACCAGACCTTTAGGAAGAGAGCTCTGGGTCATATACAGTTTTGAGCCTAGAAGCTATACCACTCGGAATCATTGGATCTTGGGCCAAAGAAATGTTTTTTTTTTTTTTTTTTGCAGCAAGACATTGGGTTCATGGCTTTCTCTATGACAGAACCAATGGATGCTTGAAAATGGATTTATAGTAGAAGATGCTCCCACTAGTAACTTTTTCTTTGGGCTATAACTATTTGGGGTCAATGTTTTTATGCAGTAAAAAGGTGCTGAAGGTATGGTATTTGTTGATATCTCTCGTTTCTCTTACAAATTAAGGCAAAAACATTCTCTGCCTCATTTTAAAGTGTTTTTGTGCAAGCGCCACCAAACAAATTAATGAGAACAGCGTGTTCTTTTTCACTAGAAGAGTTAACTAAGCCACATAGACATGAATGCATACACACTGGTAATCATCTGTTTCCTAAGAAACAGCTTTTAATCTTCTCATAGTCCTTACAAATAAAGTAGGCATTATACCGTAAGCAAATAACCATGTACGCACAGAATTATTATTTGTTTTTAAACAGAGCTTTCACTGTATCCTACTTTATTCCCCATTTTTAGCGAGCCGTGCTTTTAGGGTATACCTTCTCATCCAACCAAGACCTATTTAGCACCAGTGGGCTGGGAAGTTTAAATAAAGGTTACTGTTATCAGACAACATCACCTTTCTCACCATAGACTTTAAAAATCAAAAGATAACCTTAAGCCGCGCCCGACTGGTGTCCACACTAAATGCACAAGACACTATGAAACCAGAGCAGTCCCTATGCTCACACACTTCAAACACCTAAGTTTAGTTAGAAATGTGCTCAGACCTCTCTCTCTTCTTTCCTTTCTTCTTTTATTCTGATTCCTCCCCTGTTCCCCTCTCCAAATATGATAGTGATACGTTTGTTTATTGCTTTGATAGTGGCCTTTACTTAATCAGATTCTATATCTATAACAGGCTAATTTTACTTTTATATACAGTTACTTGGTTTCCTTCCCCATTTTAGCCCCTATTTGTATATTTCTCTTGATTCACTTGTATCACTTGTATTGTATTTTGTTCCTACTATTCTTATCATTATTTTTATCAATAACATTTTCTTGAAATCAAAAAAAAAAAAGAAATGTGCTCAGACAAGATCAAGTGGTTACATTTTCAGATGTCCTTTCTAGACTCACTTTAAGACTAGCCCACAGTGACATGATTCCGGGGGTAGAACATTAGACACCGCAATAGTGCTGGCCATGATCACTCATCTATGGTGACATACTACAACTTAGTCTATCATCTCGAAGAATCCGCCAAGCCAAGAGCTTGCTTTGGACACCCATCAAATGAGGTGCATCCTCCATGAACAAATGTGTATCTCAGAAACCCAGTGGCAGAACCAACCTCCTCATCAAAGACATAAACCAAGCAAAGGCCATTCAACTAAACATTGGATGCCAACCGCACCCAGA
Source organism: Lissotriton vulgaris (assembly GCF_964263255.1). Lineage (NCBI taxonomy): Eukaryota > Metazoa > Chordata > Amphibia > Caudata > Salamandridae > Lissotriton > Lissotriton vulgaris. The sequence goes on from NC_141690.1 coordinate 158,501,237, forward strand.
TGAGTCCATCTCTTGTGCTTTCGTTAGGGCGAGCATGTTCTGTTATTTTCATTTATAAAGTACAACTATCACCCAGAGGGGCTCTTGGCACTCACCTGTCGCCGACAGCGGCAATGCAAAGAAAGTCACTATACAACTGAGTCATAACGAGAAGAATAACCAGGTATGAAGGACTTTTAAAGCTGTGGGTGTTTGGAGGTCAGTTGAAAGTGACGCGGGAGGATATTCCGACCACCCAGTGCAAGTATTGAAAACGACACTTCAAAAAGACTAATTCTGTGAAAACGAGGATTGTTTACTAAAACTGCCCTGGCAGAACAAGCTTTTTGGCAGTGGATTCTGGGTCCTTCTCACAGAGGAAGCCATGGAAAAGCATGGTTGCATGTCTCCAGGGTAAGGGCTAGCTTCCATTTTGTAAGGCTTGCAATGAGAAAGCGGGAGGAAGATTATTATTATGGATTCATGAAGTTAGCATTAGAGTCCTCTAGCTAGATAAAATAAAAACCCTGCTTCAAGCCCTTTCCTTTTAGATGTCATTCTGAAGCACCGAGTGACCTTACACTCCCTCTATTCAGGTTCCTTACCTCCCCTGCTGTGCAAGCAAACAACTGAGACTTAGAGCCAAGCATGGAGACACGAAGGCATTTCTATGCAGCCTAAAAATATCCCCATGGATACTTTGATCACTCTTTGCCTTTCTTTCTTTCTTCTCGTCTTGTCCTGCCCCAATTCTGACCCTGTACAGATTGTGTGCCTGGCGTGCCTTTTCATGACTGTTGTTAGCTGGCATCTTTCGCTGACCTTCAGAGTGGTATGCTGGGAGCTTTTGTGTCTACACATCCTTCTTTCAGCAACAGCTGGAATGCAGCCTCAGCTTAACCAGGCAGGATATATTCAGGATCCGGCTTTGCCCAATGACATCCATCTTTTGCTCTTGCAGACGCCTCTCTTCTCCTAGACGAAATACTGCAAGTAGGTTCTCGCTCAGATAATTCTTTTGTGCGTTCTGGTTTCTTTCATCTTTAGATTTGAATTGATGCCGATGCTGCCTTTATTAATCTTACACATCACTCTTCTCCTTGTCATTTTAGTATCACGTGTAGCTTTCAAGCTCACACTACTTTTTTAAGCGCATTCGGTCCATTCTACCTTCTACTTTCTTCTTCCTTGCTTGATTGTGTCTTTTAAGACAGCGGGGTCCAAGGTAGAGTCTGATACAGGCCAGGTTTTCAGAATAACCACTGACAACATAAACGAGTTCCTCTTAGATTGTGTCATGTGGAAATTTATTTTATAAGAATATGATGAAATCTGGTCCCCATCCGTCCCATCACAACCTCCTGCTGTGCACATATTCTGTCTCTTTCAGACAGTGTTCACTTGTTTCCTGGACGGCTCCTTAGTTCCACTCAGTTGTTGTTACCACTCCTGCCCTAGGTAGCAAAAAAAGCCTTCACCTCTCTCTCCCCTGCCACTTGAGTCGCATTGTTTCTTTGAGGACCGTCTGTTCGCAGTGCCTTTAGTAGTTGCCTTAAATCGCTGTGCGCTTGAACCTTCTGTGACCAGCTTGAGTATTTCTTGCTAAAATCTGACATAAAGCCGAGAAATATCTGGAACTCCATTCGTTGGTCCCAATTTTCCTCTCTTCGCCGCATCTAGGGCCTATTTACTAAGTTATTGCTGCGGTGTTCGTGTGACGCAAAAGGGAGTAAAATCAGTTTACTTACAGTTATACAATCGCCCGGGCACAGAGAAGAAAAGCGCAGGACCACTAGAGCAGATGCGCAGCCGTTAGTACATCTAGGACCCAGGCTCTTGTACACCTAAGGAAAATTGATAGTTAAGTGTATTCTCCCGATACTCATACTGTGCTTAGTCATTAACGAGCATATCACGCTATGCTATGTTAATACATTTTAAAAGAGTGCAGTTAGTTATATAGGTCAGTTACGTCGACTGCCGCCAACTTTAGATCTTGTATGGAGGCAGTCGGCCAATGGATGATTCACAATTCATTGAAACTGAATGGGGAGAAGACCGAGGTGATGGTGTTTGGAGGAAAGGAAGAGATCCGGTCTGCTGAGTGGTGGCCGGACTCACTGGATGCCTGCCCCGATCCTACCTCCTCAGCTAAAAATCTGGGGGTTATGATCGATCCCACCCTTAGTATGTGCCAACAGGTCAACAGGACTGTATCGACCTGTTGGGGGATCATCCATATACTAAGAAAAATCAGGCACTATCTGTCCCTTCAGGCAAGAAAGCAACTGGCCGTCGCACTTCTGGGCTCTCGTCTGGACTATTGCAATGCGCTGTATGCTGGACTGAATAAAAGTCAGCTACAGCGCTTGCAGGTGGTCCTGAACGCAGCAGCGAGATTTGTTCTCGACTTACCTCGACGTGCCTCTGCCACCGATGCCCGGAAGCAGCACCACTGGCTTCCCGTCGTGGACCGTATCCTCTTTAAGTCCATGTGTATGGTGTATAAAGCCTTAGCTAAAACCAGCCCTACTGGCATTGGATCTATCCTGTCTCATTACAATCCTGGCAGGAACCTCCGTTCCTCACATAAACTTCTTCTCTCCGTGCCTCGTGTCCGGAAGACCAGATGGGGGGGTAAGGCCTTTTCCAATCTGGCCCCAAAATGGTGGAATGCTCTCCCTCTGGAAGTAAGGTCCCGCCCCACTCTCCAAGCTTTTAGATCTGCTTTAAAGACCCACCTCTTTGTACGCGCATACCTGTAGTGGTGCTCTGCAAACTTTTGATCTTTTTTTGATAGGCGCCTTGACACCTTCGGGTTTAGTTTGCGCAATACAAATTGCATAATAAATAAAATAAATAAATAAATAGGTGTCCTGGCGCTGGCAGACTGCCACGGAACAAACTGCAGAGCGAACCAATTATAGCGAATAGAGGCACTTTTTTAATGCATTTCTAAAGATCAGGTCACGGATGCCTCGCAAAAATTAAAATAATACTAAAATGTGACACAAATCATCTAGTAATTGTATAGTGATCCGGCCCAACGGAGACCATCCTTAGTTTTTAATAAATCAAGCTTCAAAACAATGCAACATTTGTCATATCAAATGTGATTTTTTTCCACTGCCCCTCATTTGGTTCCTTGCAGACGGCTTTATTAGTAGAAGGTGATCGTGCATTTCAGGACACTGAGGCACATTTTTCAGGAGTAAACAGCACAGTATGCACTCTGCTTTTGTATAGTGTACACTCTTTTTGCCACTGGTACATTAACACATCATTTTCAGGACCACACATCCACGGTGGAGTGTCCAGAGTGGCATAGGGAAAACGCAGAGCTGTCGTGTATGGGCGCATCAGAAATTAGGGTTTTCGCCTTGAGGCTGCATCAAAATTAATTCACATATGCAGCAGTTTTTCCCCACAACATTTGACAAGGTAAAATCTTGTGAAGTTAGTAAGAAAAAACACAAAATTCGTACTTTGACTACTTTGAGAGGAAAAAATATATATAGGCACATGCATCAAAGGATTTTGCGATTGCAAACGGTGCGAATCGCTAAAATCGGCCGTTTGCGAACGCAAAATCTGCGTTTGGAATGCATGAAGGGTGAAGGCCCTCGCAACAAGAGAATTCGCAAATATTTGCGAATTCTCAAATTGTGATTGCATTTAAGGAATCGCATTTTGCCATTCCTTAAATGCAATGCATGAAACTTTAAAAAATTGTGATTTCGCAATTAGGGGGAGCAAATTACCATGAGGTTGAACCTCATGGTAATTTGCGAAAACTTTGAAAAATGCACTTTTTTGCATTTTTCAAAGTTTCATGTTGTGCACACACATGCCCTTAGGACATGTGTGTGCACAACATATGTGCACAGATTGATTTCAAGGGTGCAACAGGGTGTCCTTTGGACACCCCTACACCCTTGAAATCGCATTCTCAATTTGCGATTCGCTAATTGCGAATCGCAAATTGAGAATGTCATCCCATTCATTCCAATGGGCCACTAGGCCCATAGGAATGAATGGGGAGGTATTCCTTAATTGCGACTCGCAAATTGCGAGTCGCAATTAAGGAACATTAAGAAATCGCAATTTTTTTTGCGATTTCTTGAGGCATTGCATTTTGCGATTCCTTAATTGCGATTCCTTATTTTTCGCAATTAAGGAATCGCAAAAAGCAATATTGATGCATGTGCCTGATAGAGTATTACTGTGCAATATCCGATTCTGACTCCCGGAACCTCAGAAGGATGAGGTAATACTGCTCCCAGGAATGACTGAACCATTCCTCTGGGCGTTATTATTGTGTTACTTCAATAGAGTGCTCGATATAAGCCCCCAGGTAGCCTTGGAGACAGTGGAATGGGATGGAGAGGCGTTGCTGCTCTTGAAAGCCGTCCAGAATGAGTGACAAGTTATTTTATTACAAGCACATATGCAATTTACTGCCGCGGAGAACCTCTGCTTATTGTGCCAAACCAAAAAGTATTTTACAGGTTTCTCCTGAGAAAGACATATGAAAGTGTGGTATTTTAGGCAGTATGATTTATACAATTTTGCTACAAAATGAGCTCCTTCGCCTCATTGAAAAAGAATAATGATAATTAGTGAAAGAGGAGGAGCCTAAACACTTTCTGGTGAATTTGATGACGTGGTACTGCTACTTAACCCCTAACACCCAAGGTAAGAAGCGCAGGGCATATGCATGGAAATGCAGAAGGGGTGCACTGCTCTGCTAGAGATGGAGCTCAGGGCTTGCAGGTAGCCATTTTCTGCCCAAACCACTATGGAGAGGCATAGAAGAATTATCCTGGTGTCATGGGTAATCCTTTCCCCTGTCACAAAACCCTCAATTACCTGGTAGTTGTGTGTGATGGAAGGTACATTTGATATCCTTGTGAGGCAGGTAGCAGGGGGAAAGCATCAAAGGTAGAAAAAACTCCCTAGTTCCAAAATCAGAGCCTGAATATTAAGTCCATTATAGGCTAGAGATCTTGGAGGAGTTTTAGCATGACCTCAAGCACAATATTTTTAAAGTTGATGTTTAAGCATCACTCCAGATATGCCAGACAATCACATTTTAGAAAGGAGTTGAGGTAACTCAACTACCCATCATTAGTGTTTATTGCAAGCCTCTTTCATACCCTCTTCTAGCCTTTGTACACGCCATGAGTCTCGTCACTGAGGGAGCATCTAAGCTACTCAAGGTTTGGATGTCCCCAGGGATGCCCTTCTTCGGGTGCCTGAAACCATTATAAAGAAGGATGGCGCTATATGTTCTCAAGCTGGCCTTCATATCACCCCAGGGTCACCACTTCCACTGATATGGCTGAGGGGAGTTATATGTGCTAGTTGCTTTGATGCCAGCTCGTATAGCTATTTGTAGACTCAAGGGAGTAGTCAGGAAAATAAAGCCCCGGCCCCTCACTTTGGGCCCTATAACATCACATAGTACATTGTTAGAAATGGAGTCTCTAGTTGGCTGGAAATTTGCACCTTGTCCAAGTAGGGACCATAATCCTAACCAGGATAAGTCCGATTCACAACCAAAATTAACCTGTGCTCACCCTCTGGTAGCTTGGTACAGAGCAGTCAGGCTTAACCAAAGAGGCAACGTGTAAAATATTTGTACAACACTTAAATTACATAAACACAGGGAAAACACCACAAAAAACTCCACAATTTAGAAAAATAGAGAATATGTACCTGTGTAAAATAAGATCAAAATCACTAAAATCCAATAAGTAGAACTTGAGATATGATTTTTTTAAAGACTAAATTCAAAAACAGTGCTTAGAAGTCAATAGTGCTAAAAGGTTACTTGGGGTCGCGCTAGACCGGGGTAAATCTAAAGTTTAGGCTGACTGCAATGGAGAGCAGACCAGCCACAAGACCCATGCCGGGCCCACTGAAAAAACACCTTGGATGGAGCAAGCGTCGACGTTGAAGACTTGATGCGTAGGTTCCAATTCAGGCAGTCTGGGTGATGCGTCGAAGTTAAGTTGCGCAGTCGGGTCCCGCTTCATTGCTGAACCGCTTGCAATGCAGGTGCTGAGTTGTTGTCCAACCTCACAGCAGCATCTCCAGATCAGTGCTGCATCGTCGTTGAAGCTCGTAGTCAGGACCTTTGTCAAATCTGCACTGCATTGGAGGGCACTGTGTCGGTTCCAATCAGCGCAAAAGAGTCACTGAGTCCATTTTTGCAGGAAACAGCTGCAGATTACCTCTGAGGAGCAGGACTGCATTGGCACCTCAGGCAAGGGAGGACTCACAGATGGCAGAGACCATTAGTTGAAGCAGAGTAGAAGGAAGTCTTTGATGGACCTGAGACTTAAAGAACACAAGGTAAGCCAGAAAGCCCTTGGAGAAACTTGGGTTGAGAGATGTAGAGAGCAGGTCCAGTCCTTCTCATTCCCAGGCACGAAGCAGCAGGCAATAGCCCAACACAGTAGAGCAGGTAGCAAAGTGCCAGTCCCTCCTACAGCACAGCAATCAGCAGGCAGAAGGTCAACACAACAAAGCAGTTAGCAAAGTGGCAGTCCCTCCTGTAAGACAGCAGCTCTTCTTCCAGGCAGTATGTACTTGGTTCCAGCAAAGGTCTGATTTGGTGGTGTCCGGAGCCCAGTACTTATACCCAAATGTGCCTTTGAAGTGGGGGAAACTACAAAGAGGCCTTTGAAGATCACAAGGTCCCTGCCTTTCCAGCCCTGGCACCAGACTCACTACAGGGGGTATGCAGGTTTTTATTTGGGAACAGGCACAGCCATATTCAGGAGCAAGTGTCAGCTCCTCCCTCCCAATCAACCTAAGGAAGGCCCATCAGCTTTGTGATGGGCCATCAGGATGCAAATGTCACACCCCAGCTCCATTTGTGTGACTGTCTAAAGATGATGCACAAAGCCCAGCTGTCACCGAACCCAGACATGTATTTAGAGACAGGCAGAGGCACAGAACCATTAAAGTAAGAAAACGCCAACTTTCTAAAAGTTGCAAATTATATGGCAAGTGTTCTCGAGTCACATTGCCTTGAACAAGAATCTTGCTTTTCACAAGAAGCCAAAAGTTCATCATGTACACCATGTTTAAACCATTTTTATTCATCCATTGCTATTCCAAACTCCATCCCTTGTTTTTCCATTCACTTCAAAGGTAGCGTTAATTCACATTATTTGCAAATACCACAGGCATGCCCATCTAGGCCTTATCAGTAGTATGTGGGAATTAACTATTCATTCTGGGTTGCCCCGTACTTTTAAACCCAATGTATTTCGGGCTCTATAGCCCTTCATCAGGAGTAAATTCACAAATTCGTAACTAATATGTCCTTTATAGAACATATACAGTTCCACAGGTACAGTTCATACTTGACTGCATGGGACCCCGTCCGAAAAAGCGATTGTTTTTCTGCTTGCCTCTGAAGTGATACTCATTTTTGTCTTTTCTTTCCATTTATCCAAAATTTTCATCTGGGTGCAAACTGTTGTCGGGACAGATTTGTGAAGTACACATAAAGCAAAATGATAGAATGCACTCCTATTTTAGTCGTTGTAATTATTTAGCTTACTCCTGGTTGTGTTGTAGCGTGCATACTGAACCGTGGTCTGTCCCAAAATCCACTTGGACGCTACAAATTATGTCACACGTGTTCTCATGCCACTCACTGCCTTGAACAAGAATCTTGCTTTTCACAATATGCCTAAAGTTCATCATATACACCATGTTTTAACCCTTTTTATTCATCCATTGTTATTCCAAACTCCATCCCTTATTTGTCCGTTCACTTCAAATGTAGGGTTAAGTCGCATTATTTGCAAATGTCACAGGCATGCCCATCCGAGCCTTATCAGTAGCATGTGGAAGTTAACCATTCAATCAATCAATCAATCAGGAGTTTGTTAAAGCGCGACTACTCACCCGTAAGGGTCTCAAGGTGCTAGGGGTGGGGGGGGTGCAGGTTCCATTCCATCAAGGAGGGGGTCTGTCGAAGAGCCATGTTTTGAGGTTTCTTGCGAAGATGGGGAGCGATGTTGTCTGTCTGAGGTGGAGCGGAAGGGCGTTCCATGCTTTGGCCGCGAGGAAGGAGAAGGAGCGGCCTCCCGATCTGGTCTTTCTGGTGCGGGGGACCACGGCGTAGGAAAGCTGGGCTGATCGTAGGGTCCTTTGGGGTGCGTGGAATTTGAGTCGGCTGTTCAGGTATGCTGGTCCGGTGCCGTGGAGGGCCTTGTGTGCGTGGGTGAGCATCTTAAAGGTGATTCTCGCCTCGATGGGGAGCCAGTGGAGTGTGCGCAGGTGCTGGGAGATGTGGCAGTGTTTTGGCAGGTTAAGGACCAGTCTTGCGGCGGCGTTCTGGATGTTCTGTAGCTTGCGGATGAGGTTTTTGTTTATTCCGGCGTAGAGTGAGTTGCCGTAGTCGAGTCTGCTGGTGACCAGGGCGTGAGTGACTGTCTTTCGATGTTCGAGGGGGATCCATTTGAAGGTCTTACGAAGGAGGCGGAGGGTGTGGAAGCAGGAAGATGAGACAGAGTTGATCTGGCGGTCCATTTTGAGCTCGGAGTCCAGGATGATTCCCAGGTTGCGTGCGTGGTCTGTGGGGGTTGGTGGGTTTCCGAGGGCGGTGGGCCACCAGGTGTCGCTCCAGGAGTCGGGGTTTGGGCCCATGATGAGTACTTCTGTTTTGTTGGTGTTTAGTTGAAGGCAGCTGTTTTTCATCCATTTGGCGACGGCTTCCATGCCTTCTCGAAAGTTGCGTCTGGCGGTGTTGGGCTCGTTGGATAGGGAGAGGATGAGCTGGGTGTCGTCTGCATATGACACGATGTTGAGTCCGTAGGTTCTGACGATGGGGGCAAGTGGAGCCATGTAGACATTGAAGAGCGTCGGGCTGAGGGAGGAGCCCTGCGGGACTCCGCAGGTGATCGGTGTGGGGTCCGTTCGCTCTGGGTGCTTCTCTATGCCCTTCAGTGGGCTAAACAGGAGTTGTAACATGACCTATAATCACAATTCAGTAGTTTAAATGAAGTTAATTTATTTAAAAAACACATGGAGATTCTGCTTTGGCATCAACCTATGAACTGTTAACTTCACATTCTTTCATCTTTGATCTTCTAAGAAAACCTGAACGCCCGAGCTTTTCGGAAATGTTTCATAAACTATTCTGATCCAAGTCAATTGTGCTTTTAGTTACCCCTCCTTTTTGACCTGTTTTCAGTTTGTTTTGTTCTGAGTTTTCTTCTGGCAGTGTTGATGCAAGTCTGGCTAGCTAAGTCTCAGATATAGTGAACAAAATTCCCATCACTGGATTTAGTACTTGCTGCTCTACTCAGAAGAAACACTTATTTCACTGAAGTTTAAACACCCAGCTGAGTTGTGTCCCCTGTCTTGTTATTATGCTACTGCAACATTTTACAGGACATGCCTAGTAATTGTTACATTTTAAGAAGACACTAAGGACCTAATTCATAATACATGAACCCTTAAAGTTCGACTAAGAGACAATTTACAACTTGGTAGTTGATGGAGTATTTGGAGCAAACCAGTGTTTGCACCCGAAATGGGATTGCACAAAAGATTAAAAAAGACCTACACAAGGAGGGTGGGAGTGCCTTTGATTTGTGGCAGGCGAAACCTGCTACAAATCATCGGAGCTAATTTTATAAAGTTATTGCCCGTGGACATAAGACCCTAGATGTTGGCACATAATTCCCTTTCCCTGGTGGACATTCATTACAACCTTACTAGAACCCCCCAAACTCCTCCTCCTTCCCCCCGCCAATGCAGATTAGTGCATTGCAATTTTCTCCTTACAAGTCCATAATAATGAGAACCCTAATGCAAAAGTTCCATCAATGGGATTAAATGGCAAATTTTGATTGACAGAGGCAGGATCTGCTCACATTTTGGAACTCACAAATATGGCAAATATGGAAAATTGCCATATATAGATTATATTCCATAGCCATCATAATAAAGTTGAGTGTGTTAATGTGAGTGTTCCTAAGGGGGGTGGGGGCGGGGGGGTGTGGATTGGAGGCTGGCTCTCATTGCATGTTTTTATGCATTAATGTGGCCCTGACCTGGCCAGGGCCGGACTGGGAACCAAAACCGGCCCTGGCAAAGGGCTCGGCCGGCCCCCCTGCCCCCGGGGGGGAGGGGGGGGGGTGCTGCCCAGCTCTTTGCCAGGGCCGGTTTTCAGCCGATTTTGTTACAGGGCCGATTTTGCAGCTAAGCTGGAAAAACTGCAGTGTCCCCACCCGTGCGGCGCACCGGGGGATTGCCCGGTGCCCGCTACGGCCAGTCCGGCCCTGGACCTGGTCCGATTCTCACAGGCTGGAAACATCACGAGACTACCTCACCTTCCTTTCTGTTTTTCAACATGAAGAAGCACGCAATGTTGTCCCCTGCAGAAACAACTTTTCCTTCACTCCCCTAATCCTCCGAACACCTTTTTTTCAACCTCCGCCTCTCGCACATAGGCCCACACATACATTTGTCACCTGCTCAGGGCGAGTGTTATATATGTATGCGAGAAAACGCATAGAATAGGGAATTCCAGGTGGTTTTACGACTCCAAAACTTGGCCCCACAAGGCAATTCACAATTCCACGGGGTTTTACTCATAAAAGCACAGTACAGGGCCGATTTTATAGGGCAGAAATGGTAAAATTACATGCAGATTTACCGCAGACCCTCCACCGTGCAACTCGAAATCAGAGCCATAGGGAGACATTTTAGCAAATGTGTAATAACATTTGTTTTATAATGACTTCTGTTGGGTCGCTGCTTGAACACAGTCCTTAGGAGTAAATGTAAGGCAGTAGGAATATGTAAAAACATGACTTCTTTGAGCAGAGTCACTTACAGACGCCTGGGCTTTTTTGTGAATTAGTTAAAAGTCAAAAACTATTAGAAGGAAACTTACGATGCGCGAATTTAAAATTGTTTCATAACTATGGTGACTATTTGAAATGCAGCGCACGAATATGCTACATCTACTGAATCTTTGTCTTTGAGAAAGAGGTTTTTACAAGAGCAGATTAACTTCACGCTTGGCTGAATAGGTAAATTAAACATTAACTAGGTAATTTAGGGCAGACACAGCTTGCATACTTTAATAAGTGTTAGGTGCATTCGCCTTTTAAATGTAACCTGCTGGACCCAAGCATTTTTGTTCAGGTAGGCAGTTAGACAGAATCATCCATGGAAGGTTATTCCAGACAGAGAAAAGGAATGTACAGTTAAACACTTTCACACATTTTCGATTTTTATAGGAATCAAAGGAACAAAGGAGTAGTACTTCAGGAAATATAGGATGCTCATAAATGCTCTGTGTTTCAACGCATAGAAATAACTCATTGGGAATTTTCACCAGGTGGAGAATTCTAGATGCTTAAATGAGATGCAGATGTGCTTTAGCACAAGTAACCTTTCAATTTTTTACTTTTTCCCATGATGCAATACCTTTCTCAACATCTCTTTTGAATAAGTTGCGGTTACCTTCCAAGCCTATCCTGAAAGCACCCTTCTGAGAGATATGATGATTCATTCAATCTCAAGAGTTTGTGAATGTGTGCCTCATTAAGAAGGGGCCTCTACTAGAAATGATCACAGTCCAGCCCCATCACTTAATCTATAAATGTAGCAATATTGTCATATGGCAGGTTGCCCTATTTCTTATTATGAGACTAATTACTGGATTTTACATTTATACATTTCATAATTTTTATGGCCCTAAATTCATCTTGTGTGTTAAAAAAAATTGTGATTTAAGCAAGTTAAGGATTGACAGTTTGGGCCAGTCAGAGCTATTTTTCAGTCTGTGTTTAAGGCTATTGTGGTACCACCAAAAAGAAATATCAGACTCTGTGACGCCCTCTTCAGCTGCAGCCACCTTCATTGCCCAACTAGAGAAATCTAAGGTCCAAAATAAAGAGTAAGTGCGAAAAAAAATATGGGGGACTAGAGCAATGTCACAAATTCATTCAAGCAGTGAAACATCCTAAGCATCTTTAAAATTCCATTTTGTCCTCATGGAGCTTAGAGCATCAATACTTGAGGCTTAATCTCGAGTACTGTGAGTGCAACTTCAATGGACCCTTACCAGAATTAGTATCTTGCCTTGCCCTGCTGTAAGAAACTGTGAACAAAGTTCCCCTCGCAACATCGTCATCTGAAGGACTGGGTTCTTTGGACCCAGCGGTGCCAGGGCACAACACCTGAAACCTTCGTGGGTAACCTGCTCCGGCGTACAAATCACAGAGACACGGGACACTTCCTTCGGCGTCAAAGAGTCAAGATTTATTTACTGCAGGGAACACAGAAGTCACAAGAAGTACATCGAGTGTAGTTCGGGGAGACTGCTTCAAATTGTATTTGTGGATCGCTCCTTTTATACAGTTTCTACCCATAGGATAACATGATACACAATAGTTTACAACCTGGTTCCCACAAGTCGCTCTCAGAGGGGTCGCTTAGATCACTTTGAAACACACAAGATCCGGAACATAAGTGCGGAAACATTTGGCGGTTCCCAACTGTAAAAACCCATCTTCCCACCATTAGCAAATTCCAATCAGCAGTAAAGTAGATCGAAACAGGAACGAAGACAGGTGCAGAGGAAGACGGAGACAGTGGGGAGATCGGAAAGGGTGTAAAAAGGGGAGTGTCGAGAAGCACGAGATACAGGCATCAAAGGGACGTGCCTAATGAGATGCACGGCTGAGACAATAAGCCCGTGCGGCAAGATGAGCCTCGAGCGGCGCCATCTGCCTTACAGTAGCATCCCCCTCGTCATAAAGACATTTTCAAAGAACATGTGTCTTCCGCAAATATCTTGGGAGTCCCAGGGTCGCGAAGCGGACAGCGTCCGTTCGCTGGCTACTTGAGGGCAAGAGACAAAATGGATGCCGTATCTAAGATGGAACCCGTGGGTACAGATGACAAACCCACATAACAAACGAACGGTTTAAGTTAGCACAGCGAAACTGCGCACACTTGCTAAACTCGTCATTTGCGGTTCATAGATACTAGACTCGACCATATTCGTGTGGGTCGAAAACACCACTTACAATTGTCACGGAACCTCAGACGCTCCTTTTGCCCTCATGTAGGCAAGCACTAGTCGGAATCATACTCGATATTCATCAGACCATCAAGATGTCGTTGTAGCATAGCTCTGTCCAACCGAGTCCCCTTGGTAACAGATGGTTGTCTCATACACGTTGTAGCACAGAGGCCACATAAGGCAGGACCACACTGCACACAAAGGCAACACGTGAACAGGAACACTACCACAACCCCGATGATCATCAGAATCTTCCAACCCCAAGTCGACACCAGGCCCCAAAACCAACCAAGTAGCGTCCAATCCCCTACATCCACGTGTATGGATTCGGAGATCTTGTGCAACTTCGAGATGGCTTGATAGACAGTAGGAGCATTATCTGGAATGAAAATGCAACAGCTCGAATGGATCACTTTACATACCCCACCGCGATCTGCTAAGACAACATCTAAAACCATACGGTTTTGTAATGTCATAAGTCTCTCCGCCTGAAGTTCTGTGGTGATATTACCAAGGGCACTGGCAGTAATGTTAGCTGTCGATTCTACCACTCGAGTCAAATGTCTCAGGTTCCTACTATTAACCATAGGTCCCCAAAACGGGAGGAAACCCTTGAAAAAGTCTCCTGCCTCTTGACCGGCAGTATCCTCTTCACTAATTACGCCTCGTACAACTCTAGTCTTATGATAATCGGCATCTACAGTAAACGTCGGAGGCAACAGATTTGCAACAAAACATGAGCCCATGAAGTCTGCGGGCAACCATGTGTATGCACGATCATGACAGATGAAGTACGTACCCTTGGCAGCCAGAAGCACAGGGATCGGGGACATTGACAGAACGTAACTTTCAGTGCAAGCACTTACTCCAAGTGAGGCTTGCGAGCCACGACCCACAAGACAAAGATTACCAGTGTGGGGTACGACCCATATTGGAGACGAGCTTTTAAGCTGCTTTTCATTAGTGAACGTACTATATTCCCCTTTATTCGGTGCCCTATAGGCTTGTACCTCTGCCTTAGGGATGAGATAAGCATCATAGATTTCATCTTCCAAATCCTGTATTATCATCGATACCACCCACTGCCATGAGGTAGGACCCGGTTTGGGGGAACGTTCTGGAGAGGGGTGGAAACCTAGTGCGCTTCGAAGCATTGTTTGGTATGCTCGAGCTGACCCTTGGGAACTATACGGTAACACCAGATATGGAATTCCCTTACCCGTAGTATGTGGCATCAACCCACACACCCAACAATTAGTAGTGTTAACCACTAACTGATGCTGATGGAGGAGCTGGATAAGGAATTGTTGCGGAATTCTACACGTCTAGCCTGTTCGTGTTCTGGTAACATATGAAAGGAATGAGGAGAAGCAGTAGAAGTAATGTTAGGGTAAGGAGTAGGAGTAGGGGTAGGAAGTAAGAAGTAAGACATAGTGTAATACACCCCACCCGCCAAAAATGCGGAAGCAGTTAAAAACAATACAAACAATTGGGATACAAAACATTTCGTACGACTAAGTTTCTGCAGCTTGACTCTATATGCCTGAGCTCCTTCCAAATCATTCAGCTTCAAAAATGCCATTTCCCTACGACCGTCCGCAACGTTTCTTGACGCACTTCGTTCTGTGCAGCAATAGTCAATTCCCAGGAGTTCCTAGGAACCGACGGCCTTTAACCTAGCGTCAAGACCTACTGTCCAGAAGGAAGTACGCGCGCGGCCCTACGGCCCTCAATACACAATATGTATTTTATTTAGCACAAATAATTCAGCTGTGGAAGGAAAAAGATACAAGAAAAAAATCTTGATATATGTACAAAACAATTTTCAGTGATACGAATTGTTCACAGTTGATCAGGGGAAACGAAGATATTGCAGTTATCAGTTTCAGCAAAGCAAGCAAAAATTTTTATTTGTCCTTAGTGTGAGATCGCAAAGAATATCGATGTTTCCCGGGACGTGTCTGCACGTCGAACAAAGGATCTGTCGAAGAGACAGCGTCCTGTTGATCAGTTTGCTGATTTGGTCTTGAGTCTTTTGCTGACAATGTTCCAACAATGGCTTTCTGCTGCACTGAGTGTTCACCAACTAGTTGTGCGTCACTGAAAGGTACAAACGCCGGCAATGTCGCTGCTTCTGTTGACGCAATGCCTTTCCTCACCCACGGGTCTGCCGGCAAAGGAATAGGGACTCGCTTACAATGGGTAGCATGTACCCAGTTCTTCCGTCCCTCAAGACGAACGGCAGTCCTCGTGGCCAAAAGCACCTGGTGAGGTCCAACAAAGCGGGGGTCCAGATTCTTCTTGCGCGAAAAATTTCGGGTGACAACCCAATCACCAGGCTGGAGCTGGTGGCCTGGACCCTCCGTCTGCGTCGGCAAGGCGTCGTAAACCTGTTGATGAATTAACCTCAGTTTAGCAGTCAAGTCATGTAAGTAGTCAATCAACATCGGGTACTCAAGATCAACGAATATACCTGGCCTAGGAACCCCCCACACATTCGCAGGACGGCCGAACACTATTTCATAGGGACTAAGCCCTATTCGGGAGTGTACAGTCGCCCTAGTTGACAGTAATGCTAGAGGCAAAGCGTCAGGCCACGAAAGTCCAGTCGTAGCCTGGATCTTCGCTAATTTTAGTTTAAGGGTGCCATTGTACCCTTCAACCAATCCAGCTGACTGGGGATGATTGGCGCTATGGAATTTTTGACTAATTCCAAGGCCCTTACACACACTCCTCATCACACTTCCAACAAACTCACTTCCGTTATCTGACCACACGACTCTAGGCATTCCATACCGAGGAAAGTATTCCTTCAGTAGGATTTTCGCAGTAGACAAAGCAGTATTATCTTTGAGGGGATAGGCCTCGATCCATCGGGAGAATGCGCAAACCACAACCAAAACGTATTTCAGGTTATTGCATCGCTCCATATGGATGAAGTCCAATTGGATCACCTCAAAGGGATACGAAGGAGGAGCAAAACTGCCAGGGGGAGTTGGGGTTCCTTTGCCAGGATTGTACATTATACACACCATACAATTCTTCACCAAACGTTCAGCACACTTAGTAATTCCATCATTCTTCCACACATCAGCCAACAACTTGCAAATACCTTTCGCGCTAATATGTGCTAACCCATGTGCCATTTGCACAACGGCCAGTACATACGCATCAGGCAACATCCATCTTTTCTGATCTGACAAATCAATCCAGCAACCATTCACATCCAACCTTCCCGTACTTTCTTTCCACTTCATCTTTTCAGTGTCGGTGGCCTCATTCTGAATTGCTTTCACACTCTCTATAGTATTCTCACACATACTTGATTCTGTAGGCCACCTAACCGAATTCGTCACATACATTCGAGTGCTAAGGTTCCGGGCAGTCTCCTTAGCAATCTCATCTGCAAACGCATTACCACGACCAACATCATCCGTCACCTTACGATGCGCACTACATTTAACAATTGCAACTTGAGCAGGCAAAGTCAATGCATCCAAAAGATCGTTCACAAGCTGGCCATGCTGTATTTTCGTGCCATGTGACGTCAAGAAACCACGTTCTCGCCACAATCGTCCGAAACTATGCGCTACACCGAAAGCATACTGACTATCGGTGTACACATTCACACGTTTACCTTTTGCTAATACACATGCTCTAGTAAGAGCGATCAGCTCTGCAGCTTGGGCAGAATTCTGATTCAATCTCGCAGTCTCAACAACAGTATTCAATGTCACCACAGCATAAGCAGTAGTCACATCACCATTCGGCAATTTAAAACATGACCCATCCACATACAGGATGCCATCCGGGTCTTCCAATGGGGTGTTTTTAAGGTCCACACGACCTTTTGTTTCCTCCTCTGTACGCAAGTAGCAGTCATGTTCTGCTACTACATCTGACTCTGCACTAATTGGTAACAAAGTTGCCGGATTTAGGACATTACAACGTTTTATCTGAATGTGGCTTGCCAAGAGCGTCAATTCGTACCCAGATAACCTCGCACTCGTCAAGTGCTGAGTTTTCGTACGGTTCAAAAGAGTATCGACTGCATGCGGAACCATCACCGTAAGCATATTATCCATGACCAATCCTGCTGATTGTCGGATGGAGACCGCAGCTGCCGCAGTTGCTCTCAAACAACTCGGCAATGCTCTAGCTACTGGGTCTAAGGTCGAGGAAAAATATGCACATGGACGTTGCTTACCACCAAAAGGTTGCGTTAAGACGCTTAAAGCACAACCTTCCCTCTCGTGAACATATAACGTGAACGGCTTGCTGTAATCAGGGGTACCTAACACAGGGGCCGAACACAATGAATCACGTAATTCAGAAAAACGTTTCTGACATTCTTCCGTCCATGGTAAAGGAGTCGAAACATCCTTGCACGTAAGAGCCACCAATGGTTTCGCTAGCAATGAAAAATTAGGAATCCACTGCCTGCAGTACGATGTGATACCTAGAAAGGCACGCACATCTCTTTGGGTTTGTGGCACAGCCATGCGCGCAATCGCTGCAATTCTCTCTGGGGTCAATCTCCTTCCCTCCTTTGACAATAAGTGACCTAGATAGGTTACTTCTTGACAACAATATTGGAGTTTAGAAGGTGACACCTTGTGATTTAACTCACAGAGATGTTGCAGCAACGACACTGTAGCAATTTTGCAAATGTCCTGAGTATCAGCAGCCACCAATAAGTCGTCGACGTATTGGATTAAAGCCGCACCAACCGGCAACCTAAACGCATCTAGTTGACCCTTCAAAGCTTGACTGTAAATCGATGGACTTTCACAGTAGCCCTGAGGAGCGCGTTTGAACCGGAAGCTACGTCCACCAAGAGAGAAACCGAAAAGGTCCCTGCTCTCTTCGGCAATCGGGATGCTGAAAAACGCATTTTTCAAATCAATCACCGAAAACCATGAAGCCGTAGCTGGAATCAGAGTCAGTAGCGCCGTAATGTCAGGCACAACAGGGAATTGAGGAACCACAATTTTATTCACCTCCCGCAAATCAATAACAAAACGATAAACAGGCGGTTTGGTAGGATCAGTACGTTTAAGAATGGGCAGTACAGGACTATTGCACACGTTTCCCCGAGTTTCTTCAATGACATCTTTCTCGATCAAATCATAGATGATCGCTAACAAAGCTCGTTCACCATCCAGGGAGATACGATATTGGGGAATACGTGGCAATCGCACATTCGATTTCAACTGAACAACATAAGGGGAGACATCAAGTAGGCCCACGTCGTTTGGACCCGTCGCCCACAAAGATGCAGGAAGAGAACTCAATTCCGGTGGAAGCTTATCGAGGGACAAGTACATGGGAGAGACTACCCTCTCTCCTAACGTAAGCTTTATACCCGCAGGAGAACAATACAAAGTCGCATACAAGCGTTTAAGCAAATCCAGACCCAAAAGATTTTCACCACAACCAGTGGTTAAAATCAACGGAGCTTCGAGCTCACGAGGCCCAATTTTAAGGGGCAAAGGGCGCGAAACTGGATTGCTAACGGGGGCGCCAGAGAATCCAACGGATACATTTGTTAAGCCAGACAAAGGTGCGCCAGGGAGTTTCGAATGCATGATAGAACTTTTCGCTGCACCAGTGTCCAACAGAAAAGGCTCAACGACGCCCGATGTAGCAACTGCGACGTAAGGCCCTCTCTGATCAACCGGAACTGATACCACTCCCTCTCCTTGTCTTTGGCTGTCCTAGTAATTACTATCGTCAGTTCCCTGATCGACGTAATAATCGTCTACATTGTACTGCGCAGATCGTCCTTGCGATGATCCACGTTGGTCGAAACAATTATTAGAATTTGACGAGTTATCAGAACAGTCGTTCTGAGCACCACGACCTCTACCACGTGATGCGTGCTGTGCACCACCACGACCTCCTCTAGACGAATTACCACCACTACGGTCATTTAAAGCAGGACAATTGAATTTAATGTGTCCCTCCTGTCTACAATAAGCACATTGGTTGTACCCCAACGAAGATCTCTGAAAAGATGAATCATTACGCGGCTGCGATCGATTTGATTGCGACTGCGATCTATTCTGCTGAGGCGCATTCTGATTAGAACGCGGCGGATATGCTTGTTGTAACAACACTTTAGTTTTCAGCTCTTTCGTCTTTTTATCGGCACGGTCATTTTCCTCTTTTTCTCTATTTTCGTAATATTGTGCCGTAGCCAGAATCTGAGCTGAGGTAGAAACGGCCCATGAACTTTCTGAATTTTTCAATTTATTGCACAAGTCGGGCAATAAGTTCGATACAAATTTATCCACAAACAACCTCTGTCCACCCTCAGTACCCATATCCTGCCCACTATGATCGACGAATGTTTCCTCGAACCTCGTAAAGAAGTCTGAAACACTCTCATCTTTCTTCTGCTTACAGGCTGACAACTTGTCCCAATTCACCCTCATAGCTGGCATAAGCGTTTTCATTAACGTAATGATTCGCTGGGGAAGAAGTTCAATCAACTGATCGGGTTTAGTAGCAGCCACTTGTCCAGCGTCTGCCGCTGTAATGGCAGCCCAATCACCACCTAATTCATTCGCGTGATCTTGGTGACGAATCTTGGCCCATACCGGTTGCGGTACGACATTGCCAAACAACATGTCGATATCGGCCAGATTCATTATCGTAGCGTCTACGAGCTGCGATAATTCTTTGTAATACCCCGCAGGATTTTTGCGAGGATCAGGCAAAGTTTGTTTCACCTGAAGCACTTCCGATCGTTTCCAAGGGAGGTGTATCCACACTCTCTGGAAATGTGCTGGTATTGGAGCATTAGCATTAGTATTATCAGCGGGTACCCAAACTGGCGGAACTTCTCGCATAGGATATTGGCCAGACCCATCTCGTTGTTCAATGTCCTCAACGAACAATGCATGAGGAATAGGAGCGGGACGAAGAGATAGCAACCGTTCAATAGCACGTCGGACATTAGTATCGACTATCAGTCCAGTTGCGAACTGAAGCCGAAGATTAGACAGGGCGGTCAGCACCTCGTCAGGCGCAACAGCCGCTATCTGATCATGTAAGAACTTGCACATTTCATCAAACACATATCTCTGAGTAGGTATGTTGAATTGATCAAACGTTTCGAGGACAACACGAGGTGGATTTCTAACAGGGTTTATCATCCAACCCATCGCCATATTGTATAGCGCAACACGTTCTCTATTACCAGGAAGCTGGCTACGTCTCTGTGGACCATCAGAACCTGCAGACCCAAAAACAGGTCCGAGCGACTGAAAGAAGTTTGTCGCAAGGGGAGAATCACGATTACGAGTAGAGGGAGAAGAGTAAGACACAGGACTAACAAGAGAAGGAGTAGAGACGTTAGCAGCAACAGGGGTTAACAACACAGGAGCAGTAGCGTGAGCAGTAGCGGGAACAGGAGTATGTGGAAGCGGAGGAGCAGTAGGAATAGAAAGAGGCAAAGGAGCAGGAACAGTCGGAAGAGCAAGTGCAGGTTGAGGAACTGGTGGAACAGGTACGGCAGGGACCACAGGAGCTGCGGTACCCTGTACGTACGGAGGTGGCGACTTCATAAGATAGGACATTAAAGAATCCTCAACTGCCTCTTCCTTCTTATCCGACTCCGTAGACAAAACAGGATAGCATTTGTCTATGGACATACGCTGTAATCTCTCAAACACTTCCTTATCCTTATCCTCCTTATCACGCTGAAACTGCTCAGCTTTCTTCACTATAGTAGCAACAGTATCTCGCTGACTACGTTTATTTTGTCTGATCTCTTTCTGTCGGGCTTCTTTGCGCCAGAACCGAAAGGCATCAAACATGGCCGGCCTTGATTTACGTTCGAACAACTTTATTTCCAAATTATCTAAGATCGACGCTTCGAAGCTACCGTGAGGTGGCCAACGAAGATCGCCGTCTTTCTTTGTATATTTGATCCAATAATCGTTAAAAGCAATCGGGCCTAGCCCATGTTTGCTATATAAGTCATATGTAGGAGTTCCAACCGGAGGTATCGGACACGAGTCCTCCAGCAGGGAATCCGCACCACAAGGTCTAAAGCAACTGAACAAAGTACTGCGACCAGGCATCTTGCACACTAGCCGAGTTTCACAAACTTCAAGGGTTACGGGATTTCGGGATTTACCAAGTCCCAGCAAAGAACTAAACCCTCGGTCTTTGGCGGCTGCAGTCGTCAAACAAATACAACAACAACAAAGTACGCTAGCAAAGTGTCACCGACAAAAACACTCACACAGCGTGTACAACAAAGACACCCGCTAAAGTGTCTACAACAAAAACACTCGCTAAAGTGTTTACAACAAAGACACTCGCTAAAGTGTCTACAACCAAGAACTCTGGGAGCGACCCACAAATACTTAACTCAAAGATCAATGGCGTCCTCAGGAAGGCCCGTCAATCGTCTCGCTATACCAAGGTCTACGCCAGGCGCCAAAACAGGTCTACAGTCAGGGTAGCAGTCCGTCGCAGCCGTTAGGAGGCGGGAATCTTCGCGGGAAAAGTCTTCGGGCCACTTATTTCGACAACAGGATCGATGAAGCGGGGTGCACCTTCCCTCGGAGATTTCACACGAAGTTCCTCACGATCGTCAGGCTTGGACCGGTACCACTGATGCAGCCCCACGTTGGGCGCCAACTGAAGGACTGGGTTCTTTGGACCCAGCGGTGCCAGGGCACAACACCTGAAACCTTCGTGGGTAACCTGCTCCGGCGTACAAATCACAGAGACACGGGACACTTCCTTCGGCGTCAAAGAGTCAAGATTTATTTACTGCAGGGAACACAGAAGTCACAAGAAGTACATCGAGTGTAGTTCGGGGAGACTGCTTCAAATTGTATTTGTGGATCGCTCCTTTTATACAGTTTCTACCCATAGGATAACATGATACACAATAGTTTACAACCTGGTTCCCACAAGTCGCTCTCAGAGGGGTCGCTTAGATCACTTTGAAACACACAAGATCCGGAACATAAGTGCGGAAACATTTGGCGGTTCCCAACTGTAAAAACCCATCTTCCCACCATTAGCAAATTCCAATCAGCAGTAAAGTAGATCGAAACAGGAACGAAGACAGGTGCAGAGGAAGACGGAGACAGTGGGGAGATCGGAAAGGGTGTAAAAAGGGGAGTGTCGAGAAGCACGAGATACAGGCATCAAAGGGACGTGCCTAATGAGATGCACGGCTGAGACAATAAGCCCGTGCGGCAAGATGAGCCTCGAGCGGCGCCATCTGCCTTACAGTAGCATCCCCCTCGTCATAAAGACATTTTCAAAGAACATGTGTCTTCCGCAAATATCTTGGGAGTCCCAGGGTCGCGAAGCGGACAGCGTCCGTTCGCTGGCTACTTGAGGGCAAGAGACAAAATGGATGCCGTATCTAAGATGGAACCCGTGGGTACAGATGACAAACCCACATAACAAACGAACGGTTTAAGTTAGCACAGCGAAACTGCGCACACTTGCTAAACTCGTCATTTGCGGTTCATAGATACTAGACTCGACCATATTCGTGTGGGTCGAAAACACCACTTACAATTGTCACGGAACCTCACATCTACGCCTACGACACCCAGCTGATCATCTCCCTCATCAACAAACCCACAATCGCCAGAGTCAACTTTCATTGCAGAATGAAGGCAGTCGCTACCTGAATGCAAGACAGCTGCCTCAAACTCAACTCTGACAAATCCAAAGTACTCATCCTGAGACCCACCCACTCAGCCTGGGACGACTCCTGTGGCCCGCCACACCAGGAACCACTCCCACCGCTACAGACCATGCTTGTAACCTTCGAATTATACTGGACTCCTCACTCTCAGTGAACCGCCAAATCAACGCAGTATCCTCATCCCATTTCCACACAATATGCCTGCTTTGACAGACTTTCAGATGGCTCCCCACGGAATCCATAAAGACAGTCACCCACGCACTCTATCACCAGTAGACAATAAACTGGACTACGGCAAATCACGCTACGCCAGCATCACCCAGAAACAGCTTACAAAACTACAGAACGTCCAAAACGCCACAGCCAGACTCAACATTCCACGCTGCAGCCACATACCACAATACCTCCGACAACTCCACTGGCTCCCTTTCAACAAGAGAATCACCTTCAAGCTCATCACACATGTCTACAAACCTCTCCATGAGGCAGGACCAGAATATCCGAACCACTGCTTCGCCTTCCACACACACGCCAGACAACTCAGCTCTTCCCAACTCACCCTGGCCTCCGTCCCACGAATCCACAAGACCAGAACCATTCGAAGATCCTTATCCAACCTCACCACCAAGACCTGGAACACCCTACCCCTCCACCTCAGGCAATCTGCGTTATTGACACAGTTCAGGAAGAACCTTAAGACCTGGCTCTTCGACTGACCCTCCACAACACCCAGATGGATTAGCAGAGCCTCCCAGCGCTTTGAGACCCCAACGGGTTAGTAGCTGCACCATACAAACCCCTGATTGATTGAACCAAAAAAAGTAACAATCCACAGTGAAAATAAAGATCATGTTCACCATGGATATTTAAGTATTATGACACAAAAAGTGATTTTTTTATAAGGCTGTCATATTCCTGCTTTAAAAAAACAAAGTTTGTTAAATTCACTCTAATCCCATGTGATCTAAGAAGGACCTGAGTAGGTTAATATTCTTTTTTTAGATTAACAATATTTTCCTTGGAAGAAAAGAGTTTAACAAGCAGTTAAGGTATGGTTCTTAACTCAGATAATATTATCCCCACCTTTGTGAGGCACTTAAAATTACAGCAGGTTGATTTACACCGTCCGTCTAATCACATTACATAATTATTTAATGGTTGCATCTCCTAAGAGGTACAAAGTGCAACATGTGGATGTCACGATTCGCTCCCTGTACACTCGTGCCCACCACCAGTGGGCCAAATTGTTTGGCTTTCCAGTGTTTTAATATGCCTCCAGACACTCACCTGTATGCATTTCCTGACTTCCAGGCATTTGGACACTTATTGGGAATTGACATCCATTCCCAATCCATGCCGTGTTTTGTGAAAGCCAGCCTGCTTATGCATGAAGCCAGCCTACTCATGCCTGAAACTCCATTACCCAGAATTCCCAGTTCACTGCTTTGTCTCGACCCCTGCAGGCCAAGAATGGGTGGAGGAATTCAGCTCACCTGTGGCTGGCTGCTGCTAGCCTGCTCACACCTGATGCATATGATTACTGTGAGCTCTTTTACGCCCCAGCTCTCTTCAGGCCAAGGTTGATCAGTTGTAGCTGTTTACTGGTGAGACCGATCCTTGTTTCCAGTGCTCCTGAGCTTTTGATATTCTTGTTTCCCTGACCTTTAATAATGCCTTGTTCCTGACCTGCTGCTGTTTTCCTTGGTCCTGAATTAGCACTGCCTGCAGTGCTACCCTGACCCCAGAGCCTTAGTATTCCTTGTTCATGAACTGCAGCAGTTTCCCTTCTCCTGAATTAGCACTGCCTGCAGTGTTCTTGTTTCCTGAGTTCCTGAGCTATAGTTATTCTTTGTTCCTGCTCCTGGGCTTCATCTATTTCTTGTACCTGATTTGCATTGCTTGCAGTGCTCTCTTGACTCAAAGTTTCTTAACTGTAGCTAATTCCCTGTTCCTGAACTAGCACTAGCACTGCCTGTAGTGCTACCTTGACTCCTAAAGCCTTAGTAATTCCCTATTCCTGTACTAGCACTGCCTGCAGTGCTGCCTTGACTCCTGAGCCTTAGCTCACTTATTGTTCCCGCACCAATACTGCCTTCTATGTTTCTTTGTTTTCTTGATTCCCTAACCTGCACTATTCTAACATACCCTTGTAGCCTCCCCTTCTGTATATCCGTTTCCAGTCCCTGCCTTTCTTCCCATTTCCTTGGTTCCAGTTCTAGTTTGCTGTCTTTCTATTCTGCGGTCTTGCTTCTGTTGCCTTGTATGTGTGTTACCTGCTTTCTGCCAAGTGTGCCATGTAATTTCTTTCCTTTCCTGTTAAGCACTCCTCATTGCTAGCTCCTTGTCTATTGTGCCTGTGGTTAGTTCTACCCCTTTGCTGTTACTGCCTTGCGTGTTCCTGTTTGATCGCCAGGATCTGTGGGCACAGCTGACTACCTAGGTGGTGTTTCTTGTTCACTGTGAGTATTGTCTTTGAGTTACATTTATAACAACACCATAGGTATAAGCTCCACAGACCCTGCCTTTGCATCCATATCCTACATGTGGGTATTTGCAGTCAGTATCTGTAACAGCAATTGTGGGTAAGAAACTAACAGAGCTTCAGTCTTCCAGTGTGTAGCTCCTGAGTGCTTTACCCCACTCCCCCTTTTGTTATTAATGTTGTTTCATATATATGTCTTGCACATTTGTCTTGGGTGTAGTTATTCTGAATGCTAAATTGCTTTGTGAAAGCCCTTCCTTTCTAAGTCTCTAAGTCTTACTCATCTTGTTCACTTATACTTCCCCTTTGGATCCCTCTTTCTCCTCTGACTCCCTGTATGATCCTGGGCAGCGCTGTACTCCTCTTCCTGTGTAAGTTTTCTACCCAGTGCCCAGTCCCTGCCCAAGTCCCTGACTGTGTTCCCCACATAGTCCCGGACAGTCCCTGACAGTGGCAAAGTGCCCGATGCTCAGCAGTGGTGATTCATATGTGAAAAAAAAATCCTGCATGATAAAGTGAATACAGGCTGTGTCTAATAGGAAAACAACAGCTAATCACCCAGAATGAGGGTGTACAGCACAGAAAATATATTTGGTAAGTTAATTGTCCTTAGTACACATGCATTTCTGGTCAAGGGCATTTCAACCCTACTTAGGTCTGCTGGTCAGAGTCTGGACAGGGAGTAGATTAAAATGCCCGAAGGTGAATCATAGGGGGTCAGAGGATAGCCCTAATTTATAATGCTATAGGTAGTGATGGAGGAATAATCAGTAAAGCCTCACCCAACTGGCCACCAAACCCATGCACAAAGTACAAAGCTGGACACACACTCTACACCATTTTTTCTTCCAGCAACAGAATCAAATTCACTCATGTCACAGAACACATCTGGACCGACCACGCTACTGCTCCCTTCACTAATGCCGACACCCAGCATACCATTGCCAAGCACCACAAAGCCACCACAAAGCCACCCACCGCAGCTGATGCAAGGTAACTGAGACTAAATGGACACAGGCCCTCAGCATCACACAACCCAAAACCTCAGCAGACCTTGACCAAGCTGTCCAGAACTTCTCCGGCTGGATCAAGAAATGTGGCAACAGAGTCACCCCGCTGAAATAAGTAAAAGCCAAATAAACCTCAAACCATGACAACTAGTACTCGCTAGAGCTCAGAACCACCAAGAGCAACTGCTACTAACTTGAGAAGCAATGGTGTGTCACTAATGTCCCCTCCGACAGCCGCTCACAAAGCAGCCCTCAGAAACTACCAACTGCGCATCAAGGAAGCCAAGAGAGCAACCGTCACTGCCCACATTGACATCACAGCCAACCACACAAAGGAACACTTCAAAATAGTCAAAGAATTCTCCAACCCGCCACCCACAAAGAACATCATCCACCCCGCCCAAGAACTCTGTGACACCCTCTCATACTATTACAAAGCAGGATTGCCACCATTTACAACAACTCTGATCCGCAACCCACCACTCTCAGCCTCAACAACCTCAACCAACCAGCGAACACCAGATGAAAGATCATCACCACCTGGTCTCCGCTCCCCACTCAGAGCACCACAGCCATCATGTCGCCCATTCACTCCGGGGCACACACCAACCCCTGCCCCCACCATCTCTTCAACCTATGAACCAACCTCATCCTCAACACATCCATGTTCACAGACTGATGGAAACATGCAGATATCAGACCCCCTCCTAAAAAAAATCCTTTGCCTCTCCCAGCGACCTCAAAAATTATCAACCGATCTCCCTGCTCCCCTTCTTAGCCATAGTATCTCAGAAAGTCATCAAACAACAGCTCACCGAATACCTGAAATGGAACCACTTAAGATATACCTCACAATCAGGATTCCATACCAACCACAGCACTGAGACCGTGCTGATGGCTGCCCCAATGACAAAAGAACTCTCCTCAACCACGGAGAAACTGTGGCCCTGATCCTCCTCGACCTCTCTTCTGTGTTCGACACTCTCTCCCACCACACCCTCATCGACAAACTCTACAACATCGGATACAGCAGAACACCTTCAAGTGGATCACCTCTTTCCTTACACGATGTACATAGAGCATCTGACTGCCTCCCTTCACCACCGGACATCATATGTGGCGTATCCCAAAGATCATCTCTCAGCACCACCCTGCTCAATAGCTACATGACCCCCTCGCAGATGTCATCAGATTCCATGAACTCAACATAATTTCCTGCGCAGACGACACTCCACTAATCCTCTTGCTCACAGAGGACCCCTACAATCCCAAACCCAACTTCTGCAATGCCATTACCAATGCAGCCAAATGGATGAGAGACAACTGCCTAAAAATCAACTCCGACAAAACATAAGTACTGATCTTCGGGAAGAACTCCTCCATATGGGACCACAGCTGGCAGCCAGCAGAACTCGGACCAACACCCACACTGACAGACCATGATCGCAACCTTATCATCATCCTCGAAAGCCAACTGACCATGAAACAACAAGTCAACACAGTTACCTCTTCCTGCTTCCATACTGTTTGCATGCTCTGCTGAATCTTCAGATGGAGCCGAATCAACATCAGAAAGCCCGCCATGCAGGCCCCTTGTCACCAGCCGCATCAAGTACAGCACTTTCTACAGCGGATGCAGAAAAAGGCTGCCAGACTCATCCTGGACCTCCCCAAACAGACCCATACCACCCCCGTCTCAGAAACCTCCAGTGGCTTCCTTCAAGATCCTAATACAAGCATACAAAGCTCTACGTTATCAAGGACCTTCCTACATCAACCATCAACTGAACTTCCACTTGCCTGCAAGACACCTGTGCTCCGCCTCACTCACCCTCACACACACTCCTGCATCTGTCACAGCCGCAGTAGAAACTGCTCCTTCTCTTACATCGCTGCCAAGACCTGGAACGACTTGCCCCTCCATCTCCCAACAGCACCCTCCCTGGCAAATTTCAGAAAAAAAATTCTAGACCTAGCTTTTCGAGTAAGGCACAGCACCGTCAGCGCCCAGTTACTCCTAGGGGTGACAGTGCTTTGTTATACAAGTGCTGAATGATTACTTGACCAAAATTCTGTCACAAAACATTAACACATGACATTCCAATTCGGAAGGGACGCCCTAAACAATCCCCTTCCAAATTGTGATTTGGTCATGTGCTACCAAACAGCAATTTGGGTTTGATAACATCAGAAAAAGCGTTTCTGCAGTCACAAATGGCCTCATTCGCTGAAGGCTTCATGCATCTGCCTGTTTGTGCTTTGATGTTAGAATGATGTACTTGTCTGGTTCGTATGTATTTGCAAGCATAATAAGAGATTTCCCTCTGCATGATGCACTAGTGTAGGGAAAGTTCTAATCTGTGATGTGCATGAGTTGTGTTTGCAGATGTCTGGGAGCTAAATCCTACCTTGTTGAAATTGTGATGCTGCCTTTGGCACCTCAATATTTGATGTTTTATGTAAGTGTTCTTTTTTCATAGTCACGTCAGACCAGCCACAAAAGCCTTTTCAGTTATTGGTGTTCAGGATTTTTTCAACTGAAGACCCTCTGTTCTGAAGCAGGTTGTGTTAGTAGACTATGGCAAGGTTGTTTAAAGAAAGCATCACGAGCTCTGATGGAGCAGGACATTCATGCAGTGCTGTTCTTAGGCTGACAATTGTTGGGTTTTGTAAGGAACAGTGTTTTGGGTTTATCTTTGTCCAAGCATTATATTCGGTTTACTTCAGTCACATCTGTGTGCATCTGTGTGAGGTTTATGTGTGTGTTTACATGCATATGAATCAGGATAAAAAGCAGATTCTTGAGACTAGTGTTGTGAGAACTCTGTTTATGTAGCAAGGATTGTGCTAATTGTACTATATGTTAAGTGTCGTGTGTGTAACCCAGTAGATAATTGTTGGTACTTGCATGTATTTTTATGTGGGGTGCTTCTGCTAGAGTACTGCTAAAAGTGTTTTTGTAATGCTTCTTTACAGCTGCTGACCCTTGGTATCAGGCCTTTCACGCTTAGCACTGAGGGGCTTATTTACAAGCCCCTTGCGCTACCGGTGCTTCACTTTTTATGACGCCCCAGGAGCACAGAGTGCAGACCCATATCTACGAGCCCATGCAACGCCACTTTATATGACTTGTCATGGCCTTGTAGATAGATATGGTGTAAGGCAACCCAGCGTAAGTCACACCATCTCTACAAGTCACTGTGTTGCCTTACACTGCCACAGGGAGGAGTTCCATGGATGTTGTGGTGGGTGTTCCCATGCAACACCGAAGGGTTTTGATGCATATCTAGATTTACAAGGATCCGTAAAACTCGGAATGCTTCAAAACTGTACGCCTCCTCAGGGCAGGTGTAAAGAAGAGAAATATCTTTATTGCTTCTCTTTTTGTTCTCTTTCCATGAGTGCTGCATTCTGCAGCACACATAGAAAAAGGAAAACACCTCCATGGATTGTTTATGCACAGGAAGAGGTCCCTTCCTGCTCAAACTAGGTCGAAGAAAATTCCCTTTGGGGCTGATCAATTGCATGCACTAGTATTCAACTTTCAATCACACCTAACTGATAAATCAACTATTTAAAATGACAGAGAGTAGTATATAAATGTTTTATTACCCAGGTAAATACATAAAAATATATATTTTTTGTATCTCTCAAGATATATAGACCTAATGTCCAAAAAATGAAAAAATACAGATTATTAAAACACCACTGGTAAAGCACATCAGCAGGATAACTATTTCATAATTTCACATCACAATCAATCAATATTTAATACATAGTTAAAAAACATATATATCTGTGTAAACATTTCATATATGGGCATCATAAAAAGACAACAAAATCAATATAAAAGTGGCCAAAGCCAGCGCGCTTCGGTGGCAGTAACTGGTCCAAACCACCTTCTTCAGGCTTTCTTAAAATGTATCCGAAATTCATAAAATCTACATAAAGACAGAATATATACATGGATATTGCACTTAATTCAAATCACAACAGTAATACTCTCAATAGTTGACAAAAAGAGATTCCCCTTTACCTAAATCACCCTTACACAAACCCAGTGGCATTTCCTCAAAAGACCGTGCCTATTTTTAATAAGATTCACACGCAATCGCTCATTACTGTATCCACAATTACTGCTCGCATAGAGCTGCGAATTTGCTACCATCGAGAGGTGATTAAAGACTCTCTCAAAGACTTTGTCCACATTATTTAAAGCTAATCCCATTAATTCTAAATGTTATTATTTATTTTATAAAAATTGGCACAAAAACCTACTTGACCCACCGTTATCAGGAAATATAGTTCTGATGGCTGAGGTACTTCACTCTCTTTCTCCTCCTTCAAATGCTAACCCGATTTATTGATAACAGGTAAGTTGTCATTATAGGAATCTAATTGATATAAAATAGTATTAAGAACACCCCGTCGGTCTCAACATCGAATTTTTAACTGTGAGGTGTCTAAATAGGAATAATAAACCCACCTGTCACTGTAACGCTAACCAGATCGAAAACTTGCTGGCCACACAAAAAGTATTATTCTAGTATCCTTCCAAAACAAGGGTTCAACTTAAAACATAGGCAAAAGACACCTCCACAGATATTCCTAAAAATAATGTAGAAAGATATATATTTTTTGAGGTCTAAGGATTTTTGCCCCATGAATTAATAAATGGAGTCTCCTCACAGCTAACCCATCTCACATGTAGTTTACCTCATAAATTCTTATATGCAGCAAGTAGACTTTATTTCTGCTTCATATGTTCAAAGGGCTGTCAGACACCTCTTCCCTTCAATTTTCCACTGTATTTTAATATTGGGGAATATAAATCTGTGGAAGACAAATAATGCACCTTTTTATTGTTATCTATGTTCTACTCCATAGTAACTCCCAAAAAGGTGTGGTTTAATATGTCGTCCTGCATATTTCATTTAATCTAAAGTGCTGCCTCGGAGCTCGTATTGTCTGCTAAACACTCTATCCAAACATCAATTATAGCATACCTTCTAACTCCAAATTGAGTTCATGTATCAGGACCTAACTCAGACTTGAACTCATGTGTCGGAAGTAGTGGTTTAACGAAGAACGGACATTTCTGTTTGTTATCAGGCAAAGAAAATGTTCAAATTTACAAAACATTTGTTATGACTGTTTAGCTGACATCCCCCTAATACAATTTATAGCGGAGATACTTTAATCTTATGGCCACCCAACATGTCACGCCACAAATCCTAAAATCGCCCTTTAACTTCACTAGTTACCGCTTACTGGGATATGAAAATCTCCAAAATTGCGTGTCTTCAGCTTCGCCTCTTTAAAGTGCAGACTGGAAAGTATCTCCATGGCAAGCCATTTATATGCTCCCGGAACTGCTCTCAGCTGACGAACATGTGCATAATTAGTCCACTAAACAACGGACTGGAAAAGTTAACGTCATAGACATGTGGTAGGCTAAAAAGAAAAAACTGACTAAATCCACCGAGAAAAACTCTTCGCCATATTGGAGAGGGGAGGAATAAGTCGATGATAGCCACTACAACTATATCCAAGTGGTCCTCACTAATAAAATATGTATGATGGACATAGCGAATGCAACTATAATGCTATTATATATAATATAATTGCACTGTACACTTAATATTTATTTAGATACAATACGTCCAACTTGCTCTGTAGTGTTGGTCATGCAGTATAAATCACTCTCATCCTAAGACTAGGATAAACGTCTATACTCCTACATAGGCCAAAGTAGCAGAGTATTCAAATAATTATAACACTGGGAATTCATCTAACTCATCATCCTTTCCCATTCTCCTCTGCTATTCAATCCTTGTCTAATGGTGTTGAATACAGATATGTACCATTGCTCACGTTGTTTTCGTTTTTCTCCCAGATTTCCTCCTCTCCTATTTATGGTAACTCTCTCCAGAATAAACCATAAAAATTATTCTGTTTCTCTGTGTCCCTTTTCAATGTAATGTGCTACAAGGGGAGCATTGATCTTCTTCGTTTTAATAGCGGATTTATGTTCCGCCAACCTAATCCTCAATTCCCGTCTCGTTTCCCCAATGTAGGCTAACCCACAGGGACATCTCAAATAATAGATGATGTTTTTACTCCGGCAGTTACTAACACATTTTGCTTTAATTGTTCTGCTATTATGGGTAATTTCTTTGGTTACCAGACAATAGTCACACATTTGGCAGTTTCCACACCGATTGTTCCCAATGGCAAAAGTGTTATCTAATGTTGTCTGCCTGTTCTTAACACCTTCCCTGTAGGTATGAACCAACTGATTCCGCAAGTTTACATTTTTCTTAAAGGCGAATAAAGGTTTTTCCAATCTCACATCTTCTTGGTCATTTAAAATATGCCAATTCCTATTCACCACATTTTTGATTTTATTACTGTAATTATTGAATTGGCTAACAAAAGCTACGCTAGAAGTGTTACGTTTCTTGGTTGTTCTATTCAGCATAGTATCACAATCATAAAACCTGGCTCTCTTTAATGAATGGTTTATGAGTTTTTATGGGTAACCCCTAACTTTTAGTTTGTTTTTCAATACTGCAGAATGTTCATAAAAATCTGTCAGGTTCGTGCAATTTCTCCTGAATTGGAGAAATTGACTAAACGTAATATTGTCCCGCTGAGATTTCGGATGAAAACTGGAGTAGTGGAGGAGGGTGTTTTTAGCCATTGGCTTAGTAAATAATTCTACATCCAGTTTTCCATCTACAGCCTTAATGGTAATATCCAAATAGTCTACGCTCACCTTACTCTGATGGGCAGTAAACCTCAGATGTTCATCCCCCAAATTTAACCAAGTAAGAAACTCAGTTAACTGCTCATTAGACCCATTCCAAATGAAGAAGACATCGTCAATAAAACAATGCCACTCTAAAACATTTTCATAAAAAGGTGCCAATTCATTATATTTATGATGATCTTCAAAGTCACCAACATATAAACATGCCAGAGTGAGGGCACAAGTGGACCCCATGCTGATCCCCCTCTTTTGACGCCACAGCTGATCTTTGAACAAAAATATATTATTAAAAAGGACAAGGTTCGTACATTGAACAATAAATCCCTTGTCCACACCCTCGATATTCAAACCATCTAATACCCTCTCTACCACCTCTACAGTTGCGTGCTGGGGTATATTTGTATAAAGAGACTCAATGTCCAGTGTCTCTAGACAATGAGTCTCTTCCACAAATGGCTTATTTTCAATCAAACTTAATATATGGGAGGAATCTCTCACATAAGATTTCAACTGACCTACTAGTGATTTCAAGAACCAATCTATATATTTGCTTAATGGCTCAAGCAATGAGCCCAAGCAACTTACTAGAGGTCGCATAGGAGGGTCGGAACTGCTCTTATGGACTTTAGGTAGTCCGCAGATAGCCGGAATCTTAGGATTCGGATTATTTAAGAACCTAAATTCTTCATCGCTAATAAGGTCATTCTCCCTTGCATCAGTTTTCAAAGCACCTACCCTCATGGTCAATCTCAACAACTCTTGTTCATTAACTTTTTCATAATGCTCAGACACATTCAATAAATTTAAAATCCTCTTCTCATAATCTGTAGTGTCGAAGATCACCATCCCACCCCCTTCGTCAGCGGGTTTGATGGTGATCGAAGTGTCTTCCTTCAGTGTGCTAATTGCTACTCTTTGGTTTTTGTTCAAATTATAATGTTGTGGATGATGTTTCTTTATGATTTCATAGATTCCAATTTCAACAGATTTTTCAAATACATCAATGTTATTACCAACCTGTGAAATGGAAGGGGTAAAACTAGATTATTGTGAATGAGGCCCTAAGTATTCAACATTTAGAGTTGTTTTATAAACTTTTTATCTAGTACATAAGATGTCAATTGTGTTGCAGTCCATAGCTCCCTAGCAGTTTTTCCTGTGGTTTCTCCATGCTGCGTTTGGTCTCTACACCAGCTGTGCCTCTATGTACAATCTATTATATCTGGTGTTTCATGTAGGGGCAATCCTATCCTGCTGCAGTAGCTGCCGCTTGCCTGGAGAAGCGAAGTCCTTGGTCATGCTACCTGCTCTCCTGGGCCAAGGACACCATGGGTCCAAGATGCACAAGGCTCACTGTTTATTATACCGATGGCATTCCCTGCAGCTCTTCAGGTGCATATGTGCAGAAGGAGTCATAAGCATGAACCCCTATAAGTCAGAACCCATTCTGCTCATCAAACACTGTCTCCTATGTAGGCCCCCAGCCTGCAGCCCAATATCTACAATGGCTAACAAAGTACAAGAAACCGATCCCTGTGAGCATACCACCCTCAGCGGCACTATTAATCCTCACCTTGGCAAGGTATTAATGTTTCTTGGTAGCACCACCCAAGACACACCAGAACCTGCTCCCTCATTAAGGCAGACAAAAAAACCTGAAAGTGATGGATAGCCGGTCCTCATTCAAGGCTTCTCCAGTATCAGGGGAAGGGCTAGAAGAGCAGAGTTGTAGCAAGATTTATTTGTAAGGTGCACATATCAATGAGGTGCCTGTCTTGTGAGGCGGACTCACCTCACAGAGTAAGGACTGGGGCGAGGAGGTCATTATTCAATAATGCTAAGGAAAAGTAGAGCCAGTTGAGAGCCTGCCTTCATGACAGTGGTTCATTAACAGCTATGAAAGATGCAGGAAAGCCTTAGAATACTGTGGGATGAGACAAACCAATACTTCTCGGTACGTAGCTCTTGAAAGGGCATGAAGCAAATAGTAGTCCGATTAAACCAAAGAGGGACAAAGATGAAAGTAAAAAAATGCTTGTCACAGCCCTATAAGTGGACCAATTAAAAGGTGGGCCTAGTCAGAGAGCTTTAGGTCCCACAAGAGTTATTAATAAATAACCCTATAATATAATACAATATCATGCAATACATGTTATTGTTATTTACATTTGTATAGCTTAAATTGTTATCTGGGAAGGCAACAATTCATAAGTAAAGCTATCTAAGGTGTACAAAGCCAGGTTTTCAGAGCTTACCTAAAATCATAAAGTTTACTCATGGTGCGCAAAATAGAATCAGGCAATTCCACTGACCGGAGTCCTGGGCAAAGAAGCCTCTCCCACCACCTCGGTTCTTCTTGAATTTAGGAACTGTGAAGAGGTGGGAATTACCTGAGCACAAATCTCTACAAGGGAGTTTGTTCTGAAGGTGTGGTACAATTTGATGGAAAACTCTATGAACAATGCAGGGAGATTTAAATCAGTGCTTAATTTGTGCAAATGTTTTCTGGTGCTCTGCACTGGCACTTAATTGTCAGCACCGGCTCTAGTCACAGTCCAACACATGATGGTGCTATCTTTTTAATTTTTCGATGAGCACAACAACCTTGTTTAAATTGTCAATATACATTGAAAATGAATAATACCAGCCTCTCATGCCATTATTATAGCTTTATGTGGCCTGAAATAGTCTGAATTGTCACACTTGTAGGAATGCAATGGTTAGGTGTTCTGATGTTACTGTCATTGGCAGAGCTGGCAGGGTCTGGTGGCTGCAGGCTGCAGTGGACTTCCAATAAAGGCCCTGGAACTTACTTTTTTTGTTAACAATTTAAGCACTGGTGACTCTCTTAGTCACAGGGAGTCAGCACAGAGAGTCCAAGGCTGCTGAGGTTGAAGCGCAGGTGACAGATAGTGCACTTACCTTGATACTACCGACTGTATAGGGTACATGAGTTAAATGCGATGTGGGCCCCCAAGAGCGATACATTGCGGTAATCCTATCTGGCGAAGATAGCACTCTGCAGTGCACCCCGCCCGACGCAAGGGGCACCGGGCGTTTCCCCTAGTGGCCCGAAGGGTGGGGACCAGTTTTGGAGCCCTGGGGATCGGTTTTGTTACAGGTGGCCGGCAGCCACGGCCCGTGGAGGGAGTTTCGGTGGGGCGGAGAGGCGGGGTGGAGGGGGTGTTAAAAACTGGAGTATGGATAATTGAAGGTAAGTAAACAATTTAATTAATAAAACGAATTTCGTAGCGAAATTCGTTTGATCAATTAAATTGTTTACTTACCTTCAATTATCCATACTCCAGTTTTTAACACCCCCCGCCCGCCTCTCCGCCCCACCGAAACTCCCTCCACGGGCCGTGGCCGGTGGCCGGTTTCGCAGAAGTGCTGCTTTATCGGCTGCCTGTAACAAAAGTGGCAGCGGGAGTGGTGCTTCCAACTCGCACCTATCCCCCCCCTCCCCCACCACTTTGGGGCCAGTTGAGCTTACTGCCAGAGCGCTTTTTTCAGTTCCCCACCGCTCTTACCTGCACGGGCTGCACCGGTATAAGAGTATAGAGTATCAGGGCAACAGTGGTAAGATTGTGTGCGTTGTCCTCATTAAAGCAAGGCAGACAACATAACACAATACCTGTAAATAATAGAGTAAGAAAGGCTTCTTAATTACATTGTGGGCGATGAGGTATTTCACACTTCAGTGCACCTGCTTGGTGTTAATTGAGCCTGTCTACATCAGTAAACACGTAAACACGTTTGTACACATCTCAGCTACTTCCCTGCCTGCTTCTCAGCAGCCCTGTCTACCTCCTTGCACAATACCTCATTAGACACACTGCAGAAAGCTCGAACCATAACTGGCTCGGCTCGGAGAGAACTTCCATTTGTGACCCGGGACTCAAGGTTACTGCGAGAGCTGAAAATGAAACTGCCAAGCAGATTTCTTCAGTTTCAGGCAAGAGAAATATTCGCGGAGTGCTAGCTGTTGATGGGAGAGAAATGTCAGCGAGAATTTATTTTTAGTAATGGAGTACGCCTGTTCTGAAATGTAACAGCATCATAACTCAAGCGTGTTCTCGCTGGTCCATTAAATTTACAGCTCTGTAGAAACCCCGCCTGAAGTGAGCTCTCCATTAGGTCACAGTAGTTCGAGGTAAGTGTGTCACCATGTGCTGGTGGCCTGTTCTCTGCGCATGCCTAGTATCTTGTACGAGTCCTCTCTCCTTCTTACAGTAAACTAATGATCTATTCATATCAATGGCATGCATTTTTTGCAAGACCTTGTGGATGTAACTTGGATTCGTAACCCGGCACTCCGCCACGTGCTACGCTGTTCCATTAGATGCATCTCTCATGTCTTTACTACGTATCTTATTTATGACAGAGTGAAGCGCTCGCCACTGACATCTGATGTCACGAGTTGTGAATTCGAGTCCCGGCAAGGCTCACTTAGGGAAACAATTTTTAACAGAGGCACAGAGGCTCATATGGTTTGAGGTAAATGTCTAGTTGTAAGAAACTGGGTTATTGGTAGAGGGGAGTGAAAAAACCCTACTCAAGCCACAACCTCAATCATTGTCAGGGTGAACCACAAAAAGTCACTAAATTGACCAGTGCTTGACCCTCTGGCAGCCTGACACAAAAGCAGTCAAGCTTAGCTCAGCAGCACTGTGTAAAGTATTTATGCAGCACACAAATAGTAATGAAGTGAAAACACAACACATGAAAAATCCCAAATGAATTTAGAATAAAGGGTTTTTGTAAGTCTGTTTCTCAGTGTTGCCCAGCTACCAATAGATATTTTATCCTATCATTTTGTGTGCTAAGTACAAGTGTGAGTCCAGTCTTTTTTTTGTAACTTATCCTTCCTCTAGAACTACCGCCAGAGTCACAGATGACTCTGGTGTTGGGCGGAAACTAGTCCAGATCTCTTTAGTAGTCTTCCTCAGTTTTACATATTGCAAAAACTGTCATGATCTCACGTTGAAGGTACCTTATGCCTCCTGACAGGTTATGGAGGCATCCATTGGATATAGGTTACCCAGGGATAAACAATTCCCCATTCTCCACCTTACAATTGCCATTGCTTTGTCTATTGCCTTAAAGAATAAAAAACGAGATTTAACGAAGTAGCACCAGTAGTGGCTCGTGGAGGGAGTGGTGCGGGCGGTGAGGCGGGGCGGGGGAGGGGCAGGATGGGGGTAGTAAGATAAGTAACTAAATAAATAAAATGAATTACATTGTGCGCCCTGCAAAGTCGATGGCGTTGCAGTGTGCGCAATGTAATTCATTTTTATTTATTTATTTAGTTACTTATCTTCGTGCAGC
Source organism: Lissotriton vulgaris (assembly GCF_964263255.1). NCBI lineage: Eukaryota > Metazoa > Chordata > Amphibia > Caudata > Salamandridae > Lissotriton > Lissotriton vulgaris. The sequence goes on from NC_141690.1 coordinate 158,539,565, forward strand.
CGTATGCTGTAGTTTACTACCCACCACCCTGTCCCTCCCCCGCCCCGCCCCACTGCCCTGCACCACTCCCTCCACAAGCCGCTACTGAGGAGCACTGGAAATATTGTTTGGTTTGTGGATTTACAGAATATGAACTACAAACCGATTGTTCACTACTGACATCAACTAGATCGAGGCTATATGGTACTTCTTAAATAAAGAATCACATTCGGGAAAACCTTACTCCTAAAAACCGCATCCCTAAACTAAATTCCATTACTAGTGGTTATTCACTTTTGATCATTTGGGGAAATGATCAATCTACACAATCAAAAATGATATTTTCAGTTGTGTTGGTGACAGCTCACTGACCTGGTACAAGCCATGGGGATGACCTAGCACAGTGGCTCTTAAGCTGTGGTCTGGGTCTGCGACTGTTTAGAAATTAAATATTATTAACTGAATAATAAAGTATATATAAATAAAGAAGCAAAATACAAAATTGAAATGTGGAAACATTCTGTAAATGTGTAGTAATTTGAAATTAGATGCTAAAAAATAAGTTAGTATCCTCAGATTGATTTGTGGGAACAGTGAGTGCTAAGTCATCAAGCAGAATGTAGTATGCACCATGAGTGACCTCAATTGAATTTAGAAAAACTCCAACATTCTATTAATATTTTGATTTTCCCAAATATTTTTTTGTGAAATAAATAACATTTGTCATAATTTGTTTCTTTGATGAATGCTTGTTTTTGTATTTTGAGGGTATTGTTTTGTGAGTCAATTCATTGAAAATACTTAGGCCGGGTCCCTGGCTTCCAGTCATGACTTAATGGGGGTCCCCGGATTCCAATAATGATTAAGAAGGGGTCCCCGAGTTCCAGTAATGATTAAGTCAGGGTCTACAGACGTCAAAAGGTTCAGAACCATTGACCTAGCAATTTGTATGTTGTCACTAGTGTCACTGTCAAAACAACTCAATACTACCATTTCCAGTTCTACATTTCTGTTGGGCCACAAGCAATCTGTTCTCAATCTGTACTTAGTCTTTCACATCCCTATGCGACCCTCGTAAACTAACTGATGTAACTTTTCAGCACTATCACTGGGGGAACCTACTGAATGCCTAATGGCAGTAGATATTTCCAAAATCGAACACCTCCTTCACCATAATAGATGATGTCTGGCTATATAGTTAGGAAGCAACTTGAACTGTTGATAAACAGTGATCAGGTAAAGGTGGTGAATTGATAGGCCTCACCCATGAATGACCACATCTATTTCATGTCTCCACAATTACATACATGTTTAATATTTTCAAACTGAAGCTAAGCCTTGGAACATTATTAGGCTTCTTATGCACTACCAGCTCCTACATTCTTTACAGGTATGCTCTGGAGGCTCACACCATGTCTTCTGTCTGATTTTGTGCATCAATCAGTCTCCTTTTACACCTAAATTACTACAGGGGTTCTTAAGGTCAGTTGTTAAAGTCTATGACCTGATGGGTTTTTAGAACCTTGCTCTGCAGGAACCGTATTACTGATGCTTGAGCTTCCCTTGGTGGAATCCTTATAATTTTTGTTTTTATTACAAAGGTGTTCAACTGGTTTCCCATCACAATTTTTTTTTATTATCTCCCCCTCACCTCACATTGTCACTTTTGTTTCTGTGCATTTCTACAGTCCCAGCCTCTGTACTCCTCTTGGTCTTTTGGGGCAGAATGACTGAGACAGTGGGAGGGATAATGGGGGTGAACGGTGCTGTTGTCATGGTGACAGGTCTAAACCTGGGTGTGCCGCACAAATATTGATATAGGAAACTCGATGGAACCCAATATCATTGACACAATATTGAAGGACAACATATCTAAAAGTGTATATATATATATATATATATATATATATATACATATATATATATATATATATATATATATATATAGCTGTTCAAACCCACAGGAATGAAGCGGCACGCTGTCCTGATGTTACAAGTGTTTTAATCGCTCACAAAAACACGTGTTTCAGCCGTAAACAGCCTTTGTCAAGTTACCAGAGTGTTGACAGGAAGACATTTTAAATGATAGTGCATCATAATGGACATGAAAGAGTTACTTTTCATGCGTGATTCAATAGTAACAGAAAGAAAAACATAATTCGGAACTCATATGCATGTTACTTGAGATAACTCTATATATGACTTCTGGATTTCTGTGGTTTTGTGTGTGTAAAATCTGAACCTAACTATAACCTCCCGGTAATCTTTGTTTTTTTGTCACTTTCTACGTTTAAAAAAAATCTATTTCCTAACTAACATCCCTGTAAACTTTGTTTTTTTCAGTTAAAATATATATATATATATATCAAGAGGTCTAGATGTGCAGTTAATTATAGTAAATCTATATTACGACTGTACATACTTTTCAACATTTTGTCCCTCGATATTTTGTCCACAATAGTAGTTTATTGCAACATTCCTAGCCTTGATAATCCATAGTACAATCCCAAGCCTGGATACTAAACTACATTGCCGTCTGATTTTTTTTATGTCACTTATTTACATTTTTTATTGTTTTCCCAAGTACCCTTTCTTCCATTGTATCTGTTATAAGAAAGTTACTACATAGTTCTTAATAACAGATAATTCGACTAGATTTCTCCACAAATAGCTCAAAAGAAGTTTACTGTTATGGAGAGTTTGCAAAATCATTATTAAGAGATAACGTGATAGGAAATTAAAAACTGTTCTCACTAGGGGTACTGCAGTTGGGATGGAGGGGCACAAACACCAGACACTAGACACTCACATGGCAGACTCACTGGAGAAAATGACCAAGGTAATGACTGGGTGTGTGCACTGTAAATGGCAGGGGTGGCTCCTCCGTTTGAGCGTAGCAGCTTAGCCACATAGGCCAGCGCTGAAAAAAAAATTGCAATAAAGTGTATGTATTTCCATGTTACTTTTCAGCAATCGCCCCATTCTAAACTGAGTGACACGACAGGGTGGGACCAGTGCTGCTGTGCCGAGTGGCAGCCACAGAGAGCTGTGCGATTTAAAATGCGCATGTCTCTTGATCCGGCCAGCCAGACATGCGCATTTTAAATTTCTTTAACCTAGCTATTTTGGACAGCTGGTTTAGAGAAAGTGCAGGCCTCCAGTGCTCGGAGGAGCGCTGAGAGAGGCCACTCTAGTCAATTCTGGCACTGCTCTTCTGCTATGAGAGCAGCACCAGGATTGGTTAGTGCAGTTTCCTTGTCCCACTGTAAGAGAGACGGCCAGTGGAGGAGGACATGGCTACATGCCTTAAGGTAAGTGTTTTATTTTATTTATTTGCATCCCCGTCACCTCCTCACTCCACCACCCACGGTACATAACAGCAGCCACTGGTAAACGATATTAATTTTTAACACATGGGAGCCTTTAATCCCTGTATAAAAGCCTTTCTTTAATTTCCTTATTACAGACAATTTATGACATCTCTAGGTGCCTGTAACTTAATACATTTCAGTTTAGATGTCACAATGCCTTCTGCCAGAGCAAGCAGCCAAGGTGAAAATAACGAACCAGAGCATTATAACAGCTGCAGTTTAATCAGCTAATACAGAAACATTTTTTTCTATCTTCTGTTTAATTTTGCCCTATGGATTATAGTTTGTTTATTCATGTCTGCAAACATACTATCCCTTTAACATTACAGAGCAACACAACGGATTTAAGCAGTTTGTGGAAAGCATGATGTTGTGACCATGTATCATAAAGAATAAAGTGCTCACTGACATAGACTTTGAGGATATTGCAAGTCACCTCAGAGTTCTGTGACCATTTCAAGTTTCTTGGCCTTTGACCTCATTCTTCTATATTGTCACGGAACTCTTAGGTGACTTGTGATATCCTTACCATGTACAGCAGGGGGTACTTTAGACCTTATATAACAACATTTGGTGATACATTCAATCCATGAAGTTTAAAGAACATAATGTACTTATCTATTTATGTGCGTTTGTCCATTATACCTTACCGTTCCATTTTCCAATTTCCTTTTGGCAAAGTTCATTACCTTTCATTCATTTTTCTTTATCATCATCTTCTTAATACCATAATTGATGTTGTTCCATTCTTGCTGGTATTTTCTCCACATTGCAAGCTCCCTCAAATTTTTGAAAGGTACTATCATGTGTGAAAGGTCTACGTCTGAGTAAACTTTCCTATAGGAATAGTAATGTGATGATATTGCTAACTTGAAAGAAAAGAATCATTTTTTAATTATTTTTTTTAGGATTTTGTTTTTAATTTTAGTACAAACAATACATTTGGTTGCTCTGTCAAAAAAAAGTACAAACCTGGTCCATTCCCAATCACCCACCCCTCCCCCAATTGCACCAGAGGCCGACTGTATTGTGAGATGTGAGTCTCCCTAAAGTTTGCCAGCTCAGGCCATGGTAAGTCCAACTTTTGCTCCACACGTTTTCATATTTACGTGGGCATGCCCGTGCTGTATAGTTGGTTTCTTCCATCCTATTGCACGAGTCCATGACCTTAATGAGGGGCCGGGGTGGGGGGTACCATTGTTTGGCTTTATCTTTTAGCCAGGAGTGTGCCTAACCCCACCAGGGTTGTGTCACCCCAAGGGCCTCCAATGTCATCCAGGATGTCCAGCAATGCAAGCTTGGGGTGTGTCTCTATGTGTATGCCCACTGCTTGTGACAGACTAGATATAATGGTTTTCCAGTACCTCAGAATAACAGGGCAGGACCACACCATGTGAAAGAAATCACTGTTTGGGTCTTGGCATCTGGTGCAGGCCAAGGATGCATGGTTTCAGGCCTTCCACAGACAGTAAGGAATAGGATATGTCTGGTGTAAATACTTAAATTATATAATTCGAAGCCTCACTGAAATGGCCAGCATCTTTAGCGCCATACATGCCTCCAGCAGTCAGTGTCGTCCAGGTCTCCCACCCCTACCTCCCATTTCTCTTTGAGGGGTCCTATTATAGCTGATGAGTATAATATTAGGGTCTTATAGATGTGTGAGATTGCACCCTGCCCCAGAGGACCCATGAGCAATCGTCTTCTCTTTAGTGGTTTGTACTCTGGGACGCCTTCTAAATCAACCCTGTATGGCTGTAGTGCATGCTGAATTTGTAAGTAGAGGAAAAACTAGGAGTAGGACAGGTAAAATTCCTTATGGAGGGCTTAAAAGGCTTTATTATGAGTCCGGTCCCAGACATCACCCAAGTTTGTAATCCCAATTCAGTCCTAGCCCCGAAATCCCTCCAGCTGTGCCACTTGGGCCAGCGATCTGCCCTTCTACTTGTGAGTCTCTAGGGTTAGTTTGTAATCCCAATCGATCCATCGTAGAGCCTCTCTCCACACCCAGAACATCACCTTGGTTGGTTCGGGAAGGGCAGTTGGAATGGGTACTCCATACAGAATACCCATCAGGGCAAATGCTCACTGATATGTCTGTTTCCCCCATTCTCCATGCACCCAATTATTGATGGTCAGAGGTTAGGTGGTCCAGTAATTAAGGCACATTTGGGCCGTCCTTAGCCCTATTGTATACTTTGCGTACACATTTGCCTAGGGCTATCCTGGGGGGTGTGCCTGGTCATACTAACTATAAACTCTGTCCCCATTGCTGCCAGTGATGTGAATCAGGATTGTGAAATATGAAGGGGTTAGTTCTGCAGGGTGTACAGGAATTGTGGGAGCACCATTATTTAAAAAGAGCTATTCTACTTATAAGGTTAGGAAAAGCTTGTTCCATAGCCCTATCTTCATGGACTTTTGCACCAATGGATGTAATCTGAGGCTCCAGGTGAGGTTTGGCACCCTTGAGATGTGAACTCCCAGGTAAAGGAAGCTGAGTCAGCGTATTGAATTCTGGGGTGCCAGCTTACTATTATTATTATTAAATTAAATGTATAAGGCACACAGCTACCCAAAGGCTAGTGTGAATTGAAGGTGAGATAAAGGGCATCCCTGTTAGGTCCCTCACCAAATCAGAAACTTGTTAGAGAGAACTCCATTTATACGCATTTGAGCTGGTGGGGAACCATAGAGGACCCGGACGTAAGCTCGAAATTTGGGGCAAACTCGAATTCTGATGAGAGTTTCGTCAAGTAAGGCCCAGTGCACAGAGTTGAATGCCTTTTCAATTAACAGCATAGCTCCCGAGAGACTTAGGGCTTGATGTAGATCTTGGATTACTCCGTCACAAGGGTGATGGATATCCCGTCCGGCGAAATATGAATCCCATTACATGTGATGGGTTTTATATTTCAGCCAACAGGATATCTGTCACCATCTAAATCAGGCTCTTAATTCGGGCCAGTGCCAAGTGGACCCCCCAGAATACAGTGCTGCATGCTCCGACAGGGAATTAACCTGAATTGGTACGGGTGGACCAACTTGGGTATGACCTGCATCAGGAAATTGGCTAGGAGTTTAGCATAGAGGTTGACCTCTGCATTTATTAGGATAATGGATGATGGGGCACTGTGGAGCGGAAGTCGCCCTGGCTTTGGCAGAACAAGCAGGGTGGCCAGATTTATGTCGAACGGGACATGGCCCTTATGAATTGCCTTCCAGAAAAGATCAAGAATAGGGAGTAGGTTACGTATATTAAAGACACCCTGATCCAAGACACGGACTATTACTTTACCGAAAATGGGGGACGGTCCACTCCTCAAAGGCGTTATGGGAGGCCTATAAAGCCATAATTAAGGGCCGGGCCCTATCCCTTACAGTTGGACACAGGAAAGAGAAGGACAGGCAACTAATTGAGTTAGAGCAAGACATCCTTGCAAGGGAGCAGACATTGTGGGATACCTGGGATGAGACCGAAAATCATAATCTGGAATTCAAAACACGCCAAAATATACAGAATATACGAACAGGGGGACAGAATTAGCTAACTACTAGCGTGGTTAGATAAGAAGGAAAGGGCTGACCGCTTGGTTAGAGGGATACAGGGGCAGGAAGGGACTTATCTGTGAGACCCACAACACAAATATTATGAATAGCTCTACTCACCCCTTGCAGTGGCTACCATTGATGAGGTGTGAGAGATAATAAATGACATACAAATCCCGACACTGCCTATGACGACCAGCATCAACTAGAAGCAGACATCACTGTAAAGGAAATCACAACAGCCATACGCGGAATACAGTCCGGGAAAGCTGGGGGCCCAAATGGTCTCCCCATTGAACTCCTCAAAATAACGGCATCCAACGTAGCACCCTATCTCCTCGATATGTACCTTAAGAGGAAAGCCACAGGGGCATTACCCAGAGATCAGAGAATGGACACCATTGTCATCGTCCACAAAGCCAGAAAGCTGGTGGAGGAATTCGCCTCATACCCACCAATATCTTTATTGAACATTGAGGTCAAAGTCCTCGCAAAAGTACTGGCCAACAGGCTCCTCCCCCTAATCACGAAGTTGGTCCACACAGACCAATCTGGGTATATGCCAGGCCGTAATACTGCCATGAACTACTTTGCTTGAATGGAGTACTCGCTAGGAAACACACCATAAGAGGAAACACGCAATACTCTTATTGGACGCGCGTGTGGCTTTCGATATGGTCAAGTGGCCCTGTATGATGGCAGTCCTCAAGCGTATGGGACTGGGGGTGGTCTACTTGAAATGGCTCAAACTCCTATACGCTGAGCCACCAGCTCAGGTAGTAGTGAATGGACATGTGTCCAACCCATTCACGCTGCGCCGCGGGACGAGGCATTGCTGCCCACTGTCCCCTCTTATATTCGCCCTAGCCCTAGAGCCTCTTGCATGTTGGATACGTCGGGATCCATTGATACAGGAACGGAAGTGGGCCAATGAGTGGGAAGATAGAATCTCGATTTAAGCAGACAACATCTTACTGTACGTTTCCAACCATGGCAAGTATTCTGGGCACATTATAAATTGGTCCAAATCAGTTCTATATATGCTCAATGGGCCGGGGCCGACACTTCCGACAAACTGACATCGCCGTCGCTGAGGAAGGGTTCCAATACCTGGGTATGTATGTAACAGCCGATCTGCTGCTTTTCCACAAATGAAACCTTTTGAACCCCCTAACTCGATTGCAGAGTGACGTCCATCACTGCTGAACACTCCCGGTGTCATTGCTGGGACGTGCAGCGCTATTTAAAATTATGGCTCTGCCCCGACTCCTGTATGCATTGCAGAACACTCCATATAGAATTCCTGAATCCTATTTTAAATCAATCAAGGAGGAGGTTAGAAACTTGCTTTGGGATGGGAAGCTGCCAAGCATCACTGGGCCTAAACTGGTGGAATTGCCCTGCCAGATATCCGTAGCTACTACTGGGCAGCCTACCTCTCAATCACAAATAAATTTGGAATATGGTGAGCAGCAGGACCCGGCATGTCGGATGGACAAATGGCTGATGGGTGGGGGGTGGTAACAAGAAGCTCTTTACACTAAGCCGCCTAAACAGCAACTCACTGGCCCCACTTCTCTAATGGTTGCCATGGCACACCGCCACTATAAAACTTGGATAGGGTAATAAACTGACGCGTATGAAGCCCCTGTGGCATGCAGAAATGCTGGACAACTTAAGCAATTGTGGAGGTTTTGACAAATGGGACACCATTGGTATATCACAAGTCTGAGATTTAGGAAAAAAAGGCAAAATACTGACATTTACTGAATTACAAAATGAATATAAACTAGCCATAGGTGAGACCTTCTAATACCTGCAAATACGGAATGCCTTACGAGAGGCTAGCAAGGGCATTGATGAGATCCCAGAGGCTACCCCACTCGAGGATACTGAAAACTAATTAACAACTCACCAGACCCATTGCAACATCTATACATGCGCTGGCAGGCTGATGTCAGCAACCTAGAGGAAGAGGATTGGCGGGAGGCGCAGGCCTCTAGGCGGTAGGTGGCCATTCCGTCATGACTGCGTTTGGTCCAACTGAACGTTTTACTCCTATATCACATGCACCACACTGGTTAAGATGGGCCGTAGTTGTTCGGCAGCCTGTCGGGTGCATTGTGGAGTGACGGCCACGTTTTACCACACACTTTGGGAGTATCCCCTGATCCAGACGTATTGGGAGGCGTTTAATGTGGTGGTTGGAGAAGTATGTGGGACTGCCTAGGGACTATCTCCCAAAATATGCATTTTAAATTTATGGGACACCACAGATTTCACCCGCATGGAACAACTTTGGGTAGCTACTGACTTTATGCTGGCAAAGCGTAACATTACCCGCAAATGGGGAATCTCTGAGCAGCCATAGATAATTGAGTAGGAACGAGAAATAGATTGGTGCATGCTGGCTGAACGAGTGGTCTATACAAACAGGGGATGCCCCAAGAAGTGGGACTAGGTATGGGGGAAATGGAACACATATCGAGGCAATATCCGCACCTCCCCATCAGCACAAGGACAAGGATTGGAAAAGTCACGTCAGGAGATGACCTTTAGACGAGGGAGGGGGAGGGAGGATACACGAAGAGGTTGTGTGATGGAATGGAATCCGCTGTTCATGATCTGTTGTGATGCATAGTTGTGGTGTTTGTCATTCTAACAAATGCCAATACATTTTTTTTAAAGAATAAGGAGTAGGATTTCCTGCGGAAGTCGCAGATAGCATTCCACAGGAGTTCGTCCCGGCCTGGTGTCCTCTCGGAGTTGAGATCCGAAAGAGATTCTCTCACCTCTTTGAGCATAGTTGTGTGTTCCCAGGCCTCCAATGAGATAGTGGTAACTCTGCGACTAGTGGAGCAGTAGACTCGCAGTCTGTGCATACCCGTTATGCATAGAGCTGATCAGAGTATTGAGCAAAGACTGTAGCAATCCTTGAGAATCCTTTACTACCTATCCAGTCCCTTCCAGCCCACCAGGGGCAATCCCAGACTCGGCCTCCTTCATGGCCAGCAAGTGTAGTAGTTTACTGGACTTGTCCTTCCACTCATACACCCTCATACACCCTCCGAGCTGATGCCATCCAACATTTGTGGGCTTCCACTAGGGGTAATAGTCCTAGGGATGACCTGTCCGCCTCAAACTGATGGTGCATTAAGTTCATACGGATATTGGGTTCTCCCTCTCCCGAGCCAGGATGGAAACGTCCAGATATGTAACTTTAGCTACTTATTCGTAATCATTTCTCCCTGCCCAAGAACAGGTGATTCCCCTCATTGTGGCCTTGCACGCTCACTACAGCATCCGAGGTGAGACCTCTGTGCCTTTATTGAGGTTGAGAAATGCTTTCAGCTCCTCTGCCAGATGGTCAGCAAAGTGTTCTTCAGTTAGAAGCCATACACCACATCAAGCTTTCCTAACTGACTGTTGTCCTGAAATGGAGTGTCACCAGCACATGTTCCAAAACCTCTTGAGGGAGGAACTGCAACCCCGTAGTGTGCAAGAGGTCAGAGGTCGGAAGGAACAGGCAGTTTATGTGGGACAGCCATCCGTGCACCCATGAATCATGAGTGCATTACCTCCTGTCAAGGTTCGCTCCTGGTGGATGGGCGCTGAGTAACTCCCTAAGGTTCCGCCATGTGGATTGTAGTGAGGCTGGTGGGATATAAACACTGACCAAGTTGTAGGGGGTGCCTTTCATGGACTCTTCCAGGATCACATATCACATATCTACCCTGGGTAACCCTTGTAACAATAGTCACCACCAACAATATATGTGCAATAGATTAACCACTCCTGGGATCTTCTGTTATAATGGGCATGGAACACCCTATTGTACTCTCTGCGTTACAAAGATTAGCAGTTGTACCCTTGCAGGTGTGTCTTCTGAAGTATCAGGATGGTCAGACATTGCCTATGGGCAAATTGGAGTATGGCACCCCTCTTAATCCGGTCTAGGAGTCCGTTCACATTGCTTGTCATACTCATCAGTGGCCCCATAGGTGTGTATATAAAACAGTCAAATGTCTGCACTTGTGTGAAGGCCACCGTGCCTGAGAGCACAGGCTGTAGTGAAGGGCTGGCGGACATAACTGCATGCCATCCAATGTGTGTACATGTGTTCCTGTCTCAATGCATGGTAGTGTCGAGCAACAATAGTTAAGTAACAACCCAAAAGAACTAAAACAGAAAACTTGACAAGAACATTCCTATGCCACCCACCATATACTTCCCACCCCAAAGAAGCATTTGTCGCCCAAATATGTATGAATTTCCAAAACTGAGACAGCATTTCCAAGGTTTTGAAAATAATACTTATAAAGTTGACGTTTTATGCACAGATGTAAAAGCATCTGTTATTCTGACTGACAGTTTTCCAGGATTTTGCACGGCCTTGCAGGTGGCAGAGATCACCAGTCCATAGTAGGCATGTGAAACCCTCCTGTGGCACACCTGGGTTTCCTGCTCCCCAGAAACAAATCTTCCATCAGTGTATTCACTAAAATCTGTTGGAATTAACCATGACAGTTACCACTTTGTAGAGTAGCCCTCCTTCTGCCTGGAGTGCATTCTTTTGTAATGAATGGCGCCATTACCCTAGGCAGGAGGGTATTCTGCTTCCAGAGATCCTGGCCATCTGTCTGATGGCAATTATTCACCCATGTAGATCCACGTCCCTTGGTTGATTTGAACGTTCATCGGCAAAAAAATAATTACCACTTCAAGTTTTGTGGTCTCAAAGGTGAAGCCTAACCAGGCTCTCATCTCCTTGTGTCAATCATTTAAATCAGGTCAATAATGTGAGAGCTGTGTAGTTCCCCATTTACACCAATCTATGTCATTCTGTAGATGTCCTCTACCCATTGACCTTTAGATGCATAGACATTAAATTCTCGTTTGTAAACATTTCCAGGAAGAAATATGCAAAATACTCATGTCCCCGTCATTGAAAGTACAGCTTTGTGCAGTTCAGCATGCTCTTAGTACGACGTTTGTCAAAAGGTAAATACAAGATAATTGCTTTTCAAGGTTTAGAATTCAGAATATTGAGCCCTTAGGCTTCGTTTCAGTAAGCACAAGCAAACAAGGAGAAGAATGGTTTCTCTTCCAAAGATAAAGCTTGCAGCAGTCTGAATCGTTAATTTTACAAATTCAATATTTCTCTGAATGTCAAATTACATAGATAGTGGGCAAAATTCATTAATCCTTTTTGCCAGGTTTGGGTACGGGCAATCACCAATGCGTTTTGAGGCATATCTATCTAATAACATTAGTAGACATAATTTGTGCCAAAAATGTGCACCCCCTCCAGGCATGGGTACGTTAGAGAAAAGTTTACTTTACTCAAACCTATTCTAACTTTGCATGTGTGCTGGTGTGTGCTGCACTGTAGAGCATACGTACAATGCTATAAATATGTTAAACTATGTAAAAACATTGTATTTTGTACTGGAAAGGCTCCCTACCATTACAAAACGTATGCATGATATCACACACACCCTTGCACTATAGTGCAAGCTGTGGGCATTGCTACAAGGCATCAAAAACTGTGCACTACAAGGAGAGAGAAAAGTAGTGCCATATCCAGGGATGTAGCTTCAAGGGGGGTGTTTTGGGTGTTACACCCCCCTAAAATGTATTTTGCAGCAAATAATTGGGTATAGGTGCTTTCAGTCATGTATGGTGAGGTGTCTGTGGGATTTCACTCTGAATTTGACACACTGACAAAAACACACAAACACACCAGCAGTATAGCAGGGGGTTCGTCTCTGCCTTAAAACTTGGTTAGTTTGAAAACTATTGTGTACCCCTAACAGTCCTCTCTCTTTCCACTGCCGCTTAAGTCCCCCTCGCGCCTTTCTTCTCAAAACATATTTTAACAATATATGCCAGCGTGTTTTATGTGAAATCTGAAGTTTACACCCCCCCAGACTTACTGACCAAGCTACGTCCCTGGCCATTCCTTAATAGATGTGACACTGTTCGCGCAACACAGCACAACAGCGCTGATGCTTGCATTTAGTCATATAAAATCCTACTGCTTTTGATTTCTTTTTGATATGCGCCCTGGCCTGCTGTACCGCAAGGATAAACACATCTTTTCAACAACTTATCTCTTCAGGATTTGCAGATCATCAGCACAGACGAAAATCAAGTGTTTGTAGCGGTTCAAGAATGGTACCAGACAGACACCTACAACTTGTACCAGTCTGACCCTCAGGGCATTTACTACTCGATTGTGCTGGAGAATGTCCGGAGCACCAAGCAGCCGGAAGAGAGCGTGGTCGTCGACATTCTGGAGGTATGTGTATTCATGTAGCAACTACTTGGGTTCATGTGCCTGTGGATCAGCCTATGGTCTTTTCTTTGTGCTGGTAGTTAAAGGTCAGAATGTTATGTTATTTACAGATATGAACTACTTTCCTATGGTAATGAATGTTGTTGAATTTAGTAAGTACTTATGGAACATAAACATTGGAGTATAAACTGGAATGTAGGGCCATATGTATGAAGCTCAAACGGGTTTGCAAACGCCGAACTTTGCGCTCATTTTCGCTAAATGGTATGTATGTAGCAAATTTGAGTGCAAAATAAAGAATCACAAATTTGCGATTCCTAATTTTCCGATTGCATTTAAGGAATCGCAAATTTTGTGATTCTTTAAATGCAATGTATGAAGCACCCAAGTTGTGCAACTTCTCATCAAGAAATCGCAAATTACCACCAACTTCAAGTTGGTGGAATTTGCGATTTCTATCACAAAAGCACTTTTTTGCATTTGTGAAGGTGCCATGTGGCGCACATACATGCCCTTAGGGCATGTATGTGCGCCATAGGCGCACACATGTGAATTTCAGGGGTGCATCAGGGTGTCCTAATGACACCCTTGAAATTATTCTCAATTTGGGATTCGCAAATTGAGAATCGCAAATTGAGAAGTACTTCACATTAATTCCTATGGGCCTCCTGGCCCATAGAAATGAATGGGAAATTATTCCTTAATTGTGATTCGCAATTTGCTAATCGCAATTTAGGAATTTTAAGAAATCGCAAAAAAAATGCGCATTTCTACATACATACCAATTGGCAAATCTCAAATAGCGATTTCTAAAAAATCGCTATTTGAGATTCGCAAATCTGGATGTTGATACATCTGCCCCGTAGTCTGTTAACTTTATACAGTCATTAAAGCTAAACTCCAAAAAGTTTTTAAGTGATAACATGAAGAGAACTATCATGATATGCAGACAGTGAGACCTAAGTCAGAAGCGAAAGGAGTTTTTAGGGGAATATATTTTTGTTAAAGTCTGTGGGATCTGTTGTTATTTATGCTGTCCTATAATCTTTGCTCTTTGGTAATTTTATTTTCAGTTGACAAGACGTTTACACTGTAAACTTAAATAAAAATGCAATGATTTTTCAACATTGCAAAAGCATATCATTTTATATTTTATTTAAAGTTTTAGACTTTTATTTAGAAGTATACTTTTATGCAAAAGTTAATATTAGTTGGAGAAATTGCACATACATAAAAAAAATCAGTTTCACAGAATATCTTAAACTGCACGTCGATAAAAAAAATTGGAAGTTACACATTTTAGCGCTTTGCTGGGATTACAGAGATTGTCTCAGCCAATCAGCGTCCTTTAAAAGCTGGCACTAACGACTGTTGTTCTCCTGCTTTTTAAGTTAAGGAAGTGGAAGCAGGGACAACTTGCCCGTGTGTTTTCCTGTGAAGGGTGAATTAAGGGTGGGGGGGCAGTGCAAATAACCATCTTGCTCGCAGGCTATCAGGAATTAGGCATCATCAATTGTTGGACTCCTCATTATGCACCTTAACTTGAGGCCCAGGCCTGTAAATGCTGTGTCACATCATGGGTCCACCCTGACCACACCTAATAGAGTTCCCTTCACATGGACAGGTAAATCAATTTATCAGCTTGAGCAAAGAAAGCAGGTGGGCGGTGTCCCACAAGTCTCTACTGAAAATACCACGCAAGAGTTGTGTTTGGAACATAACAGTGATACAATAGTTCATGTCAGAAGCACAGGGAGTCAGTGGATTTGGTCTTTCCTTCCCCCAATATATGACACAAGAAATCAAATCAATATTATATATGGACTTCTAAATGTGAAGGGTGGAATACTTGAACCAAACTAAGATTTTGGTGATATTTTGGGGCTGTATTCCAGTCCATGATTTTTTTGTCCACCATGCCATCTCAGACAGGACCCAGCCATATGCAAATCAATTTTAATTCTGCTCCAGTGGGAACAGTTCTGCCCACAGTGCCAGCCAGGGTCCTCTCTGAAGCAGAACACAAGCAACTGGTTTCAGCCTATTTGGGCTTTCTCAGTAGGGTGCAGCATGAGTTCTGTGGCACAGAAAGCAGAGGCCCACATCTGGGCATTCCCATCATACTAAGGGAACTGCACTGGATTGCCCAAAATAGAGCGGGACCAAGGCAGATTAGCATATGGCTGAGTCCTTCCTGAAGTAGCATGGTAGGCAAAAACAATGGACTGGATTGTGTCCCACAGTAATTATCAGTGGCTGAGATTAATTCAAGCAGCCCATTCATAACTTTTTGTTTTCCACATTATCATGTAAGGTTTACTTTGAAGGTAAACTGATACGCAACGTACGTAAACTATTATGGCAGACATTGAAATACATGTTACAATCATGATGTATATAAAATAAATATTATGAACACAGACACATAATATATTTAACAAATTCCCTCTTCATTAGAACCTGGCTAATAATAATTAGCACCAACGATTTGCCATTGTGACGGTTGCGTAGCATTAAACACACAATAGGTGATAGGAAGAATGCTTGTAATTTGTCTAACCATTGACACTCATTCTTGGTAGCATTCAAACCCATTGCTATTTTGCCACTACAGATTAGGCTCAGTCATATGCAAATTATCCTTGCGCCTGCTCCAATTGGACCAGTCTGGCCTTGCTGCCAAGCCAGGTCTTCTCTAAACTAGAACACAAGCAACCCACAACATGTTTGGGCCTGATTGGACGTCTTCAATCTGGCACAGCTTAGTTCCAGTGCATTGTGAACAAGCGGCCTATGCCTGGGCATTACCATGGGTCTTAGGGCATTATATCAAAAACACAAAAGGAGAGGGGATAAATGCTTGCAATTTATCTCAAGGTACATTCCAACCCATCGTTCTTTTGCCCACCATGCCACCTCAGATTATACTCAGCCATATGCAAATCAGCCTTGGTCCTGCTCCAGGCCGAACTGGCAAGCCAGGTCATATCCGAACCAGAACACAAGCAACCCAAGGCCGGTTTCTGACTTCAGTCAGGTGCAGCTTGGTTCCAGTGCACAATTAGCATGGGACCCACATCTGGGCATACCCTGGGCCACTTAAGGCATTATACCAAACATACAAAAAGCTATTCGAGGAATGCTTGCAATGTGTCTAACACTGGCAGTCGCTCCAGGTAGCATTCCAACCCATCGTTCTTTTGTCCACCACACCACCTCAGATTAGACCCAGTCATATGCATATGCTGGGCCTAATCTAAGGTGCCATGGTGCCGAAAGATAGATCCCCACCTCTACCATTGTGCATTAAATTCCAGGCTTCCTGAAAAGTGGTTACAACCAGAGTTCCCTTACCCTTCAATATAAGGAAACCAATACAGAAAGGGCATAATTTTACTGGAATACTCATTACATAAGCAAGCATAGTTTTCATTCTTCCATTTCATTGAAAAGCGCCTGTGAGAGTGTCCAAGTGAAGGTAAAGTGTATATGATATACAGATATAATTCACAACATACACCATTTTTTATTTTGAGCAGAGTGCTTAAACTTGAGCCAAGGTCCTTATAGATTTTTGTCACCTCTACCCAATCCTTTCAATCACAGAAAGTTACTTTGTTTTTACTTAGAAATTAAGCTATGCAGGTGAGACAATTGAAGGTATTTCCTTGTCAAGCCTATATTCGAATAGCTGTCACACAGCAATTAATTTCTAAGTAGTTGAAAAGCCTAACACTTTTTGGTATGGTCAAGCAGGAGAATTTACCATATTTGGATATAAACAGGCAGGAGAACTTGTCCCATTTAGCCTAATGACACAGTATTCATCACCATTTAATAAACGCATTCCTGTAATGGAAATATAAAAGACTGGTTTATTGCTATATTTACATATATTCTCAAAGGGCAATTGTGTGAGCTGTGACTTTGGGGCGTAGGCCAATTTAGTAAAAGCATCCTTAAACATGCTTTCTGTTTAATTATCGGAGCTACAGGCTTTTTTGGGATTGATTCAAAAGGTGGGATAATTCTTACAAAATAGGCAATAAATAAGGTATGTACTTACAGATGTATATCCATGAATCCTGTGATGTTTGGATCAATATGCAATTACAGGAGGGCCCATGTCATAGTCAGAGGGAAATATATGGGAATTCATTAGAAAGATGTATTGGCAAATATATGACATTAGAACGCATGCAATTACAAAGCATGTTTTTACAATGCAGTCTTTACATCGCAACTACCATTACATTGTATGATTTTACACTGCAAGCCATTACAACGCATTTTTAAAAACTACCATTACAACGAATTCCATTACAATGCAAAACATTACAATGCATACCATTACAATGCATGATACTTTCAGGGCAACAGTAGGGTGTTGCATAGTGTAAGGGTAAACATTACAATTCCCACTCCAGTGAGTGCAACAGTAGGGTAAGTGTTGGATAGTGTAGGGGTACAAATTACTAAATGTTGGATAGTGTAGGTGTAAAAATGACTATTCCCACTCCAGTGAGTGCAACAGGAGGGAAAATGTTGGATAGTGTAGGGGTAAAAATTAATACTCTCATGTACCTCAAAACCCATACCCAACATAATACTAACAGAATCTCCATTACTTACCTTTTAATGTGTTGTAATGGCATGCGTTGTAATGGCATGCGTTGTAGTGACATGCATTGTAATGGATTGCATTGTAATAGCATGCGATGTAAGGACTGTTGCGTTGTAAGTTTAGGTCATTGTAATGGCTGTGTTGAAATGGATGTTTCCCGTATTGGTAAGCATCTGCAATCATACTTGTGTCGCACCTTTTACGTTTGAAGGTGAATGATGAAAAGATACACAATGTGAGACACTTGCATGCTCAGGTCGAAAAGAAGGATACAATTGGGACAAAGTGTATAGGTGCAGGTAACTTAAAAGCGGCCAATCTACCGTGCAAAGAAGTAGAAAATACAGTCAGGCACGGTTGTCCCTGTGGGAATGTGGTTTAATAGTAGGTAGGGACCTACCACAAGCTTTAATCACAAAAGGGGCCCCCTCAAAATGTAATTTCCAATGCAGGCTCAGGACCGGTGGGAGGAACCGAAAAATTACAATCAAAAGAAAGGTCCTACCATCCTAAAATGATGATCCTACAGGATTGAATCCTACTAGAACAAATCCAGATCACACTATACTTCATTTGACATATTCTTATTTTTCATTTTTGTATTTTTTATTCATATAGTCTTTGTTATTCTCTTCCACATATGTCTTTGGACCACTCTATACAATTTAAATCACATCAATTACTTATATATTTACACTCTAACATTAATCATTTATCACAGACTTCATCTGTTGTCAAATTGTGAACAAGTCTTTACATAATTTTAAAAGACATTTTTTTCCCAAAACGCATTCATCCCCATTAGTCCCTTCTACTCCACATTCTTCTCTAATACACTATTCATACCACATATCACAAACTCCTCACACAACAGTCCGGAACAAACAACATCCTCCATGCAGGGGAATTCTATTCTCATCTCTCCGTCTGGTGTAGTGGCATAGTGACACACCAGCAGTCAAAAAAGCACGTTTTGGGGGATCTATGTTTCTCTACCACCTTCTTCATGACGATATCAAATATGTACATATATAAAAACACATCAGCAGGACAAACAGGGAATTATTGATTGTATTGAAAGGATGTCTTCATACCAAAGGATTACAAATGGAGATATTCTCAGCCACTATGGCATGAATATTCTCATTTTCAATGAGTGGAAACTTCACCTTGAATTTCAATTTTTGATATATGCACCCTACAATAACCAGGCCAAACGGAAAGGGGCGAATATCATTCCACAGTCTAGCATTTATCGCATAACGGCCCAGCTAGCAAGGTCCTCAAATCACCTGGACATGACGTAGCTCTAGATATCTCTTACATTTTAACGGTTGACTCCACTTTCAAACATGACATGCACAAACAAATATCCTGTAAGAGAATAAATTCAGGCTGGTAGGACCTTTCTTTTGATTGTGAGGGACCTACCAGGAGTGATAAGGCCACAATCACAATATAAGTTCCAGGCAAGATCTCAACAAATTAGTCCCTCGCTCAACCCTTGGTGACTGGCTACGATCAGGCAGGCCTAACTTAGGAGACAGGTGTGAAAAGCATTTAAAAACACCAGTACAGTAAATAAGTAAGACACAACACACAAGAAAAAGCAAACACCAATTAATAAAAATAGGAAATATTTTTATGACTAAAATGAGCCCAAAACAACAATGTAGGGAGCTGGAGATGTGATTTTTAAAAAAGAATAAACACTTTCTAGTGCCTAACACCCGAAAGTGCTGCTTTGGGATATCTGGTTGCACTTGACCAGAAGAAAGTCAAATTTTCAGGCCGACTGAGATAGACCATGGGTTGGATACACTTAATGGTAGGCCCCAGTCAAGTTTTTACCTTCTGACTCCAGCTCTCTGTGCAGCAAGAGCTGGACAACAAGCTCTTACTGCACAGAGGTACCGACGGACAGCGCAGGGCCTCCTTTCCTGAGCGGCCTGCCAGGTTGAGGTGAGGTTTGAATATCCTACTATAGAGGATACTTCATGCATTACCTGATAAAAAGGATGCAGGAATACTGGTTTTGTATTTTACTATTTCTTTATTCACATTATATCAGCAGCAGCAAAGAATATTTAGTCATCACAGTTGGTCCTGAAGAAAGCCACCGATACAGGAATCTGATCATTTGGCTGAAACATGTCAACCCTGGCCTAACAGTAGTTTTAAATCTATACTACTGATTTGCATTGCTTTTTAATCCTGTCAGGCAGAGCACGAGAATAATCCAAGGTTGTGCATCTTTCCTAGACAGTTTTAACTCCTTCACACTTTTTGCTTTTACATTTTTCTTTCCCTTTTTGCGCTGCACCCTTACTACCCCTTAAGATTCAGATATGGGATTTAGTATCCATCCTTCAAGATCAAAAACATCTCTGAGCTCCTTCATTACAGCAAAGAAGTCGTAGCTCCCAGTAGGGACTAAGTTTTCCCTACTGGTAAGGAGGAACCCATATGATGAAGCATGTCACCCTCGGGTGAGTGAGGGTTCTAATCCTTAAGGGACGAATTCCCCTTATTGCTTTTTCATTTTTTCATCAGTATCTGTTTGATCTTTGTTGAGAGAGGCAGAAAAAAGATTGGATATATAGCCTTTAGGCGTAAGGTGCATTGATAAGACCCGAGGTGATATTGTGTTCATGATATTTTCAAAGGGGAGATTTTGACTCGCAGGTCTAGAAACTCTTTCCCTAGGACCCTAAATCCACCATTGTTGTTATAATTAGGCTGCACATCCTCCCTTTTGGCATGAGATCTAGTGTGGATATCTCTCTAAATCTGAGGGCCAAAAAATACTGTTTAACCTTCAAGTCGTAAGGTGCTGCAAGCAGGAGTGATTCCCCTGGAATTGAATAAAGTTTCAGTACCAGCCACCCATGCCAACGTTTGGACAGAATTTCCTTATCTGCGGTCCAGCTTTGCAATCTGGGCAACTTATTTACCACTTTCTTAAAGGTTTGTCCAGATATCATTGAGTTCCAAAGGTTGCCCAACTCCAATGGCCTGATACTATTTTCAAGATGTTTCTTGTGGGAGTTGTTTCTCCATTGTCAATTATTCTCGGACCAGACTAGATGTGCCAAGGTGTTGTCGACTGCTGCACACAGTTTATGACAGAGCTTTAAAATGCCGCCCGCCTGGCAAGTGACTGTTTTGTTAGTGAAAATTCTAAGTAGAGTTGAGCGGGCGAGGTCGACCTAGGTAGCCTGATGGTTTTTCTATAGGCTCTTATTATCGATTTGTCAAGCAGAAGAGCCTCATCACCTAGCATTATCTCTGAACCGTATACGAGGGTTGGCAACAATTTGGCTTTCATAACTGGTCCCATTGATTTCAGATCATGACCTTTAATGGATCTAGCTAGTGTTAAAAATCCATAATTGATGGCCTGATCTTTTGCCCTAATCACCTTCTTCTAAGATGCCATTTGCATCTTTTTTGATCCCTAAATATACGTAGGAGGCAACTTCACCATTAAGAGGCCATTTTCAACTTTTGTTGGGACCTGATCGCATGCCATCACACTAGTTTTTTTATTGTTTACTTCCAGGCCGTTCTTGTCGGTATAAGTACCAAGGGAATTAAGCAAACTTTGGAGGCCTACTCGAGTGTTACTAAACAGCAGTAGATCATCAGCATATAAAATATGAGACATTGGTCTTCCTCCAACTCTCGGTGCATGTGCTATCTGCCCATCTAACTCTGCTGAAAGATCTGCCAATTAAAAATTAAAAAGAAGGGGGGCTAGCACGCAGTCCTGTTTTACACCAGTTGTAGTTTGCACTAACAATGCCCATTCTGAACTGAAACTTCATCACATCTGTTTCATTTTCTTCCTCCCTTTTTAGTTTGGGTAGTGAGGAGCCCACCTCCTCTATAATTAACTTTGCTAGAGCAACACCTAGCTTACCCACAAAGGTTAGCTAACACTTGAGGAACCCCACCATGACCAACAGGGTCAGACGGCCTAACTTACTTTTGTTCATGGGGTCTGTCTCCTGTGCCAAGTACAGTGCTGCCAGCACCCAGCAGCGGCTACTGACAACTGTCAGAATCCAGAACCACACTTGAGCTTTCATCTAACAAGTGGTTGAGCCACTTTAGGGACAACTGTGGGTTCCTGGAACCTCTCTTGTTGTTTGGAGTGAGGGTCAACCATATCCTGGGGCTGAAACCTATCTTCCACTCTCCCTTCTGTCAGTGCAGGGGTGGCACCCTGCTATTTGATAGCTACCTGACTGCTCAGGACTTCTTTGAGGTCAGGTGAAGCCTCGCCGGTGCCAACATTGGGTATCTCCGTTACTGGGACAGTAGATCCCTGGCTCATTGGAACTCTAAGAGTAACGTATCTTTCATCTTCTTTTTCCCTTTCTTCTGGACCCCAGTCTCTTAACTGTAGGGACAGGCTCCCCAGGATCTTGGGGTTGGGGGTGCCCTGGGTGACCACCCCACTTGGGATCAGACCAACCTTTAGGAGGTCATTGTCTAGGATACAATCTAACGGGAGGTCAAAACAGACTACCACCTTATACCAGCCAAAAATACTGTCCCTCTCTAGGAGGACTATGGCTACAGGTTTGGTTGTGACCTCACCTGTGACTACCACAACCCTTTTTGTCTCTCTTAGCACATTCAAGTCTGTGGACACCAACCTGTCACTCACTAGGGTGTGACTGGCACATGTGTCTCTTTGGCCAATGTTAGGGATCCCATTCACCTGAATGGAGTAGAAGTGCCTTCTCCTCCCCTTAGGGATCACCAGATTATTATCTGGACCTGTCTCCCAGCACAATGCTACGAGGACCTCCTCATCAGAGTCATCCTCTTCTATAGCTACACTGGATAGCCCAGCGCTACCTACCTTCTTGGAAATCTGCCAAGCACAGGTAACCCTGACCTTACAACTTGCCATCCAGATTGCTGATTATGTTGGAATTTATCGCCAAATAATGCCACCCAGTGATGAGCACCTTTTCCTCTTATTCCATTTTAGCAGATTGCTTGCGCCATAGGCAAACCAGCTGAGACACACGCATCTATTCGTATCGGTAAGATCTTTGGAGCCCTTTTCACTGTGTGATCCACTTCCTAACCTTGCTCCCTGCTTTAGTGACACCAGTGCCTGACTGTGTTTTCTACTTCTTTGCACTCTAGTACCTTTATGTCGGGCGCTTTTCAAGTTACCAGCACCTATACACTTTTTCCCAATTGTATCTTTGTTTTTTTACATGACCATGCAACTTTATCACATTGGGTATCTTTTTACCAGTCTCCCTCAAACATAAAGGGTGCAGCACGGGTATGATTGCAGATGCTTGTCGATACTTCTCCCTAATGAACCCCTATATGTTTACCCCTGACTATGACATAGACCTTCTTAGAATTGCATATTGATCTGCGATCACCATCTGAAACTCTGTATGTACTTTTCCCTATTTTGCTAACACATTTACTACATATACTCTTCCTTTGACTTACGTCAGGCTTGTACTTTGCATAAATTTGCTTAATCGTATTAGTTTTGTGAATTAATCTCATGTAATGTTATAAACCTTGAGCTCTACTGTGGTGAAGTTTGACGTATACTATCATTATGCTATTTTTTTCAGTTTGTAAAGTTTTATTTTGTTTAAGAAAAAAGTACAGCATAATATAACAGTATATAAAAAATCAGAACCAATATGAAAGGACAATGAGAAAGAGATGGAGAGGAAAAATGGTTCAGATAGAGTATGAAAAGAAAGAAAATGGAAGAAAGAAAGTAAGAGAAGAAAAGAAAAGAAAAAAGAGGGGGAGAGAGAAGAAGGGAAGGTTAGGGAGGGGAATGAGAAGATAAGAAGGTAGAGAAAGGCAGCCAGATAAGATCGGATTTAATTTTTAAAGTGACAGAAGAAGAAGAAGCAATTGCAATTCTGTGCTCATCACATATGAAATTCCACCATGTATGCACAGACAGTTTAGAATTATCCTTCCAACATGACAAAATTACTTTGAAAGCAGTTGCAATGAAAAGATCAAATAATTTAGCATTATATGAATGTAAGTCTAAAACATCAGATAGGGAACCTAAAAAAACGTGCAGCGATGAGAATGGTTCAGAAAAATGAAAAATACGTATGCAATAATCCCAAACTGAGCTCCAAAAAGCAAGAACAGAGGGGCAATCAAACAAGAGGTGTTTGAGTGTGCCGGGGTGAGAGGTACAGGACCAACAAAGGGGGGAGGAAGAGGAGGAGAATGTTGTTATGCTAACAGGGGTAATAAGCGCTCTATGGTATATAAAAAAAAGTGATTGAGTAATTCGAGCTGAGATCGAAGTCTTAAACAATTTATACCATAAGTGATCCCAAACATCAACAGATAATGAGAAAGATAAATCAGTTTCCCAAACAGTTTCAGTAATAGTTTTAGGTCTATGACCAACATTATTTAATAGCAGTTTATAAATTAGAGCGGCTTTGGGGATTTGTTGGGTAAACAAAGGATATAGAGGAGTGGAAGGAGTAAGGTAAGGAAGGAAATCAAAAGTAGGAAGGGTAGATAAATGAGATAAAATGGCGGAAGTAATAATGTCATATTCTTTGCGAAAATGGACAGGTAAATCAAACATGGTTTGCATTACAGAAAATGAAATAATGGAGGAATCAGAGAAAAATTGGTATACAAATATAATATCCTTTTCTTTCCAATACTTGAAATAAAAAGATTTACCCTTATATTTAAGATATTTGTTGTACCACACACTAGATGAGAGAAAACATTGTAAGGGGGATGAATCTTTCGAGAAAACAGTGTGCAGCAGAGTATGTGAGTATTTCAGTACAGGGTGGTTTGTCAAAAATGAACAATTTGACATAAAAAGAGATTGTTGGAAAGTAAAATCTTTTAACAAGGACCGTTCAATTTCAATCCATCTGGGTAGAGGAGTATCATTGAAATTGAAAGCCAATCAGAAAGCTTGCTTTATTAAAAAGGCAGAGTGGTATAAGCGAACTCCACCTTCAGATTTCGGGCGTATAAGTTTATGTAAAGCAATACGGGGTCTTTTATTATTCCACAGAAATTTGGAGCAGATGGAGTTGAGCCGTTTGAAATACAATTTAGGGATTTTCACAGGAAGCATGGAAACAGTGTACAAAATATGTGGGGAAATCATCATTTTAATGGTGTCTAATCGACCCCACCATGAAAGGAAAAGGGGAGACCATGATTGAAGGAGAAATTGAATTTTTTGAGAGGTAAAGGTCAATTTAAGTGTTTCACCTAAGGAAGAGGAGAACCAAATACCCAAGTATTTGATCTTGGAAGGACACCAGGCAAAATCAGTTGATGCAAACATATATTGGTAGCAGGATGAATTTAGGGGTAGAACCTCCGTTTTAGAGAGATTAAGCTTATAGCCAGAGACAGAGGAGTATAAGCGGACTTCTTCTAAAAATGGAGGAAGGGAAGAAACAGGGTTAGCCATGTAAACCAGGACGTCATCGGCATAGGCCGAAATTTTCGTCTCAATCGACGACAGTTTGAACCCATTAATTAGGGGGTGAGGAAAATTAAATTTTGGTCATGAAGTGTTCCCTAGCGCGTACCCCACCGACTCCATGTACCAGCTTAAAGTGCATGTAACTTCCCTCCTGTGCCAGCTATGAAGACGCAAATACATTTGCGTCCAACGTTAACATGTCCTCTTTCAGATCCACCATGAGTGGATTATATAGTCCGTTCCTAAGTATGCTATGCCACCGTCTTTTTGTAGTACACTTTTCGTATTTTTCCTGCTCCAGAGCAGGCCCTGAATTTCTGCCATCGAGCCTCTTTTGTGGCTCCTGACTCTGCCCAGGCTACCTCTGTACCCGTGAACTCTGTCCTACTTTCAGCGCGGCCCCTCGCGCTCAGCTCAGCCTGCTTTCTGCCAAGACTGACTATAACCTTCGAGTTATCTGTTCCGCTCCTCGAGAATGCATTCCTGCCTACTAGATCCTGTAAACATCCTCCTCGGCTGCAGAGCCAAAGGGCCGACCTGTCTTAATGCAAGTAATTCATAGCCTCTGTTGCCATGCTTCCATGGAAGGCCCCGTGCCCCACGCTTCACATGTAGACACTCAGGCGCTCATACACGCATCCACAGTTAGCATAGAATAGCTTCTGCCCTAGAGACCTTTCCGCCCAGATAGTATAGTTCCTAAACATCAGATATCAGATATGATAGAAGTACAAGTTGATCTGACATGCCAGACTTCTGTCTCTTTCCGTCAGTGTAAATGTCAAGTCCCCTGCACCCCGTCAATCACACGTCATGCAGCTGCGCGCGCATCCAAGCTTCCGATTTCTGCTGACATTGCAACATTCTGTTAGCACCACCCCTTGGTGCCACCCACTTGCGTCACCTATCAGTGACGTTTCTAGCACACACCTCTGGTTCACGCCTAAGTTTACGCCTCTTGATGATGTACTAGTATCACGTGTATACTGCTATCTTGTCTTCTCTCAGCTGTTACGCCTCTTACATTATTCTTTATGGTATAAATCAAGTATATAAGCTATGTATTGTCAATAAACGAAAGCGCTCTATCCCTTCTGACACCCCTGTGGTGGTCAGAACATGATATCCTGATTCCTTTATGAGGAATAAAACCCTTAGAAACTCTAACACCACGGACTCTGTCTTTTTTCATTCTGATTGAGTTATTATTGATTAAGTACTTACCTGCATAGAAATTAAGAGAGTAAATTAATTATTTACGTCATTTTGGCGCCCGAATAGGGACCCTCCCCCACCTCACGCGCCGGTTGGTGCGTTGCAAGCTGTGTCCCCTGCCATCAGTTAGATGGAACACACGTGTACTGGCAGGATTTCCTGCATCTCCCTCTGACCCACGGAGGTGACGAAGACTGCGATCAGTGCCCAGACGAGGCGGTGAGGAGTGCGGAGGATCCCGACCAGAGCCTAGCCGAAAGAAGCAAGGTCCGAGGTGTGAAGAGGCCCACCAGTTTTCCGAAGTTTTCCGAAGTTTTCCGAAATTTTCCGAAGTTTTCCGAAGTTCCGAGTCGAGTCCAGTCGAGTTTTCCGAGGCCTTCTGTTTCCGTGCTTCCCGGTGAGTACCATTGCTGGGTCGTATCTAGACGGGTTTGGGTACGCAAGTCCGGTCTGCACTGTTTTTAGGCAGTGTATCTGTACTGTTTAGCAGTATATCAAGTATTCCGAATTTCTGCACTGTTACACCAGTGTATCCGTACTGTTGAGCAGTACATCCAGTATAGGGGGGTAGTCATCTATGTCTTCAATGTTTTTTATGTGATTAATGTTGTGGTATGAATGTGACTGTTTAAACGTGTATTATTGTATTTCTCGTATAACCTAGCTGTCAAGAGTATTAAGGAATAAAGATCTAGCGTTCAGTAAATAAGTAAGCAAGATGCCGTTCTTCAACAAGTTAAAACAGATAGGAACTAGGAAAGGGTTACTGGAGGAAGAAATTCCTATTCCCCCTAGGGACACTCCAGGCAATTTTATGTATCAGAAACATGGCATAGATGCCATATTATATCTAGATTTATGGGCCGATTATACCAAGCACCTAGACGAAAGACACAGATGGCCTGTCACCGGAACATGGGATGCCGAGTGCATCATGAGGGTAGAAGAAGCATTATGGAAAAAGAAAGCTAGACAATCACAGAAGGACGCCATAGAATTTTGGCGTAAGGAATCACGTAAGCGTGCTGACAAAGCACTCCGTAGAGAAGACAGACTTAAAGAATCAGAAAAAGACCAAGAAAACGAATTAGTTACTGAAGGGATCCGAGTAAAAACAGAACAAATAGACCGTGCCCGAAATAATCTTGTAAACGGTATGTATCTTGCAGCAGATGGCACATCTGAAGCCCAATCAGAGTCACCGAAAAACTTACCGACACCATTAGTTCCAACTAAAGTAATGCATAAAACTACTAAAGACATATTCCTAAATTCATATTTAGAGGATGTAGCACCAGCTTACACCAATCTGCCTGTTCGTGCCCTGCCTACTGACAGGGATGGGGGTGGCGCTGCGCCCCCAGATCAAGCCCCACCGGTACCGCGACAGACCCCCCCTGTTCCGCCAGCTCCGCCACTTCCCGTACTCAAGACTGACCTACCGAAACCAATCCTACCTGATCTTACTAAACGACAAATTCAAGTCCAGATACAGACTCCGCGGAGAGATAATGCCCAAGCATCCGCCTCAGGAGGTGCGACTGCGGGTCTTCAGACCCCGCCATTGACACACAGATTAAATTTAAGGGACACGCAGAATCCTTTCCAGACCCCCCACTCGCCGCGCCTTGACGCATTTAAAGAGAAAATGTCAGTTTGCAGATATGATCCAGTCCCTGGAAGAACTGATCTAATGATATTAGCATCGCTACGATTAAGATCTGCCACCGATAGCTTGCTATGCTATGTAGGAATGAAGGAACTTCTCGACAGACTATATAAGTTTGTACAGACAGGGAAAGACCCCGACAGTGTCAAAGCTGTCATGCATAAACAGAAAGTTGACACTCAAGCACTGATATTACGATTTTTTATAAATTGTGTAATAAGAGAACGAGACAGGCCCGGGACAGATCAAAGTGAATTAGACGCATTAAACAAGTGGGGTCAAAATATAGCCGATGGAAAGCATGATAGAGGGAATTGCATAGCCAGTATGTCCCAGAAAATTAGAAAGGCAGTATTGACTGCACACCAGGAAGAGAATGATAAAGCTTCCTCCGAGGAGGAAGAAGAACATGAAACACCAGGAAGGTCTACAGATACTATAGCATATGTAGGTAGGGGAGCCTACCTTAGGAAAGGTGTCCGTCCAGAAAGCAAGAGAGTCTTTCTGTCTGAGTTAACAAATCCGAATTCTTCTGAACATCAGTTCCAGGAAACTGATAAAAGGCTTCGAGACCGAATGGGGTACCATGTACTAAATTCTATGGACGAACAGGAATTAGCACGGTCAGCTGTATTATGGGCCGAAAACCCAGACATGTATAATGATGACACGTTAGTGCAGACATTCTTGAACCTTTCCCCGGAAGAACAGAAAATAGCAGGTGTATATATGATTCAGCACCTCCTCATCAAGTTCAGAAACCATCATTCTGATCCAGGTCCCTTACACGAAACATTAGAAGCACTACTCATGGATAGATGGAGAGGTTTTAGTACCAAGTTAATACAAATAATTCTAGAACAACGATGTAAGTATAACACCTTCATAAGTTCTGAATATGTTCCCGCCCCGCCTCCAGAAAGAAAAACGTACCACATGCAATGCGGTAGCGGCATTGAAAGCCAGAACCCCTTACGAGAAGTACACCCAGTTATGGGTGCGGACCAACGCTTGAAGCGTGTGTATGTTCACACACCACTGACTAAGTTAGAACTGTTAGAAATGAAGAAATTAGTTCCGTGCCATGATAAAGACCCTGCAGGTTTTCACAGAGAGCTCAAAGACATGTTACTGATGGGAGATTACACGTATGATGATATTATGAAAATGTTAAAAGTACTGTTGCCCACGGGCATTTACGAGAAATTAAAGGAGAAAGATTGGGAGGTGGGAGAGTCAAAGATAGCATGGGCAGAAATAGAAGACGAAGAAAGCAAACGAGTCCCAGGGTTAGGCCTTGGGGATAAGACTAAAGCATTACCAGGTTTAATAGTACAGGTTTTACCAAGATTATTGACAACTAGAAAGGAAGATTGGGACGCAATCTCGTCCTGTAAACAGAAACAAGATGAAGATACTAGCGACTTTTATTCAAGATTCGAGAAATGTTTTATTATAAATAGTGGCCTAAAAGTTAGCAGCGAGTCATATCCACACCTTTTTGTAACAAAACTAGTAGAGAATGCCCTACCATTAGTCAAAAATAGAGTATACAAAGTTGAAAGTACTTGGCAGGCAAATACGCCATCCCAGATGTTACAAATGTTACAATATCACCAGAACAGAATTAGGGAAGAACAAGATCAGGAACAGAAACGTATGAAAGACACGAAAATGAAAATGTTAGTAGCTCAGACAGTCCCAGCCGACGGTCATAGAAAAGGTGGGGCCCAGACCAATCATTCTTCAGCTCCCGTTAAAGGGACATGTAATTATTGCAAGCAGCCAGGTCATTACGTACATGAATGTCCAGTCCTGAAACATAACATCGCGACAGGTAAAACTAAAGAAAGACCGCATCCGCCTAGACACGAACAGGGTCATCAACAGACCTCACAGAACGAACAGCCAATGCAGAATACACAGCCTATGCATGATCAGTCCCACACAGTACAGACAGTAGCAGTACCGCAGCCACAGCATGCCCAGACACAGCCCATTGCCGCAACTCGGCAAGTCTCACAACAGATGTACCAGTATGCCCAGTCAGCATATCCAGATTATCCCCGATACACATGAAACAGCCTAGAGAGGGAAAGTGATTTGCCTCTTATTGAAATTCCTGTAGATCAAGAAGGTCCTTATGTACACAGTCACGTATTAGGAAAAGACAGAAAGTTTTTAATTGACACAGGGGCAAGTCGCACTACTATCAGTCACAATGAAGTCCCAGGGGCACCCCTCTCAGGCTCACAGAATGTTTCCCTTGGTTTTTCAGGACAGCCTATTGTAAACGAAGTATCAGAACCAGTACCATTAGCTGTGGGTCCATTATCTCGAGTTACAGATTTGTTACTTACGAAATCATGTCCAGAAAATCTGTTAGGAATTAAAACACTGAAGGCTCTAGGAGCTATAATATGCTGTTCCCCGGAAGGAGTCAGACTCTTTCTACGGGATTTCAAGGGTCATTATGTTTTACGTGATTTTGATGTCAGATTGAAAAATGTACCAGATCACTTATGGGCAAAAGGCCCAGCTGATGTAGGTTGTATGCATATCACTCCATATCGTGTAACACTCAAGACAGGAGTTGTCCTACCCAGAATCAGACAATACAAGTTACCACCCGATGCTGTAGTGGCTTTACTGAAAATAATTGAAGAGCTTATTGCCCAGGGGGTGGTCGTAGAGACCGACTCCAATATCTGTAATTCACCCATCATTCCAATTCTTAAACGTACAGACCGCAATGCACCGCCAGTATATCGGCTGGTGATTGATCTTCGAGAACTGAACAAATGCATTGTACCACAGTACCCTGTGGTCCCCGATATCTCTTCCCTATTGACTGCTATTGATTCAGAAGCAACGTTCTTTACTGTAATCGATCTCAAGAACGCTTTCTTCAGTGTACCTATTGACCCGGAGAGCCAATATCTCTTCGGATTCAGTTTAAATGGACGAAGTTTCAAATTTTCCCGCGCACCTCAAGGATTTACAGAAAGCCCCAGCATCTATAGTCAAGCACTGAAAAGACAACTAGATTGTATTCAAATGCCAGTTAATACCGCTTTACTGCAATACGTCGATGATCTATTGATCACCGCACGAAGTGAGCCCGAATGTGAACAAGCATCTCTGACAGTTTTGCATTTCCTGGCCGACAAGGGACACAAGGTGTCTCCTTCGAAGCTACAATTCTGTGTTCAGCAAGTTGTGTACTTGGGTCACTTGCTGTCCAAAGTGGGGAGACAGCTCACTCCCGATCGCATTCAATTAATTGTAAATATGCCACGACCCCAGACACAAAAGGAAGTGCGGGCCTTCATAGGCCTCACCTCGTACTGCAGACAATGGATTCCTCAATATGCATTTCTAGCTAAACCACTCATCCAGTTAACGACACAGGAGGCAGCGACTTCGACTGTCCTCCCTTGGACTCAGGAACACACACAAGCCTTTGAGGAATTAAAGAAAGCGTTATGCCAAGCACCAGTTTTAGCGACACCATGTTACAGCAAACCGTTTACACTTTTTGTTACAGAACGTGATGGTACAGCATTGTCTGTCCTCACTCAAGATCAAGCAGGTTCACATAAGCCTTGCGCTTATTTTTCAAGTACATTGGATTCAGTAGCCCAGGCACTCCCTGCGTGCTTAAAGTCAGTAGCAGCAACAGCGTTAGCAATCAGACAGAGCGACTCAATTGTTCTAGGTCATCAGTTAACAGTACAAGTTCCACATTCTGTAGAGGTTCTGTTATACAGAACCCAGACTCAACACTTGACTATAGCACGACTGACAGGTTACGAATTGACACTATTCCAGCCACACATAGAAATCAGACGCTGCAGTATCTTGAACCCAGCAACACTGTTACCTACAGTTATGACAGATCCAGCTCCACATGATTGTATAGAGATCATTAATGCAGTAACAAAGCCCCGACGAGATTTAACAGATGTTCCATTGAAAAATCCAGATCTGACACTTTATGTGGATGGTTCATGCATGAGAACAAGTACAGGAGAGTTAGTGGCCGCGTATGCAGTGACCACTGAAACCGAAGTTAAAGAAACACATCGTATTGATACACTGTCTGCTCAAGCAGCAGAGCTCATCGCTCTGACCCGAGCCTGTATTCTAGCTAAGAACAGAAATGTTAACATATACACTGATTCCCGTTATGCGTTCGGAGTCGTACACGACTTCGGCATGCTCTGGCAGGAACGAGGTTTTCTGACCTCTCATGGCACGAAGATACAACATGGTCCACTCATTCAAGCACTGTTAGAAGCAATACATCTGCCTTCAGCCATATCCGTCATGAAGTGTAAAGCACATACTAAAGTCACAGATTCTGTTTCCCAGGGTAACGACCTGGCAGATCAGACAGCAAAACATACAGCACTGACTCACACTCAGACAACTGACACGACAAAGACAACAGATCCGACAAACTGTATGACAGTCAGAGATCCCACACTAGATGTTATTGACATTCAGACACATGCTACTCCAGACGAAATAAAGAAATGGATCGAACTAGGAGGGATCCAGACAGATCAAGGTTGGATGACGAAGGGAAAATCTACATGGTTTCTCCCTGACTCTATGGTTCAAGTCATGATAAATACAGCACATAGTCCTGCCCATCTAGGAGAAAAGGCAATGCTAGACAGTTTGCAAAATCTCTGGCACAATAAACACTTACGAGCAGCAGCAAAACAGAAAGTGCGTACTTGCATGATCTGTTGTCAGTTCAATCCAGGTAAAAGCGTCCCTGTAGAGCAAGGTGGATTTCATCCTCCCGATCACCCATTTGAAGTCCTCCAGATGGATTATATCCAGATGGACCGTTGTCGAGGATTTAAATATGTTCTCGTAGTTGTCTGTGCTCTGTCCCGCTGGACCGAAGCATACCCAGTCCCAGATTACACTGCTCCGACCACTGCCAAACAGTTGGTTCGTGAATTCTTCCCACGGTACGGCCTGCCTCGTGTCGTGTACTCAGATAACGGTCAGCCATTCTCGTCTGCCTTAATGAAAGAAGTTTCCTTGTTACTGGGATACCAGTGGAAATTCCATTGTGTCCGACACCCAGAAGCCGCAGGCCTTGTTGAGAGGCATAACCAGACACTAAAGATCCGCCTTGCCAAAATATGTCAGGAAAAAGGGGTCGACTGGATAGTCGCCCTGCCAGTGGCACTATTCTATATGAGAATGGTCGCCCATTCGAGATCAGGGCTATCTCCGTACGAAGTGGTCTTTGGCAGACCACCGAATATGTGGGGGACGCCCATTCCTAAAAAGATTACTGATGTTGATTCTAATATGTTGACAGATTACCTTGCCTCCTTGATGTCTGCACTCCAATCATGTCGTTCACAGGTTGCCGCAGCCTTCCCTGACAACACTGATGTAAAGCCGCATGACGTCCGTCCCGGTGATACTGTTCTTGTCCGCAATTTCGACAGAAAAAGTCCGTTGGAGCCCCGCTGGAAGTCTCCGAAGACCGTTCTTCTAACAACAAGGACGGCGGTGAAAATCGAGGGAAGAAAGGGGTGGGTACACACGAGTCACATAAAAAAATTTGCTGGACTGAAACCTGACTCAGACTCGTCCACCCCCACCAAAGACTGTGTTGAAAAAGACTTTACCGAAGTTAAACGAGAAAAGACTCCTCAAGAACAATATCGTATGAAATTGCGATCTAGCAAGTCAGACAGTTTAATTGTTTAAGTCCTCCCCTAGGTGAATCGGTTAAATAGTTTCTGACATGTATCCCCTAGATCGAGTTAGAGAGAGAGAAGCAAAGAAACGTACATATTGCAAATCACTTCGTAGTCACTGCATAGTGACACTCATAATCATGTTTATTTTCAGTATTTTAATTATTGTTGCTAGCATCTTATTGCCTATCTACTATCCTATTTTCAAGCGTGAACAATCTGCTTACAATGTATCTGCTGAACACACTTTTAGTGAGTTACCTCCACATGAGCTTTCCTACAGACTTGCGCTGCGCAACAACACATTCATTAGTATGTTACATCATTCTCATCAAACTAACAATGCTACAAATTGCTGGATATGTGGCCGACTCCCTCCCTACCAGAATTACAAGGGAGCCCTGCCTCTCTTTCCGTACCCGTTCACTCACAATGGCTCCTGCGGAGCATGGTTTAAAATAATTAATTCTTTAGATCCTGACATTGCTGTTTTCGATGGGGGTTGGGTTTGGGGAAACCTGAACTTGGTCCTGCTCGACGTCTGTTACCCAGATAAGGAGGGACTTCCCACTAGAATAGGAACGGATCTAGAAAATGAAGTATATGGATTAGGTAATTATACAATTAGCCTTATGATCCTTACTGTCGAATCCGAAGCCACACCCGGTCTGCCCATTATGTCAGTACTACCGGTCACTGGTGAATTATGTATCAAGAAGAAAGGTTCAGTACACTTAGGTCATAGTAAATGCACTACCGTGGTCGAATTCAGTGATGATGGAAAATCATCTTTCAAAGCTATCAGTCATTCTTACTTTGTTTGTGGTCATACCGCATACATACGTCTACCTCCAGATTGGGATGGTACCTGTTACATTGCATTCCTTCTGCCACCTGTTTTTCTAGCTCCTCCTGATTACCATAGAAATAGCAATCTAGTAAAGAATAGACCCAGAAGAGATGTCCCACTTGTCGACTACACAGAAACGGCATGGGAACAGTACACTGATTTTAATAAAGGATTCTTTTTCTTTTTAGGACCTGTCCAGAATAGTAAATTAATACGCAGACTAACTAGAACACTTGAAGCAGTAGTAAATGAAACTACCTCCGCCTTAGGTAACTTAACAGAAGAGCAGTCCGCCATGCGGGTTGTTGTCCTTCAGAATCGTCTTGTAATTGACGTCATCTTGGCAGATAGAGGTGGAGCCTGTAAGGTCATCGGGTCAAGTTGCTGTGTTTTCATTCCACAAAATGCACCATCTGTATATCAAGCTATCACCCGTCTTCATAAAATTGCAAATCAGATACATCAGAATCCAGGCACCTGGACTTGGTCCGGTTGGTTCTGGACAACGTTAACAGCTTGGGGATGGAAGATCCTATCCTTCCTAGGCATTGGCCTAGTCCTAGTATTCAGTTGCTGCCTGTGCCTGCAGTGTGGGCCAGCGATTTGTGGACTGTGTGCCACTTCTTGTATTGAACATTCCAGTTTCCTCTCAAAACGTAACCGAAAGAAAGAAGAACAAATGATGTTACAAGAACAGACTGATCGATTCATGAGGATCGATATTTCATGAAGGGTCCGTAGGGAACAAGGAGGGAATGAGGAAAATTAAATTTTGGTCATGATGTGTTCCCTAGCGCGTACCCCACCGACTCCATGTACCAGCTTAAAGTGCATGTAACTTCCCTCCTGTGCCAGCTATGAAGACGCAAATACATTTGCGTCCAACGTTAACATGTCCTCTTTCAGATCCACCATGAGTGGATTATATAGTCCGTTCCTAAGTATGCTATGCCACCGTCTTTTTGTAGTACACTTTTCGTATTTTTCCTGCTCCAGAGCAGGCCCTGAATTTCTGCCATCGAGCCTCTTTTGTGGCTCCTGACTCTGCCCAGGCTACCTCTGTACCCGTGAACTCTGTCCTACTTTCAGCGCGGCCCCTCGCGCTCAGCTCAGCCTGCTTTCTGCCAAGACTGACTATAACCTTCGAGTTATCTGTTCCGCTCCTCGAGAATGCATTCCTGCCTACTAGATCCTGTAAACATCCTCCTCGGCTGCAGAGCCAAAGGGCCGACCTGTCTTAATGCAAGTAATTCATAGCCTCTGTTGCCATGCTTCCATGGAAGGCCCCGTGCCCCACGCTTCACATGTAGACACTCAGGCGCTCATACACGCATCCACAGTTAGCATAGAATAGCTTCTGCCCTAGAGACCTTTCCGCCCAGATAGTATAGTTCCTAAACATCAGATATCAGATATGATAGAAGTACAAGTTGATCTGACATGCCAGACTTCTGTCTCTTTCCGTCAGTGTAAATGTCAAGTCCCCTGCACCCCGTCAATCACACGTCATGCAGCTGCGCGCGCATCCAAGCTTCCGATTTCTGCTGACATTGCAACATTCTGTTAGCACCACCCCTTGGTGCCACCCACTTGCGTCACCTATCAGTGACGTTTCTAGCACACACCTCTGGTTCACGCCTAAGTTTACGCCTCTTGATGATGTACTAGTATCACGTGTATACTGCTATCTTGTCTTCTCTCAGCTGTTACGCCTCTTACATTATTCTTTATGGTATAAATCAAGTATATAAGCTATGTATTGTCAATAAACGAAAGCGCTCTATCCCTTCTGACACCCCTGTGGTGGTCAGAACATGATATCCTGATTCCTTTATGAGGAATAAAACCCTTAGAAACTCTAACACCACGGACTCTGTCTTTTTTCATTCTGATTGAGTTATTATTGATTAAGTACTTACCTGCATAGAAATTAAGAGAGTAAATTAATTATTTACGTCAGGGGTTAGAGCGGATTTTAATGAGAAAGGGTTCAAGGCAAAGAATAAATAGTAAAGGGGAAAGAGGGCAACCTTGTCTTGTTCCTCTAGATAAAGGGAAAAATTTTGAGAATTGATTATTGACAAGGGGGACCCTTGGAAGCTGTTCCTTCTGCCTAATCTTACCCGGATTTCGAAGGAGCGTGTATTCTCTGCTGTTCTTTGTGGGAAACGGACCCTCTGCACCTCCCGACCGACACCTCGCCGGACCCGCTCCGCGGGTCCCGCAGCGCGCCATCTGCTGCTGGTGACTGCTGGTTGCTGAAGAGGAGCGCGGGGAAAGGCGAGTTGACCAGCGGGGCTGTGAGCACAGGCAGGGACTCCAGCATCCAGGAGCCCCTGCGCGCCCAACCTGCAACACCTGGGCTGCTCTCCCCGCTGGCCACGCCCCCCGCCAACAGAGTGAAAAACGGGCTTCACTCTCGCCCCTGTGGGACCCTTGGAAGCTGTTCCTTCTGCCTAATCTTACCCGGATTTCGAAGGAGCGTGTATTCTCTGCTGTTCTTTGTGGGAAACGGACCCTCTGCACCTCCCGACCGACACCTCGCCGGACCCGCTCCGCGGGTCCCGCAGCGCGCCATCTGCTGCTGGTGACTGCTGGTTGCTGAAGAGGAGTGCGGGGAAAGGCGAGTTGACCAGCGGGGCTGCGAGCACAGGCAGGGACTCCAGCATCCAGGAGCCCCTGCGCGCCCAACCTGCAACACCTGGGCTGCTCTCCCCGCTGGCCACGCCCCCCGCCAACAGAGTGAAAAACGGGCTTCACTCTCGCCCCTGTGGGACCCTTGGAAGCTGTTCCTTCTGCCTAATCTTACCCGGATTTCGAAGGAGCCTGTATTCTCTGCTGTTCTTTGTGGGAAACGGACCCTCTGCACCTCCCGACCGACACCTCGCCGGACCCGCTCCGCGGGTCCCGCAGCGCGCCATCTGCTGCTGGTGACTGCTGGTTGCTGAAGAGGAGCGCGGGGAAAGGCGAGTTGACCAGCGGGGCTGCGAGCACAGGCAGGGACTCCAGCATCCAGGAGCCCCTGCGCGCCCAACCTGCAACACCTGGGCTGCTCTCCCCGCTGGCCACGCCCCCCGCCAACAGAGTGAAAAACGGGCTTCACTCTCGCCCCTGTGGGACCCTTGGAAGCTGTTCCTTCTGCCTAATCTTACCCGGATTTCGAAGGAGCGTGTATTCTCTGCTGTTCTTTGTGGGAAACGGACCCTCTGCACCTCCCGACCGACACCTCGCCGGACCCGCTCCGCGGGTCCCGCAGCGCGCCATCTGCTGCTGGTGACTGCTGGTTGCTGAAGAGGAGCGCGGGGAAAGGCGAGTTGACCAGCGGGGCTGCGAGCACAGGCAGGGACTCCAGCATCCAGGAGCCCCTGCGCGCCCAACCTGCAACACCTGGGCTGCTCTCCCCGCTGGCCACGCCCCCCGCCAACAGAGTGAAAAACGGGCTTCACTCTCGCCCCTGTGGGACCCTTGGAAGCTGTTCCTTCTGCCTAATCTTACCCGGATTTCGAAGGAGCGTGTATTCTCTGCTGTTCTTTGTGGGAAACGGACCCTCTGCACCTCCCGACCGAGACCTCGCCGGACCCGCTCCGCGGGTCCCGCAGCGCGCCATCTGCTGCTGGTGACTGCTGGTTGCTGAAGAGGAGCGCGGGGAAAGGCGAGTTGACCAGCGGGGCTGCGAGCACAGGCAGGGACTCCAGCATCCAGGAGCCCCTGCGCGCCCAACCTGCAACACCTGGGCTGCTCTCCCCGCTGGCCACGCCCCCGCCAACAGAGTGAAAAACGGGCTTCACTCTCGCCCCTGTGGGACCCTTGGAAGCTGTTCCTTCTGCCTAATCTTACCCGGATTTCGAAGGAGCGTGTATTCTCTGCTGTTCTTTGTGGGAAACGGACCCTCTGCACCTCCCGACCGACACCTCGCCGGACTGGCTCCGCGGGTCCCGCAGCGCGCCATCTGCTGCTGGTGACTGCTGGTTGCTGAAGAGGAGCGCGGGGAAAGGCGAGTTGACCAGCGGGGCTGCGAGCACAGGCAGGGACTCCAGCATCCAGGAGCCCCTGCGCGCCCAACCTGCAACACCTGGGCTGCTCTCCCCACTGGCCACGCCCCCCGCCAACAGAGTGAAAAACGGGCTTCACTCTCGCCCCTGTGGGACCCTTGGAAGCTGTTCCTTCTGCCTAATCTTACCCGGATTTCGAAGGAGCGTGTATTCTCTGCTGTTCTTTGTGGGAAACGGACCCTCTGCACCTCCCGACCGACACCTCGCCGGACCCGCTCCGCGGGTCCCGCAGCGCGCCATCTGCTGCTGGTGACTGCTGGTTGCTGAAGAGGAGCGCGGGGAAAGGCGAGTTGACCAGCGGGGCTGCGAGCACAGGCAGGGACTCCAGCATCCAGGAGCCCCTGCGCGCCCAACCTGCAACACCTGGGCTGCTCTCCCCGCTGGCCACGCCCCCCGCCTATCACGCCCCCCGCCTATCACATCCTAACAGTTGTGGACTCAAAAGGAGGGAGTCGCCCCCGCTGCGCGGGTGCGCGCGGGAGGGCGCCGGGAGAAGCCCGGGACAAGGGCGGGACCGTCTGTGGCCGTCCGGGGCCGGAGGAGGCCGGGCCGGGCTACATCCCTTGGCTCCATAAAGCGGATATACAGCCACCAGGACAATGGCTTCAGGTACTCGATCCTGTAAGACAAAGAAATCTGCTGGAGACGTTGTTTTAGGTACAATGGACCAGTTCATAACCCGAGCAGTTTCCATAGTTGAGAAGGAGATAATCTTGGCAGAACGAAGGTTATCCCGGGATTCTTTGAGTTTGTCTAACAAGCGCTCATCTCTGGGCGCCATTGCCCTAGCTGATAGCCCTGGTCATATTCCCCTAACTCCTTTGTTGATAGTTGATACTCCAACTATAGACGAGAGAGTGAGTCGGATTAGGGCCAGTTTAGAAAGGGTAACCACCACAGCACCAAGTATTGTACTTGACCCGACACACTCCATTTCCTCCGCTCCTAGTATTCCATCTCCAGGGGGCCAGACTTTAGATAGCAATCCCAAAAACCTTGACGTCCCCAGCCCCCCTCTGCTTATTAGTGAAGCTGTGAATTCCCCATCCACTACAGGACATACGGATATTACCACTCTTAGAGCAGTAACTTCCCAAACTGCACCTGTAGGGAACCCAGCCCTAGGCACAGTCTCACAAAAGAAGAGAAAGCGTCCCGCTAGCCCCCGCAGGGGAGGATCTCTAAAACCCCATAGTAAAGTAAGTAGGAACATTGCATCAAAAGGGGGTACTACTCCGAATCAGGTTCCTTACTTAAAACCTCATGCATCCCACACCGGAGACTCAGCCTTGGAGGGTATTCCTGGTCAAATGGCTCCTATAGATACTAGCATTTTCCCTCAAGTAGAGAGCATCATTAAGTCTGTGGTGATGCCTCTCGTAGATAAGATTGACGGCCTCACTCGCAAACTAGCCTCACTTGAGCAGTCAATGCTGGACAACTTTTATGCAGTGAAATCGTTAGTTAAATTTCACGCTAAGTCCCAGGTTGAAGAAAATGGAGGGCTAAGGAGGGGTGCTGTGCCACTAGTTCCCTCTATTTCTACAGCCCCCCCTGAGCCCACACCTTGCCAAAAAACACTCGCCATGGCAAATGTTCCCCAATCGAAGCAATCCAACACTGGAACCATACCCCCCCCTCCTACTTCTACTCCTGAGTCTAGTTTGGCCCGTCCAATGAACAAATCTAGTACCCAGGCTCCCAAGGCACCTAAGGTCAAATTTGCTGCAAATCCCAAGCCTATAGTCTCTAACACTAAGGTAACTGGTAACATAATGACCGCAAGTAAGGGTGTTACAACCCCATCTCCTCCAACTCCTGTTACACAGGCCGTGCCCAAACCTCCAGTAAAAACCACGGTAAAATCTCCGGCTAAAGACAGGGTAAAGCGGCACACGCCAAATGCTAGCCTTCCCCCTGGCTGTAAGCCTTATGTGGTAATTTTAACAGGGGTCCCCGAGCTTGAAGAGGGTTCTTGTGAGTCCTACTCTGACCTTAAACACAAGACGCTCTCCTGGCTAAAAGCTAATAGACCCCTCCCAGGGCACATTGATGGTAGAATAGCCTTCGTCCGACGCGTGGGTTGGATTGGCAACAGACGTAAGGCTATTACCGGGGACTGTGTGTTAATCAACTTCAATGATCCCAGAGCAGCTGGTATGATCTGTAGCCAGCAGTCGTATCACAATTTCTGCGACATACAGACCAGGGATTTGGGGTACTTCTATCACCCCGCCCCTTTAATGGGGCTTAACAAGTCCCTTCAAGATGGGGGTAGAGGAGCATGGCTCCCTCATTATCCAACCTTGGACCCCAGAGCTAGGGTATGGACCCCTACTCAATCAGCCACTCCACAGGGTTGGGGTTGGTGACTTGATAATTTAGCGGCTATCAATGTCTCCCCCCCCAGGGTCAATAAAATATGCATAGCTGGGGAGGTACCCTTGTCCATTAATGTTGTACCCCAATCCCCGCCTACCGTTCCCTTAGGTGACGGGACAGATAAAATTGAGTTAGTGGTTGGAACTCAAACCCCAGGTCTACAGGGTGGGAATGGCGGTTGCAATGAGCCCCAGCATCATGCATTCCTGAAAACCATTAGTTGGAATGTGGCAGGCTTAAACAGCAAGCTAGATGTCCCGGACTGGGTGGCGCTCATCGAACCCCACTCAGTCTGTGCATTCCAAGAGACGTGGTGTGTAGAACCAAGGTACCGAGTGGGTCATGCCACCTTCTTTGTCCCGGCAGAAATTCCAACTTCGGGAAGAGGTCGCCCTTATGGAGGTCTCTTGGTTTGGGTTGACATCTCTTTGGGATGGAGGGTACACCATCACCCCCAAAAATCTCCAGATTTGATGCGCCTCACTGTAACTTGTCCGAGGAGAGCTGAAAAGCTGGAGATTATTAACATCTACACACGAGGGGCCTCTGGGAGAGCCTTGTCACCAACGCTCTCGGACCTGGAGGTAACCCTGGGCGAGTGTAGCAGCGACTCTTTAATCTTGGTTATGGGGGACTTCAATTGTACATACGAGCCTTTGTTGCCCGATGAATCCCTGGATTTATATGATGAAGATTCTAGGAGAGGTGTCCCGTCACTTGATCTTCCCATCATAAACAGTTGGAGCCCCAGAATCATCCAGCTAAATTCCCTCACTCTGGAGCATGGCTTAAGAGCAGCCAATGGGAGGACACCATCAGACTTAGCGGGGGCCCACACATATAATAGGGTTGGTCATTCATCCCGGATTGATTACATCCTTTTAAACTTTTCCTTGTGGGCACATATGAAGGATATGATAGTCTTACCCTCCCTGGATAGTGACCATAATGCTCTTTCTTTGACCCTATCAAACTGGTGGAAAGATATTACCCAAGCAAGTGGAAACCATGATACACTAGCAAT
Organism: Lissotriton vulgaris; assembly: GCF_964263255.1. Taxonomy (NCBI): domain Eukaryota; kingdom Metazoa; phylum Chordata; class Amphibia; order Caudata; family Salamandridae; genus Lissotriton; species Lissotriton vulgaris. The sequence goes on from NC_141690.1 coordinate 158,581,808, forward strand.
AGGGCCATTGGGAGGGGTGGTTCCATCAAACTGCTTAAGACGTCTGAAATGGGACAAAGTGGCAATAGATGAGGAGAAATTGGCATGTATCAGAGCCGTTACTTCTACAGCCTGTGCCATTTTGGAAAGTGAGCCTATTTGCCCAAATCAGATTACAGCGTTGTTCTGTGAGGTCTCGCTGTCAATTGGGGACCTTTTCAAGGCTAAAGTAAAAAATGGAAACACTAATCGTGATAACCGGCATGGCAAGCCAGGATGGTACTCGAAGGAGTGTCGTGCCTTGAAGAGAGCTCTGATAGCGGCTGTAAAAAGTGGAGATGCTACCCTAATAGCCACCAAACGGAAGAGCTATAAAACGGAGCTTAAAACAGCAAGGAGAGACTGGGAAGACAAATTTTGGCAGGATCTCCGAATTGCCAGCGCCGGAAAAAACGCAAAAGGTTTTTGGGACTTAGTGCACAAGAAAAACAGACCCCTTGATACAGTCATAACCTGTAACATAACCGAGGACCTATGGTACACAAATTTTTCGAAATTGTACACAGCAACCGCTGCTGAAGCGACGGATTTCGCAGTACCACAGCCCTCACGAGTGGAGGAGAGACCCGAGGAAAGTCTGTTCACTAAGAAAGAAGCGGAAGGTGCAATAAAATCTCTCGTCCCGCGTAAGGCGGCTGGCCCCGATGGTCTTCCGGGTGACCTGCTCCGTGTTGACCTAGACGATTGGAGTACGCTGATTTCATCTGTATTGAACGCTGCCATGGCGGGTGCTCCTTTGCCTGCCTCCTGGATGGCCGCTGAAGTGGTCCCCCTGCACAAAAAAGGTTCAAGAGAAGACCCAGGGAACTACAGGCCAATTAGCCTGATAGACTGCTCACAAAAAGTAGCAGGCAAGGTCCTCTTAACTAGAATACAGCAATGGGCAGATGAAAACAGGATACTTTCGGATCTCCAGGCAGGGTTCCGAACTGGCACAGGAACTATTGAACAATCGTTAAGGCTATTTATGATTCACTGGAAGGTCGTTACGATTGGGAAGGGCACATTATATCTTGCTTTTATCGACCTCCGAACGGCCTTCGATTTGGTCCCCAGAAACAACTTATGGAAAGTCCTTAATGACCTCGGCCTGCCACCCTATCTGCTTCATTTGATCATGAAGTTTCACGAAAACAACTATGCCCAAATCCGCTGGGGTCCTAATGGTCAAAAGACCCGAAGAATAGATGTGAATAGAGGAGTGCGGCAAGGGTGTGTTCTTGCCCCAACACTCTTCTCGCTCTATGTTAATGGGGTGGTGGACCACCTGTCAAGGATACCAGCAGATGCCCCTCGCCTGGCAGGTCGTTCTATTCCCACCCTGCTTTTTGCGGACGATACTTTGCTCTTGTCAAAATCGCCAATGGGCCTACAACAGCTTCTTTCGGGCTTTGACGATTTTTGTAAACAAAGAGGACTCTGTATAAACACAGACAAAACAAAGTATCTCATCTTGAACCCTCCGCAAAAACTTGGCCCTCCCCCAACTTTGGGCTCCGTGGCACTGGACAGGACTAAGACCTTCGATTATCTGGGTATCAGGCTAGTGGATTCCATGAAATGGGACCAGCATTTGACTAAAATGCTGTTAAACCTAAAAAGAGTAACCGGGACCCTGCTGAAAGAGCAGAGAGCAGCCTCAACCAAACCCATAGCTGCAGTTCTGGATATCTACTCGGCTAGAGGAGTAAGTGCCGCTTTGTACGGGGCGGAACTATGGGGAATGTCGAACTTGAAAGACCTCACTCGAGCTGAGAACATCTTCTTGAGAAGCCTGATGTCCCTCGGCCCTTCTGTCCCCATCTTGCCACTGCAATTGGATATGGGCTGTCGGGCGATTGAAGATCTAGCAAAGTTACGCCCTTTGCTTCTGTGGGCCCGCATCTGGAGAGTCCCCGAACTCTCAAGTTATGCGGATGGACTGCGGGAGATATTAAGATCGACAGGTTGGGCGAAAATAAAGTGGCTAACGGACATCAAAGCACTACTCACCAATCTGGGGCTGGAAGAAGCATGGTTCCAACAGACAGCCCCGCCTAAATCAACGATAAAACAGCTTTATTGGAACTGGGTGACAAATAGAAGGAATTCTTCCACCTCGATTTGCAAGTCAACCAGAAACTTCATGGAGTCCAAAGATACTCCTTTTAGAGAACTGTATTTGGACATAATCTCAGCCCCTTGGGAAAGGTCCCTGTATTTTAAATTTAGAATTGGCCTCCTCCCCGTAATGGAATTTACTAGTCATTGGAAAATTCCATACCAGACTGCTCCGTGGTGTCCTTTTTGCCCACAGCGCCAAGAATCCGTCCCCCACCTTTTATTTGAGTGTCCTGCATACAAAGTCCCACGGTCAAAATGGCTAAAACCCATGTGTCGCACACTGGGTACTAGGCATTGTAACGTGGCCCTAAGGATTCTCCTTTCAGACACTCGTACCTTTTACGCATGTGCCACCTCGAAGTACCTTGGGTGGGCATGGCGAATTCGGTCAAAAAGACTTAGACAAATTGTTTAATTATGCTTCTTATCTGGGTCTATTTAAATTTGTGGTTTTTATCTTTAAATGCACTGAAATGAATTTTATTGTATGTACGCTTTTTAAGATATTTTTATATGTCGAAATAAAGCCTTTTTGACTGACTGACTGATTATTGACAAAAACGCTGGAACGAGGAGCTGAATAAAGGAGTTTAACTAAAGAGATAAAAGAGGGGCCAAAACCAAACCATTGTAATGATTTAAACATGAAATTCCAATTAATACGGTCAAAAGCTTTCTCAGCATCCAAGGATAGGGCAGCTAGGGGGGCTTTAAATCGTTTACTGTGTGAAATAATATTGGTAAAAACACGGGCATTGTCAGCAGCAAGTCTACCTTTCACAAAACCAACCTGATCTGTGCTGATTAACAGAGGGATAAGGGATTCGAGGCGGGCAGCTAAAATTTTGGCAAAAATCTTACAATCGTAATTAATCAGGGAGATGGGGCGAAAGTTTTTACAAAGAGAATGGTCTTTGTCAGGCTTGGGGATTATGATTATTAGGGCATCCAAAAAGAAGCCAGAGGCTTTGGCATTTGCAATAAAGGAGTTGAAAAGTTGTAAAAGATGGGGGACAAAAACAGAATGCATGGTGGAGTAAAATTCAATTGGGAGACCATCTGGGCCAGGGGCTTTCGATTTCTTTAGGGAGGTAATTGCTTTGAGAATTTCCTGAGGAGTAATTTCAGTCTCAAGTTGGAGGAATTCGGTAGGGAGAGATGGGGGAGGGGGTAGGTCTTTGAAAAAACGGGAGAGGTCATCATCACCAGGATGAGTATCATCAGTATATAGGAGTTTATAGTAGCTATGGAAGACTTGTGCAATATCCTCGTCAGAAGAAACTAGTGTGTTGGTTGCTTCATTAAGAATAGGGCCAATTGATTTTCGTTCAGATTTAATTTTGAGATAATTTGCTAGCATTTTGCCAGCTTTATTCTGACCCCCGTGAAATTTAGATTTAATTTTCAAAAGGGTGTTACAGGCTTCAACTGTGGCAATTTGATTGAGGTCAGATTTGGCTTTGATAAGTTGGAGGAGAGCGTCAGGATTCTTGGAAGAAAAGTAAGAGTGTTCTAGGGTCTTAATATTGGAGAGTTGGGCAGTATATTTAGCGCGGTTGAGTTTCTTTTTTTTAGATACATAGGAAATTGTGAAGCCTCGCAAGGCAGCTTTAAAGGCATCCCAATTATTCGAAACTGATGTGTCATGAGGTAAATTGAGGGAAAAGTATTCAGAGATAAAATCCTTAACTTGAGACATAAAAACAGAATCAGAGAGGAGGAAAGTGTTAAATTTCCAACGGTTAAAAGATGAGGAGGTTTGGGTTAGGTCAAAAGTAGCATAGACAGGTGCATGGTCCGACAAAAAAATAGAACCAATTTCGGACTTCTGAATCGTAGGGAGAAGGGATTTGCTGACTAGAATATAGTCGATTCTGGACCTGGTGTGGTGAACATTGGAGTAAAATGTATATTCCAGTGAGTTCGGATTGCATGTTTTCCACACATCGAAAAGGGGACGTGAGGCAATGGCTGATTGAAAGGATTTGTGTGTCTTATTAGGCTGGAATTTGGAGTAAGATAATCTGTCTGAAAAGGGATCTAGCCATTGGTTAAGGTCACCAGCTATGATAATGTTAGGGCAGTCAATGCAGGAGATGAGGATTTTGATGTCAGACCAAAATTTAGGATCTGGTCGAACAGGACCATAAATATTCAGAAGCACCATAGTTTTGTTTTGTATGATCACCTTGGCCATAACCCAGCGACCTCCATCATCCGCTTGAGAAGAGAGAATTTGAACATTCAAACCTTTACGAAATAGTATAGTAACACCACCTTTTTTATCAACAGCAGGAGAAAATACAACTTGACCCACCCATGCCCTCTTAAGTTTCAACGATTCAACATCTGTACAATGAGTCTCTTGGAGAAAAGCAACCTGAGCATTTAACTTGGATAAATGGGACAATACCTTTTGACGTTTAACAGGGTTGCCAAGACCACAAACATTCCACGTTACAAAATTACACATGATGGAAGGCAAGCGAGAAGGGTAAAATCTGGGTCCAATACACTGCGGGTGAACAACTACAAGGAAAGACAGCGGAGACAAACATGTTAGACATGAGAATCAAGTACAAAATATGAACAAAAACAAGGAAAATCGGGAAAATAGAGAGAAACAATAGCTGAATGAGCAACTCAAGCATAAGGAAAAGAGAAGGGGAGCAATGAAAAATACGGGAGGAAACAATAAGCAAGGAAGAGAGGTACACAAGAAAGAGAACAAAACATAAATGAACAGGGGGAAAACATGCATAGCCTGTGAAAAGAAGAAGAAGAGAAGAAAGATAGAGAAGGAGAAAGATAGCAAACAGATCATGGCAAAGAAGCCAGATCTGAGAGAAAAGAGAATACCAAGACATTCGGAGCATTGAGACGCCGGCGAAGGCGCCAACCCCACAGAGCGAGGGAAACGCGGGAATATAGATAGGAGATAAACATAAATAAGTGAAGTCGTAGTAAAGAATTACAAGGAAGAGACCAGGACAAGGCCACAACAGTCGTCAAGACATAAGATAAGTGAATGCAGGAAATAGAAAAGAATTATTTTCAGTCATTAGTGTCCATAGTGGAAGCAGAAGCAGAGACAGTTTGGAGATACGCCCGAAGCTTCAAAGGATCATCAAATGTACGGGAACGACCGTTGTGAGTTATTTTGCAGAGACAAGAATGCAGGATTCCATATTGAATGTTCAAGTCCCTCATATGTGGTCCTAGATTGAGGAACTCCTTGCGACGTGCATTTGTGGCGTTTGATAAGTCCTGGGCAATAAAGATGGTATGGCCCGACCAAATGAGGCGACGTTTTACTCTTGCAGCTTTGAGAACAGTCATCAATTCGGTGAACTCAAGAAAGAGCAGGATAATACCTCTAGGTTTGGTCGGGTTGGACGTGAGACGGCCCAGACGGTGAGCACGCTGTATGTTTAGAGGAGTAGATTCTGGTTGGAGTTCCAAAAGTTCATAGAGGAATTTGCGGATGAAGGACACCATGTCAGCCCCCTCAAGGGACTCCGGAACACCATAAATACGGAGGTTATTCCTCCTGTTACGATTTTCAAGGTCCTCTGTGTGTAGTTTCAACTGCTGAATCTCCTTTTCAAGAAGAGGAATTTTAGTAGATACATCCTGGACGTCACTGATGCGTTGTTCTAGTTCCAGAACCTTGCCCTCCATGACAACCCATCTATCTTCTATCTGCTTGAGCTTCTCGTTAGTTGCAGACATAAAAGGTTGTAAGCCACGAACCTCTTCTAGGATGGAATCCAGCACAGGGTTCGGAGAGGTGCGAATTGGAGATGGAGGGTCATTCTTAGGGCGTTTTTGTTTGGTACCAGTGACAGAAGATCTCGCATGACCCGCGTCCTGAGACATTATGCCAACAGAGGGACACACTAGAAGGACCGCAGGGATGGAAGCCACACCACAAGAACTAAAAAGCTGAGACCCTATATGTGGAGCTAGGAGAGGCACTGGAAGGAAGAGAACATGTATGAGGTAAAGAGGAGCAATGGAGAAGCAAAACCTCAAACCCACAGAGCATGCGTCGAAATTGAGTGAAAATTAGTTCAATACGCAGGCAAAAAACCATCCAGTAATAGGGCAGTAGAAAAACAGCAAAGCGTCCATTATATATAAGACCCAGGGGGGTCAATTGATATTCCACAGAGGATTATAAGCATGTGAGAGGAAGATATTGAGCATTGCGCAGGAAACACCACAAAATGGCCGCCGCTATGCAGTAACAATGTAGTCACAAGCTATGAAGAGAGTTGTGGCGCAAAAAGTCATAAAGGTGGAGCAGAGTAGTATGCTGTGTTTCTCCTCGAACATACCTTGTAGCAATGTGCCCACATGCTGAAGCAGGAGGATTACGGGCTGTTGAGGAGGCAGAGACGAGAGAAAAAACGGGACGCGAGCTCAGCGGCACAAAATGGCGGCCGCTCGCGTCCCACAACAGCTGGAAAAGAAAGATCGGCAAAACCTGACAAAAGCAGCAATTAGAACAGCCGCCGCATCTCGCAACACACGGGGACCATGTTCTGCCGTGCGGGGATGCGTGTAGCAGGTCTCCGAGCTCGGCGAAAGTATCGGGAAAACCTTGGAAAGTCCCGCGTCGCCTCGGAGCTCACGCAGGCAGCGCCATCACTCGCAGGCGCGTAAGCCACGCCCCCTATCATTATGCTATGATTTGCTAATATCAGCATACTTATATATATATTAACTATGTGGCTTTTACTTATTTATGGAATTATTGCTGGGGAAACTAGACATGCTTTTTTTAAAACTACATTGTACATCGTAATTTGGGCCTGCAACTTAAGTGTAGTTCTCTTGAATTTTGTCCCTTGCCTTCCCCATTTCTCTTTCACTCACATACGGTCTTTTCATGACCACACACTTGGGGTAATCTTGGGTTATTTATCGTTCCACAGTAAACTGTGATGAATGTTTTATTTATCTTCCCTTTTCACCCTCACTATTAGCCTTGAGAAAGCCCCAGGCATGCCTGCCAAGAAGGGAGCGAAACATGTGTTGACTGTTTTTCAGAATTTGTACTTCTTACTATAAGAATCCCATTGATTTGAAAAAATAAAAGAGAAAAAAGGAATAAATACATAAATATATAAATAAAGAAACTTGATGGGCTAATTTAGGACTGCAGATTCCTTCAATAAGTTGGCACACAAACAACGAACTATACACCAATTCAACTCTGTTATGTTCCTTCCTTGGCAACACCATTTTGCTTGGTGTGCTAGACGTTGGTGTATGCCTACGTGTATTATAAAAAAACATTTTAAAACACATGACATTCAGGAATTTCTTTTGAGTAATATTATTTAATAGCTCAAAGAGCCAACTTTAATGTTACAATGTTACTCCCCCACTCTTTAAAACTAATTTAACAATGTATTGGTACAGAACAATAAAGGGCACATTCCGTACCTCTGCCTCAGTAGGTCGAGGCCCCTCAGCAAGCTGGCCATATAGGTTCCTAGTGGCTCTGGCTTGCACGTGACATGCTCATGGTTACTAGATTAAATATAGCTTGCTTCCCAAACTTAAGTGTTTAACGAGGGCCTCTGCATAAGCAAAAAGGAGCAGCAATGAAGTGGCAGCCGCGACATGATTAGAAATTAACTTAAACTACAGCTTAGCTTCCGATTTAATTAATCAGAGAGCTGTAGTGTGATTATGAGTACATGATGAAAAAAACTTAAATGCTGTAATTTCTTCTCCACTCTGTAATTCTTGGTTGTATTTATAGCCTAAGCAAATGCACTTTTCTTCTCTTGTAATTGCCTTGCAGTGTTGAGTTACCTACCCAAACACGGCGCTTCTGCTCAACATGTCACATTACTGAGCTTGTAGAAACAGTGCTTAGTGCAAACGTCGCCCACTGAACTGACAACGCTAATTGAATAATGGGGCTGCGCATTAATTGTCTTTGCGCGCTGCATACACAGTCTTCACACTTCCCAGGGGACCTATTTCTTTTCTTGTTAATATTACTGTGTGCTTTTCTGCCTACCGGGTATGTTTTTAAAGGAAGTACATTTTTAGGTCTGGTTTAACATTACAGCTGTTGCTGACCTAATGTCATGAACCTAAATAAGAGCTTTCAGCAGTACTACAGGGAGGGAGTGTAGCTCCGCCCACATGTTGGTAGCCAGTAGTACATGTTTTGACAGGGCAGAATTTGTGTGCTACCACAGAAAGGGCCAGATGTATCAAAGAAGCATTTTGCGATTCTCAAATAGCGATTTTTAGGGAATCGCTATTTGGTAATCGCAAAATGCTATGTAGGTAGGAATCGCCAAAGATTTTGCGATCCCTTAATATTACCTAATAGTGATTCAGTAAATAGCGAATTGCTAATAGGTAATATTACTCCATTCATTCCTATGGGCCGAAAGGCCCATATGTGTGAATGGTTTTGTATTAGCTAATTTGCGATGACCTAATTGGTATTCGCAAATGCTAAGGCAAAGCCAAGGATGCCTGGGGGCCTACGACCCGCCTGAAGCACCCCCCCTAGGAGTATGTGTGGGCTACATGGCACTTTGAAAAATGTAGTGTTGTGCATTTTTCGAAGTTTGCACACGGTTGCCATCAACTTGAAGTTGATGGTAATAACGTTTCCTAAATGCACAGTTCGCATTTAGGAAAGGTTTCTAACATGTGCATTAAGCATTTAGGTAATCTCTAAGATTGTGATTACCTAAATTGCGAATACAAACCCTTTCATACATGAGGAAAAGCAATTTTGCATTCAGCCAAAGCCAAATTTTGCGAGTCTCACCATTTGCGAATGCAAAATAGTTTCATACATCTGGCCCAAAAAGAGCTTCCCCTCCTTGCAGCAGTGATTATTTTTGTTTGTTTATTTAGCTGTCTGAACCAGCATCTGTGTGGATTCAAATCCTTGAACTTTCAGGGGTACCACATGGCATTTCATGCTGTTAAAGGGCCTTAACTGGATAATTACCAGTGTTTGTTTTTTCTCTGGAAGTAGCACAAATGAGTGAGGGGTAGTCATGAGAAATGTAGTGAAGTTCCACCACTCTCCCTTTCCAACATTAACTTAGAGACTTCAGAGTGCAGTTTTGTGTTTGAGAACAGTAAGGGATGCCCAGTGCTTATCTGATCTACATGGAGGTTTAGGTATAGCTTGACATACCAGTTGTCTTTTGATCATATGTGAACAACAAAATGGAGCTTTCAGAGTATAGGGAGAGCAGGCTTAGGCCCCACCCGCTGTTTGGTTCCCCTAAACACAGGATTAGAAGGGGTCAAATTTGTGTGCTTCCACTAAAAAGATTGCTTATGCTTGATACAGCAGGACTCAGTTGGTTATGGTGGCAAGTCAACGATCATGGGATCATGGCCTGATCTGTTTATTATGAAATGTTTTGATAAAGGCACTAGGCCTTATTTAATGTAAAAAGCATTTGTTCGGGTCAATAGGCATTGAAGTGCTGATTGTTATTACTCTGTCGAGCTTAACAGCAGAGTCTTCGGATTGCACTGCAATGTCGTCGAACCTTGCAGTCAGGACCTGCATCATTTTTGAATCAGCACTGCGTTAGCATTGAAGGGTACTGCTTTAGTTCCAATCGGTGCAAAGGGGCCACTGCGTCTATTTTTGAAGAAAAAAGCTGCAGAACCCACTTCTGAGGCCCAGGACTGGAGGGGGCACTTCAGGTAAGAGCAGGACACAGATGGCTGAGTCCAGGAGCACCAGCAGAGTTTCAAGAAGTCTTTTAAGACCTTGAGACCTCATAGAACAGGAGGCAAGCCAGTACGCCCTTGGAAAACCTGGGCTCAAGGATGTAGAGAGCAGGTCTGGTACCTCTCACTCCTAGGCAAGAAGTAGCAGGCAGAAGGCCAACACAGTAGAGCAGGTAGCATAGTGGCAGTCCCTCCTATTGCACACCAGCCCTTTTCCAGTCAGAATGTCCTTGGTTCCAGCAGAGTTCAGATTTGGGGGTGTTACGAGTTCAATACTTCTACCCACATGTGCCTTTGAAGTGGGGGAGACTTCAAAGAGGCGGCCTTTGAAGATCACAAGGTCCCTGCCTTTCCTGTCCTGGCTTCAGACTCACTGAAGGGGGTTTGCAGCTCTTTGTGGGGGGACAGGCACAGCCCTATTCAGGTACAAGTGTCAGCTCCTCCTTTCCAGTCTCCCTCAGCCTGGTGATGGGCCATCAGGATGCAAATTTCACACCCTTTCACCTTTTGTGTGATTGCCTAAAGGGAATGCACAAAACCCAGCTGTCACCCAATCCACAGGTGTATTCAGACAAGCAGAGGCACAGACTGGTTAAAGTAAGAAAATCCCAACTTTCCAAAAGTGGCATTTTCAGACTTACAATTTAAAGTCCAACTTCACCATAAGTTGTGATTTTAAATTGTGAGTCCAGAGACACCAACCTCCAAATCACGTTTTTTTTCTCAATTGGAAATGGCAATCCCAATGTTAACTTATGGGAGAAATAAGCCAGGCTGTAGTGAAACATGAACTTAGCAGTTTTTCACTAAAAGGACATGTAAAACTCAAAAGTACATGGCCTACCTTTTAAAATCACTGCACCCTGTCCATAGGGCTGCTTAGGTTCTGCCGTAGGGGCAACTTATATGTAATAAAAGCGAAGGTTTGGTCCTGGCAAGTAGGTTAACGTGCCAGCTCAAAATGGCAGTGTAAAACTGCACACAAAGGTTCTGCAGTGCAGCCCTGGACCATGTTTAAATGGGTCCTGAGTGGGTGGCACAATCATAGCTGCAGGCTAACTAGTCGAACGCAAAAGGGCAACCTAATATTCCCTTGTGGGCTTGAGTATTGGAAATCAGGTAGGTAATAATGCAAACAAGGGTTTTATTTAAAAAACAATATAACACATTAATTAGTTACTTGGGATGTATAAGCATCGTAACTTAATTGAAAATTATACACTCACTTCATTAAAGAAACACATTTCAGAATGCAGGTGTATGTCTTTATAACACATTTATATTAAGATTCAAAGTCACAAGTATAGGGGTTCAAAGAATAAGGGCCAGATGTATCAAGGCTTTTGCGACTCGCAAACGGCCTTTTAGCATTTTTTCATATGTAATAAAAAATCGCAATGTAAGGAATCGCAATAATTTGTGATTCCTTATTTTGCCATAGCATTTAAGGAATCGCAAATTTTGCAATTCCTTAAATGATATGTATGTAACTTTTTGAAATTGCGATTTTGTGTTAAGAAATCGCAAATTACCACCAACTTGTAGTTGGTGGTAATTTGCGATTTCTTTTAAAAATGCCCTATTTGGCATTTGTAAGGGTGGCATGTGAGGCACCACAGGGCATGTATGTGCACCACATACACACACATGTAAATTTCAGGGGTGCAGCAGGGTGTCTTTGAGACACCCCTGCACCCTTGAAATAATTCTCAAATTGTGATTAGCAAATTGCGAATTCGCAATTTGAGAATTATTGCACTATCATTCCTATGGGCCTCCTGGCCCATAGGAATTCATTGGAAATTATTCCTTATTTGCGAATTCGCAAGTAAAGAATATTAAGGAATCGCTAAAAAATAGCGATTTTGTACATACATTCCATTTTGCGAATTCTAAATAGTGATTCGCAAAAAATCGCTATTTAGAATTCGCAAATCGGAATATTGATACATCTGCCCCTTAATCTCCACACACATTGACAAAGAATTAGTTTATAATTTGTCAATGCATGTTAAAGCCCGCTTTCAAAATGTACAAACACAGTCTGTCTCCAACAAAAGGACTAGACTCAGGCAATACATTTAACAATGACTAAGAAGAAAGTTGGGTTAGGCATCAACGTTTTGGTCTTAGTTGTTTTGCATCTGTGAGACCATCTTCAAGACTGTGCAATTGTATGGAGAATAAAGACCCCATGGAAGGTCGGTTTACCTGTGATTCTGGTTTAAGAATTGCTGCTTGTCAAGAGATTGGGCAATTTAAAAATACCATGGGATTTGTATATGGTAGTCCTACTGCTACTTATGGGGTACGGTTATCAGCCTGAAAGTCTTCATCAATATGTATCCCAGTGAGGAAACACTGTGTATCAAATGGCCCAAGTGATTTTTGTAGAGACTCAACCGTCTCAGTTGGCAGTAACCAAAACGTTTGTGGCCCACTAGTAGCCTTCAATTTACAGGCCCTGGACACATATAGTGCATTCTACTAGGGACTTCTAAGTAAATTAAATATGCCAAATGTTGATAAGCCAATGTTACTATGTTTTGAGTACAGTGCATATGCAGTTTAAAACACTGGTCAACAAAGGTAAAGTGCCCTTAATCCTAAAGGCAGCAAAAATGAAGTCAGCAAAACAGGAGATCTGAAGGCAAAAAGTCGGGGAAAACCACACCAAGGATGACAGGTCTAACATGAGCTGTTGGACTTGGCCATTTTTGCAGGGTCACCCCTAAACTTTTTGCCTTTCTCCTAGCCTTTTATTCTGACATGGTGTTGGTGGTTTTAGGACTCTGGGCACTTTAGCACTGCTGTCCAGTGTAAAGTGCGTGTGCTCTCTATGTTAAATATGGTAAGATTGGTCTACATCTGTTTGGCCTATTTAATTTACCTGTCAGTCCCTTGTAAAGTGGTATCACATATACCCAGGGCTGGTAGATTAAATGCTGCTGGTGGGCTTGCAGCGCTGATTGCGCCATCCACCAAAGAAGTCTTTCAAACCTATCCCAGGTCTCTGCCATTGCAGGGCCTGTGCACGCAGTGTTACTACCACTGTGACGTGGCACCTAAAGTGTGTGCCATGTCTGTGGCACCCCTTTTACTACATGTCAGTCGCTCGTAAGGTAGGCTCTAGTTAGCCCTATGGGTAGGGTGCATTGTAGGTAAAAGATAGGACATGTACCTTAAGTGTGTAACATGTCCTGGTATTGACAAACAGCCATTTTGGTTTCTCACTACTGTGGGGCTGCCCTCCCATGGGAATGCATTGGGGATTCCCTGATAAGTGGTTCAGTGGTAATTCTGATATGAGAGGAGCTGCGTGGTCATGTTTGGTATGTTTGAAATAGTAATAATAAATGCAATGCAATGGTGTGCGCAGATTTATTATAACTATTTAAGAAATGCCACTTTAAGAAGTTGGCATTTCTGTGTGCTATGTGTCTGCCTGCCTGATGTGAATTGCATGTCTGGATTTTGAGTGAGAGGGGCTGGTGAGGTGTGTGTGGCTCCAGGAGGGGCAGGGTGAGTCAGCACTAGGCTGAATGGGACATCTGCATTTGGAGTAGTGGGAGGAGAAGTCCCTGGTCCCTGAATAGGAGTGTGCCTGCCTTAGTGAATACTGGCTTTGCCCCCCCCTGTGGTCACCAAGCCCCCCACCTCACAGTAAGGAAGAGGAGACTGGTAAACAGATTGCTCCAGAACCAGTTGGGACCGGTTTCCCCAAGCCCTGTGCTGTGTAGACAAAGGGGAAAAGTGGTTTAAAGACAGGGGCTGTGACCCCATGAAAAAAAAGTTGTTCTTGTGCTTACTTCACCCTACTCACCAGAAGGGCCATGTGCTCGATCTTATCTTTGCTGATGAAAGCATTGTAGTCGTAAAGGAAATACTTCCACAGTGTTGGACAGATCACTTTTTGGTCCACTTCGCCTTGAAAGTTGACAAGCATCAACACTATGATGCCTATACGTCAGCCACCCGTACTAGTAGAGAATGGTCAAAAATATCAAAACTAAAGGATCTTCCTCGGCTTGTTGACAACAGTTATGTCATGCATGATTCGGTGGAAGCAAACTACCTGAATCTATGCCATCAAATTACCAACTCGCTGGACCAGCTAGCACCTTTGAGGAAAGCTAGAAGTCGCAAAAAATCTTCTGCTCCCTGGTACAACGAAGAGTTGAGGTTAATGAAGACTAGTTGTAAACAAGCGGAAAGGAAATGGAGGACCAACTACTCTGAGACAGATAAAGTAGCATTAAAAAATCTGCTTCACATTTACAAAGAGTCGATAGGCATAGCCAAGGCTAAATACCTTGAGGAGACCATTTTACATTTGGCGAACAAATCTCAAACGCTTTTTAGATTAGTCAGAGGCCTGTCTAACCCAGTCTGTGTGAAGCCCAAATCTCAGGCTTCACAAGAACTATGTGAGGACTTGGCATCATTCTTCGAGGAAGCAATCAGTAAAATCTCAACCGGTCTTAAACCCTCTGGAGATGATGATACATACCAGCCTACTGGCAATGATATTGTAATAAATGGTGGCATTACTGAAAGGGAACATGTGACAGTTCTGGATCATTTTCAGGCTCCTTCACTAGAGGAATTTTATGCAATCGCTGCTGGTATTTCCTCAGGCTTCCCTACGGATACACTTCCTCACAAGTTTTGGAAACTTTTTGGCTGTGAGCTTTTCCCTTGTTTATATCAGATCTACTGCAAATCTTTAAGCACTGCTGTAGTTCCGGACTGTTGGAAAAAGGCAGTTGTCTCTCCACTGCTAAAAAAGGCTTCTTTGGACCCCCAGTGTCCTGCTAACTACAGACCTATTTCCTTGCTGCCCTACCCAATTAAGATTCTGGAAAGGGAGCGACTAAATCGCTTTCAAAATATTTGAGGATAACGAGCTGTTGGACGAAGCCCAGTTTGGGTTTCGCCCTGCTCATGGAACTGAGACGGCCTTGGTAGCAGTCTTGGATGACCTGAGAATGCGGGCCAACAGTGGTCAAGCATCCTTTTTAGTGCTGCTTGACATGTCGTCCATGTTTGACACGGTCAATCATCAGATTCTGATTCAGAGGTTGGAAGAACTAGGTGTTGTTGGCAGGGCCAGGGACTGGCTCCACTCTTATCTTTCCAACAGACAGCAGGCAGTGGCGCTATCACCGTTTATTTCCCAGTATGGAGAGGTTAAACAGGGAGTCCCCCAAGGCTTGGTCATCGGCCCAATCTTGTTTAATCTTTATCTTCGCCCCATCATTGTTCTAATAAAATCATTTGGCATCAATGTTATTAACTACGCTGACGACATTCAGCTTGTCTTTGCGGCCGAGGGCAATGATGCAGTCTCCCTGGAAAAATTCCATAATTGTATGCACAGGACAGCAAAAAGGCTGAGAGAGAACTCCCTTCAATTTAATGTGGAAAAAACTGAAGTCGTGTGCTGCACTTCAGGTAAAGTTCAGCGCCCCCTTCCAGCAGATTTTTGGCCAGACCGGACCAACAACTCTCTAGTACCCGCTAATACAGTGCGCAATCTGGGAGTGCTGCTGGATAGCAATCTACAATTGGATTCTCAGGTGAATTAAACAGTAAACACCTGTCTATCTCTGCTCCGAGCTCTCCGGAAGATTCTGACGTTTCTACCCACTTCTGTCAGACCTCAAGTGGTACAGAGTATTGTTCTGAGCAGAATAGACTATTGTAATGCACTCCTTTTAGGTGCTCCAGCCTCTCTGATAAAGAAGCTACAAAGAGTTCAGAACATGGCGGCCAAATTGGCACTGAATCGGCCACCAGGTGCCTTGGCTTCCTTGGCCTTAAAAGACCTTCACTGGCTGCCTGTTTTGCAAAGAATCCATTTTAAGGCGCTATGGATTGTCCATAGAGCAGTACATAAAGTCGGGCCAAAAGTACTACAAAGAAAATTTGGTTGGTGCTCTCCTGCCAGATCCCTGCGATCTTCCTTAGCCAACCTGGTTTACATTCCTCATGTTAAAAAAGCTCGAATGGGTGGAAGATCTTTTAGCTTCACGGCATCCAGACTTTGGAATGCATTACCTACGGAGGTCAGATAACTTGACAACTTCTTGTATTTTAAGAAGGATCTGAAAACTAGATTGTTTCCTAGAGGTTAGATCTTTTCTTATTTCCGTTCTGTTCTCGCCAGCTGGTAATCTAAGTGCCAGGATACCCTTGGGGTCACAGCCGCACTATACAAGTGCACGTTACATTACACTACATTACCTGGGCTGAGGGAGACACTCTGTCAGGAGGAACCGCCGTGGGGTCCCTCCGTGCGGGCCTGCCTGGCTGCACCCTGCTGGGGTGTCCCCAGCCCCAAGGACTTTTTGTTCTTAGACCAGCTTGTCCCAGGAACTTGGAGAGGGCATAGCGCCTTGTGAGCGCTGTATTTTCATTGCCCAGGAGGAGACTGCTTCTATTTTTGATCGGCAGCACTGGGCTGCGACGTGGGATTCCCCAGCATTTATGAGTGCTTTTGCAGCAGAGCGAGAGTCCACCCCGCACTGTCGCAGCTAAAAGAGCATGGAAGGCTACCACGCATTGCAGTGTGCTGTTGGGTGGTTATGTTGCAGTAAATGTCGGGAGCCCACTCCGCATTCGTGCAGCTTTGTCAAGTGGGTGCCCACCCTGCTGTGTGTGCTTCGCTTTTGACTTACTGGATGCCTTGAAGACCGAGCGGGAGCCCACCCCGCATTGGTGCCTTTGGGGCAGGTGCCCATCCTGCATCAGGTGCCTCGCGGGAGCCCACCCGGCACTTTAAAATTCTTCTACGAGCTGCCGCTCTGGGAGTGACTAGGAAGTCAGGCAGCTGTGCCTGGTTGTGGGTAAGGGTTAAGCGGCCGGCCAATGACAGCATGGCCGAGGAGGAAGCCGATGCCCGACAAAGCAGGCTCCCGTGAACTGGGGAGAGCCCTGCTGTGAGGGACCAGAAGAGCTAGTGCAGCCCCCATGTGCCAGTGAAGGCCCGAGCTGTGTCAAAGACTAGCGTGGCAGAGGAAGAGGCGGAGTGAACGTACCACAGACTGAGCTCCGTGTCCCTTACCACCATGCCATGCCAGGAAGAGACCAAGAGCCGCCACAGATAGCCCCGGTGAGTGGGGCTCAAAGGGGGCTGAGTCTGGCCAGTCTTTCGGGTGTCCGTTGCACCAGAGGGAGACTCCGGTGAGTGTGCTTCTTTATATTTTATGGTCCCTGAGGCACTACGAGTGCTAGTCTGTTTTCTTTACAGCTGCACCACATTCAAGGACCTCTGCATCTTGGGGGCATTTCTAGGCACTTGGCTGATAGTGCCAGTCAAGGCATAGTGCCTGAGTGGTCCCACCGTTGCGGACCGCTCCAACGTTGAGGGCATTAGTTTTGCGAAGTTCCGAAGTTGGGCTTCACAAGGGCACAGTGGTGCCGGTCGGGGCACATTGTCGGTGCCCATTAGGCTACATTTATTGGGAGGGCCCCAGAGCAGGGCCCCTGAGCCCAGCGCCGTTTTTCCAGTGCCCACATTGTTGCCTGCACAGCTGCACCGCAATTAGCAGCCAGCTGCTATGTTTAGGCCAGTGCATGGTGCACTTTTCATAATTGCTGCATTGGCTGCTGAGCCCTGACTTTGCTGGATGTGGGGCATTTGAGCCCTCTGAGAAGGCCAGTTGGCCTGGGGGTCAGTTTCTAAGGTGATGACTAATGCAAATGTCTGTTTGGGCCTAATGAGATGGTATAATGCGTTTATGTTTATGGTGATTTATGCCTAATGTGAGTTATTTAGTCAAAGAAAGGAACTTTGGTTGGACAATTTTTAGTATTGTAGGGGTCCAGTGTGCATGTCCAGGACAATAGTTAAGCAAAATTAGGCACAAAGTTCCCCGGAAAGGCTGAGATGGATGAGTGTGAAAGTGTATAGGGAAACCAAGAGGGGAAAGGAAGGTGGGGGAAACCCCTCTTGGGAACTAGAACCCTCACACACCCAGCAAGCTAGGTGTCATGCTTCATCATATGGGTCCTGCTCCTCGTCGGACTGGCGCTGCAATGTCCGACGGGCACCCGCGAAGTGGCTCTTTAGCGGAGATCTTTTGTTCCTGCCATATGGTGCATGCGTGTGAGAGGGCAAAAAGGTGTAGTCATGAGAAGGTGGTGATGATAAAAAAAGGTTGGTCAGTCCACAAGGAGTTTTATTAGCGTGGCTGACCCCCTTATTTAAAATGGTGGGAGGGGAGATAGAACGCTTTGGTAGTTTCAGGCAGGACTATCTACAACCCTCTGGTGTGGTCGACATGTTTCATGCTAAACTAGCAATTCTTCAGGACCATGGTGACTAGTACTACACAGTGAAATATAGAGTTTATATACAACCTTAACTTGGTTGGTCTGTGGAGCAGGCCAATTGGTCCTGCTTCGAATAAAGCGACCTAAAGAATGGGAGAACATACAAGGATCACTATTAGTGTAATTCTCTTCTGAAAATTAGGTGCATTTCCCTATAAAAAAGGTGCGTACCCATAAGAATAAGGCATACACATTATCTATAGGACTCAGCCAAGTTAAAAACAATTAGAGAGCAGTGGAAGATTGGATAAAAACGCTTACCCTGGGATGATCCCTAAGGTGCCCCGCAGTCTGCTCCTGTGGGACCTGCACAGGGGAGTCAGGGACCTGAAAGAGTGTTATAGAATGAGGGAGGAGACGGTTAATTTCCTTCTAAGGCAAGCGGTTGTCAAAGGAAAAGGGAGAGTATAATCATACCCAGGCTAGACATGTTAACTCTGCAGTCAATACCCCGTGGCCTTCCTTTAGGGTAAAACCCGTGATAGTCATATGGCCTAAAATGTGGGCTAGTAGATGCCACCCTACAAATGGTGAATGGCATACAGCAGGTGAAAAACGCGCGGAGCGCTCACCCCCACACGCACACCCTCGAGTCCACAGCGTCCAGGGATTAGGCAGCCGAGGTCCTGCGAGGGGCGGGGGAGCAGCGCCCACGCAATCCCCCCAGAGTATCATGCAGCGTGAGGTGTGAACATCACCACCGACATCGGTCCACATGCCCATCAGTGGACCCATATTATGAGCCGGCATGCACGTCGGAAACTTACCCCAACGGTGTGCGGTCTCAGCCTGCAACACCTACCCCCGCGTGGACTCCGTGGCGTATCCGGAGCGACTGGTGGCGAGTCCATCCGTGAGGCCGTATATTAGTATCAGACGCTTCCTGGTTCCGCCCGGCATCGGAGTGGGCATGGCCTCGCATGTCGAGTTTGCGCATGCGCTAGGGTGTTTCAGGAAGTCACTAGCTCGGAGTAATGTTTACATCGGTGCAAATTGGCCACTTGTCGCGGCCATGTTGTGTGTAAAAAAAGGGAGTAGTCTGTTCTACAGCACGGAGCCTCGGCTGATGTGAGACGGCTCTTATGGCATGGAGGTCTGCAGTGGGGATTTTGGATCTCGTGGCCAAGGTTGTTTAGAATTGGGAGGGATAGTTGCCTGGCTGGTTGGTTTAAAGTGGAGTAAACACTTACCGTAGGCTAGAGGAGGTAAAATGCGGGGTGTGTGCAGATGGCTATGGCAGATGGTGCAGTCAGGGATTAATGGACACACACATTACAATAAATAAATCTAGCAATCTGATAGTGCCAAGTAGGTCATGGTAGGAACAGTTATCAGTTCAGAGGGCACTGGGTAGGTGCCGGTCAATGTGTTTAGACAGAGTATTAACAGGGGGTCTACTTGTAAATAGATGACCAGGGCACAGCGTCATTAAGACCCAGTGTATCAAGTCTGAGACGATAGACCCACCTTTGTTCAATCCTGAACAAGCCTGTTTTTGTGATACCTGGATGGCATTCTATGACCAGCCAACGTATACTGTCGGCTGTGTGTCCCATTTGTGTATAGTGTTGGTATAGTCTTGTGTTAGTTCTGAGGCATCTTATGTTGCTTTTATGTTCTTGAATACGCAACTTAATCTGCCGCATTGTCATACCAATGTATTGTAGGTCGCAGGGACACGTTAGGAGATAGATGCATTTAGCGCTGTTATAATTGGTATGCCTACGCAACTGCCAGGTGAATGTGTCAGAGAGCTGGATCTCTTTCATAGCACTAGTTTGTGGGCATACTGTACATTGCTGTCGTTCCGTAGAGCCATAAAAACTTTTCTATTTTAGCTTCCTTGTTTCAGCACTTCTGTTGTATTTCGCCCTGTTGTGTTATGTCTGCTCCGTGTCTCTGCGCCGGGATGCTCCTTCGCTGGAGTCGCTGTGCGCATAATAAATTGTTATAACATAACATAACATAACATAACATAACATCCACCGCAAGTTAAGGTTGTATATAAACTCTATATTTCACTGTGTAGTACTAGTCACCATGGTCCTGAAGAATTGCTAGTTTAGCATGAAACATGTCGACCACACCAGAGGGTTGTAGATAGTCCTGCCTGAAACTACCAAAGCGTTCTATCTCCCCTCCCACCATTTTAATCAAGGGGGTCAGCCATGCTAATAAAACTCCTTGTGGACTGACCAACCTTTTTTATCATCACCACCTTCTCACCTTTTTGCCCTCTCACACGCATGCACCATATGGCAGGAACAAAAGATCTCCGCTAAAGAGCCCCTTTGCGGGTGCCCGTCGGACATTGCAGCGCCAGTCCGACGAGGAGCAGGACCCATATGATGAAGCATGACACCTAGCTTGCTGGGTGTGTGAGGGTTCTAGTTCCCAAGAGGGGTTTCCCCCACCTTCCCTTCCCCTCTTGGTTTCCCTATACACTTTCACACTCATCCATCTCAGCCTTTCCGGGGAATTTTGTGCCTAATTTTGCTTAACTAATGTGAGTTATTGCCTAATATCATGCTATGATATTTTAGGATGGTGTCTAATGCTAATATAATAATGCTGAGGTCATTATTGTACCAGTAGTTACTGGTTGTGTCCTACATTTATTTAACTGTCCTGATTGTTCTGACCGTGGCCCGATTGGCCTGGTCCGGTATATAG
The DNA here is from genome assembly GCF_964263255.1 of Lissotriton vulgaris. NCBI lineage: Eukaryota > Metazoa > Chordata > Amphibia > Caudata > Salamandridae > Lissotriton > Lissotriton vulgaris. The sequence continues at coordinate 158,602,700 of NC_141690.1, forward strand.
TCCCCTGTGAATATTGCCAGTGCTAGTTGGCACAGAGTACATGTGTGATTATGTTTCTAATGTGTTTATGATAATACAAAGGCTATTTGTTATATAACCTTGTGTGGAGGTTCTTTTGTGGTGTGCCTAGTTTGTTACTGCTGTGTGTGGGTGTTGCGCAAACACTTTACACATTGCCTCTTGGATAAGCCTGACAGCTCATGCCAAGCTACCAAGGGGGCAAGCAGAAGTTATCATCAGTGTGTAACTCCCTTGCACTGACTACAGTGGTAGTTTCTGCCTGGCTTTGGCGCAAGCCTAGGCCAACCAGAAATCCCATTCCTAACATGAGCACATCTGATTTGTGGCAGCTTCCTCTACTCAATTCTCAGTACTTTCAGTTAATGAGGCTTACATCTCTTCAGTGAGTGATGTATACAGTTAGAGATCTCTGTGAGTGCCACAAACTTTGAACATGCCTAGGCTACCCTTGTTGAACAACAAAGGAAACTATGACTGGCGTCTGTCACTCATAATGGCAGAGAAGTGGTAACTTCTCAGGGTCAGCTCTTAGAGGCTTATCTCAGATGAAGCTTGTGAAGTTGATTTTCCCAACCTGTAAAAAAGCTGCTTGTTTCTACAAATGATTTTGAAAATTGATGTCCGAGACCCGAATTTCCATCATGTAACGTTCGAAAATCACTGAAGATTTGGTTGGAGTAATCCATATTCTGTCACTTATCAAATTCTAATATATCTCAGTTCTTTTAAAAAAGCCATCAAACCTGGTCAATTATATCAAATAACAGGATTATCTAAAGTCGGGAGCAGGGCTAGACTTTACATTTAGCTGATACAATATGTAAGTCTATTGCTGTTCTCCAAGCAATACCAATATCATTTTCTGCTATCAGCACGTGCTTTATCCCTCTTGCAAAAGGAGGAACACCATTTAGTGTAATTTTCCATACCTTGCACCAGCAAACAAAGGTTGGCTAACATGGCCTGAAAAAAAGATAAAACAACAAAAAACCTTAAGTTTAGGATACCACAAGTATCAATGGAATTCTAAACATATTTAATTATCTCTTTTTATTGATTTTTGTTTATTTGAGCTGCCACATAGCCGTTTTCAGAATACAATTAATCATGGAAGAGGCTAAATACACAAGTGGGACGGATCACTGAAATTATATCGACCTCAAAAATATCGAGTTGCCATAATATGGTTGATAAAATATCGATGGACAAAATATCGACTGGCTATCTTTAAACAGGTAAGTACTAAAATATCGACTCTAAAATATCGAGTTACTAAAATATAGACTGTAAAAATATCGAGTTTTTTTGTCTTTAAATTAAGTTAAAACTAATGTAGTAATAAATATATTTATTATAAACTTACTTAAAATTAATAAATTAATGGTATATTAATAAATATTTATTGTAAATTAAAAAAATATATAAAAAAACATATATATTTATATAATTATTTTTATTAAATAAACATATATATTAATTTTACCGTAGCATAGCAAAATAGTTAAAATTTATTGTAACAACTGTAGTGAATTCTACAATAGCTAAAGCGTTGGATAGCGTAGGGGTAAAATTTACTATTCCCACTCCAGTGGGTGCAACAGTAGGGAAAACGTTGGATAGCGTAGGGGTAAAATGTTCTATTCCCACTCCAGTGGGTGCTACAGTAGGGAAAGCGCTGGATAGCGTAGGGGTAAAAATTACTATTCCCACTCCAGTGGGTGCAACAGTAGGGAAAGCGTTGGATAGCGTAGGGGTAAAAATTACTATTCCCACTCCAGTGGGTGCTACAGTAGGGAAAGCGTTGGATAGCGTAGGTGTTAAAATTACTATTCCCACTCCAGTGGGTGCAACAGTAGGGAAAGCGCTGGATAGCATAGGGGTAAAGATTACTATTCCCACTCCAGTGGGTGCTACAGTAGGGAAAGCGTTGGATAGCGTAGGGGTTAAAATTACTATTCCCACTCCAGTGGGTGCAACAGTAGGGAAAGCGTTGGATAGCGTAGGGGTTAAAATTACTATTCCCACTCCAGTGGGTGCAACAGTAGGAAAAGCACTGCATAGCGTAGGGGTAAAGATTACTATTCCCACTCCAGTGGGTGCTACAGTCGGGAAAGCGTTGGATAGCGTAGGGGTTAAAATTACTATTCCCACTCCAGTGGGTGCTACAGTAGGGAAAGCGTTGGATAGCGTAGGGGTTAAAATGACTATTAATTAATTAACAATTAACAATTTTAATTAATTTACATAATTAATTAATTATTATTAAATTACTTCCCACCCTATCCCCCTATAAACTCACAACCCACTACTGAAAATATTTTACTAAATATTAATTATTTATCAATTAAATATTTATAATTAATTACCAATTATATTTTAATTAATTATCAATTAATAATTAATTAACAATTATTATTAATTTACATAATTAATTATTATTAAATTACTTCCCACCCTATCCCCCTATAAACCCACAACCCGCTACAGAAAATAATTTACTAAATATTAATTATTTATCAATTAAATATTTTTAATTAATTACCAATTATATTTTAATTAATTACCAATTATTAATTAATTAACAATTATTATTAGTTTACATAATTAATTAATTATAATAAAATTACTTCCCACCCTATTCCCCTATTAACCCACAACCCGCTACAGAAAATAATTTACTAAAAATGTATTATTAATCAATTATTATTTTTTACCAATTATACTTTAATTATTTACCAATTATTAATTAATTAACAATTATTATTAATTTACATAATTAATTAATTATTATTAAATTACTTCCCACCCTATTCCCCTATAAACCCACAACCCGCTACAGATTTATATTACACAATTATTAAAAAATATTAAAAACTACCTTATTTTCGATTTTTTTTTGTCTATATTCTATCTAGTCGATATTATGTCTAGTCTATATTTTTGATTCGATATTTTGGCTATTATTATCGATATTACTCGATATTTTTGTAGTCTATATTATGTCTGGTCGATATTTTGGCTAGTCTATATTTTTTACTCGATATTTTGTCCAAACGATATTTTGGATTCGATATTATGTCTGTTTACCAAGTGGGACACCAGCATAATGATTACTTCAGTAGCAAATTCTTTACAAAATTAGAACAATGGTTCAAGTTTAGCATTTTAGCATACACAATACCACATAATTGTAATGATTTAAAGAAGGGTTAGTTTGTAAGACTACATATTTTAAATTAAAATGTGAATTCTACTTTGTTATCTATCTTTCTTTAACTCATTGCGTGCTTATGACGGAACCACGCCGTCATGAGCCACGGACGACGTGTGCTCATGACGGTGTGGTTCCGTCATGCGGCTGCCGCTCCGCCCACACGGCATTAATTCCCCGTCTGTGCGAGCGAATGAGTGAGCGGGCGGGGCCGTGACTCAACCACGCCGTCATGAGCATATGCCGCCCGTGACTCATGACGGCGTGTTTCCGTCATGAGCACTGCAGCCCCGCGTTCACCTCCTAGTCCCCCCGCACCGCTGCGAAATTCGCACCGCGGAGAAGGGGTTAAACTTGAACCATGTTCATTTTAGTAGTAATTATTGTAAATCTTAGGGAAGTATTTTATAATATGCTATTCCTGTCCTACCCAACACTTGACTTCCATTTGAAATGGACCAAACAATTCAAAGTGTCATTATTGCTAGTATTACAGGATGGTATCTAAACAATCCAGTGCAAACTCTTGATTTAAGCTCTATATTTCCAAGACCCTTTCAAAAATATTGAAGGTTGTGAATAATAAAAACTATTTCTAACATGACTCGAGTAGTTTTCTGTCTCAGAATAATATATGTCTTGATTTTATGCTGGCTTTATATGGCTACTGACCTTTTGAATAGTTTCTAAAGTTGGCCAACCTGATCATAACATTCTGTTCTGGTAAGATATATTTCCTCTATGCCTTTCAAAATTGTGTCAGTTTCTATTTTAACCCCTTCCATGCGGCCGCGATTCCCCTGGAGTGCTTTAAACAACACGAACAGGGGCGGGCCGTGACGAACCCCAGCCGTCATCAGCACACGAGCACCGTAGTGCATGACGGCTGGGGTTCGTCATCAGCATGGAAGGGGATAAGACTCTAGCACTATTGAATATTGGATACAGACTATGTATGTGCTTGCAATAACCTAAAATATTGGTTATTCTAGTGCATAAAACTTGACCCCATTTCCCCCAACTCGTAGAACAGTGATGCTTCCATAAAGGACAATGTATTCATGAACTGGGTTCTTTTGGAGAGGCAGCTACAAAAATGAAGGAAGTCGGTTAACCCTTTGGAGTTCAATATTATGCGGACCCATAGAAAAAGACTCCTAACTGATTGCGACAATCTGAATTGACATACTAATGTATAACCGAGATGAGCACACTTTTACAGTATATAATATAAATCATTGAAGCACCTCGGTGCAAATTAGGAGAACTTGACCCCTTTATGTTCAGAAGGAAAAAAAGGACAACTGAAGTGAGGACGCATATTAGACAAGGTTCATAAGAGTTACAGTTACTTAGCACAGTCCTGTGCTGCTTCCCTAGACTTCTCAAGCTGTAATTCATAATCTAAGAAAAAGAGTTTCCAAAGCACTTTTCAAAAATATCTACATTTCATTGCATTTTTGGCATCCTTAGCAGTGTTACCACGAGCATGAATAGTCGGTAGTGTGCATAGCAAGCATTTCCTCACTCACTCATCATTATTTCAAGCAACCATTAATTTATTAGGAGAATAGATATTGTGAACCAGGTTTCAACTCTCAGGTTCTCTTTCATCATTTTCACATGCATACAATTTAGACTGTCATGATCAATGCTTCTTTTTATCATTTCAGATTCTTAATGTATTTCTTTGTTTAAAAACTTCCTGCATTTGAAGAACAATGGTAAAGGATGCACATGAAACTCGGGCCTGCTGCAAAAATGAGCATTGGCAAAGCCATAGGTTGGAATGTTAAATGGAAGGGCCTTTTCAATCATTGATGGGTTGAGACACTCAACAAGCTATGCATGCACTTGCATTTATGCGACCATTCATTCCCCCGCTGACTCATTTTTGCATTCATCCATGTACACTCTCACTACAAAACACACACTAAATCAATGCAGGGTGTGCCTATGCTTGCAAAAACAAATTAAATTAAGTATAGCAGTGAGTAGCAGTTTTGAAATGGTATTACACATAGCAAATGGTTGCCTTGAGGTTCCATCATGACCGTCACATTTACAACCAACATGTAGGACATCTTAGAATGGTGAGACAATGATACACTATGAACCATACGATTCCATGATGGTTGATTCATTTAGATGCTGTAGTTGCATAGGATGCCGTGAACTGCAGATGAGATAGCGGCAAGATATCTGCCCATTTCCCATTAGCCAGGGAGCTTTAGTATCCTCTAAATACAGGTCAGAAGCAGAAGAGGGCTAACCCCAACCCCTTCTAAGTATGTATATATTGATATGTAGGTATGTATTTTTTTTAAATATATCCTGGCAGACAACTAAGCCAGCCAGGCTTTCATAAGAGATTCCAGCAAGAATAATTACAGTGCAAAGCTTCTATCCCTATGGTTTGTCAAAGGGGGTAGTGGGCACCAAAATCTATGCTTTCCACTGTAATCTGTGAGACTTGTTATAACACAATGCTGGTCTACAGGCTGTAACACAGAGTAACATTAGTCCACCATTAAAGGCCTATTGGCTTTAACAAAAGTGTTTCATACTAAATAAATCAGAGGTACTGCCTTTGTCAAAATGTTTATCATAAACAAGTCAGACCCATGGCATCTAAAATAGCATTTACCAATGAATTTATTAGGTCTGTAGTGTTTATCAATGGTTCGTCACATTAACTAACTCTGACTTTATTGTGCATATTCATTCACACAAGGCTAATATCCCTCCTCATAAAAACAAATAAGGTTTATCATACTGCAAATATTCTATCCCTATAGCTTACTATGGTAATCTGTGAGATTCCATGTAACAAAATACCTGCCTATATGCTTGAGGACTATATAATAACAATTCATCTTTTAAAGCTTATTGCTTTTAACACATGCATTTCAAAATATGTATGTTGGGCCTACTGGCTTTGGCATAACGTTTCATAATAATCAGATCAAACCTATGGAATCTAACAGAACTTTTCCCAATGAATCATTAAGGCCTGTAGTTACTGTTAGTTTGACACCATTCCCAACACATTCCTACTGAAGTGTGCAAAAGCTGGTAACCATCTTGCTTACAGTTTTTTTATTACAGCTATATACAAAATGAATGCTGTAAAATCAGTATAAGGATTATCACAGTGATAATATTCTACTCCCTTGACTTGTCAGGAAATGTGAACAAAACGAAACCCCATGCCTACTGCGGTGATCGGTGATATTTTATGTAACCAAATTCTTGTTTACAGCCTTTAACAGTGTGATGAGGTTAAAGACCTATTGGAATTACCAAATGCTTTGTACAATATATATGAACCAGGCCTAGTGCCTTTGCCTGAACTTTTCATAGTAAACAGGTCAGTCCTACGTCATTGGACATACCTTTTCTCAGCGGCTCAATCAGGCATATAGCCTTTATCATTGGCTTGTCACTATGATCAACGCAGACCTACTCTATTGAGTATGAGTTTTCATAGAAGGCACCTATCAGGCATACAGTCATATAATTAAACTTTTATTAAAAATTACTGTTGGCAAAGCAAAATACTACCTGAGAAGGCAAAACAAGGATTATCACAGTGCTAATGCATGTAACCAATTTGCGCTGTGTTGTAAAATTATCATTGCTCAGAGCGCATGTGATTATAGCGCCGCCCGCCCTGCATTGCTTGTGTTTGTAGCGCCGCCCGCCTGCACTGCATTTAGCTATATTTGGCCACCTGGCAGCATCGTTTATTTTAATATTAATTTTAGCTGTCCCAGGCGACCTACTGCCCCTGCCTCGCCTCCCCTCACCTCCATCTTGTTTGCTGTTGTTGTTTTCCCTGCCCCTCCTCCCCGCTACCGCCTCCCAGCTGCTGACCCTCCCACGCTCCGCCCCCTCCACCATCCATTTATGGCCAATGCCCCCACGCGCAGCGTCCACGCGCTACGTACACGCCGAAGGTTCGCCAAAGGTAAGCCCGTCTACGCCCGTCCGCGCCTGGACCGCGCCCAGCGCCAGACCCCCTGTCCCTCGTCCCTCCCAGCCCCCCCGCATTTCCTACGATGCCGCCACCCTCCTAGCCCTTAACCCTGGTCGCGCCCCCAACTGCGTCCAAGCCGCTCCCGGACGCACCCATGGCCCGTTCTCCTGCCTCTCCTGCAAATTCTGCGGCACAGACAACATCTCTGCTACGACCACAACACAGATTCCCGACCCCAACCACCTAGAATGCATCCTTCTCAACACCCGCTCGGTCCACAGGCACGCCATTGACCTTTGGAACCTACTAGACACCATCTCTCCTGACGTCGCCTTCCTAACGGAAACATGGATGAACGCTTCCTCCGCCCCTGACATCGCCATCGCTATCCCTGATGACTATAAGATCACACGCAAGGACCGCACCGACCATACAGGAGGTGGAATCGCTATCGTCCATAAGAAATCCATCCGCATCTCAACCAGCTCTGATGCCAACCTCGCCAACTCCGAACACCTTCACTTCCAGATCCACATCGACCCCAAGACCACACTCAGAGGCACCCTACTCTACAGACCACCAGGACCCCGCGCAAAATTCAGTGAAGACATCACGGACTTCATCACCCCACACGCGCTCCCCTCCAAAGACTACATCCTCCTGGGAGACATCAACTTCCACCTCGAAAAGATCAACGACCGCAACACCGCCACCCTCTTAGACAACCTCGCCAACCTCGGACTTAAACAACTGGTCACCTCCCCCACCCACATCGCAGGTCACACACTCGACCCTATCTTCACCTCCAGCAACCATGTCTCCTTCAGCCACACTACGGATCTCCTCTGGACTGACCACAGCTGCGTTCACTTCACCTACAATAAGCCGAAACCCATCAACCACCCCCAACCAACTCTGCAAAGAAACTGGAACAAAATCACCTTCGACCAGATCTCCTCATCGCTTCTTCTAAACCCCCCAGCCCTCTCTTCTAACGCCAACGAAGCCGCCTCCAACCTCACCCTTTGGTTATCCAACACCGCCGACACCTTAGCACCACTGAAAAAACGTCATCACAAACTTGGCAACAAGAAGGCCTCATGGTTCAACGATGACCTCAAGAAATCCAAGAAACTGTGCCGCTCCCTTGAAAAGGCCTGGAAAAAAGACCCATCCACCAGCAACAAGGACGCCTTCAAAAGCGCCATTCGTACTCACCACCAACTGATCCGAAAAGCCAAGAAAACAGCATTCAAGGACCGACTTGACAACAACGCCCACAACAGCAAGGAACTTTTCAACATCGTCAAGGAATTTTCCAACCCCTCGACCAACTCCAACGACATCACCCCCTCTCAAACCCTCTGCGACTCCCTAGCCTCTTTCTTCCACAACAAGATTGCTGACATCCACAACAGCTTCGACAACCAACCCGGAAGCCAACCCACCCTACCACCTGCTGACCATCTTCCCCCCGTTAACACCCTCAACGCCTGGAACCCAATCTCCACTGAGGACACCATCCGCCTGATGAACTCCATCCACTCTGGATCCCCCACAGACCCATGCCCTCACCACATCTTCAACAAAGCAGACTCCGTCATAGCTCCGCACCTCCTTAGACGTCATCAACTGCTCCTTCAACTCCGCCACCTTCCCGGAAGACTGGAAACACGCTGAACTCACCGCCCTTCTGAAAAAACCAACAGCAGACCCCACCGAACTCAAAAACTACCGCCCCATCTCGCTTCTTCCTTTCCCGGCCAAAGTCATCGAGAAAGCTGTCAACAACCAGCTCGCCGCCTTCCTCGAAGCCAACAAATCACTCGACCCTTCACAATCTGGCTTCCGAGCCAAACACAGCACAGAGACCGCCCTCATCGCAGCAACAGACGACATTCGAACTCTACTGGACAACGGAGACACAGTCGCCCTCATCCTCCTCGACCTCTCTGCAGCCTTCGACACAGTCTGCCACAACACCCTTTTACAACGCCTCAGAAACATCGGAATCCAAGGAAAAGCACTAGAATGGATCACCTCGTTCCTCACCGGAAGAACCCAGAGAGTCCGCCTCCCACCATTCAAGTCCGAGGCCTCTGAAATCATCTGCGGCGTACCACAAGGATCCTCACTCAGCCCCACCCTCTTCAACGTATACATGAGCCCCCTTGCGGCCATCGCTCGCCAACACAATCTCAACATCATCTCCTACGCGGATGACACTCAACTGATCCTTTCTCTCACCAGGGACCCCAGCACCGCCAAAACTAACCTACACGAAGGAATGAAAGAAGTCGCAGAATGGATGAAACAAAGCCGTCTGAAACTGAACTCAGACAAAACAGAAGTCCTCATCTTAGGTACATCCCCCTCTGCTTGGGACGACTCCTGGTGGCCGGAAGCCCTCGGAAAAGCACCCATCCCGACAGACCACGCACGGAACCTAGGCGTCATCCTGGATTCTTCACTCTCAATGAATGGCTCTTATATTGACCACATACTATTATCCCCAGATGCTGCTCAATGGGTTTTGTACTTCTCTATTCTCACAAGTACGTACAGTGATCATAACCCTCTCGTCGTAAACCTGAGTGGCCCACTTTTTGCCAAACGCCAGTCATGCCCCGATTATGGTAGGTTAAAGTGTGTAAATGGCAGGCGTCGCATCAAATGGACAATGGTAAACCAAGACACCTTGTATTCTAACATAACCAGCGCATGTGAGGAGGAGCTGTCTGTGTGTACATCATCTGAGTCAATCCCTGCGACCATTTTGTTTAGGTTCGAGGGGTTGGTGTCCAAAATTGGTTCCATGCTCACAGCGCCAATAAAGGGTCATAGGGAGAATAACTCAAAATGGTTTAACCATAATTGCTCAAAGGCAAGTAGGGACTTGAAATCGGCACTAAAAACTAAACCAAGAGATCACGAACTGATAAAAAATCTTCGTATGGTATACAGGAAAACAATAGCCAATAGAAAGAAGGAAATTAAAGCAAATGTTATCGAATCCCTTCTGGATCCATCTGTGGTGGGGAATAGCAGCAAGTTTTGGCAATTAATTAATAAACCCTTGTTTGAAAATCCAAATGACACAGCCACTGGCACAAACATTCCCGAGGGGGAGTGGGTGTCCCATTTTAGTGCAATTTTTAGGAGCAATGAGCAATGGGAAGCTACTGACTTTTTAACTCCAACTGCGTCCCCTTTATGCTTCTCAGTAGAAGAGATTGTTAGGGGTATACAGGGCCTCACCACCAACAAGGCCCCGGGACCGGATGGTTTACCACCGGATCTGTTCAAGTCCAGTATCCCGTTCTGGGCACCAGTTCTTACGGCTGTAATAAATGCAGCGGTGACAACTGGTTGCCCAAGAACTTGGGGTCTCTCGACCATAGTACCCATTTTCAAGAAGGGTGACCGCAGCAGTCCGTTGTGTTACAGGCCAATTTCTTTATTGAACTCAGTAGTCAAAGTGGTGGGGGGAGTAATCCTCAATAGGTTATCTTTTTGGGCCAAGGAAAATAAAATCCTTTCTCCTATTCAATATGGGTTTAGACCGGATCACTCAACCATCACGCAGTGTCTGAACCTTTACCTTATTCTGAGCAAGTACACACTGGCAAGACAAGGCACTGTCTACATGGCCTTCATGGACTTGTCGTCCGCGTTTGACTGTGTAGACAGAAGCCTACTATGGGCCACCTTGCTGAGAATGGGTGTAGAGAGGGATCTTGTTAACTTCCTTACTGATTTACATACAGACACTAGGGCGAATGTCCGCTACTCCCAAGACCTTAAGGTAACGGACGAATTTAAAATTAATCGGGGTGTCCGCCAGGGATGTATCTTGGCCCCATTTTTATTTAACTTATATATTAATGAACTGGAGGAATCACTCTTAGGGGTAGAAGCAGATTACCCCTTTGTTGAGCGCAGAGGGGTACCTGTCCTACTTTACGCCGACGATGCTGTTCTTATTTCGAGAACAGCGAACGGCCTCCAGAAACTCTTAAACTCCTTCCACAAATTCATGGAGCTACGTGGTTTAAGCATTAACAACTCCAAGTCTTTCGTTATGAAAGCAGGTAAGGGCACCCTAAAGCCTGGTCACTTTAGTTTAAATGGGGAAAAAATCCCTTCAACCAACTCCTTCTCTTACCTCGGAGTTCTGATAGATCAAAAGTTATCTTGGGGGCCAGCAATCTCCAAAAAGAAGGGTGAGATAACCCGGGTCAATGCGGCCATCCTAGGTTTTTCCAAAAAGATTGGCAATTGCCCGCTGGCTGCGCTGCTTAAACTGTACCAGGCAAAAAGCGTTGCTATTGCCTGTTATGGGAGCGAGCTCTGGGGCTACCGTAAGGTTAATGACTTAGAGGTCGCAGAAAACAACTTCCTAAAAAAGATCTTAAGATTGCCCAGGGGTATTGGGAATTTTTCAGTACATGAGGAGCTGGGGGTCCCCTTTCTGGGTGACAGAATAGCAATAAGCCCAGTTTTATGCTGGCTGAAATGTTGGCTAAACAGCGAAATTCCATTAACACATGCCCTACTAAAAGAAATTTTACAGTTAGACGGGAGATTCAAGGTACCGTGGGTAAAGTTTATAAAGGACAGTTTAACGGCTATAGGCCGGTGTGATTTGTTTCTTGACCCAATAACAATCAGAAAACAAGATGTGAACCTGGTCAAGAATGCCATAACCCTGTTAAGATGTACTGATAGGGAAGCTGTCGAGACTCAGAAGGTCAGTGTCAGGAAACATCTATTGCTAAAAACATGCTTGCAAATAGAACCTTATCTGACATGGCCTATGTCCAGTTATGAACGGTTCCTTTTAATACGGTTCCGTTTTGACCTTTATCACCTTTTACTGGCATTCCCAAGTGGTGCTCAGCGGGGCGAAGTGTTGCCAGCTTGTGGCTGCGACGGGAAGTCTCCTCAAGACCTGGCACACTTCCTTTTTAACTGCCCATACTATGATACTCCACGGAATCTTTACCTTAAACCATGCCTTAAAAAATTGAGCTTCACACAAATCAAACCTGCACTTTATTATCTACAACTACTGAATATTGACTGTACCCTGTTCATTTGTAATTTTTTTAAAAAAGCCATCTGCTTTAGGAAAAGCATGGACGGCTAATCATGACGTGAAAATGCGTGTTGGTTTTTAAACTTACAGTTATTTATATTTTTAATTATATACTTCCCTGCTTCATTGCCTGTCATATTGTACTGTATACTGTGTCTTTAATTGCCTTTGATAATGAATTGTAATTGTTTTAATTATGTGATTTTAAAAATGAACTTTTATGATTGTAAAATCTACAATCGAATAAAGATATTGAATCTGAATCTGAACAGACAAGTCAGCGCCGTATCCTCTTCCTGCTTTAACATCCTTCGCATGCTCAGAAAAACATTCCGCTGGATCCCCTCCGAAACAAGGAAAACAGTCACCCATGCTCTGGTCACGAGCCGACTAGACTACGGAAACACCCTCTACGCAGGCACCACCGCTAAACTCCAGAAGAAACTCCAACGAATCCAAAACGCCTCAGCCAGGCTCATATTAGACATCCCACGCAACGAACACATCTCTGGTCACCTTAGAGACCTCCACTGGCTACCCGTCAATAAGAGGATCACTTTCCAACTGCTTACCCACGCACACAAATCACTCTACGACATCGGACCAGATTGCCTCAACTCTCGACTGTCCTTCTACACCCCCTCCCGCCAACTTCGCTCTTCCAGCCAAGCCTTCGCCACTGTACCTCGCATCAACAAGACCACCATGGGAGGCAGATCCTTTTCATACCTGGCTGCCAAAACATGGAACTCACTCCCCGCTTACCTTCGCCTCACCCAGAATCACCTAGCGTTCAGAAAGCAGCTTAAAACGTGGATATTTGACAAATAATCCTCCTCCCCTTTCCTTAGCGCCTTGAAACCCTCTGGGTATGTAGCGCGCTATACAAATTTTATGACTTATGACTTATGACTAATCGTCTAACATCACAGTTTGTCAGAGGGGATAACCAACACAAAAACCTGTTTGTACCACGGTAATGTGTGAGATTTCGTGTAGCAAAATGCTTCCCTGTAGGTTTAGTACAAAGTTATAACATATCACCTTTCAATGTCTATTGGCTCTGACAGAGGTTTTTCACAGTAAATATGTCAGGACTTCTGACTTTATTGCAACTCTTATAATAACCAGAACAGATATATGGCCTTGCTTATTTGTTTGCCACTATAACTAACTTAGGTCCTGCTGTACTGAGCTTACGATTTTCCATGACAGAAAAGGTGGTATGTAGGCACGCAACTTTTACCAAGTCAAATGCTGTACTAAAGGGAATCAATGTGGGTGGTGACTAAACCTTTCTCCCAGTAGTACTTATGGAAGCTCTTTTCTGTTAAGCATATAGGGTCTGGCTACAGCTGTCATTAAGCCAGGCCTAAATATATGGAAAGTAAAAAAAAAAAAAAAAAAAAAAATATATATATATATATATATATATATATATATATTGTTTACCAATCCAATTCCTTCGGATGAAAGGAAGGCACTGACACCGTGACTTGAACTCAAGGAAATATTTTAATCCGACATGCTGCACAGACGCGTTTCGGCGGAAGCCTCCGCCTTGCTCACTTAACTCTGTTGAAAATGGCATACGTTTTTATAATGCATTACATGCGGACACATCACGAGCTGAGTCATACAGAATGATAGGCTATATATATATATAAAAATTGGACACAAAAGCAAACCGTGTCAGGAAATATGTTTCAGCAACCGTTTACACTTTACCTGCAGTAACGTTTCCACCCCAGGTTCTGGACCCTTTGATGTGTGAGGACTTGTTTAAGCCTTAAGAACCTGTTTCCACAAAAGGTATTTAGAGTCAATCTTCATCTTTTTATAGGCCTAGGCACAAACGTGGGGTAACATTTTTATCAGGATAAGTGTGGAAATGTGGATCCCAACAGATTCCATAAGTTTCTCACAAAGAAATATACATATCTCAACTCTGTAAACTTGTATGAAGAGAAACTTGTAAATCATTGGCTTCACTAAGCCTCTTGAGTTCAAGCTGTTCAAATAAATTAACCTCATGCCCATTTAAAGTGTCAGGCTAAAGTATATTCAATTTTATATCAGATTACTCTGAGGATGGTGTTACATCTGGTATACAATTCCTCGTGCTTTGCCGGAATTGGATACGGTAATGCATTACAGCTAAACATGTAAAACCTTTACCTGCCATCCATGAAGCCTTCCCTTCATGTGGGGGCAAGGATGGCCTCTAGATCAAGATGATTCAGCCATATCTGCCTGTTCTTAGACCACATAAATTTATTGCATGTGATGCAGCACAAAAATTACCCACCCTTTACTCGTCATAAATTCTTAACTGATCCTTAATATGAATGTGCACTTGGCACATGTTTCTTTTTTGTTTAATATCTGTTTATTGAATACAAACAAATTGAAAGCACATGTCGCAGTGAAGAAAAAACAGCTGTGGGAAGGCATCATAGGCTGGGCTACACCGTAGGGGATCAGTTCAGAGTCGGCCCATCAGAGCAGCCCCTTCCCTACAAACCATGGTATACAGATGCAGTTTAAGGCATGGGGCCCTCCAAAATCACAAGTGGCAGCACCAAAAAAAACTCCTGGACCAAGGGAGGGCCTATGGGAGAAACAAAAGGGCAGCAGCCAAACCATAGTTTGATCGTCCAGTAGAAGAATGACATAACACCTCAGCTGGAGAGAGCACATGTTTCTTATGTGGTTTAACAAGTGATGTAAATGTTGCACTCAAAATCATTATTAAAGAGTGCATTCACTGTAAGGCTAGAGAAGTTACTCACACTATGTGTTTATCATAATTGATTGATTTATTTATTGAAGTCTTAAGGAAATAAACCATACTTATTTAGTAGATAATGTACTCACTATAATGATAAAATTTGACTTTCATAAGGTGTGCCTTAGCACTTGAAACTGCACTTACTGTTTAGATACCTGGATAGAAACCACCCTCACATATGTAGAATGTATTTCACTTAAAAGGATAAAAGAATTATGTAATGCGTGCATTAATACTTCATATATTGTTTTAAATGTAGTTCCTAGCCATATTTACACGTGATTGTGTTGAAGACTTACTGAATGCCACATGTATGAGAATCTAATGCACCAGAAACTTATATTAATTTGTGTTTAAATGTGCACATGCATATTAAATATGCACCATTGAGTTAAAACTTTAACTTGTACTAAGTAGGCCTGCATTTCACTTTACTGCATAATAGCTGTTTTCCATTTTCTGCTAACATGACATTTCTTACATATATTCACATGCATTGTTAGTTGTAGAATCGGTACATTACTATACTAGAGATAGAGGAGAGAGCCTGAGAAGAGCTTGATGAAAGAACATGAGAAACCAGAGCGTTACCTATAAGACCTTTTCTGCAATGTTTCAACCTGACCTGTGTGTGAGAGATGATGTTTTTCCAATGTCCAGTGTGAGATTCCCCAAATGTTGCAGTCTGCAAAATGAGAAATGAGCAAGAACAATGGACACCTGATGATGCGTAAAAAGGAGGTGTTACCTATCAATTTAGTGTTCACACCTTTGAAGTTTAGAACTCTTCAGAACCCTTTTAGATTCAGATGCTTTCCTGATCCCTTCAGGTTTACTTACCACAGTTTACTTTGAATTGTGAGAGCTTTAGACATCAATGTTCGCCTTTGATTCTGGCTGAGTGTGGTTTAGGTTAACACTTACTCTCTGACCTATAGAAGACTCTTGACCGAGCTTCTGAGATGCTGACACCTTTCCTACTTATATTTTGCTTGGTTTGTCTTAATTTCCTCAATGGAAATTTCTGATTTGAGACTTAGATCTTTTGAGCCATCCTTTAGTAGGAAAATATGTAGACTAGATTCATTCAGGCATAGACAACAAAACTTGTGACTCTACTCTTAACATCAAGTGTTACTGTTAATCTTTTGTATTGCTGTGACTGAGTAGTTTGTTTTCCTTATACGGGTCCGCCTTCATTTCTTCCGCAGGCTCGGACTGTGGCTATTCTGTTCAGCATGGTTTTAAATGTTGTTTATCTGAACTTTATTTTAAATTTGTAATAAACTTTCTTAACTAATAGCTACAGATTCCTGGTCTTCATCGTGTAGCCAAATGAGCTGCACTATTAATTGAATTTGGTTGATGTAAATGTTAACTTCCATCAATTCTCAGTCAGAGAAAAAGGTCAGTTGGAGGACCAATAATAAGCAAGTGGGCCAAGAAACGCTGGATCATATGAAAATCAACATAAACAAGCATCATATATATAGTATATGCTGCATTGTGACAGATGCTTGATGACTAAGTGAATAATCAGAAAAAAATACAACAACCTTGACATAATGTCAATTTTTAAAATTGTGGAATATCAAATTCTATGGATTGTCCCCAATCAAAATACATTTACCTAAAGTGAACCATGAATTTGCCCTACTTAATTCAGATATTTCACTTAAGCCAATAGGAATGCTTTTAAGAGCTAGTAATTTGCACTATTTTGAATTTGAAACTTCCACAAGTTACACTTTAAATCACCAAACTGCTCTATGTGAAGGCATGAATTCACTCTCATAGGTCCACGAATGTACCCATGAGTCAGAAAGCTAGATCGTATGAGCATTCAGTTTTCCAATAAGATTGTACCAAGTGAGCAATAGTCGTACTTCATACAAGACATACAATTGGCAGCAAATTAGGGATGAATTTGGTTTACTCTAACCATTAGGTTAATCTTATGTGAGCTATGCCTATTTCAAGCAACAACTCCTTTAGTAAATAGAGCTTCAAAAGTAACTAAGAAAATCAAATAATGGCATGTGACTGAAGTAATTTAAAGACGAAACTTAATGGTGGAACAGATGCCAGGCAAATATTCTGAAAAGAACACTCCACCACAGAATGCAAAACATATCAGAAGGTAGAATATTGGTACTACAATTATAAGTTCCTACCCTTGGCCTACAATCTTCCTCCTCTACCTTATTACCTACCTTTTCTTCTTTATTTTCCTCTCCCCATGCTCCTCCTTCATTCCACTTTTATTTGTGGGTCCTCTGATCTGTACACTCATCACTTCTCTAAATCCTTCCATACCCTCCTTCCCCATAAAGCACAAACAGAAAAAGAGATTAAAAACCTGTTTCCTAACTGGAATTCGACCAGTGGGTCAATATTTTCTTCTTTTGAAAATGGTTAAAAACTATGTTTATTGAACATTTTTTTTACCATTTTTGTCTTTTTACAAATTTTCCAGCTAAATGAGTTTTTTTATATTTTGGTTCTCAGAATGGGTTTCTATTATTATGTTTAGATTTTAACGTTATAGAGCGACAAAAATACACCAATAAACAAGTAAATAAAATACAGTAATGTGCATGTACATGTGTGGTTTAATTAGCTACAGTAAGATAACGGATTGTCAGATCTTTTCAGTTGAACCAATCAGGACAAATAAAAGGATCAACTGTTTATTTACGTTCAAGTGGCCTAACTTAATATTCTACAACAAAAGATTTTCAATGAAGTAGTAGTCTGTATATCGACAAAACAGGAGGTGAAAGTCACTTCACCTGTTCACAAGTTCATTGGGTAAAAAATTGAGAGTTGTGTTTACAGAAAATAAGGATCATACAGTGAACTAGAGAGGCAGGTAGATCCTTTTTATAAGAAGAACACAGAATTAACTAATTGGACGAATGCCTTCATTAGAGAAGACATGGGACAAGATTAATTTAGCAAAAATTTAGAAAATGCATCATTTCACCTGATAGAACATTTGAGGCTGTGAATTTAACAGTCATCAAGAGTATGAATGGTGCCCTTCTATCAGTGAGTGAAGCAGGGAACCTCCTCCCACACCTGATCTCTATGTGGCAGCTACCAGGTCACCAGAACAAATTGATTAAGAGAAGAATAAGTCTTTTAAGGGAGAGTCTTATCTAAAAAAGCAGGCAGGAAAATTGTCTGCAGAAGGTGAATTTAGAATCCATTCACTTTAAAGCAACAAAAAAGTTATACTTACAGCGAGACAAAACAGATCGGAAAGTTACTAGGAAATAGCCAACCTAGTGTAAGAAATACTGTAGAAACTGCAATGGAAGATGTGAATTCACATTATGCTAACAAGGTCCAGAGTGAGATGGTGTTTGATACAACTACAGGGAACTGGTCAGGGCTAAAAAAGGCTTAAATTGTGCAAGGGAACACTTTGGTTCTCATTACAAATGCCTACTATAATATCCGATATCCCCCCTCTGAAGTTACCATTACCAAGGCTCCAGAGTGAGGAATAACAGGTATTATGAGATTTTCGGGGAATAACATGCAGAATCCAGCATGTATATCCCTTATATTTGCAGCCTTGTGTTGTGTGATTACCATCCTGTTGGGTTGGAAGTGGAATGTGGGGGCATACTGCATTCCATGCGTAGAACTCACGAGTGAGTCTGGGCGGTAGTTGCTGCCAGACTTTGGTCCTCACGGAGGGATTAAAGAAGAGCTACTTACCTGACTGAGTCCTGCTTCTTTCCAGTGGCAACAAGGTGCTCTGAGAGCAGTTTTTAACTGATCAAGAAGGAAATTGTACAAGCCCACCCTTTAAAACTGTTTAACATCAATGGTGTGGGCATCATCTCTACTGATGCGAGTAATGTGGGTCTTGGCGTTGTCCTCATATACAAGAGACATGATGGCTGAAGAAACCATAGCTTTTGTGTCAAGAACATTGCAAGGAGCTGAAGGCACATATTCCACCATAGAAAAAGAGGCCTTGGCGTTGTGGTGGGGTGTGCAGCATTTCAGGAACTACCTGTGGGGCAATGAATTTGTACTTAGAATGGATCATAAACCATTGATTGGTCTTTTTACCCCTGAGGGAGGTGGAAGAGCTACTCCGCGTATTGCCAAGCGGCAGTACAGGTTGAAAGAATTTCATTACAGACTGGAGTATTGTGGCTGGTGCAAAGAATTATGTGGCTGTCTGCTTATCGAAGTTACCCCAAGTAGAAAACGTGGAAGGTGGGAGAACAATCGAGGAATTGGAGATGGTGTGTGTAGTATGTTATGTGGATGACACAGTTAAGGGGGTGTTGTCGGAGCAGGAATGGTGGACCCAGTATCGGATGACAAGGAGTTCAAGTTGGTCGACAATTTTGTTTCTGTAGGTTGGCCCAGTACTAAGGATATCCCCACGACATTGATTCCATACAGGAAACTTGGTGAGGAATTGTCCGTTGTTGAGGGGATCATGCGCAGGTGTGGTCAATTAGTGGTTCCTAGTTGTATGCAAAAGAAGGTTTTGGATCTAGGGCATGAGGGTCATCTTGGGATTCGATCCATGAAGTGGAGACTAAGGGATGATTTTTGGTGGCCAGGGGTGGACAGGGTCATTGAACATTATGTTTGGGATTGTTGCATGTATATTCTTAGTGACAAGTCACAAATTACGTGCCTTTCCCTGATTGCCCCAATCAGTGTAAAGAATACTACTTGGTGCAAACTTGGATTTAACATTGCTGGACCTTTTGGAGTTACTGGTAGTTCACCTAAGTACGTTTTAGTCTTCGTAGACTATATGACAAAATGGCCAGAGGAGAAGTTTGTGGATAGTGATAATGCTGATATTGTCATTAGATTTTTCAAGGAGGTGTTTCTCAGAGAAGGATTTCCTGAAGAATTGGTAACGGATAATGGGCTGCAATTGATGTCCAGGGAGATGGAAGGCCTTCTGAAAGAGAATGGCATCGGACAAGTTCTCACTTCTCCTTACTACCTTCGCAGTAATGGTTTAATGTAACTTATGAACCCTGTGATCAAAGATCAGTTGCAATTGGCTCTTCAGCATGGTTTGCATAGGAAGGAGACTATTGAGGACATGTTGTGGGCAGTGAGGACCACACCACACATTAGCATGGGGTTTTCACTATTTATGTTATTAACAGGCAGAATTGCAGGATCTAAACTAAACAGGATTGGATGTCCAGAAAATCTGTTGACATGATTAAGATGGAAAGGGTGGTAGATGTGGTAACTGCGGTGCAGAAGAAGTATGGAACCACAGATGGCAGTTGCAGAGTGTCTCCGATTTGCATAGGTGACTGGATGAGAGTCAAAAAGCCTGGTTTTGTTCGCAAGGAGTCATCACGATTTTCTGCACCTGTTTGGGTAGAGGAGGTATAAGATTGTGTGGTGGTACTAAAGAAGGGGAAAGTGTGGAATAAAAGTGCAGTTTCCATGGTGCCTAAATTCAAAGCTGCCTACATGAATGGAAAATTGGGAGTACATGCAGACTCCAGCTCTGTTTACAAAAGTAAGAACTATTCCTGCCAAATGTAAGGATTAAAGCAGATATTAGATGGTTGCCGCTTTGTCCTGGTCAGTCTCATTTCTCTGTTCTTTCATTGGGTATGTTTTGGTTAATTTCTGTTGTTGTTTTCTGTTATGGCGTTTCATGCTTTTCTTGATTCTGCGAAGGAAGTGGGGGGGGGCCCCCACATTCCACTTCCAACCCAACCCCCCCCGGGGGGGGGTTGGGTTGGAAGTGGAATGTGGGGGCATGATGCTTTCCCTGCGTGGAACTCACGAGTGGGTCTGGGCAGTAGTTGCTGCTGGACATTGGTCCTGATGGAGAAGAGCTACTTGTATCCTGCTTCTTTACACATACTCTTTGTTTTTTTCCGTAGTTCCCTTCTGATTGGTGCTCACTCAAATTCCATTTTTCACTACTGCATTATGATTGTTTTAGCATCAAGGTATATTATATTTGACAGGGAATGCCTGGTTACTCAGGAGTATTATCATTAATATTAGCAACCTCTGTACATGCCATGTTAAATATTGACTATTAAGAATTGTCTCAATAACAAGTTATATGAAACTTGATCTAATACAAGAATGATTCATAATAACCATGATGTTTTTGTTACAGGTCAGAGGTGTAAAAGGCGTTTTTTTGGCTAATCAGAAAAATGAAGGAAAAGTAACGACTCTAATAACATACAACAAAGGGCGGGATTGGGACTATCTGACTCCACCCAACCTTGATATGAATGGAAAAGCCACAAACTGCAAACCAGTAAGTATTACATTAATAGTGTTACAGAGACTGTGAGGAGTCTATTGAACATAACTAAAGAGCACAGCTGTCCATCCTCACAAAGCGGCTCATTAGGATCGCGGTTTTCCCGCATCCTCCGGGCCGGCGGAAGCCACCGCCGGCCCGGAGGATGCGGGAAAACCGCTGCTGAGCCTCAAAAGACCCACCGCCATATTAGGATGGCGGTGCGTCTTGAAATCTGTCCGCAGCTTTTCCGCCGCGGTTGCCTTCCGACCACGGCGGAAAAGCTTTAACTTGGCTGGCGGTGTCTATCAGACACCGCCAGCCATATTATGATGGTGTAAAATGTATGCTTTTCCGTGGCGGCTTTTCTGCCGTGGAAAAGCATACGGACCTTCACTTCGGGGGCCCGTTGCGGGCCCCCTGGGTGAAGGGGAGGTGGGGGGTGCATTTGCGTGAACAAAGCGCGGTGCCTGCCGCTTTGTGCATGCAAATGCACAACTTACATTTTTAACATTGCGGCGGGTGCTGCTTCAAGCAGCACCCGCCGCAATGTTAAAGATACAGGATGTGACCGCCAGGGTGGCGGTCACATCCTAATTTGGACGGAGGGACCGCCGATGCCCCTGCGGACGGTCCCTCCTACTCTATGGTGGCGGACGGACTCAGGTCCGGGTGCCATCATAATTGGCCCCAAAGTTCGGTAAATCCAGCACTGGGGGCAGATGTACTAAAGACTGGTCACAAACTACTTTTTTGTGCAAACTGTGGTAATTTAAGAACTTGCCTCTGTACTAATAGCCAGTTTGCAAAATACCAAATTGTACTAAGCCTCAATTCGACCTACGTCATAAATATAAATGAGGTATGTTGAAAATTGACTTGAGCTACGATTCACTTCCATCACAGGCATGGTTCTCTACTGGGGTCAGCAGACCACCAGACTTGTGATTGCTTTTAAATAATCATTTTTATTTAAATGCAGTCCATTTTCCTTAAATGAAACAGGACTATGTCTACAAAGAAAATTACCTTTTGTTTGTTTAAGATGTAGCAGTGTTGTTTTTTTGTACCGCTGCCTCCTCTTAAACAATTGTTTTTACATTCACTAAGGGAAAGCGGTCCTAAGAGGATCTCTTCCATTTTACAAATTGGTTAAAAGCTGCTTTTAGGTGTTGGTAAAATATCAATGTTTTGTGACTATATTTCAGTCACAGAATATTGATCCTTTGCATGTTTATTCAGTTGTTGGAAGGGAAGTCTATAACACACCCTTCCAAACACCAAATTGTTATCCTTTCCAAACACATTTAACAATTCACTCAATACATAGGAAAAAAGGTTTAAGCATTGGTAAACCCTCTGATTCTGTAAATTAGAGGGTTTGCAAATGAAGAACCCTTTGTACATTTGACAGTTAGAGACTAGAGATGTACAGCATGTAGCATTATATGAAAAACAGTGAGTCATTATTATTATTTATATAAAGACGCCTTCTGAAGTATCACTTTGCCTATTTAGGACAATGTTGGTGAACAAGAGGCGTTGTTTGGTTTCCTAATAAACTATAACATCACTATGGATACGTTTTGAATCTCTAAAGCCAGGTCTCACGAGGGAGAGTCTTTTCTAGAGTTTGGAGGACATATTGTGACATGTCTTTGTTCTTTCTTATTTCCACTTCTCTTAACATGAACTACAATATGAGTGCAAGACTCTAAGCATTGCTGTAAATATTTATTAGAATCATTCTTGACATCTCATGAGATGTCTAGTGACGCTGCCCCCAAAATAATAATCAGCCTTATGAACTGCGTTCTTATAAATGTTCAATCTCTGATCAAACATGCGCTACACGTAAGCAGTCCACTGAAGGATCTCAATATTGATATTTAGACCTGTATGAAAGACATGTTGACCTCTAATTTGGCTTCAGCAGTCCCTCTGGGCTATTCGATTACATCAGTAACCAAAATCATGCTTTGATGTAATCATCCGTCGCAGTACACCTAGGAGGCATTTGGCCCCCTAGTTGGGAACCCGATGATGAACCATGTCACCAACTAGGTTGGTGGGTGAGAATTCTTTAAAAACATATTGGGTGTTTCTTCATTGAGACTACTCAATGCTAACAGGATGCTAGTTAATTGATATGTCATTGAGCTCATTCTTTTTGTTTGTTACAATCTCTGATCAAATATGAGCTAGAAATAATCTGTCTACTAGAGGATCTTAATATTGATATTGTCTTCATTGCAGAGACCTGTATAAAAGATATGTTGACCTCTAATTTGGCTTCATAAGTCCCTCTGGGCTATTCGATTAAATCAGTAATTCTCCTGATCCACACCAGACGGGAAGGAGTAGCAATAATTTATTTAAAAAGATATTTCAATATCTTCATGAACTATTCATCCCCTCTCGTGGCAGACTACATGGTAACAACTATTTTTCTGAATTCTAAAAGTTCGATGAGACTTGAAGGATCAGCAAAAATATTTATACCATCTTTACAAGGGTCTATTTAGTTAGCTTATTTGCACTTAAGAAATATCCTTCTCTTCTGAGATTATGACATTCATGTTGATATTGACTCCGATGCCGATTGCAGGGAACTTTTGAACATATGTGCAACATTCGACCTGGTTCAGTATGTTCAACTGCCTACCCATTTAGCAGGATATACCTTGCTGATATTTATGCCAGGCAGAATTTAGCTATTATTAAGTCTTTAAAAAAACTACCATGGTCGGATTATATTACACCACGGTCGGATTATATTACATCGCCATAAGATTGGCTCCTGAGGAAATGCATTACATTGGGCACGTCCTATAAAGATGCTTTCAACAAAATGTTTATGATAAATGTTTGGTCATTGAATCACCGTTAATGTATCTATGATGAATAATTGATATTGCCATGTACTTGTAATATCATTCATTTGCAAAACGTTAAAATTTGTATATGTACTTGAATACTGATGTTTTTTTGAAATTTAAAAATACAAGATTATCATCAGACAGATTGTCTTAATTCTGAGTAGTTTTTCAGGTGTGAAGTCACACCATTTGAACAGTGCGCGACTGTGACAGGCACCATTGCTTATGATTATCTTCGGATTATATTGCAGTCATTTTAGTTCAAGTCTGGCCTCAATCTATGCACAATAAGAAGAGGGCTAACTTCCTCTAGAAAGAATGGTCCACGCCTGATGTACATACATAGAATATACTTTTTAAATCAACGCAACAGACAAAGCAGGAGGACAATGCTTATATAGTTTGCTAACAGAGCTCTAGGTGCTATTATTCGTATGAAGATTGAGCACTCTTACAGGACTATGTCTTCAGCCGTTTGGTATAAAGGTGACCTCACGCTAGTTAAAAGGACATGCAAAAATCTCGAAAGAACATGGAGGCAATCGTATGACCAAGCAACCAAGTTCCACTGCAAGAGCGAAAGTAAGATCTATGAAATTGCATTTTACTTACAAAAGAATTGGTTGCGGTCTATAAGTCTCTGGCTACTTCTAAAACTAAACTTCACCCACTCACCCAAAAACTCATAATAAGCATAAGGCACCACCCACCCACCTAACCTGGGATACTGTGTAACGGCATAACTCTCTGCCCTAAGCCCACAAATCGCACAACCTATGAGGGAACTATAATGCAACTCATCTCTCTTCCTCATGGCTAGTTGGTGTTTATAGTTTACGTTGGTGCACCTTGAGTCCCCTTCCTTTTCCTCTTTGCTTTTAACTTTGACTCTGGCTTCATTACCCTCCTGCTGTGGGGCTTATGGACTAGTGGAACTGCGGGCTGTGCCATTGCCCAAAGTGTGAATATTATGGGTCTTGTTGGGGCCCATGAACGTCTCTGTTGCTGTCCTACTGACACCGGGTGGGCAGAGAGTGAATGCTTGATGTAACTGATGAACCTATGTTATGTAAACTCAATAAAATACGTTATAAAAAAAGATTACTCTCCTTATACCCTATACCCTCCTTCACTCCTATCCCTCCCTCCGATTTCTCTTTTTCAGGGGACTGATAACACATTACTTTGCTCCGGTACAGACTTAAATTTAGTATCAAACTCCTCTATTTTAGCAAAGATGCAGTCTAATTCTGGCTCTCCTCTGGCCAAGTTTTTAAGACCATTGCCTCATCGGGTGCTTCAGCAATGACTTGCTTTAGTAATAAACCAGGTACAAGACTGCTTTAGTTATTCCACTTCTGAAAAATCTTCTTTAGGTCTTCGGATGTTGTCTATTGATCTATTTCTCTACTGCCTTTCACTACCAAGATTTTAGAAACTTGTATTAATTTTTAATGTTCAGCTATCACAATACATTGAACATAATTTTTTTCTCAATACTTTTTAATTGGACTTCCACCCACACTGAGTGCTGAGATTGTGTTAATTGTCGCTGTCCGTTAAATTCATATGATAGTAGATGCTGGAGGCTTGGTTAAACTGATACTCCTCGATTTGTCTCCTGCCTTTACACGGTTCCTCATAAAACCCGACTGGATAGGCTATCAGCCTTGGTGGTTTCAGCTTGGTTCTTTTCTCTTTTCTTACTTTCTGATCACAGGCAGTTTTCTATCAGCTCTTCTGTGTTTCTTTAAATGTTTATTGGGCAGAATGACTCTGCCTTAAGCCCCACTCTTTCCAATTTATATGTGGTACACTTTGCAGATTTGATTGTCTCGTTCATCTTTCTATTTGACATGGATGATATGTAGATTCTTCTGTGGTTAGATGGCGACCTCAGCTTTATTCATGATAAGTTTAAAAACTGCTTTGTTGCAGTCACTTACTGGATAAACAGCAACTATTGAACACGACATAACTGAAATGTTGCTGTGTGAACCTTGCTGTGGTTTCCTATTTTGTGGCCTGAGTCTCTGCGCACTTGCTCTCTTCCAGCTTCCAGGGCTTACAAACCGGGTGTGATTTTTGTCAAAAAGCTCTACTTTAAGGCCCATATCAATAAACTTACTTCATCTGGTTTCTTTTGATTAGTTAGAGTCTTAAGGAAAGTTTTCCGTTCTTACCGAGAGCCTCCAGGAAGATTCTTTTTTTTTAACACATAATTTTATTGATTTTTGACAAAAAAATAGTCTTACATCAGTAATCATTTGGTGTTGTGGATTTTGATACGTGTTACACGTATGGTCAATTCTACAGTTTAAAAACCTTAGCGTGTGACACATTTGGATACAGCAATTCTTGTTGATGAAAGATACGTAGAATCAGTACCATATAGTTGATAAAATATACTCGCAAAATGGGTACATCATCACTTTATTCCCCAAACTCCCACCCTGGATATCCCACCCACAACTATACCCTCCGAATTAACAATAAAATATGAACAAAGCTACTTATGGACTTTCCGTTTTGCCAAGGCAAGTACCCTGGTGAATCAAACATATTGATGGTGCAATAGGTTTTCTGGGGGAAGGGGAAGGGGACGAAGGGGGGGGGAATGTTCAGCGAGAGGAGGAGAGAAAAAGCGGGCTAAGCCGGATTAACAAGTTATTCTGGGAAGGTGAGAGGGGAGGGTAGAGAGGGGGGGAAAAGAGCAGAAGGAAGGGAACTGAAGATGGAGGGGAGGGAAAGCTACCACATCGACGACACATCCTATGCAGGTACCAGACATTGATAAGCTACTCCACCTATAGAGCAAGGGGTCCCATTGTGTCATCGGCTGTTAGCACTTTCAACTGCTCTATTAATTGAGTCCATTCAAGGGAAATTGTCCTTTTCCTTAGACCCAGGTATTCTTCGCGTCTCCAGGAAACTCCTTATTGATGGCCTGATTATAAGTAGGCTATATTACTGTATCATGTTATTCGATGGGTTCCCTCCCTTTTTGCTGAGCATAGTTCAGCTCATCCAAAATGTGTCAGCCAGGCTTGTAAGAGACATTCTCAAACAGGCCAGAATGGTTCTTGATTCTGGTGAGATGTTTCTTTCAGCTACATGACTCAGTTGTTCACTAAGTACATACCACAGAGTATGCTCTGCACTTCAACGGCTAGCTTGGTTTCTCTTCCTAGGTTTCGCAGATCTCATCTAGGAGGTTAATCCTGCTCTGTGTTGACAACTCCTGCTTGGAATCACTTGCACTATGCTATTCATGAGGAGTCTTATCTTTTTCAATTTTGTAAACTTTAAAAAACACATCCAACAATTGCTTAGGCTCACCAATTTTTTCACTTTTCTTCCTTTTCTGCATGCTGCCATCTTGCAGTTTATAGCAGCATGACACCCTTGGTAATCAGCACTCTCTATATGAAACCAAAAAAATCAAATAAAAATCATTTTTTCTTATGGTGAGCATCTTAATACTGATCATATTAAATCCAAGGCAAACACTCAAGAATATAATTTTTAGTACTGAGTTTTTATTACATCTTCCATCTCCTATCAAATACGTGAATTGACAACCAATAATCGGCCATCTTGTGAGCACTAGAAATTGGATAACCTACTCTGAGAGTCCTGAGAGTTCGGCCTATCCTCACTCTCTTACTCAGAACAGATACAAGGCATAATTTACATGATTATATTAAAACTCTCAGTTTCCTGAGATGCTACAGCATTTTAGATGATGGGCAATATGAGATTTGACCACATTCCAGAGACTTATAGAATGGAGTATAGAGTGATATATGAATCTTATTCAATCCAGTTGTATATTTAGGTTGGGCTCTGTATACTTTCCCACTGGTGGCAGAAAAGACTGAAGTAGGGTTGGGTTTCTGACTAGTGGTGACAGCGGTTTGGTGTCTGTTTGGAGTTCAAATCTCCTACCTCCTACCCATACATAAGACCTACATTTTCAATGGCCCCGCAACATGCTACTAATTCCTTCTCAATGACGGAATAGTTTAGTTCTGGTTCATGAAGTACTCTGGACACATAGTGTTGGAAAATGATTAATTAGTTGTGTGGCCTGCACACCAAACACTCCATTGTAGTGCTTGACAGTGGGCAGTGGGCAGTGTTGCAGAGCAGGCCAAGGCCTACTCAAGGGAGGTGGTGTGGGCTTGTAACCACCATTCGCAGATACACAATAATATCACTCAATAAAAGATTGTCCAGTCTATCTTTTTCTTGAAAAAAGGAAAAGTCCATTTATTACACACACACAACTTAATACTATGCAGCCCTTTACAAATATACACAAGCTGATGGAATTACCTTTGGATGACATTGCATAAACATTCTTAGCCCTCCTTCAACAGGGGGCTCTAGTACCACAACTCACATATCTAAACATTATCTTACCCCTAAATGTCAAGGGTTGAACATAACTTGGAGTCAAAGCACTTAATACTGGCACCAATAGTGGGTGGCTGTTCACCTCATTATTTCAACAAGCATTTCACCATCGGAATAAATGCAATAATTACATATAACCATGACTGAGGACTTTTAATACTGGCAATAAAGCATGTATGCTTTAACCTCAAGTGACTGTCTCATCATTGTGTCTGGGAGTGTGATGTACTCATCATAACTGTCAATATGAATAATGCAATTTACTCACATTTTGTAGTTAGATTACTGTGCAATTATAGTCATTCACCTAGAAGGTGCTTGCAGCATACACTTTCAAAATCTTACAACCTACAATACTGCATTCTAAACACAGTCCCTAAAGGACACCTCTTCTGTAACCGCTACACAGGTAATTACAGTCTTTAACCCCTAGAGGATGTCAATCTAACATGAAACGTCACATTGAGCAATGTTTGGTCACAAACATTGCAACTATAATTCTTACCACCAGAGGGGAGGCTGCACTGCTTCTGTAGCTCCCGCCGTATGGTGGCACCATTTTTGTGGTGGCTCCAGCTCTCCTGGGGTCACCAAAAGCCACAAACTAGTGTTTTTCATCTTTTCAATGCGGGCAAAATCATTGAACACTCACAGGGCATTATGAGGCGCTCCTCCGTACTTTCAGGAAATATCTAAGCAGCAGCTCTCCCACTACATTGGGGAGAGCCGCAACTCTTTCCTGCTCTATTTTGGGGTCTTTCTGGTGCAGTGTTGTTTTGGTCTCGGAATGCACGATTCAATCTATGCACCCCACAGCACTGGTCACATTGGAGAGCAGCTTGTGCGCCCACTCCTGACCATTCTTGTTGACTTCCCACAAGCTCAGCACACTCACATGCTGCCATGGAACTGTTACCTCACTTTGTGCTACGCAAACAAATGATGGACTGAATGCTGAATAAATCCTACATTCACCCCCATTCAAGAGATCTTGGTTAAATCTATTGTTCTTTTCCTCACCATGCCACCCCAGTTTAGACTCAGCCATATACAAATCAGTCTCGACCCTGTCCTCATGGGAACAGCCCAGACCAAAGTACCAAGCCAGGTCCTCCCTGGACCAGAAACAAGCATCCTGAGACCGGTTTCTGGGTATTACCCTTCATCAGCCAGGCTAGTTGGAATCCAGTGGCACAGTGAGAAAGGGACCCACGTCTGGGTATACCCATCCCTTTTAGGGTGAAAAGTGCTACGCAAACAAATGATGGACGGAATGCTGAATAAATCCTACATTCACCCCTAGTAAAAAAATCTGGGTTAATTCCACTGTTCTTTTGCTTACCATGCCACCCCAGTTTAGACCCAGCCATATGCAAATCAGCCTTGACCCTGTGCCTCATGGGCACAGTCCAAACCGAACTGCCAAGCCAGGTCCTTTCTGGACAAGAAACAAGCATCCTGGGACTGGAGTCTGAGTATTACCCTTCATAAGCCAGGCTAGCTTGAATACAGTGACACAGTGAGCAAGGGACCCACGTCTGGGCATACCCATCCTACTTAGGGTGAAAAGTGCTAATCAACAAATGATGGACGGAATGCTGAATAAATCCTACATTCACCCCCCTGAAGAGATCTGGGTTACTTTAGTTTGATCTGAACAATCCTGCGGGCAGACACTTGTGGTGCTGCCAGCCTTCTAGGGCCCAAGGAGGGGGCCTTGGGCCCCCTCCTCAGAACCAAGGGAGTGCGACCGCACTCCCTCACACCAGTGTTCTCCTTGTCTTTGGAGTCTAGGGATTGGGTCCTGGACCCCCACTTTTTCCTGCAGTAAGGAAGTGTGATAGCGCTTCCCTGACTATTTTCTTTTTGGGTGCAGCCATTGGGGCCTGGGACCCCTCGGAGGATACAGATTCATCTGGCAGCGGAGCTCCACTCATTCGTGCCTGCTAGTTGGGGTCAAAGGATGCCAGAACTGCAAAAAATGATAACTTGGGCCCTATTCAGCTGATGTTGACCATCTTGGATCACTTTCTTCAAGCCTCCACAGGTGATGAAGTTTGCAGGGAGAAGATTTCATTGAATCCCTGTACCAGCCTTTCATCTTGCTCTCCTTCTGGGCCTCTCTCCTCCCTGTGCAGAAGCCCAGTATTTCTCCCAACTGATCCTCAGGGGATGTAAGGGAACCAGTGCCACTTGTCCTTGGGGAGTGACCCACTGGTCCTGGAATCAACCAGAGCTTCGTCAGTAGTCCAGGGGACAGAGCGGGGGTTCCTTCTCTCAATATTCCATGGCTTCAGCCTCCAGTCCCAGTGTTTCTTGGAAGAAGCACATCCAAGAGAGAGCTCTACCCCCTGTGCAAGAACCTTTAAGGGTGGGTGGGAGGTGCCAGCAGGGAGGTACCTCTGTCCTATCCTGAGGTGCCACATTACTTCTCCTGATTCAGCCTTCCTGTACAGGCTTCAGAGATACTTCAAGATGGCCTCACTCCGGAGTCACTTGCCACATGTGCTTTGTGGGTATCAGCTCCCCCTTCGCTGATATAACTGCCAGGGACTTCTCTAAGCAAATCTGCAAATTAGCCCCTCATTTGGTTTGGTTCCAGAGGTCTGGGCTCCCTCCTCTGTGGCCTGGGACTGGCACTCTTCCTGCCTCAGGATGACAGCTGGCTGATTGATGCAGAACAATTTCGCCCAATCCCTTTCTTTTGGCGAGCTGAACTAAGCACTGACAAATGTTTGCTTTGATGGGCGAGGCCTTTGTTCCTGCAGCTGGGGAGAAAAGTAATAATCCCAGCCAAGGATGTTCACAAAAGGCCTGGGCTCTGATCCTGAGCTGTGTCAGAGAAATATGACATTCCTGAGCCCAAGAAACCCAAGGCAGACCCAAAAGATCCCAAGATCGTCCGGCCCATCTCCCTGCTTCCGTTCCAGGTGAAAGTCAATGAGAAGATTGTCAACAGGCAAATGACCCACTTCCTTGAGGAAAACAACACCCTGGACCCGTCCCAATCCAGATTCCGCAGCAACCCCTGCACCGAAACCGCCCTCATTGCTGCCACCGACGACATCCGGACCCTGCTGGACAATGGCAAAACTGTGGCCCTCATCCTCCTGGACTTCATGGCCACCTTCGATACCGTCAGCCACCACACCCTACTCACACACCTCCACAACGCTGGGATCTGTGACAAAGCCCTGGACTGGATCACGTTCTTCCTCACCGGCAGAACCCAGAGAGTCTGCCTCCCTCTTTTCCGAAGCCACCAAAATCACCTGCGGCGTACCCTAGGGATCATCCCTCAGCCCAACCCTTTTTAACGTCTACATGGCAAAGCTCACCAACATCGTCCGATCACACGATCTCAACATCATCTCATTCGCTGATGACACCCAGCTGATCCTCTCCCTCACCAAGGACCCCGCCAACGCCAAAACCAACCTCCACAAAGGAATGAAGGCTGTGGCTGAATGGATGAAGAATAATCACCTGAAACTGAACTCAGACAAAACGGAGGTCCTAATTCTCGCCTCTACCCCATCGGCCTGGGACAACTCCTGGTGGCTGGCCACGCTGTGAGCTGCACCAACACCCACCAACCACGCACGCAGCCTGGGGTTCATCCTCAACTCATCACTCTCAATGACCGAGCAAGTCAACGCCATCTCATCTTCCTGCTTCAACACCCTCTGCATGCTTCGCAAGATCTACAGATGGATCCCCACCGGAACCAGAAGGATGGTCACCAAGGCCCTCGTCAGCAGTAGGTTGGAGTACGGCAACGCCCTCTACTCGGGAACAATGGCCAAACTCCAGAAAAGACTTCAACGCATACAGAACGCCTCCGCACGCCTCATCCTCGACATCCCCCCACAGCCACATCACTGCCCACCTGAGAGACCTGCACTGGCTCCCTATCAACAAGAGGATCACCTTCAAGCTACTCACCCATGCTCACAAGGCACTCCACAACGCCGGACCAGCATACCTCAACAAACGACTCACCTTCAACACCCCGAACCACCAGCTTCGCTGTGCTGACTTTGCCCTCGCCACCATTCCACGCAGCCACTGAACAACCACCGGTGGCAGATCATTCTCCCACCTCACTGTCAAGACATTGAATACCCTCTCCATCCACCTGCACAAGATCCAGGACCTGCTGACGTCCAGGAGACTTCTTAAGACCTGGCTGTTCGAGCAGTAGCAGCCCTTCCTCCCCCTCCTCCCCCATAGCGCCTTGAGACCCTCATGGGTGAGTAGTGCGTTCTACAAATGCATTGATTGACTGGATGACCTATAAGCTGTACCAATATGGTTTTGAGCTTCACAGAATTGTTCTTTTCACATAGATTACAGTGTACATTGGTGCGACACAGGAGTCTGTGACCCCCAGGGAACTGGAGCTGCACCCTAAAGCAGCCTTTCCCATGGAGTATAATAGAGTGTCACTACAGTCAAAAACAGTAAAAACACACTGACTTTCCCTACATGTGTACCCCCTATTAAAAGCCCTATTCTAGGTCAACCCCCAACTCTGCATAGCACCTTCTACACCAGGCTATCTGTACATAGTTCTTGGGCTGCACAAAATAGGTGTCTCCGACATGCAGCACTCACATGGTTGCACACTTGTGTACACATGTGCCCACATATACCCAGCCCAGTGCCCCTTACCCTGGCTGCATCACAGCAGGCTTATCTCACAAGGCTGACACTGATGGTAAATATGTGCAGTCCATTTTACCATGAGTTTAACATGAGTGAGTCTCAGATTATGAGGCTCTCCCACAGTAAAAGGACAGAAAACACCACATCAAAAGGCAAAATATCCAGGCGTATTAAATGGTCAGAACAACCTTCTCCCCATAGCTTATGGTGACTACCCCACACATAGTATTCTTGGTCAATACTGCACTCAGCCCATACTTGTTGGCATCCATTGTAATGGTGCACAGAAAATCAGGATCACATGAATGCAATGCTCTCACACTCGTCATCTCTGTTTTTGCTATTTCTCTTGTTAGCCATCATCCCACAAAAATGGTACACTTTGTTTTAGCATTTTAGTAAGATTTCTCATCTTGGAAGCATATCCAGGAATGAATCTGTAACAGAAACCACATCTCCCAAGAGTTTAGCTCATCTTTGTCCTTCGTTTTGGATAATCCACCACCGCTTTAACCAGGCTTTGTCTCTGGTAAATACATTCCCCAGACATGCTGTGACCCAGAAACTCCACTTTTTCTTTTCAAAATTCACACTTCTCCTTCTTAACCACTTCCCTTTTCACAGCAAAAATGCAGAGAACCTATCATAATGTTTTGTCATGATCTTCCCACCGTTTGGCATATACCAGCACAACATCCTGAAAAACAATGACCCCCAGAAAGAAAATCATGTTCAATAAAGTCCGAAGGTAGTACCCCTTTTACCACTAGAACTTGTTCACTAGTGCCAGGTCTAAGCATCAATCCAAACCAACCCTGATGGTATCCTCCTAAAATATTTAGTCCCTTTTTAACCACATACACTTTTTCTAGTATTCAGTGACATTTGAACTCCATAACATCCTCAATAAACCCTTCCTGCTCTATTGTCTTGCCCTACAGGCGACCTATCTGGAGGCACAACTGCCTGTCACCCCATGTTTGTGAAACAACTTGGAGGTGATCATCGTAATTCTTGCACCTGAGTCAACAAATAGGTGTGCACGTTTGTAACTAGTATATCCATGTAGGGATCTACAGATTTATCAGGGTCTACCATCACCACATTGTCTTCTGTAACAACCAGTTGGCAGCTCTGCAAGGTGTTTGAAAACCTCCATTACTTCAAAACCCAGGGAATGTAGCAGTAGATATTTCTTTCTCTTCATACTAAAACGTGATGCCCCACTCACTCCAAAATACTTCTCAAATGCATTAAACCACTGGTTCCATGGGATAGCTGGGTTGCCCAGAGATTTAAAAAAATGTGGTGGGGAATTTACTGATTGCATATTTGACCAGGATCAACATATGTTGGACAGCCGTAATACTCCAGTTGCACACTCTAATATCCTGTCAGTGTGCAAAACTAACAAAGAAAGTATGTACTTAGATTCACAGCTTTGTTCATAGGCATACTAAACAATAGTCAATAGCCTAGGCAGGTGTGACTGCACCATAGTCAATAGACTAGACAGGTGTCGGTGTCACCAATGTTTTTTCAATTCCGAGAAACATGCAGAAGAACTGTTTCGCTATTAAACAAAATACATAAACAATTCACTTAGGACAGAAACTTAGTATGAACGCTACTCCAACAAAAACTGCTTAGCCTTGCTGTTGAACCACCAGGGCTGACGAGTCATCAGCTTGCTCCAGGATGTATAGAAAGGACCATTCCACAATGGCTGGCAGCAATTTGTTATAGTCGACTAATATGTATGCAGCAAACAGTTCCAAAATCGTTGCCAGCAATTATTGTGGATCGTCTGCTGCAAATGTCTGTAGGTGGCCGTTCCTAAATGGCTGCCAGCAGTTTGTTATATTCGACCAAGATGTATGCATCACACTGTTCCAAAATGGCTGCCAGCACTTATTGGTATTTGCCTGTTCCAAGATGCCTGCACATAATAACTGCCTCAAGAAAAACACCTGTTCACTATATATATAAAAAGCAGCAAAATTATAAAATGATCCAAATGCACAAAAAAACAAAGCCGGCGTCAGTCAATAACGTTCCCACAAAAAAAGGATGAAATTGAACTTGAGCGTTAAATTGAATGAAGTTAGAAAATGCCGACTGTACTTGGGTGGTCGTTAATGATATATCCTTCGACCCCGCAGGCAAAACGGGAAAACATTTGCCACTTTAAGCAACTGCGCACTTTGCAGCTGAGAACAAGGAATTTCAAGATGGTGTATGAGCATACATTAATAACCAACTGGATACAATGGCAGAGCTTGGCTCTCGATGTGGCTGAAGGAGTTGAAAACTTAAGAGTGCGGCCGTGCGTCAGGAAAGGTAAAAAAACAAACCGCACCTGTGTCCACAGCTGTTTGCACTGAAACATGGACTATGTGGTGCACTCTGCCTTCAATCCAGCCCCTTTTTCCTCCGACCACAGCATTGATCTACGCTGCTGCTGAGGGAGATCCGATATGCCAGCAATGACAACTACATGATCTACTTCATTCCGGTTAGAACACTTATAAAAATAGTGCTGTGAGTGTGCAAATACCTCTCACCTCAAGTCCTGACAACGTGCAGGTTACGGCCATGCATCAGCCGTGAGTACCCTTCCTCGATGTAGATGGTCACCGTCAATTAAAATCTTTGACTAGCTTTGTTGCAATGGCTTCAACTCATTATCAAATTCCTGTAGTAACAACTAATTTATTCACAGAGCTGTAACTCATGAAGCCACCACTTTAGTGCTCCCACAGGGGACGCTCCAGCTGACACTAGTGGAATGTTATGCTTGAGAGACTCAGATATGCAATGTGACATTATTATATTCTATATACATCATAACAAGAATGCATAGTTGAGGTACAACACACTCCCTCAGAGTACATTCAAATTTCATCATCTCCTATTTCCATATTAATGCTGCCTTTCCACTACAAATCCCACAAATGTATATCAATCTTTTTCGATTCATCTCTCTCTCCATAATCCATACAGTGCATACCTTCTGTTAGTCCTGTCAGCCTTAGGGTTGTCTTCCCCCAACTTTTTGCCTTCCTCCTCCATTTTTCTGATCTAATTTTTGCTAGCATTAGGACTTTGCATGCTTTGCTACTGCTAACCACTGGAATGGATCATCTCCTTCCTCGACGGAAGAACCCAGAGAGTCCGCCTACCACCGTACAAATCAAAGGCCACCGAAGTCATCTGCGGCGTACCCCAAGGATCCTCGCTGAGCCCAACCCTCTTCAACGTCTACATGAGCCCCCTCGCGGCCATCGCACGCCAACACAACCTGAACATCATCTCCTACGCCGACGATACCCAGCTGATCCTCTCCCTTACCAACGACCCCGCCGCCGCCAGAGCCAACCTTCACGAAGGAATGAAAGAAGTAGCCGAGTGGATGTCGACCAGCCGCCTGAAGCTGAACTCGGACAAGACGGAAGTCCTCATCCTGGGATCCTCGCCCTCCGCCTGGGACGACTCCTGGTGGCCCCCCGCCCTGGAAACTGCACCCAAACCGACAGACCACGCACGCAACCTGGGCTTCATCCTGGACTCCTCCCTCTCCATGACCAAGCAAGTCAACGCAGTCTCCTCGTCGTGCTTCAACATCCTGCGCATGCTACGGAAAATCTTCCGGTGGATCCCCACCGAGACCAGGAAGACTGTCACCCAGGCCCTCGTCACCAGCCGACTGGACTACGGCAACGCCCTCTACGCCGGAACCACCACCAAGCTCCAGAAGAGACTCCAACGGATCCAGAACGCCTCAGCCAGACTCATCCTCGACATCCCACGACACAGCCACATCTCCGGACACCTAAGAAACCTGCACTGGA
Source organism: Lissotriton vulgaris (assembly GCF_964263255.1). Lineage (NCBI taxonomy): Eukaryota > Metazoa > Chordata > Amphibia > Caudata > Salamandridae > Lissotriton > Lissotriton vulgaris. Next base: position 158,639,897 of record NC_141690.1, read on the forward strand.
TCCCGGTCAACAAGAGAATCACCTTCCGTCTCCTCACCCACGCACACAAAGCCCTACACGATCAAGGCCCGAGCTACCTCAACAACCGCATCAACTTCTACGCTCCCAAACGACACCTCCGATCAGCCAGTCACGCCCTCGCCGCCGTCCCCCGCATCCGAAGAACGACAACAGGAGGAAGGTCCTTCTCCTACCTGGCCGCCAAGACCTGGAACTCCCTACTCCCTCCCGACCGACCTGCGCCTGACCCAAGACCACCTCGCCTTCAGGAAGAAGCTCAAGACCTGGCTGTTCGGGCAGTAGCAGCACCCCCCCCCCCCCCCCCCCCCCCTAGCGCCTTGAGACCCTCCGGGTAAGTAGAGCGCTCTATAAATGTCTATGATTGATTGATTAACCCATGCCAAAATGCATGGGCTCACTCGTTAAAACATGATAACATTGACTTAACCCCAATTAGCATATTTAATTTACTTGTAAGACTCTAGTAAAGGGGCACTACATGTGTCCAGGGCCTGCAAATTAAATGCAAATAGTGTGCCATCCACTTAAGTAGCCCTTTAAACATGTCTCAGACTTGCCATTTCAGCCTGTGTGTATAGATTTAAATTGCCATTTCCACCTGGCAAAATAAAACTTTTACCCGGCCCAACCTTCCTTTTTGATATAAATGATTCAACCCTAGGATAGGCCTGGCACAGTGCAGAAGGCAGGGTGCAATGTATCTAAAAAGTAGTGCATGTACGTTTAAGATATACCTGTCCTGGTAGTGAAAAAATCGTACATTTGTTTTTCACATCTGCAAGGCCTATCTTTCTCATATGATAACATTGGAGTCTTATTACATTTTATACGTGTAGTTTCCAAATGGGGAGAGATAATCAGATCATATTTGGTGTCACTGAAATCACAATTTAAAATCCTAATTCATGGTTGAAATTGCAATTCGGAAAAAGCCACTTTTAGAAAGTTGGCATTTTTTTCCCTTAGCCATTTAGTGCCTGTATTCTGTCACTGGTCACATGACTGGGTGTAGCTGACAGCTGATCTTTGTGTATTGTTCCTACACAAACACACACAATGGGTGCTTAAGTGTGCCAGGATATGCCATCACTGGCAGGATGGGAGGGAGAAGCTGGTCACAGCCCCACTTACACCTGAATAGCATGTGTCCTTCTTTCACACAAAGAGCTGTCTACCCCTCGTAGTTAGCCTTTAGCCAGGGCAGAGAAGTCAAGATGCCTAGGGACTTCAAAGGGAGACCTCTAAAAGCTAACCACCCACTTCAAAGACACAACTGTGTATAAATACTCGACCTCAGACACAGGCACTTCAGTATACTTCTGGACCTGTTGATACTCTTCCAGGAAGAAGTATTGCTGCTCTGATCAAACACTGCCTCTCTGCTAGACTGCTGCTCTAAAGGAACTGCTGCCTTGTTGTACTAACATGCTGCCTGCTGCCTCCTTGCCTGTGCGAGAAGGAATGGACCTGCATCTCCTGAACCTAGAGTGACTCCAAAGACTAGTTGGCTGGTCTCCTGATCTGAATCCTCAGGGACATAACAGGCGTCAAAGAGCAACACACCTGGACTCTGCCCTCTGTGAGTCTAACCTGCCAAGTGGTGCCACCCCAGTCCTGGACCTTTCGAAGGGGGCTTAAGGTGCTCTAACAGCCTCTGTGGATCAAGCTGACCCGACACATCTCCTCTACAGTGCGGCACAAACCCAAGCAGATCCGATGCATCACCGCTACTGAGTGGATTGGACCAGTCACAAAGGTATACATTGCATCACAGCTGTTCAGAACCGTCCCATGCCCTGACTTCATGATGCATCCTTGGGCAGGCCCTCACATTCCTCCCCGACGCCAGCCTCAACAACAAAGCCAGATTCTGCATCACAGCCTTGCAGCTTTTTGATACTGCCTCATCACCCTGACTATGCGAGCATCCTAAACGTCAGACTTTGCGACACAAGCCCCGCAAGCAGTATTCTCAACAACAATGCAGGCCCTCTCATCGCAGCCTAATTGCACCTCAAACCAATTCATCGCTCCAGCTGGGCAACTAAACTTTGCCGCGGATCCACGCAAAGCTCCACAAACCAGGATTGAAGCTAATTTGCTTGGTGTGGCTTAACTGGGTCCCTGTAGCCGGTCTGCTCTTCACTGCAGTTCTCCTGAACTTGTTTCTTCATCCCGAGTCTGTGCCACACAAATATCCACAGATGGCGCTTTGTGCTTATAGGTGCTATTTTCAACCAAATCTTTAAAATTGAATGTCTCCAGTTCTACTAATTGGATTGTTGTCATTTTGGTCTTGTTGTATTTGTTAGATGTTGCTCTATCTTTCTTAAGTGGTGTGGGAGCCTTTTTGTGTGGTGTTTTACTGTTTGAAGTATTGCACAAGTACTTTACACATGGCCTCTAAGTTAAGCCTGACTGTTCTCTGCCACGTGACCCCATGGGTTTCAGAACATATTCATTTAGGGTTTGCTTGTGCCTTACCCTATCTAGGATTGTGGTTGCTGCTTTACCATGGCTCACACCATAGTCAACCAATAACCCAATTTTGTACACCCTCAAATATGGATATCCTAGTAGCAGTATATGGAACAGTTCTATCCATCCTAACTATTTCTTGAACCATCCCGCCCATTGCTCTTTGTCCAATGAATGTATTCTACTGTCATACTATTACATCGTTTGAGCAGTCTATTGCATTGAGGGTAAGGTAGGGTAATGCTGTTCTCACAAGTAAAATGCCTCCCTCTCTCTAGTAACTTCCTATCTCATAAGAAGCGATTATACTCTATTGTTCTCCAAAGTCTTCGTTGATAAACCCTTCCTAAAAAACTACTCAAAGAAATCTAAAACAACGCTCTTCTTGGGATCTCCAATAATTTTGACTTATCGCCATCTTGACACATAATCCACCACCACCAGTACATGATTAAGCCTTTCAGAGTAGATTTTGAAATTCCTGAAATTCCTGAAAAAATCTACTCTAGTCATCCCCTAAGCTTTTTCCACCCCCTCCACTGTTTGAATTGGTTGACAAATGCCTGTTGGTCATTTCACAAATACTGTAGAGTACTGTAGTAGCCCTCATAGTTTTACATTTCCTTATCTTGCTTTGGCCACCAGAAATATTCTTTCATAACTGTCTTCATCACCACAATTGCCATGTGTCCTCTCTGTGCTACTTTTCCCTGCAAACTCACCAGTAGAACCAGTATGTCACATTTTTACCAATAACACACCTTGCTCAGATAATTCATCTGCTATTTTCGAGTAATACGGTAACTCTGGGTCTAAAGTATTTTTTCTGTGCCATCCACTCATAACTGTGCCCATTTTTGCATCCTCACATATAATCAGTACACACAAATACAAACAAATGTTTTCACCACACTACACACACAAACCCATACTATAAAACAAGATACCAACTCTTTCTCCTCATTTATCTATTTCAGAAGGGATTCTTTGGAGACAAACAGTGGTGCAATTTCTCCAGTGCCACATACCTAACAGAATCATTGTGCTTTAACAGCTTACGTGGAAATCTCGCTAACCTGGGTCTGGAACTATTTATCCACCTAAAGTGTCCACAGGCTGTCTTCAGAACAAATGATCGCCCCCATTAATTTGACTGGAAATTCATCACACCTCTATACACACACCCCACATTTCCTTTTCAATTACAAAACAGTCTTTTCATCTCTAATATGCAAGAAGCACAGCAATAGCAAATTCACAACCCCTTTCTTTCTACATGAGAATGGCCCTCAGCCACATGCATTGGCATCCACTCTCGTAATTGTTGCCCTGTTAAATGCAAATGGCTGTAACACAGGAGCTGTCCTCCACTGGCCTAGTATCATACCAAGGGCTAGATGTACGACCATTATGATTTGCGACTCGCAAATTACGACTAATTGCGAGTCGCAATTTGCGAGTCGCAAATCACAATGTACAACAGTGTCTCAGGCACTGTTTGCGATTCCCAATGGGGTCGCAAATTGCATGCTTCATGAATATTAATGAGGCACTCGCAATTTGCGACCCCATTGGCAATGGCTGGCCCTCGCAGGTTTGGTGGCCTGCTGGGCTCAGCAGACCCCCATGTCTGGGACTTGTTTTAAATAAAGCAGTTTTTTTAAATGCATTCCATTTTCCTTTAAGGAAAATGGGATGGATTTTAAAAAAGAAAAAAAATTAACTTTTTTGTTTCATTTTTTAAGGGCAGGTAGTGGTCCCTGGGACAACTGTCTGCCCCTAAAAACATATTTCCCCCTGCATTCACAAAGGGAAAGCGGGTTGGCAAGTGCTTCACCACCCGTCTGAGAAAGGTGGTAAACTGCAACCGCTTTGCCACCGCAATTGCAGTTGCAAAACAGTCTTACATAGGGTTCAGACTCGCTATTAGGAAGGGACGCCCTTCCTAATAACGAATCGCTGATCCAATTTAGCGTGTTGCAAATCATTTGCGACTCGCTAAATAGAGTTAGTACATGGGCCATTCGTTTTTTGTATTTGCAAATGGGTCGTACATCTGGGACCAAATGATTTAAGACATTCCCTGGACCATTCACACTCTCCCTTCTTTTTCAACACTGCCCTAAAACATAAATTTGAACTGGAAAATGTTCAATTATTTGAGAATGGAATTTGGATACTCCCAAGAATGATGACAAATTCCTTGTTTTAAAGTCTGGTGTCTCATTGGATAACATCGATCAAATTAAAGTTTGTTTAACCCTTTCTTCGGAGGTCATGTGCCTCAAATATACCAGGTCTTCTTGCCCCTGCAGCCATACCAACTAGTTACTTGAGCTGTAGTGGCTCAACCCAAATTCCTTAGTCAGGCTCTTTCCACACACCTGAATATTTCTCCTGTATCCTTCCTAGATATCACTATGGGTGACAACCACAGCATAAGCTCTGTGGTTCAATGATGCCCTCAGTGCACATTTTCCTGGTGATCATACTCTGCTCTTTTTGTATGCATTGTGGCACATTAAATAATCTATGTTTGATGGAGATGGCACCTTTCCATTAGTTTGATCTTTTGTACCACCCCTTTTATTTCTCCCAGCTTGTCTTCGAAAAACATAACACACTCCCTAGTCTATCTTTCCTCCTTCTCCTCCCTAACAGATGATACTTGAATATACTCTGCCGGAGTTATGATCATCTTGATATTTGCTTGATGAATAAGGCTTAGGATTTGGCCATTTTCCTTCTACATAAGCCTTCCCTTCTATTGCTCTTTCTTTAACTTGCAGTTTGGATATGAAGAATCCTATCAACTCATTGCTATATGTGGCAACTGTAGCTTCCTTTTCCCCCATAGTTTCTCAATCAACTAATCCAATATGACAGTGACTCTGGTTACTGGTTTCTGGTTACAGAATCAACAGTTAAATCAACATACTCTCATCTATTATTAAACATAAATTACCTTTATTTGACTTGTCTCCCCTTTTTTTCATATTTTGTCCCCATTCTCATTTGTAGATCATCATCTTCTTCCTTAGCTTCCTCTTTTACTTGTCTAACAATTGTCCTCCTACCTTCCCTCCTCCACATACATTATTAAAATGACCCAACCTTCTACACTTCTTACAATCCTTCCCAAAACATTTATGTGGAAATGGCCTTCATGTCTTTCCTACCATCTACACCACCATTTCTCTCACTGACGTTTTCTCCTTAATAGTAAATATTTTGCTTACACTCACCACTGGCCCTGGATTTCCTCCCATTGCCAGATCCCAACACCTTTTTGGGATGACTCTACACTTTTTGCTATTTCGATTGAATTCTCTAGGCTCAAATTCTTAACAGACTACAATTGTGCTTGTGCTTTCTTTGAGTGTGCCTTGCTACTGACTGATCTTTTATCAACTGGCTCTGAAAAACTTCAAATTCACAGTCATTTGCCAACAATTTTAGTGGAATAATATGTGTATCCACTGATATGTGTATTAGTATTGGTGGTATTAGTATTAGTAATTATTTGGTTTTCCTGGTAGTGTTGTTGTTGGTATTTATAGCTGTGATATTGATGGTGCTGTGGAATGGGTGATGGTATGTTAGTGGTGGCTTTGGTAGTAGTGTTACCGTTGGCTTTAGTACTGTTGATGTTATGATCATGGTGGTGGTATTGGTGTTGATGGTAGTAGTTGTGGTGTTGTTGGCACTGGAAGTGATGGTATCATATCTCTGTTAAAAAGAAGCACAAACACATACTGTGATTAATAAAGCACACTTGCTTGCTTAAGGATGAGTGGTTTATTATGGTTGGTATTGTACAATGTGTAAGCCTTTTTCTTACACTTCACAACAAGCAATATAACAAATGTGGTCATCTGTGAGAAGAAAAACATTGTTTCACAAGCAGATGTGTGCATGTGCTTGTCATTAATATTAATAGGCAAACATTGACAAACCCAGCAGGGATTGCTTTTAAAGAAACACCACATTCAAATGTCCTTGACAAGCTGTGATTGGCACTTTCTTAAGGCAGACTGCAGTTCTTTAGGTTGTTATTGAGTTAGACACAAGTCTGTGATGAAGCGGCCTTCAGTACCTTGATTCTTTATCAGCGGTCCCTTGAGTCAGACGCAAATTCATGCTGTATGAGGCGGGAGTAACTTAGGCTATTAAATGAGGTCTGACAGCCTTCCTCCCTTTCCACTCAATCTCAGGATCTTAGAGAATTATTAACGTACCAGATGCCTTTAAAGGCCTGTTTATTTAAAGTGGAATTTCAGCATAGTGGATCACAGGGAGGATGTTGCTTTACTGTGCAAATTGACATCCTTTATTCCCCTATTCTAGTCATTTCAGCTTGTTTTCTTTGGCTTAAATAACTATCCCAGTGCCGGTGTAGAATGCTGGTAGCCACTGTTGAGTTTGCGTGCCTCTCCTTAACTTATTTCACAAAGTTCACCCTAATCTCTATAGGTAGCACCAGTCAGTTATATGTAAAAACTAGATTTGTGCTTCATAAGAATTAGCTTTATCTGTATAAAGAATAATGGTGGAGATGATCAAATGTAATGGGGATGATAGAGGAGAGATGACAGGGAGAGGAAAGGAGGCTGGGACAGGTACTAAGGCAACATGATGAGAATGAAAAAGCACCATGGAGAAAGCAGGGATGATGAAAGGAAATTAATAAGGAAGAGACAGGAGAAGATCCAGAGAAAAAGATGGAATTAGTAGAGGAGGTAGGAACACAGACAGTTAATGAGTTGGGATGAATAGGTGAACAGAGATGATCCAGGAAAAGCAATTGGGTAAGAAGAAAGAGTGGGGACATTGACAGAGGCAATATGACTGGAATGAATGCAGAGGGTCGAGAAGGCATGGACAATGATGGATGTGAGTTAATGGGAATGAGTTAGGAAAATGCTGAAGAGTTGGTTCAGGGGAGAAAGGAGGCGGGACAATGAGAGAGGTGGCTTGATGAAAATGAATGGGGACTAAATTAAAGGACGTTCACTCACCTACCTTTCAATATGATTTAAAAAGAAGCCTGGTTTCAACTCCGAGATCACATTAATGCTAAAGATCTCCTGCACAACTATCAGTCCTTCAGATCATTCTGCAGTACAGAGACTGCTACCTTACCCACTGTAGATGATTACCTCCTGGCCACAAAAGAAGAAAAACCCTGCATCTTGATACTTCTGCATAATGGCTAGCTACTCCACTGGGTTCTTCTGCCTTTCCAACCAAAACCAGTTTGTTCACATGGGCACCTCAAGGTCATAAGATCCCTATCACATGCAGAGTGCCCCAGGGTTCCACACTGTGCTCTATTATTTTCAACCTCTGTATGGAGCAAGTTTATGGTCTTCTCAGAGTTAATAGCATTGCATCAAGATTCACCAATATGCAGATCATACAGAACTTTACTTGAAAGTCTCCTGTACTTCTGTACATCTGATGTGCCAAACACTGCCTGGACATCATCCATAACTGGATGTCCGGCGCCTAACCGATTGCTAAATGACATGCACCTTGATGGCTTTGAACCCTAACTTTCACTGAATGCCAAGTCACTTGGATTCATCTTGGACACCAACATCACCCTCAAGGAACACATTGCCAAAAAAACTAAGATGATCTGGTTTTAGCTCTCTTTTCTAAACAAAGTGAATTTGTTTTTTCCAGAAGGCAACTTAAGGGGTATTGTTCAATCCTACTACTCTTCCATCCATGGCTTTGCAAACTCCACACTGGCAATGGCCATCAAACACACCGTAGCATGTCTTATCCATGGCCTAAAGAAATATGATCATACCAGACCCTGATGGAACACCATTGGCTCCCCTTACCAGCTCGCACCATCTTCAAAGTATGGTACATCATTAACAAAGTCATCACAAACAGCATCTCGCCTTCTGTTGCAGACAAGCTCACCATCTCTGGTGGTTTTTGGCACACCCGCAGGTAAGGCACCCTCTGACTGCAGACTAAGCGCCTGACAGTCTTTATTCCGACCTGTGCATAAACCCCTGTTTATGCACTTGTCAAAATTTCAAGTTGAGTGTTATATGACGCATCTGATGATGATTATATGTGTTAAGTACCCCAACCATTGTTACATTTTGGCAGGGCAAACCTGCTGAAATTTAGCAGGGGAAAATCATATGGTAATTACAGTGCTTAATTTGTAAAAATAAAAAAGAAATACCCGGACTTTTGCCAGGAGGCCACTGCAACTTGCACCACCCATTGCTCCCACTAGCACTATCAATGACAATACTATCACTACTAGCCATCACACTCATACAAGTGTGACAATTCAGACTTTCAATGTACATTAAAATGACTAATGCATGCTGCCCTACCTATTCTTATAGCTTTGGTTTCAGGTATTAATGATTGTAATGTATATTTAATTATTAAACAACAGCTGTTGTGCTCCTCAAAAAATAAGACGAACCGCTCCACCATGTGGCAGCAGTCACGGCTGGCCTGACTCGCGGGCGGGGCAGGGGGTCACGCTTGTCGTGTGGGGGTTATTAATTCTTTTTTTTAGATTTAGCTTACCGGGTCCCGCTCTGCCTCAGCTCCTGGCCGGGTCCCACGTGTTTCCAACAGGAAGCAGCCACAGGCATTCTCCCTCCCCTCCCCTAGGCCAATCACAACTCTGCAATGGCAGCGTTGTGATTGCTGGGGACGGCGCCCAGAAGGGCACCTAAGGGGAGGTGCCCGGAGTGCGCATGACTGTTTTGGTCGGCCACAGAGGGCCGAGCAAACAGTCAGGGGCCACTGCATTTGGGCAAGCCACTCCTCCCTGAACCGCCCACCCGTCCACCCCCAGCCAGGCATACCCTCTGCTTTCTCACAGTGCAAGAAGCATAAACATAAAATGGTATTTAAAATACCATTTTATGTTTCTGCTTCTCGCAATGCGAGAAAGCACTGGGGCGACACTCCTCTGCCCTAATGTAGGAGCTGCCCCTGTGGACAGGCTGTCATAAAAGCCAGTGTTGATACTTAAGTGTTGATGCCGAGGACTAGAAACCCCCGGCTCAAATTAAGCATGAGGATTTTGGTGCATTAAATTAAAAAATCTGCATGTTATTCCCCAGAAACTCGTAATAGGTGTTATTTATCGCACCAGATAAATAACAAACCAGTGGTAATGTTGTTTACCAGGCGAAGTTAATACCACCTAAACTTATATCAGGCTTTAAGAATTGTAAAAACGGAAAAAACAAGGCAGGTGCCCTTTTCTATTTACGCACCCTGGATCTAAAACAGCATCCCTATATCCATCAGGACGGCCCCAACACTGCCCCAATTTAAGAAAGAATTGAAGATGCACTTCTTTAAAAAACACTACATCACAATGTAAACACAGCTGCCTCTCCTATCAACTGCTTTTGACCCTGTACAGCCCTCCACTGCTTTTTGTTAGATTTGCACAATAGAAATACGGTTCACCACATAAAAATACAAAAGGGCTCGTATTTTTATTCCATCTTTACAAAAATGATTTGCAAGTGTGTCATTGCACTGTGAGCTCACAAAGCTGTAAATCCAGCAGCATGTTATTATGATAGCAAAATGAAGCAAATGAGCGTTCAAGGTTGATTAGAGTTCCCCTCAGAATTATTTCAAAATGCTTTAAACATCTGGGAAAGAACAAAATATGTGAAACACTTCCCATTTATAATAGCTACCTTCAGTATTTCCTACCACGTTTCCTGTAATCTTCTCTTTCAAGAACACGAGCAAGTACAGTTTTCTGCACAGTCAGTCTTACGTTTCTTAGCTGATTGTATTCAAACTATTTCACATGATCATTTTTCTTTGCATTCTAAACTTTGATTTTAAGAGTGCATAACTATCATCAGATTCACTGTTCTCACAGAGTTTTTGAATACTCCATTATTGTTGTTTTTTGCAGTGTGCTCCCATCCCTGTTTCAATCTCAGGCGGAATACCTGGTGAAATTAAACCCACCCTTCTGCCTGCTGGGTTGTTCAGCTATTTCACTGTTACAATCTTTTTTATTTTTCTATTGCGCTCTCACTTTATATTTCGTTTATTCGTTTTTTTCTAAATTTCAATAGTTTACAATGTATATTGCGCGAAGTTTACAAATACGTTTCAAATTAAGAAGCCAGCTTTACAAGGAAAAGTGTGTTTTATTTTATCCCACTGATTTATATCTAGTCTCCTGGTTTGCACTTATAATATTCCTGGAATTATGATGACTCTATCTGACATCTACTTGTGTGATGTGAAACCGATGTTCTCCAATTTACTTTATAAGCTCGCCAAATTTAAATCAGACACTCAAAGCAGCGGTTTTATTTTTACATTTGCCTTTCTTTGAAGATGAATGAACCCTCTGCATTCACGTTCTCTTTGCATTTTCTGTATAAAAGTTATCCCTTTAATGCTAATCCTTTTGATTGCTCTTTCCTCGTCGGGCCCTTTAAATAGGTCACATAAGTAACAGCCTACATACTGCTAAGGGCACAGAAAGCGCCATTGCCCAATTTACTAACACAAAAGCCTCTGGGGTGTGATGTAATATCCTAATAACTTGGTTACGTTATGCCTTATCTTATTGGAATTTAACAAGAATGCCTCGTTAATGGGGTCAAAAGCAGTTTTCTGGGTTTTTTTAAGCCCATGGCGCAGCCTGTTTCTTCATATCCTTCGTACGTGTTTGTTTACCTTCAGTTGCTCTGGCATTTTAGCATCAATCTATTTAAGTGATTCTTATGTACTATTGGTTTATCTGTTTCCTTTCTCTTCATATGCGTGTTAGCATCTTTCTTCATCAGGGAGATAGGTCTGTAACTTGGACCCTCTCTTGTTGAATACGTGTCATAAGGATGCATATATCAGGATGACATCCATCAATACACTCATCCTAAATTGCATTGAAAACCATTTTGGATAGTACAGGAATTTATATAGTGCAAATCACCAACCGGTCTCTAAGCGCTTGCTTAGGGAACCCGTGCTGGTATTCCCCTGTGAGATAACCCCGGCAGCGTATCCGCAAGGTGAAAGCCAGGCATCCCGCCGCGAGGGGCCGTTGTGGAGATTAAGCAAGCTATTGCCCAGAGTCGCAGAGTGTGAACCCGTGAATCGAGTAGGCACCGGAGCGAGAATTGTCGAGTCCATTGACATATTAGGACTCAAGACCCCGCCGAGCCGGGAATTGAACCCTGGTCCTGGGCTGACCTCTGCTTCCAGGTCTGCCTCCTCTAACCAGTGAGCCACACTTCTCCACCATAGTGATGGGGTGAGAGGTTTGTACAACTCAATAAGGAGGCCAGCCTCCCAATTTCCCACCTAACCTGTTCCTCCTTGCACTCCAGACAAGAAAAGGAAAGCATGCAGGTGGCCCACTGGATTTATTTGCCAATATTTATAAGGTTCACTATTTGAAGCAAGTTTACATTTCCTTCTCTGTTAGATTTAAAATCTATATCTTTGGAGGTGGAGCTTAGCCACACTGAAGATGTGTTGTATGTTGTATACTTGTAAAAGAATGTTGTATACTTGTAAAGCGCGCAGCTGCCTGCACCGCGGGCGTCCCGGCGCTGTATACCGCTGGGGAACCCGTCCTGGCTTTCCCTGTGAGATGGTCCCTTCTGGGCACCTCCAAGGTGAGACCAGGCATCCCCTGCGTTGAAGGGGCCGTTGTGAAGATTAAGCAAGCTATTGCCCAGAGTTGCAGAGTGAAGCCCAAGGTTAGAGTAGGCGCCGAGGCGAGAATTATCAGGCCCGCGGACATTTTGACCCAAGACCCTGCCGCGTTGGGAATCGAACCCTGGTCCCGGGCCGATCTCAGCTTCCAGGTCTGCCGCCTCTAACCATTGAGCCACACTTCTCCACTGATGGCCACCTTTCCTGTGTTTTCTGGAGACCCTGTCTCATGTCCTCATGCATTTAAGTTGAATTGCATTCACTGACTATGCATGGAAAGAGATGAGGCATTTCTTTTCAGATATGGACGACCTAACGTGATGAGCATGCAGTTTTGAATCAATGCTGACACTGTTAAAGGGAACCCAACTTTGCTTCCCAGCTATGGCTGGCCCCAACCATCCCACAGGATGGAGGAGTCTCCATCAGATAGAAAATGACCCAAGAAAAGAATGACCCACAAAAGAGACATAGAAACCTTTGGTCCACAGAACACTAACAGCCTAACCCAATCACTACTCGTGACCCTTCTTATAGCTGTCTTGCATGCTGGACTGTGAGGTGCCAAGCACTTGCACCCCATACTCTGATGCCATGAGTGTTCAAGCGGAAAGTTGGAACAACTGGTCTCCTCTTGACACAGGCTCCAAAACAAAACCTCAACTATCAACCTTACAGGTGCAGAGATTACCAGGCTATAGTAATAGGTTTTACACCTACTCCCTGGCATTCATCTTAAAGTCAGGTGGTATCTTAGCATTCTTCCTTTCCTTTGGCTCCTCCTTGCATCGCAGCAATAAAGAAGTGGGGAGTCAGGCAATTTTGGGACAAAAAAAACCTGTGCTTGGTAAGGGATGTGTCTACCTGCCCTGAGCGACCCAACTATACTGATGTCTGGCTCCATAATGCTTTTTTTGTTGTCATAGGCAAACACAAATCATACATGTGCGACATGACATAAGCCTGTCTCACTGACTGCGATCTTGTTGGACCAGGAGGGGCACCCATAGTGCTACCCTCATAGTGGTGGAAGGCTATTGCTTTTGCTGGGATTTAAGCAAGGCAAGCGTGGTGGTGGCAGCATAATGTGTAGTGATCAGTAGGAGTGAACAAGGAGTGAACACGCCCTTGTTAACCTATGTCATGGGAGTAAAGGCTACAGGCTCACTCACTTTTAAAATTCCGCTTTTGTATGCTTAACTCACCCTTTTACATTGGTTTGGTGGGTAGTGCTGCGCAGTGCATGAGTGGTGTCTCTGCACTGGGTATATTTTTGCCTGAGAAGGGTACAATGCAGAGAAAATGCAGTACTGTGTAGTGTGTACATTCTCTCTGCCTATAAGCAGTACAATACATGAAGAATCTCGTACTGTGCAGTGCTTGCAGATTAACTGCACTTAATAGGTTATGGGTACCTGTGTGTGGTACAATACATGAAGGATGCAGTGCTTGCATGTTAAATGCATATGCTGGATGTATGTGTGCCTCAGAGTGGTGCACTACAGGAACGATACAGTGATGTGCATGCTGTATACATGCACTGGGTGTGTGTGGGTGGGTGTAAACTGTACAATGCATTGCAGAATCTGGGTTGCATTTTGGGTGATTTCTTGATCTTTGCATGACCCTAGAAACCCCAATCTATAAAGCAAGAGGCTACTTACAAACACATCCCAAAATCTAAGGACAGTGGTACTGAGTGTACTGAGGTACAGCTCTTGGGTATGCATTGGACAGATAAATGCCTAACAATTGTAAATTTGAATTATTCAAATATTGTTGCACGTGGTTTTAAATGACTAATGATATTACAGTAGGACATGTGAGATGTAAAATGAATTCAAATGTGATCTTTCTTTTATGTTCATTCAAAATGTAAATAAATTGTTTTTTCTGAAAAAAACCAAGAATGGATTACAAATCCAGGTCCTGAAGGACTAGGGGCCAGATGTAGGTGAAATAGATTTACCGATTTTTAATTACCGAATTTGATTTTACCGAATCAGTAAAATTACCGATTCGGTATTTTTACCGAATCAGTAAAATAATGCCCCCTTCATACCTGTCACCCATTTACCGATCGGTAACGGCCAAAATCGTCCGTTACCGCTCGGTAAATGGCCTCAAACGGCCACCTACATCTGGCCCTAGATGTTTTGATATGTTTCTGCTTTTAAGTGTTGTTCCTGATTTTCATGTGCATACATCAGGACAGAAGATATTAGGGTTAAAGCTGACACTACCACAAAAAGCAAGTAGGACAGTATAAGTAATGTGTTTTTTATAAAAGCACACAACTAGGATTACAGCCTATGGTTCGCTGACTACAAATATACAATAGACACCGAAAACATGATTTAAGTCATTATCACAACATGCCTGGGAAACATCATTAGAAACATCTCTGTCAAGTGGATTTCACGCACTGGTTCAATAATTTACTTATTGACAAGCTTTATTCTTCATTTTTTTTAACGTTTGTAAATAACTACATTATCGACCCTTAGGGTTGTCGCAATGTGCAGCAATGTTCAGCAGTGTATTCTATCGGGTTTGTCAGGTCCGGTCGTTATGGGCTGTGAATAATGCAATTGGATGATTAGCTGCCCATCACATACATCGTTTTATTGCATCATTTTATTAGAAGGTTTGGATCTGCAGCTCATCCTATTCAGCGGAAAAGATTTACAAACCGATTCATATTCATGTTTTAATCAGACCCAGCATCATTGGCTATTGTTACCAGATAGAGGCAGCCACTTAAGTACCTGTTGGTGGAGAAGTGTGGCTCACTGGTTAGAGCAGGCAGACCCTGAAGCAGAGGTCAGACCCGGGACCAGGGTTCAATTCCCGACGCGGCAGGGTCTTGAGCTCAAATGTCCATGGACTCGATAATTCTCGCTTCGGTGCCTGACCTAATCATGGGTTCCCACTCTGCAACTCTGGGCATTAAGCTTGCTTAATCTCCACAACGGCCCCCCCGCGGCGGGATGCCTGGCTTTCACCTTGGGGATGCCCTGTAGGGGCTATCTCACTGGGAAAAGCCAGGACGGGTTCCCAAGGCAAGTGCGGAGATACCCCTTCGGGGGTCGATTCAGGCGCTATATAAGAAACATAATATAATATATATATATATATCGGTTTTGGCCTTTTGGACCTGCTCAGGGTCACTCTCTTATACAAGGTGCAAGAGTGAGCTTGCTTTTTATGCACAAGCTGCATTAGTCCGTGCATTGTACCATCATCTGCTGATCTACATGGTATCTACTTTTGTGCAATTCTTACCTGTGAAAAGTTTATCTTCTCCTATTTTCACACGCATGGATTATATCCGATCAATTTGAGTACAACATTCAATGGTGGAACTCCTGATGAAGACAGCTGTGCTGTCGAAACGCGCGTAGAGTCACTATTTGGAAACCACCTAAAAGAACCATATGTGCATCAACTCACTACTTACCTGTCATATCAATTATAAATGAAACTATGTAGTGTTAGGAAGATCATATACATCAATTTGATTAGTTTGAATGTAGGATGTATGCATTTTGAATGAATGCAGTTAGAATGTTGTTTATTTGTTAGCCTCTGTAGGACCTGTGTTTCCCTATCACTATATTATATATGTGTTTTATGCACAAATAAGAATATGAAAAATCTAATAAATATAATTTTCTACTTTTCTAATCATTAGTGTCACTATTGGTCATTCCATATACATGTTTTGAGATTTGTTGAAGTAGCCCTAGAATATATACATTAATGTTATTCCCTGTCTAGGTGTACTTCTCATCTGTTTCAGGGGCCCCCCTTTTCTGGGCAACATTGCTACATTAAGCAAGGTGTTTCACCAGGAGTGATTAATTTTACAAAATTGTTAATCATGTAAGTGAGCAAGATTTTAAAAGCTCACCTCAATTGGTTGTTCATGTGTATGAAAAAGTAAGAACGTGAGAATGAAAAAATATTAATTAAAAACTGTTCTCTTTCAAGGAATTGCTATTCTGTAGTAGTTCTTCTCAAAAAGTGTAGCGAGCCCTTACGCTCTTTATCTATCGACTATCTCTCCCTAATGGCATCTCAGAATATGGGCACATCAAGGGAGTGTGCATGATAAGAAAACTTAAACCTGCTTTTTACCCCTTTTTTGGCAGGTTGCAATATGAGTTCTTTCTAAATGTTATTGTAGATTGTCTCCCTAGGGAAATTTGGAATATCTAAAGATATCATTGTGCTTCCTTAAACTGTAGAAAGATAATGAGCCATAATGAGTTACTTTCTTTTACTTTATATGTGGCATGGCATTCCTCAGCAGCAGAATAATGTCAATTTATGGGCTATAAATGGCAAACTCAAGGGCCATATTCGGTTACATCCTGTTTAGAGTTTGTAGTCAATCTTATTAAATTTATCTAGGTTCTTAGGGATGGTGTTCATCTTAGATTGCTTTATTACAAAGTGGTGTGTGATGCTGCTGTCCTTTCAATAACCTCATAGTTTGAAAATACCACTTCGGAAAATGACGCTTCCCAATCATTAGTTCTCAAAATGAATATTTAGAAAATGAACACTTTCACAAGTGTTTGTTCCTCAAATATACTGAAATATGGACAGTGTAAAAGGCATGAAGGATTTCCGGGTCAGGCATTAACGGAACAGGGAATACGCAATAGGGTATACTGGGAAGGGGTGTGGAATTATGGTTTGAGGTTTAGAATATAGAGTTAAATGTATGGGCTTAATGGGTTGGTATAGCGAGGGTTTGGGTTATAGGGTTACGGATTTATGGGTATATGGGTTAAAGGTATATGGTTAGGTGTTAGGTCTAAAGGTATTGAATGTAGGGTGAAAGTTATTGTATTGAGTTAGGGTTTAAGTGTTAGGCCTATGGGGTATGAAGTTTAAGGGTTAAAGTATAATATTAAGGATATAATGAATACCTTCCAGAGGTTAAGGGTATGGGCTCAGGAGTTGGTGTAGTAAAGAGGTTGGGTCTAGAGATAGCGTTGTGGATTGGATTAGGAGTCTGTCTAATCGAGTTTGTCATGTGGTATGGTAAGGGTATAGGTTTCAGAGTATATGGTTAATGGTTTTCAGGTTTAGCTATTAGATGATTGCTAAGGGTTAAGAGTTTAGGGTATAGGGGTGGGATGATGGGGGTAAAAGGTTAACAACTAGGTGTCTAGAGTGTGTTGAGGATTGTTATATTTCTAATTTTTAGTCTATCTGTTAAATAATTGAGGTGTTGCTTTTGACAGTAACACTGTTCTTAATTTATTTAAATGGAAACACAACAATTTTGACATCATGCAATTAGAAGTGGTAAAACAAACTAATGCTATTTCTCAGTATATAAAAAAATTAATAAACACAATACAACCTTCCGGACATATTCCACTAGTCAAAAGAAATTAGGATGGGGGCATATCCTCAAAGGGCTAACAACTTCATGACCGGTATGAGATTATTACATGTAGGTAATGCACATTTAAAGGTGAACTTGTGCTTACATCAGGTGCCACTGTACCTCATCATTTAGGCCACATCTGTCTATATCCATTTTATATACCCATCTTTGCTCTTCCATGTGCAGTATATGTTGGTTTAACAGCACATGTCAATGTAAGGAATAGATAGAAATTAAACTAAGAGCTACAGACATAAATATCCCTACTTGGAATCACCTTCTCCAGCATGGTCTACGAGGATTTCCTCACTTCAATGGTTGAATTACAATAAACGTGTCATTAGTTTGGAGGTGATACAAGTACTCCATACTTACATGTATTTTACAGGATCGAAGCTTAACTAGTCTTGTCATTGCTACAATATCAAACCCACAAATGTGATGATAAGCATTTACAAAACAAAAACGTATTGCAGCTGGTTAAGTTCCTTGTTTCCAATGCAGTATTATTTACCAAGGCAATAGCTTTGGTTGCTGCAAGAGAATAAGCAAATCTTTGTGCTTTGATTGTAACCTTTATTTTTTTTTAGCTATATCACTGATATAGTATTGTTTATTATAAGAAAAGTATATATATTTATGTAAGTTTTCAAGAATGTCCTAAATGCATTTGATGTTCTTTAATTTTGCAGAGTGTCCTCTATGTGGTTGTTTCTCTAATTCTGTTATTTCATGGTTTTAGTCTTTACACCTATTGAAGATAGTCCCTGATTTGTACTTGATCATTCTTACAGCCGGAATGCCACCTTCATCTTCACCTCCGATGGGCAGACAATCCTTACGTTTCCGGAACAGTTCATACTAAGGATACAGCACCAGGCCTTATCATGGGAGCAGGTACCATAAATTACACTTTTTTTTCAGTAGCCCAGTATGATGTCATGGGTGTTAGATGTATTACTATGCCCAAATTTTCTATGATTCCAGAATGAGCTCTCCTACTAATTTTAAGGTGAACCACGTATTTATTTTAGTACTTGTGAGATATTAAACTACAATAGGATGTCATTTTACTTTTGTAATTTCCTGTCAGGTTGAAAAAACAGCTTTCTCGAAAATTGTACAGTGAAGTTTTCATATATTGTTATAAAAGTCTTCCATAGGAAACCTCTATTAAGAATAAGCAGACCAAAATCCATGTATTCTTTTCAGTGACATCACAACAGTGGGTATTCAAAGTGATTTTCCACTGTGGTGACATCAGAATGGGAAGCACTCACTTCCCCTTTGTTTCACCTCCTCTCCCAGATCTCCAGAGACCAGTGGAATGGTGGTTTGTGGTCTCACCCACTTTCTTTTGCCTCTCATGGGTCTCCATGTACCTGAGTGAAGTTGGAGAGCACAGGTGTCGCTGCACCTCGGCCGGCCCTGCAGGCCTGCACTTGCAGGCAAAAGCAACAACCGACAAGCAGCTCTCACGGAGACAATGTCAGTGCAGTGATGCTCGCGGCTCTCAAAATGACAATGCACGGGTGGTATGGTAGTGGGGGTGAATGGCAGGAGGACAGATATTTTTACTTAATAATTGGATTGTGGCAGTGTTAGACCTGTCAGCCTTGGGGTGGTCTTCCCCCAAACGTTTTGCCTGCACCCCTCTTTTTCTTGCTGATCTCGTTTTTGCTGATATTAGGACTCTGATAACTTTACCGCTGCTAGCTGATACTAAATGCTTGTGCTCTCTAGTAAAAACTTGGTGGCGTTGGCTTATACCCAATCGGCACATTGAATTTACTTGTAAGTCCCTAGTAGAGTGGTACCACAGATACACTGGGCCTGTAAATGTAATGATATTTGTTGGCCTGCAGCACTGATTGTGCCCCCCACTTAATTGGCCCATCTGAACATGTCTCAGGCCTGCCACTACAGCCTGTGTTTGCAGTTTTAAAATGTCATTTTGACTTTACAATATAAACTGCTTGCCCGGCTCGAATGTTCCTTTTTCATACATAGAGGTCACCTCCTAAGGAAGGCCCTACACAGCCCAGAGGGCACGGTTCATTGTAGTTACAATTTAGACATGCACTCTTCAGTTTTTCATGTCCTGGTAGTGAAAAACTCCTAAATTCATTTGTCACTGCTGCAAGGCCTACTTCTCCCCCATGATAACATTGGAGTTACCTTCTGCCTGTATCCTGGGTCACATGACTAGGAGTAGTTTGCAGTTGGTCTTGTGTATTGCTCCCAGAAACTGAGACAAGTGTTAGGTAGGTGCTGGCAGGGAGCAGTCACCTACCACACTTACACATCACAAAGGTCCTGCCTGAGCACTCTCACAAAGGGGTTTAACACTAGTCTGTTGTGACTCCAGACATTCTGGGGCCAGGGCAGGGAGGCAGGAAATTCCAAACACCTCTGGGGTGGAATCCGCTGGGAGTTTCTCCCACTTCAAAGTGGGCACCTGGTATAAATATGGGACCTCAGTCACCAACTCTTCAGTGCATTTCTGGACATGTGGACTCTGACAGGAAGAAGGACTGCTGTACTGTAGGCAGGACTGCCACTCTGCTAGACTGCTGATCTGAAGGACTGCTGCCCTGCTGTGCTGCCCTGCAGCCTTCTTGCCTGGGTGGGAAGGGCTGGACCTGCATCTCTAACCCCAAGACCTCAGAGTGACTGAAAGGGCTAGTTGATCAGAAGCCTAATGGACATAAAAGGGTTCCAACAACATTGAACCCAGCACCTTGACTTTACTATCTGTGAGTCCTTCCCTGCCAAGTGGGGCCAACCCAGTCCTGAACTCTCGGAACTGGGCCTGAAGGTGCTCTCCCAACCCATCTGTGGGCCCAGCAGGGCAGATGCTTCTCTGCTGCGTGGCCCAACCCCGCGCAGAACCGACGCCTCGTCTTTGCTGCATGGACTTTCCCGAAGCAAGGACTTCACATGGCCCTCACCCTTCGGAACCAGCTGGTGCAGAATACATCCTTGACGCAGGAATTCACATTGCAAGCTCCCTCATTAATGACGCAGACATCGTATCGCAGTCTTGCAGCTCCTCAGAACCAACGCTGTACAACGCATCTCTGACCAGAACCTTGCCTCAGCTGTGCGACTCATCCTTGACACAGCACTCTGCATCGCAACCAGGAGTTAAGGTAAGCCTGTTTAGTGGGCCTAGCTGAGTCCCTGTAGCTGGCCCGTGCTCTATCGCAATCAGCCTGAACTTTTGACTTTGTTCCGATCTAACGTGATCAGATATCTACAGATGGCGCTTTGTGATTTGTATATCTACGAATCTACTGATTGTATTTTTATTGTTTTGATATTAAATTATTTAATAAATTGTAATATTTTTTCTAAATTGGTGTGGGATTTTCTTTGTGCTGTGAGTCACTTTATTCCTGTTTGTAGTGCTGCAAAAATACTTTGCCTCTAAGTTAAGCCTGACTGTTCTATGCCAAGCTCCCAGAGGGTTGAGCCCGGGTTAATTTAGGGTTTGTTTGTGACTTCACCTTGACAATGATTGTGGTTTCTGCTTGGGTAGAACTTCGGCCCCTCAGCCAGTAACTCAATTTCTTACAGTCAGGGATGGCCAAAAGTATTTGACAGGGAGCAGGATTTTTTTGTCGTGTTTGGCTCCTCATTATTTCTCTGCCCTACTTATATGTTGGTAGCAGGGGCAGATGATTTGGGGGTCCATATATAATATAAAATGATGGATGGCTAAAATGTGAATAATGGGTGTGTTTTTCTCTCTGGGTTCTAAGTGACACAGGCAAGTCTTGTTGTCTATTTGGGGCCACTCATAAACCCTTGGCAAAAATGTCCCTGTTATTCACAGTTAACGATCTATAATTCTATATATTATGGTTACATTTTCCTTGGGACTGTAGACATAGTGGTGCAGTAACTGTTAACCAAGTATTTTTTATTTCTGACTTTGAAAGTAATGAAATCAGAAATATAAATTATGCTAATGTTATGCATAGCCTTTTGATAAATAACAAGGCCGACAGATTTACATAGACTTATGATTTTATTGCAATTTTCACCCACCCAGCCAAAGAGCATTAAATATTAGCAAATATTCTATTATCAGCTGTGAGCTGGCACCCAGACGCTGCACGCTTCCTTCCCTGAGGTCAATACTGCACTTCCTGTGCTAGAAATAATGCTCACCTGACCATCCTTGTGCAAGTTAGTAATGAGACTCTATGCCAGGATGCAGGAGACTGTGCCGATACTCCTCCCCAAACCTCGAACTACATGGGAGGCAGATCTGCTTCCCCACCCCACACCAACAATCAATGGAAATACTGCTATATTCAATCTTGGGCACTATCGCCTACCTACAGACTATGTCTGGTGCATTTCAAGTATTTAAATAGGTTATATCATACTCCGGATCAGTTATTTCACATGGGGCTAATTGAAGATGCGCAATGTCTATGCTGCACGATCCCTAGTGTGCATTTTCTTTATCTGCTGTAGGACTGCTCAGCTGTGCAGAGATTTTGGCTTGAGGTATTTGGAATGGAATGGAATGAGAATTTATATAGCGCAATGGCTACCCAGGGGCGTCCCAGCGCTGCAGAGGAAAGTAGGTTGAGCAGGAGAGGCTAGATTTTGTGGAGCTGAGGGAAGATTTAGATAGAAGTTTTATTGAAAAGCCAGGTTTTAAGAAGCTTTCGGAAAGTGAGTAGATTGGATTCTGATCTGATTGGGAGGTGGAGAGAGTTCCAAGTCTTGGCTAGATTGTAGGAGAGCGATCGGCCTCCGCATCTGGCTCTTCTGATATGTGGTACTGAGGTGAGATGGGAGGTCGCAGATCTGAGGGGGCGAGTGGGATGATAGGCTTTCATCAAGGGGTGATTGATGGAAGGGCCTGTTCCCCAGTAAGAGCGATGTGCAATGCACATGCTCTTAAATTCGATTCTAGCTCTCACAGGGAGCCAGTGGAGATCCTTCAATCTGGCTTTGACTGAGATTCGGCGAGGGATGTCGAGAAGGATTCTTGCAGCGCAGTTTTGAATGATTTGAAGTTTGTTGAGTGTGGACTGTGGGGCCCCAAGATATAGGGCGTTGCCACAGTCGAGACGGGAAAGAATTAGTCCTTGGACCATGATCCGTCTTGAGTGGAACGGGAGGAGAGGGAGAACTTTTCGAAGTAGTCTCATTAGCCCGAAGCAGGTGGCAGCGAGCTTGGTTGCTTGGTGGTTGAAGGTAAGAGTTTGCTCAAGCCAGATGCCTAGACTCTTGATTTGTTCCTTGGGTTGCGGGGTGCTGCCTAAACAGAGGGGCCAGATGGAATCAATGGATTTCATGATGTTATTTCCAAGGAGCATTACCTCTGTTTCATCCCCGTTTAGTTTTAAACAGGAGCCTGACATCCAGGCGTCAACAGCTTCCAAGCATTTGTGTAAGCTGTCGTGGGAATTGAGGGGAGGGTCCAGCGCTACCACTAGCTGTGTGTCGTCCGCATAGGTGACAATTTTCACACCAAAGGGGCGGACGATATCAGCTAGAGGACTAAGATAAACATTAAAAAGGGTGGGACTCAGGGAGGAGCCCCGAGGCACTCCGCAATTAAGCGGTTTACTGGAGGAGGTGAAGTCCCTCTCAAATACTTGGAAGGATCTGCCTGTGAGAAAGGATCTCATCCAGGTGAGTGCTGTTCCTGAGACTCCTATCATACCAAGGCGGTGGAGTAGAATGTTATGATTTACAGTGTCGAAGGCGGCACTTAGGTCGAGTAGGACGATGGCCGTAGACCCGCCACCGTCCAGGATCCTTCTTGCCTCCTCCGTCACTGCTATCAGGGCAGTCTTCGTTCCATGACGAGGCCTAAAACCCGTCTGGGTGGGGTCCAGTATGTTGTTAGATTCCAGGAAGTCGGTCAAAACAGAATTGACGTGCTTCTCAAGAAGTTTGCTGAGCCAAGGTAGAAGGGAGATAGGTCAGTAGTTAGAAGGATTGGATTGATCGAGGCTGGGTTTCTTTAATAAAGCTTTGACCATAGCTCTTTTCCATAGGGGCGGGACGATGCTAGTATGGAGGGAGGAGTTGAGCAGGTCTTGGATGGTGGGTGAGATCTGATTGGTTATCGGGGTGCGAACCCTAGCGGGGGCTGGAACGGTGGGTGATCCAGATTTGACCTGTCCCATGATCTTTTCTAGGTTGATTAGGTCTAGTGACGGAAAGATATTGAGTGCATTAAGTGGGACTGTCGTGGGGCCTATGTCGGCGGTATCCCTGGGCGAGGTGGCGGAGTGAGAGAAAGAGGAGTTGATGACTTCTATTTTATGGTGAAAGAACTCCGCTATTTCCTCACAATGGGTCTGGGTAATGTTGTGATCCTTTGGGGTCTCGGGAAGTTGCAGGAGGGATTTAGCTATCCGGTAGATCTCCTTGGGTTTAGAGGCTGCCTTATCGATCTTTTGTTCATAGTATTTGGCCTGCGCTAGTTTTATATCTGCTTTGTAGATTTTAATAGCTGCTCTATGGTTCGTTTTGTCTGCTGGGAGATAATCGAGGCGCCATTTCCTCTCGATTCGTTTGCAGGCGCGCTTGGCCTCCCGTAGATCAGTCGTGTACCATGGGGCTGTTGGGTTGCCCCGCTTGGGATGGATACTTTTTAGTGGGAGTACTAGGTCTAAGGAGCTGGTAATCCATCTGTTGTAATTCTCGTTGCCCTGGATGGGATTAGATGTGTTAATAGGTTTGGTGCGCTGAAGATATCCTGCCACTCAGGTAGGGGGATTTTTGAGCAGTTGCGTGACTGTTGAATCGTCGTGCGTTTAAGAGGGGGGTGATAGGGGAGGGTCCAGGTGAATGGAATAAGAAAGTGATCGGACCAGGGAAGGGGGAAGGGTATCCAACGTGAAGGTTGGGACAGTTGCTGAAGATGGGGTCTAAGAGATGGCCTTTTAGATGAGTGGGCCCAAGGACATGTTGATGTAGTTCGAGGGCATTTAGACTGGAGGATAGTTCTCTGGTGATAGGGTCGTTCGGGTCATCTGATGGATGTTGAGGTCACCCAGAATTGTTAAGTTAGCCAAGCTGAGTGCAAGGTTTGCAGCTATCGGACCAAGATTGGAAAGAAACTGACCTTGTGACCCTGGCGGGCGGTATATGAGCATACCAGAGAAGGTATGTGTGGGACTGAGTTTTATAAAGAAAGGAAGACATTCACTGTCTGGAAGGTGCATGGGGGTGCTAGTGACTTCGTATCCTGCTTTATGGATTACTGCTAGGCCACCGCCAATTCCTTTTTTGCAGTCAAGGCGAAGTATTTGGTATCCAGGTGGAAGGGCTTGTACCAAATCGGGTTCTGAGTGTTCCTGCAGCCACGTCTCTGTGACGAAAAGCTATAGATGGGCATGCGACTGAGCTCGCGCCGAAGGTTGCGCTATTGGGACACATAAAGGATGTCCCCTAGGACATGCATAAATTGACAGCCATGATATGCCTCTTGAGTGAAGCACCAGGTGGCGATGCACTGGGGACGACATCCAGTGCCACGCAAGGCTGGATGGCTGCACAATGTGACCTGTTGCCAAGAACAACTTACGGCGTACTGGGACATGATGTCAGTGAGATCCCGCACCCAAGATATTTGGTCCACCCTGGAAGGCCACTTGAGCGTACAGGTTGCCGATGTAGAGAGTGACACTGATACAAAGCTGATGGCCACTGCTCGCTGGAGGCCCCTTCCTCTGAGACTCAGACTACATAAGGTCCTAGGTGTTATTGCTCTGATTCTCTCTGCTAACATGAGTACTGGTGTGCAGAGTGGAGATACACTAGTAGCTGCTTGCGCAATTGATCTCTTTCTGAGTGTTTCCCCCTTTTTCCCTTCCTTTCCCATTTCCCAGTTTTTTGTGCTATGGGCTATCATATGTAACTGTACTTGACCTCTTTTGTTACTGTATACAAACCTCAATAAACAGAATTAGAAATATATATATATATATATATATATATATATATATATATATATATATATATATATATATATATATATATATATATATCTTATCTTAGGTGCAATTTGTAAAGCGCACTGACGCCGAAGCTTCCTGGCGCTGATAGACAGAGTGAGTGAGGAGGGAGCGCAGGAGGCGGTACCTAGCTAAGGGGGGGGGGGGGGTAGGTGGGTTTTTAACAATTTTCTGAAGTTAAGAAGGCAAGAGGAGGATTTGGCAGAGAGGAAGGAGATTCCAAAGCACAGGGGCTAGGTAGGAGAAGCGGCGACCACCGAATTTCTTAGTTTTGTTTTTAGGAGTGACTAGCAAATCACGGTGGGCTGATCGGAGGTTGCGAGTTGGACAGTGAGGACGGATGAGAGATTTGAGGAACGCAGGGCCAGAGCAATGAAGGGCTTTGAAGGTGAGGCATGCCACCTTGAAGGCAGCCCTTTGGTCTATTGGAAGCCAATGGAGGCTATGGAGCAAAGGCTTGGCTGATTGCCATCAGGGGGTTCCACGGATCAAGCGGGCCGCTTGATTCTGGGCGACTTGGAGGCGATGTAGCAGAAATTGTGGAAGACCGTGATAAATAGAGTTAGAAAAGTCCAAGCGGGAGAGTACAAGTGAGATGACAGTTTGAGTAAGGGCCGCGGGGGGGAGGAGGTGACGGACTTTACGGATCCTCCGAAGTTGGTACATGCAAGATGAGACTACCGCTCCAACTTGGGCTTTGAGGGAGAGTTTGGCGTCAATGATTACACCCAAACTCTTTACTGGTTTTGCTGGGATGGGGGGAGAGCCGAGCTCCGGAGGCCTGAACTGCGGGCCCCAGTGAGCGTGGCTGAGTCCAGGGAGAAAGAGCTCGGTTTTACCGGGGTTCAACTTCAATTGGTTCTGGTTCATCCAGAGTTGGATGTGAATCATAGCTGCGTGGAACGTATTGATTTCATGTGGTGAGTTGAGTGAGAGGATGAGTTGCAAGTCGTCAGCGTAATTAAAGACTATGATGTGCCATTTTAGAAGAGATTGAATCAGTTGCCGAAGGTATAAATTAAATAGAAGCGGGGAAAGGGAGGACCCTTGGTGGACTCCACAGGACGTGGGGTTTTTTTTGGCAGTGTAAGGACCTAGGCGGACCGCCTGTGTTCTTCCAGTGAGGAAGGACTTGACCCACTCAAGAGCGGTGCCCTGGATGCCTACCTGCTCGACACGGTGGAGAAGGATGTTGTGATCCACTGTGTCGAACGCGGCCGACAATTCCAGGAGGACGAGGGCTTGGGGGAGCCCCGCGTCCGCGTTGCTCCTGAGTGTGTCAAGGACTGCCAGGATGACGGCCTCTGTAGAGTGGGCGGGTCTGAAGCCGGCCTGATTAGGCTCAAGATGGCAGGAGGATTCAATAAAGTTTGACAGGCACCGGGTGACATGGGCCTCCATTAGTTTGGAGAAGTATGGGAGGAGTGAAATGGGGCGATAATTCGACGGATCCGCAGGGTCGGCGCCGGGTTTTTTTAGGAGGGGTACTAAGATGGCCTCCTTGAAAGAAGTAGGAAAGATGCAGCTACTAAGAGATCTGTTGAGTAAGTGTAGAATACAATCTGGCAGGTTGAGACATATACTCCGCAGGACAGATGGTGGACAACAGTCGTTTGGGGAGCCAGATTTCACGCGGGTGGCGAGTTCCGCTAGGGAGATATATATATTGCGAAGGAAGTGGAACTGTATATATTTATATATATATATATATATATATATATATATATATATATATATATATATATATATATATATATATATATATATATATATATATATATATATATATATACTAGCAGCCCGTCCCGACGTTGTCCGGGTATGAATTGCTGCCGGCCAGTAGTATATTGGTTTGTAGGATTTCGTTTTGATAGCATTTCTTATCTGTGACAGGCCTGTGAAACGCTCCGATTCACAGTGCACTGCTGATGCACTTAAGAGTGCGCGTTCAGTAGTGTGTGAACTCGAGTTTCCCTACTTTATTTTTCCTTGCAATATTATATAGCGCAAACTCGACAACATGGCATGAGCACAATTTACATTACAGAAGAACGCATTCATTTGTGGTTGGCACGGGGAGACAAAGTGATTTGCCTGGAATCACAGGATGTTGAGCTGATGCAGAGATTCGAACGTAGCTCCCCAGCTCTAAAGTTCGCAAGTCTAGAACTTGTGGCGGGAGGTGTGTCTAAAAGTGTATGTCGGTGCTGGCCATCAATGAGAGATACCTGTGCATTTTTCAAATGGGTGGTGAAAAAATATGAGTATGTTGCTGGAGATGTGGGCCGTCGTGCCACCAATGTATTTACCGGGGGAGGGTAAACACCCAATATTCCGCAACTTTCGTTCCGCATACCATCACTCCGCATACTTTCATTACGAAAGTACCATGACTCTGCAATGCCATTATAACACATGGCATTACATTTTATATGCTTTTACCACGCATACATTTACAACCAAATTCATTGTAAATGCATGAATGGTAAAAGCATGTTTTTTTTAATGTTTGGATAAGGTAAGTATGGGTATAGGGGGTATATGTTTTGGTGTACTGAGGTATATGTTTTGGGGTGTTTGGGTATTTTAAGGGTTCAGATATAGTTTTGGGTTATGGGGTACAGGGGTAGTTTTAGGGTTTAGGGATAGGTATGGGTTTTGGGGTACAGGGGTATTTTTAGGGTTCAGGGCTAGGTTTGGGTTTTGTGGTATAGGGGTATTTTTAGGGTTCAGGGGTAGGTTTGGGTTTTGGGGTACAGGGGTATTTTAGAGGTTCACTGCTAGGTTTGGGTTTTGGGGTACAGGGGTATTTTTAGGGTTCAGGGCTAGGTTTGGGTTTTGGGGTACAGGGGTATTTTAGGGTTCAGGGGTAGGTTTGGATTTTTGGGTACAGGGGTAATTTAAGGGTTCAGGGCTAGGTTTGGGTTTTGGGATACAGGGGTAGGTTTGGGTTTTGGAGTACAGTGGTATTTTTAGGGTTCAGGGGTAGGTTTGGGTTTTGGGGTACAGGGATATTTTTAGGGTTCAGGGGTAGGTTTGGGTTTTGGGGTACAGGGGTATTTTTAGGGTTTGGGGTAGGTTTGGGCTACAGGCTATATTTATAGGGTTAAGATTTGTTAGTGTTTAAGGGTGTTGGGGTATTTTAAGGAGTAAGGGTGGGTTATGATTATTGGGTGCAGGGGTATTTAAAGGGAGCAGGGTGGGAATAGCACACAATATGAGACATGGCATGAAGGGCGGAACGTACCCCACGCCCCTAGCGTTGGTCACGCCCCCAGCACACGCCCACAGCACAATGCAGACACGCCCACAAGGGACTACTTTGCTGGACGGTTCTTTTACCTATTAAGTCTATATGGTGGGCGTCTGCATAGCCTATGTCCTTCTGCTGCAACTGCCCTTTCCAAAGCTGTATTGGGTGTTGTGATTGGTGCTGTGGTTCCTGAGATTACCCGCCTCAAAGGTTTGGGCTCTCTCTTTATTATATTAGTATGGATATATATATATATATATATATATATATATATATATATATATATATATACTAGCAGCCCGCCCCAGCGTTGCCTGGGGCAGAAAGGGGCTGGGGGGCAACATTTGAGGCTTGCGTGCACTTCTGCCCCCGGCCCCCTCCCACCCCGGCCCCGCCCGGCCCCCTCCCGTCCCGGCCCCCTCCGGCCCGTGTCCTGGAGAGCCTGATCCTTACCTGAGCCGCTGGTCCCACTCCAGGCGCCCCACCCGCACAGGCCGCCACTCTCCAGGCGCCCCGCCCGCACAGGCTGTCACTCTCCAGGCGCCCCGCCCGCACAGGCCGCCACTCTCGAGGCGCCCCGCCCGCACAGGCCGCCACTCTCCATGCCCCCCACCCGCACAGGCTGCCACTTCGCCCAGCAGCAAGCAGGGCCGCGGCAGTCCTCCCAGCAGGTCGCGATCTTCGGCGCCATTTCCGGAAGTGTTGCCAGGGAGCACAAACGCAAATGATGTCATCACGCAGACGTCGCGGCCGGCGCTACTTGCAAAGGACTACTTTATTTTTATTTCGAAATTTTTTAAACAACGTATATTTTTTATTTTTAATAGCCTATTTCCTTCTGCTTGCCCTGAGGTTTTCAAAGATGTCTTGGGTGTTTTGATTGGTGGTGTACTTTTTGAGTTTACCTGGCTCAAAGGTTTGTGTTCATATCCAAAAGACAGTCCTGCTCCAACGAAGAAGAGGCACGTACATCAGGTATGTAGGTATAAGGCTTATTTATTCAAAGTCAGGTCTCCCACGGCACCGCAATGACAGAGAGACGTGTTTATCAATCTAATTGGCGCCATAATATTTCAGATATAAATAGCCCGCCTCCTTCCTTCAGGTATGAGTAGACATAAAAGATAGACTGCAAAAGCAAATAAAACTGGCAACACACACTTTTCTAAAGATATGTATAAAATGCAAAGTGCAAAAAAATCATCAAAATGAATAACAGCATAATACATAGTCAGTTTGTACTGTTAGTAATTAAAGTGCATCACTTTCCTAATATATGCAGAGTAGAAATATTTGTAAGTCATCTGCCTCTCGATATGAACATGTCGTAATGGCCAGCTGAGGTGCTTAAATGTTTCTCTGAATTATGGCGCCAATACTCTCAGAACATGCTGCCTTGCTGATGATAAATCAGATAATACTAAATAGAGCTTTATAATTTAAAAGTATTTTGTATACAAGTCATGCTGCCAATAATATTAATACTCGATTGCATCCACCACATTGCCTCGTATCTAAACAAAAGAAAACCTGTCCGGTTTTTACAATAATGTTACACAGAGTGAAATTTGAACTATGCTTCCAAATGCACGCAGGAACAAACACATGGGGTAAACAGATATTGATTGGCTTGTAAGAAAGCCACGGGGCTCTAATAATACAGGCTGTGTCTAATTTTGACATAAATGCCGCCTCCGGGTAATTGCTACTCCTCCCAGCGGGACTGCAAGACCCATAATCCCCCTAGGCAGCCCTGCGTGTTCCTGTTTGGCTAGCGAGCGTTCGATGTGGAAGCTCAGACCGAAAGTGCTCCTTGAACAGTCCGTGCCAACAGCCGGACAACAGTTCAAAGAAGAGGGATGAAGTCCCCAATCAAGGCCACAGCCACGTAAATGTTGCAAGTGTCAATCGAGCAGCATGAAGCATAAAATAGTCATAGGCACACATACGAGGTCGGAGGAGACCGATGAAAACAAATTGGTTATGCCCAGCACACCTCACCGCATATGCATTGGCAATCACGGTGCCCAGTCACCAAAGGGCGCCAGTATCCCAGGCAAGGCATTTCTTGCTGCGGAAAGCAGGACTCCGGAGTCTCTCGGTTCGGCGCTTCTGTCCTGCCAGCTTCTGGCCACGCTCCAGTCCGCTCTCCGAGCACTTTACTACTTTACTTCAATGGCGGACCCGTGATTGTGATGCAAGCACGTATAAAATGCACACGCCCACCTGAGACATGGCGCTACTTCCAAGGGACTACTTTCTGAAAGAACGTACTTTTCCCTTCTAAGGTATATTTTTTAATGGTATATAGCCTATGTCCTTCTGCTTACCCTGACGTTTCCTATGATGTATTGGGTGTTCTGATTGGCGCTGTGGTTCCCGAGTTTACCTGGCTCAAAGGTTTGTGTTCTCTCTTTATAATAGTAGTATAGATATATATATATATATTATTCCACAATTCCAGTCTTCTTGTACCAGAAAAAACGGCCAGCACTCGGGTGAGATATTATTCTTTTTATTTTGTTCCCGAACCCCCTACACCCCCGACAGACGCGTTTCGCTCAAGGCTTCGTCAGTGTCGTTTTGTGAACAGACATTTACGCCATTTTTAAACAGTCCGCCTTGGCTGGTAATAGACACAAAAGATGGTGCATAGTTTATCTACATGGCGGCCATTACTGAGTGTGCTTTTGCTCATATTTTTCTTCCTGTTCCAAAATGGCGACAAATAAAGTGCATCGTGCAAAAATAGAAAAAGTGTGTTCGACATTTGACTGTGGTAATTATTAAGACTACCTTAAATACATTTATCATCTGAACTGTTAGATACCGTTGTACTTCATTATTTACATTTTAGTGTACATTATTTACAGTGGCTATGTGGGGGTGTATCCCCAATCTCACTGTCATCATGGATAAGTGCAGAACCGATATTTACAAGAAATTCATCATCGCTTTTGTCCCATATTTACAAGCATTTCATTACTTCAAGTTTAAACAATCATTATGTTGCTCCTGCGTATTGACTCTTGTAGAAGTATTAAGTATTGTTGGACAAAGCTAATTTCTCCCTTATACGGCCCTGTATGGGCTATAGGTTTCCCACAGTTATCCTTCTCGTTCTCATGTTCTAGGTACCTATTAGCATTTTCAGTTTCTCACAACATGTGCTGTAGTCTAGGCATTCAACAAGTTCTATAGACTCAATTCTTAATTTCTCTTGTTAAGGTAGTTAGATGTTCCACCTCATATGCCCGTACTACAACTAGCATATTCTGTCAGGTTCCTATCACAGGTGCACCCACATCTCGGCATCATTATTAAGACCCCAGGGTGTCATGGTCTTAAGATCTAGGATGTACTTGGATTCCATTACTCTGAGGGCCTTTTCCCTATTTCCCCCTCTTTCAGATTTCGGAACCTGATCTATACAGTAGTACATCAGAAGGTCCCTATTGCTTTGGTGTTGTTCCGCAAAGTGCCGGGCTATTGGATAGTTCTTATCTTGGTTCACAATAGCCCTCATATGCTCCAGGACCCTCATCTTTGCCGGTTTTATGGTGCTCCCTATGTACCTTTTTTCACACGGACATACCAAACAGTAGACCGTGTATTCCGAGTTGCAGTTCAGGTGTTTCAAGATCTTTTTATTTGGTCTATTTTCCCCTGATCTACCTGGGTACTCTTTCACCTTTTTACTGAACTTGCATGCCTTGCAACGCAAACAGGGATAGAAGCCCACCACTTGGCTCACCGGTTTAGTTGTTGTCTCAGGGGAGTAGTGGCTGTGAACCAAATAGTCCGACAGGGACTGGCACTTTCTGTAGGTTACTAATGGTTTATCTTGTAACGCCTGTTTTAAGATGTTGTCGGTCTGCAGAATGTGCCAGTTTCTCCTGAAGGACTGGACCAATTCTCCCGACTTACTGTTATAAGTCGTGATCATTCTGACTTGTTCATCACATTTTTCAGACTCTTTTATCACCAGGAGATCCCTCCTGTGGATAGTTTCTGCTTTTGCACTGGCTTGGTCTAGGATATTGCGAGAATATCCCCTCGCCTGGAATCTTCCCCTAGATTCTACCTGTGCTTTCCTGAAATCCTTGTTCTCAGAGCAGTTCCTCTTGAGTCTTAGGAATTCACCATAGGGTACATTTTTCACTAGGCTCCTAGGGTGATAGCTTTCTGCATGCAATATAGCATTGCCAGCAGTTGGCTTCCTATATAATCTCGTGTGGAGATGATCCCCTTCCACAAATACCTCTAGGTCTAGATAGAATACACTTTGGTTGCTGATGACACTGGTGAATTTCAAATTCTTGTTGTTGATGTTAAGAGTTGACACATACTCCTCAGCCGAGGTTCTGTCCCCCCTCCAAACAATGAACAAATCGTCAATATAACGAGTCCACATAAGTATGTTCTGGTTCCATTTTTCATTTTCACCTCCCCAGGCCAGAGGACCCGCCTTTTCAAGTGGCCTGCAGAAATATTGGCACCGTGGCTCTTCTAAGGTATTGGACTTTGCAGGCCCACCCCGAAAACGGACCAGACAAGGGGCTGCTGCAGCCAGCAGTCCGTCACTGCACGGGGACACAGGATCACTGTACCTGATTGTCACGGCCCGGTTTGGATTTTGTGTTTGGGGTTGAGGCGTTGGGGACTTGAGGCAGCCGTGAACACAGTTACTACAAGTTACATTTGGCATCAATTAGCCTTCTCCTTCCTTTACTGGGCACAGCAGCGCTTACAGAAGCATAACATGGCTCCACACCCGATACTCATCGGAGAAATGCATGCAGGGATTTGGTGTCCTACAGCATCGTACTGCAGCTGCAAGTAATTACGTTTGGGGCATGCTGCACTCCAGCCAATGGGAGCGCCGTGGAATAAATAAAGGAGGGAGGCAGTGTAATTTGGTGAACACAGGCATCTGAGGAAGGCGGAGACGCCGAAATGCATAATGCCGATCACCGTGAATAAAGGGTTGCCAAGAGAATCCCCGCTGTGTCCTCTGATCTTTTCTTTGAAGGGATTTTGTCTGCATACATTCACGCGCTGGCCAGTAGCGTGTGTACAGAGGACCCGCCTTTTCAAGTGGCCTGCAGAAATATTGGCACCGTGGCTCTTCTAAGGTATTGGACTTTGCAGGCCCACCCCGAAAACGGACCAGACAAGGGGCTGCTGCAGCCAGCAGTCCGTCACTGCACGGGGACACAGGATCACTGTACCTGATTGTCACGGCCCGGTTTGGATTTTGTGTTTGGGGTTGAGGCGTTGGGGACTTGAGGCAGCCGTGAACACAGTTACTACAAGTTACATTTGGCATCAATTAGCCTTCTCCTTCCTTTACTGGGCACAGCAGCGCTTACAGAAGCATAACATGGCTCCACACCCGATACTCATCGGAGAAATGCATGCAGGGATTTGGTGTCCTACAGCATCGTACTGCAGCTGCAAGTAATTACGTTTGGGGCATGCTGCACTCCAGCCAATGGGAGCGCCGTGGAATAAATAAAGGAGGGAGGCAGTGTAATTTGGTGAACACAGGCATCTGAGGAAGGCGGAGACGCCGAAATGCATAATGCCGATCACCGTGAATAAAGGGTTGCCAAGAGAATCCCCGCTGTGTCCTCTGATCTTTTCTTTGAAGGGATTTTGTCTGCATACATTCACGCGCTGGCCAGTAGCGTGTGTACAGAGGACCCGCCTTTTCAAGTGGCCTGCAGAAATATTGGCACCGTGGCTCTTCTAAGGTATTGGACTTTGCAGGCCCACCCCGAAAACGGACCAGACAAGGGGCTGCTGCAGCCAGCAGTCCGTCACTGCACGGGGACACAGGATCACTGTACCTGATTGTCACGGCCCGGTTTGGATTTTGTGTTTGGGGTTGAGGCGTTGGGGACTTGAGGCAGCCGTGAACACAGTTACTACAAGTTACATTTGGCATCAATTAGCCTTCTCCTTCCTTTACTGGGCACAGCAGCGCTTACAGAAGCATAACATGGCTCCACACCCGATACTCATCGGAGAAATGCATGCAGGGATTTGGTGTCCTACAGCATCGTACTGCAGCTGCAAGTAATTACGTTTGGGGCATGCTGCACTCCAGCCAATGGGAGCGCCGTGGAATAAATAAAGGAGGGAGGCAGTGTAATTTGGTGAACACAGGCATCTGAGGAAGGCGGAGACGCCGAAATGCATAATGCCGATCACCGTGAATAAAGGGTTGCCAAGAGAATCCCCGCTGTGTCCTCTGATCTTTTCTTTGAAGGGATTTTGTCTGCATACATTCACGCGCTGGCCAGTAGCGTGTGTACAGAGGACCCGCCTTTTCAAGTGGCCTGCAGAAATATTGGCACCGTGGCTCTTCTAAGGTATTGGACTTTGCAGGCCCACCCCGAAAACGGACCAGACAAGGGGCTGCTGCAGCCAGCAGTCCGTCACTGCACGGGGACACAGGATCACTGTACCTGATTGTCACGGCCCGGTTTGGATTTTGTGTTTGGGGTTGAGGCGTTGGGGACTTGAGGCAGCCGTGAACACAGTTACTACAAGTTACATTTGGCATCAATTAGCCTTCTCCTTCCTTTACTGGGCACAGCAGCGCTTACAGAAGCATAACATGGCTCCACACCCGATACTCATCGGAGAAATGCATGCAGGGATTTGGTGTCCTACAGCATCGTACTGCAGCTGCAAGTAATTACGTTTGGGGCATGCTGCACTCCAGCCAATGGGAGCGCCGTGGAATAAATAAAGGAGGGAGGCAGTGTAATTTGGTGAACACAGGCATCTGAGGAAGGCGGAGACGCCGAAATGCATAATGCCGATCACCGTGAATAAAGGGTTGCCAAGAGAATCCCCGCTGTGTCCTCTGATCTTTTCTTTGAAGGGATTTTGTCTGCATACATTCACGCGCTGGCCAGTAGCGTGTGTACAGAGGACCCGCCTTTTCAAGTGGCCTGCAGAAATATTGGCACCGTGGCTCTTCTAAGGTATTGGACTTTGCAGGCCCACCCCGAAAACGGACCAGACAAGGGGCTGCTGCAGCCAGCAGTCCGTCACTGCACGGGGACACAGGATCACTGTACCTGATTGTCACGGCCCGGTTTGGATTTTGTGTTTGGGGTTGAGGCGTTGGGGACTTGAGGCAGCCGTGAACACAGTTACTACAAGTTACATTTGGCATCAATTAGCCTTCTCCTTCCTTTACTGGGCACAGCAGCGCTTACAGAAGCATAACATGGCTCCACACCCGATACTCATCGGAGAAATGCATGCAGGGATTTGGTGTCCTACAGCATCGTACTGCAGCTGCAAGTAATTACGTTTGGGGCATGCTGCACTCCAGCCAATGGGAGCGCCGTGGAATAAATAAAGGAGGGAGGCAGTGTAATTTGGTGAACACAGGCATCTGAGGAAGGCGGAGACGCCGAAATGCATAATGCCGATCACCGTGAATAAAGGGTTGCCAAGAGAATCCCCGCTGTGTCCTCTGATCTTTTCTTTGAAGGGATTTTGTCTGCATACATTCACGCGCTGGCCAGTAGCGTGTGTACAGAGGACCCGCCTTTTCAAGTGGCCTGCAGAAATATTGGCACCGTGGCTCTTCTAAGGTATTGGACTTTGCAGGCCCACCCCGAAAACGGACCAGACAAGGGGCTGCTGCAGCCAGCAGTCCGTCACTGCACGGGGACACAGGATCACTGTACCTGATTGTCACGGCCCGGTTTGGATTTTGTGTTTGGGGTTGAGGCGTTGGGGACTTGAGGCAGCCGTGAACACAGTTACTACAAGTTACATTTGGCATCAATTAGCCTTCTCCTTCCTTTACTGGGCACAGCAGCGCTTACAGAAGCATAACATGGCTCCACACCCGATACTCATCGGAGAAATGCATGCAGGGATTTGGTGTCCTACAGCATCGTACTGCAGCTGCAAGTAATTACGTTTGGGGCATGCTGCACTCCAGCCAATGGGAGCGCCGTGGAATAAATAAAGGAGGGAGGCAGTGTAATTTGGTGAACACAGGCATCTGAGGAAGGCGGAGACGCCGAAATGCATAATGCCGATCACCGTGAATAAAGGGTTGCCAAGAGAATCCCCGCTGTGTCCTCTGATCTTTTCTTTGAAGGGATTTTGTCTGCATATATATATGTATATATATATATATATGTATATATATATATATATGTATGTATATATATATATATATATATATATATATATATATATATATATATATATATATATATATGTATGTATGTATATATATATATATATGTATGTATATATATATATGTATGTATATATGTATATATATGTATGTATATATATATATATGTATGTATATATATATATGTATGTATATATGTATATATATGTATGTATATATATATATATGTATATATATGTATGTATATATGTATATATATATATATATATATATGTATGTATATATATATATATATATATATATGTATATATATATGTATATATATATATATGTATATATATGTATATGTATATATATTGCACTTGTATCGCTCGACGCTGCCGCATCCCAGTTCTGTTGCTCCAACTGGATTAAAACGAACAAGCCAGACCCAGTCCTTTGTGCAAATAAGTGTTTATTCCATCAGAAGATTAACACCCAAGCAGTCCTGCATATGTATATATATATATATATATATCACAAAAAACTTCGCCCAATTAGGAGATCCTCACAGCAGGAAGGTATGAGTATTGCTTTTATTTGCAGAAGCGAGAGTTACCATGTGCATCGATCTGTCCCAAAAGGTTCTGATGCCTGACGCGTTTCATGCACTGCTTGCATTTCTTCAGAGGCAAAATGTTCGTTACAACGCAAGCAGACAGCACCACTCTTATCAACTGTTACCACCTGCCCCAATAGGCGTTGGCTTGCGCTATGAATGGTGGTCGTTGTAGTGCTGAAGTGTTCCTCATGTGAGGTGCTTGCGTGATGCAAAAACATTAAAATTAATAACTACCCTAGTGGGTCTGGAAACAGTTCGGCTCACAGTAGCGCTGCCATTAGAACTTCCACACAGCGACCTTCCTGCCCTTTCTGTCGCTCGTCGCTTGACCACAGCAACAGTCCATGTTTCCCAGGAAAGGCTCTCCCACGACCGGGACCGGCCGTTATTCTTATGTTAATGTTGATGTTAAATGCGGCCTGCCCGGTCGCGGAAATTGCCTGCCGCAGTAGCGGAGATCGAGTACAGAGCCTCTTGAACTCGTGGCTGATGAGGTTCCAACAGCGTGACTGCACTAGCATCAGGGAGTAAAGCGATGCTCAGGACCCACCCACAGGGGTTTTTTAATAATTAATGGGGAACACTCACGGAGCCCACTTGGGAAATCAAATGCAAAACCACATGTACCAGAATGCCCGGATGCCAGTGGGCGGGGCTTTGTTGCAAATAAAATGGTGGTTTTTGAGAATGTTCCGTGATGAGTTTCCTGTTTGCCAGTGAACAAGGGAAGAATATCCTGAAACGCGTTTGGCTGAGGGGAGGGGGTGCGCTGCACTCCGTGTTGCACATCACGCTTGATTGAAGGAGTACAACCTCGCAGTGGGGCAATTCCAAAAGGTGCAAATCTTTTCGTGTGGATGTTAAATGCGGCCTGCCCGGTCGCGGAAATTGCCTGCCGCAGTAGCGGAGATCGAGTACAGAGCCTCTTGAACTCGTGGCTGATGAGGTTCCAACAGCGTGACTGCACTAGCATCAGGGAGTAAAGCGATGCTCAGGACCCACCCACAGGGGTTTTTTAATAATTAATGGGGAACACTCACGGAGCCCACTTGGGAAATCAAATGCAAAACCACATGTACCAGAATGCCCGGATGCCAGTGGGCGGGGCTTTGTTGCAAATAAAATGGTGGTTTTTGAGAATGTTCCGTGATGAGTTTCCTGTTTGCCAGTGAACAAGGGAAGAATATCCTGAAACGCGTTTGGCTGAGGGGAGGGGGTGCGCTGCACTCCGTGTTGCACATCACGCTTGATTGAAGGAGTACAACCTCGCAGTGGGGCAATTCCAAAAGGTGCAAATCTTTTCGTGTGGATGTTAAATGCGGCCTGCCCGGTTGCGGAAATTGCCTGCCGCAGTAGCGGAGATCGAGTACAGAGCCTCTTGAACTCGTGGCTGATGAGGTTCCAACAGCGGGACTGCACTAGCATCAGGGAGTAAAGCGATGCTCAGGACCCACCCACAGGGGTTTTTTAATAATTAATGGGGAACACTCTCGGAGCCCACTTGGGAAATCAAATGCAAAACCACATGTACCAGAATGCCCGGATGCCAGTGGGCGGGGCTTTGTTGCAAATAAAATGGTGGTTTTTGAGAATGTTCCGTGATGAGTTTCCTGTTTGCCAGTGAACAAGGGAAGAATATCCTGAAACGCGTTTGGCTGAGGGGAGGGGGTGCGCTGCACTCCGTGTTGCACATCACGCTTGATTGAAGGAGTACAACCTCGCAGTGGGGCAATTCCAAAAGGTGCAAATCTTTTCGTGTGGATGTTAAATGCGGCCTGCCCGGTCGCGGAAATTGCCTGCCGCAGTAGCGGAGATCGAGTACAGAGCCTCTTGAACTCGTGGCTGATGAGGTTCCAACAGCGTGACTGCACTAGCATCAGGGAGTAAAGCGATGCTCAGGACCCACCCACAGGGGTTTTTTAATAATTAATGGGGAACACTCACGGAGCCCACTTGGGAAATCAAATGCAAAACCACATGTACCAGAATGCCCGGATGCCAGTGGGCGGGGCTTTGTTGCAAATAAAATGGTGGTTTTTGAGAATGTTCCGTGATGAGTTTCCTGTTTGCCAGTGAACAAGGGAAGAATATCCTGAAACGCGTTTGGCTGAGGGGAGGGGGTGCGCTGCACTCCGTGTTGCACATCACGCTTGATTGAAGGAGTACAACCTCGCAGTGGGGCAATTCCAAAAGGTGCAAATCTTTTCGTGTGGATGTTAAATGCGGCCTGCCCGGTCGCGGAAATTGCCTGCCGCAGTAGCGGAGATCGAGTACAGAGCCTCTTGAACTCGTGGCTGATGAGGTTCCAACAGCGTGACTGCACTAGCATCAGGGAGTAAAGCGATGCTCAGGACCCACCCACAGGGGTTTTTTAATAATTAATGGGGAACACTCACGGAGCCCACTTGGGAAATCAAATGCAAAACCACATGTACCAGAATGCCCGGATGCCAGTGGGCGGGGCTTTGTTGCAAATAAAATGGTGGTTTTTGAGAATGTTCCGTGATGAGTTTCCTGTTTGCCAGTGAACAAGGGAAGAATATCCTGAAACGCGTTTGGCTGAGGGGAGGGGGTGCGCTGCACTCCGTG
The DNA here is from genome assembly GCF_964263255.1 of Lissotriton vulgaris. Classification (NCBI taxonomy): domain Eukaryota; kingdom Metazoa; phylum Chordata; class Amphibia; order Caudata; family Salamandridae; genus Lissotriton; species Lissotriton vulgaris. The sequence goes on from NC_141690.1 coordinate 158,680,121, forward strand.
TTGCACATCACGCTTGATTGAAGGAGTACAACCTCGCAGTGGGGCAATTCCAAAAGGTGCAAATCTTTTCGTGTGGATGTTAAATGCGGCCTGCCCGGTCGCGGAAATTGCCTGCCGCAGTAGCGGAGATCGAGTACAGAGCCTCTTGAACTCGTGGCTGATGAGGTTCCAACAGCGTGACTGCACTAGCATCAGGGAGTAAAGCGATGCTCAGGACCCACCCACAGGGGTTTTTTAATAATTAATGGGGAACACTCACGGAGCCCACTTGGGAAATCAAATGCAAAACCACATGTACCAGAATGCCCGGATGCCAGTGGGCGGGGCTTTGTTGCAAATAAAATGGTGGTTTTTGAGAATGTTCCGTGATGAGTTTCCTGTTTGCCAGTGAACAAGGGAAGAATATCCTGAAACGCGTTTGGCTGAGGGGAGGGGGTGCGCTGCACTCCGTGTTGCACATCACGCTTGATTGAAGGAGTACAACCTCGCAGTGGGGCAATTCCAAAAGGTGCAAATCTTTTCGTGTGGATGTTAAATGCGGCCTGCCCGGTCGCGGAAATTGCCTGCCGCAGTAGCGGAGATCGAGTACAGAGCCTCTTGAACTCGTGGCTGATGAGGTTCCAACAGCGTGACTGCACTAGCATCAGGGAGTAAAGCGATGCTCAGGACCCACCCACAGGGGTTTTTTAATAATTAATGGGGAACACTCACGGAGCCCACTTGGGAAATCAAATGCAAAACCACATGTACCAGAATGCCCGGATGCCAGTGGGCGGGGCTTTGTTGCAAATAAAATGGTGGTTTTTGAGAATGTTCCGTGATGAGTTTCCTGTTTGCCAGTGAACAAGGGAAGAATATCCTGAAACGCGTTTGGCTGAGGGGAGGGGGTGCGCTGCACTCCGTGTTGCACATCACGCTTGATTGAAGGAGTACAACCTCGCAGTGGGGAAATTCCAAAAGGTGCAAATCTTTTCGTGTGGATGTTAAATGCGGCCTGCCCGGTCGCGGAAATTGCCTGCCGCAGTAGCGGAGATCGAGTACAGAGCCTCTTGAACTCGTGGCTGATGAGGTTCCAACAGCGTGACTGCACTAGCATCAGGGAGTAAAGCGATGCTCAGGACCCACCCACAGGGGTTTTTTAATAATTAATGGGGAACACTCATGGAGCCCACTTGGGAAATCAAATGCAAAACCACATGTACCAGAATGCCCGGATGCCAGTGGGCGGGGCTTTGTTGCAAATAAAATGGTGGTTTTTGAGAATGTTCCGTGATGAGTTTCCTGTTTGCCAGTGAACAAGGGAAGAATATCCTGAAACGCGTTTGGCTGAGGGGAGGGGGTGCGCTGCACTCCGTGTTGCACATCACGCTTGATTGAAGGAGTACAACCTCGCAGTGGGGCAATTCCAAAAGGTGCAAATCTTTTCGTGTGGATGTTAAATGCGGCCTGCCCGGTCGCGGAAATTGCCTGCCGCAGTAGCGGAGATCGAGTACAGAGCCTCTTGAACTCGTGGCTGATGAGGTTCCAACAGCGTGACTGCACTAGCATCAGGGAGTAAAGCGATGCTCAGGACCCACCCACAGGGGTTTTTTAATAATTAATGGGGAACACTCACGGAGCCCACTTGGGAAATCAAATGCAAAACCACATGTACCAGAATGCCCGGATGCCAGTGGGCGGGGCTTTGTTGCAAATAAAATGGTGGTTTTTGAGAATGTTCCGTGATGAGTTTCCTGTTTGCCAGTGAACAAGGGAAGAATATCCTGAAACGCGTTTGGCTGAGGGGAGGGGGTGCGCTGCACTCCGTGTTGCACATCACGCTTGATTGAAGGAGTACAACCTCGCAGTGGGGCAATTCCAAAAGGTGCAAATCTTTTCGTGTGGATATATATATATATATATGTATATTTTATAAACTGTGGGTCCTTCTGGGATCAATCCTGTCGTCAGTTGGCGCAATTCGGGCAGAAACCCAAGCCGGTACAGAATGTTCAAAGTTCAAAGAAATGAAGAATGCACACTCAGAGGTAAAGTAATAATCACCAGGTTTAATCCATGATACCACTCTGAGTGATTTTGGCCTTTTCTGAAGATTAAACATGCTGTTTAAAGAATGTTTTGGCTGTGGTATCGTTCTTTCCTGTGAGGAGTAAGAAAACGTTGGTGTTTGGATATATGGGGTTCACGACCCCGCCACAGCCCACCGCTGTAAGAGGCTCGGGCTTACTCGCGAACAACGAGTTCTGGATATATATTAGCGAATATTCACAATATTTACAATTCCTACTTCCATGGAAACACTGTTATGTCCCATCACTACAATCATTACAATATCTAAAAATAAATCCTCTGATTAGTCCTCAGTTTTAGGTGAAATCTCCAAATACAACGTTCTGCTGCAGATTCTGATTTGAGATGCTGTACCTGATGAACTTTCATTGAGATGGTGTTCTGTCTCAGTCACCTTAATGCTTCGATCTCCTCACTGACGTGAACCTTGCTAGGGTGTTGACGGTTCACAACTCCTCCCCTTCCCATCCCAGGTCTGCAACTCTTGGGCAGTAATCCTACCCGACTATCCGGCTGCAATGGTCGGCCCATTGGTCTTTCGGGAATCAGACCCCCACTGCAAGCCCAAGGCAATGCTAAATCTGTGCTTGCCTCCTAACTCTCAATGCCAGTCAGTCTCTGGTGGGCATGTGAGAGCATTTGAAGCAATGCACTCTGATGTGCTTGTATTTTTAACATTCTCCACTTCAAGAAAGTATGGCTAATATGACCAACGCTTTCCCCAAATATTGAAGAACTGGATTTAGAATTGTAATTTATCTTCTCCTCAAACATTTAAATATATCTCTGTGCCTCTCCTCCAAGCTTCAAAGGAAGCCTAGCAAGACATACACTTCTTGGAGTCAAATGGGGGAGATTAGACGGTTTAGAACATCATTGTGTGGTTTCTGGAGGAGAGCACATGTGGATATTCAATAACTGAGAGATATAGCATCTGCATGGACTGTTGGTTCATTATTAATAATTATTCCTGATTGGGGAGCATGCTGGGATTGTAGATATGCAACTGTGTATGCTTCCAGTGAAATCATATTTCATGATGTAGCTGAGGACATGAATTTCAGATGTGACTTAACAGTGGGCCTCTTACATTGCCCACCAACCTCCTACTACCCAGTTGTTTATTTATTTATGTATTTATTTATTTATATAGCACACTCTAATATCCAAGGGCGTCTAGGCGCTTGGTAGCCAGAGCCTAAGGTAGCAGTCAAGTGATACTTGGAGCTTACTTAATGGAGAAGAGTTATAGTGTGAATAGCCAGGTCTTAAGGCCTTTCCTAAAAGAGAGAAGATCAGGAGATTTATTTTGCTTAATGGGAAGACAGTTCCATAATCTGGCATTGATGTTAACAAAGCTTTTGCCTGTCCAGTTCGAGAGTCAGTATCTGGGCACCTCTACAAGCTTGTAAGATGAGAACTGAAGGTTTCTGGGGGGACATTCCACCGAAATTGGTTTATTAAATGATCTGGGCCATGCTTGTGAAGGGCTTTAAAGGCAATACAGAGAGCCTTGAAGTCAATGCACTTCTCCACCGGAAGCCAGTGAAGGGATTTAAGAGCTTATTTGCCTGAAGCGTGTCTAGGAATCCCAAACAGCAGATGAGCAGCAGAATTTTGGAGATTCTGCAGCTTATTAAGAAGTCCCTTCTGAATGCCAAACAAAAAGGGCATTGCAATAGTCCAGCCTGGATAGAATGAGCATGGAGACCACTGTTTTTTGCAAGTCAAACAGTATAAAAGGGATTTTTTTTTCTCTGAATTTTTAATGTGAGAAACATGGATGACGTGAGAGCCTTTACTTGACGGGAGAAGTTCTCAATTGCACTCCCAATTAATCTTGTCTGCAGAAGGTTCTTTGTATAAAGTGCTGTTACTAAATATGGAGACTCCAAACTTGTTATGCCCATGTCTCATGTTATATTCTACCCAGGCACCGTTATTGGTTGACTGCACCTGAAGATTGACTTGGACCTGGTTGAGGTCCATGGCAATCTCAGTTATTCGCAAGCCTTTGACTCTAGCTGGATCAAGTTCACCTAGTTTTTTCCTGTGGCCCAGACAGCTCAACCACTTGCCAATGTTCATGGGCTGCTGTAGATATGAAGCCTCTAGGAAACTTGACTACAACACTCTTACCCATGATTTCTCTTTTCTTTGAGTGTCCCTCCTTCCTTGAAATTGCTGCACCTGCCCATGTTACTGCTTCTGCCGACGCCAGGCTTAACCCTGCTGGTGGGCATCTACCCCTTGACTGCAACAAGCTCTTGCACTTAAAAGTCCTCCTTCTGAACGTCTGGAGAGTTTCTGTTTACTGATGCCATAATAGGAATGACAAGTCTACAGTATTTTTACAATCTCCACCATCAGCATGTTAGTGGGTTTAACAAGAAAAAACATTGCTTTGGTATCTTTACTATCTGACATCACTTCCAACCAACAGCACCTGGACTCAACTGGAAAAATACTTGATGAAGAGGATGGGCAGAAATAAACAGCAGATTGTGGTGAAAACAAATGTACTTACTCAAATGAAACTTTGAATTGGAGCACCAGTCAATACAGACAATATAGTGTTTATGAAAATTCTGAAACGCCTGAAATTGACCTACTATCACATTTCAAAGTGTGAATTGCATAAGGCTTTGTGAATTCAATAAAGGTTCTTTAACAAGATTATTTCCTGGTTCTGGAGGCATCTAAAGTCGGCTCACTAATACATGATATGACTTCAGAATCTTCTCAACTTCCACAACAAGCAGGACCTATCCTGCAATCAGCTTCTAATCATGCATGCAGGATATTCTCTTTTTTTCCCTAAAGTTGGCAGCTAATCCTCTAGACAACATCTACACCATCTAAATACAGTGTGCATGATTGTCAATTGCCCTTCGCACTCTATAAAATATAACACGATCCTTCATTACTTGGCTTTAAAGACCAGGATCTTGCTCTTCTTCAAGAACACCGCCTTCCCCAACACAGTCTGTGGGTCAGCAAGTTAGTTAGTACTGGCTGCTTAATTCATTCTGCAAGCAGTTCTTCATCTTGCCCAGCTCCAAAAATATGTAGGCCTAATCCATCATGTAGACTGCTGAAAGCATGGAGGGACCCTGAAGTTTGACATCATCAAATACAAAATTCCAGTTGCGAAATGCACAATGTAAACAATACATAGTATACCAATTTTCCTGGATCATATTGCTGGCTCTGTATCCCCTATGCAATCAATGTGGGCTGCAGGGAAAGCCTCTTCAAGAGGTCTAGTGATGAAGGATTCTACATTGGCTAAATGAAAACAAAGGGGGGATGAAGTCCTACTAGAATGTTCCATGAGGGACTTTCCTTTGATGCAAAATTGCTCAATGATTTGAAGAATAAGAAATATGAACTCAACTCACACTTCTCATACTCAAGTGGTAGCATTATGAACAATTGAAAAAGGGTGTCTGGCTTTCCTTTAAAACCAAGATGGAGAGAAGCCCAGTTTGTGGTCTCCCATCTATGTGGAGCAGGATGTTTTTCTCTCCCATTTATTCAACATCGCTTTGACTTATGTTGATATTTCAGGTCACACAAATGGAGGCCTCAGAGGTGGATGAAATTTTCCTAAATTGCCCTAGATTGCCTACACTCATGGATAACACAAGAGTGCACTTAAATGGTAAGATCACGATAAAACATATCTTGGATGCTAACAAAGGTTTATCTACCTTAAAAAGTACCAGTTGAGGAAGGCTAATCTTACAAGATCAGTAAAGAACAATTTCCCTTCATGCTATGGTACTTGTAACCGGATCCTTTCGCTCAAAACTATATAGATATACCATAATGTTCTATGGTATTTTAGGTATATTTCTTGTGGTCTAGGCTTGATGCGATGAAGGCACTCAACCAAGTCAAATGGGACAATGGAATGGAGCAAGACTTCAGCTCCAAAGTCAAATGGTTCGACACAGCACAGATTAATTGCAAAATACTTCCTTTAATTCAGAGGTGAACCACACTGCAATGCTCCAAACCACCACTACTTATTCTGCTGGCAATGTAACCTTTTGCAGCAGTTATTGCCAATTTCATTAAGAAGGGCATAAAATCACAGATCAGAGAAATCAAGGTTTCCTTATATGTAGATGGCATAATTTTATTTTGCCAAATCCCAGGTCCGCCCCCCAATATTTGATGTCTATAATTGAAGAACTCTCTGAATTCCTACAATACAAAAATAACTGGGCAAAGATTGAGGTTTTGCCATCATTCAGACACACTAACCAATTGTGGCAGATGTTTATAGATTTAAAAGGACACTGACAAATATCATTTATCTGGGTATATCAGGCTGTAGGGGCTTTTAGAAGGTGATACCAGACAACTTGGAACTCCGGATAGCCACAACTGAGTTTAAAGTGACCTTAACATATGTACCAAGCTAATCTATCTGTTTAGTGTAGAGTGTAAACAGTTCCGATGTTGGTGGCAATCACACATAATTATGCCCTTGGAATGCAGCCAGTACACCAAATGGTGCTTCATTGCTAATCAAATTAGGATTTTTGTGGTCAGGCCCCAAACCACCACTGCGTGGTCTCCTCATGCCCAGTTTGGAGATGTATTACCTTGATCTTCAGCAGATTTACCAACTGGCCCACATCAGTCCTTCATCATCTCCATTCCCAAATGGACTGAATTTGTGAGTTGTTCTCTCAAGAATCCTGAGAGTTGGAGCATAATGTACTATGTGAAGGATCCACCATTGAAATAAGTTGACCGAGTGATTGATGCACTGAATATTGCCTGGTCTATTGCTCACAAATAGCTTGGTATCGGCACAGTTGCCCATTCATAAACTCTGATTTGAAAAACATCAGGTTTCTAAATTGAGTAGAAGCCTTTCCATTGGCCAGAATGGTCAAATGGAGCTTGCTGGTTTTGTATGACACACTGAAGCTTTTAGTCGTCCTACAAACAGACTTTCAATCCCGTTGCTCCTAATTGTGGCGATCTCAACTATTCCTACACCATCTGAAGCATTTTGTGGTTGCTACACGGTACACACTATCTACCTCAACAATTCTTGCTAATATTGAAATAAACTAACAATGCAAGAGTATTGTTTCATATTCATAAAATGTCTTCATCTCCAAGCATTCCCATTTATCCTGAAAATCAGAGAAGAGGGATCGACTGCAACATAGTAGCATGAGGGAGGTATACTCAATTTCACTTATTTTAAATTCGTCCGTAACTGGCATTGGACCCAGAAGTCCTGCCTAGCTGTGGCTCTTGGCGTTGCTTATTGGAGGATTTTGACTTCTGAAAAGATAACAAAGTAAGCCTTGTGGCTTAGCTGCTATAGTGTCAAGTATGCCTCACTTTTAGCACCAAAACTGAATGCTTCAGTGGGACCCTGGATTGATTCTGTATGGCTTTAAGAGACCTGGCCTAGATAAAACAGAATTGAAAAACTTTAGGCCCATAGCTAATCTACAACTCCTTGCAAAAATAGTAGAAAAAGCCATGAATGTCCAACTTACGGAATTCATCGAGCAAAACCATCTGCTCGATGAATCCCAATTTGGATTCCGTAAGTTTCATGGAACGGAAACAGCGCTTATTAAAGCGGCGGATGATATCTGATTAATTAGAGACCAAGGTGGTGCAGCACTACTGGTGCTCCTGGATTTATCGGCCGCCTTCGACACGGTTGACCATAAGATCCTGGTCAGCCGTGTCGCAAGGATGGGCGTGCAAGGCCTAGCTAAAAATCTTTTAGCATCTTTTCTGGCGAAGAGAACCCAGGCCGTCACTCTGGGTCAGTTCAAGTCCGCAGAGTTAACACTGCCATGTGGGGTACCACAAGGTTCATCCCTTAGTCCGACACTTTTTAATATCTATGTGTCGGACCTCGCAAAAACCATCAAAGCGCACGGGATGAACCTTACCTCATATGCTGATGACACCCAGCTGATCCTGGCAGTTAGACATGATGGGGAAACAGTAGCAGAAAGTTTCAAAACAGGTATGCTGGCCATCGGACAATGGATGTCAGCAAACTGTTTGAAACTAAACTCTGAGAAAACGGAGGTGGTCACTTTTGGCCATCTCAGTCCCAACTGGTCCCCATCATGGTGGCCTTCATCATTTGGAACTTTGCCAAAACCAGCCACAAAAGTGAGAAATCTGAGCGTCATTTTTGACGACAAATTAAATTTCATGGCCCATGCCAATCAAACGGCTAGCACAGCATTTTTTAAATTACGCTTGATAAGGAAGATTCTCCCTTTTCTTCCAAAAAATGTAGGCAAAACTTTGGTCAGTTCCCTGGTCCTATCAGCATTGGATTACTGTAATGGACTGTTTTCCAATGCACAAGTTAGGGTCATCAAGAAAATGCAAACAATTCAAAACGCTACAGCCAGACTTCTTTCAGATACTCCCAGATTCAAGCCAATAGCCGAGACCTTAAGAAGTTTTCACTGGCTCCCTGTTAGGAATAGAATTAAATTTAAAACATTATGTATTGTCTACAAATCGCTACATCATCAAGCACCCCAATTTTTTAGAGACCACCTTGTTCCTTACGCTCCCCCGCGAACACTTCGTTCAACAACACAGAATGATTTGGTGGTACCTCGGACCAAGCTGGTCAACTGGGGAGACAGACGCTTCCTGGTCACTGCCCCAAAGCTGTGGAACACTCTCCCGCAATCTATAAGATCCTGCCCAACCCTCATCTCTTTCAGGAAGAAACTGAAAACTTGGTTATTTAGTCTCTAATAACTTAACAGAGTAGCACAGGAGAGCAAACAAATGTACAGCGCCGAGACGCCTGCGGGCAATTGTTCGCGCTTAACAAATGTTAAAAATAAATAAATAAATAAATAAAGAGACCCTCACTAGCTGCACCATCTAGACATAGAATCTTCTGGGTCGGAAGGTAAAACTGTTGAACCACTGAACTTTATACTGCCTGCGCTCCATCGTGGCCTGCCTGGAATAGCACCAAGGATCCCGCACCTGTGTCCATATACTTACACTGGCACTAAGGGGGCGATTACGATGGAGGTTGGAAAGCCTCCAACCCTCCGTCTGAGGCTTTACAACCCCCATCGTCAGTTTCAATTTGGACCGGCTGATTATGTATCAACCTGTTGGAATTGAAACTGGCCAGTCATTCCGGCTGGCTTCCGACGTGCTAAAGGAGCCGGTCAACCAGTCGGAACTAGCTTGTAATCCCAAATGGCAGGCCTTTCCACCCTTGGGATTATGATGCACGGTTTCTGGCATGTTTCCATGCTGGAAAGCATGTTTGGAGGGCCCCAGCAAGACCCCCTTATGGGTACGGCCTCCGGTGGGGGGCTGAGAAGGCTGCCATAGGGTGCAGGGATGAACAGGACCTCCCATTTCCCTGTGGGCAGCATGTATAGGTGTACGGCCATAATGCATGCTCCCATAAGGAAATGTAGGAAAGCAGTGTTCGGTCGCATCCTAATTAGGTGGTCCGGAACACCAACCGGAGATCGGTCGGTCCCAGGACTCAGGACCGAGACGTGTCGGGTGGACCTAAGTCTGCCCGACATCGTAATTAGGCCCTTAGTGTTTTATTGCCATTTTTTACCTTTAAACTTTAAAAAGGTATTATGACCATTATGTGCTATTTTACTTTCATGTGTTGGTTTGGTAGTTTTTATTATTTTGCTTCCTGAGTTCACTGTTACTTTGATGTGGTCCAGGAACTACTGCACACCACGCTGGCTCCCAGCTCCCAATCCCAGCGCCACTCACATGGGAATGAGCTACCCGGTTCGGTGCTCAGACATGGACTGGAAACCTGTGTTGGTTTCTCCACCTAGTTGTACAACTCAGTTTGGGTGGAGAAAGGCCAAGCTCGCATGACGGTTTGGGCGGCCCCAGATGGCCGGCCAAAACGTCATGCGCACTTGGCAGTGCCCACCACTTCCTCCTCCTCCCTGGTGATGCAGCAACAGTATGGGGGGGCCACACTCCTCCCTCGGCTCGCAGCCTGCAGGGTTAAAAATAAAATGATAATTAAAATGTTTTACTATCATTTTATTTTTGTCCGTTACCTCTACTGGCTTTCAGCAGGGGCGGGGTGACGCTCCATCGCCATAATGGAGGAGCCGCCCCTGTACCAGACATTATTTTCTTGCTTTGCCACATTAGAACTGTTCGTGAAATTACCAGATTTTGTGGCAGTAATACTACTTACTGGTTATTTTTGAAAACAGCTTTGATTGCAATTAACTGCCTGAAGGAATAGTTGAACAGGAATGACAGTAACAAATGTCAACACAACCTTACACCTCTTTATAAAGCAGAAGTGGATATCAGAGATTGCAAAGCCTCCTACTTTGTCACAGCAGCAGCGACTGCAACAAATATTTATCAAAGCTCACAAAAGGATCAACAAGTTGCACTGACTGCATCTATTAAAAGACATATCATCCATTTTGGGGAGTGTGCTCCTTTGAGTGCATTGTTTGTGTAAAAACATGTTCATAGTGAGCATTGCAGAGATGAACAAAGCACTTTGACCAGCTCCTACGTAAGATCACTTTTCTCTAGTTCAAAGTCGCATTGCAAAATTAACTTTCCTCATTTAGCACAACCTCTACTGATCACCAGTTAGGTCTAGATCTTGAAGATTTTTCAACAGGGCAGCACATGGTGAAAACTAATGTCATACTATTTTTTCTAGTGTTTGCATAATAACTAACGTTGAAAATACAGTTTGTCTACTTTTTTTAACGTGGAATTCGGTATTAACGTTGAAGCAAAATCACGGGTCAGTTTTTTAACAAGTAAAAAGAAAGTGAAAAATAAAGCTTGATTTATCTATACTACTATTATAAAGAGAGAACACAAACCTTTGAGCCAGGTAAACTCGGGAACCACAGCGCCAATCAGAACACCCAATACATCATAGGAAACGTCAGGGTAAGCAGAAGGACATAGGCTATATACCATTAAAAAATATACCTTAGAAGGGAAAAGTACGTTCTTTCAGAAAGTAGTCCCTTGGAAGTAGCGCCATGTCTCAGGTGGGCGTGTGCATTTTATACGTGCTTGCATCACAATCACGGGTCCGCCATTGAAGTAAAGTAGTAAAGTGCTCGGAGAGCGGACTGGAGCGTGGCCAGAAGCTGGCAGGACAGAAGCGCCGAACCAAGAGACTCCGGAGTCCTGCTTTCCGCAGCAAGAAATGCCTTGCCTGGGATACTGGCGCCCTTTGGTGACTGGGCACCGTGATTGCCAATGCATATGCGGTGAGGTGTGCTGGGCATAACCAATTTGTTTTCATCGGTCTCCTCCGACCTCGTATGTGTGCCTATGACTATTTTATGCTTCATGCTGCTCGATTGACACTTGCAACATTTACGTGGCTGTGGCCTTGATTGGGGACTTCATCCCTCTTCTTTGAACTGTTGTCCGGCTGTTGGCACGGACTGTTCAAGGAGCACTTTCGGTCTGAGCTTCCACATCGAATGCTCGCTAGCCAAACAGGAACACGCAGGGCTGCCTAGGGGGATTATGGGTCTTGCAGTCCCGCTGGGAGGAGTAGCAATTACCCGGAGGCGGCATTTATGTCAAAATTAGACACAGCCTGTATTATTAGAGCCCCGTGGCTTTGTTACAAGCCAATCAATATCTGTTTACCCCATGTGTTTGTTCCTGCGTGCATTTGGAAGCATAGTTCAAATTTCACTCTGTGTAACATTATTGTAAAAACCGGACAGGTTTTCTTTTGTTTAGATACGAGGCAATGTGGTGGATGCAATCGAGTATTAATATTATTGGCAGCATGACTTGTATACAAAATACTTTTAAATTATAAAGCTCTATTTAGTATTATCTGATTTATCATCAGCAAGGCAGCATGTTCTGAGAGTATTGGCGCCATAATTCAGAGAAACATTTAAGCACCTCAGCTGGCCATTACGACATGTTCATATCGAGAGGCAGATGACTTACAAATATTTCTACTCTGTATATATTAGGAAAGTGATGCACTTTAATTACTAACAGTACAAACTGACTATGTATTATGCTGTTATTCATTTTGATGATTTTTTTTCACTTTGCATTTTATACATATCTTTAGAAAAGTGTGTGTTGCCAGTTTTATTTGCTTTTGCAGTCTATCTTTTATGTCTACTCATACCTGAAGGAAGGAGGCGGGCTATTTATATCTGAAATATTATGGCGCCAATTAGATTGATAAACACGTCTCTCTGTCATTGCGGTGCTGTGGGAGACCTGACTTTGAATAAATAAGCCTTATACCTACATACCTGATGTACGTGCCTCTTCTTCGTTGGAGCAGGACTGTCTTTTGGATATGAACACAAACCTTTGAGCCAGGTAAACTCAAAAAGTACACCACCAATCAAAACACCCAAGACATCTTTGAAAACCTCAGGGCAAGCAGAAGGAAATAGGCTATTAAAAATAAAAAATATACGTTGTTTAAAAAATTTCGAAATAAAAATAAAGTAGTCCCTTGCAAGTAGCGCCGGCCGCGACGTCTGCGTGATGACATCATTTGCGTTTGTGCTCCCTGGCAACACTTCCGGAAATGGCGCCGAAGATCGCGACCTGCTGGGAGGACTGCCGCGGCCCTGCTTGCTGCTGGGCGAAGTGGCAGCCTGTGCGGGCGGGGGGCATGGAGAGTGGCGGCCTGTGCAGGCGGGGCGCCTCGAGAGTGGCGGCCTGTGCGGGCGGGGCGCCTGGAGAGTGACAGCCTGTGCGGGCGGGGCGCCTGGAGAGTGGCGGCCTGTGCGGGTGGGGCGCCTGGAGTGGGACCAGCGGCTCAGGTAAGGATCAGGCTCTCCAGGACACGGGCCGGAGGGGGCCGGGACGGGAGGGGGCCGGGCGGGGCCGGGGTGGGAGGGGGCCGGGGGCAGAAGTGCACGAAAGCCTCAAATGTTGCCCCCCAGCCCCTTTCTGCCCCAGGCAACGCTGGGGCGGGCTGCTAGTTTCAAATAAAGGGCTTATTCATGAACCAGTATTTTTTGTTATAATGTCTATTTACACTTACAATGTTTCCTAAGCTACAAATGTATTCTGCTCATTTAGAAATGGTTCCACCATTTCTGGCCTTCTGCAGAACTTTTCGTTATTATGGCCTGTTGCAATATTTGCATAATGAACAAAAAACTGTGAAAAGTATTTATGAGAAAGTGTATTATTGGTTTGGGTGGATGGGAGTGTAGCACAAGTAAAAATGTCACTATCATGGTAGGTCCAGTAAAGGTTTTGGTCATTTTAACCTGAGCTCAACTAATGGTAGCTGTGGCATGGAGCTGACCCCCCTAACTTATCGAAATGTGCAAATCTCTTTGAATTGTCAAACAGTTAAAAAGTCAAAAACACCACACAATAAAAATCTGACTTCAATTTATACTCTGTTAATGAGAACAATAACACCACAATTCGCAAAAGGTTTGTGTTGGACCTGTCCCTCTCTGGAGCGCCACCCCCAAACCTTTTGACTTTACAGTCCACTTTTTGCTGAATCTGTTTTTGCTGGCGTTAGGACTCTTTGCACTTTACCACTGCTATCCGATGCTGAAGTGCATGTGCTTTCTCCGCTAAACATAGTGGAATTGGCTCATACCTAGTTGGCACATTTAATTTACTTGTAAGTTCCTTGTGATACTGCATGCAGCCAGGGCCTGTAAATAAATGCTGCAAGTGGGCCTGAAGCATATATTGTGCCCCCAACCACTTAAGTAGCCCTTTCAAGATGTCTCAAGCTTGTCATTGAGCCTGGGTGTGCAATTTCAAACTGCCATTTCAATCTGGCAAAATAAACCTTTTCCCAGGCCCAAACATTCCTTTTTAATACTTATATGTCACCCCTAGAGTAGGTCCTGGACAGCCAAGAGGGCAGGGTGCACTGTATTTAAAAAGTAGGCCATGTACTTTATAGTTTTACATGTCCTTGTAGTGAAAACTCTTATGTTCATTTTTCACTACTGCAAAGCCTACCAGTCCCATAGGTTAACATTGACGCTACCTTATTAATTTGAATAAGCACTAACTTTCAAATGGGAACAGGTAACCAGTTCATGTATGGTGTCTTTGGATTTGTAATGAAAACTCCTCTCTTATGGTAAAGAGGGACTTTTTGTTACAATTGTGAAAATGGCACTTTTAGAAAGTTGGAATCTTCCTGCCTTAGCCATTTAGTGCCGGCAGCCTGTCTCAAGGTCACATGACTGGGTGTAGCTGACATTTGGGATTTGTATATTCCTCCTATTCAGCCACACACAATAGAGAGCTTAGGTGTGCCTGCATGGGCCATCACAGGCAGGATGGGAGGACTGAGCTGTGCACACCCCTCCTTACACTTGAATAGGATGTGTCCTGTCTCCCAACAAATGGCTGAAGGCCCCCTGTAGTTATTCTGGAGTCAGGGCATGGGATGCAGGAACCCTTTGGACTTGAAAGCAAAATTTCTAGAAGATTCTCCCATTTCAAAGGAGGTGCCTGGTATAAATATTGGACCTCAGGCACAAACTTTTCAGTACACTTCTGGGTCTGTGGCAAACGCTGCCAGGAAGAAAAACTGCTGAACTGCTGAAAGGACTGGCACTCTTCAAGACTGCTGCCTTGCTACTACTGCCTTGTTGGACTGATGCTTCCCGACTGCCATCCTTCCTGATACAGAGGGATTGCACCTGCACCTGAACCCCAGACTCCCAGAGTGACTCCAAGGGCTAGTCTGCTAGCTTCCTGTTCAGATCCACAAGGAAATAACAGGCTCCCAAACACCTCAACCAGCACCTATATCCAGCTGAAGCAAGCCCTTGACCCCCAAGTGGTTCCTCTCATGTCCTGAAGCCTTGGTATAACTTCGGTGGAGCGGAATTGAAGCCAAAACCCTGTTGCTCATACTGCCTACTAATGCAGAGTTCCACCAAACCGACTCTTCATGCTACAGCCTTGACCGCTAACAAGGAAGGCCACCACGTAACTCCAGCCTGACTGTTCGTCATGACAACAGGATTGTCGCGCTACAGCAACGGCCATCTATAATGCCATGCCTGCTCTTTGCCCTACATCGACGACCGTCCTTGATGCTTTCTTGCTCCTCACGACCCTCTCCACCGCTAACAGGACTCTTTACTCTGGGCTGAGAAGGTAACTTTTCAGCAGGACTAACTTGATCCCTGTATCTGACGACACTTCATTGTGGTCAGCTTGAACTTGTGATTTCCCCCAGAACATTCTCCTACTTCAAAGTGGGTATTAGGCATAAATAATGAACCTAGTAAACACAAAGTGGCAGATGCATCAAAGTAAATACCGGGAGCAAATGGGCAGATTCTCAGAATCTGCACTTTTGCTCCCGGTATTTTTGCATTTGGGATGCATCATCCCAAATGCAAAAATCGCAATTAAAGGAATCTCTAAATTGCGATTCCTTAAATTGCGATTGCATTTAAGGAATAGCAAATTGAGATTCCTTAAATGCAATGCATGAAAGTAAAAAAAATAGCGAATTCGCTAATAGGGGGAGCAAATTACCATGAAGTTGGACTTCATGGTAATTTGCTAAAACTTTGAAAAAGCACTTTTGTGCATTTTTCAAAGTTTCATGTTGCGCACACACATGCCCTTAGGGCATGTGTGTGTACAACATATGTACATAGATCAATTTCAGGGGTGCAACAGGGTGTCATTTTGACACCCCTGCACCCTTGAAATTGCATGAGCAATTTGCGAGTACCTACTGGTACTCGCTAATTACTCATGGAATCTCCAATACATTCCTATGGGCCTGTAGGCCCATAGGAATGAATGGGACAGCATTCCTTAATAGCGACTAGCAATTTGCGAGTAGCAATTAAGGAATGTTAAGGAATCGCTATTTTAATAGCGATTCCTACATGCATAGGCTTTTGCTATTCCTAAATAGCGATTCCTTAAAAATCGCTATTTAGGAATAGTAAAAGGCTACGTTGATGCATCCGCCAGAAAGTGCCCACGGGTCTATAATAGTTAAACCTTAATATGACCTGAACCAACAAAAACAACAAGATTGAAGTGTGGAAAATGGTACCCTAGAGGTACATCTAATGGATGAGGATACCCATCAGTCACTATCCGATTCCGCCCTAGTCATCATCTGGGCTTCCTTACACCCCTCTTACCGTGAGACAAAAAAGCTGTATACAAGGACTAGATGTATACGTCCAACAACTTAATTATGAAACACGGGGTACATAGGGAGGTGTTAGGTCAAGGTATCAAAAGATGAGTGAAAAGAAATTGCAGTGCGTAAAAGTGTGTGACGTGATCTGTACATTAAAATTGGGTAAATGAGAGAAACATGAGTTTATTACTATCACTCAGTTGCCCAAGGCTAAAAACTGTGCAAAAAATGGCAGTTTCAACAAATATCTGCCAGTAAGGTTTGTGTGGTCAACATGTTTCAGCAGAAAAAAGGGACACCATTGTTCTCTGCCTTCGTCAGGACCTTAATGAATGATTGCTACTGCAATAAGTGAATAACAAAAAAAGAAATGATAAAATCAATGAACCATTTCACCTGAAATCCTAGGTATCTGGTCACACCTCCTGTATGTGGATTTCACATGTGCAATTTGTAAAGCGCACTGACGCAGAAGCTTCCTGGCGCTGATAGACAGAGTGAGTGAGGAGGGAGCGCAGGAGGCGGTACCTAGCTAAGGGGGGGGGGGTAGGTGGGTTTTTAACAATTTTCTGAAGTTAAGAAGGCAAGAGGAGGATTTGGCAGAGAGGAAGGAGATTCCAAAGCACAGGGGCTAGGTAGGAGAAGCGGCGACCGCCGAATTTCTTAGTTTTGTTTTTAGGAGTGACTAGCAAATCACGGTGGGCTGATCGGAGGTTGCGAGTTGGACAGTGAGGACGGATGAGAGATTTGAGGAACGCAGGGCCAGAGCAATGAAGGGCTTTGAAGGTGAGGCATGCCACCTTGAAGGCAGCCCTTTGGTCTATTGGAAGCCAATGGAGGCTATGGAGCAAAGGCTTGGCTGATTGCCATCAGGGGGTTCCACGGATCAAGCGGGCCGCTTGATTCTGGGCGACTTGGAGGCGATGTAGCAGAAATTGTGGAAGACCGTGATAAATAGAGTTAGAAAAGTCCAAGCGGGAGAGTACAAGTGAGATGACAGTTTGAGTAAGGGCCGCGGGGGGGAGGAGGTGACGGACTTTGCGGATCCTCCGAAGTTGGTACATGCAAGATGAGACTACCGCTCCAACTTGGGCTTTGAGGGAGAGTTTGGCGTCAATGATTACACCCAAACTCTTTACTGTTTTTGCTGGGATGGGGGGAGAGCCGAGCTCCGGAGGCCTGAACTGCGGGCCCCAGTGAGCGTGGCTGAGTCCAGGGAGAAAGAGCTCGGTTTTACCGGGGTTCAACTTCAATTGGTTCTGGTTCATCCAGAGTTGGATGTGAATCATAGCTGCGTGGAACGTATTGATTTCATGTGGTGAGTTGAGTGAGAGGATGAGTTGCAAGTCGTCAGCGTAATTAAAGACTATGATGTGCCATTTTAGAAGAGATTGAATCAGTTGCCGAAGGTATAAATTAAATAGAAGCGGGGAAAGGGAGGACCCCTGGTGGACTCCACAGGACGTGGGGTTTTTTTTGGCAGTGTAAGGACCTAGGCGGACCGCCTGTGTTCTTCCAGTGAGGAAGGACTTGACCCACTCAAGAGCGGTGCCCTGGATGCCTACCTGCTCGACACGGTGGAGAAGGATGTTGTGATCCACTGTGTCGAACGCGGCCGACAATTCCAGGAGGACGAGGGCTTGGGGGAGCCCCGCGTCCGCGTTGCTCCTGAGTGTGTCAAGGACTGCCAGGATGACGGCCTCTGTAGAGTGGGCGGGTCTGAAGCCGGCCTGATTAGGCTCAAGATGGCAGGAGGATTCAATAAAGTTTGACAGGCACCGGGTGACATGGGCCTCCATTAGTTTGGAGAAGTATGGGAGGAGTGAAATGGGGCGATAATTCGACGGATCCGCAGGGTCGGCGCCGGGTTTTTTTAGGAGGGGTACTAAGATGGCCTCCTTGAAAGAAGTAGGAAAGATGCAGCTACTAAGAGATCTGTTGAGTAAGTGTAGAATACAATCTGGCAGGTTGAGACATATACTCCGCAGGACAGATGGTGGACAACAGTCGTTTGGGGAGCCAGATTTCACGCGGGTGGCGAGTTCCGCTAGGGAGATATATATATTGCGAAGGAAGTGGAACTGTATATATATATATATATATATATATATATATATATATATATATATACTAGCAGCCCATCCCGACGTTGTCCGGGTATGAATTGCTGCCGGCCAGTAGTATATTGGTTTGTAGGATTTCGTTTTGATAGCATTTCTTATCTGTGACAGGCCTGTGAAACGCTCCGATTCACAGTGCACTGCTGATGCACTTAAGAGTGCGCGTTCAGTAGTGTGTGAACTCGAGTTTCCCTACTTTATTTTTCCTTGCAATATTATATAGCGCAAACTCGACAACATGGCATGAGCACAATTTACATTACAGAAGAACGCATTCATTTGTGGTTGGCACGGGGAGACAAAGTGATTTGCCTGGAATCACAGGATGTTGAGCTGATGCAGAGATTCGAACGTAGCTCCCCAGCTCTAAAGTTCGCAAGTCTAGAACTTGTGGCGGGAGGTGTGTCTAAAAGTGTATGTCGGTGCTGGCCATCAATGAGAGATACCTGTGCATTTTTCAAATGGGTGGTGAAAAAATATGAGTATGTTGCTGGAGATGTGGGCCGTCGTGCCACCAATGTATTTACCGGGGGAGGGTAAACACCCAATATTCCGCAACTTTCGTTCCGCATACCATCACTCCGCATACTTTCATTACGAAAGTACCATGACTCTGCAATGCCATTATAACACATGGCATTACATTTTATATGCTTTTACCACGCATACATTTACAACCAAATTCATTGTAAATGCATGAATGGTAAAAGCATGTTTTTTTTAATGTTTGGATAAGGTAAGTATGGGTATAGGGGGTATATGTTTTGGTGTACTGAGGTATATGTTTTGGGGTGTTTGGGTATTTTAAGGGTTCAGATATAGTTTTGGGTTATGGGGTACAGGGGTAGTTTTAGGGTTTAGGGATAGGTATGGGTTTTGGGGTACAGGGGTATTTTTAGGGTTCAGGGCTAGGTTTGGGTTTTGTGGTATAGGGGTATTTTTAGGGTTCAGGGGTAGGTTTGGGTTTTGGGGTACAGGGGTATTTTAGAGGTTCACTGCTAGGTTTGGGTTTTGGGGTACAGGGGTATTTTTAGGGTTCAGGGCTAGGTTTGGGTTTTGGGGTACAGGGGTATTTTAGGGTTCAGGGGTAGGTTTGGATTTTGGGGTACAGGGGTAATTTAAGGGTCCAGGGCTAGGTTTGGGTTTTGGGATACAGGGGTAGGTTTGGGTTTTGGAGTACAGTGGTATTTTTAGGGTTCAGGGGTAGGTTTGGGTTTTGGGGTACAGAGATATTTTTAGGGTTCAGGGGTAGGTTTGGGTTTTGGGGTACAGGGGTATTTTTAGGGTTTGGGGTAGGTTTGGGCTACAGGCTATATTTATAGGGTTAAGATGTGTTAGTGTTTAAGGGTGTTGGGGTATTTTAAGGAGTAAGGGTGGGTTATGATTATTGGGTGCAGGGGTATTTAAAGGGAGCAGGGTGGGAATAGCACACAATATGAGACATGGCATGAAGGGCGGAACGTACCCCACGCCCCTAGCGTTGGTCACGCCCCCAGCACACGCCCACAGCACAATGCAGACACGCCCACAAGGGACTACTTTGCTGGACGGTTCTTTTACCTATTAAGTCTATATGGTGGGCGTCTGCATAGCCTATGTCCTTCTGCTGCAACTGCCCTTTCCAAAGCTGTATTGGGTGTTGTGATTGGTGCTGTGGTTCCTGAGATTACCCGCCTCAAAGGTTTGGGCTCTCTCTTTATTATATTAGTATGGATATATATATATATATATATATATATATATACTAGCAGCCCGCCCCAGCGTTGCCTGGGGCAGAAAGGGGCTGGGGGGCAACATTTGAGGCTTGCGTGCACTTCTGCCCCCGGCCCCCTCCCACCCCGGCCCCCTCCGGCCCGTGTCCTGGAGAGCCTGATCCTTACCTGAGCCGCTGGTCCCACTCCAGGCGCCCCACCCGCACAGGCCGCCACTCTCCAGGCGCCCCGCCCGCACAGGCTGTCACTCTCCAGGCGCCCCGCCCGCACAGGCCGCCACTCTCGAGGCGCCCCGCCCGCACAGGCCGCCACTCTCCATGCCCCCTGCCCGCACAGGCTGCCACTTCGCCCAGCAGCAAGCAGGGCCGCGGCAGTCCTCCCAGCAGGTCGCGATCTTCGGCGCCATTTCCGGAAGTGTTGCCAGGGAGCACAAACGCAAATGATGTCATCACGCAGACGTCGCGGCCGGCGCTACTTGCAAGGGACTACTTTATTTTTATTTCGAAATTTTTTAAACAACGTATATTTTTTATTTTTAATAGCCTATTTCCTTCTGCTTGCCCTGAGGTTTTCAAAGATGTCTTGGGTGTTTTGATTGGTGGTGTACTTTTTGAGTTTACCTGGCTCAAAGGTTTGTGTTCATATCCAAAAGACAGTCCTGCTCCAACGAAGAAGAGGCACGTACATCAGGTATGTAGGTATAAGGCTTATTTATTCAAAGTCAGGTCTCCCACGGCACCGCAATGACAGAGAGACGTGTTTATCAATCTAATTGGCGCCATAATATTTCAGATATAAATAGCCCGCCTCCTTCCTTCAGGTATGAGTAGACATAAAAGATAGACTGCAAAAGCAAATAAAACTGGCAACACACACTTTTCTAAAGATATGTATAAAATGCAAAGTGCAAAAAAATCATCAAAATGAATAACAGCATAATACATAGTCAGTTTGTACTGTTAGTAATTAAAGTGCATCACTTTCCTAATATATGCAGAGTAGAAATATTTGTAAGTCATCTGCCTCTCGATATGAACATGTCGTAATGGCCAGCTGAGGTGCTTAAATGTTTCTCTGAATTATGGCGCCAATACTCTCAGAACATGCTGCCTTGCTGATGATAAATCAGATAATACTAAATAGAGCTTTATAATTTAAAAGTATTTTGTATACAAGTCATGCTGCCAATAATATTAATACTCGATTGCATCCACCACATTGCCTCGTATCTAAACAAAAGAAAACCTGTCCGGTTTTTACAATAATGTTACACAGAGTGAAATTTGAACTATGCTTCCAAATGCACGCAGGAACAAACACATGGGATAAACAGATATTGATTGGCTTGTAACAAAGCCACGGGGCTCTAATAATACAGGCTGTGTCTAATTTTGACATAAATGCCGCCTCCGGGTAATTGCTACTCCTCCCAGCGGGACTGCAAGACCCATAATCCCCCTAGGCAGCCCTGCGTGTTCCTGTTTGGCTAGCGAGCGTTCAATGTGGAAGCTCAGACCGAAAGTGCTCCTTGAACAGTCCGTGCCAACAGCCGGACAACAGTTCAAAGAAGAGGGATGAAGTCCCCAATCAAGGCCACAGCCACGTAAATGTTGCAAGTGTCAATCGAGCAGCATGAAGCATAAAATAGTCATAGGCACACATACGAGGTCGGAGGAGACTGATGAAAACAAATTGGTTATGCCCAGCACACCTCACCGCATATGCATTGGCAATCACGGTGCCCAGTCACCAAAGGGCGCCAGTATCCCAGGCAAGGCATTTCTTGCTGCGGAAAGCAGGACTCCGGAGTCTCTCGGTTCGGCGCTTCTGTCCTGCCAGCTTCTGGCCACGCTCCAGTCCGCTCTCCGAGCACTTTACTACTTTACTTCAATGGCGGACCCGTGATTGTGATGCAAGCACGTATAAAATGCACACGCCCACCTGAGACATGGCGCTACTTCCAAGGGACTACTTTCTGAAAGAACGTACTTTTCCCTTCTAAGGTATATTTTTTAATGGTATATAGCCTATGTCCTTCTGCTTACCCTGACGTTTCCTATGATGTATTGGGTGTTCTGATTGGCGCTGTGGTTCCCGAGTTTACCTGGCTCAAAGGTTTGTGTTCTCTCTTTATAATAGTAGTATATATATATATATATATATATATATATATATATATATATATATATATATATATATATATATATATATATATATATATATATATATATATATATATATATATATATATATATATATATATATATATATATATATATATATATATATATATATATATATGGGGAGATGCTGCGTATCAGAAGGATTTGCAGCAGTGAGGAGGAATGCCGGCTGGCACAAACAGCATGTAGGGCCAGATTTGTTGAGCGTGGCTACAAAACAGACACGATAGATAATGCTGTTAACAAAGCCAACAGGATTGATAGAACTGCACTCCTGGGCTCAGGTAGTGTACCAACTAGCTCTGTCACTGTTAACACTTATGGCGAGACAAGACTCATTATGGCATACAACATACAACACAAAAGTATCCATAAGATAATCAAAGACAATTGGTCTTTAGTCTCGTATGATCCTGTAATTGGATCTGCCATCAGCAAAAATCCTAGCATTACCTACCGCAAAGCACACTCAATGAAAGATAGTCTGGTATCGAGCAGCCCAGAGGTGGTTTCAGGAACATGGCTGAATGACAGTAAAGGCTTTTTAAGATGCTCAAACTGTAAAGCATGTAAACATGGCATCAGTAAGACAGAGGTTTTTACCCCTCTTTCACCCTTTCCAGTTAAAATCCAACAAAAACTTAACTGTAAATCAGAATATGTTGTGTACGTTTTGGAGTGCCCATGTGGCCTTAGATATGTTGGAAGCACCAGGCCGCAGGTGCATAAGCGCATACTGCAGCATCTGCGTGCGATTACCAATGCAGATGCAACATATCTAGTGGCCAGGCATTTCAACAGTAAACACGGAAAGGATGCATCCTTACTCAGATATTTCGCGATAGACTGTGTTCCTCCCCAAAGGAGAGGCGGTGATAGGGAGTCACTTTTAAGAAAACTAGAGACTCGCTATATAATCTTGCTAGATACTAAGACACCGTTTGGCCTTAACACAGGGGAGGACTGCCACACCTATCTCTGAATATATCTGATCTAGTTCTGTTGAGCCAGTCATTCATGCCATTTATATATTGCCTATTCTACCTGAGTTCTTGCACTTAATTAATCAGTAACTGTCAACTGTGAACTGTGGATCATACATTCTGTTTAAACACACTGCATCCCTTTCACCCTCCATGACCAACAGTTATTTTATTATTGTTATTTTTATTTAAAATTCAACTTATTCATTTAATTTAATATCACGCACTTGGTAGCACTTTTGCCATCAGCTAGTGTTGCACAATCAGCATATTTTGCACATACACATTGTTTACATCTTTGGCTTTGGGATTTGCCCACTGGGGCATTATTGTACTATTGTGATTCAAGGGCTTCAACATATCATACCTTGATCCTCAGTGTACATAAATTAAATGTTGTTTTAGTTATATTTTAATATTTATATAACTATTTATAGGTCCCTTTTAACTTTTATATGAATTTTAAAAGTTTATTATTGCCTAAGCCTTGTAAATTTTCATGTATTATACATTTATTCTATGTGTGTAAACCAGGTGTATATTGTGTACAGTTTCATAATGTTCATTAATTGTAACATGTATTTATGATGCTTACTGTGCAACCACGTTAACAGTATACGGGCATTCATGCCGTAATTATCAGTTTTGTAATTAGAAACATTGATAGTATTTTTTCTGTTTCTAATACCATGTGATGGCACATTGCACTTTAAAAGGGTGATCAGCCCTCGTGACGTTGTCATGTGATCAAGGCTATCTCTAGCCGAAACGCGTCATGGCGGACTGGTGCTGGGCCACTAACTAAAATAAAAAAGATTTGCACCAAACTACGGGTCTTGCTGGTTCCTGTGTCCACTGATCGGCTAATTGGCTGTGTGTTGTCTAAGGAGCGCCACATACCTCATATATATATATATGTATATATGTATGTATATATGTATGTATGTATATATATATGTATATGTATGTGTATATATATATATATATATATATATATATATATGTATGTATATATATATATATATATATATATATGTATGTATATATATATATATATATGTATGTATATATATATATATGTATGTATATATATATATATGTATATATATATATGTATGTATATATATGTATGTATATATATATATATATATATGTATGTATATATATGTATGTATGTGTATATATATATATATATATGTGTATGTATATATATATATGTATGTATATATATATGTATGTGTATATATATATATATGTATGTATATATATATATGTATGTGTATATATATATATATGTATGTATATATATATATATATATATATATATATATATATATTACCTACTGGCGGTCGCCAGTAGGTAGTTATAGTTAGGATAATTTTCAATGTTAAATCTCAACATTCTATTTTGAATAACTTTGGCGCCGGTTGACGAATCTGCCTGAAATTTTCAGGAAAATGGTCTCATGGCGGTCCGGTCTTTCCCTGAAAGTTTGGGGGGGATTCGTCAAGCGGGGGCCGAGATAAAAGGGGGGTCCCAAAACGCGTTTTCCCCATGTTAATTTCCATAGGGCGGTCGATTTCACTTTTAGCTCGAACGGCTGAATGGATTTCCACCAAACTTGGCAAAATTGTAGGGACTGGTAGCCCGATGTGCCTTTGCTATGTCTCAAGATATGTGCTCCAGTGGATTTTGAGTAATTTAGGTTCAAAAAAATATATATATCTATAGCCGCGCTCCGGTGCGCGCACCGGAGAGCGCTCGAGGCGCGACACGCGACTTGCGCGCAGGAAGCTGATTGGATCTCAGTTGTCTGTAAACATTCTAAACAGTCTGGAGCGGCCGCCATCTTGTGTCTCGGTAAAATCGAGACACAAGAGGTGGCTAAAAGAAAGGGGGAAATGACAATAAGGGGGAAGAGTACACCCCCTCTGACCCCCTAGTTTTGATGTGGGGGCCATTAAAGGGCCCCGCGGGGCCTCAAAAAAAAATTATTTTTTTTCGATTTCCGCGGGGGGCGCACCCGGTACGCGTACCGGGGAGCTTACTGAGGAGCGTACTAAGGAGAAAAAAAATGACAGATTTTTTTCACAAAAAAATGCATTTTTTTATAAATTAGAGGTAGTTCTGAAAAGAACTTTTTTTTTTCTTCTTTTTGTTGTTTTATATTTTTTTGTGTTTTTTGAACTTTTTGAACTTTTTTTGGCTTTTTAAAACAATTTTATAATTTTTTTGGATTTTTGTCAAGGGAAAAACAAAAAACAGGAATTCAAAAACGGCTCAACAGGAGCAAAAAAATGTGAAAATTTAGGGACTGTCAGGGCAGCGGTGTTGCTGTTTCTTTAGGGCAATAAGTTCAACACTCTGCTCCCCATAGCAGAGCAGTTCGTTACACTCCGTGCACAGAAATTTGATGCCTGCAAACTCTGGCTGTATGTTAGGGACCATTCTTCTACGGGATGGTCCCGAAGGTGTTGCTCCACCAGTGGAGGTGCTGCCGCCATCTGTGGGTAATTTCCGTGCCAGGTCTCTGACACTCTCCCTCGCAAAGTTGTTTGGGTGTCTTCTTTTGACATGCCTGATTAAATTGGCATTACCAAAACTATATTTTTTCAGAGGATTGCCTCTGGATAAAGTACTCCCACATATTTTGCAGGTTACTTTTGGAGCGTTGACTTTTTTTTCACCTTCAGGGATGTTATAAAATTTCCAGATGAAATGGATTTTTTTCTTCTCCGTAGGAGGGTCCTCATCTACAAATGCATCTGAATCACTGCTGGATGACTCTCTTGCAGCCATTGCTGTAGATCAGGAAAGTAGGAGATGAAGATAGTACACAGAACAGCTCTTGCTCTCTCCAAGTACAAAGCAATAGTGAAGGAAATGGGTGGGGATTTCATTCTTTGTAAAAAAAACTGTTAGCAACCAATGAAAAGTGTTATTTTAGGGTCACATGACCCGACGCGCTTACGCTGCGCGCTTCGGAGCACTTCCGGTGCGTTTACGCGGCGCGAGCGGAGGCGCTTCCGGGGCGCAAACGTGGCGCGATCGTAGGCGCTTCCGGGTGCGTTTACGCGGCGCGATTTGAGGCGCTTCCGGGGCGCACATATGACGCGACCGTAGGCGCTTCTGCGTGCGTTTACGAGGCGCGAGCGTAGGCGCTTCCGAGGGCACTTACGTTGCGCGCCGAAGTGATGTCATCAAACTTTTACAGAAATGCATAATCATTTTCCTTATTAAAAAAAACTGATTTTATTTGTATAGTACGAAAAGTTTTGCATTATTATTATCTTTTCATTCATATTTTTTTTCACGAGCGACAATAGCGCTCCGGGTGCGCTTTCTGCTAAGCTCACCGGAAAGCTTACGGGAGCGCTTAGCTGAAAGCTTCTCGGAGCGCGCACCAAGAGCGCAAAAAAAAAAAATATATAAAAAAAAGAATACTTACAAAAAAACAGCAAATTGTAAAAAAAAAAAGGATACAAACTCGATATAGAAAGGAATTAGCATTTAAAAAACCTATGAAATTCACTGAAAAAACCATAGGTTTCACACCAGTTATAGTTAGGAATTAGCATTTAAAAAACCTATTAAATTCACTGAAAAAACCATAGGTTTGACCCCAGTTATAGTTAGCTGGAAATTTTACTGATATAAAACCATTGAAATTCACACGTTATAGTTAGTCGGACTCACTATAACTTGCGCGTGCAATGCACTGCTGATGACATCACATATTACATCACTCATGACATGGTCAGTGACATCACTCATGACATCACTGATGACACCATCCAGTGAATATGTGCCTTTCTGAAAAAGTAAATATTAGTGAGTAATGTTTAAATATTTAAATATATATATTAGTGTTTTACTTTGTGTATAAGTGGCTACATGTGTTGGTAAGTAGCTACATGCGTATGTATATGGGTTATTAGATGTTTCTCTTAGTATCAGTATGAGTGTCTATATGGTTTGGTGGGGGTATTACTTAGCACATAGATGCATGAGTGACTGACTCTCTGTTTCTATGTGTTTTGAAGACAGCATATGTACAGGACTGTATGGGTGGATGAGTGTCTATATGTGTTTGTTAGTGAGTGAATGACTGTCTCACTAGTGTCTTTATCAGTAACTACATATGTTTTAATCTAGTATATATGAATATTGATGTATATAAGTGAGTATATGTGAGAGTAAGAGATTGTAAGAGTTCCTGTTTAAATAAGTATGTGTTTCTATAAGTGATTGTTTAAGAGAATAAATATGTGTAATTTTAAATAGAAGTAAGGTGGAAGTGTGTGTATAACTCTATATTCAAATAAATGGATGTCCAATAGTTTATTTGCACGTGTGAATATGTGTGTGAGTAACTTTTGGATGAATGTCGGTGTGTAACAGGATGTATAGGTGTATCACTTCATATGATGAGTGAGTATATGTATGAGTGACTATATAAAACTATTGGTGAATGAGTGGATGTGTATATAGATAGTGGAATTACTGAATTGCTTGTTGTAACTGATATAGGTATCTCCATTTTTTTAAAAATTTCAGTTTCTATTTTTGAATATGTGTCTCAAGGGTTACATTATAGTGAAAGGAGGTCTGTCACTATGTCACAAGGATGGTGTCATGAGTGATGTCACTGACCATGTCATGAGTGATGTAATATGTGATGTCATCAGCAGTGCATTGCACGCGCAAGTTATAGTGAGTCCGACTAACTATAACGTGTGAATTTCAATGGTTTTATATCAGTAAAATTTCCAGCTAACTATAACTGGGGTCAAACCTATGGTTTTTTCAGTGAATTTAATAGGTTTTTTAAATGCTAATTCCTAACTATAACTGGTGTGAAACCTATGGTTTTTTCAGTGAATATATATATATATGTATATATATATGTATATATATATATGTATATATATGTATATGTATATATATTGCACTTGTATCGCTCGACGCTGCCGCATCCCAGTTCTGTTGCTCCAACTGGATTAAAACGAACAAGCCAGACCCAGTCCTTTGTGCAAATAAGTGTTTATTCCATCAGAAGATTAACACCCAAGCAGTCCTGCATGACGCGTTTCGCCTCTAGCCAGAGGCTTGATCACATATATATATATATATATATATATATATACATATATATATATATATATATATATATATATATATATATATATATATATATATATATATGTATATTTTATAAACTGTGGGTCCTTCTGGGATCAATCCTGTCGTCAGTTGGCGCAATTCGGGCAGAAACCCAAGCCGGTACAGAATGTTCAAAGTTCAAAGAAATGAAGAATGCACACTCAGAGGTAAAGTAATAATCACCAGGTTTAATCCATGATACCACTCTGAGTGATTTTGGCCTTTTCTGAAGATTAAACATGCTGTTTAAAGAATGTTGTGGCTGTGGTATCGTTCTTTCCTGTGAGGAGTAAGAAAACGTTGGTGTTTGGATATATGGGGTTCACGACCCCGCCACAGCCCACCGCTGTAAGAGGCTCGGGCTTACTCGCGAACAACGAGTTCTGGATATATATTAGCGAATATTCACAATATTTACAATTCCTACTTCCATGGAAACACTGTTATGTCCCATCACTACAATCATTACAATATCTAAAAATAAATCCTCTGATTAGTCCTCAGTTTTAGGTGAAATCTCCAAATACAACGTTCTGCTGCAGATTCTGATTTGAGATGCTGTACCTGATGAACTTTCATTGAGATGGTGTTCTGTCTCAGTCACCTTAATGCTTCGATCTCCTCACTGACGTGAACCTTGCTAGGGTGTTGACGGTTCACAACTCCTCCCCTTCCCATCCCAGGTCTGCAACTCTTGGGCAGTAATCCTACCCGACTATCCGGCTGCAATGGTCGGCCCATTGGTCTTTCGGGAATCAGAACCCCACTGCAAGCCCAAGGCAATGCTAAATCTGTGCTTGCCTCCTAACTCTCAATGCCAGTCAGTCTCTGGTGGGCATGTGAGAGCATTTGAAGCAATGCACTCTGATGTGCTTGTATTTTTAACATTCTCCACTTCAAGAAAGTATGCCTAATATGACCAACGCTTTCCCCAAATATTGAAGAACTGGATTTAGAATTGTAATTTATCTTCTCCTCAAACATTTAAATATATCTCTGTGCCTCTCCTCCAAGCTTCAAAGGAAGCCTAGCAAGACATACACTTCTTGGAGTCAAATGGGGGAGATTAGACGGTTTAGAACATCATTGTGTGGTTTCTGGAGGAGAGCACATGTGGATATTGTGGAGAAGTGTGGCTCAGGGGTTAGAGGCGGCAGACCCGGAATCTGAGATCGGTCCTGGACCAGGGTTCAATTCCCCGTCCCGGCGGGTCTTGGGCTAAAAATTCCACGGACTCGATAATTCTCGTCCCGGTGCCTCCTCGACTCACGGGTTCACACTCTGCGACTCTGGGCAATAGCTTGCTTAATCTCCACAACGGCCCCTCGCGGTGGGATGCCTGACTTTCACCCTGTGGACACCCTGTCGGGGCTTCTCACAGGGGAATACCAGGACGGGTTCCCTAGGCAAGCGCCAGGATGCCCTTTGTGGTGACAGGTTGCGCTATATAAGTATACCTACATTACATATTCAATAACTGAGAGATATAGCATCTGCATGGACTGTTGGTTCATTATTAATAATTATTCCTGATTGGAGAGCATGCTGGGATTGTAGATATGCAACTGTGTATGCTTCCAGTGAAATCATATTTCATGATGTAGCTGAGGACATGAATTTCAGATGTGACTTAACAGTGGGCCTCTTACATTGCCCACCAACCTCCTACTACCCAGTTGTTTATTTATTTATGTATTTATTTATTTATATAGCACACTCTAATATCCAAGGGCGTCTAGGCGCTTGGTAGCCAGAGCCTAAGGTAGCAGTCAAGTGATACTTGGAGCTTACTTAATGGAGAAGAGTTATAGTGTGAATAGCCAGGTCTTAAGGCCTTTCCTAAAAGAGAGAAGATCAGGAGATTTATTTTGCTTAATGGGAAGACAGTTCCATAATCTGGCATTGATGTTAACAAAGCTTTTGCCTGTCCAGTTCGAGAGTCAGTATCTGGGCACCTCTACAAGCTTGTAAGATGAGAACTGAAGGTTTCTGGGGGGACATTCCACCGAAATTGGTTTATTAAATGATCTGGGCCATGCTTGTGAAGGGCTTTAAAGGCAATACAGAGAGCCTTGAAGTCAATGCACTTCTCCACCGGAAGCCAGTGAAGGGATTTAAGAGCTTATTTGCCTGAAGCGTGTCTAGGAATCCCAAACAGCAGATGAGCAGCAGAATTTTGGAGATTCTGCAGCTTATTAAGAAGTCCCTTCTGAATGCCAAACAAAAAGGGCATTGCAATAGTCCAGCCTGGATAGAATGAGCATGGAGACCACTGTTTTTTGCAAGTCAAACAGTATAAAAGGGATTTTTTTTTCTCTGAATTTTTAATGTGAGAAACATGGATGACGTGAGAGCCTTTACTTGACGGGAGAAGTTCTCAATTGCACTCCCAATTAATCTTGTCTGCAGAAGGTTCTTTGTATAAAGTGCTGTTACTAAATATGGAGACTCCAAACTTGTTATGCCCATGTCTCATGTTATATTCTACCCAGGCACCGTTATTGGTTGACTGCACCTGAAGATTGACTTGGACCTGGTTGAGGTCCATGGCAATCTCAGTTATTCGCAAGCCTTTGACTCTAGCTGGATCAAGTTCACCTAGTTTTTTCCTGTGGCCCAGACAGCTCAACCACTTGCCAATGTTCATGGGCTGCTGTAGATATGAAGCCTCTAGGAAACTTGACTACAACACTCTTACCCATGATTTCTCTTTTCTTTGAGTGTCCCTCCTTCCTTGAAATTGCTGCACCTGCCCATGTTACTGCTTCTGCCGACGCCAGGCTTAACCCTGCTGGTGGGCATCTACCCCTTGACTGCAACAAGCTCTTGCACTTAAAAGTCCTCCTTCTGAACGTCTGGAGAGTTTCTGTTTACTGATGCCATAATAGGAATGACAAGTCTACAGTATTTTTACAATCTCCACCATCAGCATGTTAGTGGGTTTAACAAGAAAAAACATTGCTTTGGTATCTTTACTATCTGACATCACTTCCAACCAACAGCACCTGGACTCAACTGGAAAAATACTTGATGAAGAGGATGGGCAGAAATAAACAGCAGATTGTGGTGAAAACAAATGTACTTACTCAAATGAAACTTTGAATTGGAGCACCAGTCAATACAGACAATATAGTGTTTATGAAAATTCTGAAACGCCTGAAATTGACCTACTATCACATTTCAAAGTGTGAATTGCATAAGGCTTTGTGAATTCAATAAAGGTTCTTTAACAAGATTATTTCCTGGTTCTGGAGGCATCTAAAGTCGGCTCACTAATACATGATATGACTTCAGAATCTTCTCAACTTCCACAACAAGCAGGACCTATCCTGCAATCAGCTTCTAATCATGCATGCAGGATATTCTCTTTTTTTCCCTAAAGTTGGCAGCTAATCCTCTAGACAACATCTACACCATCTAAATACAGTGTGCATGATTGTCAATTGCCCTTCGCACTCTATAAAATATAACACGATCCTTCATTACTTGGCTTTAAAGACCAGGATCTTGCTCTTCTTCAAGAACACCGCCTTCCCCAACACAGTCTGTGGGTCAGCAAGTTAGTTAGTACTGGCTGCTTAATTCATTCTGCAAGCAGTTCTTCATCTTGCCCAGCTCCAAAAATATGTAGGCCTAATCCATCATGTAGACTGCTGAAAGCATGGAGGGACCCTGAAGTTTGACATCATCAAATACAAAATTCCAGTTGCGAAATGCACAATGTAAACAATACATAGTATACCAATTTTCCTGGATCATATTGCTGGCTCTGTATCCCCTATGCAATCAATGTGGGCTGCAGGGAAAGCCTCTTCAAGAGGTCTAGTGATGAAGGATTCTACATTGGCTAAATGAAAACAAAGGGGGGATGAAGTCCTACTAGAATGTTCCATGAGGGACTTTCCTTTGATGCAAAATTGCTCAATGATTTGAAGAATAAGAAATATGAACTCAACTCACACTTCTCATACTCAAGTGGTAGCATTATGAACAATTGAAAAAGGGTGTCTGGCTTTCCTTTAAAACCAAGATGGAGAGAAGCCCAGTTTGTGGTCTCCCATCTATGTGGAGCAGGATGTTTTTCTCTCCCATTTATTCAACATCGCTTTGACTTATGTTGATATTTCAGGTCACACAAATGGAGGCCTCAGAGGTGGATGAAATTTTCCTAAATTGCCCTAGATTGCCTACACTCATGGATAACACAAGAGTGCACTTAAATGGTAAGATCACGATAAAACATATCTTGGATGCTAACAAAGGTTTATCTACCTTAAAAAGTACCAGTTGAGGAAGGCTAATCTTACAAGATCAGTAAAGAACAATTTCCCTTCATGCTATGGTACTTGTAACCGGATCCTTTCGCTCAAAACTATATAGATATACCATAATGTTCTATGGTATTTTAGGTATATTTCTTGTGGTCTAGGCTTGATGCGATGAAGGCACTCAACCAAGTCAAATGGGACAATGGAATGGAGCAAGACTTCAGCTCCAAAGTCAAATGGTTCGACACAGCACAGATTAATTGCAAAATACTTCCTTTAATTCAGAGGTGAACCACACTGCAATGCTCCAAACCACCACTACTTATTCTGCTGGCAATGTAACCTTTTGCAGCAGTTATTGCCAATTTCATTAAGAAGGGCATAAAATCACAGATCAGAGAAATCAAGGTTTCCTTATATGTAGATGGCATAATTTTATTTTGCCAAATCCCAGGTCCGCCCCCCAATATTTGATGTCTATAATTGAAGAACTCTCTGAATTCCTACAATACAAAAATAACTGGGCAAAGATTGAGGTTTTGCCATCATTCAGACACACTAACCAATTGTGGCAGATGTTTATAGATTTAAAAGGACACTGACAAATATCATTTATCTGGGTATATCAGGCTGTAGGGGCTTTTAGAAGGTGATACCAGACAACTTGGAACTCCGGATAGCCACAACTGAGTTTAAAGTGACCTTAACATATGTACCAAGCTAATCTATCTGTTTAGTGTAGAGTGTAAACAGTTCCGATGTTGGTGGCAATCACACATAATTATGCCCTTGGAATGCAGCCAGTACACCAAATGGTGCTTCATTGCTAATCAAATTAGGATTTTTGTGGTCAGGCCCCAAACCACCACTGCGTGGTCTCCTCATGCCCAGTTTGGAGATGTATTACCTTGATCTTCAGCAGATTTACCAACTGGCCCACATCAGTCCTTCATCATCTCCATTCCCAAATGGACTGAATTTGTGAGTTGTTCTCTCAAGAATCCTGAGAGTTGGAGCATAATGTACTATGTGAAGGATCCACCATTGAAATAAGTTGACCGAGTGATTGATGCACTGAATATTGCCTGGTCTATTGCTCACAAATAGCTTGGTATCGGCACAGTTGCCCATTCATAAACTCTGATTTGAAAAACATCAGGTTTCTAAATTGAGTAGAAGCCTTTCCATTGGCCAGAATGGTCAAATGGAGCTTGCTGGTTTTGTATGACACACTGAAGCTTTTAGTCGTCCTACAAACAGACTTTCAATCCCGTTGCTCCTAATTGTGGCGATCTCAACTATTCCTACACCATCTGAAGCATTTTGTGGTTGCTACACGGTACACACTATCTACCTCAACAATTCTTGCTAATATTGAAATAAACTAACAATGCAAGAGTATTGTTTCATATTCATAAAATGTCTTCATCTCCAAGCATTCCCATTTATCCTGAAAATCAGAGAAGAGGGATCGACTGCAACATAGTAGCATGAGGGAGGTATACTCAATTTCACTTATTTTAAATTCGTCCGTAACTGGCATTGGACCCAGAAGTCCTGCCTAGCTGTGGCTCTTGGCGTTGCTTATTGGAGGATTTTGACTTCTGAAAAGATAACAAAGTAAGCCTTGTGGCTTAGCTGCTATAGTGTCAAGTATGCCTCACTTTTAGCACCAAAACTGAATGCTTCAGTGGGACCCTGGATTGATTCTGTATGGCTTTAAGAGACCTGGCCTAGATTAAGCATGAGCGAATTTTGCGGATCTCGCGTTCGCGAATTTTGCGGATTTGCGGATTCGCAATCCGCAAAATCCGCGAATTCCCGCGAATTTGCGGATTTTTTTTTTTTTTGTGTTCGCCCGTGTTTCTGCCAGTTCACGAGGGTTTTTACAATTTCGCAATTTGCGAACTTACCTGTCGGGTCGCAAGTTTTGCGAACTTGTTGTTTCTACGTGTCCAGCCTGTTTGGGACACTCTTCTTCATCACTGCCACTCTCTGTCACCACTGCCACTCTCTGACTACTCATGCCACCCTCTGGCCCACCCATGCCACCCTCTGTTTCATCACCACACCCTCTGGTTGTCCAGTGTACATTATTTTCTGCAAAGCAAAGCACACCTTCCCTGCCTCAAGTGACCTGAATTAATTTGGGGCTGATTAATGTGTCACAGAATATTTTTTTAGCTGGCACCTGCTTCCTTAGTGCGCCCTGATTAGTGATCTTTTGCACTTGCTAAGTGCTTTCATTGTTGCAAAATTAGTTACAACACCTGCCCTGCCCCAACTGACAATAATGAATTAGGGGCTGATTAATGGATTTTAACTTCCAGCCTGGCTCCTGCTTGTCTCCCTTAGCTGTAATTCAGGACCTTTGTGGCATATGTGTAACTATTCTGAGGTTCAGAGCAGGGTCACATAATAGTTTCAACTGGCAACTGAACTCTGGAGGGGCCCCTCAGGAAGCACTACAGGAAATGGCTACTAATGATGTGCCTGAACTTTTGAACCTGGTAAGTAGTTACTTTCAGTTTTGCTAAGATCGTATTTCTGCAATTTTGCACTTATTCGCGGGGCGCGAACTCACGCGAACAGTGCGAGCAGTGCGAGCAAAATCCGCTGCTCGCGGATTTGCGGATTTTGCGGGAAATTCGCAAATCTCGCGGATTGCGGATTTCCCGAAAATCCGCGAGCGGAACGGATTTTCCGCCCACACCTAGCCTAGATAAAACAGAATTGAAAAACTTTAGGCCCATAGCTAATCTACCACTCCTTGCAAAAATAGTAGAAAAAGCCATGAATGTCCAACTTACGGAATTCATCGAGCAAAACCATCTGCTCGATGAATCCCAATTTGGATTCCGTAAGTTTCATGGAACGGAAACAGCGCTTATTAAAGCACTACTGGTGCTCCTGGATTTATCGGCCGCCTTCGACACGGTTGACCATAAGATCCTGGTCAGCCGTGTCGCAAGGATGGGCGTGCAAGGCCTAGCTAAAAATCTTTTAGCATCTTTTCTGGCGAAGAGAACCCAGGCCGTCACTCTGGGTCAATTCAAGTCCGCAGAGTTAACACTGCCATGTGGGGTACCACAAGGTTCATCCCTTAGTCCGACACTTTTTAATATCTATGTGTCGGACCTCGCAAAAACCATCAAAGCGCACGGGATGAACCTTACCTCATATGCTGATGACACCCAGCTGATCCTGGCAGTTAGACATGATGGGGAAACAGTAGCAGAAAGTTTCAAAACAGGTATGCTGGCCATCGGACAATGGATGTCAGCAAACTGTTTGAAACTAAACTCTGAGAAAACGGAGGTGGTTACTTTTGGCCATCTCAGTCCCAACTGGTCCCCATCATGGTGGCCTTCATCATTTGGAACTTTGCCAAAACCAGCCACAAAAGTGAGAAATCTGAGCGTCATTTTTGACGACAAATTAAATTTCATGGCCCATGCCAATCAAACGGCTAGCACAGCATTTTTTAAATTACGCTTGATAAGGAAGATTCTCCCTTTTCTTCCAAAAAATGTAGGCAAAACTTTGGTCAGTTCCCTGGTCCTATCAGCATTGGATTACTGTAATGGACTGTTTTCCAATGCACAAGTTAGGGTCATCAAGAAAATGCAAACAATTCAAAACGCTGCAGCCAGACTTCTTTCAGATACTCCCAGATTCAAGCCAATAGCCGAGACCTTAAGAAGTTTTCACTGGCTCCCTGTTAGGAATAGAATTAAATTTAAAACATTATGTATTGTCTACAAATCGCTACATCATCAAGCACCCCAATTTTTTAGAGACCACCTTGTTCCTTACGCTCCCCCGCGAACACTTCGTTCAACAACACAGAATGATTTGGTGGTACCTCGGACCAAGCTGGTCAACTGGGGAGACAGACGCTTCCTGGTCACTGCCCCAAAGCTGTGGAACACTCTCCCGCAATCTATAAGATCCTGCCCAACCCTCATCTCTTTCAGGAAGAAACTGAAAACTTGGTTATTTAGTCTCTAATAACTTAACAGAGTAGCACAGGAGAGCAAACAAATGTACAGCGCCGAGACGCCTGCGGGCAATTGTTCGCGCTTAACAAATGTTAAAAATAAATAAATAAATAAATAAATAAAGAGACCCTCACTAGCTGCACCATCTAGACATAGAATCTTCTGGGTCGGAAGGTAAAACTGTTGAACCACTGAACTTTATACTGCCTGCGCTCCATCGTGGCCTGCCTGGAATAGCACCAAGGATCCCGCACCTGTGTCCATATACTTACACTGGCACTAAGGGGGCGATTACGATGGAGGTTGGAAAGCCTCCAACCCTCCGTCTGAGGCTTTACAACCCCCATCGTCAGTTTCAATTTGGACCGGCTGATTATGTATCAACCTGTTGGAATTGAAACTGGCCAGTCATTCCGGCTGGCTTCCGACGTGCTAAAGGAGCCGGTCAACCAGTCGGAACTAGCTTGTAATCCCAAATGGCAGGCCTTTCCACCCTTGGGATTATGATGCACGGTTTCTGGCATGTTTCCATGCTGGAAAGCATGTTTGGAGGGCCCCAGCAAGACCCCCTTATGGGTACGGCCTCCGGTGGGGGGCTGAGAAGGCTGCCAAAGGGTGCAGGGATGAACAGGACCTCCCATTTCCCTGTGGGCAGCATGTATAGGTGTACGGCCATAATGCATGCTCCCATAAGGAAACGTAGGAAAGCAGTGTTCGGTCGCATCCTAATTAGGTGGTCCGGAACACCAACCGGAGATCGGTCGGTCCCAGGACTCAGGACCGAGACGTGTCGGGTGGACCTAAGTCTGCCCGACATCGTAATTAGGCCCTTAGTGTTTTATTGCCATTTTTTACCTTTAAACTTTAAAAAGGTATTATGACCATTATGTGCTATTTTACTTTCATGTGTTGGTTTGGTAGTTTTTATTATTTTGCTTCCTGAGTTCACTGTTACTTTGATGTGGTCCAGGAACTACTGCACACCACGCTGGCTCCCAGCTCCCAATCCCAGCGCCACTCACATGGGAATGAGCTACCCGGTTCGGTGCTCAGACATGGACTGGAAACCTGTGTTGGTTTCTCCACCTAGTTGTACAACTCAGTTTGGGTGGAGAAAGGCCAAGCTCGCATGACGGTTTGGGCGGCCCCAGATGGCCGGCCAAAACGTCATGCGCACTTGGCAGTGCCCACCACTTCCTCCTCCTCCCTGGTGATGCAGCAACAGTATGGGGGGGCCACACTCCTCCCTCGGCTCGCAGCGTGCAGGGTTAAAAATAAAATGATAATTAAAATGTTTTACTATCATTTTATTTTTGTCCGTTACCTCTACTGGCTTTCAGCAGGGGCGGGGTGACGCTCCATCGCCATAATGGAGGAGCCGCCCCTGTACCAGACATTATTTTCTTGCTTTGCCACATTAGAACTGTTCGTGAAATTACCAGATTTTGTGGCAGTAATACTACTTACTGGTTATTTTTGAAAACAGCTTTGATTGCAATTAACTGCCTGAAGGAATAGTTGAACAGGAATGACAGTAACAAATGTCAACACAACCTTACACCTCTTTATAAAGCAGAAGTGGATATCAGAGATTGCAAAGCCTCCTACTTTGTCACAGCAGCAGCGACTGCAACAAATATTTATCAAAGCTCACAAAAGGATCAACAAGTTGCACTGACTGCATCTATTAAAAGAAATATCATCCATTTTGGGGAGTGTGCTCCTTTGAGTGCATTGTTTGTGTAAAAACATGTTCATAGTGAGCATTGCAGAGATGAACAAAGCACTTTGACCAGCTCCTACGTAAGATCACTTTTCTCTAGTTCAAAGTCGCATTGCAAAATTAACTTTCCTCATTTAGCACAACCTCTACTGATCACCAGTTAGGTCTAGATCTTGAAGATTTTTCAACAGGGCAGCACATGGTGAAAACTAATGTCATACTATTTTTTCTAGTGTTTGCATAATAACTAACGTTGAAAATACAGTTTGTCTACTTTTTTTAACGTGGAATTCGGTAGTAACGTTGAAGCAAAATCACGGGTCAGTTTTTTAACAAGTAAAAAGAAAGTGAAAAATAAAGCTTGATTTATCTATACTACTATTATAAAGAGAGAACACAAACCTTTGAGCCAGGTAAACTCGGGAACCACAGCGCCAATCAGAACACCCAATACATCATAGGAAACGTCAGGGTAAGCAGAAGGACATAGGCTATATACCATTAAAAAATATACCTTAGAAGGGAAAAGTACGTTCTTTCAGAAAGTAGTCCCTTGGAAGTAGCGCCATGTCTCAGGTGGGCGTGTGCATTTTATACGTGCTTGCATCACAATCACGGGTCCGCCATTGAAGTAAAGTAGTAAAGTGCTCGGAGAGCGGACTGGAGCGTGGCCAGAAGCTGGCAGGACAGAAGCGCCGAACCAAGAGACTCCGGAGTCCTGCTTTCCGCAGCAAGAAATGCCTTGCCTGGGATACTGGCGCCCTTTGGTGACTGGGCACCGTGATTGCTAATGCATATGCGGTAAGGTGTGCTGGGCATAACCAATTTGTTTTCATCGGTCTCCTCCGACCTCGTATGTGTGCCTATGACTATTTTATGCTTCATGCTGCTCGATTGACACTTGCAACATTTACGTGGCTGTGGCCTTGATTGGGGACTTCATCCCTCTTCTTTGAACTGTTGTCCGGCTGTTGGCACGGACTGTTCAAGGAGCACTTTCGGTCTGAGCTTCCACATCGAACGCTCGCTAGCCAAACAGGAACACGCAGGGCTGCCTAGGGGGATTATGGGTCTTGCAGTCCCGCTGGGAGGAGTAGCAATTACCCGGAGGCGGCATTTATGTCAAAATTAGACACAGCCTGTATTATTAGAGCCCCGTGGCTTTGTTACAAGCCAATCAATATCTGTTTACCCCATGTGTTTGTTCCTGCGTGCATTTGTAAGCATAGTTCAAATTTCACTCTGTGTAACATTATTGTAAAAACCGGACAGGTTTTCTTTTGTTTAGATACGAGGCAATGTGGTGGATGCAATCGAGTATTAATATTATTGGCAGCATGACTTGTATACAAAATACTTTTAAATTATAAAGCTCTATTTAGTATTATCTGATTTATCATCAGCAAGGCAGCATGTTCTGAGAGTATTGGCGCCATAATTCAGAGAAACATTTAAGCACCTCAGCTGGCCATTACGACATGTTCATATCGAGAGGCAGATGACTTACAAATATTTCTACTCTGCATATATTAGGAAAGTGATGCACTTTAATTACTAACAGTACAAACTGACTATGTATTATGCTGTTATTCATTTTGATGTTTTTTTTGCACTTTGCATTTTATACATATCTTTAGAAAAGTGTGTGTTGCCAGTTTTATTTGCTTTTGCAGTCTATCTTTTATGTCTACTCATACCTGAAGGAAGGAGGCGGGCTATTTATATCTGAAATATTATGGCGCCAATTAGATTGATAAACACGTCTCTCTGTCATTGCGGTGCTGTGGGAGACCTGACTTTGAATAAATAAGCCTTATACCTACATACCTGATGTACGTGCCTCTTCTTCGTTGGAGCAGGACTGTCTTTTGGATATGAACACAAACCTTTGAGCCAGGTAAACTCAAAAAGTACACCACCAATCAAAACACCCAAGACATCTTTGAAAACCTCAGGGCAAGCAGAAGGAAATAGGCTATTAAAAATAAAAAATATACGTTGTTTAAAAAATGTCGAAATAAAAATAAAGTAGTCCCTTGCAAGTAGCGCCGGCCGCGACGTCTGCGTGATGACATCATTTGCGTTTGTGCTCCCTGGCAACACCTCCGGAAATGGCGCCGAAGATCGCGACCTGCTGGGAGGACTGCCGCGGCCCTGCTTGCTGCTGGGCGAAGTGGCAGCCTGTGCGGGCGGGGGGCATGGAGAGTGGCGGCCTGTGCGGGCGGGGCGCCTCGAGAGTGGCGGCCTGTGCGGGCGGGGCGCCTGGAGAGTGACAGCCTGTGCGGGCGGGGCACCTGGAGAGTGGCGGCCTGTGCGGGTGGGGCGCCTGGAGTGGGACCAGCGGCTCAGGTAAGGATCAGGCTCTCCAGGACACGGGCCGGAGGGGGCCGGGACGGGAGGGGGCCGGGCGGGGCCGGGGTGGGAGGGGGCCGGGGGCAGAAGTGCACGCAAGCCTCAAATGTTGCCCCCCAGCCCCTTTCTGCCCCAGGCAACGCTGGGGCGGGCTGCTAGTTTCAAATAAAGGGCTTATTCATGAACCAGTATTTTTTGTTATAATGTCTATTTACACTTACAATGTTTCCTAAGCTACAAATGTATTCTGCTCATTTAGAAATGGTTCCACCATTTCTGGCCTTCTGCAGAACTTTTCGTTATTATGGCCTGTTGCAATATTTGCATAATGAACAAAAAACTGTGAAAAGTATTTATGAGAAAGTGTATTATTGGTTTGGGTGGATGGGAGTGTAGCACAAGTAAAAATGTCACTATCATGGTAGGTCCAGTAAAGGTTTTGGTCATTTTAACCTGAGCTCAACTAATGGTAGCTGTGGCATGGAGCTGACCCCCCTAACTTATCGAAATGTGCAAATCTCTTTGAATTGTCAAACAGTTAAAAAGTCAAAAACACCACACAATAAAAATCTGACTTCAATTTATACTCTGTTAATGAGAACAATAACACCACAATTCGCAAAAGGTTTGTGTTGGACCTGTCCCTCTCTGGAGCGCCACCCCCAAACCTTTTGACTTTACAGTCCACTTTTTGCTGAATCATTTTTTGCTGGCGTTAGGACTCTTTGCACTTTACCACTGCTATCCGATGCTGAAGTGCATGTGCTTTCTCCGCTAAACATAGTGGAATTGGCTCATACCTAGTTGGCACATTTAATTTACTTGTAAGTTCCTTGTGATACTGCATGCAGCCAGGGCCTGTAAATAAATGCTGCAAGTGGGCCTGAAGCATATATTGTGCCCCCAACCACTTAAGTAGCCCTTTCAAGATGTCTCAAGCTTGTCATTGAGCCTGGGTGTGCAATTTCAAACTGCCATTTCAATCTGGCAAAATAAACCTTTTCCCCGGCCCAAACATTCCTTTTTAATACTTATATGTCACCCCTAGAGTAGGTCCTGGACAGCCAAGAGGGCAGGGTGCACTGTATTTAAAAAGTAGGCCATGTACTTTATAGTTTTACATGTCCTTGTAGTGAAAACTCTTATGTTCATTTTTCACTACTGCAAAGCCTACCAGTCCCATAGGTTAACATTGACGCTACCTTATTAATTTGAATAAGCACTAACTTTCAAATGGGAACAGGTAACCAGTTCATGTATGGTGTCTTTGGATTTGTAATGAAAACTCCTCTCTTATGGTAAAGAGGGACTTTTTGTTACAATTGTAAAAATAGCACTTTTAGAAAGTTGGAATCTTCCTGCCTTAGCCATTTAGTGCCGGCAGCCTGTCTCAAGGTCACATGACTGGGTGTAGCTGACATTTGGGATTTGTATATTCCTCCTATTCAGCCACACACAATAGAGAGCTTAGGTGTGCCTGCATGGGCCATCACAGGCAGGATGGGAGGACTGAGCTGTGCACACCCCTCCTTACACTTGAATAGGATGTGTCCTGTCTCCCAACAAATGGCTGAAGGCCCCCTGTAGTTATTCTGGAGTCAGGGCATGGGATGCAGGAACCCTTTGGACTTGAAAGCAAAATTTCTAGAAGATTCTCCCATTTCAAAGGAGGTGCCTGGTATAAATATTGGACCTCAGGCACAAACTTTTCAGTACACTTCTGGGTCTGTGGCAAACGCTGCCAGGAAGAAAAACTGCTGAACTGCTGAAAGGACTGGCACTCTTCAAGACTGCTGCCTTGCTACTACTGCCTTGTTGGACTGATGCTTCCCGACTGCCATCCTTCCTGATACAGAGGGATTGCACCTGCACCTGAACCCCAGACTCCCAGAGTGACTCCAAGGGCTAGTCTGCTAGCTTCCTGTTCAGATCCACAAGGAAATAACAGGCTCCCAAACACCTCAACCAGCACCTATATCCAGCTGAAGCAAGCCCTTGACCCCCAAGTGGTTCCTCTCATGTCCTGAAGCCTTGGTATAACTTCGGTGGAGCGGAATTGAAGCCAAAACCCTGTTGCTCATACTGCCTACTAATGCAGAGTTCCACCAAACCGACTCTTCATGCTACAGCCTTGACCGCTAACAAGGAAGGCCACCACGTAACTCCAGCCTGACTGTTCGTCATGACAACAGGATTGTCGCGCTACAGCAACGGCCATCTATAATGCCATGCCTGCTCTTTGCCCTACATCGACGACCGTCCTTGATGCTTTCTTGCTCCTCACGACCCTCTCCACCGCTAACAGGACTCTTTACTCTGGGCTGAGAAGGTAACTTTTCAGCAGGACTAACTTGATCCCTGTATCTGACGACACTTCATTGTGGTCAGCTTGAACTTGTGATTTCCCCCAGAACATTCTCCTACTTCAAAGTGGGTATTAGGCATAAATAATGAACCTAGTAAACACAAAGTGGCAGATGCATCAAAGTAAATACCGGGAGCAAATGGGCAGATTCTCAGAATCTGCACTTTTGCTCCCGGTATTTTTGCATTTGGGATGCATCATCCCAAATGCAAAAATCGCAATTAAAGGAATCTCTAAATTGCGATTCCTTAAATTGCGATTGCATTTAAGGAATAGCAAATTGAGATTCCTTAAATGCAATGCATGAAAGTAAAAAAAATAGCGAATTCGCTAATAGGGGGAGCAAATTACCATGAAGTTGGACTTCATGGTAATTTGCTAAAACTTTGAAAAAGCACTTTTGTGCATTTTTCAAAGTTTCATGTTGCGCACACACATGCCCTTAGGGCATGTGTGTGTACAACATATGTACATAGATCAATTTCAGGGGTGCAACAGGGTGTCATTTTGACACCCCTGCACCCTTGAAATTGCATGAGCAATTTGCGAGTACCTACTGGTACTCGCTAATTACTCATGGAATCTCCAATACATTCCTATGGGCCTGTAGGCCCATAGGAATGAATGGGACATCATTCCTTAATAGCGACTAGCAATTTGCGAGTAGCAATTAAGGAATGTTAAGGAATCGCTATTTTAATAGCGATTCCTACATGCATAGGCTTTTGCTATTCCTAAATAGCGATTCCTTAAAAATCGCTATTTAGGAATAGTAAAAGGCTACGTTGATGCATCCGCCAGAAAGTGCCCACGGGTCTTTAATAGTTAAACCTTAATATGACCTGAACCAACAAAAACAACAAGATTGAAGTGTGGAAAATGGTACCCTAGAGGTACATCTAATGGATGAGGATACCCATCAGTCACTATCCGATTCCGCCCTAGTCATCATCTGGGCTTCCTTACACCCCTCTTACCGTGAGACAAAAAAGCTGTATACAAGGACTAGATGTATACGTCCAACAACTTAATTATGAAACACGGGGTACATAGGGAGGTGTTAGGTCAAGGTATCAAAAGATGAGTGAAAAGAAATTGCAGTGCGTAAAAGTGTGTGAAGTGATCTGTACATTAAAATTGGGTAAATGAGAGAAACATGAGTTTATTACTATCACTCAGTTGCCCAAGGCTAAAAACTGTGCAAAAAATGGCAGTTTCAACAAATATCTGCCAGTAAGGTTTGTG
The DNA here is from genome assembly GCF_964263255.1 of Lissotriton vulgaris. Classification (NCBI taxonomy): domain Eukaryota; kingdom Metazoa; phylum Chordata; class Amphibia; order Caudata; family Salamandridae; genus Lissotriton; species Lissotriton vulgaris. The sequence continues at coordinate 158,724,489 of NC_141690.1, forward strand.
TGGTCAACATGTTTCAGCAGAAAAAAGGGACACCATTGTTCTCTGCCTTCGTCAGGACCTTAATGAATGATTGCTACTGCAATAAGTGAATAACAAAAAAAGAAATGATAAAATCAATGAACCATTTCACCTGAAATCCTAGGTATCTGGTCACACCTCCTGTATGTGGATTTCACAACCACTGTTGAAAATTGACGTTAGTTCCATGTCATAAAAAAGGAAAACCGAAAACATAAGATATTGGTGTCTTCATCTGTCGACATCCAAATGTGGCACAATCACCAATCAGTCCATGTCATCACATGATTAACAACTGACCATCCAGTATACTAAAATATGTTGCTGTTCCTGCTTACCTAGTTAACAGGAGGGTACGGCCTCACCTCACCTGGCTGCGGCTCAGGAGGATGAAGCACAGCTCTTTTAAAAACAAAAAGAAGGCATAGACATAACCAATGTCACGAGAACTACTTCCTGTGGTAAGTATGGCATGTCGGGACAATTAATACCGTCCCTGTCAGTAACGGTAATCTGGCAAACTTAGTAATAATGAACCTCATCTAATTCAACAGGAAACAGTGGGTCTTCATTACTGGTCATTATATCTGCATATGACTCATTCCTTTGTGTGTTAATATGGAAGTCGCATAAAGTGGTTCCATGGTCGTCAGTCGCTTATAGTGTGCTTGTCTCTCAAATGATCACTCTATCTACATCAACAGTGTGGCATAATTGCACTGTCTATCAGTACCCATTTGGAAAATATGCTATATAGCGCTGAGGAGCAGTTTAATTGGTGCTGCACCCCTTGCCCTTATGTCCCCCTTTCGGAAGGGTATGTATATTGGCCCAACATGCAAGGACCACCCAATAGAAACAGTCGCCCGATTCTTGTAGAATTGGGACCTAGGAAAAACAACAGGCTCCTGCAAGCATGCCCAAAGTAATACAACAAGTCACTCGCCAGCGCTTCCTCTTATAGTCATCCTACACACTGCCGCCTCACCTCCCCTTCGGTACTCCTGACGGTCTGCCGAACCGTCTCGGGGAGGTGACCGGCAGTGTGAGGACGCCATCTTTATCATCAGACCACGTGACGCAGAACGGCAGTCACGTGGTCGAGACCCTACGTTCTGGTAATCATGGGAAATTACATTTTTTAGCCCGGATTGTTAATGCTTAGTTACAAAACCGTCGTGAATAGATAGAAATTGCTCGGTTTTACTAATTAACTAGTGTGTGTCACGATCCTTCCTTACTCAATATTATTGTTGATGTAACCCAAGCGCACATATATACATCTATATTTATGCGTGTATATGTGCGATACATTTGTCAATAACACTTTATTAAGTAGTTGTAATGAACATGATTACAATGTGCTGATCCTATGCATCTCTGTGCCTAGATAAAAACTGTATTATTGCTTGAGTCTTAGGACGACACACACTCAAGTCTTCGTGCGTTTACCATCAGTCCCAACATAATTGTTTAATGACAGATTAGGGATAGACCTGATTGTTAGTACGCTATACTAGTACCGTATCCAATTAGCGAATTGAAAAGCAATCAAGTGACCAGGAGTTTTAAGGGAAGGCAGGTAGCCCTAGCCTGATAGGCGCAACTCTGCACCTAGATATTAATTATGTAGCGTTATTGCTTAGGTCTCGAAATGACACACATACAGGTCTTTGTACGTTTCCCATCAGTCAGTAACTTTAATGATAAAGATTACTTGGCTCAATGTCAGTCCAGTCTCAAATGGGTATCATACCGAATTAGCATATTGGAAAGCAATTTAACATTTCAGGTAGCATTAATTCTCATTTGTGGCCAAAAGCCCTAGCATGATAGTCACACCATTGTTGATAGAAGATAGAAATAGAGTTGTAATGTATTCTCTTCTGGGGTTGTCTTCAATAATTTTAGAAGGAAAGACGTCATATATGATGATGACATCGGATGTGCACAGTCTACCTTCTCATGAGAATTAATTGACTGCATGCATTTTATGTAAGGTAGACAACAGAACTAATCTGCTGAGATGTTAATGCTATACGGGAGTGGAGAACTCTTGTCTTGCCTTAGAGTGACATCCAAGGAATTTTGTCGTTTAGACCCTCTTTATCTGTCGCTAGTCTAAACACCCATTTCTGTTCCTTGATCAGTAGATATTTGTAAACATCTGCTACATGGTCCGGGATAACCGTCTGCTCTAAAACCGTCCACTCAAATTCCGTCGGACAATGTTTTGCTTCTAAGAAATGGCTTTTTCAGTCTTGTTGCTTGTTTCTTACAGCGTTTTGTGTTTTTATGTTCTGAGATACGCAATTTGATTTTACGTGTCGTCATTTCAGCTGGCATGGGCAAGTTATCATATATATTGGCTTCTCTCGATTACAATTAGTGAACTTCTTCTGTTGCCACGGACGACTAGTCTCGATGTCTTTGGTAACAGACTTGTGTGTCTGGGGGCAAGCTGCGCATGTCCCACAAGGATGGTGCCCCTGAACAGCTGGTAAATCCCATAGAGTGCCAACTGCACGTTGTGTCGTGGTTTTACACCAGTTGGTCTTTTAAATTAGGGCCACGTTTGAACGCGAAAAGAGGGAGCTGTAAGGACTCTTTTCCTGTGTTAAGGATCGACCAATGTTTCCTGACGACTTTCTGTATGTCATTTGACATCGTGCTATAGGTGTTGACAAAAGTCAGTATTTGAGTGTTCTATTTTGGTATTGTTGGTTCCAATAGTGATTCTCTGTTGTTGTTCGCAGCGCGTTTTAGTGATTGGCGCACCAGCTTCCTAGGGTATTTCCTCGATGTTAACTGTTCGGCCAAAGCAGAAGTGTGTTCTTTAAAAGCTTCTTTCGTAGAACAGTTTCTTTGGATTCTCAGAAACTGTCCATACGGAAGGTTATTCCTTAGTGACCTGGGATGACAGCTATCATAGCATAGTAATGAGGTCCGTGCCATAGGTTTTCTTACAGTTCTGACACAAGACCCAAAGGAGTAGCTGATATCAACAGATCTAAAAAAGCCAGCTGATGTTTATTATGCTCCACTGTGAAGCACAAAAAGTCATTCCTGCTATTGAGCCATTCGAGAAACAGATGGAGATCCTCATGCTTCCTCGCCAGATGACGTGGATATCGTCGATATAGCGTTTCCACATTCGTATTGAATCACGATATGGATAAATAATGAACCCTCAGACTCTTCAGTCCCTTCAGTATACCTCTGGATTTGTGGATGGACTGCTGCACTGCCACTCTGCTGCCCTGCTGCTTGAGTGAAAGGACTTTATGTGCATCTTGAACCCATGACCACCCGAGTGACTCCAAGGGCTAGTTGGCTGGCCTCCTGTTCAAAGCCTCAGGACAGAAGAGTCTCCAACTATCTGGCATTGGGCTATGTCCCGCCTTTCCGGTTACTTCCATCTGGTTTTCACCCAACATTCTATGCTAGATCGATTAGAAATAGGTATGCAGGTTTATTAGTTTTCCCCAGGGGGACTCTAAATACAAAGGCTGGCCATATTCACATGTAATACTTGATTTTTTCTGAGAGAGCCCCTGGTATGTCCTCTTCTGGGAACGTATTAAGTGGATGAGAAGAGACTCAGATTAGCTATTGGTGCAGCTATGTTATCCAGTTATCCTTATGTAATTCCTACAGTTGGTGTGTTTAACACATGTGTTATTCACCACTCAGCATGTGACTCACTTATAATTGAGAACTTCACAAGCAGGTTGTTTGATTGGCAGGGAGCATTGCATGGAATTCCTGGGTAATGCTTCATGCTATAATGAACATTGTTCCCATCTTGATAGGCACTATACGTGACTTTCTGCATGTTTCCGTCACAACTGAGCACAGAAATGGAGACCTTTTTGCATGGATCTCTCGCTTATTTCAGAATTCTCAGACTTATATTACAATTCAATTTTCTCATTTTCTTTTTGTTTGTTTTTCTTCCTACTCCCATCCCTCCCTTTGTTTCTAGAGATTCTTATTTTGATTAAACTTTCTTCAATATTGGTTTATGTATCAAGGCAAACACTGTAGTGTCTTGCTGATTATCCCACATGTTTAGTGGTTTGAAACATCATTAACCTAATCACTCTGACCCTTTTGATTATGCAAAATTGATTGGGTGCAGAAGTGTTGTTTTAGAGTATTACTTTTCTTATCTACTGCTTAAGGAACCTTGTTCCATATAACAATAACTTCCCTTGATCCCTACATATCATTGGGCTTCCCTTGTATGACTGAAACAACACAGCTTTCATTTTCAGAATTGTGACTTAAAAGCTGACCCATTCAAGAAGATATTAAATTATAATTTCTCAGACACCAATCATGCCCCTTGGGCTGTTTAGGGCCTACCCTAGAGGTGATTTATAGTTATTAAAATTGAAGGTTTCGGTCTGTCACAAGGTTTGTTCTGCCAGGCCAAACTGGCAGTTTAAAACCTTACACACAGTCTGCAATGACAGACCAGAGGCATGTTAGGGTTATCTAAGTGTGTGGCACCAGGGTCGGCATTAGCGCTGGTGCCTCCCTGTGCGACAATCATTTTTGGTGCTACCACACCCCACGACTACCTCCTTGAATTCTCTTACTACCACCTGGCTGAAGTGCCCCTCATCTCTCCAATTATAAGTTATTGATAAACACAGTACCCACCCCCCTGAGGTCAGTGCCCCCTCCACAGGTTAGTGCCCAGTGTGGCCGCACCTGTTGCACTGCCCTAAAGCCGGCCTGGGTGGCACAATAAGTGCTTGTAGCATTTAATTAGCCCATGAGTAAATAGAGTACCACTTAACTAGGGACTTGCAACCAAATTAATGTGCCAAGTGAATGCAAGCCAATTTTGCCATATTTAAAGAAGAGAGTACAAGTACTTTATCAGTGGTTAGCAGTGGTAAATTGCACCGAGTCCCAAAAACCAACAAAAAAGGGTTCAGAAAACAGGAGGGGTGAAGGCAAAATAGTTTGGGGGTGAGCCTGCAGAGAGTACCAGGTCCCACAGGTATACCAGGAACCTTGAACTAAAATTGTGGCATGTTTTTACAATAACAGTAACAAGAATGAAGTTGGTTATAAGCCAGATAATGGGAGAAAGAATACAGTCCATGTTTCTTACCATGAAGAGCTGCACTGGCACAGCACAAAGCCAAGCATCTGTTTTTTACATTTGAGATGTCTACATTTAATAAATGTAGGCCACAATTTTGCGAGGTTAATGCAAATAACGCAGACAGTACATGTGGGAAACAGATTGCCTCTCTCTGTTTCCGACTTGTGCTGTCTAAAATGAATGAATTACTCAGTGAATTTCTGAGTTTTATAAATGGGCCCCAATTCACAAAGGTAAACTGAGACGAAAGTCTAACTTTACGACTTTAAGTATTCACAAAGGGCATTTACGAGTAGTAAAGTTCGACTTTTGTCTCAGTTAAACTTAAGTTTTAGCCTTAAGTTTAACTGAGACCCAAACTGAGACACAAGTCTAACTTTACTACTTGTAAACATTGGTGGCTGCTACCTGTTAGCAGCAGGGGGCGTTGTGGGGGAAGGGGCTCGGTGGGGAAAATGGGTTAAAAAAATCACTTGATACAGCGCTCAGCCATGAGGTGGAGGGGTGGGCATGTTCTCCAAACAGGCTGTAAGGCTGCCCACATGGAGAACACGGTATGTGTGCATGACTGTTATGGGCGGCTCAAGAGGGCCGGACAAGCACTCATGCTCACATAGGGAATGCATAGGGAGTGCAAACCACTCCTCCCCTGCTCTGAGAGCAGCCCCGTCCCTCAAAAACACTGCAACGGGGAAAACCAAAATGATAATAACCTCAAGTTTTTATTTTTACTTTGTTTACTCTGCAAAAATGCAGTGGGGCGACACTCCTCTGCCTTAGCCAAGGAGCCCCCCACTGCTTATAAATGCCCTTTGTGCATTCTGAAAGTCATAAAGTTAGACTTTCGTCTCAGTTTACCTTTGTGAATCGGGCCCACAAACTTTAGACACCTCGGGCATATCAAGATGGGCTCCGCCAACTAAAGAGGGCTGGTTTTTAAGTGCCTGCCGTGAGTACAATCAATTAATCTAACCTGATGTTTCTCTGAGTTAGTTTATTATTTTAGAAAGCACAACTCAGACTGAGGCAAACCTTACTCACTCTATCTGAAAATAAAGCTATAACTCGAACAAACCTTTTTTTTTTTTGCAGAGATTTTTATAGCACGATCTTGATCCGAATCGGGTATCAGAGCGCTTTACATAGCACCAGTTACGTTACATGAGGGCACACATTAATTTTTGTTAGGCACAGGGAGATTAAGTGATTTGCCCAAAATCACAGGGTGTTCAGCGTCATTGCCGAGACTCGAACCCAGTTCCCCAAACTCGAGGTTGACCGCCCTAGCCATTAGGCCAACTCCTCTCCCTATTCAAACCTTGGGTTGAATAATTAAATGTACACACTACAGGTTTAAAAAAACACACAGGCGCTGGCTTTATGCTGAGCCAGCAGAGCAGGTAATGATATGGCCCCTAATCCGCCAAAAAAAGAAATACAAGCGCATGGGTCTGTACTGAGTCGATAGAGCTCTTCATGATAGGCCCCATGTTTCTTTCACGACAATTATCAAGGCGCAAAGGTAGCTGAACTTGTATTTATTAGAAGCAAGCAGCCCAGGCTGTGGTCTTGATTTTATTGTGTGTCAGTCAGAACACAATACCCATTGCTCTTTGGCAGTTTTTCTCACTTCCGCTTTAAAGAATACTGTTTCTAATCAAATCTTTTGCTTTTAAAGGATTGAAAAGGAAAGACGTGTTGTTGTTTTTTGAGGCGATTGATGTTGGAGAAGTGTCTCACTCAGAGGCAATTTTGAGCTAGTTTTGTCTTTAGTGCATTGTAAAGGCATTGTCAGCTTGACAGCTTGCTTCCTTAAAGGATGTCATTTATTGCTAGCAACCACACTGGAAGAAACATGCAGTACACAAAAATAGAACATGTTTACTCTTGTAATGAAACTTTGCTGCGACGTAGGGGAGGTATTTAATTCAATTCTCTTCTTTAGTATCTTTAAATAACTTTATTTGTCTGTATGTCAGAATATCGTACATAAATGTGACGGAAATATCGTGATACATATACTTTTTACAAAATGTCATCCCATTTTGTGTATATTTAACATCATTATTTTCAAGGAGGCTGTTGTAACTAGATTTATCTCCTTTTAGGTTGCTCAGCCAGAATGAGTGAGATGTCTGCGTGGAATGTTGGTGTGCGTGATGTCAGAGTGAATAGAATGTGTGTGGGCCTGGTGTGTGTGGAGAATGTCAGTTGGTGAGTGAGGGCTGAGCAACATCCATCAAGCTCCTGGTGGGACCTAAAAAAAAAAAATTAAAAAAAAAGTTTCCCTTAAATGGCCATCAAAGCTTGCTGTGTTCCCCCACCCATTAGCACTATTCCAGTATTGCCTTAACTATATCTGTATTGTATAGCTGTGCTGTATGTAAAAACAATTCCTAATAAAATCTTTTGAAATAAAAAATAAATAAATAAAAAAAAGAATTTACTTCCGTTCTTTATAAACGTACTTGAGCCAGGAAACTACCAGCCATTGTGCGAGTTAGTGTAGTGTCTGCAAGGTCAGCTCATGTTCCAAACCACACACTTGAGCCATTTGCTAAAAAAAAGGGATGCTTCGAGAGAAGAATTGCCTTCTGGATCACGGTGACATGGATACATTATTTCTGTAGATACATCTTCCCCCTTAAGAGTGGCTGACACAGTATTAACTTGACTTTGGAGTATGCTTCATGTAGTGTTGTAATGAAGTCCTGCTGTTGCCTGCCCATAAAAACAATAGTTAATTAAGATGTTGTGGGTACCCGCTGCAAAAGATGGATGCTCTGGTGACGCAAGTGATCCATCATAGTAAGAGAAAATTCCTCTTCACCGCGCTGCATTAATAGAACACAGTGATGTGATTTACAGATAAGCCCTGGCTTGATGTATTTACTCCAAGCCGCCAGTCATCTGACCCTGTGACCCCTAAACAACCCGCCCTGGATCTCATCTGCCGAGGTTTCACATTTATTATTTCATTCACTCATGCGATTTCTCACGCGGCGGAACCTCACAGGGATGGGTTTAAAATACTTTTTAATAGCCATTTTAAGTTAAACACAGGCTATAAATTTAATATGAGAGATAGCACCCTAGCAGGGTGCTCTGAACTCAACATAAAAATATATATTTTTAAATGACTGCTGTGTCTTGTATTGAAATGTCTAGGTACATTTCTGAAAGAGTTTCATGTGCATGATTGAAATATACATCAAGGAACTTTAAACTTTAGTGTATCAATTTGTGTCTAGGAAATTTGGGCTCCCAGCTGGTTGAGTACAAGGAAGAAATGTACATAACATCGGACTGTGGAAATACCTGGAAACAGGTAAGAATTCACCAATTACAGTACAACTTTGTGTATCACGTGTTTACATTAAAGCGCATCAAATGTCAAATTGGTTCACATTTAGCAGGTTTTCATCGTCAAAGCCTGCGTTATGCTTCCATGAGGATTATTTGTCATTAATGATATTTGCAGATTAGCGTTTCACCTGGATCACAGAATTACCGCCTTTCACTGACGTAATTGTATTTAATGGTCTTAGAGAGAGAGAGAGAGAGAGAGAGAGAGAGAGAGTGTGTCTCTGTGTGGGTGCGTGTGGTGTGTGTGTGTGTGTGTATTTGTGCAGAGAACAATAAGGCCACTAACACAGTCTAGGGCTCAGAATGGGTCTTAGAAAATTATTCCAAAACTCAACCCTTGGTAGCTTGGCTGGGAGCAGGCAGGCTTAACTTCTAAGGCAGGTATGTAAATTAAAAAACACAAATTCAGTAAATAAGTAAGACACAACACACAATAAAAATCCAACACCAATTTATAGGATTAGAAAATATTATCTTCAAAATGGCACCAAAACAGAAAAAATCCAATGTAGGGAACAATAAATATTATTTTTTAAAGATTTAGAACTATATAGCTCATAGAAACCTATAGCGCCTCTTGGGACATCTGGATGCTCAACCGCTATGGAGCCCTATGCGGCTACCCCTCGCGGTAGGTCTTGGTCAAAGTTTTTACTTAGGAACTTTACTGCAGCTTTTCTTCCCAGGGTCTCCCGAAGCTCTTAGCAAGTCAGGGTTCGGTGAGGGTTCATCCGCTTAATTGGGATTTCTAGAGTGCATAATCACCTACTGGTCTCTAAGCGCTATGAGAGAGAGCCAACCTCGGCACATCTGCCGGAGTGCGCATCCCAACTTGGCCTAGAATGTGCCCCAGGCTTCAGTAAAAAGGAGTGTTTTTAGTTTTGTCCTGAATGAGAGGAGGACAGGTTCCTTACGAAGTCTTGCCAGCAGCTTATTCCAAAGTTGAGGAATCATTGTGGAAAAGGCTCTGCCCCCTTTAGAAGAGATACTAAAGCTGGCATCTCAAGGCGCCGGTTTTCATACGAGTGGACGATGCAGCGGACAGAGGTTGATATTGAATGATTTTGGAACAGAAGACAGCTAGGAGATGCCACACTTTATCTCCTGATAATTGAGCTCCATACAAATACGTGATGATTGGAAACACCTGCTTTTAGTATACACATCTTTTGTCCTATGGTTAGAAACAAAGTCCCTTAATAGGAATAGCCCTGACAAAGTCTGAGGTTGACACCATGAAAGACGAAACACGTGTTGGCTAGGATCAAGTTTGGAAATAATTTGTGACGAATAAATGAAGGATAAAAGAAGATCGCCTTTTTTGTGTTGATTTAACAAGGACACTTATTACTGTGGAATCAAGCTCAGGATATATTTGTGTATTTTCCTTAATATATGCTGGGGCCTGACCATGGATGGCTTTGTGTGCTATGCATAGGCCCTTGTACCTGGTTCTCTGCTTGAGCGGAGCCAAAGTAACTGCTGTAGTAGGGGGGTGGCGTGAGCCTGCCTTGGGAGCCTGAAAATCAGTCAGGCAGCATCATTCATGATTACCTGGAGTTTTGCTTCTCCGGGAGGTCAACATACAAAGAGCTTCCATGGTCTAGACGTGAGATGATCATTGCTGACACTGCCATCTGGAGTGCCGTAAATGAGAGAAGGGGGACAAGTCTCCGTAACAGTCTCAGCAGGTCCACTCATGTTCCCACCACGGTAGAAACCGGGTGGCACATGGAGAGCTTGGAGTCTATTTTTATGCCGAGACTCTTTACGACTGGGACTGACTTGGGAGTGGGACAGAGCTCTTGTGGCCAGAAGAGGTCATCCCAAGGGTTGATATCCGTGGTAATGGCCAATACCTCAGTTTTATCGGGGTTGATTTTGAGAGAATTGTCTGTCATTCGGTTGACTGTGTACTTCAGAATATTCTGCATCCGTACATGGGCCATGGGAGAGTTGTTGATCTGGATGATAATTTGGGTGTCCTCCGCATAATTAAAGACTTGGCACTCCATACCGGTCAATGCGGCCACCAAGGGCTGGAGATAGGCATTGAAAAGAAGGGGGGACAACACTGAACCCTGAGAAACATGGCACGTTAGCTCACCCATATCAGACACCTGGTCAGCCAGTTGAATCCTTTGGGATCGGCCTGACAGAAAGGACACAAGCCATTGAAATCCTAGCCCCTGGACGCCTAGCTCCATAATTTGCAACAAGAGTTGGCCATGATTGACCGTGTCGAATGCCGCGGGCAGGTCTTGCAGGACCAGGGCACATGGCTTCTTCTTATCGGCCATAAGCCTGTGCTTGTCCATCACTGCCAGCATTACCAATTCTATGCTGTGGTGAGCCCTGAAACCTGCCTGTTTCATTTGAAATAGCTGATTTCTCTCTATGTGGTGTGATAGGGTTTTTAGCACATGTTTATCCAACACCTTTGTCAGAAAAGGGAGCTGGAAATTGGCCTAAACTTTTTAAAATTTGTTGTATCTGCCCCATGTCTTTTCAGCAGGCGTATGACTCTAGCTTCTTTACAGTTGGTTGTGACATGGCCGATTTCAAGAGACCGATTTAGCAAGTTAATGGACCTCACTTTCCACCCTGGGGAGTGCTATTCGAAACACCTTACGGGGACAGGGGTCTGCTGGTGACCCCGATTTGATATGGCCCATTAGGAGGCTCAAGGAGTCATGGTTTAGCTTTGGGAAGATGGTGAGGGGCTTGTCATAGGCAGGCAGTATGAGGCCAGCCAGCGGAGTAGAATTGACGACAGGGGTATGGTGAAGCACCGACAAGAGGTCATTAACTTTGTGCAGAAAGTAGGACTGACACTTGTTGGTCTTCAGGGCAGCTCGGAGGTTTCTCTTCTTGTGACTGTCTCAGCTCCTTTAAGATCCGGAAAGTCTCCTTCTGTTTGTTATCGGAGGCCAGAATCCTAGATTCGTAGTATTACACCTTCCTGGCTATAATGGCTTTTTTCTTGGTTTAAAACATGGCTTTGTATTTGGAAAGAGCACCTGGACAGTATGCTTCACGCCATGCTCTCTCGAATTGGCACAGTGTTTGTTTCTTCCCTCCTAAAGCCTCATTAAACCAAGGGGTCCCTTTGCCTTTGTTCCTCACTCTGTCCCTACGTGCAGGAGTGACCTTACAATGGCACCTCTTAGCCTGAGTGAGAGGGACTCGCTTTCCTGGTCAAGGTTTCCCTCTACTGGCCTTATTGGGGCTGAGTTACGCAGGGTCCCCAACAGGTCTCATTCTTTTATTTTCTTCCACCCGTGCACCACTTTCCACTCTGGGGAAGGGGAACCCCTTGGCCCATGAGCGGAATCAGGCACCTGATCAGGAAGTGATCAGACCAGGCGCACGGTCTGATATTCATCAGGCTAGCTGAAGGTTGGGTAGTTCAGACCAGGTTGAGGGTGTGACCCTTGTCATGGGTGGGTGCGTTAACAAGTTATTGAGTTTGCATGATAGTCATTGCCTCTTCCAGTTGTTTAGCATAGATGTCCCTGGGTACCTGATCCCAGTGAAAGTTAAAGTCCCCTATCACCAGGATGCACTGGTACCGGGAACGGAGGTCACTGACTAACTCAGTGAAGCGCTCTATGAATTTGGGGGATGTACGAGGAGGTCCACTCATAAAGCTTTTTTTCAGAGTTGCTCCAAACTTCTGGAACTTCTTCTTGAAGTTCCCCAAAGGTGACCAGTCAACCTTTGCGTAGGGCCTTCCACTGTGCAGCAAAACATGGCGCTGCATTTTTTAAAACTTTTGAACAGTTTGAGCTAAAAACATCTATTTTGTTAAACTCTGCAGATCATGCAGCAAATGATGGAATATTTGCCAATGCGGCAGTCTCTAATTATGCAAAAAAATGCTGCGGCCGCACAATTGCATAATTTCAGTGGCCCTGGATATAATACGCTTGTAATACGGCAGACTGGATTGCCATCACATTTGTGAGGAGCAACGTGTCTGCTGACTAAATCAGACCATTCGTTTCATGTAGCGCCTTATATAACAGATAAACCATTTAAGCACTTTTAAATTACAGTTATTATTATCTAGCTCAGTTGTGCTTAGTTTATATACCTCAGGAGCATGAATGGCTGAGTTGGCTCTATGCAGCTATAAAACTGCGACCTGCATGTTGCACACTTCTCAAGGTAGAAAGCATATGTCACACAGAGTTGCATTGCTTTGTACACCTTCGTAGTATAACCCCTTATATTTTGTGTGTATCACAGCTGTCAGCTCCTTGTTGACAAGGCACATATTTGATTCGGGACTGGCCATCTGAGCCAACTATTATGGATTACCATCATGCACAGTTCACTTGGAGTTGGATGATGCAACAGCAGCTGCTGCGGCGGCGTCATGCTTCTCTCTCGTTGCGTCGCGCTTCCAGCTCCCCACAGCAAAAAGGCCTCACACACAGTTACAGGCGCTCCTGGCAGACTGGAACCCCCAGCAAGGAAGTTCAGTGAAGCTTGGGGTGAATCACTTTTGTGCCTGGGACTTCAGAAACAGGAGGCCAGCTCTTCTCAGGCCCTTGGAGACTTTTCTTCAGATGGACACAGCACACAGCAAAGTCCTTCTTCAAGCAGGGGACACAGCACACAGTAATGTCCCTTGGTCCTCTCCTCAGTAGAAACAGCAAACTGCAGGCCAACCCCAGACACACAGCAAGGACAGTACTTCTCCTCAGTCTCTTCAGCTGACCTTCTTTGGCAGGGATTCCTCTTGATCAAAAAGTAGTCTAACTTTCAGAGGTTTCAGCTCTCATATTTATACCCCAAAAGTCGTTATTCTCTATTTGTGAGGGGTCCTGGACCCAGTCTAAACCAGTTCTGGGTACAATCTGCCAGTACACAACTTCTTACTTTGTTAGTGTGGGGCAGGACCATCAGACGCACCACAGGAGGTGGAGCCAGCATTGTGGAAAGCAGGCACAGCCCTATTCAGGCCCAGGTGCTACTCCTCCAATTATTCCAAATGCAGATAGGTCTATTCAGCCTAGTGCTGACTCACCTAGACTCCTGGAGCCACCACAGCCCCTGTCACTGTGACAGTCAATCCACAAACAAGCAGAGGCACACAGAAAAGTTGAACAAGAAAAAAGACACTTTCTAAAAGTGCTATTTTCAATCACCAAATTTAAAAACCATCCTTCCTAAAAGATGTGTTATTAAATTCTGAGTTTGGGGATACCAGATTCGAATTTTCTATCTTGCTCCTGTGGGAAAACATGCAGGAAAACATGTTACACAGCATTCCCAATTCTCTCCTATTGGCAAGATAGCCTTTCAATAGTGAAAAACGAAATTGCCAGCATTTCACTCTCAGGGCATGTTACCCACACTAGTACATGTCCTACCTTTCACATACACTGCACCCTGCCCAGGGAGGTACCTTGGGCCTACCATAGAGGTGTCCAGTGTGTAAGAAAAGGGAAGGGTAGGACCTGGCAAGTGGTTGCACTGGCCATGTCGACATGGTAGCCAACAAACTGCGCACAGGCACTGCAGTGGCAGGCATGAGACCTCTTTTCAGCGCTACTCATGTGGGTGGCACACTCAGTACTGCAAGCCCACTGGTAGCATTTGAATTGCCAGCCCTGGCCCACTCAGTGCACTTTACTAGGGACCTACTAGTAAAACAAATAAGCCAATCATGGATTACCAATCTCAATAACAATTTACACAGGGAGCACTTGCACTTTGACACTGATCAGCAGTGGCAAAGTACCCAAAGCCTCTAAACCAGCAAAAACGATATCCAGCACAGTGTCAAAATTACGAAAGGTGGAGGCAAAAAGTCTGGGGAAATCATGCCAAGGATGCCAGGTCTAACACGCACACACACTTTTCTTTAAAAAAGTTATAAATCTGCACTTGCAGGTGTACTCCTACCATCCCCCAAGTAGGTGTACATTTATGACTTTCAAGAATACAGAAACCTTTACAGATCTACGGCTGGAATGATTTGACAGTTGCCATTTTCCAGGCTTTGCTCAAGTGGTTAATTTGTAAAAAAAATAAGTGCCAGGGCTTTTGTCAGGAGGCAGCTGGCACCAGCTCATTTCTCATGTCTCCTGTCAGCACTGCCTAAAACAGAACCTACTACTAACCATGAAAGTGGGGACAGGATGTGGTGTGATGGCTAGAGCTGCCGACTTCAAAGCTGGGGAACCAGGTTCGAGTCTCGGTATTGGCTCAGCAGCCCGTGATTCTGGGCAAATCACTTAATCCACCCGTGCCTACCATAAATGAATGTTTCCTTAACTGGTTCTCATGAAAAGCGCCCGTGTTGAAGATTAAATGCTGGTGCTGAGCACCGGAAACCATCGGCTGAAATTAAGCATTGCTTTGCTCTCATAAATGTAGCCATTTGCGCTGTAATTTAGATCTACAGACTCTGTGAATTGGGCCCGTAATGTATGGAGTTGAGAGAGCGCAAATTTGAATGAAAATTATGTATAGGCCGTATTTACAAGCACATCGTATAATGTAGGAATGAAATGTATATCGTAATGTGAAGTTGACACGTATAGCATATAGATAACCGATATAATCCAAAGTAATATAGGAAATGTAACTGTATTCACTTTAGAAATGTATTAGATTTAGAAGGCCCGTATATGTAGTGGGCTGATGTAGAGATGATGTAGAAATGCTTACGAAATGTAGAATGTGTAAAGTAGAATTCATGTACGTGTGTAACCTTTAAACGGAGAAACAGCGAGAAATGAAACGTGAAGAAATGTAGAACATATATAAAACGATATAGAGAATGAGAATATAAAGTTATGCTTTACGTAGTTTATATTCTATGTATTGCTAAGTACGAATATATATAAAGTGTGTTAAAGGTTATACTGTGTAGAAGGTTCTTTTTGTGAGAATGCTAGAAGGGTTTAGGCCATTTGTGATTTTAACCTGACTGACCGAGGGTTAGCAGGAACACAGTCAAATGTATATAATTTAGCGGACTTACAGGAGTCGTAAATGGCTTGATGTGGACGTGAGAGCCAAGAAGTCTAGCACTTGTTAGATTTAAGGTGACATCGCTGGACAAGGTTTATGGCCTGAACGTGATGAGAAGCGCTAAGAATTTGAAACTTGTTTTTGAATGACCATTCACAGGACCTAGAGGGTCAGAGAATAGCAATTGTAAGTTAAAGTCTTGTTTAGGTTCATATAACTTGTGATGTGAAAGTGTCAGTTGAAGTCACCAATAAGAAGATGAAGATGACATCTAAAGAAGAAAGGTCAACTTAACGGACGGCGAAAGAGATGAAGCAATGGACGAAGCTAGAAGCTGACATCATCGGGGAAAGTCCGTGGTGGGCGTCAAGGGGCGTTCCACCCACACTGTGATTGTGTATTTTAGGGACAGCACCCCGGGGAGGAGGTAGCAATTGGCAATTGGAGATTAGGAACAGCAAGGGAATTGCTCAGAGAGAGAAGGGCGAAGGGTAGATGACTTGAGCAGATGCGCTGAGAGAGATCAGAGCGCAAGAGAGCAGTAGGCCGAGGACCCTTAGAAGAACGGATGGGTAGGCAGAGAGGGTACTGCTTCTTAAACTTAAGTTACCTTTAGAGGCTAAGAGAGTTTGATCTTCTTTGGAAGTCAAACTGCTGACACCTTTTTAGGTTGGGAACTTGCGAAATAGGGATGTCACATAGCATAGAGTAGGGACAGATTTAACGTGATACTTTTCTCTTTCTGTAGATGACGCCAAGGAACCACTTCACATCGAAGCTTTAAATTGCTGATATTGGAATTGATATTGTATTCTTTTGTATACTTTGATCCCGAGAGGATTGTAATTGCATCCAACTTTGACTTTTATATAAAACTTTCAAACTTTATCAGTTGTAAGTGGTTCTTCCGAGTGGCGTCAGTTAATGGGGTTTGTCTAACCTATGCGAGGGTTGTCTTTTACTCAATGACAGATACTAGCGGTCCAAAACAGATGAATGAGATAAGTTATTAAATTGATCATAAATTGATATCAAAATCTCATTCCCCGCAGTTGGTAGCAGAGAAATGATGGTTATCTTCTTGAGGAAGACGACCTAGGCCAGGTTTAGTTTACCCCAAGGTCCCTAGTCATCGA
Organism: Lissotriton vulgaris; assembly: GCF_964263255.1. Taxonomy (NCBI): domain Eukaryota; kingdom Metazoa; phylum Chordata; class Amphibia; order Caudata; family Salamandridae; genus Lissotriton; species Lissotriton vulgaris. Next base: position 158,741,121 of record NC_141690.1, read on the forward strand.
CGACCAGAAGAAGAAATTGCAGCCGAAGATGGTGCTGACGGTGCGACGAGAGAAAAGCAGCAGAGTCGGTCGTGAGTGAGTATAAGGGTCATGCGTTGTAAGATTGCGGTGTTTTATGTTGTTCCTGTGTTGTAATGTCAAGCGGAGTTGAATGCCTGTAGTGTGATTGAGGGAAGGTTGTGAGCGCGCGCAACCGGATGAAATCTTAAGCTCCAGGGAAGGACTTAAGTGGTTCGGGTGTATCGAACACCCAGAGTAATTTGTCTACCATTGAAAGGGGGTCATGAGGTACCATTGATTTCCCGACAGACCGATGATAGGGGGAGCGTATGAGTGAGTGAATGAGTAGCGGACGCTGGTCGTACGTTTACTGTGTGTAAGAAACCTATCAGTTGAGGCGATCGTCGGACCGTAAGAGGGAAGACGTTTCGTCAGTTGAGGTGACAATTACAGTTAGACTGTGGCCGTACAGTCAGAGAAAAGTGATCGCTTGGACGGAAGTAGTCATTTTTCAGTGTATGAATGAAAACGCATGCGAAATCGTGAGACAAATTGAGAAAGAAGGAGAATTGCTGCAAGATGGAACGAGTGACGTCAGCATAGAACCGCGCTGAGATTGGTTAGTTTGTCAGACGTCAGCGAAGAGTCGCGCTGAGATTGGTCGGTCAGCGAAGAGTCGCGCTGAGATAGGCCGACTAGCGAGAGCCGCGTAGGGATTGGTTGGTTGGTTGTCAGTGGGACGTAAACAAGGAAGAGTAAAGGGAAAAATTGTAAATTATTGAAAATGAAATGTTTTAAGAGTTTAAGAGCACTCTTTAGGAGAAATAGAAGAAACTTATATGCCGGAGAGGAAGCTCCACCAGAAGGCACACCAGCTTATTATATGGCAGAGAATGTAGGCTTGCACTCGATATTATGGATTTCCGAGTGGAATAAGCTGACTGAAGGGAGTAAGGAACTGACGTTTCCGAGATTCGGAACGTTTAAGCTAGATGTGTTGAACGAACTAAAAGCGGTGATGCTTGCAACAAGACCTCTACCGAGGCCAACACAGTTCGAAGCACTTAGTGTATGGTTTAGAACAGCACACGAAAAGAGCGTAAAGAGACGCCAAGAAAGAGTGAGAAGATCAGTAAAGGCAGTACAGGATGCCAAATGGGATGATGAAGCCAAGAAATGGAGAGTACAAAAGATAGAAGCAGATAAACTGTACCCGATGCTAGAAGTTACGGGAGAAAGGAAACCTCTAGAGGAAGAAGAGGAAAGCGAGACAGAAGAGGACTTGATAGAGAGGCTATTAACGGATAGACCACCTCCGTACAGCGGAGGGGCCGCAAGTCCTATATTACCACAAGAGGACGGAGCTAGATGGGGGGAATATAAATCGATCCCAGTAACAGAGTGGGATGCCAAGAAAGAGGAGGAAGTACCTCAATCTAGTCCCGAACAGAGAGTAGTGGGAAGATTCGTGGTTCAGAAAATGCCAGAAACACAACATGCAAGGGCTTACCAAATGCCGGACGCTTTACAGGTACCTGTTACCATAGGCCCTATTGTGTCAATCTACAACCCAGAAGGGGTCCAGCAGGAGGAACAGGCACGATGGGACAGGGAAAGGGCAGAGATGGAGAATAGGAATACCATGATGAATTCTCAGAGATTAGCACCGATGAGTCGAAGTACCGCATTAGATGCCGAAGTAGGTCCCTGGGTAGAACAAGGGGGTCAAAGAGGGCCAATGGATTTAAGGGGACCAAAACCGAAGTCCTTTAAGGAATTAAGGGAATACCTGAAAGATTGGGATACTGCCGAGGAGATTAAGGATAAAAGTTTAGAAACAGGAGCTGAGTGGAGAGGCCAAGAAAACCGGATCCTCTCACATTGTGGAGCTGGCGAAAGCAGCCCGGAGTGGGAGAGAGAGAGTCAGGAAAGCAGAGGAAATAATTGTCCTACTATCAGCGGCAATAGGCAAATGTGCGATGACAGGAGTGCAGGGTGTGGCGAAGTGCCTCGCGTCACCTTTAGTGAGGGAGAACGAAGGACACAGGAGTATCGGAATTCTTTTAGGTGCACTCACCATGCCCCAGATGAGAATGTGCGACACTGGAATCACGGAAACATGGAGAGTCGTGAAGCGTCTCGACATGCATCCGGCGATAGTAGACGAAGTCATGAGAATATAGGGAGTCGCGAAACGTCTCGCCATACTTCTGGTGATCAAGATCGAGATCGCGGGAGCATGGAGGGCCGTGAAGGACCTTATCGGTTACTGAGCGACACCAGACAGCAAGCGAGTTACAGTGATTTAGAACAGAACGGTGGATCCTATCTCGAATCTGGAGAAACCGACCCGAAAAGGCGCAACGTAGGGATGGGGGATGGAGCAATGTTCCACCACACCCCACGGGAAGATGGAAAGGCTTGGGATCTAGAGAGGTGGGAACAAAGAGATGGAAAGAAAACTCCTCATAACTCACCTGTGTTTAGGCATAGGACGCATAGTGGAGGTGAGAGAGGTATGAGTGAACCACCTAGGACTGACATACTGAGAGCCGAAATAAAAGCCAGACGGATTGATGTAATGAGCTTAAAATCAGACTTAGATGAAATAATAGACGGCACAGTAGCAATAGAGAGGTTAGAATTGTACGCACCAGATGAAATATTGTTCTTAGCCAAGGATATTACTCGGAGAGCGAGGTCAGCTCATGAAAATTTATCTAATTTGGCAAATAGATACATGATAGACCTGTCACGAACCAAAGCCTTACAGCCCAATCATAGGCTAAATTGCACAGACCTAGATTTGGATGAACGTAGAACTATCGGATTGAGAGTACACATACGGGAATTAGTCATGTGTATCAGAATATGGAGAGATCTGGATAGATGGGAGGAAAAATGGTCTAAGAGGGGATCTGTTAGAAGAAGTACAATTACGAAGTCCCAAGATACAGACCTAATGCGAATGGAAGCTTTCCCTTTGCGAGAAATCGCGAACGGAAATTACGTTCATGTACCTTGGAGTAGGGGGGATTTGGCGGCATTTACCAATTCCTTCCCAAAGCTTAGAGAAAATCCCGTTGAGTGGTGCAAGCAGGTAGAGAGGTTCGTAAAGATCTCTAAGGTGCTGTGGATCGATTTGAACACATTGTTCGATATCGTAGTACCCGGAGATTTGTGGACGGCATGCAAACTTAGTGTTGAATGGCCTACTTGCGAGCCTCCGAGAGATAACCGGACAAATGGTCCGTCAGACAGAGTCATGGAAAAATACGAAAGAGTAATAACATGGCTAAAAGAGAAAGTGCCAGTGCAAGACATAGACTGGGTTAAGATAGATCGAACAACTCAGGAGCCTAAGGAGACAGTTCACGAATTCTATGAGAGGCTACTGAAAGCATTTAAACAATACAGTGGGTTAGACGTAATGGATCCTAAGGACATAGGACAGTTTGTGTCGAAGTTTGTTTTAGGATTAAGACCAGACATAAGCCTGATGATACAACAGCATTTGATCTGTTGGCAGAACAAACCTTTAGACGAAATTCTGAGGTATGCAAGGTACTGTAGCGATGAGATAGATTCAAAGGCAAAGAAACTCAAAGAAAAGTTAATGCTGGTACAAATGCAAGCAGCTGGAAAGGGTGGACAGCGGCAACAGGGAACAGGAACGCAAGCAAAGAAACAGAATAATCAGAGCAGAGAGGAGGAAGAAAGACCGAGACCGAGAATGGATATCGCGACACTGAAAAGGACAACGAGGTGTCATCAGTGTAACGAAGTGGGACATTGGCGACGCGAGTGTCCTTACAATGTTGAGACAGGGGAATTAGAACCAGAGGAGGAAGAGGTACAGAATAACGTGGTTAAGGGAGCCGCAGCCCCGAAGGGAAAGTTCATCAAAGGGGGGACTCAGACTCCTCGAGCCCCGTTTCCTCAACCGCCTCGCATCACAAACGGAGGGAAAACCTATAGACAAATGCCATTGTTTGTAGGAGGAGAGGAATGCTACTACGTTGATCCTCTTACAGGGCAACGAGTAAACAGGGAGGAAGACTGTACTTTAGGAGCAGCCCTGGAAGTAGATCAGAGAGGACCATACGTAGAGGCTGAAGTAGCTGGATGTCCTACAACCTTTTTGGTAGATACGGGTGCTACTCGATCTACGTTGAGATCAGCGGTAGTCCCAGGTTTGCCAATATCGGGAGAGACGATTCAGGTGGTAGGAGTCGCAAACAAGAGGATGACTAATCCTCTGACCGAACCAGTGTCAGTAAAGATAGGGAATTACAGTGACGAACATCAGTTTGTGATCTGTGATTCTAGCCCTGTGTGTTTGCTAGGAAGAGATCTATTGTGTAAACTGAATTGCACAATACATTGTACACCTGAAGGAGTAGAAGTACAGACCAATGATGAGGATGCCGATTTTAAAGTTGTCAAATCGCAAGAGTGCGTGGAACTATATCCTACCTTAACAGTGGAGGAACTCCCACAGGATTTGAGGGAGGAAGTATCAGCTGAGGTGTGGGATTTTACTGGAGAAGAAATAGGACTGATCAAAGGAGTAGAACCAGTAAAAATCTTGGTAAGACCCAATGCTGAGTATCCAAGAACCCCGCAATACAAGTTGACACCAGAGACGATTGCAGGGATAAAGCCTGTGATCGAATCCATGATTAAACAGGGAATACTGAAGGAGATCGTGGGTAGTCCATGTAACTCCCCGATTATGGGTTTGCAGAAGCCTAGTGGAAAATACAGAATAGTGCAGGATCTTCGGAAGATTAATAACATTGTTGTCTCATGTTGTCCAGTGGTACCGAATCCATCAGTGATATTATTCCAGATACCGTTCCAAGCTGAATGGTTTACAGTGATAGATTTGTGCCAGGCTTTCTTTTCGATACCTTTAGATGAAGAGAGCCAATATCTTTTCGCTTTTAAGCTGGAAGATCGCGTTTTAACATGGTGTCGTATCCCTCAGGGGTATACAGAAAGCCCATCGATCTTTAACCAGCTATTAAAACGAAATCTTGAAAGTCTAGTACTGCCCAAGAATTCGGTTCTAGTCCAGTATATAGACGACCTCCTAGTTGCGTCAGAAACTGAGGAAGCTTGCAGAGAAGACACTATAACCTTGTTAAATCACTTGGCCGAGAATGGACACAAGGTGTCTCCAAGTAAATTGCAATATTGTAAGACTGAGGTGCAATACTTGGGCCATAGGATTGAAAAAGGAAAACGGAAGGTGTCTCCAGACAGAATAGAGGCGATCATGAAAATGAACGCGCCTACAACACAAAGAGAAGTCAGGATGTTTCTAGGTATGGTTGGTTATTGTCGGCAGTGGATAGCCAATTTCTCACTGAAGGCAAAACCTTTATTGCAACTGACGCACAAAGGAGTAAGTGATCCGGTACCATGGGACAAAGATTGTTTGATGGCGTTTTTGCAGCTGAGGGAGGACTTATGTCGTGCCCCGGCTTTAGGAATGCCTGATTACACAAAACCATTTTTGCTTTACTGCTGCGAAAGAGAGGGATGCGCGTTAGCAGTTTTAGCTCAGATCCACGGAGATGCGCGTAGACCAGTAGCGTATTTTTCGGCTACATTAGATCCAGTAGCCGCAGCGTTGCCCGGATGTCTCAAATCCGTAGCTGCAACGGGTGTCAGCATTGAACGCTCTGAGAGCGTAGTCATGGGTCATCAATTAGTTGTGTATGTACCTCATTCGGTAGAATTGTTAATGACCAGGACTAAGACTCAGCATCTGACAAATAGCAGGCTCACGCGCTACGAGCAAGTCATACTGGCTGCCGAGAATGTGACCCTAAAAAGATGCTCCGTCTTGAATCCTGCAACTTTGATGCCACTTCCAAACGAGATTGATGATGAAAATTGTACAGATCATGACTGCCTTGATGTGACTGAACTATGCACCAAACCGAGACCCGATATTGTGGATGAGCCATTGACTGACCCCGATGAAATTTTCTTTGTTGATGGTTCATGTGTAAGAGACAATATCGGTCAGCTGAGAGCAGCTTATGCAGTTTGCACAATTACGAGAGTAATAGAAGCCGCTTGCCTGGAAGGAGTACACTCCGCTCAGGTAGCTGAAATTGTTGCTTTGACTCGTGCTTGCTTAGCGGGCGACAAACTTCGAGTCACCATATACACCGATAGCCAGTATGGTTTCGGGGTAGTTCACGATTACGGGCAGTTATGGTCTCAAAGAGGTTACATGACCTCCTCGGGTTCTCCCATTAGGAATGGAGAATTCGTGAGACTTTTGTTAGAAGCATTGCAAGGTCCAACAGCTATTGCAGTGGTCAAATGCGCTGCGCATACAAAAAATGTTGACTTTGTATCACTAGGAAACCGCTATGCTGATGAAGTAGCGCGTTATTGCGCAGAGCAGGGATATTCTCACACTGATGTAAAAGTGGGGGGAATCCAGGAAAGAACTGAATTGACAATGTTGCTAGATACGGTAGATACGTGGGATGAATTAAGAAGTGTTCAGGAAAATGCTCCAGATGACGAGAAAAAGAGTTGGGAAACAGCGGGTTGTTCCAGAAGTGAAATGAATTTCTGGATCTCCGCCGATGGGAGAGCAGTTTTACCAAATGAACTTGTTAGTCCAATGGCAAGGAAATTGCATGGATCAGCACACATAGGAAGAGATGCTATGGTAAGAGTATTCAGACAAACGTGGTTTAACCCAAAGTTTAGAGTAGCGGCAGAAGCTGTGTGTCAGCGATGTACGATCTGTCAGCAACTAAACGTGGGAAAGAGAACACCAGTTACATTGAGTCATATTGGGAGGTCTGGGGGGCCTTTCAATAGGATGCAGCTTGATTTTATAGAAATGCCTAAATGCAACAAACTCAGATATGTTTTAGTGATAGTCTGCATATTTTCTAGATGGGTTGAGGCTTACCCTACACGTAGGTGCGATACACTTACAGTAGCAAAACTGTTACTTAGAGAGTTGATACCGAGGTTTGGGGTGCCATCCTCTTTGGAATCGGACAGAGGAACTCATTTTAACAGCGAAATAGTGAAGATGCTATGTTCAGCGTTGAATATCGATCAGAAGTTACACTGCAGCTATCGACCAGAAGCTTCAGGGATTGTAGAGCAAATCAACAGCACGATAAAGTCCAGACTTGCCAAAGTTTGTTCAGCAACATCCCTGAGTTGGCCAGACGCACTTCCAGTGGTTCTTATGAGCATACGTAGCACACCAGATAGAAGAACAGGTCTCTCTCCTCATGAAGTACTAATGGGGAGAGCCATGAGATTGCCATCGGTTCCGACTGCAGCTCTAGTGAACATCACAGACGATTTGATCTTGGACTACTGTAAGGGACTATCTGACGCCGTTAATTCTGTGTCCCTCCAGGTCCAGGCTGCAGAGGTTCCATCAGCACAAGATTTGTGCCATGACCTGAGTCCGGGGGACTGGGTCCTGGTGAAGAAGCATGTCAGGAAGAACTGCTTAGACGTGCGCTGGAGAGGACCGTTTCAGGTCATACTTGTGACGAATACTGCAGTAAAGTGTGGAGGTCTGCCAAACTGGATACATGCCTCACACACCCGAAGAGTGCCAACACCTCTAGAAGAAACAGCTCCTCTCTCGGATGAGAATCCAGCGGAAAGCGGAGAAGCCATAGAGGGGGAAAGCCAAGCTGTGGAGGTGAGCGAAGAGGCTGAGATTGAGACGGAACAGGTCGACGAAGGTCAGGACATCAGTGAGACCGAAGTCGCCTCCGGAGAAGAAAGTAATTGGGAGTCCGACACAGATACTGAGCAAGAAGAAAGTGACCAAGAGACTGGTCCAAGAACAAGGAGCAGAAGGACAAAGAGAGAGGAAGCCAATTGGCCGGAGAGAAGGAAAAGGCCAAGCTCGGAAGAAAAGCAGGAAAGAACTCTTGTTCCGATTGCAGAAGAATCAGACCAGGAAGAGGAAACTACAGACTCAGGAACTGAAAGTCCAAGAAGATCGAGAAGGGTACGTGTGCCCTGCAGAAGGTACGCCACCCCAGAGTGGACTTATCTAGCAGATGTCTTGGGGACAGAAATCTGGGAGAGTGAAGAGCGTGAAAGTAATCGATCTCGATCCATTTGTGGCCGTGGAGATATGGATGTTGACGCCGGGACTCGAGACTGAGGGGTTACTGACTTTCATACTTCCCATACCCCCATACTTGAGTCGGATTAAAGATTTAGTGTTGAACAGATTACAATTTCCAACATTTGGTCATCAAATATCAGAGGAAGAAGATAAAGTCATTCGTTTTGAATTATTGGAACTTGTTGCAAGAGCTGCAGGTGCGAGAATAATTGTTGATGCATAAAAGACTTTTGTATATAAGCTATAAAAGAAGAAGATAACCTAGCACCGAGTGGAAAGAAGAATAAAATTAGGGATTACTTTTAGTGGACGGAGAAGGGTTAGGGTTGTCTGTTGCGAAAAGAGAAAAGACATTGTTGCGAAAAAGAGACTTTTGTTAATAAAAAGCACTTTATAGACTGAGAAAGCAAATAAAGCAAACAAAGACTGCAGAAAGAAAACTTTTCGCAAAAGAAGGAGCTACGCTGTTTTGATAACATGGAGAACGGCAACCCAAACCGAAAAGCTAGATGTATAGTAGGTACACTAATAGTAGTAGTAGTTTTTCTCATAATTACAGTAGTGACAATATCATACATAATAGGACATGAAAGTGATAAGGAAACAGCAGATGTAAAGCCTGTAACGACTTTGAAACCTGCTCTTGTGGGAAAGAACGAGGAGAGCAATGTTATACGTGAAAAGGCGTTATTGGCAGATGAAGCTCGTAGATTACATGTAGACGAGTCACAGGGAAACTTTAGGTCAAATGCATATGCTAAACTGTTATATGAATATATCGATGCCATGGAGGCCAAAGATTGCTACGTTTGTATGCAATTGCCGGCTTCTGTAGACGAAGGCATTAGATATCATCATCTCCCATTGACTTATGGGATAACATGTAGCTTACTGCTTAGTATATTTTATGGTAGGGAAGGATTTGAGTACTACTTTTCAAATTATGATTCGGTACTGCCTGAAGTTCCGAATTATAAACAAATGAATAAGTGGGACTATTACAAAAAGGAGGATAGACTAGCTAAGTTCTTCCTTCCTTGGGATACACTAGATACATCATATGCACGCAGAAACAATCTAACTTGCAAAGTATCAGAGGTTGAGAAGAAGTTCATAGGACAAGTGGATGATAGATACAGAAGGCAGAAGATTCTAAAAATGTCAGGACAATGGAAAACAGATTGGACCGAAGAAGAGAAGGCACATAAAAAGAAAGGTAGCAATGGTCCAATAGCATTGGATAGAACGCAGAAAGGGAAGTTATGTTTAACTCGAAGCAAAACGTATTACGAGAGTGTATTTGTAGGTGAAGTAAATTGTGAACATGCTTTTCGTTTAGAGTACTATACGAAAGACTTTATGAAAGAGATGCAAGCGATTCCGAATGTATATTTTGTGTGTGGAAGAAATGCCTATGTAAAACTACCTGACAAATGGTATGGTTCGTGTTACTTGGCAATTGTCTTCCCCAAAATATATCATGCAAAGGATGTAGCGATAATAGAAGGAAAGGCTTCGAGGAGAGCGAAAAGGGAAGTAGGAGATGTAGAAGTAGTAGGAGATGTATTTGGAGCGATGTTTCCATTGTTAGGTTTAATACTTAACGACGTTAAGATCAGGAGACTGGCTACAGTTGTGGATAGATTGTCTGCAAGTACTGCAAGGTCATTAATGTTGGTAGAAGGCGAGATGCAGTCGATTAGAGCAATGGTTCTTCAGAACCGACTTGCTTTAGATGTACTGCTAGCAAAAGAAGGCGGAGTTTGTAAAGCTTTGAAGGTTCAGGAATGTTGTACTTATATTCCTGATAATTCAAAACCACTTGAGAAAGTCATACGGAACATTACACAGATTCATCAGGAGATCGAAGATTTATCAAAAATAAATGTTTGGGAAAAAGTTGGTCATGGAGTAGGAAAGGTTGGGAGTTGGTTTGCCAACCTTTGGAAAAGCATAGTATGGTACATAATAAAGCCTGTATTGATAGTATTAATTTGTATGATCACATTGTTAGGTTTAGTAAAATTATATAAATGGTATAGGTCGAACCGGTTACAACGAACAATGAGAGAGCAAGAAAGGAGATTAGCTGCTTTACAAGATCAACAGTATAAAAGTTTAAGAACTCTCGAAACGATGAAAAGAGGGAATATTGTAACTAGTTCTGTTTAGAGATATTATTCAAATTGCATTTAGTGATGACTCCTAGAAGTCATCAAAGGGGGGACTGAGAGAGCGCAAATTTGAATGAAAATTATGTATAGGCCGTATTTACAAGCACATCGTATAATGTAGGAATGAAATGTATATCGTAATGTGAAGTTGACACGTATAGCATATAGATAACCGATATAATCCAAAGTAATATAGGAAATGTAACTGTATTCACTTTAGAAATGTATTAGATTTAGAAGGCCCGTATATGTAGTGGGCTGATGTAGAGATGATGTAGAAATGCTTACGAAATGTAGAATGTGTAAAGTAGAATTCATGTACGTGTGTAACCTTTAAACGGAGAAACAGCGAGAAATGAAACGTGAAGAAATGTAGAACATATATAAAACGATATAGAGAATGAGAATATAAAGTTATGCTTTACGTAGTTTATATTCTATGTATTGCTAAGTACGAATATATATAAAGTGTGTTAAAGGTTATACTGTGTAGAAGGTTCTTTTTGTGAGAATGCTAGAAGGGTTTAGGTCATTTGTGATTTTAACCTGACTGACCGAGGGTTAGCAGGAACACAGTCAAATGTATATAATTTAGCGGACTTACAGGAGTCGTAAATAGCTTGATGTGGACGTGAGAGCCAAGAAGTCTAGCACTTGTTAGATTTAAGGTGACATCGCTGGACAAGGTTTATGGCCTGAACGTGATGAGAAGCGCTAAGAATTTGAAACTTGTTTTTGAATGACCATTCACAGGACCTAGAGGGTCAGAGAATAGCAATTGTAAGTTAAAGTCTTGTTTAGGTTCATATAACTTGTGATGTGAAAGTGTCAGTTGAAGTCACCAATAAGAAGATGAAGATGACATCTAAAGAAGAAAGGTCAACTTAACGGACGGCGAAAGAGATGAAGCAATGGACGAAGCTAGAAGCTGACATCATCGGGGAAAGTCCGTGGTGGGCGTCAAGGGGCGTTCCACCCACACTGTGATTGTGTATTTTAGGGACAGCTCCCCGGGGAGGAGGTAGCAATTGGCAATTGGAGATTAGGAACAGCAAGGGAATTGCTCAGAGAGAGAAGGGCGAAGGGTAGATGACTTGAGCAGATGCGCTGAGAGAGATCAGAGCGCAAGAGAGCAGTAGGCCGAGGACCCTTAGAAGAACGGATGGGTAGGCAGAGAGGGTACTGCTTCTTAAACTTAAGTTACCTTTAGAGGCTAAGAGAGTTTGATCTTCTTTGGAAGTCAAACTGCTGACACCTTTTTAGGTTGGGAACTTGCGAAATAGGGATGTCACATAGCATAGAGTAGGGACAGATTTAACGTGATACTTTTCTCTTTCTGTAGATGACGCCAAGGAACCACTTCACATCGAAGCTTTAAATTGCTGATATTGGAATTGATATTGTATTCTTTTGTATACTTTGATCCCGAGAGGATTGTAATTGCATCCAACTTTGACTTTTATATAAAACTTTCAAACTTTATCAGTTGTAAGTGGTTCTTCCGAGTGGCGTCAGTTAATGGGGTTTGTCTAACCTATGCGAGGGTTGTCTTTTACTCAATGACAGATACTAGCGGTCCAAAACAGATGAATGAGATAAGTTATTAAATTGATCATAAATTGATATCAAAATCTCATTCCCCGCAGAGTGGAATGCCTGGAAGGTAGCAACTCAAAGAATATTGCCCAATATAAGTCCTAAAATGTGTATGGATGTCAAGCGTGCTATTTGATTCCACAAGCAATAATCGTAGCCTTTATAATCAAGCTTAAACCATGTACTCCATCCGAGCAAAAACCAAAAATGCCTTCGTCTTTTCGAAACGGAAGTATGCCAATAATACACACCTCTGTAAATAATTAAATAAAATGTATGTTTGCATTGTGCACGGATAATTACTTTGAGGAACTTAAAGTGGAAGGCGAGCATTATAAACAAGCTCAAAATAGTCACGTCTACCATTAAATCAGGGAATAGTAACACCCATTAAGCATGTAGCTGTCAAATTTCTTTTGGCGACATTTGTCCGTGAATAGTTTGTGTGACTATTAAAGCTTAGGTACTGTGGGTATGTATCACGTTTAATTTAGTCTAATAGCAGGCCTCATAATCTAGAGGTGGGAACCTTATAAAACAAAAATATGAAACTGATTTCACTGTAGTTACTTCAACAGTTTGAAAGGACAATCAAGATGACAGTGAATCTGTAAGTGTTTTGAATGTAAAGTTGCTTCATAGTTAGTACAGGATCTTTCACTACTAGTATCCCACTGCTAACTAACATCACAACAACAAAGACAAAATGATAGTTTAATCCTAAGGCATTTATTTCATCTTGTACCAACCTATTTTAGTCCTTACTTAATAGAATCTCCACAGAAAATCGCTGAAAGAACTTCTTTTGAATCCAGGCAAGATTTCATGCACTATTTATTTGAGTCCCATCTTGGACTACAAATTGAGGGTACCAGCAGGTAACCTCTGTTCTCTGGGCTGTGCTGCCACAAACTCAACCTTTTCCTGTGATTCTTATTTATTTTATTTTGTTTTATGCGTTTTTATATAGCACATACTTACTTCTCTCCATGACCTAAGACTACTTATTCTACACCCAGAACCCTCGCTCAGTCCGATTCTCCTTTCACATTTCCTGTTTTGAATCACTTTTTGTGTTCCTCCTTTTTTCCCCATAACCTTTCATCAGCTTCTATTCATATCTCTAATGTTCACATCATTCCTGCTTCACGTTCTCCTGCTTTTCACTTTTTTTCTTTTCCAAATCATTTTCACCTGTTTTTCTTTCATGACTTGCTTTTATTGTTTGCTCTTTAGTTTCAACCCCTAGCCTTATCCCAACGTCCCTTCATAAATACCTTTTTTTTTTTACATCTCACTGTTTTGTTCGCCTCCTCCTTTCCCCTCCTTCCCTTTGCACTAAGCCAGTCTGGATATTTTCTCACATTGTTGCCTACGGCCTACTGGTTTACTTTAGTTCTCTGTGTTCTCTTGTTCGGTGTAAGGTGTAAGGTTTCTTTATCCCCATTATCGTTTCAATATAAGGAGCACTGGCACCTATCTGGATAGAGTTTTACCATATAAAAACATGAAATAAAATAAAATTAAATAAATTGAAATAAGCAGTTATAGTCTATGTCATTATCTTTATACGGAAGATTTAAAAGCAAGGAATATTGGGGCATAATACCAAGCCTGGCATATTAGATAATCGCCGCTGTAGCAGTCTTTTTCGGCAGCTAAGCGGCGCTAATTATATCGCCCTATTAGCAAGCTGTTGCGAACTGATGTTAGCGACAGCTTTGAAGCAATAGCAAGCGGTTTGGGGCCCTCTTTGCATGTCAGCGATATTTATCGCTAATGACATGCAAAGTGGGCGTACCCAACCTGGCAGCGACTAAAAAACAGTCGCTAACATCGCTATCGCCTATTATCAACGCTGGCGTAGCGATGGAAATATTCGCGCTAAGCGCGAATATCTCCAAAATCTAACACCTGCTCAGACCAGTTCTTAGCCAATATATCCAATGGGAGTTGGATATTATGGCTAAGACCCTATTGGCATTAATGCGTGAATATCGCTGTATTCTCAGCGATATTCACGCATTTCGCCGCTATCGCCGGATATTTTATCGCTTTAGAGATAAACGTTGCTAATAGCACGTTATCTCTGCAATAATATCCGGCGATGCTTGGCGATAAAAAAAAACTTGCTAAGCCCATTTAGCGATAAATATCGCTAGTTGTTGGTAATATGACCCATTTTTCCTATATTGACATGGTTACATGCCTGAAAGGAGCCACGTCCAGTTCTCTCTTACTCTGTTACTGTAAAAGGATTTTTTGGCTTTAACCATATTTTATGAAAAGTGAATGAATTCATTGATTTAAAATTGGACATGATTTCATTAACTTTATCACATCCATTTATTGTTATGGAAATCAACGGTTAAAGCTTTTGGCCCTGAAATCTATGCATTTAAGAACGAAAAACCTACAACTGGTAGATTTTTCTGTGTTTAGTGTATTCATTATTTTTTTATTTGTCTATAGTTTAAATGGGTATCCATGGTTGGTTGTGATTTGAACCTTCACTTCACCTGTAGACAGGAAGTGTTTGGAATTATACAACCCTGTCAAAGTGTCTCTTATCTACTTGGATTTTTCATAAAACAGAGCCCATCCTGACTACCTAAAACGGTAGATACATAACATGATTTATATTTTGCAATGATTGTCTATTTATCATTGACAAATCACCTATAAAACACATGTATCAGAAATATGACAATCTAAACTAAGATCTCAGCAATCATAACGAATGTTCTTCACAAGTACCTGCAGCCATATCATTGCTTGGCTGTATCATGTAATTTATAGCCAAGTTACATTTTAACTACGTCATACCTAACTTTGGTGCTGAGTCAGCAGTAGGAATACGATTCCAAAATGCCCACTCAGCATCTGCTACGTGGGACTAACGACCCTTCATTTTTCTGACTTCTATTTATACATTAGCCAGAAATGATTTCCGAAGAAGAGGGGATGGGGCACGCCTGCTTTTTTGGTGCTGCTTCTGTACACAAACTATTTCCTCTCGCATAAGTGCACGGAAAGCAGCAAAGTAACAACTTTGCTTCCTCCTAAACTAATTCTAGGCAAGATGGTCATGTGGCCAAAAAGCACTAGGCGCAAAATTCCTTCTCTATCTTGGTTGGATGACCATTTGCAAAATGGAGTTTCCAAAATCAAAACATGGTGATAGTGCACACATTTGCTAGAATTACCATTCAGGGAGTTAGTTTGTATTCTGTGCCCTCAGCCTAATATACACATACTATAATAATGCATTACTGTGCCCATTTTGGCATACAATTAAACCTAAAACAACAATTGATGGATAGAATGCGGAACAATGTCATACATTCACCCCAGTACAGAGATCTGGGCCTAAATCTATCGTTTTTTTGCACTCCACACCACCCGAGTTCAGTCATGGCCATATGCAAATCAGCCTTGACCCTGTGCCTCATGGGAACAGTCCAGCCAGAACTGCAAAGCCATGTCTTTCCTGGACTGGAATCAAGCATCCTAGGACCGGTTTCTGGCTATCAGAATTCTTCAGCCAGGATAGCTTGACTCCAGTGGTGTGGAGAGCATGGGACTCACATCTGAGCATACCCATCCCACTCGGGGTGACAAATGCAAAAACAACAATTGATGGACAGAATGCAGAACAATGTCATACATTCACCCCAGTACAGAGATCTGGGCCTAAATCCATCATTTTTTTGCAGTCCACACCACCCCAGTTCAGACATGGCCATATGCAAATCAGCCTTGACCCTGTGCCTCATGGGAACAGTCCAGCCCGAACTGCCAACCCATGTCTTTCCTGGACCGGAATCAAGAATCCTAGGACCGGTTTCTGGCTATCAGACGTCTTCAGCCAGGATAGCTTGACTCCAGTGGTGTGGAGAGCATGGGACTCACGTCTGAGCATACCCATCCCACTCGGGGTGACAAATGCAAAAACAACAATTGATGGTCAGAATACAAAACAATGTCATACATTCATCCCAGTACAGAGATATGGGGCTAAATCCATCGTTTGTTTGCACTCCACACCACCCCAGTTCAGACATGGCCATATGAAAATCAGCCTTGACCCTGTGCCTCATGGGAACAGGCCAGCCCGAACTTCCAAGAAATGTCTTTCCTGGACTGGAATCTAGCATCCTAGGACCGGTTTCTGGCTATCAGCCGTCTTCAGCCAGGATAGCTTGACTCCAGTGGTGTGGAGAGCATGGCACTCACGTCTGAGCATACCCATCCCACTCGGGGTGACAAATGCAAAAACAACAATTGATGGACAGAATGCAGAACAATGACATACATTCACCCCAGTACAGAGATCTGGGCCTAAATCCATCGTTTTCTTGCACTCCACACCACCCCAGTTCAGACATGGCCATATGCAAATCAGCCTTGACACTGTGCGTCATGGGAACTGTCCAGCCGAAACTTCCAAGCCGTGTCTTTCCTGGACCGGAATCAAGCATCCTAGGACCGGTTTCTGGCTATCAGCCATCTTCAGCCAGGATAGCTTGACTCCAGTGGTGTGGAGAGCATGGGACTCACGTCTGAGCATACCGATCCCACTCGGGGTGACAAATGCAAAAACAACAATTGATGGACAGAACGCAAAACAATGTCATACATTCACCCCAGTACAGAGATCTTGGCCTAAATCCATCGTTTTTTTTGCACTCCACACCACCCCAGTTCAGACATGGTCATAGGCAAATCAGCCTTGACCCTGTGCCTCGTGGGAACAGTTCAGCCCGAACTGCCAAGCCATGTCTTTCCTGGACCGGAATCAAGCATCCTAGGACCGGTTTCTGGCTATCAGCCGTCTTCAGCCAGGATAGCTTGACTCCAGTGGTGTGGAGAGCATGGGACTCAAGTCTGAGCATACCCATCCCACTCGGGGTGACAAATGCAAAAACAACAATTGATGGACAGAATGCAGAACAATGTCATACATTCACCCCAGTACAGAGATCTGGGCCTAAATCTATCGTTTTTTTGCACTCCACACCACCCCAGTTCAGACATGGCCATATGCAAATCAGCCTTGACCCTGTGCCTCATGGGAACGTCCAGTCCGAACTGCCAAGCCATGTCTTTCCTGGACCGGAATCATGCATCCTAGGACCGGTTTCTGGCTATCAGACGTCTTCAGCCAGGATAGCTTGACTCCAGTGGTGTGGAGAGCATGGGCCTCACGTCTGAGCATACCCATCCCACTCGGGGTGACAAATGCAAAAACAATGATTGATGGACAGAATGCAGAACAATGTCATACATTCACCCCAGTACAGAGATCTGGGCCTAAATCCATCGTTTTTTGCACTCCACACCACCCCAGTTCAGACATGGCCATATGCGAATCAGCCTTGACCCTGTGCCTCATGGGAACAGTCCAGCCCGAACTGCCAAGCCATGTCTTTCCTGGACCGGAATCAAGCATCCTAGGACCGGTTTCTGGCTATCAGACGTCTTCAGCCAGGATAGCTTGTCTCCAGTGGTGTGGAGAGCATGGGACTCACGTCTGAGCATACCCATCCCACTCGGGGTGACAAATGCAAAAACAACAATTGATGGACAGAAGGCAGAACAATGTCATACATTCAGCCCAGTACAGAGATCTGGGCCTAAATCTATCGTTTTTTGCACTCCACACCACCCCAATTCAGACATCGCCATATGCAAATCAGCCTTGACCCTGTGCCTCATGGGAACAGTTCAGCCCGAACTGCCAAGCCATGTCTTTCCTGGACCGGAATCAAGCATCTTAGGACCGGTTCCGGCTATCAGCCGTCTTCAGCCAGGATAGGTTGACTCCAGTGGTGTGAAGAGCATGGGACTCACGTCTGAGCATACCCATCCCACTCGGGGTGACAAATGCAAAAACAACATTTGATGGACAGAATCCAGAATATTGTCATACATTCACCCCAGTACAGAGATCTGGGCCTAATTCTATCGTTTTTTGCACTCCACACCACCCCAGTTCAGACATGGCCATATGCAAATTAGCCTTGACCCTGTGCCTCATGGGAACAGTCCAGCCCGAACTGCCAACCCCTGTCTTTCCTGGACGGGAATCACGAATCCTAGGACCGGTTTCTGGATATCAGACGTCTTCAGCCAGGATAGCTTGACTCCAGTGGTGTGGAGAGCATGGGACTCACGTCTGAGCATACCCATCCCACTCGGGGTGACGAATGCAAAAACAACAATTGATGGACAGAATGCAAAACAAAGTCATACATTCACCCCAGTACAGAGATCTGGCCCAAAATCCATCGTTTTTTTGCACTCCACAACACCCCAGTTCAGACATGGCCATATGCAAATCAGCCTTGACCCTGTGCCTCATGGGAACAGTCCAGCCCGAACTGCCAAGAAATGTCTTTCCTGGACCGGAATCTAGCATCCTAGGACCGGTTTCTGGCTATCAGCCGTCTTCAGCCAGGATAGCTTGACTCCAGTGGTGTGGAGAGCATGGTACTCACGTCTGAGCATACCCATCCCACTCGGGGTGACAAATGCAAAAACAACAATTGATGGACAGAATGCAGAACAATGTCATACTGAGGAAATATAAATTTTATGGTCAAGTTGTGTTCCCTAGCGCGTACCCCACCGACTCCATGTACCAGCTTAAAGTGCATGTAACTTCCCTCCTGTGTCAGCTATGAAGACGCAAATACATTTGCGTCCAACGTTAACTTGTCCTCTTTCAGATCCACCCTGAATGGATTAAATAGTCCGTTCCTAAGTATGCTATACCACCGTCTTTTTGTAGTGTACTTTACATGTTTTCCTGCTCTGGCGAAGTAGGCCCTGAATTTCTGCCATCGAGCCTCTTTTCTGGCTTCTGACTCTGACAGCCTCAGCCCAGGCTGCCTCTGTACCCGTGAACTCTGACTTACTTCCAGCGCGGCCCCTCGCGCTCAGCTCAGCCTGCTTTCTGCCAAGACTGACTATAACCTTCGAGTTATCTGTTCCGCTCCTCGAAAAATGCATTCCTGCCTACTAGCTTCAGTAAACATCCTGCCCAGCTGCAGAGCCAAAGGGCCGACCTGTCTCAGTGCAAGTAATTCATAGCTTCTGTTACCATGCTTCCATGGAAGGCCCCGTGCCCCCATGCTTCTCATGCAGACACTTAGGCGCCTATACACGCATCCACAGTTAGTATAGAATGGCTTCTGCCCTAGAGACCTTTCCGTCCAGATAATATGGTTCCTAAACATCAGATATCAGATATGATAGAAGTACAAGTTGATCTGACATGCCAGACTTCTGTCTCTTTCCGTCAGTGTAAATGTCAAGTCCCCTGCACCCCTCCAGTCTCACGTCTATCACACGTCATGCAGCTGCGCGCGCATCCAAGCTTCCGATTTCTGCTGACATTGCAACATTTCTGTTAGTGCCACCCCTTTGTGACACCCATCTGTGACGTTTCTAGCACACACCTCCAGTTCACGCCTAGTCCACGCCTTCTGATTACGTACTAGTAACACGTGTATACTGTTATCTTGTCTTCTCTCAGCTGTTACGCCTACTATACTGTTTCCTATGACATGAATTAAGTATATAAGCTATGTACTGTCAATAAAATGTAGCGCGCTCTATCCCTTCTTCCACCCCTGCGGTGGGAAGAACATGATATTATGGTCCTGACCATTCCTTTTTGAGGAATAAAAACCCCTAAGAACTCTAACACCACGGACTCTGGTTCTTTCTTTCCGATTGAGTTATTATTGATTAAGTACTTACCTGCATAGAAATTAAGAGAGTAAATTAATTATTTACGTCAATACATTCACCCCAGTACAGAGATCTGGGCCTAAATCCATCGTTTTTTTGCACTCCACACCACCCCAGTTCAGACATGGCCATATGCAAATCAGCCTTGACCCTGTGCCTCATGGGAACAGTCCAGCCCAAACTGCCAAGCCATGTATTTCCTGGACCGGAATCAAGCATCCTAGAACCGGTTTCTGGCTATCAGCCATCTTCAGCCAGGATAGCTTACTCCAGTGGTGTGGAGAGCATGGGACTCACGTCTGAGCATACCCATCCCACTCGGGTTGACAAATGCAAAAACAATTGAAGGACAGAGTGCAGAACAATGTCATACATTCACCCCAGTACAGAGATCTGGGCCTAAATCTATAGTTTTTCTGCACTCCACACCACCCAGTTCAGACATGGCCATATGCAAATCAGCCTTGACCCTGTGCCTCATAGGAACAGTCCAGCACTAACTGCCAAGCCATGTCTTTCCTGGACCGGAATCAAGCATCCTAGGACCGGTTTCAGGCTATCAGCTGTCTTCAGCCAGGATAGCTTGACTCCAGTGGTGTGGAGAGCATGGGACTCACATCTGAGCATACCTATCCCACTCGGGGTGACAAATGTAAAAACAACAATTGATGGAAAAAATGCAGAACAATGTCATACATTCACCCCAGTACATAGATCTGGGCCTAAATCTATCGATTTTTTGCACTCCACACCACCCCAGTTCACACATGGCCATATGCAAATCAGCCTCGACCCTGTGCCTCATAGGAACAGTCCAGCCCGAACTGCCAAGAAATGTTTTTCCTGGACAGGAATCTAGCATCCTAGGACCGGTTTCTGGCTATCAGCCGTCTTCAGCCAGGATAGCTTGACTCCAGTGGTGTGGATAGCATGGGACTCACATCTGAGCATACCCATCCCACTCGGGGTGACAAATGCAAAAACAACAATTGATGGACAGAATGCAGAACAATGTCATACATTCACCCCAGTACAGAGATCTGGGCCTAAATCTATCGTTTTTTTGCACTCCACACCACCCCAGTTCAGACATGGCCATATGCAAATCAGCCTTGACCCTGTGCCTCATGGGAACGTCCAGTCCGAACTGCCAAGCCATGTCTTTCCTGGACCGGAATCATGCATCTTAGGACCGGTTCCGGCTATCAGCCGTCTTCAGCCAGGATAGGTTGACTCCAGTGGTGTGAAGAGCATGGGACTCACGTCTGAGCATACCCATCCCACTCGGGGTGACAAATGCAAAAACAACATTTGATGGACAGAATCCAGAATATTGTCATACATTCACCCCAGTACAGAGATCTGGGCCTAATTCTATCGTTTTTTGCACTCCACACCACCCCAGTTCAGACATGGCCATATGCAAATTAGCCTTGACCCTGTGCCTCATGGGAACAGTCCAGCCCGAACTGCCAACCCCTGTCTTTCCTGGACGGGAATCACGAATCCTAGGACCGGTTTCTGGATATCAGACGTCTTCAGCCAGGATAGCTTGACTCCAGTGGTGTGGAGAGCATGGGACTCACGTCTGAGCATACCCATCCCACTCGGGGTGACGAATGCAAAAACAACAATTGATGGACAGAATGCAAAACAAAGTCATACATTCACCCCAGTACAGAGATCTGGCCCAAAATCCATCGTTTTTTTGCACTCCACAACACCCCAGTTCAGACATGGCCATATGCAAATCAGCCTTGACCCTG
Source organism: Lissotriton vulgaris (assembly GCF_964263255.1). NCBI lineage: Eukaryota > Metazoa > Chordata > Amphibia > Caudata > Salamandridae > Lissotriton > Lissotriton vulgaris. The sequence continues at coordinate 158,762,561 of NC_141690.1, forward strand.
TGCCTCATGGGAACAGTCCAGCCCGAACTGCCAAGAAATGTCTTTCCTGGACCGGAATCTAGCATCCTAGGACCGGTTTCTGGCTATCAGCCGTCTTCAGCCAGGATAGCTTGACTCCAGTGGTGTGGAGAGCATGGTACTCACGTCTGAGCATACCCATCCCACTCGGGGTGACAAATGCAAAAACAACAATTGATGGACAGAATGCAGAACAATGTCATACTGAGGAAATATAAATTTTATGGTCAAGTTGTGTTCCCTAGCGCGTACCCCACCGACTCCATGTACCAGCTTAAAGTGCATGTAACTTCCCTCCTGTGTCAGCTATGAAGACGCAAATACATTTGCGTCCAACGTTAACTTGTCCTCTTTCAGATCCACCCTGAATGGATTAAATAGTCCGTTCCTAAGTATGCTATACCACCGTCTTTTTGTAGTGTACTTTACATGTTTTCCTGCTCTGGCGAAGTAGGCCCTGAATTTCTGCCATCGAGCCTCTTTTCTGGCTTCTGACTCTGACAGCCTCAGCCCAGGCTGCCTCTGTACCCGTGAACTCTGACTTACTTCCAGCGCGGCCCCTCGCGCTCAGCTCAGCCTGCTTTCTGCCAAGACTGACTATAACCTTCGAGTTATCTGTTCCGCTCCTCGAAAAATGCATTCCTGCCTACTAGCTTCAGTAAACATCCTCCCCAGCTGCAGAGCCAAAGGGCCGACCTGTCTCAGTGCAAGTAATTCATAGCTTCTGTTACCATGCTTCCATGGAAGGCCCCGTGCCCCCACGCTTCTCATGCAGACACTTAGGCGCCTATACACGCATCCACAGTTAGTATAGAATGGCTTCTGCCCTAGAGACCTTTCCGTCCAGATAATATGGTTCCTAAACATCAGATATCAGATATGATAGAAGTACAAGTTGATCTGACATGCCAGACTTCTGTCTCTTTCCGTCAGTGTAAATGTCAAGTCCCCTGCACCCCTCCAGTCTCACGTCTATCACACGTCATGCAGCTGCGCGCGCATCCAAGCTTCCGATTTCTGCTGACATTGCAACATTTCTGTTAGTGCCACCCCTTTGTGACACCCATCTGTGACGTTTCTAGCACACACCTCCAGTTCACGCCTAGTCCACGCCTTCTGATTACGTACTAGTAACACGTGTATACTGTTATCTTGTCTTCTCTCAGCTGTTACGCCTACTATACTGTTTCCTATGACATGAATTAAGTATATAAGCTATGTACTGTCAATAAAATGTAGCGCGCTCTATCCCTTCTTCCACCCCTGCGGTGGGAAGAACATGATATTATGGTCCTGACCATTCCTTTTTGAGGAATAAAAACCCCTAAGAACTCTAACACCACGGACTCTGGTTCTTTCTTTCCGATTGAGTTATTATTGATTAAGTACTTACCTGCATAGAAATTAAGAGAGTAAATTAATTATTTACGTCAATACATTCACCCCAGTACAGAGATCTGGGCCTAAATCCATCGTTTTTTTGCACTCCACACCACCCCAGTTCAGACATGGCCATATGCAAATCAGCCTTGACCCTGTGCCTCATGGGAACAGTCCAGCCCAAACTGCCAAGCCATGTATTTCCTGGACCGGAATCAAGCATCCTAGAACCGGTTTCTGGCTATCAGCCATCTTCAGCCAGGATAGCTTACTCCAGTGGTGTGGAGAGCATGGGACTCACGTCTGAGCATACCCATCCCACTCGGGTTGACAAATGCAAAAACAATTGAAGGACAGAGTGCAGAACAATGTCATACATTCACCCCAGTACAGAGATCTGGGCCTAAATCTATAGTTTTTCTGCACTCCACACCACCCCAGTTCAGACATGGCCATATGCAAATCAGCCTTGACCCTGTGCCTCATAGGAACAGTCCAGCACTAACTGCCAAGCCATGTCTTTCCTGGACCGGAATCAAGCATCCTAGGACCGGTTTCAGGCTATCAGCTGTCTTCAGCCAGGATAGCTTGACTCCAGTGGTGTGGAGAGCATGGGACTCACATCTGAGCATACCTATCCCACTCGGGGTGACAAATGTAAAAACAACAATTGATGGAAAAAATGCAGAACAATGTCATACATTCACCCCAGTACATAGATCTGGGCCTAAATCTATCGATTTTTTGCACTCCACACCACCCCAGTTCACACATGGCCATATGCAAATCAGCCTCGACCCTGTGCCTCATAGGAACAGTCCAGCCCGAACTGCCAAGAAATGTTTTTCCTGGACAGGAATCTAGCATCCTAGGACCGGTTTCTGGCTATCAGCCGTCTTCAGCCAGGATAGCTTGACTCCAGTGGTGTGGATAGCATGGGACTCACATCTGAGCATACCCATCCCACTCGGGGTGACAAATGCAAAAACAACAATTGATGGACAGAATGCAGAACAATGTCATACATTCACCCCAGTACAGAGATCTGGGCCTAAATCTATCGTTTTTTTGCACTCCACACCACCCCAGTTCAGACATGGCCATATGCAAATCAGCCTTGACCCTGTGCCTCATGGGAACGTCCAGTCCGAACTGCCAAGCCATGTCTTTCCTGGACCGGAATCATGCATCCTAGGACCAGTTTCTGGCTATCAGACGTCTTCAGCCAGGATAGCTTGACTCCAGTGGTGTGGAGAGCATGGGACTCACGTCTGAGCATACCCATACCACTCGGGGTGACAAATGCAAAAACAATGATTGATGGACAGAATGCAGAACAATGTCATACATTCACCCCAGTACAGAGATCTGGGCCTAAATCTATCGTTTTTTTGCACTCCACACCACCCCAGTTCAGACATGGCCATATGCAAATCAGCCTTGACCCTGTGCCTCATGGGAACGTCCAGTCCGAACTGCCAAGCCATGTCTTTCCTGGACCGGAATCATGCATCCTAGGACCGGTTTCTGGCTATCAGACGTCTTCAGCCAGGATAGCTTGACTCCAGTGGTGTGGAGAGCATAGGACTCACGTCTGAGCATACCCATCCCACTCGGGGTGCCAAATGCAAAAACAACAATTGATGGACAGAAGGCAGAACAATGTCATACATTCAGCCCAGTACAGAGATCTGGGCCTAAATCTATCGTTTTTTGCACTCCACACCACCCCAATTCAGACATCGCCATATGCAAATCAGCCTTGACCCTGTGCCTCATGGGAACAGTTCAGCCCGAACTGCCAAGCCATGTCTTTCCTCGACCGGAATCAAGCATCTTAGGACCGGTTTCTGGCTATCAGCCGTCTTCAGCCAGGATAGGTTGACTCCAGTGGTGTGGAGAGCATGGGACTCACGTCTGAGCATACCCATCCCACTCGGGGTGACAAATGCAAAAACAACATTTGATGGACAGAATCCAGAATATTGTCATACATTCACCCCAGTACAGAGATCTGGGCCTAATTCTATCGTTTTTTGCACTCCACACCACCCCAGTTCAGACATGGCCATATGCAAATCAGCCTTGACCCTGTGCCTCATGGGAACAGTCCAGCCCGAACTGCCAACCCCTGTCTTTCCTGGACGGGAATCACGAATCCTAGGACCGGTTTCTGGATATCAGACGTCTTCAGCCAGGATAGCTTGACTCCAGTGGTGTGGAGAGCATGGGACTCACATCTGAGCATACCCATCCCACTCGGGGTGACAAATGCAAAAACAACAATTGATGGACAGAATGCAGAACAATGTCATACATTCACCCCAGTACAGAGATCTGGGCCTAAATCCATCATTTTTTTGCAGTCCACACCACCCCAGTTCAGACATGGCCATATGCAAATCAGCCTTGACCCTGTGCCTCATGGGAACAGTCCAGCCCGAACTGCCAACCCATGTCTTTCCTGGACCGGAATCAAGAATCCTAGGACCGGTTTCTGGCTATCAGACGTCTTCAGCCAGGATAGCTTGACTCCAGTGGTGTGGAGAGCATGGGACTCACGTCTGAGCATACCCATCCCACTCGGGGTGACAAATGCAAAAACAACAATTGATGGTCAGAATACAAAACAATGTCATACATTCACCCCAGGACAGAGATATGGGGCTAAATCCATCGTTTGTTTGCACTCCACACCACCCCAGTTCAGACATGGCCATATGAAAATCAGCCTTGACCCTGTGCCTCATGGGAACAGGCCAGCCCGAACTTCCAAGAAATGTCTTTCCTGGACTGGAATCTAGCATCCTAGGACCGGTTTCTGGCTATCAGCCGTCTTCAGCCAGGATAGCTTGACTCCAGTGGTGTGGAGAGCATGGCACTCACGTCTGAGCATACCCATCCCACTCGGGGTGACAAATGCAAAAACAACAATTGATGGACAGAATGCAGAACAATGACATACATTCACCCCAGTACAGAGATCTGGGCCTAAATCCATCGTTTTCTTGCACTCCACACCACCCCAGTTCAGACATGGCCATATGCAAATCAGCCTTGACACTGTGCGTCATGGGAACTGTCCAGCCGAAACTTCCAAGCCATGTCTTTCCTGGACCGGAATCAAGCATCCTAGGACCGGTTTCTGGCTATCAGCCATCTTCAGCCAGGATAGCTTGACTCCAGTGGTGTGGAGAGCATGGGACTCACGTCTGAGCATACCGATCCCACTCGGGGTGACAAATGCAAAAACAACAATTGATGGACAGAACGCAAAACAATGTCATACATTCACCCCAGTACAGAGATCTTGGCCTAAATCCATCGTTTTTTTTGCACTCCACACCACCCCAGTTCAGACATGGTCATAGGCAAATCAGCCTTGACCCTGTGCCTCGTGGGAACAGTTCAGCCCGAACTGCCAAGCCATGTCTTTCCTGGACCGGAATCAAGCATCCTAGGACCGGTTTCTGGCTATCAGCCGTCTTCAGCCAGGATAGCTTGACTCCAGTGGTGTGGAGAGCATGGGACTCAAGTCTGAGCATACCTATCCCACTCGGGGTGACAAATGTAAAAACAACAATTGATGGAAAAAATGCAGAACAATGTCATACATTCACCCCAGTACAGAGATCTGGGCCTAAATCTATAGTTTTTCTGCACTCCACACCACCCCAGTTCAGACATGGCCATATGCAAATCAGCCTTGACCCTGTGCCTCATAGGAACAGTCCAGCACTAACTGCCAAGCCATGTCTTTCCTGGACCGGAATCAAGCATCCTAGGACCGGTTTCAGGCTATCAGCTGTCTTCAGCCAGGATAGCTTGACTCCAGTGGTGTGGATAGCATGGGACTCACATCTGAGCATACCCATCCCACTCGGGGTGACAAATGCAAAAACAACAATTGATGGACAGAATGCAGAACAATGTCATACATTCACCCCAGTACAGAGATCTGGGCCTAAATCTATCGTTTTTTTGCACTCCACACCACCCCAGTTCAGACATGGCCATATGCAAATCAGCCTTGACCCTGTGCCTCATGGGAACGTCCAGTCCGAACTGCCAAGCCATGTCTTTCCTGGACCGGAATCATGCATCCTAGGACCGGTTTCTGGCTATCAGACGTCTTCAGCCAGGATAGCTTGACTCCAGTGGTGTGGAGAGCATGGGACTCACGTCTGAGCATACCCATCCCACTCGGGGTGACAAATGCAAAAACAATGATTGATGGACAGAATGCAGAACAATGTCATACATTCACCCCAGTACAGAGATCTGGGCCTAAATCTATCGTTTTTTTGCACTCCACACCACCCCAGTTCAGACATGGCCATATGCAAATCAGCCTTGACCCTGTGCCTCATGGGAACGTCCAGTCCGAACTGCCAAGCCATGTCTTTCCTGGACCGGAATCATGCATCCTAGGACCGGTTTCTGGCTATCAGACGTCTTCAGCCAGGATAGCTTGACTCCAGTGGTGTGGAGAGCATAGGACTCACGTCTGAGCATACCCATCCCACTCGGGGTGACAAATGCAAAAACAGCAATTGATGGACAGAAGGCAGAACAATGTCATACATTCAGCCCAGTACAGAGATCTGGGCCTAAATCTATCGTTTTTTGCACTCCACACCACCCCAATTCAGACATCGCCATATGCAAATCAGCCTTGACCCTGTGCCTCATGGGAACAGTTCAGCCCGAACTGCCAAGCCATGTCTTTCCTCGACCGGAATCAAGCATCTTAGGACCGGTTTCTGGCTATCAGCCGTCTTCAGCCAGGATAGGTTGACTCCAGTGGTGTGGAGAGCATGGGACTCACGTCTGAGCATACCCATCCCACTCGGGGTGACAAATGCAAAAACAACATTTGATGGACAGAATCCAGAATATTGTCATACATTCACCCCAGTACAGAGATCTGGGCCTAATTCTATCGTTTTTTGCACTCCACACCACCCCAGTTCAGACATGGCCATATGCAAATCAGCCTTGACCCTGTGCCTCATGGGAACAGTCCAGCCCGAACTGCCAACCCCTGTCTTTCCTGGACTGGAATCACGAATCCTAGGACCGGTTTCTGGATATCAGACGTCTTCAGCCAGGATAGCTTGACTCCAGTGGTGTGGAGAGCATGGGACTCACGTCTGAGCATACCCATCCCACTCGGGGTGACGAATGCAAAAACAACAATTGATGGATAGAATGCGGAACAATGTCATACATTCACCCCAGTACAGAGATCTGGGCCTAAATCTATCGTTTTTTTGCACTCCACACCACCCCAGTTCAGACATGGCCATATGCAAATCAGCCTTGACCCTGTGCCTCATGGGAACAGTCCAGCCAGAACTGCAAAGCCATGTCTTTCCTGGACTGGAATCAAGCATCCTAGGACCGGTTTCTGGCTATCAGAATTCTTCAGCCAGGATAGCTTGACTCCAGTGGTGTGGAGAGCATGGGACTCACATCTGAGCATACCCATCCCACTCGGGGTGACAAATGCAAAAACAACAATTGATGGACAGAATGCAGAACAATGTCATACATTCACCCCAGTACAGAGATCTGGGCCTAAATCCATCATTTTTTTGCAGTCCACACCACCCCAGTTCAGACATGGCCATATGCAAATCAGCCTTGACCCTGTGCCTCATGGGAACAGTCCAGCCCGAACTGCCAACCCATGTCTTTCCTGGACCGGAATCAAGAATCCTAGGACCGGTTTCTGGCTATCAGACGTCTTCAGCCAGGATAGCTTGACTCCAGTGGTGTGGAGAGCATGGGACTCACGTCTGAGCATACCCATCCCACTCGGGGTGACAAATGCAAAAACAACAATTGATGGTCAGAATACAAAACAATGTCATACATTCACCCCAGTAAAGAGATATGGGGCTAAATCCATCGTTTGTTTGCACTCCACACCACCCCAGTTCAGACATGGCCGTATGAAAATCAGCCTTGACCCTGTGCCTCATGGGAACAGGCCAGCCCGAACTTCCAAGAAATGTCTTTCCTGGACTGGAATCTAGCATCCTAGGACCGGTTTCTGGCTATCAGCCGTCTTCAGCCAGGATAGCTTGACTCCAGTGGTGTGGAGAGCATGGCACTCACGTCTGAGCATACCCATCCCACTCGGGGTGACAAATGCAAAAACAACAATTGATGGACAGAATGCAGAACAATGACATACATTCACCCCAGTACAGAGATCTGGGCCTAAATCCATCGTTTTCTTGCACTCCACACCACCCCAGTTCAGACATGGCCATATGCAAATCAGCCTTGACACTGTGCGTCATGGGAACTGTCCAGCCGAAACTTCCAAGCCATGTCTTTCCTGGACCGGAATCAAGCATCCTAGGACCGGTTTCTGGCTATCAGCCATCTTCAGCCAGGATAGCTTGACTCCAGTGGTGTGGAGAGCATGGGACTCACGTCTGAGCATACCGATCCCACTCGGGGTGACAAATGCAAAAACAACAATTGATGGACAGAACGCAAAACAATGTCATACATTCACCCCAGTACAGAGATCTTGGCCTAAATCCATCGTTTTTTTTGCACTCCACACCACCCCAGTTCAGACATGGTCATAGGCAAATCAGCCTTGACCCTGTGCCTCGTGGGAACAGTTCAGCCCGAACTGCCAAGCCATGTCTTTCCGGGACCCGAATCAAGCATCCTAGGACCGGTTTCTGGCTATCAGCCGTCTTCAGCCAGGATAGCTTGACTCCAGTGGTGTGGAGAGCATGGGACTCAAGTCTGAGCATACCCATCCCACTCGGGGTGACAAATGCAAAAACAACAATTGATGGACAGAATGCAGAACAATGTCATACATTCACCCCAGTACAGAGATCTGGGCCTAAATCTATCGTTTTTTTGCACTCCACACCACCCCAGTTCAGACATGGCCATATGCAAATCAGCCTTGACCCTGTGCCTCATGGGAACGTCCAGTCCGAACTGCCAAGCCATGTCTTTCCTGGACCGGAATCATGCATCCTAGGACCGGTTTCTGGCTATCAGACGTCTTCAGCCAGGATAGCTTGACTCCAGTGGTGTGGAGAGCATGGGCCTCACGTCTGAGCATACCCATCCCACTCTGGGTGACAAATGCAAAAACAATGATTGATGGACAGAATGCAGAACAATGTCATACATTCACCCCAGTACAGAGATCTGGGCCTAAATCCATCGTTTTTTGCACTCCACACCACCCCAGTTCAGACATGGCCATATGCGAATCAGCCTTGACCCTGTGCCTCATGGGAACAGTCCAGCCCGAACTGCCAAGCCATGTCTTTCCTGGACCGGAATCAAGCATCCTAGGACCGGTTTCTGGCTATCAGATGTCTTCAGCCAGGATAGCTTGTCTCCAGTGGTGTGGAGAGCATGGGACTCACGTCTGAGCATACCCATCCCACTCGGGGTGACAAATGCAAAAACAACAATTGATGGACAGAAGGCAGAACAATGTCATACATTCAGCCCAGTACAGAGATCTGGGCCTAAATCTATCGTTTTTTGCACTCCACACCACCCCAATTCAGACATCGCCATATGCAAATCAGCCTTGACCCTGTGCCTCATGGGAACAGTTCAGCCCGAACTGCCAAGCCATGTCTTTCCTGGACCGGAATCAAGCATCTTAGGACCGGTTCCGGCTATCAGCCGTCTTCAGCCAGTATAGGTTGACTCCAGTGGTGTGAAGAGCATGGGACTCATGTCTGAGCATACCCATCCCACTCGGGGTGACAAATGCAAAAACAACATTTGATGGACAGAATCCAGAATATTGTCATACATTCACCCCAGTACAGAGATCTGGGCCTAATTCTATCGTTTTTTGCACTCCACACCACCCCAGTTCAGACATGGCCATATGCAAATTAGCCTTGACCCTGTGCCTCATGGGAACAGTCCAGCACTAACTGCCAAGCCATGTCTTTCCTGGACCGGAATCAAGCATCCTAGGACCGGTTTCAGGCTATCAGCTGTCTTCAGCCAGGATAGCTTGACTCCAGTGGTGTGGAGAGCATGGGACTCACATCTGAGCATACCTATCCCACTCGGGGTGACAAATGTAAAAACAACAATTGATGGAAAAAATGCAGAACAATGTCATACATTCACCCCAGTACAGAGATCTGGGCCTAAATCTATCGATTTTTTGCACTCCACACCACCCCAGTTCACACATGGCCATATGCAAATCAGCCTCGACCCTGTGCCTCATAGGAACAGTCCAGCCCGAACTGCCAAGAAATGTTTTTCCTGGACTGGAATCTAGCATCCTAGGACCGGTTTCTGGCTATCAGCCGTCTTCAGCCAGGATAGCTTGACTCCAGTGGTGTGGATAGCATGGGACTCACATCTGAGCATACCCATCCCACTCGGGGTGACAAATGCAAAAACAACAATTGATGGACAGAATGCAGAACAATGTCATACATTCACCCCAGTACAGAGATCTGGGCCTAAATCTATCGTTTTTTTGCACTCCACACCACCCCAGTTCAGACATGGCCATATGCAAATCAGCCTTGACCCTGTGCCTCATGGGAACGCCCAGTCCGAACTGCCAAGCCATGTCTTTCCTGGACCGGAATCATGCATCCTAGGACCGGTTTCTGGCTATCAGACGTCTTCAGCCAGGATAGCTTGACTCCAGTGGTGTGGAGAGCATGGGACTCACGTCTGAGCATACCCATACCACTCGGGGTGACAAATGCAAAAACAATGATTGATGGACAGAATGCAGAACAATGTCATACATTCACCCCAGTACAGAGATCTGGGCCTAAATCTATCGTTTTTTTGCACTCCACACCACCCCAGTTCAGACATGGCCATATGCAAATCAGCCTTGACCCTGTGCCTCATGGGAACGTCCAGTCCGAACTGCCAAGCCATGTCTTTCCTGGACCGGAATCATGCATCCTAGGACCGGTTTCTGGCTATCAGACGTCTTCAGCCAGGATAGCTTGACTCCAGTGGTGTGGAGAGCATGGGACTCACGTCTGAGCATACCCATCCCACTCGGGGTGACAAATGCAAAAACAACAATTGATGGACAGAAGGCAGAACAATGTCATACATTCAGCCCAGTACAGAGATCTGGGCCTAAATCTATCGTTTTTTGCACTCCACACCACCCCAATTCAGACATCGCCATATGCAAATCAGCCTTGACCCTGTGCCTCATGGGAACAGTTCAGCCCGAACTGCCAAGCCATGTCTTTCCTCGACCGGAATCAAGCATCTTAGGACCGGTTTCTGGCTATCAGCCGTCTTCAGCCAGGATAGGTTGACTCCAGTGGTGTGGAGAGCATGGGACTCACGTCTGAGCATACCCATCCCACTCGGGGTGACAAATGCAAAAACAACATTTGATGGACAGAATCCAGAATATTGTCATACATTCACCCCAGTACAGAGATCTGGGCCTAATTCTATCGTTTTTTGCACTCCACACCACCCCAGTTCAGACATGGCCATATGCAAATCAGCCTTGACCCTGTGCCTCATGGGAACAGTCCAGCCCGAACTGCCAACCCCTGTCTTTCCTGGACGGGAATCACGAATCCTAGGACCGGTTTCTGGATATCAGACGTCTTCAGCCAGGATAGCTTGACTCCAGTGGTGTGGAGAGCATGGGACTCACGTCTGAGCATACCCATCCCACTCGGGGTGACGAATGCAAAAACAACAATTGATGGATAGAATGCGGAACAATGTCATACATTCACCCCAGTACAGAGATCTGGGCCTAAATCTATCGTTTTTTTGCACTCCACACCACCCCAGTTCAGACATGGCCATATGCAAATCAGCCTTGACCCTGTGCCTCATGGGAACGTCCAGTCCGAACTGCCAAGCCATGTCTTTCCTGGACCGGAATCATGCATCCTAGGACCAGTTTCTGGCTATCAGACGTCTTCAGCCAGGATAGCTTGACTCCAGTGGTGTGGAGAGCATGGGACTCACGTCTGAGCATACCCATCCCACTCGGGGTGACAAATGCAAAAACAATGATTGATGGACAGAATGCAGAACAATGTCATACATTCACCCCAGTCCAGAGATCTGGGCCTAAATCTATCGTTTTTTTGCACTCCACACCACCCCAGTTCAGACATGGCCATATGCAAATCAGCCTTGACCCTGTGCCTCATGGGAACGTCCAGTCCGAACTGCCAAGCCATGTCTTTCCTGGACCGGAATCATGCATCCTAGGACCGGTTTCTGGCTATCAGACGTCTTCAGCCAGGATAGCTTGACTCCAGTGGTGTGGAGAGCATAGGACTCACGTCTGAGCATACCCATCCCACTCGGGGTGACAAATGCAAAAACAACAATTGATGGACAGAAGGCAGAACAATGTCATACATTCAGCCCAGTACAGAGATCTGGGCCTAAATCTATCGTTTTTTGCACTCCACACCACCCCAATTCAGACATCGCCATATGCAAATCAGCCTTGACCCTGTGCCTCATGGGAACAGTTCAGCCCGAACTGCCAAGCCATGTCTTTCCTCGACCGGAATCAAGCATCTTAGGACCGGTTTCTGGCTATCAGCCGTCTTCAGCCAGGATAGGTTGACTCCAGTGGTGTGGAGAGCATGGGACTCACGTCTGAGCATACCCATCCCACTCGGGGTGACAAATGCAAAAACAACATTTGATGGACAGAATCCAGAATATTGTCATACATTCACCCCAGTACAGAGATCTGGGCCTAATTCTATCGTTTTTTGCACTCCACACCACCCCAGTTCAGACATGGCCATATGCAAATCAGCCTTGACCCTGTGCCTCATGGGAACAGTCCAGCCCGAACTGCCAACCCCTGTCTTTCCTGGACGGGAATCACGAATCCTAGGACCGGTTTCTGGATATCAGACGTCTTCAGCCAGGATAGCTTGACTCCAGTAGTGTGGAGAGCATGGGACTCACGTCTGAGCATACCCATCCCACTCGGGGTGACGAATGCAAAAACAACAATTGATGGATAGAATGCGGAACAATGTCATACATTCACCCCAGTACAGAGATCTGGGCCTAAATCTATCGTTTTTTTGCACTCCACACCACCCCAGTTCAGACATGGCCATATGCAAATCAGCCTTGACCCTGTGCCTCATGGGAACAGTCCAGCCAGAACTGCAAAGCCATGTCTTTCCTGGACTGGAATCAAGCATCCTAGGACTGGTTTCTGGCTATCAGAATTCTTCAGCCAGGATAGCTTGACTCCAGTGGTGTGGAGAGCATGGGACTCACATCTGAGCATACCCATCCCACTCGGGGTGACAAATGCAAAAACAACAATTGATGGACAGAATGCAGAACAATGTCATACATTCACCCCAGTACAGAGATCTGGGCCTAAATCCATCATTTTTTTGCAGTCCACACCACCCCAGTTCAGACATGGCCATATGCAAATCAGCCTTGACCCTGTGCCTCATGGGAACAGTCCAGCCCGAACTGCCAACCCATGTCTTTCCTGGACCGGAATCAAGAATCCTAGGACCGGTTTCTGGCTATCAGACGTCTTCAGCCAGGATAGCTTGACTCCAGTGGTGTGGATAGCACGGGACTCACGTCTGAGCATACCCATCCCACTCGGGGTGACAAATGCAAAAACAACAATTGATGGTCAGAATACAAAACAATGTCATACATTCACCCCAGTACAGAGATATGGGGCTAAATCCATCGTTTGTTTGCACTCCACACCACCCCAGTTCAGACATGGCCATATGAAAATCAGCCTTGACCCTGTGCCTCATGGGAACAGGCCAGCCCGAACTTCCAAGAAATGTCTTTCCTGGACTGGAATCTAGCATCCTAGGACCGGTTTCTGGCTATCAGCCGTCTTCAGCCAGGATAGCTTGACTCCAGTGGTGTGGAGAGCATGGCACTCACGTCTGAGCATACCCATCCCACTCGGGGTGACAAATGCAAAAACAACAATTGATGGACAGAATGCAGAACAATGACATACATTCACCCCAGTACAGAGATCTGGGCCTAAATCCATCGTTTTCTTGCACTCCACACCACCCCAGTTCAGACATGGCCATATGCAAATCAGCCTTGACACTGTGCGTCATGGGAACTGCTCAGCCGAAACTTCCAAGCCATGTCTTTCCTGGACCGGAATCAAGCATCCTAGGACCGGTTTCTGGCTATCAGCCATCTTCAGCCAGGATAGCTTGACTCCAGTGGTGTGGAGAGCATGGGACTCACGTCTGAGCATACCGATCCCACTCGGGGTGACAAATGCAAAAACAACAATTGATGGACAGAACGCAAAACAATGTCATACATTCACCCCAGTACAGAGATCTTGGCCTAAATCCATCGTTTTTTTTGCACTCCACACCACCCCAGTTCAGACATGGTCATAGGCAAATCAGCCTTGACCCTGTGCCTCGTGGGAACAGTTCAGCCCGAACTGCCAAGCCATGTCTTTCCTGGACCGGAATCAAGCATCCTAGGACCGGTTTCTGGCTATCAGCCGTCTTCAGCCAGGATAGCTTGACTCCAGTGGTGTGGAGAGCATGGGACTCAAGTCTGAGCATACCTATCCCACTCGGGGTGACAAATGTAAAAACAACAATTGATGGAAAAAATGCAGAACAATGTCATACATTCACCCCAGTACAGAGATCTGGGCCTAAATCTATAGTTTTTCTGCACTCCACACCACCCCAGTTCAGACATGGCCATATGCAAATCAGCCTTGACCCTGTGCCTCATAGGAACAGTCCAGCACTAACTGCCAAGCCATGTCTTTCCTGGACCGGAATCAAGCATCCTAGGACCGGTTTCAGGCTATCAGCTGTCTTCAGCCAGGATAGCTTGACTCCAGTGGTGTGGATAGCATGGGACTCACATCTGAGCATACCCATCCCACTCGGGGTGACAAATGCAAAAACAACAATTGATGGACAGAATGCAGAACAATGTCATACATTCACCCCAGTACAGAGATCTGGGCCTAAATCTATCGTTTTTTTGCACTCCACACCACCCCAGTTCAGACATGGCCATATGCAAATCAGCCTTGACCCTGTGCCTCATGGGAACGTCCAGTCCGAACTGCCAAGCCATGTCTTTCCTGGACCGGAATCATGCATCCTAGGACCGGTTTCTGGCTATCAGACGTCTTCAGCCAGGATAGCTTGACTCCAGTGGTGTGGAGAGCATGGGACTCACGTCTGAGCATACCCATCCCACTCGGGGTGACAAATGCAAAAACAATGATTGATGGACAGAATGCAGAACAATGTCATACATTCACCCCAGTACAGAGATCTGGGCCTAAATCTATCGTTTTTTTGCACTCCACACCACCCCAGTTCAGACATGGCCATATGCAAATCAGCCTTGACCCTGTGCCTCATGGGAACGTCCAGTCCGAACTGCCAAGCCATGTCTTTCCTGGACCGGAATCATTCATCCTAGGACCGGTTTCTGGCTATCAGACGTCTTCAGCCAGGATAGCTTGACTCCAGTGGTGTGGAGAGCATAGGACTCACGTCTGAGCATACCCATCCCACTCGGGGTGACAAATGCAAAAACAACAATTGATGGACAGAAGGCAGAACAATGTCATACATTCAGCCCAGTACAGAGATCTGGGCCTAAATCTATCGTTTTTTGCACTCCACACCACCCCAATTCAGACATCGCCATATGCAAATCAGCCTTGACCCTGTGCCTCATGGGAACAGTTCAGCCCGAACTGCCAAGCCATGTCTTTCCTCGACCGGAATCAAGCATCTTAGGACCGGTTTCTGGCTATCAGCCGTCTTCAGCCAGGATAGGTTGACTCCAGTGGTGTGGAGAGCATGGGACTCACGTCTGAGCATACCCATCCCACTCGGGGTGACAAATGCAAAAACAACATTTGATGGACAGAATCCAGAATATTGTCATACATTCACCCCAGTACAGAGATCTGGGCCTAATTCTATCGTTTTTTGCACTCCACACCACCCCAGTTCAGACATGGCCATATGCAAATCAGCCTTGACCCTGTGCCTCATGGGAACAGTCCAGCCCGAACTGCCAACCCCTGTCTTTCCTGGACTGGAATCACGAATCCTAGGACCGGTTTCTGGATATCAGACGTCTTCAGCCAGGATAGCTTGACTCCAGTGGTGTGGAGAGCATGGGACTCACGTCTGAGCATACCCATCCCACTCGGGGTGACGAATGCAAAAACAACAATTGATGGATAGAATGCGGAACAATGTCATACATTCACCCCAGTACAGAGATCTGGGCCTAAATCTATCGTTTTTTTGCACTCCACACCACCCCAGTTCAGACATGGCCATATGCAAATCAGCCTTGACCCTGTGCCTCATGGGAACAGTCCAGCCAGAACTGCAAAGCCATGTCTTTCCTGGACTGGAATCAAGCATCCTAGGACCGGTTTCTGGCTATCAGAATTCTTCAGCCAGGATAGCTTGACTCCAGTGGTGTGGAGAGCATGGGACTCACATCTGAGCATACCCATCCCACTCGGGGTGACAAATGCAAAAACAACAATTGATGGACAGAATGCAGAACAATGTCATACATTCACCCCAGTACAGAGATCTGGGCCTAAATCCATCATTTTTT
Source organism: Lissotriton vulgaris (assembly GCF_964263255.1). NCBI lineage: Eukaryota > Metazoa > Chordata > Amphibia > Caudata > Salamandridae > Lissotriton > Lissotriton vulgaris. The sequence goes on from NC_141690.1 coordinate 158,778,614, forward strand.
TGCAGTCCACACCACCCCAGTTCAGACATGGCCATATGCAAATCAGCCTTGACCCTGTGCCTCATGGGAACAGTCCAGCCCGAACTGCCAACCCATGTCTTTCCTGGACCGGAATCAAGAATCCTAGGACCGGTTTCTGGCTATCAGATGTCTTCAGCCAGGATAGCTTGACTCCAGTGGTGTGGAGAGCATGGGACTCACGTCTGAGCATACCCATCCCACTCGGGGTGACAAATGCAAAAACAACAATTGATGGTCAGAATACAAAACAATGTCATACATTCACCCCAGTAAAGAGATATGGGGCTAAATCCATCGTTTGTTTGCACTCCACACCACCCCAGTTCAGACATGGCCATATGAAAATCAGCCTTGACCCTGTGCCTCATGGGAACAGGCCAGCCCGAACTTCCAAGAAATGTCTTTCCTGGACTGGAATCTAGCATCCTAGGACCGGTTTCTGGCTATCAGCCGTCTTCAGCCAGGATAGCTTGACTCCAGTGGTGTGGAGAGCATGGCACTCACGTCTGAGCATACCCATCCCACTCGGGGTGACAAATGCAAAAACAACAATTGATGGACAGAATGCAGAACAATGACATACATTCACCCCAGTACAGAGATCTGGGCCTAAATCCATCGTTTTCTTGCACTCCACACCACCCCAGTTCAGACATGGCCATATGCAAATCAGCCTTGACACTGTGCGTCATGGGAACTGTCCAGCCGAAACTTCCAAGCCATGTCTTTCCTGGACCGGAATCAAGCATCCTAGGACCGGTTTCTGGCTATCAGCCATCTTCAGCCAGGATAGCTTGACTCCAGTGGTGTATAGAGCATGGGACTCACGTCTGAGCATACCGATCCCACTCGGGGTGACAAATGCAAAAACAACAATTGATGGACAGAACGCAAAACAATGTCATACATTCACCCCAGTACAGAGATCTTGGCCTAAATCCATCGTTTTTTTTGCACTCCACACCACCCCAGTTCAGACATGGTCATAGGCAAATCAGCCTTGACCCTGTGCCTCGTGGGAACAGTTCAGCCCGAACTGCCAAGCCATGTCTTTCCGGGACCCGAATCAAGCATCCTAGGACCGGTTTCTGGCTATCAGCCGTCTTCAGCCAGGATAGCTTGACTCCAGTGGTGTGGAGAGCATGGGACTCAAGTCTGAGCATACCCATCCCACTCGGGGTGACAAATGCAAAAACAACAATTGATGGACAGAATGCAGAACAATGTCATACATTCACCCCAGTACAGAGATCTGGGCCTAAATCTATCGTTTTTTTGCACTCCACACCACCCCAGTTCAGACATGGCCATATGCAAATCAGCCTTGACCCTGTGCCTCATGGGAACGTCCAGTCCGAACTGCCAAGCCATGTCTTTCCTGGACCGGAATCATGCATCCTAGGACCGGTTTCTGGCTATCAGACGTCTTCAGCCAGGATAGCTTGACTCCAGTGGTGTGGAGAGCATGGGCCTCACGTCTGAGCATACCCATCCCACTCTGGGTGACAAATGCAAAAACAATGATTGATGGACAGAATGCAGAACAATGTCATACATTCACCCCAGTACAGAGATCTGGGCCTAAATCCATCGTTTTTTGCACTCCACACCACCCCAGTTCAGACATGGCCATATGCGAATCAGCCTTGACCCTGTGCCTCATGGGAACAGTCCAGCCCGAACTGCCAAGCCATGTCTTTCCTGGACCGGAATCAAGCATCCTAGGACCGGTTTCTGGCTATCAGACGTCTTCAGCCAGGATAGCTTGTCTCCAGTGGTGTGGAGAGCATGGGACTCACGTCTGAGCATACCCATACCACTCGGGGTGACAAATGCAAAAACAATGATTGATGGACAGAATGCAGAACAATGTCATACATTCACCCCAGTACAGAGATCTGGGCCTAAATCTATCGTTTTTTTGCACTCCACACCACCCCAGTTCAGACATGGCCATATGCAAATCAGCCTTGACCCTGTGCCTCATGGGAACAGTTCAGCCCGAACTGCCAAGCCATGTCTTTCCTCGACCGGAATCAAGCATCTTAGGACCGGTTTCTGGCTATCAGCCGTCTTCAGCCAGGATAGGTTGACTCCAGTGGTGTGGAGAGCATGGGACTCACGTCTGAGCATACCCATCCCACTCGGGGTGACAAATGCAAAAACAACATTTGATGGACAGAATCCAGAATATTGTCATACATTCACCCCAGTACAGAGATCTGGGCCTAATTCTATCGTTTTTTGCACTCCACACCACCCCAGTTCAGACATGGCCATATGCAAATCAGCCTTGACCCTGTGCCTCATGGGAACAGTCCAGCCCGAACTGCCAACCCCTGTCTTTCCTGGACGGGAATCACGAATCCTAGGACCGGTTTCTGGATATCAGACGTCTTCAGCCAGGATAGCTTGACTCCAGTGGTGTGGAGAGCATGGGACTCACGTCTGAGCATACCCATCCCACTCGGGGTGACGAATGCAAAAACAACAATTGATGGATAGAATGCGGAACAATGTCATACATTCACCCCAGTACAGAGATCTGGGCCTAAATCTATCGTTTTTTTGCACTCCACACCACCCCAGTTCAGACATGGCCATATGCAAATCAGCCTTGACCCTGTGCCTCATGGGAACAGTCCAGCCAGAACTGCAAAGCCATGTCTTTCCTGGACTGGAATCAAGCATCCTAGGACCGGTTTCTGGCTATCAGAATTCTTCAGCCAGGATAGCTTGACTCCAGTGGTGTGGAGAGCATGGGACTCACATCTGAGCATACCCATCCCACTCGGGGTGACAAATGCAAAAACAACAATTGATGGACAGAATGCAGAACAATGTCATACATTCACCCCAGTACAGAGATCTGGGCCTAAATCCATCATTTTTTTGCAGTCCACACCACCCCAGTTCAGACATGGCCATATGCAAATCAGCCTTGACCCTGTGCCTCATGGGAACAGTCCAGCCCGAACTGCCAACCCATGTCTTTCCTGGACCGGAATCAAGAATCCTAGGACCGGTTTCTGGCTATCAGACGTCTTCAGCCAGGATAGCTTGACTCCAGTGGTGTGGAGAGCATGGGACTCACGTCTGAGCATACCCATCCCACTCGGGGTGACAAATGCAAAAACAACAATTGATGGTCAGAATACAAAACAATGTCATACATTCACCCCAGTACAGAGATATGGGGCTAAATCCATCGTTTGTTTGCACTCCACACCACCCCAGTTCAGACATGGCCATATGAAAATCAGCCTTGACCCTGTGCCTCATGGGAACAGGCCAGCCCGAACTTCCAAGAAATGTCTTTCCTGGACTGGAATCTAGCATCCTAGGACCGGTTTCTGGCTATCAGCCGTCTTCAGCCAGGATAGCTTGACTCCAGTGGTGTGGAGAGCATGGCACTCACGTCTGAGCATACCCATCCCACTCGGGGTGACAAATGCAAAAACAACAATTGATGGACAGAATGCAGAACAATGACATACATTCACCCCAGTACAGAGATCTGGGCCTAAATCCATCGTTTTCTTGCACTCCACACCACCCCAGTTCAGACATGGCCATATGCAAATCAGCCTTGACACTGTGCGTCATGGGAACTGTCCAGCCGAAACTTCCAAGCCATGTCTTTCCTGGACCGGAATCAAGCATCCTAGGACCGGTTTCTGGCTATCAGCCATCTTCAGCCAGGATAGCTTGACTCCAGTGGTGTGGAGAGCATGGGACTCACGTCTGAGCATACCGATCCCACTCGGGGTGACAAATGCAAAAACAACAATTGATGGACAGAACGCAAAACAATGTCATACATTCACCCCAGTACAGAGATCTTGGCCTAAATCCATCGTTTTTTTTGCACTCCACACCACCCCAGTTCAGACATGGTCATAGGCAAATCAGCCTTGACCCTGTGCCTCGTGGGAACAGTTCAGCCCGAACTGCCAAGCCATGTCTTTCCTGGACCGGAATCAAGCATCCTAGGACCGGTTTCTGGCTATCAGCCGTCTTCAGCCAGGATAGCTTGACTCCAGTGGTGTGGAGAGCATGGGACTCAAGTCTGAGCATACCCATCCCACTCGGGGTGACAAATGCAAAAACAACAATTGATGGACAGAATGCAGAACAATGTCATACATTCACCCCAGTACAGAGATCTGGGCCTAAATCTATCGTTTTTTTGCACTCCACACCACCCCAGTTCAGACATGGCCATATGCAAATCAGCCTTGACCCTGTGCCTCATGGGAACGTCCAGTCCGAACTGCCAAGCCATGTCTTTCCTGGACCGGAATCATGCATCCTAGGACCGGTTTCTGGCTATCAGACGTCTTCAGCCAGGATAGCTTGACTCCAGTGGTGTGGAGAGCATGGGCCTCACGTCTGAGCATACCCATCCCACTCGGGGTGACAAATGCAAAAACAATGATTGATGGACAGAATGCAGAACAATGTCATACATTCACCCCAGTACAGAGATCTGGGCCTAAATCCATCGTTTTTTGCACTCCACACCACCCCAGTTCAGACATGGCCATATGCGAATCAGCCTTGACCCTGTGCCTCATGGGAACAGTCCAGCCCGAACTGCCAAGCCATGTCTTTCCTGGACCGGAATCAAGCATCCTAGGACCGGTTTCTGGCTATCAGACGTCTTCATCCAGGATAGCTTGTCTCCAGTGGTGTGGAGAGCATGGGACTCACGTCTGAGCATACCCATCCCACTCGGGGTGACAAATGCAAAAACAACAATTGATGGACAGAAGGCAGAACAATGTCATACATTCAGCCCAGTACAGAGATCTGGGCCTAAATCTATCGTTTTTTGCACTCCACACCACCCCAATTCAGACATCGCCATATGCAAATCAGCCTTGACCCTGTGCCTCATGGGAACAGTTCAGCCCGAACTGCCAAGCCATGTCTTTCCTGGACCGGAATCAAGCATCTTAGGACCGGTTCCGGCTATCAGCCGTCTTCAGCCAGGATAGGTTGACTCCAGTGGTGTGAAGAGCATGGGACTCACGTCTGAGCATACCCATCCCACTCGGGGTGACAAATGCAAAAACAACATTTGATGGACAGAATCCAGAATATTGTCATACATTCACCCCAGTACAGAGATCTGGGCCTAATTCTATCGTTTTTTGCACTCCACACCACCCCAGTTCAGACATGGCCATATGCAAATTAGCCTTGACCCTGTGCCTCATGGGAACAGTCCAGCCCGAACTGCCAACCCCTGTCTTTCCTGGACGGGAATCACGAATCCTAGGACCGGTTTCTGGATATCAGACGTCTTCAGCCAGGATAGCTTGACTCCAGTGGTGTGGAGAGCATGGGACTCACGTCTGAGCATACCCATCCCACTCGGGGTGACGAATGCAAAAACAACAATTGATGGACAGAATGCAAAACAAAGTCATACATTCACCCCAGTACAGAGATCTGGCCCAAAATCCATCGTTTGTTTGCACTCCACAACACCCCAGTTCAGACATGGCCATATGCAAATCAGCCTTGACCCTGTGCCTCATGGGAACAGTCCAGCCCGAACTGCCAAGAAATGTCTTTCCTGGACTGGAATCTAGCATCCTAGGACCGGTTTCTGGCTATCAGCCGTCTTCAGCCAGGATAGCTTGACTCCAGTGGTGTGGAGAGCATGGGACTCACGTCTGAGCATACCCATCCCACTCGGGTTGACAAATGCAAAAACAATTGAAGGACAGAGTGCAGAACAATGTCATACATTCACCCCAGTACAGAGATCTGGGCCTAAATCTATAGTTTTTCTGCACTCCACACCACCCCAGTTCAGACATGGCCATATGCAAATCAGCCTTGACCCTGTGCCTCATAGGAACAGTCCAGCACTAACTGCCAAGCCATGTCTTTCCTGGACCGGAATCAAGCATCCTAGGACCGGTTTCAGGCTATCAGCTGTCTTCAGCCAGGATAGCTTGACTCCAGTGGTGTGGAGAGCATGGGACTCACATCTGAGCATACGTATCCCACTCGGGGTGACAAATGTAACAACAACAATTGATGGAAAAAATGCAGAACAATGTCATACATTCACCCCAGTACAGAGATCTGGGCCTAAATCTATCGATTTTTTGCACTCCACACCACCCCAGTTCACACATGGCCATATGCAAATCAGCCTCGACCCTGTGCCTCATAGGAACAGTCCAGCCCGAACTGCCAAGAAATGTTTTTCCTGGACTGGAATCTAGCATCCTAGGACCGGTTTCTGGCTATCAGCCGTCTTCAGCCAGGATAGCTTGACTCCAGTGGTGTGGATAGCATGGGACTCACATCTGAGCATACCCATCCCACTCGGGGTGACAAATGCAAAAACAACAATTGATGGACAGAATGCAGAACAATGTCATACATTCACCCCAGTACAGAGATCTGGGCCTAAATCTATCGTTTTTTTGCACTCCACACCACCCCAGTTCAGACATGGCCATATGCAAATCAGCCTTGACCCTGTGCCTCATGGGAACGTCCAGTCCGAACTGCCAAGCCATGTCTTTCCTGGACCGGAATCATGCATCCTAGGACCGGTTTCTGGCTATCAGACGTCTTCAGCCAGGATAGCTTGACTCCAGTGGTGTGGAGAGCATGGGACTCACGTCTGAGCATACCCATCCCACTCGGGGTGACAAATGCAAAAACAATGATTGATGGACAGAATGCAGAACAATGTCATACATTCACCCCAGTACAGAGATCTGGGCCTAAATCTATCGTTTTTTTGCACTCCACACCACCCCAGTTCAGACATGGCCATATGCAAATCAGCCTTGACCCTGTGCCTCATGGGAACGTCCAGTCCGAACTGCCAAGCCATGTCTTTCCTGGACCGGAATCATGCATCCTAGGACCGGTTTCTGGCTATCAGACGTCTTCAGCCAGGATAGCTTGACTCCAGTGGTGTGGAGAGCATGGGACTCACGTCTGAGCATACCCATCCCACTCGGGGTGACAAATGCAAAAACAAAAATTGATGGACAGAAGGCAGAACAATGTCATACATTCAGCCCAGTACAGAGATCTGGGCCTAAATCTATCGTTTTTTGCACTCCACACCACTCCAATTCAGACATCGCCATATGCAAATCAGCCTTGACCCTGTGCCTCATGGGAACAGTTCAGCCCGAACTGCCAAGCCATGTCTTTCCTGGACCGGAATCAAGCATCTTAGGACCGGTTTCTGGCTATCAGCCGTCTTCAGCCAGGATAGGTTGACTCCAGTGGTGTGGAGAGCATGGGACTCACGTCTGAGCATACCCATCCCACTCGGGCTGACAAATGCAAAAACAACATTTGATGGACAGAATCCAGAATATTGTCATACATTCACCCCAGTACAGAGATCTGGGCCTAATTCTATCGTTTTTTGCACTCCACACCACCCCAGTTCAGACATGGCCATATGCAAATCAGCCTTGACCCTGTGCCTCATGGGAACAGTCCAGCCCGAACTGCCAACCCCTGTCTTTCCTGGACGGGAATCACGAATCCTAGGACCGGTTTCTGGATATCAGACGTCTTCAGCCAGGATAGCTTGACTCCAGTGGTGTGGAGAGCATGGGACTCACGTCTGAGCATACCCATCCCACTCGGGGTGACAAATGCAAAAACAACAATTGATGGACAGAATGCAAAACAAAGTCATACATTCACCCCAGTACAGAGCTCTGGCCCAAAATCCATCGTTTTTTTGCACTCCACAACACCCCAGTTCAGACATGGCCATATGCAAATCAGCCTTGACCCTGTGCCTCATGGGAACAGTCTAGCCCGAACTGCCAAGAAATGTCTTTCCTGGACCGGAATCTAGCATCCTAGGACCGGTTTCTGGCTATCAGCCGTCTTCAGCCAGGATAGCTTGACTCCAGTGGTGTGGAGAGCATGGTACTCACGTCTGAGCATACTCATCCCACTCGGGGTGACAAATGCAAAAACAACAATTGATGGACAGAATGCAGAACAATGTCATACATTCACGCCAGTACAGAGATCTGGGCCTAAATCCATCGTTTTTTTACACTCCACACCACCCCAGTTCAGACATGGCCATATGCAAATCAGCCTTGACCCTGTGCCTCATGGGAACAGTCCAGCCCAAACTGCCAAGCCATGTATTTCCTGGACCGGAATCAAGCCTCCTAGGACCGGTTTCTGGCTATCAGCCATCTTCAGCCAGGATAGCTTGACTCCAGTGGTGTGGAGAGCATGGGACTCCCGTCTGAGCATACCCATCCCACTCGGGTTGACAAATGCAAAAACAACAATTGAAGGACTGAGTGCAGAACAATGTCATACATTCACCCCAGTACAGAGATCTGGGCCTAAATCTATAGTTTTTCTGCACTCCACACCACCCCAGTTCACACATGGCCATATGCAAATTAGCCTTGACCCTGTGCCTCATGGGAACAGTCCAGCACTAACTGCCAAGCAATGTCTTTCCTGGACCAGAACCAAGAATCCTAGGACTGGTTTCTGGCTATCAGACGTCTTCAGCCAGGATATCTTGACTCCAGTGGTGTGGAGAGCATGGGACTCACGTCTGAGCATACCCATCCCACTGGGGGTTACACATGCAAAAACAATTGATGGACAGAATGCAGAACAATGTCATACATTCACCCCAGTACAGAGATCTGGGCCTAAATTGATCGTTTTTTGCACTCCACACCACCCCAGTTCAGACATCGCCATATGCAAATCAGCCTTGACCCTGTGCCTCATGGGAACAGTCCAGCCGAAACTGCCAAGCCATGTCTTTCCTGGACCGGAATCAAGCATCCTAGGACCGGTTTCTGGCTATCAGCTGTCTTCAGCCAGGATAGCTTGACTCCAGTGGCGTGGAGAGCATGGGAACCACGTCTGAGCATACCTATCCCACTCGGAGTGACAAATGCAAAAACAACAATTGATGGACAGAATGCAGAACAATGTCATACATTCACCCTAGTACAGAGATCTGGGCCTAAATCAATCGTTTTTTTGCACTCCACACCACCCCAGTTCAGACATGGCCATATGCAAATCAGCCTTGACCCTGTGCCTCAAGGGAACAGTCCAGCCAGAACTGCCAAGCCATGTCTTTCCTGGACGTGAATCTAGCATCCTAGGACCGGTTTCAGGCTATCAGCCGTCTTCAGCCAGGATAGCTTGACTCCAGTGGTGTGGAGAGCATGGGACTCACGTCTGAGCATACCCATCCCACTCAGGGTGACGAATGCAAAAACAACAATTGATGGACAGAATGCAAAACAAAGTCATACATTCACCAGAGTACAGAGATCTGGCCCAAAATCCATCATTTTTTTGCACTCCACAACACCCCAGTTCAGACATGGCCCTATGCAAATCAGCCTTGACCCTGTGCCTCATGGGAACAGTCCAGCCCAAACTGCCAAGCCATGTATTTCCTGGACCGGAATCAAGCATCCTAGGACCGGTTTCTGGCTATCAGCCATCTTCAGCCAGGATAGCTTGACTCCAGTGGTGTGGAGAGCATGGGACTCACATCTGAGCATACCTATCCCACTCGGGGTGACAAATGCAAAAACAGCAATTGATGGAAAAAATGCAGAACAATGTCATACATTCACCCCAGTACAGAGATCTGGGCCTAAATCTATCGATTTTTTGCACTCCACACCACCCCAGTTCACACATGGCCATATGCAAATCAGCCTCGACCCTGTGCCTCATAGGAACAGTCCAGCCCGAACTGCCAAGCGATGTCTTTCCTGGACCAGAACCAAGAATCCTAGGACTGGTTTCTGGCTATCAGACGTCTTCAGCCAGGATATCTTGACTCCAGTGGTGTGGAGAGCATGCGACTCACGTCTGAGCATACCCATGCCCCTCGGGGTGACAAATGCAAAAACAACAATTGATGGACAGAATGCAAAACAATGTCATACATTCACCCCAGTACAGAGATCTGGGCCTAAATCCATCGTTTTTTTGCACTCCACACCACCCCAGTTCAGACATGGCCATATGCAAATCAGTCTTGACCCTGTGCCTCATGGGAACAGTCCAGCCCGAACTGCCAAGAAATGTCTTTCCTGGACTGGAATCTAGCATCCTAGGACCGGTTTCTGGCTATCAGCCGTCTTCAGCCAGGATAGCTTGACTCCAGTGGTGTGGATAGCATGGGACTCACGTCTGAGCATACCCATCCCACTCGGGGTTACAAATGCAAAAACAATTGATGGACAGAATGCAGAACAATGTCATACATTCACCCCAGTACAGAGATCTGGGCCTAAATCAATCGTTTTTTTGCACTCCACACCACCCCAGTTCAGACATGGCCATATGCAAATCAGCCTTGACCCTGTGCCTCATGGGAACAGTCCAGCCAGAACTGCCAAGCCATGTCTTTCCTGGACGTGAATCTAGCATCCTAGGACCGGTTTCAGGCTATCAGCCGTCTTCAGCCAGGATAGCTTGACTCCAGTGGTGTGGAGAGCATGGGACTCACATCTGAGCATACCCATCCCACTCGGGGTGACAAATGCAAAAACAACAATTGATGGACAGATTGCAGAACAATGTCATACATTCACCCCAGTACAGAGATCTGGGCCTTTCCTCTTTCTTTCATACAATTAAACCTGCCTTGCATGTAACATGCATGCATTCCCAAAATGTATTAAAAAGAAAGCATTGCTACACACTGCCCTATTTTATTAATATCGATGTGTACCAAATAGGGATAGGCTTATTGAAAAAATCTGTAAAATCAGTTACGGTATTTAGAATGGTTATAAGTAAATCATCTCTGTTCTATGTAAATTCAACTCATACATATTTATATCGGTATCCTCAAAACCTGACAGAATTGTTATATTGCAAAACACACAAGATGATGGACGGAATGTTGCACAATGGCAAAACATTCACCCTCAGTCACAGATCTGGGTTTAATCTATCGTTATTTTGCTCACCAAGCCACCCCAGTTCAGACATGGCCATATGCAAATCAATCTAGACCCTGTGCCTCATGGGAACAGTCCAGCCCGAACTGCCAAGCCATGTCCCATGTGGCACAGGGTCAAGACTGATTTGCATATGGCCATGTCTGAACTGGGGTGGCTTGGTGAGCAAAATAACGATGGATTAAACCCAGATCTATGACTGGGGATGAATGTTTTGCCCTTGTGCAACATTCCGTCCATCATCTTGTGTGTTTTGCAGAATTGTTCTATTTGGCACCTCAATGAGCCACGCCACAGCAAAAACACGTCTTTGTTGTAGCAACCGGGCGACATGTTTGGCCTAAGAAAACACATCACATAGATACATCAATGATGCACCAGTTTCGCTCAACACTGCTCAAGATAAACCTCATATGAGGAGAAAAAGTAATCAGGTATCCCATAAATGATTGGACCCCTGGTAAGACTGACAGAATCAGGGTTTGTTTTCAGTGTATGGCATCATTCTTCGAAGGTTTCTGCATACCTTTAGTCACAGTGCCTACAGCTCATACATGATCGTGAGGTTAAATTCAGTGGAAAACAAGTGAGTCGTTTAAATCCCCCAAGCCTTATCTTCATGTTCTACAGCCCTTTTTCTACCAGATAAACATGATAAACATTCAACAATTAAATGTTAAATTATTAAAACTGGTCCTTCAAGACAAGGGTGCCTCTATCATCGGTAATCCAACATATAGCTGTTGCTTGAAGTATACTTCTATCATTTTGTTTAAATACATCTGGAAAGAACTCTTGTCTGGCTTTAAAAAAATTAAAGAGCAGAACTAGGAAGCAATCTGTAGTAATTACTGCTTCCTAGAGGAGCATTGACTGTGGGGCTGTGTACAAGAAATGCAATTTAAGGAGGAGATACTAACATCAGTGCCTAGGACACATCATCATGGGCATGTCTATGAATACAAGTTCAGACAGCCTGATGCCATTCAGCCAGACATTTTGCAAAGCAGGGTGCTGAGGCCTGTCATTGAGTTCCTACATACATGATATATTACAGAGCTGTGGGGGACGGTTCAAGACAAACTGGATATGATTGTCTTTCAGGCTCTGCTAACTGGCAGCTGACTGAAGCGTGCAATAACTGATCGATGAGGCAGTGGCAGCACTTTCTTATTACGAGTTAAGAGCTAGAATTTAAGCTAGATTTCATAAAGAAAACCAAAGCAAAAAATATCTGGGATTTCTGATTCAGTCTGCTTGCTAAATAACATCATATCTGATGATGATGAAACATGCATCAGATTTTGTCAAAAGTGCTCGAAAGATTTCGCTCCTAATTCTTTTTAAACGTCTGCTATATACGTTACTGACTACTTAAAACATGTTTGTTAAAAGAACTAATATGTAAATTGCGCCAGTGCACGCTCAGTCATAGGCCGGCTACAATGTAAGTAACAGTATGTCAGTCACACTCACTGAGCAGGACTTTTGGAACAAGTACTTTGAGCCTGGACTTTTATTGAAAGCTAGGTATATCAACCAGCACAGCTCTTAACAATGCTGTTATTTCCCCCTCAGTGCTTGTTTACTTTCAAGAATAAACAGCCTGCTTCATTCTGTGCTAATGTGATGCTGCTCTTGTATCAGGATGGGCTTACCTGTATAGAGGTGTTCCTATATGAAGGATACCTAGCATTGGTATTCCACCGGATACTCTTCAGGTAGTGTTTTGCTAAACTTTTAGCTTTTTTCTCCTGGGTTTTCCTGATATTCTTGTAGTTCTCCTGGGGCTCTGGGGTACTTTCTCACTGTAAATACAGAGTGAAGGTGCGTGCACCCTTCCGACCCATGCTGGGAGGTACTGCTTACCTGATGTTTGTGAAACAGGTCCCCAGACTGCCATTGCAGGCCAGTGTACGGACTTGCACCAATATTGTGCTGAAACATATGTCCATCCTGTCACTGAAGGCCGGTGTGCAGACTTGCACCAATGATGTGCTTAAACATGTGCAAGCTTGCCATTGCAGGCCGGTGTGCACACTTGCACCTACGGTGTTTCTAAACATGTGTCCAGCCTTCCATTGCAGGTCTGTGAGTGTGCAATTATGCTTTCACTCAGGCTGGGCTTTCTAAATCACTAGCCCTTCTGAGAGGACCTTTCACTACCACCAAAGCACCCCTATGGTACTTCGTAAGGGGAGGAGTGAGCGGTAGGTGAATTACAGGGAAGATACACATGTGTGTTCCCTGCCCCGGTTATGAAGAATTCCCATGTGTGTTTTCACTACCTGTGAGGTTTGCTGTTCCTGTAGACTAACATGGGGGAAGGGTTGAAATTACGTCAGGCTTCAATAGTGGATTGCAGTAAAGCAGCCTCGTAATGTTTCCTAACATTCGATTCGCAATGACAAGCCTTTTTCAGTTGTAAAGGTGGTTTTGTCATTACTTCTTTAGAAATGCCACTTCTAGAAAGTAGGCATTTCTCTGCTCTAAAACTCTCTATGTGCCAGTTCACACTGGAGGCTTGGGGAGCACATCTGAACATTCCCCAGCAACAGCTATAAAACACTGGGCATGCAACTGGAATGACAGACCTCTGCCATTTGAGGGCCTGGCTGGATGAATTGGAGGAATAGGTTTTGACACTTGCCCTCTGCAGCTAGATCATGCCCTCACTGAAGATTAAGATCTGCATTCAATGGCCTCATGGCAGACAGGGCTGAAATTTAGAGGAGACATTTGTGGTTCAAAGGTAGACCCTTTGACCCACCCCCACTTCAAAGGTACCCTGAAGTATAACTACTGATGCCATACTTCAGCAGGGTAGAGGTACACATGGGGATGTGGGACCAGAGAACCTGGAACTGTGTGGAGCACACTGCCAAAGGAATTTTTTGTGCACAAGGAGGATTTCTGCCATTGAATGGGACCATGCACCCTTCAAGAATAGTGTCTGGCCACCTGCTGCTGTGTGGCACCCTGAAGTAGGGTCTCCAAGGGCTTGTTGACTTGCCCAGTTCTTTTGGAGGTTCAGAGTCATCAAAGATTTCCCCAGAGGGACCCACATCGTCTACTTGTGACATTTGGGTTGCGGTGCACTCTTAAGTGCCCACATCGTCTGCTGGATCCCAACTGGAGCTCAGCATTAGCTTGGAACTAAGAATTATGCCTGGAGATTGAATTGCCTTGTGCAGAGCCCTAGAAATCTTGCCCGCATCTAAGGCGTGTGGCCCCTGCACTGTGAGGTCCTCAGCATGCATAAGCATCTTGTTGGTGGTTAGCAGATTCACCTGTTGTGGGATGCAGCATGGCCTGCTTCGCCAATTGTGCTGCATCTCTCTAGTGCGATACTCCAACTGCATGCTCATTTCATGCGTTGTCCGATTCACAAGTTGCGACCTTCTGCATTGGGGGCATAGCCATTGTAGTGCCTCATTCTACACCGTGAGGCAGTGCTAAACTTGTGCCTGTGTGTGTGACGGGAATTGTCTGGTGCGATCCATACCAATGCACACCGGATGTTGTGCCTCAATCTCAGGGACGGAAAATCAGAAACCTAAAAAGAAACAAAGGAATCCTAATCTAAGAAATATGAAAAGTATAAAGAAAAGAAAAGAAAAAAGAAAGAACCCATGTACAAGTAAATACAATTCATAGAAAATGTATTAACAGGGATAATTAAATAAATCCTAAAAGATATAAGACAATGGCGCTCAACACAGTACACAAACAGCAAAATAAACAATACAGTGTATAGTCAAACAAGTGGCTGTGGAAACCTCCATAACAACACACTCATCAAAAGCAACACACTCATTCAAAAGCACATTCAAAAGCACACCTATACACAGAAAAACACCAACCAAAAGCAAATGCAAATGGACACACTCACCAGAGAGCCAAACACCAGCCAGACAACATATATCCAAACATACAAAACACACACTAGACCCTTATGCAACTGATAAACATACATATAGACACCACCACCACATCGTGGACAAGGGGAATGTTGACTACAGATGCGGGGACATTCAGTGTTTTGTAAAATACCCCTCACACACCAACAGGCCCCTTGGTGTCATGCTTCATCATTGGGGCCTTCGCAACCCTCTACCGGGATGCGGCGTGCTGCGACCTACGACTACGCGAGAGCACTTGTAGTTGAGACTATGTGTGGTGCGTGTGGTGGAAGTGGTTGGGTATTTTATAAAAATGTGAGTGGTGGGATATGGTGAAGGTTAAAAAGTACCTGGCTCGTAGGTATCAGAGAAAATGTTTTATTCAGCCTCGGGCTGGTACTAGTAAAAGATGTGCAGGTTGAGGTAGTTAACTGTCGTGACTATGGACAGTACCTCTGGTGTGCGTCTACATGTTTTGGAGCTGGTGCTCCTTCTTCAGGACGGGGGCACCTTGTCCGGGCCTTGGTGGCCATCGGGTCAGGCCATTATCTACTCTAGTTTCTCGTTACATTTTTGCAAAACATTTTCCACTGTGCATAGAAAAGCTATGTAAAATAAATCATTGCACAGAAAAATTCTGCATACAATCTTCCCTTTGACTCGGTTTGGTTAGAGTAAATATTATCTCACTATGAGATGAAAATTCTTGCAAGTTGGAAAAAAACATGCACATGTGAGAGGACTGCACATGGTAGGGTCCTGTCTTGTCCAGCTCGGGAGCTGCACACAGGTAGACAGGCCTAGAAGGGACTATGCAGAATTGAGTAGTGACCTGAAATAGGCCTTATAATGTGGGTGATCACATATAAGTCAGTGTGCTTTACTGTTAGACTGGAGGGACACTCTATTATAGTCCTATGGGAAAGGATGCCTTAGGGTGCAGCTCCAATTCTCTTTGGGGTAGAGACTTCAGAGTCGCACTAATATACATTGTAACCTGTGTAAAAAGAACAACTACGTTCAAAAGCATATCTGTACACCTTATGGGTCACCCAGGAAGAGGTGTGGCTCCGAGGCCAGGGCAACTGATGCTGGAATCTGGGGCTCGCGGTTCGATCCCCCACAGGTCAGCCCAGCACCATGTGACTCTGGCCAATAGCTTGCTTAATCTTCCCGACGGGCCCCCAGTGCCGGGATGCCTTTGGGCAGCTGTTCGCACTTTACAAGTACTGGATTTACATTTTACATTTTACCCAGGAATGTCATATTTCTCTAATTCAGCTCAGGATCTGAGCCCAGGCCTTTTGTCACCCTGTTGGACTTAATTATTTTCCTGTTCAGCGGCAAGAACAAAGGCCTCACCCCACAAAAGGATAACTTGCCCTTGATTGGGTCAGCTCCTCAGAAGGAATGGGTGGGGTGGACTGCTCTCCATCAATAAGCCAGCTGTCTTCCTGTGCCAGGAAGATGGCCTGCCCCAGGCTACTCAGCATAGGAGGGAGTCCAGACCTCTGGAGGCAAACCAGATGGGGGGCTCCTTTAATGATGATCGGCAATAGAAACAGCTAACAGCAAACACAAGGAAATATTCAAAATTGTGAATGGTTTTAATAAACCGAAATGTTTAGCGCAGGTTATTCCGCCCTCACAGACGCTCTGTGATAAGATCGCAGAATTTTTTGAGGGAAAAGTACAGGGTTTGACGAAGGACTTTGATGTCCCTATATTAGAGCCAAGAAAAGAGGGTGACAAAACAAGGCAAGGGGCTACTCAGTTAACAACCTTCCAACCAATTAGTCTGGAGGAGACTAGAAGTGCAATTTTGGCAACAAAATCTGGATCCCCTTTTGACCCATGCACTGTTAGACTCCTACACCTCATTGTGGAAATTGCCAACCCAGTAATAAATGCTATTGTCAACACCTCACTGTCCACGGCCAATGTCCCCCTAGAGTGGAAACAGGCAGCAGTGAAACCACTGCAAAAAAAACAACTTTCCGACCCCACCACACTGTCAAACCTACGACCCATCTCACTACTTCCGGCTCTGTGCAAAATCACAGAGTCAATGGTAAACAAACAGCTTACACGCTTCTTGGAAGATAGTGAAGCATGGCACCCTAACCAAGCAGGTTTCAGGACCCAACATTCCACGGAATCGGCCCTCCTGTTCACTACAGAAACTATCCGCTCAGCTCTAGACCAAGGTAAGAAGGCCGTCCTGATCTTATTAGATCTATCGGCGGCCTTCAACACGGTCTCACACGTCATCTTAATAGACCGGCTAATAACATCTGGCGTTACAGGGATAGTACAAGAGTGGATAAAAAACTTTTTAAGTGATAGGAGACAAGTGGTGACCCTGGGGGAATTCTGTTCCAGTGAAAAATCACTGTTGACGGGAGTTCCTCAGGGTTCAAGCTTGAGCCCGACTCTGTTTAATGTTTATACCGCACCTCTGATAAAGTTGATATCGTCATTTGGCATAGATGTAATAGCCTATGCCGACGATACACAACTGATCCTGGTAATGGATAAGGATAACCAGGTCTGGGAGGAAAAACTCAAAGGTTGCCTAACGGCCACTTTTGGATGGATGCGGCTAAATCACCTAAAATGCAACACTGGTAAAACTGAGATCATGCCAACAGGCCCAAAAAATGATTTCATCCCCAGACTATGGTGGCCAGAAAAGGCAGAAATACCGCCTCATACTACCAACTCGGCCCGCAATCTGGGGGTGTATTTCGACGCTGACCTGTCCTTCAGACAACAAGCAGCTAGAGTGGCAGGCATGTGCTTTGGGGTGATAAATGGACTGAGAAAGTTCTTTGATTTGTTGCCCTTTGAAGCAAGAAAAACAGTTACGGTTGCACTAGTAACATCGCGCATCGACTACTGCAACAGCCTCTATGCTGGTACAAATAAAGCAGTCACACATAAACTTCAGATGGTGCAGCATGCAGCAGCAAGGCTGGTTCTGAAATGGCCGAAAAGATCATCAGCAACCAAAGCCCTCAATGCATTACACTGGTTGTCCATAACAAAAAGGGTCTTGTTTAAAATACTACTAATTAATTTTTGAGCTGTTCATGACCTAGGCCCATTATACCTAAGGAAAAAATTTAGTAGATACTGCCCAACTCGAGCATTACGATCCTCAACTGTCAAACTGCTTACCGTCCCAGGTTTCAGACTCAAAACCCGAGGGGGCAAGTCCCTGGCGGTATTGGGTGCAAAAGCGTGGAATACTCTCCCCCCACATCTGAGAATATTGGAGAAAGAAAAAGACTTTCGTAAATACCTAAAAACCTGGAACTTTAATCTCCAAGATACAACTGCCAGAAGCCTAGTGTGATTTTGGATCTGGTCAAGTAAGCATAGAGGCAACCTAACATCTGGTTGTCCTTACTCGGGCGCCTAGATGCTCCTTTGAGCGTTTGTTGCGCGATACAAATTGGCATTTACATTACATTACATTACATGATTTGCTAGGAAAATCCCCTTGTAGTGATGTCGGAGAGGGGTGGAGCTGAGACCTCCAGAGCCCATGTGGCAAGTCACTTCTGGGTGATGCCATCATGAGTTATCCCATAAGACTGTACAGGGAAGTTGGAGCAGGGGCGGAGAGATTAAGCGGCACATAAGGAAATGCAAGAGGCCTGGCCCTGCTGGACACTCCAGCCCGACTTAAAAGGTCCTGCACAGGAAAGAGATCTCTCTTCTGGTTTTCATTTTCTGCAGGACACTGGACTTGGATGCAGCTGCCATGGTCAATTGGAAGGAGGAACACCTGAGTGCCATCAGGCCCAAGGACTCTGATTGACCCAAGGACCAGTAGGGTACTTCTCAGGACCAGGCAAGCACGCCCCCTTGCACCCCTTAGAACCATTTGGGGGAAATATTGGGGGAAGGCCTGTGGTCTGCGCAAGGAGAGAGAGAAACCCAGAAAAAACAGAGATAAATGCTAGTGCAGGGACCCAGTGAAACTAGCTTCCTGCAAAGTTGATCAAAATTGTAGGCCGGGAGGCCTGCAGAATGTGCCCCAGGTGACAAGGCCTCACCACCAGGAGCAAAAGGACACAAGAACCATCAGAAATGGCCCACTGGGATCCGAGATATGCCCTGGAGAATGTATACGCAACTTTTGATCTTTCACAGGGCGAAGCAACTGGCCCTCCACCGCCATACCTGACTTCTGCCTCCGGGGTAGGCCAGGACCCAGAGTCTGCCCCGAAAAGGAACTTCACAAGGGCGCACCGTCTTGCCCCCTTGTGATGCCAGAAAGGGACTCAGAACCCCATCTCTGGGCCCCCAAAGGAGAAGACAAGCCAGGGAGCATTGTCGCTCTCCCTGCGAAGATGCACCGGGCTCAGAACCCCATCTCAGGGCATGGCAAGAGAAAATGGAAGTGGGGAGCACCATTAGGCCCCCCCACAAAGCCAAGAGGGGGCCAAGGACACCACTCCTGTGCCCGATGCAAGGAGGGCAGAGTGCCATCATACTCCCTCAGAGGCCAGGTAGGCCCCAGACCCACACGCATCTGTCCACAGGAGCAGGCAGACTAAAGTAAAGACCCTGCTCCTGCGGCAGAATACAAAGGTGCTGGCCGTGCGGGGATGCGGCAAGAGCAGCCTGGGGTGGGATCCGCTAGCTCCTCTCCTACATAGAGAGAGGCCACAGGGTGTCCGGGTGTACCCGGGCACCCCAAGCAAAAGTAAAGCATGGCACAGAGGTGCCAAAAACCAACATCCAGTGAAGGAAAAAACAGAGGAAAATGATGCAGCTCTCCCCAGCAGGAGAGACGCTGCTTGAAAATTCAGCTTGTTTGTGAGGAGGGCCCCATAATTCCCTGAGGGTCTGGGCCCCATTCCTTTACAAAAATCCCTCGTTTTAGTTCTGTGGTGACCCCAGAAGAGTGGGGTCGCCACCAAAGGAGAGAGGATGATGTGGTATAGCTCCCCCCTAGAGCAGTTACACATACCCCAGCCTAAGTTGGCGGGGGCATTCAAATGATCAAGGATATCAAGGGTTTCAAGCTCTCTAGGTTGGAACTTTTGTTTCATTGCTGGGGAAGGGTGCACCCTGTGGGAAGTGAATATTATGGATTTAACCAGATATAGCCTGAAAAGAGTTGATATCAGTTTTAATATTAAGAAACACTCTCTAGAGGTGAATGGTGGTGATTGCGCAAGTGCATTTACCAATGGGGCCTATTCCGATGTGGTCGGAAATAGGTTCTGACTGCATCGCAATCAGCCGGTCAGACTCCTTTCCGATCTACTCATTACAATGGAGTCAGTTGGAAAGAAATGCGACTGGTCATTCCGACTGGCTTCCGACGGGCTCGGAGAGCCCACCCACCAAAGCTTTCAGTAATCCCTAGGGCAGCTCTTTCCGCCCTTGGGATTACGTTGTCAGGTGGGGAGGGCCTTTCTGTACCAGCATTTCTAACACAGAAAGGCTATCAAACTCGACTTTGGGGGCCCTCAGCAGGGCCCCCATTGGTGCACGACCTCTTGTTGTGGGGCACCTATGGTGCCCCCCGGTTGATCCCTGCACCTTGTGGTAGGAGCCTTGAGGTGTCTGCCACGGGGGCAGGGATGAACTGCACCTCACATTTTTACAGTGTGAGCATGCATTCCAGTCGGAATGCAGGCTCCCATTGTAAAGTGTAGGCATGCGACCGAACAGTGTTTGGTCGCATCCTAATTAGTCAATTGGGACCGCCAACTGCGTTTCGTCGGTCCCTTGACCGCGACGATGTTGGGCGGATTAATAGAGCCCTATGTGTAAGAATGCAGTATTTGTATTCTTGATAAAAGTGTTGATATTGTAAATAACCAATAGGAGTGAGAACTATAATTACATGAATGTTGTGATTATAATTGTGTTAATTAAAGTATGTATTTCATGCAAAAGTTATTTTGATGACCCAAATCACCCAGACGTGCATATACATATTTCCTTGTGAATGCTTTAATAAAGCAATTATGCTGACAACCACTCATATTCCAAGTAAACATGCTCTGTTGCCAGATCAAGTGCCCGCTCATTCCAACTGAAATTCAATTAATACATTTCTAATACAAGTAAATGTTATGGCATGTGATTTGTTGCTCTAGACCTCGCTTCGGGAGGGGTAAGAATGATTTTGCAATGTCATCCCAAAGCATTTCCATCAGCTTGTGTATGTTCGTAAATTGCTGCATAGTATTGAGTAGTGTGTGTAATAAATGTACTTTTTCCTTTTTCAAAAGAAAGAGTACAGACTGGACATTCATTTATTGAGTACTATTATTGTGTATCTGTGAATGGAGATTAATAGCCCACACCACCACCCTTGAGTAAGCCTTGGACTGCTATACAACGCTAGTCTATGAGAGTCAAGCACTACAATTGGGTGTTTGGTTCCCAGTGGTCGCCAAGTGCGGTCCCATTACTTGTGGAGACCACACAACTAATGACCCATTTTCATACACCTACTTTTAATATCCTACCACATCATACATATAAGGTGACATGTTTGTATGAATCCACGGCAGCTTTAATTTAGTAACAGTAGGTTTATATTTGTTTAAATGAGTTAGATTCTAATCTCTGGTAAGATAGAAACGTAGCTTACATCATACTACAAACAGCAGAAATATATTTAGTTGACAGATATTGTTTATTATATCCAAATTAATTAGATCGAATTTACTACAATACTGCGGTAGATTATTACTTAGACATGCAACTTATCTCTTGTTTGTTTTTGTTTTTCTCACAGGTTTTTGAAGAGGAGCATCACATCCTGTACCTGGATCACGGAGGAGTTATTGTGGCCATTAAAGATACATCCATACCCTTGAAAATACTCAAGTAAGGTTTCAGTAAGGCAAGAGGTTGGAAACATGTCTTCTGCATTCCAGCCTCTGGGAGCTGCATAAATGTTTGCATTAAATTTTCAGTCAGAACACAGTGTACTTGTTTGGTCAAGAATATGGACTGGTATTGCCATGTGTGTCCGGTCAGAGCAGGAGGGCACATATATAAAATGTACTAGAAGGAGGTAGAATCGAGAATATTATAATATTAGGTCAAATCAGTATGAAAACAATAATTTAACTATAAATATTGTGGAAAACACAAAAAAACAGAAAGATGGTGGGTGGAATCCTTTCAGAAGTCTCAACCACTGGCATTTGCTCTAGGTCGCATTCCAGTCCATCGTTTTTCGCACACCGTTCCACTTCGGAGAGAGACTAGCCATAAACACATCAACATTGTTCCTGCTACATTAGGAAAAGGGCGTCCTGAACTACCAGGCCTGGTTCTCTTTGAACAGCACTGCAATCAAACCCAGATCCGTTTTGGCCTAGTTATGCATCATCAGTTAGGTCTAACAGTATATTAGACAACAGGCACAGGACCATGAGTATACCTGTTGCACCCAGGGCATCACCCCGAGGAGAACACGCAGGTTATGAGTGGAATATTAGCAAAAGTCTCAGCCTCAATCCACTGTTTTTTACCCAGTATGTATTGTCAAATAGAGATTAGCCATACACAAAGCAGACTTGGTCCTCCTGCTGTAGGAACAAATCATCCCAAAATGCCGGGACAGATAGGAGCTCGTGGAAATATGCCTTTCAATGCAGGATCTGTGGGTCCATGCTCCCCTAAACCTGGTCATGTAACACCAATGTGTTCCAAAAACAATTACAACAGCTAAGCAATTTTAGACTTTGGCATTTTCAAACAGGGCTAGTTTTTAGTGAATCCGTGTGCCTTAATCCAGTATTTGACGGTGTAATCTAAGGTAGGCAAAAAGAGAAAGTGATCTTGTACCACTTAAGTTTACCTACAAGTATTGATTGGACAAAATAGGGCACCAACTATGTAAACACCTAACAGTAAGCAACAGGGTAGAAATGTCAATGTCACAGCCTTGATATCAACTGTAGCGCAGGCATATCCTCAAAATTAAATGACCTTTTTTCCTTATCTTAAATTAAGCTATAATGCACTGATTGTCTAATTTATTGCGTAATTGCATACAATTGTCATTTGACTGTATGTCATCCAGGTTCACTTGGTGATGTATTGACTCCCTCAGTGAACGCATCACCTCTTTAAGTTGCTCTCTATACTACAGTCGACTCTAAAAAGTGACTGTGGTTTTTCACAGATGTCACAGACTCCTATCTGAACATCATTTGCACGGCTCCAATATTCAGTAGTGGTGTGAGTCTAGAAGCATTCAGCCTGACTAATATTGAGACTAATGTGCTACACCCATAAAAAGCACTGTACTCTTGATTGATTTTCAGTTTCAAAAATATTTTGTGACATCCAATTGGCCCATATGGGGATCCGCAATAAAAAAAAACACAGTTTGTCTGCCCAGGATCTTCCAGCCCATATAACACTCCAGACGTTTAGAGCAAATTTGTTGATCTAACCCTCTGTATCCACTTTTACGAGTACATGTATGTTGGCAGAGAACTTTCACACATTCAGGGTTACCACATCTGTAATGTAGACCCTTACACCCTAAGACTAGAAGGAAATCACATAGGCCCGCAGCAAGTCTGGCAGCATCGCTACCCCATGTCATCATACAAATCATTTGCGGGTTGTATGACAGAAGCATATGTGACCAAACCACACGTGCCTCTACTACGCAGCCTCAATAACGAATGCGTTTTAACCATGCATTCCTTTCCAACGCATGCCTTTATGATGTTTGCCTTTACCAAGCAATTTTGTTGCAAAGGCATGATTGTTAAAGGGATATCTGTGGTAAAGAACACTCCCTAGCCCCCACGCCCGGAGCCCTAAAAACATATCCAACACCTCACAAGCCCTAAAAACAACCCAAACCCCCGAGCCCTAAAAATAACCCAGACCCACCGCATGAGCCCTATAAACAACCCTGACCCCCTCACAGCCCTAAAAAAAGCCCCGAACCCCAACACTAAAAACAACCACGAGCCCTAATAACAACCACAGCCCCCTCCCCCCCCCCCACTGAGCCCTAAAAACTACTTCCACTCAAGACCCGACCCCAGCCCGACTTACCTGACCACATCCCAGGGCTCCCTCTCCCGATCCTTCCTGTTCCCGCATCTAGACCGCGCACTGCCTTAACCACGCATATGCTTGGTTAAAACAAACGTTGTTTTGCTTGCGAGGAAACAGCACGCGTGGATCAGCCCACAATGTAAATGCTGCTTCCCTCGTTTGCGTACTGCAGATCAGACACCTTAGACTTACTTCTCTGTCTACCTACGAACTCTGATGATAGGGTCCCCTGATTTCATCATTCATCCATTATACATCAACAACGTTGTCGTTAAATAAATCGGTGTACAAGGATCCCCTGTGTAGGCATGACCGACATGTAGAGGACATCAAACTCCATAGGTGAGCTTAAGACCACCAAATGAACACCAACACTGCACTTTATATAAACACCAAAACTAAATCTTGCCACCTGCACAGTGAAAGGCGCAAAGGAAAGGAAGTGCCACACACTGAAATACACCTTTGCCTGTGACATGCTCCTTTCAGTGCCCCCGAAGATATGGGTACTTAACATTATTATAATTAAGTGACATTCATTTACAGCTCCTGTAATAGACTTTTAAAGGACAACCACTAAACAGTCCGACTCAGACTTGCCAATTTAGAGGAATTTGATGTATTCAAAACGACTTGCAGTATTCCAAAATTCATAACTGTAATGACTTGAACGAATGCGACTGCCTGATAAAGATATCTTAATCTATATTGCAGCAGCAAAGTCTCAACTTCATAACACATAATCCTCAGTCTCGAGTTTGGCAGAAATTTCATGAGGGGCAAGGGGCTCCAGTATATTGTGAAACTGAAGCTGCATGTGCTTGGAGAAGGCAGGAGCGGAAACAGGAGGCCTGCTGCTTGAATCAATGCTTTCCACAACATCAGGCATTTCTGCATCCGTTGCGGCGGCGCGCGCGCTCTTTCCAGGCCGCATTCGATGAGGTGTCGCCGAGCCTCGCTCTGGGTTTGGCAAATGTTGACATTGCTCGCGCGCGCTTAGTGCTGTATCAGAGGGCCCATCGGGGGTCCTCCGCGCGCTGTCTGAGGCAGATGCTAAATTGAGGTTTTCTGTTCCACGGGCATGCAGCTGAGAGCTCCGGGACTGTTATTTTCTGATTATGAAGACGTTTCTGAGCCAGGAAGGAAGGATGTAATGCTCAAAAAGGCAGAAAGTGAATCTTGTCTCGTTTGATTTGCTGCTTCAAAAAATGCTAATTTACATGGATTCTATAATATCCCGATAGTGTTGGGCAGGCAAAGGCGCGCAACGCCCATTGGGCAGGGTTAGATTGGGATTCAAAATCGGCCCGGGCAAGATAAAAAAAAGTTGCCCACATTTACATATTTTGCCTTTGCAAAACGCTGCTTCGGCGAATTTTCATTAAAAAAAATAGGGGTGGAGAGTAAATAAAAATGCTCGGATTAGCTTGCACTGGTGAAACACACCTGAATACAAGTGAGGCCACTTTTGCTCCGGCCAGGGCCGGCCCTAGGCATGTGCAAAGTGTGCACCTGCACAGGGCCGCCAAACCCCTGGGGCCGCCATGACGAGGATCGGATCGGAAGGATCAATGATACATCGTGGCACTGGCGGCCCCCTGGCAGGATTTGGCGGCCTCCGGCTCCGACCCCGGCTTCCAATACTAAGTTCCGAGTCCGACAGTCACAGTTCCAAGCCCTGACACAATGAGTCACCCCACCCCCCTCCTCCCTGGCCTCTGGCTCTGAGTCCGCACTGACCTCGTTCCTGATTGGGCAGCAGGGGCGCCGGGGTGTTTCAAATCATCATGACTGTCACCCGGCTGGCTGGCACAGACGCCGGAAGCCAGGATTGAGTGATCTGCGGCAGCGCGCAGACTCACCCTAACCTGCTGCTTGACTTCCCTGCGAGCGTAACTAACTTGTGGGACTGGTGGCGTATGACACTCTCTGCTCAGCCCAGCCATTTGGTGGTCGTCGTCGTCGGAGTCAGACAAAAGCTGAGTGGCCCCTGAGCCCAGACTGAGAATAAAGTGAAGAAGTGTGAACGCACCTGCCGGGTAAGGGCAGAATAGATCCATTCTCTCAGATGATTGATAATGATATTTCTGCACACTGTTTGTGGCACTGACTGACTATCGCGACGCGTCATGGCAAGCAAGCGAGTCATATGAAGATAGGTAGACGGGCATGAGTGTAGCTGTTAATGCTTGAGGTCGGAGGGGCGAATTTACTGCACTGCAGCCGGGAGTTTTGCCGCATCGAGGTAGGCCGCCCGCTGTCTGTCTTCCAGTGGCAGCGCCGGCCACTGATTTCCTTTAGGCCCCTCTCCGCCTGTGTGCCTGAAGGGCCTATAATAAAGGTGGAGTCGGGGGTACTATTTTGCATTAAATTAAGCGGCAGTATATGGCTCGAGTCCCAGCCAGCGGAAGGCCTAATCATTGCCGAGTATTACATTTCGGAATCACTGACACTTTCTCCGAAGGGCAGGGGGCCCGCCGCATTCAATTTGCCGGTGCTGCATCCATCGACTCGTATGCCGCTGTCTGTCTTCCAGTCAGTGGCACTGGCAGCGGGCGCGGCCTCCCATGTAAACTGGTGGTGATTGGTTTCTTTAGGCCCCCTGCTTCGCCTGTGCCAATAAAGGTGGAGAGAAAGGGTATTTCTGCACTATTAAGCGGCAGACAGTTGAAATATGGCTCCAAGTCCCAGCGACTCCTGGGGGCCAATAGAGCTCGGGGGCAGGGGAGCGACCGGGCTAACCCGAGCGCTTTCAGTTTGACACAGCCAGGCGCGGGCCCCGGTGGAGCGCAGAGTGAGCTCCGCCCCATCCGGAACCCCTCTTCCGGGGCCCCCACCCACACTCCCTGCACAGGGCCACCATGAGCCTAGAGCTCCGGCCCCCTCCGGCCCCCTGCCCCGCTCAATATGCATATGTAACTGGGAAAAGAAAGGGAGTGACACCTCTGCCCTTTAATAAAAGGGAGGTAATTGGCACCCAATGGGCTGCTGGTGGCATTGGAACAACTCGCAGAAACCGGCCAACGCCCCCAAGACTGCTAAAAAAAAGAAAGCAGCCCACTGCTGGAACTGGACACCTGCCCCTCGGGCATTGCCCGAGTGCCCGCGTTACCAATCCGACACTGCCATTGGGCTAAAAGTTCTTTAGCTTCCCCCCACCCCACTCGTGGGTGAGCTCCCTGAGACCCTGAAGTGGGGACACCTTGATTTTTTCCCCATTTAGCGAATCCTTCACGCAGTGTGGTGGTAGCAAATGGTCAACAAATTGAGTGTGACGTCTTACCGCTCCTTTTCTTTTTTGAGCAAAACCTCAGGGACCCGACCAGACCGAAACTGAAGTGAGGAGAACTCCTACTCTGGCGGCCATCCTCACGTTTCTCAAGTATCTGACCAGACGATGTTTTTTTTATGTGACTATTTACCTTTAAAGACCTGCCATTTGAAAAGCTTGCTACTATATACTTAACCCCTTTGGCGCTGCACGAATTCTCCCGCTGTGCGGAAGAATTAAGAGTGGGCGGGATTCGGACGGCCTCCGGCTGTCCTCAGCACACGCCCCACCGTGACGTCGGACGGCCAGGGGCCGTCCTGAGCACCAAAGAGGTTAATAAATCAATTCCACTATTACCTACATACGGCATCCTTGCTTCTGTTTACCCCCATCCCTCCGACAGTAAGGTCATAAAAGAGATATATATGTTCATGTACAAACTGTGGGCGTGTGTACAATTGGAATTATGCGAATTCACCTGCCCAGCTGCTAACTTAACACTTGAGATTTGCTACCCCACCTATTTTAACACTAGCTCATACCTCCAATGCTACCACATACCTCCAATAGTACCACATTCCTTCAATACTACGCATGCCTACAATACTACCACATCCCTCCAATACTACCACACGCCTCCAATACTACTACATGCTCCAAGACTACCACATACTCCAATACCATCACATCCCTTCAATTCTACCACACGTTCCAATACTGCCACATACCCCGTACTACCACATGCCTCCAGTACTATCACATGCATCCAATACTACCACATGCCTCCAATACTACCACACGCTCCAGTACTGCCACATACCTCCAATACTACCACATGCCTCCATACTACCAGATCCCTTCAATACTACCATACGTTCCAATACTGCTACATACCTTCAGTACTACCACATGCCTCTAGTACTATCACATGCATCCAATACTACCACATACCTCCATACTACCACATCCATTCAATACTACCACATGCTCCAATACTGCCACATACCTCCAGTACTATCTCATGCCTCCAGTACTATCACATGCATCCAATACTACCACATACCTCCAATACTACCACATACCTCCAATACTACCATACACTCCAATACTGCCATGTACCTCCAGTACTGTAGTGTAGTTTCGATAGTACCCTTTCATGCAGGACCTACGCTGTTTACGGATAACATATACTGTGGGCTATATGGCAAACTGAGTCGGTACACCCCCACTGAATATGACAGCCTATGTTTTTGCATTAGCTAGCTCGCAGTGCTACTAGAATCTCCTGTTATCAGAGAGATTAGAATTAGCAACTTCAGAACATAATAACCTCAGAGGCGGGAAAACAATATAATACTTTTCACCCAGTCACTCGTGCTAGCTTGTTTTGCTCTCAGAGCAATACACAGAAGAAACAGTTGAGCATGTTTACAATAAGAATTTATTGTACCGTTGTTCTTCTCACGTAAGATAAGTGTGCTGCTATAACTGTAACACAGTAGCAGAGATATAGAACCTGCAGTACAGTGAATAAAAATAAATAGTATTGTTCTACTATTTTGCAATATTCATGAACACATACATGAATATGAAATGCATTTATAAAATAAAGTGCGTACTCATGAGATGCCTGTCTAGATGTACCTAAGTGTATGTGATTAGGTGCTATGAAGCCTAAGTCTAAGAACCTAAGCCTTAAGAGCTAAGAATCCCGCTAGGATTTAGTCGAACACCCATACCTGAATAGTGAGAGTGTGGTACTTCGTCCTGGACTCGAGTTGGACACCCCACAAGGGATCGCCATACCACTGTCAGCTGGAGCGATGGCATGCTGGAGCTGCAGCGTCTCTGGTCAGTGTGTCCGCCTTGAAGTCTCGGTTCCCTCCTCCCTACTGATAGCAAGAGGTGCTGTATTTATACAGTCTAGGTACGTATGTTCCCCATTGTTCAGTATGAGGATGACGTTGGGGATTAAACCTTGTATGTCGATGGGAGAGGTGAAGTGGACCTCCTGTAGAGTGTACTCATAAATTATTCATATGTGCTAAGGATGACGTATTAGCAATATCGATTGGGAAAAACCCACTCTCGGCATGGAACTAGGTGAAAGGTTTAGTCCATAAAAGGCTACAGTCCTTATAAGGCGTTATGTCCATACAAGGTAGTCTGTCCTTATTTGGAGTTATGTCCTTATAAGGCTCGCTCATATGAAATGACGGGAGATGATGTAGGGAAAGTGTACAATGTTCCCTAGACCTATATCAGGGTACCGATAAAAAATATAACAGTACTACCACATGCCTCCAGTACTACCACATGCATCCAATGCTACCAAATGCATCCAATCCTACCACATGCATCCAATACTACCACATACCTTCAATACTACCACATACCTTCAATACTACCACATGCCTCCAATATTACCACATGCCTCCAGTACTACCATATTCCTCCAATACTAACACATCCCTTCAATACTTCCACATGCCTCCAATACTACCACATGCCTCCGATACTACCACATGCCTCCAATACTACCACATGCCTACAATACTACCACAAGCTCCAAATCAGCCACATACCTCCAGTACTACGACATGCCTCCGGTACTATCACATGCATCCAATACTAACACATGCATCCAATACTACCACATACCTCCAATACTACCACATGCCTCCGTACTACCATATGCCTCCAGTACTATCACATGACTCCAGTAGTACCACATGCATCCAAAACTACTGCATGCATCCAATACTACCACATCCCTTCAATACTACCGCATACCTCCAATACTACTGCATTCCTCCAGTGCTACCACATGCCTCCAATACTACCACATGCCTCCAATACTACCACATGCTTCCAATACTACCACATCCCTTCAATACTACTGCATACCCCCAATACTACCACATGCCTCTAGTACTACCACATGCCTCCAGTACTATCACTACCACAAATATAGATAGCCCACTCTCCATCTTATGGCCCAAGTTGACCACATGAGGTCTTGCATCCATCCTCCCATCCCCTTCCCTGGCAATACCACAGTTGGACTGGCCATACTGTCACTCTGGCATTTTCCTGGTGGGCTGCAGGTCTGGAGTCTGCTTTCACAATAGCATGCGTCAAACATGACCTTTTCCATCATTGTAACTGAGACCTCCTGCAGTGGGGACTGGTTTGACAATGTTGTCCAGGGCTGATTATGGTTTCCAGTCCAGCCGAGGACATGGCTACCTTCATGGATGCACCTGTGTCCAGATCCAATTGGCGAGACCGTCTGGCATGTATTTGGGGTTGTTGCAACAGTTGTATTGTTGTAGCAAAGAATACTCTGCCTAGGCTCTCTTTATATGGCATACTCGTTCTATATATATAATCGCTGTTCCTTTAATGCTGCTGAGGCGGCCAGCCCAGTCGATGTAACTTCAAACCCCTCGTGGTGGCGGCCGCTTCCCTGAAGCATGGAGAAGTCATTATGTGCCTAGTTTGTGTCATAGCAACACATAAATATAAATATTAACCACTTGAACCTGTATTTTTTGATTTTAAGAATTATGAATGAGAAAAATCTATCAATGTAAAATAACAGGGCTGGAGTGGCGAGAGCCCATGAGCTTTCAATGTGATTTCTGTGCCCATTAACCAGTAGTCAAAGAGGTAGTAGTGAAGTCAGCAAATGCAGAGTGCTCCCAGGGGAGACATCTTTTATTTGTACCTTCAGGTGCTTCAGTAATTTGCAAGTGCTACTGACATAAAACGTAATGAGGTGAAATAATGAATCCCTTTGCATCAATGTACAGAACCTACACTTAGTAAATGCATGATATGCAGGAGAGCTGTGTGCAGTACAGAAGGGAAACTGACAGGGAATACAAATGTTTCTCTTTTAGACAAGCTGGAAAAGAAGAGTTATGAGGACAGTGTTTATTTGAAGCGGTGGTTGCATGTGCAAGGCATGGGCACCTATCTTTGGGAAACAGCACAGAGAGAAAGCAGGAACTTGCAAGAGTCAGATAAAAGTGCAGAGAGTGTCTAGTAGTGAATTAAAGAGGTAAACATTTAATCCGGCCGCAGACTTTTGAGTAGGACCTTCAGTCTCTTTTATTTACAAATTAAGCACTGCATGAGAATGTGGAGTGGGGTCCAGAAGAGGAAGAAATACATGATGTTCTGGCATGGGGTTGGTAAAAGGGGCATGTTGAGATGACACCTAGATGTTTCCACTAGAAAGGGTGGGTGAAAAGGGAGTGAAGTCACATGGCAACTCTAGAAGGTGAATGGGTGAAAAGATCTTGAAAAAACATTGGCAGACCAAAAAGGGAGGAGAAAGAGGCAACCAAGGGATCTGGGTGACCCTGTAATCGCAGGGGGGGAAAGGGGGGCGGAATAGGCCCTGACCAGCAAGTGCAGGGCCACAAAGAGAGTTTTGAAAAGACACTAAAGGAAAAATTAGGCCTGAAAAGAGGTTTTTAAGGGGCAGTGCTGTAACCTGGTTTAGAGGTGGTAATGTGTAACGAAGCATTGGTGGCTGCCTGGAAGTAGAAGTGGGAAGAGGGACTGGAGCAACTTAGGTGATAAGGGAAGAATCGTAGGTGAACTGGAGGAAATTGTGGAAAGAGTCAAATATCCCATTGAGAGGTAGGAAATAAGCAATGAGATACATTTGGACAATATCTAAAAAGGAAGCAAGGGCAGGGGTGTAGCGACGTGGAGGAAAGTCAGCAGAGAAAATGCAGTTGCACATTGGTTGTATGTCAGAATATCATTAGCAAAAATATTTTCTTACAGAAATTCTGTGTCCCAAATTTTGTTTTCCAAAATATTGTGCAATTAGCTGTAGATTTTATCATTAATTCAAATGTGGCAATATTTTTGTAAATTATATTTAAGACTCCATATTTCTTATAGACGATATTTTGGTCATGATTTTAAGCTTTCATACCATGAAAATTGTCTCTCATTTGTAAAGTGACAAAACTTGAGATTTGAGAAGGTGTAAAAGAATATTCTATGAAATGTACCTGCATGTGCCAAAATGCAAACAAATGTTAATGAATTTCAAGACACTGACTCAAAATTGAGGGTAATTGATATAATTACTCTTGATATTTGCACATAGATTCCTCTTACATTAAGTGTCTAATAAAGGCCATCAAAACAGTGAACATTAATTGTTGAATATAAAACCAAAAACATGTGTTTCTTTCTGCAGATTCAGCATTGATGAAGGGCAGACCTGGAGCGTCCACAACTTTACTAGCACGTCTGTCTTTGTAGATGGGCTCCTCAGTGAACCTGGTGACGAGACTCTTGTCATGACGTAAGTTTTTGGTTCTGCAAAGGTATTGTGCATCATCGCCGGCATAACTGGACACTAATAATGTGAAGGATGGTATATTAATATATTTTGTTATTTATGTTATGTATATGTGTACAGCGCACAAATCACCCTTGAGGGTAGCCTGTGACGAAGCAGGAGCTGAGCTGTATGTGCTGAGCCATGGTTGGTGCTAGTTGAGGAGCCAGGTCTTCACTTTCTTGTAGAATGCTCTGATGTGCAGAGACAGATCATTGCAGCTTTTAAGAATGAGGTAGGACAAGTCACGACAACCTAATATGGGTCTGCGTATGCAGAGGAGTGGGGGGAGGGTTGATGCAAGTGGGAGTCCGACTTAACGGAGTTATCTAGTAGGTTTGTGGTAGTTTAAGCGGCTGTTGAGGTACTTGGTGCCAATGTTCTGTTATGTGTATTTATAAAACACACTGTCACCTACGAGGGTATCCTCCTGATAAGTAAGACTTTGTGTATGTGCATGAGGAGTTTGAACAGTGCCCATTTTTTGATTAGGAACCAGTGGGGCTCTTTGAGGTCCGGGGTTAAGTGAGTACGGGGTGGGAGGTTGAGGGTGAGCCTGGCTGCTAAGTTTTTTGTGGTCTATAGTGGATTCCTGCATAAAGTGCATTGCCATAGTCCTTCTTGCAAGGAATAGATTTACTATTAGATTGCGGATTTAAGAAGCTAGTTGTCTGTGGAAGACTGCTTTTCTCAGGACATGAACCATTACTTACTCGAAGGTGACATGCTTCATCATTGGGTTCCCTCCTCACACCAGGACTACTATGTACCTGGTGTGGACTACAACTTTCTTATGTAGAGGAGCAAAGGTGTTTTAAGTTAAATGAGCAATATGTTCTGAGAGAGGGTCAAAGTGCAAGCAAAAGAAAGATGTGGTCTATCCCACGTCCAGCGAAACCATAAAAAATCAGCTCAGGTAAGGACGATGTGAGATTGCCCTTTTTTAGGTCTTAGTAGATGTCATGCGGATCTTGAGCCATTACAACACACAACATAAAGAAAAGCTGATTTGGGTTAGTGCCCCAAAGCAATTGGCGTGTTGTTAGTGAGCCTTCTTGTTTGACTCTACTGTTATTCTGTCATGGCCTAGAGCATTTGTTGGGTGTTCACTTTTTTAAACTATATGTGAAGAAAGTAGTGTATTATGTGGGATCTAACTGTGAAATACACTAAAAATACTGACTTGGTATGTTGGGTGTGATGATGGCGAAACGCAATATTGCTAGGCTGTGGGGTTCTGATGTACTGCCTACGCTCAGGGACTGGTGCAGGGACATGGATGAAACTATGGTGGCCGAAAAAACGGTATTTGTCCGCCGTGGATGTCCTGGGAAGCTGGAGCAAATATGGGGTGCATGGAATAAGTTCAGGGGTGATGTATGCGAACCCCCGCGGCTGGACGAGGATGAGGTTACCTCAGATTGAGAGTTGTATTTGTGTACAGGTCGCTGTTTTATGGCTGCATTCCAACCTACTTGAATTCCTACTGTTTTATGGTGCTATACTGGATGGAAAGTGATGTACTTACTCTATATGCTCTATGTTGATCCACTGTATGTCTAATCGCCTACCATGTTCAATTCAATAAAAACATGTTAAAAAAAAAAACTGACTTGGACCCAGTCAGGCTTCTTTGCTAAACCTTAGCTCAACCCTAGGTAGCTGTGGCTTTGAGCAGTTAAGCTTAAACTAACTAATAAGTATAATGTATTTTGAAATACCAAAACAACAAAATAAGAAAGTCGCATAACACAAAAGAAATCGGACACCAATTTATACAAATAGATCTTATTTTCATGAATCTTTAGACAAAAAACAAACAAAAATGACCAGAGGGTTCCGGAGATATAGATTGTTAAACTTGGCATCTTTGGCGTGGTTTCCTCTTACTTTTTGCCTCTATCTCCTTTATTTTTGATGGTGTGCTGGATTTTGTTTTTGCTGGCTTAGATGCTTTGGGCACTTTGCCACTGCTGATCAGTGTCAAAGTGCAAGTACTCCCTGTGTAAATTGTGTTTACAATTGTTTCTACCTGATTGGCATATTTGATTTACTGGTAAGCCCCTAGTAAAGTGCACTGAGTGTGCCAGGGCCTGTAAATCAAATACTACTCGTGGGCCTGCAGCACTGATATTGCCTCCCACACGAGTAGCCCTTAAAAGGTATCTTAGATCTGCCACTGCAGCGTCTGTGCGCAGTTTGTTAACTACCTTGTTGCCCTGGCAGTGCACCAACTTGCCAGGCTCTAACCTTCCATTTTCTTCCATGTAAGGTACCCCTATGGTAGGCCCAAAGTACATACCACAGTATATGTGAAAGGTAGGACGTGTACTGGTGTGAGTGACATGTCCTGGTAGTGAAATACTGCCATTTCGTTTTTTCACTATTATAGGGCTTTCAGCCCCATAGGATAGAAAGGGAAATCATTTGTAACATCTTACAAGTATAACTTCCCATTGGGACAAGAAAGGGAAATAAAGTTCAGGCTCTCTGAACTCAGAATTTAATAACACATGTTTTAGTAAAGATGGTTTTTAAATTGTGTGTTTGAAAAAGCCACTTTTCGAAAGTAAGTATTTTCTTGTTTAACCATTCTGTGTGCCTCTGCCTGTTTGTCTATTGACTGTATGGTTTTGGAGTGACAGGGGCTGAGAATATGCAGTCACTGTACACAGCCACTGGGTGTTTGAGGTGTGCCTGGACCTTCTTGGATAACTCAGAGCTGAGTTGAATAGACCTTGGATGAATTTAGAGTAGTGAGAGGAGTTTTCCTTGCACCTGAATAGGGTCTGTCTCCCTTTCACAATGCTGTCTCCACCCACTGTAGTCATACTGCACCAGTGAAGACAGAACTGGTTGGACTGGGCTCAGAGACCCTTGCACAAAGAGAACAAAGACATTTTCGGTATAAGTATTACACCTGAAAGCCCAGAACATTTGATTATTTCTGTACTCACTGGACTCAAGAGGAACCTTTGCCAAGGAGAAGATCTAAAGAGCTGGAAGGAAGAATACTGCTCCTTTGCTGCGTGCTGTGTGAGGTTGGCCTGCAGTTGCCATTTCGGCCAAAGAAAGGATAAAGACTAGAACTTTGCTGTGAACCTGATTGAAGAAGATCTCCAAAGGCCTGTGTGTGCTGGTCTCCTGTTCTGAAGTCTCAGGGACACAAAGACGTCACCCCCAGCTCCCCTAAGCTCTGTTGCTTTGAGTTCTGACCTTCCAGGAGGTGCCTATTCTAGTTGTGGGCCTCTGGAGGTTGTCCCTGCTGCTGGGAGCTGGAAGAGAAGAAGAACTGAAGAAATTAACTCATCACTCTTTTGCAGCAGTTTTCCTGATGCAGCACCACTGTGGAAGAAGAATCGCCATGCATCGCCCCACTGCTGCAGAACCGATGAAGCGCCTGTTGCTGCTGCAAGACCCGACGTGTAGAGGGATCGTGGCTGAAGAAATTGACGGAGTGCCTCTCATAGTTGCTGTATCGATCGCCAACACATCTGAGATTTCCACGCATCGCACCTGTGTGGCAAGTTTTCCCGACGCATCACTACCCCTACAGACCGGATTCTATGCATCAGTTCTCCTGCGTGCAGCAGAAATATCGCCTTGCATCCCCAAGTACTCAGGAACTGACACATCTCTTTGTTTCTGAGGCTTCCCAACTCTGATGCTATTTGGCCTTGTGAATTTTGAAGCATCTACAGGTACTTAATGAGAAATCATGCATTCCATAGTTTTCTTAGGACCCAGTTACTTGAAATCTTTGAAAAGTCATATTCTTATTACATGTATGTTCATTTTTTGTCGTTTTGGTCTTGTTGAGTTTAGATAAAGATACTTTATTTTTCTAAACTGGTGTGGTGTCCATTTGTGGTGTTATGACTGGATTACTGTGTGTTTTGAGTACAAATACTTTACACATTGGTTTGGTATAAGGCTGCCAGCCTGTGCCAAGCTACCCAGGGGGTGAGCAGTGGTTATCTAAACTGTGTATCCCCCTTACCCTGACTAAAAGCAAGGGTCCCTAGTTGAACAAAGGTACCTACCTCTGCCAACTTTAAACCAGCATTTCTAATATAGTTGTTTAAGTAAAACATAAATTACAGATTTTCACTCAAAATGCAAACATGCATTGGTGACTACTGTTGTTAGCGGAAACTTTGGAAACCTTTTAAAAAGTTGTGTTTGTGTATTCCATCCCGCTTTTGGCAACCAACTCCAGCAAAGAGGAGGTCAAGGGGCCCGGTAAAAAATTCTAGGAAAGTTACCCTGTCATCAAAGCAGTCTCAAGTCCAGTTCCAGGCAATATATAGGTGAACTGCCATAGACTTCAATAGAGTGGCCCTGATCCAGAGTGCTGTTTTGGCAATGGGAAGCTTCCTGGGGCTACTCCTCAGTCCAGAGTATAAGTGCCACAACTATTGATGTCCTTTGAAATCATCATAGGTCCAGCCAAAGTCCAATTGCCAATGGTCTACTGGTCTCTGATCACAGCAAAACCAGCAGTTCACTTTTGTGATAGCAAGTGCCCTTCTGGGGTGATCAGCCTGCTCTCCGACAACTCTCCTGGGTCGAGCAGTCTCAGATGTAACTTTTGAGCACCTTGACATTGGTCGTCCGGGCTGCAGGGCAGCAGTCAGAGGTGGTCAAATGACTGTGGCTACTGACTGGCCAGAACAGGCATTTTCAGCTTTTGTCACTCATAAGCTGTAATAAGATAACAGTCACCTGACTCCTAAAGTTCACTTCTTCTGTGTTGGGCTCAGGGGTGACGTTTCCATGAGCCAGGCAGCACAGGCACAGTTCTCCCGCTGCAATCCCACAGATCAGCAGTTGCAGTCCAGAGGTTGGTGCAGCCTTTCTTGTCAGATTAAGGGAACAGCAGGTCAATCCTTCTTTGGTCCTTTCTTCAGTTCAGATGTAATCTGAGGTCTGAGTGCAATGGGTGGCATATTTATGCCCAGAAAGTGCCCTCGTGGATTCCAGCTGTTACTAGCCAATCTGCTATCAGGACCTTTCGCACCGAATGCCAAATTTCTACACTGTGTGGCATTTATCTATCACAGAGTGCACTATTCTGACCACTCACAGGATGGCAGGTCTCATTTCTAGGTGTTTGGAGCTTGGTAGCCCACCCTTGAGGTCTGGCTACCTGAGGAATAGATTCCCACAGAAAAAAAACGGTGTGCAACGGTTACCACGCATTTTTTACAACGCGGTACCGTTAGCACGCTACTTTTACCACGCAGGTCACTACAACGAAATGCGCTGGGGTGCGCTCCAGGATAGTAAATACTTTAATTTACTATCCAACTCCTTTCCCTAGAGTCCACGGGGACTGGAGTTGGAATAGTAAATTAAATAATTTACTATCCAGCGCCCCTCCACGCAAGTCGTTGTAACGACTTGCGTGGTAAAAGTAGCGTTGTAACGGTACGCGTTGTAATAGTACGCGTGGTACCGTCATACATCCAAAAAAAACGTTTGACAACTGGTCTCCCATCTCTATCCCCAATGCCAACCTGTCTACCTTAATAAAAGAGCAGGCCCTCTCATGTTTGTTCACCATTTGCCCTTCAAAGATAACATCACCTTTGAAACTTACCTTTTGGGCTCACACACTGTGTCGCTTCCTGCCAGGGAGAGGCAACACCTCTACAAATGGCAGACCTCTATCTTTCTCCTAGGAGGGCAGAAGACTGTCTGGTACCAGCATCTGTGAATGGCCACTGGAAAACTTAGGCAACAGAATGACAATTTTCTAAAAGTTGCATTTCTTTGAAATTTACATTAAATTCGACTTGGGCATCAAGTTGGGTTTAATGTAATGATTACATTGATACCTTGAAGTACCAGCTTTAGTAGTCTCATTCAGAAGTTAGCTCAGCTGAGATTTCTGCATATAAGGAAAGAAGTTATCCTTTTGTTAAAAACCCCTCACTCACCAGCCTAGGGGTGACATGCTTCATCATCGGGGTCCACCCTGGCGGCCTAGCGTCACCAGGGTGTGCTACAACACCTGAATTACAGTGGAGCAGGTTGTGAGTGTAAGTGCAGAAAAAAGTGTGTTAAAAATTGTCCTGGTTTAACTTATTGGAAGGATAGGTGGGGCGAGATACTGTGAGGGTATATTAAGGCCGAGAGTATCCCCTCACAGTAGCTCGCCCCACCTTTTTAATATTGTCCAGTTACTTGTAAATAAAATTTATCCTTCAACTAAGTTAAACCAGGACAATTTTTAACACACTTTTTTCTGCACTTAAACTCACAACCTGCTCCACTGTAATTCAGGTGTTGTAGCACACCCTGGTGACGCTAGGCCGCCAGGGTGGACCCCGATGATGAAGCATGTCACCCCTAGGCTGGTGAGTAAGGGGTTTTTAACAAAAGGATAACTTCTTTCCTTTTGTCAGTTGACCACCTCATTAGGAATCTCTTTTGACCTTCCAATGATGGTACTCCTCTCTTTGTTTATTAAGTCCTTCCACAGGGCAACAGGAGTACTCTCCGTTCATTTTTGTGAACACGATCCCTTGCTCTCCCCTTTGTTAGCATATTTTCTGCATATAACCCTGTACTTGTCAATGGGGTTATTAGCTTTTCAGCATTAAAAACACACATTTCTTTGTTTATTTAGTCCTTCCACAGGGCAACAGGAGTACTCTCCGTTCATTTTTGTGAACACCATCTCTTGCTCTCCCCTTTGTTCGCATATTTTCTGCATATAACCTTGTACTTGTCAATGGGGTTATTAGCTTTTCAGCATTAAAAACACCAATTTTAGGTTTATACTGTTGGGATATATAACAATGCATGTCCTACTTTTAGTATACATCGCCATGCCTTGGGACTCTGTATGCCTGCTGTAGGGGTGAACATATACACTAAAAAAGGGAGGTTAGGGCCTTTACATTAGATTAAATGGCAAAGTCGAGTTAGCAGTTTAAAACTGCTTTAAACTGCTCTGCCAGTCCGCAGTTGTAAGTTGGGAGACAGGTTTTTAAAGTTATGCCAGTTGGGTGTAAGCCAATGAAACATATACGTTTAAGGGTTAGAGGTAGCTGTCATTTGTAAATGCATTGACTCCTTTCTGAAAGTATTTATGAAAATGTGTTCCACAAGATATAATATACAACAAATTAAATCCACAAATAAATATGACCAAAAATAGTGACGAGTTGCAATAGTGAAAACAACAACTGCTGAACAAACGATCATTAAAAAAGCCATGCATCCTGTTTCATACAAAAACGCATTTGTAGGAACATAATCATTTGCATTCATACATGTTCATACATGCATGTAAAACACAGTGATTTGCTATTCACTTCAACATATATCTATTAAAACATTTTTGTTAAGCTTTATTATTATTTCATTTGTGCCTATAAGTGTATGTTAGCCTTTGTTTCCTGTTTTTCTATTTAATTTATTTCAGGAGTACATAATTCATTACTGTTTTATAAAAATCATGCAATCAATTTATAGTTATTTTATTTAAAATGTTAAGTTTTGTTTAGAAGCACTCATATTCTGAGCATGCCAGTGGCAAACTCAATTAACTGCGATTTTTGTCCTCGAACAAACTCATGTTTGCAAATGTCACCCATGGGTAGCAATTATACTTTTATTTTGAGTAATATAGTAATTTTCACAGTTTCGTAACAGTTGAGGCCATTCAGTTTAGTTCACATTTTTCTATGCTCTAGTTTATGTATTATGTGTTTCTGATGTACTAGTAATTGGGACTTACACTTCTAGTACTCCTTCCATATTGGTTTAAGAAGTAAACCAGGGGTAATCCTCGTTTTCTCCTGAAATCCGGTGTTAATTCAAGAGTCAGGCACAGTAGGTTTTTGTGAATCAGATCCCTGTGCTTTGCAAGGTTACTTTGCTATTTAAAAATAAGCCATTTATTTTAAAATTCATTTTTTCAACATCGGGTTGAGTAAAAATATGTCATGACCTTGAGCAATGTGATTGTGCATGTGTCGCAGATTTACATTTTGGAGTTTGTCCAAATATCTAATTAAATGCAAAGTCACCCTTGTATAATCAAGCCTGGAGCTTTCTTTTAATGTAAAACAAAACGCAGCAGTGGTCACACGTGAAGTGAAATTTCTCCGGGCTGCTCCCCCTGAATTGGTGAGATGATTAGGCTCCATTCGAAGAACAAGTTGTGACTACATGTTGAAGGCATGGTGTATAATGGTGCCATGTATCAGGCAGACCGTATGTGAGGATGAAATTAATGAGGATATGTGTTTTTGTGTTGAAGAGGCAGTGAGCGTGGTGGTTGAGTTTGTATGCGGGGATGCAGTATAATGTTTAAGGGGGTAGTTTCTGCAAGAGGATTGCTTTGAGTGTGTGTGGATAGTTTTACATTGCAGTTTGAGACATTGGCCTGATTACCTGTATTGGTGCTATGCATCTGTTAGACCTGTTAGGCATCTTGGTGTGGTTTTTCCCGGTCCTTTTGCCTCTGTCTCCTGTATTTTTGCTGTGTGCTCGATTTCATTTCTGCTGACTTAGATGCTTTGGGCACTTTGCCACTGCTGATCAGTGCCAACATGCAAGTGCTCCCTCTATAAATTGTGAATATGGATTGGTTTTTCCATGATTGGCTTGTTTGACTTACTACTACCACCTAGTACAGTGCACTGTGTGCGCCCAGGGCCTTTAAGTCAACTGCTGCTAGTAGGCCTGCAGCCCTGATTGTGCCACCCACGCAAACAGCCTTTCAAAGGGGTCTCAGAC
Organism: Lissotriton vulgaris; assembly: GCF_964263255.1. NCBI lineage: Eukaryota > Metazoa > Chordata > Amphibia > Caudata > Salamandridae > Lissotriton > Lissotriton vulgaris. Next base: position 158,819,987 of record NC_141690.1, read on the forward strand.
CTGCCACTGAAGTGTCTAGGTGCAGTTTCTTCTGCCATGTCGACCTGGTAAGAGCACCCACTTGCCAGGCCCTAACCTTCTCTTTTATTACATGTGAGTCCCCCCTAAGGTAGGCCCAAGGTCCCCTTGTGGCCAGGATGTAGTGCATGTGAGAGGTAGGAAATGTACTGATGTGGTTGACATGTCCTGATAGTGAAATACAGTGTATTTTCTTTTTCACTATTGAAAGGCTATCTGTCCTATAGGATAGAATGGTAGTTTATTCAAAACATCTTATAAGTATAACTTTCCATTGGGACACAATATAAAGTTGGAGATTAGTATGCCTGAACTCAGAATTTAAAATGCACCTCCTTTTGGTAAAGATGATTTTTATATTGTGTGTTTGAAAATACCACTTTTAGAAAGTGGGTATTTTCTTGCTTAACCATCCTGGGTGCCTCTGCTGGTTTGTGGATTGACTGGCTTTGGAGTGGCAGGGGCTGTGGATATACATTCTCTTCAGACAGCCACTGGAGGGGGGGGGGTTGAGGTGCGTCCTGCCTCTCCTGGATGAGTCAGCGCTGAGCTGAATAGACCTGAGCTGCATTTAGAGTAGGGGGAAGAGATTTCAGTCCACCTGAATAGGCCTGGTCTGACTTACACAAAGCTGGACCAGAAAGGGCAGAACTGGTTTGGACTGAGCACAGGCACTATTTGCCACCAAAGAACCAAGGAAAATACTGTATAAATATTGGGGCCCAGAACTTTAAAATACTTCTGGCCTAGAGAGAAACCTCTGCCAAGGAGAAGAGTTGGGAAAACTGAAGGAGAAGTACTGCCCCGTTGCTGTGTGCTGTCTGCAATGGCTGTTTCTGCCAAGGAAAGGACAAAGACTTTGCTGTGTCCTGTTTATACTGCTTGAAGATTTTCAAGGGCTTGAAGTAGAGCTTGCCTCCCCAACACCCGCCAGTAACGTCACAACCTGCAACGAAGCCATAGCACCACTCGTGAAGTGCATGACGCATCTTCCCAACTTGCACAGCAACACGACATTGGCCGACGCCAAACATGGGCAAAACTTACGAATTTGCAATCCGTAAATTTGCGGATTTGCGAATTCGCGATCCGCAAAATTCGCGAATTTGTGCGAATTTACAGATGTTTTTATTTTTGTGTGTTCGTGGGGCGATTTGCCTGTTCGCGGGGCGCTTTGTGTGTTCACAAGTTTTTTTTGTGCGAGACCGCATGCGCCCTCTGGTTCATCACTGCCACCCTCTCGTTTTTTGTGCCCTTCTGCCCTCTGTACCACTCGTTTTTGTGCCTTTCTGCCCTATGCCCCACTCGTGTTTGGGCCCTTTTGCCCTCTGCCCCACTCGTTTTTGTGCTCTTCTGCCCTCTGCCCAACTCGTTTTTGTGGTCGTCTGCCCTCTGCCCCACTCGTTTTTGTGCCATTCTGCCCTCTGCCGCACTCGTTGTTGTGCCATTCTTCATACAAGGACTTCATAGGAGCCCGGGGGACACTTCTCATTGCTTGGGAAGTGCTACCTAGTATACTTCTTCCCTCTGCCCCACTCGTTTTTGTGCCATTCTGCCCTCTGCCCCACTGGTTGTTGTGCCCTCTCTGCCCTCTGCCCCACTCGTTTTTGTGCCATTCTGCCCTCTGCCCACTCTTTTTTGTGCCCTTCTGCCCTCTGCCCCACTCGTTTTTGTGCCATTCTGCCCTCTGCCCCACCCGTTGTTGTGCCATTCTGCCCCTTGCCCCACTCGTTTTTGTGCCATTATGCCCTCTATCCCAGTCGTGTTTGTGTCCTTCTGCCCTCTGCCCCACTCGTTTTTGTGCCATTCTGCCCTCTGCCCCACTCGTTTTTGTGCCCTTCTGCCCTCTGCCCCACTCGTTTTTGTGCCATTCTGCCCTCTGCCCCATTTGTTGTTGTGCCCTTCTGCCCTCTGCCCCACTCCGTTGTTGTGCCATTCTGCCATCTGCCCCACTCGTTGTTGTGCCCTTCTGCCCTCTACCCCACTCGTTGATGTGCCATTCTGCCCTCTGCCCCACTCGTTGTTGTGCCCTTCTGCCCTCTGCCCCACTCGTCGTTGTGCCATTCTGCCCTCTGCCCCACTCGTGTGTGTGCCCTTCTGCCCTCTGCCCCACTCGTTTTTGTGCCATTCTGCCCCCTGCCCCACTCATTGTTGTGCCTTTCTGCCCTCTGCCCCACTCGTTGTTGTGCCCTTCTGCCCTCTGCCACACTTGTTGTGGTGCCCTTCTGCCCTCTGCCCTACTCCTTGCCTTTGATTTTAGAATGGCGCCGGCAAGCTGCCAGCGCCATTCTAAAATAGTTACTAAGTTAACTTCATCAGGAAGCACTAACAGATAAAATAAAGCAGGTGCTCGAGTTGGAGCTCAAATTCAGTTAAACTCGAGCACCTGCTTCATTTTATCTATTAGTGCTTCCTGTTGCAGCTAACTTTGTAACTATTTTAGAATGGCGCTGGCAGCTTGCCGGCGCCATTCTAAAATAGTTACAAACACTGAGCTTGAACTTTTGCCCCCCGGATCCGTTCCGCTCGCAGATTTGCGAATTTTCTGCAAATTCGCGGATCGCGAATTTGCCGAAAATCCGTAAAATCCGCGAGCGGAACGGATTTTGCGCCCATGCTTAGTGTCAACTCCGAAGGCCTCTGCCTGCATTAGAGCCGTGGGCACCGCTTGTGACACTCATGGCGCACCCCCTGACACGCACTGCAGCCCCGACTTCACCGACCCTGGTGCTTCATCATCGCGGATCCAATACCGTACATGGGTGACTTCCTGAATCTGTCAACACTGCCCTGTCCCAAGGAACCAACGCCTCGCGGCCACCACGACATCACCTCCACCAGCAACAGTAACAAACCGGTGCCACCCGGAGCCAACGAAGGAGGACCTCCCTGACGCCGTGCACCGTCTTTGCTTTCATCATTTGTCAAGGTACTGTTCTTTGGGGGTCTGTGTGAGACTCTGCGCCTGATGCTGCGCACCTCGTGGTCGGCGCCATACTCTGGATTTCCATCTGTCACTACATCGTTATAGCTCCAGGTGTAGTTATTGTTTGCTACAAGCTTTATTTATGTATAAACCTATTTTTGAGGATATCTAAGTATATGTACTGTGGATTTTTGTCATTTTGGTCTTGTTTGGTTTAGCTAAAGATTTCTTATTTTCTAAACTGGTATGGTGTCTATTTGTAGTGTTTTCACTGTATTACTGTACGTAGGCACAAATGCTTTACACACTGCCTCTGAGATAAGCCTGTCTGCTCGTGCCAAGCTACCAAGGGGGTGAGCAGGGATTGTCTACGGCATAACTCCCTTATGCTGACTAGAAGCAGTGGTCCCTACTTAGACAAACGTGCAAACCATTGCCAACTAGAGTCCCCTATTTCTAACAGTATTGCACCTGGTAAATGGGAGTACCATGGAGGACATTATTTATCAAGTGTATTATAAATAGCACCTATTAAGAGTTTGATTTTCTGCTTGGTATAGTTCACATTTCAGCAGCATACCTGCCAACTCACAAGGTGCCACCGAGTGACACAAGATATTAGCTTCATCTCACGGTCTCCCCCTGAGGAGCCGATATCAGACAGTGGCAGAGAAAACAAGCTGAAAGCCACTGTAAATAGTGGTTTTCCAGCTTGTTTTCCAAGCCTTTGAACTGCCAACATCCATTAAGGAGTGTAAAAAAAAACAGGATATCGGCACCAGCCTCTGCAAGCTTTTCGTTTTTTTGGCCGGGGGAGGGGATGCCTTGGGGGTAGGGTTGGGTTTAAAAGTGCACTATATGTTAAAAGAAGCCCCTGTAAAGAAGCCACATTGGACTCATTGGGGTAGCACAGAAATACACCTCGTACAGGCATTGGCCCAGACACTGCTGCTAGTCTTGTTTCGAGGTCCTCTGGCCAGAGTGCTGAAATAAACAGAACATAAAGTGGTTATTTGGGGGAGATGAGGTTAGTCTGTTGTGTTATTTCCTTGCATGAGTTGGCTGCTTCATAATGAGAAGTGCAGTTACTGTCCTCTCTCTGCCTGAGACTTTCGAAGCATCTTCCGCAGTTGTGCTGCACCTATCACTAGGCGCAGTGTGGGTTGAGAGCTCAAGTAGTCCGGGCTTGTGGAATGACTGGTCCTGCCCTTAGTACTAGGCCAGCACACCCACAGAGCATGCACCCTCCAATAAGCTGAGTAGGACGTATGAACCCAATGGAGAACCTGCTCAAGCAGGTAAATCAAGAGAGAACTGTGAAACTGTGGCAAAAAGAACTGCCACCTCCAGTAAAGTGGGAATTGGATGGGCTCACGCTCACTGGGACCACCGATAAAGCAGACACAGAGACAGCAGGGAGGAAGAGGATAAGAGCAGAGAGAGAGGGGTGGAATCTGCGCTTTGAGACAGAAAGAAACAACAAGAGATAAAGGGTGGGAGATGATGAGAGGAATGTAGATTTGATTTTAATGAGTAAAGGCAGGCACAGACAGAAAGGTAAAGGCACAGAGAGGAAAGAGCAAGAGGAGGGGAACTGATGGAGACATGGAAAGGAGGAGGAGGGAGCAGGGAGGGCTTAGAAGGAAAGTGAGAGAAGGAGACACAAACTAAGTAACATGCAGAGAGAGGGTATGAATAGTGAAAAACAAGAAGACCAGAAATAGAACAATCAGACGGGAGCTGACAGGAATACAGAGAGGAAGTGGCAGATATCCAAGACAGCCAGCGAGTCAAGAGATACAACTACACACTGCAAAAGAGAAGCATCAAACTGAAAACTATGCCGAATAATATTTATCTGCACTACCTGGAAACCTGCTGTGCCTTGCAATCACAGACTGGTCTTTCAGAGGACCCTACTCAGCTGGATGCTCCACATTTCACCTGACACTTTTATAGCTCAAACTAAAGACTGCGTGTGCTATTCGCTTGCCAACATGCCTTTCTACCCTACCGCCCTACATATACCATGCAGAAATTCCATGTACCTGATACTAAGTGACTTCAGCGCCCGGATCTCTTGCATAACATCTGTGTTCTCATCTGAATTGTAAGGCAGACATGAGTAGGTTCTCAGCTCCCTGCTGTGTTGCAAACTCTTGCAGGTGTACCGATGGCACAGTGACTTAACATCATGCCATCAGTGGCAAGTGTCTTGGAACATTCTTGAAGGTTCCCATCTTGTTGGCCCACAGAGTTAAATGAGCTAAATCATCCAGGTCTGCACCTCAAGCCTCTTCCCATGTATGTGGATGCAATCCTGATGTCCTTTAGGTTGTTGGGCAGCGGCGGCTGGCACCGATCGGGGGTGGCTGGGCAGTAGTGAGAGGAGGAGGGGAGGATGGGGGAGAAATAAAAGAATTAATTACATTTACCTGCGCGACTCGTCCTCCTTGCCACTCCTCCTAGTCATGTCTCTCCTCTGCCCGCGTGCAGGAACAGGAAGCTGCCTGGAAGCACCAAGACACCCCCAGAGACAATCACAATGCTACAATGCAGTGTTGTGATTGGTCTGAGCACCGTGGCTCTGCGCTCATATGGTTTTTTACGTAAACAAGGGGGACCCACTTAATGGCTTTGGACCATGGGTATCGGCTATTTAAAAGAACAAAGGTCCTAAGCTCAAAACAATTTCTAGAAAAGTGAATAACATATGGACCACAATCGGACACCATGTACCGTTCTTCTAATACCCAGCCGGGCATAGAGTTTATTTTAGGAATGTTTGACAAGAAGTCAATTTGAATCTTTCAATCACATAACAAACATAATATTGTTTGAAGTAAGGCACAAGCCTGTACCTAACTCATCAGAATAAAGAAAAAGTTTGTGAAAAAGGGTGCAGAGGAAAGAATATTTTACATCAGGCAAAAGAAGAGTTGAGCAAAAAAGTGGTACTGCTTTAGAATTTAAATTGGCAGTATTCCCTATAGTAGAACATACACCAGTAAATCACAATAAATAACAATGTATGTCTACATAGCAGTGTCGACGGCGTTTCGATCCTATGCTCTAAGATAAAAGGATCATCATCAGGACTTAATATCTGCCTGGAATTAAACAATCAAGCCTGTAAAGGAAAACAGGAGAAAACAGAGAGACAAACATATATTAGAGAACGCTACTCTGTCTTTTTTGCAAAGATATGGACAAGGAGTCAACTTCGTCACACACTACTTGACATGCACTTTCGAAATCGCAGTGTGGTGGAGGGTGTTTGTCTTGAATGACGGTGACCAGAACAATGCGCAGTGGTTGGGATGTGCCTATTTTGTAAAAGATAGTCAGTTCCGTGTGGGTGAGGAGATGACATCTTGTGATTACACGAACTGCTGGAATAACGGATATATCACAAGTCAGTGAGGCATTAGTGGAGGAGTGCAGGTCTTAAAATCATTTGACGTGAATTGTGCTAGATTAAAACGACACGGGCGTACCCAGAAGTGGATTTGAAGAAGCACTTTCATTTGGTGTTTGGCCTCGAGGTTGCGGTACATTGACGATCGAGAGGCTGTGAAATAATGGTCATGGTTAACACTTTGGTAAAGCCCAAGTTGGTGCTCGTGAGCTAACGTACGTCTAGCTGCAACCCTTACCTATATCTTTAATGGCCTAGAACGACTACCCAATTCGGGCTGCCTCGTAAAGAGGAGATAAATGGAGGAACAATCTGTGGGCGAGAGGTTGTCCAGATTAAGCACTGGGCAGAATGTGGACAATCAACTTGAGGGGCAGGCGCGGGTACTTGCTCACCTTGACATGGGAAAATTGTATCCCGTAGCAGCGTCAATTGGCTGATTGAAGTCGAATGAGCGCCTAGCTTGGCGTTCTCACTCGGGTTCCAGGGGCTCTGTAGCGGCGGTCGGGGGATACAACAATCCGCTATAAAGAGAGGAGGAGAGAAACCGTCAAGATAGAGTGTGCCTGTCTGCTGACCGTGTCAGCGCAACGGGCTCGGGCAGGGGCTGGGCTGGGTCTTACCTCGCTGTAGTCTGGATGTCGATGCATCTGTTCCGCGCTGGCGTTGCAGCTTCCGTGTTGGGAAGTTTGCGCGCAGGGCTTTGAAGGGGTGGCGGTCATGTGACCTGGGTCATGTGATCCTCCGTGTTGGCGGCGGACATGCGGACACGGAGGATCACATGACCCAGGTCACATGACCGCCACCCCTTCAAAGCCCTGCGCGCAAACTTCCCAACACGGAAGCTGCAACGCCAGCGCGGAACAGATGCATCGACATCCAGACTACAGTGAGGTAAGACCCAGCCCAGCCCCTGCCCGAGCCCGTTGCGCTGACACGGTCAGCAGACAGGCACACTCTATCTTGACGGTTTCTCTCCCCCTCTCTTTATAGCGGATTGTTGTATCCCCCGACCGCCGCTACAGAGCCCCTGGAACCCGAGTGAGAACGCCAAGCTAGGCGCTCATTCGACTTCAATCAGCCAATTGACGCTGCTACGGGATACAATTTTCCCATGTCAAGGTGAGCAAGTACCCGCGCCTGCCCCTCAAGTTGATTGTCCACATTCTGCCCAGTGCTTAATCTGGACAACCTCTCGCCCACAGATTGTTCCTCCATTTATCTCCTCTTTACAAGGCAGCCCGAATTGGGTAGTCGTTCCAGGCCATTAAAGATATAGGTAAGGGTTGCAGCTAGACGTACGTTAGCTCACGAGCACCAACTTGGGCTTTACCAAAGTGTTAACCATGACCATTATTTCACAGCCTCTCGATCGTCAATGTACCGCAACCTCGAGGCCAAACACCAAATGAAAGTGCTTCTTCAAATCCACTTCTGGGTACGCCCGTGTCGTTTTAATCTAGCACAATTCACGTCAAATGATTTTAAGACCTGCACTCCTCCACTAATGCCTCACTGACTTGTGATATATCCGTTATTCCAGCAGTTCGTGTAATCACAAGATGTCATCTCCTCACCCACACGGAACTGACTATCTTTTACAAAATAGGCACATCCCAACCACTGCGCATTGTTCTGGTCGCCGTCATTCAAGACAAACACCCTCCACCACACTGCGATTTCGAAAGTGCATATCAAGTAGTGTGTGACGAAGTTGACTCCTTGTCCATATCTTTGCAAAAAAGACAGAGTAGCGTTCTCTAATATATGTTTGTCTCTCTGTTTTCTCCTGTTTTCCTTTACAGGCTTGATTGTTTAATTCCAGGCAGATATTAAGTCCTGATGATGATCCTTTTATCTTAGAGCATAGGATCGAAACGCCGTCGACACTGCTATGTAGACATACATTGTTATTTATTGTGATTTACTGGTGTATGTTCTACTATAGGGAATACTGCCAATTTAAATTCTAAAGCAGTACCACTTTTTTGCTCAACTCTTCTTTTGCCTGATGTAAAATATTCTTTCCTCTGCACCCTTTTTCACAAACTTTTTCTTTATTCTGATGAGTTAGGTACAGGCTTGTGCCTTACTTCAAACAATATTATGTTTGTTATGTGATTGAAAGATTCAAATTGACTTCTTGTCAAACATTCCTAAAATAAACTCTATGCCCGGCTGGGTATTAGAAGAACGGTACATGGTGTCCGATTGTGGTCCATATGTTATTCACTTTTCTAGAAATTGTTTTGAGCTTAGGACCTTTGTTCTTTTAAATATCTGCGCTCATATGGGGCATGGAGGTCTGGGCATGTTCTCCACCCAGGCTGTAATGTAGCCTGGATGTAGAAATGGAATTGCGCGTGACTGTTTTGACAGGCCCGAGAGCGCCGGTCACACAGTCATGTGCACTTAGGAGTGGGGGGAAACCACTCCTCTGCTTCTCTGTCAGCCCCGCCCGCCCCACCCCACCTCACCTCACAAAGCTTAGCTGCCATTCTCGAAAAAGGAAAAAATAAAATTATAATTACTTGGTTATCATCTTATTTTTTTCTTAAACTGCTAACAAAAAAACAGTAGGACGAAACTCCTCCGCCTTAGCGGTGGAGCCGCCACTGTTGTTGGGATAAGAAATATTCCTACACCAGGAATCACATCACGAGTTTAACCTTCAGCATGCTTGTGAGTCCATTTTAGGTATATAAATACTCAGAAATCCAGCTACTTATTTGTGTGACACAGAATTCTTCTTTATGAGCAATAAAGAACTTGCTAACCCCCACGAAAATGATTATATAAAGAATTTTTAGAAAAACACAAACAAAGAATATCTTCTGCTTGTGCAGGTATTTTATTTAAATCTGTTTCAATTTTTTATCAAATTTCTTTTTATATTTTCATGGAAGAGAAAGGTACTTATGAACCACATTTATACATATTTACAACAATTAAACGACAAACATATATACAGATATTGACAATTATTGCACAATCTTCTTTTACAAAAGCTACGTATTCACAAATATTGACTCTTTGTGAAATATTTCTCACTTGTGATTACCAATAATGAAAACGAGAAAAAGCAACCCAATTATTACAAGGAAAAGATCAAAAACAATTGGTAATGCGATCAGCAATGAATTCCTGTTCCCTTTCTTTAAGTGCCTGCCGACGCGTTTCGAATCTGAAGGTAAGTAACAGATTCTCATCAGGGCTCTTTCATTGGGGGTAATCTGAATAAAGAATGTGAAAGAAGATCATTCAGTAACTGGATCTGAAAACTTATTCCTCCCTTTGCAAAAGGCTGATGTCACAAAGCCTGTTACCTTAGTCTATGGGCAACGCGGTCCCGCGGGTCCAATATATGTAACGAAGCTAATGACTTCTTGGGTCCTTTTGCTGTAGCTGTGGACCTAATGTGCAAAATGAGGGATATTTACTATTTACATTGATAACCAATCAGAGGACAGTCTGTTATACAGACGGAAAAGCAAAAAATTCCTACCTCTATTGGTGTCGGTAACGTGGAGGTTTCTTTTTTTAGAAATTCTGAAATTGTTGGAGATATCCTCCGAACTCGCACGGGGATTCCACACTCCTGGAAGGTATGAGGAATAACGCTTGTAAGAGCCCATTCTTGTTTTTTTTACTGTCTGCTAAATATTATTTAAGACGAGAGCCCAACGTACCTGCGCTGTTTTCTTTTGCTGCACAGAAAGTTTTTAATCTTCGCGGGCCTCGTATGTCTCTGTTGTTTTAGTACCGCCGTGTAGGACCATGGTTCAGCGTCATCCGCGGTAAAAGAGACAGCGTTTCAGATCGCGCTGTACATCTGCAATAAGATATTGCGGTTTGGGTTAGGAAACTTGTACATGGGTTTGTGAAACAGCGGTCTCCCCCCTTCCTCGCTCACCTTCCTCTCAGTATGAATTCCTCTCGTTGTAGACCATCCACCAATACCGTAGCCACGGATTGGCTCTTCCACTATATTAAGTCGCCGCTAAGCATTATGGTCTCTGTAGTTTGAAAATCGTTTGTAGTGATTCCAAGTGCTTCAAAGCCTCGAAATCTCGGACAATGAATTCAAGCCTGTTTGGGCGCTGTTAAATTTTAAAATCAAGTAAGCCTCCTTTTTGAGCAGCACTTGTTCTATATTAATTCCAGGTTTCATTTGATTCATACTGTACAAGACAGTCCACTGGAAATCATTATCCACATGATTATTTTCAATGAAGTGTTGTACAAGGGGTGCAGTCTGAACTTTATTTTTGAGACGTGATCGATGTTGTGTCATGCGTGCATTCACTTGTTGGGTCGTTTTCCCTATGTACACTTTTGGACAGGGACAAACAATGGCGTATACTACATTTTTTGTCCTGCAGTTCGAGAAGGCAGTGTGTGGCCAGCTCAGATTTGCGTGGTGAAAAGTATTGCCCTCGATGGTAGAATCACATGCCACACAATTTCCACATCTGTGGTGACCTTCAATGGGTTTTAAGCCCCATTGTGATAACAAATCACTTTTGGGTTTGTTTGGTCTTATGTCTGCACGGACAATCTGTTGTCCAATGCTTTGGTTTTTCCTATACGCAAAAGTCGGGCGTGGAAAGGGTACTTCAAGTTCTTCAAGAAGATGCCAATGTTTGAGCACCATTTGCCTTATGTTATGTGTTTCTGCGCAGAAGGTAGTGACGCACACCAGATTCTCTAGGTCTCGTTTTACTTTAGTTTCAAAGAGACACTCTCTCGGGGTATAGCGTGCTCTTTTGTAAGAATGTTTAAGCAACTTACTGGGATATCCCCTTTGGCACATTTCTTCACAGAAGATCTGTCCATGTTGGTCAAAGTGTTTAATGTCTGAGCAATTTCTTCTAATGCGAAGAAGTTGTCCATATGGGACATTTGCCCTTAGATTCCTTGGGTGTGAGCTCCTGTAATGGAGAATGGCGTTTTTATCTGTTGCTTTCTTGTACAAGGAGGAACTTAGTCTGCCATCCGTATTTGTTATTTCAACGTCCAAGAATGTCTTCTTTGGCTCTTTAAAGAAGAGATGACAAATGCCACCCCCCCCCTCCCCGAACCCTGTCAGATTACTCCTGTAATAGGGGGTCCTGTCATTGGGCATTGGCCCTTAAGACCAGGGACCTAGCAATTCTTCTTGGAGATTTTAACTAGGATAGCCACAGTGTGGCAGAGATTGCCGGCCAGAGTTTCTCCAAGGACCTTGCCAACCTCATCTGTAAGCAGCTGGTGGATGAACCTTCCAGCTGAGGTGCCTACACTTGGGAGATTATATTTACCATCACCCCCCTCCTTCCTCCTCTAATCCTAAAGTGAAACCTCTGACGGGCTAGTGTGTATCCCTTTCTACATTAACTCTCTAATTGTTAACAGCGGATTCCACCCTTGTTATAGCCTTTTTAGGAAATGTAACTTTGATGCGGATGCCTCCTGTTCTCTGCTCCCTGACAACTGTCAAGAGACTGAGGACCCCAGTAACTCTTTCAAGCTCCCATCTTTCCTGGAGGTTGATCTCTCTGTCCCCCATCCGGCAGCTGCCTCAGGGGATAATAACCCTTCGGATGCTCGGCATTGTAATCTAGGCAGGAATTTCTCTTTTAAGGTAGCTTCCATTTAAAAATAGAATCTAAAGAGACTTACTCAGCTCTTTGGACACCTTCTTTTCTAGGATGTATGACGTTACAACACATACATTCACAACGCATACCATTACAACGAAACTTTTACAACGCAGGATCCATTACAACGCATGCCATTACAACACATGCCATTACAATGCAGCTGCTATTACAACGCGTGCGATTACAACGTATGTATGGGTAAGTATTTTTTTTAATTAATGGGAATGTAATAGTAGTGTAAGTGTTGGATAGTGTAGGGGTTAAAATTACTATTCTAACTCCAGGGGGGTGTAATAGTAGGGTATGTGTTTGATAGTGTAGGGGTTAAAATTACTATTCTAACTCCAGAGGGGCTAATAGTAGGGTAAGAGTTAGATGGTGTAGGGGTTAAAATTATATTAAATACTTACCCATACTTACGTTGTAATGGCATGCGTTGTAATAGCAGCTGCGTTGTAATGGCATGCGTTGCAATGGCATGCATTGTAATGGATCCTGCGTTGTAAACGTTTTGTTGTAATGGTAGTGCGTTGTTTTAGTTGTGTTGTAATGGCTGTTTCCCCTTTGCTATAGACCTGATGAATGAATGCAAGGTCAGCTCAATTCCGCTTTTCATTAAGGCTGGCTCATCAGATGATCCGTGATCTGCGATTGTTCTCAGGAGCCTATTGGCTGACATTGTCCTCATGTAAATATTGACATAGTCTCTCACCTCTGGCTAGTCATAGATGTACAAAAAAGACCTTTACTTTAGAGGCCTGGCCTTATACTGTTGCCATCCGTCGCTAAATTATTTTTTTTTTTTTAAAACACCTAGGAAGATTGCTTGGTAACCATTTTGATTCGCACTACCTATTAGTTGAGGGTCAGGCGGGCTTCCGCCTGGTCCTAGTAGCCATTTTGGACAAACTTTACATATGTCAGGGAGAGCGCCATTTGTTGGGCCTGCTGTCGCTGGACTGATCACTTGCATGTGATAAGGTCAACCATTCTATCTGTATTGATACTTCAGGAAAGCTGGGTTGGAATTATGGAGTCCTCTATAGTTCTCCTTTGGGGAACGCCTCCCTCTCGGTATCTCCCCCTCCCCCCCCCCTCGCCCCCACCACCCCCCTCCCGTCCAGTTCCTCAGTTCTGGTGCTAGTCTATGCAGCGTCTCAGGGACCACCCTTACCCCACTCTGTGCAAACTCTACACCCAGCCTATGCGCAATCTTAATTTGTTCCTTTGGCTTTTCCTCTCTGCCAGGACTGGATTATTATTCTGGGAGTGGGTATCGGAGTGATGGTCAAAAATAAAGGGCACCATAGGATTCTAGTTTAATTTATATGTTTTTGCTTCGTCACTTCTCATGCCCGGCAGAACCTAGACCGCTTATTGCACTATTTTCACCCCATCCCCGTTTACATTTGATAGGACTATAGTACATGCATTCTAGGGAGGGACACTATCTGCAAGTAGTATCATCACTCAAATGTGTCCACAAAAAAAAACAGGACCTCTTAAGTGGCAAATGTGGCTACTCAACCAAATTAGTTGAATTTTCACATTTGCAAATGGGCATTGCTCATGCGAAATTCCAACTATCCTAATTTCTCAGCCCACATCTAAGTCCAACATGTCTACAAAAAGTAGATTTGGAGTTGGTCCTTCGAGATTGCTTAAAATGGGATAAGGACTTTTTTCATCACTGAAATTATAATGTGCCCTAATGATTGCAATTCAGCCCAAGTTATTTTAGTGACATTTTGTCATTATATATTATTACAACGGGATGCTTATGATAGAGGCTCGATACTTTGTGAGGACAGTGGAGTAGGTTCGCTCCCCTACTGAGTAGTAAAAATGGCTGAACAGAACGAAACATAAAAATAGAAATGTGTCTGGTTGTCCTAATTGTTTTATCGCGGCCATGTCAGAAATAGCTTAACTGCTTGCGTTGTCTTACAGTGATCCGGATATTTACAAAGTAATGCTAGTGTGTGGCCAGCAGCACTATTATGTGATATCTCGACAACACCCAGACGCCATCTTGTGATGGGGAACTCTGAAATGCCTCTAACAGAGCTTAGCACACAATAACATGACATAGGAAAGCAAAACACAACTATGGAATGGATTACTTAAGGGTAGATGTATAAAGTACGTTTTTTACATTGATCCTGTTGATATTAATCTTCTCTAAAACGTATCCCAGGACCCCATCATTTTAATGTCCGTTTGACCTGTCATCATTCCATTGCCCTGAGGCCGGTAGGATCACTTTGTAAATGGCGCATCATTCCCTCCGCCCAGTAATAGGAGCGCGCTGCATTAGCGGACACTGAATGCCCGCGGATGCATTGTCTGTGGGCAGCATTACAGGCGCTGATAAGTGCTAATTGCTAAGAACACTTCATCAGGCCATCGATTTCTGGACTGCTGCTTCAGGATTGATCACATGAAGTTCATTCTCCAAGAGCCATACGCATTAGAGTAGCGCAGTCCTTGGGTAGCCGTGTGTGGTGAGCGAAACGCATGCATTTTAGAGATATTGGATGAGACACATTATCCTGTGAGCTGAACCCACACATGTAAACAGTGATTGCAAGAAGTAAACAACAATGGTGAGTGTGGTTTATCTTGCTAGGAGAATCTCTGCATCTGGGAGATAGCTTCAGTCATAGGACTTAGGACCAATAAGGACCTCTAAGGAACCTTCTCCCCCGTCCTGCCCATTGGTCATCGGAGTATTCAGTGTAGTCTATTAGCCAGCCCAAGGATGGAAGAAGCTAAACATTCAAAAATGGGGAGCTCTCGCCTAAGTTACTTCAGAATGTATGCTTTTCCCAGAATTGTTATATATGTGCATTATACACTACTCTGCAAAGTTAAATTTCTCATGAATTTTTAACCCTGCAAACTGAGACAATACGTCAATGGGTAACGTGCCTGCTATCTATTTTTGCTAAATGAACATAACAGACCTGAATCCAAACAGTCTCAAGTTAGGTAGAGTGAACTCTATGTGTGAGGCATTGCAGTAACAACACTATAGCAGCACACATCATAAATACACTTAGGTGCTAAGGATATGGAATTTCGCAATCAGTTGTTTGTGGAATAACATATCAGTAGTGTAATAAACAGCTATTCTGAACTAACTTGAGTCTACAGGCCCCATAAATCCCAGTTCCATTATTAGAAACCATTTCTCATGGATCTGAGTGAACTCCACACTTGTTCTTTAGTGTGTTTAGGGGGGTTACATTTCTGTTCACCGTTATCCAAAGTAGTCATGCTTGAGTGATGTAAAAGGTCATCTGTATCATGCTTATAATTGCTCTTCATTCTTTAATAGGCCCCTCTGGCCTTCTGAGGTAGGCAGGTGTATGTATATTGTTAACATTCTCAATAAATGTAAATCAAGTTAACCCTAAAAACTAACAAGGCACGAAGACCCACTTATAAGAGGCAGGACAGACAGAAGTTGAAAGCTGCCCAACACACAAAGCACACAGTTGCAATGTCTGGGGTGGATCATTTTATATGCAGATGACTTTGGTCACTTTCGCATCCGCGAAACATTAACTAGAAAGGTATCAGGTTTAGCTTTACTTAAAAAAGGTTCCAGTACATATTGATTGCTTTGCCCAAGCGACACAGGTAAAGAAAGCTTCTTGCATGCAAAACTGTGAGAAAATGTTCCTTTTTGCTTGGTCAGTCCCATTTTTTTACTGAATTGTATTGCTGGATTTTACACTCCGCACAGTGGAGTGCTCCCGTACAGTGCCCAGTGTAAGTGCTCTAACCCCTAAGACATATAAAAATTGGTCAGTCAGTCAGTCAAAGATCTTTATTCGGAATAAAACATCCATAAAAGTACAGACAAAATACGGTAAAAAACATTTCATTATAATAATGACATCTGGAAAAACAGAGAACAATCAGACATAAACAGATTTAAATTTCAATTTCATATCTACACACGAGTTGTCCCTTCCTAATGTGAAAACGACTTTATACTTAGTTTAAAAACACAATTTAAAAGCACAATTAAAAAATACATTTCAACAAACATAATTTTAAAAGATGGGTGGGTAATAGCAACATCGTAAGTATATCCACATGGAAAACTCTTACAAAAAGGAAAAATATACAAGTAAGATATTCTCTAAAGTGCATAAGAAAAAGTGCAGAGTGCATGATCAAATCTCAGTATAGAGAGTGGCTCGTGATCTGACGGCAGCTTTAAGGAAGCAGCTCACCCTGAATATAACTTCATCTGATCCCAACAATAAAAAAGACCTCAATGCTGATTTAAAATTAGTCAAATCATGTTTTCTACAATAAGGCATTAAGTAATGAACGGAAAGCTTTTTATAGAAACCACAGAAGAACAAGAAATGCATAAGGCTCTGTTTCATAATGGGGTTACATGGACAATTTAGAGTTTCAAGATATTTGTTGTAACCCAAAGGGAAGTTTAGTAAGTTTACTATACTCCCATCTCGGAAGCGAAACAGTAAACCCCTATCCCATCTGCCAAGATGCAAACGTAAATACCTGTAAGGTGGGCCAGGATTTTTAACATGGGGTTCAGAATAGCCCAAATATTTTGTGACAGTGCATTTAGTCAAGTTCTTTCTTTCTCGCTCTACTCTGTACAAATCATATAATGCCTTAAAAATAATGGTCTTATGGGAACGATTAATTAAACTTGGTGTGATGAACAAAGACCCCAACCCTACGCTTTCAAGGCAATCTTTTACCGCTTTCAACCATGGTATGTGGTGTGCCCTATCGCATTTTAAACAATCCGAAATAATTTCACGGGTCAAGGTGGCAGCCGGGTTGTTCCATATCTTTATCCAGAAGAGAGCTGGTCTGGATCTTACAAAGTCTTCTATGTATGAGATATTTAATTCATTGTGGCATACATAGTTGGGGGAACAAATGACCCCACCCGACACCTTCCGACAGAACCTGTTTTCTTCCGTTTGGATATTAGAACAGTTAGAATAACCCCAAACCTCGGCGCCATAAGTGCCGGTTGGCATGCATTGGGTTTGATAGATCTTAACTAGTGGTGTAATTACATCGGCGTGGTTGGGTTGTCTCAGAGAAGTGATACAATTTATAGCTTTCCCCAACTTATTCCTAGCATAAGATACATGTGCATGCCATGAACCGGTGTTTGAAAATAACAACCCTAGATAAGGGAAGGTACTGGTACTTTTCAGAACATTAGACTCTGATTTGATCTCGGGAATTTTATAATTTTTGGGACCACAACTCATGATTAGGGATTTTTTAAAATTAGTTGTCAACCCTAAGTTGCCCATAAAAAGAACAAATCCTGAGATTAAAGTGCGGAGTGCCTTTGGAGTGCGGCCCATCAGGACCGCATCATCAGCGTAAAGAAGGGTGGGTATGGGAACTCCGTTTACATGGGGTACATCTCTAGTTAAAGTACTCAAGGAGCCGCTTAGATTATTGATGTACAAAATGAACAGGAGGGGGGCCAGCACACACCCTTGTCTGACCCCCCTACCGATGCTAATATCGTCAGAAACTTCACCAGATTGATTTACACGCACACGTGCTTTTAAGTCACGATGTAAAAAGGCTAAAAAATGGACCAGGTAATCATCTAAGCCATACTCGAGAAGGATAGACCATAGGCGGGAACGGTTAACAAAATCAAAAGCTGAGCTCAAGTCCATAAAACCAAAATATAAAGGGGATTTCTTAGCTATGTTATATTTTGCCATGATCAGGTTCAGGTTTAAGCATTGTTCCACCGTTCCAACGCCACTGCGGAAACCAAGCTGGCTAGGATGAAGGATATTTATTTATTTTGCGATTTCTAGAGCGCCTGGTGACCCGTAGGCATCCCCGCGCTATTCAACCTATAAAGATCCTGAAGGAGGAGGAGGGAGTGTCTTATTTGGGGAACAGGAGGGTTTTAAGTTTCTTACGGAAGACCATGTAGGAGGGTTCCAGGCGTAGAGTGAGCGGGAGTGAGTTCCAAGCTGTGGCGGCTTTGACCGAAAAGCGGCGACCGCCGGAGCGAGCCCTCCTGAATTTGGGCACCGTAGCAAGATGTTCGGCGTCGGAGCGAAGAGGTCTTGAGGCTTTATATGGGGTAACCATATTTTTAAGCACGGTGGGGCCGGCTCCATTAATGAGCTTGTGGGTGGTACATAGGGCCTTGAACTCTACTCGATGGCGGACAGGGAGCCAGTGTAGGGTTTTGAGGGCAGGCTTAGCTGACACTCTAGGGGGGAGATTCATAATGAGCCTGGCCGCCGCATTCTGGGTGCGTTGGAGTTTGTCCAGGGTGTACTCCGGGGCCCCCAGATAGATAGCGTTGCTATAATCAAGCCGGGCCAGGACAAGACCCTGAACAAGTAATTTCCTGGATGGGAGGGGAAGGAGGGGCAGGATCTTGCGTACGGACCGCAAGAGACCGAAGCAGGTGCCTGCTGTCTTGGCTGCCTGTGTTTTCATGGTAAGGTCGGGTTCCAACCAAACTCCTAGAGTTTTGATTTCATTTCTAGGAGAGGGGATTTCGCCGAAAGTGTCGGGCCAAGATGTGGGTGGAAAGGTAGTCCATTTATTGCCCAGGAGCATGATCTCGGTCTTTGCGCCGTTCAGCTTTAAGGCCGAGTCACACATCCAGGTATGAATGTCTTGGAGGCAGTGCAGCAAGCTGTCCGGATGGTTATCCAGGTGGGACAGGGAGACGACAAGTTGGGTGTCGTCAGCGTAGTTGATTATTTTGATACCGTAGGGGGCCACTACGTCTTCCAGGGGAGCCATATAGACATTAAACAGGGTGGGGCTGAGCGACGACCACTGGGGAACTCCGTTCTTCAGTGGAAGAGGATCTGACCGGGAGTTGCCGTCCCACACCTGAAAGGATCGATGGGAGAGAAAGGATTCGATCCACGCTCGCGCTGTACCCACAATTCCTGCCTTGGCCAGGCGGTGTAATAGGACACGGTGGTCCACCGTATCAAAGGCGGCGCTGAGATCCAGGAGGATCACTGCCACTGATCCCCCTGAATCTAGGATACACCTTGCCTCCTCGATGACAGAGAGGAGTGCAGTGTCCGTGCCATGGCCGGGTCGGAACCCAGTTTGAGATTGGCGCAAGATGTTGTTTGTCTCGAGAAATTGGGATAGTTGCGAGTTGACTAGTTTTTCAGCCATCTTACTGATACAAGGGAGCAGTGAGATCAGTCTGTAGTTGGACATGTCGTCCGGGTTCAGTTGGGGCTTTTTCAACAAAGCCTTCACGACTGCGTGCTTCCAGTTGGGGGGTACCGTTCCACCAGCGAGGGAAGAGTTGATAAGGTCCCTGATGATGGGGGCTATGGTGGAGGATACCTTTTTAAGGAATCTGGCCGGGGCTGGGTCGAGGGGGGAACCGCTTTTCATTTTCTCTAGTGTGGACGTCACCTCGGTGAGGGAAACTGATCTAAAAGTCTCCAGCTGTGGGCTGTTGTTTTCGTCCGCTGAGGCCAGGGTGGGAGGGGGACTGACAGTAGGAAGGGAGTCCAGTATCCGCAGGATTTTAGACTCAAAATAAATGGCCAGATCCTTGCTTCTATCTGGGGGGGGGGAGTGAGTGGGAGGTGCTGTTGGGATGTTAAGTAGTTCTTTAACTATCTGATAGGATTCTTTGGCTGAGTTGGTCGCGGTTTGTATTCTATTGTCATAGAATGTTATTCTCATCTGCCCAAGTTCTGATCCTTTTGAATAAAATCCGCCCCAAAACTTTCAAGGTGTTATCGATTAATGATATGGGGCGGTAACACCCGGGGTCCAGCCTATCACCCTTCTTAAAAATGGGGACAATTATGCTACAAGACCATGTTTCTGGAATTTGCCCGGTTGTTAAGTTATTAAAAACGTTGCAAAGCAATGGAGCCCAAAAATCGGGCTCACACTTTAACTGGTCAATTGAGAGCCCATCAGGGCCGGGCGCTTTATTCCCAGCACTTTCAGATATGGCGTCCGCTACCTCAGATACAGAAATGTTGAGTGGGTTTAAGGGGACTAAGGCTAAAGGAGGGTTGTCTGGTGTTGCGTAAATTTTTGCAAAGTGTTCAACCCAGATAGGACCAGTAATGTTACAATTAATTTCAGTTAAATTAGAACCTATCGATCTTATCTCCTTTACCTCTTTCCAAAACCCAGTAGTATCTTTCAGGTCGGCTGAGCGTGCCAGGGAGTCCCAGTGAGTTTTAAGAAGTTCATTTGATCTAGTACGTAGGGTACATTTATACTCTGCTCTGAGCAACCTTATTCGGGGTGTGTCCCTAGGTTCAGCTTTTAGGGCGGCTCTTAGCTTCCTATTCGCTTTGGAACAAAGGGCATCAAACCATCTAGGTGATTCCTCAGCTTTGCTAGAAGCTGGTCTGGAAATCTCACCTTTTATTACGGAACAGAGTTCAGAGAATGATGTAATTGTGTTAACCCCATGGTCATCAATAGTGAGACATTTTTCGATCAAGACTGGGTATTTTTTAATGATTTCGACTAGGATTCCCTTATTATCTACGCCCTTCCAAATTACCCTCAATTTATCAGTTGAAACCTTCAAGTTCCTGGCACCTATTTCGTTTCTTGAACACTTACCCCTTGGAAGTGATAGGTGAATGACAATCGGGTAATGGTCGCTATAAACTTTACATACCACTTCGGCCCTTGTTAGAGCGATAGCGACAGGAGGTGAGACAAAAACATAGTCAATTGTGGTGCCGCTCCCATGGCCAATAAAGGTGGGGAATGGGGCGGCACTGTTTTCCATACCTACATATTCCATACAGTTTACAAGGTCTCTAGTTGCGAGTAAATTTGACAGTTCTGTACCTCTTTTGCATGGGGGATTTCTTGGATATATGTGAGCATTAAAATCCCCTCCTAGACATATACCGTCAAATTTACCATATTGCTGTCCATCCGTGATTTTATCAATAAAATCAAATAAAAGAATAAAATTTTGGTTAGGTTGGGACAAAAAGTCATTGTTATAGAAATTAATCAAGCATAGTCTTGTCCTCTGGGTATATGATAATGCCATGAAGCTAGGACAATTAGTTAGTAGTGTGTCAACTTTGACTTCTGCAGTAATTTTTATCCAAATCGATAATCCACCACTTGGGCGACCAAACGGGGGGGCTAAAACAGTCCTATTGTGGCAACTGTACCCCTCGAATAACAAGTCCTCAGTACACCAGGTTTCTTGAAACATTAATATGTCATGACGGTTAACCCAGTCCTTCCAAGAGGTAATTTCCATCTTAGTCTTCAGACCAGCAATGTTCCAGCTAAGAATTTTCAAATTATTGTTATCTAGCCTCAAGCAAAGACCCTGGTCAGATCCTGAAACAGATTTTGCTGTGGTATACCCCTGTTGTGCACATAATGTGCTGGGTAGAAGAGTCTTAGATGTTAACAATGGTGCCTCAGGGGGTATTTTCACTGGCTGGTCTACAGCGGAACACACAGAGGGCAGTTCATTAGGAGTGGGAGGCAGTCAATCCAACGTATCCAGGTCGTTAAATATTGCAAACCTGTTGTGTAGCGGGAAAACAGGTGGAGGCTGCATCATTTTATGTGGGGGTCGGTAGAAGTAATTTAAAGGTAATGGGGTCACCACAGTAGAAGGACCATGTCGAGCAAAGTTTTTATTCAGCAAGAATTTTGCAGTGCCCGGGTTTCTGAAATTAATTACTATACAGTCCCCATTAATGTTTTTAAAGAGAGGACCAACCCAGGTTACTCGCCTTGCGGATATGATCTCTTTGGAAATGTCGTGGCCCACCCCCTTGTGCTTCGATAACCAATCTATGCACTTATTATGCAGTTGAACCCACGATTCTCCTTGGCCTTCCCTGAGGGGTGGAATACCAGCCAGAACTAAAACATAAGGACAGGCCTCAGGTGGTAGATGTAAGGCAGGGCCTTGGTGTTTGACAGGTCTGGTATCTTCCTGTGAGGTCTTATTGTATCGCTGGCTGGGATTAGCGGGTGCCTTCTGTATTGTGGTAATCTGTATCACTGAATTACTCTGATTACTTTTTGATGATGTTCCATTTACAGTAGTAACAGGAGCAGAGGATTTAGTCGAAGGGTCAGAAGCACAGGTAACGTTACTTAATGACAAGGCGGGTTTGGTTAGGGAGTCAGACGGGTTGCCACCTCTTGAGCTTTTACTTTTGGTCACCGCAGATGTAGCAAGCGGTGAAGGGTTGGTGGCTGCCTGTGACTCCTCAACCCTAGTAATACCTTGGTCACCGCTGGTAAGAACACGGGTGGTGGATTCCAAGTCTTTTAGGAGACGTTCTACTCTTATTTTGTCCAAGCTTACTGTACCTTTTCTCTTGGCATCATCATTTTTGATTAGGTTTTCCAGTCTGTCCAGTCTTTTAAAAATATTATTAAACTGTTTAATCATTTGATCTTCAAGATTTCTAAAAATAGTATCTGCGATAGTCTCAATGAGATTCCCCTCTGATTTGGAGTGATAACAATTTATATTATTTGCATTGGGGGGTTCGGTCTGGGTGGAAATAGACATGGTATTTGGGTCATCATTATTTATGACATCAATGTCACCCAGATGAAGTTGTTCCTGCACAGATGCAATGTGTTGATTCAGCTTCTGTTTCTTCCCCCTATTCCACATACTTCGTGGTGTAGGTTGGTTTACACTCCTTAATGGCTGCTACCTTTTATTGTGGGTTAATTTTACAGGGCCCCTCTTTCTCTTGGCTACTGCGTTCTCAGTCACCTTAGTGGTGATTGCCTCTGTGGATGTTGATACCGAGGTAGGGTCAGGAGCTACATCTGGGGCTATATATGTGATAGTATTTTCATCATCCAGGACAATGGGCACATCAACAACTGGATTTGACGATTTAACCACGATAACTTCAGGAATTATGTGAGTATTGCCGTTTAAACGGCTCACGGCATGTGGTTGGTTGACAATCATTGTACCCATAGAGAATCTCCTTTCTGTTTCCACAATCTCATTAAACGCGGTATCTATCAGTGACTCAAAAGATGTTATCAATGATACAGGGGACTCTGTGTCCTGGGTGAGAGCGTCAACAGCAGTACTAATAATAGTGCAGTCGGCCATCACATTAACAATGTTGGGAAACTGACCTTACTGGGGAAATGTCAGTGGGGTGGCCCGCCCGACCACTGATGTCCTCTGAGGGTCTCAGAGGGCCCGCCCTTTGCCCGGGCTTCGCCCTGCGCCGTCCGCGCGCGTCTCGCGGGGAGAGAGGGGGTGTCAGGCTTTAACAGGCGCCTCCAGCGCTCTCTGCGCGTCACGGGCGCGCTGCAGGCAGAGGGAGTGCTGGGGAGTATAGTCCGTTCACACGGGCCGCCTCCCGTCGCCTCCCGTCGTGTTCTCCTCGTGCCGTTCACCTCACGGCAGTGCCCGTCGGCAAGCAGGTAAGTGGCAAAGGTGTTGGTGTTCCCCCTCTGAGCTCCCGGGGGGTCAGGCTTTAACAGGCGCCTCCGGCGCTCTCTGCGCGTCACGGGCGCGCTGCAGGCAGAGGGAGTGCTGGGGAGTATAGTCCGTTCACACGGGCCGCCTCCCGTCGCCTCCCGTCGTGTTCTCCTCGCGCCGTTCACCTCACGGCAGTGCCCGTCGGCAAGCAGGTAAGTGGCAAAGGTGTTGGTCATTTTGTGATTGGAAAACTTAACTCTCCGGTGACACCACAGTATTTGGTGTATAAAGTACACCCTTGAGATGGCAAGTTAAATGTCACCTGTGGACCGCAGTCTTTAATGTGTCATCCACTATTGTGACAAGGAAAACATAGCTTCAAACCTACCAATGTAGCTTGACTATTACAGTTAAAACCTGCAGTCCAATCTGTCAAAATAATCCGACAGGGGAAATCTTCCTTTTGAATATTAATAAGTCAACCCTAAGTAAGCTTTGTTACCACAAGATAGTGTGTCTAGTATTTAAATGTGGGCCATGTAGACATTTGATGTGGTACGTCCCTACAGTGACATGCTATTTTCACTTTGGCAGGCTCTTGTTGTTCTAGGAGGAAAACTAGAGTACAGATTAATATATTAATTATGCTATATCAGGTTTCAGGCAAGCTAAAAAAATTGTTCAACTACTATTTTTATATTTATAAAAGAGTTAATTTAATGATGGGGTTAGAGTTTTAATAATTATTTAGGAAAGGTAACTTTTAGAAAGGTACCTTTTCGTGACTTGAAGCTCTTTATAGCTAATGTGGAATAGTTTCCAGCAGTTGCCCTAGCCAGTGCTTGACCTTAATGAGGTGTGAAACCTGCTCCCAGAGCATTGAAATGTCTTAGTCCCAGAAAAAGCAGGGGGTGGAGTGAGGTTGATGACATCTGTTGGCACAAGAAGATCAGCAGGGCTTGTTAAGTATTTTAATTTACTTCAAAAGTGCAATGGTGAGGCCTACCCATTCACAGTTAAGTAAATGGGGGGCCTGAGGAAGGGAAGGTCTTTGTTACTTAGGTCCTGTGTAGCTGGCAGGGCACATGGCCAGTGGGAGTTGGCCCCAGAGCCAGTTTGGTGTGAACTGCTCATTTCCCTAAAACGCACTCCTGGCTGGCCCACTGGCTCCTTTTATGAGCAGAAGGCTTGTGTCATTTTGAATTTTCCTTAGAATATATACTTCAGGATATGCTTTAAAAGTGGATAGGGTTGCCCACAAGTAGTTTTTCCTCAATGGTATGGGAGTGTGCAGCAGATAGCCCCTCCAACTAGCTAATGACTTGTACAACAATGGACCTCTTCACTGACTCCTCAAAACACTTTCTAGACCTGCGGTGTTAGACCTGTGAGGAGACCTGAAGACCAGGAATTGCTCCCACTTGTCCCCAGGTCAAAGAAGAGGACTCCAATGGTCAATTGACAGACCTCCTGTGTGGCTACAGGCACATCACAAACTGCAAGAGGCATTTTTCTGCCAAAGATCAATTGAATATTTACCACTGGACGTGGACTAGATCTTGCTTGGGGCCTCTACTGGACTTGGTCAAGACCCCTAATCGCTGTCTCCGAGGTTTTGAACTCTTGGTTGTGTCCAGTTGGATGTCTCCTACGAATTCTAAACAGTTGGAACTTAGAAAATGTATGGACTTTTAAGTCCTCGGAGCGTCACTGGGACCTCGCTAAAAATGTGTCCAACTTCAACAAGACTTTGTCCATAAAAATTATTATGTGCGAAGGTAGAAATCTTGACCAGGTGAAGGCTTGAAAAGTATCCACCCAAAGCAAGGATGTGAATTCTTCTTACTCTGAGTTCTTCCCCACCAAAACCAGAAGCTTCACAGGGACCTTAGCCAGTGACTATGCTGCTTCGAGGGGATTTTGACAAATGCAGCATGCAACGTTGCACCACTAGAGGATTTTGTCTTTCATTTCAGACTAATTGAGAAGGTAAAATCTTTGACAGAGACGAACCCGCTTGGAGTATCTGACCCACTCTCCATCACAGTCACCTGAAAGTGCACAATTGTTCTTTTCTCTTTCATGGCACTTTGTATCCTAAATATTTAAAAAATCATAACTCCATTTCTGCTTATTGGATCTTCTTCTTTTTGGTGTCATTACGTTTATTGAATGTTTCTCTATTTATAGAAATTGAAGTGGGATTTTTATTAAAATGCCTGCTTTGTGTCATAGCTACAAGGGGTCAAGCTCAGTTTTAAATTAATGAAACACTTCACTGAGCCTAACAAGCTCAGGACTTTATTACTTGTGGAGGACTACCATCCACCCTAACTAATAAACCATTTCCTCAAACAGATTACATGTTTTTCTTTTTCTTGGCCATAGAAAAACCCCAGCAACATTAATGTCTCTTGAAGGATTAGTGCAAGACATAAGTCACATTAGAAGACAAATTGTAAAAACAAAGTTTTTTTCTGTACGGATGTCAAACATACAAAAAAATATTTTTATCTGATGCTCACAATAAGTTTTTTCTGGATCTTTTTCTGCTAGCAATAAAAATAAACATTCAAACAAAGCTGTGTTACTGTGCAAGTTTGGATTTGGTTTAAGTTTTCTGAATCCACTTATCACTCTGCAGTACTTCAGATAAACAGTGGCAACTCCTTCACAATGGCGTCGCCCCACTGCCTGGCTCAGAGCCAATGAATGAAAAATAAAACGATATTCTAGCATCGTTTTATTTTTCATTTGCCGGCTCTGAGCCAGCTTGTGCAGGGAGGGGCGGGGCATGGCAAGGAGGAGTGCAATGTACACTCCTTAAGTGTGCATGTATGTTTGGCCTGCTGACCAAAACACACTTGTGCACTTAGGTTTCTCCAGCCCGGCTGCATTCATCAGACGGGCTGGAGAAACTCCACAGACTCCATAACTGAAGCGGGCCATCTTTCCAGCCTGCTCAGGCCAATCCTTGCGCTGCTCTGCAGCACAGGGATTGGATGGGAGTCTATCCCAGGGGATGATGGCACCACGAAGTGGACAGCAGGAGCGTCGCGATGTGGGCGGTGGCGGGCGCCTTCAGGTAAGTTTTTTTTATATATATATATATATATATATATATATATTACCTACTGGCGGTCGCCAGTAGGTAGTTATAGTTAGGATAATTTTCAATGTTAAATCTCAACATTCTATTTTGAATAACTTTGGCGCCGGTTGACGAATCTGCCTGAAATTTTCAGGAAAATGGTCTCATGGCGGTCCGGTCCTTCCCTGAAAGTTTGGGGGGGATTCGTCAAGCGGGGGCCGAGATAAAAGGGGGGTCCCAAAACGCGTTTTCCCCATGTTAATTTCCATAGGGCGGTCGATTTCACTTTTAGCCCGAACGGCTGAATGGATTTCCACCAAACTTGGCAAAATTGTAGGGACTGGTAGCCCGATGTGCCTTTGCTATGTCTCAAGATATGTGCTCCAGTGGATTTTGAGTAATTTAGGTTCAAAAAAATATATATATCTATAGGCGCTCTCCCGTGCGCGCACCGGAGTGCGCTCCAGGCGCGACACGCGACTTGCGCGCAGGAAGCTGATTGGATCTCAGTTGTCTGTAAACATTCTAAACAGTGCGGAGCGGCCGCCATCTTGTGTCTCGGTAAAATCGAGACACAAGGGGTTTGAAAAAAAAAGGGGCAAATGACCATAAGGGGGAAGAGTAGACCCCCTCTGACCCCCTAGGTTTGATGTAGGGACTAAAATAGGGTCCTGCAGGGCATTAAAAAATTTTTTTCGTTTTGCGCGGGGGAAGCGCATGGTACGCGCACCGGCGAAGCACGGGGAAAATCCAGGACCATATTTATGAAGGCCTTGCGCTGTTAGTTTTGCGCTTCCTGTGCGTCAATTTTTGTGACGCACCAGCGGTGTAAAAAAATGCGCATTGTTATGCAATATTTAAAAAGTGACGCATCTATCTAGATGCGTCACTTTTTAAATATAGTGCAACGAGGTACATTTTATTACACTGCTGGTGTTATGCGTCACTTTTCTGTGCGCACTCCTTATGACATTCCAGATGTGTCATATTTAATGTATGACGAATCATGTTGCAGATACAATATGGCGCAGAGTTTTAAAAAGTGACCCATGTACCTAGATGCGTCACTTTTTAAAAATAGCGTCAGGTATAATGCATGCAGAGGGGGTGTTCTCCCGCAAAAAGCTTTGTAATAGCGACGCAGTGAAATCTTTGAGATTTCACTGCGTCAGTTTTAGGATGCTGTTGCGTCAAAATCTTGTGCCTGCTTTACAGCAGGTGTTAGACTGAGGCAAGACCTTTCATATGCTGCTTTCCCCATTTGAAAGGACACATTACTGGAGTTGCGTCACTTTTGTGACGCACTCCAGCAATGCGTTACTTGGAATGTCATAAGGAGTGCGCACAGAAAAGTGACGCATTGCACCAGTAGTGTAAAAAAATGTGTTGCGTTGCGTTATATTTAAAAAGTGAGGTATCTAGGTAGATGGGTCACTTTTTAAAATCAAGCGCCACATTATATCTGCGTGAGGTATAATGCATGCAGAGGGGGTGTTCTCCCACTAAAAGCTTTGTAATAGCGACGCAGTGAAATGTTTGAGATTTCACTGCGTCACTTTTAGGATGCTGTTGCATCCTTTAAATATAGTGCAACGAGGCACATTTTATTACACTGCTGGTGTGATGCGTCACTTTTCTGTCCACAGTCCTTATGACATTCCAGATGTGTCATATTTAATGTATGACGAATCATGTTGCAAGGAGTTACAGATACGTCAGTATTTCTGACATATGTGTAAACATAAAAGTGATGCGAGGCCGGCGCAAAATTTTGACG
Source organism: Lissotriton vulgaris (assembly GCF_964263255.1). NCBI lineage: Eukaryota > Metazoa > Chordata > Amphibia > Caudata > Salamandridae > Lissotriton > Lissotriton vulgaris. The sequence continues at coordinate 158,848,317 of NC_141690.1, forward strand.
CAATAGCATCCTAAAAGTGACGCAGGGAAATCTCATAGATTTCAGTACGTTGTTATTACCAAGCTTTTTGCGAGGGATTGCCCCCTCTGCATACATTATACCTGATGCAGATACAATATGGCGCAGAGTTTTAAAAAGTGACCCATGTACCTAGATGCGTCACTTTTTAAAAAATAGTGTCAGGTATAATGCATGCAGAGGGGGTGTTCCTTGCAAAAAGCTTGGTAATAATGACGCAGTGCGTCACTTTTAGGATGCAGTTGCGCCAAAATCTTGCGCCTGCTTCACAGCAAACCTTTCACATGGTGCTTTTTCCATGTGAAAGGACACATTACTGGAGTTGCGTCACTTTTGTGACGCACTCCTGCAATGCGTTACTTTTGTGTTTACAGATATGTCAGAAATACTGACATATCTGTAACTCCTTGCGAATTGATTAGTCATATATTAAATATGACATATCTGGAATGTCATAAGGAGTGCGTCCAGATAAGTGACGCATCGCTATTTTCACGTAGCGATGCGTCACTTTTCAGAAATGAGGCCTCCAGTTTATTCACTGTGTCATAACTTTCTTTTCTAACACTCACCTTCTTTCAGTCCTCCTACTTCACTTCCTTTCACCTCTCATACCTTTCTGTTCTTTCTTACTCATTCTCCTTTCAATTATCAATGCACTATATTTCACTTACTCTTCATTTTTTAAGATTATAGCTCTTTGATGAGAATTGGAGGTAGTTCTGAAAAGAACTTTTGGTTTTCTTCTTTTAACTGAAGAGGAACAAAAACAGGGAATAGAAACTGCTCAACAGGAGCAAAAAGAAAAGAAAAAAATTAGGGGTGGGAAGGGCAGTGATGGTTCTCCAATGCCCGAACCATGAGCAGGACACTTTGCTCCCCATAGGTGAGGAGTTGATTGCAGTATCTGCATCTGACGACCCCATGGTTGAATGCAGGTTGAATGTTTGCTACCTGCCCCTGAGATTGTTCTCTTCCAGAAGAAGTTGCTCCTCCTGTTGATGTAGAGGCCCCATCTCTGGGAACCTCCTGTGCCAGAGCCCTGACACTTTCCCGGGCAAAATTCTGGGGGTGCCTCCTCTCCACATGGCGAATCATGGTGAAGTTGCCAAAAGAGTATTTTTTTTGGGGGTTACCCCGTGACAGGACCTGTTTGCAGATCCTGCACTCTACTTTTGGTGCATTCACCTTCTTCTGGCCTTCTGGAAACTTAAAAAATTTCCAGATGAAATGTTCCTTCACCTTTGGGGTAGGAGGCTCTTCATCAATGAAATCATTGGAGTCATCTTCACTGCTGGATGGTCTGGCAGCCATGATGAATCCAGGAATATGGAGCAGCAAAAAAGGCAGGTCTTTCAGTCACAAAAGTGAAAGAAGAAGTGAAGGAAATGGGTGGGGATTTCATTCATTGTAAAAAAAAACTGTTAGCAACCAATGAAAAGTGTTATTTTAGGGTCACATGACCCGACGCGTTTACGCTGCGCGCTCCGGAGCACTTCCGGGTGCGTTTACGCAGCGCGATCGTAGGCGCTTCCGGGGCGCAAACGTGGCGCGATCGTAGGCGCTTTTCCGTGCGTTTATGCGCCGCGCACGTATGCGCTTCCGAGGGCACTTACGTTGCGCGCCGAAGTGACGTCATCAATCTTTTATAGAAATGCATAATCATTTTCCATATTAAAAAAAACAAATTTTATTTGTATGGTACGAAATGTTTTGCATTATTATTAACTTTTCATTCATATTTTTTTTCACGAACGACAGTTGCGCTCTGGGTGCGCTTTCAGATGAGCTCTCGGAGAAGCTTACAGGAGAGCTTAGCTGAAAGCTTCCCGGAGCGCGCACCCAGAGCGCAAAAGAAAAAAATTATAAAAAAAATGAATACTTAAAAAAAAACAGCAAATTGTAAAAAAAAAAAAGGTTAGAAACTCGATATACAAAGGAATTAGCATTTAAAAAACTATGAAATTCACTGAAAAAACCATAGGTTTCACACCAGTTATAGTTAGGAATTAGCATTTAAAAAACCTATGAAATTCACTGAAAAAACCATAGGTTTCACACCAGTTATAGTTAGGAATTAGCATTTAAAAAACCTATTAAATTCACTGAAAAAACCATAGGTTTCACACCAGTTATAGTTAGCTGGAAATTTTACTGATATAAAACCATTGAAATTCCCATGTTATAGTTAGATGGACTCACTATAACTTGCGCGTGCAATGCACTGCTGATGATGTCTTATTAAGCCAGTTAACCAATCAATTTTTAAAAACCATCCATTTAGACACTTATTTAAACATTTATTCTTCCATCAACTTTTACATATACATATATAAAATATATTTATTTTTCAGAAAGACACACATTCACTGGATGGTGTCATCAGTGATGTCATGAGTGATGTCACTGACCATGTCATGAGTGATGTAATATGTGATGTCATCAGCAGTGCATTGCACGCGCAAGTTATAGTGAGTCCATCTAACTATAACATGGGAATTTCAATGGTTTTATATCAGTAAAATTTCCAGCTAACTATAACTGGTGTGAAACCTATGGTTTTTTCAGTGAATATATATATATATATATATATATATATATATATATATATATATATATATATATATATATATATATATATATATATATTATTACTAACCCCCCTCCCTGCACGAGACCCCCCTCCACGACCCCTCCCATGTTCCTTCCACCCGCCCCACCACCCGTTGTTTGTGGCGGCTGACACTGCGGATAAAAAGCATTTAACCATAAACCTTCGATAACCCAAAGTCTAGAGTAATCTGCCTTCAGAAACAACAGAACCATATAAAAACATCCTCTAAATGCTTCTTACATGTTTGTGCCACAGTGCTGGCACCAAAGAAGCACCTGTGAGCAGTCTACCTAGAAACACAGCTTGTGTCATGACAAACTAGACTTTACCTCAAACTTACCACAACTCCACACTTTTACCTTACCTGGTTATGTTTCACAACCCAAATGACAGGAATATATATATGTATGACTGTAAGAAACATATAATACAAAACTCGCTGAGGAGCCCCCCAGCACTGAAGGAGTAGGCAGCAGTCCAAGATACTTTACTACCAAAATGTACATCTTCAGTTTCTTACTGAATTGTAGGAGTGGGCGGATGTTGCGTTGATCGGGATGTTGTTCCAGATCCTAGTAGCATAGATTGAAACGACTTGTTGCCTGGTATTTCTTCCTTGCATTTCCTCATTTGCAGGCTGGCGATGTCTTGGCTCCTTGTATAAAAAGAACAATTGATGGAGAGAATGCAGAACAATGACATACATTCACCCCATTACAGAGATCTGGGCCTAAATGCATCGTTATTTTCGCTCACAGTGCCATTCCAGTTTGGACTCAGCCATATGCAAATCAGTCTTGACCCTGCACCCAATGGGAACAGTCCAGCCCGAACTTTCAGGCCAGGTACTCCCTGAACTGGAAACAAGCATCCTAGAACCGGTTTCGTGCTTTCAGCCCTCATGGATAGCTTGACTCCAGTGGCATGGAGTGCACGGGACCCACGTCTGAGCATACCCGTCCCACACAGGGTGACAAATGCAAAAAGAACAATGGATGGACAAAAGGCAGATCAATGTCATACATTCACCCCGTACAGAGATCTGGGCCTAAACATCAATTTTTTGCTCACCATGCCATTCAAGACTGATTTGCATATGGATGGGTCTAACGTGGGGTGGGATGGAGAGCAAAAGAACAATGGATTTAACCCAGATCTCTTGACTGGGGATGAATGTATGATTTATTCAGCATTCCTTCCATCATTTGTTTGCATAGCACTAGGCTCCTTGTGTGGCATAATCCACGTGACACGGCTATGGTTTTTGCCAGGACTGTTGTTTTTTTCTTACTGATGGCCTTGTATGTCATATAGCTGGTTCTAAAGATGCTGTCTACTTGGAGAGGGGCCCGTGAAGCTCCTTCGGTGCCAACTTAATGTGTTGGAATAACTTTAAACCTTGATGAGATGATCAGCGATGTGTCGTCTTTCAGCTGCGGGAGTGTATTTTCCCTGAGGCCAATGCTCACTCTGCTGTTGCATCCACGAGGGAGAGGATAAAGGCTTTTGCAGTTGATCTGAAGTCGGTTTCTGGCGAGAAGGGTTTCACTTTCTCCACACGGGAGAGCTGGGACCATGCTGACTCGGTTTTCGTTGTGTTGCATAAATGAAAAGCCTTTATTCAGAGTGATTCCACGTGATGCTTAATTTGCTGTCAACTGGCGGTGAAGCTGTCATGGTTCAGGACAGCTAGTCATGGATGAATCAGAGGTTATTTGGCACTTCTTGAGAACAGTAGGGATTCTGTCTTTGTGTAGCCTAGTTTAAGGTAGGGTGCCTGACGTCCAATTATGAAGCAGCTGGAGGCAGTGATTGACTCACCGCCATCCACTGAGGCATTTTGAGGTTGAGTTTTCTTTTGTTGGCTTCTTGGTGAATCTAGATGTTGTCCTTGCAGCTGGTGATTAGGGAGAGGATGGGTGACTGCACAGAAGAAAGGGAGGGTTGTGACTTGTCTTGGTTACTTTGCATCCTCCCCAGCGTTCCGAGTCCCAGCTGCGCAACCAGTGAGCGAGGTCATTGGATGGTTGAAATTTTGGGAGTGTTTGTGCTTGGATGAGTGGACGTTTGGAGTGAGAAGGGCTGAGCAGCAGGACGCTGCTCCTGGTGGGGTTTTACCCGGTTTACGTGTAACCTGATCTGAACCTAATAAACCTACTCCTTTTGTAACCTATGAGACTACATCATTGATTGTAACGGGGAGCTTCTGGCATCTTTTGTGTTCTTATCTGGAAGAGGTGGTGGCGCTTGGTAAAGTGGAGTGGTGTGGCTCACTGGTTAGAGGCGGCAGACCCGGAAGTAGAGAACGGCCCGGGACCAGGGTTCAATTCCCGACGTGGCAGGGTTGTGGACCAGGTTCAGCGGACTCGATAATTCTCGCCTCTGTGCCTACTCTAACCAGGGATCACACTCGGCAACTCTGGGCATTAGCTTGCCTCATCTCTACAACGGCCCCCCACATTCGCCGGGGATGCCTGGTTTCACCTTGGAGATACCCAGTAGGAACCATCTCACAGGGATAGCCAGGACGGGTTCCCCAGCGGTCTACAGCGCCACGACGCCTCAGGGCAGCACTGCGCTTTACAAGACCACATACATACATACATACTCTGTCCACTGCCGTTGGGGTGACGGTGGACTGAAGGCAGGGCTGGACTGGCTGTAGCGGGCATCCGGCATTTACCCGGTGGGCTGCCAGGGTGGGGGCCGGTTTGGGTCCACTGGTGGGCCGTTTATGTTACCAGGGGCTGGCAATATCCGCCCTCTGTAACAAAATCGTCCGAAACAGGCCCGAGCAAACCGTTCAGCGCCACCACCCCCTCTCAGAGATGGCCGAGCAGTTTGCGAGGGCCGGCTTTCATTCCCAATCCGGCCCTGACTGAAGGTAAAGGATGTCTAAAACCAGACACCCAGGCCGAATAGGATATGCAAACACAGTAACCTGGGGGGTTTGGGGGTTGAAGTGGGTGTGGGAGGTAGTTGAGACAGAAAGGCACTATCTACCAAACACTATCGAGGACCTACATATAAAGGTAACAACGTGCATTGAGAATTGAGCATAAACTCACATTTGCATGTACTTTCATGAAATATGGTGTCTTTTTATGTAAATCCAGAAAAGTACGTACGGAAAATACTTATAATGAATTGCGAGTAGGATTGCAAAGACTTGTAGAACAGTTTATAACCAGTTTTGTTTAAGTTAAGTGTGTGGGTTATAGCGCCTAGGGTCGCCCCTCTATAGTACTATGGCATATTCCAATAGATGGGAACATTTGCATTACTTTTACCGAACTCAAGTGCACTCTGTGTATCAACTTCAAAAGCATGAGAGGCTGAGAGTGGCCCAGCGAGATACACACCTGCCCTTAAACACAAAACTCTGGTTTGAAGGATTTAAGAGAGTGGTTTATAATGTACAGCCGACCCTCACTTAAGCGATACAGTTTGGCGCACGTCATGAGTATTATTATTGTTACTGTCATTATGCATTATTAATATAATTGTGCGTAGTAGTATTGCATGGCAACTGTTTGTCGTTTGTTTGTTTAAGGGGCGGGATGTTTCTTGTCAGAACTAATGAACGACAGAGAAATTGTGGGCAAATACTTCCGGTTTGAACTCCTCGCCTTGTCATATTAGCGCGTTTGATCTGCGAGAGAGGGGCTACATTCTTATTTCCTGTCAAGAAATTGAAAAACTGACACGCAGCTAATGCGCACTTTATCCTCAGATTAACATCACTTGATGGAAGCCACGTTAAGCGCTCGAGAGTTGAGATGCTGTGACAATGGCAATTACAGTGGGCTTAATTGAGCTGCGAATCCAGGTTCAATAGGTTTATGAGAAATCTCACAATTAGAGCGCGGCGGCTCGTCCAATCATCCTTCAGCGCCCTGGTAAATGAAGTGTCTGCGTCGTAGGGTTGCACATATGCTCTAGTTTTTGTTTTATCTCAACCTGCTTTCAGAGTACTATTACCGAAAGCTAATATTGTCCTTCTCGCCATATGGCCGCACGCGCCATGCTGAAATGGACAGCGCCGAAGATTGGGTGTGATCGCCCTCTAGCGGAAAACTGAGAGATTGTTAGATCAACCTTGTAATGCAGATTTATACAGCGCGAGCGCGGGCGCGGGCATTATTACCCGGAGGTGCCAGAGCGGCTTACAAGTGAAATATTTTGTTACGTGGAAGTTACAGATGGTTTGAGATGAACGAATACAACTATAAATAATTTTAAAGGTTGAAAATACAACATAGTTGATCATTACATAAAGCTGAGTGTACAAGAGGTATATAAAAAGGTTGCGGCAGTGTAGGTTTCTGCGCCAAGAGCTGATTACAGCGTCTTGGCTAATAAATATATCGATGGAGGAGAAGAACTTTCAGGTCCGTTTCGTCTGGACATACTAACTAAATTGCAACTTGGCAGTACCTAACCTCTAAACTGGTTTTAGTGAAATATCTCAACCGCTAATGGACGCCTATTGTTAAGACTGTTGTCCGAAAAGTGCCCAGAGAGGAGTACCATTTATGTTGCCTAGTACTATCACAACGGCATTAGTTTCAATAGGCAGGGCTATTCTATGGAAAAGGGTGACATCATGGGGAGTAACCATAGTATTATATCTAATAATAATCTAATTTCATAGTATGCCATGGTCCGTAATATCCAGTGCTTTAAATGGAAACAAATAAGTGCAAGTACTCATTAAATTGAGTTAGGGGCGTGGCTAGTGGGCGGGGTTAGAGGCGGGTGAGACATGATGATAGAAACACTTCTAACGAGTATTTATTCTTCCCTTGCATTGCCCTTGACAGTTGTCTCATACTTTCCATATGTGCAGATTAAAAGGTACATATGCTAATAAAGGGTGGTGTGAAGAACTTGTGGGAGCAATGCAAGGAGTTTTTAAACCATGGATGCAGGCAAGCCATCAACAGTACTATTAGCCCTTCCAGGCTAAGAATCAATGTGCACCAGGACGAGAGAGACTGACATAGCATCATTAATAACAAGTGTTAGACGCATTTCTTTTCAAATACCTCCTGGGTGTCCTGATTCTCTCACTATCTGATTTAGTTTCTCTCTCACACACAAACATACCCACAACCAGGCAAACGCACACAAACCAGCAGACAAATACTCTCTATCAATCTTCACATCTCTAATCTCGCGATCCCTCCCCCACTCACTTCTCTCCCAATTATATTGATTTCTCTTGCTGCCCCACTCCCTTTACCCCTAAGGTATACTTTAATTATCTACTATCACTCTTTCTATTTCTAATCTGCCTCTGTTACTCTTTCCATAGCCGTCTCGATCTCTTCCCCTTCTCCGTCTGCACTTACCCCTTCTGTCTCTTTCCCCCCCCTTTAAACTCTCCTCTGCTTCTTCTATCTCTGCCCCCTCCCTCTTTACCTTATCTCACCCAATTCTCCTTCCTTCTTCCCTCGACAGAAGGTCACACGGCTGGAGAGCTTGCAGTGGCAGACAGTGCGCACTGCAGTGTTGTGAGCATGTGCAGGGTCCAGTAGGGCAGAGGTCAGGGGAAGAACAATACTGGCCTCTGATGGGCAGGTTAGAAGACCTCCTCCCACCTCACCTGGGCTTCAGACAGGCCGCGTAGGCCATCTCCATCACCTCATCCCTGTCAATGTCCCAGCAGGTGGACAAGGGTGGGGGTGGTATTGCCCATTGGCCCAAAAAATGTCCCTCCACTCTTATTTTTATGACAAAACATCCTCTCTTTTCCCACATCTCCTCTCCAACATCATTGATTCACCACACTCCATAACCTCCCCCAAACTCTTCCTCCCACCCATTCAGGCTGCACACATCACAGTGCCCCCCTGGCAGCCAATATTTAATACACTAACAACAATTCGACCCAGCATGGAGGCCCGGCAGGGGGCGGTTGAGGACAATGAGAGCTTCGGTAGCAGAGGCCCTCTTACCCCAGCGGCAGGCCTCCAGCTGGCGGCAAAACGGAAAACATGCTGCCAAATAAATGAGCCACAGCTGGGCCTCAGGCATCTGCCCAGTATCTGATCAATCAGAGTACCGGTACTCTCCTTAGAAGTGAAAAAGTGCTGGTACTCTGCTTGGTAAAAACCAGAAGTGCCAGTATTCAATACCTGTGAGTACCGGCCCATTTAAAGCACTGGTAATATTTATTTTATTTATTTATTTATTTATGCATTTTTATATAGCGCGGACTTTACCCGAAGGTGTCAGAGCGCTTCACAATAGGAACAGAACTGATACATGAGAACATTACAAGAGAGCAAAATACAAAAGCAAACGTTACATTAAATGAAGCAAAAATGACAATCGTGCGCCAACAAAATATAAGAGGTAGCAAACGGTGCATTACAAAAGTGACAATGGTGAGTCAACAAAATAGAAGAGGTAGCAAACAGTGCATTGCAGGAGGAAAAAGTGACGTGTGCAGGTTACAAAAAGCGTACAAAATAAACATAGAGGTATAATACTGCAATATATGGAGGACACTCCAGCACAAGAACAAACGTTACGTAGGCACTGGTGGCACTTGTGCAGGTATCGAAACAAACAAATGTAGGAGGTAGAAAACAGTGTGTTACAGGAGAAAGTGACGGGTGCAAGTTACACACGAGTCCCAGACACAGGAAGAAGGATAATACTGCAATAAAAGGCAGACTCTCAAAACACAAGAACACACTGGGAAGATACTTCCATAGTCATGTAAAGTAGATTTTTCAGTAGTTGAAGGGCTTCCTTCAGATAGTAGAGAGGGCAAGGATTACATTTGGAAATGTCTTTGAAGAAGGAGAACTTTGAGGTCAGATTTGAAGGCCTGGGAGGAGGTGGTGGTCCGGAGCTGAGGCGGAAGTGAGTTCCAGATTCTCACTGCGCTGCCTGAAAAGGATTGGGCCATCGATCTCTCCTTCTTGAAAGTGGGAGGTTCAAGCAGTAGATTTTCCGCATTTCGTGACGGTCTAGAGCCTCCAGAGAGTTTCAGTTTATTCGCCAGGTAGTGCGGAGAGGAGGAGTGCAAGGCTTTATGGGTGATGCAGGCAGTCTTGTAGATAGCTCTAGCCTCGATGGGGAGCCAGCGGAGGGAGGATAACATGGGAGTGATGTGGTCGCTTCTTTTGGCCCCATAAATGAAACGAGCTGCTGAATGTAGAACAGACTTAAGGGGGGATAGGTGGGATTTGGGGAGGCCAGTCAGAAGAGAATTTCAGTAGTCCAGTCTGGAGAGGACCAGCGATTGGACCAGGGTTTTGAGGTCATGCACCGGGAAGAAGCGACGAATCCCCCAAAGAAGGCGCAGTTGGTATCGGGCAGACTTTGCAATTGAATTAATGTGGGAGAGTAGATTGAGTTTTGTGTCGAGTATGACACCAAGGGATTTTGCGCTGTTTACAATGATGGGTTTAGTGTTCAGCAGATTCATCTGGTCCATCCATGATTGCACCGAGGGAGGAGAAAGTGAGGAGGAGAGGAGGAGGAACTCAGTTTTGGAGGGGTTCAGAATCAGTTGATGTGTTGACATCCAGTTATGAATGGAGTCGAGGGTAGAGCTTAGGGCAGAGAGATCGTGAGTGGAGGCAACCGTGAGGTAGATTTGAGTGTCGTCAGCGTAGAGGTGATAGTTGACCCCAGATTTACTTAGGAGATTTCCCAGAGGTTCCAAATAGAGATTGAACAATGTGGGTGCAAGAATAGAGCCTTGGGGAACACCTTGACCCACCGCCAAAGGAGGTGAAAGACTGTCCGCTATTTTGATCATTTGGGATCTATCAGAAAGGAAAGAAGCAAACCATTTAAGCACGGTGCCCTCAATGCCCATTCTCTGTTGAAGGGTGTTGAGGAGGGTGTTGTGGTTGACAGTGTCAAAGGCTGCCGAAAAGGTCAAGGAGAATTAGAAGACAAGACCCCCCCGAGTCTAGTATTCTCAGCGCGTCATCAATCACTTGTCACTTGCAGCAGGGCAGTTTCAGTGCTGCAGTTTTAGATGAAGCCGGACTGAAAATTGTCAAGAAGATCATTGTCCTTGATATGACGTGAGAGTTGTTTCGCAACACATCTTTCTGTGATCTTTGCAAGAAAGGGTAGGTTAGTGATGGGGCGGAAGTTGTTGAGGTCATTCGTATCCGCAGTGGGTTTTTTAAGCAGAGGGGTGGCCTGCCCAGATTTGAAGGGAACAGGGAGGGAGCCTTGACAGAGGGAGAGGTTGACTAGAGTGGTCCAAACGGGAAGAGAAAGGGTATAGAAGTCAATGGCAATGGCACTGGGGATGGGGTCGAGCGAGTGGTTGGAGGGCTTTGTTTCGAGGATGCACTTGAGGAGGACATCTTCAGAGATGGGGTCGAAGTTCTGCCAGATGGCTAGTGATTTGCGCTCCTCTGGAGGGGTAGGATGAGCGACCTGAACCACAAGTGATTTCACTTTTTCGTCAAAGAATACTGCGAAATCAGCAGCTTTCTTTGTAGAATCCTCCAATTTGGAGGTTGGGGGAGAGTAGTTAGAGGTCTTGATGAGATCAAATAGTTTTTTGGGTCTATTTTTGGCTGAGTCATGGAGGGTTCTGAAGTGTGATGCTTTCCCAAGGAAGATGTGCTTGTGGTACTCGGATCTTGCTGAACGAAGCGTGGCCAAATTATCGGTGGAGGGTGCTTGCCTCCATTGTTTCTCCAGGCGTCTTAGGTGCTTCCTTTCTTCATATAGGGATTTGCTGAACCAGGGTGCTGAGGGAATGGGCCTTTTCTTTTTGTTTTGGAGAGGAGCACCGCTATTGATTTTGACTGCAAGGACTGAGAGGCATTGTGAGGTGAGATCATCAACATCTAGGTTCGGGTCTAGCCTTGGAAGTGACAGCAAAGCTGATTCACAGAGGGAAACAGTGTCAATATTCTTAGCGTCACGGAACCAGGAGGTAGCCCTCTTAGGTTGGCCAAGAGTAATAGAGTGTGCTAGGAGAAGAGAGAATGGAATGAGGAGGTGGTCAGACCAGTCTACGTGAATAGGGGTAGCGATAGAAAGCATGCCTGCTTTAGAAATAACAAGGTCCAGGATTGAGCCCTTAGAGTGTGTTGATTCTGTGCAGTGTTGAGTAAGATCGTTTGTAGAGAGGAAGGAGGCCAGCAAGTTCGCGGAAGAGTCTTGCAGGGAGCCCCAGTGGAGATTGAAGTCACCCACGAAGGTCTGATTGTCACTTTGTGCGTATTGGTCGCTGATGAAGTCAGTGAGTTCCTCCATAAATGAAGGGCCACTGCCAGGTGGGCGGTATATGACATGGAATCTAAGGGGTGAGCGGTGGTGTAGTTGAAGCTCAAGGGATAGACATTCAAAAGTGTGGAATGCGCTGATGGGAAAAGCCTTGAGTTGAAGGGAGTTTCTAAAGATAACTGCAACACCTCCCCCAACTTTGATAGGTCTGTCATTCCTGAAAATAGAGTAGCCAGTGGGTAGGAGGAGATCAAACATGGATTGAGAGGTATCGTTGAACCAGGTCTCTGTTAAGAAGAACAGGTCAATATTGTGAAGGGTGATGGTATCAGAGATTTCGAGTTTGTGTTTTATTGAGGATCTGCAGTTGTGGAGCAGGTAGCGCAGTTCTGTCGAGACTGTTTTGGTGACGGGGGCACTTGGGCAAAGAAGGGTGATAGGGATATTATACCTATATGGGGGTGCACGGGAGTGTCTAGGCGGAAGCTTGGTTCTGACAGAGGAGATGGTTGGAATAGAGTAGGTAATTGGGTTACTCGGAGGTGCTGGTTGAAGAAGGGTGGCGTTCAAAGGCTTGTGTGAGTGAGCGATGTTTGCAGACGACAGGTTATGCTTGGCTATAATGGTGTGAGGGGGCGAGGAGCATCTCGTGGGAAGGTGAGAGTTTTCCAGAGTAGTTGATGAGAATGGGAAAGTTGAAATCTTAGAGCTTAAAAGTGAAATGGAAGCTACAAGCTGGGAGATGGAGGTGATGAGAGAGCATAGCTTATTTTCGAGAGAGAGTAGGGCAGAACACTGATGGTTGGGTGTCTCGATAGCAAAGGGATGGGGTGGTATAAGTGGTGGGAGGCAGGGAGAGGTGGGAGGACAGGAGGAGAGTTGAGGTATAGGGTTCATAGGTGGGGAAAGGGGGAGGTTGAGAGCGGGGGTTGGAGTATCAGAGGAGAAGGGGGAGTTGTATTTGATGGCGCTGCACAAAGGAAAGGAATTAAGGACATGTTTAGGGGGGATGGGTGCGGAACAAGACGGTGGGGAGGAGGGAGAGGGGAGGATTGTAAGGATTCATAGGAGTGTAGGAGGTTTGGGAGGAAAAAGGGGAGGTGGTTGGAGAGGTCCTGTTGGCTAGGAGAGGTGGCTGTGAGGGAGCCGGTATCTGGTAGGGTGGGGGGGTTGGGAGAAGGGGAAGTTGACGACAGGAAAAGGTTCTGCTGTGCCTGATGGGGGGGATGGAAAGGGGTACCAGGGTGGTAAAGGGGGGGGGGCAGCACAGCATTGCTAGCGGAGTGTGGGGAAAGAAAGAGATGCCATGGGATTGTGAAGAAATCGGGGAAAGAGGTGAGGGGAGGAGGGGGTAGAGAAGAGGGAGAGAGGGAGGGATGAGGGGAGCATAAGGAAAGTTAGCTGGGGGGGAGGTTTGCGGTGGGGTGGACTAAAAAAGGGAGTAGCAGAAAGGAATAGGGGGGACGAGATGAGATTGGGGTACCGGGACGGTGCCGACTGGACGAGAAGCGTATTGCCTAGTGGTAAGGCTGACGTGATGAAGGGTGGGGCATACTGTGAGGTGGAAGGAAAGGGAGAGGAGGGCACAAGGGAGGGGGAGGGAAGAGGGCCGACCTGAGCCTCCCGAGGGTGCAGCCTATTGGAGTGTAGGGGAGTCAGGGGAGGAGAAAGGGAGTAAAGGGTGGAGTTAGATGGAGAGTCGAAGGAAAACCTGGTCGCAGGGGAGGGGAGTACGGAGGGGAAGAGGTGGTCAAAGAGAGAGAGAGAGGTGTCTTTGCCTTGGATCAAGACAGTACCATTGTTATAGATTGAGATGGTGAGGGAGCCGTTGAAATACGCAGAAGGGGAAATCTTTAGTTTCCCATGAGGGATAGAGGAGGAGGAGGTGATGTTAAGGGAATTAGATAAGCTGGAGGACCAAGAAGGGGTGTCGTGAGTGAAGAAAATGAAATCATTTTTGCGCCTCCCAGAATGACAATTGTAAAAAAGGTCAACAAAAAGGGAATCAGGGAAACGTTCAATAGTCGCATGCTTCATTCGTTTAGCTGAAGCTTTAGTTTGGCCAGGAGGATAGATGATTTTGTAACAGTTAATTCCATTCTTAACTCGAGAGGTGGCCATGTTGGGGACGTGAGAGAGAGTGCTAAGAGGGTATGAGACGGGTGTACCTAGGAGAGCGGTGCAGATGAGAAGTATAGGGACTAACAGGGGGCAGATATTCCAGGCGTCGGGAGTGGAAAACTGGACTAATGTGTAGTTCGGGAAGAGAGGTGGGTATTTGATGGGCCCTTCATCTAAGTGTATATGAAAACCACTGGCACAAGATAATATTTACAAGGGACATGATTACATATGATAGAACTAACTGGGTCACTGTCAAAACCATCATAATGCACAATTAGTCAAAGTGAAGCAGATCACAGACGAACGCCCAGTGACTATTGGTAATCACAGTACATAGCATCAGCCTGAAACACAAGCACATTCGGCACCAACCACATTGTACGCCCATAGTCTCAGCGGGCCACTAATGGACTCTAATCAGAAACCATAATGTCAAGGTTGTTGCCAATCCAGCGAGAGTTCTGACTCAATCAGAAATGACCCCAAGTAAAAAGGTGTCATAAACAGTGCAGCTGGCGCTACTTGCAGCACAGCTGTGACGGGCCAGAACGGTGCAGCTGGCAGTGTTTGCAGCGCAGCTGTAAAAGGTCTAAACGGTGCAGCTGGCACTACTTGCTGCACAGCTGTAAAAAGACCTGAACGGTGCAGCTGGCACTACTTGCTGCACAGCTGTAAAAAGGCCTAAACGGTGCAGCTGGCACTACTTGCTGTGCAGCTGTAAAAAGGCCTAAACGGTGCAGCTGGCACTACTTGCTGCGCAGATGTAGAAGGCCTATGCGGCGCAGCTGTAGAAGGCCTAAGCGGAGCAGCTGGCACTACTTGCTGCACAGTTGTAAAAGGCCAAAATGGTGTATCAGCAGAGGACTTGCTGCGCTGAAGAAAGTGAGAGTCTTCCCGCCCTCCTGTGGCGCTCAGCAGTTAACAGGCTCGATCACCGCTTAGTAGGGCAAAAGGTGATGCTGAAGCAGCAAAAGTGGGCTCAGGACATGAGGAGCATGAGAAACGCTGACGTAAATCTTGTTTTCATCCGCCATTTTGGGGTCAGGCGCGGTGAACTGGGTGATGGGTTGAGAATCCTTTATCTTGAACTTATTTGGGAGGGTTTAAACAGAGCAGCAGCCAAAGCTTGGCATGGGGGCTCCAAATCAGACCAGATAACCCCTTGAGCAGAACAACAATTGCAGGGGGGCAGGCTCCGATAATATCAGGTTCCAGACACGGTGCCATTGTAGAGTCAGGCAGTACCAGCGCGAATCATGCTGGCTCCTCACTGAGCAGTCCTGGCCGCCGTGGGAGTCAACCCCACAGTGTCTGGCCTTCTGCTTTGCCCTGTCCTTCGGGCTGTGGCTGTTCCCTGCGTCCTGCTCCGCACCACTGACCCTCTCAGAGCTTCGGCACCGGTCCGCCTTTACCAATATGGCGGCCGCGTTCACTGCACCTCGCTGAGCAGTCCTGGCCGCCGTGGGAGTCAACCCCTAAGTGTCTGGCCTTCTGCTTTGCCCTGTCCTCCGGGCTGTGGCTGTTCCCTGCGTCCTGCTCCACACCCCGACCCTCTTGGAGCTTCGGCACCGGTCCGCCTTTATCAATATAGCGGCCGCGTTCTCTCCGGTGCCCTGGCGTCCCTCCTTCCGTTATCGGGGCCTGGTACTGGATCTCCTACCTTGCTGAAGTGATGCAGGGAACGTCGGCGCTGCGGATCCGGCGGTCGGTTCGGTCCGGTGCCCAGAGAGTCTCAGCCTGCCCCTCTCCCTCTCGGATCTTGGAGGCAGCAGGCTTCTCCGGAAAGGGGCTCATATTGTCTGCCAGACGAGAGTCTGTCTGTGTCACCGCAACTATGGGGATGTCTGGTGCACGTTTTGCAGTACCGACCGTAGCTATTACAGCCTTTGGCCGGTGCTATGAGCTGCCATTCCTTGATTCGATACAGGCCTGCTGAATTCTGGGCAGATACAGTCTGGTCCCTGCACACTGGCAGCTGACAGGCTGGTTCTTGCAGGCTCTGTTGTGAATGAAGGACTGCTGCAGCCTGTCCCTGCCAGGGCTCAGACCTCTAAGCAAAGCCGCTGCAGCCCCGGCCTCGTAGATGGAGTGTTTCATCTGTAAAAGACATAAGTGCCAGGGCACTCGTCAGGAGGCCGCTGCAGTCTGCACCACACTTTGCCTCTGCCAGCGCTGCCAAATATAATAACAACAGAACTACAAACCATCACCTTCCTACACGTGTGACAATTCGAACTCTTCCAGACTCCCAAAGCTATAATAATGACTTGGGCGGCAGGTAACAGTAATTTTTAATGTATATTGAATAAATAATTGACTGTTGTTGTAGTAATCTCTAAATTAGCAAGACAGGGCCACCTTGTGGCAGATTGTCAAAAGAGTCGGTGTTGGCGATTAAGTGACGGTGACGTACACCGAAAACCACAGGCTCAAATTATGCACTGCCCAATACTATGTAGAGGGTACAATTCTCTTTGATGTCATTTCTATCCAACTGCATTGTGCCTTAGACGTGTTTGCCTGATACGGTAAAAATAACTATTTAAAGATTAATACAGTGAAAACAAAAATAATTGGTGTTCCGAAGAAGATGCTGCAAGCAGATTTCACCAGGAGGCCCGACCTTCACCAGCTAGAAATAGTTGCAAGATATTGCTATTTGTTGTGACTTTCCCTACAACATAGAGTTTCATCAGCATGTGGACTCAGTGGTAGGACGGGCACAGCTACCAGGAGGAGCCTTTGGGAAACATGACCCTGATGTGTGCTATAAATACATTGACATGCAAAGGGAAACTTAGAAGCTGAAAATAGCCTGTTATTGTGTGTCCTATGCAAAGAAGGTGCAATCAGTATTTAATCAAACTCATATGAATATCTGAAAATGGTGGGTGGGATCTGCACAAGGTTCCCGGGGGATGACTTGAGGTTGGAGCCGGGGTTGCTCAACATTGGACCCAAGTATTTTAAAAGGTGTTGACTTACTGGCGGGAGCCCTTCGTTATACAGTTAAAAGGGGGAACAGCTCAACTGCCCTTGGTATGCTAGCATACAAATGATTTTGTCAAGTCTGAGTATAAATGAAAAAAGAAAAGTGTGATATTCTGTGCAGGGACTACCTGGAAAAGAAGTAGTACAAATGTACTACGAATCAAACAGATATGTATGTGCCGCGTGGATCTACTTGTCAAATATTGAGCCCAGGGAAACCAGGAGATGGATACTGAGATTAAGAATGGGCCAACTACCCCTTCTGGGAGGATAGGAGTGGAAGTAAAATCCAAATTCTGTTGTAAAATGTCCATCTGTTGACCTATCCTTGACCCATGTATGCTATTTTTTGAAATAATGAAAGAGCAATCTAGAAAACTAATACTTCCAACCCCCAGAAAGTTACAGATACATAGGCTGCAGTGTCTTATGTTGTATGTGAAGTGTTGTAGAACGATGGGTCTATGTCACAAACTTGGAATGTGTTTTTTTTGCTTTTGAAATCATTTCTTTCTAAAAGGGTGTTGTTTGAAATTGTGTTGCTGGGGTTGAATCTCCTATTCAAGGAGCAACCACAGACCGTGTCAGGGTGAAGTCACAGGCAAAAATCAAAACCTGTGCCCTACCTTTTGGTAGCTTGTCAAAGAGAAGTCAAGCTTAATAAAGATGCAATGAGTTAAGTATTTATGCAGCACTCTAAATAGTAAAAAAAAGTTAAAACATCATACAAGAAACCACCCACATCAATTTAGAAAAAAGAGTACAATTGAAAAACTAGTCTTAAATTAGACCTGCTGAACAAGAATTCCTTAAATCCTGGTTGTGGAGTGATGCGAAGTCTTTGCGTTGAGTTGCACTGGCCAGCATCAAAAAGCCTTCAATGCTGGGTTCGCGATGTGAAGTTCTGCACCAAGATGCATCGCACAGTGAAGTCAGCGACTATCGTTGGGAGTCTGTGATGCATACATTCTGCACCGGTGCTGGTAGAGCTACTGAGACTTGCGAGGACTTGTGTTGGGATATAGTGCGCTACATCAATCTCGTCCAGTTGTCGGCATTGAGATGCATCACTCTAGGTCTGGCCTAGTCAAGTGACCCAGGATCCGGCTGCAGGCACCAAATGGTTAGGAGAAGAAAATGCCAACTATCTAAAAGCTGCATTTTTCAGAATTATGATAAAAAATTCTAATTTATCATTAAAGAGGGCTTTTAATTACAATTCTTTAGACACCACACTTGGCCTGTCTACTTGCTTCCAATTGAAAGTTATCAAATTGTTTAAATGCAATAAGGTAACCCAATGCTATCCTATGGGAGAAGTAGGCCTTGTAGTAGTGAACAACTAATTTAGGGGTTTTTCACCGCCAGCTCACATAACATTTAGAAGTAGATGTCCATTTATTTAAGTACACTGCAACCTGACATATGGGTGGTTCAGTACTTACTCTAGGGGTGGATTATGTATTGAAGGGTTGGGCCTGGCAAGAGGCTTACCTTGCCAGGTCGAACTGTCAGTTTAAAACTGCACACACAAGTTGCAGTGGCAGGCCTGAGACATGTTTAAAGGCTACCTATGTGGGTGGCACAATCAGTGCTGCAAGCCCACTGATATTCAACAGGGGAGATAAGCCTGAACATTACATTATTAGTGAATGTTATTGTATTTACAGTATGGTCAAACACATAGCTTTTTGTTTGATCCGGTATTTTATTTATACCTTTTTATTTAGAAGAATTTCGTTTTTGTTATTTATTCGAGCGTGTAAAAGACAAGGGTCTAATCATATCGGAATTCCATACATTCATAAGACAATCATTATACACATTGTAAATACACATAAATAATACAGCATTGCTACACAAGAAAAATCACTAACAAATCACAAAAAAAATCCAATACATAAATGCTCTTACACCAACTTAAATGGTGTATTAGAATGCTGATCACTGTAAATTTACTTTCAATAAAATACTTTGAAATAAAAATAAATAAAAAAAGACGATCTGCAAATGTCTAAAGCAGGTATCAAAAGATCACACAGGGAACACTTAAATGTCTATAACAGGGGACATTTCCTCAATTTACAGACTGGAGTTCAATTCGTCATTCCTTTGTGTTTTTATTGTATGCCAACACGTTTCGAATCCCGGGCAATAAGTACAGGGACTCTCGTCAGGGCTCTTGAATTTAAAAGCGATGGTATTTTCTGAGGAGTGTTGTTCTTCTTATCAGGTTATTGCATCACCAGGAGGTACGAGCACCAAGTTGGGGTGATTTCTTTTGTTTTTACAGTATCAATACTGCTGTTGTCCATCGCTGTAAGCGCAGCAAAGTGCTTGTGCAGGGTTCTGAATGCACAGTATTTCTGTAGACGGCCGCTCGTGGTGTTGCTTTGTTTATCTCTGTATGTTTGTTCGTTATTGTGGGCTAACTGTGAGAAACACTCGCGCCCGCGGTCTCTTCTCTTTTGTAAAGGTCAGCAGGAGTCGATTAGCTTGCGATTCTCATTTTAAATATTGCTTTTTTGAGTCATTTGCCCGGTCTGCTCTCTTTGTGTTTTCACAGGCAAGCAAACACTGATAGCATTTAATTTACAGGCCCTGGGCACATGTAATAACACATTACTATGTACTTACAAGTAAATCAAATAGGCTAATTGGGTGTAAGCGAATTCTACCATGTTTTAAGGAAAGAGCACAAGAACGTTAGCACTGATTAGCCGTGGGTGACCTTTGCAGAGCTCAAAAAGCCAACAAAAACAGATTTAGTAAGCAGGAGGGTGAATGCAAAAAAAGTTTGGGTATGTCTCTCGGGAAAGGGCAAAGTCCAATAAAGCAGTGTCCTTTACTTTTAAATGTTTATTACAGCTTGAACTTAGCGCATGCACTTCTCTGAGCTATGCCTGCTGCTTGGGCCATAGCTACCAGGGGCCGAGCAGAGATTCTCTCAGAACTGTGTTTTGACCTATTCAGAGTATGTTTATTGGGTTGCCAGGGTCTCCCCTCCCAAATCAACAATACCATTCATTACAGACAAAATGTTGAGTATGTATTTGCATGGCTGTGTTTGATAAATCATATTTCTCAAATTTGGTGCAGCCCACATTCTGTCCTTGTCACCCTATGTTGAAAATCTGGATGCTCTTGAAAATAGCATTTAATCTACAATTAACTGCTGTCTTTTTAAACATGAACCCTTCCATAGCAGAAGATTAGTGACGTATTGCACTCAAGGACACTGCTGCTGATACAGTGCTTCATGTATGCTCGAGCCAGAACTTAAACAAAGATGTCCTAGTTGAGTAAGAGAGTAAAACAATCTCCACTACCGTTTGAATGAGTAATTTATTACGTGGCTCTTGTGAGATACAAATAACGATCACACAATCTAAAACATAAAGATCGCGTGATTTATAAAAACAACATCAGAAAGCTCAGAGCTGAATGCAGTGGTAGGCCCCTGTAGAATCATTACTTGTTATAGCAGCCCACGAAACTAAATAAGAGGTATATTTCAAAGACTCTATCTAGCATCTGAAAAATAATAGCTTGACAGACATTATTTGTTTGAACTTTGCTTGTGCCACTCGTTGGTCAAGGTGCACCCCACATTGGAGGTATGAAACTGTTTCAGGATTCTACTTTCCTCTGAGCTTTAAGTCATAGGGTGTAAGTGTCCAAGCAGTGACACTTTCTGCATCACAGTCCTCAGTTGAACTGGTGAGCGTTTCCTTCATGGATTAATGAGAGATTATAGGCCATGATGTTGTTTGCCATGGCCTGGACCGAACATCTATAAGTTTGGAATCTTTGAATCCAGGGGTTGCATAGACACAGTATTAACAGTGCATGCAGTGAACATAGACAAAAGGAGCTTTCTCTGAGCTGGTTCTGAATAAGTCACGTGCTCTGCATTCCAGACTGCTAGGGCTGCCACCTGACCATTCTTTTTACCGGCAGCACAGTTATTTTGATGCCCTGGTCAGTACAAAAATAAGCAAAACTACATAAAGGCATTGTTTTTCGCTCTTATTTGCAGTGACGGCCGGCATTAGTAAGAGCGGTGGGCTGGGGGCGGCCTGAGGGGAAAAGTCGCCAGACGATGGGATAGGTAAAAAAAAAAAATCAAAATGTATAAAACCACTTAGTTTGCACTCGCCCCATCGCCGAGTCGGCAATGCAGTGAGTGCAGGGTAAGTGATTTTATTTAATTTTACCTATCCCGTCGTCTATGACCTCCCCCCACCACCACGCCCCGCCTCGCCCACCACCCTAGCGCTCTTACCTGTGCTGGCCGCCACGGATGTATGACGTTACAACACATGCTTTTACCACGCATGCCGTTACAACGCAGTTTTTACAACGCATACCATTACAACGCATAGCGCTTTGGGGTGCTGGATAGTGAATAGTTTAATTTACTATTCCAACTCCAGTCCCCATGGATAGTAGGGAAGCTGTTGGATAGTAAATTAAATCTATTCCCTATCCTAGAGCGCCCCCTAGCGCAATGCGTTGTAATGGTTTGCGTTGTAATGGTTGCGTCGTAATGGTAGTGCGTTGTAAAAGTTTCGTTGTAAAGGCTGTTTACCGGCCGCCACTGCTTATTTGTACATCATTCAAGCAGCAAATATAAAGAGAAAACAGTGTTCTATGCTGAGTTAAAGACCTCAGATTAATAATTGAAGTAAAGAAATGCAGAAAGAAAAGCTTGATTCGACTTTCGATTGTATTTAAAGTCCCCTGAAGTATCATGTCCAGGTCTTGGTAGACTCTTAAAGTAACAGCAAATTGCCGGTATTTTTCTCTTGGAAAGGTGGCAACCCTGGAGATAGCAGGTCACATCATGCAGAGATGCAGATGAAGAAGCAGAGGTGCTGGCAGCACTGAGTCAGACTCTGTGGCAACTTTAAGTCCTAAAGGCCTGATGCCTCCAACATATGTGGAGTCAAAATAGCCCCCACAGTGCTTGTTTTAGAGCACACAGAAGTAATGATGCCTTTAGGTTTATGTATTCCTGTCCTTCAATGATAGATTGGCCTTCCGTGAGAAAGTGTATTTTTTTTGTTTTCTGCGGTAAGAGAATAACATATTGATTCAATAGTTACACAGCGTGACTCTTTTATATTACTTAGGTGCCCTGTGCACAAAGGTATCGGAATACCAAAGTTAGAAATCGTTTACAAAAACTTCCATTTTTGAGTTTGAACACAGTTTTACTATTCATAAAATATGAATTTATTCTTGAAAAAGATTTTACTCTTCTGCAAAATTACCCCCAGATTGTTTAAGCTCTTGTATAAGTGAAGGTATTCCCAGGAGTGCATCACTGGGCATTATAGAAATTTGTTATTACACATTTAAATCTTTATGCATGGATTTTTATTGCAGTTTTATTGAATTCTAGTCAGGCTATACATGAAATGCCTAATGATAGTATGCCTATTCTCCTGATACTGCTATTTTGTGCATATATTGTTGTGTATGTAATGTTGTGAACCAAAATAAACCACTTCGTAATGATGCCGTTCTGATTTTCTAGTGACTAAGGGCCATATCTATCAACACATTTCCCCATAGACACAGAATGGGCAAAACCCTTTGATACATCTGGCCCTGAATCTGCAGAACCCCAAAAGTTCCTTTAAATGTAGCTTACTCCTTTGGGTACTAAACTGACACAAAGAAGTGTATTTAAATGGTGAAAAGTCTTGCTAGTAAAAATATGTTCTGAATATTCAGAAGTTTTCTTGCAATTATGATGTGTGTCATTGTTGAATATTATTCTTTTCTGCAGAATCTTTGGTCATATAAGTTTCCGTTCTGACTGGGAGCTAGTGAAAGTCGACTTCCGACCATCTTTCACCCGCCAATGCACAGAGAATGACTACGAGTCCTGGGACCTCACGACATTGGAGGTATTACCCTGGAATTGTAAAAAATGGAAACTTAGACAGTACAGATTCATTTTCTTAGAGTGTGAAACGTTCACCACCAACAGCCAAGTGAGAGGTCAAAAAGACAAACTATTTCTACTATTGTTCCAGTGCAGATCTCTCGGTGCAATTGCCTGACAGGTGTTACTAAAGTTCTGGAAGTTTTTAATTGTTATTTGGCATGAATCAATCTATCTATCTATCTATCTATCTATCTATCTATCTATCTATCTATCTGTCTGAAATTGGGTTTCTGGTTGGCAGAGGTATGTACCCTGTCCAAGCAGGAACCACGATCCTAGTCAGTCGAAGTCATAAACACACCATAAATTAACCTATGCTCACACTCTGGTAGGTTAGCACAAAGCAGTCAGGTTTAACTTAAGAGGCAATGTGTAAAGCATTTGTGCAACACTTTAAACAGTAATACAGTAAAAACACCACACAAAAACATGCCACACCTGGTTAGAAAAATAGAGGTTAATGTAATGAACAAAAAAAGGCCAGACGAATAAAAATCCAATAAGCATAACTGGAGTTATGAATTGTTAAAAACATAAAGCAACAACTGGGGCTATCTGGTCTCACTCACCAGGGACAAAACCAAAAGTTCAGCCGACCACACTGGAGCGCATGTCGGATACAGGGAGCAGCCTTGGCCGACTGCAAAGTACTCTAGTTGCGTAGGCGATGGATGAAGTCCAACTGCCTAAAATTGAATACAGACAAGATGGAAGTGCTCATCATTGGTCGAACCCCATCCTCCTGGGATGACTCCTGGTGGCCCTCCGCCCAGCACCAACCCACACCACCCAGTCCAGAAACCTAGGCATCATACTGGACAGTGAGCTTTCCATGAAGCACCAGGGGAATGGATCCTCCGAATGCTCTGTAAGATCTTCAGGTGGATACTACCCGGCACCAGAAAAACAGTAACACAGGCCCTCACAGACTGGACTACACAAACTCACGCTACCCCGGAATAACAAACCAACTTATGATACTACTCCAGACCATCCAAAACACAGCAGCAAGACTCATACTGCATCTCCCAAAACGTTCAAGCATAACCCCCACCTTAGAGACCTCCACTGGCACCCATCAAGAAGAGATGCCACTTCAAACTACTCACCCACGTGTTCAAGACCTTCCACAACATAAGATCAGCCTACATCTACCGCTGACTAACCATCCACCAGCCCACTAAACAACTCCGCTCAGCCCATCCAGCTCTTGCACACGTCTAAATCATCCATCGAGCCAGAGGAGGGGCCCGTTCCTTCTCCTACCTTGCTACCAAGTCCTGGAACAACCTTCCAATCCACCTCCACCACCCTCGCAGATTTCAGAAGAGCACTCAAGACCTGGCTGCTTGACAGACCTGCCCTTCCCCAGCGCCTGAATACCCCCGGGGGGATAAGCCATGCTTTACAAATCCGATTTGAATTAAAAAATGTAATTGAGTCGACAGAGGAACAACATCAACAGAAAAATATATCAATTTACATACATTGTGTGTCCCACCTCAAATAAACATCAATACATAACCAAGACAGTAGGTCCTTATCCACAATATCACAACACACAATCAAAAATGTTAACATTGATTGTCCCAGTTCTGAATTTAACAGTATCCAAGGAGTACTAAAGCAAATACCCTCACTAAGCCTCTTTTTTTATGGCTTATTACCTAGGGATGACAACCAGACCTTTAAATTCATTTAAGGCTTAGAACAGGGCTCACGCCAGTGAATTAGTTCCATGCACAATTCCATGTAGGCCTATATTTTTTCTTTTGTGTAGACACACTCCCTAGCTCTGTTAAGCTGCTGATACGTTTTGAACCAAACGTCACTTTGGGATTCTCCTCTTGACCCAGACCTGTAGAATAAAACGTTTTAGTTACAAATGGTATCTTGCGTCGGGATTCTTTTTGTTTGTTTCTCTTTAAAGGTTATTTCATGTTGTTTCTAAATGATGCACAAAATGTTTGTGGTAGAATTGAACACTAAAATTCACTGTGAATCTATTTTTCCTCTCCTTCACTCGTAAATGAGATTTTTTTGGATCAATTATTGTCCTCTACTGCACACCAGCAGTCATTGCCTTCCGTCTTGATTTTGTAACTTGCTGGTCTTCGTCGTAGAAGCACTCCTTTGGTCATTCATGCCATTACTTAAACCGCCAACTCTCTAAAATTGCCATTTTCAGAATTAAAATTTAAAATTCTACTTCACCAAAAGTTATGATTTAAAAATGTCATTCCAGTCTCCAAACTTGGGGGTTCCATCTCTTCCCAATTGGAAATTACACTTATAAAATGTAACAAGATAATCCCAATTTTATCCTATGGGAGGGATAGGCCTTGCAGTAGTGAAACACGAACTTAAGAGTGTTTCACTATTAAGACAGGTAAAGCTTAAAACTACGTGTTCTACTTTTCAAATAGACTGCACCCTGCGCTTGGGCTATCCAGTCCTTCCCTAGGGGTGACTTACATGTATTAAAAAGGAGGATTTGGGCCTGGCAAGAGGGTTAACTTACCTGATCGACATGACAGTTTACAACTGCACACACAGGCTCTGCAATTGCAGGCCTGAGACATGTTTAAAGGGCTACTTAAGTCAATTTAACTAAATCGCAAATACAAAATCTATAGATCCCCGATGATATAGTAGATAGCATTCAACACCAGTTTCCGTTTCAATGGACACAAAAAGATATCTCCTACTTTGGTATTCGGCTGGCCCAGACTAGCTCCAGAACTGTGACCCTTAACTATGCGACCCTGCTCGACCAAACCACAAAAGCACTAGACAGCTTGTCTCGGCTGGCCTGGTTCGGAAGAGTGCAAAAAGAATAATTGATGGACAGAATGCAGAACAATGTTATACATTCACCCCAGTACAGAGATCTGGGCCTAAATCCATCATTATTTTGCTCACCATGCCATTCCAGTTTGGACCCAGCCATATGCATATCAGTCTTGACCCTGCGCTCAATGGGAACCGTCCAGCCTGAACTGCCAGGCCAGGTACTCCCTGGACTGGAAACAAGCATCCTAGGACCGGTTTCTGGCTCTCAGCCCTCATCAGCCAGGATAGCTTGACTCCAGTGGCATGGAGAGTGGCCGCTTTTAAAATGTCGATCATAGGAACTGTGGAGAAGCGGTGTCCAAACTCATTTATAGATATCAAATGCTTACTAGATCAAATCTGGGCACACACATGCTGAAAACAACACACAATTCTACTTATATATATTATAATAATAAGTGTTATTATAATTCAAAAACAGAGGTCACCAACCTAGGCCCAGGAGAGCTGAATGCATGAGAGATTTTATGAATAATCAAGACTTTGTAAACTTGCTTCATTCAGTTTCATTGAATGCAAATCTATTTTATGTGGCTATGCCAAAATTATGTTAAAGATCCAGCCCTCCTGTACCTATGTTACCACCATTGAAAAGGTCAATCTTGTGTGCAAGGGTTGCTGTAATGCTCATACTTGTGCATTTGCTGTGAGTTTCTGTACTCTTTTACAGAAAGGGTAACATCAAACATGACTCCTATATGAAATGATCTATATATTTTCCTCAGTCACCATGCATCATGGTACTTTACTTAACATTTCTCACATGCTTCTCTTGTTTAGGGTGAGCACTGCATCATGGGTCAGCAGAGGAGCTTCCGGAAAAGAAAAGCTTCATCCTGGTGTATAAAAGGGAAGAGCTTCACATCTGTCCTCACCTCCAAAATTTGTCAGTGTGCTGACTCGGACTTCATGTGGTAAGTACGCGCTTCTGTAGGAGGATGCAATTGTGACGTTTATTATTCACACTACTTGTGGCCTTATGTTTCTTTCTGAAAAATTATCAAAGTTTTCAGTGAACCAAGACATGGTTATAAAATCTAGTAAATATGAACCACAGAAAGAAAATCATTGTGGGATTGACATGGGAACGACATATCAACATCAGTACTTAGTTTGTAAAAGAATAAGGGGTATATTTACAAGAGGATAGCGCCACGAGAACGTTACTTTTAGGGATGTTCTGGTGGCACTATGCCCTTCTCCATATGCCCTTCTCTTTTTGTGGCTTAACGCCGCATTGTAAATACAGCCCCTCTACAGGCATCACTTTACTAGAAAGAGGCATGAAATGGGTGTTGCTGTGGGTGTTCCACTGCAATACCCATTACTTTTTGATGTTACCCCAGATTTATAAGGATGTGTAAATATGAGGCAGTGCCAAAAATTAACGCCATGCCATAGCAGACATTAGAAAGGCCGACAGGGAAAAATACTTTTATTTCTCCTTGTTTTTTATTTTTTTATGTGTGCTGCTTTCTGCAGTACATATAGAAAGAACAAAACACCATTAATGGTTGTTAAATAATGATGATTTGCTACTTCTTTGTGTGCTGCATTTTGCAGCACACCTAAAAGTTACAAAGGGCCATTATTCATTGTTTATGTTCAGGAAGGGACACCTTCCTGCACATACACAAACATTCCCTACAACACGGGCACCTTTGCACGGCTCCGTTGGTGCTAGGCAGCAAATTTGAGCACCTGCCTTAGGGAAAACACAGGGGTGCACTGTATTGTTGTAAATATGACGCATCCCTGGGTTTTGGGAATGTCAGAGCGTGCCACAGCCAAATTTGGTGCAGCTCTGTGCTCTGACATTTCCTTGTAAATATGCCCCTTTGTGTCAGAGCCCAGAGGAGCTATTGAGTGTCGGTGTGCTGAATTCTAAGTGTGTGTAGTCTTCATTCCATCTTGTGACTCTTTAATTCACCACCAGATCTTCCCTGCACCTTTATCTCACTCCTTGAAAATTCTTTTCAACCCTGCTGCTCCCTTTCTGGTGGTTTCTCCATCTTTCTTTTCCTCCTCCTTTCCCCTTCGTGTGTTTTTCGTACTCTTGTCTTGGGTCAAAGTCTGTGGAAGATAAATAATGCTGGTGCACAGAAATGAGTGCTGGAGGCTCAAATGAACATGTTTCAGATATTTGGGGAATAGTAACTGATAACAGATATTACTGGTATACTCTGTTAGCAGCAAAACGCTGCAGGCTCAGGTGAATTATGGCATATCCTACCAAGAGGATGGATGGATGGATGGGTTTTTATATAGCGCAATATCACCGTCAGGTCTCAAATCGCTTTGCATTGGGAACCCGTCCTGGTTTTTCCCTGTGAGATAGCCCCTACTGGGTATCCCCAAGGTGAAAGCCAGGCATCCCGCCGCGGGGGGCCGTAGTGGAGATTAAGCAAGCTATTGCCCAGAGTTGCAGAGTGTGAACCTGTGATTCGAGTAGGCACCAAAGCGAGAATTACCGAGTCCGTGGACATTTTGGGCTCAAGACCCTGCCGCGTCGGGAATTGAACCCTGGTCCCGGGTCTGATCTCAGCGTCCGGGTCTGCCTCCTCTAACCAGTGAGCCACACTGGTTAGAGGAGGCAGCAAAATGCCTGATAAATTGATTATAATGGGATGGAAGTGAAAACATGCCTGGGAACACTATTGGGTTGCATACACAAATGGGTAAGACTGATCCGAAATAAAATTCTAAAAGTACTGACCTTACTATGTGCTACAAACATTCCTTTGGCACAAAGATTAGCAAAGTAAAATATTTGCTTTATTGCCTTGGTCATTGTTCAGGTGTTTTAAGATAGTGTCTCACTCATGAATAAGAAGTATTTTTTGAGCAGAAGACGTTGCTTCAAGAATAATTGCATCAACTTGAAGTGAATATACCCTTTCCTCATGATTTTTTATTTGGATTCAGTAATAAGCATTTGAGGCTGTCTTTAACCCGTTGCCAGCGTCGAACGTTCAGCGCCCAGTGCTGAACGTTCGGAGAACGAATGCTGGCCCGTCGGCCAACGGTCGTGCGCAGCACTGGGGAGGTAGCGCTCGTGACGACCGTTGGCCGACGGCAGCAATTAAAGGGTTAAGTTAAAGGATGCAATGCCATCATTATTGCAGGGTCCAATTCAAGCTGTTGTGAGGAGAAACCCCAGCCTTTGTAAGGATAACCATGTGTCAGCGGCGGCCCCCCTATTAGGGCGGAGGAGCGCCGACCCCCTGCTACAAGTGCAGCAAAAGTGAAAAATGAAATGATACTAAATTGAATTAGCATTTTATTTTCAGTGCTCCCACCCTTAACAGTGTTTGAGGGCGAGGCATTGCTAATGACTGGCAGAAGGGTATGGTGCTCACTCCACCAGTTTACACTGCGTAAGTCACTTTGGCCAGTTGTCTTGCGACGGCTAGCCTGACCTGTGTAGTGTAAACCTCTCCAACTAGCTGTCTCAGACAGTTGGGTGGAGAACAGGCACAGGCCTCCTGTGCTTGCTGGAGATTTGAGGTAGCCCGCTCCAGCCAATCCTGGTGATGCTCTCATGCTGCTCATCTGCAGAGGGGGTTTGCCTGAGACTCCATGAGGTTCCGTTGTGCTGACTCCAGAAGAAAGAAAAAAACACAGAGAGCAAACCACGGGTAGGTAAATTAAAAAACATTTTAATGATCTTTTTGCCCCCCCCACCCTTGGGTTTGTCCCGCAGTCCCCCGATACCCCTCCAATGTTGACGATCACCGCCCATCACTGCTTGTGGTGCACACTGCTACGTAAACAAAAGACCATTGCTACGAAACCCATCAACCTATTTACGTGTCTTATGTTTTCACTGTCAGGCTTCTATTGTCAGTTTCAGCCTAGGCATCAGTCATAAGGGCTCTAGGTATCTCCTGATGGTCTCAACAAATGTAATTGTACAGTATTGTTTTGGAGCACTTGTATACCACTTCTTACCCCTGGCAGGGCCACAACGTGCAGTATATTCACTGGTTCTTGAGAGCCCTTTCAAAAGTGTGTGGTGGGGAGGGTATTGGATATTGGAGATATTGGTTAAGTTGCAGGAAGTTCAAAGACATGTTCCAAACATGGTGTGGCATGCAGAAATATAATTACTAGGGTCTGAGGTATTCCTCAGGAAGCTACAGTGGTTGGCACTATCCACTGTTCCTGTCAGCACTATCACATGCTGTGTGTGATGTTTTCGAATTATTCCAGGTCAACTCAAGCAAAAAGCATAGCATGGACACACCGCCTAAATATTTTTTGGGAAGTACGCTGAACACTTTAGTGACAGACATAGACAGACAGTGTAGTCATGTGGATTCCTGTTTCTACCTGACCTACAGGAGCATTTAGAGGCTCCACTTTTGTGAGGTACTGCTGTGTTTTTAGAAATATTCTGTTTCATTTCTTTTTCATTTCGTTTTAATTGAAGTGTCCTACTTCCGCCTTCGGCGTTGCATTGCACTGATTGGGTGGCTTGCCCAATCAGATGCAATCTTGGGAGGAGCCAGTTGTGCTCCCCAGCTATTTCATGCGGATTGCAGCGCAGACGCATGCAGGGGGCGCGCCACTGGTGCGTCAAAGGCGTGCCAAAGGCAAGCCCATCTGAGATCGCCCACTCTGCTGTGGGCAATGCAAGCTTAAAATCAGAATAGGCGGCCATGTTGTGATGCCCTCCCTCCATACTTTCAAATTTCTTAGTCGTAACTGCCGCTCACTGGTAAAGCACCATGCTTATGCGTTTGACCTGATCCAATAAGAGGTACCTGATATTCTCTTTTTAAAAGAGACCTGGCCTACCCATGATTTGGAGGCCGAGCCCCAGTTGGCTCTACCTCAGGGATACTTCATAAAGAAACCTAATAGAAAGGGCAGCAGAGGAGGAGGTATTGCGGTCATTTGTAAAACCAGCTACGTTTGTAGTTTCATCCGTGAGATGATTGCTGACTGTGAAAGCGGCTTCTTTCAAATCTCACTAAATTGTAATTTAAGTTTATCAGGACTGCTTATCTACCGACACCCCACCCCGTCAAAAAATGTCAGGGAATCACTTATCAATTTAGTCAACATTTTGGCAACCAAATCTGCTAATTTTAATACCATGGAGGACCTTAACCTCCACTTGGAGGCCTGACAAGACAGTGAGATCACCAGTTTTTTGGCGGATCGCGCAACCTGTCAACTATAACAATGTGTCCCCAGTACGACACACTCCGGTGGTCACCTTTTAGACCCCGTTCTCACCAATATACCCTCCCTAAAAGTTTGTCTTCCCATCCCCATGGCCTGGACAGACCATTTTCTCATCTCTATGACACTTCAGGGTGAAACCCCGCCTCTGCGCACCCACTCCAAGCCTATTCTGATATGGCCTTGGCACAAGTTAGATGGCAATCATTTTCAAGACATTCTACTTACTTAGATGCTTCAGTTGCCTGCTGATATTGAAGTAGCTAATAGCCTTCTACACGAATGGCTCACGCATACCCTTGACAAATGTATCCCCGCCAAATACACGTATAGCCATGGAACACAGTCCAGTACTTGGTTTAATGGGAATCTAACTAGGATGAGAAAACATTGCAAAGTTCTTGAACGCAAATGCAGATGCTACTAGGACCCTGCCCTCAAGATATAATATCGTTTAGCTATTAAGGCTTATAATAAACCTACACAAAAAACGTGAGCCAACTAATGCGCAGAAGAAATTAAAAACTGCAGGAATCCTGCTAAAAGAATTTATTTTCTCCTTGTTGAATGAAATTAAAAACCCCGCCTCGGCAAGTACTCCTACCATCACTTCGAACTCTCAGTGCGAGGCTTTAGCTACTTTTTTTTGGTCAAAAATGTATAGGACATTTTCAAATCTTTTCCCCCCTCTGCTAGCACTGAAGGTCATATAGATCTGTTCAGTTGCTTTGGCACCTTATTATCCTCCTTCCCCGCACTACCCTATGAAGTATTGAGTACCCTCTGTAATAAAATAAAATCAGGATCACCAGCTGATCCACTTAAACCAGATCAGCTTCTGAAATTCCTACCTCAGCTTCCACCTACATCTGCGAGTAGATACATCTGTCTCTGGCATCTGCAGAGGTTCCTGCCTTATGGAAAATTGCTAACGCCATTTCTCTGCTAAAAAAGTCGACCTTGGATGCCTCTAAACCAGAAAGCTTTCACCCTATTTCATAGCTTCCTTTAGTGGCCAAAGTCACTGAGTCTTACATCAACCCAATTCTGATCAACTATTTTGAGTCCAACAAAATATTGGCCCCCTGGCAGAATGGCTTTAGACCCTGTCACAGCACTGAATCAGCTCTGCTGGTAGTTACTGAACATCTGCAGAGTTCTTTGGATGAGGGCAATACCTCAGTCTTGATCCTTCTCGACCTCAGTGCCGCCTTCGACAGTGTATCGCATAAGATTTTGCTGCAACGTTTACAAGAGATTAGCTTGAGAGACACCGCTCTGCCCTGATGCATATCTTTCCTATCCATAGATCCTTTCAAGGGATTCCCCTCAATATGGCTCTCAGGCGCATTCCGCACATCAGAGGGTCCCGCAGGGCTCAGGTCTGAGCCCAACACTATTTAATATATACATACTACCCCCAGCTGGAGTTGCAAAATGTAGGGAGCTCTCCATGGTCTCCTACGCTGATGATGCTCAGATTGTGAGCTCTCTGTCTAACTATTCAAACTAACATATAGCCAAGTTTCAGAATGATATGAAGGCCATGGCGGATTGGAGGGCAGCTAACTGCCTTCAGTTGAATGCAAGTAAATATGAGATTTTTTTTCTGGAATGAGTCACACATCTATGGAGCGATCGTTGGTGGCCCGCCGCGCTGGGAGCCCCCTGCTTTCTAAGAAAATTGTAAAAAACCTGGGTGTGTGGGTTGTTTCTGCTCTAACTTTTCAGGCACAGATTAAATTAGTGGCTGGCAGTTGTTCCAGACTTCCACAGGGACTTAAGCCTCTATTTCGGTTCTTTGATGCTCAAACATGTCAGACCACCATCCAGTCTACTATACTCTCCAGACTCGATTATTGTAATTCCCTTTACCTTGGTGCCCATAAAGCTGGCTTTAATCAGCTTCAGAGGGCGCAGAATGCCACAGCTTGGACTCTCTTCGCGCTCCCTACATTTTGTTCTATTTCCAAATCCATACGTAAGTTGCATTGGGTTCCGGTTGAGAAGAGAATTCACTTCAAGACCTTGTGCATCTCTTATAGCATCCAATATGCCCAAGCCCCTTTCATTCTAGATAATCTCCTTACCCCTTATGTGCAATAACGTGCTCTGGGCTCCTTGAACCAACGTCTGGCACTTGTCCCCTGTGTTAGAAGATTGTGGTCATTCCGTGCCTTAGCTCTTCTCTCTGGAATGCTCTCCCAAGTACTATCAGGAGCATGCAGAATCATGTGGCTTTTAGAAAGGCAGGAAAGACCTGGCTTTTCCCTGAATAATCCACAGCCCCGCCTCCTCTGTCTGGTAATCTGTGGAATCAACGCTGGGAAGCCCTTTTGCTGCGGCAGACATACGCTTTACAAATCCAATAACGTAGGCTCTCAAATAAGTGCTGGTGTTTTGGAATAAGTGCAGGTGCCAATCACTAGCAAACACTACCACAAATTAAGCACTGGGCATGTGTTACTGCTCATAACAGTGAAGTGTTTTGGAGCGTGAAACATCCCACAGTATAATCAATAGTAGTGACAAAATGGGTGCAAAAATCATTGACGTGGGTTTCTCATAGCTGCCACAGTTTAATGGAATATGAGTGTTTTGTAATACGCAACAGTAGTAAAATGCTGCTCTGCTGAGAATTTTTGAATTTTTTGTGTAATTACAGTTTCATTGAAAGTGTTTCTCAAAATATGGTACGAAAGAAATGATCACAATTTAAACTCTTCACTTGTTTATTTGATTAATTAAAGTTGTACTAATTCTAGTGAGAACGTGTACAAATGAATACCCCCAAATCCTATTTGTGGGGATTTCTTGCAGATGTGTTCTACGTATGCACATTGCGCATTGCCCAAAAAGCGGGGATTGATGCCTCGAAAAATGGCAATCCATTCCTGATGTACTAGGAGATGGGCTGTCATTGAGCTCCCCTGCAGCCCCTTATTGCACTTGCCGGAATCTCCATGTTGGCGCACGCGCATTGCGCAGCTATGTTAGATGCAATTCTGTCCTCGCGCTTCTCGGTCATGACATATTTATGACATGCATGAGTGCAGCACCATATAAACTATATTCGAAAATGATACCCGATTTGGACCTCTTAATGCTCATCCTCTGAACTTAAGGTTTCTCCCTCCTGGCCTAGGGATTTTAAGCGGATCTGTGTCCCAGAGCAATGGGTAAAAATATTCCAATGAACACTCAAAAGCCTGTCATGCATAGTTATTACGGTGCTGCTGCTGATAAATTAAGGCTACTTGGAAATCTTCAGGTCACTTTGAATTGGAGAATTTCCCAAATCTACGAGAACTAGCTAGGGGGTGCAACGGTTTTAGAACGCGAGTGAATTCTCACTCAGATTCTGGTTATTGGCATACCTGTATTTGACTCACTTTCCTTATTTGCCCATGCTGACGTCCTGGAGTAGTTGTTCCCCACAAGCCAGCAATATGTCCCGATGAGTGACTATATTTGATATGTAATCAGTAAAGTCATAAATGATATAATAGAACATGTCATGAGTGATGTCATATGTGAGGTCATAGGCAGTGCATGGCGGGGTGTATGTTATAGATCGTGCTGCTAACCATAACTGCTGAATTTCTGTGTCTTTTTTTACTTCAAAATGTTAATGTTGTCTCTAAGAAATTCACCTAACTATAACTTTACTTTAACATTTGTATTTTTCAATGGTTGGATCAACGGATTTATTTTGGTGCTGGACTCTCCAAAGTGTGGAGCCAGGAGCAAACAGTGCCTGAAACACTGTCTGTGATGACTGTGCAGCACCTTTTAATCAAAAGCCATTCGATTATTTGTCAAATATCTAGAACTAATTTGTAGAAATTCGATTTGAGTGTATGTGCAAAATAATTTCTCATTCTTTCTCTTCTTTTAGTGATTATGGATTTGAACGTGCAGCAGCTCCAGAATCAGAAAGCAATAAATGTTTTGCTGAGTTTTGGTTTGACCCAGAAGCCCCCCCTGAAGACTGCCTGCTGGGCCAGGCCTACACTACCAGCACAGGGTAAGAACACAGTGTCAAGAACTACACGCTCCTCGGGATCCAGGCGATGCTCAAAGGGTCCACCTCCAGACCTCCCCAAGCTTGGTTCTAATCAAACACCCAAACTTAGAGGCGGTCAGGCGAGGGAAAAATGTAAACGGCCAAGATGGTGCGGCCTGGAGACTGCCAATCTGGAAAACAAAGGGAGAGCCTGTTATAAGTATTCGTGGACACCTATCTGTCTTTATACACCACTGCTTTCGTAATCATACCTTGCTAAGAGTATCAGCGGGTAGAACCTCATTGACGCCTAACGCTCTCCTCCTGAATGCTGCCCTTTGGAATCCTCCAATAGGAACATAAGCACATCATTACTCCCCTATCGCGCCTACTATGTACCTCTTGGATCTAGACTTCTTTGTACCTACCAGTGATACACACCACGAGGACACTATGGAGACCGTCATGCAACGCCGATAACAAGTCCTCTTAGCAATAGAAACGATAAGGCACCCCCTCTTGTGTTACGTCACAGAAGCTAGAACAGTATCAAAAAGAAATGCACCAGAGCCCGGAAAGTAACAAGAAATAGTAACCACAGAAAACAAGAACACTCCTCAGAGAAGTGAGCCTACTCGTTTTCCTACCAACACACACAGAGTCAACAGTTTACTGGGCTCCTTGGCAGATTCAGAGTAGTTTTCTCCTTGCACCGCAAGGCACTCCCCCTCGTGAGAATCTCTCTTACCACTCAGGGATTCCGCCGGCGTCTGTGTCTTTGCAAACCCTCAGCGAAGCACTACAGCGCCTCCTAATCGCAACTGCTGAAGCGCTACCTTGCTGTTGTAACAGGTCCGAAGGTGACGGTGTCTTCGCGTAGGCAAAACCGCGAAGCACCACCGCATCACCAGAATGCATCAGCCGACACGCTTCTCCCCCTTCCTTGGTGATTCCTACGATGGCTGTGTCTTCGCATGAGCAACACGGCGAAGCACCACAGCACGGATCCCACTATGCACGGGCAGCCGCCCGCTCTTCATCCAGCACAAAACACCAAATCCAATACAACCCGACTTCCGGGTCCAGAGGGTTTTTAAAGGTCCCGCCTTCAAGCCGCCAGGACTTCTGGGACATGAAGTCCCAACTTTAGGCAGGCGCAATTATCGGGTCTCAGAACCTGACACACAGGTGTATTTTTCATAGAGGGCATAGATCAAATATTTGGATCTCTGTGTGAACTCAATAATGTGTTTGTTATTCCACTAGTGAAAAGTCGTATCATCAAACATAACTTTATACAGTTTCTAATAGAATGGTAATTACAGTTCAGTGAATACATGAAGTATTTATGATAGTTCATTCTATGCCACTGTTATATTATTTTCTGAATAAAATACATATGAGCAAAGTTAGAGGCAGAATTTGCAGCCTCTTTGTCAGAATGGGAACGTTCAATGTCAGTAAATATATAGGGGCATATTCATCAAACAGTTATGGCGCCCTTGCGCCACGCAACGGGGCGCAAGAGTGACGCAATTAAGTTATATATATCAAGCCGCATAGGGCCACCGTGCATTCTGCAGCACACAGAGAAAGAAGGAAATTCTTCAGGGGACTGTTTTTGGGCACAAAAACAATCCTGCATACAACGCATGAACCCTTGCACGATGGTGCTAGGGTGCCTGCATTGACGATAGGCTGCACGTTGTGCGCCAGCACAAGGAAAAGACAGGACGGCACCATATATGGTTAAATACGGCTCATTCCTGTTCTTTCCCTATCATGAAGCTCAGGGAGGTGGCTTTCTGCGCTGCGTGACTTCTTGATAAACGTGCCCCATAATAACCCCAAATAGGCTTACTTCACCGTGTTTAGTGTTTGAGACAACAGGGGTTGGTTTAGTTTACACTCATTGGTATTACTTGAGTTTGAAATTCCTTAAAAAACAGAAGACAAGAGGTGTTTGTCAAAACAGGAACAGTTTGTCTAATTAAACATTACGGCCGGGAGAACAGTAACAGGCACTAGGACTGAGGACAGTCTCGATTTAATATCAGTCTGTGTCCTTCTTTTATAGAAAACATAGTGGGTTATAATGTTTCCGGCGTACCGTATATGATGAGAAATGTTGGTTGCTGCCTTTGGAGTCATAAATTGATCATCTAGTGGTTACCAAAGGTAGTTCTCGACCTCGCGTGGGCACAATGTGGCGAGAGGATAACATGTCCTGATGTCCGGAATGAGGGGCACATGATCACTACATGTGCTACCTTCTGATTGGCTATGTCTTCCGAACTCATGTAGCATCAGAAGTAGTGTTTTAGGAGCGTGCATACCCTATCCGGCCATGTGTGCTTTATTGGGGCAATCGCCATTGATCATTTTAAAGTTGCTGCGCCTATTCATGGGATTGATCAGGAGGTTTCTGCCCGAGTGTTT